>NC_058101.1:45958750-48382500 GCF_020171115.1 Neogale vison
ATAGGAGAGAGCAATTTAGTCCAAGAGGACAACTGAAAAAGCCTAAAACTCATAGACTGTATGGATGAATTACATGTGTTGTAGGGAACAACCTTGAGTCACTGAAGGTCTTGGCCCAAGAAAACGGCAAGAATACAGTTGCTATTAATTGGAGAGGGATGGGGAAAAGCTTAACCATCCTTACAGTGTTCAAATTCAAACAACATTTTGAGGTTATGGTGGAGACTACTCCGCTTACCAATTCCTTATTTTGTCATTTCACTTTTAGATTTACACTTTCACCTGAATGTTAATATTTTAAAGAGAAGTGAGGAAGTAGGCAGGTATAGAAGGGATGATCATGGAGTCTCCACCTTCATAAGGTAAAGTCTTATTCCTAACTTTGTATCATGGCAATAATGAAAAATTAGGTCTTGCTTTCCCTAATCTGAGGATACTTTGTTTTATCTAGACAAAAGGACTGCACATTAAGTACCTTGTCAAGTGTGTATGTGTGTAAGTAGGCAGCAGCTGGGGGAGCACTGATGACTCTGCAAGGGTGGGGGGTGGAGAAGGGGCTTAAATATTATACCAGACTCTCCTTCTTTCTTTCCTTCTTTTTCTTTCTTCCTTCCTTCCTACATTCCTTCCTTCCTTCCTTCCTTCCTTCTTTTCTTTCTTTCTCCCTCCCTCCCTTTTATTCTTTCTTTCCTTTTTTTTTTTTGTTGTAGGTTTTATTTTGAAATAGTTTCAAACCTACAATTAAACTTGCTAGCATTATACCAGGATGTTTTATATCCCTTTATATGCCTTTTTCAGATTCAATAATTGTTAGATTTAGGACCATTCACTTTGCCATTACCTCTGTATTTTAATTTTATACGTATATAAATAGTAGTATTTTTCTGAACCATAGTAAGTTGGAAGCAATGCACCTCCTTAAGCTTAAATAATATGTATTTCTTAAGAAAAAGAACACATTTTTACCAAATCACAATTCAGTTTTAAAAATTAGGAAATTATCTCATCCACAGACAATATTCAGATATAATTCATTTTCACAATAATGTCCTTCTTAGCAATTTATATTCCTTTTCCAGGATCAAATACAGATCACACAATGCACTCAGTTGTCACATCTCATTAGTGGCAGTCTCTCTTTATGTTTATTGATTTTAACCTTTCTGAAGAAGACAAGTATTTTGTAAACTGTTTCCCAATTTAGTTCTTTCTGATGCTTCTTCATGATTAGATTCATTGGTGAAGCTCTTTCTTTTACAAAGCATCTTATTTGATACATGATGTTTTTTGTCCCAATTTTGGTGATGCTAGGTTTGATTTCATGGTTCAGGTGGTATTCCATATGTTTCTCAGTGTTCTATTACTTTTTTTTTTTTTCTCTTGAAACTAGTAAGTAGCCTGTGGGGAGAAATTTTGAGACTTGGTAAGCCTCCTGTACCTGGTCAAACATTTACCATTTAGCTTTAGTATCTATTGGTGATTTATCACTCCTACTCTGATTTGTTATTATATTGTAAAGAATATATATCTTATATATATAAAATTATATAATGTATATTATATATACATTATATATATTTTATATATATAATATATATAATTATATGAATAAACTCAATGTTGTTAATCAGGATATATATATATATATATATATATATTACATATATATAATCTCACCATGCACTCATTGATTATTTTATGTAATAGTTCTTAATCCACTCCTTTCATTTTTTTTGAGACTTAAATAGTCCAAATATAGCTGTAGGGAGTTCTGTCAAACTGGCTAGTGTCACTTTGACATATATTCATGATTCTTTGAGTTCCCCTTGTAGTTTTGCAATAGTATGTTCTGGGTTCATATTGCATTTTCCAGTTCTAGAAATAATAATTTCTCCAAAAAGCCCTCCCTCCTTTTAACATGAGGAAAAAAACAAAAACAAAAACAAAATCTGAATAAGGAATAAGTGTACTTATTCTTTTTTTTCTTGTTCTTTTTACTGTCTCTTCCTATCCCCATATTTATATATAATATGCATACATACTGACATTTCTAGTTCCAAGCTAACATTATATAGTACATACCAATTTTCCTTTCCCAATTTCGAAACTCTGTCTTAATAGTAAGAAACCTGATTCATTGTCTTCAATATACTAACTAGATTTACTTCTTTTACAAGGTAAATTTTATATATTGATATTCACAAACTGAGACTATGATTTAATGCATTTTAAGTAAATATACCCATTCAATGAATATCATATACCTGACTCCCTCAAACCTAAATGCCCCCTTATATGACTCAGTAGTTGGTCACAACTCCCTATTTACTCTGACCCAGAAGCAACCACAGTTCAGATTTTATTTCACTATAGATTAGCTTTGCCTACTTTAAAACTTCCTCTAAAAGAAATCATGTCACATGTACTCTTTGTTTCTAGTTTATTTTGTTCATCAAAATGTCTTTGAGATTTATACAGTTGTTGAGAATCATTTGTTTAGCTAAACAATATCCCATTGTATGAATATAGAGTCGAGTATGCATCTATTTCCCTGTTGATAGAATTTTGTGTTATTTCCAGTTTTGAGATATTATAAATAAATCTCCTCTAAAGAATGCATCTTATTTTGGTGGGGATACATTTTCTTTTTCTTGCTTATGTCCTGGAAGGTATAACTGTTAGGTCAAAAGAGAGCTGTATGTTCAACTTTATAGTAAACTGCCAAATATTTTACAGCATAGCTGTGCTCTTTACAGTACAACCAGCAATTTGTGAGAATTCATGTTTTTCAACATCCATGCCAATATTTGGAATTGAGACTATTTTAAAAAATTTGGTCATTAGTAGGGCACCTCTCTGGTTCAGTCAGTAGAGTGTGGGCCTCTTGATCTGAGTCATGAGTTTGAGTCCCATGTTTGGTGAAGAGGTTACTTTAAAAAAATTGTCATTACAGTGAAAATATAGTTGTGTCTCATAGTAATTATAATTTGTATTTCCCTGTTACCTCATAATGTCAAACATGTTTTCATAAGCTTTTTGTTAATTTAAACATTTTCCTTTTAGATATGTTTGTTTAAGCCTTTCATCCATTTATTTATTGGACTGTTTGTGAACGTTTGAGTTGTAGATTTTTAAAATATATTCTGGCTATGTCTGTTATCAGATGATGTATGTTTACAATCTGTGACTTGTCTACTAATTTTTTAATGGTGTCTTTTGATGATCAGAAGTTTCTAATATTGAAACATACTTTATAATATATTTGTGGTAATTGTTTTATTCTGAGTTCACTTATCCTCAGGTCAACTTTGAGCCATTAGCTATAATTTAAACTTTATAGTTTCAACTTTTACACTTAGCTCCTGATTCATTTTGAGTTAGGTTTCTGTGAGATATTAAATATATATCAAGATTGATTGACTTTTTTGGATATGAATATCCAGTTTTTCTACCACCTATGTTTGAAAAGACTTTTCATTTCCCACTGAATTGCTTTGGAGCTTTTATTGAAAAATCAATTGAACTTATTATTGTTAGTTTACATCTAGATGCTCTATTCTCTTCCATTGATCTATTTATCTATATTTATTCCACTACCGCTGTGTCTGTAGCTTTACTGTGAGCTGTGAAATCTGGCATTGTACATCTTCCAATCATATACTACTTTGTTTCAAAATTGTTTAGACCAGTTTAAATATTTTGCATTTATTAATTTAGAATTATCTCATCACTTCTACCAAAAGTCTGATGATATATTTTTTTAATTTTATTTATTTATTTTTTTAATAAACATATAATAAATTTTTATCCCCAGGGGTACAGGTCTGTGAATCACCAGGTTTACACACTTCACAGCACTCACCAAAGCACATACCCTTCCCAATGTCCATAACCCCACTTCCCTTATCCCAACCTCCCTTCCCCCAGCAACCCTCAGTTTGTTTTGTGAGATTAAGAGTCACTTATGGTTTGTGTCTCTCCTAATCCCATCTTGTTTCATTATTCTTCTCCTACCCACTTAAGGCCCCATGTTGCATCACCACTTCTTCATATCAGGGACATCACATGATAGTTGTCTTTCTCCACTTGACTTATTTCGCTAAGCATGATACGCTCTAGTTCCATTCACGTTGTCGCAAATAGGAAGAATTCATTTCTTTTGATGGCTGCATAGTATTCCATTGTGTATATATACCACATCTTCTTGATCCGTTCATCTGTTGATGGACATCTAGGTTCTTTCCATAGTTTGGCTATTGTGGACATTGCTGCTAGAAACATTCGGGTGCACGTGCTCCTTCGTATCACTACGTTTGTATCTTTAGGGTAAATACCCAGTAGTGCAATGGCTGGGTCATAGGGCAATTCTATTTTCAACAATTTGAGGAACCTCCAAGCTGTTTTCCAGAGTGGTTGCACCAGCTTGCATTCCCACCAACAGTGTAAGAGGGTTCCCCTTTCTCCGCATCCTTGCCAGCATCTGTCATTTCCTGACTTGTTGATTTTAGCCATTCTGACTGGTGTGAGGTGATATCTCATTGTGGTTTTGATTTGTATTTCCCTGATGCCGAGTGATATGGAGCACTTTTTCATGTGTCTGTTGGCCATCTGGATGTCTTCTTTGCAGAAACGTCTGTTCATGTCCTCTGCCCATTTCTTGATTGGATTATGTGTTCTTTGGGTTTGAGTTTGTTAAGTTCTTTATAGATTTTGGACACTAGTCCTTTATCTGATATCTCATTTGCAAATATCTTCTCCCATTCTGTCAGTTGTCTTTTAGTTTTGTAAACTGTTTCCTTTGCTGTGCAAAAGCTTTTGATCTTGATAAAATCCCAACAGTTCATTTTTGCCCTTGCTTCCCTTGCCTTTGGCGATGTTCCTAGGAAGATGTTGCTGCAGCTGAGGTTGAATAGGTTGCTGCCTCAAGGATTTTGATGGATTCCTTTCTCACATTGAGGTCCTTCATCCATTTTGAGTCTATTTTTGTGTGTGGTGTAAGGAAATGGTCCAATTTCATTTTTCTGCATGTGGCTGTCCAATTTTCCCAACACCATTTATTGACAAGGCTGTCTTTTTTCCATTGGACATTCTTTCCTGCTTTGTCGAAGATTAGTTGACCATAGAGTTGAGGGTCTATTTCTGGGCTCTCTATTCTGTTTCGTTGATCTATGTGTCTGTTTTTTGTGCCAGTACCATGCTGTCTTGATGATGAAAGCTTTGTAATAGAGCTTGAAGTCCGGAATTGTGATGCCACCAACTTTGGCTTTCTTTTTCAATATCCCTTTGGCTATTCGAGGTCTTTTCTGGTTCCATATAAATTTTAAAATTATTTGTTCCATTTCTTTGAAAAAGATGGATGGTACTTTTATAGGAATTGCATTAAATGTGTAGATTGCTTTAGGCAGCATAGACATTTTCACAATATTTATTCTTCCAATCCAGGAGCATGGAACATTTTTCCATTTCTTTGTGTCTTCCTCAATTTCTTTCATGAGTACTTTATAGTTTTCTGAGTATAGATTCTTAGCCTCTTTGGTTAGGTTTATTCCTAGGTATCTTATGGTTTGGGGTGCAATTGTAAATGGGATTGACTCCTTAATTTCTCTTTCTTCTGTCTTGTTGTTGGTGTAGAGAAATGCAACTGATTTCTGTGCATTGATTTTATATCCTGACACTTTACTGAATTCCTGTACGAGTTCTAGCAGTTTTGGAGTGGAGTCTTTTGGGTTTTCCACATAGAGTATCATATCATCTATGAAGAGTGATAGTTTGACTTCTTCTTTGTGGATTTGGATTCCTTTAATTTCCTTTTGTTGTCTGATTGCTGAGGCTAGAACTTCTAGTACTATGTTGAATAGCAGTGGTGATAATGGACATCCCTGCCGTGTTCCTGACCTTAGCGGAAAAGCTTTCAGTTTTTCTCCATTGAGAATGATATTTGCAGTGGGTTTTTCATAGATGGCTTTGATAATATTGAGGTATGTGCCCTCTATCCCTAAACTTTGAAGAGTCTTGATCAGGAAGGGATGCTGTACTTTGTCAAATGCTTTTTCAGCATCTATTGAGAGTGTCATATGGTTCTTGTTCTTTCTTTTATTGATGTGTTGTATCACATTGATTGATTTGTGGATGTTGAAGTCTGATGAGATTTTGATTTAGATTTTGGTGACTGCATAGACCCATTTGAGAGAGCTCTCATTTTTCTTTTTTAAAGATTTTGTTTATTTATTTGACAGAGATCACAAGTAGGCAGAGAGACAGGCAGAGAGAGAGAGGAGGAAGCAGGCCCCCTGCAGAGCAGAGAGACTGATGTGGGGCTCGATTCTAGGATGCTGGGATCATGACCCAAGCTGAAGGCAGAGGCTTTAACCTACTGAGCCACCCAGGCGCCCTGAGAGAGCTCTCATTTTAACAACATTGAGTGTTCTAGTTTCTCTGGGTGACCGTATTTCTTCACTTATTTGCATTTCTTTATTTTAGTCTCAGAAATTGTTTTGAAGTTTGCAGAATAGATGTCTTTCACTCTTAAATTTTTCCCAAGTCTTTCAGGTTTGTTGGCACTATTGAAAATGAACATTTAGGGACGCCTGGGTGGCTCAGTTGGTTGGACGACTGCCTCCAGCTCAGGGCGTGATCCTGGAGTCCCGGGATCGAGTCCCACATCAGGCTCCCAGCTCCATGGGGAGTCTGCTTCGCTCTCTGACCTTCTCCTTGCTCATTCTCTCTCTCACTGTCTCTCTCTCTCAAATAAATAAATAAAATCTTAAAAAAAAAAAAAAAAGAAAATGAACATTTAATTTCATTTCCTAGTTGTTGATAGCCAGTGTTTGGAGATACTATCAATTTTTTATATAGACCCCATGTCCTGGGAACTTACTATTTTGTTCCTCAGAACTAGTAGAATTTGGGTTTGTTTTGTTAGATTCCATAGGGTTTTTCAACATTAAAAAAAAAATCTTGTCTAAGAATATTGGCAATTTGACTTATTTCCAATCTTTCTATCTTTTTTTTTTCTTGCTTTCTTGCACTAGATAGGACATCCAGTACAAAGCTGAAAAGAAGTTTTGAAAGATGGTATCTGCATTTTTTTGTTGAGAAAGAATTCAGTCTTTTATAATTAGATATAATGTTATTTGTAAGATTCATCAGAGATGATCTTTATTAGACTGAGGAAGAATCAATATATACTTGTACTTAGCTTAGAAGTTTTATCACAAGTGGATGATCATTAGAGTTGTTTGCATGATTTATTCCTTTATTCTGTTAATATAGTTAATTAATTTAACTGGTTTTAAATGATATGTCAGCTTTGAATTTTTGAGATATATTACTCAATAAAATCCATGATGTCTATATCTATGAAAAATATTACTTTATAATTTTTTTCAATATCCTTGTCAGATTGTGGCATCAGGGAAATACTGGTTGTATAAAACAAATTGGCAAGTCTTTCATTTTCTATGTAATTAATAACTTTATTTCAGAAGAGTTGACATACTCATGATGACATATTACTTTATACTGAAAACAGGTTCTCCTTTAGTATAGGTAGAAGATATTTTAATAAACTTTTATTGAATTTTTAGTAAAATCCAGCAACATTTTGTTTGACTTATTCTTAGTTACTTGACATACTGTGATATTACATTAAATAATAACAAATTATTTTCGTTGTTTGTTGTTCATATAAAAGAAATTCATTTGAATTTTTTATATTATTATTACCTGCTATTTGGATATACTCTACAATTTTGTATAACAATGCATTTACTTTTTTTTTTCTAAATATATCATCATATACAATACAAACAATGTCAGTTTACTCTTTTCTTTCCATCGTCATGTATCTTATTTCTTTTTGGCATATTATGATGTGTGCTAGGGCCACCAAAGAGTTTATTTAAATTATGAAAATGTGCTTCCTTCTATTATTCTTGATTTCAAATTGGAGATGCTTTACATTGACCCATTTAGAATAATGTTTGTTGATTTTTTAAAAATATTTTATTTATTTCTTTGACAGAGGCAGAGATCACAAGTAGGCAGAGGCAGAGATCACAAGTAGGCAGAGAAGCAGGCAGAAAGAGAGAGAGAGAGGAAGAAGCAGGCTCCCTGCTGAGCAGAGATCCTGATACAGAACTCGATCCCAGGACCTTGAGATCATTACCTGAGCTGAAGGCAGAGGCTTAACCCACTGAGCCACCCAGGTGCCCCATATTTGTTGATTTTTTTAAAATAATATTTATTGTGTAAATAAGTTCCGTCCTGTTTCTGATATCCTGACTGTTTTTATGATGGATTTGTTGTAAAATGTATCATGTGTATCTTATATCTATGTATAGATTTTTAAGTATGATATCTCCTTTGTATATATAGGGTAAGATTGATAAGAACATAGTATTTTGTATTTTTAAACATTATTAGATTTGCTTATATAATTAGATAAAAAATGCTAAATTCTATGTACTATTTCTCTAATATTTGAAAAAAATATTATTCCATTCTCTTCTTATAGTCAGTTGTATGGTTTTTAAAAATCTGATGTTGGGGCACCTGGGTGGCTCAGTTGGCTAAGCATCCAACTCTTGATTTCAGCTCAGGTCATGATCTTAGGGTTCAGAGATTGAGCCCCACATTGGGCTCCAAGCTCAAGGAGGAATCTGCTTGAGATCTTCTTCCTTTCCCTTTGCCCTGCCACCCTGCTTGCACTCACTCTCTCTCAAAAGAAATATGATATAGATCTGACCCTTGTTCCTTTGTAAATAATATTATTTGTCTCTTGAAATATTATTTTAAAATTGCTTTACTCTTTTCTTGTACATTTTAAAATATCATCCTAACATTTCTAGAGCTAAGTTTTTTTCTCATTTCCTCTTTAGCACACTATCAACTTTCAACTTAAGATTTTTCACCTTTATTTCTAGTATGTTTATTTCCATTATGTCTCCAGAGATTTCCACCACTATTTTTTGGATAAATTTATCATGAATGCCTTTGAATTTAATCATTTTAAGGTTGAAGTATTTGATTTAAGTTTTTGATATTTTTAAACTTCATTGGAGTCTAGTATTTTATAGAATATATGTGTTCTGAAATTTTAAAACACTTATGTTTTTTAATTATTAGATAATGAGGTCCATAATTGATACTTAGATCTAGTATGGAAACTATGTATTCGAAAACATCTATTTTCATATTTGTTTCAAAAATCTGGTTGATCTACCAATTATTAAAACAGTTGGTCATTACCCATTTTATCTATTGATTTATCTTTCTCTTCTTGTAATAATTTCAAGACCTATTTTTAAATACATTCAATTTAGACATGTACATATCTACCTTGTTAAATTATGCATTTAGAAATATGTGATTTTAAAAAAAGAAATATATGACATTATGTTCTAATACTGCATTTTGTTCTTCAGTCTATTCTCTGAAATAAATTTCCAGAACAACTCTTATTTAATACTTGCTATATCACAAGCATTCCAATAAGATTCTTAATATGAAGGCAAAAGCCATGATTTATGTCCTCCCAGAGTCTAGATACACAAAAATTAATCTGTACATTTGGAGCTATCTATTTATATTTGAAATGTTGAACAAGAAAATAAAAAAGAACATAGATATATGCTTTTTACCATATAACAATGTCATGTCATGGGGATCATAAAGATCTTAAACATATATAGCCTTATAATTACCAATCTCTTTTTTTCTTGCTTTTTTTTTAATTCAAATTTTAGTCAGCATACAGTGCCATATTGGTTTCTGGAGTAAAATTCAGTGATTCATCACTTATATACAGCATGCAGGGCTGAATATATCAAGTGCCCTCCTTAATACCCATTACTCATCTACCCAGTCACATTACTCCATCAACTCTCAGTTTGATCTCTATCTTTAAGAGTCTCTTATGGCTTCTTTCCCCCTCTCTTTTTTTTTTTTTTCTTTCCCCCCTTCCTATCAGTTCATCTGTTTTTTTTTTTTTTTCTTAAATTCCACATATGAGGGAGATCATATGGTATTTGTCTTTCTACCCATCTCTTTTATGTGGGACAAATAATAACATGTCAGTAATACAGTTTATTTCTTTGCTAAATTCAACATCAATATTAAAAAATATAAACTGATATGGAAACCCGTTCTGGTTAGCTTAATATACTTAAACTTTAAGTATTCAAAATATTCTGTGCATATACAAAATGTGAGAAGATTCATTTTATTAGATTTTAATACATTAATCTTAGGCTTATTATTCCCTCTTTGATTTTTTTATATCCAAACCTCTCTTACGGTGTGGAAACATAGATCTATGATCTTGCACACATATGCATAATAATAAAGAGCTTATCTCATTTTAGTGGACACACTCAAGTCATAAAAACAATTATTTTTGTGTTTTTTTTAACTGTTAATCTGAAAAATCTCTCAAATTAATAAGGGGAATATCACCAAGGGGGGGGGGATTGCTTATCAGAGTTCTTATTAATGTCAGATCTCTCACACGTTTTTGTTTTCTCTCAGGACTGTTATATAGGCCCTACAATGATTATTAGGAAAGGGAGAGCTCACTACTTACATACCCAAGACAAAAGAGATGTCCTATCTACTATTATGAAATACATTATAAGAATAAGTGCCTTTTCAACAATGAACTGGGATTAAAAAAATACCCCATCCTGAGCTGACAAATTCATACAGAAATACCCTGTTTATAAAGAATGTTTTAAAATGTTTTCTTTATGAAATACTGTCGCAGGCAACTACATGCTAAAGTAGCAAGTAAAAGACTGAATAATTGTCTAGGATTTTTTATATAATGTCATCTCAAAATAAGAAAGATATCCTTAAGACAAATGCACCATACTCTTCTAAAAATTAATTTTAAAAAACATAATAATCTCAATCCCTATTGATTCTTTAAAGAATAAAAGTTATCACATTGTTTTTTAACAAGTGAGGAATGGGTATTGGAGGATAGGAGATAAGGTGAGGTACTAATGATATGTTGTTTTATTCATTAGTGTATGAAATTATATATGACATGTGAATGCTTCTGTTTATTCATATGCAAATTAAATCTGATGTCTCATAAGGCTTTCTCATATGGTCCAACTCAAAAATTATTGATAAAAAACACATGACTTTTTAATGAATGCAACACAATTAGATGAAGATAAGTTGTTCTTAAATAGAAAATACTATTTATTTCACCAACTCACAATGTCCCTATAGTATTATCATTTTAATATATATATATTTTTTTATTTTTTAAAAGATTTTATTTATTTATTTAACAGACAGAGATCACAAGTAGGCAGAGAGGCAGGCAGAGAGAGAGGAGGAAGCAGTCTCCCCACTGAGCAGAGAGCCCGATGTGGGGCTGGATCCCAGGACCCTAGGGACACAGCCCCAGCCAAAGGCAGAGGCTTTAACTCACTGAGCCACCCAGGTGCTCCTCAATATATATTTTAATAAAATTTTTCTCCTGACCTATTTCCTCTTTGATGTATGTGATGGTGATTTCTCCTTATCATTTATTTGTTCATGCTATTGCTTGGTGTGGAACTTATTCTTTTCTGTCTTTCATTATGAACTACCTCTTCACCGTTCAATCCAGTTCAAACTCAGCAAACTCCACACTGCGTCTTCCTTTCTGTGCAATTCTTTTCTTTCCTGTAAGCTAAAAGTAATTTCTTTTTTCTGTGATTTTTTTTCCTAAACTATGTTGTCATAAGTCTTACAATCCTTAACCAAGATCTGGTGTTGACCTTTGTGATTTACTAACCAGACTGAAAGTCCCTTGAAAGCAAATACAAGCCTGATTTATCATTAAATTCAGTTATGCAGGAACCAAAAGCTCCAGCTGGGCAATTAGCAGGCCCCCAAAGGATCAATGCTTTGTGTCACAGAGGAAAATGTTGATGCTAATACTGTATCACCAACATCAGAATTTCACACAAGCTCATTATTCCAGAATGTCTGTTTTCCCTTAACAGTGGACTAGCAGTCAGAATTATTCAGCTCCTGCTGCTAGAAAATCCTCAAATTATGATTAATAGTCAAGTTTTACCAAATACAATTTCCTTCCAGGAATTATAGTGTATTATTTTCTTTTCCAAAAAAGGAGAAATCTTTCTCATGACAGAATAAAGAGAAATATAATTCTCAAAGCCTGATTTCAAAAGGGTAATCATTTTAGTTGAGAAAGAAAAGTGTATGATTTACTGGAAATTTATCATAACAAAGCTATTTTTGAGATTTTAAAATTCCAGTACACATATACATGCATGCACATGATTCTTCCTTATTTTTTTAATTACAAATTCAGGTTCAGATTCTTCCTTATTTTTTTAATTACAAATGATAATACAAATTATGATTCATAATAAACTCTAATTTTTTTAGGAGCCATAGTCCTCTTTAAAAATGCAGCCTCTTTGGAGAACAGTGTGGAGATTCCTCAAGAAATTAAAAATAGAACTTCACTATGACCCTGCAATTGTACTCCTAGGTATTTACCCCAGAGATACAGATGTTGTGAAAAGAAGAGCCATCTGTACCCCAATGTTTATAGCAGCAATGACCACGGTCGCCAAACTATAGAAAGAACCAAGATGCCCTTCAACGGACGAATGGATAAGGAAGATGTGGTCCATATACACTATGGAGTATTATGCCTCCATCAGAAAGGATGAATACCCAACTTTTGTAGCAACATGGATGGGACTGGAAGAGATTATGCTGAGTGAAATCAGTCAAGCAGAGAGAGTCAATTATCATATGGTTTCACTTATTTGTGGAGTATAACAAATAACATGGAGGACATGGGGAGTTAGACAGGAGAAGGGAGTTGGGGTAAATTGGAAGGGGAGGTGAGTCATGAGAGACTATGGACTCTGAAAAACAATCTGAGGGGTTTGAAGTGGCAGGGGGGTGGGAGGTTGGGGTACCAGGTGGTGGGTATTATAGAGGGCATGGATTGCATGGAGCACTGGGTGTGGTGAAAAAATAATGAATACTGTTATGCCGAAAATAAATAAATTAATTTTTAAAAATGCTACACTTAATTATTATAAACTTTCCTATTTAATCAGCAGAAAATAGTATTCTGTGGGACAAAATAATGGTAATTCTCACTTTGAACCTATTTCTAGTTTCTTGGTATAACTCAGCAACTTGCATGTCAATGTCTTGTGTGTATATGTTTCATATTCAAAATAGCTAGGATTATTGGTAGGCATAATTCAAATCATATTTAAAATTTGCTTCAAGATATCCCTAAAATAATTTTGGACAAATGATGCTTCATTGTAATATTTTTTAAAGAAATCACTTTGGGGCACCTGGGTGACTCAGTTGGTTAAGCATCTGACTCTTGATTTCAACTCAGGCCATAATCTCAGGGTGGTGGTATCGAGCCCCGTGTCAGGCTTCCCTCTCAGTGAGAAGTGCGTTAGAGATTCTTTCTTTCCTTCTTCCTCTGCTCCTCCCCCTGCCCTCTTTCTCTCTCTCTAACAAATAAATAAGTCTTCTTAAAATAATCATTTCCACAATATAATTTTTAAAAATGATTAGATTATTTCTTGCTTCTTTTAATATTTATCTTCTTGAAACAACATGCCACCATCACCTTTGTATATTTAATATCAGTTTTTCTGCTTTGATCTCAGAAGAGCAATGTCTTATTTCCCTTTCTTCCTCATTTTTTTTCTTTTTTCCCTTAGTGAAGCCAAATGAAAAAAGTGACTCTGTTAAATAAAACCTGTCATTATTTCTGTCATTTATCTTTTAATTTAGAATGTCTTCACACAGGTCAAAATACACAACATTTAACATCAAGCTTCAGAATTTTCAGAAATATATTTGAATCATGAAGCTCAAATGGGAGTTTGTGTTGCCTTGTTAAAGGATGCTTTGTTAACACACCAAGTTTCTGGCAATATCTGTTACAGGAAAAAGTTTATGGGGAAGTGGAGAACTGAGAAGTTGGCTTTCCTAAAACAGTGGTTCTACATGGGAGAAAATATCTCCCTCCCAGGATATATTCTGTGCATCTCAGCTTGGGGTGGAGTCTAGTGGATGGAGACCAGGCTGTTATTAAATATCCCATGTACAAGACAGCACCTTCCAACAAAGAATAAGGCAGCAAAAAAATTTTTCTGTAGGGCTGGGATCAAAAAGCCCTTTGTTAAGTTTTCATATATACTCAGGGGTCCATAGATCTCATTTTGAAGACTTAGCTTGGCCCACTCTACCAGTTCATTCTTATCAGTTCATTGATTAATATCTGGGAGTGAAGGAAACTAATTGCTTAGTAAACATTCCTTTAGATAGAAAAAGAGAGATATGGGACAAGCAAATTCCGGCATCAACATACCCACATGTATACCTGCAAATATACCAAATGTTATACTTAGTGTAATAATGCTTGTGTGAATAGAAAATATAAAAACATAATGTTAGTCCTTCATTGACTAAAAATGTACCAGCAATGTCTCACTTGGATCCACTCCTTCCCACCTTACTTCTTTCCTTCCCTTGCTTTTATTTTATGATCCAACCTTTCTTCTTCTCCTATGACAATGCAGTTTTTCTGAGTTCCACTGTCTATTTCAAGGTTGATTCTTAAATTCCACTTTTCATTTTCATATGCAATATCATTTAACAGATTAATTAATGACTTAAGATTTTACATTAATCTGACATTAAAGGAGACTTCTAGAGGCACAATATTTTGTTGAAAAAAAAACTTGAGAAAGGGAATTTCGGGTGATATGATAATACAGTAAAGAAAATAAATTAGTGTAAGCAGGCACTTCTATATCCCATCAGTAAAAATTTGTCTATGGCATGAAAAGGAATCAGATGATTTTAGCAGGAAAAAAATCCACTTACATCTTTTTAAGAAGTTAAAGTGGACTATCATATCTGCTAAGTTCCAAATCTGTTCTAAGTTATTCATGTAGTGGTATATTTGAGATGTATTCCAAAGAAGGATAATTTATTAATGTGGTTTCTGCTGTTCTTTAAAAAAAATAATTCACTTCTAATGTCAGCTCTTTAGAACAGCCACACACACAGCCACACACACAGCCACACACACACACACACACACACACACACAAATGCATATTCTGGTATAAAACAACTACAAGAGTCTATTCTTATTGCTTATCTCTTGTAGTACGATACTTACCTTCTTCATCAACTGTGAATTTTTTTCCATATTATTGCACACTGACTGACACATTTTTAAGTATATATTGTAAATATAACTCATAGTAAGATTAAGAGAAGTTATGCCTTTAGTTCAAGGAGAGAATATACCCTCACCTATCTGTTATGAGATATAACTCATCTGCTATTCATTGGAACCTTTTTAGAAATTCCATAAAATACATCAAAAGAAAAAAGTATCCCAGCTGCAATACCATTTATTCTTATATAGGAACACACATACTATATATCACAAAATGCTTTATATAGAGTGTTAGTCAAAGAAAAAAAAAAGGATAAAAAAGCAGTACTTGGTGATTCTTTGCCCTAATATAGTCACAATAAAAGTAAAAACTAAGGAAAACTTTTCAAGCTTTTGGAGTCCAGGGGAGACTTTCAGCTTGCTAAATCCAATATTCTTTTCAATTTCTTCTCAGTTTCATGTTATTCTTTAGTTATTACATAATCTTATGAAGATTAAAGGAGAGAAAGCAAAATAAGTTTTCTTCTTTGAATACACTTCTTAAACCACTCCCAGTGACAGTATTCAAAAAACTGAGCTCTGGAAGTGCCATGGACGATATGCTAATTTTGTTAGGAGTTGATGCCAGTCTCTTACTTAGATAATTCAAACGGCAGATGTGGCAGCAAAGTGGTAAATAGACAAAGTAGGGAAGCTCTGTAATTCAACCCAAATTAATACAACTCTATTTCAATTTCCATAAGTTCACCAAAAAAATCATGTTTTAAATTATTATTTGTGCAGATAATACTTCAACATTGTCATTTACAAGAACATGAGACTATACGTATTAATATTCAGACATCTAATTGACACCTATAGAATCCATGGAATTCAAGAAAATACGTAATTATAAAGTCTTTCCTCTTTACACTATTTTTGTATTCGTTCCATCACAGCTGAATAAAAGACAAATTCCCTGGAATTGCTGCAAGGTTCTGCATGGAGTGAGTGGTCCCTGGCTTATCCTTCAGTCCCTATGCTCATAAGTCCTCACTGTTCTTACACACCCACTTTACATTCATCCTGGCCTTCGTTCTGAGCCCCTCTAATTCTTACTCTTGGTGACCTTCGTATAATAGCCAGCACCCATGTCTTTGGTCACCTGCTCTTAAACTCTCAAGTAAAGTATCCCATCACTCTGTATCCCTTCACCTTCTTAAGTTTTCTTCATGTCCCCTGTAATTACTTCTCTATTTTATCTTTATCCATCTATTTCTTCTCTAGAATATAAAAGTAAGAGAATAGAGTTTTAAGATTTTTGCTCAGAACAGTATTGCTGACACCTAGAATAGTACAGGAACACTATGAACTCAATGAATATTTATAGAATAAATGAATGAATCAATCAAGCTAATAAGCAATTTGGTATATAAATTAATATGTAAAATACTGTGTGATAGCTTTTTGCTTATTTGTTTGTGGTTGTTACCATGTGTATGACATTTTAACATTAAATGGACTGGAAGCAGTTAAAAACCAGCCCAGCACATATTATGAATCTGAGAAATGCTGTAGATAATAATGTATCAACTAGAAAGAACAATAAAATGACATTAGAATGACAGATACTTGAAATATCACAGGCTCCAGCTCATAAAATCAGCTAGTGAACCCAAACCTTAGTATTTTTTTGTTTTCTCTTAAAACAAACAAAGCATAGACACTAAACCAAAACTCAGTCCATGATACCTGGTTCCTTTCACTAACTTGCTTGTTTGTTGTTTTTAATAATTCTTGGAAAGAAATTTTCATGATGGCTTCCTATCTCAAGTGTCATTTTTTTCTCCTTATTTTTCTGGATTTTGTTAAATACTTCTTAATTATGTATTTCAAGATGTTTGAACTTAATAAATACAATAAATCTCCAGGCCTGATGCTTCTGTTTCTAAAATAACTTCTATTTATATCTTATCTTATTTTTATTTGTATCTTATCACCAACGACTCAACAATTTCCTTGTTTTTCACATCTAGTTCTTACATGAAATAAGTCATCTCCAACAATCCATAGTTTTAAACCAATTTATATACAATATTCCTCTGTTACATCTGGGGGGTAATGTTTGTTAGCTGGTTTTGACACAGACAATTGCTTTCAGTTTTTTTTTTTTTTTTAAGATTTTATTTATTTATTTGACAGAGAGAGATCACAAGCAGGCAGAGAGGCAGGCAGAGAGAGAGGAGGAAGGAGGAAGCAGGCTCCCTGCTGAGCAGAGAGCCCCATGCGGGGCTCAATCCCAGGACTCTGAGATCACGATCTGAGCCATAGGCAGCGGTTTAACCCACTGAGCCACCCAGGCGCCACCAATTGCTTTCAGTTTTTAAGGGCACAACACATTATTGGTTTACTCAGATGGCTTAATTGAATCTTTATACCTGTGGATCAGTAACTTCCCATTTCCTTGCCCCTTACTGTTCCTGGCAACCAGCATTCCGCTGGTTGATTCTATAAATGTGACTAGATACTTCCTGTAAGTGGAATTATGCCATATTTGTCTTAGTGTGACTTGTTTATTTCCTCAACATAAAGTCTTCAAGATTCACTTTTGTTGCCATATATTACAGAATTTCTTTTTCTTTTTAAAAGTTTAATTATATTTTGTGTGTGTTTATGTATATGGGTGTATCTATATCTAAGAAATAGATCAATGATAGATGATAGCCAGGTAGATGATAAATAGATAATAGATAGATAGATAATAAATTATATTTTGTCTGTCATTTGTCATTAGACATTAGAAATCTTGGTTATTATGAATAATGCTGCAATGAATATGGGGTACAAAAGTATCTGAGATCCTGATTTCAGTTCTGTTGGATAAATAGAAGAAAGATTGTTGGATTAAATGCTTGTTCTATTTTTAATTTTGTGAAGAATCTGTATGCTGTTGTCTATAGAAGCTGCACCATTTTGCATCCCTGTTAACAGTGTGCAAGCATTCCAATTTGGAAAACATGGATTCTAGTTATTCTAGGAAACACTTGGTGGCTTTTCTTTTCTTTTTCTTTTTTTAATTTTTTATTTTATTATTTTTTTAAGATTTTATTTAATTAGTTATTTGACAGACAGAGATCACAAGCAGGCAAAGAGGCAGACAAAGGAGGTGGGGGAAGAAAGCTCCCTGCTGAGCAGAGAGCCCAATGCGGGGCTCCATCCCCAGGACCCTGAGATCATGACCTGAGCCCAAGGTAAAGGCTTAAACCACTGAGCCACCCAGGCGCCCCTTTTACTTTCTTTATTTTTTATTTATTTTCGACATAACAGTATTCATTATTTTTTCACCACACCCAGTGCTCCATGCAATCCATGCCCTCTATAATACCCACCACCTGGTACCCCAACCTCCCACCTACCCGTCGATTCAAACCCCTCAGATTGTTTTTCAGAGTCCATAGTCTCTCATGACTCACCTCCCCCTCCAACTTCCCCCAACTCCCTTCCCCCAACTCCCCAACTCCCCCTCCAACTTACCCCAACTCTTTTCTCTAACTCCCCATGTCCTCCATGCCATTTGTTATACTCCACAAATAAGTCAAACCATATGATAATTGACTCTCTCTGCTTGACTGATTTCACTCAGCATAATCTCTTCCAGTCCCATCCATGTTGCTATAAAAGTTGGGTATTCATCCTTTCTGATGGAAGCATAATACTCCATAGTGTATATGGACCACATCTTCCTTATCCATTCGTCCATTGAAGGGCATCTTGGTTCTTTCCACAGTTTGGCGACCGTGGTCATTGCTGCTATAAACATTGGGGTACAGATGGCCCTTCTTTTCACTACATCTGTATCTTTGGAGTAAATACCCAGGAGTGCAATTGCAGGGTCATAGTGAAGCTCTATTTTTAATTTCTTGAGGAATCTCCACACTGTTCTCTAAAGAGGCTGCACCAACTTGCATTCCCACCAACAGTGGAAGAGGGTTCCCCTTTCTCCACATCCCCTCCAACACATGTTGTTTCCTGTCTTGTTAATTTTGGCCATTCTAACTGGTGTAAGGTGATATCTCAATGTGGTTTTAATTTGAATCTCCCTGAGGGCTAGTGATGATGAACATTTTTTCATGTGTCTGATAGCCATTTGTATGTCTTGATTGGAGAAGTGTCTGTTCATATCTTCTGCCCATTTTTTGATATGTTTGCCTGTTTCGTGTGGGTTGAGTTTGAGGAGTTCATTATAGATCCTGAATATCAACCTTTTGTCTGTACTGTCATTTGCAAATATCTTCTCCCATTCCGTGGGTTGCCTCTTTGTTTTCTTGACTGTTTCCTTTGCTGTGCAGAAGCTTTCGATTTTGATGAAGTCCCAAAAGTTTATTTTCACTTTTGTTTCCCCTGCCTTTGGAGACATATCTTGAAAGAAGTTGCTGTGGCTGATATCGAAGAGATTACTGTCTATGTTCTCCTCTAGGATTCTGATGGATTCCTGTCTCACATTGAGGTCTTTTGTCCATTTTGAGTTTATCTTTGTGTACGGTGTAAGAGAATGGTCAAGTTTCATTCTTCTACATATAGCTGCCCAGTTTTTCCAGCACCATTTATTGAAGAGACTGTCCTTTTTCCACTGTATATTTTTTCCTGCTTTGTCGAAGATTATTTGCCCATAGAGTTGAGGGTCTATATCTGGGCTCTCTACTCTGTTCCACTGGTCTATGTGTCTGTTTTTATGCCAGTACCATGCTGTCTTGGTGATCATAGCTTTGTAGTAAAGCTTGAAATCAGGTAGCATGATGCCTCCAGTTTTATTTTTGTTTTTCAACATTTCCTTAGTGATTCGGGGTCTCTTCTGGTTCCATACAAATTTTTGGATTATTTGCTCCAGCTCTTTTAAGAATACCGGTGGAATTTTTATCAGAATGGCATTAAAAGTATAGATTGCTCTAGGCAGTATAGACATTTTAACAATGTTTATTCTTCCAATCCAAGAGCATGGAATGGTCTTTCATCTTTTTGTGTCTTCTTCAATTTCTTTCATGAGTGTTCTGTAGTTCCTCGAATACAGATCCTTTACCTCTTTGGTTAGGTTTATTCCCAGGTATCTTATGGCTCTTGGTGCTATAGTAAATAAAATCTATTCTCTAATTTCCCTTTATGTATTTTCATTGTTAGTGTATAAGAAAGCCACTGATTTCTGTACATTGACTTTGTATCCTGCCACTTGCTGAAATGCTGTATGAGTTCTAATAGTTTGGGGGTGGAGTCTTTTGGGTTTTCCATATAAAGAATCATGTCATCTGCAAAGAGAGAGAGTTTGACTTCTTCGTTGCCAATTTGGATACCTTTTATTTCTCTTTGTTGTCTGATTGCTGTTGCTAGAACCTCTAATACTATGTTGAACAAGAGTGCTGAGAGTGGGCAGCCTTGTCGTGCTTCCGATCTCAACGGGAAGGCTACAAGCTTTTTCCCATTGAGGATGATATTTGCTGTGGGTCTTTCGTAGATAGATTTGATGAAGTTCAGGAATGTTCCCTCTATCCCTATACTTTGAAGCCTTTTAATCAGGAACGGATGCTGGATTTTGTCAAATGCTTTTTCTGCATCGATTGAGAGGACCATGTGGTCCTTCTCTCTTTTCTTATTAATTTGTTGTATCACATTGATTGATTTGTGAATATTGAACCATCCTTGTAGCCCAGGGATGAATCACACCTGGTCATGGTGGATAATCTTTTTAATGTGCTGTTGGATCCTGTTTGCTAGGATCTTGTTGAGAATCTTAGCATCCATATTCATCAGTGATATTGGTCTGAAATTCTTTTTGGTAGGGTCTTTGCCTGGTTTGGGGATCAGGGTAATGCTGGCTTCATAGAAAGAGTCTGGAAGTTTTCCTTCTGCTTCAATTTTTTGAAACAGCTTCAGGAGAATAGGTGTTATTTCTTCTTTGAAAGTTTGGTAGAATTCCCCAGGGAATCTGTCAGGTCCTGGGCTCTTGTTTTTTGGGATGTTTTTGATCACCACTTCAATCTCATTGCTAGATATCGGTCTATTCAAGTTGTCAATTTCTTCCTGGTTCAATTTTGGGAGTTTATAGTTTTCCAGGAATGCATCCATTTCATCTAGGTTGCTAAGCTTATTGGCATATAACTGTCGATAATAACTTCTGATGATTGTTTCTACTTCCTTGGTGTTCATTGTGATCTCTCCCTTTTCATTCATAGTTTTATGAATTTGGGCTTCTCTCTTTTCTTTTGGATTAGTGTGGCCAGTGGTTTATCGATCTTATTGATTCTTTCAAAAAACCAGCTTCTAGTTTCATTGATACGTTCTACTGTATCTCTGGTTTCTACCTCATTGATCTCAGCTCTAATCTTGATGATTTCCCTTCTTATGTGTGGAGTTGGTTTGATTTGTTATTGATTATCCAGTTCTTTAAGGTGTAAAGACAGCTGGTGTGTTCTGGATTTTTCCAGGGAGGAAAGGCTTGAGGGAAACTTGCATGGCTATGTATTTCCTTTAGGACCGCCTTTGCTGTATCCCATAGGTTTTGGACTGAAGTGTCTTCGTTCTTATTGGTTTCCGTGAATTGTTTCAGTTCTTCTTTGATCTCCTGGTTGATCCAAGCATTCTTCAGCAAGGTGGTCTTTAGCTTCCAGGTGTTTGAGTTCCTTCTGAACTTTTCTTTGTGATTGAGCTCCAGTTTCAAAGCACTGTGATCTGAGAATATGCAGGGAATCATCTCAGTCTTTTGGTATCGGTTGAGTCCTGATTTGTGACCCAGTATGTGGTCTATTCTTGGGAAGGTTCCATGTGCACTTGAGAAGAATGAGTATTCTGTGTTTTAGGGTGGAATGTTCTGTATATATCTATGAGGTCCATCTGGTCCAGTGTGTCATTCAATGCTCTTGTTTCTTTATTGATTTTCTGCTTTGATGGTCTGTCTATTTCTGAGAGGCGTGTTAAGATCTCCTACTATTAGTGTATTCATATCAATATGATTCTTTATCTTGATTAACAATTTTCTTATGTAGTTGGCTGCTCCTATATTGGGGGCATCGATATTTACAATTGTTAGATCATCTTGGTGGATAGTCCCTTTAAGAATTATGTAGTGTCCTTCTGTATCTCTGACTAAAGTCTTTAGTTTAAAATCTAATTTATCTGATATGAGAATCGCTACCCCAGCCTTCTTTTGAGGCCCATTGACATGAAAGATGCTTCTCCATCCCTTCACTTTCAGTCTGGGTTATCTTTAGATTCAAAATGGGTTTCTTGTAGACCACATATGGATGGGTCTTGTCGTTTTATCCAATCTGCAATTCTGTGCCATTTTATGGGCGCATTTAGGTCATTCACATTGAGTGTGATTATTGATAGATACGTTTTTATTGACATCGTGTTACCTTTGAAGTCTTTCTTTCTGTAGATTGTCTCTATATTTCTGTTCAATGCTATTCTTAGTATTTTTCCTGTTTTATAGAACCCCCCTTAATATTTCCTTCAGTGTCGGCTTGGTGTTTGCATAGTCTTTTAAGCTTTGCCGGTCTTGGAAACTCTTATCTCTCCATCCATTTTGAATGTCAGTCTTGCTGGATAAAGTATTCTTGGCTGAAAGTTCTTCTCATTTAATGCCCTGAATATGTCTTGCCAGCCCTTTCTGGCTTTCCAGGTCTCTGTGGACAGGTCTGACGTTATTCTGATGGGCTTTCCTCTGTAAGTAAGGAGCCTTTTTGTCCTAGCGGCTTTCAAGAGATTATACCTACAATTATGATTCCTTAATTTGACTATCAGGTGCCTCTTTTTTTTTTTTTTTTTTTTTTTTTGGAATGTATAATCTTGGGTGGAGACCTTTCAACCTCTAGAACATGAATGCTGGTTCCATTCGCAAGATTGGGGAAATTTTCATGAAGAACTTGTTCAACTATATCTTCTAGACTTCTTTCTTTCTCCTCCCCTTCTGGGATTCCAATAATTCTGACGTTGGAACATTTCATGGCATCATTTATTTCCCTGATTCTGTTTTCGTGGTTTCTAAGCTGTTTGTTCCAGGTTTCCTCCTGATCCTTTCTCCCTATCTGTTTGTCCTCCAGATCACTAATTCTATCTTTTGTCTCAGTTACCCTAGCTTTGAGAGAATTTATATTAGATTGGAACTCATTGAGAGCATTGTGAAGTTCATCCCTGGTAGCTTTCAGCTCAGCCCTAACATTGTGAACATCCTGTCTGGTCATTTTCAGTTAGGCCCTAATCAATTCTGTTTGGTCATCTATGGCTTTCTCCAACCTAGCTATTGCCTGGATAATTGTTAGCCTGAATTCTGTTAGCCTGAATTCTCTTTCTGACATATTGTCTATGTTGATAGCCATTAGCTCTGTTTCAGAAGGTCCATCCTCTGTGTTTTTCTTCTGTTGGGCATTCCTCCTCCTAGTCATTTTGGTGAGAGATGACTGAACAGATGTAGCTGGATGTATCGACCGTGGTGCAGTCAAGGTGCACCCTGGAACACTTCTGAGCAATCAGGATTCCCTACCTGAACGAGAGACAAAAGGAAAGAAAAAAAAAAAGAGAGAGAGAGAGAGAGAGACAGAAAAGAAAGGGAAGATGAAAGAGAAGGTTCAGCCCAAATGGGCTCCAATGTATGATTTATGAGGTATATAAACAAAAACAGACAAACAAAAAGACTGATAAAAGTATATGCCACGAGAAAAAAAGTATATATATATATATACAAATAAAGGAAGAACCTTATCAAAAAGAACCCCAAGTATAAGATTTATATACTATCAGGACAAACACAAAAACACAGAAACAGTGGTGGAAGAAAAAGATGGGAGAGTGGTTATAAATTCTCAGTGTGGGTGAGGAAAGTTGTTTTGATTTTTCCTGGATGTATCTTGATATCTTTGTTAAAGGACTCAACTTCCCTAAGATAAAGCGGGATTAAAAATTGGTTTACCTATAGGGGTAGTATTGATTGGGGAAAAGGGATTACTTTGAAGTTTAATTCTATATGAATATTAGAAAATAAAAATAAAAAGGAATAAACTAGACTAAACTAAAGTAAAATAAAAAAAAAGAAATTCAAAAAATAGAAATGTAAAAGAAAAACACAGGTGTATGTATCAAAAAGTTCAGGTTAGAAGGTTATTATGGAATTTGATGTACTGGACAGCTCACTGTGATGGTAAATAGGCTAAAAAATTATCTATATAAAAAAAATGAACCAGAATAGTGGGAACGAGTTGAAAATAAAAGTTGTCCTATGAAGTAGTGGTGGTTGTTCTCTTGCAGTATTTTTTTTTTTTTCCTTCTTTCTTGGTTTGTTTTCTGGGGGAAGGGCCTGCCATGTGGGTTTTCAGTCAGTGATGTTCCCTGACTTAAGTTCCCCCGCCCCCCTCAAGGGGGTGGGCTCTGAGGAAACTGGTTTTTTTGTTGTTGTTTTTTGTTTTTTTTTCAGGCTTTTGTTCTCTGGCGGTTTTTATGTTTGTTCACTTTTTTTTTTTCTCTCACCTTGACGGCTTTTGATGGTTTTTGTAGTTTTAGAGGAAAACAGACTGCACCCTGACCTCCCTCTCAGAGAGAAGCCTCAGTCTGGCTGCAGAGCCCAGATGAGTTCCCCCTTTGCAGCTGGCAGAGCAGGTTCAGATTCGCGGTCCCTGCCCACTGGCGTCTTCTGCCCCTGTAGAGATCCAGACGTGTATAATTCTGATCTCAGGCTGATTTCATGGGTGATCAGAGTTCCTTGGTAGGTAATCAGCTCCCTTTGGGGTACTGGTGAAAGAGGCGCCTCCTCCTACTTCCCCGCCATCTTGTCCCCCCCTTCTTCTTTTTTTTAAATAACAGTCCTCCTGACAAGTATTAGATGAAATCTCATGATTTTGAACTCATTTCCTTAGTCAATGAAGAGCATCTTTTCATATACATGGTGGCGATTTGTATATCTTATTTGGAGAAATGTCTCTTCAAGTCCTTATCCAATTTTAATTGGGATACTGGATTTATTGCTAATGAGTTGTAGGAGTTCCTAGCATATTTCACAGATTAACTGTTTGTCAGATATATGGCTCACCAGTATGCTCTCCCATTTTGTTGTTGCCTTTCACTCTATTGATTATTTCCTTTGCTATACAGAAGTTTTTAGTTTGATGTAGTCCTACTTGATTATTTTTGGATTTTTCTGCTAGGCTTTGATGTTGTATCCAAGAAATCATTGTTAAAATCAGTCTATTGTATATGTGTGGATTTATTTTCAGGCTCTGCTCTGCTTCATTGTTCTATAGGTTTTTCTTTATGCCAATGCCATACTGCTTTGATTAATATAGATTTATAATACAATTTTAATTCATAAAATGTAATGTTTCCAGTTCTGTTATTTATTTTTCCCCCCTTTGACTATTCATGGTCTATTGTCTTTCATATGAATTGTGAACTGTTTTTTCTTTCTTTTTTTTTTTTTTTTTTTTCTATTCCTGGAGAAAATGCTGTTGGGATTTTGGCAGGGATGGCATTGCGTCTGTAGATCACTTTGAGAAATATTAATATTTTAACAATATTTACCCTTCCAATCCATAAACTTAAATGTGTTTTCATTTATTTGTGTCTTCTTTAATTCTTTTCATCAACATTTTGTAATATTTATTTATTTATATTCTGTTCAGTTAACAAAACATAGTTTTGAACTTTTCATTTCTAAAGTTAGGTTTATTACTCAGTAATTTATTCTTTTGGGTGTTTTTCTAAATGAGATTGTTTTCTTGAGTTTTTCTTTTCAAATAATTGGTTAGCATACAAAATACAATTGATATTTGTATGCTGATTTTTTAAATTGTAAGTTTCATTCATTTATTAGTTCCAACAGTTTTTCTATAAAGTTTTTTTTTAATATTTTATTTTTTTATTTGACAGAAATCACAAGTGGGCGGAGAGGCAGGCAGAGAGAGAGAGAGAGAGAGCAGGAAGCAGGCTCCCCGCTGAGCAGAGAGCCCGACGCAGGGCTCGATCCCAGAACTCTGGGATCATGACCCGAGCTGAAGGCAGAGGCTTTAACCCGCTGAGCCACCCAGGCGCCCCTTTCTATAAAGTTTTTAGTGTTTTCTAGATATTAGATAGATATATATACAAAATCATGTCTTCTACAAATAAAGACTTCTCTTAATATTATTTCTTTCTTATACTAATTAAATGGCTTTAGTTTTAGTTTTGTTCTGCTTTGTTTCCTTTGAACTTCTCTTTCCAAGGTCAGGACATATTTTCTGTTTTACTTTTTTAATGTATACTTTATTAGTTCTGGTCTTAGAATACTCCTCTCAGCTGTACTACTGTATATCTTTCTTCCTCATTATTCTTCTATCTAATTTATCAAGATCTTTTAGTTTTTTCATAATGTTATACCAAGTAGGTTGCATTTCTACAATCCTTATTACGTGTCTCTCTTTGCTAGGAAAGCAATTTACAGTTATTTTTTCATATAAGACTAAATTCTTTCTCATGAGAATTCATATGTTTCCACAAATTCAGCTATCACTTTAAATGATGACACCTCCATAAATTATATTCCCTGGATGAGTTTCTCTCCTAAAATCAGAGTAGTATACCTAATAGCCTGATGGACACTTTTCCCAAATAACCCAAGATCCACAAATGAAAATGTAATGAGTCTTCTCTCTCTCTCTCTTTTTAAGATTTTATTTATTTATTTGACAGACAGAGATCACAAATAAGCAGAGAGGCAGGCAGAGAGAGAGGGAGAGGCAGGCTCCCTGCTTAGCAGAGAGTCTAATGCAGAGCTAGATCCCAGGATCTTGGGATCATGACCTGGGCCTAAGACAGAGGCTTTAACCCACTGAGCCACCCAGACACCCCTAATGAGTCTTCTCTTATTAAATTCTATGACTTTGAAGGTTCGTCCCACCATCTTGCAAGAATAAGCTTGAAATTCTAGACTGCATTAACATGACAAAAATACTCAATATTTCTTAATGATTAAATATTCCCCACTCCTACACTTATGGCTTGCATATCCTCCTACATCTCCAGGTTAGATATATTGGAAAGCTGTAATTTTAGAGCTCTCAGACCAATGTCTCAGGGGCAAGTTGATTGGATTCAAATACTGTATGCACTATCTAAAAACTATGTGGTCTGAGAAATGTGACCTAAATGCCTCTGCTTTCCTCTGTTCATCTACGAATTGGAAACAATAATAAAGCACTCATTCAGGTGGACTAAGTGAGATAATAGAGATAAGGCACATTAAGCAGTGCCTAGCACAATGTTGTTCTTACTAAATTGTATATATTATTATTTCTGAAATTAAAATTATCCTTACCTGCCCAATGCCAAAGTACAGACAATTCTAACTTTCACCTGAAAAGATTATTATTTTTTGTAGTAGTCCACCCTTCAACTCATTGTGGAGTGAGGGAGAATTTTTAATGTGCAGATCTGTTTATCATTCTGACACTAAATAATTTTCACGGACTTCTTAATACCAACAAGATAATGGTTCATCTCCTTGACATTGTTCAAGTTGCACTTGTAAACTTTTCCATTCCTGTTAGCCAGATCTTTTAGAAAGCAATCACAGATTAAAGTGGATAAAATAATATGGGTAGGCTAATACATTATAATTAAATATTAAAATTTTAAATTTTAATATTTAATTCTTAAAATTTGATGAAAATTTTTTGGAAAAAAATTTTCATCATACTTTATCCCATAATTAAATGCTATTTTCATATTTTATCCTTCTCTTAAAAAAATTTTACCAATTCATATTTTCTGGACAGTTACTTATTTATTAAAAATATACTAGCTTTATTTAACAGCTAAATCCCATAATCCTTCTACTTCTTCAGAGCATAAAACAATTAACTTTTTTCAGTAAGTTAATACATTCCCAATAACAAACATGCTAAATATAACATGGGAAGACTCAGAAACTGATATTAAGGATACAGAGATTTTGAAATTCCTAAATAAAACGTGTGATAAACAAAATACAATAGTATCTTAGATAGTAGTGCTTCTAAAACTAAGGGTGAAGTTCAGGGCTTGGGAAGTAAACTGGAAAGACATAAGTATATGAAATCTTGAGACTGCATAAAATCACTGAAAACAGAACAGTGAAAGGAAGAGTAAAAACCTTTAGCACTTTAATAATTAGAATTCTAGTTGAAGAAGAAAGATAGTAAGAAAAGACAGATAATGGGAAGCCAATGTGATTGAAGTCCAATTAAATGGAGCATAATGGAAATGTAATTTGCCCTAAAATGCAGCTAAGATGTTAAAATAAGGACATAAAATTGTCATATGAGTTCTGAAGGATTTGGCTCTTGGTACTATTTATAATATCATGAAAGCCATTTTTGTGTAGTTGTGAGGATTAAAGACTGATTGGGAAGGTCTCATGTACAGACAAATATTTCAAAAAAACCCTAAAATTGAAACCTAGATTTTGTCTAGTAAGGAAGACAACCACATCCTTCCTTATTTCATAATATATATATATATATATATATATATATAGTATACATAGTATATATAGTATTATATATGTAGTAAAATATATATACATATATATGTATATATATTTTAAATTAATATATATAATTTCCAAATATTACATTATTTATAATAAAATATTATAAATATTACATTATTTATATTATTACAGTATTTAACTTAGGTATGTTAGATAATATGAACAGTGATATTCATTATATCAGTAGGTGAAGGTAAAAGAGAAAAAAACAGATCATCCATACAGATACCAAAGAATCTTCAATGGCATTTGAGACCTATTTTCTGATTCATAAGTCATTGTGGTAAACTGTTCTAGGAAACCTCTATAAGATATGAGTTGTCCACAGACAAATATCTAAATTTAATATAGTCTAATTAAATACCCCAATATCCTATTGTAACTAAGCTAAGTGATATTTGAATTAATGTGAGAAAATATTTCCATCACAATTTTCAAGAAAACTATAAAAGTGAACAACAGTGAGAAGGGATTTGTATGATCTGGATATAATAGCATATTAAACTACATTACATGGTGAAGAATACATAAGTAGATTTTTAAACAAAATGACAAGATTCTTAAAAGATTATGTGTGAAGGTGGTGGACGAGTAGCAGACTGAAATGGCATCAGGTCCCAGGAGTTCAGCTAGATAGTTATCAAACCATTCTGAACATGTACAAACTCAGCAAGAGATAGAAGAAAAGAAGAGCAGCAATTCTAGGAACAGAAAATCAACCACTTTCTGAAAGAGCTCTATGGAAAGCATTCAGGGAACAAAAGCTACCAAGAGCAATCCTGAACAGATTACTTACACTGGCCCCTGGCAAGGGTGATGCAATTCCAATTATAGAAACTAATTAATAACAAAATCAAAGAAACACATTGACAATAATACAATATTAGTAGGTGACTTTAACAACCCCTCACTGAAATGCACAGATCATCCAAGCAAAAGATCAACAAGGAAATTAAGGCCTTAAATAACACACTGGACCAGATGGACACCACAGATATGTTCAGAACATTCCATCCCAAAGCAACAGAGTACACATTCTTCTCTAGTGCACATGAACCATTCTCCAGAATAGATCACATTCTGAGTCACAAATCAGGTCTCAGCTGGTACCAAAAGACTGGGATCATTCCCTGCATATTTTCAGACCACAATGATCTGAAGCTAGAAGTCAATCACAAAAGGAAATTAGGAAAGAATCCAAATACATGGAGGCTAAAGAACATCATACTAAAGAATGAATGGGTCAACCAGGAAATTAAAGAAGAATTGAAAAAAATCATGGAAACAAATGAAAATGAAAACACAGCTGTTCAAAATCTGTGGGACACAGCAAAGGCGGTCCTGAGAGTAATGTATATAGTGATACAAGCTTTTCTTAAGAAAAAAGAAAAGTCTCAAGTTACAACCTAACCCTACACCTAAAGAAGCTGGGGAAAGAACAGCAAAGAAAGCCCAAACCCAGCAGGAGAAGAGAAATTATAAAGATCAGAGCAGAAATCAATGAAATGGAAACCAAAATAACATTAGAACAAATCAATGAAACTAGGAGCTGGTTCTTTGAAAGAATTAGTAAGATTGATAAACTCCTGGCCAGACTTATCAAAAGGAAAAGAGAAAGGACCCCCAAAAATAAAATCATGAATGAAAAAGGAGAGATCACAACCAACACCAGAGAAATACAAACAATTATAAGGACATATTATGAGCAACTACATGCCAGCAAATTTGACAATCTGGAAGAAAGGGATGCATTCCTAGAGATGTATAAACTAACACAACTGAACCAGGCGGAAATAGAAAACCTGAACAGACCCATAACCAGTAAGGAGATTAAAGCAGTAATCAAAAATCTCCCAAAAAACAAGAGCCCATGACCACACAGCTTCCCAGGGGAATTCTACCAAGCATTTAAAGAAGAATTAATAGCTATTTTCCTGAAACTGTTCCAAAAAGTAGAAATGGAAGGAAAACTTCCAAACTCATTTTATGAGACCAGCATTACCTTGATCCTAAAACCAGACAAGGACCCCATCAGAAAGAACTATATATCCTTGATGAACAGAGATGCAAAAATTCTCACCAAAATACTAGCCAATAGGATCCAACAATACATTAAAAGGATTATTCTCCATACCAAGTGGGATTATTCCTGGGCTTCAAGGTTGGTCCAACATCTGCAAATCAATCAATGTGATACAACACACTAAGAAAAGAAAGAACAAGAACTATATGATAATCTCAATAGATGCTGAAAAAGCATTTGACAAAGTATAGCATCCATACTTGATCAAAACTCTTCAAAGTGTAGGGATAGAGGGTACATACCTCAATATCAACAAAGACATCTATGAAAAATCCACAGCGAATTTCATTCTCAATAGGGGAAAGCTTTCCCCTAAGGTCAGGAGCATGGCAAGGATATCCACTATCAACACTGCTATTCAACATAGTACTAGAAGTGCTAGCCTCAGCAATTAGACAACAAAAAGAAATTAAAGGCATTCAAATCAGCAAAGAAAAGTCAAACTCTCACTCTTTACAGATGATATGATACTTTATGTGGAAAACCCAAAAGACTCTACTCCAAAACTGCTAGAATTTGTATAGGAATTCAGTAAAGTGTCAGGATATAAAATCAATGCACAGAAATCAGTTGCATTTCTATACACCACCAGCAAAACAGAAGAAAGAGAAATTAAGGAGTCAATCCCTTTTACAATTGCACCCAAAACTATAAGATATCTAGGAATAAACCTAATCAGAGAGGCAAAGAATCTTTACTCAGAAAACTACAAAGTACTCATGAAAGAAATTGAGGAAGACACAAAGAAATGGAAAAATGTTCCATACTCATGGATCAGAAGAACAAATATTGTGAAAATGTCTATGCTACCAAAGCAATCTCCACATTTAATGCACATTTAATGCAATCCCTATCAAAATCCCATTCACTTTTTTCAAAGAAATAGAACAAATAATCCTAAAATTTATATGGAACCAGGAAACACCCTGAACAGTAAAATTAACAAGTCAGCAAATGACAGATGGTGGTAAGGATGCAGAGAAAGTGGAACCCTCCTACACTGTTGGCGGGAATGCAAGCTGGTGCAACCACTCTGGAAAACAGTGTCGAGGTTCCTCAAAAAGTTGAAAATAGAGCTACCTTACGATGCAGCAATTGCACTACTAGGTATTTACCCTAAAGATACAAACGTAGTGATCCGAAGGGGCACGTGCTCCCAAATGTTTATAGCAGCAATGTCCACAATGACCAAATTACGGAAAGAATCTAGATGTCCATCAACAGATGAATGGATAAGATGATGTGATATGTATATGTGTGTGGGGTGTGTGTGTGTGTGTGTGTGTGCGCACACGCGCACGCATAATGGAATACTATGCAACCATCAAAAATGAAATCTTGTCATTTGCAACGATGTGGATGGTACTAGAGGGTATTATGCTTAGCGAAATAAGTCACTCAGGAAAGACAATTATCATATGATCTCCCTGATATGAGGAATTTGAGAGGCAGAGTGAGGGGCTTGGGGGATAGGAAAAGAAAAAAGAAACAAGAAAGGATCAGGAGGGAGAAAACCATAAGAGACTCTTTGTTTTTTTTTCTCAATTTATTTATTTTCAGAAAAACAGTATTCATTATTTTTTCACCACACCCAGTGCTCCATGCAATCCATGCCCTCTATAATACCCACCACCTGGTACCCCAACCTCCCATCTACCCGTCAATTCAAACCCCTCAGATTGTTTTTCAGAGTCCATAGTCTCTCATGGTTCACCTCCCCCTCCAACTTCCCCCAACTCCCTTCCCCCAACTCCCCAACTCCCCCTCCAACTTACCCCAACTCTTTTCTCTAACTCCCCATGTCCTCCATGCCATTTGTTATACTCCACAAATAAGTGAAACCATATGATAATTGACTCTCTCTGCTTGACTGATTTCACTCAGCATAATCTCTTCCAGTCCCATCCATGTTGCTATAAAAGTTGGGTATTCATCCTTTCTGATGGAGGCATAATACTCCATAGTGTATATGGACCACATCTTCCTTATCCATTCGTCCATTGAAGGGCATCTTGGTTCTTTCTGTAGTTTGGCGACCGTGGCCATCGCTGCTATAAACATTGGGGTACAGATGCTCCTTCTTTTCACGACATCTGTATCCTTGGGGTAAATACCCAGGAGTGCAATTGCAGGGTCATAGTGAAGCTCTATTTTTAATTTCTTGAGGAATCTCCACACTGTTCTCCAAAGAGGCTGCACCAACTTGCATTCCCACCAACAGTGGAAGAGGGTTCCCCTTTCTCCACATCCCCTCCAACACATGTTGTTTCCTGTCTTGTTAATTTTGGCCATTCTAACTGGTGTAAGGTGATATCTCAATGTGGTTTTAATTTGAATCTCCCTGAGGGCTAGTGATGATGAACATTTTTTCATGTGTCTGATAGCCATTTGTATGTCTTGATTGGAGAAGTGTCTGTTCATATCTTCTGCCCATTTTTTGATATGTTTGCCTGTTTCGTGTGGGTTGAGTTTGAGGAGTTCATTATAGATCCTGAATATCAACCTTTTGTCTGTACTGTCATTTGCAAATATCTTCTCCCATTCCGTGGGTTGCATATGAGACTCTTAATCTCACAAAACAAACTGAAGCTTGCTGGAGGGAGGGGCGATATGGAGAGGGTTTTTGGGTTATAGACATTGGGGAGGGTATGTGATATGGTGAGTACTATGAAATGTGTAAGTCTGATGATTCACAGAGCTGTATCCCTGGGACAAATAATACATTATATGTTAATAAATTAAAAGTAAACATAAAAAGATAGTGTATGAAAGAATGTGTATATAACTTTGTTTATATGTGTTTATTTGTACAGAAAATAATGGTGTTTCAAAATTGTGTGAAAACGTAGGAATTAACCAAATGACATATGGATATTTGGCTTGTTTTTTCATATAAAATTAAGTTAAAATTTACCCTTCAGAAGCAAACTTTTCAAATGTAAAAGAATAACATTACATTCTCTGACACTGGCCATAGCGACTTTTTTCTACATAGGTTTCCTAAGGCAAACAACAACAACAAATAGACTATTGGGGCTACATCAAAATAAAAACCTTCTGCACAGCAAAGGAAATAGTCAAGAAAACTGAAAGGCAACCTATGGAATGGGAGAAGATATTTACAAATAACATATCTGATAAAAAGTTAATACTTAAAATATATAAATAACTTATAATACTCAACATCCTAAAAAAAATAAATAAATAAAAATGGGCAGAAGACATGAACAGACATTTCTCCCAAGAAGATATACAGATGGTCCACAGATACTTGAAAAGATGTTCATCACTCATGATCAGGAAAATGCAAATCAAAATTATAAGGATCTATCACCTCAAACCTGTCACAATGGCTAAAATAAAAAATACAAGAAACAACAGGTGCTAGGAAGGATACAGAGAAAAAGGAACCATCTTGCACTGTTGGTGGAAAAGAAAACTGGAGCAGTTACTGTGAAAAACAGTATGGAAGTTCCTCAAAAACTTAAAAATAAAATTGTCATATGATCCAGCAGTTGCACTACTGGCTATTTACCCTCAAAATACAAAACACTAATTCAAAGGGATATATGCACCCCTATGTTTATAGCAGCATTATTTACAATAGCCAAGATAGGAAGCAATGCAAGAGTCCATCTACTGAGGCATGGATAAAGAAGAAGTGATACACACACGCACACACGCACATATACATATATGCACATATGTACATATACATACATGTGCATCTATATACATATACATAATGCTAAGTGAAATAAGTCAGAGGAAAAGAACTACCATATGATTTCACTTGTATGTGGAATTTAAGAAACAAATAAATAAACAAAGGAATAAAAAAGAGAGAAAGAAATAAACCAAGAAGCCAACTCTTAACTGTACAGAAGAAACTGATGGTTACAAGAGGGGAGCTGGATGGGGACATGGGTGAAATAGGAGATAGAGACTAAGAAGTGCACTTTCCCAGATATCACCAAGTGATTAAAATAACAAAAAATTTTAAAAAGAACAAAACTATAATTGAAAAACTAGCCCAAAATAGAGTTGTGCATTTATCTTATATAACAGGGGAGACTTTTTGCACAATGCCTAAAAGAACATTTTGCAACATTTGGTCATGTTGATATTTCAGTGTGCATATTAAAAAATAGTATAAAGACAGAGCATGAAAGCAAGTTTTCAAAATTGAGCATTTACTTCACATATGCATATCATGCTTAATATACCTAATAGTAAAGAGAATTAGAAGTCAAAAAGAGGGGCGCCTAGGTGGCTCAGTGGGTTGGGCCGCTGCCTTCGGCTCAAGTCATGATCTCAGGGTCCTGGGATCGAGTCCCGCATCGGGCTCTCTGCTTGGCAGGGAGCCTGCTTCCTCCCCCTCTCTCTGCCAGCCTCTCTGCCTACTTGTGATCTCTCTCTGTCAAATAAATAAATAAAATCTTAAAAAAAAAAAGTCAAAAAGAGACAAAGACACTGATAAATTTGGGCAAAAAAAATTAACAGAGAATTTACAAAGTGGATGTATAGATGCCAACAGATATTTCCTATCCCATTTGCAAAAATAAAAACAGTAATAAGTTCCAATAATAGCAAGTGCAAGGAAAAATCAGCAGTTCTTTCTCTGCTGCTACTGCTAGTGCAGAATGGGGTAATATTTCAGGATCCCTTGAAATAAACTTGGCAGTTCACATTAAGGAAAGAGTCTTTTTCCCATTTATTCTACATTTAGGATTTTTTCATTTTATAGAAACCATAAAGATACAAACATAATTACAACAAGGTTATTTAAATAGGACAAGTATTAGAAAGAATTTAAAATTTGGCAATAAAAAAGTGCTTAAAAATGTGATTATCTATAAGATAAACTGGTAGACATAAGTGTAAAATGCAGAGAATATTTAATCATGAACATGAAAAATACCTCTAAATATTGGGAAATTTGGCAGTGTCTAATTTACATTCATATTCATGTGTTTATAAATGTAGATATGCATATACCAGAGACAAGTCTTCTAATTTATACTTCCTGTTTTGATTATAAACTCACTTTAATTTCTTCAGTGAAATTTTCTGCATTACTTGAATTTCTATAATAAATATATACTAATTTTATAAGAGAGCATTAAAAGCTCATTCAAAATATAAAAATAATAATTTAAGAGTAACTTTTTCTTTTCTCAGCAAGGAAATCTGTTCTTTCATTTTTTTTTTCTTTTCATGCCTCTATATAATATTTATTTCAGCGTGTGTTCATGTGTGATGTGTGCCTGCAGGGGTGTGTGTGTGCGTGTGTGTGTGTGTGTGTGTGTGTCAAGTGAGCTGAGGTTGAAGGGAGAAACTGTCCTTGGTAATAGATTTCCAGCTTCCATGTTTCTTAGAAATCATTCTAGAATCTGCAAGCCAATAAGGAGTTCTTCATAAATAGCTATCCTCTAAGTTCTTCATAAGTCTACTAATTTATAAGTACTACACTATTAAAGGTATCAAACTTTAGAGTTATTTTTTTTCTTTTAAATTCAATTGGATATCATATAAAACTGGGTCTTCCTTGCTTCTAGAAGGTGAAAGCAATATGTAATCTTATTCATGGCTGCATTCTTGTACTGTAAAGTTTCTGGTTAAAGAACAAATGGCTATGAATCTCATATCTATATTTTCATATGATCAGTATGAAAATATTCTAAGAATTAATTGTATACGACTTAATCTCTTTTTCAAGAAAGTCAGAACTTCTAAAATTACATGTAATGTCTAAGGGTCAATTCAGGGTTTTTCCAGGGAAAACCTCTGGAAAATGGTTCTTTGCTTATCTTGAATTAGGTATATAAGAGATAAGATGGGCCTACCTAGCAAGTAGATGCAAGAAACAGGACTTGAACACCTAAAACTACTCTTAAAAAAAGAAAAGAAAAGAAGAAAAGAGAAGAGAAAGAAAAGAAAACAACAAATATCAGAACAAAAAATAACTACTTTGGATATAAGCTGGAAATAAAATTTCTCTCATTCTAAGTTTTGTTAGATAAAGTCAACTAATTTAACCACTGAAAAGACAAAAATTAAAAACAAAGTAGAAAAATAACTAACAGAAATTATTATTAATGTGAAAATGTAAAATGTTCTCAGACATTATAAAATAAATTTTGAGGAATATGAGGTGCAGAGTAGAGGTTATTATTTGGTACTTTCTGTATATTATTGTGTTTATCTGAACATTTTCTCTTCTCCCTCATTAGCAAGCAAATTCTATGAGGGAGTGAACTTGCCAGTCTCTTAATGATTAGCAAATGTATACTGAATGGCATAATTTACATATCTATATTCTCACTTGCTTTATTCTCAGTGCAAATTATTTTCTAAGTTTTATTCTCAGAGACTTAAAAAAAATCTCTTTTTGTGAAACTATCTCACCCTAACCTTCAAATTCTTACAAAAAAATATTTTTTCCTTTATGAACTATTTGTTCACAGAAGAAAAAAATGGTCAGGTCAAAATTGAAAGTTTTAAAGGATGATCTTAAGTCACTTATTCAAGACATTTCGAATACACCAACTAATTAAAACAATTTATTGTATAACTAATCTGCAAACTCCTTACTGAACTTCAGATTCTTTTATTCTGTGACAGTTTCCCCAAACTTTTTTTTCTTTTGTCTATTTCCAGTGTACTCCCAGGGGGAAAAAAAAATGTGTGGTGGATGCAACTCAACTCAGCCCAAAGTGCATCCTGGCATGGATGCACAACTCTTGTCATTTTTATCTGAATTTAAAAGGTTAGGGAGCACTGGTAAATAATAGTCTACTACCATTATTAATAAGCGAAATGAGGTACATCTGGCATGAGTTGTTCTAAGATGTCCCAAGAAGCAAACTTTTGATCATTTTTTTAAAGTATTTAGTCCCCCAAATCTTCACTTTGACAAGTGGGGCACTGGGCCTTTTACATAGATTATGACATTATAACCTAATCCAAGGCACTGGCCTGGCTTCCAAATATAGAGGCAAAAGAAACCTCAAAATGTGGTTGAGAGACAACAAAGCTAGGCAAACACATACACATATACACATACACACACATACACAACGGAGTCTAAAGAAGGAGAAAATGCTAGAGTGGCAGGAAGAAACTGCAGATACGATTAGAGAAGGATTTGATTTCTGGCTGGGCTCTTTATGACTGAAGATCCTGGTTAGTGTCTTATTCTGATAGGCACATGTCAGCAGCTTAGTTTTGCTTCTTCTCACCTTTTTTCCAGGAACATATTCAGAAGGATAAGGAGAATAAAACTTCTGGAGCTAGCTGGGAGACAATTAAAACATAAAGTCTAAGTTGTATGTACATGTAACCAGAAGCAATGGAGACAAATGAAGCAGGAAGAGGTGGCAAGGCAGCCATGAAGAAGGGGATGAGAGAAAGGGGAGAGATAGAAATGCTTGAACTAACTCAGTCTCAGAAGGGCAGAGTTCCATTCAGGGCCCAGGATGAGGTGGACTAGATTCTTTGCTGTCTTATTTTGTTTGTAGACAGTTTTTACTATTTTTTTCTGTTTCCTTTTTTTTCCCTGAAAGGGTAGAATCTTAGCCTGGTTAAGTAAAAGAGCTAATTTCCAACTCTCTTCTTTGTATAGTTAAAATCTTGGTTTCCTTTCCTTTTATGTCCAGTTTATCACCTTCAAATAGTTCAAATTGTGTTCTGTTTTAGGATGCTGAGGTGATCTTTTGCCTCCTTGTAAGTTCAAACTTTCATTTGAAGAAATGAAATATGTGATTTTAAAATCACATATCTAAATGTCTTACCTCAGTTTTTTTCTTAAATTTAAGGATTAAATGGGTTCACTTGATTCAAATACCATAGATTCCATACAACTCACTATGAGAAAATTATCTAGATAACATCTAGAGCAGAATGTTAGATATAGAAAAGGCTGAGAAAGTAGAGAAAAATTTAAAAGAAGAAAGCAAACAGTTCCAGCAAACAATACTATGCTTGCATGTGGTAGAGAAGGAAAGGACTTAATTAAAAAAAAAAAAAAGTACAACTGTTTAAAAAAATCAATTCAAACTTCCCAAAAGTATAGAACACTAGAGATAAGTTAAGTATGAGAAATATATGTTATCTAGTGTTTATATATATATGTGTAAAAAAATCTCATTTGTTTAGATTTTATATATAATATATAATATATATTCTCAAATATATATATAAATTTCATTGATATATATTTATATATTTACATACTATATATTTATATATTTACATATTACATATTTATATATATTATATAATATAAGTATATATATAAACTCAAAAACAAATGGTGTTCAAGATCTTGAACCTTTAACAGCTGAGGAAGGAATCAATGTTTGTGGGACAAATGGCAGATACACTGGTCCTCACCAGGCTATTAAGGTCATGGTTTTCAGGATCATCAATAAGAGACCAAGTTTAAGAACCTGTTAAGGATTATTCTCCACTTGTCTTTCACAGGAGATGGGTTTTTCAGGCTTAAGCCAGTGAAAAAAACAAATATGCCCCAGGACTGGAAATGCCTATTCAGAAGGTATAGTTGTGGCTGCATCATTAAAGCTACCTTCTTTAAAGCAAGAATTGCAGAAGCAAAACAACAGCAACTATCTGTTAGATACGATCACATTTTATCCTCACAACTACCTCATATGTAGTTGATACTAGTGGTCCATTTGAAGAAGAGGAAAATGAGTGACACAGAGGTTGAGTAGTAGTTTCCAAATGTGGTAATAAATACCAGATATTGGTAGTAAATGATAGCATTGGTATGTAATCCCATAAAATATGAATACAGAATTAAGTCCTTAATCCAATATTCAGAGTGCTATGTTATCACAGAGTCAGTTATACTGAGTGTGCATTTATTTGAATCCACTTATCTCCTTATGGCTCAGTTTAGTTTATTTAGTTAATTCCGTTGCTGTGATCAATTTTCTACACCGATCTCAACCTTTTTGTATGACTCTGTAGGTGTATTTAAAATAAAAACTTATAGAATGAGCTATGCTTCTAACAAATGCAAAGGCATTTACCGGCAACATGTGATTAGTGTCAACTGTTCCTAATCTTCTGATAAATAGTCAGTTACTTACTAACAAGTAAACAGTTGCTTTAAAATAGGCCTGTGACAAATGATAAATGACAAAAATCTAGGACTGAATCGTGCCCAATCTCTCAACTGTTGTTAAGTCAGCCCTGAGTTAAGGAGTTAAAGTTTTACAAAAAGAAAACGGAAGACCTATGCTCTTTGTGTCACTCTACCAATTTAACAATGCACACCAACTTGTGAGTTCTCTTCACTTTCACCTACTTCTTCCAGGTTTCCTGGAATAATAAATATATCTATTAATGAAGAGACAGAAAACAGAACTCAGTTTGGATTAGTGCACTAAACTTCAATTCATTGCACTAAAGTTCATCATTCTTGTTTCTATAACTAGATACTTCAATGTCTCTATTCCTCACTATGGTTTAAATTCCGCAGCAGAAGACAGGGGTTTTTCTTGTTTGTTTGTTTGTTTTTAAAGATTTTATTTATCTAGTTGACAGAGGGAGACCAAGCAGGCAGAGAGGCAAGCAGAGAGAGAAAGGAGGAAGCAGGCTCCCCGCCAAGCAGAGAGCCCGATGCGGAACTTGATCCCAGGACCCTGAGATCATGACCTGAGCCGAACGCAGAGGCCCAACCCACTAAGCCACCCAGGCGCCCCAAGACAGGGTTTTTTTAATGCTTTCTTTTTTTATGTCTAGCATAATACTTAACACATAATAGTTGATCAGTACATATTTGTTGAATGAAAGAATACATGAGCCATAGGAGTGCAATAAATATTTGCTAAATGGATGCATAAATATTTTAAAAGAAAAGTGTTCTCCTACAAATCAGAAAGATTTCCAACATTTACATTTTGTTGATTAGTCATGAATTTACATAAAATGTGAATAACTAAAATAAGGACTCATCATTATCCGTGTTTCTGGCCATTCTCCCAACTTATTACTTTCTTATTGGAGATGGTCATTTTTTATTTTTTGTCTTCATGCTTTGGCAAAATTGTTCCCCACTTGTTCTTCTACCTTACACTTTAACACTTATTTAGAATGCTTTTCTTTGTTTTTGAGCCTTATCACAATCCCATGCATGTGATACAGTTATAGCAATAATAAGCAATTCAGTACAAAAATAATTACAAATGATCTTTTTGGTATTGTATGACACAAAGGATCAAAATAAAATTTCTGGTATCGTTTTGTTTAAAGTGAAATAAGATAATGCATAGGGATTTTCTACATAAACTATCATATAATTGGACATGTGTAAAAATTAGCATTTCAAGGTGGTGGCATAGAAGAGGTTTCATTCACCTCCTCCCACAGACACATCAAATATATAGCTATCTATGAAACAATTCCTGCCACAGTAAAAAAATAAAAAGATCATATAAAGATAGGTAGGAGAGACAGAGACACAGTCTCATCAGAACTCCTCCCCCAGCATTGCAACCAACAGTCTAGAGGGATCTCAGAAATAGTTTCTGAGTGAGCGGTTTGGGTCACACATCAGGTATAAGCCTTGGCACTTGCACCAGGGAAATGAGTACCTAAAGCTCTGACTTTGAAAAACAATAGGGCTTACATCTAGGAGACCCAAAGAGCGGTAGGGAACTGAAATTTCATTCTTAAAGGGCTTGGACACAGATTCATTCACTTCAGGATCCCAGCAAAAAAACAGCAGTTTGAAAAGTACCATATATGAAAGGGATCTGAGGGGCCAGGGCTTGTTGGAACTCTGCCCAAAGGTAGAGGTGTTGGACACTATCTTTCTCTCTCTCTCTCTCTCTTTTTTTTTTTTTTTTTTCCACTCTACCCTTACGTTCAAGCACAGGCAGGTGCATGCATCACAATCCTCTCCCTTGTTCCACTAAACCTGTTCCATTAAAATGGCATGTCCTGTACCCTCCCACTCCCCTTCTGAAACCTATGGGCATGTATTGACCCTACACTCCCCTGCTACCTTGCTAATGCTGACTGGTGTGCACTTTATACAGGGGTAACCATTAAGCACCTTGCTCTGATAGTGAGGCTTGCATTTCCAGACCTCAAGGAATTGAAACAATCAGAGTGACAAACCTTAGTAGGTTCCAGGCCAAAGGACACAGCCCACACTGTATTGAAACATACCTCTAGTCCACCTATGAAAAAGGCCATTTATCCGGACCTTTAGCCTGAAGGGCAACCTTCAGGTTTGCTACAAATCCATAGGCCATGGAGGTGCTCCCAGGAAATGTAGGCTATCTTTGTTCTCTCTCTGGACCTTGCTACAACTCCCTGGTACTTCCAACAAGGAGCTTGTACACTTATCTGGAGACCTGATTTTGCAACTGTTGCCAAGAGGACACTTCATATCACCAGGTCTGGGGTCAAGCAGGGTCTTATAATTGCAGTCTGGAGAGAATGACATATATACGCATACTTTAAAAGCTGTTACCCACAGGTCTCGTTTCTAAGCACCTCAATCTAGGTGCTGACTGAGATCTCTGACTTTAGAATACTGGCTGGTCTTGGCACACCAGCAACAACTGGGACCTATCAAGAATAAATTAGATTGCTTAGACAATCACAAAGTTTCAAGGACAACCAGAAGGAAAGGCAAAGTATGAAATTTCATTTCCTACAAAAGGCCACTCATTCAGTGCAAGGAAAAGTAGCTGTTTTGCCTGATACATTGAAATAAACACAGACTTAAGTAAAATGAGGGAGCAAAGGAATATGTTCTAACTGAAAGAGCAAGATAAAACCTCAGAAAAAAATACCTTAATAAAATTATGATAATTAATTTACCTATTAAAGAGTTCAAGATAAAGGTCATAAAGATGTTCACCAAACTCAGGAGAAGAATGGGTGAACACAGTGAGAACTTCAACAAAGAGAAAGAAAATATAAGGAAGTGCCAAACAGAAGTTATAGAGCTGCAGAATATAATAACTGAACTGAAAAATACACTAGATAGTTTCAACAGTAGATTTGATGAAGCAAGAAAACAGACCAGCAAACTGGAAGACAAAGCAAGGAAACTCACCTAGACAGAGCAGGGACCAAACCAAACCAAACAACAATAAATAAAAAAGTAAAGATAACTTAAAGAGCCTATATGGGTCTCAAGTGGTTGACATGTACTGAACAGGGGTCCCTAAAGAAGAAGAGGGAGAAAAAAGTAGAAAAGTTATTTGGAAAAATAATAGCTGAAAATTTCCCTTCCCTGGGAGAAGAAACATCTAGATCAGGAAGCTCAGATACTTCTAAATAAGATGACCTCAAAGAAATTCACACCAAGAAGCCCCTGGGGGGCTCAGTGGGTTAAAAGCCTCTGCCTTTGGCTCAGGTCATGATCTCAGGGTCCTGGGATTGAGCCCTGCATCCAGCTCCCTGCTCAGCAGGGAGCCTGCTTCCCTTCCTCTCTCTCTGCCTGCCTCTCTGCCTACTTATGATCTTTGTCTGTCAAATAAATAAATCTTAAAAAAAAAAAAAAAAGAAATCCACACCAAGATGTATTATAATTAAAATGTCAAAAATAAAGAACCTTAAAACCAGCAAGAGAAAAGCAGCTCGTTACATATAAAGATACCCCCCTCCCCCGAAGTCTATAAGCAGATTTTTAAGCAAAAACATTGCAGGTCAGAAGAAAGTGGCATGATATATCCGAAGTACTAAACGTTCAGAAGGAAGTGGCATAATATATTCAAAGTACTAAAAGGAAAAATCTTTCAACTAATATACTCTACCCAGCATGGCTATTATTAAGAATTGAAGGAGAGAGGCACCGGGGTGGCTCAGTCATTAAGTGTCTGCCTTTGGCTCAGGTCATAGTCCTAGGGTCCCGGGATCGAGCCCTGCATTGGCTCCCTGCTCTGTGGGAGACCTGCTTCTTCCTCTCCCACTCTCTCTGCTTGTGTTCCCTCTTTCACTGTGTCTTTCTCTGTCAAATAAACAAATAAAATCTTAAAAAAAATAAAAAAGAATTGAAGGAGAGATAAAGCTTTCCATACAAGCAAAAGCTAAAGCAATTCATCACCACTAACCAGGCCTTAAACAAAGGTAAAAGGGAGTTCTTTTAAGCAGAAAAGAAAGGTACTAATTAGTAAGAAGAAAACATATGAAAATAAAAATCTCACTAGAAAAAGGTAAATATATTATGGGGTGGATTAATCACTATTAGAGCTATTATAAAGGTTAAAATATAAAAGTAGCAAAAATAATTTTATATATAGTAATTAGATAAGGAAAACACAAAATAAAAAAACATGTAAAATATGTATGACATGAAAAATATAAAATGTGGGAAGAGTAAAAATATGGAATACATTCAAGTTATAAAAATGCAGAATACACTCAAATTTAACTGGCTATCGATGTAAAAAAGTCTTTTACATGTGTGACTCTTGGAAATCACAAAGCAAAAACCTATAGTAGACACAAAAGATAATGAGAAAAGAATCTGAGCATAACACCAAAGAAAATCATTAAACCAGAAGGGAAGAAAGGGAGAGAAGAAGAAAGGAATAGAGAAGAACTACAAAACAGTCAGAAAATAATGAACAAAATGCTAATTAGTACGCATCTATCAATAACTATTTAAATACAAGTGGACTACATTCACCATTCAAAAGACATGGAGTGACTGAATAGATAAAATAATAATGTTGATGATAATAATGATAATAATAAACATCTAGATGCCACCTACAAGAGATTTATTTCAGATAAGGACACATGGACTGAAAGTGGGAGAATGAAAAAAGTTTTTCACACAAACAGAAACCAAAAGAAAGGTGGGGTAGCCATGCTCATATCAGACAAAATAGAAGTTAGAATAAAGACTGTAATAAAAGACAAAAATAGTCATTACATAATGACAAAAGGGTCAATCCAACAAGGAGATATATAACAAAAAGATCATAATATTTATGAACCAAAAAAAATTTATGAATTAAACATAGATACAGCTAAATATATAAACCAAATAGTAACATACTTAAATGAAGAAATTGACAATAAGATGGTAATAGTAGGAGACTTTAATACGCTAACTACATCAATGGATAGACCATCCTGACAGAAAGTCAAAAAGGAAACATTGACCTTAAATGAAAAATGAGAACAGATGGAATTAATAGATATATATAAAACATTCCATTCTAAAATAGCAGAGTACATATTTTTTTCAAGTACACATAAAATATTTTCCAGAATAGATCATATGTTAGGCCACAAAACAAGTCACAATAAATTTAGGAAGATTGGAATTATATTATCTTTTTTGACCATAATGATGTGAAACCAGAAATCAGTTATAAGGAGAAAACAGGAAAACAATCACTAATGTGTGGAGATTAAACAACATGCCACTGAGCAAATAATGAGTAAATAAAGAAAATGGAAATACAGTATACCAAAATCCATGAGATTTAGCTACAATTCTAAGAGGAAAGTTCATAGTATTACAGAACTACCTCAAGAAACAAGAAAAATCCTAGGTAAACTATCTAACTTTGCATCTACAGGAACTAGAAAAAAAAAAAACGAAGCTCAAGATTAGTAGAAGAAATAATGAAGTTAGGAGTAGAAATTAAAAAAAATAGACTTCAAAAAACAATAAAGAAGATAATGAAACTAAGAGCTAGTTCTTTAAAAGGATAAAAAAACTGACAAACCATTATCTAGACTCATTAGGAAAAAAAGAGAAAATTAAAAAATAAAAACAGAAATTAAAGAAGTCACAACTAATACTGCAGAAGTCGTAAGATAAAGGTCATGTATGTTAACCAGTTATATGCCAACAAATTGGACAACCTAGAAAAAAATGAATAAACTCCTAGCAACATAAAATCTTCTAATACTAAATCATGAAGAAACAGAATATCTGAATAGAACAATTACTAGTAAGGAAATTGAATCCGTAACCAAAAACCTCCCAACTAAGAAAAGAAAAAATGTATTATATAGGTGAAATGGACTACCACTTAGTCATAAAAATGAATGAAATCTTTGCCATCTTCAACATGTATGAACTTTGAGGATCTTCTGAGTGATAAATTAGAGAAAGACAACTACCATATGATTTCACTTATATGCGGAATCTAAACAAACAAATGAACAAACTAAACATAACAAAACAATACTCATTAGATACAAAGAACAAATTGGTGGTGTCAGAAGAGAGGGAGGTTGGGGTGGGTAAAGGGGGTCAAAAGAAACAAACTTCCAGTTATAAAATTAGTAGGTCATGGGATGTAATGTATAACACAGTGACTATAGTCAGTAATATGGATTCGCATATTTGGAAGTTGCTTAAAAAGTAAACTTCAAAAGTTCTCAACATAAGAAAAAAATTATAACTTTGTGTGGAGATGGATGGAAACTATACTTATTGTGCTAATCATTTTGCAGTGCATACAAATTCTGAATCTTTGCCTTGTACACCTGAAAATAATATGTTATGTATCAATTATATCTCAAGAGGAAAAGGAATGATTGATCGCTTAGCTATTAATTGATCATCTATCAGTATAGGACACTTATTTGCAATTAAAAGCACTTCACCATGCTCCTTTTCAACTTTTCTGACCCCAGCTTTTAGTTTTCCATTAAAAAAGTTATGAAAGTCAGAGTGAAACATTAAGATTAGAGGCATATAAATGAAAGAGCACCAATGAATTTTAATCTGCATAGATTTTTATGTAGAAATACATAATAGTTAAAATCATGTTAAATGAATATTAGAACCTACAGATATATTCTTTCAGGAACTTCAGTATATTAATTTGACCAAATCTCAGTCTTCTCATCTTTAAGATGAGAACTATGATGATCATTTTACCCTTCATATGTTTTGTTTTGGAAAAAGAAGATACTACACAAATGCAATATATCTGCCCCATATTTTCAACCAATTGTGAATAGAAGTGAACTTGCCACTTCTATTTAAAACCATTCTAATCAACTTTGGTTTTGTCAGTATTCATCATTGTTTTTCTTTTCTCTAATTTAAATGATTTCTGCTGTGACCTTGATAATTTCTTTTCTTCTGCTTGCTTTAGATTTAATTTTCTCTAACTTTTTTCCACCAGTGAATTGAGGTGAAAACTTGTTATTTAAGACCATTTTAGTGCAGACCTTATAGTTATGAATTTCCAACTAAGCGCTGCCTTATTTTGTATCCCTTATACACATCTGTATTTTTAACTCATCTGAAGGTAATTTTTAATTTCCCTAGTAATTTATAATTTAACTCAATGGTTATTTATTCATAAATTGTTTATTTCCACATATTTGTTCATTTCCCATTTTCTGTATTGGTTTTTAAATTTCATTTCATTTTGTTGAGAGGATACACTAAGTATAATTTTAATAAATTTATTTTATGAAAAATTGTGGTCTTGCACATGGTGTAACTTACAGAAGATTGATGTACACTTGGAAAAATACACATCAAGTCTTTGTTGGATGGAATATTCTATAAATCTATTAGGATATTGATTAATGTCATTGAAATCTTATCTTATTATCATTTCTGTCCATGTTTCGATACATAATTGAGAACTGAATATTGAAGTCTCTACTATTGTTGAATTGCCTATTTTTTTCTTCAGGTTTTTCAGTTTTGTTTCTTATAGTTTGGGACTGTGATGTTAAGTGATAAATGCTTATAATTGCTATGGCTACCTGATGGATTAACTTTTTATCATTATGAAATGTCCCTCCTTATTTCTAGCAACATTGTTTTCTTTGAAACCCATTCTCTTTTAAATTAGTATAGCCAGTCTAACTTTCTAATGTCTGCTGTTTGTATGTTACATCTTTTTCTGTCTTTTTGTTTTATTTTGTTTTACTTTAAACTTATTTCTTTGAATATAAGGTGTGTCTCCTGAAAACAGAATATAGTTGGAACTTTTATTTTTAAGATTTTATTGATTTATTTGTCAGAGAGAGACAGAAAGAGAGAGCACAAGCAGGGGGAACAGCAGGCAGAGGGAGAAACAGGCTCCTTGCTGAGTCCCTGATGTGGGACTCAGATCATGACCTCAGAGCTGAAGGCAGACAACAGACTGAGCCACCCAAGCATCCAGAAATTTTCTTTTTCTTTTTCTTTTTTAAATCCAATCTGATAGGGTCACCTGGGTGGTTTAGTTGGTTAAACAGCTTACTCTTCATTTCAGTTCAGGTTGTGATCTCAGGGTGGTGAGATGGAGCCCCTCTCTGGGCTCCATGTTCAGCAGGGAGTCTGTTTGAGATTCCTTGGCTCTCCCCCTGCTTGTGTGCTCTCTTTCTCTCTAAAATGAATAAATAAATCTTTTTTTTTTTTTTTTTAAAGAAAAGAAAAATAAATAAGTAAATCCAGTCTGATTAGTCTTCTCTCATTCCTTTCAAGCTTTCTGTCTTTGTCTTTCAGCATTTTCATAGTGGGATGTCTGTTAGGTCTCCCAATAATCGGTCCGTGATCACAGGAGCGAGGCTGATGCAAAGCGAAGGTCAAGCAAAGCGTTATTTCGCACCAAGCATTGAGATTCAAACCGACCAGCTGGGGCCATCTCTTACAAAGAGGCGACCCCTCCCAGCCTCACAGTCTACCTTTTATAGAGCAAAGGCCATGTGGTTGGGCCTGGCCACACACAGGTCGCCAATGAGATTGTAACACACAGAGAAAGCTGCACAGTCATGCTAGGTCATACCCAGGTGGCCAATTGAATTACAATTTACCCTAGTAGATATTTGAACTAGCCTATCACCTTGGTCAGAATTGGCACCCAAAAGACAGGGCCCACTCTCGTTGGTAGCTAGGGAGACAGTATGCATGCCCCACTGATTGGATGGCTCCATCTGGCCTGATCCGCCCTTGTATCTGGGCTTTGCTACCTGGCACTGGTTTCCCAGACTTGTTTTTAAGTAAGTTCCACTGGGAGGGGCAGGGTCAATCTAAGTTTACTGCATAAACAACAAAATGACTCCCTCTGGCTAAGTAGGCCCTTACAAAGTCTAGATATAGATCTCTTTGTATTTATCCTTCTTGGACTTTGTTAAGTTTCTGGGGGGTGAAGACTAATATTCTTAATGAAATTTTAGATGTTTTCAGCTATTTCTCAAATATTTTTTTCCCTATCACTTTGTAGGCAAAATAATGGCCCTCCCCAAATATGCCGATGTTCTAATTGCCAAGACCTGTGAATAGTTACCTTAACAGGAAAAGTAAATGTTGTGGATTGATTAAGTCCAGGATTTTGAAATATATGTTACTCTATATTATCTGAGCTTCATCAGTGTAATCAGGGGTTATTATAAGTGAAAGGAGGGGAGAGACACAGAGTCAGGGAAGGAGATGTGACAATAAAAGCAGAAGTCTGAGGAATGGGATTGCTGAATCTGGCTTCCCAGTCAAGGAATGCAGGCTCTTTTAGGATATGGAAAACACAAAACAACAATAACAGCAACAACAACAAAGAAAACAGATTCTCTTGCAGAGACTCCACCCTGTTGACACCTTGAATTTAGTCTCAAAAGATCCATTTTAGACTTCTAAACTCCAGAAATGTAAAAACGTAAATTCATGTGCTTTTTCAGTCACTGTGTTTGTAGAGATTCATTATAGCTGCCATGGGAGATGAATATAGTCTATCTTATTCTCTGCTTTCTTTCTGAATTTTAATAAATAGTATATAGGTATTTAATATTTTACATGCATAGGAAAGTAGAGATAAAAAAAGATGTTTCTTACAAAGAAATAACTCTTCTTAAGGACAGATATATAGCAATTATTTTCAGTGTCTGTTAAAGTACCAGAGTGCACAACTAAAAAATAATAATAATAATTTGAAAAAAAATGAGCATAATAAGTCAATTATTTTCACAGAGCCATCAAATGTGTTTACCTCTGGATGCCAGTTCTTTTTCAAACATATTTTCCAATATTTTTTTATTTCAGCTGACTTAGAAATAAGCATATTTTGCTGATAAATTATAATTAGATAAAAGAACAGAAATTATGGTTGATAAAATAATTGTTTTTCTGAAAGAAAAATAAAGTATTTTATGTTGTGAACTGGTATGATTAATTAGTATATCAATTAGGGGCATTTTTCATCTATTATAAAATCTCATTATTTCATTTTCTAATGTTTTTATTGAGTCACTTTTAAAAGAAACTACTTGAATTTTTTTTTTAAATGAAACTTTTTACAGAGGTGGGTTTTTTTTGTTTGTTTGTTCGTTTGTTTTAGAAACGTGAGTTAAAACTATTTATTTTGCTTAAAGTTTGCTTCTTAACAAAAGTGCCCAAGGTATATCCAGGTTGGAATTTTAAAAGTTAGAAAAAACAACCAAATATCATTCATATTCTTAATTTTTAAAAAGCTAGGAGTCATTAGGACTTCTAGTATTGACACTAATGAAGGATGGACCTTCTAAACTACCCTGCTAAGCAAAATATTGGGCACGGTTGTTAGTTTTAAAATAACTATGCCAGGCAGGAAAACAAAGGTGTGTTACTATAGTCTACCATCAAGTTTCATACCTTCAAATTATCCACCAGATAGAAACTGGCTTGATTGCCTCTCTGACTGTAAGCTCTTAGAATGCCAAGGAAATGTCCCCTGGCTATATTTGCTAAAAGCTGGATCATAAAACATGTACATTTAGAATGAACTCAAGGCTAAGAGATTGTTTTAGCTATTTGTCTCATTTTTAATGCATCCTGTTATAGATTTGTGAGGGATTATCCAATGCCAAAAAACTTTTCATAGTCTTAAATATGGGATTTAACTATTACCTTAGAAGCTATGGTCCATATTATGATTTAAGTCAGATGAAAAAAGACTGCAGTAAAGCGCATAGAGGACCAAGTCCTTGAGAAAGCATTGACTGGCAAGAGAGTGGAAGTGAGCCTTCTGGATAAAAAGACTAACTTTTCATTTGGTCCCTGTCTCAATGTCCATTTTTCATAACTTAAGTTATAGACCAAATTAGGTCAGAAGTTCTTCCTTTATTCTCTTTTTATCCAATTAATTTTTTTTAATACTTTAAGTTTTCTAACTAGTTTGGTTAGAAACTAGTTTGGTTAATATATATTTATGACCTTGGGACACATTGATAGATACTGAAATTCATGGGAGAGTTTGGTACATAAATATATGTGTGGTTTTGTGCATGTATTAGAAAAGGTAAGGTCAGGGTGCCTGGGTGGCTCAGTGGGTTAAGCCACTGCCTTCGGCTCAGGACATGATCTCAGGGTCCTGGGATCGAGCCCCACATCGGGCTCTCTGCTCAGCGGGGAGCCTGCTTCCCCCCATCTCTCTACCTGCCTCTGCCTACTTGTGATCTCTCTCTCTCTGTCAAATAAATAAATAAAAAATCTTTAAAAAAAACAAAAAAAAAAAAAGAAAAGGTAAGGTGAGTAGGAATATATACTAATGTAAGTCAATAATTTGAAACCTGGCAACAAGAGAATTGCCATTCCTTCTTCCAGCTGTATCACTTACAGACATCCCAACTCTGCCCTCTCCCTATGACCAAGATAAAATAGCATTATCAATAAGAAACAAAGACCATCTTCAGATAAAAACATATTAGAATATATTGATTTTGGAGACGTGTTTTGAAATATGTTGCTGTGGCCAATGTCAAAGAGGTTACTGCCTATGTCAAAGAGGTTACTGCCTGTATTTTCCTCTAGGATTTTGATCGATTCCTGTTTCACATTGAGGTCTTTTATTCATATTGAGTTTATCTTTGTGTATTGTGTAAGAGAATGGTCAAGTTTCATTCTTCTATACATAGCTGTCCAATTTTCCCAACACCATTTATTGAACAGACTGTCTTTTTTCCACTGGATATTTTTTCCTGCTTTGTCAAAGATTATTTGATCATAGAGCTGAAGATATATATCTAGGCTCTTCACTCTGTTCCATTGGTCTATATGTCTGTTTTTGTGCCTGTACCATGCTGTCTTGGTGATCAAGATTTGTAATAAAGCTTTAAGTCAGGCAATGTGATGCCCCCAGTTTTGTTTTTCTTTTTCAAAATTTCCTTAGCGATTTGGGGTCTTTTCTGGTTCCATACACAGAATAGAAGAAGATATTTGCAAATGACACTACAAACAAAGGGCTGATATCCAAGACTTATTTTTAAAAAACAACAAAACAAAACAAAACAACAACAAAAAAACTCCTCAAATTCAACACTCCAAAAAAAGATAATCATGTCAAAAAGTGGACAGAAGACTTGAGCAGACACTTCTCCAAAGAAGACATACAAATGTGTAGCAAACACATGAAAAAGTGTTCACCATCATTAGCCATCAGGGAAATTCAAATCAAAACCACTTTGAGATACCAACTTACACCAGTTAGAATGGCAAAGATTAACAAGACAGGAAACAACAAATGTTCGAGAGTATGTGAAGAAAGGGGAACCCTCTTACACTGTTGGTGGGAATGAAAGTTGGTGCAGCAACTTTGGAAAACAGTGTGGAGATTCCTCAAGGAATTAAAAATAGAGCTACCTTATGACCCTGCAATCGCACTACTCGGTATTTACCACAAAGATAGAGATGTAGTGAAAAGAAGGGCCATTTGTACACCAATGTTCATAGCAGCAATGACCACTATCACCAACCTGTAGAAAGAGCCAAGATGCCCTTCCAACAGATGAATGGGCAAAGAAGATATGGTCCATATATATAATGGAATATTTCTCAGCCATCAGAAAGGATGAATACCCAACTTTTGTATCAACATGGACAGGACTAGAAGAGATTATGCTGAGTGAAGTAAGTCAAGCAAAGAAAGTCAATTATCATATGGTTTCACTTACTTGTGAAGCATAAGGAATAACATGGAGGACATTAAGAGAAGGAAAGGAAAAGTGAATAGGGGGAAATTCGAGGGGGAGGTGAAACATGAGAGACTGGACTCTGAGAAACAAACTGAGGGTTTTAGAGGGAAGAGGAGTGGAGGGATGGGTGAGCCTGGTGGCAGGTATGAAGGAGGGCACATACTGCATGTAGCACTGGGTGTAGCACATAAACAATGAATCTTGGAACACTAAAAAAATAAAATTTAATTTAAAAATATATTCTGATTTTGGAATAGTCAACACTCAATCATATATATATATATATATATATATATATATATATAAAATAACATATAAAATTATATATATAAGATACACATAAGAGCGTATATATAGATCTTCCCCTTACAAAAAATTGTTTCACATGGGGTGCCCGGGTGGCTCAGTGGGTTAAGCCTCTGCTTTTGGCTCATGTCATGATCTCAGGGTCGTGGAATTGAGCCACACATCAGGCCCTCCGCTCAGTGGAGAGCATGCTTCTAGTTCTCTCTCTGCCTGCTTCTCTGCCTACTTGTGATCTCTCTCTGTCAAATAAATAAAATTTTAAAAAATATATTTTACAACCTTTACTTTACAGTAGTTACGCTTTGTTACAGTTAATTATAAAAATATCTATTGACCAAAATCTATATAAATAAATGTTTTATTAAACAGTATCATCTAGAGACATTTGACAAATATATTCATATAAATAGACACACATATGCATAATGGCAGATGTGTAAACTGACCAGATGTAAGGAGATTTTTCACTATGTGTATGTATATCAAATCATTACATGTACACTTTAAATATCTTGTCAGTTATATCTCAATAATTTTTTTAAAATATATTACACATATGTAGACCACATGAGTTTTATTTTAGTCTTCAGGCAACCCTTAGTATGTTCATGGATTTCAAACTCCTAGAAATAAGTCTGCTTCCTAGTGTCCCTAATGCACAGAGTGGGGGCCATTGGTTTAAGTTGCCGTTTTAAAGCAATTTTGGTACAAGAACATCCCTTCAAAGGAAATTGTTACATGAAAGTTCAATTTTAACAACAAATAGAGTTAGGTTGCTCTGTCTGGATTCTTGGATTTCTGTCCAATTCACCTGACCATCTCCCTTAGGTACCACCCTCTTCCCCTTGAGGTCCTCTTTGCTCAGTAAGGGAAAAACCACGAACCAACTTCAATGGTTTATAAAAGATTTTATCCATGTAGGCATAATCAGATAAAGGCATAATCAGATCAAAGGACTCTTTCTAAAGCATAAATGTTTAAATGACCAGATATGGAGCTACAACTTTAAACACATAGTTCAAAGAACTTGCATTTCTCTATTGAATTCTACTTGGAATTCTTAAGCCAGTTCTCAAAACTACCTGCAGGATTAGAAATCTGTGGACTAGAACTGTCATAGGGTTATTTGAGCAACATTTCATGGTAGAACACATTGTAGTTGCTTACCTTACCTAGAATGGAAAACTTTGAGTTATTTTCACTTACTGTTTTTCCATTATTCATTTTTTAAACCAAGATGGATCCTTAGATTTTCCAATAATGTTTGCCCCTTTGTTTACTCACTTTTCACTAGGTCTAATATATAAGAAATTACATATTTGTTTTTCTATAAGTTACAAATTGGATTCAGGGAATTTATGTTTTTCATCCAGTTGGAAGCATAATTATGAATATTTATTAGCGTCATTGGTTACATTACAGCCAGGTTTTTGTTTTGAGGCAATTTAATACTGTGCTCTGGGCTTTACATACATTATCCCATCTAGTTCTTTCAATAATCCTATAAATTAGACATTATTCTAACAGACATTTTTAGATGAGGAAACTTAACATTCAGCAGGTAAAATAATTTTCCCTAAGTCTCAGAGTGTTTGAAGGGAGAAGTCAGGTTCAAAACCAGACCTCACATCAGAGTCCTGATTTATCAAAACGTCTAAATACATTTTTTAATCTGTGTTTCTCCTAGGAGGATTTAAGGTTGAATAACTTGATATACATTTTTCCATAAAAGGATAATAAATGTAAAATACTAAACATCAACCAATACTAAACATCAAGAGAAATAAAATCAACCATTTTAAGAATGCCTATATAAAGACACTATTATGTGTTGATTTTTCTTCTAATCTCATACAATATGTATATAGCTATGACTATACCACCTGGGAAATTTTATATGCTGCTTTCTTAATTTCACCTAGCATAAGCATTTTCATATTATTATGCCATATTTTAAAAATCACATTAAAAGACTTCATAATATTTTATTGAAACACTAAGTATTCAAGTATAGTTAGGCATTTAGGTGATTTTAACACCATTTCTATTATAAATCTGTATTGGTCATAATAGAATGCATGTTTTATATTTCAAAATTGTAATTGTTTTCTTAAGGGAATGTGTGTTAAAAGTGAAGTTACCATTCTAGTGGTTAGAAGTCCAGTTAAAGTTCATTTTGCATAGTGTCAACATCTTTTCCAAAGGCTTCTATAAATTAACCATTCAAACAGAAATGCACAAATGTACACAGTTTATTACATGTCATAAGTCTGCATACATTATATGAAGCAACAAACCTAGAAGACGCTATAGGTGAAAACCATGTCTTATACTTACCCCTTCTCTGTCTTTTACATTTCTAGAATTTCACATTCTGAAATCCATTTCACAATGGATTTATGTATTTAAAGACACGAGAAAAAATAAAAGAGATAACTATCCAAAACACTAATAAAATAAAAGATGATACAGAGCACTCCAATCATCTCCTGTTAAGTGACTTGAAATCGCTCAAGGATGCCATGCCCAGACCCAAGACCTATGCAATTCACTTCAGAAAACTCATGTTGGCAGAAGCAGAACAAAATATTTAAAAAGAATTTTCATAAAAAGGAGATCAACACACAACCATAGTTTCTCTAAACTAAAGAAATGAAGTTCCATCCTTTTGGACACTGCTTTGCTCTCCTCATCTCCCTCACTCAATAATCTTTCCCAGTATCACCATCATAGTTCTTTCAGTTAAAAATTGTGATGGTTACTTTTATGGACCAACTTCATTGGGCCACAGGATGTCCAAATATCCAGTTGAACATTATTTTTGGGTGTTTGCAACAGGGTGTTTCAGGAAGAGATTTGTATTTGAATCAGTGGACCAAGTAAAGCAGACTGCTGTCCCCAAAGTGGATGAGCGTTATCCCAACTGTTGAGGGCCTGGATAGAACAGAAACAGTGAATTCACATTCTACCTCCATGCTTGATCTGAGATTCAGTCTTATCCTGCACTTAGACTGGGAAGTACACCAGTCATTTCCCTGATTCTCAAGCTTTTGGACGCAGACTAGAACTGTATCATTGACTTTTCTGCTTGCCTCCAGTTCACAGATAGCAGATTGTATGGTTTCTCAGCATCATGACAAAAGCCAATTCTCTGTGATCTGTAATCTATAAATGACAACATCTCTCTCTCACATTCCTGCTCTCGCCTATAATAGAGGAGGAAGGTAGATCTATATCTATATGTATACCTACCTATATCTATAATCTGGTTTGTTTGGTTTTTTTTTTCCTGCTGCTTTGGAAAACTTTGGCTTATACATGAATATGTTCATTTATTTTTCTCCTTAATAAATTATGCTTTTATTATTTCTTATTAACTGTTATTTTAATGGCCATCCCAGACATTATAACAGAATTCTTTACTTATCAAAAATTTAATATAAATTAATAATTTAAATACTTCTCATTAAAATATTTTAGCTCAACTTACCTTGCTACTTTAATGCAATAAATATATATAATTATGTATATGTAATAAATATATATAATGCAATAACTATATATAATATATATAATAACATATATGTGTTAAAGACCCACACAATATTATTATTGCTATTTTTATATAGCCATTATTAACTTTAATGAATATTCAAGTCACATTTTTATATTTTTTTTCCTTCTTCATTCTTACCTCTCTGAGTTTGCATCTGGCTTTACTTTCTTTTTCACAAATAAAATAATTTCCTTAAGTGATGGTAACAAATTCTTTCTTTTTTCTAAAAATGTTTTAATTATAGTGTTTCTGAAGAATTTATTTTGGGGTAGGATTCTGAGTTGGCAGCAACTATTTTTTGTTTTTGTTTTCCTGTAGCTTCTTGAAGGAGTCATTCAATTTTCTACTGGCCTCTACTGTTTATTTTAATCTTCTGTCAGTGTATTATTGTGTTTTTAAAAGTAATCAGTTTTTATTTTTTTCTGGCTATTTTTAAAAATTTTTCTTTTTTCTTCCCCCCCACCTTGGGAGAATGACTATGACCTTTTTTTTTTTTTTTTTTTTTTTTTTTTAATTTTAAGATTTATTTATTTATTTATTTGAGAGAGAGAGAGAGACAGAGGGAGCATGAATAGGCAGAGGGAGAGAAAGACTTATGCAGACTCTGACTAAGCATGGAGCCCAATGTAGGGTTTGATCTCATGACTCTGAGATCATGACCTGAGCCAAAACCAGGAGTCTGATGCTTAACTGACAGCACCACCCAGGTGCCCCAGGTTATCACTTTTATTATAGCATGTTATGGTACATTTTCTTTGCATTTATCTTACATAGTATAAATAATCTTGAATGTGTAGCTGAAAGTTTAATCAGCTTTGAAAAAATTTTGTCAGTATATTTTATTTTAAGTTTTCTGTTTCAAATTTTTATTTAAATTCCAGTTAGTTAACATATAGTTTCAGGTGTAAAATTTAATGATTCATCACTTATATATAACACCACGTGTTCATCAATAGTACCTTCCTTAATCCCCATCACCCATTTAGCACCTCCCCTCCAGCAACCCTCGGTTTGTTCTCTATAGTTCAGAATCTCTCTTAACTATAAGTTTGCTGCCTTTTCTCTCTCTTTTTCTTTTTTTTTTCTTTCCCCTATGTTCATCTATTTTGTTTCTTAAATTCTACAAATAAGTGAAATCATATGGTATTTGTCTTTCTTTGACTGACTTTGCTAAGCATAATACTGTCTAGCTCCATTCACATCATTGTAAATGGTAAGATTTCATTTTTGATGGCTGAGTAATATTACATTGTGGATCTATACCACATCTTTTTAAAAATATTTTATTCATTTATTTGTCAAAGAGAGAGAAAGAGAGAGCACAAACAGGAGGAGCAGCAGGCAGAGGAAGAAGCATGGTCCCGCTGAGCAAGGATCCCAATGTGGGACTCTATCCCAGGATCCTGGGATCATGACCTGAGCCAAAGGCAGACACTTAACCAACTGAGCCATCCATGCATCCCTATACCACATTTTCTTTATCAATTCATTATTTTATGGACCTTTGGACTCTTTCAGTAATTTTGCTATCATTGATAATGCTATAAACATCAGGGTGTATGTAAACTTTTGGATCAGTATTTTTGTATCTTTTGGGTAAATACCTAGTTATGGAGTTGCTGGGTCATATGGTAGTTCTATTTTTAACTTTTTGAAGAAACTCCATGCTCTTCTCCAGAGTTGCTGCACTACTTCCATCAACAGTGTAAGAAAGTTCCTCTTTCTCTGCATTCTCACCAATACCTGTTATTTCCTGTGCTGTGAATTTTAGCCATTCTGACAGGTGCGAGGTAGTATCTCATTTTGGTTTTGATTTGTCAGTATCTCTTGTAAATGGCCTCCTTGGGGAACCAGGGTGGCTCAGTTGGTTAAGCAACTGCCTTTGGGTCAGATCATGATCCCAGGGTCCTAGGATCAAGTCCTGCATCAGACTCCCAGGGAGTCTGTTTCTCCATCTTCCACCCCTTGCTCATGCTCTCCTTCCCTCACTCTCAAATAAATAAAATCTAAAAGAAAAAATAAGTGTCCCTCCTCTATATGTAAGTGATGAGTCACCAAATTCTATACCTGAAACTAGTATTACACTATATGTTAACTAACTGGAATGTGAATAAAAACTTGAACCAAACAAACAAAAAAAGTCCCTCTTTCACTCTCTTCCTTTACTGAGACTCTAATCTTAAACATTTTTCTATGTGACCATTTGGTTGTTCCTCTTTCAGATCAATTTTTGGCCTTGTCTAATGTGCTGTTAGGCCCAGAACAACCCCACTGAATTCTCAATTTACTGGATTTTCAGCTTCAAACTTTGAATTTAGCTATTTAACAACAACAACAATAAAAAAAAGTATGGTTATTTTTTTAAACATTTGGCCTTGTTTTCTGCTTCCTAAACCAAAGAGATTTTATATACATGATGGACAAACTTTAAAGAAACTCACCTCTACATGCACGTAATATATAAATCACAAAGTTCTTAATTTCAAAACTAGAACAAAGAACTTTATCTTCTAGCAAAATGCTAAATTTCTGAATAAAAATAAAATGATAGTATTATGAAGAAGTTTAAATTTTATTTCATTATTATTTTTATATTTAAAATTTAAAATTATGAAGCATATTTATAATTGTATGGCATCAAAATTGTCTTATCTCACCCTTCTAAACAAATATTCACTCATTGCCTATTGCTCCTGTAAGAAATTTTGTGCTAATTGAGATATGAGTAATTCTAAATATGTATTCTATGGTTCAGAAATTAGATTTTCCTGGATATTTTTATGAAGAATTGAAACAATGATAAATATTGAAATTGGGATCCACATTAAATTTATGGGGCAAATAAATTATAAATTATGTAAGGTATCAGTCCTATCATCTATTATATGAACTCAAAATTATATTTTCAACAGCATCTTGGTATTTATCCTTTCCCTGACTGCTCTAACTTTAAGGCTAGACCAGGCATAAGTGTAGAGTACCAAAGGACTGTAGTACTTGGAGCCAAGGAGGTGATAGGACCCTTATGAATCAAAAGCTGGACAGATGACCCAAAAAATATACCATTATGAATAGTTAGAGAGAAGATTAGGAATGATTAAAAAAAAAAACCCCACACACACAGAAAAATGAAAAAAAGTTGAAGTTCAATGTAAGTAGTGGGTTTGAGATATGATCAGGCACTGATTTAGTCATATCCTACATCTATTCTGAGTAGGAAAAAGAGAAATAAAAACAAAAACAAGAAAAACAACAATACTATTTGCTATATGTGTTTTCTCAGCTTGGAAAATTTCAGACAACCAGACTACATTGACAATCCTCTAGTTCATCATGCTCATCATGCACTATTTTGTCATGTTTCTAGCCTAGACCATCTCTGTCTAGAATACTTTTTCTCCCTGAACTGTTTGTTCAGCTGTGTACAATTGTCATCACTCAAAAGCTAATTTAAGATTTGCACTTGACAAAAGTTTTTCCTATTTCAACTTTTCTCTCACAAAATTGACCTTGCCTTATTTATTTATTTACTTATTTGGTAACTCAGTACTTTAATTTTACTTCTGTAATCATTAAAATATTTTAAGCCATAATTATTATCCTGGTTGTATCTATGGTCATGTTATTATAGGTACATCTGGTTTTAAATAATCTGAGATTAATTTGGTTACTATTTAGATGCCTGCATCTGCCTTGTTCTCTGTTAAATAATTTGCTCTGAATGGTTAACATAATGCTTCATATGTTTTTTAATCTACCAAAAGTCATGTCAAATAATATTAACTAAATGTATGTGTTGAAAATTACAAGAATTTTTTTCATATTTCTTCCATATTGTATATAATATGATCTAAAAATGTCATTGGCCACTAAATTGATTTGAATTTTCAATTTGATCACATTCTTTCTTTCCTCTCCAAATAATTATTAAATGAAGTTATATACATATACTCTTGTTACACTGAGCAAATAAAATTAATTACATTTATGATGTGTTTGAATAGACCAAATTTTAAAATTAATCAAATATCTATTTTGACTTTCAAATTCTTATTTTGTTCATAATCATGGTCTTCTAATATTTCTCCCAAGCACTCATATAAAATCAAGAATAAAATTTCAGGTACATATGATAATTTAAAATGATCTAATCAATTATTTTTAAATGGTTTGTTGTGCACAGAACATTATCACATATTTAGTGAGAAATATAAAAGTAGTATGAAAATTTCCCTGCCCTTGATAAGCATAAAATCTGCAAGAAGAGAGAGAATTCACAGCTATAATAATGTGAAAATAAAACTCAATGTAATTTGTTAAACTTCATGATCTGTATCTATAAATAGTGAAAGAATTCCATATGAAAAACTCTACAACTCAAAGTAATTTGCATAAGAATAATAATAATGAATTTTGTTTTAGCGATGTCAATGCCACTCTTCACATTCATATCAGTATTCTCTATTATAAAATTACCTATTATAAGGTTATTTTTCTACATACAGGAATCAGAAGTTAAATCAAATTTATATTTGACTTAAAGTTTTCAAAAAACATTGTAAGAACAATCTGTTGCCTTTTATTACCAATGAGCTAGAAACATGGATGATTAAAAAAAATCTATTATTTGCTAATTAATGTATGGATTTTTTTTCTATGATTTACTTATGTACATATATTTTTTATCCAGAGGAACAGAAATAGCTAATTATTGTCCACAGCAATGCTTATAATACTTAAATCTCTTTTCTACATACTATAAATTTGAACTTAAAGAAAAATTTAGAAATATCTCATCCACTCAACATTAAGTCAATTTTGAGTTGTCTTAACCTTTTTTTTACTTTGTGGAAAATTTACAGATTTATACATACAAAGGTAAATCCCCACAAAATTGGGTTTGAAATGAGTAGAGTACTTAGGTGTAGACCAGAATTAGGAGAATACAATAAAAATAGGGTGGGACAGAGATAGGGAAATTTAAATGAAAGAACATATAAGACACTCATGAATTTGATACAAAATAAATGGAGTTAAGTAATTTTTGTGAAACACTATTCCACACTTGTGTTTCCAGAATATCAGAATGGAAAACCAGTCAATTATCTAAATTGCTCAAAATGCATTTTTTAAAGTAGCCATATTTGATATAAGTGTGTGGTGTGATATTTGATAGAGTGCATGGCTAACTATTCATCAAAGTCACTTAAGAAACTATATAATAATGTAAGATTACAGACTTCTGGGGCTCATTCAAGTTAACTTACATTTATTGACTGCTTACTATATTACAGTCACTTTTTCAAAAGCTAAATAATTGAATTATCTTAATATCTGTTAGAAGTAGGTTATATTTTATACATAAGGAACTTAATTCTCAGTAAATTTAAATAACTGTAACCTACGGGAGAGAACTTCAATCTCTTTATTAGACTCTCCTCTTTCTTATCTTTAAATTTTGAAGTCTCTCAGGCTTATTTCCATGACCTCATTATTTTTTATCTGTAGCACTATGATCTTTGTGACCTCTTCAAGCCACAGAGACTAATATTACCTACTACTACTTCCTGGGGACTTTCAAATGTATCCTTCTTTGCAAAAATCATGAACACTTCTACAAATATTTTGATGGTCTCTTTTGATAAGATAAATGGATAGATTTTATAAACTAGCTACTATTCCTTTTTCAAAAATATATTACCGGGGCGCCTGGGTGGCTCAGTGGATTAAAGCCTCTGTCTTCGGCTCAGGTCATGATCCCAGGGTCCTGGGATCGAGCCCCACATCGGGCTCTCTGCTCAGCGGCGAGCCTGCTTTCTCCTCTCTCTGCCTGCCTCTCTGCCTGCTTGTGATCTCTGTCAAATAAATAAAATCTTTAAAAAAAAAAAAAAAAATATATATATATATATATAGCCAATCCAAACAATTATCTAGGTAATAGGGAATATCAAATGATTGAAGGATCTCTTATTTAAGGCCCTAACAAATCTTGATAAAGGTGATATATTCATAAAGTGAATGTTTCTCCCACAATTTCAAGATCTGTTCTGCACACTGATATGGATCGTCTCTATTGAATATCTCTATTCAAAGCATCTTTCATCTTTTCAGTGTAGGGTTTGTTTTGTTTTGTTTTGTTTGTTTGTTTGTTTAATATATATTTAAGATTAAGAGAGACTGAGAAAGAGAGAGCACATGAGCCGGGGAAGGGGCAAAGGGAAAGGGAGAAGCAGACTCTCTGCTGAGCAGGGAGCCCTATGATGTAACCAATCGGGAAACCTGAGATCAGGGCCTGAGCCAAAGACATATGCTTAACCAACTGAGCCACTCAGACACCCCTTTTTAGTGTGGTTTTTAGATTACTTCTCCCAGACACATTGTTTGAATGTATTGAAGGCCAAAGGAATTCAATAATCTTTTTAACGTGATTTTCTTTCTGGAATGTTTTCCTTCACTTTGAAGCATGCTAAATCATCTTCAAATACTCTCTTGAATATGACCAAGTGCTTGAACTATTCTGAATTCAATTTTCTGTTCTCTGGATCTCATAGATTTTTTTTTTTTTTTTACACCTCTTTGATGGTATTTATATTGTTCCTCATGTTTCAGTAATAAAATTCAAATGCCAGGTGAGGTTATACAGTTATTTCCTATTTAAACAAAATCGACTTAAATCACCCTGTTAGAATAAACATGCCTTTTTCATTTAACCACCAAATACTTGACTTCATACATATCTCTAATTCTGCAGATAGTCTTGTTTCTCTAGTTTCAGTTTTAGAAGCGGAATATCGTTTACTTTGTTTGATTACCTCCACCCACTAAAAAATTAAAAAAAAAAAGATAAAAATGTGCACACCTGAAATTCATGCACATGGAACTTAATACTGTTTAAGAAATTGACAGAGGGGGGCGCCTGGATGGATCAGTGGGTTCAGCCTCTGCCTTTGGCTCAGGTCATGATCCCCCAGGGTCCTGGGATTGAGCTCCACATTAGGCTCTCTGCTCAGCGGGGAGCCTGTTTCCTCCTCTCTCTCTGCCTACTTGTGATCTCTCTCTCTCTGTGTCAAATAAATAAATAAAATCTAAAAAAAAAAAAAAAAAGAAAGAAAGAAAAATTGACAGAAGGGCAGGATTGCATTAGAACAAAATAGATTTAAATGCAATATTTAAAAATTCCCGTTTCTAAAGGCATATGCCAATTTACTAATGAATATTTCTTTTTTGACCATGTTCCAATCACTCCAGACTCCAAATTCCAGTAATAGTCTATGGTTTCCATTTCTCAAATTCAATTTCCTTTCCTCATTCTCCATATCTTCCAACCTCAAATTTATGGTCTTTAGACTATCCTTTTATTTTACTATTTATTTCCAGATAATATCTTTTATTCTTTTTATTTTTTTTAAGATTTTATTTATGTATTTGACAGACAGAGATCATAAGTAGGCAGAGAGGCAGAGAGAAAGAGAGTGGAGGAAGGAGGCTCCCTGCGGAGCAGACAGCCAGATGTGGGGCTCAATCCCAGGATCCTGGGATCATGACCTGAGCCGAAGGCAGAGGCTTTAACCCACTGAGCCAGCCAGACGCCCCCAGATAATATCTTTTAAACATCAATATCTAGAATCAAAGTGAAATGGCAAGACATTTTACTTAAAAAAAAAAAACAAAAAACTTTTTTATCTAAGAAAATTCTGATGCCAGGTGAGAAAGCAATGCTTTTACCCTACTAAGATTATTTATTTGAGCCTCTCTCTTAGGTCCTTTATCAGGGATGACAATGACTTCTTAACTGTAGAAATTACTCGCTATAGATCTCTTCAGTGCATTTTATATATATATATATATATGTATATATATATATAATTCATTATATATAATGTGTATATGTATATGGCTGTATCTGTGTGTTTATGTAAGGCACACATATATATCCATATTGTTATATCTTTATTGTTATCTTCCTTAAAACTCCCTAACTCAAAAGGACCTCTACTTTTTAAGATAAAAATAATCATTAAAATACAGCCATGGGGTGCCTGGATAGCTCAGTCAGTTAAGCATCTGCCTTTTGCTCAGGTCATGATCACCCGAGTCCTGGGATGGAGCTCTGTTTTGGGAATCCCTGTTCAGAGGGAAGCCTACTTCTTCTTCTCCCTCTACCCCTCCCTCCCACTTGTGCTCTCTTTCTCTCTCAAATGGATAAATAAAATCTAAAAAGAAATTAAAAAAAAAAACAGCTGAGTATACCTATTGCCAATATAGCATAAGATTTATAGATCACATTTGTCCTATTTCCAGGCAAATACCTGATTGCATTTGGGATTAGCAATCTATGCTTAGAGAGTCAAATAGCAATAGAATAAATAGCCAGGCAAAGTAAAATTTATTATCAAAAAATTATCATTATTGGTTAATAAAAATCTGAGAAATGGAAAGAAAATAAAGCTCTGGAAAAACAGTGTAGAAGAAATTTAAAATGATTTGGGAATGCTTTTGAATTTCAATACGATGATAGATAAAAGGAAATGAAGCTAAATTTTGGTACACAAAGCCTTGAGTTTAATGTCAGTCCCAATTTATGTAACCTTATACAAAAGACAATTACTATTGCTTATTTATATTTCTGACTTATAGTGCAGGATGTATACCAATTTATAGTGACATGCATGATAAATAAACAAGAGATAAGTGAAAAATAAAAAACAGAGCTCTTAGGAAAAGCAAATGTGTTAGCAGTAAAGGTTAATCTTTCATTTGACTCTAAGCTATCTGGAAGCTAAGACCAAAAGAGGAAAACTGTTATGTACTTCCCTGGGAATACATAATGTGTCCGTTGTTTTCAAGAGACAAATCTAACGAATTCCCTAAAACTAGTCTCTGCATTTGTTTTCTCACTTACATGGCAGACATAATAAAAACATTCCCCAATTACTTTCAACACTCTTGGAAAATATGGATAATACTGATTAAACCAACTGTGTTGTAACCTGCTCAGGATAACTCTTCTGCCCCCACCCAATTTAGAGTCATGCCTACAGTGACTTAGACAGGCTTTAACAGTTTTGTACCTGGACCACAGCTCATCCACTTGGATACTCATTATTGGGTATGTGAAATTTGGACTAAGAGGCATCAAAAACAAGTAATCACCAGATGAATTTTATTAATGGCAGCTACCTGAAAAGGTAAACGGACTTCTCCAAAATTGTTCAGCTCTACGCTTGGCCCTTTCTTCTTTTCTGTGAGTTACTTCTTCTCCCTATTAATTCAATCTACTACTTAACCTTAGCTATTACAAAAACACAAATTAGATGTGATTAAAGATTTGGTGTGGTGGGGAAAATGATACAATATGAAATTTTCTTATTAGGAGTGGTAGACCAAGTTTCTCAAAATTGATTTAATTTCTATGTACTATTTTAGAGGTATCTCTTATTTCAGTATACTTGAACAGGCACTAGGCATTCTAAATAAATAAAGCTTCTAAAGAAAATGTACTTACTGGTGTTTACCCAGTCAGAGAAGTTCTATGGACATAATAAGTTTGGTAGCCATGAGTGAAAAATCAGCATTAATGAACACTAATCATGGAAATCTTAACAGCTGGAGTGTTTAAAACAAAACAATTAAAGAGACTTTCATTTCATTAAGCAACCACAATCTGTCTTAATGTCATTTTGAGGCTTTAAAGAAAAGAGTTCTCTATTTAACATCAATTTAAATGAAAAGCTACACATGACCTGAAAGTGTTAATGGTTTTAAAATAAAATTTCATTTTTAAAATCTATGCTAAGGAACTGAACTAAACTGAGAAAAAATATTTATGTTTGACAATATTAATCAGAGCATTATTTAATAGCAGAAAAAATGTGGCACCAGCCAAGTTGTAGAATGGTATAATATGTAATATTTAGGTAAATTATTGTGAATACATACAATGGGCCATCATGAAACCTTTAAAATTAGTTTAATGATATGGGGAAAATGTTCCTGACACATTGAATGAAAGGGACAGTTTATAAACATTCATGTTTTACAATACTTCTAGTGTTTTAGAATTTACATAGCACAGACAAATTAAGGGGTTTCCTACCCCACTGGCAATGCCTTGGGTGGTCAACAAACTCTGCTGTTGATAATGACAGAAAAACTGCCCAAAGATGGTGGTTCAGCTCTTTCTCCCTTCTATGGGTTACCCAGTCTCCTTCAAGAAATACCTCTAGGAGCGCCTAGGTGCCCTAGTCAGTTAAGTGTCCTCCTTCTGCTCAGATCATGATCCCGGGGTCCTCATATGGAGTCCCACATCAGGCTCCCTGCTTAGCGAGGAGTCTGCTTCTCCCACTCCCTCTGCCTTTGCCTGTCGCTCCCCCTACTTGCGGGCTCTCTCCCTCTCAATCTGTGTCAAATAATTAAATAAAAATACTTTAAAAAAAGAAAAAAGAAATCCCTCCAAATCACAAATTTAAGTTAAAACATCAAATTGAGAGTGAAAAAAGAAAAGCATGGCTTCATCTAATATGAGTTAAAAAAATGTAAACCCATGTATATACAGGATAGGCAACACAATGAATAGAACAATAAATAGAAGAATTCGTAGTAAACTACAACCTACCATTTTGAGAAGGGAGAGTACAGAAAGGAGATAAGATATTTTATGTTTTACTTATATTTTGTGGTTGATCATATTTTCATCAGTTATAAAACTGAAGAGTCTTTTGTAATAAAACTGATGAAAATACATGTAACAACAAAAATTAAGGAAAAATAGGAAATTGCTGCCAAATTTACGATATGTCTACTTTATTTTTTTAAGATTTTTTTTATTTATTTGACAGAGATCACAAGTAGGCAGAGAGGCAGGCAGAGAGAGAGGAGGAAGCAGGCCCCCTGCTGAGCAGAGAGCCCAGCCAGATGTGGGCTCCATTCGGGGCTTGATGCGGGGCTCAATGAGGGGCTTGATGAGGGACTCGATCCCAGGACCCTGAGATCATGACCTGAGCTGAAGGCAGAGGCTTTAACTCACTGAGCCACCCAGGCACCCCTATGTCTACTTTCAAAAGGTGGTAGATATTAAGGTACTTTTAATTTTGGTTTTCTTTCTGTGTGTGACTGTGTGTTAAAAATATAACATAATTTGTTTCTTATAAGAATTATCAACCTTTATGTTATTTTCAGTCTCTAAGGGCCAAAGGTTGCTGGAAAATGCCTTTGAATTGTTAAAATATGTTGAGCAGTAGAGCAGAATTTTAGGCTTATTTATCTTTAATTTATTGTTAATAACACTTGCTGAAGTTATCTGCTGAGCATTAAAATGTCATTGAAAACTTTCTAGTAAATTGCCGCAGCAAGTAGCTTCCAAATGTTTTGATTGGCTTTCAAGTCTCAGTAATTCCATCTGTGTTTTTCTCAAGGTAGTATATATAAGAGCTGAGATTTGTCATATTCTACTTTGTTTATTCAAGCCCTGTGAGGTGATCCCAATTGGAATGTTATCAAAGATATCCGTCTGGCAATAATGATAATCCTTTAGCATCTAGATTAGTTTTCTGTTTTATTCCACTAATGAATACTCTGGAGAAATATGGGTAATTTTACAGAACAAATTAACCTTAGAGCACAGCCACTTCTGATGTTCATTTTAGTGGACACCTACGAAGCAGAATAAATTTAAATACAGTTTAATCGACCCTTCCAGGCCTGGTAGAGAGCAAACAGCTAGGACATAAATATAATGGTAATTAACCTAAATTGATGCTAAGATTTTTTTTTTTTTTTTTTTTTTTTTTACGCATTAGTACTGAAAAATATGACATTTGGGATCCTAATTCCAAGCCAATAGAATATGGAAATCAGGCAGCAACCTTATACCATGTATCGCTTATATCACAATAGTTCAGAAGTGGCTTTTGCTGGCAAGGAAATCTGATTTTTAATTACTCCGTTGTTTCCAGCATATAATGGCCATGACTTGTTCAACAGGAGCAACACCATGTGAACTCCATTTTTTTCCCCCTCCTGCCTCCATTCCACTGAAGAATTGACAAAATATAACTCTTCGTCCCACTAATAGGGCAGCATGAAAACTAATTGGTATTCTCTGTTTTCAAATATTTGCATCCTCAAGCGTCTCTGCCTAAAAAAGCCTGACAGAGCCTCTTCATTATCTCATTACACTGTAATTATTGCATACTCAATTGCCAGGGCCTGAGAGTAATTCATTTATGCTGCACATCAATATAAACTTGTGCCTCTGGAACCAGATTTAACCAACTTTTAAAAACTCTAATTTGGATCACAGTGCAATTTGTCTCCTGGTGATTCAAGTCATAAATATATTTTTTTAAATTTTATTAAAAGAAGAAAAAAAGAATCAATATACTAATTATATGAGTTTTTAAAGTTTTGTTGATTTTTTTTGCCATTTTCTTTTACCATACTCAGAAAAGACCCACAAGCATCTTTTGATAGTCCTGTGCACTGTGCTCACCACAGACACGTCCGTCTTACATTCTGTTCTCATTCTACAAACTCTCTGAAATTCAAACATATCTCTCTCTTCTTATTTTTGGTGTAGTGAGGATCACATGAGCTATTCCTCATTCTACAGTTCCACTCCAGTTCCTGAAATGTGATGCATTCAATTAAAAAAAAATCTATTTTGTAATTCCCGGCAGAATGATTTGTAAATGGTACATCCTAAACATAGGCTTATTAAATGGGCTTCTTCAATGAGTTAAATGTCTGTTCCCATTTTCTTGGGTGAGTAGTTTCACATTCCTTTTATTTTATTTTATTTTATGTTTTTTTTACTCCCATCACCTTATTTTCAAGTCCACATAATCAGTGGAACAGTTATGCCATAAATCTCTTCAGCACATAAATGAAACTATTTTAAGATCCTGGAACCCAATATTCCCAACAGAGAAACAAGGTCTTTTCACTGTACCACAGAAACCCACTTCCTTTTCTGTCTTCATTGTGTTCTCCAGCCTTTCAGATCTTCAAGTTTATTGTGCCCCTTGAAATTCTATCCACTTTTGTAGATAGTTTGAATTTCTTCCTCAGACATCGAAGCCAAGTACTTCCCAATGCCATAGAGATATCCAGAAAGAAAAATTCCACAAATAAATAAGAGTAATAATAACCAGAAACTAAAAACAAACAAAATATAACATTAAAAGAGGTCTCCCACAAGGAAATCAAGTCCATCTTAGCCTTCTTCATGAAATACCTATCCTTTTCTCTTAGTACAACCATAGCCCCAAACATCATTTCTTGATGGCTTCTCTGCTTCCAATGTAGCCCCTAATAATTATTCTCCATACAATGATATTTTTAAGACATTAATCAGATCATGTTACTTTCTTGCTCAAAATATTTTAACAGTTTTCTGTCATATTAGCATAGAAGTCAAACTCTTCTTCCTGGCCTCAGAAGCCCAAAGGTGCCTCTCCTTCTTCTAAAGCTACAGATATCATCAGTTACTTCTTTGCCAGTGTCCTGAAGGAATGCTGGCCTTATAGCCTTTCTTTTGACACTCCCAAACTAGTGTAGCAATATAGTCAACACTTGGAGTTGCATTTATTATTGGCTAATATTTTGTTTATCTACTTACATCTTTATCCCACTAAAGTTAACCTTCCCTGACATTTATACTTCTGTCTTCCCCAATGCCTCAAAAATTGCTAGGCACTCTATAAACAGTTGTTTCATGAACTAATGCAGGGATGATTCATGTACTGATACTACATCCCAATTGGCAATACAGAAATGTCAACAAAGGCTTGAGAACAAAAGGTAGGATCAAGAATATGGTAACAACTGACTTGCCATTCATTTGTAACTAATTATATACTAATAGCTTATATTTAAGCAAATTAGACTGCATGCTAGTTATTGTGGTAAGTGTTTAGTAATAAATATTTAATGTAATCTTTGAAAAAAATCTAAAGAGTTAATGACTATTATAATGCCCCCCCTTTTTTTAAAAGGAAACTGAGGCATACCATGGGAAAGATAATTTTCCAAAGTTCTATTTTAAGAACTGAGAATCTAAGACTTTAATGTGGCTTCAGAGCTCTTACATGTAACAACTACGTTTAATATCTTTATTAGTCTGAAAATCCTGAGAAATGTAATGCATATCACTAGCTATCACAATGACACTGATGTAATAATCAGTGTTTTCTGACAAATTTTGAATGATATCTTAATTACAGTAAAGTTCCTACCTAAATATTGATACATTTCAGAACTTTCTGTTCCACTTATCTGTTTCTCTAGGTTTACAGTAGTATTTTAATCACACAACATTTATTATGACTCTATTACTTTATTTTCAGTTCTATGTTTTATGTAATTTATGTATTTATGTAATTTATGTTTTATCTAATTTATGTTGAATCTTCTTTCCCATAGATTTAGGAAAGATTATTTTTTTGTAGGTCTAATTTGAAAACTGTTTAGTAAAATTTTCAAGTCTCTTTGACTTCTATTAATTGTGGAAAAAAAAAGTTTTTCTGTAGTGTTCTTGTATTTTCTATTTTATCAAATAGGTAAGCAATTTATATTTGTATTCTGTGTATTCTTGTATAGAGTGACCAAAATGGCCTTAATGTTTCCCTCAGCTTGACCAGACTTAAAGACTTCTTGACTTTATGCCCAGACCTGCTTTTCTGAAAGCATTTAACTTCAAAGGCTTGCAAATTCTCTTTTTCTCTTTGAGATATAAATATTTTTTAAGACTTCTCACCAGTGTTACAAGCCAGCAATGTCTTTCTCAATGACATGGAACCATCCCTCGGAAATATCATCATTGAATAAGATAGTGAGTGCTCCCCTATGGCCACCTGTTTTCCAGTTTCTGTGGGGAGATAGAAGGCTGACTCCCCCTATTGCTCTTAAATTGTAAAACAACCTCCCATCAGGGAGATAACAAAGCTTAGTTTTCTTTTGTGTAAGGCTAATTAGCAACCAAAGGGACCCAAGATTCCCAAGATTCCCCTGACCCTAAGTCTTAAAAACTCTCTATCAATTTCTTCTCAGCCAACTTGAGCTTAGACTGAGTTCTGGCCTCTCTTCTCCCCTATTGCAACAGCTTTGAATAAACCTTTATTGACTATTTAATTTTTTTAAATACCGAGGTGGGGCGCCTGGGTGGGTGGTTCAGTGGGTTAAAGCCTCTGCCTTCAGTTCAGGTCATGGTCTCAGGGTCCTGGGATTGGGCCCCACATCTGGCTCTTTTGCTCAGCAGGGAGCCTGCTTCTTCCTCTCTCTCTGCCTGACTCTCTGCCTACATGTGATCTCTGTCTGTCAAATAAATAAATATTTTTTTTTCCAATTTATTTATTTTCAGAAAAACAGTATTCATTATTTTTTCACCACACCCAGTGCTCCATGCAAGCTGTGCCCTCTATAATACCCACCACCTGGTACCCCAACCTCCCACCCCCCCCCGCCACTTCAAACCCCTCAGATTGTTTTTCAGAGTCCATAGTCTCTGATGGTTCATCTCCCCTTCCAATTTACCCAAAAGCACATACCCTCCCCAATGTCCATAACCCTACCCCCCCTCTCCCAACCCCCCTCCCCCCAGCAACTCACAGTTTGTTTCGTGAGATTAAGAGTCACTTATGGTTTGTCTCCCTCCCTATCCCATCTTGTTTCATGGATTCTTCTCCTACCCACTTAAGCCCCCATGTTGCATCACCACTTCCTCATATCAGGGAGATCATATGATATTTGTCTTTCTCCGCTTGACTTCTTTCGCTAAGCATGATACGCTCTAGTTCCATCCATGTTGTCGCAAATGGCAAGATTTCATTTCTTTTGATGGCTGCATAGTATTCCATTGTGTATATATACCACTTCTTCTTTATCCATTCATCTGTTGATGGACATCTAGGTTCTTTCCATAGTTTGGCTATTGTGGACATTGCTGCTAGAAACATTCGGGTGCACGTGCCCCTTTGGATCACTACGTTTGTATCTTTAGGGTAAATTCCCAGTAGTGCAATTGCTGGGTCATAGGGCAGTTCTATTTTCAACATTTTGAGGAACCTCCATGCTGTTTTCCAGAGTGGTTGCACCAGCTTGCATTCCCACCAACAGTGTAGGAGGGTTCCCCTTTCTCCACATCCTTGCCAGCATCTGTCATTTCCTGACTTGTTGATTTTAGCCATTCTGACTGGTGTGAGGTGATATCTCATTGTGGTTTTGATTTGTATTTCCCTGATGCCGAGTGATATGGAGCACTTTTTCATGTGTCTGTTGGCCATCTGGATGTCTTCTTTGCAGAAACGTCTGCTCATGTCCTCTGCCCATTTCTTGATTGGATTATTTGTTCTTTGGGTGTTGAGTTTGTTAAGTTCTTTATAGATTTTGGACACTAGTCCTTTATCTGATATGTGGTTTGCAAATATCTTCTCCCATTCTGTCAGTTGTCTTTTGGTTTTGTTAACTGTTTCCTTTGCTGTGCAAAAGCTTTTGATTTTGATGAAATCCCAAAAGTTCATTTTTGCCTTTGCTTCCCTTGCCTTTGGCGATGTTCCTAGGAAGATGTTGCTGCGGCTGAGGTCGAAGAGGTTGCTGCCTGTGTTCTCCTCAAGGATTTTGATGGATTCCTTTCTCACATTGAGGTCCTTAATCCATTTTGAATCCACTGCTATTCAACATAGTACTAGAAGTCCTAGCCTCAGCAATCAGACAACAAAAGGAAATTAAAGGCATTCAAATAGGCAAAGAAGAAGTCAAATTATCACTCTTCGCAGATGATATGATACTCTATGTGGAAAACCCAAAAGACTCCACTCCAAAACTGCTAGAACTTGTACAGGAATTCAGTAAAGTGTCAGGATATAAGATCAATGCACAGAAATCAGTTGCATTTCTCTACACCAACAACAAGACAGAAGAAAGAGAGATTAAGAAGTCAATCCCATTTACAATTGCACCCCAAACCATAAGATACCTAGGAATAAACCTAACCAAAGAGGCTAAGAATCTATACTCAGAAAACTATAAAGTACTCATGAAAGAAATTGAGGAAGACACAAAGAAATGGAAAAATGTTCCATGCTCCTGGATTGGAAGAATAAATATTGTGAAAATGTCTATGCTATGCTACCTAAAGCAATCTATACATTTAATGCAATTCCTATCAAAGTACCATCCATCTTTTTCAAAGAAATGGAACAAATAATTTTAAAATTTATATGGAACCAGAAAAGACCTCGAATAGCCAAAGTGATATTGAAAAACAAAGCCAAAGTTGGTGGCATCACAATTCCAGACTTCAAGCTTTATTACAAAGCTGTCATCATCAAGACAGCATGGTACTGGCACAAAAACAGACACATAGACCAATGGAACAGAATAGAGAGCCCAGAAATAGACCCTCAACTCTATGGTCAAATAAATAAAATTTTAAAAAAATACAGGGGGTAAATAAATGGGTGGAAGGACACACTGGACATTTCTAAACCTTTTGAAAGTAAAAAACTTTATTCCCTCTCAGTTCTTCTTAAATTGAAGCTAATATAATGATAATGAAAATAACTTATGTTAAAATCCATGGATATAGGGGGCAGCTGGGTGGCTCAGTCAGTTAAGCATCTGCCATTGGCTCAGGCTATGGTCCCAGGGTCCTGGGATTGAGCCTAGTCTGCAGGCTTCCTGCTCATCAGGGTGTCTGCTTCTTCCTCTACCCCTAACCCTGCTGTGCTTCCTCTTCCTTTCTCCCTCAAATAAATAAATAACTCTTTAAAAAAGAAAACCCATGGATATAGGCAAAGGTATATTCATAGCTCTAAAATCTCTTACTGAACTTAAAGAAATAAAATTCAATTAATTATACATTTTGTATTATACATTTAACTCTAAAAACAAGAGGAAAATACAATGAAGACCTACACAAGTACTGAGTAACTCAGCATCCCAAAGGGACTTAGAAATCTATATCTTTGCAACACACACTGAATAAATACGTCATCTACACATGTAAAATTCTAATTATATAGAGAGCTACTTTTGTGATTAATAAAATAAAACATAGCATAATTTCTACAAGGATGAGCTTTGGAGTGAGAAAGATTTGAGTAAAATCTCAGCTCTACCTTTTGCTAGTATGACCATGATCAATTATAGATTTTTTTTTTAAGATTTTATTTGTTTATTTGACAGACAGAGATTACAAGTAGACAGAGAGGCAGGCAGAGAGAGAGGAGGACGCAGGCTCCCTGCTGAGCAGAGAGCCTGATGCGGGACGACCCTGGGATCATGACCTGAGCCGAAGGCAGTGGCTTAACCCACTGAGCCACCCAGGCGCCCAGAATTTTTAAAGTCTTAGTTTCAGCATCTGTTTGAGAGAGGCACCAAGATAGTCCTTTCTTAGCAAAAAGGTTCTGAGGATTAAACAAAATAGTGTATATTTTATGCTGGCTACATAGTAAGCACTACTACATATTGAGTAATATTATTATAGGTATTTTAAGTAATAGCAATTATTCTAATAAGACCAGTACACTGCATATGAGAAATAGAATAAATTAAAGGACTCCATCTCAAATAAGACTTCATCTAGGATTGAAATTCATTGAGGATTGAAAGATTCATTTGATATATATATATATATAAAACACATATCTATGTCATATACATATATGACATCTTATATCGAATTCATATATATATATGACAAGTGATTCAAGTGATATTAAGAATTCTTAAGAAATGAAGGCTTATACCCTGTTCCTAATTCAAATGATTCAGCACCACCTTTATTATATGAAAATTATGTCTATCTTAAACAGAAAAGATTTTACCTAGTGAGAAAATATAGTCTCATTTTCATAAATATAGCAGTGAGACAAGTGAGGTTCATCAACATATTTCATAGCATCGTGCCAACAAATTTAGCCAAATAATACAGGATTGAAAAAATTAAACTATAAACTTCGGAGAAAGGGGAGATAAAATGTTAAGACAAAATTGTAGAAAATATAAATTTTGAATTGGTAATTTATAAAGTCATGTAAGAATAAATAACCTTCTTTATATTTCTTCATATCGCCACTTAAAAAAATAATGAAGATTTCTAATAATTGTGACAAAATATAAGAAATATGAAATATTAATATTCTTATATTTAAAAGATCACGGCACCTAAAAATCTCATGATGGGCCTAGTGTTAATAGTTTTTATTATAAAATGAATGCCTACAAAATGTTAGATGCATGATTAATCTCTATTTTTACAATAGTTTCTTCAATTCCCTTTAAATTCATGTGATAGTGGTACTATGATTTACCCTAAGGTAAGAGTTAAGGTTAAAGAGATGAAGTCACTTGCCCAAAAAGACATGCCTGGTGAATGCCAGAACCCAAACGTGAACCTTTTTTGGTCTGGTCACTGTCCAATACTGACCTCCATAGCAGAAATGCCTACTTGCCAACTCAGTGCCCATTCTCCTCTTTTCTTTATGAACAGGCACAGGATTCTGTTTGGGGTGAGAAGGTGTCTACTGGAAAATAATATATAAACAATGTGGGCAGACTCAGCAAATACATACATATATGTGTGTGTGTGTGTGTGTGTGTGTAGATAGATATAGATAGCTAGATATAGAAGATAGATAGATGATAGATAGATGATAGATAGATATATTTTTTCCCTTTCTCCTTCTAACTGCCTCAAATACAAACGGGATTATAAATGAAACAGATTTCATGCAGCCATCAATCATGAGGATCCACCGCAATGATAATATTCAATGAGAGAAGGATAGAGTGAGATGAGGATCCTCATAGACTTCATTAGAGCAAGATGGTTACCAAGTATACTGGAAGGCAATTTGTGTATGAAGACACAATATTTAAAATATTTTCCCTACTAGTAGGATCTTTCCAAAATTCCCAATAATAATAAGTATCCTTAATTAAATCCCTGCAATCCAAGTAATGTGATATCATATCAATATTTTAAAAATATTTTTGGAGACTAAAAAATTTCTTAGGGGACTATTCATGCATTATTTGATGGAAAATGCAAAACTGCCTATTGATGTATACTAAACAATATTTGAAATATATGTGTTTGAGCATTCCAACATAATATCATTTTTTAATGGTCATGGATCTTTTTATATTTTTCAGTACTTTGAATTATTGTTAATAATCATACATAATGTTCATAATAGGTGAAATCTATATTTTTTAAACCTAGACTCTGAACTCATTAGATCAATAAAAATATCTTTTGAAAGTTGTGGGGACAATGAATCTAATGTTAAAGCATCCAGTTCGCCAAATATTCTGAAAAGAGAATAAAAAAGGATGGTATCAAAATTACTAATTGTACAAGGGTTCTGGCACTTGTCATTCGTTCCATGTAATTGGCAAATGTTTCCCAGTTGAGTGTGGGGCCTTGACTTGTGGGTGTCATGGGTCTGAATTGTGTTCTGAATTTGGGAACTATGAGAATAAAGACCAGTGGAGGTTGCCTTTTGTCTAGCTGGTCTAGACAGGATTGTTTATGCCATTTTCTACTGAATTCACATCAATGGGAAAAACTATTCTTTTCACTCACACAAATGTTTTCATATTGAGAAAGAAAATAATGGAAGCTCAACAAAATCCCATCGACCTCAATCATCTGCCAGCTCAGTGCCTAAGAACTTTGAGAAGACAAAGATTTCAAAGTATGAGTACAAAATGAAATTAAAATGGACTTACTTCCAAAACCTTAACAACAAAGGTAGAATGGCATGATTTATACTGGGAAACAAAGCAAAACAAAACAAAACATATGGCAGCAAAGTATAGTAGAAACCCTCTCGATCAGGAGGTACAGCATTTGGCTCTGTGTCCCTGTTCTGCTATTAATTAGCTACTTAATTTTTTATAAGTAGCATATGTTTACTGGGCTTTATCTCCTCCTATAACAGGGGTAATGATATCTGCTTTGTTTATGTATTTCTTTCTTTATTATAAATACTAAATGAAAAAAATATATAACAGTACCCTTAGCAAATAAATTACTTCAAATACACTGTTTAGTGTTATATAGCACAGTATGGCAAATACTCTTTTTAAGTTCTGGTGGCTTCCCCTACCCACCCCAGTGATTTATTATTTCTGTATGTGTCCCTTACATCTCTGTCCATGTACTCTGCCCACAACAGGCTGAATGGAGAAGCACATGAGAGTCCAGGAGTTTTTATCCAGCCAGAAATTAAAAAGATTTGCAAAAATGCTGAAAACAAAAGTGGCTGTTCCTGTCAATTTATTTTGTTTTTGTTTTGGGAAATACATTTTCCAGAAAATGTGTTATAGGGGTTAGTACATCAGATAATTATCATTTTAAAATAAATTGATAAATGTTTTAAAATTTTCTGTTTTAATTTCTAACCCCAAAATATAGTGATATATTTAACCTTCAGAAACAAAAAATATTGAGGATCTTCAATATTTTTTAGTATGGAGTCCTGAGACCAAAAAGTTTGAGAATTGTAGCTGTAAATTGCTACTCTTTGGCATTCACCACAACCATTTAAGATAAGCTTAAGCTATCCCAATCTTCTCAAGCAAAAAAATTCCAGATTCAAGTTATACATACATACATTTAAAATATATGATATGATACATAGATCACAATTTGTTTGGTTAAGAATGTTCTTCTATATGAAATTGGCTTCACCATGGAATCCCAAAGGAAAGTTATGCGACTTTAACAATCTTATAGTACCATTAGAATTGTGCAAGATAATCATGAAAATGTATAGGTATTTGCTACCTGCCTCCTAATCTGTTCTGGACCTAAATATTGATAGTCCTGGGCCTCAATCAATAATGAAAATGTTTGCAGGCCTGAATAATAAAAAGCAATATTGCACATAATTATAGCATAAGCTTCTGTAATAAATATTGTTATATTAATACCAAAGGACCATGAAAGTAAATGTTTATCAGCATATGGGAAACATAAAATTCTAAGAAAGTGGCCTGCGAGGGTAATTTAGCAAGTATGTTTAAAATCTTCATGTGACTAGGAAAAAATTGAATTTCATTTGCAAATAGTTTTAGGTTCCAAGCAGTAAAATTATTTCTGCATTATTTTTAGTCATAAAACATAAACTATACAAATTAAGTGACACATATATATGCAGCTATGTCTTTTTTCTATCCAATTTGATTGATTACACAAGTTTCATTGTAAACAAAACAAATAAAAAACCTGAATTCACTTAGTATAAGAGTACATTATAATTTCAAAATCATCCAGAGGGCTGACTAATTTCCACTCTCCTGTCAGATGCTTTCTCCAGGCTGACTCCACCGTGTAGGCTCCAGGAGACTACACCTTGCTCTGACTGGGGGTTGACTCTGTTCTATTCTCAGCTTTGTTTTGGCCAACAGGGGCAGCCGCAGAGAACTGGTGAGCTGGCAAGAAAGAGGGAAAGGAGAAAAGGGAGGAGGGAGAGAGGGGAGAGAGAGAGAGAGAGAATCGGTTCCTCCCTCTTCTTGTTGCCAGGCTGCAGTTTTTAACTGTGACTGTGATTGCTTTTCTCTACCATGAGGCTCAAACTCCCACAGCTGCTGCTCTCACCATGTGCCAGATTCCATTCATCGTCCCATATTGCATTGCCCCTTTGGGTGGACAGATAGTAGAAGTGTCCAGAATTTACTGGTGCCAGAATGTTTCATCATCCCTTGTTGGAGACTTTAGTCCTACTCTTACCTCCCTCCATCTCTGTAAATAGACTTTACATTGAACTTTCATTAGACTTTCTTGAGTTAACGTATTGGGTATGTTCTACTGACTGGTTGTTTCAGTCTTTCACAATTCAGTGTGATTTTCAGACACCATGGGAGGAGATTTTCCATCTATGAGATTGCTATTTGTTAAACCAAACTGTTAATGAAAACTCATCAAGAGCCTCACTTGTTCCCACCATGAGGAATTAGGTTTAGTATTTGTTGGACTGGCCAATAAAACCATCCAACCAGACTATTTTATATCATTCTATCCACAATACATAGAAGGGCAAAACTTTTCCTGAGTTTTAAATTTTACTGTATTTCAAGCAAATTAGATATATGTAATGCTGAAATTACCAAGAACAGATTAGTTATCAAAAAGTGAATGGCAACTCTTTTGATATGTATTTTTACCGAAGAGGGGAAATGACGAGATATTTGGGTTCCTTGATGGCACAAGCATCATCTCTAAGAAATTGAACAGGCATGGTGTCAAATACTGTTCAGGGTGGCTCAGTGGGTTGAGCCGCTGCCTTCGGCTCGGGTCGTGATCTCAGGGTCCTGGGATCGAGGCCCGCATCGGGCTCTCTGCTCGGCGGGGAGCCTGCTTCCTCCTCTCTCTCTGCCTGCCTCTCAGCCTGCTTGTGATCTCTCTCTGTCAAATAAATAAGTAAAATCTTTAAAAAAAAAAAAAATCTAACAACAGTAATGTTCTAAGAACTTTACGCATATTGATTCATTTAACTTCTTAAAGAAAATTTATGAGTTAGGTGCTAGTCTTTCTCCATTTGTTAAGAAAGGGCTTGATCACAAAAAGATTGAGTAACTTGCCCCAAATTACACAGTAAATGGCTGAGCTGGAAATACAAGAGTTAAAAATAATTACATTGCCCTTTGCATGTGTCCTTTACTTCTTATAATAAAATTAATATATTTCCAAAGTGATTAAGAAATTGACCTTTTGAGGTACAACTAAAATTGTATAACTGATATTAAGCAATTTTATTGTACTTTTCCTAAGTTAAAGTAATTTTTACTAGAAAAGGGTACTTTGTGTTTCTCAGTTAAGCAACTGCCTTTGGCTCAGGTCATGAAGCCAGGATCCTGGGATGAAGCCCCACATCAGGGTCCCTGCTCAGTGGGGAGTCTTCTCCCTCTCCCTCTGCTGCTCCCCACCTCCACTTGTATGCTCTCTCTCAAAAGAGATACTTTCAAATAAATAAATAAAATCTTTTAAAAAATTACTAGAATATTATTTTAATCTGCTCTTATTTTATTTCATTTTAAGAGAACAGAAAAATAATTATCAATTCAACTATATCACAATTAAAGATAAATGAAAAAAAAAAAAAAAGAATCCTGTGATACCTAAGACATAGCTATATAACTGGTGTCTCTAGCTCCCCCTTTCTCCATTGCTGACTCTGTTGACTCACCAAAAGGGGGTATGTGGTACTGTCTTATGCCAGTGTTATAAAGGGAACAACACACATACTCTTTTGACCCTCATGGATGCATCATGAGGGAGATAAATGTGGAAAAAAAAAATCATTGCATCTGTGATCATTATCATGAAAGAGGGACTTAAGATAAAATAAAAGTGAATGTTCCAAATCAAGAAAACGAGGCAGCATTTTTCTGGGTGGACTCTAGACCCAAAGGAAGAAGAGATCTTGTGTAGAAAGAGTGGGGTTGGCTAAGGAAGATAATATTCCAAGAACAGAGTAAAGTAACAGAAAGCAAGGCCTGCAGAGAGGAGAGTTTACTTCTGTGAAGTAAAAATTCATTATTTTCTCTGGAATTCAGAACGTTCTAGATACTGATGCTTAGATCATATGTTTTCAGAAGGAAAATAGATTATTTTACATATTCAGCTTATGAGACAGAAATTTTAAGAAACCCTCCTTCAAATTTCTAATGTAAAGTCATGGTTCCAGGCTATGTAAAGTCACTGAGGGAGGGTCTTTCATTTTTCATATCCTTTTATTCCAGAGGGAGAATGCAAAACAAAGAGAACTGAATGAAGCTGAAGCAATGTGGCAAATTTTCTTTAAAAACACTCTATGAAAGAACTGTCTCAGAAATTCCCCTCATGAAATTTATCTAGGGGGAAAAAAAAGAGTAGCAAATGGAGAATGGTGTACATTTTAAATGATAATGGTGTAATAAGAACTACAATTAATGACTATCTGGGGGCATTTTGCGCATATTATAGCTAGTCTTTACAAAATCCTTACAGTTTGGGGGCTTTTATCCACATTTATAGATGAGGAAACTGAAAAGTTACATGAATTACCCAAGTTTTATACCTTTACATAGAATTGCTAGTATCATAAATACGGCTGATCTGACTCCAAAGTCCTTGCTCCTTTCTCTACCTTTCAGAGATGAAAAATTGGTCCAGTTCAGTGTTTACATGGGAAAGAAGTATGAAAGGTACTCAATTACAGATCTAAAATGTATAGAAATAAATGGACTATATTCAAAGTTACTCTAGATTCCTCTTTTATTGGAGCTTTAAAAACTTGTCTAAGATTTACTGTTTTAAAGAAAAATGTTTTAATAAAATATGTAAATATATTTGTCTATAATCAACTTGTGGGGCAAGATTCAGTGAAATGTGGAAAGCAGGGTAAACAAGAACACATACATACTAAATTTTTGCCTCAGGGAATGACTGTTCCTTAAAAGCTAATTCCACATGGCTTTGACCACCTTTCTGAGATTATTATTGAATTTCTGAAGAGTGACTCAATTTTATAGCTTATACTATATACCAATAATTTTTTACCTACTATACAGACATTATTCAAATTTAATACTGTTGAAAACCTAGAAAAAGGCATCATAATCTCTATTTACAAAAGGGGAGTCTGAGACTTAGTAAGATTATACAACTTCCAGTTAAGAATCCATTAAGAAAAAAATAAGAAAAAATAAAAAGACTCCATTAAGAATATTTGTATGGCAAACTCTAAAAGACTCTTAACTATAGAGAATAAACTGAGGGTTTCTGAATAAGAGGTAGGTGAGGAGGCAGGTTAAATGGGTGACGGGCATTAAGAACACTTGTTGGGATGATAATGGTTGTTACAGGTAAGTGAAGAATCACTAAATTCTACTCCTAAAACCAACACTACACCATATGTTAACTAAATTGAATTTAAATAAAGAAAAGAGGCAAAGCAAAGCAAAGAAACAAGATAAGACAAGACACTTGGGTGTCTCAGTCAGTTAAGCATCCTACTTTTGATTGTGGCTCAGGTCATGGTCTCAGGGTTGTGAGATTGATCCCCGGATTGGGCTCCATGCTTGTTCATCGTGGAGTCTGCTTGAGATTTTCTCTCTCTCTCTCCCTCTTCCTCTGCCCCTTCCCTCACTTGTGTGTTATTAATAAAATATTAACAAATTCACTGTATTTGTAGAGCATTACTATCTACCAAGGGATATGCTAAATGCCTTTTATCAATGATCTAAAAAAACCCAACACTATTAGATAGGGATGATAATGATAGTGAGGATGCTGGGGATGATGAATATGATAATATCCATTTTACAGGTGTGAACCTTGGGTAAACATCATCCACCACATCCTACTTTCTGAACTTAAAAAACTAAGGTTTGAGGGATAACTTTGACACTCAGAATTTCCAGAATATTCCCTTAGGAGATTATAAATTCACCACATTTTTAGCACAGGAATATTTTCTTGCTTCACTGTAGTGACCACCCAAAGAATATAAGAGAACATTATATTCACATTTGAAGCTTAAAAGACCACTTCAAGTAATGGGGCCATGAGACCTGATTATCATCCATCTGTGGCAATTAGACTAATAGTTTCCATTCTAGGAAGAACTATTGCTTTGGCATCTCATTTATTTCATTACACAAGCTCATTTTTCCAGCTGTGATCATATGCTGACTGGGATATGCATAAATGAAAATCACAGAGTTCTAAATACCATAATATATGTATTGGTTTGAAATCTAACACCTTGGAGACTTCATGGGAAATTACTTCTGGTTCAGAAATATTTTAATGACCTTGGCCCTGAAATGCTCTTAGGTGGCCAGATCAAGCAAGAGCTGATATCATTAAATGAGAGAGCAAAAATTAATTGGCTTTGAGCATGAAAATGAGTAAATATAAATTTGTAAATGGAATTTAAAATGTTTGGGATGTTAAAACAAAATGTAATACAGGATGACAGTCCAGAAGTCCTGCATTACTTCAGCTTTTATGGGATCTTTATGGTCTTTGATCTGATCAGACTTTATTTCCTCCCTTTTCCTATTAACTATGTAGCCTGAGCCTGGCATAAACTCACTCTTCCATATGCCTATCTTTATTAGAAAAAGACTGTAGCCAATACGTATGTTCCCTTCACTTAGTCAACTGCTTTCACTTTACCACTCATTTCATATTATGATTTTAAAAATGTATACTTTGATAAAAGAAACTTAATTAAATTGATTACAGATAAAATTATTAAATTGATGCAGAGCTATCGCAATAAAAATATGTACATATGTTAACCAAATATAAATAAGAATATAAGAAATAGCACCCAGAAAACATCATTGATTCATTTCAGAGAAAGAAAATGAAAAAATTGAATATATTTGCCGCTTCTAAAGATTTAAAAAGAAGAAAGAGAATGTGATTGAATTTTGTAAGTGTATCTGAAGGCCATAAATCAGTTACTATGTATGTGGAAAGCTAGTTTAACCAAGACTTGTAATGACAATGCCTTATAATTTATGTAAAAACATATTTAGTCCTAGATTTCAGAATGGATATAAAGATTAATTAGGAAAATGTTAATTTTCCTGACTTATCTAGCATACTAGAATAGATATTCTCAATAAGAAATGTATATACCCTCAAGCATTTATTAAAGAAATATGACCCATAACAAATTTAAATATGCCCTCCCCTGGCCACCTTTTATTGTAGGCCACTGCTGTTGGGAGCATGCCATGAGTTCAGAGGGGCATACCCAGTGAGGACATTAAGTGTGGAGCTACTCAACTAAATCACATTTGAAAGAGGGAAATACTGTCAGCATCTGCCATCTTTGGGGATATTGTTAAAGAAATTGTTTTGAAATTGAAATGTGATGCTGTTCAGAAGGAGTAGTAAAAAGTTGCAGCATCCTTATTCCCGCAGAGGCTCAGATCAGGTAATCCAGCTACCATCCCTAAGGGATGGATCTCTATTTTGATGCAGACAAGAATGTCATGAACCACCTTGGGAAAAAAAGGAAGTTGACCTTTACTGATTCATGTTTAGTAGTTTCGGGAATTCCATTGTGATTGTGATTGTTTTTCAATTATTTAAATGATGATGTAATAGCGATTCAGGATAATTTTCTCTGTGCATATATTCATAATGTTGGAACATAACCCAGATCCTCGCCAATGTGACTGGCATTGTGTTGAATCCTGTGAGAAAACTCCAGGAGATGGAGAACAAGCGTCTTCCTGGGCTGACACCCGGATTAAACACGGGAGGATCCCCCGAGTGTTTTCCTGTTTTCCTTTAGATAGATCTGATAAGTGTGGAGAATCCTTAACTTGTTCTTGTCATTTAAGGCTAAGAGATATTGTTATTTAAAGCTAAGAGATAATTGTTGTTGTTTACTTGTCTCACTTGATTGCCTGCGGTAAATCACATCTCACATGTAGTCCACGCCCTGTACATAAATCTATATCCTGTTTGTAATCGGATCTTGTGGAAGGTATAAAAGAAGTGATTGTAAAAAATAAAGACATCTACTGATGATCAGTCGGTAGTCTCGCCATCACTTCGGCTCCGATTAACAGGATCCCCACCTCACGAAGGTGACACATAGTAAAGGGATGGGCAATGTTCCACAAAAAATATATATTTATAAGTATATATGTATATACATGAATTTTTACAAATGATATACTCTAGAACTTATTTGTAAATTTGTAACTTATTTACAAATTTGTAATTTGTATTTTGTAATTTAAATTTTACAAATGATATCATACTCTAGAACTTATTTTGTAATTTTTGTCTGTTTTACTTAACTTGGCAGGGTTATCCCTTCATATCTGTACATATAAAGCTGTCTTATTCTTTTTCATTTCAAAATAACTATTATTCTATAACAATATACAATGGGAGGGAAGGCATGTGGTTCTTAAGTGCGCTGCTAATTTGAGTACTTAATTGTTGACTCTAGAAGTAGGCATTTTACATTCAAGCTCAGTCACTTACTAGGTATATTAACTTAACCATTTTTAGGCTACTTGTGCCTAGATTTTTATATCTATAAAATGGCCATAATACATCTACATTATAACACTGTCTTGAGGATTAAATGATTAATTCATTCATCCAACATATTCAACAAATATTTACTGACCCCCTACTATGTTCAAGACAGATCTAGGCACTTTTGATCCTGCACTGAAAAAAGCTGACAATAATTTGTTTTCTCTCATGGCACTTTCATTGTAACAAGAGGAAACAGAAAGTTAGAAAGTAAAATAAATATGTAGTTGTAGAGCACGTTATAATAAGTACAGTGCATAATAGAAAAAGGAAAGAGCAGTAGGAGGCAGAGGACTCCTTGTGGTGGGAGAGTTTTCAATTTAAATAGCTGCTTAGGATAGTCATCCTAGGGAAGGTGGTATGAGTAATAACTTGAAGGTGGTTAAGTTGGGAGAATATTAAGAGAAAAAATTTAACAGCCAGATGGTACAGGAAATGCAAAGTCTCAAGGTCATTGTTCTGACCATAGACTCCCCAAGGAAGAACAAGGAGGGTGGTAGGCCAGAACACAGTGAGTGAAGAAGAAAGTAGTCAAAGATTAGGTTATAGAAATAAGAAGGACAGGGAGGACTGATAAGGTAAGTCTTTGTAGAACACTACAAGACTTGGACTTTTCTAGGTCATTGCAAAGCTCACACCAGAGCAGTGACATCATCAGATTTATATTTTAAAATATTCCTCTGGCTGCTAACTGAGTAATAGCACTGTATAGTGGGGAAAAAAACTTAGAAATACAAAACTAATTAGGAAGCTACTGCAATAATCAGGATTAGCATCAATGGTGGCTCAGACCAGGATATTTGCAGTGGATGTAGTTGGAAGTTATTAAATTTGGATATAATTTAAAAGCCAAGAAAATAGGATATGCTGATAATTTGACCTCAGGGTGTGGGAGAAAGTAAGTATTCAGGGATAACTTCAAGTATTTTGGCATTATTACCTGGAAGCATGGAACTGTCATCAGATGGAAATGGGGAAAACTCAGGGAAAAAGAGATTTAGCAGAGAAAGATAGGAGTTAAATTTAGGTTGTGTTAAGTATGCAGTCTACCTAACATCCAACAGAGATATGGAAAATTCAGTTGTCAAATAACATAACTGACATTTGGAAATGGCTCTCTAAGACACTATGATGTAAGCTAATTTTATTGGTTATGCAACGGATTCCTAAGGAAGATGATTACAATGCATCCTGAACACTGAGTACTAGGTTAGTTGATGTAAAATCTATTACCACATCTCTACCTTCTAGCTGTATGTGTATGGCTAAAATCATAAGTTGATAGGTTATTGAGTGTCCGCACAAATATAATGAGTGCCTACACAAATTTAATGCTTTATTAAATTCAATCGGATCCATTAGATTCCTACCATGTCAAAGTGCTAGGCTTAGTTCACCAGAAAAATAGATAATAGAAGGAATCACACTTATTGTTCACTCACTCAGACTCTGGGAAAGCTTCTGTGTTCTGATGGAATCCATATAGGTCAGGAAAAAGAATCAGCTCAGGCCAGTAATAGCAGACCTCTCTCTGAGCTGAGTGACCTGGACATAGTGACAAAGTGACAAAGCCATACCACTGAACTGTCTGTGAAAAGTACTTAGAAAAACAAAGATGACTCTTGTATTATTAACCCTGAGGAGACGTTCATCCTCACTATTCCACTGAAGGTGACCAAAGATTTGGTGTTGCTCAATAAAATGGTCAAGTCTTACTCTACACCTTTCTTAACAGCATTATTTAGATAAGTTGATAACTTCATTAATGGAAGGCTCCTTCTCAGTATCTTTTACTGATTTACCAGTTCACCTTCACCACTACCAACTAGTTCCTTCCTCAGTTTCTTCAAAAACAATTGCAACCTTCTACTCAAAGCAGTTGGCCCTTACTTCTCCCTTCTACGATATAGTCAACTCATAAACAAAACCTTCTATCTCTGACTTGATAATACATTCATAACCCAGCTCTTCCCAATACCCTCACTCCTACTAGGGACTAAGCAACCACCAACTTTTGCTTAGGTTTGTATAACAGATTTTCTAGAGATTTCTTCCCAGTATCCTTACTCTCCTTCCCACCAGCTGATTTTTTCTTTATTTTTTTTTAAAGATTTTATTTATTTGTCAGAAAGAGAAAGAGAGAGTACAAGCAGGGGGAGAAGCAGGCAGAGGGAGAAACAGGCTCCTTGCTTAGCAAGGACTCTGATGCAGGCCTCAATCCCAGGATCCTGGGATCATGATCTGATCTGAAGGAAGACACTTAACTGCCTGAGCCACCCAGGCACCCCCACACCAGTTGATTCTTAACATGGTGCCAGAGTGCTCCTTTAAAAATTATGTCAGATGATTTCATTCCTTTGCTCAGAATCTGTCAGTAGTTATTCAATTAATTCACAATAGAAGTCTTATGTCAACTTACATTATTGCTTCAAGACTTGTTCATTGAGCTTTGCCCACACTGATATCTTATTATTTCTGAAATATTTTAATATCACATCATCTGAAATGCCTCAGAACATCTGCACTGCTGTTACCTCTACCTGGAATGCTCTTTCTGACAATGTTAGGTGACTCACTTCTCACTTCCTTCAATTATTTGGTCATCCATTCTCTCCTCAGTAATTCCTCCTTTATGACCCAACATAAGATAGCAATCCCCTTCCAGCCTATTCTTTTTATGCAGTTTAGTTTTTTCAGTACCATTCAGTACCATTTCAGTACCATTATCTCCATGAGAAATATCTTGCATGCACATTTTTAGTAGCTTGTCGTTTTCCTCCCACTAGAATGTAACGTCCTTAAATGCAGCGACTTTGATCCCAATAAATAATTGTTAAATTAATGAATATATTCTTCTTTGAAATGATGTCTGTGTTTATTTTTAATTACTCAAGAGGGAATGTCTCTTTCCTGATTTTCTCTTTTAAAAAATGTTCCTAAGCCTATTATTAGATTGAATATCCAGATGGCCAGGTGAGCTATGTGATTTTTGTCCTCTCTAGCTTCATAAGACCCAATGCGCAGTCATATCTTCCTGAGGTTCCTTGAAGACTCCATATTTTCTTCTTCATTAGTGCAAATTTGAAGATCATATTTTAAGGTGGGAGAGTCCAGTAGTATTTTGGATTATTAAAAACCAGCAGAGACATGAACAAGTTTATGGAAGATATCATTCCATCACCCTCATCTTCTCCATCATGATTGTTTTTGTGTCCATAGCTAACATTTACTGAGAATTTACTGTATTACATACATTGGTTCCCGGTGCCCTCTGTACCGACTTGTTTAATCACAACAACTCTATGCAGTTGGCACTACTGACCTATTTTACGGATTACTTCTATTTTATACATGATGCAACTGAAACAAAGTAATCTGGCTTACACTTTTTGTAATATAAACATCCAACCTGAAAGTAGTTTGTTGTTAAAAGGAATTCAACTAATGAGCAATAAACTTTACCACAAATCTATGGCTATTAAAAAGGAAGATGTGGGTTTGTGTTCAAGAAGGCAATATAGGAAGACCCTGACTCCCCTCCTCTCACAAATATACCCAATCTCCAGCTGCATATGGAATAATTTCTTCTAGAAAAAATTCTAAAATCTAGTTAAATAACTCCTTCACATGAGGCAAAGAAGAAACACACACACACACACACACCCCAAAGCAAATAAGAGAGACTGAGACATAATCCTGCCACAAGCTATTCCCTGTTGACCCCCCCACTCACTTAATCCTCATAGTAACCCACAATCAGAAGGAACTCAAAACCCAAAGCTTCTCCCTGAGGAGTGAAAGGCTCACCCCCCCCCCACATCAGGCATCCCAAATGTTAAGGACTGCATCTGAGAGATAAACCGTCAAAACAATTATCTTTGAAAACCACCATGCCCAAGCCAGAGGCCCATGGGGCTCTGGCAAATTTAGGGGCTCCTAAGGAGCTCACACAAAGACTTATACATCCCTGAGCCCCGTACAGGAGCAACCTTGGAAAAGTGTCCAGACCTGATACAATGGAGGCTCATTTGCTCATTTTAAATCATTGTACTGAGGGGCAGGGGCCTGCTGGAATATTTTTCCAACAATAAGATTAGTGTGCCCCATTTTTGCACTTTTTCTCTGCCTTGCTAAAACCAGCAAGTACCATATGTCTTTTTTCTTTTTTTTTAATTTATTCTAGGCTTTACAATTTTTACTTTTATTATTATTATTATTATTATTTACTCTAAACTTTTTTTCCTGGCAGGTATTATCTTTTTTTTCCCCCTCTAGAATTTTTAATTTTTTTTTTCCTTCCATGGATGCCGTCTTTATAGTCTAGCAGAAGGGTAACATATTCATGCTCTCTCCTTGCCTTGCTAAAGCCAGTGTATTTGTGGCTTTTTAAAATTTTCTTCTTCTTTCTTTTTTCCCTGGATGCCATCTTTGTATTCCCCTTTGCCTTGCACCAGAGTACCAGTATCTCCAGGAGGGGAGCTTCTCCAGGGAAATATCAGATTCATTAGTCTTTATGTCTGAGGACTAAGTATTTGTGGGTGCAGCCTAGAAGATGTCCTCTGATGGTCGGCCTCTGGAGGCCAGGGAGACTTGCATTCCTGAGCCCCATAGGACTATAAGAATCAAGAAGACAGTTCCTGGTGGACTGTCATCCCCAGGGCATTGCACAGATAGCCAAATGAAACATACCCTCAGTATTTCTGAGAAAGGGGCCTCTTTTCTTGTCTATGAGCTTTGGTCTGGAGGCAGTCTTCTGGTTTGGCACACTTCAAGGAGTTGGAGAAGGTGTTTTAGGGATCAGAGGCTGGGGGATGTAGTCTCTGTGCTCTTTCTCTGCTTCATTCCAGCTCACTGATAACTTCCAGAAAGAAGTTTATATTCTTGTGTGGTGCCCTGATTTTTGTGGCTGTTGCCAGGGGACACTTCCAGATTGCCTGCCTCTGCAGGCCAGCAGGGCTTATGAACACAGCACCAAAGAACCATATATATTTGCATTCTGTACAAAATGCTGAATATGAAACTGGCTTCCAATCAGCCTGAATCTAGGTGCTGATTGAAATCCTTCCTTCTGGGACATTAGCAGGGCTTACCACACCCTCAAATACTAATTCAAAATAAAATAGACAGCTTGTAAATAACAAAGATTTGAGAGACAACCAAGAATTAGTGCAGGCTTAAGCATTAAGCAGCATCTTCTACCAAAGGGCACTCCTTCAAGATGGGAGTGATGGCCGTTTCATCTAATGCACAGAAGCCAACACAGAAGGTCAAGCAAAACAAAGAAACAGGGGAATATGTTCCAAATGAAAGCCAACATAAAACCTCAAAGGATAAATTTAATAAAAAGTAATTTACCCAATAGAAGAGGAAACCCAAGGGCCTCTTGTGGGGGCGAGAAATGGGGATGAGAAACCTACAGCTGACAAATCCTTAGGAGCCTGTGGATAACCTAACAAAGCAAAAGACATGAACTTCAGGTGCACTTTCACAACTGCCAGTCCTTTGTTGTTAATTGTATATCAACAGTCTTTGCTGATCTCAGCCAAAAACCCAAGTGTTCATCACTTTGTGTAATTCTGAATCTTAGCTCACCAAATATCCACTTCACCAGACCCATTTGGAAACAGAGCGGTCATTTCCATTGTCTGAATACTGAATTGGCCTACCTAATCACCCATTTCATCATTGATTGGTTACTGGCCTGAAAAATCAGTGGATCTGGGGACCAGGTGTTACCATCAGAAATATGCCTCTATTTTATTTGCCTTTTCACCTGCTGTCATTCTTTACAAAGTACAGAGGTGCTAGGTCAGTAAGCCTTCCTTAAATGGCTAATAGTCAGCCATCCCAAGCAAATAGCAAGCAACATCTATGAGACAATTTCCAGAGGTATTCACTATGAAAAATGAGATGAATCATCAGCATTCCACAAATAATCCAGGGCTGAAGCTTCTACTAATGAAAGTCACCTATGTAATATACAAGGTTAAGTATCTCTCACAAGAAGAAATGATAACTCACCTTGTTCAATTTGTAGAAGAACAGAAATGATGATAAGGTCACTAGCTGGTATCATTCTTATGAAACCTCTTTCAAGAAATTAGTTATTATAATAAGGACAAAAGCAAATGGACACAAGTAAGAAAATCACCAGAAAAAAAATGTACTCAAGATATCACCCCCATCTATCTACAGAATTCTAACGTTATTATAATTGAATACACATCACCCTTTTGATTAAAAAGTGGGGTTTATACAACTCAATGGTCTAAAGTTACTTTCAGTTTCATTTGTCCCCAACTCTGGTATCTGTCTGGGTCCATGTAACTCAAAAATAAATGTGTAAGATATCTTTAAAATATTTAAAGACTCCTATTGCAAATTTCAGTTTCCTCCAATGGACAAACAGAAGCCAAATATCTTGATATCTACACATTTTCTTAATAGTAATTTTGGGTTCCTAGAAACATGTGTATCATCTGGTGGCTTCTGCATCTCCATGATTTGCATGCAGTTAAGACTAGGGATGGAACACAAAGCCTTATCTGGGTCACAATCAGCAGTTGGCTGCCTGTGAGAGAAGGGGTATTATGGTTTCTCATGCAATGTCACAGGGAGCAGAGATGAGGTTGAGTGATATGGCTTCACATCATAGGCAAGAGAAGGAAGCCTCATGAAGGATATTGCATATGACTCTCAACAAACCAGTCTCTGAGTCTCAGCTCTAAAAGTTAGGAACCTGGAAGGTATCTTTCAGGGATATATCAATTAAATAAAACTCTGAAGACTGAAAAAAAAACCAGAAATCCTATGTTACGAGGCTAGAGGAAGACTCAAATGTCCAATAGACTGAATATTTGCGTAAGTCTGTAGCATGTTTTCTCTTCCTAAGAAAGTATGTGGGGATTTAAATTATTAGAAGTTTATTGATGTATGCAGAATTCTACCACAGGTGTTACTTTTATGATTCGAATGTCAGAATGATCCGTTCCAAGCGCCTGGTACAGTTTTGTCACCCAATAGACCTAGTTGATGGGGAGATAGTCATGCCAAGCCCACAAACAATACACTCAGTCAGCTTAGCACTGCTTTCTTTAGCATTTGGGGTTGCCCTTTTCTGACTGTTCTGCCTGCCTTTTAGCCTGGCTATTTCCTTCTGTTTACACAATGTTTCTTCTAGCAAGATGAACATAACTAACAATCAAACTGTATACCATTTACTCAACACTTAGACTATTCCTGTCACCTTGGTTGGAATTCTGGGATTCTGTAGCTCTTACTCTGTATTTATTTATTTGCTTGTACAATTATTGACAATTTGTTCAGCCTTCTTTCATTCAAGAAGTATTTATTGACCATTTATTAAGTGAAAATAACTTTTTTAGTCCCTAGGTGTACAATGCTAACCTTAAGCAAAATAGAAACTGCCCTTATCTTTAGATACTTCAAAGTTTAAAAAATAAAAAAAGAAATAGGAATTAAAAATATTATTAAAAATAAAGTACACTGAATAGTAATGATTGGGAAAGTCGCTGGCACTATTACAACATCAGGAAAGATCTCTCAGAAGAGATGATGTTTATGCTGTCTTTGAGGAATGAGGATAAAATCTTATTTTTCTATTGTAGATGGTCTGCTCACTTATTGTATACAGATTTTATTGGTTTAGTTCTCACAGGACATTTTTATTTATTTTACCCATAAATTCATTTAGGGTACCTTATAGTTGTATCTCAATTGGATTGGGCAAAATTAAGTCATATCTGATGATCTACAATATAACAATAGAAGAAATATAAATAAAGTACCTATATAGCATCTAGCATAAATGGTCTCCCAAAACCTACCATTTTTGGTATTTGGTTGTTTAAAGAAATTATGGAAATTATTACTTAGTACAAAATCTTATTCACCCTAATTCATGTACATAAAAATATCCTAATTCATGTACATAAAAATAGTCCCTCATCTGTCTCTCTCCATTCAAGGCATCATCATTTCCTTGCGTGAAGAATACCTCCTCTCAGGGTAGCTTTCCAAACAACAGCATCACTACCAAAACTATATTTCTACTTTCAAAGAGAGGAGATTTTTGGAATCTCCTAGAACTTCATCTTCCAGATGCTTTGAACTTAAGTGTAAGTCTTTTAACATTTCAGTAGTCAGAAGTTTTCCTTGCACTTTATTAACATTGCTTTTAAGACATAAAAATTCAAATCAGTGATGATAGTAGTTCTGGGTCACCAAGGAGCCCTGAAGGGGAATGGCATAGCTATAAGAAGGTAACTGTCCTGTTCAATTCCTGCCGCTGCTGGGGATTCCAGCTTCCATTCCCAGATGCTTTCGTTCCTAGTCATGTCTTCCTCTTGTTCGTCCAGCATCTGTGCAAATCGCATGCACTTCCAGGCACCCTGAAAATCACAAACTGATTTCTTCATCATTCGATATTTTGTCAACATAAAAAATATGAACATGGTTGTCAAAATGAGAATTAGAAAGCAGGAATATGAGTTGACATTTAAAACTTGTTCACTACAATTTGATACCTTAACTCGTATGCAGACTTTTCTCTACAATTCAGTCTAACTTATATGCTTTCAAACTATGACAGAATTCCAGATTCCTCCTTTAATCTCCATCTTGATTTTTAAGACCCTCTACCCTCTGACTATACTCCTATTTCGCACCTTTAGCTATTATAACTGTCATACCCTGGATAGTCATAAAGACATATTTGGAGTCTGTATATTTGCTTGAACCCTAAATTATCTTTCAGGTCTTACTTCTGCCATGAGGCATATCAACTGATAATATTACAACTTAAGCCTTTCCAAATCTCACTTACATTTTCTAATTTGATGAGAAAAGTTTGACCCAGCTGGGGCTTTTCTTAAAATAACTTAACTAATTACTGTTTCTTAATGTCAGAGAGTGCACATGTAGGTCTTGTTCCTTTCTAATATCTTAGCTTCCATAAAATTTCATTCTCTTCTGATTTATTAAAAACTAAATTTTGCCTCAAAGAATCACTCTTTTAGAAATCTTTTAATTTTTATCTCCATTGTCAACTATTACTTTTGTTCTTGTCAATGGATTCATTTGGTTGGGCTGATTTTGAAGAAGAATACCAACACCTTTCTTTTCTTTTTGTCATTGTTGTTTGTTGTTGTTTAATCACATTTATTTTGTGAGAATTATGACCAAAACAAAAACAAAAACAAACAAAAAACCCTATATTAGATGGTACCACTAAATTTATTTACTAGTGAATGACCTGGTCCTAATCACCAGATACAAAGAATGGAACTAATGCCATGGAACAGTGAAGTCATTCAATGTAATAAATGTGTATCTTATACATATTATATATATGTGTATGTATAATGTGTGCATACATATGAGTAGTGAATAGCTTGAATATTTATATTTGTATATAAATGTATATGTTTGTGCATATACATATATATGTGTATATATACACATATATACATACATACGTGTATACACATTTGTATATACGTTTATATACAAATATGAATATTGAATATTGAAGGCAATCAACAAATATATACACATATGCAAGTTTATATTTCCAACTATAAGCGACTCTAGTGCAAGAAACTTTTGATATATGATATATTTTAAGCTGAGTTTAAACAAGACTTTTTCATTACTCCAAACTGTATCTTTCTCTCTGAGCTCCCATATCCCCTTTTATTTCATTGTCAAATTTGCCCAGGCATATATCTTACTACTCTAATTTGGTTATATGCTCCTCGAAGACAGGAACCTACCAATTCAATTTTAAATGTCCTCATGGTACATCGTGAACTGTAAACACTTGATAAAAATCTTGTTAGTACATTTTAGTCCATAGAAATAATAAATATACTTTTAAAATGAAAAACAGACAAATAAAGAAAAACTAGATATATTTCTTAAGTTTTTATTTTATGAGAAAAGAGTGCATTTTTTAAAAGACTAAAACAGCTTTGTCATATTTTATGAATGTTTTATTTAAGTTTCAAAATTCCTATGAATTCTGACCTGAGTTCAGCAAAAAATTTAGGGTGTGAATATGATAAAATAATTGTTCCACTTACTGAAGACTATTAACATTTCCTGCCAGAGGCCAGAAAGTACTGTGAAGAAGCCATGGTCTCTAAGAATGAATTGCGAGGAAGGCACTGCAGGCAATGATCACAGGGACCTGAAAGATCTCCCCCAAAAGAAAAATGTGCATGCGTGATCAGGGACAATGGTGACAATGGCAGAGGTCAGTGTGTGCTTTTATTTTTTCTTGGCTCTACCATCGTATCAGAGGAAGGAGCCACGGTGACTGCACCTGCTTAAGACTCCAGTGGTTATGAAGACTTTTGCCTTCATGTGACACAATTTTGTTATAAAAAATAGAACTTAAGAAAATAGAACATAATTATATATATTCTGATAAAAAATTAAAACATAATTTTAGGTCTGATTTGGTGATCATTTGAAATACTATTTCCCTTCTAAACTTCTCCAAAAATAATTATTTTGTTCATTTGTTTTGAATCCTTCCAGAACTTTACATTAGTTATTTATTTTATTTTATTATTTTTTATAAATTTTTAACAGATTTTCTTTATTTATTTGAGAGAGGGAGAATGAGAGGAGGGGCAGAGGGAGAGGGAGAAACAGATTCCCTACTGAGCAGACAGCATCGTGTAGGACTCAATCCCAGGACCCTGAGATCATGACTTAAGCCAAAGGGATGTGCTTAACTGACTGAGCCACCCAGGTATCCCTACATTAATTACTTATACTATCCGCATTATTCATATGTGTGTATATATATATGTGTGTGTGTGTTCTTATGTAAATATACACACATATATATCATGTATATATAAAGAGATATACAGATCTGAAATGTGAAGTATCACCTTGAATGCTAGTGTTTTATTTTTTGACCATTTGACCCTTTTTCAGTTTAAAAGCTTCTCTTTGTTGCTAACTGGCATAGTTATTGGTGAGGACCGTTCAATGAATAGGATCAAGGAAAGAGTAGTTTACAAGTGTTGTCTATTTAGGGTTCTGCTATCAGGTAAGCCAACTGCTATTCTGTCCTCAGGATTCAGTTCAATTCCCTCCTTTTCTGGTCATATACCCTGGGTGTGAGAAGAGCCTCTAACATCCACTTTGGTTGAAAAGAAGGAAACAGAGACTGCAAGCACTGTAACAGCCTTACCTCATGGCCCCTTCCATGCCTTTCGGGGCAGGGGGAGATTTGAGGTTGTTACTGAGTTTAGAATTTTATTTTCAAAAATAAAAAGCTTTTTATAATAAATGAGAGATTCTTTTCTTTTCTCTTTACCCCTCTATTTAAACTGAGAAGTAATCTTAAAAGTTCACTGGTGAGCCTTTCCTCACTGGTGAGACTTGGCTCATGTGATCTGAAAAACAGAATTTTTTTTAAAGATTTTATTTATTTATTTGACAGACAGAGATCACAAGTAGGCAGAGAGAGAGAGAGAGGGAAGCAGACTCCCTGCTGAGCAGAGAGCCTGATGAGGGGCTTGATCCCAGGACCCTGAGATCATGACCGGAGCCGAAGGCAGAGGCTTAACCCACTGAGCCACCCAGGCGCCCCTGAAAAACTGAATTTTTGATCAAAACTTACACATCACAATAAGGAAATAATACATTTATATAACAATATATAACTTATTTGACATAAATATGTAAAAAGTCATTTTTCATAAAATTCAGTGATATATATTTTGGTATACAGAATATATAGTAATATAGAACAATCATTAAACTGTAATTAACTACCGGTTGCTTCATCTAATAGCTTGGGTCTTCAAATAGTGAAAATAAATCAGTAATATATTAACTAAATTTTTTCATACTGAAAGATTCCAGAAAACAAAGCTCATCATATGGATGCATCCATGATTCAGTGTTATCATGACAACCTTGCCATTGCAGTATCCAGGAGGGAACATTTTCCTCCACATTTTTTCTCACTTTTTGATAGTTTAGTGTTACCAGTACAATGGTGTTCCTCAGTGTTATCCTCCTTTCAAAAAAATCTGCAGTTTGACCCCAACCAACTTTACCAGCTCCACTTACCTGACTTCACTTTAGCCACTCACTCTGAATCATAGACCAGTTTCTATGCATGTGATCATAACCTTTCTGCTGCATGCAATTTTAATAGAATAATTAAGGTAACATAAAAAGATAAAAATAAATTCTTTTTGTCAAGTTATTTTTGCCATCATTTATAATCTGTATAAGATAACAAGGTAATAATGTAATCCCATCTCATGCCCCCTAGCCAACAATTAGCTTTATAAATATTAGGCTTTGACACTTTTCCCAAAATATTTCTAGAATAAATTTTTAGAAAATAATAAAAATCAATGATTTTCGTGAAGTGTCAATCATTTAAATGAATGTAACTCATTTAAAGAAACATGTGTTTCGGATGAATCTGCAGGATCTGCTTTTTATCACCTTTTCAAGTCTGACTAGCTTTTACTTTCTTCAGTACAACATTTCAGTTCTGGTGAAGAAAGGGACTCATTGTTTTAAAGACATTGTGTTTTTCATGAATAAATTCATTACACATTTTGAAGTAGGGTAAAAGTATTAAGTGGAATGCTCATGATTGCCTAATCATCTTAATTATGTGACTATTCTTTTGGTGCAGCTCCATCAAAATACTTGAAGATCTCCATTTACTGCCCCCATCACTCCGTTTCTGTGTGCTCATGGGAAAGTTCTTATTACAACTAATTTGTTTTATGCACTGACAATCATGTTTAAAAGTCAGCAGGAAATATAAATCATCCAATTATTCCTATTGAGGAAACAGCATGTAAGTGTTGATAGATTTAGAATGATGATTCGTGCAGCTTTGCATCAGTATGCAGTTGTGAGGGGCTTTGATGACTTGATTCCCATTTGAATCCACCGTTCTCCCCTTTGTTCCTAGATTACTTATTCTTACACATTCCAAAGTACACAGGATGGTGGGTAGAAAATACAGGAAGAAAAAACAGACCTTGTAGAAATGTATCTGCTGTTGAAACAGATGCCATTTATTAATCTGGAGTAATTATCACTGTCTTCTTTTTTTTTTTTTTTTTTTTTGACAGAGAGATCAGAAGTAGGCAGAGAGGCAGGCAGAGAGAGAGAGGAGGAAGCAGGCTCCCCACTGAGCAGAGAGCCAGATGCGGGGCTCAATCCCAGGACCCCGGGACCATGACCCGAGCCGAAGGCAGAGGCTTTAACCCACTGAGCCACCCAGGCGTCCCTCACTGTCTTTTTAAAATCAGTGTCAACTAAGCCACTTTCTGTGTCAGAATTCTCACTAATCAGAATTTTTAGAGATGTTACAGTACACAAAATAATGATCATCCCCTTAATTGAAATAGCCAGAAACCAAAAACCGTACGTCTCCACCCTCTGACACAGACATAGGGGTAAAACTGCTCATTAAAAATTGGGGGAAGTGGGTAAAAATCGGTGTCATTCTCTGAAAAGTTGAAAACTCAAATGTGGTACACAACTTAGAGACGTTTAATAAAGCACCATCGAAGACAGTGCAGCTGTTGCTTTGAAATGCACCATTATTTTCTGTGTTGTTTTAATGTTAGTCTTTGATGATAAATAAAGAAAACAGCCAATTTAAAACTCAGGGATGTCCTTCGAGAACAGAGAAAGCTGAGTGGCACACTGAGAGCAAATTAGAGGAGAGTAAATGTCACTGTAACACTCCACATAGTTTAGAGAACACTCTCAATACCTCTGTACTATTCCTGTTGAGAGCAGGGGTTAAACTGACCCAAAATTCTACCAAAGGAGTAAGGCACAACACATTTACTTCTTAAAAAACTATACTCTATGTTCTAGGTTTATTCAAAACTATTGACTATAAAAGAAGAATGTTTCTATTCACTGGCTAAATTCTGTCCTTAAGAAAGCAGAGACAGACTCTTAGTATAGATCTTACTTGAATATTGGCATACAGATTCAGACTATTCATAGACTGAGACAAGAAAGCTCCCTCTACAAGGTTTTCAGAGTGTCTCACTCTGTCCCTCTTCTGGCCATGATCCTTGCTTATCACAGAATTGGCAGACCATGAACCCAAGAGGGTATGGCCACTCAGAGCCTACATGCTTTCCTTTCTTGTTCCAGTACCCAGGACTTTGCATGTCTTTTCTAAACGACCTTATGCCTTCTTCAGTTAATTAGGTGGGCATCCTCCCCAGCTCCATCCTTTCAAGGGCACATCATGTACGTTGAGGTTATACACCTGCAAGAGTGGTTAAGGGATGTTTGTTTCTCCAGAGTTGGAGCCGAACCTTGAATACATGAACTAAAGCATTTACATGGGCTCATGAAACACCCTTCACAGTGCATGGATGCAAAGTATTAAGGAAAGAGAGGTGGAACCTCGAGCCTGAGAATGGGGGCCTGCTCACACTTTCCATGTGCATATCTACTTAAACTTGCACTTTGGTTTTGAGATTGCATTTGACACATATTTATCAGTATGAGATGATCATTAATTTTTAATAGCTTCTTACTTTGATTTATAACTTCAAATAATTTAGACTTATAGTATGTGGACCCCACTTATAATTTTTCTTCTGGACCTACAGATGTGAACATTGACTCTTTGGGGCTATTGAATATTCCCTCTACCTCGATTTCAAAAACAATTCTCTTTATAGTCCTCACATATATTTTAAATATAAGTTCCTTTCTCTTCCTCTTCATACAGAGTACTACCTCAAAATATTGTTTTCGAAACTACATGCTATCAATTCCCTTTTTACATATAAACAATATGATTATTAACATTTTCTTAAAATATTATTTTCAAACAGATTGGGAAAAGTGATTATTACTATGGGTCGCATTCCATTCCTGTCCTATCCCAGCTGTTCTCAGTTAAAGGCAAGCATGATCCCTAAAGTCAGACTCATCCATCAAGTTAAGACATCAGTTGTCAATGGCTTACATTTTTTTTCATTTCCTGTTAGTCCATAGTTAATTATATTATTTGTTAAAATACTTTCCTTTAAAATCTAAATCCAGGTGTGCCTAGGTAGCTCAGTCGGTTAAGCTTCTGCCTTCCACTCATGTCATGATCTTGGGGTCCTAGAATCAAGCTCTGCTCAGTGGAAAGCCTGTTTCCCCTTTTCTCCCTGTCTGCCTCTCTGCCTACTTGTGATGTCTCTCTCTCTCTCTCTCTCTGTGTCAAATAAATAAATGAAATCTTTAAAATAAAATAAAATCTAAATCTAAATGCCTTTTTTCTATCCATATCCTACCTATTTTGTTACCATAAGGGTACATTAGAACTTATTATCTAGAAGGTTCTAGAAATCATGTTCATGTTCTGTGACCTGATCTGATTTCTGAGCCCTTAGGTGCTTACCATGCCTGCCTGGTTCTGCCAAAGTAACTAGGATTCTGGCTTATCTAATTTCCTGATATTTTCATTGTCTTCTCACATTGTTTCACTACCTAAAATATAAATCACTTCATTAGAGTCATACATTTTCTCATACTTTGGGTCCTCTGGAAATAAAAGCTGAAAAACAGTTTGAGGAGTAAGATGTTTATTAGGGATCAACACTTTCAAAAGTTTAGAAAAAGAAAACAAGATATGTGAGAGGAAGAAATCAGACTTCTATGCAGACCCAAAAAGCCTCTATCAGCTAAATGGAAGACTCTAACATTGCTCATCAGAGGATTCTTACAACCAAACAAAATAAATAGACCTCTGCACCTCCTTCATTCAATCACCTTAGGTAGACTGTCCTGGGAGGTGCTACCTATGTTAATACAAATGCTGTGATACCTGCAATAATCTTAAAAGATGATTAAGAAGTTGGCAAATGGGAAAATATTTGTAGATTAAAGAAACAAGTTATGTAAATGTGGCATAAAGAAAACTGTCATAAATGGAAAATAGGTCATTATTTAATGTTGGTGATATATAATGTATAATAATGACATGTGGTACAAAATGTTAAAGAGTGAAAAGAAATTAAGCCTGATGATATAAGCATTTATTGAGTTCTTTCTATGTGTTAATTATTGTTTTAAGGGCTTCACATGTAATTTAAAACAGTACTACTATAGGGAAAATGAGATAATGTATGTAAGTTTTATATTTCTGGGCAACTAGTCTATTTTATTAATCTACAAATAAAATTTTAAGGTTTTATTTTATTTATTTGACAGAGAGAGATACAGTGAGAAAGGGAACACAAACGGGGGATTGGGAGAGGGAGAAGCAGGGTCCCCATTGAGCAGGGAGCTCAGTGTAGGGCTCCATCTGCAGACCTTGGGATCATGACTTGAGCTGAAGGCAGATGCTTAATGACTGAGCCACCCAGGCACCCCAAATGGGTAAGTATTCTAGCCAAGAATACTTATTAAAAGTTTGGAACATCAAGTGAAAGAGGACTAAGTGAAAGAACAGAAATATGAATACATACAAAATTCTATCCTCATCCTCATAAATTTCATAATTCATACTTTATGATTGAAACAGAAAAATTAAAACCATGTGATACTCAAGAAAATGATATTTGGGGGGGTAAGGTTAAGGCACACAAAACAATGTGTGGTTTCTGCACTTCGTGCAAAGTAGTAAAATGCTGTTGCAGTAGATTGCTACATCATATGCATATAATATAATACCCAGAGCAAAAACAAACAAACAAACAAACAAACTTCAAGGCACACATTCACAAATACTATAAATACATCAAGCTGTAACTTGAAAGTATTCTAGTAAACCACAGGAAGGCAAGAAATAAAAACCAGAGGAATAAGAACCAGAGGAATGAAACTAAAAACAAATGATAAATGGCATACTTAGAGGCTAACATATCACTAATTATCTTAAATGTAAATGGTGTGAATACATCAACCAAAAGACAGAGATTGTGAGAATAGAAAACAAAGAGTAGGGGACAATTTTATGTTGCTTAGAAGAAACTCATTTCAAATTCAATGACATAAATAGGTTGAAAGCATAATATGGGGAAAACACATCATGCAAACATTACCCCAAGAATAGTAGGTGCAGCAATATTTAATATCTGATTAAGTAAAACAGAGAAAAAAGAAAATGACTAGAGAAAAAAATTACTCAACAATAAAAAGATCAATTAAATTACTCAACAATAAAAAGATCAATTAACCAAGAAAATATAACGATCCTAAATGTTTACACATCTAACGACAGAGTCTCAAAAAAGGAGTGGTAAAATCTGATGGAGGTAGTAAAAAAAAAAAAAAGAAAAAAAAATCCACAATTATGGCTGGGGAATTTAAAATCTCCTTAACAACTGAAAAAAGAGGAAAACAGCAGGAATATAGAAAAATTGGACAGCAAAATCAGAAAATTGAATCCACTTTAAGTGTATAGAATCCTTGTTCCAAAAGGACAGAATATACTTTTTTTCCTTTTTTTTTTAGTACTCATGGAACATTCCCTAAGTAAACCATGTCCTGGGCTGTGAAAGAAACTTCAACATTTGAATCATACAGAGTGTGTTCTCTGATCATAATGGGATCAAAAAGTCAATAAAAGAAAGAAAGAAAACAGGAATTTTCTAAACATGTGGGAATGAACACAGTTCTAAACAAATCCATGAGTATAAAGTCTCAAATGAAATAAAATATATATAAAATTGAAAGCACAACACATTAAAATATACAGCATATAGCAAAATTATTTCTGAGAAAGAAACAAAGAAATATGTAGCATAAAATACTTCAACTGAAAATGAAAAAAAAAAGTTCAAATTAATAACCTAAGCTTACACCCAAGGAAACTAATAAAAGAAGCATAAAATGAAACCAAAGCAAAGCAGAATAAGGGAAATAATAAAGATAAGAGCAGAAATCAATATAATTAAAAATAGACAAACAATAGCAAAACTAATTAACAAAAGTTGTTTCTTCAAAAATTAAAAAAAAAAATTATAAGCCTCTAGGGAGACTGAAAAAAAAAATGGAGAAGATACTACTGCACAAGTTACCAATATCAGGATTGATTTCAGGAATCTACAGGTTCTGAAGCCACCAGAAGAAAAATAAGGGAATAAAACTGATGTAATTAAAAGAATGTTTACCACAATTAACTGTTTTGTTCCAGAATTATGAAGATGAATCAACATTTAAACATCAATATATTCAATTAATAATATCAGTAAGCTAAAGAACAAAAACCATATAATTGAGTAAAAGCATTTAGCAAAATTTAAAACACATTACAAAAAATATTTTTAGGATTTTTTACTATACTGTTGTAGGAAAATATCCTTAACTTGATAAAGAGCTTCTACAATAAGCTATAGCTTATATTAAACTTAATGAATGACTGAATGTTTTACTTTAAGATCAAGAACAAGGCAAAGATATTTGCTTTCACCAATTATTATTATTATTATTATTATTATTTTCAATTAACCAGCATATAGTACATAATTAGTTTTTGACATAGTGTTCAGTGATTCATTAGTTGTGTATAACCCCCAGTCCTCATCACATCATGTGCCCTCATTAATACCTATCACCAGGTTACACCATCCTTTCAACCCCTCCCTTCTGTGACCCTCAGTTTGGCTCCTGGAGTCAAAAGTCTTTCATAGTTTGTCTCCCTCTCTGCTTTCATCAATTTTCCCTCCCTTCCCCTGGGGTCCTCCATGCTATTCCTTATGTTCCATATAGGAGTGAGACCATATGATAATTGTCTTTCTCTGCTTGACTTATTTCACTTAGAATAATTCTCTCCAGTTCCACCCATGTTGATGCAAATGATGGGTATTCATCCTTTCTAATGGCTGAGTAATATTCCATTGTATGCATGAATCACATCTTTTTTATCCATTCATCTGTTGAAGGGCATCTTGGCTCCTTCCACAGTTTGGCTATTGTGGATATTACAGCTACAAACATTGGGGTGCAAGTGTCTGTTCTTTTCACTATATCTGTTTCTTTGAGGTAAATACCTAGCAGTGCAATTGCTAGGTCATGGGGTAGCTCTATTTTAATGTCTTGAGAAACTTACAGACTAGTCTCTAGAGTATCTATACCAGCTTGCATTCCCACCAAGAGTGTAAGGATTCCCCTTTCTCCACATCCTCGTCAACACTTGTTTCCTATTTTATTAATTTTTGTTGTATCTTATTGTGGTTTTGATTTGTTCCCTGATGGCTTGTGACGTTGAATATTTTTTCATGTGTCTGTTAGCCGTTTGTATGTCTGCTTTGGAGAAGTGTCTGTTCACGCCTTCTGCCCATCTATGGACTGGGTTATTTGTGCTCTCATCACTCTTATTTACATAATCCTGGAAGTTCTACCCACTATAATAAGGCAAGAGGAGGAAATAGAAGACATACTGATTAGAAAGGATTAAACCATCTCTGCTTAGATGGCATAATTATGTAAAAATCCAAAGAACTGTAAGACAAGCAAAATCTCCTAAAATAATAAATGGGCTAAGAAAGCTTGCAGGATACAAGGTCAACACACTATGATTTACTGCATTTCTTCTTAGTAACAATGAACAAATGAAAACTGAAATTAAAACACAAAACTATTTACAATCACTCTAGAGAAATTAAATATGTATTTACTTAACAAAATATGTATAGGATCTATATGCTGAAAATTAGAAATGCCAGTGAAAGAAACCAAAGGAAACCTGAACAGAAAAACAGTGTGGTCATGAATGGAAAAAAACCCACAGCAACAACAACAACAAAAAACTCAATTCTCTCAAAGCCACTCTATGATTTAGAGTAATCCCTGTCAATATCCTACACAGATTATTTGAAGACATAGAAAATTTTATTCTTAAACTTATATGGAAAGACAAAGGCCTTAGAATATGTACAACTATATTGATAAAGAAGATGAAGTGTATAGAATCACTCTACACAATATCAAGGCTTATTAGAAAGCTATAATAACCAAATGGCTATGATATTACCATAGGAATAGATACATATATCAATAAAGCAGAATAGAGAATCCAGAGATAGGCCTACAAAAATATACGAAATTGTTTTTTGATAGAGGTCCAAAAGCAATCCAAAGAAGGAAGGATAGGCTTTCCATCATATGATGCTGGAGTAATTGGATGTTCACAGACAAAAAATTTAATGTTGATTTAAATGTCATGCCTTATCCAAAAATCTTAGATCACAGATTTAAGCTGAAAATTTAAAAACATAGGGCACCATCCTTAGAGTCTAGAGCTAGGCAAAAGATTATTAGACATGACATGAAAAACATTGTCTATCAAAAAGAAAAATTCATAAATTACATATTATCAAAATTAAAACTTTGTTATTGAAATAATGATAGATTGACATGCAATAGTAAGAAATAGCAGCATAATCTTATTCATACCTTACTTACATCACTTTGTAAAACTCTAGTAGAGTACTACAACCAAAGTACCAAAGTATTGTCATTTATACAATCTAACAATGTATTTTTTTTAATTTCTTTAGTTTGTCTTGTACTCATCTGTGTGTGTGTGTGTGTGTGTGTGTGTGTGTGTGTGTGTGTGTATGCATGCAGCATGTTTTAGGACTGGTATTCTCTGGAATATATTTTTGCAAGGGCTGATTTAAGTCAGAGTTGACCAGAATAATTTCTTTTTTTTTTTTTTTTATGTATTTATTTGACAGAAATCACAAGTAGATGGAGAGGCAGGCAGAGAGAGAGAGAGAGGGAAGCAGGCTCCCTGCTGAGCAGAGAGCCCGACGCGGGACTCGATCCCAGGCCCCTGAGATCATGACCTGAGCCGAAGGCAGCGGCTTAACCCACTGAGCCACCCAGGCGCCCCGACCAGAATAATTTCTAAGGTAGCTTTACTATATATTATATTTCAATTATCCAAGAAACTGCCATTACCCCTTACTAGTCACATAAAGTACTTTTAGTCATTCTTTTTTGTTTTATGAAGATCTAAAGAAAAAAATACAAGTTTTCCTCAATTAAAAAATCATGTACCAGAAATTCTGTAAGTATATTTTAATTTGTTTTTCCTTTAATTAAATAGACATTATAGTTGGTTGGCTTTTAGATATGATAATATGTGGGCCAGCAATTAAATCCAAATACAATCTAATTTTTGACACAGTCTAAAATAAGAGAAACTCACAGTAATCTATGTACGAGGCATTATTTTTGTACTTCAGCATGCTTTTATATTTTTATTTAAATTGGATAATTCATGATATTGAAATGCCTTTGTGATCTGAAGCAATCCACTAAAACCATGAATCCCTAAGGTCATCTTGTTCTGAACACATTGTTATTTATTCCTATTTCACTGCAGTGATTTGACTTAGCATAATGCTGATCAGACTCTATTTTTGACACTGAATTTTATTGCAGGCATGTGTCAGCTTATTCCTGAAGTGGTTATACATAAGCCCATCTCAAATATTCACTGTCCTATTTTGTGGTCTTTTTCAGACAACGCTTCCATTGAGAGCAATGGCCCTGACTTAGCTCTTTAGGTGTCTCACCAATCAGGATACAAGTTATATTTCTGGTGGAATGAACTATTCAAGCAAATATATTCCCATGAAGTTTCATTAATATTCAGTCCTGCTGAAGATGAGAGGCTTCTCTTAAGTAAGCACATTAATCTTATCTTTTCTTATGGACCCTTTACTTAGTGACCTAAGCCAGATGCCTTCATGTGGCTTTCTCAGTTTCAGGGCTCAAAAGTTGCAATGCATAGACAAAGAGTTATTTCCCCCTCAAAATCCAGTGCTCTCAATTGCTTCTTTATCCCTGAATGTTCAATCATCATTCGGGTGCAACTTAACATTGTTTTTGGCACAGAATTTAGGGACAAATATGTAACTTGTGCTCAAAGTTGATGTTTATCTTTGTCCTCAAAGAAGTAATAAATTTCTAATGAGCCTTTCTGGGAAATTCAGAAATTCAGGATTTCTTCTGGAAGTTACCTTCTATATTGATTTATAAAGAAATATGAATGAAAGTTCCTATTAAGTTCATTATTTTTTTATCCCCATTATTTCCCTATTCTTCACAACTCAATATCTACTAACTTTTCTTCTCTTCTAAAACATAATAATCAATATTAATAAATCAGAATATTTGTTCTTACATCAAATAAAAATAGCTAGGTGAACTATCATCAAATCTTCACAACACCCTCAGATAATATGTTAGTAATAGGTTCTTGCAGTATGTACAAAATTTACCTTGGGATTTTTTGGGCAACACCCCCAAGTATAGGTAATAATTGTCTATATTGAAATTGAGATACAATGTGAGCCTATGTGGCTTTGTATTGATGAAATAGGCTACATTTTAAGGCTATTAGAAAGAAAGAGTAGCATAAAAAAAAAATAGAAAAACACAAGAGCAGATGTCCTAAATTTCAGACATTAATCTGTCAATGAGCTATTTTTTTTTCCCCAGGTAAATAACTCTAGATTGATTGTTCTAGACTGAATACCAGTGAGGTTTTGTGTTATTATTATCTCAACTTACAGACACCTACATGCACCTATCATGTCTACTAGGTTCTTCATGTTTACAACACACTCCTGTTTTGATTTGCCTTAACAATCACAACAATGTAGAGTAGTGTATGTATTATCACCCCTATTTTTAAAATGAGGAAATATAATATTCTGTCACTATCACATACCAGCTCAAATCAGAGAGGCAATCTAGCATCATGTATCACCCATAGTTTTCATATATTATTTTCTCATTCCTGATTTCTGATAAGTATACATTTAATTATTTTTTTCCTCTGAAACCTTCTTTCTCCATCTTATCACTTAAATTAGAAGAGTACAGGAATAATGGATTCTTCTAGCAGTGTTTGAAAAAGGCAGACGTTCCAAGATAGGAAAAATCAGAATACAGTTATGTATGAAAACACAGGATGGAACTAGAGAGTATTATGCTAAGTAAAATAAGTCAGTCAGAGAAAGACAAATTTCATAGGATCTCATTCATAAGTAGAATTTAAGATAGAAAACAGACAAACATATGGGAAAGGGAAAAAGAAAAAATGGAGAGAGGGAAACAAGCCATTAAAGACTCAGAGATAGAGAATAAATTAAACTAAACTAAAGGGTGGATGGAGAGGGGGATGGGATAAATGGGTGATGGGGATTAAGGAGGGCACTTGTGATGAGAACTGGGTATTGGAAGAAAGTGATGACTCACTGATTCTACTCCAGATACTGACATTGCACCAACAAAATGTTAAGTAACAAAATTAAAAACAAAGACAAAAGTTAGGTGTTAGATGTTGATTTGATGAAAAAGACCAGGAATTTCAATGAAAAGTGAAAAAATAGCAGAAAGTGAGGAATTTCAAGTAAACTGGAAAACTCCATGAGGAAGAGAGAAGATTTTAAAGCCAGAGAGAAGATAACAGACCAGCTAAGAAAAACAAATTATAAGGACCATGTACTGGTCATTTACCTATTGTCTTAGCTTTAAAGTCACACTTTAAGTACATTTGCAGACACTCTGTGATACTGTTAACACTGAACAAACAATGATTCTTTTTTGTGAGGTGACACCTCATAGATTCAGCCAGTAGAAGGCATTGACTGAAAAGATGAAAAAGGCAAAGGAAAGAAGGGGTTTTTATCTCTCAAAAACCCTGCTGCTCTTTTCAGGAAATACAAATATAAAAATAAGATTCTTGGAATATATAAAATTTTTTATCAATTACTATGGCTCTATTTCTAGACATTTGTAAGTCATGTTTGTCCTTATCTCAGATTGAGAATTCTACCCCTTTTCCAAGCATGTCGGTGAGATAATTGGAATTTACAAATTAGTCCAAAGCCACCCATTTGGCTTAGTCTTAATATATTGCTTAAATGTACAAGCAGAAAACAGACTTCTTATGCTGCTTGTTAGCAGGTGTATGCTTGTGCTTGTGTCTCCTCATGCATCTAATTTTGTAAAATCATATATAATCCAAGTAGGGGTGCATTATAAAAATTACACACATAAAATTTGGAATATAAAAATAAACCTTACAGTAAACCTTTTTAAAGTTCTTTATCATGACTTTTTGCTAATATTAAAGTCATTGCTATAGTGATGCTAAAATTGCACTCCATGCTCCCAAAAAATTGAGTCAAATGCTCTTAAGTAATTAATTTTATCATATTCTGAAACATCAAGATTTCAACAATTTAAAAACCATTTGTTGGCATGGAAACATGAACTTAATTAAAACTGGATTAAACTAATTAACCTGAAACATATTGTACTACTGGGTGTTTGATTTAGAATACATTGGAAGAAAAAGGACATTTTTCATAATCATTTTAGGTATTTTATCTAATGGAAGTGGTTAGGTTTTATAATGGACCTATACATACACTAATGTGTCAAATGACTGTTTTCATGGGGAGAAGATGGTTATGAGGAGGATTTCCATAATTAAAATGCCAATTTTCTTGTAGGAATGCAGAGAGCAGACATTTTATGGATATTATTTATTGTCTTTGCTTAACCATGATAACCAGAAAATTTAAGAAAAATAACCAGGGCATTATCCTTTATTTATCTTTTGTATTTCTTCCCAAAGGACTAAGATTTGTGTCACATTGATGAAGGATATTACAGCATGATGAAACAAAAAATTAAACATGAGTTAGAGTAGGACAACCAAAAACTTTGTTGTAATGATACAATAATTTCTGTATTTTAAGAACGATTTTTTTTTTTTTGCAGAAAAGAAACCCATAAGTGCATAGATGGTATTCACTGAATACATTTTAGATTACTTTATAGTTTTTAAATTAAAAGTTTGTTTTGGAGGCCTTTGTATTCATTTTATACATGGTATTTATTGTGTAGTAAGTTCAACCTTGGACTATTTAAATAGATCCATTGGAGATGGATTGGAGATGCTTTGTTGTCTGCCAACCATATGCACATTATCCATTCTTTCAGTAAAAACAGAATCCTCTCTGAGCCTCTCTGCTCTGAGGGAGCTAATTCTATTCTAGCTCTAAGGCTTCAGTGGAGTCTTTGTCCTAAGTTCACTTGGCTAGGCTGAACTACATTTCCCAGAATTCTCTTTATTGGATCTTCCTAGTTAGATCAGCCACATGGAAAATTCTTGGAAGATTTGGAAGGGAGAAATGAAGCAGCAGCCATTGTACAGCTCACTCATATTGCTGTTGATCTGCTCATTCATGTCTTCAGGTTGAAACAGCATTAGGTTTGCAACTGCTCAAACTTTTCCTAGATTCTTTTATAATTTCTCTGACTCCTGGGCCACTTTGTGTGTGTGTGTGTGTGTGTGTGTGCTCATCACAGTGAAGAAGACCTCTGGCTTCTACAAGACACCCATACACCAAATGTGTTGGATCCTTTGCTATACATACAAGTGGGCACACTGTAGAAAGGTACTTCCACCAGGTGCCCATCCTGTGATCTGACATCACAAGAACAGCAAAAGTCTAAGGTCAAAAAGACAGATAATAGAGGGTGGGGGACTGGGGCTGTTGCTTAGGGGTCTGATTATGGAAGGTGGTTTGTCCATTTCACCATCAATAGCACAATATCCTTCCCTTTGCTCTCACTTTTCAGGGAGTCCACCTCTTAGTATCTCAATCAGGCTGTGTTGCAAGTGCTCAGAACTTAATCTGCCGGTAGCTTGAGGCCCTGACCCCACCTCAGCTTTGCATAACGGCAAGCTAAGTTTCCAACTGATTATCCTGCCCTCCCACCTTGTCTGCCACCCCTCAACAAATGGAACGCACCGGCCAAGTTTGGGAGGTGTCCCTGTACATACACTGCAGGCCACAAGTAACTGATATAGAAGCCATCCTTCCCACAGAGAGGTCAGTAGCCAACTAGGGACTTCTCCCACAGATACCTCTTGTTTAGTGTGCAACTTGGCAGCCTCCCTACTTGGAGACCAAGGAAAGAGGCAGCCACTCCATCATGGTAGGTGGCAGGTTTGATAAGCACAGAAACTTACACACCAGGCTTGTCTTGGGGGCTGAAAGCTCTGTGGACTTCCATGTCTACCTGCCAGAATCAGCACAGTCTGCATAGAGACCTTATGTGGGTTCAGCCAGAGCCACCCGCAGCATCTAGAAGACCCGAACATCACCATGCTCTCTCAAGTTCCTATGGCTCTTTCAAGTGTGGCTCCCCCTGGGGAATGGTGAGAGAACACATCCCAATGATAGGAGAGACAGGAAGAGCCTCTGATTGCCCAGGTCCAGCTCCTGGGTCAGTTGCAGGTCACATCCTCTCAATGACCTCTAACAAAACCCCAGAGGAGAGAAGAGCAGACTTAGGATTTAGTCTCTCCTCTTGGGCTCTTGTTTTGTATTGTGTGCTCTAGCTTGCTCTGTACATCCATTTGGCCTTCCTCATTGCTCGCCTTCTCACTGCAAACTCATCATCCTCAGATGTGAAAACAGCAGCTTTACAGAGACTGCCTAACCCACTCCAACAATTGTGCAAAGCCAAATCCCAAATCCCTGGTATATTAGAGATTATTGGTTATGCAGTTATGTTTCCTTGATTGAACCTCAAATGGTTTAGGAACACATGTATCCCAGGCTATAGTCAATAAGCACAGTAGTTTTGCTAGCTTCTGTGGCTATTTCCTCAGTAACTGGTGCTTGACTCAATTTTGTTCAGTTTCATTCTGATAACTCATGCATTAATTCTCTTTCCCCTCTTTCCTTGTTTTACTATTAATGCAACTGAAAGACTTCAATAGCTTACTTCATATCTCATACATTTCCTTGAGGTGGTATTATTATTCCCATTATACCCCTGAGGTATGCAGTAATTGAGGCTTGGAAAAAGTAAGTAGTTTATCCAAGGTCGCATAACCTGTTCCAGTAGGAGTTTGATTTTAACACAGGTCTTTAATTTCAAAGCCAGTTGTATTTAGCGTGATTAATTAAGAGATAGACATGTAATTATCATAATAATCCATTGCTTTCAGGAAGCTCTTCTATAAATATAATGGTAGCCATAATTAAATGTAATTTGGGAAAGTGTTGAATATTTTTAAAAAGCAACTGTATTATTTTTTTAAGATTTTATTTATTTATTTGAAAGAGAAAGAGAGAGCACATAAGCAGGGATGTAGCAGGCAGAGGGAAAGGAGAAGAAGGCTCCCCATTGAGCAAAGACCCCAACATGGGGCTCATTCTAGAACTCTGGGATCATGACCTGAGCTGAAGGCAGATGCTTAACCTACTGAGCTACCCAGATGCCCCCAAAAGCAACTGTATTCTATAGATTACTTCCTTCTGTGATAAGCTCTTAGATTATATTAAGCAATTTTTAGTTTAAGACATACATTCTGGCCACATTCTTTGATTTGAGATTGGCCATTTTATTTTTTCTTTCTGCCTCACAGCCTATTGATGCTTTGAGGTAATAATGGCTTATTTGAGTTTTCATCAGATTAAGTGAATTGGCCGATTGTGTTTTGGCATTGGAGAAAAATACCCTCAGAGCTCCTTTAAGTCATATTGGTCTTATTTATAGAATTTGATTCATGTTTTTATTTCCATAATGTTATATGAACATTTAGTTTCATATTAAAATATCATTTACACGTAATTTCCTTACACCAGAGAGTCTATTTAAATTTGCAGCAAATTTTATAATAAATGCAAAGTGCATCCCTCAGGACCTACTGGGAAGTAAGTGGAGTGGTGCATCTATGTGTTTCAGGGTGGATTTAAGAGAAGGGCTACAAAATTTTAGAGAAGAGTGATCATTAGTATTATGTAATAAGTGTTGTGTAATTTCAAAGGCCATTCATTCTTTTTTATTTTAATGGCAACTTATTCACAACTGGCATTGTAGAAGGTATCTTAAATGCAGAGAAAGTGAAAGCTTGCTGTTGAGTTCACAGATTAGGAGGAGAAAGAAAACACAGCAAACACAAATAATAGTGGTCTTTTCAGAGCATTCTTAGACCACAGGTTGTTTAACTGGGCTTATGTTAATGATACTGGAGAAAATGTCTTGCTGAGAAAATTATGCTGAGCCATAAAGGTTGGATAGGAACTAACCAGACAAAATAAAAGAGATGAGCAAAAACAATTCCAAGGAGCACCTGGGTGGCTCAGTGGGTTAAAGCATTTGCCTTTGGCTCAGGTCATGATCCCAGGATCCTGGGATTGATTCCCACATCGGGCTTTCTGCTCAGCAGGGAGCCTGCTTCCTCTATCTCTCTGCCTGCCTCTCTGCCTATGTGTGATCTCGGTCTATCAAATAATTAAATAAAAATCTTTAAAAGCAAAACAATTCCAAGTAGATGAAATAACATGTAAAAGTTCAAAGGTGAAGGAATGATAGGTAGGGAATGGGGGAGAAAGATAATGTGTTTGGAAAGTTATATATTCTAAAAATTTAATCAATTAATTAATTAATTTGCGAGGGGATGGAGGGGAGGGGCAGGGGGAGAGAAAGAGAGAGAATCTCAAGCAGACTCCACACAGAACTTGATCCCACAACCCTGAGATCACGACTTGAGCAGAAATCAAGAACCAAATGCTTAACTTACTGAGCTACCCAGGCACCCCTGAAAAGTTATTATAAAGAAAGAGAGGAACCAAATAATACAATATGTATCTTAAATCTATTTCAGCTGGAGAAGGTCATTGAGGTACTTTAAAGATGTGAGTGACAAAAATCAGAGATACCACCTAAGAGAAAGAGAGAGGATAAATTGAAAAAGAAGAAAACAGGAAATCAGGAAGCCAATTAGGAGACAGTGTTGATAGTCCAGATTCAACATGTTAAGAGACTGAAATAAAGTTGTGTTGGGTATATACATACATTTTAGGATTTTGCAATAGATTGTCAAGTACATATAAAAATAAAAGGAATCTATGGCCATAGTTTGAAAGTATGTGTGTAAATCAAGCTCCAAATCACAATTTTTAAATAAATAATAATAAATATTTATAAAGTGCTTACTACAAGGACCAAGGAACTATTTTAAGTGTATCACCATATAACTTGATTAGTTTCCAGGACAACTGTTACATAAACTGTTACAAGCTTGATTTTTCCAGATAAGTATATGAGTCGCAGAACTTAGGCAATGTGCTCAGTGTCACCCAGCTAATCTGATGAGACTGGCATTAGAATTGAGGTGGCTTGTTCCAGAGTCCATGCTTTCCACCCTCATGTACTGCACAAGAGCTGTTTCCTTAGCACTTTCCATGTGTCAGATGCCTTAGTAACACTCTAAGTCTCGAAGCAATCCTCTGAGTTAGTTGTGGTTCTTATCTCTGTTTTGTATATGAAGAAACCGTAGTCTCTAAGCAAAATAATAAGAACAAATTTAAAAAAAAAGTCATCGAATTAACATTTGAACAAAATAACACAAATATGAAGTGCAGGCACCAGGATTCAATGACATATCTGTGTTATTCTAAATTAGTGCCCTCATTCATGACACCATGGATTTCTACCCCAGGAAACTGATATATACTATGCACTATGCCAGATGCTTGCTATGCAATGAGGAAGCAACTAGAGCATTTGGAGCCAATGAGCTTATTATCTCATAAAACAGAACCATAAACATTTTGTGCATGGTAGTATATGCTATAATATTAGAAAATAGAGCCTTGTTAGAGAGAAAAATAAATTAAATAGGGGTACGTTGAAAATGTTATCAAGGTCCTACCTACATTCTTCTTTGGTATTAATGTATTTGCAAACATTACTTTTCTTTGTGAATTTCCTGATATATAAGTTGGAAATTTTCCATCAGAGCCAGAGAAAAGCAATTTTTTTTCTTTAAATTATTTGGAAAATTTTCCTCATGTCTTGAGATAACTTCATTTCCTCCTAAACTCAACTCAACAGATACCTATGGGAACTCAATTTGATACCATAGTTTCATAATACAGACTTTATTATTAAAGATCTGAAGTCTTAATTAAGTAATTATTTATTACATGTGTATTGAAATCAGCTTTAAGAGTGGTATAAAATTTTGATTTTCAAAAGAAGTAATACAGTTTTATTGAGAGGATTAAGAAAGATTGAAGACAGCTTTCAATATAGTCTATTATCAAGAGAAAATTTTGCTAAGAGTAGTAGGAAAAGGTTGTGTTTTTGTTTGTTTTAAATTTTAGTTATTTATTTGACACAGACTGAGAGAGAACGAGAGAGCACAAGCAGCGGAATCTGCAGGCAGAGGGAGAAAGAGAAGTAGGCTCCACGTGGGCAGGGAGCCTTATGTGGAGACTCCACCCCAGGGTCCCGGGATCACGACCTGAGAAAAAGGCAGACACTTTTAATCCACTGAGCCACCCAGGTTCCCCAGGAAAGCTTTTTTTTTTTTTTTCCCTCCTTTTTCCTGGTATAAGGGACAGTGTGATAAAGGTACAGAGATGGAAAAACAAAAAAACAAAAAACAAAAAAAACAGATCATGCTCAGGAAACAAGAAATGTTTTATATGGTTAGTGCATTAGGAAAATAAAGAGAGTAGTGAGAGATATATGTTATAAAATGTAAGAGGAAAAGTGGAAGAAGTCACTGAATATAGGCTGAGTAATTTGGTAGAAAAGACTTTGGAGTATTTCAAGTGATAGTAGTTCTGTTCTGCTTATTGGCACAGGGGTTGTATTTATTATCAATCTCATTATTATTTCTAATATAAACTTGTTGAGGGTATACTGTGTGCAAGGTGGTACAGGCAGGTCATTTATCCTAAGTACCATAATCTAGTTTTTGAGTCAAGAGAGAAATTTTTAAGACTAATCATGATATAATGGTTTGCAGCAGCTCCACACAATTAGATAGATTCTTAAAGAATTACAGCAATGCTGCCACTAAAAGTGATTAATTCAAGTCTGATATATTGACCATTTACATCATCAAAGCATAAGCAACTATATTTGCTTTCCTTCCCTGTGGCCATGACTGTGTGATCCATTAGAATCGCTTATGACATTTTATTGTATTTCTTTTCATTTGCTTCAGAAACCCAGCTTTTAGGTAATTACATAAGCCCTGTTGTGGGGGAGATTATTGTCAAAGATGAATAAAATTACTGAGGTGACTATATCCAGAATTTTCTAATATCACACATAAATCTCCATTTCTTTACTTGCCCACATAGTTTGGTTTGGTGAAATTCAGTTGCAGATTGTTTAAAAATGTGCTCTAGCATTGTGTAGCAATAACCTTACAGATGCTAATTTTCAGAAGATATATTTATATGTGAATGAATGAACCACGATATATAAGATACATAATATATTCTTAGTCATTTATTTACATATACTCATATAATGCACTGGGAATCCAGCAATGAACAAGGAAGACAAAAATCCATGCTGTCATGGTGTTTAGATTTTAGTGGAAGAGAAGACAGATGATTAATCCACAAACTATATATGTATATTAATACATGTGTGACTGTCTATCTAAATATCTATCTATCTATATATCTATATATCTGTTTCTATCATCTATCTCTATTGGGGCTTGCAAGAGAATGAGAACCAGTAGGCTATAAGGATACTTATTATAAGGATTTGACACATACGATTATGAAGGCTGATATGACCCAAGATCTACTAGATGAATTGGCAAGCAGGAGACCCCAGAAAGCCTATGGTGTAGTTCAGGTTCTAAGGCAAATAGGTTTGAGATTCTGGAAGAGCTAATATTTTCAGTTCAAATTTAAAGGCAAGAAAAAGCCAATGTTCTAATTTGAAGGCAGTCAGGGAGGAAGAATTCTCTCTTATTTCTGCTGAGGCCTTCAGCTAACTGGATAACTCCCACCAGCTTGAGAGAAGGCAATCTACACAGTCTATTAATTTAAATGTAAACTTCATCCAAAAACACCCAGTTACACACAGAATAATGTTTGACCAAATATCAGGTTGACACTTAAAATTAACCATCACTTCATTTATCTACCTATAGTGATAGAAAATATCAAGTGCTATGGAAGATAACTAACTAGGAAGTGGAAATTAGAAATAAGGGATCTATTTTAGACAGTAGCATTTTTTAACATGGTTGACATGGAATGCCTCACAGGGAAGGTTGTACTTGACTGAAGAACTAAAGAACTATAGAGATGAGGGAGAAAGCCATATATATATCTGGGAAAATGTCCATATACAAAGAAAAATAATAACAAGGGCTCTGACATAGAAGTCAGCTCAGAATGCTCCAGGAAACACAAAAACAAACAAAAACAGTGTGGTTACTGTAGTGTCCACAATAGACAGGTTCCCAATAAGGCATGTTTACATGAGTTGTATGTAATTTTTAATTTATTTATCTTAAAATAATAAATGTAAAGCTGATTTTTTAAGTTTTATTAAGTATTTTAATTATTTACCAAAATAATAATGTGCTTATATCCAAGAAAGTTGACCACATATTTACAAAAACATATATGAGCTAAAAATGTGCAGTAACTACACAAGGTTTATCCCAGGTCCAGAAGGCTGTTTGAATATTCAAAAATCAAGTAATGTGATCTATCACCTCAATATCCTAAAAAATAAAAATCACATGATCCTATCAATAGATTCAGAAGAAAACATTTGGCAAACTCTAACTCCTATTCTTAATAAAAAATTTTTGTAAACTAGGAATAAAGGATAACTTCCTCACCTTGATAATACATCTCTCCTCAAAAACAGCAACAATTAAAAAAAAAAAAAAAACACAGCTAACATCTTACTTAATAGTGAGAAACTTGAAGTTTTCCTTCTAAGAGTAGATACAAGGTAAGAATGTCCTTTCTCACTATTCCTTTTCACCATTGTACTAGAATTTCCAGCTAGTGAAATCAGACAAGAAATGGAAATGAAATGTATAGAGATTGGGAAGGAAGAAATAAAACTATCTTTGTTTGCAAATGACATGATTGTCTACATAGAATACCCCAAAAATGACAAAAAAAAAAAAAAAAAAAAGCTCCTGGAACTAATAAGTACTTATAGGAAAAGTGTGCTGTAAGGTTAATGTAAAAAAGTTGATTGATTTCCTATATAGTAGCCATGAACCAGTGGCATTTGAAATTGAAAACATAATTACAATTTATATTAGTATGGATAAAAGTGAAATACTTAGGTATAAATCTAACAAAATGTATACAAGATCTATATGAAGAAAACTAAAAAATTCTGATGAATAAAAACGAGAATAAATAAATGGGAAGATATCCCATGTTCATGGAAAGGAAGAATCATTATTGTTAATACGTTAATTCTTCCCAACTTGATCTGTAGATTCAATGCAATCCCAATCAAAACACCAGCAACTCATTTTGTATACATCAACAAACCGATTCTAAAGATTATATACAAAGGGACAGATCTAGAATAGCCAGCACAGGGCCAACTATTTGAAAGAGAAGAACAAAGTTGGAGGACCACAGAAACCTAGACAATCTGGCATAAGTGAAATAATAGACAAATAGATTGACAAAACACAATAGAGAGGCCAGGAGTAGATCCACATAGTCAACTGATCTGTGATAAAGAAGAAAAGTCAATACAAGAGAGCAAAGTTAGTCTTTTCAGTAATTAGTGCTGTGACAACTGGACATCCACATGCAAAAACATGAATTTAGACACAGACCTTACATCTTTCACAAAAACTAACTCAAAATGATTTAAATGTAAAATGCAAAACTACAGAGTTTTTAGATGATAACACAGGAGAAAATATAAATGACATTGGGAATGGTGATGATGTTTTATATACAACACTAATGCCATGACCCAGGAAAGAAAAGAATTAATAACCCGGACATTATTAAAACTAAAAACTGGTGTTCGTTAAAAGACATTGCCAAGAAAATGAAAAGATAAGCCATTTTCTGAGAGAAAATATTTTCAAAAGACACATCTAATTAAGACACATCTTATACATTAAGGATATACTTAAAATACACAAAGAACTCTTTAAACTCAATAATAAGAAAACAAACAACCCAATTAAAAAGTGAGCCAAAGACGTCAATAGATACCTCTCTAAAAAAGATATACATATGGCAAGTACGTATATAAAAAGATGTTTTCCATATCACAGGTCATTAGGTAAATGCAAATTTGAACAATAGCATATCATTACGCACTAATTAGAATGGCTAAAATCCAAAACACTGACAATCTCCAATGTTGACAAGAATGTGGAGCAACAGGAACTCTCATATTGCAGATGGGAATGTAATACGTTACAGCCACTTTGGGAGACAGTTTGGCAGTTTCTTACAAAACTGAATGTATTCTTAAAATATATTCCGACAAAGGCATTTTTACCACAGAAATTGAGAACTTGTGTCCACTCAGAAACCTGTACATGAATACTTACAGCAGTTTTATTCGTAATTGCCAAAATTTGGAAGCAACCAAGATGTCCTTTAGTAAGTGAAAGTATAAAGAATCAGTGGCACATCCAGACACTGGAATATTATTTAGCACTAAAAATAAATGAGCTGTCCAGTCATGAAAAGACACACAGGAAACTTAAATGCAGATTGCTAAGTAAAAAAAGCCAATCTGAGAAGGCTAAATTTTGTATGGTTCCAACCACAGGACATCCTGAGGAAAGCAAAACTATGGAACAGTAGAAAGATCAGTGTTGCCAAGGGTGGAGGTGTAATGGGAGAGATAAATACAGCACAGAGGATTTTTAGGACTGTGAAAATCTCTGTATGAAACCCTAGTGCTAGATACTTGTCATGATACATTTGTCCAAGTCCACAGAATGTACAATAACAAGAGTCAACTCTAAGGTGAACTATGAACTTTGGGGTAATTATGATGTTCATCAACTGTGCAAATGTACTTTTCAGGTGGGGCACATTGATCGATACAGGGGAGACTGTGAATATGCGGTAGCAGAGGATCTATGGGAAATCTCTGTGCCTTGAACACAATTGTGCTATGACTCTTAATTTTCTCTAAAAAAAATAATAGTAAAATCATTAAAAAATTTAAAATACTGTGCAGCCATCTGTGAGAGAAAAGCTAATTGCTAATTCTTTTTCCTCCTAATCTGGTGTTAAGTTTAGCTATTTTTGTTCCTAATGTAGCATGTAATAATTATGACTGTGCCTAGGAAAGGGCTTGAGAGTTCCACTTCAGACATATTGTTAGGCTCTGCAGCAGTATTTGAAACAATTCATACAACTCTAAATGTCCGAGCATTCTCATATTGCCTTGTGACTCAATTTGAAGCATAAACATCAAAAAGTGATTCTGAAAAGTGACCTTTTCAGAATCAAATAAAACTTTTTCAGTCTAACTGCCCCTTGCTTATAACTAAGAAATAAGCAGTAGTTTGTGGTTTTAGAAGCCTGCTCTAACTGATCATCTTGAGCATTTTTACCCAATGTATTATTTTCCACAGATCAGTAAACTCAAACAGTGGTGATAGTCAGGAAGAAGGGTCTATCTAGCTCACAATGATTCTCCTGAGGTCCACAGACAACCCAGACACTTTTAGAGATTGTTCTTCATTACCTTAAAAAGGAAACTGCCTTTTGATTGCTTACCCAACCTAGATAGCCACAGTAAATAGTTAATTGGTAGGAATCCTCCCAAGAGATATCTACATGTGTCCTTTCTCCCCATTTCATCCTACCCAAGCCTACCCCAACTATTCTTCTTACTCTGATTGTGATGCTCTTGACATGTGAGCACAGTCCACTCTCCTGAAGCAAAGTCCCTCTACCATGGACAGGAATGACCTTCACAGTTAAAGAGAAAGAGACAGAGAGTTGACAGAGAGAGAGAGAGAAATAAAGAGGTGGTATTTACAGCCTAGATGCTAGTCGTTGAGGCTTCCCCTACAAACTTTGCTCTTCATCTCTTTTCAACCCCAGGTACCTTCCAAACAATCTTCAAATAACTAAATCTCACTCCATCTCTCTCTTCTTCCTCTTTTTTTTTTCTTTTTTCTTTTGTTTTTTTTTTTTTGGTTAATATTTGTCAGAATTGCACTTTAGTAGGATGTGACCAAGGAGGACTATTTTAATTTATGTCTATAATCATATTAAGTCCTTCCATTTCTTCTAATGACTTAATGATAGTTTGGCTTTAGAATATCTATGAATCAGATGCTGGGGAACATTTTATTTATTTTTACTTCCTTTTTTTTTTTTCACCTATATCACATGAAACAGCCAAATTCTATATCCATATATTTTATAAATGTGCATAATAAATCTAGCAGTTTTGTACCACTGATGAATTCGCATTTTAAAAATTGATGTAGAAAGTAGGAGAGGAGAATTCTAGTTGCAGTTCATGATGAATTTAGGTATGGCACTTAATTTGTCTTGTCTAAATTATCTTTAAGATCTACCACAGCCATATCAATAGATGCTTCTTCCTCCACAAAGTGAAAATGGCAGTAGTACAATAGAAAAGAATTAATCATCTCTGTGCTTTTTAAAACAGTCATAGCACACTGGTATTTATAGATTGCTGTAAGAACAACTGGAGGAAGACCACAAGGAGGGTTATAAAAGTTGTTCTGAATATAACTGAATACGTGTTGTAAAAATTTTGATCACCTTTTTTATGGTTTCAGCTTTCCATGCACACCAAGAGATAGATTGATGATAAATAGAAAGATAGGCAGACTGGCAGTCAGTGGATAAGGGAAGCACTCTGTAGGTGGAGGTTGGAGTAGTTTAGAGACAAGTTTTCCCATTTTTTTTCCACTGCCACTTTCAGGCTGTGTGTTAGTGTAAATTCCTCTAAAAATGTAGAATCTGAAAGAAGAAAGGCAGGGGGACTTGTGGAGTGGGGAGGTGTAAGAGAGAAGACCATTTGCTCTGAGACATTAGACTGGTCTGTGAGGGAGGAGAGGGAGAGCTATAATTTGATAGGAGACGAAAGTCTAAAGAACTTACTGAATTTTTTTTTTTCTACAACCACAAGGAGTAGTAAAGTTGTGACACTATCCCAAGTGTAGAGTCTCTGTAAGCTAGAATAGATGGGAGGGTCCATAGAGCACAGTTGAGAGCAACCAGATAACTAAAATCTTTCCACGTTTGTAACCTAATGGACTGAGATCCTGCAATCACACTGGTTATGTTGCCATGATACTCATTGTGGTTCTTACCTCATTCAGTAGCTACCAAACCCTAGGATGTTTCTTGGGGTTCTTTTCCTCCACCCCACATCTGGTTACAAAATGGGATTTTCTATGTCTTTTTAAAAATTCCTATATGGGTTAACTTGTAAGCTTCCTGTTTTAGGTATTCAGCAGCTAACAACAGATATGTATATAGAAGATAACTAAATAATAAACATGGGGAAATAACGTGTTGAATGATCTTATGGCATTTTAATAACTAGAGACAAACCTCTATCAGGTTTTGTTAGCTGGGTGGAGTTGCAGAGCCATTGTCTATAACCTATGGATCTGTGGAGAACCATACTTCTAGTCATCTCTCTTTCCAGGTGAAGTGAATAACCACTTGGACAGCTTGAAGTTTTATGCCCTGAGAAGATTTCCAATTGGCTTTTTCCTTCAGGACCATCCTGGACTGGTGCAGTAGTGCATCATCTGTCCTTTGGGTAATGTCTGAATATTGTGTAGAACCACCTAGAAACAAGGCTAAGTTTTGCTTCCTCAGTCACCTATTCAACTTTTGCTTTTAAAAACTGGCCTCCATGGAGGGGGCAAGGAGACAATAGTAAAAGGGGCAGGCTGCTCCAGATTGGTAGGTGGCAGGTTTAGTAAGTAGTGGAACTTACTCACAAGGCTTGTGTTAGGCAGCCACAAGTTGAGTAGATCTCTGCCCCTGGACCCCAGAATCCTTTTTTTTTTTTAATTATGTTCAGCTATCTAGCATATAGTACATAACCAGTTTTTGATGAAGTGTTCAACAACTCAATAACCCCCAGTTCTCATCACATCATGTGCCCTCATTAATACCTATCACCAGGTTGCCCCATCCTCCCACCCTCCTCCCTCCTATAACCTTCAGGTTTTTTTTTTTTCCTGGAGTCCAGAGTCTCTCATAGTTTTTCTCCCTCTCTGATTTCTTCCCATTCAGTTTCTCCTCCCTTCCCCTGTGGTCTTCTACACTATTCCTTATGTTCCACATAGGAGTGAAACCATATGATAATTATCTTTCCTGCTTGACTTATTACACTTAGCTTAATCCTCTCCAGTTCCACCCATGTTGATGTAAATGGTGGGTATTCATCCTTTCTGATGGCTGTGTAATATTCCTTTGTATATATGAACCAAATCTTCTTTATCCATTCATTTGTTGAAGGGCATCTTGGCTCCTTCCACAGTTTGGCTATTGTGGACCTTGCTGCTATAAACATTGGAGTGCATGTGCCCTTTCCTTTCACTATGTCTGTATCTTTTCTACCCCAGAACTTTAAAAGTTTATATACAGGTCTTACCTTTGCTCAGTCACATACACTATCTTGAGCCTTCAACAACACATTACTCTCTCAAAGCTGCATCCTGGGGCAGGTTCTAGCAAGCAGAATGTACATTGCAAAGGTGGGGGAGGGATGAGGAGCCTCCAATTGTCTGGGGCAAGCTCAGATGTCACCTGGGAGTCACATCCAATCATCAACACACGTGTGGATTGAGAAAAAGAACTTAGTGCAGCAGGAATACAGGCAATGAACATTTGGGCCACTTCCTCTTACATTTTATTTGTGCCTTCAGGACGTGTTTGAGATTGATCTCATATATATTACTTTCATTTTATGGGGTGTTACTGTACATGCCAAATATTACAGATTGAAGGACAGATAATACCTGCTTCATGATGGACAGAGAAGGTCACAAGTTAACTTGGTAACCCAGAAAAAATATTCAGTTTCTACTAAGCCTTGGTAAAAAGCCAAAAGCTATCTCTTAAAAGGAGAGTAGTTATCCACAGGAGATAACATTGCTTTGCTCAACAATTCTAATTCTGTCCTGTGACTCTTCTGCAAGTCCCTAATAAAGGCTTCAAAAAACATCCCTATTTATAACTGATATCTCAGGCAACATCAAGTCTGCTAACACACATGACCCAAATGGTAGGTCAGCTGGCATGGCAGTCCAGGTCTGTTGCAGAGTTTCCTTTTTTCTTGGTAAATTCTTGGTAAATCTAGAAAATTGGAAACAAGATCAAGATTCCTGTGGTCTAAGATATGACATAGGGCCAGACAGCTGATGTAATCCTATGGTAGGATAAGGGAGACTGAGGATGGCTTCACCAGCTGAAAAATGTTTGATGATCTTTACTAATGATACAATAGATACAGAAAAAGAAGAATTTGCCAGCTCAATGCTTGCACTCTGACGCCAATGGGTATGTAGACCTTCTCAGATAATTAAAGTATATCTGGAACAGTAGCTGCAGTTAGAGCCTCCACTGATTAAATATACAGTAATCCATTCTCATTTTCCATGATTAGCTGTCTTCTTTATATGCCAAATAAGTGAATTGAATGAAGATTAGTAGGAATCACCACCCTTTATTCCTCAAGATAAGTGTTCATGGCACAAGTCTTTGCAATTCCTCAAGGAATATGATATTACTTTGGGATTACTATTTTTGCCTGTAATGATAGTTTTAGAGGCTATCACATAGCTTTCCCTAAAATAATAGCAAAGTATAGCATTCCCAGTTGCCAAAGAAGTTTATCCAAATTCTGTATTCCACAGTGAGAAATAATCACTGAGGGATTTGAGTATTTAATACATGAACTTACCATTTCTGCCCAAAACACCTCAGTTAATCCACCATGTAGAGACTTACAGTGCTCCTGATCTACGAGAATAAAAATCTCACATGACATAGCTTCTGACAGGGAATGTTATTCCAGTCAGAACAACTGAAATAACAGTACACAGAAGCCACCAAAACCTGTTGAGATGATAACTGAAGTTGAGAATTTAGACGTATATAGAATTTCAAATGTGCAATGACAGAAAGAGAATAGTAACAGGTGTGTTCCCAAGAACAACTGCAATAATGATAATGGCTATAATTTATTTTACTAATTTTCTTCTTCTAAGTTCCCCTTGGTGAGCTGAGAAGTAGCTACTTCCAAATACGGATGGAGAAGAGGCTCCATACAGAGAAAAGCTGAACTGTTGCAGCCATGAACATATGCTGCTCTGATTTCTTTCAAGGGAACTCCTGGGCAAACAGAGTGAGTGGAGAGATTCTATCCATTTCTGCCTCTTTGGATCCACCATAGTATTCATGCTAAGCCTAGACTCTTCTCATTCTGCTCCCCATCAGTAAGTGGAAACAGCATGAGTATGGCCCAATCTTGTCTGAATCAGGACTCAGTCTTCAACAGGCAACCAGCTTGGGGACTCCTCATGTGCATGGCTGAGACTTCTTCAGAATCACCTGAGAGATATCTAATCCTTTTCCCTCTGATGTCTCAGAGGTGTCATATCTACATTGTGGCCTGAGGACTTTCCCTAGCTACTCTTATTTCCTCATCATTTATCCTTCACATGTTTTATTCCCAGTATATTTCTCACTTAGTCCATACTGTATGATATCTGTTTTCAACTACAGATTCAGTATGGTGAGTTTAGGAATTCAGGAACAAAGAAATTAATTCAGAGGAAGTAATCCCAGCAACCAAGATAAAATAAAACCATGACATAAGAAATGAGACCAAAACATGAAGACATCTAAGTTCTAGGAGGATTTGGAGTCTTTGTCCAGATTTAGGAGTATCTATAAATGATCACAACTATTTTAGATCAAGCATAGAAATGTCATTTAATTTTTGAGACTAATCTAAGTAGGAATATGAACTAGTTCAAGTCACTAAGATATAAGGGAAAGGCTGGGGTAAAGTTTTGGGGAAAGACACTCTTGATAAAAGAGACTCAAGAGGAATTTACTTTTTATGCCATGTCCTCTGGTCTCTGGATACTGTTCAGAAAGGACATTTCTGGATCTCTAGCTGCTATTTTCTAAATATAGGGAAGGTCAAGAGAATTGCAGAAATTCTATAAAAAATAAAACAACTGAGATACCAACTTATATACCACTCCACTTTTTCAGCCATTGTGCTACTTATTGCCAGAAGCATTTTAATTAATACGAGGCTAAGGTAAAGGACCAAGAAGGTAGCCTAAAAGTAAGGAATTGTTTTCTACGTAAATCCTACTTACAGAATGATACATATGAAAGCAGTAGTAGTAACACTGATATGGCACTTATTACACATTCAGAAATATTAGATTTTTTATTATTTTGTTAAGAGTAATGCTATTAAAATACCAGTAGCCAGCTAGACCCACGAGGGAGGGTTTGTGCTAGTTTCTTATTCCATTTGTTATTTCTTATTATCATAACCTCAAAGTTTCAAAATCCCCAGTACTTCACAGTGCTAACAAAGTGATCCTCACTCATGTTCCACGTACATAGTCTTTTCAAAATTTTCCATTCAATTTAATTTTTCTCCTTCTGTTTGTTTTTAATCATTCAAAAATGTGAACATGTTTGAAGATTGATACATTTATTCTCTTTTTAGAGGTTAGCATTAAAATAACACAACTGGACATACAGAATGGCAAATGCTCTTTCTGGAATCCAAAGAACAAATCATTGTTAAAATTAAACTATATGAATTAAATTAAAGGTATCTCTCTACTATGTCTTCATAGTAGACTCTTATTTTCAACTAATGTTGAGAGTAAAATCATACTTTTTTTTTCTTGAATATTCACTGAAGTTAAAAAAGCTAATGTATTGTGATACATCTGGGTTTGTCTTTCCTACTCTGTAGAACTTCATCACACACACACACACACACACACCTGTGTTAGGAGACACTACTCAAAAACACAGTTTTTAATCCTAAAATAGAAAAACATCAGGATATCAAAAAATATGTTAGCTTATCATGTGTGTTGTTATAAGATAATTAAACCTGGGGGCGCCTGGGTGGCTCAGTGGGTTAAAGCCTCTGTCTTCGGCTGGGGTCATGATCCCAGGGTCCTGGGATCAAGCCCCGCGTCAGGCTTCTGCTCCGCAGGGAGCCTGCTTCCTCCCTTCTCTCTCTCTGCCTGCCGCTCTGCCTACTTGTGATTTCTCTCTCTCTCTCTGTCAAATAAATAAAATCTTAAAAAAAAAAAAAAGATAATTAAACCTGGATAAGAATAGTCAACGATTGTTGACCATCAGTTGCAAGCTTGCTTATCCCAAATCAATCTGCAATCAAGTTAGAAAGTGAAGACCGTTCTATTGTCTTTCCAGTGTTGACTCTGGTTTATAACTTAAACTACCTGGGATAAATGTTTTAAAAAGTAGAAGTGATTAAACAACAACACTTCCAGCCAAGATATGTGGAGACCTAATACCTTCAGCTGGAAACTCCATAGTCTGGGAGCATTGTCAGATATATACAAAATGAAGATTGAAAATTTATCTACGAACCTTGCCAAGTTTTTCAATAAATATATAAAGTAATTTAAAGTTGTAGGAGTAGTTATTTGTGTTCTAGCCTTATTGTGTGCTGAAAGTCCAAAAAACTCAAAAGTATTTCATTGAGTTAAAGTTTAGATTGGATTTAGAAGTCTATCTCTAAATTAGACATTTCCAAAGCCACAAAAAATAATCTATTTATCTTAGAATAGATAATACACTCTCCTGATCTCTGCCCAAGAGAAGAAATAGAAAAACATGTGTTTCAGAGGAGTAGGCCCTGGAAATGAAAGTTGTAAACTGTTCACATATAATGTATATCTATACTATGTGACTTTTTCTTAGATAAAAGTGGCCAAAAAGGTGTTTTGTGGTTTGTTTGTTTGTCTGTCTGTTTTGGTAAATATCTGATACTAAATAATGACTTTTATTACTTATTATTGATTAATAAAAAATCTTCCTCTCAAGTGCCATCTCTCTTAAAGATATTTTTTTAATTTAAATCAATTAGCCAACATACAGTACAACATTAGTTTTTGATATAGTGTTCAATGATTTATCAGTAGTGTATAACACACAGTGCTCTTACAGACACTGAGTAGAATACTGGCAATAAATAGATTGGCTTAGTTTAATGAGTGTTCCCAAAACTAAGCAAATACAATTCACTGAAATGAATAGTACAAAGAAAGACATGCAGTAGATATGGAAGATTACAAAAAAGACATCTCACCTGGTCTGATAGGTAGGAGGCTTTGGCTGAGATAAGATGAAATATTTCATTAAAAATTTTATTATGGGGTGCCTGGGTGGCTTAGTGGGTTAAAGCCTCTGCCTTCCGCTCAGGTCATGATACCGGGATTCTGGGATCAAGTCCCATATCAGGCTCTCCACTCAGCAGGGAGCCCATTTCCTCCTCTCTCTCTCTCTGCCTGCCTCTCTGCCTACTTGTGATCTGCCTGTCAAATAAATAAATAAAATCTTTTTAAAAAATTATCATTAAGTAAAAGAAAACAGATTTGTACTTGCAGTTCCAGTGTGGAGCAATTATGAATAAAGTTATTATAAACATCCTTTTATAGGTTTTTGTGTGAATATACATTTTCATTTCTCTTAGGTAAATACATAGAAGTGAGATTGTTAGGTCACCTGGTAAGTGTATGTTTATCTTTGTAAGAAACTGCCAAATCATTTACCAAAGAGTCTGGGACATGTGGGACTGTAACCAGCACTAAAAAAATTCTAGGCTTTCTGTGTTTTTGCCATTACTTTCCATAACTGGGCTTCTTTTTATTTTATTTTAGCCACTCTAATAGAAATATATTGGTACCTAATTATGATATCAGTGTATGTTTCTCTAATAAGTAATGATATTGAATATCTTTTAATGTGCCTATTTGTCATATGTTTATCTTCTTTGGGGGAATTATTTGTTCAGATCCCTTGCAAGTTTTTTGTTTGTCTGTTTTTTAATTTGGGTAGTTTGTTTTCATATCATTAGCTTTGAAATTCTTTAGCTTTTCTGAATAAATATTTTTTATCAGACATATGAGACACAAATATTTTCTCCTAGTCTATGATTTATTTCAAACTTATAACTATCTTTTGGAGAACAAAGGTATTTAGAGGTTTTAGAAAGATTACTATTGTGGTTAAAAAACAAACAAACAAACAAATATAAAATCTACCCTCTTAAGCACACAGCCCCGTATTGCTCTATATGCACTCTGATGTACAACAGATCTCTAGAATGTTCTCATCTTGCATGACTTAATCTCTACACCCATTGAACAGAAGCCCCCCATTTCACCATCCTCACCTGCCCTGGCCACTTGCATTCCACTTTCTGCTTCTGTGAGTTTGACTACTTTAAATACTTGTTATAAGTGAAATTATGTAGTTTCTCTGTGACTAGCTTCATCAGCTTGGAAATAATATCTTCAAGTATCATATGTGTTGCAGCATGTGACAGAATTTCTTTCAATTTGAGGGTGAATAACATCCCACTGATGTATATATACCACGTTTTCTTTATTCAACCATTCATGGACATGCAGATGGTTTCTACCCCTTTCTTATCTCTTGTGAATAGTGCTGCAGTGAACAAGAGAATACAAATATCTCTTTGAGATCCTGACTTCAGTTATTTTGGATAAATACTCAGAAGTTGCTGGATCCTATAGTAGTTCATTTTTAATTTGCGGGAAAATCCATCCCATTTTCCATAGCAACTGTTCCATTTTATATACCCACCAACAGTGCTTAAGGGCTTCAATTTCTCCACATCCTCACAAACATTTAGGATTTTGTTTGTTTGGTAATGGCCATCCTAACAGGTATGAGGTCATATCTCATAGTTTTTATTTAAAGTTCCCTAATAGGGGCACCTGGGTGGCTCAGTTGGCTGAGCATCTGCCTTCAGTTCAGATCACGATCCCGGGGTCCTGGGATCAAGCCCTGCAATCAGTTCCCTGCTCAGCAGGAAGTCTAATTCTTCCTCTCCCTCTATACCTCTATGCCTCTTTTTCTCTCTCAAATAAATAAATCAATCTTAAAAAATAAAAATAAAAAAGCTCCCTGATATTTAGTGATACTGGATATTTTTTCATATATCTGTTGGTTATCTGCATTTCTTCTTTGCAGAAATGTCACTTCAAGTCTTCTGCCTATTTTTCAATTTGGTTATTTTCCTTTCTTTTTTTTTTTCCTTTTTGTTTGTTTTTTTGCTGTTGTTTTTGCTGTTGAGTTGTGGGTATTTCTTATATATTTTGGGTGTTAACTGCTTACCAATTAATAAGCTTTGCAGATCTTTTGCCCTTTCTGCAAGTCATGCGTTTTCAGTCTATTGAGTGTCTCTTTTGTTGTGTAGAAACTTTTTAGTTTAATGCAGTCCCACTTATCTATTTTTTTTATTTTTAATTATGTTTCAGTGTTATATTTATGAAATCGTTGTAAAGACTGATGCTATGAAGATTTTCCTCTCTGTTTTCTTCAAGGAGTTTCATAGTTTTGGATCTTACATATAATTAATTAATCAATTTTGCATTATTTTTGTAAATTGTATAAATATCCATTTTCATTCTTTTGTATGTAGGTATCCAGTTTTCCCAAAACCATTTATTGAAGAGACAACCCTTTCCCTATTGGGTATTCTTGACACACTTACACTTATGGAAGATCACCTGACTGTAATATGTGTGAATTTATTTATGGAATTTCTATTTTGTTTCATTAGTTTGTATGTCTGTCTGTGTACCAGTACCATACTGTTCTGATTGCTGTGGCTTTATAATATATTTTGAAATCAAGAAGTGGGAGACCTACTATATTGTTCCTCTTTCCCGAGTTTGTTTTGGCAATTTGGGGTCTTTTGTGATTCCATACGAATTTTAGGAGTATTTTTCCATTTCTTCCAAAAATGCCATTATAATTTTGATAAGAATTACATTGAATCTGTAGGTCATTTTGGGCATTGTAGCCATTTTAACAATATTATGTTCTCCAATTCATGAACATGGAGTTTTTTTCTAGCTGTGTCTTGATTTCTTTCAGCAATGTTTTGCAGTTTTTAACATACAATTCTTTTGCCCTCCTAGGTTAATTTTACTTCTAAGTATGTTATTCTTTTTGATGCTAAGGTTATTTTCTCAAGTGTCTTTTTTTCAGATTGTCTGTTGATAGTGTATACAAATATAACTGATTTTGTGTATGTTGATTTCATATCCTGAAATTTTACTGAATTCACATTCTAACAGTTTTTTTTGGGGGGGTAGACTTTTTAAGGTTTCCTATGTACAAGTTCATTCCATCTGTAATATATAGATATTATTGTGTAAATAATATCTATTCTATAAAATATCTCTTTTATTTAAAAAAGAGATAATATCCTATCCTTTCCAATTTGGATGCATTTTGAGTCTTTTTCTACCTAATTGCTCTAGCTAGAACTTGTAGTACCATGTTAAAAGGAGTGGCAGAATGACAAATCTAAGTGGAAAAGCTTTCAGTTTTTCACTGTTGAGTATGATGTTAGCTGTGGGCTTTTCATAAATGGCCTTTATTATATTGGAGTAATTTCCTTCTGTTCCCAGTATGTTAAGTGTTTTTACCATGAAAAAATGTTGAATATTGCTAAATGCTTTATCCTCATTTACTGAAATGATTAGGTGATTTTTATCCTTTGTTCTATTAATTTGATGCATCATATTGATTGATAAAAGGATGGCTCATGTGTAGAAACATATTTGAATCCCAGAGATATATCTCAATTGGTCCTAGTGTATGATCCTTTATCATGTTGTTGAATTTAGTATACTAGAGGTTTGTTGATTTGTTGGGGTTTTTTCACTCATTGCACACTCAGCATGGAGGATGGACAATGGTAATTGAGTGTATGTTTGTCTAAACCATCACCATCATTCTTAGCAACCCTCATCCTAATGTCCCTTCCTGTTATTGCTTACATTCACTGAAGACAGAAACCAATCCCATGGGCAGCCCCTGAAAAAGTCTGCACATTGTGTATATGTTTCAATCCCTCCCCATGGAAAAATGAGGAGCTGTACCAAGACAGGGAACATAGGGAGCACCACAATTTTTTCTACCCAGTTCCATGCAGCATGTTTCACATTCAACTAGGGAGTGCAGGAGGCTCTTAACTGGTTTCTGAAGTCCTCACAAAGGGAATTTGTCCATATGTTATTGTTGAGTCTCTGTCTCCAAGGGGGTGGCAGATCTGGGATTTCCTATTCCACCATCCTGCTGTTGTTTATCCCCAGGTTAAATATTTTACCAGTGAGGAGCTTTTGAAGGAATTTAAGGAAGACAAGGACTTAAATGCATTAGGATTATGTATGTGCAAGTTTGCAGATGTAGATATAACTAAACTCATGGAGGATTATGGTACTAAGCTCCAGACTTGTAAACATCTCATAGTACATAAAAAATTAACTTATTAATTTCATAAAGCCTAATTTTAAAATTTTTTGATAAAAGAAATACATTAAAAGGGTTTATTTTTTTTTATTTATTTTTTTTTAAAGATTTTATTTATTTATTTGAGAGAGAGAGACAGTGAGAGAGAGCATGAGCGAGGAGAAGGTCAGAGAGCGAAGCAGACTCCCCATGGAGCTGGGAGCCTGATGTGGGACTCGATCCTGGGACTCCAGGATCACGCCCTGAGCCGAAGGCAGTCGTCCAACCAACTGAGCCACCCAGGCGTCCCCATTAAAAGGGTTTAAAATTTAAATATACAAAAGAAAACCATTAAAAAGTCCCTTCAACCTTCCTCCCATTCCTGGAGATAAACAATGTTACTAGTTTCTCTACTGACTCTTTTTTTTTTAACATATGAATACAAATATTTTAAAATTATATTGTAAAAAACATAGACAATAAAGATATTGTTCTGTACTATATAAAATTTTATTCATAAAAACACCTATTAAAAAAAGAAAGCACCTATTAAACATCCTTCAAGAGGTGCCAGAGTGACACAGTTGGTTGAGTGTCTGACTCTTGGTTTTGGCTCAGGATCCTGGAATTGAGCCCTGTGTTGTTCTGAGCTCACCATGGCATCTGCTTGAGTCCCTCTGCCCCTCCTGCTTGATCTTTTAAATGCATAAGATCTCAAAGACAGTTTGCTTTCTATGAACCCTTTCTAAGAAAATTTTAGGAAGATTTGTTTCTCTTGAATTAGGACTTAACTGAAAAGGGAAAAATACACAATTCTGGTGAAAAGAGTTCTAATACAAAGAGAGAGACAAAGAGTAATTGCTGGAAGATATTGAAGAGAAATTCCAAGACAGCAGCCAGCCTGCAGGAAAAAAAAAAAAAAAATCCAAATTATAGCAAGAGAGTATTCTATTTTTGTCAAAGTATCTTCAAGAAAATTAAAATAAAAAACTACCTGCTATGTTTGTATATAGTAAGAAGTTATTTATACTTCTGAATATAATAAGGGGTTAATTAGTAACAGTACAAAAATTAACAAAGAACAGCACAATTATTACCTCAATAAAAAACAAAATAACAAAAAAAGATGAAGAAAATAAATTGTAGTAGATTTAAAGACTTAGGTATAAATGATAAATCATGTTAAGGTAATAATAAAAGGAAAATATGGAATATTTTACCATCATTGAGAGACAAAGATAAGAAAAATGTGTGGTTTTGTGCGTGTGTGTGTGTTTGTGAATGTATGCTCTGGTGTGTGCCTACCCATGCGAGGCATTTAAATGAGATAAATCTTCATCTTTCATAGTGGGAAGTCTATAACTCATGTTTATACCTGAAATTCTTGAGATAGTAACATGATTATACCATTAAGATATATGAGTAAAAGAATAATAGAAATAGCTAAAGAGTTAAAGGGATTGTTTTTGGAGAACAAGATGACTGTTAAGAGACAAAAAAAGAGATTGTTACTAGACCTTGTAAGTCTTAAAATTGTTATACTTTAAAAATCTGTGCATTTTTCTACTTAAATTAAAAATATAAAATAAAGGCAAAAATAAATCCCATTATTATTTTAAAAAGATGTCTGCAACATAATTTTATATATTTTGAGTAAAAAAAAGAAAATGAAAGGATTTTAATAAAGCAGGTAAACCATGAATCTGGTACACAACACTGTTAATAAATTACAAACATGCCTAAAAAATAAACACACAAAAAGTTACTTTGCAAAAATCACCTTTAGTTAACTCTGGATATTTGGATTTTTGCATTCCTCATAGTCATTGAAAAGAAATATCTAGTCTCATAAATTTGTATAAAGAATCAAAAAATAAACTATCAGAATTACTATAGATTATCGGAATTATTAGAAATGCTATAAAAGACAAATGCTCCATGACCACATTGCAATAAAATAAAGGATTAACAGAAAAACAAAAACAAACAAACAAACAAAACAAAACAAACAAACAACAACAACAACAACAAAAACAAACAACTTTCCCATCCTGGAAAAAAATGTTAGAAAACAACTCATGGGTCAAAGGAAAATTATAGACTTTTAAAATAATAATAACTGTAGTAGTAACAATTTTAATAAAAATAAATTACATATTTCCCTGAAATAACTAGAAATAATTTAAAGTAAAAAGGCTAAAGGAAATGAATGGAGAAAAAAACAATCACACACTGATTAAAAAAAAATAAAACAGCAACAAAAAAACCATTTATGAAAAAAATCAATAAATTAGAATACTGCTAGTTATATAAGAAGAAACTTTATTTTATTTTTTTTTTAGATTTTATTTATTTATTTTAGGGAGAGAGAGAAGGAGGGAGAAAGCATGAGCACAAGTGAGGGGAGGCAAAGGGAGAAGCACATTCTCCACTGAGGAGTAAACCCAATACACAGCTCAATCTCAGGAAATCTGAGATCATGACCTGAGCTGAGGGCAGATGCTTAACCCACTGAGCCACCCAGATGCCCCAAGAAGAAATTAAAAATACACAAATTTAGAAAAAACAAGAGCTAAATAATATTGAAACAAAGAAAGCAAATTACCTTAGAGATGTTTTTATTATATCCCACCACACATAGTTTTGGGAAAAACACATGAAATGGATAATTTTCTAGGAAAATTATCATTTATCAAAGGTAGCCAGAATGGTTACAGAGCCTCACTGACTAAGTGTCATAAAGGGGAAAAAGAGAAATTCAGGAACCCTACAGAAGAGTCTAACTAAATCCAGACTTTAACACAACTGTCCCAATGACACCTAAGCTGTTCCATACTAAAGACAAGCTTCTAACTTCCTTGTATGAAATGAGTATATAACAACAACAATAAAGTATTTATGGACCAATCTTATTTAGGAAAATCAATGCAAAAACATTAATTGAATTTTCAATTAGCAAAATCCAAAAGTACATTAAAAGTATAATAAAAATAGGGGCGCCTGGGTGGCTCAGTGGGTTAAGCCGCTGCCTTCGGCTCAGGTCATGATCTCAGGGTCCTGGGATCGAGTCCCACATCGGGCTCTCTGCTGAGCAGGGAGCCTGCTTTCCTTCCTCTCTCTCTGCCTGCCTCTCTGCCTGCTTGTGATCTCTGTCTGTCGAATAAATAAATAAAATCTTTAAAAAAAAAAAAGTATAATAAAAATAAAACATGAATAAATGCAATCTATTTCAGGAATGCAAAGATTATTAACTAATAGGAACTTCAATAATATCATTGTATATCTATATAAATAGAACTAAAGAGAAAAATTATACTTTTTCATCTCAATAGATACTAAGAAAACATGTCACCGTGTCAGCACTTGTTCAGATTTAAAGTGCTCAATAAAATAGGCATTTGTGGGTATTTTGTTAAGATGATCATGTATATGGGCTCATTCAAATATATTGAATACTGGTAGGTATTTGAGTTGAAACATACGCCTGGCCTAACGCCAGTATTCTAGTTAATGGGGAACACATGAAATTTTTCACAAATGTCAGACACAAGTCAACTGTCTGCATCATTATTAAACAATGAATTGGAGTTATTAACCATTGCAATTAGATAAGATCAAGCATTCAAAAACACAAAAATTTTAGAAATGAATAGATTAAATATCTATTTAAAGTTAGTATGATTACATTTCTGGAAATCCAAAATAATCAATATGAAAACTATAATAATTTTAGTAAAATGACAATTGATTAAAAACTCATAAAAAATAGGACTCACAAATTCACATCATGAAAACATAAAGGTGAACTTAAAAGTTGAGAGAGAGGTAAATCACAAAAGACTCAACTCTAGCAAACAAACAGATTTGCTGGAGCACTGGGCATTGTAAACAACTGATGAATCACTGAATTCTAACTCTGAAACTAATAATACAGTAATGTTAAACTGAATTCAAATAATTTTTTTTAAAATAATATTCCTGAAAAAAAAAAACCAAAACTCTATTGCCTTGTGAGGCAACATATTCACAGGTTCTAAGAAATAGAACATGGACAATTGGAGGGCTGTTATTTTTTCTACCACTGGTATATAACATATGAATTAAGAATTTGGCACTAAATTTGAATCCTTTCACCATTTATTGTGTAAGCTTAGGCAAACACTATCCATTCTAAGCTCCCATTGCCACATAGATAAAATGGGGTTGTGGGTAATAACTGAAACTACCTCAGAGTTTGGGGACATGTTCTCAATGAAGTAATGTCTGTAAACCACTTGGCATGGTTTGGCATATAGAAGATACTCAATATACATTAGCTTCCATATTGATACCATCAAGGAAAACATTAGTAAAATGTAGGATTATATAAGCTTATCTGACTGTCACTTTACTCTACTGAGTTTTATTCAATTGTCAAAGGTTTATTTTCCAACTTCAGACCAGTTTTGAATTTCATATTTGCTCACCAAGCCTTCATGAATAAAACTTTAAGCTATTTAACTCCATTGAGAATGCTTATGGATCCTTCCTGTTATCTATCACAAGAAAATCTTTCATATTTAAGTCATATACAGTTATAATATCAACCATGCTATCATTGAAGTTATTTATGAAAATTTTGAAGAGGAAAGGACTGAAAAGAAATCTCAAGAAAGCAATTGTGAAATGTCTGAAACTTGATATTTGTGTAAGTTGCTAAGGTTTTCTCTTTCAGCTCTAAATCCATCCTTCTAGTATATGTGTACATGGGGCTGGAGCTGAAACTCAGAAAATTATCCTTCTCCTTTGCCAGCTGATGTGCTGCTGGTTTTGCCAATAGAAAGAGACTGAGAAAAGTGGCAGTCAAAAGGAGATGAGAAACAACAGACTCGTTTCTGTGTGCTTGAGGTCTGTGTCATCTCAACAAGGGACTTTCATGTGGAGAGGAGCAGTTGATTCCAGCAGTGGTTGGGTCCAGTTGGAACTGGAAGTGCCTTTCAACACTCTCAGAAGAGGCCTCAGAGCATCCCCTCAGAGGAGCCAGGATCAGGCATAGTCACTTCCTCTTCAGGGTTTGAGTTCTAGCTCTGCAAAGTCCTTTCTTCACGTTTCTGAGGCATCGACTCCTGTTGTGCAGCATTACCTCCTCAAAGATTTGGTGACTAATTCCACTGAGTCACATCGTCAAGCCTCTAGTTTCTAACAACCTGAAAATGTTCATTCGATTTTCTTTCCTAGAAATGTCAGCTGTTTCCTGATAATAGCCTTAGGAGTGTAATACCTCAGTACCCCTTTTGAATTTTAATTTCTTCAATAGGCATCCAGTTTCCTTTATTAAATTATCTCTGCTAAAATAAAAAGTGATTTTCCTTTTTTTTCCTCTCTCTCTCTTTTTTCTTTTGTCTGACTGTATGCTTACCAATACATTGGTCCAATTTTCCTGGGAAAATTAGTCATGAACTTCTCTAACCATCCTTTTATAAAGTTAATGTTTCTTTACTTAGAATTGTAACAGTGGACCTTTAAGTGTCCAAATGAAGTTTTTAACCTAGTATTTTCATGTATTTTTACATAGCATTTGAGAACCCCCTGTCTGACTGTTATTCTCTAAAAACTTACTCATCTCAAGTGGTCTCTGCTTGGTTGCACCCATTTCCCAGATTTTGTCCTCAAATGTAAGCCCCTGAGTCCCCACCTTTCTCATGGCACCAACTACTGAGCCCTCCATTAATTTCCCAAAATTCCTATCTGGATTCCCTTTATCTCACTTTCCCAGAATCTTCTCAATGACCTCTCCTGGATCTCAGCTCCATGAATGCTCATTCAATCCTTGAAGCCTCTTCCATAGACAACCTCTTGGCTTTGATCTCTGTCCTCGTGCTTTCCCACCTAAAATCATCCAGTACATTAGTTCTCATCTGTGTACCTGTTTCTCCAGTTGAATATATGTCTCAGCCAGCAGTGGTTTCTTTCCTTTATGCCATCACTAACACAGCACCAGACATTGAGCTAGATTCTAACGCCATGTAGAAGAATATAGGATAAAGCCTATGCATCAGGTGGATGAAGGATCAAATAGTTCTTAAAAGGAGCCATCCTTAGAATAGAAGCGAAATGGGTTTATCTTAGATTCCTACCTTCACACTGCTTCTTTTAATACCTTTCTTTATAGTTTAACAACTGTCACACTCAAATATTAACTCCAAAACCAAAAAAAAAGTTCACTTTTAGAAGGTATTCTTATGGGGAACAATGGTAGGTTTTTGTCCCATTATTCCTGCAACCCAATATCTGAAGATCCCTGCCCTATTTATTTCTATTCTCATTGCAAATTTTCTGTACTCTTTTCTTTCTTATATGTCTACCAGATATCTCAGTACTAATTGTCCCTTATCTGCTCCCTTTATCTACTGAAAGCTCCTGCTCTGGGTTCCCTGGGCCTCTATCATAGTGAGACTCATCTCTCCCTAGCTGCATCTGGCATTTTTAAACCCTCTAAATTCAACTGCTGCTTTTTTTTGTTTGAAGACATGCTTTTTTCCCCCTTCCTTTAATATACCTCTTTTCCACTCTTATCAGCAAGTTCCCTTTCTAAGTAATTTTATTCAACTAAATACAAAAGTGAACTCATTCAAGGAAAATATAAGGAAATAATAATGCATATGCTATGCAAATATAGAAAAAAATGATGAGAGCACATACTAATATTTAATGTTTTATAAAAACATTTTTTGAGCTACTGGATGAACAACTGTACTAAGAAGAACAAAAACCATTCTGTTTGTTCTTCGTGAATTTTTGATGACTCCCAATGATGGTTGTTTCCTTTTATAATTCATCTGAATTATCATATTAATAGTTTATGTATTTATTCTGCTGGGGAAAGATACAAGTTTTATCAACTTCCATTTAAACACAAAAAACCTAGTGTCTTCTGTTAAAAATAAATAAATAAAACAATATTAATAGCCAGTCTTTTAGAACATGGTGATGCACCAGCTACCACTTCTGAAAGCCACTTTGTGTTCTCATATGACAAGTTCTCAGAGTTCTCTGGAAAGGAAATCCTCAAGATTGAGAGATCTGAATTGATTTTAAGCAACCAGGGACTTTATTATAATTTCACCAGTCATTAGTATTAATTTCTTATTATTGATATTTGTTCAGTTGTTGCCAATTTATTCAATAATACTGTAGAAATATTATATGGCGACAGATAGTAGACTACACTTACTGTGGTTAACATTAACTAATATATAGAATTGTCATATCACCATGTTGTACTCTGAAACTAATATAACATTTTATGCCAAAGATACTTCAGTAATACAAAAATTTTAAATATAAAGATTGTTTAAAAATTTTTCTTAATGGGGCACCATTAAGTGGTTTAAAGCCTATGCCTTTGGCTCAGGTCCTGATCTCAGGGTCCTGGGATCGAGCCCTGGGATCGAGCCCCGCATCAGGCTCTCTGCTCAGCAGAGAGCCTGCTTCTCCCCCCTCTCTCTGCCTGCCTCTCTGCCTACTTGTGATCTCTGTCAAATAAATAAATAAAACATTTTTAAAAATGTTTTTATTAAAAGATAAAAAAGAAAATAGGTGTAGGTAGCTATGTTTTTAAAGAATGACTGGCTTTCATTTGTGTCGACGTGGATGGAACTAGAGGGTATTAGGCTGAGCTAAATAAGTCAATCAGAGAAGACAATGAACATATGATCTCCCTGATATGAGGAAGTTGAAAGGCAAAGTGGGGGGTTTGGGTGATAGGGAAGAAAAAATGAAACAAGATGGGATAGGAGGGAGACAAACCATAAGAGACGTTTAATTTCACAAAACAAACTGAGGGTTGCCAGGGCAGGGTGGGCGGGGGTCAGGAGAAGATGGTTGGATTATGGACATTGGGGAAAGTACGTGCTATCATGAATGCTATGAAGTGTGTAAACCTGGTGATTCACAGACTTGTACCCCTGGGGATAATAATACATTATATGTTAATAAGAAATTAAAAAAAATTTTTAAAAAGAATGTCTATCTTTAACAAATTGGTTTGCTTATTGTTGTTTTCTTACATATCCATAATTATAATGTGTATTCAAACTTAAAAATAATTTAGGAAATATAGTATCTATGCCACCACTTCAATGACCACACTAAGCTAATGTATTTGTTTACAATAGCCCTATTTAACAAGAACAAAAACACACACACAATCTATTACACTTTTAATTATGTATGTGAGGAGTTTGTATCTGATTATAACTCAAAGTCAGGTTTCCTATGAGAGTTTATTGCTGGTCTCAGTGTGTTTCTAATGTTTAACACTAATACTTAATGTCTATTTGAATCAGTGTTTACATTTGGGCTGAAATCCAAATTAAGAGTTCCTTTATAGTGTTCCATCCAACCTAGGAAAATTCTACCCACTTCCAGAAAATCTAATTATCTCAACCAAAACATAAATCTGAAAGATATTAATATATTTAATTTTTTATCATAATTAAATGATGCCTAAACAGAACTGGGAAGTATTTTAATATGAGAGAATAAGGTTGACTCAGAAAAGGGATATTCAGGCACTATACAGATATTGATGATAATTACTAATAGAACATGGTGTAAAGAACATAGGTCCTGGATACAGAAAATTTGATGTTAAGTGCCTAGTCTAGCACAACATTTGTTATTTGGGCAATTTAGTCTCTCTGTAAGGACAATAAAAACACACATGGCACAACCTTTTGGTAAGCATACAAAGGTATGCTATTTATAATAGACATAGTTTTCAATAATGGTAAAGAATTAGTTTATTGGGGGCAACTGGGTGGCTCTGTTATTTAAACATCTGCCTTTGGCTTAGGTCATGGAGCCACATGCCAGGCTTCCCACCTAATGGGGAGCCGGCTTCTGCTTCTCCCTCTGCCACTCCTTTCCATTTGTGCTTGATCTCTCTTGTGCACTCTCTCTCAAATAAATAAATAAAACTTTTGTTAAAATTTTTAAAAAGAATTATTTTATTAACACTATTTATAAATGCCTACACTATACCAGTCATTTGATGCTAAAATGTTCTGTACCAGCAAGTTGAAACTAATAAAAATGACATTAACAATAATGCATATCTTGATTCAGAGTTCAAAGAGAGAATGTCAGAGGAATTGTGTCCTTCAACTAAAGTAAGCACGTACAGCACCTCACAAAATCACAAACAATTAAAACATTGGCAATACATATTACATTTTTTACTGTAGGCCAGGAATGGTATAATCACAACAATACAACAAAACATATTTCTGATGAATATATTATTATCTTCATATGTATCAGGAATCACAGGCTGGGGAGTCAGAGATCTCATTAAAAGTGACTAACTCTATAACAAGAGTTTTGCTGGTGTTCAAATGCAGCCTTTCACAATGTTGATGCACATACTTTTAAACACTATTACCTACATATGCAATGGAATCACTTCTTGAATTGCAGCATTGAGGAAATGATGGAGTCCATAGCTGGGTAAGGATAACGAGCACTGATTCTGAATGCACTTAAAGATCATGTCCACCAACTGAAATTTTTATAAAAAATCTTAGGGAAGACTAGGATCAGACTACCTTGGATCTTTCAATTTTCCTGGAGCAAAATGTATGGCTGAGAGAACAGAAAACCACATTGGGATCAACTTGGATCACAGGGCCAACATTATGTTCAGGAAGATGCAGTTCAAAGATTGGCAGCTTCTACTAAACCCTCATGTCCCAGAAACATGTCTCAGAAGATATTTTCTCACCGTTCAGGGAAAGATAAATAACCCGCATCCACTTGTAGGGCATTTCCTTGAGATATATATATATATATATATATAAAGATATAAATATATATATAAAGATATATATATATCTTTTTTTTTCTGATATATATATATATATCAGAAAAATAGTGGTCTTCCCCTAGAAGATACTGTGTTAAGTATTATATTTTGGGAAATCAAACAAGGGATGGATTTGGTACTCCCACGTCCCCTCCCAATTGATTGCTTTCTGCAGTAGTATTGTCTACTAACAATGTTCTGAGATAATAGAATGAGTGGTGGAAGGGGAGTATAAACTCAGGGGAAGAGAAAGGGAGAGATCAGATAAAGTACTCAGGATACAGACATTGTTTCCCCCATAATCATTTAAGAATCTGGCACAACATCCCTTGGAAGACTTGTAGCTCCTTCTTTGGAACAGCAGGAACATACTAACTTCAGCTTGGAACATACTAACTCACAGACACTACAATGTGTCCTTTGGGGGAATGTAGAATTCTCTTTAAACTAATGTGTGGTACTTCAAACCTGGAAGCAAGTTTAAATTAGAGCACCATCCCCCAAAGGGCATGGCTGGAGAAAGCTGCCAATTTTTGTCATCTTCTGTACTCTGGTTGAGCAGAACATGTAACAGAGCTGACAGTCAACCACAATCACATATCAGGGCAATCAAGCATATTTACATGGATTTTCCATCCTTTTCAGTCAATCTTTTATCCCTGCACAAGATCACTGAAAAGCATAAACATGTAACTGGGATCATTAGTCATGACCCTCCAGCCCCATAATTTACTTTTATAGGTAGACAGATCCCTGGGGATCCTGTGATCCCCCACAAAGTTCCTAAAGGACTCTAAATACTTGGGTTTCATAAAGTTTGTTAGTTAATTCTCTGAAAACCAGAATATTTAACCAGTGATAATTAATATTTCTTTTAGAAGATTGAATAACATAGGCTTAGCTTTCTTTGAGAGTATCATTATTTACTATTTATTCTATGTATTCAAAATACAGATATTCTAGATAGACTTAAGCCTTTCATTACCATAAAAAAGCAGATGAAGTAATGGCTTTAGGGTATAAACATACAGGATTCCATCTATCATGTTTATATGCTTATGAGAAGTCTTCCTGTGTTGGTGGTAAGAGGTGGAAGTGATGGGAAGGAGTGTGATACAAAATAATTTACGCATCAAGAATACTCCTATAAACCTATGTGCTGCTTGAAACTGAGTTCAAAAGATGAGATCCTCCTGAATTAGTCATTTAAAAACAAATCTTTCCTGCTGAGATTTTCACTGTCACTTTCAACACTTGGGTAAATTAATTCAAATAATCAGTTGCTGCAAATCACCCACCATCACTGGAAATTTCTGGCTGCATCACCCAAATATTATAAGAAGAATCATGCCATTCTGATTCTTGTCCTTCTTGTATGAAAATGAAGGTGCTCTCTTTATAATAATGCATTAATCATAGGTTCTCTTAGTCACTATGGGATGATTCTGTAGTCAGCATGAATTGCCCTCATTTTGAAATTTTTGTACAATAACTTCATGCTATCATATCTTAAGAATAAGAAGAGTTATTGTCAAGTTCGTTATCTCAGCAGGGTATGTTTGTGATGATGAAACTGCCAAGCTTCATCAAGTTTTTCATGCTTTTTCCATTTTATTAACATGACCCAATTCAGGCTCCATCTGATAACTCATTTTGATTTTAACTCACTATAAAAATGAGTCAATTTGATTTTTAAAACCTTGTTGATTTAAAGCTATTTCAACACTTCCTGATATAATATCTTGTATTTTAGGGGGAAAAAAATGAGATCCTCTTGACTCAGCAATCTTAAGAGGAAAATGTCAGAAAGTGGAAAACTGACAAATGTAAAAGTAGCATTAGTTCACTTTTCTTTACATTCCCCCCAACTGCTAAATTTCTTCTGTCATTCTTAAAAATCACTTAATCATTAATTCTCCAATCACAGTCCTAGCCTCGTCCAAATTACTCTTAATCCACCTGACTATACCCTGACAGCATGCTATCATATTTAGTACAAGTAAAAGAGCTCAGCATGGTAAGGGAAAAGACAGACAATCCTCACAAAACCTCCAGATTTCATGAAACACGATTTATGCCATTCTATTTTTATGACACTACTCTCTGCTAACATGGCCAGCTACTATCTTGTTCCATTTTCATCTTGCTTTTTTTAAGATTTACTCCAGTGTCCTCTGACACATACAGAATCCTAGTGGAAATATCTTAGCAACAATTTAGAGTATAATTCTCAAGTGTGTAATAGTTCTTTCAGGGAACCCACAAATAAAAAAAAACCCAAAAACACAAAAGTAGTGTCTCCAAGGTAATTTGTAAAATGCTCATTTGAAATTCTGAATAAATTATCGGATAAACAGCAATATTATCTATAGTTCAGTTCCTAGACTAGCCCAAAATATACCTAAAATAAAATTCATTTACATAAAAAAGCAATAATAATTATATTTTGAAATACTAATAAAAAATGTGAAAATAAAATGAAGATTGATTTTTCCATGTATCTTTTTATTTTTTAAAGATTTTATTTACTTATTTTAGAGAGGACAGAGAGCATGAGAGAGAAAGAGCAAGCAGGAGCAGGAAGAAGATCAGAGGGAGAGGGAGAAGCAAACTCCCCACTGAGCCGGGTGCCAAATGCAGGGCTTGATCCTAGAACCCCAAGATCATAACCCAAGCCAAAGGGAGATGCTTAGCCAACTGAGCTACCCATGTTCCCCATCCATGTATCTTTAATACCTATCCTGGAAGGATGTTTATAGACAAGTGATGTGGCAGATATATCAAAGTCAAAAAGGCATAGCATATGAGTTAGAAACTTTAAATTTGCATTCTTTGCTTTTATTAAAACTTATTTTTTGCCAGTGCCATATCTAGCTCCTCAAAGTTAGACACTTAGGTTCTTTATTGATAGAGTCTTGGTGCAATTAAGTTCTAAATTCAGGCATTGCCATAGTTTTGTTCCCCAATCTCAATTGAGTCAAATTTTAAATAAATCACAATAGAGGACCAACCATGATATGGAAACTGCACCACGCTAGAAAACTTCCAATGACCATCAGTAACTTTCAGGGGCCTATGAGCTTTGGGATAGTCCCATTAAATTCTGCTATACTTTCAACAACTCACCCCCCTCCCCATCCATTGTTTCTGTACTAAAAAATTCTGTCCCTGACTCCTACAAGCATCCCATCCCATTCCAAGACCAGCTACTTCATTTGAATATCAACTAATATGGGACAGTTGATAGGGAGTGGGTGAACTCCACTCCAATGACTCCAAACAGTGTGAAGATTGCTCATGTTTTGTTCTGCCTACTGGCTATAGAGCTCCGATATTTAACCTTGGATATTTAGTTGTTCACTGTTTCCCTGATAAGAATGTATTAATGTAATAACTTATTAGCACTCCAAACTGAACCTTTTTCTGACATTATCTCCAGCTTGTTAATTTTTCTACTGTCTGTCCTTCTCAATGGATCAATTAGGTCCTATGTTCTGCCTATTCCCCATCATTTTATACCTAAATATAAATCTATTATGCAGAGCTTATTCACCAACTATGACTAAAAATATTATGATAGAATTTAAACATTCTACTCGATGGGGTATACCTCTGAAAATATGCTTTTAAAACAGTAACAACTTTTAGAAACTGTTTCTGAATGCTCTCTGTCTTACTGCTAGAGTCTTGTTACTATCCCCATCCTTAAGATAACCTATCTATGCACATTGTTTCATTCATTAATGCCCACTTTTGAAAGAAGTGTCCTGGGTTCTAAAAGACCTCAGTGATAGATTAAATGCAATTAAGTCCTAATTTTGCCACTTTCTGGTCTTGTAAATTTGGGCAAATAACTTTATAATTACCAATTAAGTTGGCTTCAATATTTCCTTAAGACAAGGGAACAAAAAATCGTGAATTTCTCTGAAATGTTGTAAGGGTCTTTAATACAAGGATCCCTGGTCTTTAATACAAGGATTACTTAATAGATAAATATTTTGCTATGAAATGATATTTGTCCTCTCAAAAATTCATATGTTGGAACTCTCATCCGCAATATGATAGTATTTGGAGATGGAGCCACTGAAAACCAATTAGATCATGAGGTTAAAGTCCTCATGATAGGATGAGTGCCTTTGTAAGAAGAGATATTCCAGAGCTTATCCTTTTAAATTTAAAATAAATTAATAAACATATAGTGTGTTAATAGTTTCAAAGGTAAAGTTTAATGACTCATCAGTTCCTTACAACACCCAGTGCTCATTAACTCAAGTGCCTTCTTTAATGCCCAAAATTATCCCATTCCTCCACCCTCGCCCCCAGCAACCTTCAGTTTGTTTCCTACAATTAAGAGTCTTTCATGGTTTTTCTCCCTCTCTGATTTCATTGGAGCTTATTTCTTATCTCAAGTTTCTACCATGTGATGATACAATGAGAAGAAAGACATCTGCAAGGCAGGATGTAGGCTTTCCCTAGACACTGAATCTGCCAGCATATTGCTCTTGGACTTCCCAGCCTCTAGAATTGTGAATACTAAATATTTATTGTTTCAGCCACCCAAGCTATGATGATCTATTATAGCTGACTGAACTGAAGACATGTTTATGTGCTAATTATTAACCTATTATTCAATTGACTAAGTATCTTTTGAGTGCTTGTGTGTGAATGTTTGTCTGTTGTGGTTTACATTTCTGGATTGTAGATCCCCTTGCAATTCTCTTTTTGGGAAAATGTATGTTTTCAAACACCATTCAGTGGTAGGCTTTTAAGTGGACAAAAAGGAAAAATTTCTTGAAATTGGAAGTAGCAGAGATTTCTGATCGATCTCAGTACGAGAGAAGCAAAAATTTCAAAACTCAGAACCCAGTCATATGACATAATTAATAGCTTAAAAATGATTGATTTTTAAGCTAGTGTTAGCTTAATTTAGTTCAGTTCACTTTTGTTATCAGTTGTGATTTGATCAGTGATATAAACAGCAGAACACCCTTACTTTTGTCTTCTCTCACCTAGAGTGCATCTCACTCTACATGAAACTACTCCAAATCTCTAAACATCAGGATTGCCTCTAAGAGATACAAGACTGAAACCAGAAATCACGTCCCCCTATAAGCACTGTTATCTTTTTAGTGTCTTGGTACTACTTATTTGCAAGAAGTAAAACAACTTTCAAACAAGTCTAAGTCATTGTTTTGTGTATTTTCAAACCTGTGCCACCTCCAGGTATGCCCTAACTGATGTGTGTAATTGTGTAGGTGTCTATTGATGGTTCAGAGATCTTTGTAGAGCTCAGGTAGGAAGTATCTCAGAAAGTCCATGAGTTAGGATCACGTTTCCTGATAGATGACCAGGAAGGCTCCACATCGACCCAGCTAGTAGTAGAGAATTGATACTTTTAAAGACTTTCCACTTGATTTTTAATTTTATTATAAAATTCTGTGAAGGGAAAATTCTGTGGAGGGATCTTTTGTTTTGTTCTTACTCTTTTTCTGCAGAAGCAAAGAATATATCAATTTTCTATTGCAAATTATAATATCCCACACTTGAATTCACTTTTTATATTGCTTGTAAGCTAAGGAGTCCAGTTTTCTTGAGTATTTTTCAAAGAAAAATTTAATGACATGGCTTATCGACTTCTGATTGTTTTTGCCTTATCTTTAATTTGCATCTTATGAATTTCTGTCAATGTGAGTTGGATATAATACTCTACAGATTATGTTCTATAATGCAAATTATATGCAGAACTATAAACAAAGTATTCAATTTTTTTTTCTTTTTATTTTGCTTCCATCAAATTGATGGAAATCACTTGCTTTTTTCGATAACAATGGCTCAGTAAGGAAATTAAATGAATCTCAACAATGAAGACATGGATTCTTAGTGCTTCTGACATACTCCTCCAACACCTGAGCTGGGCTACAAATCTCAGTGAAAAAGCACTTTACTAGTTAATACGGTTTTACTCAAACTATTTCTGTTTATAATATATTTTAATGCATGTGAAATAATTAGTAATATTTTTCACTTGTGATTCTAGGTTGCTATACTTTTATTTCAGGCATATTGCCTCTTCCAAATAAACGTGTAGCTTTATAATTATTTCCACTGAACTCTAATGTTATTAAGTATCTCATTTCTGCCTAACCAAAACTTTAAATTCCAATTTCATATTTTCTTAATTTATATATCACCCAAAATTTTTATTTTCTTATGTAATTAATATGCCATCTCCATTCTTGCAGCATTTATATTGACTTTATCATGATTATGGAATAAAATATAGCAATTTATGTTAATAATTATAGTATCAATTATTTATAACCAGTAAAAGCTCCACATATTAAAATGTGAGACCAATATTAATAATTAGAATGTGAGATTAGCATGTATGCTTTTTTACTTACTCTCTTATCATTGCTATAGAGGAAATGAAAATAATAAAGGGCATTTTTTAGTGTAACAGTATACATGTATGTGAGATAGGAAAAATTATTTTTGAATCACATCTGTGGACCTCTCCTGGATATATAGTCTTAGGAGAATTGTTATGCTATCCTATTCTTTTCATAAAAATATTTTTTCACACTTTGGTGCATAAATAATTCACAATTTTTATTTCTGACTGCAACACAATAAATTTTAACATAAAGAAATGTTTCACCCACAATTCCATCCTTTCAAGAATCAATTGTTGTCATTTTTGTGTTCTTTCATTTTTAATTAAAATTTATTAAATGTCATTAAATTTTGAATGTATTTATCTAACAAAAATCATATAACATAAAATTTTACAGTTCATTTATTTTATTTATTATAAAAGTGTCCATTTTATAATTTTATATTTTTCCATAATTAATGTTCTATTGATTGCATTAAAGAGTTGATATCTTTTTTTATGTATTTGATCCCCTTATTTTTGCATATTTTGACTATTTCCAATCAAAAAACATTTTTTTCTCATTGCAGTTTAGTGTTTATAGATCTTGGGGCAAAGCATCAAAATGTGTATTTGTTTATTATTTATTTTAAAGACTTATTTATTTGAGAGAGACAAAGAGTGCCAGTGAGGGCAGGGGCAGAGGGAGAGAGAGAATCCCAAGCAGACTCCCAGCCGAACAGGGAGCCTGAGGTGGGGCTCAGTCTTAGGACCCTGAGATTATGAACTGAGCAGAAATCAAGAATCAGACTGAACTACCCAGGCGCCACAAAATCTACATGCTTTTAAATAAAGATTTTCTTTATACTTCCCTTCCCATTCCGCAGTTTTCATTCATGTACAAACATGTGTCATCCAGGAGATGATATGCTTAAGAACCACATTATTGGAAATGAGATAGGATGGCTCAAGGAAAATGTAAACAAAGGTTTTTCTCCATTTAACTTCTAGGTGGATTCCACCTATTTTTTGGACATATACATTTATAGATATGTTAAAACCACAATTTGATAGTTCCTACTGATATCTCTGTGAAGAACTGCACAGCATGCTAGTTTATGTGAGATGCGCATGTACTTGGTAGGTGTCTATTAATAAGACCAGGGAGGAAAGAATTCTACCATACAATACTTTTATTTTCTACTCAGTGTATCATATACATCTCTTGACCACCCTGTACACTTTGGTCAACCATACAGAGCACAGAAATGACACTTGTATCTAATGGTGGCTGCAACGAGAACACCTCTGGAGGATCGGTAAAAGAACTTAAAAACCATGAGAGCAGTGCTACTCCCTGGCAAAAGGGAAAATCCATTTGTAAGTCTCGTTCTTGTCAGTTGAATATAAGGAGAGTGGGATTTGGAAGGTACCATGCAGGTCATCCAATCCTATCCTCTCATCTGGTCAATGAGCAAATCAAATCCCTGATGTTTAAACTAATTTGCACTATGCCACATAGAAAATTTTTATTTTAAAGTGTAACAAAAGCTCTGTCCTTTGACTGGTAGTTTTGTTTTTTTGTTTGTTCTGTTCTGATTTCGTATTTAAAGAACTTAGACTTTCTAAAGGAGAAAAAATAATGGACTCCAGAGGGCAAATACCATCTCCAAGGATACTCTGTTAGGAGCTTCAGTGAGAACACTTTATTCTCAAATACATGAAGAGTTCTAAGTCATTTTTTTGGTAAGACATTATTACTGTTATTAGTTATGTGAATTTATTACTTAAATTTACTTTTAATAGTCACTAGCAGTCATTCTTAGTCGCCATTATTTACATGGCAACAATTTCCATTATATTACAAATATAATACTAAAACTCAACTTAATTAGCAAGAGGAAATGGATAATAACAAATTAAATATGCAAAGATTAGTTTACAAGGATTCTTACAATAAATTCTGAACTTGATAAAAAATCTTAAATAGCAAAAGTTGACCAGAAAAATAGGCTTTATTCATTTTCCACTATTAATAATTTTACAAACAATTATAAGGTTATTTGGTAGTATTTATTCCCTTAAGTGATATGCACTCTGATAAATGGAAAAAAAAATTCATAGAGGATATTTTTTAATTCATATTTTGAATGTTTTTACTTTAAGGGTATATGTTTCTAGGGTGTATAAGTTTTACTGACATTAATAAAGGTTATATGTATATTCCACATATTAATAGTATGAATCAAATGCCTTTCAATATTTAATAATGGCATGTATTAATATTCATTGAGTTGATTTATTTTCCACAGAACTCCACTCTTTATTGAATGTGTTAGCTGATGGCATTAGTACACAAACAATAAAATATTTGGCATCATTCTTTGGTACTTTAAACAACATATAATATTCTTTAAGAGCTCATAGGATAATTTAAAATTATATTTTTCCTAACATTATACATAGTAGTCTATAAAAATTTCCTGTGATCATTTGGAGGGCACATGTTAGATTATATAAAGTATACTCATGATCGATGATTTATAAAGCTAAATTGCAGAAATCAATTATGTCATTTTCATAAGGAACATTACTTTACTAAGATTTTAAATGTTTTCATTCACTGATAACCAACACTGCAAATTAAAATATGATACAGTTATATGTCTGTAGAAAATGAGTAAAAATTATACATTAAATTGAGGTTCTTGGTTAAAAATGGCAGGTTATATATATTTATACATAATTGTCTCATACTTAGATATGAAGAGACAACCAAGGGTTACCTGATATTTGCTAAACAGAGAGGACACACAAACATACACAGACAAATGAAATGGGGTAAGCAATCTTATAAGAAGCTACATAATTCATATTTCCATAACCAAAGAAAATGTGTTTCAAAAATTAAGGCAAAATAGTTTTTTACAGAAAAATAAATTCTAAGGTAATCTGTTGCCAACATGTCTTCCCTATAAAAATGTGGAAAAATGTTGCTCAGGTTGATGGAAATGTAGATTTTTCCAAAAGAATAAAGAGTACCATAAATAGGTAATATCTGAGTAAATACATAAAGTTGTTCACCTTGTTTAAAAATTTCATTTAAATGTAAGTATTTGGAACCAAAATATATGACAAAAATAGCACAGACAGGGAATATTGTAAGATTCTTATATTAAATATGAAATACTATATTATTTGAAAGTGACTATGATAAATTAAATATGCATACTGTAAACTGTAGAGCAAAGAATTATAAAAAAGTATGTCTAATAAGCCAATAGTGGAGATATAATTAAATACTGGGAAACAGTCAATACAAAATACTTTGAAAATATAAGAAGGGAAAAAAACAGAAATCAAATAGGAAAGTGGTAGATTGAAGCCTAATTCATATATTCAACATACACATTAAATGTGCAACTATTTTTTAAACACAAATATAAAGAAGGTGAACAAAATATATAGATATTTTTTAAGAACCAAAAGTATTTTGGGAGACATTTTAGCCTGAATTAAGTATGAAAATATGAGTTCTAATTATTAGATTGTAGCTACTACATGCTCGGTATTGAACATATAATCAAGAGAGGGTGAGATGAGTGATTTTGTTGGATTAGAAGCTCAGTAACCAAAAAAGCCTTTACTTGTGATGAAATAACAGGAGTATAGGATGGTCATTCACAAAGGGAAAGGCAAAAAAATAATCTTTCTAATGGCCATTCAATGATAATTTCTTTTGAGTACTGTGGAAAATTGCTTTGGAAACATAAAACTACTTAATACAAACTAGAGGGGAAAGTTTTGAGAGAGTGAGAAAACAAGCAAACCAACAAAAACCAAGGGAAGAGTGTGCTCCAAATACATTTTAATTGAAAATAGCGAAGAAAACCAAAATAAAGTTACAATGGCCAAACAGCAGCTTCAGTTTATTTTATTTTATTTTTTTGAATAACAAAAGGAGATTTTTATTGAGTCACCTTACTGAGAAACTACTTTTGGGAAATTTAATAATAGCTATAATGTTCACAGTGAATCTAATACCATTTTGTCACCTGAGTTTTTGCAATATGTTTTTTTTAAAAAAACATGAAGTTTTCTATTATAAAACAAATATATAGTATAACTTATCAATAAGGTTTTTAAAAACACAAATATCCACGTAAATCTTGTGAAAGAAAAATGTTATCAGTATCTGAAACATTTTGTGGATCTCAGCAGCTTTAGAATCTTCCCCTCCTCCAGAGTTAATTATCTCAACTTTAAATAATTCACTTTCTTGTCTTTAATTTTCACCAAAAAATATGTATATATAAAAAAAGTCTTTAGTAAGATATGTTTCTAAACTGTATGAAAATAAGACTCAAGTTCATGCATTCTGTGATTTCCATTTTTCTCTCAATGTTCTCTACAGATAAATTGATGTTGATTTGTGTTGATAAATATATTTCATGTGTTTTCAATGATGTATTTAATTGTACAAATATATAATAATTTATTTTTCTTCTTGATATTAACTTGATATCTACTATATCAAGTTAATATCTATTATATCAAGTTAATACTGATATTAACTTGATATAATATTAATATCAGTATTAACTTGATATCTTGATATTAATTTGATATCAACTGATTTTTTTTTAATTTTCTTAAGATGGTTACGATGTACCATTCTTTTACATAAGTACAGTCTTTTCTAGAACATTCCCAAGAATCTAATGGATGGTTAATAGAGTATATATGTCTTCAATTTCACTAGAAAATGCTTATATCCTTCCCAACATGCTTGAATTAATTTCTTTTCCATCAGTGAAGATAGGAAAGTGGAGGGTCCATATATTCCACACTTGCTAACACATAATACCATTTTCAAATACAGGATTTTATTTTTGCCAATCTGTTTGGTGTTTAAAGCAGTACTTTGTTATCATTTTACACTTCGCATTTCCTCAGTTAGCAGTGAGATTGACATCTTTGCATACATGTATCAATCAGTTGGGTACCTATCAATGTGAGGTAACTAGTTCATCTAATATTTTGTTTGGATTTTCTGGATATTCCCTATTAATTTGTGATATTTTTTCTCTTCTGTGTTTTATACATACGCTTTCCAAGAAAAAGAAATAAACATATGGAGTCTTCTAATAAACAAACATTCTCAATTTTAAATGTAGTATATTAATATTTTCCTTCATTGACAGCATGTTTTGTTTTAAGAAAATGTACCTTAACTTGAGATAACAAAGATACTCTCATGTATTATCTTCTAACACCTCTGTTTTGCCTTTTTAGGTAACCCACATGAAATGAATTTGAATGGGAATCAAATTTATTGAGTTTCCACTTTTGGATGCCCAATTACTGTAGCATTGATTATTGAAAAAAAAAAAAAAAACTGTTTTCTCCGCTGCTCTTCACTGACTCTTGTTCTATAGTAAGCATTAAAAATCTGTGACTTATTTCTAGGCTCTGTAGGCTATCTATCCTTGCACCAATACTTCTCTTTCAGAATTTATTTATATAGCTTTATAATATACAATGATATTTTGTAGGAAAAGTCCTCCATCCATATTCTTCCCCTTGAAGACTATCTTAGAAATTATTGACTCTTAGTAATTTATGTCACATAAACTTGAGAATCAGCTTTTTCCTAAAGTATGTGTTGCAACTGAATTGGATTGGGATCATGTTAAAACTATAAATCAATTTGAAGTGACATAACATATTTACAATATTGAGTCTCCTTATTCTTGTGGTATATCAATAGATTTATCTAATTTTATAATACATCTCCTTTAGTTTAATAATTTTGTAATAGTTCTTGCCTATTGTGTATCTATTTTTATTTTTTTGTGATATATAAATTATTTTTTTATTTTACTAGTTTTTTTAATTGGTATTGGTATATAGAAATTCACTTCATTATTCTATATTATTTTGTGCTTAGCAATATTGCAAAATTTTCACATTAGTAATATGTGTTGATTGTTTTGAATTTTCTATATACAATACTATCTAAAAACTAAAGCAATTTTAATTCTTGGTCAGTAATCACAATTTTTTTTAAATTTTATATTTTTGTTGTCTTAATGAAAGGTCAGTTTTCCAGTGTAAAAATAAACATAAAGTGGGGTATTGGACAACTTTTTCTTGTTGGGGGAATTTAAAGGAAAACCTTCCAACATTTCAAAATTAAGTCTGAGGTTGGCTATAGTTTTTTTAAAGATATATTTATCCACATAAGAAGTTCCTTTTTAATCCCAACTTGCTAAAAATTTTCATCATGAAGGACTATTGAAGTTTACCAAAAACAGTCACATGTTTAAAAGAAATTAAACTGCTAATAAGGTGCATTAAATTCATTGGGGTATAGTAACTTTTGAATAAATGATTCCAATATCTTTAAGAAAACATTAAATCTTTAAGAAATACCATTAACAAGTAGATTTCCCTTTTCCTGGTCCTAACTTTCTATTTTAAAATCTTTCCACAATCACATTGCTTTTTAATTGTGTTGTATAATGGAAGTACTCTGTTCATTTCACTGAAGATATCTTTTGATCCTTCACAGACTTCTTGCAATATTAAAAAGAAAATTTCTTCTAATAGCTATACATTCAGTAGGTCAGGTGCAAATAGTACCAATTTATATTATGGTGTTATAGTGATTCACTATAACACTATGGTGTTATAGTGATACAGTGCTATATGGTGCTTACTTTTTGTTTACTTTTTTTAAAAAATATTTTATTTATTTAAGAGATAGGGGAGAAAGAGGGAGAGGGAGAGAGATAAGCAGACTCTTTGCTAAGCAGGGAACCCAACACAGAGCTTGATCTGCAGACCCTGAGATCATGACCTGAACCGAAATCAAGAGACAGATGCTTAACTGACTGTGCCACCCATATGTCCCACGGTGCTTACTTTTTAAATTAGCAGCTTATATATTTGCTCATAGTATTTGAATGTATATGTTGGTAGATAAACTGGACATAGATCTGGGGACAGATGTTGAAAACTAGAACAGTAGACAAAAATTTCTGTAATGCATTAACCCACATTATTATATGCCACAGATGATTAACCTTCAAGCACAATCTATTGTATTTCTGTAAAGTACAAATTGGCCACCAATACAAGTTATGTCTAGTGGTTCAATCTAATACAAAAGTGGTTTGAAGATGATCCAAAAGGATAACCAATGAGTATGAGCAGTAAAACTCATAAAATATGTTCTTATATGTGCATAACTATTTTCATTACCTAGCCCATTATATTTAGAGAAATTTTTCAACTCAATCAGATAAATAGTGTAATTTTAATCTCAACCACTTTTCTAGAAATTTGACATGAGACAAAAACACTCTGAGAGCATTTCCAGTTCTTCATTAAGACAATTTCATATTGTATGACTCTGAATGATTTTATGTATTTAATATAATGAAACAAAAATTGAGAGCGAGTTAATTTAGTTAGAATTTTTAGCCTTGATATTGATAACATTCCTTGTGGATCAGTTGTAATCATATCTCAGATTTGTTGCTTCATGAAGGATGGACTTGTTCTTCATCTTCTGGTAGTGCATGACTTCCAAAGAGACTGCATCAGTTCCTTTAATACAGAGAAGATAAAATTTTACTCTCTCCCCACATATCCACACAGTTCTGAAAATAATGAACCCATCATCATGCTAGTAATCCTTGTATAAAAATACAGAATTATATTAAGGAAGGTAGTGCAGCACTGTTTGTGGGGTAAGGAAAGCTTTGTCTGAGAACCACTTATGATTAAGTCAGGTACATTCCCTCAGCAATGTGAAGGAGAACATGTTTGCCTGAAGCCCTTGGAAGTACAGAACTGGAATCTTTATGACCCAAATGGGACTCTCTCAGAGTCAAAATCCCCAGAGATGGAGTATCTGAGTCTCAACTCTCTTTAGCTTCAAGTGCTGCTATGAAATACTACATGATAATTAGTTTCAGTACAGTTACGAGCTTTTATTTTTAAGTGGCCTACATGTTTAATTTACTCAATAAACTGAAATATGCTTGATCTCTTACCAGACTGTGTCACAATAACAGCTGTTTTTTAAAGTCTCAACTGGGACAGTAGTTAAATGTCCTTGAAAAGTAAATGGCATACATTCAATTAAGCTAAAGAAATAGCTAAAACAAGTATTATTTAGTGGGTTTTTAATTAGATGACTTCTATTAAATTGGTGCTCTAAAAGGGATTTCACAACCTCCCAAGATTGTGCTACTTAGAAACGAGACCATAAAAATTCCATTTAACTCTATCTTGTGAGAGCTCACTCACACGTTGGGTATTTCTCTATCATCAGCATTTATATGCCTGGAATTGCACCATTAATTTGCCAAATGATGTTCAAGAGGTAAAACAAGGTAAATTATCCTCAGTAAATCAAAAAGACTTTCTGATCGTGAGGCACAGTGATCTCTCCCCCTGTGATCCTGGAAGCCACCAACCTCAGCAGCAGAGGGGCTTAAGACCATGATTAGGATTTCTTCCTTGCTTGAAAATTTCTGGAGCAGAGAGAAGAGAATTTACTCTCTTCTCCACTAGGAATATCTACAGTCTCTTCAGTGGATCTTGTATTTTAGTAAAAGTCCTTTACGTTTTGCTCCCTGTTTGTCTGACTTGTCTGACTTCCTTTCTACCATCACCTCCAAATTTTTAAGTTTCAATTCTAGCGATACCAACCTTCTTATTATTTTCAAAATCATAATGTTCCTCTATTTCTTTGCAATTTTTCTCACTGTCTAGGATCAGCCTTCCTATAAGAAACTCTGTTTATCTTTTAAAACATTTCCTTAGCTTAATCTTCTTTATGACTCTCGAGATACTGTGTGCTCCCTCCCATCAACGTCTCATCCCTGACAGATTGAACACCTTGTTTCTGTTTGCCAGTTCTGTCTAGTGAACACATATTTGTGAACACATTCTTTGTTATAAATACCAATTTTTCACAATGGACTATGAGGGGTTTGGGGTCAAGGATTTTATGTAGTTTAGGTATTTGCCACATTACTTGTACTAGATACTCAATAAAACTGAACTAAATAAACTGAACTAAATCAAATTATTAATACACCCCCCTCCTTTACTGTCTCCACTAACAGGCTTGACTATTGCTGATTAACTGCTTTAGGTACACAAAGAAAGCAAATACATTCATACATACATGAGTTGGTATTGAAGTAGAAAAATCTTGGGATTTTGATTTTTATATCTGGATAAACTGTCGTTTCTGCCACTTCCTATAAATAAGGTCAAGAATATGATAAACTTTCTAAATTTCAGTTTTATTTTCTGTAAATAGGGATATAGTTTTATTTATTTAAGGTCTTATCTTAACTACACCATCAATGTGAAAAAATTTTGTAGGTCATTCAACAAAAATTATTTACATATTGAGAGCCAACTGCTTTACATGCAATACCTAATTTACATGCAATACCTACTGCACTGCAAACCCACACAATAATGTTTTATAATTCCTATTTGCTAATGAGTGATGTTTAGACAAGTCAAGATCCTTGCAAAATGACAAATAAGAAGTCTAATGCTAGAAATCATATTTTTAACTACCACACACACACACAAAAGAACTTACACAGAGAGTTCCTTGTACAATATGCTGAGTAGCAGCCTTTGTGGAATTCATTATGGTTCTGATGTGTAAGCTGTTGAAGGTAAAAAATGCCATGAGGCTAGAAAACACAGATCTGTTTAAATTGCTTCAACTACAGTATAAATAGTGCTACAGGGACAAATACAAGTGGCTGTGGTTTTCTTTCTTTCTTTCTTTTTTTTTTTTTTAAGCATTACATATGTAATAAACAGGTGCTATATTCTTTACATACATCCAAGAAAGAAAAAAACAATAAAATAATCTGAGACATATAATTAGGATTTGTTAAGTTAAATAAAATCTGAAGTAAAGCTCATCGTTCAATTTTATGTGCTCTTCCCACGGGTGCTTGGCCTGAGCAACTGGAAGAGATATGTCTGGCTTATCAAAGACAAAGTGCAATTGTTTAGCTTTGTATTTTCAGAGTCAACAGGCTCCAAACCGTGTCCCACTTCCTAGGTGAATTCCAAACCCCCTGTTCTTCTTACCTCTCTGCCTGAGCTCTCTTCACATTTTATTTCTTGAAAAGCTCTCTTTCCTCACTGACATTCTCAGGGAATGTAGTATTTGGCTACATTCCATCTTATTTTCCAAAACCTACACTCATATCCTTGAATTATATTTTTTAAGACTCTATTTAATTATTGAGAGAGAGAAAGATGCAGAGCAGGAGCACAGGAAGGGATAGAGGGAAAAGCAGACTCCCAGTTGAGCAGAAAGCCCCATGCAGAGCTTGATCCCCGGACCCTGGGATCATGACCTGAGCCTAAGGCAGACACTTAACCATCTGAGCCACCCAGGTGCCCCTCAGGTCCCTGAGTTATAGCTCACATCTAGAAACTGACAATAGCAGAGAGAATTCTAACAGTGAGCACTTTCATTTTTTTTATTATTACATACCATTTATATTGTAAAGCACTTTTTAAAACCTATTTTCTAATTGTCCTCCAGTCCTGAGAATCTGGATATTATTATCATCACTGTAAGTGAAGAAATGGAAACTCAAATTCCATGGGACAGGCAGCTGGAAGACATGATGCTGGGATACATGGGTGTGTTTCAGTTCTGACCTGTCCCACTCCAAAGGGAAATTGTTACACTTTATTGTCCCCTTGAGTGAACCACATTTATTTTATTTAGTAGACATGCATTGAGAATCTCTGTGAAGCTAAGTACAGCATTTGGGGTTGGGGATTTAAAAAAAAAATTATATATATATATATATATATATATATATATATATATATCACAGTAATGTGGAGAAAACTCTGATATCCAAAGAGTAGAGATAAAGGGGAACACTTGGCAAGGCAGAGAACCACAGGTAATAATGCAAAACCTGACACATGGAAAATTCTGAAATATTTTTCCACTTACAAGAGATAAATGGACATAGTACTGATGGCTAATTTTCTCTTTACCTCTAATAACTTTGCAAAGTTAACTCAACAGGACTGAATTAATTCAGTGGAAGAAAGATTGAAAAACCAAGATTGGGTTCTGAAGGCTCCTCATTTCTAACAAGGCTACTTTCTTCACCAAGAAGCTACTATTGTTGCATAGTTGTCTAGATTATCTCTGACCACACCCCTACTCCATGGATATATAGTCTCTCCATTAAAACCTTCTCCTTGGTGGTCTATTTGAGTCTGAGTGCTCCTCTTTGGGACAATCACAGCTTGGGGAACCATGTGTATTCTGTTATGTCTATCCTTATAAATTTCCTCCCCGTAAATCATTAAGTATCTTGTTAAGTATATTGTTAAGTAGACTATATCCCCAGTATATTGTTAAAGGTGTAGAGTCATACTATAGGTGGTTAGTTATAACCAGATCTGTATCTATATCATCTATATCTGTATACCTATGTTCCCTTTGTAGGACTCCACCCATTTCAACAGAACCAAAAATAACTTACTATTTTAAAATACACTATACTTTGAACTGTTACTTACTATAATAATAGTCAGATTTTTTTTTGTTTTTGTTTTTGTTTTTTTTTCCCAATTTATTTATTTTCAGAAAAACAGTATTCATTATTTTTTCACCACACCCAGTGCTCCATGCAAGCTGTGCCCTCTATAATACCCACCACCTGGTACCCCAACCTCCCAGCTGCTATAAGGAAAGTATTATACACACATGGCCTCCAGTATAAAAAACAATCTTTCAAGTTAAATGTTATTAACATCCATCTTTCCCAGTGAGGACCATAAAGTTCAAGGGATTATGTTAGTTCTTTCTATGTTTTATTTTGAGACTCTATTACATGCTAGAGCTCACAGATACAGCTGTGATCTAAATGGTTATAAACTTTGTCTTCATGGAGTGAGCAGGAGAGCCAAATATCCATTCAAACAATATATAGCTAGCTACATACTGCGATGCATTACAAAGCAAAATAATGGTACTCTGCAAAATCAAGAGTTTAGGGACTCAAAGGAGATGTAAATGAGAATGTGACAGTTGCAAAAAGATCCATTTCTAAATGAAAGTCAGAAAGGTGAACTGTATGGAAGTGGAGGGATAATTCAGATAGAAAAATCTATTAATTGAAAATCCTCAAGCTAGGGAAATTTCTGACAATAACAAGGAAATCACAAAAGGTAGTGTGGCTGGGGGGGGGTGGCAGGTGATGGGAAATGCCAAGAGATGAAATAGAAGATTTAGGAAGGAGTCGCTTCCTACAGGACTTTCCCTACCATCCGAAAACTAATGATTATATTCTAAGGGTAACAAAAAGAGAATTAAAAGTTTTAGTGGACAAAATGGTAAGATCAGATTTGCGTTTTAACAATCTCATTCAAGATGCTCCATAGGAAAGCAATCTAGGAATAAGGATTGAGAGCAGGTCTGTCTTGGTCCAAAACTGAGCTCCTTTCACTAGACCTCATGGCCTCTAATGTCCTTTATTACATTTGCTTTCCAGACCAAATCTGTGGAGGTGGAGAAAACAGGAATTATTATTCACTTTTTTATACATCTTGACACTGAGGTTAAATAAAAAAATTTAAAAAATAAAAAAAAAAAATAAAAAGGTAGGCGGCCAAGGTCTTTTTATTGCCAGTGACAAGTGATACAGTTATTGAGCTAATGAGAAATGGCTAAGAATTACCATAGACCTATCTAGTGCCAGGTTCTGAGTTAAACATCTTCTGTTTATTAATTCCTTGAATTCCTACAAAAAGAGTAATGAGGATTTACTCCTAAGTGTCTGAAGAAGAACCTTTGGGAAAGAAAAATGAAGTAACTTCCTCAAGTTCAGATAGCTAATACAGTCTAGAGTCATTTGATTCTAGAATTGAAATTCATGGTTATAGCTCTCTTCTGGGTTAGACGTACTATATGGGATCATTCCTCAGCAGCACAACACCTACATCAGCTCTTCTTGTCTATATACAATTTGACTGGCAAGAGTTACTCTTCCTTGGCAATTGTCTGATATGAGAGTCATCCTCAATGTTTATCGTAAGGACCATTAGATGGACTTGATAACCCTTAGGAGTGATTGGAGGCTTAGTGGTATGTATGGCATTTTTTTTTCAGATTTTATTGTTTTTTTTTATTACAAGAAATAAATGAATATTCATAGTGATGATAAAGTGATGTAATATTATGGCTGAACATAATGCAAAATATCCATAAAGGTCCTTGGACACAAATAGTAGGCAAGTATAAATGTTCTCACTAAATCCCTGAGAAGTAAAAGCAAAGCAATCTTTATTAATACACAGTACTTTATTTTCAGAGTAAGTATGTAGTATGAAGTTATATGTCCTATTGTTAGGTTGAATTAACATATACTGTTTGGTTTCTCTCAATGAGAAATAAGGTTTTCTTGCCTATAAATGTGAATATTGTCTATCTGTTCAATAAATGCTCTCCAATTAAAAAAATTATGTAGACTATAAATTACTGTTTCATTGCATATTGTAATCCATAATTGAATGTTTGAATCGGCTTAAAATTTATCAGCAATAAATGTTATAAATAACTGTTAAGTATGTACATTTAATCTGAATTTAATTAAAATTAGTTTAAAGTGTTACTTTTTTTTTTTTTAGAAGATTTTATTTATTTATTTGTCAGGGAGCGTGAGCACAGGCAGACAGAGTGGCAGGCAGAGGCAGAGGGAGAAGCAGACTTCCTGCTGAGCAAGGAGCCTGATGCGGGACTCGATTCCAGAACGCCGGGATCATGACCTGAGCCGAAGGCAGCCGCCCAACCAACTGAGCCACCCAGGCGTCCCTAAAGTGTTACTTTTTATTCATATGATGGATATTTAGATGTTGAGACAACATCTGGTGTCTGCTCCTTTATAAGTCATCATCACTCCTGGCCTAAATGTTCATCCTATGATCAGGGATCAAAACATTAAGGAAGGGGAATCAACATAAATGAAAGTGTCAGAGCAATAATGTAAAAAAAGAAACCCCGGCTGGTGATCTCTTTGAATTCTTGAACTATGTCTGAATCACCTTTCTCAGGACTTTTAATGAGTAAAATTAAAAGTACTTTTTTTCACTGTTAATTAGGTTTTTTCCTACTGATCTTTGTATTTTAACTAATGGATATAGTATACAAAAAAAAAAAAAAAAAGTACTTCAATATTAGGATCTCCAAATCAGAAACAGCAATAAAATAGCTCTGGAAAGAGACAGCTCTCTGTTTTAAATGAACCAAATAGTAGAGAGAATGTCACGTCAAGATTGCTACTCCATTTCCTATCTTCTTCCTCACTTAATGTTGTTTCTGACATACGGCATTCAGGAAATGTTATTTTAGTTAAGAAAGTTAGAATTTAATGGGGCAGTGATGAAATTAGGAGACCTAAAAACTGGCAGACATTCATCCTGGAGCAGTTCTCTCCCAGGGCTCAGGATTCCCCGTTGTTATGGTGGCACATGCCTGCAGCACGTGTCTTCTCTTTACTGACTAAATTATAGATCTTGGCACCAGCCATAGGAATTGGAACCATTCCTGGCTTTGCAAATAATGTACCAACTGGAGCATAATGCATACCTTCATTAACAAAATTGGGGCATGGTATTCAATAAACACTCCCAACTACTGCTTCATTGTCTGTCAATTTAAATTTAACCAGAGCTATTTTTAGCTATGGAGTAAATTGTTTAATATTGGCAGGAAGCTTGGTGTGGTGGTCATGCCAAAAGTCTTAATTAAGCATCAAAGAACTCTGTTACTTATAAAAACTTTAAAGAATATAGTTTGGGCTTCAAGCAAGTAACACTATGAATTTCCTGGAGATAGTATAGTTTATGTCAAAATTAAAATCATCTCCTGAGTTAGAAAATAAATTTCTCTGTTTTCTCTTTAAAATTATCTTTGCTAAATTTCAAGATCATGATATATGAACAAATTCATTAATCCATAGAGTCAAGGGCTAATTTATTCTTTAAGGGAAATGTCCAATGGAGATGATCTCACCACAGAAAATATTTTCAGTCAATACTAAAGTTAAGTTTTTAATGGTTTACTGAGTAGCTTCCCTACAAGTTTTATTACTATTCCTCCTCCTATACTTTGTGTAACTCAAGAGGTTCTTTTTTTTTTTTTAAGATTTTTATTTATTTGACAGAGAGAGACACAGTGAGAGAGGACACACAAGAGTGGGAGAGGGAGAAGCAGGCTTCCTGCTGAGCAGGGAGCCTGATATAGGGCTCCATCCCAGGGTCCTGGGATCATGACCTGAGCTGAAGGCAGTCGCTTAATGACTGAGGCACCCCACTCAAGAGGTTCTTAACCTGGGGCTAATGGATATGTTTACAGGAACACAAATTCTCTGGTACTGAATACAAAATTTTGAATTAGGAGTCATTCATTTGCTCTAATCCTCAAAGTTATTATCTGTAACAATCAAAAATTAATAAACAGTGCTCTAAACCCTCATCTGGGATGTTTTAAGCATCCCTGTAGTTTTAATGAATCTAAACATGTACCAAATACAGAACCCTAACTGAATACCCATTCTATAGACCTTTACATGAAAATACTGAAATAATTCTCTTAAACTCACTAGAATTACCCCATCTTTAACCAAGTCACTAAGCCACATACCAAGAAAACCAGATCTGCAATCTTTTTCTCTTCACTCACATCGTGTGTATACACACCAAGTTCTGTATACAATAGTGCCTACACATGGGACAAATCTCCCCATTTTTCTTCATCGTCACCTTCACTTTTTTATTCCAGGTTCCCATAGTCTCCTGTCAAGGCCAGTGCAACAGCTTCTAAATCAGTTTTCCTAACTCTGGTGTTCTCTGCTACATTTAGTCTCCATACAGCTATCCGAATGATATTACCAACACATAAACCTGACTGACCATGTCATTCCTTGCTAATTATGCTTTCATGGATGTCTCATTTATAGGATAGGATCTCTTCGACAAACATATTGGATTCCTTCCCAGATAAGTCACTTCGAAATAGGAAAAGACATGAGTTACCAAACCTCAAAACCGTAAGCATGTAACCAAACTGAAGCAAAGACAAAACTATAATAACCTGCATTTTGCAACCTGCCTTCCATTCCAGTCCATTTTCTTTTTAAAGATATGGGTAGACACAGACACAGACATGCACGCCACTGCGCGTGCACACGTACACACATGGAGAGAATAAAGTTGGAGGAAAGATCATTATTTTTATTTCTTTTTGCTTTCTCATTTTAGGGATTTGCTAATTTTATTCAGGAATAGGGATGTCCATCAGTTACATTTTGCAAAGCCATCAATTATGGGAAACAAATTTTGAGTAATGCATTTTGGTTATTTTTTTTAATATATCCAGGCAATTTACTGCCCTATGAAATACATTTAAAATGTAGGCTTATCAGGAGAAACTATTTTTCTGACCTCTTTATTTCTTATCAGACACTTCCTGAACTTTTAAACAGGCTTTTCATTTTCTATGTACTCAGCAGTAATTCAAGAGTAAAGCACTCTACATTTAAAGCTTGCCTTTCACTCTCAGTTCTCATTTTTGGAGGGAACACGTGGTTTTAAATTAGAACGTGTGACAGCAGTTAGAAAACCTATTGATACTGACAAAAATAGTAATAAGAGAAAGTTGGTTTTTCCACCTATCATGTTTGAATACAATCCAGTTGGAAAGATTTTCTTTTCCTGAGGGCAACTAACCAGCAGGTTTTACACTGTTACATTTTGGAAACATAATTTGAAGTTAGACATTTACAGCATACTGTACAAAGTATCTAATTCCTCTAGGACCCAGGGAAAAGCCTCATTTGAAATTTGCATAAGCCATCAGTGGTAAAGGATCTCAGAGGCAGAAGCAATAGGAACAGGAGGTGAAGGCATTTTTTCATGCACTGTGAATTATGAACTTTGCATTTGTTTAGATATAATAATAAAATGGAATTAAGTTTGTATTACCATGTCTAGAAATGTCTTGAAATTACCATTTCCAAGAAATTCCTGTCACATACATACTGATTTGGTCTAGCTAATAATAATTTGGTTTATTTAGTAACCATCTCCGGTGCTCCAGCCAGCTGCCAAGTATAGAGTTATGCCCTAGTATTTCAGAGGCTAATAAGAAGATGTTCCAGAATCTCGAATAAGGGAGAATGGTATATATATTACTACAACAAAGTGTCTAGTATAGCAATTAATGTACATAATGTAATGTACATTTCATAAGAATTAATATGCATTAATTCTTATGAAGTAAACAGGGACAAATTTTAATATATGTTCATCATTTTGAGGAAAGTATTGAGGTCTCAGAGGTAGATAAGAGTTCACTGTGTTCCAGTATTTGAAAGGATGTTAGAAGGTGGAAAGGAAACTGTAAAGTATCCCCTGAACTGAGAAGTCATTTGGGACTGAAAAATGAAGCAGGCTACTCCATATGGTTCACCCAGAGTTTCATCCTCCCTGACAAGGAGGATGGGGAGGATGGGAGTCTGTAGCTGTGCAGCTATCCTTTGTAATGCCTAAACCAGAGTCTACAGATTTTACAGGGCAAAAGGATGCAGAGGAGGGCACCTTAGTGAGATCAGAGGGTCTGCATGCACTTCAAAGGGTTTGCACGCACCTAACTGACAGCTAACATTTAATAGAACTCTCCTGGCACAATCTGTGCATCAGAAAGAGGAAAAGACAGTGTTATTCCTAACAGGTCCATGGGAGGCCAAAGCAAGCCTCCCAGCATCCCAGCATACCAGCCTCAATGGTCATTTCTAAGGTGTGTATGTTAATCTCCAGGGGTACCAGAACAAGTAGCTCCCAGTGAGGTCCTTGAATAGACATAAACAAGAGGGAGGGCCAAAGATGGAGTTAGGACTGAAAGCACTCCCATCGGGAAATTGGGTAACAATGTATCCACCAGACACTACTGGAAAGAACATTCTAAGTAGAGAGAAGATTCTGTGAATAGATGGGGTTATGGACAATGTGATTTTTTAAAGAGAACTGTAAAGATGCTCTTATTTCTGGAAAAAATAATATGTAAAGCAGAGTGGTAGAAAGTGAAGCCCAATGTGAAGCTGTGGACAGATGAGGATGCAATTTCATGTTACAAAAATATACTTAGGGTTAATTCTGATTGTATGTGATGGGAGGAGTAATTTTATTCTATATGGATGTTAAAAAGGAACTATTTAACAAAAAGAAATCTACTAATATTTTAAACATGGAAATGACATGCTTATACTTGCATTTGAGAGAAATTATTTCATTACTGTATAGAGAATTGTCTCAAGAAAGGAGGAAACATAAGTAGGAAAAAAAAATACTAGAAGCCTATTCCAAAAGTTGAACAGAGGTAGTAGGATTAAGTAACAGGATAGAAGGAGGTAGAGTAGGATAGAAGGAAGTAGAGTAGTAGGATAGAAAGGAGGTAGAGATGAAATCTATTAGATCTGATAACTATTTCGCTATAGCACCACAAATACATTTGTTACCTCATTGGATTTATTACCATGAATTTTTGTGCTTCTTTTATTATTTTCTGTAATGTTAAGCTCAAATGTTTTGTGATATTTTTAAAGATTTATTTATTTATCTTAGCATGCACATGTCCGTGCACAAATAGGGGGAGAAGTGAAGAGAGAGGAAGCAAGAGAATCTCAAGCAGACCCCACGCTCAGTGTGAAGCCCAACATGGCACTCAATCTCATGACCCAGAGATCGTGACCTGTGTCAAAATCAAGAATTGGCTGCTTCACCGACTGAGCCACTCAGGTGTCCCAGGTTTTGTGATTTTTAGAACAGACCCTCTCTCATCCCATAAGTAAATAAAGGAACATACAAAGAGAAAAGGTATCAGGAAGCTGTGTTTCTAGGAGAATGGTTGAAATAGTGGAGCATGGTGTCCAGGCTGCACAATGAAAGGCAAACATAGAGAGAGGTCCAAAAGTTTAAGATAAACTAGAGGGGAAAGGACTAGAAGCTCCAGTGAAGTAAAAGAAATAATGAAAGAAAAATGTAAAGAAATGAGGAACTGGCAGGATGGTGGTCTATGGTCATATATTTTCATTGAGATTTTCAGCAGTGGAGAAATTCCAAGTGATGGCAAAACACAGAGTGATACCTGAAAACAAAAATCTCAGGATTAGAAAATCGATAACATGTAATATTACATTGATGGATGTATTATAGATCTTGAAAATTGAGAAAAATTACCAGAGTTGCATGGGGAAGAACATTTTGAGTCTGATGTCAAAATATATATTTTAAATTAAAGCAGATAAGAGAAAAAGAACTGTTTCTTTAAGAATTTGAGTTAAAGAATAATACAGCTGAGAGAAAAGATACATTTTGGAGACTCAGGAGGGCTTTTGCTTGAGCTTTGTGACCAAGATACTTTTTGTCCCTCTTACTGGTCTTTTGAATCATTTTGCATTTTAGTTTCCAGAGTTCTCTCACTGCTAAATGGTAATACCAATTCTTGCCATTTACTGTTCAGAAAAGTGGATAGGATCAATGAGATGATATTTTTCAAGTGCTTTGGGCTCTTTGGAAGGTAGGACTATATAAATATCATATACTGCACTCAAGTATATAGAAGAGAATTGCTCTAGACTTCAAACTCTTCAGGGAGTTGCCCATATAATGGAATCTGTCTCAGTGAAATGGAGATTAATGAAAAACAGTGTTATTGGAAAGTTTGTAGTGTGTCATGCCAAGGTTCTATCTGTACTGATGAAACATGGCTTTCATAGCCACACTCTTTTTTACAGGTAGAAGTGAATAGAAGTGCCTGCGGTAAGTTTGTCTTAAGGCATTAGGCAGCTAGGCTATCTATTTTTAATAGTACAAGCAAAACCACAATTTTATATATAGTTTAGAGCAAAATATGTGATTGGTAATCCATTTGAAGGGTTTACTTTCTTTTAAAATAAAAAATAATCATTGCTATCTATTCTGAATTCTCACAGGATGCTGAGTATTAAAGACATCAATGAACTAATTAAGCTAATATCAATTAAGCACAAATACCTGCTATTTACTAAGTCTACACTGCTAAGCAAGAAATAGATGATCTCTGCCACCTTTGAATTCTTCAACTACATAATACAAGTAGTCAAAGGAGAAGTGGTACATTTCCTTTTTTCTTTTCTTATACTCAGAGCACCTTAAAGGGTATGCAAATGTTGGAATGAGTACACCAAAATCTTAGAAGGAATGAGCCAGTTCCCTTAACCTTGAAGGCTCAAGGAACAACAGAGATGCAAGACTAGATACATAAAAAGATTTAAAATGTAATCGGAACAGATCCTAAAAGGGTTTAAGTCAAGCTTGCAGAAGTTCTCTATTAGAGCTAATGCAATAGCTTTTGCCTCAGATTTATCTGGAGCAAATTCTGATTGGCTACATTTCCAAATTTGTAGCTAACTGACACAAGTGAGAATTTGCATGAAATGCAAGAAAGTATCAAGGAAAGCACATTATGTAATTTACAAAGAGGCACAGAGTGACCTTCACATCCCATTCAGATCACAGAACCTCTTGGTAAATTCTCTTGTTTTCTAAATTAATGTAATTCTCTAGTACATCCCTCAGAGAGCAGCTACTTTTTTGTTTCCCAGAGCATCAGATGAAAAAGGGATTAGGAACTGCAGAATAAAGACAACTTTGTTGTGAGCTAAAAATGCCCTCAGAGGAACGTGCACAGTACCCCAGAGAGAGCAAGGAATAGAAGGTTTCTTCCTTTTGAAATAATGGCTAGCTCCATGGAGATGGAAAATAGACTGACAGATCCTTTTTCCTGCTGGGAGAAAAGAAATGTAAGTGTGTGATTGGTTCGGTGACATTCATTTAAAATTTATTCATAAAACTATTCAATCATTTATTCAACAAATATATGCTGAGAACTTACAAGCAAGGTGCTATTGTAAACTCTGAAGGTAAAGTTGTTAAAACAACAAAAAAGAGCCTATTCACTTGCGACTATCTGTCTAGAGGGTAAAAAAAAGACATGAAACAAGGAAACAAATGAATAAGGCAATATCAGCTGATAGTAAGTTCTATGAAAGGAATAAATTAAAATAGTGTACCATTTGGGACTATTTTATATGGAATGGTCAGGAAAGCCTCTCTAAGGAAATAGACTCAAAGACAAGAATGAGCCAAGGGCAATGTGGGGCAGAGCCTTCCACACAAAGGGACAGCAAGCTCAAAAATCCTGAAGCTGGTGATATCTGGTTAGATCCATTAAAAGCCAGTGAGCAAAGGAAAGTGCTGTCTGAAATGGATATGGGGAGTTGGGGTGGTGGGGAGGTAGGAAGGGGTCAAAGAGTGGGGAGATTTAGGATTTGAAAAGTTTACATCTTTTTAAAACATATTTCATAAGCTTATGGCAGACAATATAATGGCTCCACAAAGTCTATCTTAAGCCCCTGCATTGTGAATATGTAACCTTATGTGGCAACAGAGAATTAATATTGCTAACCAGCTGACCTTAAAATAGGGAGTTTATTCTGCATTACTCAGGTGGGTCCAATGTAATTACAAAGGTCCTTAAATGTTGAAGCCAAAGGTACAGGAGGAGTCAATGTCAGAATGATGGTGTTTGGCCAAGACCTGATATTCCATTGCTGAGGTGGGAGATGGGAAGGGAAGAAGGAAAGCCTAGGAATGCAGACAGTCTCTAGAAGAGAAGCCTCTAGAACCCTCTAGAAGCTGGGGGAAAAAAAAAATCAAGGGAAGAGATTCTCCCTTGGAGTTTCCAGAAAAAAAAAAAAGAGCAGTTTGGGTGGCAGCCCAATGAGATTCATGTGGACTTTGAGATCCAGAACTGGGAGAAAATACATTTGTGTTGCCCTAAGTCACTGCATGTGTGATATTTTGTTATGGAAGCAATAGGAAGCTAATATAAAGCCAACGCAAGATTCTGAATTGAATACTAGGTCAGTTTTATTTAAATGTTACCATATCACCCTGACTGCTCTTTGAAGAATTGTAAAGATGCAAACCTAGAAAGAATAATTAAGAGACTACTGCAGTAGACCAGATGAAGATACAATGTAGGTATAATGGAGTAGAGTCACTGGAGAAAACAAGAAGACATTTCAGACAGGTTTTTGAAATAAAGCTAACTTTTTGAGGAATAGGAGTTTGCAGAAGAAAAATAGAGAAGTCTATCCTCGCCTTTTGAAGGAAACATTTGAGGGAATGAGGGAACTATTTGCTGAGTCTAAAGCAGAGGGGAGGATTTAGGTGAAAAGAGTGTGCTCTTTTAACTGTACTAACTTTGAGATATGTATTGCAGATATACACATTTGGAATTGAAGGGAGAGATTAGATCAATAAAAATAAGTGTGCTAGTAATCTGTATAAAGATACCTTTGTGCATGATACTGGATTAATCATTCATGGGAGAGAATATTGGGACTCTCTGTTGGATTTCTGAGTAATAACGTATCTTCAGTTGAACCACAAGATGGGACTGGTCTAGAATTCTAAAGTCTGGGAAGCCTGGGTGACTCAGTTGGTTAAGCATCTGCCTTTGGCTCAGGTCATGATCCTTGGGCCCTAGGATTAGTTCCACATTGGGTTCCTTGCTCAGCAGGAATCCTGCTTCTCCCTCTGCCTGCTGTTCCCCCTACTTGTGCTCACTTTCTCTCTCTGTCAAATAAATGAAATCTTAAGAAAAACAAAATTGCAAAGCCTGTGAATATGATGGCTTTTTTACAACATCTTTTGAGTTCAGAGCTTCTAAATACTCACCAATGATCTCTATATCTTCTACTTGTATACACAAAGATAAACTGGGGGGTTGATTAGGTGTGCACCTAAGCCTCTGCTTTTCTTTCTTGATTGTAGTTCAGCAACTTTAAAGGTAGAATCATGATGGCAGTGTTGAAGAATGCATGGTCTAAGCCCTTGTTCTAGACAAGTGGACTTGATACTCAAGCTATAGGTCTGGGTGTCTAAATCAAATACAAATATAGAAAAAATTGGAAACGATGAATTCTATATAATAAGAGAGAGACTTAAGTGAAAGATTGAGAAATGTAAAAAAATGCATCAATTCAAAGAAGCTAAGCAAATTGAAACATGGGAATTTGGTAATAAAAAAGAAAGTTGAGAATAAAAATCTGATGTAAATATAATCAATAGGTCATGAAGTTATTCCCTGAAACATTGGAAATTCCCAGCTCTTTGGAATTAAGACTATCTTTGTGCATTGTCATATAGAATGGACTAAGAAATAAAATGGTAAGACAACGAAGAGAAGATGACTGAACTTAATGTTTTGCCATGGATTAATAACCTAGCCTGTAGTCTTATGGTGCTTTATTCTGTTATTGTCGTCTTGGGTTCTGTAACTGCCTCTGAGATTCTGAACATAGCTGTGTATGTGTGCATGAGAAAGAGATTAAGATTTAGTAAAAAGAATCGGCTAACACAATTATGGAACTTTGCAACTCTCAAGATCTACAAGATGAGTCAACAAGCTGGGACCCAGGATAGCTGTTGATTTAGTTCTAGGCTGAATCTGAAGACCTGAGCAACACGAGAGCTGATGGTATAGTTTTAGCCCAAAAGCCAGCAGTCTTGAGACTCGGGAAGAACAAATGCTTGAATTGGAACCCAGTGGCAAAAAAAAAAAAAAAAAAAAAAAAAAAAAAAAACAAAAAAAAAACCATGGTCCCATTTCAAAGGCAGCCAGGCAAGAAGTCTCTTACTCAGGGGAGGGTCACCCTTTCTGTTTTATTCAGGCTTTTTATTGATTGGATGAGGTGCAGGTGCACCCATTTTAGAGAGGACAATCTGCTTTACTCAGTCTACTGATGTAAACGTTAATCTTACCCAAAACACCCTCACAGATACACTCAGAAGGATGTTTGATCAGATATCTAGGTACCCTGTAGCTCTGTTACATTGACAAATAAAATTAACCATCATCCATGGGGAGGATGGAAAGCCAACAGAGACAATAGAAAATAAGGAATGGAAAAAAGTAGGGTAGGCGGGCTCCAAATAAATTCAGAGTCAGTGAGAGCCATTACCCAGAGTGCAACTTTTGCCTGTTTGCCATTTGTAGTGCAGGAACACTGTTTAAGAGGTAATCTGTGGGATCAAGAATTAATTCTAAATGTTGACAGATGTACTAAATAGTATTGTGACATTGGACACTTAGTGAACCACTCTGAACCATGTGTTCTTTATGTGCAAATGAAAAATATAATGGGAACACCTGGGTGGCTCAGTTGGTTAAGCAACTGCCTTTGGATCCTAGGGTCCTGGAATCAAGCCCTGCATTTGGCTATTGCTCAGCAGGGAGTCTGATTCTCCCTTTCCCCTTCTCCTGCCCCCTCATGGGTGCTCTCTCTCTCTCTGAAATAAATAAATACAATATTTAAAAATAAATAAAGAGAAATATAATGATATCTGCCTCTTAAAATTGTTAGAATAAATATGACTATTTATAATTAATAAATATATGTAAAACAGCACATTGTTATATAAGTCTGAAAGAAGGATTTTTTTCAGAAGTTAACATTTGTATCAACACCATTATTTGTATTAGCAGGTTGGATCTCTTAGAAAAGCCCAGGATGAAGGCAAAATTCACTTCATCAAATGCCTTCTCATCACTGGACTTATTTTCATTTTAAAGGATTTGTTCACACATTTCTTCTCTTTTTAGAAATCATACCTTTTTGTAGAAATCAATAGTCTACAACAAGCAGATATCACCAAAACACTACAGCTCACATATTCCCGCAAAGCTTTGCTGATCCCCCAGCATTTATTATGTATCTGATTGTGTGGGGTAAGTAATCCTCCTATTACATTTAAAATTAAAGTAACCACTTTGGTCCCATAATGTCACAGAAGGTTTTACAGCACAGGAAGGACATGAGCTGCTTTTGATGGAGACTGATATCACAGGATGGGAGAGAATTAGAAGTGATATTTTTCATGTCTTTTCTCATGGCCTACCAAGTAGCGATTTTCTCACATCATACAGTATCCATTTCCCTTTATCCTAAAACAAAATTTAGTAGAAATAGAAGATGAAGTTTAAAGAAAAAAATCAATTGCGAACAATATTATACATGTTCAATGATCTTATGCTTCTTGATCTTCAAAAAGTGTCATTTGCTACATTGTTACCTTGGTAGAGGCCATGAAGTAGCCTGTAGGCTGCTCCCCCAACCCCTCCCTACCTAGAGTCAGCATGGAAAAGATCTGTTAGTAGGAGAGGTCTAGGAAGCACTATGACTCAGTATTCAGTGGCTTCTGAAGAGACTTACTTTGACAAATTAATAATGAATTATCTAAGCGGGAGTAGAAAAAATGCAAAAGAATGCTCTGAGAAATGTAGTACAATGTTAGGGTTTAGGAGGTAGGCTCTGGAGCTGTATACAGCTTGGAGTTTTAATACTGGATACAGCATGCAACAGTTATGTAACAATTGACTTATTAATTTTATAAGCAGCAAATTTCCTCCTAGATGTATTTCACATATCCAACATTGCTTAAGACAATGAGACAATATATGTAAAGGGACTGACAATTATTGTTAATAATTTTATTATTTAGAACATCCTTACACATGCATTTTTACTACCTCAGGGTTTATTTGAAGACTCAGATAGAGGTGGAATAACACAGATATATATCTATAGAACTATTATAGATACAGATATATCTATAGAACTATTTTGGAGCATAGTAAAAAGAATTTGGATGATCAATGTATCAAAATGTGAGCAATAATGAAAAAAAATAAAAGTATGAATAGATTTAAATGTAAAAAGTTAAAAGGTGAAATTCAATACCTATGTAGTTGCAAAAGATTAGGTGAATAAAATACAAATAGTAATTTTAGCAGGATTCAAACTAAAGAACAAAAAGCAATACTTTCCAGCATTCTGTATTCATTATTGTGGATAGATAAATTTATATATTTATAAACAAATTTATAAACAAATTACCACATCCAGATAGCAAAACCATAGTCAACAGAAATCTCTGGAAATCCAAGTTCTTTGCTTCCAAGGCCTGTTTTCTGCAAATAGCACCATTTTCTCACTAGCCAAAGCAAAAACAGCCTAGTAGGAAGAAACCAGTCTTCACCCATTTCTCAGCATCTTGGCTTCCTACCTGTTGGAAACAGCCCTCCAGCCTGAGCTTTCTTCATGTCCTGAGTTAGCCTCCTCTGTAGCGGTAGAATATCAGGAGCTACAACTTCATCAGCATGGTGCCTTAAAGTTAAGCAATACTTCCCATTTGACTTAGAGGAAGCAAAGGGCTAACTGTGACAAAGTAAACATTAAATTCATGAAGATCAGAGGGTTAATTTTAATTGATTTTCCAAATGACCACCCTCAAAAGGAAAACCAGGAAAAAGATGCTCAATCTTGTCTTGCAATTCAAATATGCCATAACAGATATAATACAAAAGGAATGGGAATATGAAATAGAGAATAGCACAGATATTATGAATATCTATAGAGAAGATATGAAATGCAGAGTATGGAACTGAAATGCTTCTGTTTCTGGCATCCCCATGCCAAATAACCGTGAGAATCATAGGGTAATCAAGGAATTCCCCTGGTTGTTTAAAATGGTCTGGGAAGGAAAAAGGTGTGAACTATGACCTGTGTCTGACCCAGCCAGAAATCTAGGAGTTGGCAATCTTGGGACGACTTCTGCTTACAAATGTAGAGGTGAGGAAGCAAAGAAGAATGTAGGAATCCACATTTCTTTTGAGGTCAGGTGAAGTCAACAACACTTAGCAAAGAGAGTAGACAAACGTTTCCACCTATCCCAAGCAAGGTTGGGTTAAGGGAGTCATTATCAATCCTGTAGAATATAGATTTATAATAGGAATTAGACCAACTTGGGGAAGATGAAATTAAGGTCTAAAATTATGGCGGAGGAGTTGGGGTTGTAGGATGAAAGAAAGAGTAGTTAATTAATTTGTCAGTGTGAGAAGTCAAGTTCTTTCAGAGCCATAAGTGGGACCACAATGGAGCAGCTTCCGGGAGGTCTACTAAACCCCATTCTTTCAGTGCAGCACTAGCCTCTGTGGGTCCACAGTTAAGGGTGCTGTGATTGGGCTGACAGCAGAACCAGTAGCTGGGAAGAAAAACTGCATATAGACAAGAGGAGAATGAGAACACTTGGAAACCCACCTATTACTGTACAATCCCCCCCACCTCAGACCCCTGCATCTGGCAGCAGAAACACCTTCAGAAGAATAGTCACAGATTTACTTCTGTCTTCCAAACTTTGTATACCCGCCTCCTTTAGCCAACTCTAATTTGGTACCATAGATAGAAAGAGATTCCAACTGATGTATTGTCCACCATTCCACACTAGGCCTGACTGGTAGAGTGTGAATTTAGCAGTAGAGGTATGTGGGTAGCATTACTTTTTGAGGGAAGGACTGATAGCTACAATTCTGTGGGGTCCCTGAGACCATGGATATAGAAGGGAGGTAAATTCCTGGGAACCACCAAGAACTGCCAAGGCTGATAAGAGTCAATTATTTGGAAGTCAACTGCTTTCTAGCATTACTACATGATTGATAATCAGAAGAGATCAAGGTCAAGAACACCCTCAACACACACACACACACAGTACCCTGCTGGCTTGCCAATCCCTGGGGAAGCTTTGACTGTACAATAGAGTGGCCAAAGGAACGTCTCCGAGGCTGTGCCATAAATGCTAAATGGACATGACCTCTTTCCTCTGAGTACACTGTTAAGCATGAGCTTGTCAAGCTTCTTTTTCATTGTTGCAATAGAGTCCAGCCAAGGTTGGAGGAGGCTTAATGATGAAAAAGGAAATTGTACTAGGACTAAATTTGAAGGGAAAGAAATTGCTGGATTGAACTAGACTACCTTGAATTTGTAAGATCCATTTTTTTTTTTTCAACACAAAGCAGAAACAAGACATTCGGAAATAATGTTAGCTCTAAAGAAAGTGATTATTTTCAACAAATAACTCTATGACTTTAGACTGTTTAAATCACCATAGGAACTTCCTTCAGGCTCTGTTTTCAGTGCTGAATGGTCATGACCTCTTTCTCTTGAGTACACTGCTGAGTGTGAGCATCCCGACTCATCAACCCCCTGCTATAGGCTTCTAAACTACTCTCACAAGGACCAGTCTCTGAAACTAAGTCCAGCCCCAATTTTGTGCATTCCTGGTCCTTTTTAATCCTCAAAGACTGACATGAAGTCCCTTTAAATATCTGCTGAGTTTGGAGCCTTTCCATTGGCTTAAACTTCTTTCATACAAAATAGAAAGTGATTCATCTTAAATATGGATAAAATGCTATGCCATATTCAGAGAGATTAAGAAGCTTAGAAACAATTTTGTCACAAGAATTCTGCAAAGAAAATCATTGAATTGTGCAATTCTAATAACTTACGGAGAGACTCAAAAATTTCTACAAATGTTTAGGTCAAGGGTTATTCGATGAAGCATAATTTGAGTTCATATAAGAAGTGGACACCTAACATGCAAGAATAAAAACATTATAATACACAAGCCTGCTGCTTGCTTTTGTGGGTCCTAAAAAGACACTTGTGTAAGCTTTCAGGAGATTATTTAAGAGACCCAAATAGACTCAGTCACTGTATTTAACTTGGCATATCATAGTCCTCAACATTATAGTAATCTAAACACTGAAAGTATGCCAGATCTATAATGTCTTTTTATAAAAGTGTAAATGGGAAAAATACGAAAAATGTTTTAAGTCAACAGTGTACCAAATCACACCACATATTGTTTTTTTTCTGGATCTACTTGAAGATCAATAAATGTTGCCCTGTTGTTTTTTGTTTTTTTTTTCTAAACAACCAATTCTGTATGATTTTGCTAAGGCTTTTTCTTCAAAATAAAAACCAAACAAAATCAAAGGATACATAAGTTGTAGTAACATTTGGGGAAAATATATTGATATATTTCCTTCAAGTGATGCTACCCAACTTGCTGGATAAGATCTGCCCAGGAGAAATAGATATAAATTGTAAGTAGCTGGATTATTGATTTTAAAGAAAAGTTGTGGAAATGATTTAGATAAACATGAATTCAGTCGATCCTCATTCTAACCCTGAGATGTCTGATTGTGAATCATTCCTTAACAGACTCATTCATAGCTGTTGAGAAAAAAATAATTCGCTGTTTATATTCTCTAAATTAAAGGATGATTACAAAATTACTCCTTTCCAAGATTCCTCCAATTGAAAACTACCACTATGTTTGAAATCTTTTCATAGACTTATTTGGCTAAAATTCTACCCCCTCTTTCCAAAGAAAATGAATATAATAACACAGGCAATTACCCTTTGCTGAGCATTTATTATGTGCCAGAAATTCTTTTACATCCATCAAGAGCAATGCTTCATATAATCCTTGAAGAAAACTTTGAGGAAAGTATTAATATTACCTTCATCTTACAGATGAGAAAACTAAAATTTAAAGAAGTTAAGTAACTTACCAGAAGTGGCACAGCTGAATAATGGTAGAATTTTGTGCTCTAAATATTTAAGAATATTTATATGTATACATATATATATACATATATATATATTTAAGAAATATGCATACATATACATATGTATGTATACAAATATTTAATAAATATGCATACATATACATACATATGTATACATATACATACATGATTGTCTTTGGCAGGAGTACCCTTCCTGCTCTGATTGTCAACATTCTATTTAGTCCTGAATATGAAGCTTGGTATGATTGTCAGAGGTAAATCTGATTTCTATGTCAGCTGTTCTTACTCTATAATAGCTCATATTATATTAATTTGAAACATTCTTTTTTATTTCCATATCCTCAATTTGGCTACATTTTCTAAGTATAATGAATATGTCTTTTTTATATTTATTATTATTGTTGTTATTGCTATTCTTAGTGTGCTAAGCATCATATGTGATGCCACCTGCGTAATTAATGCTCTACTACACATGTTTTCTGGATGAAATTATATAAAATTAAATTAACATCAGCATCTTGTAAGCTTGTTTCTTTTTTTTTGTAACTGACAAAATGTAGGGGAGCATGAAAAACTTAAATGCCAAAGAGATTAATAAATATTTACTATTCAGTTACAGGAACAAAAAATTAAAGAGTGATGGAAATTCTTTTTTTTATTTTAAGATTTTATTTATTTATTTGACAGAGATCACAAGTGGGCAGAGAGGCAGGCAGAGAAAGATAGGAGGAAGCAGGCTCCCTGCTGAGCAGAGAGACCCATGCGGGGCTTGAGCCCACAACCCTGGGATCATGACCTGAGCTGAAGGTGGAGGCTTTAACCCACTGAGCCAGCCAGTTGCTCCAAGAATGAGGGAAATTCTGCTGGATAGATCAAAATGTCCTAATCAATCAGGTTAGGTGGTGATGACAAAGAGGACTGGTCAAAGCCCTCACTTTTAGTGGGTAGACTGCAGCCTCATTTTTAACTCTAGTTCAAGGTGAAATCTGAACAAGTTACATTAAAGGACCAACTATAATATATCCATAAGGATGAAAAGAACAGGGAAGAGGAAATAATAGAAGCAAAATTTTACAAGCTGTGAGATAGATCGAAAAAAAAAAAAACCCAAATAACACTCTAGAGCAGGGTTTGGTGAATATTTTCTACAGCACCATAGTAAATACATTTGGTTTCTGCACCACACAGCCTCCATAATGATTACTCAACAGTGCCATTGTTTTGTGAAAGCAGCCACTGAAAATACCAAAATGAATGGGTGCAGATCTGTTCTAATAAAACTTTGTCAAAAGAGGTGGTAGCAAGCAAGCTGTAGTCTGCAGTCTCTGAAAATCCACAGACTTAATGAAAATGCACCCAAGCTCATAGTGGAAGAAGTTTGGAAAAGTCTAATTTACACCTGAGAGGGGCAGGAGGGTTCAGAAATTGGCAATGACAGGCAATTCTAAATTTGGTATGCACCCCAGGGTGTACTCTACCATCCCATACAACCTCGCCACTGTCTTCTACCACCCTCAAAAAACCCCTGGAGAATACAACCCTGAGAGGATAGATCAGCAGGTACCTGGACTGGAGAATACCAGGATTAAGAGAAAGCAGTGGTGATTTTCTGAAAGAAGAACATGGTGAGAGCTATTCCCCCCTCCATTTCCACTATGAGGATTCAGCAGGCTTGCAGCCTAGTTTACCCTCCAGGAAATACATTGAAAGAACGTTATCTGATCAATAAAAACTAGCTCCAAAGAATATTGTGGATCCCGTAATGTATGATATAGTGATTTTAACTCACAGTCAAGCCCATCAATAAGTGGAAAACATAAAACAAAAAGTGATATCTAAAAAGAAACATTCAGAGAAGGAAAAAATAAGTCCTTTGAAATTTACATATGTTACCATAAATTCAAAATCAGTAAAGTGGTGTATGGATGGCTCAGTCAGATAAGCATCTGACTCCTGATTTTGACTCAGGTCATGGGATCTCAGGGTCATGAGATTGAGCCTTGCGTCATGCTCTGTGCTGAGCATGGAGCCTGCTTGATTCTCCCTCTCCCTTGGGGGTGCCTGTGTGGCTCAGTGGGTTAAAGCCACTGCCTTCGGCTCAGGTCATAATCCCAGGGTCCTGGGATCAAGCCCCATGTTATGCTCTCTGCTCAGTAGGGAGCCTGCTTCTCTTTCTCTCTCTCTCTCTCCCTGCCTCTCTGCCTACTTGTGATCTCTGTCAAATAAATTAAAAAAAAAAAAAAAAATTCTCTCTCTCCCTGCCCTTCCCCAATCCCACTTACACATTTTCTTTCTCTCTCTTTCCAAAAAATAAATAAATAATTAAAAATAAAATCAGTAAAATATTGGGAATGTAAGATGTAGAGTTCTCTCAGAAAGTAGATCAAAAACATTAAAAAGTATGTACAAAAATGATTTGAAAAAACTATTTGAAAGAATGGAATCTGCTCAGATGTTACAGAATCTGAATATAATAGGGAATTAAAGAATGAGAAAAGAAAAAAATGAAAGAGGACTAAATAATTCGATATATATTTTCATAATTCAAACTCATGCATTCATAGATTAAAATGGTCCAAAAAGTGCCAGGACTACAGCTATAAAAGATCCCTGCCAAGACATATTATCATGAAATTTTAGCATAGTGGGGGGAAAAAGAATATCCTGAGAGTGTTCAGAGACCAAGAAAAAGAAATAATAAAGAGGGGAAAAACAAGTCAAAATCAGATTACAAGTACAGGGTTAAGAACTAATAAGGCAAGATAAATACAAAGAAAACTACAACTGGCATATCATTGTAAAACTATTGGAAATCAAAATTAAGGAAAAGATAATGAAAAGAGACAGAAATAAAAATGTCCTACTACATATAGTCATGTTGGATTAAAGTACTGGCAATAAATTCCCATTTCCCCCTCAAGAGGAACATTCTGATCTACCCATGAGAAAACAGGTCTGTTCCAAGGTCAAGTTCCTTCATATAAATTTCAAATTTACATGAGGTTATTTACTTGAAGTCCTCATGCTTTCATCCATTTTTGTCATATTTTCCACTAAGTCCTTGAATATATATTTATAATATCTTGCTTTAAATTTTTTCAACTAATTATAAAGTATTGGGCATCATAATAGCAGGATTTATTAAGTTCTCTTCATTTTAAATGTAGGTAATATTTTAAGCATGTCTAGGAATTGCATATTGCACAACAGAGATGAATTATATCATCTTCCTTAAGGGGTTGAGTTTTTTTCTGTCAGACAGTCAAATTAGAGGTGATATCTGTTGGTGTGGCTAGGCTTACTTTTATTATCTGTTAGTTCAGGTCTGCTTTGGGTTCAAACTCAGTACTGGGATGTGCCCTTACTCTATCTCTAAGGCAAGGCTCCTCCAAGGTCTCAGCTAAGTACCTAACTAAAGTGTTCAGTTCAATCTTCCATTCTGTTACCACTTCAATGTCCCTGAATTTCACATTTCTGCAACAACAGGTGATCCCTGAGAGACCCTCAACATCTCTTGTCCAATAGTAAGGAACCCATGATGAATGTCTGTAGTCTTCTCTCTGTTATGCCCTGCTGTAAATTCTGGCTACGTCAGCAGCTCAGAATTCTTAGTTATGCTCTTGCAGTTTACTGAGACTAAAGCTGTGCTTGGGATCCACTTGCATGTTCCTTGTTGGAAAAGTGTTCCAAAGCAGAAATCTGTGCGTATGTTGGGGGTGATCATGGAGCTCACTCTTCGTGGTTCCCATTTGCCAAGGATCACAGTCTGCACTGCCTATCATTCAATCCCTCAACATTATTACCTAACATAGGTTTTCTCAAATTTAAGGAATTTATGACTGGGAGGGCAAGTCTGTTAACCAGTTACACCTCTATGGCTGGAAGGAGAAGATTCAGTTTTTAACTTGAAAGGTAAAGTCCTTTTTTTTTTACTTTTAATAATTACAATATAGAATAGTATTAGAAGATTGGTTCTGTGTATCCAGTGTAATTTCTTTCTTTCCAGACTCTACTTTTTTCCTCCACATACCTTTCAAAGGGAATATTTGTATGAGCCCTAGAAATCTGACCCAGGACAAACGGGCTTCTGGCACAATCTTAAGGAAATAAGATGTGTAGGCCTTAGCTTATCAGCTACCTGGTGACATTTGAAGTTCTTTGCTCTTTTTTTCTGTAAATCTGACCAATAACAATTCCTCGGCAGTACATGATGTAAGTGAATTCCTTTGTTTCCAACCTATGGAGTACTTCTTCAGTTTCTGTAATTCTGCACCTGTAAGACTTCCAAGTCATCTTATGAACTGCTTTCATGAAAGTTATTCAACTAATAATCATACTAATAATGGCAGTATCCATAAGCTGTTACCTCAAGCCACTTTTTGTCTTCTTAAAATTCTCGTGTCTTATCATTATCTTCCTTACTGCTATCAGCAAGCGTTCTTGCTCTTTCCTAATTATTTGATTTTCTGTGACAGGAAGGTGTCCAGGGCAGATGCTCCAGGGGCCCAGAGATCCGTCAACTGCAGAGCTTCATAAAATGGCGCCTGGCGATTTGCCAGAAGGTGTGTCTAGAGTGACTGATCGTAAACAGGAAGTACTACCTATTGGCTGTTGAACTATTGCTATGCTGTGGGTACTTGGTCACAAGCTTAAGATTGGTGGATGCATATCGCTGTCTATGCTGATTGGCTTAGCTCCCCTATATAAGCGATGACCATAGGAAATAAAGCGCTTTTTTTGAAACCCAACCGGAGGGGGGGTCGTTATTATCGCTGCTGGACGGCGATAAATGGTGGCCCCTACAGGGAACTGGAAGCTCAAGGTGGGCTTCGTGGGCTTGGACCCTGGCGCGCCCGACTCCACCTGGTACGGCGCGCTGCTCATTGACGGCTCCGAGGCTCCCAAGCGTGGCAGCATCCTGAGCAAGCCGCTGCGCGGGAGGCAGACATAGGGAAGCCCCTGAAGCGCAACGCCTTCTACCGCAAGCTGCAGAATTTCCTGTACAACGTGCTGGAGCAGCCGCGCGGCTGGGCGTTCATCTACCACGCCTACGTGTTCCTGCTGGTCTTCTCCTGCCTTGTGCTGTCGGTCTTCTCCACCATCAAGGAGTACGGGAAGAGCTCGGAGGGAGCACTCTACATCTTGGAAATCGTGACCATTGTGGTGTTCAGTGTGGAGTACTTTGTGCGGATCTGGGCGGCGGGCTGCTGCTGCCAGTACCGCGGGCTGGAGGGGGTGGCTCAAGTTCTCCAGGGAGCCCGCTTTCTCCGTTTCTAACAGTGCACTGAGGTAAGGGACGAATTTATTTAGAAGAAAATTCTGGCCAGAGAAGTTTTAGGAAAGTTCACTGATTATAGTGACAGTTGCAACGTAAGCTCACTGGTGTTAGTGACGATCTTGAGAAAGTTCACTGTTTTAGTGACGATAGCAGACTAGTCTTTTCTTTGCTTCTTGGCTATTTATTTCTGATATACTATGGGTTCAGAGGTCTCAAGAATACGTATGGAAGGGCCTCTGCGGGAGTTGCTAAAAGCAAATGGAACTCCTTTGAAAATGATATCCAAGGGAATCCCCTGCCAAAAAATGGAAAACAGGGCCCACAGTCCTGGGGCCCACAAATATATGGGGCCATACAGACAATCCCTCAGAGCTACTATCCCCTTTCCAGCTCCATAGAGCAACAAAAGGAAGCACAGGACTGGATCTCTGTGCCTCCACCAGAGCAATATTAACTCCCGATATGGGAGTTCAGCCAATCCCTACTACTGTCTGTGGACCACTACTGAGGGAACTGTAGGATTACTACTGGGTAGAAGTTCTAGCACACTGAAAGGATTACAAATTACACCCGGAGTCATTGATCCTGACTTTACAGGTGAGATTAAAATTCTTGCCTCATCCCCACGGGGTATTGTCTCTATTTCCCCTGGAGACCGCATAGCGCAATTGCTAATTCTGCCCAACTTCAATTCTTGAGTAACTCCTCCTCTAATTGGGCCATTATAATGACTAGTACTACTGCTAAATTTGACAATCATTATCCCTCCCACCCTTTATTACAATTCTGGAAACAACATTCCATAATTTTCCCAAGGATAACCAGCCAAAAACCTATTGATAACGCCCCTGTGGTGTTTTCTGATGGTTCCAATAATGGAACTGGCGCCTTGATGGCAAATGGGAAAATTAATACATTTTTGTTTCCCACTACCTCTGCTCAACATGTGAAATTATTAGCAGTCACTGAGGTCTTCAAGGCATTCTACTTTTGCCCCTTCAATTTATTTTCTGATAGTAAATATGTAGTATATGCACTATCTCTGTTAGAAACAGCAGGAACTATATCTACTAGCTCTTCTGTACATACCTACTTAAGAGCATTACAAGTTCTTATTTGGAACAGGAAGCATCCTTTTTTTATAGGGCATTTAAGAGCACATTCTAACTTACCTGGGCCCCTCTCGTTGGGAAATGCCCTGGTCGATTCTGCTACTAAAGATCCACATATATTTAACTCTATAGAAGCAGCAAAAACCTTTCATGAGAAATTCCATGTGAACGCTTCTACCTTAAAATTAAAATTCACACTTACTAAAGCTGTAGCTCGTGATATAGTTAAATCCTGTGAACGCTGTGTCTCCTTACTCCCTTAACCTTCTTTGGGAGTCAATCCAAAGGGGTTACTCCCTAATCACATATGGCAAATGGACGTAACACATATGCCCGAATTTGGACTCTTAAAATATGTTCATGTTTCCATTGACACTTTCTCTGGATTTATGATGGCCTCCTTGCATTCTGGAGAAAAACTAAAGATGTTATCGCACATTGTTTGCATTCGTTCTCTGTTCTAGGGATACCAAAACAATTAAAAACAGACAATGGCCCTGGTATACCTCTACTACATTTAAACAATTTTGTGCTACATTTGGAATCACTCATGTCACTGGTATCCCCTACAATCCCCAGGGTCAAAGCATAGTGGAACGTGCCCATCTAACTATTAAAAATACCTTATTTAAACAAAAAGGGGGAATAGGAGATACATTCCGATCCCCAAGAGACAAACTATCCACTATCCTCTACATTTTAAATTTCTTTCTTTTTTTTTTTTTTTAAAGATTTTATTCATTTATTTGACAGAGAGAGATTACAAGTAGGCAGAGAGGCAGGCAGAGAGAGAGAGGAGGAAGCAGGCTCCCTGCTGAGCAGAGAGCCTGATGTGGGACTCGATCCCAGGACCCTGAGATCATGACCTGAGCCGAAGGCAGCGGCTTAACCCACTGAGCCACCCAGGCGCCCCCGTTTTAAATTTCTTGAATGTGGATAAAAACCAGCGTACTGCCGCCGAAAGACATTGGTGCACACTAGGCAATTCTCAACCTAAGGTTCTTTGGAGGGACCTTCTGTCGAGTCAATGGAAAGGCCCAGACAAGTGTTAATCTGGAGCTGAGGCTCTGTTTGTGTCTTTCCAGAGAACGCTCCATCCCCTATTTGGGTCCCTGAATGGCTGGTCAAGCCAGTCTTACACTCGGTACCAAAAGAGGCAGAAGCCCAAAAGGACGACAGCCATGGTGACGATAATTCGGATGATGATGATCCATGCACTCCTGACCATGACATCGGGACAGACCCTTTGGGCCACTGTTAAAGCCTGGCCCTATCCACTCCCTTTAACGTCTTCCTTTGCTATTTACCCCACACTCTTAACTACTAATTTATTATGTAACTCCTCTTAAAAGCACAACTTTTCCCAAATGTTTGAAACGAGTGTTGAAGTGCAAACTTGTTTGCCTACTCCTGTTTGTATCCGCCCCCCCTTTATGTTTCTTGTCAGTAACAGTACAACCTGAACTGTACGTTGAACACTTGCTTCCTTACACAATGTTGGAATGCTACAGGCTTTTCATTTACTATGATAATGCGTATTCCAGTGTTTTTGCCTATTCCTGTCTCTGTCCCAGAGGGAGACCTTCCAGTTTTGCTGAGACATAAAAGAGACTTTGGTATCACCGCTGCCGTGGTGACAGCTGTTGCCGCCTCCGCTGCTGCCGCCGCTGCCGCTGCTACTGCACTTGCCATTGCTATTCCTACAGCCAAGGAGATTAATCAACTGTCTACGAATACTGCAGAAGCTCTACAAACCCAGAGTGAAATTAATGATCATCTTGCTGCGGGTATTCTTTTTGCTAATCAGTGGATTGACTTGCTACAAGAACAAATGGACATTGTAGTACAACTACTGACTGTAGGATGCCTTCGCTCAGATGCTGGACTCTGCATTACTCCAGTTGCATATGATAACCTCACTCGAGCAGCTAATTATTCCAGGGAACTATCCAAGATGCTTACAGGCAACTAGAGGGCCAGATTCGAGAATCTGACAATACAGCTTCATGCTAATATTGTTAACATTAATGCCAGTAAGGTAGAAGTAGCTTCAGTATCTCAATTTGTTGCCTTTATGAAAAAATGTTGTAGGATGGGGGAAGCAATGGTTTGGGTTCATATCCATGGGTGGATTGCTGATATTCGCTGTGGTGTGTTGCTTATGGTGCATTTGCCCCATGATGAGGATTCGTAAAAGAGACACCATTGCCATCAAACAAGCTCTGTTATCCATTGAGTCCGGACAGTTGCCCCAGGTATGGCTCAGTATGTTGGATCGGTAGTCAAAGACGGGTAAGATCGTAGGCGGAATATACCAACCTAAGACAGGACATGATCCTATAAGCATCATGATCCAATGACGGGTAAGGATATTCTTGGCCTTGCGACAACCTAAGACAGGCACGACCCCTGCTGAGTCTTTCCTTCTACCATAAAACAAAAAGGGGGAACTGTCGAGGGCGGATGCTCCAGGGGCCCGGAGATCCGTCAACCGCAGAGCTTTGTAAAATGGCGCCTGGTGATTTGCCAGAAGGTGTGTCTAGAGTGACTGATCGTAAACAGGAAGTACTACCTATTGGCTGTTGAACTATTGCTATGCTGTGGGTACTTGGTCACAAGCTTAAGATTGGTGGATGCATATTGCTGTCTATGCTAATTGGCTTAGCTCCCCTATATAAGCGATGACCATGGGAAATAAAGAGCTTTTTTTGAAACCCAACCAGATGGAGGGTCGTTATTATCACTGCTGGACGGCGATAGGAAGGATGGGTTGTTATTTGTTAGATTTGCCCAGTACATTCTGTAGTTGCTAGGTGATACCAGCCAGCACCAGCCTAAAATACTTAATAATCTTCAGATTAACTTTTCTTGTTACTTTCCCTTTAAGCAGCCCAAGGCACCTGGACCACAGTGATTTAGGCTGCATTATAAAACTCCTGGGATTAAAGAAATTTTCTGATTGGTTCACAGATTAATGTAAAGGATAGATTAATTTTTGTGGACTACTGGTTCAGCTGAAGCAGCTGCTCGTATTTTAAACCACTAACGTCATCATATTCTAGCATACAGAAGTATGGTTTTCCTAAGAATGAAGATATCCGAAAGAGGAACTAATAAGGCATATCTAAGCAGGGTGTTTGGTAATCATGAGATAAGACTCTAGAGGGATTAGAAGCATGAGGATGCATTTCTGTCAAATTATTAGTTCATGATAACCCGTTCCTCCTTGTCACACCTGGCTGCATAATTCCTATCCAATTAAAAGTGACATTTTCTGGTGATGTTAGCAATTTAGTTGCACACTTTCTTTTTTATTTGAGAACCTTCTTGGAAGACTGATCACTGAAGACTGGAGATGTCTTTGTTCCTCAGATGCTGTTATACATACTTAGTGAGGAAAAATTGTCAAAAATATGTTGCATTGGGCCTGGCTATTGAACGGTGAAAGTTATTCCCCTGTTGTTTGGTTCAAGGCCACGATGCAGTCTGCTTCATTTGTTCCGTTTCACCAATCACTGCTGACAACTATTCGTCTATTTTTAAGAAGTCCCTTTTCATTTAAATTAATTGAATTGCATGTTTCTTATAAATAAGGAATTGGTTAAAATGAGGGACCCTAATTCTAAATCATATTTTAAAAAATTATCCATTGTACTTGTGTGAGCTTTGATGAGGAACAGTTTCCAAAATCACCAACACCCCCTTCCTCAACTGGAAAAAATCATCTTCCTATATGGTCTCTCCACTTCTTCCAGAATAAAGATCTATCTCCTTGACAAGCACACAAGGTCATTCATGATGTGTCTCGAACCTTCCTATATTTGCTTAACTACCCTATACTTTATCATACTAAAATTGTACTTTTTTCCAAAAATGCTCAGTCCTGTCACTTATATATGTGTCCACATTTACTATTTCCCTAGCTGCAAATGACCAATGAAATCTTACTTACTCTTTAAGAATCAGTTCAAATATCTACTACTTTTAACCCTTTGACTGCTCTAAAGGAATAATTTTGCTTCTCTGTCATATGTTTACCAGGTTGACTTACCATTTATATTTTAGTTCATCATATTTTGATTCCTTGATTATCCATATCCAACTAGGTAAATTATGTGAAGGAAGGTATTAGATCTTCTACAATTCAGTAGGCCAGATATCTAGGATAATAAGTACCTGGTTCTCTGCAGGGGTTTTTATTGCTTGAATTTACAAATAAAAATGCAGGCACCTAGGAGCCTACCCAGAGGCACACACAAAGTTAATAGGAAGCCTGTGATTAAGATTCAAATAAATCAGGCTAATAGGTTGTCAACCACACCAATTAAAAGAGGTACAATATTTTAAAAAAATATTTAGAAGAGGATTAACTAGGACTCAAAGCACAGGCTTCTTGAATTAATCATTATAAATAAGGGGATAATTAAAAATAAAAATTGGAACCAGAACTCTATGTGTTTCATCCCCTAAGAACAAGAATCATTTCCATCTAATACAATAAATAAAATAGCATTCATTGCAATATTCAATGAGCTATAGAATCTAAAGTGAAATCAGGAACTTAATTCTGTGTTTTATCTACTCCAGGCCTATTAATGAAAATTAAATTTCAAGTTAATAGCAATAAGATGAAAGCACATGAGTTCCACAGAGTATTGTAAAAGGGTAATTTAGTATGTAAAAAGAACAGAAGCATTTTTAATGTATAATATTTTTAAATTATTGTATTACAGATAAATTCACAATTCCCACTATCATTTATATCTTAGATTCCTTTTATAAACAATTAAATTTTAAGACAAAACATCATTGACAGTAATTTTCCATGAAGAAATGGAAAATGCAGCAGTTTAGATGTTTTTGGCTATAACAATCAAATAATTAGCTAAAACAGACATGAGAATGGCTAAAATGCATTTTTGCAGGTGGTGATAACTCTGGGACAAATGTACCTGGATTGGTTCAGATATTCTTAGATATTTTCCACCAGGACATATGAGGGCTGTTCCAACTCCTGCTGTCTTATATAGATTCTACAATATCCAGGTAAAAACAAGGAGCATTTACTACTAGTTTTGTTTTTAGTTAGAGAGAAACATTATTTCCAGTAGTCTCCCAGTAGTCATTTCCTCCATTGTCATTGACCTGGGGTGGTTAATAAGCTATGCCATAAAATCACAGAAGGCTGAGAAAGTAGTTGGTATTTTCAGCTCTTCTATGAGGCAGCAAGCTTCATCACATCCTGTGTATATTCCTACAACTACACTTATTCTATCACGCATGTATCTTCCCCTAGACTGTAGGCTTATTGACGAAAATAATTTTAATTCATATCCTTAATGGTTTAATAAATTTATTTTTCAATAAGTGAAAGAGAGAAAGAAAAAGAAGGGAGAAAGGAAATGAGTAAATTTTAAATGTGGCAGAACTCCTCCCTTGGCTAGAGAAAAATACCAAGCTAACTGAGCAACACCAGAATGGTATATCAATCTTCTTTATTTATTGAAGCTCTTTTGGAATATTATTATGTATATATACACTCAGGCTTCTCTCCAAAAGCCAAGCTACAATTCCTTTCCCCTTGGCTCAATATACTTGCCCGGGATGCTACTTAGTTTTTTAGAGGTTGCATTAAAAGATCCAAAATCAGATAAATAATTTAGCCATTGCTACTTTTGATTGCAAGAAATTCTTGTTTCCTTCAAATCATGTCATCATTCTGAGGCTGTTTAATTTTTAACCACAATGAAGTTGAAAATATCACCTGACTGGGTGGGTAATTAGGTAAAAATAGCAGAAGTATGAATTGAATACAATTCTGCTGCTTTGATGTATAGCTTTGGAATCAAATGTGCACTACTTAGAGCACAGACTTTAAGTTCCTGTGGTCAGCTCCTTGGTTCATTCATTTTCAAATGCCAGCCTATGCTATATGCTAACAAAGGTCAAGACTTAACTGTAATATAATGCCCTTCACAGTGAATATTGCAAAATAATGGGCTTAGTCTCACTGAGGTCCAAGGCAGAGGGCTTTCTACAGCTCTACAAGGAACAGTAATAAAGCAGAAAACATAGCCTGGAGTAGCTTAGTGCTTTTCAAATGACCAGCACTGCTGAAATCTGTCTCTTAATAATAGAATGAACATTTCTGACAAAATTCATGGCTTAATAGGAACAGTAGCATAAATACTTTTAAAAAGGAAAACTCGCAAAAAAAAAAAGTACTGAAGGAAACAAAATTGTTTATCTTTCTTGTTGATAAGCATGAGTTGTATTTAGACATGCTTTATATATGCCACCCTGATCATAATTTAAACATAGTTTGTTCTTAGAGCATAGCAATTTTTAAGGGTCATTCTTAATTTACATTTCATTCACTTCTTACTTTATTATTGCAATAATTGCCTTATATATACTTGACCTCAATGGGTTCTTAGTGTTGCTAAATGAGGAAATACGTGAGTAAATTATTGAAAAACTCCTTTCCTTCTTTCTCCTACCTTGAGGTTGTCTTCACCAACATCAGTGCTGCACATGACTCTTTCATATGGGAAGGCCATCCACTGTGCTTTCAGATATAAATTCCTTGTTTTAAATTGTCAGTTACATTTGCAGAACACATCCCTTTTATAAGAATGTGCCATTATGATATTATAAAATATTACCTTGCCAGATATATGATCAGGCTCTTGAAAATATAACTCATTTACCACTTAACATTATGACCTCTATTTAGCCCAGTGCAGTCAACCAAAAGGTGGTAAAATATTTCAATAAATATTTATTAAACAAATAAAAAATATAACAAGTACTACTAGCACTATAGAGGAATTTAAGACAATCAGTAATCCTAGCTTTTAAGAGAATTAAAATCCAGTGATAGAACATGAAATAACAAAGCTAACTCACATTTATAATTTTGAAAATTACTTGTTGATGAGAGTTCAGAGAGAAGTGTTCTCTCTGATGTTGTTTAGTGATTTAGTGATTTAGACACATGACAAATCATCAAATATTTTAACTGGTATTACAACTGTAAAATGATACCTCAACATAGAAGATGAAATAAACTTTTTTTTTGTTTTTTCTGGGATGCTTTAAAGAAAATGTGACATATGATCTGGGTAAATGGAGGAAAACTTCATCAGCACACAAAGGAAGAGAAAAAGTCCAGAAGTTAGTATCAAGAACAAAAGTTCTGAGATATTGAAAGGGTGAATTAGAATAACAGAGAAGAGTGTGTCATGACTTAGCCATAAACTTTTATGAGAAGTTAGGATCGGGGAGTGGTGGAAAGACAAGGAATAGAGCTTACAAAGTTGATTGGTGCTATATTTTGAAGAAAATAATTAAAGAATTTAAATGTTGTCCATGAATAAAACATTATACAATACCTATACAATTTTTAAATACAATTTTTTCTAGGTATAGTGGATAAAACATAAACAATATTTGTGACAGAAATGATTAAGATGCAGTATTTTCTATCAAGGAGCTGATGGCTTAGAGAGGAAGACAAACTAGTGATGAGCTACTATAGCATGGAACATGAGAGATATGTCTAACGGAATATGAAGGTAATCAGAAAAACAGAAAATACTGTAGGTCTTTCAAATAAAGTAAGTATAATATCAGTTAATTGGTTATACCAGTGATTAAAGAGCTAAGAAGCTAAATGAATATTAAAAGCAGCAGAAAACCACAACCAAAATAGGTCTAAAGGCACAAAGGGGAAACCATGGTGGTTCCAGAGTCCAGAATTCAGGACCATCTGGTGAGGGTCACTACCACGATGGGAGGTGTTATTACAGGGTTTGAAACCACTACAGGTAGAATTATCCAGCTAGAACTAGGACTACAAAAGAAATCAATGCCAGAGATATCTCTTGATGATGAATGAGAAAGAGAGAAAGAGAGAGAGAGAGATGGATGTGGTTTTCTGGTATATCAATCAGAGCCAGGGAAAAATAGGGAACATGTGTGAAAATTTACATAAAAATTATCATTAAACATGTGAAATAGAGGATATGTAAATAATAACAGAGATTTAAAAACCTCCTGCAAAGATGTGTTTAAAATGCATTTTTCTGGACAAGTTGAAATTAAATAGATGAACAAGGGAAAATATTTTTAATAGGAGGGAACATGTATAAAACTATAGAACTTATAAAAACAATTGCTTTCAGAGAAATTTAAATATTTCAGTATGGTTGGTGATAAGAGCATTTATGAAAATCTAACTAAGGACAAGTCACTGGGGTAAGGCTCTAGCCATATTGGATCAATGGAGACTCATAAAAACATTTTATCTAAGAGAGTTGCCTAACCAGAATTAGGATTTAGAAAGATTAATCAAACATAATGGAGGATATATTTCAAGGTCAAGAGAATGAAGGTTAAGAGACTGGAAGATTTACCCAAAGGGAAAATTGTGTGTCTTGAAATTGAGCAAAGGCCATGAGAAAAGAGAATGGACATATGGAACATATATTTAATTGACTTTGGGGAAAATATCAGGTTGAAGGTGAAAAGCATAAGAAACTTAGTTTAATTTTTTTAATTTTGAGGTCCATGAAGGATGTCCAGGATTTGACAATGAGGTATTCAGTCAAGGAACAATTTGGGGAATTCTTAGCATTTGGAAGTAGTTAAACTAATGGAAGCAGGTGAGATGTCAATATAATCAATACAGTATATGGAGGAAAACAAAAAGATGACTGAGACTAAAAGTCATTGAATTATTAAGGTTAAAAGGAATGGTAAGTTAAAGAAGAACCATCCGAAGACAGAAAAGTCAGAGCTGAAATTGTGCTCTTCTGGGGCACTTTTGGCTTCAAATCAAGTACTTATATTCTCCAGTTTGGTGTTAATCCCACAGGTAGTCTGATCTTTTCCAAGATGATGTTCCAGACTCCCATGCCGCAGGGAGGATATCCACTTTGAGTACATTCAATCCCATCTTCCTGTTGGGATCCAGTTGCCTCCACTAGCTGCTGTATTTCAAGCTTTCAAACTACCACAAAATCCTTTGTTTCTTTATCATGGTAGTGGTGGTTGCTTTGGCCTTTGTTAATCTCTGGGTGTCACTTTATCTCCTGTTGGCTTTTGACTTTTCTTTAAACATTTTAATCCATTTTTAAAACCCTTCTTTTCCAAATACTAAGAGTAATTTCTGTTTTTCTGTTTTTATCATTAGACTGTGACTGATACAAAAGTGTATTGGGGTCATGCAAAACTAAGAAGGGGGTCTTTAAAAGAAGGATGTAGGGACACCCAGGTAGCTCAGCGAGTTAAGCTGCTGCCTTTGGCTCAGGTCATGATCCCATGACAAATCCCATTGACAAATATCAAGCACTTATTACACTACTAGATGCTAAAAGTAATTGAAACAGTGCCAGTATCTTCACATTCAATGTAATTCCAATCAAAATGACAATAGAATTTTTTGAGGAATTTAATAAACTAATTCTATATTTTATGTATGACTTAAAGTGTCTCAAAGTAGATAATATATTCATGAAGAAGAATGATGATGTGTTGGTAGATGACATTATTAGCATAGGGACAGGCAGATAAAGAATGTATAGAAAATAATGGAAAGGCCAAAGAGGCCAAATCTTATATAGGAATTTAATATATATAAAAGAGATAGCATTATACATAAGTGAAGAAAATATCAATAAATTTTGCTGAGACAATTACCCTCCATATTAGAAACAAATTAAATTGGTTCCCACCTCATTCTTACACTCCAAAAAAATAAATTCCAATTTATTTACACTTTAAATGTGAACTGCATGGGCCAACACTTTTAGAAACCATGAAAGAATATTTTTATGACATTTTATGTAGGCAGTACTTTCTAAAAGTAAACAAATTGTGCAAAGCACAAACCTCACATACCTATAAATACTACCATATCAAATTTTAGAACTTTATGTCAGTAATCTTTTGCTAAATTAAACCTACCCCAATACTTAGTGGCTTGAAAAAACAAACATGTATAATTAATCATGAGAATATGAGTCAACTAATAAGTTTAGCTGATTGGCTATGCTCAGTTGATCCAGGTTCAGTTTTTATGTATATTGGGGTCAACTGATAGATCAGTGGGTAGTCGACTGGCTGTTGTTGGGGCAATGGTACTGACAGAGCCTTATATCTCTCATTCAGCACATGAGCATGGGTGTGCCCACATGTTAGTAGCAGTGTTCTGAGAGAGAGAAAAGATAAGCCCTCTTGAGGCACGGACTCAGAACTAGCACAATGTTGCTTCCTCCAGATTATTTTGGCCAGAAAAAGCTAAATAAAGCCTATCCAGATTTAAGAGGTGGGAAAATAGGTTCTATCTGCTGGAAGTTCATAAAATGTTACTATAAAAAAAGTAAAAATATAAGCCAGGGAATATATTTATAATAAATTGGTAAATAATTTGTTCAAAAAGCAATGAGATGTATTACTGTGGATTTGGGCAGAAGAACAAATAAATTGAACAGTTAACTAGAAAAGAGAACCTAAATCTTAGCCTTATATACATGAACTTATAACGTATGAGGGAAGGTATTTCAGATCACTGTAGAAAGCGAAGAAATTTTCAGTAAAATGGAGCTGAAAATGCATGGTCATAAATCTGGAAAAAATTTAAAATGTGCACTACTTCCTATGAAACACAAAATCAATATAGAAGTATCTCCAGCCAGGATCACAGTGGTGGAATAGATTTTTTAAAATTGCCCAGCTGCAAATTTCATGCAGCAGGAACTATAGGCAGTAAAAGAAAAACAGACAAAAAGACACAAACCAGTAATAGTTATCAGTCTTAGATAATTCAAGTAGATGAAGGAGCATGAAATAATAGAAAACCTAAATAATATCACTAATAAGGTATATGTGATAAATGCATATATACATCCACATTCCCAGACAACCTCAAGCCCTGATATATTTATTATGTACTTTATACTGACAATGCGGAAAGCAGCTTCTTTTCAAAAGCCCTTGTTATGTTTACCAAAATTGATCAAACAGATATATTGGGTCAGAAGACAATTAATTTTTGAAAATAGAAATAATAACATTCTATATTCTCTAAACAAAATGCAATAAATTATTAAACAAGGACTTTCTAGTTGGAAGGTTAGATAGATCTCATTAAACAACTTTTGAATCTCAAGAAAAATATAAAAAACAACTGTGGATGTCCTAGATAAGGAAACTGTGACCAAACATAACTCTGGCTAGAGGAAAATTTCTGAGAAAGAACTCAGAAAAATATTCATGGAATTAAATGTTTAAATCAGTAAAAGAAAAAATAAATCAAAAACTAAAACAAACAGGGCACCTGGGTGGCTCAGTGGGTTAAGCCTCTGCCTTCGGCTCAGGTCATGATCTCAGGGTCCTGGGATTGAGTCCTGCATCGGGCTCTCTGTTCGGCAGGGAGCCTGCTTCCTCCTCTCTCTCTCTCTCTGCCTGCCTCTGCCTAGTTGTGATCTCTGTCTGTCAAATAAATGAATAAAATCTTTAAAAATAATAATAATTTTTTAAAAATAAATTAAAACAGGTACCTTGAGAATCATAAAGGATGAAAAAAACAAAGAAAATATTTAAAGAAAATGAAAGAATTGGGTAATAAGTTAGAAAAAGAAAATAAATTTATCAAAAAGATGATTCTTTGGAAAAAAAATGAATATAAGTTGACACATTATTAGGCAGTCTAATTTTTTTATTATGTTCAATTAGCCAACATATAGTACACCATTAGTTTTTGATATAGGGTTCAATGATTCATTATTTGCATAAAACCCCCAGTGCTCATCACAACATGTGCCTTCCTTAATACCCATCACCTAGTTACCCCATCCACCCCCACTTCTGTAACCCTCAGTTTGTTTCCTAGAGTCCAGAGTTTCTCATGGTTTGTCTCCCTCTCTGATTTTTTCCCATTCAATTTTCCCTCCCTTCCCCTGAGATCTTCTGCTTGTTCTTTATGTTCCACATATGAGTGAAACCATATGATAATTGTCTTTCTCTGTCTGACATATTTCACTCGGCATAATCCCTCCAGTTCAACCTATGTGGATGCAAATGATGGGTGTTCATTCTTTCTGATAGCTGAATAATATTCCACACACAGAAGTCCAGAAATGGGTTCTTGCATGAGTACGAATATAAGAAATGGGTGTAGGGAACTAAAGAGCAGAAGTTAGGATAGTTAAGAGAGAAATAAATACATTGACTTATTAATTCTGTGAATTTTTAAAAAATATGTTTTAGTGAACCTAGCCTTGTGGTTATGAACTGGATGGGTAGATTAAATTCTAAAGTGTACACACACAATTATTCTCTTTTAGAAGATAATATATAGAATTCTTAAAAGCCTGTGTGAGAAAACATTTATTTAAACAGATACAAGAGTGTAATCCATAAAGAAAAAGTTCAAGTACATTGAGATTAAGAACTATCAAAAGGTTTATCAAAAGGCATAAAAACAAAAGCTGGAAGATACTCCCAATAGTACTACATGTGACATAGAGCCAACAAGAAATAAACTGTGAAATTCTATAAAGAATTTCTATAAAACAATAAGGAAACAATTTTATTTATTTTATTATATTTTATTATTTATTTATTTATTTGAGAGAGAGAATAAGCACAAGCCAGGGGAGAGGCAGAGGGAGAAACAGACTTCCTGCTGAGCAGGGAGCCTGATGTCCAGGACCCTGGGATCGTGACCTGAGCCGAAGGCAAACACTTAACAGACTGAGACACCTAGGTACCCCAAGAAAACCATTTTTTAGAGGTCAAAGGACTTGAGTAGTCATTTCAAACAATAGAACACAATGCACCACAAAGACATGAAACAATGTGCAACCTCCCTAATAGCTGTGGACATGCTAAGTGAAAACCCATTATACAAATTATTGTTTATGTCACCATAAATTTATATTATACAAATATAACAGATTTATCATAATTAATGTGTGTGTATACAAAGATAAGTGATGATATTGCTAAGAGTAAACATTGATTAAATTGCTTTCTATAACACCTTCACATGACCCAGTGAAGCAGTAACAAGTTACAAATCAGCAATGTCTTTTTTGGCTCCAATGCCATAGGTGATGTGTGCAAAAACATTCGATGTTAAGTTTATAATTTAATCTTTAAATATTCAGTGAGAAGGTGAATGAATTTCACTAGCAGTAGGTACAGATGATACTGAAACACGTGTATATCTTATCTGGGGGAGAGGGAGAGTACTTGACAAATATGGAAAACATTATCCTTTTTTAGGAGGATACACACAGGTTTAATCTTGTTTGACAGCTAACGTGTTCATAGAGTGCAAGTATGTGCGGATGAGTGCCCAGGCCTGAGTAGGGGCAAGACTTTTCCTTCCTTCTCCCAGGGTGTGTTTTGGTGCAGCATCTAGAGGGCCTGTGTGTATGTGCATGGCCTTAGTTCATCCCAGCTTCAAGTTTCTCAAGACCATAGTGGCGATGCTTGGCATCCAACACCAGCCCTTCCATTCCACACCTAAACAACCAGCTGCTCCTGTATTCCAGCTGCAGTCACACCCTGACACTTAATCCAATTCTGAGTTCTCAGCAACCAGAAGGAACCAGAAGGTTCCGTTTCTGGGGCAGCCACTCATCTTCTCGAAAGTCTGAGTATCAGTTTTCAGGCCTGGTGCTCTTCTAATTTAAGTTCCTTCCGTGTTCACTCTCCCTCAGTGTAGAAATAGTATCTGCTTCTTCAGTCACTAGTTTGTTCCCCACAGAATCCTCCTTTACCCTTGTTGAACATTATTCATCTTCTACTACACTTTCTGGTTCAAATTACTGGTGTGATTTTTATCACCTGACTTTCTGTTATATTAAGTCCTTAATAATATAATGAGTAGTTTCAATGGAATAATATGTTACATACAGGAATTTTCTCGTCCTTCACCTGGGCCTATTATAGACCTTCAGTATGGGCAGTCATTCCCCTGGGTTTTAATGAATTGAAAACACGTGAACTTCTACCAGAAACTCATGGATAAATCAGTCCCAAACATAATGTCTTAAGTGTATAGATTTCTAGGTTGCAGAAGGGTAGACCCCTGGAAGTGGAGACTGGTGAAAATAAGTTATCTTGCTTTGTTTTTAATGTGTGAATGTCATACTGCTTCATAAATCATTATAATACTTTGAATGCTTTTCTTTGCTTAAAATTTTATCTTGGGGCACCTGGGTGGTCTATAGGTTAAAGCCTCTGCCTTCGGCTCAGGTCATGATCCCAGGGTCCTGGGATTGAGTCCCCGCATCGGGCTCTCTGCTTGGCAGGGAGCCTGCTTCCCTCTCTCTCTCTCTGCCTGCCTCTCTGCCTACTTGTGATCTCTGTCTGTCAAATAAAATTAAAAAAAAAAATTGTTTTAAAATTTTATCTTAAAATATCTATAAAAACTTGAGTAGAAAAGTACAAAAAGGAAAGAAGACAAAAGAAAAAGAAAGAAGACAAAGAATAAAAAATAAATTTAAAATTGTGTGGGTGTGGGTGTGTGGCAGAGAGAATTAGAAAGACCAGGTAATAATGAAAAAAAGGTCACAGAGGGAGTTTCACATCCTGGCTAATCTTCTCAGTGTGAAAAACACTTAAGTATAACTAGTTGCAAAGGATTTACAAGGATGCTTGATAAAAGTATCTTTAAGTACTTAGTTTCCATTTACAAATGGATGCTAATTGCAAGCACTCAATTGTGTTTTACAACCAAACTACCTTCCTTTGAATTACCATTGTCCCTAAATAGTTGAGAAAAGGAAGTTGAAATGTTATGGGTACTTCAATTCTCCCTGAAAGCTTTTACAAACAATTACATTAAAAGTTAAATAGGTTAACATTTTATAACACACATAAAATACTCCCAAAAAGGGAAAAAGGGGGGGGGGATTTTCTGATCTCTGCTGAACTATAAGCAGTTAAACTCTCAAAAATTAGAAAAAAACAAACAAGCAAACAAACAAAAAATAACCAGATCCAGTATGACCAGTTGTGACTAAAGTCCTCAAAATAAATGCTGATTCTCAAGTAGGTTTTATTATTTGTTGAAGATCTCTCTGTTGTCATATTTACAAACATAAATTTAATACACAGTTGTCATACAAGAACAAAAATAAATACTTTTTATCCTTAATAAAATGGATATTTGCTTAAAAAATTTTAAGGAAAGTTTTCATTAATAGATTTCACCATAGACCAGCAAGGTTTTGGTGGCATCCTAATTTCATTTCTGAAAAAGCAGTGTAAGGGCCTATTTAGCCAGAGCGATTCCATCTGGTTAAACAGTGATTTTGTTGTTTATGCAGTAAAACTTAAACTGACCTTGCCCCCCACCCACTTAAAAGCAAGTCCAGGAAACCAGTCCCAGGTAATGAAGCCCAAATACAAGGGTGGATCAGGCCAGGTGGAGACATCCAAAGAGTTGGGCCTGCATACTGTCTCCCCAGCTACCAAGGAGTGTGGGCCCCACCTTTTGGGCGCCTTTTGGGCACCAATTCTGACCAAGGTGATAGGCTAGTTCAAATATCTACTATAAGGTAAATTGTGATTCAATTGGCCACTTGTGTGTGACTTAGCATGACTGGGCAGCTTTCTCGGTGTGTTGCAATCTCATTGGCCACCTGTGTGTGGCCAGGCTCAACCACATGGCCTTTGCCCTTTAAAAGTTAGTCGGTAAGGCAGGGAGGGGTCGCCCTCTCTGTAAGAGGCGGCCCCCACCGGTCCGTTTGATTCTCGATTGTTGGTGCAAAATAAAGCTTTGCTTGACCTTCACTTTTTATCAGTCTCGCTCCTTTGATTACGGACCCATCAGCAGTACCCAATTACAAATAATAAAGCTTTAGAAATAAGCTTTACCTTCAAACTGTTCTAAGTTAGAACAACTGAATTTTAATAATAAAATCCATCCTAAGTAGCATGAAAACTGCTAGAAGTTCATACTCTTTTGAGATCCTCTTCTCTGTCCAAAAATTTTTTGAAAAATACATCTTCTGTCTTCTGTCAATAAATATTGCCCTAAAGTACCTTGTTCCAGAGTACCATACTGAGTAATATGATTAGTCTGAGTGAGGTGTTAGCTCCTCTTAGTTTACTAACAAAGTATTAATATAGGCCTTCATTCCTGATCAGGTTCAAATCATTAACAGAAAGATAAGTATCACTATTTCAGATATGGTCAAAGACAAGCTGAACAGAAAGAAAGTTTTGAAGACATTTTCTAATTGTATGATATCCTTTATGTGCATAATGATGCTTAAAATGCACAGAGTCAGTGATTCTCCCCAGGGATTTCTCCCAATTACCTTACTACTGTTTCTTTTTGTGATCATCTCAGTATACAAAGGGGCACATGGTCAATAGGAAAGTGGTTGAATATTTAGAAATACTGGGCAAGGATTCCAAAGACATAGGAAAGAATTATCTGGAAAAGGCAGATATAAGATTGTTGACCCCATAAGTAGTATCCTCAATGAGGAAACAGGCAATGATTAGTATGTATGTATTATTTACAGTGTTTAGAGTTAACCTCAGGTAGCCAGAATCTGCATAGAACTGAACAAAGGCTGTAAGATTGAAAAGTGGTGAAGAAAAAATAAATAAATAAATGCTGGTTATTAGGAATAAAAGGACCTCTATTCCCCCCCCACCCACCCACCCAGTAACTGATTCTAGGAAGAGGAGTTGCTGGGTGTGACAATTTGGAGAGAAGAATTAATTATGTCAAAAGTGAAAATCTAGTTATCACCTGGCAAGAGGTTGGGGTTGAAGATGTGGGGATAGTGTACTAATAGGTCCACTAATATGGACCACCAAGAGGAAAATCTCTCTGGTATATTTGAGAAAGAGGGCTACATGCTGTTTCTAAGGGTCAGATGGGGGCAACAGTTTGACAAAATTGGTTGAAGGAGTTTCTTCCCCATTGGCTGGGGAAGTAAAGGAAGGAGAGGATTGAGGAGAGTGAGGGGAAAAGTCATCTTGGGATGTTGGGTATTGAAGGGAAGATGGATGAGAGGGTAAGGAGGAAGAAGGGAGAAGACAAAGAGTAGGTAAGGAAGGAAGATGGCAGTGATTCAGGTAGGGGAATCTTGGAGGAGCTTGTTCTAGCTTCTTGGGGGGAAGCTGGTTACTTCAGGTTGTCAGACACTTATAAGTTTAGGAAAAGCAGTCAACTTCATGCTGTTGTTTGCTTCTGAAGACTCTCAAAAGAAACTTAAGGTTTCCTATTGTGGTAGATTTTCATTTGTTGCTAAATCTATACTTTTTGGGTGTGAGACACAGACCCAAAGTTACAATCTTGTAGCTGTGCAGAGGTATTGGTGGTTAGGGGGCAGAAAGATTCAGGACTAGTCTTTTTGTGATGTCTCTTCCAGAAGACCTAGGTCTCTAGTCAAGATGATGTAGGACTATGATGGAATGTATAAAGGAAATGCATAATTAACATGTTTGTGTTAAGTCTCAGTACATTTAATAAAATCTTGCAGTACTTAAAGATATCCAATTAGGTTTAATAATTAGAATCTCCTCAGGTTTAGGAGGGTAATATTTTACAAGGGATAGTCTATATAGATCAGAGGGCAGAGTCAAAAGATAATCAGAGCTAGAGTCAAGACTTCAGGTCAACACAGGTTATTTTCCTCAAAGCCTTTGGATAGTTTGACTTTAAGAGTGCTATTGGCCCAATCTGTTTTTCTACAGATTTGATTGTGATAAAGACACTTTTAAATCTATTCATGTGATAAAGAACTTTTTTGAGTATGAAAATACTTTTTTTTTTTTTTTTTAGAAATACTTTTTGAATAACCTGAATAACCTTACCAGGAAAATGAATGCCTCTATTATGAAAGAAAGATAAAAAGGATTCCTCAAGTGGTAAATTTTAGATGTAGTAGTGTCAATGGCCTATTTTCAAGGAAAAGTGTCAGCCATCCTGAAAATATGCACACTATGGTTCAGACCAATGAGATTTGGAGAGCTGAATGAAATTATTAACTCATGGAGAAAGGGATCTGATTATAGTCCTTGTCTGACTTGGGAGGTAATGTGCTATGAACATACAGCATACAGTTAAGATATTTCAAGAATATATCAAGATAACCAAGTAAAAATAATAGGAATAGGTCCTAAACATCAGTATATTAATGCAACTCTGTAGGCAAGTGATATGAATCTTCATTCAAAAATCACTGGCCTACACATACCAGATTCAAATTAAAGAAGCAAAGTTGAAGTCAAGTTAACATTTCAAAAAAAACATAGTAACAGAAGTTAGGATAATGCTATCCTGTTGTCCACTCTCACACAAAGCATCATTAGGACTCTGATAAACAGAAAGACATTATTGACAAGAGCAATGACAGTTCCCTAAAAACTTCATACCATTTCTGAAATATTTATATAAGCAGCATTTACCCACATGAATTCAACCTAGGGAAATCAAACCATTTTTTTTTCTGGTTGACAGTGCTTCCAATTCACTCACATCATTAACAATACAGATAAATTTAATTTTAGCATGTCTCATTTTATAAGTGAAATCATTTGTGATTTTCCAGGAGTCTTCTCCTTATTTAGGATTTGATTTTGGGATGCCAAAATAAGAAAAGTTTTCAGGAGGTTTGAATACTTGATTTAGAGACTCATGGATTGGGTGCCTGGGTGGTTCAGTTGGTTAAGTGTTTGCCTTTGGCTCAGGTCATGATCTCAGGGTCCTGGGATGGAGCCCCATGTCAAGTAAAATAAAAAATAAATCTTAAAAACAAAACAAAAAAAAACAAACACCAACAAAAAAACTAATGGGTTACCCAAAACACACACACAAACACACAATACTTATTTACTTATTTATCAAAGTGGCAGTCAAATATTTTAAAAACAAACCATGCTGTACCATGTTTGTAGACTTTTAACTCTTTCAGAAGTGAGAAAACATTTTCTCTTATCTGAAATTGTTTTGATAAAACAGAATCTTTGTCTTGTAGGCAGATAACTCAAAAGCAAAGAAGAATCTTTTACTACCTTTCATTAAAAGCAGGTCAAAAATATCCAAGACAATTTTGACATTTTAACAGAGAAATCTGAATTTAGTTTTGTATCAGTATAATGTTTGATACTAAAGCTAAACTCATCAAACCATAGCCAGCGTTGACAAGGACAAATAAAATTCCTTTCCCTCAAACTTCTTACAGCTTTATGTAAGCATTCAGGTTTTATCTTACACTTCTTTTCATTCTAGAATCACTAACTTCACTTTAGAACAATACTACTCTTTTTCCTTAATGCTTCTGATATACTTTGTATATGAAGTTGTTCCACTCTGTATTATTTCTACTTTACTGCCATTAACATATATTAATCACAACTTTTACCGCAGTAACTTTGATTTCACAGAGAAAATTATGAGGTGGAGGATGGGGAGCTGCCATACAGCAGCATTTTGTGACAGATTAGCATAATTTATGAATATGCATCTCAGAATATTTTATATCCATATACTCCCTTATCGTGCAACTTCTCAAGGTGGCAAAATGAGCACATTTACCAGTAGATTCAGATATAAAGAAAGACTTTCTCTGTAAAATATACAAATAAGAGGCAAAAAGTATATAAACTTAAAATTATGCTTACTCTTTAATATTTCAGTGTTCTCTCTTACAAATCTAATGAATATCCATTAATTTACTTTATTTAGCTTAAGTTTGAGATTTAAGTTACCTAAAGATCTTAGAAACAATCATGTTGACATGCTAAAAAATATAATTGCTGAAATAAAATTGTCAGAATAATGCTTTAATTTGGTTAAGCATAAATTTACATTTTTCAAATCTTAAACATCTAGTAGATGTAATGCTAGCTTGCTCAAAGAGTAAGGCTGCATACGTTTAGGAAGAGCATAGTCAAGCAGAATAAAACATATGATTATTTTTACTTGACATTGGTAAGTCAGAAGACAGCTGTTTTTATAAACTAATAATATTTTTAAATCCCTTCTTTTCCAAAGATTTCCTTGAATTATGTAAAAGTAAATTTTTAAAACATTTGAAATAGTTTCTGAGAGAATTTTTTTATATATATATAGAAAGTATTGGAAGCTGAATTGTCTCATCTTGAGGAATTTTAGTAGTATTCAACTTATAAAGCATTTATTTATCTCTAAACCAGTCAGAATACCACTTGTTTTTTAAAGAGATTGTATTATTATATAATCGAATTTGGTAACACTAAACAGAAGTAGGAAAATACTATACAACTTACATATACATAAATACACATGCGGACTCAGAGACACAGACACACATTGACTTAAAGTGTTGGCCATTTTCATGGTGGAAATACTCCTGCTAAGGCCAATTTCAAGCTACTCATGTGATGTTGCTAGTTGCAGGGTGAGGAAGAGATGTAGGAAGAGTCTCTCATGAGCTACTATAACCCAGCTCCAGAACTCCAATTCTGCCTTTATTAAAAAACTAAAAATAATTAGGGTGAATTTGGTAATTTTTCCTTTAATGTCTTTTTTTCCAGACTCGCGAGGAAAATATCCTAGCCTTGACTAATTACAGGTATGTATTAATATTTGGAAAGACTGGGCATAAGACAAAATACTGAACTTAAAAACAAGTTCAGTATGGCTTTAATGATGCACCATTCCTAATCATTCAAATTTCCAATTTTATAGACACAGAAAAGGAAGACAAATAAAAAATAATTATAGACATGTTAAGAGAACAGATCAGGGATTAGCACATGCAAGTAATTTATCAGAATAAGTTCATAAATTAATTGAACAAGAAAGATAATTAAGAGAGAAGGATTATTTAAATTGGAAAGAAGAAAACAATGAATATATATTTCATATATGACACAATCTTAGACTCCTTACACATTAGATGCTATTTTTAATCATGTTACTTATATTTGTATAACTATCTACAATTTACATAGCACTTCCACATATATTTTCTCTCTTAAGCAATCGTATCATTTTGTTTTTCTAGAATGGTATAAAAATATGTGGAGCTATCAAATTCATTTTACAGAGCAAACATGACCCTGATGATACTAAAATCAAATTTGAAAAACAGAAAACAAAACCATGGGCCATTCTCACTTCTGAATATAGATATGGAAGTATGAAAGAATTAGCATAGAATTCAGCATGTAAAGTGCAATATAAAATACTATTTAGTGTTTAACTCAGATATACAAGGATAGTTCAATATAAATAAATCTATTATTAATGTAATTCAGTAAAGAAATAGCAGAGTGCAGGGAAGTATATTGGCCTTGACATCAGATTACCTGGATTTGTATCCTTGCTCTGCCATGTTGTTAAAAATTCACTTTTCCTTCTTGAAGTTTTTCATCTTCTTTAGGAATGTGTACAGAGTTGCCCATCTGACATTGAGCTTGGTCATGCAGCTTATTTTGTTTATGGAATGTAGGTGCCGTGTCAGCTTTTTGAGACATGACAGGTTGGCACCATCACTCCTGAGGGGACCAGTCCTGTACCATGAGGACAGTGTGCATAAGCCAGTGTCTCTTTTGCCTGGGTCCTAAAATGAGAAACATGTGAAGTAGATCTGAACCAATTCTTAAACTTAGTGTCCAGCTGATTCAATATATCCCAGTGTAAATCCAGTGAATAGCAGCCGATCCACAAACTCCTGAGCATGAAGTCTATGTTGTTGTAAACCTCAGATACATCTATGTTGTTTGTTATACTGTATTGTACACAACTAACTAATACACTAGCTCTGTGACCTTGGGAAAACTATTTAACATTTATGCTTTAGTTTCCTCTTCTCTAAAAGGTGAAACATAGTATCTATATCACAGATTATAGTGAGGATTAAATGAGGTAGTACATGCATAGTACTTAGAACATCATAGTAGATAGCAAATATTTAATAAATGTCAACATTATTATTAGAAACTTAGGTATAATTTGACACTTAAAATTCACATTTCTCAAAGATTTTATTTATTTATTTGAGAAAAAGCTAGTGCACAGAAGGAGAGGAAGAAGCAGATACCCCACTGAGCCAGAAGCCCCATGCAGGGTTCCATCCTAGGACCCTGAGATCGAGACCTGAGCCAAAGGCAGACATTTAGTGAACTGAACCACCCAAGTTTCCAAAAATAAGATAACATTTGAAATTGCATTTAGAAAGACAACTTCAACATGTTGAAGAATACCCTTTTAAAGAAAATAGTCAGCTACATGTTTGTGAAATTATGCCTTATAGAAAATATAGTGTACATAGACCATTCAAGCATTACTTCCGTTACTTCCATTTAGTGTTTAATTCCCAGAAAAATTATTGTCTTTCTGAGTAATTTTATCCTTTAAAAGAAAATAAGAACCAAGATGCCCTTCAACGGATGAATGGATAAGGAAGATGTGGTCCATATACACTATGGAGTATTATGACTCCCTCAGAACGGATGAATACCCAACTTTTGTAGCAACATGGACAGGACTGGAAGAGATTATGCTGAGTGAAATAAGTCAAGCAGAGAGAGTCAATTATCATATGGTTTCACTTATTTGTGGAGCATAACAAATAGCATGGAGGACAAGGGGCGTTAGAGAGGAGTAGGGAATTTGGGTAAATTGGAAGGGGAGGTGAACCATGTGAGACTATGGACTCTGAAAAACAATCTGAGGGGTTTGAAGTGGTGGGGGGGTGGGAGGTTGGGGTACCAGGTGGTGGGTATTATAGAGGGCACGGCTTGCATGGAGCACTGGGTGTGGTGAAAAAATAATGAATAATGTTTTTCTGAAAATAAATAAATTGGGAAAAAAAAAGAAAATAAGAAATATATAACCTATATTTTTCTTCTTTTTTTTTCCCTCTTTGTTGGTAGGAATCTCAAAACCAAATATACTATTCACTTATAATCATCAAAAAATTCCAATGTATATTACATTTATTTTTCTCTTGCTAGTATTTTTTTAATTTTTAAGTGCCTTGTTTTATTAAATTTATAATATTTTTATTTGTGGCATATATGTAATTCTTAGGGGATATTTTAAACCTTGATTCTTTAAAAATAGCAAGCCATCCACTGTAGTTGAAAAAGGTATTACACGTAACTGGATTCTGGTCTTGGCTCCATAAATATATTAACATGCATTCTGGGACATATTGTTTAATTTTTCAGGGCTTCTTTCTCTACTTTTAAATGGTAATATATTTTTTTCTAAAACACACAAATTGTTGAAGGTATCAAATGTTACCATAAGCCTGGAAACACTTTGAAAAATATGAACTTTGATCAAAATGTACAGGATTATTAATTAACATAAATTGAGACCAAAGATCACGTTATTTAAATGTTGAGATTTCTATTTCCCCGCAGATATCTCTTTCTGATATAGTTCCAGAATTCTGCTTCCCAAAGAGACAGTGGTTTGTTTAATAATATAGTCAGCAACTAAACTTTAATTACATCTTAGCTTAAGGTGATATAAAATTTCCCTAGGTCTCCAAATAACTCAGAGTGAACTTTAGTAATACTCTATAATCAATAGTTCAGTTTTAGCAGAGTGAATAAATGTGAACCATTATAAGTCTTCAAATACCATTTCAGGGTTAAATGTATGCATTTATGTAGGTTTCAAGTCGAAGACAGATGTAAAGACAGATGTAAAGTTAAAAAAAATGATAATAATGGAGATGTTTCTAATTACATGTATAATTGATCAGTAAATATAGATTGATGCTTAAAAATGTAGAGTATATGTTGGGGTGCCTGGGTAGCTCAGTGGGTAAAGCCTCTGCCTTCAGCTCGGGTCATGGTCTCAGAATCCTGGGATAGAGGATCCTGGGATCAGGCTCTCAGCTCAGTGGGGAGCCTGTTCCCCCCCACCCCTCTGCCTACCTCTCTGCCTACGTGTGATCTCTTTCTGTGTCAAATAAATAAATAAAATATTTTTTAAAAATGTAGATTATATGTAGAATAAAAATGTACAATTCCAGAACTTATCACAGTGAAATGCTAAGTTGATCAACTAAGTTTAACTTCATAACATATCCCTATTTTATTCCTATAGAATAGGATTTACAAACTGAAATGTCCACAGGAGTCAGAGAAGTAAAATAAGTAAGTAAAATCAGCAGGGTGGAGAACATGGCAAACTGGAGATTATATGGCTTAAAAAAGTGAGTGGCAGGCCTCTCTAATTGTTGCTGAGAACAGGCATAAATAAAATATTTTAGATTAACTTTTCAAGAAAAAGAAAGATTGGGATTTTTACCTAAACCCTCTTGACTATGAAATGTAGACAGAAAATCTAAGTATTTTTAAATCATTAATCAACTCAAATCAGCTATACAGTCTAACAGTTTTCAACTTCTGTCCGATATCATAGCAGGATATTAGGTATTGCCTTCTGTTTTTTTCTTCTTCTCAATCTCTCCATTCTTTTATCAACATGACCTGGCTCTGTGTCATCCATCTCTACTAACAAAAGCCTCAAATATAACTATGTCATCCAAGAAACTAGCCCCATTAGAGGGTTTGCTCATTCTTGGTCATGTACCCTTGCTCATGATGTACACAAGAAAAATGGATGAGCCATCAGTTTTGCCTTGTGTTAGCAATACTTTTTGAATGGTTAGTGGAAAAAGTAGGACTACATGTATTTTTTTTTTAAATGGAAGCAATCAGAGATGTGAGGAAGGGATTTCATCCTCTACCCTATCAAATTCTTCAGCCTGAACATATTACCAAGAATAAGAAAGAGCTTTGGGTCATCTTCATTCATTTATTTAATCCAATTTGTTAAGAACTTACCACTAATAGCAATGTGTTAAGTATTGGGGTTAGAGAAATTATTAAAAGGCATGGACTTTACTATCTAGCAGAGGGAAAGATAATAGATCAATAGTTGTACAAATAGTCAATTTTCTGAGACACCTGGGTGGTTTCTCCCATTCAGCATCTGCCTTTGGCTCAGGTCATGATCTCAGGGTCCTGGGGTAGAGCTCCTCATCAGGCCACTTGCTCAGCAAAGAGCTTGCTTCTCCCTCTGCTTGCTGCTCCCCCTGCTTGTTCTTCTCCATCTCTGGCAAATAAATAAATAAAATCATTTAAAAATATATCAATTTACTTACAATTCCAAACGCCACACAGGTGAAATATAGTGTGTCATGAGAATATATAAGATATTCAGCTAGATCAGGGGACCATGAAAGCTAACCTTTAATCTTCAATCTGCAGAATACAATCTGCAGAATACAATCTGCAGAATAGTAAGGCAAAGAGAATAAATGTCAAGGTAGAGCTCATAACATGAATACATTTTTACATTTTGTCCCAATTGCTTCATCATATCCACCAACACACACACACACACACACACACACACACTCACACATTTTTTTGAAACTTTTGAGCATCTGTTGAATAAATCGTGCCTCTTTACCTACAGAGTAAGTGTACTTGAAGAGATAGTAGAAATGTATTTCACATTATCAGTTGGGAGTTAATTCTATTGGAAAATTCTCATTCAAAATGGACTAGAATTTTAGCTTCTTTCAGGTGGAAAGAGAAAACTACCTTCCAAATAGTTTCTGAACTCTTATAATTTTTTCACCTATTTTATCTTGGCAATATTTCTTAAGGAACCTGACTTGATCAGGTGTTTTCAAAGTATATTATTTCTGCTTCTCTCATATTTTATCACTATTCAGGATGTCATTACAGTGTGAACATCTGCCTGGAATCTTGCAACATGGTGTTGCTGAGTGAATTTTATTACCCAATCATAATATGAAGTTCAAGTGTTCAAAAACAGATAAAAAACAAACACGAATCACTCTTGTTAAGTACTCCATTTCCCTCATGGGAATACTTTAAAAATCATATATATTTTCACACGAACATATACAATACAAGAGTATCTTACTTAGCCAAGAGGATTCATCATTCTGAGTGCATCCTCATATTTTAGAAGAAGGTCTTAGAACATTAGCATATAAATTATGAGATCAGTTAAGATAGATTCTGCTCATAATGATGCTTTCAGTTAAATGTTAAGTCATAATGCTTTAAGTTAAAATATTGAGTATATTAATCTCTATGTTTTTCATTTAAGTCAAGTTTCATTCTAGTTCAATATGTTTCAAGTAAAAAATATTTAAGGTGCATATTAATTTTTTTCTGATTGATTTCTTTAGTGAGTATTTTCTGTTCGACTAGTCCAGATGGGGTAGAATAGGAGGGCTTCTACTCTATGGCACTAGGGAAAATTTTATTTTTATTATTGTTGACTAAAATTAAGACGGAATGGGTTGCCTGGGTGGTTCAGTCAGTTAAGCATCTGTCTTTGACTCAGGTCTTGGTCCCAGGGTCCTGGATCAAGGCCCACATTGGTAAGAATGTTGCTTGGTAAGAAGCCTGCTTGGTAAGAAGCCTGCTTCTCTCCCTCCCACTTCCTTGCTTGTGCTCCCTCTCTTGCTGTGTCTCTCTCGGTCAAATACATAAAATATTTTTTAAAAATTTAAAAATAAGAAAAATAAAATGAAGATGGAAGAAATGTTTTTGCATATCAGCTAATCTTGGTATCTACTTCCCAATGCTATGGTTAATCTAAAATAAGTTACAACATGTAATTCAACACTCTAGCATTATATTTCAATCCACAGCTTGTTTTTAGTTAAAAATCTCTGTCTGCTTTGAGTTGTAACTATTTGTAAAGTACCTCAACATATCTCTCAAATTTATAGTAGAAGTAGATGAGATATAGGATAAACACTTCTTATGGGGAATGTGCTGCTAGGGCCTGAATTTGAGCTGGCCATATAGAATTTCTCTGAGCTCTCTAACACAGTGATAAACTGATGGAAAACTTATGTAAGAGCAATGTTCTGGAAGAGCAGAAAGCAGAAATGTTGAATATATCCTTTGTGCCTGTATTAGAATACCAATATATTTAGTTTTTTCAAAATTAAATTTACTCAAAATTAAAGTAACATATTAATTATGATAATAAATCATGGATTTGAGTCACTCTAAAATGTGAAAGACAATTTTAAAATGTATTGTGATTTGGGGAAGAAAAATAAAAGGCTTAGAGGAAATGTCATATTAAGCACAGGTACATTTAAAAGCAAAAGTAATGAGTTTCTGTTATATAATTTTAATGATATTTGTATTACTCAATAATGGATTTAGCCTTTATAATTAAAAATAAAAAATAAAGTTCAGTGGGATTTAGTTCTGTTTTAGAACTAGTATAGCTTAATTTCTTCCTATGATATTATTTTTGTTTTCATAAAGCTAATATTTGATGTTCCCTAGGTTTGATTCTATTTTCTTGTCTGTTGACCTCTTTCTAATGTGAAAAAACTTTTTCAGAGTTATGACACATGTTGTAAGTAAAAAGTTCTTCACCAAAGAAAGTATAATGTTCATAAAAATTCCTCATTTTTTTTCTTTTGCCAAGATATGATTACCTAAAACATGTACTTGAAAATGATCTTTTCTGTCAGGCTTAAGACAGAGAGAATGTATCATAAAATAGCCTACAACAGAATTCTGTCCCTAAGAAGTATCCAGTTAGAGTTAGTTTAGCTGTTATTTTAAAAGTGTTATAAAATGTGTTTGAGGCATCTTTATATATTAGTTCCCTGCTCAGCATGACCAAGTGTTCTGTTATACAAAACATTATCCTTTCCTTCAATATGATTATACACACACACATATATATATATATGATTATATATGTATTTTCTTACGTTATTCTACCAGTGGTATCATGATGCCAGAAGAGTACATATCATTTCACAAATGGACACAATAAATACTGTCCTTTATACTTAGCCATATTGCAGGCAATGAATGAACAGTATTAGTTCAATCATACTATCATTCAATTACACCTACCTAAATACTCATTTCCAGGTTCAAAGATTCAAATAACAATACACTGCAATAAAGTCTGAGAGATTAAGAAAACCAAAGTCTGTTATAATATCTGGGTGTAATTCCCTTAGGGTATTTGATTTGGACAAGTTAGAGAAAAGAAATTTCAGAGGAAACAATAGATGCAAAAACTGAGAGCTAATTAACAATAGCAGACATTGATTCATGACAAGTACTATACAAGCCATACCTAAACATATTATGTTCCTTTCTTTTATATTTTGCTTAATGCATATAGGTTGATTTTACCAACGTTTCCTTAGGCTTGAACACATTTGCTTTAATGTTCATTTGTAGGAATAAGTACATTTTAGCAATATTAAAATTGTACTATTTATGTTCCCAATCTAGTTCTTTCAGTAAGTCACAGTTTATTTAAGTTTATTTTCCTTCAAATAACAAACTATTTTTTATTGGAAAATGTCCTAGTCCACTGTTAGAACTTTGAAAGTAATGAGTTACTTAAGTGAAAAAAACTTGACAGATTTTATTAACTCACTTTCAAAAGACTTGGAATAGATCAAATTAAAAGACCATCTTACATCAGGTAAATTTCAAACAGTTCAAATGACCTAAATAATATAGTTGACCCTTAAATAATGCAGGGGTTAAGAGAGCCAACCTCCACGTAGTCCAAAATCTGCATATAATTTTGATCTCCCCCAAACTCAACTACTGCTAGTACTGTTGACCATAAGCTTTACATAATAATACAAACAGTTGATTAATACATATTTTGTATGTTATATGTATTACATACTGTATTATTACAATAATATAAGCTGAAGAACAGAAAATGTTATTAAGAAAATCACATGGAAGAGAAAATACATTCATAGTACTGGACTGTATTTATCAAAAATAAATCCATATATAAGAGGACTTACACTATTCCAACCCATGTTATTCAAGGGTCAATTGTATTAAGCAATCTAATTACACAAAGTAAGTGGTGACACGCAATACCCACACACCTGGGTTTTATAATATAAAGTACCTTTTAAAAATAAAACATTTATGAAACTACATAAGTCATTTAATTTCTTGCTATTGGGAAGAGTTTTGTAATAAAAATTATTTCAAGCCATTTACACTAATCATTGGCATAGCATCATAAATATATTTACTAGAAATATGATATCTGATTTCCATATCAAAAAGTGTATACCAATGATTTTCATACCTGTATTAAAGTTAGAATCACCCATAGTTTCTGAAGACCCACCCAAGTTCTGTTCAGAGAATATCTTTGGGGATAGTACTCAACAAAGATATTTGTTAAATCTCCCCAGGTGATTCTAAAGTTTAAGAACCACTGGTCTACCAAAACAAACTACCATCAGGGAAAGAAATAAACTACTAAGATACAACAATGCTTGGTCTACTTTATAAAGTGATTCCTCCACATAAAAATTAGAGCATTTCCCTCAAAAGAGCCTGATAATTACCCTCTAAAGTACAATATGGAATCAAGTATTTTCCTAATCTTTGCCTTAATACCCCATTCTACAAGCACTCTTCATGATAAGAGTTGTTAGTTAAAAAGAGAGAAGGGGGGAAATAAATTGTCCAAATAGGTATTTCATTGATACATTATTTAGATGAGATTATAAATAAAATTGCCATTAGATTAGCACAATGAAGATAACCTTTCATTGAGTTGCATATAAGAGAGCCCAGTTAATATACTTTGAGAGGTGAACAAATCTTCCCTGTGCCTACTTATGTCACCTGTTGTCCTAAAATAATTGCCTTCAGAGTCAGTGGTAAATAGATAACAAAAGTTGAAATATTCAAATCTAAAATATTAAAGTATAAGAATAAAATAACAAATATAAAAGAAGAAAAGCCATAGGCAAACTCTGCATATCATAAAGTAAATAAAAGAGTGCTAAGTTAATAGTCAGAAAACATGAGCCCTACCTACCTTCTCTTTGCTTTGGAAAATTACAAATTACTTGAACTTACTTCATTGTTTGTTTTTGTTTTTCAATAGTGGTTTATTAAAACTAAAGAATCTTGAAGATTCTAAGGCACCACAGAAGATGAGTGGTAATTCTGATGAATGTTAGTGTTATTCACTGCTAGATCCTTACATCACAGAACCAAATATGTAAGAGCTTTATATGCATGAAGTTGTGGAGAAACTGGTACCCTCACACATTGTTGCTAAGATTATAAAATGATGTGTGTATCCACTTTGGAAGAAAATTGGCAGTTCCTCAAAATGTTAAATATTTAATTACCATATAATTTAAAAATTTCATTCCTAGGAATCTAGCCAAAATAAATGAAAACATAGGTCTACATATATACTTGTGTATCAAAGTTCACACAATATTATACATGAGGGCCAAAAAAATGGAACAATTCAAATGTCTATCAAGTGATGATGAGGTAAACAAAATGCCCATAAGTGGAGTCCATGCAATGGAAATTTGTTTGACAGTCAAAAGGAATGAACTACCTACTGTGACATGGGTGAACCTTAAAATACTATGCTAAGTGAAAGAAATCAGTCATAAATGTCCAGATTAGGCAAATCTATGGAGATAGAAAATATTGACTATCTAGGGCAGGTCACAGGGTAGGAAGGAATGAGATTACTTAGGGGGTCCTTATATCACTCTTTTGTGGGTGATGTAAATGTTCCAAAATTAGATGATGGTGATGATTGTAAAACTATGGATATATACTGAAAGCCACTGAATTGTATACTTTAGGTGGATAAATTGAATGCATGGTATAAGCTGTATACTTCAATAAGTCTGTTTTTTAAAAAGCTTAATATGTGTTATTAGACTGACTGACAGACTTGGTTTCCAAAAAAGGACATGATGGGCACCTGGGTGGTTCAGTCCATTAAGCATGAGACTCTTGATTTCTACTCAGGTTGTGATCTCAGGATCATGTGATCAAGGCCTGCATGGGCTCCTTACTCAATTTGGAGTCTGCAAAATAACAAATACAGTCTTTCTTAAATACAAAAATAAATCTTTAAAGAAAAAAAAAGGCACATGAAAACAAGAATGCCCCATTGGGAATAAAGCCAAAGAATCGAGGATCTGGGAATGGATTAAGGGTGATTTACTCTTGAAAATGCCTCCAAAAGTAATGTCTCCCAAAACCATCAAGAGAATGGTTATTGCAAAACTAATGGAGATAATCTTATATTATCTGCTTCTCAAGGCTTTAAAATATATCCCTATCAATAAAAATTAAAAGTCTGTGTCTATTATTTGGCCATATGCTTTAAATACAAGTCTTTCTCCCAGAATAAATATGTTGGAAGATAACTGCTTCTATCTACTTCCGAATTCTGTTCTAGTTCCATCTTTCACACCCATTACCACGGAGGTAAATGGGTTAAAATTTTAGGAAGTGTTTTATTCTAAAGAAAACAAGGCACCTACCAAGGCTTTTACATTTATATACATAGTTACAAAAGCCAGAACAATGGACTTTGGTTTGATTGAAAACCCCAGAGAAGTACCCATATTTCCTTTATGAATTAAATTCCTGAATCAAATGATCTTTTCCCCTGATGTTCACATTCCCTCATCTGCAAAATGTCCATCTTATAAGTAGGATTGTGATACGAAAAAAAAAATGACTTAATATAATTTGTATTTCAGAAAAAAAAAGGAGAAATATTTCACTTTGCCACAAGCATGTCAAGTACATTCTCAAAATACTTATATTAAATATGACAAACTATGCTAAGGAGATTTTTCTCTTTAGTTTAAGTTTTAAGAAGAAAATCAGTGTCATATGTAACAAAGGTCATGATGCTAGTTTCTTTTTGGAAGTTATCTTAGACTGTCTCACACTCTTTTTTCTAAACATATCTAGTCAATAAGTCCTACAGCTTTTACATTGACTTCTTCAATCTCTTCTATCCCCACTGCTGCTTTCTCACCAAATCTAGTTTTATCTCAGACATTCCCTTGGTTTTGTTTTCTTTTGTTGTGTTTTCCTCCTTATAACTTAGAATAAAATCTATAAAATGAAATATCTCACATATGAAAGTAAGCCCATAGCTATAATTAGTAAACTCCTCACTATAACTAGTAGGCACCCCACCCCTCTTTCCAATATCACAATTACAACAAAAGTTAGTTTCTCGATCACAACAGCCATGAGGCCTGCTCATGGTAGCTCTCTTCAGTGTATTCATTCAAAACCAGCTGGCTAGGTCTCTGTCATCTTCTATAGGTGGTTCTAAGAGAGGCCTCACATCAACACTGGATCCAGCTGGTGGAGGGAAGGGTATAAAAAGAATGGTTTGCAATGTCTTTGTGTTAAGCCTGGGAAATGGTCTATCACTTCCATTCACATTCCTCTGGCTAAAATTAAGTCATTTGAGTACATACAAATGGAAAGGAACATGGAGAATTAGTATTGCCTGGTACTCAGGAAGAAGAGGAAAATATAGATTTTGGTTACTGGGTAGAACTTTCTGTCATTTTCCAAATATCATTGCTCTAAGTGGAAGCTATTATAAACAGGGCTGAGATAAAATAGATGTAAGCAGTTAGAGATGGGTAAAGCCGGGGTGAGAGAGCTCAGATACAGGGTTTTTTTTGTAAAGTGACAGTCATCCATGATGGAAGAGGCTGAGCCCATTGGTAGGATTAGTACTCATAGAAATCAAGGAATATCTTAAAAAACAAAACAAAACAAAACAAAAACAGGGAATATCTATGTTGGTGGGAAAAGCACTTTTACACCAAATTCCAAGAAGCAAAAGAAGCATAGCTACTAAGACATGTTTTGTGGTTTTTCCTTTGTAGAAAGTCTTTCATGGTATTAATAGAAGTTGAATAAAAATTGTAAAGAAACTTGTAGAGCTATCCTAGCCTCTCCCCCTTTTCCCAAGATCCCACTTGCTAGTAGTCTATTAAAGAAAATTCAACAAAATACAGTATAAGTTATCTTTTTTAAGAATAAACACATCTACACAAATATCCTATGAGAAAAATAGCAGTGAAACTTTACTGAAAAGTAAAAATGCAAAGAAAATCCCTCACACTCAATGTGAAAAACGTCACAATCAATGTGACAAAAATTGTTAACACAACATTAGAAATTAGATAAAAGCATTAAGAAAAATACAGAGAAGCTGTTTAATCACATGTAAAAATAACAGTAAAATTTAAGAAAGTTAAACCTATTGACAAAATTTAGGTGAAAAAGACACAAGGTAATTTGTTGGTTTGCTTCTTGCTCATATCAGTAAGCTATTAGAATTTGTCTGAAAATGAAGGTTGAATGTATTATACAGAAGTATATGTATAAAGGTAATTGCTATATTAAAAATACAGACATTCCTCCATATATAAAAGAAGATGTAGAACAGAAATTTACAGAGACAATCTATAGAAACAAGGCCTTCACAGACAACATGATGTCAATAAAAACATATCTTTCAATAATCACTGTCAACATGAATAGCTTAAATACTCCCATAAAATGGCAGAGTGTTGCAGACTAGATAAAACGACTAGACCCATCCATATGCTGTCTACCAGAGACATATTTGGAACCTAGATACATCCAGACTGAAAGTGAAGGAAGGGATGGAGAAGCATATTTCATGCCAATGGGCTTCAAAAGAAAACTGGGTAGAGATTCTCATATCAGATGAATTAAATTTTAAGCTAAAGACTGTAATCAGTAAAGGGTCTATCCAACAAGAAGATCTAACAATTGTAAATATTTATGCCCCCAATATGGGTGCAGCCAATTACATAAGCCTATTGTTAACCAAAATAAAGATAAATATTGATATGAATACATTAATTGTAGGGGATCTTAACACGTCACTCTCAGTAATGACAGATCATCCAAGCAGAGAATTAATAAATAAATAAAGAAGAGCTTTCAATGACACATTGGACCAGATAGACCTCATAGATATATACAGAATATTCCACCATAAAACAACAGTATATTCATTCTCCTTGAGCGCACATTGCACTTTCTCCAGAATAGACCATATACTGGGTCACAAATCTGGCCTCGATTGATACCAAAAGATTGAGATCATTCTCTGTATATTCTCTGACTACAATGCTTTGAAACTGAAACTCAACCACAAGAAAAAGTTTGGAAGGAATTCAAACACTTGGAAGCTAAAGACCATCCTGCTCAAGAATGTTTGGATCAACCAAGAAATCAAAGAAGAACTTGAACAATTCATGGAAACCAGTGAAAATAAAGATACATCAGTCCAAAACCTATGGGATACAGTAGAAGCAGTCCTAAAGAGGAGATACATAGCCATCCAAGCCTCACTCAAAAAAACCTGAAAATTCCAGAATACACCAGCTCTCTTTATACCTTAAAGAACTGGAAACTCAGCAACAAGTTAAACCAACCCCACACACAAGAAGGGAAATAATCAAGATTAGAGCAGAGATCAATGAGTTAGAAACTAGAGATACAGTAGAACACATCAATGAAACTAGAAGCTCTTTTTTGGAAAGAATTAATAAGATCAATAAACCACTGGCCAAACTAATCCAAAAGAAGAGAGGACTCAAATTAATAAAATTATGAATGAAAGGGAAGATATCATGATTAACACCAAGGAAACAGGAAAAATCATCAGAAATTATTATCAACAGCTATATGCCAAAAAGTTAAGCAACCTAGGAAAAAAATGGATCTATTCCTGGAAACCTATAAAATTCTAAGGCAAAAACAGGAAGAAATTGATAACCTGAATACACCAATGTCTAGTAACAAGATTGACGTGATGATCAAAAACCTCACAAAAAACAAGGGCCCAGGACCTGACAGATTCCCTGGGGAATTCTATCAAACATTCAAAGAAGAAATAATATTTATTCTTCTGAAACTGTTTCAAAAAATAGAAACAGAAGGAAAACTTCCAGACTCTTATCATGAAGCCAGCATTGCCCTGAATCCTAAGCCAGGCAAAGACCCCATAGAAAGGAGAATTTCAGACCAATATCTTAGATGAATATGGATGCCAAGATTCTCAACAAGATCTTAACTAATGGGATCCAACAGTACATTAAAAAGATTATCCACCATAACAGGTGGGATTTATCCCTGGGATGTAAGGGTGGGTTCAACATTCACAAATCAACCAATGTGATAGAAGAAATCAATAAGAGAAGAGAGAAGAACCACGTGGTTCTCTCAATTGATGCAGAAAAAGCATTTGACAAAATACAGCACCCATTCCTGATTAAAACTCTTCAAAGTATTAGGATAGAGGGAACATTCCTCAACTTCATAAAATTTATCTATGAAAAACCCATAGCAAATATCATTCTCAATGGGAAAAAGCTGACAGCCTTCCCTTTGAGATCAGGAACATGACAATGCCCACTCTCACCACTGTTTTTCAACATAGTACTAGAAGTCCCAGTGACAGCAATCAGACAACAAAAAGAAATAAAAAGTATTCAAATTGGCAAAGAAGAAGTCAAACTCTCTCTCTTCACATATACATCACACTTTATATGGAAAACCCAAAATACTCCACCCCCACACTACTAAAACTCATACAACAATTCAGTAATGTGGCAGGATACAAGATCAATGCACAGAAATCAGTTGCTTCTTATACACTAAAAATGAAAATACAGAAAGGGAAATTGGAGAATTAGTTCCACTTTTATAGCACCATAGATACCTTGGAACCACTCAAGAACCATAAGATACCTTGGAATAAACTTAACCAAAGAGGTAAAGGATCTGTACTCGAGGAACTACAGAACACTCATGAAAGAAATTGAAAAAGACACAAAAAGATGGAAGACCATTCCATGCTCATGGATTGGAAGAATAAACATTGTTAAAATGTCTATACTGCCCAGAGAAATCTATACTTTTAATGCCATCCCAATCAAAATTCCACAGGCATATTTCAAAGAGCTGGAACAAACAATCCTAAAATTTGTATGGAACTAGAAGAGACCCCAAATTTCTAAGGAAATGTTGAAAAAGAAAAACAAAACTGGGGGCATCATGTTGCCTGATTTCAAGCTTTACTACAAATCTGTGATCATCAAGACAGCATGGTTCGGCACAAAAACAGACACATAGACCAGTGGAACAGAGATATGGACTGGCAACTCTATGGCCAAATAATCTTCAATAAAGCAGGAAAAAAATCTAGTGGAAAAAAACAAAGTCTCTTCAATAAATAGTGCTGGGAAAATTGAACAGCTGTGTATAGAAGAATGAAACTTGACCATTCTCTTACACCATTCACAAAGATAAACTCTAAATGGTTAAAAGACCTCAAAGTGAGGCAGGAATCTATCAAAATCCTAGAGGAGAACATAGGCTATAACCTCTGACATTGGCCACAGCAACTTCTTTCAAGACATGTCTCCAAAGGCAAAGGAAACAAAAGCGAAAATGAACTTTTGGGACTCCATCAAGATCAAAATCTTCTGCAAAGCAAAGGAAATAGTCAACAAAATAAAGAGGCAACCCACGGAATGGGAGAAGAGATTTGCAAATGACACTACAGACAAAAGGCTGATATCCAAGATCTATAAAAAAACTCCTCAAATACAACACTCAAAAGAACAGATAATCACATCAAAAAATGGGCAGAAAACATGAACAGACACTTCTCCAAAGAAGACATACAAAGGGCTAACAGACACATAAAAAAATGTCCATCCTTATCCATCAGGGAGATTCAAATCAAAACCACATTGAGATACTACTTTACACCAGTTAGAATGGCCAAAAGCAAGAAGACAGTAAAAAACATGTGTTGGAGAGGATGTGGAGAAAAGGGAACCTTCTTACACTATTGGTGGGAATGCAAGTTGATGTAGCCACTTTGGAAAACAATGTGGAGATTACTCAAGAAATTAAAAATAGAACTACTCTGTGACCCTGCAATTGCACTCCTGGGTATTTACCCCACAGATACAGATGTAGTGAAAAGAAGGGCCATGTGTACCCCAATGTTCATAGCAGCCATGACCACAATCTCCAAACTGTGGAAAGAGCCAAGATGCCCTTAACAGATGAACGGATAAAGAAGATATGGTCCATATATACAATGGAATATTATGCCTCCATCAGAAAGGAAGAATACCCAACTTTTGTATCAACATGGATGAGACTGGAAGAGATTATACTGAGTGAAATAAGTCAAGTAGAGAGAGTCAGTTGTCATATGGTTTCATTTACTTGTGGAGTATAAGGGATAACATGGAGGACATTAGGAGAAGGGAAGGAAAAGTAAATTGGGGGAAATCAGAAGGGGAGTTGAAGCATGAGAGACTGTGGACTCTGAGAAACAAACTGAGAGTTTTGGAGGGGAGGGGGTGAGGGTTTAGATGAGCCTGGTGGTGGGTATTATGGAGGACACGTATTGCATGAAGCACTGTGTGTGGTGCATAAACAATGAATCTTGGAACACTGGAAAAATAAAATTAAATAAAAAAAGATTCCTAAATAGAAGAGTTACAATAATTAAACATATGAAAGTATTTAGAATCATTTATAAGAGGCACATAAATTCCTAGTGCTTTCAAATTTTTTTTATGAACTCAGATGAGCCAAAATTTAAAATTAACCTCATGTTCAATGACTAAGGCTATTAGAAAATAGGTTCTCTTCTACATTGCTTCAGAGAGTGCAAAAATGGTATAAATGCTAGGAATGTAATTTATTTAATATCTATCAAGATTACAAAAAAATTCATTTTGGTCCAACAATTCCATTTCTTGGATCCTATTTTATTGGTCTTCTTGCATTCATACAAAATGTTATGTGCACAGTCCTCCTCACTGAAGTAGTGATTATAATAAAAAAAGTTAGAATCAGCCCAAATGCCCATCTGTAAGGGACTAATTAAATAAAGTGTTATCCACACAGTGAAATACAATACAGATGTGAAAAAAAATGGGAGAGATCTATTCCATAAATATGGAAATATTGTCAATTTAAGAAAAAGAAGAAAAGAAAAAAGTCCATTGGGCATGGATAAAAATTGGGCATATGCAGATGGAGAATAATAAGACTTATCTATGTGGGTTTTTTTTTCTAATGTTTAAATTTTAAGTTGTTGAATGTATTATCCATTCAGTTAATGACATTTTACACACATACACACACACACACACACATATAGCACCTACAAATGGTTAGTATATGGCATAAATACAAAAATGAATCAGAGACAGGTACAGGGCTGCTCTGGATTTCAGGATGCTTAAATTTTAGTCAGAAAATCTGGCATATAAAACTTGTCTTTTAAATCTTAATTTTTTTCCTACTGCTAATTAAAATAATTTTAAGGTCATATAATACATATGTCCCATAGTTCTCCTATTGGGCTATTAGTCTAATTTTTAAATAAACCATACATAATCGTACATGACAACATAAGATTAAATCATACTGCATAGACTGGAGACTTCAAAGCAGTATTTTGAGAGCTTGTTCCCAAAATAAAACTATAAATTATCCAAAGTATGCTTTATGAGGTTAAATAAAATTCTGTAGAAACTTGAAAAGGAGATGATTTCTAGTTATCAATTAGGAAATAAAATCTGTATAAGAAAAACACACTTGAGTACTTATTGAAGCCTCAATTCCTAGAGACAATTTCATCCACTGATTTGATTTTACTGAAGTCAGAACTATCACCGTGATTTCTAATGCATCATTACAGGACACAATTTTGCACAGAACTCCACCCTCAGTTTCTATTGAGCAGAAAATGCTATATGGGGGAGTAATCCATACTGGAAAATATTACACTGATATATTGTTCAGGGAAACTCTCATATCATTTGATTAGATGAAAAGATAATATTCATGATTTCCTTTACAAGGAAAAAGCAGAAGATGTTTGATGTTTTATATTTTAACTAGGAATAGATCTTTAAATGAATATAGAAAGAAACCTCTCATGTATGCAGAAAATCAGATTTGTCATAAAATGAATAACTCAATAGGAATGCCACTCAAGAAAATAGAAATTTTCCAGCACCTTGAATGGTTCCTGTGAAACAACTTACTCTCATGATCTACATCACTTTCTTCTATTATATATAACCACTTTTGCCTGCTAAAACATTATATTTGTTAATTCTCACTGTGTGTGCTTTCCTGCATTTTTATTATTTTCCTAATAATTACAAATATGCTTTAATCCACAAAATTTGGTTATTAGCTATAGCTAACTCATTTTCAATATTGTATAGTATTCCACTATAATAAATATCTCAAAGTTTTTACCACATTATATATAGTATATTTAAAAAGTAAATAAACATTAGTATTTTTACATATTTGTACTGTTATGAATAATGCTTAAAGGAAATGTTTAATATACTTAAGAATAGAAAGGTGAGTGCTAGGTTATATTTTATATTTATAATAATTGTTTTAATATTTATTTTTTCTTATATTAATGCAGCCTCTCCAGTTTTCTTTGTTTAATGTTTTCCTTGTAAAGTCTTTTTTTTTTTTAATTTTTATCACACTCGGTCATTCAATAATGATGGCAAATCAAAACAGATTATTCATCACCAAAACACCTACCCTTAAAGAAAACCAAAAGCAGAAGGAAAATGATCCTAGATATAACCAAAGAAATAGAGGAAGGAAAGAGGAGTAGAGAGAGAATAAATAGAAATTATTATCTGGTATAAAAAATAGTACTACTATTATTTACTAGGTTAAAGTGTATATAGAACTTAAAAATTTTTTATTATGAAAACAATCATGAAAGTTATAGAAAACATGAATGGGATTAAATATATCTAATTTTCTGTCATTATTGGAGGACAACAAAGAGAAATAACTTGCCTTAGACCTGAATATGATAATGACACCAAATCTCTGCTGTGGTTCTCCACAATATAACATTTTCTATGGCACCTGGGTGGATCAGATGGTGAAGTGTCTTCCTTCAGCTCAAGTCATGATCTCCAGTCCTGGGATTGAGCTCCATGTCCCGTTCCTGGCTTAGTAGAGAGTCTGCTTCTCTCTCTGTCTCTCTCCCTGCTTGTGCTCTCTCTCTCTCTCAAATGAATAAAATCTTTCTAAAAATTTAAATAAAATTTATGATGACATAAATGTTATATATTTGCACTGTTCAGTACTATTGCCTGGCCACAAAGAGTACTTGAAATGTGGCTTGTGTGCTAATTTTAAATTTTATTCTATTTTTAAAATTTAACTGTAACCAGACCTATGTAGCTAGTGGCTATCATAGTACATAACAAAGCTCTAGGGTAGTAATTTAAATAAGAGAAAAATTAATAACTAATTAGTTAATATAGAAAAAGTAGTCAAAAGTTAATATTTAATTAAATAGGAAACATAAGAAAGTAGCAAAATATTATTAGAAATGAATTTTTTGAGAGAAATTTTAGTTTCTGTCAGTTACCTTGGTATTGTTTTTAAATTAAAACACTGTTTTAAAGTTTTTGTGAAAATAGAAGAAGTTTGAATTTCATCGTAAAGTCATGGGACATCCATGGTTATGAATTCTCAGTGGAAATATATAACATTTTCTCCTTCTCGAATGCAACTTTGAGATAGGAAAGTCTCTTAATGTTGCATTTTTCTCAGCAGGATTCTACATCACCCCTTACATTGCAGCTGGAGCTTCTGAATTTTCTATGAAAAGTTCCACTTTGGTTATATCTAAGACATCGTCTCTTACCTACAATCCTTAATTCAGTGCATGCATTCTCTGACCTGAGATTTGGTAGACACCTGCAGTGGTAAAGTCATCTTTGGCACCAGCTAGCTCATAAAATGTCTAGTTTCACCTTTTCTTTGATTCTGAATTTCATGCCAGTTCAGGGATGCATTTTTATTACTTTCCTAATTACTCAGAATATTAGCTATTTTGGTTTGGATGGACTTTTAATTTCCTACCACCTCATGCTGTCTCAAAATACAGGATGATATGCGCTCTGTGACATTTTAACCAAAGTGACAACAGTTTATTCTTGGCTTTATCATTTATCACTAATTGTGCTATTTTGAAATTGTAAAATTCTACATTATTACTACTGAAAGAAAAAAATATTTATTCTGGAAATAATATAAAATTTAAGTCTTATATTTCCCATTTTCTATTAAGCATATTGTGAGAACAAGAGGGTAAGTCTAAAATGACAATCAAGTAACCTAGTTCTGAAGATTTATAAAATGTATAATGACTCCAGTATATGTTTCTCCCCCCCAAAAGGAAGACAGAAATAGAAGGTAAATTAAGAAAAACTTATGAATTACCAATTTCAGTGGACAAAGGACCAGGTTACTTGGTAGGAATACTGAGGGGTTTTGGTTGGTTTGGTTGTTTTGTTTTCCATTGTTTTGGCCTTCCCATGGATCTTTTGCTATGTGAGCTATTTCCTCAGTGACTCCATTTTTTCATGATAGAAATAAGATGTGTATACTAAGATAGTCTATCAATCATAAAAATCAATCAGTCAATCTATCAATCAGAAGCCAAGCTAATCTTTTACTCACTGTACCTAATCTCTCTTTCCCAATAGAGAAACAATATTTGTAACCTTTTTCTGTTTTCTTCTGGTAGGATGGGTAGGTTATTTTTAACCTGTTGCATTGAAGAATTTAAATCTTGTGTCTTGAAGCTGCCTTTTGTATGCTGCCTAACCACTTTTGCTAGGAGTAAGACATATTAAACAGATTAACCTCATGATATTTGAAAAATAGAAATAAAATTAATAAAAGATTCTTAAAAAAATGTACAATGCTTTTTGAAAGAGCAATTTACAACCAAAAGCAACAAGTTGTTAAGAACGTAAAATCAGTTATCATTTCCCATGAACCAAATTCATAATAGCAGTATATGTTTGATAGTATAAATCTTAATACTTAGACATTCAGATTTACAGAATATTCTAGTAAATTCATTATCAAGCATCTACAAGAATCTACTATTTTGTCTTTTTTCCTATGAATTTTATTAAATGTTAACCCTACACTTAATTTTAATCACAGAATCAATGAGTTTTGCAACGTAAAATAGTTGAAGGAAAATCCTGTGCATACACAGGATAGTGCATTAGAGAGATATTTTCTAACTACCAAGCTCTGTGGCATAGACATGTTTAGTTACCTTCCCAGGTCTCCATTTTCTTATGATGTAAAGACATAGAACCAATGACTGTTAATGCTGAGAATGCACCTTATACATAAGAAGTATTGGATCAAAGTCTCTATTATGGAAAGAATATAGAATATGCTGTCTAAAAGCACTGAATTTATATCCTGGCTCTTTGGTCTTGTCTAGATAGCTGTGGTTTTCTTAACAATAAATGGGAAGCTTGTACTTCCCTAACAGGTCTGTAGTGAGTAAGAAGCAGTATATGTAAGTTTCTAGCACTGCTCTTCACATAGATTATCAATAAATATTACCTCTTCTTCTTCCTCTACCCTTTTGCCATCCCATACCCCAAAACTCTGTCTTCGTTGACAAAGTAACTGAGACCCAGTGAAGCCCTTTGATTTCCCCAGATTTAGGAACTACTTGCAAGTGACTGGCTCTTAGCATTGTATGTTCTTCACTGTTGCCAAGACACAAGGTGTTATATACACCATATACTAATCATACATTACCCCGAATGTGCTGCTATTTTCCACTCATCTCCGCATTTTGAATGAACTTTTTCCGAATCTTCACTAGTTTGTATGGAGTCTTTGGAACCAAATCAGTTCCACTTTCTTTTTTGATTATAGAACAAAAAAGAGAAGGCTGACAAAAGATGGAAGGAATTTTTTCTTCCACATTTTTTCAAGGCAGCTTATCTCATTTTTATCTTACAACTTTAAAGATATCAAATACCACAAATCATGCTCTAAGTTAAAGTCATATTTAGCTTACTGTTTTAAATAATATTAAAATTAAAAAGTAATACTGTTTCTTTAAATGTCTGAGTCTTAACACTTTTGCAGAAGTTCTAAATGTCATTCTATTCCATGTTAGAGCCAGTTTATTTTTAATTCCCTTGAAGAGTATATCTTTGGGTATATCTAAGTCTATAATAAAAGCCAATAAGGAAATCAATATTAATACATAGGAATTTGATTTATAGACAACTGTTCAGAAACATATCTATTCAGCAAAATGAGATATGCCTCTCTGTTTGGATATGTAAGAACTTATCCAAATAGAAAAAAAGGAATATATATTTTTATATCTGGACATCTAATTATTTTTTGAAATATTCTGAGAGAGAGTGAATTCAGTTCTTAGTCAAAGTTTAGAGATAAGGGTTTGGATTAGTGCTTATATATGCTAGACAAAGTAAAGAACTGAGTTAGTTCATTAGAGACTCCAAATTGGAAACTATTTAGTAGAAGTTATATGATTAATAAAAATTATTTTTGGTTTTTACTATCTGGATATACATTACATTCCCCAACTCTAACACAGAGGTGTGCAATAATGATGTGTCCATGATATGAAGGGCCTATCAAACTTCACATTCTTTTCGGGAAAGGAAGTCTCAAGCCCCTTCCTAAAATTCTTTGCCTTCTTCCATGTGACCTTGACAGGCTAACAAAAGTCTTGCCACAGGAAGGGTTGCATGAGCCAGAGGCAAATAAGGATAAGATAGTAGTAAGAGAAGTCTTCTCTGTCTAGTTTGGCTTCAGTATCACCCAAAAGCTACCTTTTGTAATGGAGTATAAAATTCATGTGCAAGCACCATTTCACTATTTGATTCTATGAATTTGACTCACAGAATAGAATGGTGGTTGAAACAATTGCCAATGGTAATATATCATACACTTAAAAATGTGTTGAGAGGTAGATTTCATGTTAAGTATTATTTTTTTTCTACAATTTTTTTAAAATCATGTGAATAAAGAGATATGGAAAAGATCAGCTGGGAATAACAGATCCTTCGTTCTAAGTGTTGGGAGATTTGATCAAGATCACCAGAACAATACATGTCTCCTACAAAACATCAGATTGTCAGAAAAAAAAAAAAATCTGTGTAGATTTGTGAAAAACTGAGACACCATTTGTTGTTGATTTTCTGTTTTTCACTGCAGTTGAAATTCAGGTTTTAGTTTTCTATGTCTCCATCAACCCTTATTATGTATGCATTTTAAGATCCTTTTACTTAAAATAGTTTCAATTAGTTATTACAATTAAAAAGTTTTAAATACTTATTTAAGAGTATCACCACTTCAGGACTTAAGTATTCAGTAAGCATCATAAAAAATTGGACAAAGTGCAGATTACCATCTGGAATGCAGATGGTATTGTGTGTGTCTACACAGAGCCTTTGAATTCACAGGCCTACCAACATCTACATAAAATTTCTGGGTCTCCCAACTGAAATAAAATGTATATTCCACACTTCCAAAGTCCATTTTGGGCAGGTGTTCATTACATGTACAGGCAACTAAGACCAAAGAGTATAAAAATTGCTCTCAAGATGTATAATTTTATCGGGGCTATCAGTGAAGAACAGGTTTCAAAGATAAATATTTTTACTAAAGTCTCAGAGTGGCTATATTTTTGGCAAGAAAAATCCCCATGCTCTCTAGATGTTGTGTGTAATCTTATAATAAATTTCTAGAACATAAGACCCTTGAATTTGTTGTATTTTCCTGCCTAGAATACTTTGCAAATAGACCATAACATTATGATAGACTTATTTTCCTCACTTAGGTTCAGCCCCGAATATCATATTCTCTAATCAATCAAAGCAAATCTGCCTGACTCCCTTCATGTTCACTCACTTTACATTCCATATTACCATTGAATATACTTCCCAGCATTCAGCACTATTCAATGATTTGTTCGTGTGCTGTAATACGTGTTAATTGCCTTGATTCCTCACTAGTTCATAGTTTTGTTAGCAGAACTCTCCTTTCTTGCTCATTACCAAAATCACAGCACTGCAAACAGCCTTTTCCATGTAGAAAGACTTCAATACACATTTCAAGGATTGAATAGACCCAGATATTACTAAGTGCTTCCCACAGACACTATTACTAGAAGATACAAAGTAGAAATTTGCAAAAGGGAATAATAAACTCAATTAACAATTCAGCTTAATAAATTAAAGATGTTGAATAATCCTAGAGTTTAAACAAACTATGTTCTACTTTTTTTTTTTTTAAACCAGAAATCCCATCCTTACTTTTTAACAGGACTCTATTTGGGGAAGTACTTATCCCTAAGAATTAGTGATCATTGGGACATATTTTGTTCATTGTTAATGCAAGGTAACCTTGGTATGCCGATTTCTTGAAACCTAGAAGAGATTAATTAATACAGAGGGAAAACTGGTGAGCTCTTTCATTCTTCTAACATGTCATGTTGTAAAGTTTTTAATGGAATTTAATCCTCCTCCTGCTTTGTCTGAAACAATATATTCTGGGCTGCATATTAGGTTTCAAGCATGGAATTTAGTAAGATTATGGGTCCAGCAGAATTCAGTTAATGTGAAATACATCAACCCCAAATATCTATTAATTGTCATGTCACCAAATTCACTGAGCGCATTTAAGATAGCTCTATAAGATCTCAGTTCTCAGAACTGTATGTTAAGAACTATTCATTTATTTTTAATATATTTAAAAGGACAAAAGAAATGTATGAATAGTCTATCCATTTTGTAACAGTTTTACTGTTCTAGTCAAAAGAATGCAGTTTTCAGAGGAAAAACAAGCAAAGGCATTTTTGTCATAGTGTATAGAGTCACATGCTCAGAAGAAAACACTGAAAAATCAGCTTATGTGTACTGTAATAGCTATGTGTGGCAAAGAACTTTATATGCATCATTTTATTTATCTTAATAAGAAATAAAACATTTCTGTGTCATGGGCATTTATTATTCCCAGTTTATAAATTAAAAAAAAAAAACTGTGGATCAAAGAAGTTAAAAAAGCTCTAGATCTCACTTTGCTATATACCTTGCTGTGGTCAACTTATGAGCATTTTTTTTAAAAATATTCTAAAGCCTATAACCCCTAGACATCTGTGTTCCATGGCTAATCATCATTTTAAGGATAGTTTTCCACCAGTCAAAACAAGTCTGGCTTCTCATTATAGGAGCCAAAATCTATCTTCATCCACATGAATATAGTGTATGGACAGAAAAGAAATCTGCCTGTGAAAAGTCAAGAAGGAATTGACTGAAGGCACCAAAGTTTATGAATAAAGGCAAACCTTGAAAAGATATGAAGGAAGAAAAATAGAAAAAAAAAAAAAGAACCTCAAAGAATCAAAGCAATAGGGTCACTACTGAAGGATAGCAGAACATGGCACCCCAAAATATCCCATGTTGGTATATGGATTATTTTGAGCTTGTGACACTTAAAAACAGCAGGTGCAAGAAGGACATTCTGACCTCCCCTTTACTTCCTGAAAGCAGAAGGTAAAACTCCCATGTGAAAGATGTCCTCCCTATACCAGGAGGAAAGACACATCTCTAATACCAGAGATAGAGTTAAGGCCAAAAGAGTTCTATACAAACAGACTTAGTTAAAAATAACTCTTGTCTTTTAGCCTCTTAATATACTTTACTTTTCCATAATTGTCTCTCTTTTTCAAAATTATACAAAAGCATTTAAGTGTTGCTACTTTTCTGATCATTATTTCTTCATGAAGGCCACATGTCATGTAAAGCATGTATTAAATTTGTATGCTTTTCTCTGGTTAATATGTCATATGTCTGCTTATCTATTTATCTATTTATTTGAGAGGTGGAGAGAGAGAGAAAGAAATAGTGGGAAGAGGGTCAGAGGAAGAGGGAGAGAGAGAAACATAAGAAGACTCCACGCCGAGAACAAAGCCCAATGTGGGGCTCAATTTCACAACCCTCATGACCCTGAGGTCATGAGCCTAGCTGAAACCAAGAGTCAGATGCTTAACTGACTGAGCCAGAAGGCACCCCATGTCATGTGTCAATTTAACCCACAATCCCAGCCTAAAACTCTGAGAGGATAGAGAAAAAGTTTTGTCTTCCCTATATTACCTATTTCTGATTCAATCACTAAAGTCAAAACTTGATATTTCCCAAAACTCTCATTGAGATGACCATAATATGTTTGAATAGTAACCTCAAAAATTTTTGACATTAATACGACAACAAATGTATCACTTAAAGAAATGATTTCTGCTTAAGGCACCAAATGCTGGACCCAAGGACTGAATAAATTAACAGGGAGAGTACACTAACAGGAATAGAAGAAGGGTGGTCCTGTGCTTTCCATTCAGACCTCTAATTTTTCAACTACATATTCTGCATTTCACTCAGTTGATTAAGGAGTGGTCTTTAAAATCTCTCGGCATTGCTATTGGTTGAAATAAGTTCATAACCCACCCCCCTACCTCCAAAGAGGACTTTTGAGGTTAAACTTAAATGTTTGACATTTACTGCTGACTCTGTTTTTAAAAGCAAAACTTTGGGGCCACCAGATGACACAGTCAGTTAAGCATCTGACTCCTGGTTTTGGCTCAGGTCATGATCTCAAGGTCCTTCTCAGTACAGAGCCTGCTTGGCCACTCTCTCTTCCTCTCCCTTAGCCCCTCCTCCATCTTGCACACACTTTATTTAAATAAATAAACAAATAAATAAATAAAAACAAAGTTTTATGTTATTCAGAGAAACTTCTTTGTAGCATTAAAATACTAACATGAGTAAAATAAAATAGAAAAATTCTTCCTAAATATCATTCCTATTATTTCATCTTTTGCCTGCAAACTGTAGAAATGCAGTATTCTTCCTTAGTCTCAAGGATCAGGCACTGAGAAAAGCAGAAATGTTGTTTTAACCATCTTCTGTAGAATGCAGGAATGGGAATGATTGTTTTGCATATTAAGTGATTAATGAACCCTGGATTAGTTTTGACTGATTTACTATTGAGCTTTTGGCTGGGATAGTTTGTCAGCACTAAAGTTGCCTACAATGTTTTACATAGGAATTAAATCATCCCAGCAGTTTGCAGAAGGCTTGTATAACATTTTAGACACCATTGAAAATTAAGAATATCCAAATAATATATATGCTGATAGAGTCACAATCATTTGGCAAAAAATTGCAAATAGGGACTACATTAAACTAATAGGAATCCATTGGTTTAATGAAGAGACAACAATAAAAGATATTCATGACACACATCATGAACTATTTAGAAACGTGTCTCTGTACTGAAGAAAAGTTATGAATTCTTTATAGAAAAACATCACCAGCTGCAAATATGGCTGCTGTAGACAGCCAAAGGGTCTGCCATTCTCACACTCGGGTGCTTAACATGCAAGGTTATGTATGTAACCACAGTTCAGGTGTAGCCTTGAAGTCAAAGAGGGTATAAATTGTTGATGTCCTCCATCTAATACATATTTTTAACTGTTATTATATAATTATTTAGGCAGATTTTAAAATACACAATAAAGAAAAAAATTAAAGAAAAAAAAAATAAAAGTATCCCTTACTATTACTTTAGGAAGAAAATCTGTAAATGCTTTAATAGATTTGATTTTAAACTATTTTCTATGTCATATATATTCAGATGTGAACTCAGAACACACATACATATAAATATATACATAATTTTGCTTTCCATTTCTATAAACATTATTTCATAAGATATTCTTTTTTTTCTTCCAATTTATTTATTTTCAGAAAAACAGTATTCATTATTTTTTCACCACACCCAGTGCTCCATGCAAGCCGTGTCATAAGATATTCTTTAAAACCTGATTTTCATGGTTTCCCACAATTATCAATTTTAGTTACAACAAAATTCCACTATTGAGATTTTTAATTTTTATTATATATATAATATAAATTATATATATTATTTTAATATAATTGAAGTTTTAATTAAACTTAAAATTTAATTTAATTAATTTAAGATAATTGAATTACATTAAAAATAATTAAAATAAGGTTTAATTAAATATAAATATAAGTTTTAATATAAATAATAACATGTACATATTTGTATTTAAATTGAAAGTACTGATTTTTCTAATGGAATAGATACAAGTTCTAAATTAAATTGATTTTGTTCTTATTCTAGCTTTTCCATTTCTATGTTCACTTGCACAAGTTCTTATTTCTACATCTTAGTGCCCTTGAATGAAGCACATAGATAATGATAATGCATTAGATATGGAAGGATAAACTTTAATATGGTAGAAGTAAGCCTGGAAATTTCAGTACTTTATTTTATTTCATATAAAATCTGTTCGGTTCTTTGTTGGACAGCTCTCCTAGATGGTTCTCCTTTTAGTGATGCATTCAGGGATCCTTTCTCCTCCCTTCTTGTGAGTCTGTTCTCTTGGGGTCCTTTGCTTTTAGCTTCCAGGATGTAGGTGAGAGAGCACAAAAGATCCAATGTGTTACAGCCAGGTCAAAAAGTAACATACATCATGTTCTTGTTACTTTCCCTTGGCCAAAACTCAGCCACATTGTTTCCACCTAGCTGCATAGGAAGCTTAGAAAATGTAGATTTCCTGTATGCTCAGAAGGATATTGGAAGATACCTTACAGGGTCACTGGGAGACACCCATGAGATAATATATGGCATGCTGCCAAATAGGTGACATTTCCAAAATGAGAAGCACAGCTTAGCTTTTAGTGTCTAAAGCAGAGAATTGATTGTTAATGTGCATAATCTAAAGAAAGGAAGACTTAGAGTTGGGTCTGTGGTGATTAGTGAACCTAAGAGTTGGTACATAAAATGGCACTGCAGCATATGACAAAACTATTCTGTGGACTTTTTAAAAATTATTATTATTAACATATAATGTATTATTTGTTTCAGGGGTACAGGTCTGTGAATTGTCAGTTTTACACAATTCACAGCACTCACCATAGTACATGCCCTCCCCAGTGTCCATCCCCCAGATACCCCATCCTTCCTCCCCTCCTCCCCTCCAGCAACCCTCAGTTTGTGTCCTGAAATGACAAATCATTTCTATTGGAAGCCGGTGGCAGACTTGGAAGGCCTTAGATTTTAACTCATTACCGAATCTTTAAAAATATGTTTTCATGGTGGTAACGGTATCCACATTCTCCCATTTTTCATGTTATTTCCTCCATTTTTCTAAGGGAATTTTAATACCTAGAAACTATTTTATTATAGAGGATATTTCCAAATTTTAAAATTAAATATTGCTAGGATGAACCTTTTTTATTTCCAGGATACTCTTTTTTAATTAGGAAAAATTTCTTGGAACAAATTACCAAAGGAGACATTCCTGGGTTTGCATAGATAACTATTCATTCATTCATTTTTTTCTTTCTTAAATATTAAGGAATGCTGCTTTCTTAAATATTAAGGAATTGAGAAAATTAAATATTAAGCATAATAAAACTTTTTTGTCAGCAGAATAAAAAATACTTACTTAAATTTTTTTTTCATTAATTTTTGATATTGACTAAATGGGAATTGCTATGCCGGCCAGAGAGAATAGATAGATAGATAGATAGATAGATCACTCTTCCTGCATTTGAGGGAGCACAATGAGATAGCCAGAAAGAGAGTTTTAAAATTAATAAATGTGATTTTTTAAAAGATTTTATTTATTTATTTGACAGAGATCACAAGTAGTCAGAGAAACAGGCAGAGAGAGGGGAAGGATCAGGCTCCCTGCTGAGCAGAGAGCCCGATGTGGGGCTTGATTCCAGAAACCTGAGATAATGACCTGAGCCAAAGGCAGAGGCCCAACCCACTGAGCCACCCAGGGACCCCTAAATTTGATTTTTAATATTAACTCTCTTGCCCATCAGCTCTGTGATCTTGAATAACTCATTATTTCTGATATTGTGTTTCCTTATTTGTAATTTAGAAATAATTTCATTCTTCTGGAACAAAATTAATTAATGTACATAATGTGTTTAGCAGTAGTAAAATACTATTTGTAGAGTTTTCATTATATGTGTTATATGCCAAAAACTCACTGAATAGGAATTCAATCATAACTGAATTGAATAAAAATATGGATCCAGATGCAACACAAAAAGTTACACTAGGTAGTATATGGCCAGGTAGCATGAAAGTAAGAGAAAGTATTAGCAGAATGTGGAGAGCAGGCTGCTGACAAGAAGTATGTTGAGACAGCAATATATGGAAAATTTAGAAAAACAACCCTATATACATGAATTCAGGTAGGGAAATAAGGATAAAGTGGAGGATGTTGATTGTCAGATATATCAGAACAAGGAGGGGTGGCAATTAGGTATGTCTGATGGCATTCAGTGTCCTCTAATGGATATTTTCAGTCATAGAGCTACAGTCAATGAGCTTACTTCCTCCAAGGGTAAAACTTTTGAAACAAGGGAAAACTGATTTAACTCTGGTCAAATTACTTAATATTTTGTGTTCTCAACATCTTAGTGAGTTAAATAGGCAAGGTAAATTTGTTAAACTGTTTATCAATTACTTGATATTTGTTTTTAAAAGGTTTACTTTCCATCTGTTTACTCATCTCATTGGCTGATTATGACACTAAATTCACAGAGTCATTGTTAAGATAGGCTATAAAAGTACCCAATATATTATCTGGTGCAGACTAGACTCTTACTAAAACTTAAGTGCCTAGAAAATGGATCAGGTTTTGATGGACTAGTTCTATTTTACCCCTGTCTCTAGGTGAGTCAAGCAGTTCATACTGACCAGATCCTAATGCTCAGGGAACTCAGGAATGCCAAGTGAAGCCATTCAAACACCAATTTATTTATTTATTTATTAAAGAAAACACACACACACACACACACAAATTTAATCACATCTCCTATGTCCCTCACATATCTCTCTGACCATTTATCTCATCGGATTTTTCTGTGAACCAGAGAATAGCACTGGGAAAAAAGAAACAAAAAACTGAGGATTGTAAAATATTAGTCCAATTCCAGCTATTTTAAAAATTATATCAAAGGCTAGGTCTTCCTAACCTCTGATATTCTGGACTGTTCATATATTTTATACACATAACAGTTCTGTACTGATGGAAAAGTGAGTAATATTCTTTCATTATTCTAGGGCTGGGGTCATTAATGACCTAATCTCACTAAATCATCTGGGTACTTGACAAAACAAGGTGAGATAGCACTATCTGAATCTTGACAGTCACACAGAGAAAGGACAGAAGGCAAGCTGTCATTTACCTTATTAAGTCACTTTCAATATTGTACATCTACACCTAATAGCTTTGCTCTCCAACTGAATGTAGTTTCTTCTAAGTGGCACAAATGAGCAATACTTTCTGAATGTTTCTTCGGAACTATTTCCCTGTGTCCTCATCTTTGTCAGATTTTTTTTTTTTTCTGTTTAAAAACTAGGTTAGGGTTATCAGACTGCATTTGACAGTCTGTAGTCAGGTGAAGAATTCCAAATGAATTTTCAGACAGGAGGTCAGCCCATGAAGTGCCTTGCTGGGAAAGCTGGTGACATAAACCTGCAGGGTATGAATGAAAGCAATCTTGTACCACTGAGCCAGCAGATGCCACCTAATCAATTATGATGACTTTTGGTATGACCTTTGTGTAAAAAAGTTTAAATTGTGTCATCATCATCTTTTAGTCCATGGCATGCTAGAAGCACATGGGATATACAATTGAACTAAAGACCCTGGAGAAAATAGAGTCAAACAGAGTGTGGGTGGAGTGGGCAAGGGTATTCTGAGAATTGAATGTAATGTATGCAAACTTTGGTGCCAAAACTTTTTTTTTTAATATTTCCTTTATGTTTTCACTAAGACATAATTATAGTTCTAGTGTATCAGTAGTGACTCATGAGTGGAAAATTACAAGAAGAGAACTTGGGAAGGAAGTCAGCTGTTAATTAAAGCCACTAATTAGTGTGCATAATATGAAATATAGATTTAATTTAAAATTAGTAACAGTTTCTGCATCTGCATTTATTATCTGCTGCCAAAATAATGCTACGTAACAACCAACCACCACAAAACCTCAGTGGTGTACCTTCCATGTCAACTAGCCAGTTGGGAAGACCTGGTTATTTAAAAAGGGCTTCGCTGATGTTGGCTGGCTCCTTCATGCAACTATAGCCAGCCAGGGAGTTGGTGAAGGTGGACTAGTCTAGGATTCTCAGAGGGTTTGGCTTTTCTCTGATGTATGTGGTGTCTTTTCCTCTATCAGGCTACCTAGGGTTTATTCACAAGACCACAGAAGCGTTTTGAGAGAAGGACAATGAGAATGACAAGTCCACTTATGGCCTAGACACTGAAACATTGTCATTTCCACTGCATTTTGTTTTTTAAAGCAAACCACAAGATCAGTTGAAGGAGTATGAAAATATAGTTAAAGCTTCCAAATGGGAAGAGCTGCAAGGTTACACAGCAAAGGGTATGAATAGGGAATGGAAGATTCTAGCAATTATTATCAGAATTAAAAAATGACACCTCTTTATTGAAGAATATGTATTAAGAAAAACATACATCTAGTACATCTCATTATTTTCAAAAAGAATCTTCTGAACTATTCCAATATTCAAATCATCACATATGGTGCTATGTGAGGAATAACATGGACAGTTATGATGAAGAGATTCATAATTCAAGAGGGAATCATGATTTGTACATAAATATAACATAAAGAAGAAAAGAATGCATGCCATTTAAAGATAGAATTGCCCATTGAGGAAGTCAAAATGTTTTAGCGAAGGAAGTTATATTTGTGTAGAATGTTGGCTTATATTGAAAATAGAGGGAAAATATTCCAGATACTGCAAGATAAAATATGATTTATCATGGTGGGGAGAAAAAAAAAAAAGAAGAAGAAGGAAGGAAGGAAGGAAGGAAGGAAGGAAGGAAGGGGACTATCAAGCTTCTTTATAGCAAAGGAAACTAAAATACCCTCCTCCTCTCACCTTCCACTTTCAGAAAATAACCTTGGATAAGTAAAACTTATAAAGAAAAACAACAACAACAAAAAAAGCCCTACAGTTATAAATATTGCTAAGGGTATTAGCTGAAACCCCAAGATAGCTTTTTTTCCTATTAAATAGGGTCTTATAAAGCTAGACAGAAGTCTAGGATGGAAGAATTATGTTGGCATGACTTGAAAGCCTGCAGAAAATATCCCATGCTTCCTCTCAAATATCTGTGGTGATCAAATATATCAGTCATTTTACAGAATTTCCAATGGCATACAGGTGATTTAGGAAATCTCAGGACTCCTGTTCAGGTAGTAATGTTTTAAATTGTTTAAAGGAAGTATTTCCATTCACAGAGTACAGAGTTGCTCTGTAGTTAGACTGATTCTTACATACAAAGCCTTTGGTATGGACAGACATTATTCACGGGTGTTAGGTAGGTTCTATGTTACTCCCAAATAACTATTCAATTGCCCTCTTCAAATTCTGGATATATTTGAAATTGCCTGTTTATAAGTAGTCCTTATATGAATGGGTACTATCAAAAATACTAAATCATCTTAGTTACTGTCTAGTAAATCTTGATAATTGGATAATGCTAATCTTTCAGCTTTATTTTTCCAATTTATTTGTTTGTTTGTTTGTTTGTTTGTTTTGGTCTATTCTAGTTCTGATGCCTTTTCATGCAATTTTTAGAATCATCTTATCAGGAACACCTAGGTGACTCAGTCGGTTAAACAGCCTTTGGCTCAGGTCATGATCCCAGGATGCTGAGATGGAGCGCCAAGTCCTGCTCTCTGCTCAGCTTCTCCCTCTGCCGCCACTCTCTTTGCTTGTGTTCTTTCCCTTTCTTTGTCTGTCAAATGAATAAATAAAATCTTTAAAAAAAAAAAAAGGATAATCTTATCAATACCTACAAAAATATTTCTGGGATTTTTACTGGACTCACATTGAACTTATAACTCAAATAGGGGAGACTGACTCCTTAATTATGGTGTCTTTTAATCCAAGGACATGGTCTATTGTTCCATTTATTTAGGTCTTCATTGACTTAGCAGTGTTTTGTAATTTTCAATGTACAGATGAAAATCCTGAAAATAGTTCAGTGGACTTATAAATAAATATTTTCTTTTTTTTTTGTTTTATTTAAAATATATTTTTATTTCCATTTTTCATTATTATTATATAGAAATAAGATTTTTTAATTTTTTCTAGATTTATTAAAATACAGTTTACAAATAGAAATCATATATATTTGAGGTATGCAACATTTTGATATATGTATACATTGTGAAACTGTTACAATTAAGCTAATGAGCAGGCCCATCACTTCATCTACTTACCTCTGTGTATGTATGTGTGTGGTGAGAACACTTGAGACCTACTTTCTTAGCAAATTTCAAGTATACGTTATTAATTATAGTCACCATGCTGTACATTATTCATTTTATAACTATAAGCTTGTACCTTTTCACTAATATTTCATTTCCTCCACCTCCATGTCCCTAGCAACCACTGCTCTCTCATTAGGAGTTTGACTTTTTTAGATTTCACATCAAAATGACATCATGAAATATTTGTCTCCTTGGTTCTGGCTTATTTCACTTAGCTTATACCTTCCAGGTTCATCCATGTTGTCACAAATGGCAGAATTTCCTTTTATAAAGGCTAAATAACATTCCATTGTGCATGTATACTACATTTTCTTTAGCCATTCATCTATGGATGGACAGTCTTATTTCCATATCTTGACTATTATGAACAAGGCAGTGAACATTGAAGTACAGATATCTCTTCAAGATAGTGATTTCATGGGGCACCTGGGTGACTCAGGGGGTTAAAACCTCTGCCTTCAGCTCAGGTCATGATCCCAGGGTCCTGGGATTGAGCCCCACATCCGGCTCTCTGCTCTACAGGGAGCCTGCTTCCTCCTCTCTCTCTCTTTGCCTGCCTCTCTGCCTACTTGTGATCTCTGTCTGTCAAATAAATAAATGAAATCTTAAAAAAAAAAAAAAAAAAGATAGTGATTTCATTTCCTTTGAAAATGTACCCAGAACTTAGGAGTGCTATATCATGTGGTAGTTCTATTTATGATATTTGAAGAACCTCAGTAATGGTCTCTACATCCTGTATAATTTATACTCCTATCAATAGTATATAAGGATTCCCTTTCCTACACATCCTTGTCAATACTTATGGTCTTTTGATTTTTTATAATAGCCAACCCAAAAGGTATGTAGTAAAATTTTATTGTGCTTTGTAGTTTCCTATGATTACAGATGTTGAGCATCTTTTTATATACTTTTTTTTTAAAGATTTTATTCATTTATTTTACAGAGAGAGATTACAAGTAGGCAGAGAGGCAGGCAGAGAGAGAGAGGAGGAAGCAGGCTCCCTGCTGAGCAGAGAGCCTGATGCGGGCCCCGATCCCAGGACCCTGAGATCATGACCTGAGCCGAACGCAGTGGCCCAACCCACTGAGCCACCCAGGCGCCCTATATACTTTTTTATTTGTATGTCTTCTTTGGAAAAATGTCTATTAAGATTCTTTGCCCATTTTTAAAATTAGGTTATTTGACTTTTTTTTTTTGCTTTTAAATTGTAGGAGTTATATATTTAAAAATTAATCCCATATGACATATATGGTTTGAAAATATTTTCTTGTTTCTGTAGTTTGGCTTTTCATTTAGTTGTTTACTGTGAAGAAACATTTTAGTTTGATGCTTGTTTATTTTTGCTTTTGGTGTAAAATCCAAAAATTCACTGCCAACACCAGTGCCAAGAAGCTTTTCCCTTATGTTTTCTTCTAGGATTTTTAGGGTTTCAGGTCTTACATTTAAGCCTTTCACACATTCTGAGTTGATTTTGGGGTGTCCAGGTTCATTCCTTTGCATGTGGATATCCAGTTTTCTCAACACCATTTATTGAAGAGATAATCATTTTCCTATGTATATTCTAATTTTCTTTGTTGAAAATAGTTGACTGTAAATGTCTATGTGGTTTATTTCTGGGCTCTATATTCTGTTCTACTAGTCTGTGTGTCTGTGTTTTTTTTTTTTTCCCAGTACCATACTGTTTTGATTACTATAGCTTTGTAATATAGTTTGAAATCAAGAAGTATGATGCCTGCATCCTTGCTCTTCCTGCTTCACATTGTTTTAGCTATTCACGGTTTTTTGTTGTTGTTGTTTTTTCATATGAATTTTAGAACTTTTCTCTATTTCTGTGAAAAACGACAATGGAATTTTAGTAGGGATTTTTGTTGTTTTTAATCCTCTAAACTTGCTAAACTCACTTACTAGTTCCAAGGAACATTTTGATATTTCCAAATAGAAAATATATCATCTGTAAATACAGACAAATTTATGGCTTTTTTCAATATTTATTCCATTTACTTGTGTTTCCTGTTATATTACACTTATTGTGTTAGGCCTGAAATTAAAATCCAGTATAAGTACTGCTTTGATAAATTATCTATTAGTTCAAAGAGTTGCCATTTAAAAAAAGAAAAGTATTTACCAAAAGAATGGCTTAAAACAATAGAAATTGTCTTATAGTTCTAGAGGTTGGAAATCTAAAACCAATGTTTTGGCATGGTCATCCTCCAACTGTAATTTAAAAGGATGCAGTTTTCCTTTCCTCTTCTAGTTTCCGGTATTTGTTGGCAATCCTTGACACCCATTGGTTTACAAATGAATCACTCCAATATCTGTCTCTATTATCCTATATTTTAAAGGAATATTTTTAGAAGAATTAAAGAAGAAGAAAATCCTTTGTTTGTTGTGTAATGTCTCTTTTTAATCCCTGGTGGTAATTCTCATAATGAAATCTATGCTGCCTTACATTTTTAATCCAGGTTTACTTTGGTTCGATTTTCAGTGTATGTCAGCTACCTTTCTTCAACTATTCATTTATCTCCCAATGTAAAGCAGGTTTCTTATAGACAGCACATGATCATGTCTTGCAATTTAATCCAGCTTTACAATTTCAGTATTTTAACTGGTGTTTAAAATTTATTTACATAGTTATTAATATTGTTGGATGAAAGTCTAACAACTTCCTATATGTTTTCTATTTTTTGATATGTTTTGGTTACCTTTTTCTGCTTCCTCTTTGTCTAGTTGAGTATTTTTTAATGCTTCTATATCTTGTTTCTTCTATTGTTTTATTTATGGTTTTGTTTGTTTTTGCTTTCATAATTATACCCTAGCATTTGCAAAGTTTATATTTACATTCAGATAATACTATGGTATTCCATGCATAATATAAGAAACATAAATTACCCAGTTCCTCTGTTCTATCCATTGAGCTACTATTGTCATTCATTTTATTTTCTATATGCTATCAACACACAATACACCATTACTATTTTTGCTTTAGAAATCAGTTACCTTGGGGTGCCTGGGTGGCTCAGTGGGTTAAAGCCTCTGCCTTCAGCTCAGGTCATGATCCCAGTGTCCTGGGATTAAGCCCCAAATCGGGCTTTCTGCTCAGTGGGGAGCCTGCTTCCCCCTCTCTGCCTACCTCTCTGCCTACTTGTGATCTCTGTCTGTCAAATAAATAAAAAAAATCTTTTAAAAAAAAGAAATCAGTTACCTTTTAGAGCAATTAAATATAGAATAAAAAATATGGTAGGTATGATTCTAAAATGACCCCAATAATCCAGTCCCCTGGTGTATACACAGAAAAGATTTTGAAGTTGTAATTAGGTTCCCTAATTATTTGATTGTGAGTTAATCAAAAGGGAGATCATCTTAGGTGTACCTAATATAATCTGGCTAGAGCATTAAAAGCAAGTAAAGTTTCGGAAAAAGCTTCCTACCAACCTGGAAGAAGCAACAAGGTATGTCATGAAGTACCTAGGGGAAGAATTCACAATGAGGATCTGAGATTAGCCTCTAATAGCTGAGAGCAGAGGCCTCCTGACAACCAACAAGAGAACAGAGAATTAAGGGCCTTGTCTTCAGGGAACTGAATTGTGGCAATAACTGGAGGGTCAGGAGGAAGATTCCAAGACTCCAATGAGATCTCAGTCCTTGTAAGATCCTAAACAAAAAACTTAGTCATGCTACACTCAGTCTTCTGACCTGAGATAATAAATGGGCAACATCTGACACCAGTAAATCTGTGTTAATCTGTCACACCTCAGTAGAATACTCAGATAAAAACAATTTTACCTAGTTTCATTACCCTTTCTCTTCATTTCTTTCTATAGATTCAAGTTTCTGGATGGCATTATATTCCTTTTGCCAGAAGACTTTTCTTTAGTATTTAACATTTTTCCTTTTTTTTGAAGAGACTGGTATGTTGAAGTTTTGTTTGTTTGTGTTCTTGAGTTTTAATTTTGTGTGAGTGAGTCTATGTTCTATTTCTGATCCATCCTCAACTTCAGATTTTCCCTTTGAGCTAAATTTCATAGATTATCTTTCTAGTTATCTTACTAGTTCCTATGAATGGCTACTACGAATGGCTCTGTGCTTTACAGCCTGGCAAGGGATTAGATGTGAGGTATATGTGTTGGGAACAGGAAGATAGGGTTATGCTGATTCATCAAATCTGAGGTCAGTTCTAAGAGACAGGGTTTCAGAGGTGTGGTCTTGGTGCTTTCAACCCTCCCCACCTCATTTAGGTCTGAGCCCAGCATGTATTCATGACTCTGCCCCAGGAGTAGGGAATTGATGTTCTTTATTAATTTTTGCTGTTCCCTTTTCCTAGTACCTTGGGGGAGACGGTGATTATGGCCCTCCTCCCACAGATTGAGGGAATAGGGTCCTAGTGAAGTTTTAAATCCTTCCTGCAATGGCAAAAGAGAGAGACCTTTACCAAGGTCGGAGATGGGATCAGGGAGCTTTTCTCATGACCCTCTCTCAACTGGTCATGCTTGGCCAACCACCCCACACTTTTTAGGGTCCTCACAGTCCTTAGATTTAGGGCCAGTTGGTTACCCTGCAACTTCAGCACTTTGAGAGGTCAAGAAAAATTGGATACTTGTTTTTTGTTCAACTATTTTATTGTAAGTTTGTTAAGTAACCCTCTTCACAATCCATCCATCCCTTCCTTCCATTCTTCCTTCCTTCTTCCTTTCTGTAATTAAAATGGCCCATGGTATCAGAATATAAGAATCAGTTTAAAGAGAAATGTAAAGAGTTAAAGAGTAAGGTAGCAAATATTCTCAGTCTTACCCTAAATGAAATTATTCATATTTTATTCTATCAGGAGACTCTGATATGAGAAAATATTTAGTCATACTTTGATACCTTGACCATTTGGGGATATTGCTCAAAGTACTATCTGGTCATATAATCAGTAAGTTCACATTCAATGCCATTGTGAACAATGAGGTTTACCCAACTTTACAGAATGGAACTTATATTGGTCACGTTTTATCTTGATGACCATGGAGCTGTTGGGGGTGGGGGGAATTTCCTCAACCTGCATATTTCTTAATAGAGGTTTTGTGTGATCCAGTTGCTTCTGACATCAGATCCTTTATCTTCCATTCAATATTCACCTCATGTAGCATCTCTTCACAAAACACAGTCAAACCACACAGCTGGAGTTAATAAACTGAAGGAGGATGCCCATTACCAGTTACAGACATTTCTGTTGTTTGGGGCTTTCAGTATTTCATTATCTCTGCATCAGCACCAGTAGTCTTGCAGCTGAAAAGCCATTGAAATAACACAGCTTGAAATGATAAATGAAAGGAACATAACAACTGCAGCACAGAGCATTTGAGTCTCTGGATTTTTTTTTTTTTGCAAGGACATATTTGTTTATTTATTCACTTTCTTTGTTGGAAGTCATATTCCACATTTCAAACAGTCCATCTACATGTGACGGTGAAAATATACATCACCATTCTTTCTCATCAAAAAAGATGTGCGATATTCTCAGTGAATACCACTATCCCACAATTTCAATTTTCCAAACAAATATTTTAAGACAGAGTAAAAAAGAAAAAAAAAAGTGCTATAATAATATCAAGAGAGAGGAGGGAGAGAGCGTGAGCACAAGCATGTCTGTGTTTTGCTTGTTTTTGGACCAGCTTAGTATTTAAACATTGTACGAAGTTTGTCTTGTTCTATATTCCTTTGAGTTCACACTGAAATTCCTAAGCATTCCATCACACCAAATTCTATACCTAAATGAATACCTCTCATAAGTAATTGTGTATATGACATTCATTAATGCCCTCATTCCCCACCTTAATTAATACAATTCCAAGTCTATTATTATAATTACTCATCTGCCAAAACTTCCAAACCCATGCCTCTCTTTGACTTTATTGTAGTCACCTGATAAAAATTATATTGCCATGAAATCCACATATCTACCTCCAAGGTGACTGTTCCTGTGCAGCTAAATATAGCTGTATAATCCTCATGACTAGTTTCACTAAATTCACAAACATAAATTCAAGTGGACCTTCCATACTAGCTCATAATCTGATAGTGTTTTCCTGACCCACACCCTCTCCTCTCCTAGGTGACTGAGTCTTATCTTTTACTCTCCTCAAAATTCAAAATCTTTTCTCCCATCATCTTTCTTAATTCGCTTCCTACTTCTCTGCAAACATTAGCACAACTTCCAAAGTTAACTTCTGGATCTTCTCTCTACCTGTGTCTACATGAGTGAACAGCATTGTAGGGGAGGAAAAAGTTTCCCTCCACGTTCTTATGGTCCCTGGTTGTGTCTAAAACTTAAGCTGACAAAGACAGATTAATAGAGAAAAGCAAACACATTATTTAACATATGTTTCAAGTACATGTAAGTTTCCATGAGGAAATGAAGACTCAAAGAAATAGCTAAACGCATGTACTTTTTTGCTAGGTTTGATGAAGAGTGAACAGTTGTGGAGGAATATGATAAGTTAAGGAGTATGAAAGAATTATAATGTGGGGAAACTTAGCAAGTCCTATTGGTTAGGATTCTTCTTGGTCCCTTTGTCTTCAGAGTTAAATATGCCTCTTTCCTCTGGATATAAAGAGAGCATTAGTCACATGAGGGTTTTATGGTCTGTTACAGGGAGGAGGGTAGGGGGAGGTCAGAGTGACCTTCCTGCTTCTGCTTTTAAATTTTCAATATGTCAAGATGCTATATTTTGGGATAGCATGTCCTGAATCCTATCATTGTCTTCCCTCCTAACATAGATGAAGAATTTCTGAATTTATGCAAAGCTAGTCTCTCCTGTTATACACTATGTGCCACCCTTACTGTCAGAATGCTCTCTGTTTTTTTTTTTTAAATAATCAATGATTCCCTTTCTTCTGGGTCATTTCATTAATATACAAACATTAATACACAAAATTATTTTGGACCAATATACTTCCACTTCCAGTGAAAGCTTTTCAAAAAGAATGACCAATTCTTATTGATTCTATTTCCTTTCTTACCATTTTTGTAAATTTATTTCAGAAGGTATTTTGACCTATCATTGTACTGAAACTACTCTTATGGAGGACATTAAAGACCTCTCCATTGTAAAAGCAAATGATCAATATACTACCCTCATATTATCTGACCTATATGCAACATTTCACACAACTGACCACTTCTGCTCCTAGAAGGTCTTTCTTTGCTTCTATTCTTTGATAACATACTCAGTTTTCTCCTAAGTGGCACATACTCCCTTGCCTGTTTCTCCTCTTTTCTACAACCTCATAATGTAAGAGTACTCTGGGAATCTTTCCATTATCCTCCCTTGGTCTCCATCTCTACTCCATCCCCTTAAATATAATATCCATTTTCATAGTGATAAATATGTGCTATGGGCTCTGTAATTCATATTCCAGCCTATATTTGTCTTCTTAACCCTCAATTCATTATGAAACAGCTTCCTAGACATCTCTACTTAATATAATATCCTAAAAGACATTGGAAACTTAGCATGTTTGAGGCTGAACTTCTCATCTTCTCCCCAAACCTTATTCCTTCCACAGTTTTCCCCAGTTCAATGAAGAGTGCCTTTATGTTTCTAGTTACTCAGACCAAAAACCTTGAAGCTATCCTTGGCTCCTCTCTTTTTATATAATCGTCAACAATTCACCAGGAAATGCAGTTAGCCTTAGCCACAAAATATATTCAAAGTCCAAACTTCCCACCACTGCCACTCTAATTAACCTGGTTTAAATCATCTTTTTATTTATTCCTTTGACCAAAATGGTCTTCCTGCTTCTACCTTATAAGATTTGGTGGAGATCTTTTACCTTGAGTAATTTCATTTCAGAGTAAGAATGTCTCTGAATATACTGTTCTCTTTAAGATCAAATCTATATTTTGGTGCCCTGTGAGATTTGAATTAGTTATACATACATACATATTATACAATATCATAATCAAAGAGTTTTGCTTTCATCCAAAATTAGCACTAATTTATTAAATGCCCACTGTGAGTCAAGAATGATCCTACATAATGGAACACCAGTCACAAATACTACACAGTTTTTGATCTCAGGAAGTTCTAAGTCTAGTGTGTGTTACAAACTACTAACCAGGAAAATGCAATGGGCAGTAGAAAGCACTTTTATGCTCTAAGTAGAAAGTGCAGTAGAAACCCACGGCATCCCTGCTTAATTCAGTATTGGAGGCACGGGACATCTCATAATCTCTTTGATTCAGCCATTCTTTCTTTTCTTCAGTTTTCTAAATGAGAAACAATATGATAAATGATTTTTAGCCTTTAGCCTGAAAAGTCCATAATTTTACTTCTTTTCTAAAAAAGTGTATCAAACGAGATTCTACTATCCCTGTATTCAATGGCCATAAATAAAGACAATGTGCCCATTTCTCTAACCATGTAAGTGGAAACACTCTACTAAAAACTTAAAGAAGGAAGTTCTACCTATAAATAGGAAAGAAGGTAAGACAAACTGTCTTTATTCAAGTGGAATAATTTAGTAGTGCATGATTAAGGAGTTCTGGAATAGGATTCAAGAGTTGTCATTCACTCTTTCCCTTGGCAAGAATGATTTCTGTAACTCTGTCTCTGTTTCGCCCTCCTTCCAAAAGAGATGTCAGTTCAATTCACTAAAAGAAATGATGAGAAATAAGCAATGTGTCAAGTACTATGCTAGGACCCTGGGAAAGGCAAAGATGGTTACATGTAATCCCAGACTAAAGATTTTGTTTTACACAGGGAAATAGGAATACACACAAAGTCGGGTATAATAAAAAGTAGCATTCTGAGCACAAAGTACAAAGAACCTCAGGGACCTGAGAAAGAAATATTCCTAAGGAAGTCTAGAAAGGCTATTCCCTAACTATCGAAGTGTCCTTTGCAGCTAGACTCCCTCAGATATCCGAGTGGGAATTTAATCAGAACAGAACAACATGAAGGAATAACACATCAAGAATGCACCGGCCTTCCAATGACAGCACAGTAAAGAAGTGAAGGGTGTGCTCCTCAGCCTCCATACCCCAAAGGATGCTATGGTGAATCCTCACTTAACTCCCACCATGTGATTAGTATTTTCTTGATGATTAGCCTCCAAGCCCAACTCTGCCCCTCTCAGAGATTATATGAGCTTCCTGATACAGTTGATTTCATTGTTCTCTTATTTAAATGACCTAGAGTGTATTCTGTGTCCTATAGCTAATCTGTAAGTCACCAGAATAAAGTGATGGTATAGTCTGGTAATTAAGTGCATGGGCTTTGGAATGATAATTTGTGTTTGAACCATTTCTTTTCCATTCACTTGTTACATATATTTGGGTAACTTATCATTACCTCTCTAAGACTCAGTCCCAAATTTTACATATGGAATAATAGCAAATTCATAAGGTTGATACATGTAATAAACAAGTAAATGTACATGAAGGACTTAGTACCATGTGTATCACGGTAACTGCTCAATAAAAACAAAATAGTTCTTATTACAAGAGTTGTAATTCCAACTAAGTTAATTTGTTCTTGCCTCCAAAACACAAACTCTTTACCTGATATTCTTAATCTGCCTTTTGGAATTTGGAACATGTTTTCAAGAAGTTCTACTTACTGAGAATAGATCATTTATTTTATACTCCTGCAGTTAGGGATCATTGCCTTCAGAAATAAAAGCATGTAATAAATATTGTCATGTTTTATATTTTATTTTCCCTTCAATGCTAGGATTATCATCATTACAAAGTTCCTTACTAGTGAAAAGAATGTACTAATTTCACATAAACTCAAATTGACAAAAAAAAAGGAAGGAAAAAACACATAACCACTATGTCTATGTCCTTTCACCAATTGAGTATAACAGTACATGCAGAGAAGGTGAGATATATGTGATCCAGGCTGAGGCATTGAGATATGTTTCTTGTTATAGATAGTGATTATCACTGAAAATAGTGTAACAGAGACATTAAAAGATTCATGGTGCTTCAAAGCGATGCTTCTCAATCTGACATTCATTAAGGTTTGATTTATGAACTTTCAAAGCAAAACTACAGTAAACACTTCACCATCATTTAAAACAAAGCAAAACAACCACCAAGACTATCTCCATTTTGAATTCAGTGAATTTTATATTGATGGTGTACAACATGTTCTCAAAAGTAAAAATATACCAAGTATATTGGGATATTATTTAACTTCCTTTACATTTTTCCATTCATTTTTAACTTTTTTCTTTAAAGATTTTATTTACTTGAGAGAGAGAGAGAGAGAGAGGAGGAGGAGAGGTAGAGGGATAAGCACACTCTGTGCTGAGTACAGAGCCTGATATGGGGCCTGATCTCAGGATCCTGTAATCATGATCTGAGCTAAAGTCAAATCAGCATTGATCGTCAAATCAGCATTGTCAAATCGACTGATCTCCCAGGTGCCCTAAACTTTTTTTTAAAACTATTTAAAATACATCTGATCAGGACATAATTTGTTAATGTCTGGGAACTTCTCTCCATTGCCTTTTGTCTTTCCCTGCTCTGATCCCTTTCCCACATGCCTGTCGAATTAGAACTTTATTTACCCAGACAGAGTCAGGTCATAAAAGATAAAGGAAGGGAGAACATATTTAGCTGGAGAAAATAGATTTATTTATATAGTAAGGAGCTTGGGGTAAAGGAGATGGGAAATCCAAATAGAGGAAGAGATGTTGAAATGTTTCATGGATTAGTTATTGAGAGAATTTAGAACACCTGATAAAGAAAATACCCTGGAAAAATTTTATGCCCTGAGAGAATTAAGGAGGAAAGGAAAGGGGACTTGAAGAGTGTTACTATGTATCATTGATTAGAATTTTTAAAATTCTTCAAGCAACATATAGACATGGGTATTCTTTTTTTTTTCTTTCTTTCTTTATTTATTTTCAGAAAAACAGTATTCATTATTTTTTCACCACACCCAGTGCTCCATGCAAGCCGTGCCCTCTATAATACCCACCACCTGGTACCCCAACCTCCCACCCCCCTGCCACTTCAAACCCCTCAGACTGTTTTTCAGAGTCCATAGTCTCTCATGGTTCACCTCCCCTTTGGACATGGTTATTCTTTTATAAAAGATTTGGCTATAGAACTATGTTATTAATTCTTGGGACTCTCCTTACAAATTATTCCTATTCACACTGGGAGAACATTTTTTTAGAGTTTGACCTTTTTTTTTTTTTTTTTAAGTTTTGTTTTATTTATTTATTTATTTTACTTAAGTATATGAGTTAAGAAATAGTTAGCTAAGAGTGATAGCTTTTATACTGCTTTTGGAACCTATTTGAGCAAACTCATACCTCTAATTCTAAGCATACCTTAAAAACCCTGATAAAGCAATCCCAAAGGATTCCATGGAATGAATGTATTTATTAACATATTAATATAAATATAATTATATAAGTAAATGTTGTCTTAGTTATAAAACTTTAGGACTTTGGGCAAGATTCTCCCACTTCCTTGAAGAGTTATTCAATGCAAAATTGTCCCCATAACTCTCGAGTTAAAGATGAGGAGGAGGAGGTCAATGAGAGGACATGGCTTCTGGCTAACACATGAGGTGTGTCCAGGCAATTAAAGGCTCCTTGCCCTCTCTCTTGCCCTTGGAAAATACATTCTGTCCCCTGTTCCCACAGTCAGAGCCATTTGAAGAATACTGCTTTGGGGAAGCACTGCATTATTGAGACCATCTAGATGGTAATATGAGACAACCCCCTTAACACCTCTATATAGATTTTTAAGATTCTATCTGGAGGGGGCACCTGGGTGGCTCAGTGGGTTAAGCCTCTGCCTTCAGCTCAGGTCATGGTCTCAGGGTCCTGGGATCGAGCCCTGCATCGGGCTCTCCGCTCAGCGGGGAGCCTGCTTTCCCCTCTCTCTCTCTGCCTGTCTCTCTGCCTACTTGTAATCTCTGTCTATCAAATAAATAAATAAAATCTTTAAAAAAAAAAAAAAGATTCTATCTGGAGAATGCAGAGATCTACTTGTCCTGTGGCAAGTAGCCTCATCCCAGATGAGGCTTATATGTAAGTTCCCTTGCTTATTAAATCTGTCACCAGGCAATTTGGTGTAGTCTGCCTTTTTCTTTTCTCTCTCTCTTTGCCCTCCGTAGGGCAACTCTGAAGGTTGCAAACCAACACTTGGCTAAGCTGTGACACTATCACTTTTTTTTTTTAATTTAACTTTATTTTTTCAGTGTTCCAAGATTGACACTATCATTTTAAGAGACTAAAGGGAAAGCACTCAAGAATTCTCTCTATTGAACCCAAAAGCTATAGGATGAAAGACCAGAGAGACCAGAAATGTGAATGGATAAGGTTTGCCTTATCTTAGCAAACCTTATAAAATGATCTGCTTTTTCTAGATAATATTTATTAGGATATATGATGATTACCCTCTCCCTACTCCAGGGAGAGAAAGGTGACTTTAGAGAAAAAATTACCTTTTCTTGACCTATGTTTATACGGAAAGAAGGATCACTGACACAGAATCCTCAGATAGTCTGTAACTGAGAGATCTGATTGAGACCCAGGTCCTCAAATACAAAAATGAACAACCCACCAAAGAAGAATGTTCAAATTACAATATATTTTGCATATGTCTAACTTATTATCTGAATTTATCATTATGTAAAGAATATATATGTTCATATGCACATATATACATAAATTATATCATTAATTTGAATTAATTTCATTAAATTGCAGTTTATATACTTTATGTACTCCATTGATATTCATATTATTCATATTTATATCATTAGGGTTACTTAATTTCTCAAATATTATTCCATAGGTACACTAAGTTTATTTGCCTTGGCTAAAACTCTCATCTGACTATCATTCTTTTTTTTTTTTTAAGATTTTATTTATTTATTTGACAGAGAGAGATCACAAGTAGGCAGAGAAGCAGGCAGAGAGAGGAAGCAAACAGGCTCCCTGCTGAGCAGAGAGCCTGATGCAGGGCTCGATCCCAAGACCCTGAGATGAACTGAGCTGAAGGCAGAGGCTTTAACCCACTGTACCACCCAGGTGCCCCTGATTATCATTCTTAAAGATCTCTACTGTCGGGCACCTGGGTGGCTCAATTGGTTAAACAGCTGCCTTCGGCTCTGGTCATGATTCCAGAGTCCTGGAATCGAGCCCTGCATCGGGCTTCCTGCTCAGCAGAGAGCCCGCTTCTCTCTCTTCCTCTGCCTGCCGTTCTGCTTACTTGTGCTCTCTCTCTATCTCTGTGTCAAATAAATAAATAAAATCTTAAAAAAAAAAAGATCTCTACTGTCTTGCATCATATGTAGAAATGTTTCATCATTAAATCTAGACAAAACTCCAAGATAGAAAGCATAGCAGCCTAAGTGCTAATATCTAAAGGAAAGCAGTATTTTACATATGTTATTTTATTTTTACAACAATACTTTGATGAAGAAAAAATATTATTTGTTTTACAAATATAAGAACAAGATTAGGAGGGCTTGGTAATTGGTATGATGACACATACTCACTTAATGGACAAACCAAGATTAAATGGCAAATAAACTTGAGTCAAAGCCATGTAATACAAATGTGTGTAGGAAAACCTATTAAGCCATATTACTTACAGGTTCCTAGGTCTTATTTTCCCCTTCAGACTCCAAGTAGCTCAAGTGCACAAAACATTTATTTACATATTTCCTTTCCATAGAAATGAATTATTTTTAAAACACTTTACAGAGCCCAGTAACTACCTACGCTTACACAATTGTATTTCTCAAATGCTAGCTGCAAATAACTTGTTAATTAAAATGTGTGTGCATGTGTGTGTGTTTAGTTTAGTTATCCTGTAATCTATTTGCCTTATTTAATATCCATATTGTCTATTCATTTCGTATGTCTGTTTATATGGTCCCATGTAATTTTTCTTTCAAATTGTTTCATGTTGTGTGATTTGTTTTCTCACTTCAAGTTTAAGGTTCTTGAGAAATACAAGCTTGATCATAGAAATGAGCTTAGGACACAAACCACTTTAGTAACTTCCCACTTACTTTACCTACTATATGCAACCATGCAAAAGAAAAGCATATACCTTAAGAGTAAGAAGGAAACTTAATAATGAAGGAGACAAATCATATTGTTTTTACACATGCAAATGGTTAGAAATTTGACTGAAAATCACAGAGAAGACCACTTTGAGTGAATTTTTTGACCCATGTTACTAGAATGTTTCCATGCAGTGCATACTGCTAAATGTTAGAATAAGAAATAATCTGACCTATGTTCCTTTTTATTGAATCTCATTCCCACCCTTAAAACCACATATTGCAAAGAGTATCATTCTAGCATTCACTAAAATCAAATATCGATTTGTTGAAGGAAAAAAAAAAAATGAACTGCAATTCATTCTCAGACCGAACTGCAAGTGAGCCATTCACAATCAGGAAACCCTGGTGAAAGCTCAAGAAATCTGGAGAATATCTTCAAAGTTCTGATTAGGAAATGATGCTTAGAAACTTACAAGAGAGAAACCTATCACAACAGAAATATGCTCATAAGCAAAGCCACGGTCACCAGTTTTTTCCAAAAGAAGGTCATTTTTCCCATTTCCCCTCTTTCCTGGTGGGAGAGGGAGTCTTTATGTTTAAATGATGTGAACATTATATTGAACTTTACTTTGGTCACCTAAAGCAATGCTGCCATAACAGACTTATGTGACTAATTGCCTAGATGGTAAATGCTTTGAAAGATGGGCTCATGGCCTGGACATCTTTACAATCTCATGTAACAGTTTTCAGTGTTTTGTACTTAGAGTCATCTAATAAATTTATTATTTACTAAATTGAAAAGAAAGGGGGAAATCAAGGAAATGAAGATAGGCCAAAGGAAACACATTATTGAAGGAAATGGGATAAAACCTGATGCTGACCATAACTACTGTGTCCAGGAGAAGAAGAAATGATTGTTTAAGTTCACAGAAATTTAATAGTAATAAATACTAAATATATAAATAATAAATATATTAATATGATTAATTATTAATTATTATTAATTATATAAATAATAGTGCTAAATATCCCCTTTTACCTTACCTTATATTTCTTTAATTTGTCTTGTTTTCAAGATTTTTTCCCAAATTAGGGGGGAAAATGTTTTTGCTGCCTTTTTAAAAAGATTTATTTATTTATTTGAGAGATATATAGATAGGGAGAGAGAAGCAGAAAGAGAGAATGTCAAGCAGACTTCCTACTGAGAGCTGAGACTTCCTACTACAGAGCTTGATGCAGGGCTCAATCTCATGACTCTGAGATCATGTTCTGAACCAAAATCAAGAGTAGAACGCTTAAACAACTGACCCACCCAGGCACTCTGTTGCAGTTATTTTAATAATTATAATCAAGGACAGTATAAAATAAAATAGCAAAATTAAGTTTCTTATCAATCCCATATCCATTCAACTTTTCTAAACTGAACCAGAGCCCAATACATACATAATATCTCAGTAGTATTTTTCAGTCAAGTACAAATGTTAAAATTTCTTATGGAAGATATAGATTATTTATGGTCTTCAATAAGTTGAAGAGAATCAACTTTATAAAATAGCCATTTTTTTAACAACAGAGCTAGAAAAATCAATTCTGAATTCCCAAATTTTATACTTTACTCAAGAGTCATTGTAAAATGTAAACTATGACAAAAGAGTGAGTTCAAGTTTTTTTCTTCTAAACCTTTCTTAGTTACAAACCAATAATGGATTTTTAGTAGAATAAAGTCAAAACGTCTTGGTAGTATATTCCTAAAATGTTTATTAAATATAATTTCATTAACATATAATGTATTGTTTGTTTCAGGGGTCCAGGTCTGTTATTCATCAGTCTTACACAATTCACAGTGCTCACCATAGCACATACCCCTGCAAAGTCCATCACCCAGCCATTGATAATAAATAAATAAATGTCCAAAGGTTCCACATGAAAAAAATGTAATTTCAAATGAACCGTGAAGATGAATATTTATTGAGCAATCTCCTATAGCCTGTATCATTTACACACCTGATCTATTTTAATCCTTACAACAAAGTCAGGTAGAAAAAATTATTTTCCTGTTTACTGAGAATCAAAGAGAGTAAGTGGTTCATAGCACAATGGGATCCTTATGTACCAACAAGAGTGCCCCCCCCCCACAGAGCCCAGACTGGGGACAGGAAGCACAAAGACCACCAACATGCAATTGGAGTAATAATAAGGGAAGCTATTCCTAGATCTAGCCCTTGGGTCTTCGTCTAGTCCTGACGTCTTCTGCTTGAGAACCTAAACAGTCTAGAGGTCTCTATTCAGTGTGCATACTACAATCTGGAGGATGACACTTCCTATTCACAAAATACTGCCTCTGATTTGATGCTTCAATCAAAAAGCTTGTTGCTTTAGCAGGTCATCCTAATATTTATCAGACTGGCATTGTCAAGACGGTGCATTGTGCAATACAATCTGCAGATCCTAACAGACAGACCCACTTTCATACCTCCTTCACACGTGGCAAGCTATCCCATCAGTACCGGTGACCTGCAACATACATTTTCTCCAGTCCTCCAAGAGGAAAATCATATAGTACTGGGATGGCTAAGCCTCTGAATATCAACCAGAGAACCTTTCCAAGCCAGATATACTATAGCTAGTGGACTCCTGGGAAAAGGGCAGAGAATCTTTCTGTGGAGTGAAATGATATTAGACACCATTCTACTGGAAGATGATTGCTTTGATGAAACCATTTGACAAAAAATGCAAATAAAAACCCACAATAGCTTGGGTTCACAATGTACCAAATATCAGTTGCTGACATCTTAAAAAGGGCTGGACACTTTAAAATAATAAAGGAACTCCCAGTTTTTAAAGGAAAACCTATCCATACTCATGAATGAGATGATGTCTTGAGTTTCTTTCCAGCTCTTCTCATGGAGCTGCTTCATTTTTGCCTGGAAGAGTGTGATTCTTTTGTTCCTCTTGGTACAACACACTCTCATATTGCTCACAATTTTTTGCAATTTCAGGTATTAAAGCAAATTGATCAACTTGCTTAAAGCTCAGTTGATGACTTCAGTACCTTAAGAGAAAAAAAAAAATCAGAGTATGACTTCTTTTAATCTAAGGATATAGACCCCCCAAAAATTACACAAAGAATAAAAATTACAAAATAAATCCCACCTAGGATTCTACAGTCAAATTTGAATTCTCAGTAAATGCTATTACTATGCATATCACAGTATTCTTAATATTATGCTATTTTCTATGCTGATTTTGATGTTCAAAGGACTGAATTTCTTCTGTTAGAAAGTATACAAGTTGTTTTATTAGAAAAACTAGGGATGACTTAGGAATAGAATTTTTTTGTTATTCCCGCACTGAGTTATGAGCTGCCATGTCATATAAATAACAGACAGATGTTAACTAAACTTGAGACGAGTGGTAGAGTAAATCCTCTTAATGGTGCTTATGCACAGAACATAGCCTATATTCTAGAAATTCCACAATTCACCCTTATAAGATTTGTTAATGTTTTTATGAGTATTTAAAATACTATCTGCATATCTTTTCTGAATTTTCTAAATTTGCAACTAAAAAAAAAATCTCTTATTGTATATTCCAGTTCATTTTAAAGGCTTCAAGGTAGTTATCATTATAATTTTCAAAACTAAATATAACATTGCCATTTGTATGACCATTGGTAATTTCAGTGTTTGTAGTTTCATTTGAAACTATCATTTATATAAACTATCATTTCATACAAACTATCATTTATATAAACTATTTATATAAACTATTATACATTGAAACTATCATTTATATAAGCTATCATTTATATCTAAACAAAATGATTATGAATATATTTATTAAAACTTTAAAGTACATGAGTGTCACTGTGTGTACACATACAGTTGAAATACTCTCTCTCCCTTCTTAGGAATTATCAGGTCAAGGAAAATTCCTATTTGTTATTTTTATATATGTTTTTAAAAGAAAATTATGTGACAATGGTATTATGCACAAATATGAAAATTATTAAAGTTATATAGTTATAGATGTATAAAATTTTAAAATTTCAAAGCATTTTAGAGTATATGAGGAAAAACAGATATCATCCACATCATGATCTTACACTTGGCAAATTATCCTGAGGGTAAATGACTTGGAAAAGTTCACAACTAATGTTTTATGAAGTGAATTGTAGAGCTAGTTTTCTAACTTTAAAGTCATAACATATTCTTTGGCAAAATAAAGACTAAATATATGAATAATCCATCCTTGTTGTCCATGCCAGTAAGCCACGTTTTTAGTGTTCTCTTGTCTCTTTTTTTGGGCACCAGATTTATGGAAAATTTGTTGAAACTCATTAATTTTGGATTTAGAAGAGGCTTAAATCTTAGAGGAGTGGGAATCTTTTCACCCAAGTTTATGACTAGAGGAATTGAATGAGCTTGGCTGACAGCTGTGGATATTTGATAGACTGTATAAGAGGTATTAAGTTTTCCCTCAAGGAAGCAAAACTTAACAAATGACTAGAAATTACCAAGAAGGAAGCTGTGTCTCAGAATGAGGAGTTGTCTCATAATTAGAAAAATCTGACAGTAGCATGGTCTTATCCAAAAGGTATTCTATAATAAGAGATTTTCTAAGCTAAAGCTACATGGCCCTCCAGCAAAGGCCTTTTAAAAAGGGGGTGATGTGGCACCGGGTGGCTCAGTGAGTTAAGCCTCTGCCTTCAGCTCAGGTCATGATCTCAGTATCATGGGATCGAGTCCCACATCGGGCTTTCTGCTCAGCTGGAAGCCTGCTTCCTTCTCTCTTTTTCTGGTGCCTCTCTGCCTACTTGTAATCTCTCTGTCAAATGAATAAATAAAATCTTAAAAAAAAATAAAAAGGGGATGAGAGGGTTGCAGTAAGTGCAAAGTTGGATTTGGAGGCTACTATTGAGGTTCCCCAAGCAAACTGTTAGAATCACCGAGTGTTAGTTATGGAAGAAACCTTGGATAATACATTTGTGTCCCTCTTATTTAAAGATGAGAAACTAGAACCACAGAAGTTAATATATCTGCTTAATATTATGAAGCAGAATTAATTAGGAAAATAATTAGTAAATCATTGAATTGAAAGAAAAAATGCAGATTTCTCAAATTGGTTTAACCAGTAATTCAATATTTGTCAAGTTACTTTGATAGTCTTCAGGAAAACAAGCCTTTTTACCACAGTGCTGTTCACCAGTACTATGTGGTTTTTACTGCAAAACTGATGTGCCTAAGAAGTAATTGTCTTAATTTATATCATCCCCTTGGCAAAGATTTATTTTATATTTGCTATGGTTCATTTAGTTGGATCTGTAACATTCACCAAACCTAACAGTAAAGAGGAGAACTGCCAGTATGACTTAGAATCTAATAAACACAAGAAACATAACTGCAATCATGCAGAGGTCAACTCATCAATTCTTGAAGATTCCTTGGTAGAAAAGACTCATGGGATGAAGCTATGAAAAGGACATAAATATATGAATTCATCCATCCTATCATTAATTAATTAATTTATCAAATATTTATTGAACCCCTACTATGTGCTACAGCAGGCCTTTTTCTCTTCATATGTTTTTGCATTTATATTTATTTTAGCACAGTGAAGTTCATTTCTTGATTTTTAATAAGCATTTATTTTAAAGGCAAGATAAGAAACTCAAATACTGCATTCTAAAACTCATGCTATTGAATTTCAGAAGAAAACCTCAATAGAACAGTAAATTTTTGATAGACCTAATCCACACTCTAAATATTTGCACACCAGTCAGGTCAGCATTCACCACCAATATCTCAACATATTCTGGGCTTAGAGAATGTAGTAGAACTACTTCTTAGTTTTGAGGATTCAATAAATATATTTAAATCTATTTACTTGAAAGAGTAACGTGTATGATTTCAAATGAGGGCAAAATAATAAAACAATATTCACTAAGCCTGTGTTTGGATCATAGGAAAACATCAAATACAATATTTTATTCTATTTAATTCTTAACACAATAATAAGAAAGAGTATTGGTAGACCCATTCTACACGTAGAATCACTGATCCTCAGGAAGATTACATAATTAGTGTATCATGGAATCTCACCATGTCTTCTAAGTGCGAGTCCATTTTTTTTTCCTACTCAATAAAGCAATTCTTGGGAAAAAAAAAAAAACTAAACTATAATGCTGAGAAGGAAATCTATCAGAATGACTAAAACTTAACTTGGATAATCTCATTAAAAACTCACACACAAAAAATACTCAAAGTGTATTTTATGCCTAATATACATAAATGAAAACTGAAGGTTAAGGAAGAGCTAATCATTCAAATCCATATAGCTAAAATACAGACAATCCTAACTTCAAACCTCGGTCATCCTGACTTCTAAGCCAATGATCATAATGGTTATTGTGAACATCATGCTTTTCTGTTTTTGTTTTGGGCAAATATTGAATCTGACCTGTATTTGTTCAAAACCTTCTTCTGTAGCTACAAGACTCCACATTTCTATCCAGCATAGACCTTCTGGAATAATATTACATATTCCAAACTCCTTTGGAACTAGGTGTTATCTTGTAAATATGTTCTAAGATTGATTGATTGATTGATTGATTGATTTGAGAGAGAGCAAGCGCAAACACAAGGGGCAGCACAGAGGAGAGAATCCCAAGCAGACCATGCATTGAGCATGGAGCCTGACATGGGGCTTGATCTCACCATCTAGAGATCAAAACCTGAGCTGAAACTGAGAGCCAGATGCTTAACTGACTCTGCAACCCAGGAGCTCCTGTAAATAAACTTTTTATAGATAGATGTGAGTAGAATGTATGTGACCTTTTCTGGACAACCTTGAAAAAGAGTTTGTTTTAATCCTTTGTCTATTTCTCCTTTGTATCTTCCTCTATGTTAGTATCTAGAATATAGATGTGATAGTTACCAACCATCTTAATCCACACTAGTGAGAGCCACATCTTAGGGACAGTGAAGTAGACATAAGAAAATGGCCTGAATCCTGAAAAACTATATGGTACTGTCAAAGCAATGCTGGACTGCATACCCTTGGCATCTTTTAGACAAGAGTACAAAAATGTGTTTACTTTTTTTTTCTTTTGGCTATATGCAACTGAACTTAATTTAAATCATGCAATACTGTTACAAACTGATAAATACATAAATAATCCTGAGTTTGCCTTCATTTCAATTCAACAAATACTTGTGAGAGAACCACTGGATAAGCAGTGCTATAGTTAATACTATAGGAAATAAAGGAAAGCATTAATTCATTATAAAAAGGAATACTTCTTAGAATATGAAACTAAGTTAATTAAAAACTAATTAAATATAGAAGTAATAAAAAAATGACAATGATAATGAAGACCTCACCAGTGAAATGAATGGAAATCATAGAGAGCAGTTATTTTAAAAGTCTATATTTAAATAAAGTTGTAAGCATTGAAAAATAGTACTTAAAACATGATTAATAAATTATAACGTTGCTCTCAGGAAGGCCATCAACTTTGGCTAGGTCAGGAGATAGAGAACAGGCATTAACTCTTAGAGGTAGCACATGATTCAAAATATCAGAAGAATCTGTTTTATTTGTCTGGAATCAGTTGTTCACATCAGTTCTCCTCTTAGTGAGATGTAGGAGCAATACATGGCCAGAACTCTTTAGAATTTCATTTATCTACCTCTGGGAACTGTGAACATTAATGGGTGCTTCCATGGAAAAACAATAAAGTCAAAATCATTTAAAGTTTAGATGCTTCCACTGCGTTGTTGATTACTTGATATTGACATATATATGCTCTATGAGTTATACTTAAATAATTTATATGATACATATGTATACACAGATATGCAGCAAATATGTAGATACAGATTGAAATTTCTGTCAAATACATATAAATATGTATAAATAAAATATAATGTAAAAATATGTATAATGTGTACTAGAAGTGGAAAATAATGAATGATAAGTTTGGGAAATTTCTTATTTTTAATTTCTCAAAATTGTGTTGAGATAAAGCACTGAGGATATATTTCTACTTTCATGCCAATTTATTCAACTTATGCTTATGAAGTTTTGACAAGTTGCCTTGTGCAGAAATTGTTATATTCATGTGTTCCTTAACTTTTCAGCACGCACTTAGGTTGAATTTGGTGGGACTGGGTACTTACAAATACCATTTAGATGAAAGTGATGAAATCCAGTTTTATAAGTATCCAAAAATATCTCACAAGCCCTTGAATTCACTCTTCCATTGATGTGGCGACCATTGAGGCTGCATGGATCTGAGATAAAGAGCCAAAAATTTTACAACAGACTATGATATGAGCAAGAAATAAATCTTTGATATTTTAATCCATGAAGAGTTCAGGTTTCCTTTTTTTTTTTCCCTAAGACTTTGTTTGTTTATTTATTTAGAGAGCATATGTGGGCAGGGGGAGGGGCAGGGAGGGAGGGAGAGAGAGAATCTTAAGCAGATTCCATACTGAACAGACAGCCTGACTCAGGACTCAATCTCATGACCCTGAAGTTAACACCTGAGCTGAAATCAAGAATCGAGTTTGCTTAATCAACTGAGCCACTCAGGCATCCCAATGTTTCCTTTACTCTAGTCTCAGATGATAGTTTGCTGTTGAGTACTGGAATCAGTCCTTGAAGAAGTTGGGCTCTGCTTTAAAAAATAAAAAATGTGGGGTTCCTGACTGGCTCAGGGCATGGAGCATATGACTCCACCTACGGATTGTGAGTTCAAACCTCACATTGGATATAGAGCCTACTAAAGGAAAAAAAAAAAAAAGAAAAGAAAAGAAAAGAAAAAGAAAAAAGAAAGAAAAAGAAAAAGGAAAATTAAAACAGGTAACACTGACTTAGTGGTCAGGCACTGTAGTGAGGCAACTGACACAGGGATCTAGAAAATGGTTGTCTATGATAAGCTGTTAACAAATACTGAGAAAACCCATTACCTATTTTAAATGAAAAGACAGGCCATGCACTTTCTGATAGTAGATCTAGGGGATGGGCCCAAAATAACAAGATATCTTAATGTTTTGTTTGCATATGATAAGGTATTGACAAAAACACGTAAAATTAAGAAATATGTCTTGAGTGCAAGCAGAAATAGAAGAAAATAAAGAGATTATTACAGAAAATAGGGATTCAGGGCCTCCAAGGAAAAAGAACTCCCACATATCATTAGCATGGGTATAATTTAGGACAGCCACCTTAAGAACTGGTAATATTTTATAAAACTGAATATATGCATACTTATGAATCAGTGTGTGTACTGCTAAGTATATAAAAATAGATGTACATATATATATATATATATATATATATATAATTATATATACATTCACCAAAATACATGTACATAAATGTCCATAATAGCCTTCTTCATAATAGCCAAAAGCTAGAAACTAACCAAATGCCCAGCAGCAACAGAATGGATCAATACATTATTCAATATTCACAAAATGGAACATTACACAGGATAATATGTAATACATAACTACCATTTGGAAAAAAAAATATATATATAGCTGAATTTCACAAATATAATGTTAAACCGAAGAAGTCAGACACAAAAGCACATATACAGTTGGGTTCCATTTGAATAAAGTTCAAAATTCAGCCATACTAATCTATAGTATTATGTGCTAGCAAAATTATTATCCTTGGGGTGGGAGTGGAATAATGCCCAGTTAAGGGCATGAAGAGGGCTTTTGGGGAAACCAATAATATGTCATTGCTTGACATGAGTATCAGTTACACAGACATGGTCAAGTTGTGAAAATATACCATGTTATACATTTGTGTTCTATGTAGTTTTCTCCATGTTTATTATAATTCAATTAAAATTTTTAAAAAATAGAAAGCTAATTCAGAAGCGTTTAGATTTAGAAAATCTCATTTCTTCCAGAAATGATATTAAATCACATTTGAATAAAAAGTATCAATAAAATTTTTCATTTGGATAATGTCATCATTATGCAAATGAAAGACAAGTTTACAGACATGACCTTCATATTTAAGCTAGGTAGTGTTCTAAGGAAGCCACTGTTAAGTTCACAGAGAGATTGGTATCCATAAAGCAAAAAGAGGGAGAAGACCTAAGAGGTATGTCTCAAAAAAAATTGGTTATACTTACTGACACATTGAACTCAATGAAGACAAGTAGATCAGAAGCCTCTTAAGTTACCAAGCTTAATATATTACAAAAAGAAACCATTAACCTCATAAGAATGAGCACATCTAGAACCCAAGTCTTGGTTTCTAAATACCACTCTCCACAGAAAAGAAACAGACTTCTTTGGAAAAAATAATTCATTCCAAAGCTGGGGCAGGAAAAGGACTGTATTAGTATGAAATACTGTATACCATGAATTCTCCCACTCCTACTCCAGATTTGGCCAAAATGGGTAGTATTAAAGGAAGAACTCAGAGATGTCAGAGCCAGGCACTACTAAGATAAAAGGAAACAAAAGTGCCTCCCAGGAAATAGGAATAGGTCTGAATTTTGTGTGTTTCCCATACTTCCTTATCCCAAATGGAAGGGCTTATTATCCTTCTCCTACAGTATTAAGAGTGGGAAGAGAAATATATCATGTTCCTCTTTTAAATCACAAATTACTGGACAAAAGAAGAAATGCTCATAGGTTGATTATATTGATAGAAAGAACTATAAATCCCATAGAGTCATGAAATTGGATTTGACACAGTGACTTACATTAAAGGAGAAAACAAATGGTACATATAGGCCAAAAGAAAGGTCTTTAATAGAAACCACTAATTCAAATATTTGAGTGTTCCTTCATATTTTTCAGTATCCTATTGACTTTGAAACCATGAGAATTTATTTTGACCAATGCAAGCTGTGTTTAGATATGCCCCATAAAACACCATACAGTGCTCTAGCTCTTTCCTTCCCTGTTGTGGTTACACAGAAGGCACATGCTCCGGCTGCCCTAACTACAAGATTGAAGCAGCCAATGTATTTGAGTCATTGCTTGGAGGACAGCAGTAGAGAAGCTGTAACCAAATTACAATTTAATTTAAATGAAAAATTAACTTTGCAATGTTAAGCCACTAAGACTGAACTTTATTGAGTGAGCTAATGTTAATTATTGTACTAATATCCACCTTGAGGTAGAACCAAGATGAATCAGACAGATTCTGCACTCAAAGGTATTTTGTTGGGGACGCCTGGGTGGCTCAGTTGGTTAAGCAGCTGCCTTCTGCTCAGGTCATGATCCCAGCGTCCTGGGATCGAGTCCCGCATCGGGCTCCTTGCTCAGCAGGGAGCCTGCTTCTCCCTCTGTCTCTGCCTGCCATTCTGTCTGCCTGTGCTTGCTCTCTCTCCCTCTGTCTCTGACAAATAAATAAAATCTTTAAAAAAAAAAAAAAGGTATTTTGTCTACCAAAAAACACAAAAATGGATATTATGGTACTTTAAGGATAGCTAACAGTTTTTGTTTTAATACTATTATTATTAAGAGATAGGTCATCATTTCTATGCCCTTACAAAATTCCTGTTTCACAAAATCATAAGATATAAAACAGTTGACTTTTTAAAGACTTTTCTTAGTTATTTATTATTATTACTATTTTTTAGAGCAAGTAAAGTTCACAGCATAATTGAAGGGTAGGTACAGAGTTTACCCAAGTATCCCTGCCCTAATCCCTAGTATCAACATCTCCCACTACAGTGGTGCACTTATTAGAATTGATAAACCTAGACTGGCACATCATAATTAGTCAAGTCTATAATTCACTTCGGGGTTCATTCTTGGTGAAGTCATTTTTTAGGTTTGAAAAAATGTAAAATGAAATGTATCCATCATTTTGGTATCTTGCAGAGAATTTTTATTGCTTAAAAATTCTCTGCACTGGGTACAGAAAACTACCCTATCAACATTAGAATGGATAAATGCATTATGCAATATCCACACAATGGAATGTTATACAGGATAATACATAACACATAACTACCATTTGAAAAAAAAAATACATAACTGAATTTCACAAGCATAATGTTAAACCAAAGAAGTCAGGCACAAAACAATATATACAGTTGGGTTCCATTTGAATAAAGTTCAAAATTCAGCAATACTAATCTATAATATTATATTTTAGTAAAATTATTGCCCTTGGCGTTGGAGTAGGATAATGCCTAGAAGAGGCAGTGAGGAGGACATTAAGACGGCTTTGGGGGGAACTAATAATATGCTATATTTTAACATGAGTACCAGTTATGCAGGCATGGTTAATTTGTGAAAATATACCATTTTTTTTCCTCTATCAGGAAGGTGTTTTTTGTTATTATTGTTGATTTTTGTTTTTTGTTATTGTTGTTTGTTTGTTTGTTTGTTTTGCTTCTTAGCTTGAAAATGTGCCTTCTTTATATAGCTTTTTACATGTTAGGACAGAATGGTAACTTCCAAACTTCCATGGGAAACCAGCATCCTTGATTAATGTTTTGAAACATTAAACTCACCCCAAATGTGGCTTGGCCTTTTTGACTTGCTTCAATAATAGAATGTGGAATAAGCAACTTATAAGATCAGATTTTAAAAAGCTTCTATTTCTGCTTGAGTCCTTTGGAAGCTTCATCCTTGGAGTCCTGATCAGTTATGTAAGAACTCTAACTCTCCTGAGACCATCATGTTCTGAGGGATCGCAAGCAAGTTTTCTCATAGAAACACTATGTGGAGAAAGAAAAAGACATTAGTCCCCAGATTTTCCAGCCACTTTAGCTGAATCATCAGACATCATACACTATGCCCTGAACAAATTCCTGTTTCATGAAATCATGTGACAGAAAAGGTTGAAGTTTAAAGATACTTAGGTTTGGGGTAGTCTTTTAGATAGCAATATATAAGTGAAAAAGGTGTATTAAGATATAAATATAAATTCAGTTTAAATATGTGCATATGTGTGTTACGTATGTTTAGATAAGGTAGAAAGCAAAATAAACTATAGACAGAAAGTAAGAAAGGGCCACAGAAGTATAAATATAGTGCTAGAAGTATGCAAAGAAAGAAGAAATTGCTGTTAGGTGAGGAAATATTCCCAGATTAAGTACCATGGGAACAAGGTCTGACTCCATCTGATTCATTACTGTACCCATTGTGTCTGCTACATAATAGATGCCTATGAGTGTGGCTTAAATGAACAGGTAGAATAAATAAACTAATATTGTTGCATTTTGGAGGACTCTTGAAGGGAAGGGTGGTCATATGCAGGTCAATGAAGCAGAAAACAGTTGAAAATTCTTGGCTGATGAAATAGCATGATAATCATAAAACAAGGGGAAGAGGGCACCTGGGTGGCTCAGTGGGTTAAGCTGCTGCCTTCGGCTCAGGTCATGATCTCAGGGTCCTGAGATCGAGCTCCGCATCGGGCTCTCTTCTCAACAGGGAGCCTGCTTCCTCCTCTCTCTCTGCCTGCTTCTCTGCCTGCTTGTGATCTCTTTCTGTCAAATAAATAAATAAAATCTTTAAAAAAATAATAAAAAAAATAAAACAAGGGGAAGACTATATGGAGATGACAATGAAGAATAAAAGGTAATTTAATACATTTCAGTGCACAAGAATAGGAAGAGAAGACAGAGTCGACTGTTATTTGAAAGCAGACCCCAAAGAGTTTATATTTCATGTGGTAGGCATTGAAAACATATAGTTTCTTTCTATCTTTCTTTCTTTCTTTCTTCCTTTCCTCTTGCTTCCTTTCCTTTTTTAAAATAAAATATAGTATTATAAGAACTGCTTGTTAGGAAGATGAATATAGCAGAGGAATCTGGGACAGACTGGCAAGTCATTTGCAAACATCAGAAGTCAAGAACTAAGTTTCAAGCAGCACCATAAGAAAGTTTACTTATAAACAAGAATTCTTAGCAACTGGTATCAATTACTGAGGTTATACTCACAATCCTCTTCCTTTAATTAATGCAAAAATAGAAGAGATTTGATGACATCCTCATGCCCTTGCAAATATGTAATTCTAGAGTACTTTGATATCCTAGAACATACTTAACATGGCTACATTTTGACTCATGCAAATACTTAAAATGTAACTGAAGTGTGTGGGCATTCCCTCAGTATACCACATGTTAGTAAAACTGGCAAGATAGTATCTAAGTATCACTTTCTTCTTTCAGGGAAATGTGGGCCTTTCTGTAGCAGCAACAATAACTTGAGAGCTTTATTTATGAGTGTAAGTATGCTGTAGATTTCAGCAGGAGGAAGATGACTATCTCTACTGCCATCTCTGCTGTTCCCTATGCTATATTAAGCCACATGTGTAATGAGGAGTGGAACAATAATTATATCACTGGAGTGTCACTTTTCTCTCTCTGCAGCACTGTTTCTGTGGGCAGACTAGCAAGAAAAGTCTGTTCTGAGGCTTCAGGCAGCTTAATTTTTTTTTTCCATTCCAAGATCATTATTCACAACATCTAGGACTAGCAGTTAAAGCACTTCCCATTTTCCTATTTTTCTTAATAAATGAAATGTATTATCACATAATCGTGTGTAAAATTAGAGGGTATACAACTTAAACCAGCTTAATTCCCTAAGTTTTAGAGTGGCATAAGAGACAGGTAGCCTACTTTTCATTAACAAAGATACTCTCACAGCTGGTTTGATGACAGAAAAAGAGGTTGGCAATATTAAAGACGGAAATCTGATTTCATTTCAAGTATATCCATATGAGTGTGTATTTCTAAAAAGCTAGATTCTGAGAGGTATACACAAAATCTTTAATGACAGTTTCAGGATACCATTTTAAAATGAAAAAAGAATACGTAGAAAGGAAACACATTCCAGTAATTGTTTATCTTGAAATAAATATTACAAATATTGGACTGTTATTTCCACATAGTAGAATCCTTCAGAAAAATATGTAGAATTAATCACCTTCAATTTTAAATCTGTCACATACATGAACACACAGTAACAGAAAGAATGAAAGAGAGAAAGGGAACCATATTTCCATATTTTGAGGGAAAAAACAAAAACTGCCATGAAAGAACATATAAATGATGGATTATTAGAAGAAAGTAGTTAGATAGGGCCACAGTTTGTTTCTTTTTTTCTGAATCAATTACTTGGTTACTGTTTTCTTTGTAGTGCTGCTTTGGAAACTCTAAAGAGCCTGTACTTGACAGTCTGTAGCACACAAATGACTTGGAGTGCATAAACTCCTATGTGCATAGTCTATTTTTAAACCAGAGCTGTTTTCTATACAGATACATGACATCCATATGACCACAGTCACAAAAACCTGCACATATCTAATACATGAATGAATAAAAATAATAAACTGAATTCTTCTCCTTTTAATTTTTTTTAAAAATATAATTCCAGGAGCTTGACCTCTTATTTCACTTATCTCCTTTCCCAGTCCTATTCTGCCTTCTGCTTGTCATATTTGTCCATTTTAGTAGAAGAAAAGAATATTGCACAGTTGTCCTAGAGGCACTTTTTATTATTGTTGTTTTGAAAAATCCTTTTTCCTGCAATAACTGCAGTGCTTATTAATCTTTTCCTCCTCTGGGTCTCAATGGTTCTCTTTCTTTTCCCCTGCTTCCCAAAGGAAACTTCTAGGTGGTAAAAATTATTTCTTTTCTTCCAGGTGTCTGCGATCCATTGGGAATTAGCAAAAGTGCTGGGTTTTATGCTGATCTCCCTTGTGCAAATGGGGAAAATACATCAGTAGTACTGAGTTGGCTCTGAAGAGCCAATATATGTTGAAGCATCTTTCAAATTCTAGGTCAGTGGTGAACAGCAGAAAAAGTCTTCTTTATAAAGAAGTCTCATGTTCTGCCTAATTATTCTGAGTTTCAAGAAGGAGCTGCTGTCAAACCACTTGGTTGAAGTAGTTAAGTTTAATGAGTTTTATTCCTGTAGTTGTGTCTGGGTTTCTAAAGTTTTTCTAAGCCTGTACCAATTGTATAGGATTTTGTATTTTTGAATAATGTCCAATTAGTAAAAGCTGGGCACAGAGGCACTTGTGTGTTTCTCTACTCTGATTCAAAAGTCACCATTCCCATGGTCAGGTAAATGGAGTCACAGTGGACTTATTTTTTCTTGCTAAGTTTTGAGACAGTGACTTATGTTTTATTGATGCCTGTGACAACAGAAAATGTAGTGGGTAGTATGTGTGATGAGTGACTGCAGAATAGAGGGAAAAGAACACAGAATACATGGGAACAGAAATTGGTTTCAGCCCTTTTTTGGCACTTGCTACCCATGAATACCTGTTAAATTATTAATGGTTTTTCAAATTTAGTTTCCTTATCTATACAATGAGAAAACTAACAATATTTACATCCCTAGATTCTTGTGCAGAAGGATATTAACATGATACAAGACTCATTATAATACTGGCACATGGTAAACATTACATATCATTAGTTGTTGTTATTATCATTCTCATAATCATAATTATATGGCTAGGATTCCTGAGGACATTAGAACACTTAAAACAGCCATGATGGTCTTCTCACAGGTTGGCATTTACCAATAAAACTGAGACCATGCAAAGATAAATGACTAGAACAAGATCACACAGTTGTTGAAAAAGTTAGACCAAAATCAGGCTCCTGTGTTCTTCTCTGGTGATCTGTGTGGAGAATTTAAATAAAACAGTGATATCTCCTTCAGTGTAAATTTTAAGCCAATTGATCAAAAGTACTCATTATTAGTTTGATTTGTTGATCCATTTACCCTGACAAATGACTCTGTTACTAATCACTTTGTTATAGTTATTAATTACATCAATTATTAGAAATGTTAAAGATGGCCCAAAGTCACAGAGCAAAGTACTCAAGTGGCCAGTTTCGTCATGTTTGATTATGAATTTTGCATTCTAATTTTGCCTTGACACACACAAGTCAGCATAAAAAAAAATGGGGACTGACTTTTAAGTGTATACTTGGAAGATAACTAATTAAACTCAATAATTCACTGATTTTTAAATCCATTGGTTAAACAATCTCAGTACTGGTCTTCTCTTAATTCGTTGTGTGTGTATGCACATGGTCGCATGTAAAGTAATCTTACCTTCTATCTGCTTGACAAAGTTGCACCTAAATGCAATATTTATAATGTCTTCTAAGAATAACAGAAATAACTTCACCTGACATATCTAGGGAATACCATTGCTGGTAGATGACCAATTGCATGTAAACAGTATATTTTCTCTGTGACTTGGGCCTTGTAATTTCTCTTAAATACCTGTGAAACAAATATTTAGGAATGCTTGATTCTATTGTTCTTTAAATTTCTCTTTCCTATTAGCCAAATAGATGGAACAATAGATAGTCAAAAGACGATTTCAGGTTTTCTTTTTTGTGGTTGAATGTGTATTGAAAATAAGAAAATTTCTCATGTACTTTAAAATTTGCTTCCCATTGTGAATGTAAAAATCATAAATGTGGCATCTCCAGCTGTGTAACTTCACAGATTATATGCTTTTTGCTAGATCACACTGCCTCTCGCCTTCTTGCAGAGATTTGGGACAAAAATTAGACTCTGGGGGCATTGGGCAAGTGGAATATGGTTCTGAGACCTCAAGTTCCTAACTGTATGTAATTTACAAACAGTATGGTAATCAGGAAATGGAAATAAAGACAAAGTTCCCAGAAAAAGCCACTTTCATTCCTCCATTAATCAAAACTAAACTAACCGAACATCCTTTTTTTTACCTCTAAACATATTTTCTGACTATCCCCAGACAGGATACAATTTGTGGTATAATTCAAAATGTCACAGGAAAAAAAAATACTCTTAAGTGTCCAAACTGGACACAGAAAATATTTCAGCCATTCAACGTCATCACATCAATCTCATCCTTCTTTTGCAGCCTTCCACCTCCCACCCACACCAGCCCCCTGCAAAAAAAAAGGCGGGTTGGGGGGGCGCTGGTAATCACAATCTGGAAATGTGTTAGGGATTACTAATGATTTAAATACAGGCATTAGACATTCATGGAAGCTTCCATTTCCATACTGTGCTTGGCTTTTTCATTGTTAGAAGAGAGTTTATTCAAATACTTTCAAATAATTTCTTTTTAAATATACCCATAATTCCCAGGATGACTGGGTAGCTCAGTCGGTTGAGTATCCAACTCTCGGTTTTTGACTTAGGACATGATCTCAGGGTTGTGAGATGGAGCCCCTCATTTGTCTCAGGGCTCAGTTTAGAGTCAGCTTGAGATTTTCTCCTTCTGCCCCTCCCCCACTCATGTTCTCTCTCAAATAAATAATAAATCTTTAAAAAAATAAAAAATAAATAAAAATAACCATAGCTCTTATTAATCTATTAATTGTAGAGTTTTTGGCATGCTGGAGAGTACAATAAACTCTGGAGTTCGCTAATCCTATTTTGATTCTTGTCCCATCACTCTGTGGCTGAATGAACGTACTCACCCTCCCTGTGCTTGGTTTCCTCATCTGTACAGTAGTGAATAATGTCTCCTTCATGGACTTGTCCATTTCAAACACATAGTCAAATTATTTTTTTATTGTGTGTCAGGAAAACAATGGACAAAATGGTCCATCTTTGCCCATACAAAACTAGTCTAATAATTTGGCACAAGAATTAAATTAATGTATATCCAGTTGTCCCTGAGTAGGCTCTCATTTGTACTTAGTAATTTATTATAGTAAGTATCAATTTAAGTAGGAGACATTCTGCTAGGCTTCTCATTTGTTACCTTTGTAATCTTAAAATTGAACCTATAAGAGTTTTTAATGCCTGTTTTATAGATTGAAAAACTGAAGTTAAGAAAAATTGCTTCCCTAAAGTTATACAAAAAGAAATATTAGAGTCAGACTTCAAACCCAGGTCTGTTTAACATCATAAAATTGTATAATGAAATTCATCTGACCTAAAAAGAAGGTACTAGGCATGAGGGAAAATTCAGTAAACTCCATTTTTAGTCAAAGCAAAAGTATTTGCTTCTTTTGAATACCTGCAATCTACTTCAATTTCTTTTTCTTAGCTTCTGAATACTTAAGTGGATGGTTACTATATTATTTTACCTATAATATGTATAATAATGATTATAATAAACACTAGTTTGTGATATTATGGATCCCAACACATACTTCATTATAATACACAGTGAGTAATCATATATATATATATAAAATATACATGAAGAATCTGTATATTATTCGTGAAGTCTCCAGTATATTATGCTGATATATACAATTTAAATTCATTAAGATAAATGTGTGTTAAAACTCTTAAATATCTGCCCACAATGTAAGTATAACGATCTAATAAAATGATGATAAACATCACAACTGACTCCATGAAACATGGACACATTTGAAAGAGTCTGAGTTACAAGATGTAGACTTTTTTTTTTTTTAGTGTCCATGTTTTGGGAGGCTATACCCAGTCAATTATTCAGATAACCATTGTCCAATAAGAATATAAATTAAGTCACATATATACTTATTTTGAATCTGCTTCAATTATATAAATTACCATAAATATTGTTAATGATTATCATTACTTAGACAAAGTTAATTACAACTTTGACCATTTTAATTAAAAAATAAATTCATTTAGACAGGCACTTCCTCATCTTCTCACCATACAAATTATTTGTCTTTCTATATCTGGTCCCATATTTAGTCTTACTTTGGACTATTATATGAGAATTGCACCATTTCTTCTCACAGCCAATCCACCTCTTGTGCTCTGGATCTTACTCAAGTTAATTATCTGTAAGATCTAACCATTGCAAATATATCTACTTCATTATTGTCTCTTCATAGGACCTTCTAACTATATTACATACTTTATTATTTCCTATCTCGGAAAAAAACCCACAAAACCAACTTCAAGTTTGCCAGATTTAGCAAAGAAAAACAGAGCAATAGGTATGGGACATACTCTAATAAACAAACACTTCATTTTTTTTAAAGGATAAACATGTTCTGCACTTATTCTAAAAGACAAAAGACTGGCTGGGAGAAGGGGGGTGGGGTTATGGAAATTGGGGAGGGTATGTGCTTTGGTGAGTGCTGTGAAGTGTGTAAACCTGGCAATTCACAGACCTGTACCCCTGGGGATAAAAATATATTATATGTTTATAAAAAATTAAAAATTAAAAAAAAAGACAAAAGACTATTATTTGAAATTCAGATTAACTTGGTATCTTGTACTTTTTCTGGTAACCATCCCAACTTACATTCACAGTGAAACTTCTTGAAAAAAAATAGTTTTGTTTTTTTTTAATTCTCTCCATTCTTTCACCTTACATTTTTCTCTGCATACTTCTCCAAACAGACTTTGTTTTCAAATATTCCAAGGGAACAATTTTCTCAGTACCCCACCAGTCACGTGAATGTGGTCAAATCCAGTCATCATTTTTCTATTCAAATCTTGTTGATGTCTGTGCAGCATTTACTACATGATGCTACATTCTCCATGAGCCAGTTTCTTGTTTAATTCTGTGAAAACATATTCCAGTTTTTCATTTATTTTATCCATTTGATTGACTGTGGTTTTCCCATTTTTTAAAAGATTTATTTATTTACTTGAAAGAAAGAAAGCAAAGAGCAGAAGAGGGAAGGGCAAAGAAAGAGGGGAAGAGAACATCATTGGCAACAAGGAAATACAAGTCAAAACCACAATGAGATATCACTTCACACCTGTCAGAATGACTAAAATTAACAAGTCAGGAAACTACAATGTTGGCGAGGATGTGGGAAAAGAGGACCCTCTTACACTGTTGATGGGAATGGAAGCTGGTATGGCCACTCTGGAAAACAATATGGATATTCCTCAAAAAGTTGAAAATAGAGCTACCCTGTGACCCAGCACTTGCACTACTGGGTATTTACCCCAAAGATACAAATGTGGTAATCTGAAGTGACACGTGCACCCCAATGTTAACAGCAGCAATGTCCACAATAGCCAAACTATGGAAAGAGCCCAGATGCCCATCAACAGACGAATGGATAAAGAAGATGTGGTATAGATATATACAATGGAATAGTACTCAGTCATCAAAAATAAAATAAAATCTTGCCATTTGTAATGATGTGGATGAAATTAGAGGGTATTAGGCTAAGCAGAATAAGTCGATTAGAGAAAGACAATTATCATATGATCTCACTGATATGTGGAATTTGAGAAACAAAGAAGAGGAGAAAATGAAACAAGATGAAACCAGAGAGGGAGACAAACCATAAGAAACTCTTAGTCATAGGAAACAAACTGAAGGTTACTGGAGTGGAAGGGGGTGGGAGGAATGGGCTGACTAGGTGATGGACATTGGGGAGTGCATGTGTTGTAGTAAGCACTGTGTATTGTATAAGACTTATGAATCACAGGCCTGTACCCCTGAAACAAATAATACATTACATGTTAATAATAAAAAGGGTTACTGTTGTCACCTTTCTGTTCCAATTTTGTTAACATGTGTGCAGCATTTAATACATGATGCCAGTCTCCATGACACATTGTCTTGTCTAATTTTGTGACAACATATTCCAGTTTTTCATTTGGTTTATCTATTTCATTGTGGTTTTCCAATTTAAAAAAATATATATATTTAGGGGCACCTGGGTGGCTCAGTGGGTTAAAGCCTCTGCCTTTGGCTCAGGTCATGGTCCCAGGGTCCTGGGATCGAGCCCCACATCGGGCTCTCTGCTCAGCAGGGAACCTGCTTCCTCCTCTCCCTCTCCCTCTCTCTCTCTCTGCCTACCTGTGATCTCTATCTGTCAAACAAATAAATAAAAAAAACTTTTAAAAAATTATTTATTAGAGAAAGAGAGAGAGAGAGATGGCAAAGAGCAGGAGTGAGAGGGGCAGAGAGAGAGAGAAAGAGAGAATCTCAGATTCTCAGCTGAGTCCAACTCAGGACTAGATCCTGGGACCCTGAAATCATGACCTTAGCTGAAATAAAGAGTCCAAGGCTAACCAACCAGAGCCCCTCCTGAGCCACCCAGGAGGTGGTTTTCTAATTTCTATGTAGTTACCTTCCTATTTTTCAGCCTCTATTTTTAAAGAATATTCATAGGACCTTGTTCTTGGGCCTCTTTTAATGAATAAAGTCTCTTTAAATGACTATATTCACACTTAAAGGACTTAATATCACCTAGATGTCAGTGACCCCAAGGGCAGATCACATTTTACTGTGATTAATTTCTCATGGCTCTTTCTATTAGCACAATGGGTAAGAGCATAGATTCAAATTAAAAGCAATCAGTAATTCAAGTACTTTTGGTATTTTACAAGCTAAAAATCAGAAAATGTGGAGTTAGTGAAACATCTCTTTTTACTAACATTATTTAGTAAAACATCTCTTAAAGGTAAATTCAATGTGGAATTTTTTTTTACAAGGTGTAGATATTTGTGTCATCTAGAAAAGTACTTCATGGTTGACACTGTTAATTACTTTTCAAATTTTGAGTAAATACCAAAATATCAAATGGCATTATTCTCTGATTCATAGCATTTCTGAGTGAATTGAAATGTATACACTTGCATTTAAATTAAATAAATAACTAAAAGCAAGAACACAGTAAGAATTAATGTACGTAGAGAAGTAAAAATATGAGTAAAATTGAGAACCTACCTAAGTGCCAAGCACTGAGAGTACCATCTGACATGGGATTGAGGGTGCAGTTGGGCCAAATCCTTGTAGAGACTCAAATAGGGTTCTAGAGGAGGGGTCACATATTTTCTAATTGTAAGAAGTCTCAATAGAATACTAAGGTAGTGCCTTTACATCTAAAATATATATAAAATTTAAAATAAACTTCAAAACTTAAGAATGCAAAGCAATTAAAAAGGACAAAATTCACAATAGATATGAGGCAGAACTTACTGAATGTTTATTATGTTTTCACCAACATGCCATGTATTGTCTTTTCTTTCTAAGTTTTTTTTTTTTTTAAGATTTTATTTATTTATTTGACAGACAGATCACAAGTAGGCAGAGAGGCAGGCAGAGAGAGGAAGGGAAGCAGGCTCCCTGCTGAGCAGAGAGCCCGATCAGGGCTCGATCCCAGGACCCTGGGACCATGACCTGAGCCGAAAGCAGAGGCTTTAACCCACTGAGCCACCCAGGTGCCCCACTAAGTTTTTATTTTAATTCCAGTTAGTTAACACACAGTGTAGTATTAAATTTAGGTGTATAATATAGTTCCAACAGTTCCATCTGTTGGTATGGAATCCAACAGTTCCATACCAGCATGCCCTGCATTTTGCTTGGGTTGATTAGGTTGCTAAGCATGAACAATATTTGAGATATGAAATGTTGTTATGCTCCACAAATAAGTGAAACCATATGATAATTGACTCTCTCTGCTTGACTTATTTCACTCAGCATAATCTCTTCCAGTCCCGTCCATGTTGCTACAAAAGTTGGGAATTCATCCTTTCTGATAGAGGCATAATACTCCATAGTGTATATGGACCACATTTTCCTTTTCCATTCGTCCGTTGAAGGGCATCTTGGTTCTTTCCATAGTTTGGCAACCGTGGCCATTGCTGCTATAAACATTGTAGTACAGATGGAAATGTTGTTATGCCATTTTTTACAAACAAGTAAAATTAAATTCAGAAGAGCTAAGCAATTTTGCTAAAGCATATCCAGACACTAAATGGCAGAGGCAGGATTTCAAAATAGGTAACCTTACTCCTGGGACTACCCTCATACCTATGACACTTAAAAGAGCTTGCTTTCCAATAGCTAAAGGATAGGTATATTAGAGCAAACTGAAAATTACATGCAAAAAGCTTTTCAGTCTAGTATGGCTTTACGGAATATTCCCAAAGTATGTTCCCATGAGGTTTAATAAAGCACACAGACAGAAAGGTCTTGTGGTCAAATACATTTGTAAAGGACCCTATCACACCCCCCCCTCTTACACACTCAAACTGCATAATTGAAGTTTTGGGGAGTCCTTTTTAAAATTATTAAATTAGTAAAAGTGATTCCATTTCTCAAGCCACTAAAATTAATCAGGAGAGATTTTTTTCTTTTAAATTATGGATATGAAATTAGAAAGAGACTTAAAATAATAGAAATGGGGGGCGCTTGGGTGGCTCAGTAGGTTAAGCCTCTGCCTTCAGCTCAGGTCATGATCTCAGGGTCCTGGGATCGAGTCCCATATTGGACTCTCTGCTCAGCGGGGAGCCTGCTTCCTCCTCTCTCTCTGCCTGCCTTTCTGCCTACTTGTGATCTCTCTCTGTCAAATAAATAAACAAAATCTTTAAAAAAAAATAGAAATGGCATTCCAAAATAAATCAATAGAATAGAAACCATAACATAGTTTAAATGTTAGTAATAATACTAATAAAATTATCAAAATACAGTGATTATATTTACCTGGTAAGTGCTGATTTGAAAGAGTATTATGATTTTCAATGTGCATTTGCATGAAGAGCAACACTTTCACTGACAAGCCTACTAGAAATAAAGACTATCAGACCTAAAGAACCTGAATCTACTTTTTAACATGATACCCAGGTGATTCATATGCTCATTATTATTTTGGAAGCACTGACAAAAGTAGATCTTTCTTAAGTTTGGAATTAACAGAATCGCCTGGGAAGTTTATGGATAAAGCATGTTCCTGGGTCCTAACTTGAAAGGATTTTAATCCATTATGTCTGGGGCAAGACAAAGTTGTTACCATTTTCAACAATGGCCCAGGTGATTCCAAAGTAGTGAATGGCTAAGACACTCTGACAGTACACCGGGTTTAAGGTTTCATTAGTTTTGGGGGTATGAAGAGAGACAGGTTCAGATTGAACTTAATTCTTAAGTGTTAAGTCACTTCGACACCATTACCCTCAGGAAGGAGTCCTTCAGCTCCATTATTCCAAGTTGCCCATCAACTCTTTCATTCATAACTATCATGGTTTTTTAAGGCTATCTCTATGGCAGCTGCTTCCAAATCTCTGCCTGGATAGCTCCTGCAAGCTTTAGATTCTACATACAACTCCTATGAAACGACTCACATTAGAGCTCTGTGGGCCCTACAAGCTCATTATTTTTACTGTATTTTTTTGAGGTCACTGCTCTCAAAATGCAAATATGAAACTGGAGTTTTCACAGACTTTCCCTTTCTGAGCCACATACCCTTCCCAATGTAATCCCCCAATCCTGCTGATTTGACTTCTTACTTCTCAAATTAATTTCCTTCTTTTCATTTCTATTATCATTGTTCTAACTTAGACTCCAATCATTTTTCACTGGTTAACTTCAAAATCCATCTGATGCCTCTAATAATTCCAGTCTCCTCATCTTCAAATTCATCCTATCTGAAATAGCCAGAGAGCTTTCTAAATAGTCAATTTCTCTTTTTCTCACAGAAAATCCATTTAAGCTAAAGCTCAAGTTTCCAATAGGGCACACCCAACCTTTATAAACTGGCATTAACCATCTTTATTACCAATCAGGTATCCCCCTTATAGCACCAAGAATCATGTTTTTGGGGGGGTTGGTTTTGTTTTGCATACAGAAGGTCATTTGTCTTTTAGTCAGTGCCTCTCTGCTCATACATTTTTCAAGCTTAAACCCCTAACCTTATGTATTTGCCTATTTTTTTTCCTTAAAAAACAAATTTAAGTATCAACTTCTTCCCCCTGAAACAAATAATATATTATATGTTAATTAAAAATTAAAAACAAATAAATGTCAACTCCTTCACCAAACTTCCTTGACTTGGTTTGGAACCCTGGCCTTTGAACTTCCAAACCAAAGCAGTTACACTGTAGATTGGATCCAGTTATTGCCACTTGCTAGTGCGAAACACATCACAATTTAATTAATTATGCTAGCTTTGACAATTTATGTGGAATCTTCAACAATTTAACAGATTACATACTAGCTTTAGTTTCGTCTTGAACAATGTGGAGATACTTGAAACTTAACATAGATGTACTATGAGGCATCAATGTTGTAACGAAAATATAGTACAGTTAGGTCTTTTCCAGGCCTAAATAAATACAAACTGGTGCTATCATATTATAATTATCATTTTATTGAAGTTATCTGTTTGGGCTCTGCATCTTCAGATATATTTATGCTAAGAAAACTTTCCCCCACCCTCTCACTCTCTTCCTCTCTTTCTTTTCCCATATTTGGTTTAACCAAAATATATAGAAAGTGCTCGATATATGTGGGTTTAATCAAAGTGACTGAGAATGTCCTCAAGCTTCGAAAAAGCCAAAACCACCAGTGCTGGCAGTCTGGAGATTTCAGAAGTTTAGCTATGGATTTTTTTTTTTTTTTAATTTGTAAACTTCCCTTTACTTTTTTTATTTTCCTAAATTTAAATTCAAGTAGCTATGGATTTTAAGTAAACTTTAATCCTATCGAGGATTAAATATAACAGTTAAATAATGCTGATACTCCTAAGAGTATGGTGTATTCAAAATTCATTTTTCATGGCTATATAAGTAAAATCATCTGATGTTCTTCAGTTACAGCATGGTTTGATATTCATATTAGCCCTGAAAGGTAGAAATTTTTCTTCTCTGGACGGATGACAGCACCAAAGCTTGTATGGTTAAAGGACTTCTCCAAAGCAAAGCTAATAAATAATTAGCTAAAAAGCAAAGCTAATAAAGCTAATAAATAACAGAACTAGGAATTTAACCTGATCTCTGAGTCTCAGATTCTTATGTTCATGCCAGACTGCAATCACTGCCCAAACTCAATGTTAGTCAGTTATATCCGAGTTATTTCTCACAGAATTTTGGTATAATAGATATATAACTTGAGAAATTCTATGTTGAAGAAATATCCATATACTGCTAATTCCTTAGAGTCAAGTCAATTAAATGATTACATTTTATGTATTTGTAATTGTACATTCTTAACCTTAAATAAAAACACAAGAACATTGTGAAGTTGTGCCTTAAACACCCAAAAGAAAATCCATATTTGGTTTAACCCTTATATATAGAAAGTGCTCAAAATAAATATTCTAAATATTTATTTCCAGTGCTATAAATCGTCCAGCTCTAAGGACTACCTTCACAATTCACAATCCCCATTATCATTAGTTATATTCCTAATCTGAGCACAGCTTCAGCATTATATTCTTTTCTTGCCCCTCCCAGTCCCATGAACATTCTATATATGCAAAAATTAGACACAAAAACATAAAACCTTCAGCTTAATTTTTCTGGAAGGGGTAAAATTTATCCAAGCTCTCCAATTTTTCACTAGTTATGAAGTTAAAAAGCAAAAAATACAGGAAAGCCCTTAGATGTGAAGAGGATTTTCCATCATGATTCACCATATTCAACAACGACTCATGACATCCTGAACATGTACCGTTTTGTTTCCAGGCAAGTTGTTTTCATAATTCTCACTTTTCTGAGGATCACTTAAAGGTGGACCTTGTGCAAGGATTTGCACTATTAGTAGGCCCAGGAAAACACACCACAACCTCACTTTCAAGTTTAGACACAGAAAAACAGAAAAACTTGATCAGGAAAATCCCATCAGACAAAATTAAAGTCCCCTTGTCTTATAAATGCAAGCATATTTTAGAGAAGGCTTAGAATATAATTCCCAGGGGCCCCTGGGTGGCTCAGTGGGTTAAAGTCTCTGCCTTCAGCTCCCAGAGTCCTGGGATCAAGCCCCACATCGGGCTTGCTGCTTAGCTGGGAGCCTGCTTCCTCTTTTCTCTCTGCCTGCCTCTCTGCCTACTTGTGATCTCTGCCAAATAAATAAATAAAATCTTAAAAAATATATATGTAATCCCCAAAACACTGTACTATATACAAAAATAGGGACTAAGGTAGTTCCTCCTAATGAGAAGGTTACAGTCTGCATTTAAACAGGTGTGGTCAAAATTACCTTTCAGGGGCACCTGGGTTGTTCAGTTGGTTAAACCTCTGCCTTTGGCTCAGGTCATGCTCCCAGGGCTCTAGGATCAAGCCCCACATTGGGCTCTCTGTTCAGCAGGGAGCCTGCTTACCCACCCCACCCCCATGCTGTGAGACTCTCTGTCTACTGGTGATCTCTGTCAAATAAATAAATAAAATCTTAAAAAAAAATACCTTTCAGTGTTACCTGAATTGACTTAGTGATATAGAGTGGCCATTTGAAGTCCAAAGATCTTTAGAAAACTCTCAATTCTGTTTATTCATAAAGATATTCAGTGTATGATTATATGTGTCTGGCTTGGGCATTATATGAATTTAGGGTCATTGATATATTTCAGACTTTTGAGACTTTTCTCCTTACAGTTCAGTTTAGTTCTTCTCCTGAGGTGTTTGAATTCCTTAATATAAAGTAGCATTATCAGATTTAGATTTTTGAATTACCCATTTACATAAACAAATTTAAACCTTTAAATTTTGAATAATTTTAGAATTCTTTTTCTCCAACTAGTTTTGCTTACTTAGAAAGTGTAAGTGTAATTTCTAATAACAAGTATAAGATCTAGTCAATTTTATACAGTGAAGTATAGAAGGCAAATTTTTTATTTTCTCTTTTTTTATTATGTTGGTTAGTCACCATCATTACATCATTAGTTTTTGTTTCTTTTCTTTTCTTTTTTTTTTTAATTTATTTGACAGACAGAGATCACAAGCAGGCAAAGAGAGAGGAGGAAGCAGGCTCGTCACAGCCCGATATGGAGCTCAATCCTGGGACCCTGGGATCGTGACCTGAGCTGACGGCAGAGGCTTTAACCCACTGAGCCACCCAGGCGCCCCACATCATTAGTTTTTGATGTAGAGCTCCATGACTCATTGTTTGCAAATAACACCCAGTGCTCTATACTATATGTGCTCTCCTTAATACCCATCGCCGGGCTAACCCATCTCCTCAACCTCTCCCTTCTAAAACCCTCAGTCTGTTTCTCAGAATCCATAGTCTCTTTCCCCCTCCATTTTTCCCTTCCTTTTCCTAATGTCCTCCATGATATCCTTATGTCCCACAAATAACTGAAACCATATGATGATTGTCTTTTTCTCCATATTTCACATAGCATAATCTCCTCCAGTGCCATCCATGTTGATACAAAAACTGGATATTCATCTTTTCTGAGGGCTGCAAAATATTTCATTGTGTATATGGATCACATCTTCTTTATTGGTCTGTCTGTTAAAGGCTATCTTGGCTCTTTCCACAGTTTTGTGGACATTGCTGCTATGAACAATGGGGTACATATGGCCTTTCTTTTCAGTACATCTGTATCTTTGGGGTAAATACCCAGTAGTGTAACTGCTGGGTCATAGGATAGCTCTATTTTTAATTTTGAGGAACCTCCACACTGTTTTCCAGAGTGGCTGTACCAACTTGCATTCCCACCAATAGTGTAAGACGGTTCCCTTTTCTTCACATCCTCTCCAACATTTATTGTTTCCTGTCTTGTTAATCTTTGCCATTCTAACTGGTGTAAGGTGGTACCTCAATGTGGTTTTGATTTGAATTTCCCTGATGGTGAATGATGATGAACATTTTTTTGTGTGTCTCTTAGCCATTTGTATATCTTCTTTTGAGAAGTGTCTGTTCATGTTTTCTGCCCATTTTTTACTTGATTATTTGTTTTTTGGGTGTTGAGTTTGAGTTCTTTATAGAAATTGGGTATCAGCCCTTTGTCTGTAGTGTCATTTACAAATATCTTCTCCCTTTCCATGGGTTCCAGCTTTGTTTTGTTAACTATTTCCTATGCTGTGCAGAAACTTTTTATGTTGATGAAGTCTTAAGAGTTCATTTTTGCTTTTATTTCCTTTGCCTTTGCAGACGTGTCTTGAAAGAAGTTGCTATGGCCAGTGTCGAAGAGGTTACTGCCTATGTTATCCTCTAGGATTTTGATGGATTCCTGTCTCACATTGAGATCTTTCATCCATTTAGAGTTTATCTTTGTGTTGGTGTAACTGAATGGTTGAGTTTCATTCTTCTGTATATAGCTGTCCAATTTTCCCAATACCAATTATTGAAGAGGCTCTCTTTTTCCACTGGGTATTTTTTCCTGCTTTGTCGGAGATTATTTGAACTTAGAATTGAGAGTCCATATCTGGGCTATCTATTGTGTTCCATTGATCTATGTGTCTGTTTTTCTGCCAGTAGCATGTTGTCTTAGTGATCAAAACTTTGTATTATAACTTGAAATCAGGCTATGTGATGCCCCCAGCTTTATTTTTCTTTTTCAACATTTTCTTGGCAATTCAGGGTCTTTTCTAATCCCATACAAATTTTAGGATTATTTGTTCCAGCAATTTGAAAAATGCTAATGGTATTTTGATTGGGATGACATTGAAAGTATAGGTTGCTCTGGGCTGTATAGACATTTTAACAATGTTTATTCTTCTGATCCATAAGCATGGAAAGTTTTTCCATCTTTTTGTATCTTCTTCAATTTCTTTCAGGAGTGTTTTGTAGTTCCTAGAGTATAGACCATTTACCTCTTTGGTTAGGTTTATTCCAAGGTGTCTTATGGTTTTTAGTGCTCTTGTAAATGGAATCAATTCTTTAATTCCTCTTTCTACAGTTTCATTGTTAGTGTATAAGGAATCAGCTGATTTCTGTGCATTGATTTTGTATCCTGCCAAATTACTGAATTGCTATATGAGTTCTAGTAATTTGGGGGGGGGTATTTTGGGTTTTCCAAGTAAAGTATCATGTCATCTGTGAAGAGAGACAGTTTAACTCCTTCTTTGCCAATTTGAATACCTTCTGTTTCTTTTTGTTGTCTGATTGTTGTTGTTATCTAGCACTATGTTGAACAATAGTGACAAGAGTAGGCATCCTTGCTGTGTTCCTGATCTTAAAGAAAAGACTCTCAGCTTTCCCCCATTAAGAATGATATTTGTTGTGGGTTTTTTCATAGATGAATTTTATGAGATTGGGGAAAGTTCCCTCTATCCTTATACTCTGAAGTATTTCAATCAGGAATGGATGCTATATTTTTCTAATGCATTTTTTGTATCAATTGAGAAGACCATGTGGTTCTTCTCTCTTCTTTTATTAATGTGTTCTATTACATTGATTGATATGTGAATGTTGAACTACCCTTGCATCCCCAGGATAAATCCCACCTGGTCATGGTATATAATCTTTATATTGTACTGTTGGATCCTATTAGCTAGGATCTTGTTGAGAATTTTGGCATTCACATTCATCAGGGATATTGGTCTGAAATTCTCCTTTTTGATGGAATTTTTTCTGGTTTTGGGATCAAGGTAATGCTGGCCTCATAAAAAGAGCCTAGAAGTTTTCCTTCTGTTTCTACTTTTTTTTTTTTGTAGTTCTTGGGTTTATTTTCATTTTTTACTGTAATTTTTTTCTTTTTAATTTTTTTAATTTATTTTCAGCATAACAGTATTCACTATTTTTGTACCACACCCAGTGTTCCATGCAATCCGTGCCCTCTATAATACCCACCACAAAAAGCTTCAGGAGAATAGGTATTATTTTTTCTTTAAATGTTTGGTAGAATTCCCCAGGGAATCTGTCAGGTCCTGTACTCTTGATCTTTCAGAGGTTTTTGATCACTGCTTCAATCTCATTACTGGTTATTGGTCTATTCAGGTTGCTAATTTCTTTCCATTTCAGTCTTGAAAGTTTATAGGCTTCCAGGAATGCATCCATTTCTTCTAGGTTGTTTAATATATTGGCATATAGTTGCTGATAATAATTTCTGATTATTGTCTCTATTTCTTTGGTGTTAACATGATCTCTCCCCTTTCATTCATAATTTTATTAATTTGGGTCCTTTCTCTTTTCTTTTGGATGAGTCTGGCCAGTTGTTTATCGATCTTATTAATTCTTTCAAAGAAAGAGCTTCTAGTTTTCTTGTTGTTTTCTACTGTATTTCTGGTTTCTAATTCATTGATCTCTGATTTAATATTAGTTATTTCCCTTCTTGTATGTGGGTTAAGCTTAATTTTTTGTTAGTTCTCCAGTTCTTTAAGGCATAAAGACAGTTTGTGTGTTTGGAACTTTTCTATTTTTTTTCAGTGTGGCTTGGATGGCTGTGTTTTTCTCCCCTTAGGACCATCTTTGCTGAATCCCATAAGTATTGGACTGATTGCTTTCATATTCATTAGTTTCCATGAATTGTTTAAGTTCTTCTTTGACTTCCTGGTTGACCCAAACACTCTTGAGCAGCATGGTCTTTAGCTTCCAAGTGTTTGAATTTCTTCCAAACTTTATCTTGTGATTGAGTGACTGAGGTCTGAAAATATGAAGGGAATAATCTCAATCTTTTGGTATCAGTTGAGACCTTATTTGTGACCCAGTATGTGTCTATTTTGGAGAAAGTTCCATGTGCGCTCAAGAAGAATGAGTATTCTGTTGTTTTAGGGTGGAATGTTCTATATATACCTATGAGGTCCATCTGTTCAGTGTGTTATTCAAAGCTCTCATTTCTTTGTTAGTTTTCTGCTTAGATAATCTATTGCTGAGAGTGCAGTGTTAAGGTCTCCTATAATTAATGTATTATTATATCAATATGTATCTTTATTTTGGTTAACTATTGGCTTATGTAGTTGGCTGCTCCCATGTTGGGGGGATAGATATTTACAGTTGTTAGATCTTCTAACAACTAGATAGACCCTTTAAGAATGATATAGTGTCTTTCTGTATCTCTAACTACAGTCTTTAGCTTGAAATCTAATTTGTCTGTTATGAGAATTGCTACCCCACTTTCTTTCATGGTCTGTTGGCATGAAAGATAGTTCTCCTTCCCTTTACTTTCAGTCTGGATGTATCTTTAGGCTCAAAATGAGTCTCTTGTAGACAGCATATGGATGGGTCCTGTCTTTTTATCTGATCTGCAACCCTATGTCATTTTATGGGAGCATTTAGACTGTTCAGGTTGATAGTGATTATCGAAGGATACGATTTTTACTGTCATCATGTTGCCTGTGAGGTCCTTGTTTCTATAGATTGTCTCTGTAAATTTCTGTTCTTTATCACTCTTGGGGTCTTTTTACTTTTATAGAACCCCTTCTTATATTTCTGAAAGGGCTGGCTTAGTGGTTACATATTCCTTCCATTTTTGTTGGTCTTGGAAATTCTTTATTTCTTCATCCATTCTAAATGAAAGCCTTGCCAGGTAAAGTATTTTTGGCTGCATGTTCTTCTCATTTAGTACCCCGAATATGTCTTGCCAGCCCTTTCTGACTTGCCAGGATTTTTTGGGCAGGTCTGACGTTATTCTGATGTTCCTCCCTCTTTACATAAAGAATCTGTTCCCCATAACTGCCCTAAAGATGTTTTCCTTGGTTCTAAGAGTTTTATTATTACATGCTGGAGCACTGGCTTATTCTCCTTGATCTTGGAAGGGGTTCTCTCTGCCTCTAGGTCATGAATGCTTGTTTCATTCCCCAGATTAGTGAAGTTCTCTGCTAGGATTTGCTCAAATATATCTTCTAGTTCTCTCTCTCTCTGCATTCCCTTAGGGATTTCAATAATTCTGACATTGGAACGTTCCACGATGTCATTTACTTCTCTAATTGTTTTCATGGATTCTAAGTTCTTTGTTCTAGGCCTCCTCCTCCTCCTTCTTTTCTATCAGTGTGTCTTCTACATCACCAATTTGTTCTTCTACCTCATTTACTCCAGCTCTTAGAGTATCTAGATTAGATCGAATCTCATTGATAGCATTTTCAAGTTCTGCCAGATCAGCTCTCATTTCTGCCATCAGAGAATCTCTGTTGTCATTAATGGTTTTCTCTAACTTAGCTATTGTCTGCTTAACTGTTATTCTGAAGTCCATTTCTGACACCTTGTTTATATCCATATTCATTAGTTCTGTGACAGACTCGCTTCTCGGCCATTTGGCTAAGATCAAGTGTAGTTCTGTGACAGAGTTCACAGTCTCTGAATTTTTACAGTGTTGGGGGGTTCCTTCTCTTAATGATTCTGTTGAGGGGTGGCTGAGGGAATGTACAGAGTCCAAATTATTGACCACAACCCAAGCAAGATACCCCTGTTTTATCAGAACCTTAGTTCAGTTCCTTGTTCTTTCAGTCTGTCTTCTGCTGGGGGCTGAGGGAGGGGAGGAGGGCTGCCACACTCTTACGCAGGCAACCCTGTTTGAGCAGAGTTGCTTGTCCCCTGCTGGGGGGGATGGTGATGGGCTCAGTGAAAACCGGTTTTGGGGGGCTTCTGTTCCTGGTGGCTTTCCCTGGCAGCTTTCCATATCTCCTCCAAGAGTCAAAGCAGAACTGACCAAACCCAAACTTTTGTCTCAGAATAGAAAGATCCCAATCTGTTCTCCAAAGAGCCCTCCTGGCCACACTGACTCCATTTTTGTCTGTGCTGCTAAAAACCACAACGTCCTGGGTTGCATGCTCCACAGCAGCACTCCCAGCCCTCACTTCCAGGTCCCAGCACATCTCTATCCTTTGTGCTTCTAAAACTGTCAGTCCCTCCCAGTTCACATGCATACCCTTGCAACTGGAGTTTTCATTCTGGGGGGCTTCTTTAAAGTCCTTACCCTGCCGCTACTGGTCTGCAAGTCTGTGTGCAGTCCCCTGCATGGGAGGCTTTTGCACTCTGGCAGTGCAAGAGTCTGTAGGCTCCCTTCTCCTTCCATTTATCTTCCAATATCTGTCCATAGAATCATGGCTCCCCACTTAATTCCTTGAAACCAACCTCTAGAGATATTGTTTGTAGAGAGTCAGGTATGTATTTTTACATTGCAGGCTGGATTTCATGTGTGTTCAAAATGGTCTGATAGACACCCAGTTCAATTCAGAGGACCAGCTGAAATAGCGTTCCCTACTCCTCCACTATCCTTCCCTTTCTCTGAGAACAAACTTTTTGTTTTTTTTTTAATATTTTATTTATTTATTTATTTATTTGGGAGAGAGAAAGTGGCAGAGAGAGAGCAAGCATGAGCAGAGAAGTAGAGGGAGAGGGAGAAGCAGACTCCTGGTGGCAAGGGAGGCTGACACTTGAATGGATCCCAGGACCGTGGGATCATGACCTGAGCTGAAGGTCAATGCTCAACTGACTGAGCCACCCAGGCACACCTAGAAGACAAACTTTTAATTTCTGTGTGCTTAATAACAAGCTATTAATGGTAACAGTCCCTTCAGCTTACATCTTTGGTTTTTGTTGTTTTGTGAGTATATCTCCAATGTCCAAACTTTAGGTCTGTATGTTACTCTACGTTTTCTAAGATATACACTATTTATGAGATGTGTCATTATATTACTATCAAATTTATTAACATGAAACAGTCTCCATACCCCCATAGTGTGCTCTCATTTTCAATCATTCGGTTTTGTAATGTTTTAAATAAAATAAGACATTACAAATGCTTTATCATAACAAATAAAACATATCAATAATTTTATCCATGGGTTCAGGAAATTGAGTGGAAATGTTTTAATATTTAATAAGCATAAAAACAGTCTTCTGGCATAATGTCAAATATTAAAGAGTATTAAATATATGGATTTTGTGATATTACTGTCTTTCTATCATTTTAATAACTCTCATTATGCAAAGGAAAAAGTCACTATTTGTTTCTCATTTTAGGATAATTTTGAGGTGGAGACTTTAAGTTTGTTCTTGGAAATTTTTTATACAAAAATTTTGGAAGTCTTTATTGCCTATGAAAATAAGGAAGTTATCATTCAATTATTTCTATTTTATTTTTTGGAACACAACATTAGAAGATATGGTTAAAAAAAGAAAATTTAGCCATTTGTTCTGTTATCTGTTGCCTCTAGGCTGCTGCTATAGATAGTGAGACTTGTGTATTAATCAGGGTCCTTCAGAGAAATAGAAGCAAGAGGTATAAAGATTTATATAAAAGGATTTACTACAAAGTGTTGGCTCCATAAATATGAGGGCTGAAAAGTCACATGATCTGCTATCTACAAGCAGGAGATCAAGGAAGACCAGGGGTGTAGCTTGAAAGCCTAAGAGCCAGAGACTGGATGGCATAGATGCTAGGTAGAGTCTGAAGATATTAGAACCAGGAGTGCTGAACACAAAAGATCAATGTTCCAGCTCAACCAATCAGAGGGAGGGCAAATTCTCACTTCTTCTACCCTTTTATTTTTTTTTTTCCCTATTCAGGCCCTCAGTGGATTAAACGATGGCCACTCACACTGAAGAGAGCAATGTACTTTGCTTAGTCTACTGACTAAATGCTGACTCAAATTCAAATCTCTTCCTAAAACACTCTCATAGATACACCTAGAAATAATGCTTAACCAGAAATCTGGGCACTCTGCAATTCAATAAAGCTGAGACATAAAATTAACCATCACAATACATAAATTCATTTCTTAAAATATAGTATAAGCTTTCATACAGAACTTATAAACGAATGTGTTACTTTTGGAAGTGCTGATTTAAAAATACATTCATATAAAATCACCTTCTGTTTCATCATATTAATATATTTGTAGAAGATAGATCTGCTTTTAATTCCAAAGTTTCATTAAATACAGAGGAAAACTTTGACTCAGAATAGAACTATGCGTGTTTGTTTAGATAGGTTTCGATCTAAGAATCTAAAAAGTAACTCTCAAGCAACTTACAATAATGTATGGCAATTTTGCTTCACAACAATGCTCATGAATCACAGTCTAGACAGAACAAACACCTGATGTAGGAAAATAAAAGAGTTCAGTCTAATAATCAGTTTCTCATTGACCTCTTTTCTGAGACAGTCTACAGGGTGAATAGTCTCTTATCCAATATGTATCCCATTGCCACAGAGATCTATTCTGCTTTATAATTGGTCACACAGGCATATTTATAATGGACAATGGACAGAGGATATAAGAATGGTGGCCTAGAAACTAGAACTTCTTACTAGCAACTAATAGAGAAAAATGAAATGTTGCCCCTTTAATAATGAAAATGATTTTGGACAGGGGGCTTCAGATGAAACTAAAATTATGGACCTCATTAGACTACAAATAATGTTCAATTTTACCAGAGATTATGGTTTTTGCATGTATTGAAGATATTTTAAAAATCAAATTATGGGGACGCCTGGGTGGCTCAGTTGGTTAAGCAGCTGCCTTCGGCTCAGGTCATGATCCCAGCGTCCTGGGATCGAGTCCCACATCGGGCTCCTTGCTTGGCAGGGAGCCTGTTTCTCCCTCTGCCTCTGCCTGCCATTCTGTCTGCCTGTGCTTGCTCTCTCCCCCTCTCTCTCTGATAAATAAATAAAATCTTAAAAAAAATCAAATTATGATTGCTTGAATCTATTACTCGAAAGTTAGTGAAAGTTTTGTTGATTTTGCCAGAGTTCACTTTTAATTTATAGGTAAGATAAGTATAATAAAAAAGAAAAGAGAAAGTTATCATGTCTTTATTCATTTTAGGAAGATGGACCTTCTCTTTGGTGGTAGTATACTCCAAAATAAAGTTTTTATATATCTAATTTACTTTGTATGGCATTTAAGATCTTTGCAATATTTTTGTGAGTTAAGAAAATGCAAGCATCATTATCCTGAGTTTACAGAAAGAAAAGAAAGGAAATCAGAGGTCCTATTAATTATCTAAATTATTTAACATTTTTGGTTCTAAATGAAAAAAAAACACACTCTTCACCGAAAGATCTCTGTATAATACACTAAAGTAATAATATATGTATTATTGTTTTACTGTGACCTTATAAGTCTTTAAAAGTCTGCCCTCTAGAATATTATGGAAACTTCATGAGACTATAGCTTGTTTAATAAGTTGTTTTTGCTCAGAACCCTGAGCTGCAAGTGAATACACAAAGACAAAGGAAGAATATTGTTTGCTCACTCTGGTAGCATCTGGCAAGATCCAGGAGACCCACTGTTGGAAGCACCATCAATGACTCTAGTACAGATGCTGTGGTTATATTCTCTGCTGCCTTCTTAGACCCTGAACATTTTCTGGGCCTTGCTATCCAGACTTCCAATAATTTTATAAGCTCAAATAAAAAGCTCTAATAAATTATTTATCTACTTAAGTTAATGGGGACTGATTTCTGAAATAGGCAACCTGATCTTGACAGGTGCACCAGGAAAGCACAAAACTGACAAGTTCAGTAGATATAAGAACAGCACATGAAGATATAGTGTACTTGGGTTTCAGTTTTAGAATTTATGAAGTAATACAATTTCCTTTGGCATTTCTTCCACTGTAAATATGAAATTATTTGGGTAATGACCTCTAAGATACTTCACATATCTAACTTTCTATGATTTTATGATTTCTTTTGGTTTGGAAACTGTGAGTCAATACAGAATAAAGGAAATTGAAATGCATCAAGGCATATGGAAAACTTAACCCAGTCAAAAGTCAACACAGCCTCTTGCTATATTAAAATGTTTTTCACCCACTCACTTGACAATTAAAGGACAGGATAAACTCTCTCTTAAGAAGGTTTATACATGTACAGACTAGGATATATATATATATATATATATATATATATATACACACACACACACACACAGTTAGACATCTAAATAAAAATTTTTGTTCATATCACCAAAGAAAGGAACAAAATTGAAAATAGAAGCAGACCCACAAGTGAGTGAAGTATTGGGTTTAAAAAACTTAGTTCTTTAAAAAATAACAGTAATAATAATTATGTTCAAGAGAATAAATGACAAGGTGGAAATCTCCTTAACTATAACCCTTTAGAAATTAAATAAAAATTAAATGGGATATATAAAAGGAAAAAATCTATAATTGAGAACTGCTGAATAGATGGATTTAGTTTCAGATTTGACACAGCAGAAGAAAATGTTAGTAATCTGGCAACTAGGTCAGTAGAAAATACACAGGCTAAAGACAGGAGAGAGAAAGGGGTAGGAAGTATAGCAAACATTTGGGACAAAGTAAAAAGGCCTAAACCATATTTAAATTGAGTCCCAGAAAGCAGTGTTGAAAGAATAGAGAAGCAATAGATAAGAATTTTCCAAAAGTAAGAGATAAGGATTCAAGAAATACAGCAGACCTGAAAAAATGGGCAGGTTTTCTTTGTATAATAGTTGACAACCCAAGACTAAAATAAAATATTAAACAAACACACTTCTTTTAAAAGAGGATATTGGGACGCCTGGGTGGCTCAGCTCAGGTCGTGACACCAATCGGGTCTCGAATCGGGCTCCCTGCTCACTGGGGGGGGGCTGCTTCTCCTTCTCACTCTGCCTGCTGCGCCGCCTGTTTGTACTCTCTCTGTCTCCCTGGCAAATGAATAAATAAAATCTTCAAAAACATAAAATAGAGGATATTGCTACATGACGTTTATCTAAATTCAATGAAAACTTATGTTCACACAAAAACCTATACAGATGCTTACTGAAGCTTTGCTAATCATTACCAAATTTGGAAGAAACCAAGATCTCCTTCAGTGAGTGAATGAATAAAAAATTGTAGTATATCCAGGCACTGGAATATTATCCAACACTATACAGAATTGAGCAATCAAGCCATGCAAAAAGATGGAAAAATCTTAAATTTGGGTTACTAAGGGAAAGAAGCCAATTTGAAAAGCCTATATACTCCCTGAACCTCATTATATGACATTATGAAAAAGACAAAACAATGAAGAAAACAAAAAGATTAGAAGTTACCAAGAGTTAGGAGAGAGGAAGGAAAGAATGGGCAGGGCACAAAGGATTTTTAGGGCAGTGAAAATATTTGTATAATGGTGGATACATGTCATTTTATATCTATATATATATTTTTAAATCTGGCTTCTAAACTGAAGCAATAAATGTAGAAGACAATTTCATGACATTTTTAAAGTGCTAGAAAAAAATTACTAAGCTAGAAATCTTTCTAGAAAAAATGGGTTCTAGAATGATGACAGCATAAAGTGACTGTAGGTGAATAAAAACTTGATATAATTTGTTACCAGGAGATCTACCATGACAGAAATACTTAGGGATCTTTTTAGGCAAACGCAAAATGACTCTACATAGAAATGTGAAAATGTAGGAGAAAATATAAATATTATAATGTCTCTAAAAATAAAATAAAATATATGTGAAATTAAAAGTCATGACTACAAAAAAAAAAAGAAAAAAGAAGAAGGAGAGTTACAAATGGAATTAAATGTTTTAAGTTCCTAGAATGATCTAGGAAATGGTAAAAATAGTACTTTATATGAGAATAAAATGCCAAGGATACATGTTGTAATCTTTAGGCTTACCTCTAAAAACAACAATTAAAATTTAAGTCTAACAAGCCAATTGGGGGGAAAAATGAAATAACAACAAATAAAACCTCAGTTAATCTAAAACAAGACGAATAAAGTGAGAATGAGAAACATATTACACATGAGACAAATTGAAAACAAAAAAGGTGGTAGGTGAAAACAACATATTACTGATTACATTGAAAGTAAATTGACTATTATAATTAAAAGAAAGGATTCTCATACATGATAAATCAATCTATGTATCTATATACCTATCATCTGTCTCTCTATTCGTCTGTATACAAACACCTCCTTAAAGAGTCGCACTTGACAGGTGACAAAAACTGTTAAAAGGGGGCACCTGGGTAGCTCAGTGGGTTAAGCTGCTGCCTTCAGCTCAGGTCATGATCTCAGGGTGCTGGGATCAAGTCCCACATTGGGCTCTCTGCTCAGCGGGGAGCCTGCTTCCCTCTCTCTCTCTGCCTACTTGTGATCTTTCTCTGTCAAATAAATAAATAAAATCTTTTAAAAAATTGTTAAAAGTAAAATGATTAAAAGACAAAATAATGAATATCAAAGGAGTTGTAGTCAGATTCACTCAAATGATGATGTCACTACTATGTTGTCTTGGGGTCCTGAAAAATCTCCAAATGGACTAGTCCTAAATTTGGGGGAGTAGCAAACTTATCTCACATTCCTCATACATAGAAAGGAACCTCTTTCCATTTCCCACTCCTATAACCCCCACTCTTCTACATTTGTCTGGTTGGATAAAAGAAAGAAGCCATATTGCTCAGTCCCTCTCTTTTCCTCTTCCCTTTCCAAGGACTTAGTACACAGTTTTGCCAAAAATAGTGAGGGTGAAGAGTGGAAGAGCAGTGTTTAAGAAGTGCATTTGCCCACTGTTTCAAGTCTCAATCTTTAACTAGTTTTACCCCAGATAAAATTCATGCCTTGATTTCTATCTGCTCTTCATGATTTATTTCTCGCATGGTATGTGATTCAAAACTCTGGAGTGATTTGAGAGGAAGACAAATGATGAATCCCAAACCTCCAAATAAGTAGGTGTGAATGTTCTCAGGGAAGATGCATCTATTTTTAACTGCTATTTCAGTTCTCCAAAAGCACTCTAAATCAGGCATGCTCATTTACAAAGGAAATAAGTATACATTACTATTAAAAGCAACATTAATAAGAGAGGAAATAAATTGTAGAAGGGCAGCTCGAACAAGTGTATATAATTCTGGTAGAGTTTGTTCTTTGTATTCTCTTGACATTCTCTGGAGGATTAGGCTGGGTGATCTGTGGGGCAAGATTGCATGAATGAATGTTAAGACCAGTCCAAGGCACATTACAATAAATTAACTGCCAGGGATGATTATTTGATAATCCATACTATGAAAGATCAATATATATATGAATCTAGTTTCAGAACATGGGAAAGCTGGGGCTTTCTTGCTACACCTACCTACTCAAATGGTCTGAGATTGAACAAAACATAAACAATAATTTCTAGGAAGGTTCCTAAACTTTGACAAATAGACAACATTTATTTTTCTAATTTTAATAAATTGTATTTAATGGAAATCACTTATGGTTTTATTAGAAGTAGAATTTATGGCATCCGTTCCACTAGTTTTTTTCTTATTTTCTGCTATCATTGAGATTATCAATGTTTAGTCATTCTTTAGACTCTTTCTGCCCTACTTAATTGTAGTTGCTCTTGTTTTAAATCTTGTTATTCCTTATTATCAATCACTCAATTTAATAATGTACATAGAATCATCTTTGTACTTTACTTTTGATAAGTTAGATTTAATGATATACAATTGTTTGATATTCTTTTTTGCAGAGATGAGTCACTCTTCTGATTTAAACCCATTTTGAACTAGCTTTCATCTTTTAGCATTTAGATGATCTAAGTCTGCATGTAACTGCTGTATTTTTCTTTATTATTTACTCTTCCTCCCACGTTAATGTCATCTGTTGAAATTTCTGCTGCTTTTTAAAACTCCTGCTCTTTTTAAAATTTTCAAGTCAACCTTAAGCTCCTTTATAATTCTCACATCATAAGCATTGTTTTACATCCTACCTGAAAAATTTTAAGAATAAATTTAGAGCCTGCTTTGAAATTCTTAAAACTATAGAAGTGTATTTTAAACAACATGAACTGAAAAGGACATTAGAAAAAACTGTGTTTTGAACCACACATTCCCAACACCCTTAATTTATGGTTAAGAAAACTGAACCACAGAGAAGTGAAGCTATTTTTCTGCCTCAAGTCACACACACTTTAGTGTCAAAGTCATCATCAGAATTTGAGTTTTCTGGATACCAAGCTGGTACTAGTTCCATTATAACATGTTACTGCTTGTACTCGTCCATTGGTTGAACATTTCTAGGAATGTTGATGGTTTCTTACCAACTGACTGTAATCAAAATAAAATGTATAACTCCATTAATTAGAATACTCTAGAATACACTCTAAAACATTCTAGAATGGCATTATACATAAGCATGCATGTATGAGTGTATGCACAAGTATATGCACATGCTACATTTAGGATATATATACCATATAAGTATGTATTTATATACTAAATGTGTACAATATGTGTATCTATCTCTCTCTCTCTCTCACACACACACACACACACATATAGTATACTTATTTAGGAATTGACTAAAATGTCTTATTTTTACCATCATTATATACTCCTTTTCTTTATCAAACATAATTAAGTGAAAACAATTCAAATGTATTATTTTTATTAATAAGATTCTTGTAGATAATGGAGATATCAATAAATATGAGTTTATTGTTACACATGTCCTTCGGTAGAGGAATCAGGCTAAATTTTTACTGATTCCAGAAAGGTGAGCAGAAAGTTTTATATTACACCTTCCTCCCTGCACCAAGGATTTACTATTCTTCTAAATATTAAAGATAAGGACAATTCCAGTTAACAGAGGTTTTTGGTTTCTCCTATTAAATGAGAATGTTACCTGATTAACAACATGAAAACACATTTAAAACAAGCTAGAAACTGCAAAAGATTTCATAATACTACTAGCCAATTGATTTAAGGTAGCTTGAATTCTGTGGAGGCAAATTACATGATAAAATCATTTACCTTGATAATTTAAATTATGATCATTTTGTCTGTAATGTATGCATTTACTCTTTCTGAGCTGGTGAAGTAATGAGTACCTTATGTCAGCCAGATTTTCTAATAGCATTGATGGAATTTTTAAACAACTGTCACATTTATACCACAGCATTCTAGACCAAGATGCCAGTAAATTTTGTAAAACAATCAGGTGCTCATATTTCTTCTTTGAAAAACCTTTGAATAATAAAATATTTAATTTTGCCCCCAAAGAGATCTGGTCTTTGCCCTAAGATTCTGGAAGGTAATCTCTAAACTAAATTTCATTCCAGATAACAGTGTCTTTGTTCGGGGTGGGGTTGATCATGCTACAAATATCAATATCAATATGACTTAGGGTGGAGGTTTTGAGTTACACAGTCAGTTGACCTGGACACTGAGATAAGCAACTGGGCAATAAATTAATCAACCATCATACATCATGGAGCCTCAGTAATGACTCTTGACCTCAAGTCTCATTTGAGCCTCCCTGGTTGGCAACTCCCCATGCATACTCTCACACATAGATCCATGAAAGTAATAGATTCATGAGTCCATGGGGGAAGGAATGAAAGCTCTATGTTTAGTGTTTACTTGACTCTGCTCTGTACACTTCCCTTGACTGATTTTTATCTTTATCCCTTCCTATGATAAATCATAATGATACACAGAACAGCTTTCAGTAAGCTTTGTAAGTCTTTCTAGTGAATTATTAAAACTGACAGGGATGGTTGCCTGGGTGACCCAGTGGGTTAAGCCTCTGCCTTTAGCTCAGATCATGATCTCAGGGTCCTGGGATCGAGCCCAACATCGGGCTCTCTGCTCAGTGGGGAGCCTGCTTCCCCCCTCTTACTTGATACTCTTTGCAAATGAGACCACTTACAAAATTCCTCACACCACTCTCACTTTTTTTTAATATTTTGCTTATTTATTTGACAGACAGAGATCACAAGTAGGCAGAGAGGCAGGCAGAGAAAGAGAAAGGAGGAAGAAGGCTCCCTGCTGAGCAGAGAGCCTGATGTGGGGTTCCATCCCAGGACCCTGAGATCATGAGCTGAGCTGAAGGCAGAGGCTTTAACCCACTGAGCCACCCAGGCACCCACCACTCTCAGTGGTGTGAGAAATTTTGTAAGTGGTATCATTTGCAAAGAGTTTCAAGTAAGAGAAATTTTGTGTGGACTGTGGCCTCAAGATATACAATTGTCTAAGACTTTTGCACCTTTCAAATATTACCTATCTTACTCCTTTTTCTTTTTTTTTTCAATTTATTTATTTTCAGAAAAACATTATTCATTATTTTTTCACCACACCCAGTGCTCCATGCAAGCCATGCCCTCTATAATACCCACCACCTGGTACCCCAACCTCCCACCCCTCTGCCACTTCAAACCCCTCAGATTGTTTTTCAGAGTCCATAGTCTCTCATGGTTCACCTCCCCTTCCAATTTACCCAAATTCCCTACTCCTCTCTAACGCCCCTTGTCCTCCATGCTATTTGTTATGCTCCACAAATAAGTGAAACCATATGATAATTGACTCTCTCTGCTTGACTTATTTCACTCAGCATAATCTCTTCCAGTCCCGTCCATGTTGCTACAAAAGTTGGGTATTCATCCTTTCTGATGGAGGCATAATACTCCATAGTGTATATGGACCACATCTTCCTTATCCATTCATCCGCTGAAGGGCATCTTGGTTCTTTCCATAGTTTGGCGACTGTGGCCATTGCTGCTATAAACATTGGGGTACAGATGGCCCGCCCTTCTTTTCACGACATCTGTATCTTTGGGGTAAATACCCAGGAGTGCAATTGCAGGGTCATAGGGAAGCTCTATTTTTAATTTCTTGAGGAATCTCCACACTGTTCTCCAAAGAGGCTGCACCGACTTGCATTTCCACCAACAGTGTAAGAGGGTTCCCCTTTCTCCACATCGTCTCCAACACATGTTGTTTCCTGTTTTGTTAATTTTGACCATTCTAACTGGTGTAAGGTGATATCTCAATGTGGTTTTAATTTGAATCTCCCTAAGGGCTAATGATGATGAACATTTTTTCATGTATCTGATATCCATTTGTATGTCTTGATTGGAGAAGTGTCTGTTCATATCTTCTGCCCATATTTTGATGTATTTGCCTGTTTCGTGTGTGTTGAGTTTGAGGAGTTCATTATAGATCCTGGATACCAACCTTTTGTCTGTACTGTCATTTGCAAATATCTTCTCCCATTCCGTGGGTTGCCTCTTTGTTTTTTTGACGGTTTCCTTTGCTGTGCAGAAGCTTTTGATTTTGATGAAGTCCCAAAAGTTTATTTTCGCTTTTGTTTCCTTTGCCTTTGGAGACATATCTTGAAAGAAGTTGCTGTGGCTGATATCAAAGAGATTACTGCCTATGTTCTCCTCTAGGATTCTGATGGATTCCTGTCTCACATTGAGGTCTTTTATCCATTTTGAGTTTATCTTTGTGTACGGTGTAAGAGAATGGTCGAGTTTCATTCTTCTACATATAGCTGTCCAGTTTTTCCAGCACCATTTATTGAAGAGACTGTCTTTTTACCACTGTATATTTTTTCCTGTTTTGTCGAATATTAATTGACCATAGAGTAGAGGGTTCATATCTGTGCTCTCTACTCTGTTCCACTGGTCTATGTGTCTGTTTTTATGCCAGTACCATGCTGTCTTGGTGATCACAGCTTTGTAATAAAGCCTGAATTTTTCTAAGCCCCCATCCATAACTTGTGGTTTTATTCTTTGACATTACCTAGAGTGCTGGGTGTTCACCAATCAATTTTACTTAGAAGAAATGAAGAAGAAATCTTATTACTTCTTTGTGTAGTTTCGTTTGAAAATGCTATAAAAACAGGGACGCCTGGGTGGCTCAGTTGGTTAAGCAGCTGCCTTCGGCTCAGGTCATGATCCCAGTGTCCTGAGATTGAGTCCCACATTGGGCTCCTTGCTCGGCAGGGAGCCTGCTTCTCCCTCTATCTCTGCCTGCCATTCTGTCTGCCTGTGCTCGCTCTCTCTTTCTCTCTCTCTCTCTGACAAATAAATAAAATCTTAAAAAAAAAAAGAAAAGAAAATGCTATAAAAACAACTCATATTTTTTAGTGATCAGTTACATGGTTTACCATATTTGGTTATGTATGTTTTTCTTGTCTATCTGAGTCAGTAGAGCCCTAAATATTTAACTGAATATCATTATTAATGGTGGGTTTTCTATTTGATGACCTTAATTTTTAGATCCCTAATACCTCATATTTAACATTTCTTTTTTTTTTAATTTTTTATTTTTTATAAACATATATTTTTATCCCCAGGGGTACAGGTCTGTGAATTGCCAGGTTTACACACTTCACAGCACTCACCAAAGCACATACCCTCCCCAATGTCCATAACCCCACCCCCCTTCTCTCAACCCCCCTCCCCACAGCAACCCTCAGTTTGTTTTGTGAGATTAAGAGTCACTTATGATTTGTCTCCCTCCCAATCCCATCTTGTTTCATTTATTCTTCTCCTACCCACTTAAGCCCCCATGTTGCATCTCCACTTCCTCATATCAGGGAGATCATATGATAGCTGTCTTTCTCCGATTGACTTATTTCGCTAAGCATGATACCCTCTAATTCCATCCACGCCATCGCAAATGGCAAGATTTCATTTCTTTTGATGGCTGCATAGTATTCCATTGTGTATATATACCACATCTTCTTGATCCATTCATCTGTTGATGGACATCTAGGTTCTTTCCATAGTTTGGCTATTGTGGACATTGCTGCTATAAACATTCGGGTGCACGTGCCCCTTCGGATCACTACGTTTGTATCTTTAGGGTAAATACCCAGTAGCGCAATTGCTGGTCATAGGGCAGTTCTATTTTCAACATTTTGAGGAACCTCCATGCTGTTTTCCAGAGTGGTTGCACCAGCTTGCATTCCCACCAACAGTGTAGGAGGGTTCTCCTTTCTCCACATCCTTGCCAGCATCTGTCATTTCCTGACTTGTTGATTTTAGCCATTCTAACTGGTGTGAGGTGATATCTCATTGTGGTTTTGATTTGTATTTCCCTGATGCCGAGTGATATGGAGCACTTTTTCATGTGTCTGTTGGCCATCTGGATGTCTTCTTTGCAGAAACGTCTGTTCATTTCCTCTGCCCATTTCTTGATTGGATTATTTGTTCTTTGGGTGTTAAGTTTGCTAAGTTCTTTATAGATTTTGGACACTAGTCCTTTATCTGATATGTCGTTTGCAAATATCTTCTCCCATTCTGTCAGTTGTCTTTTGATTTTGTTAACTGTTTCCTTTGCAGTGCAAAAGCTTTTGATCTTGATGAAATCCCAATAGTTCATTTTTTCCCTTGCTTCCCTTGCCTTTGGCGATGTTCCTAGGAAGACGTTGCTGCAGCTGAGGTCGAAGAGGTTGCTGCCTGTGTTCTCCTCAAGGATTTTGATGGATTCCTTTCTCACATTGAGGTCCTTCATCCATTTTGAGTCTGTTTTTGTGTGTGGTGTAAGGAAATGATCCAATTTCATTTTTCTGCACGTGGCTGTCCAATTTTCCCAACACCATTTATTGAAGAGGCTGTCTTTTTTCCATTGGACATTCTTTCCTGCTTTGTCGAAGATTAGTTGACCATAGAGTTGAGGGTCTATTTCTGGGCTCTCTATTCTGTTCCATTGATCTATGTGTCTGTTTTTGTGCAAGTACCATGCTGTCTTGATGATGACAGCTTTGTAATAGAACTTGAAGTCCGGAATTGTGATGCCACCAACTTTGGCTTTCTTTTTCAATATTCCTTTGGCTATTCGAGGTCTTTTCTGGTTCCATATAAATTTTAGAATTATTTGTTCCATTTCTTTGAAAAAGATGGATGGTACTTTGATAGGAATTGCATTAAATGTGTAGATTGCTTTAGGTAGCATAGACATTTTCATAATATTTATTCTTCCAATCCAGGAGCGTGGAACATTTTTCCATTTCTTTGTGTCTTCCTCAGTTCCAAAAAATAGAAATGGAAGGAAAACTTCCAAACTTATTTTATGAGGCCAGCATCACCTTGATCCTAAAACCAAACAAGGATCCCATCAAAAAAGATTTAACATTTCTGCAACCAAAACCATCACATATGCCAACCAAGTCATCCTTCCATGGAAAAGACATATAAATAGTACTTTTAAGACACCAATTGCACAAGACCAGAACCTATGAACAATCCTTCCCAACTTCCTGACTCCAGTACACAAATTATAGCTAAATCCAGGCAAGTTCATTTTCTCAGTATCTTTTGGTTCAGCCCACAATCTCCATTTCTATCTGTACCACCAGGGCCAAAGCATTTATCATCTTTCACCTACATTCAGCTTTTTTTGTTTATTTCTTTAGATTCCACATATTAAGAGAGACCATATGGTATTTCAGCATTTGTCTTTCTCTATCTGACATTTCACTTGACATCCATATCCATCCATATTCTCACCATGGCAAGATTTTATTCATTTTTATGTCTCAATAATATTCTATTGTATGTATAGCCCACATTTTCTTTATCTATTCATCCATCAATGGACATTTAGGTTGTTTATATATCTTAGTTATTATAAATAATGTTGTAATGAACTATATATACTTTTTTTGAATTAGTGTGTTGTTTTCTTTGTATAAATAACCAGAAATGAAATTGTTGGAGTATATAGTAGTTCTGTTTTTAATTTTTGAGGAAACTCCATAGTGTTTTTCATAGTGGCTGCAAAAGTTCACATTTTCACCAACAGTTGTCAAGAGGTTCCCTTTTTTCCATATCCTTTCCAATGCTTGATATTTCTTGCTCTTTTGATAACAGCCATTTTAAGGTGTGTAGTGATATCTCATTGTGATTTTGATTTGCATTTCCCTTGTGATTAATGAGACAGCATTATTTTATGCATCTATTGGCCATCTGTATGTCTTCAGAAAAATATCCCAGATTTGCATATTTTTAATGAGATTTTTGTTGTTGTTCTTATTGAGTTGTACGAGTCCTTTATATATTTATAATATTGGGCCTTTATTAGATATATGGTTTCCAAATATTTTCTCCCATTCAATAGGTTGTCTTTTTATTTTGGTGATTTCCTTTGCTGTGCAAAAACTTTTTAATGTGATGTAATCCCATTTATTTTTCTTTCGTTGCTTTTGATTTTGGGGTCAGATTAAAAAAATCAAAAGATCTATGTCAAGGAGCTTACTGTCCAAGTTTTCTTCTATGAGCTGTATGGTTTCAGGTTTCTGGTCTTTAATATATTTTTAGTTCATTTTTATACATGGCATAAGATAGTGATCAAGCTTCATTCTTTTGCATGTGGCTGACCAGTTTTTCCAATACCGTTTATTGAAGAGACTATGCTTTCTCCATTGTATGTTCTCGAGTTCTTTGCTGTGAATTAGCTGACCATATATGCATGGATTTACTTCTGGCCTCTCAATTTTATGCCACTGATCAAAGAGTCTGTTTTTATACCAATACTATACTGTTTTAATTATTATAGCTTTGTAACATAGTTTGAAATCAGGAAACATGATGCTCCAAATTTGTTCTTTCTCAAGATTCCTTTGGTTGGTTTGTTGGTTATTTATTTGTTGTTTGTTCCATACAAATATTAAGATTATTTTTTTCTATTTCTTGGAAAAATGCTTTTGGATTTTTTTTTTTTTTTTTTTTTTTTTTTTAAGTAGGCTCCACACCCAGCATGAAACTCAATGCGGGGCTTGAACTCACAACCTTGAGCTCAAAACCTGCGCTGAAATCCAGAATCCAGAAACTTAACTGAGCCACCCACATGCTCCTGCATTGGAACTTTTATAGGGATTGCGCTGAATCTGTAGATTGCTTTGGGAGCACAGGCATTTTAATAATATCTACTCTTCTAATCCATGAGCACATGAGCATATTTTTCCATTTATTTGTATCTTCCTCAATTTCTTCCATCAATGTTTTGTACATTTCAATATAAAGGTTTTTAGTTTTAGTTCTTCCAGTGTCATCCAGACTCATCAATTATCACCTCTTGCTTAACACTTTGCAATAGCCTTATTTTAAACAACTCAATGATGAACATTTTTTAACATACAGAAAAGATGAACTAATTGCACAGCAAATAGCCAAATATCCATCTTCTAGTTTCTACCTTTAAGATTTTGCTATATTTGCCTTACAATGTCATATTTCAACATATTCTCAAAAATATTATGACACATATTATTAGTTACATTTTATAAAAGTTCAAAATATATGAGAGGTTAACCAACTTCTTCAAGTTCACTGAAATTAAAAAATAAATAAATAAGTTGTTTATTTGACCCAAAGAATTTTTGAGCAAATGCATATATATGCCTACCACATAAAGAAGGAATCCTCAAATTTTCTTGCCAAGATGCCAGGTGCCCAAGAATGTTGTTAAAACTTTGTATAATAGAAGTCTCAAGCCAATATGTATGGGCATCAATGAAGTAGGACAGACACATTATACCAGTAATACAGGTGCCATCTGATGTTCATAGCTCCACTTCTGCATTAAGTGGAACAGCAAAAACATATAGAATATCTCTTTGGTTCACAACCTGGGGAGTTGCCCAGGTGAAATTTGAAACTAGCCCTCATAGATGGAGGGTAGGGAGAAATGGAAGAAAGAGATGACAGATAAGCAATTAGCCATTTTAATAAACAAGGGAACTTATATATGAGTCCTATCTTGGGTGACCCACATGGTGAGTATATCTCCACATTCACATTCCAGAATCTTGAAAGTTTATACAGAGGCCTTAACAGGGTTTAGTTATGTGCAGAGTACAGATGCTCTCAACAACACATTATTCTCTCAGGGTTGTGTCTTTGAAATGGCTCCAGCTGTAGGAATGGTAGACAGGAGATACATTCCAAGGACAGGGACGAGGCTGAGGAAGTTTTGATTGCCTAGGTCCAGCTTGTGGATCAACTGATAATCACGTCCTGTTGATGATCTCCTCCACATGTTTGAATGCCAAGGGTTTTGTATTAGTTTTCTATTACTAGGTAACAAAGGATCATATATTAACAGCTTGAAACACACCCATTTATTAGCTCACAGATCTGCATAAGAATGTTGGGCAGTCTTGATTGGGTTCTTTGCTTTTGAGTCTCAGAAAGTGAAACTAAGTTATCTGGTGAGTAGGCTCTCATCTGGAGGACCTGGGAGAAGAATTTCCTTCCAATCTTATCCCAAGTTTTCCCAGAATCCAGTTCTTAAAGCTGTAGTTCTAAGGTCTCTGTTTCCTTGATGATTGTCATCTGGGGTCTATTTTCAGCTTTTAGAGATCATTAACATTCTTACATATGTGGCTGCCTCCTCCATCTTCAAATCAGCAATGATGATTGATGTCTGTCTCCTGCTTTGAATCTCTGTGAGTTTCCTTTTGACCATCAGCCAAAAAAACCTCTTCTAAACAGCTCACATGATTAGTTGTACCCTAATGTTTTCTCTCTCTCAGTCAACTATCTAATAACCTTAATTACAACTGCTATTTAAAGTGACATATTCACAATATTATGATCAGGGAAGGTCATATTGGGGGACTGCAGGTTACTAATGCAGAAACTTGTTTTGACAAATCCTTACAAATCCTTACTTTTGTTTATTGAGATTCTGTAAGACATTTCATTATAGTCGTGTGCCATTATGACCACAGATTTATTATATATGTATGCTTGCTTTTGTTACATTGTGATTTCTGTGCACAAAGAAAATTGTGGGTTCCAATTGTTTGGGCTATCTCAAGCAGATTTTTCCACAGCCAGAAGGTAATAATGAAATTTGAGAAATTAACCTGACCCTTAGTACCATGGCCAGTTCTCATAAGAATGTTAGGTTCCTTTCAGTACTCGACTTTTGTTAAAAATGATACAACTTAGTCTACAGTGGTAATATTTAGAAATGGAACAAATTTGGTTTCCTGTGTCCTAATACGCTTGCATGACTTTGAATAAGACTGGCAACTTATCTGAGTTTGAGTGCTCTGTTGTAGAAAATTAGTGTACTTGAGAATAATGCTCTCTATCCTCTTTATCCTTGCTTGTTGATGCATAAGCCAAAGGTAAGCTCTAAATGGGAAACCCTCTGATCAAATTGCAGAAACCCAAATTACAGCCACCATTATTAACATCCTCATTTTATAGATTCTGAAAAACTAAGTTTAGATGATTAAGCACTTGCCCAGTATTTTTCACCATGACAGTTATAGAATTTGGGCCTTAATAGGGCAGTTTGACATCAAACATTTTACACTTAATCATACCTCTATGTTGTTGTTTCAGAAAAGAATAAAATCAGTTGGATAAAATTAAAATAAAAGTGTTATTGTACCAAGTGCTTGTTTTTCTCATTTTGGAATTAGGACTCACTATACGTAAGAAAATAATTTTTTATAACTCACTTGTTAGAAAGAAGTGAAAATAAAATTGAAACCTGAGATAGTCATTATTATCAATTGTTATAATTAATTAATAAATCTTTCATTGTCTAGCTCTTTCATGAAAAATCTGTCATTCTTTTTAATTATAAAAATAAGCACAAAGACCACCCCAACACAAACAGAAGGAGTCCTTATTGTGGTGAGCACTTCCATTTCCTGGAATGCATCCTTTGTGTACTGTGTACATAAGATTGTGAATGCCTCTCAAATCCAAGAAATAGTCTAAATAAAACTGTGCCAGTTCAAACTTTGCAAAAAAAAAATCACATATTTATGATACTCTGAGTGACTCTAAAAGTAGTAAAATGACTTTTCAAATATTATTTTGTTATCCTCATAGAACTTTAGAGCTCAATGGATACATTGAAATTTTATAATCACATTCTAACAATGAAGAAACTAAGAGCTCAGGAAATTACCTAGGTAATCTTTTTTAGCAAGACTCCTTGGCAGATCTCAGATCAGACACTACAAAAAGCTACTACACTAATTTTTCTACCATCTCAAACTATTTCTCTTTAATTGAGAATATAATTTTGCCATTCAAATCAATCAGATAACAATGCTTCCCAAAGTCTAAAGTCTATGTAAATAAGAATTATATCAACCAGTTTGTTAAAAATGCAGAATCTTAGGCTTTATCTGTAATATACTGATCAGAAAGTTTTCAACTGTTACCATAATAAGCACTTTAGCAAACTTTTTTAAGGTAAAGTTTGAGAACTACTGGTTTTTGAAATATAGATCATTCACTTGTTTATTCATTTTAACGCAATAAAAAGCTACCTATTGAGTTCACTTGATTTCCTCAACGATTCCCAAATTTGCCAAATTTTATTCCCAAATTTACTTTCCCAATTCCAAATGAAAATCAGTTGTGCATTCATTGATTTTAAAGTTAACTATTTTGAAGATCTTAGTAAATATGCTGTATTTGAAAGCATATTGTATGCATTAATGAGGGTCTCCTATGCGTTATAATCAAAACTTTCAAGAAATATAAAAACTATTTTTAGATATGTTATTTCTTATTTTTAACCTTCATAATATTGAAGATTATAATTGCTTCTATTCTGAAGTTTCAATTCCTTTGGAGATAATTTGGTACAGAAGAAGTCTGACTCCTAGTTAACCCTTGTGTGACTTTTTTGGCTTGATCATAGGCAGTTACAAAAGGCTTTAACTGGGAGGCTGGGGTATGAGAGGGTGGTTATCTTTGTCATACTGCATTTGGTGCACAGCCAATGTACTACCATCTCTGAAGATAGTTGTAGTCAAAGAAATAGGCCCTTGTAGACTGCCACACTCTCTTCCACATTTGTGATTTTAGTCCAGGTAATTTCATCCTTAGGTCTCTTTTATGAAGTCATGAGGATAGATGTTCTGGAACCTTCCTGAGATCCCCGTAAGGTGGATAAGGGAGAAACCTTAAATTTAACCCCAATACAACTCAGTATCCAGTCTTTTCCACTCCTACCTCTTCCCTCTTCCAGTTCCCCATAGTCTATAAAACTGCTGTAGCCTTTTGTTCATAGCTCCCTCAAAAGCAAAACAATCCCCATGTGTATGGTGATCCATTTGCTCTCTAATCAGTGTATCATTCAATGGGAGAAAATGGATTTGACTTTTCTTTCCTTTTTTCTTTTTTTTATGACTCTAGCTCATACTACCAAAACGAGTGACTAAAACTTAATATGTTGTGGCATGTTGCTTCAATTGGCCATTCTGATACCTGGCACCTCACTGTCCCTCCCTTCTCAAGTGAGCTCCTGACAGTACAGTCATATTCCTATCTAGTCTGAGAGATTATCCTCTTTCACTTTGGCATAATCATAATGAATTATTTAGTTCTGATTCTGGAACATCAATTTTCTCCTGCCCTCAGTACTTATGGATCTCAAACATGGACCGGAATTAGGACCATTGTTTCTCTGGCTCTCAGGCCTTCAAACGATGCTATATATTTTCTTGAGCTTCTCCAGCCTATGATGGGCAGATGGTGGGACTTCTCAACCTTCATAATCAAGTGAGCCAATACTTTATAATAAATCTCTTCAGAAAGAGATCTATCTAGTAGATAGATGTAGGAATAGTACAGATATATATCTCCTATTGATTCTCTTTCTCTGTAGAACCTGAGCTAATATAGACTATTTAATGGTAATTCACTGTGGACCTCCTGCTAATAATATTTAACACACCTGAGCACGACGCACAGAACATTGACATTAAAGTTTGCTTACTAGCACTTCTCTGTTTCAACTCCAATATGTAAAAGAGCTTGAAAATTGTTATTTCTACCTGTTATGAGCTGAATCATGACTCCTCAAAATTCATATATTGAAAATTCTAAATCCCAGTACCTCAAAATGTGATTACATTTGGAGATAAAGTAAGTTAAAATGAAATCATTACAGTGGGCCCTATTCCAATATGACTGGTTGACATCCTCATCTGAAGAGAAAATAACAGATATGTGCAGAGGTAAGACTATGCGAAGACTCTGGGAAAGGGCAGAAGATGACCATCTAGAACCCAAGGAGGGAGATCTCAGAAGAAACCAACCCTTCTGACACCTTGATATCAGACTTGTAGTCTTCAGAACTAGGAAAAAATAAATTTCAGTTACTTAAGCCACTCAACTCTGCAATACTTTGTCATGGCAACACTAGCAAATCAGTTCACTATCTTTACAATAAGAGAAAGTGGGACAAACCAACACTTGAGGATCTTCTCAGACCTATCAACAAACTGGCATTGCAGGGAAAACTCCAACCTGAAATCTAGAAAGCTAGAGGACCCAGAGAGTAGTAGCTAAAACCTGCTTATGTGGAACAAAAACCATAAACAGTAGAAACACTGGAATGGCAATTGTGATAAATTGCTGGAGGCTTAATGTGACTTATATTAACAATAAGAAAATTTTGGGAGTCTTAGTCCTCTTGCCACACACACTTACTTCCCCATTCCCTTCACCCTCTACACACACACATGTTCCTGAGGTTGACCTCCAGGAATAATCCAGAATTTTAAGTGTGGGCAGTATATGGCAGCTTCTTTTCAGAGAACCCACTGTGGAAAGGGGCAAAAAGGAGTAACTTTATCATAGAGAAACCTGACAAAAACATCTTAGCAAGATATTTAACATCAGCAGCGATAGTGTGTACCTTTGACATGTGGTGAGAATGGCACTTTATGTCTGTGGCTTTCTCCCCAAAATCCATAACCTGAGTTTAATCATGTGAAAAATATCAGACAAATGCCAATTGAGGGACATTACAAAATATCTGACCAGTCATCCTTGAAACTGTCAAAGTCACAAAAACAAAGTAAAGTCTAAGAAAATGTCACAGCCAAGAGTCTAAGAAGGCACAATGCCTAAATGCAATATAGTATCCTAGATGGTATTCTGGAACAGAAAAAGAATTATCAGGGAAGAATAAGGAATCATCAGTAAATACAAATTTAATTAATTTGTAAAAAGTGCTTGCTTGATATTTGCTCATGGTTGTCCCTCCTCTCTCTTCATATATATATAATATAGTAATATATATTATTGTTTACATTTTATATTGTATTTAATATATTTGTATTATGTTACATATAATAGGTAGATGCATATGTGCATATTCACATACATCAACAATACATCTAAACAATACAGAAAGATATAAAGATATAAGTATAAAAAGTGAAAAGTAATAGTTTTCCTACCTTCCCTTCTTGCTCCTATTCCCACCACATTCAGGGTTTTCTGTTCAATACAAGGATTCATATCTACATATTTTTACAATTTTTAACAAATCAGATTCTCCTACATTTATGGCTATGAAACTAGCTTTAATTTGCTTAAAAATAGACAAACTTGTTTACTTGTCATTCTACTAGTTACTGGATGAAGAATATGTTTTCTTCATTTTTGTGAACTTAACTCTTACAACAGTGTTTGGCATGTAGTAGGCAGTCAGTAAATATTTTGTTGAATGAATAAATGGATAATTTGCATTTGTCGAAGAATAACTCACCCACTGATCATTGAATGAATGTCTTGAGAGACACTAACTTATTTTGGTGCTGAAGAGTAAATTAGGATTTTCAAAATAGAGAGCATTCATGTGAAGTTGTTAGGCTATTTTTTTAAATACATGTATTTTGATTTTTGAAGTTCAATATCTGGACACGTAAATGAGATAAATTAACTACAGACTAAATGAGAATATTGAGGGGTGCCTGGGTGGCTCAGTGGTTAAAGCCTCTGCCTTCGGCTCAGGTCATGATCCCAGGATCCTGGGATGGAGCCCCGCATCAGGCTCTCTGCTCCGCGGGGAAACTGCTTTCTCCTCTCCCTCTGCCTGCCTCTCTGCCTACTTGTGATCTCTCTCTCTGTCAAATAAATAAATACAATATTTTTTAAAAAATAATAAAAAATAAATGAGAATTTTGAGCCATTTGGTTCCTTTTTTTCTCTTTTGCACTATTTTCTGAGTTTTAAGCTACATGCAGAGAAGAAAAATAATGGATTTTTTTAAATAATTTTTAGGTATAATTCTCAGAGTTAAAAAAATCTCATAGAATTCCATGGACTATGAAAATTTAGCATTCTCATAACATTTCTGCAATTTCCCAGTGCACTTATATTCTCATAGTTTACTCTGGCTTCTGGATAGGAGTATGTTCTGCCTGCTACATAGAATATGCCCAGGTGTGAAATTCAGCACCTACTTCATATTCCACAAAACATTAATGCCTACATAACATACGAACATATGGCAGGATTTAAAGACCTGAAGTAGCATAGAGATATGGTTTACTTGATATCTGCAAATATTTTGAAATGTGAACTGCAATCATCGCAGTTCTTTAAAATGTCTGTTGGCTTTCACTCAGTACATTGAGTGGTAAGGAGAGTAATAATTCACTGTTCCTAATATCCTTGTTTCAGTTTCCCTCAATCTTGCCAGTCCCCTCTTCTACCCAGAAAACCTTCATTCTTTGGGTAAAACACACCTCTTTCTTGTTGTATACAGAACAGCCACAAACATATCTTTTTTAACTGGCCCCCAGCCAACATAGCCCTTGAGGCCTTATTTCTCAAGTTAATAACCTATCAAGGTACTTTTCCCCCCCAAATAAAGTAAATTCCCGAACTGAGAGAAACTGTGCCAGTTGTTAAAATAATTATGAAATAAGAGGCGCCTGGATGGCTCAGTAGGTTGTACCTCTGCTTTCGGCTCGGGTCGTGGTCCCAGGGTGCTGGGATCAAGCCCTGCATGGGGCTCTCTGCTCCGTGCAGAGCCTGCTTCCCCCTCTCTCTCTGCCTGCCTTTCTGCCTACTTGTGATCTCTCTCTCTCTCTGTCAAATAAATAAATAAAATATTTTTTTAAAAATGAAATAAAATAATTATGAAATAATAAAACTGTCACTGCATGTCTATACCAAAAATAAATAACAATGAAATAGTGGTATGTTTAAGAAGGAAAATAAGAGTAAAGTGGGTAGAACTAAGAAGTAGTAACATTGAGGGTGTCTGGGTGGCTCAGTTAGTTGGGTGTCTGCATTTGGCTCCAGTCATGATCCTGGGGTCCTGGAATTGAGCCCTGCATCAGGCTGCCTACTCAATGGGAAGCCTGCTTCTCCTTCTCCCACTCTCCTTGCTTGTTTTCCCTCTCTCCCTGTCTCTCTCTGTCTCTGTTGAATAATAAAATATTTGGGGAAAAAAAAAAAAGAAGAAGAAGAAGTAGTAACTTTGAACACAAGTGAGGAGCTATAGGGTCAAGAGGGGCAAGTCCAATGCATGCTGAGACTCTCACATAAGACTCTCACAAAAGACTCTCACACCTTTCACAGCATTCTTGATTTGGTCCAAAAAACATCTGCTTTTGGAAGGACAGCAACTGAAATTGTGCTTTTCTATAGCTGTCCTGTTAAATTGTCTTTATGTCTTTCTTCGTTTTTATTGAGATATAATTGACAAATAAATTATACTTTTCAGTTGTTCAACATAACGTTTTGATATTTGTATATATGGCAAAAACGATTACCACAGTAAATTTGGTTGATATTTTTTTTAGTTTAATAAATGGCATACATATATAAAGAACCCTCCAGAATGACAGTCCTAATTGACATCTATCAAAGTGATATTGCGTTGATAAGGGCTCTAGTGGCCTTTTTTACTCAAGGTCTGACTCTAAAATCCTAGCTGTAAGATCCTGCATTTGTCCTATCAAGTTCTCTTTACAAGTAGAATTTTAGTTTCCCTCTTTAATTGGCTTTCTGTTGACAGCTCTGCCTTTTCTGAACATAGCTTGGTAGGCATAAAACTGCATTTGATTAAGAGAAAGGAAGTGCTTTTCCACATCTAATGTAAAAGCAAAAGTTAAATTTCAAATTCTACCTAAATATTCAATGTCAAGAAATGTATTTTTTTAACATTTCTAGATGTTTAAAGGCCATCAAAAGTGTAGATATTTTGTCCTAATATTGCATTTAGTTTTATTTTATTGCATTTTCAATCTGTGAATATTTTTTATACTTCTGTTTTCCTGAAGAATGGTATCTCTAAATAATTTTAAATACTATAGACAAGCATTAATACATATTTATACATATGTATAAAAAAAAAGCATTCATATCTTAACCTTTTCAAAACCTGCCAGCTATTGGTGAATGTCTATTTTATTCAGTCATCCTCATCGTTTTCTTGTTTTATGCCCAAGGCTTAGCAAGATGGGGTTTCAAAATCAACCAAAAACATCAAGCTTTTTTTTTTTTTTTAAAGATTTTATTTATTTATTTATTTATTTGACAGAGAGAGATCACAAGTAGGCAGAGAGGCAGGCAGAGAGAGAGGAAGGGAAGCAGGCTCCCCATTGAGCAGAGAGCCTGATGTGGGGCTCTATCCCAGGACACTGGAATCATGACCCAAGCCAAAGGCAGAGGCTTTAACCCACTGAGCCACCCAGGCACCCCAAAACATCAACTTTAATGTTTTTGACTGATGTGAAATCTTTGCTTATTTTAAAGATTTTGTTTTGCAAACTTAGACTTTTCTCATAGTTTTCCCTCTTCATAATCACAAAGCTATATAAATCTTTGTGAATTAATGAATACTATTATTTATTCAAACCCCAATACAGAGTGGGGAATTTTTCAAAGCCTGTGGGGGGGGGGGAAGTTCTGCTTAATGCATGTAGATTTGTTTAACATTTTTTCTTCTTTTAATACATTTCAATTTGAAAAAATAATTCATGCAAATGAAGAGCTGACTGCAAAGAACTACTAGGGTATCTATAATTAAGTTTGAGAGGAGTTTGCTTTCCACAGCTTCTTGACTGTTATTCAAGTCAACAAATACTTTATAGAACATGAATGTCTTTCACTTCAATTCTTTATTTTAAGAAAGTTAAGGAGAAGTGAGAATATATTTAAAAATCTCATTCTTATTTTCAGGTGCCCATAGCATGGGGAATGGTCATGAAATGTGATTATGTCAAGTAACACCAAGTAAAATACACCACCACTGCTTTTTCACCATCAGTGCAGGTGTCAACATAATTTAAAAGAAAAAAAAAGGCAAATACTGTTTTCATATTTTTATGGAATAAAATTATCTTCAATCCACCAGGAATTGTCCCAGGGACCCCTGGTGTTCATGAACTATGCTTAAGAACTATTTATTCATCTTTCCCTCTAAACTTGCTCTTGTACAGCCTTTCCCATTTTGTTCATGGGAATTATATCCTTTCAGTTGCTCAGGAGGAAGAAAAACAAACACACACAAAAACCTTGAAATCATTTTTGCTTTTTCTCACATTCTACCAATCAGATAATCTGCTGCGTCTATGTTCATAAGACACTAGAATTTGACCATTTCTGCTACCCCAACACAAACACACGGAAACAGGCCATTATCATGACTCATTAGCTAGCTAATGCTAATGGTCTCAGTTGCCAACAGACTGTGCTCTGTAAAACTATCAGATGACTCCACTGAAACAGCCATATCACTTGATCCTTTTGTGCATGCCCTTAACACCTTCCTATCCCAGTCAGAGTAAATTCCAAAATTCTGATAGTAGCTTTTTTTTTTTTTTAATCAGTAGATCAGGCATGCTTCTGAACCAAAGTCACTTCTTTGTTTTCTCCACTGCCTTTACACTCTGATATTTGTGAGAGGTTTGTCCCCATACCTGTAACAGGATACTGCTAAATTCTTTCTTAGTTGATTCTTCAGTGATGAATAAAATTGTCCTTCATCATACACATACTTCCTACTTTCCTTTCAGTCTCTATTTTATTCACCATTGCACTTATAATCAATGAATATATTGTATACTTTCTTTATATTCTGCCTTATTCAAAGCTAAATGTGACATTCAGGAAGCTAAGGATTTAGTTGGTTTCATTCACTGCCATCTCCTCAATACCTAACAAAGTTTCTAGTAGTTAATAGATATTTTTAAATGAAAGAAAGAATGGGTGACTTGAATTTGTGAAGAAGATAAAATTCCCACATACCAAAAAATAAATAAATAAAATTAAAAATTAAAAAAATTTTTTTAAAAACCTCCCATATACCAAATGAATATCAGATTATTCCCCTTCTACTTATTTTTATACTAGGTTGTGCAGTTCTTTCTTGAGAATTGTTGACAATCGTACCATGATGAAACTGGAGTAAAAATTAGGGATAATTATGAAAAAAAAATCAGTAATGAGCGATGTTCATTTTTGAAAATATTTTTCTCCTAGTGTGGATTGATATACAGTTAAAGCTGTTCCTTTGGTGCTCAAACATTATCAGGGGTGATTTTAAAGATTTTTTTTTTTTTATGTATTTATTTGACAGAGAGAAATCACAAGTAGATGGAGAGGCAGGCAGAGAGAGAGAGGGAAGCAGGCTCCCCGCTGAGCAGAGAGCCCGATGCGGGACTCGATCCCAGGACCCTGAGACCATGACCTGAGCCAAAGGCAGCGGCTTAACCCACTGAGCCACCCAGGCGCCCCTCAGGGGTGATTTTAGCAGCAATAACATAATCAAAATACAGATACCTTTTATGGTTTCTAGATACGTAAACAAACAGTGACCATCACAAAAATGTTGAGGAAGGTAGTATATTTCATTATCTTGCTAAATTACTGCTCAGCAATTCTCTTAACCAAAATATAGACACACACAAAAACACACTCTTAATTATATTGGTCTATGTAAAATTAAAAAAAAATCCTTGCTTTTTACCTTTGTTAAGTTTTGGTTGTGTGAATAATATATTTACTTCTTCTATATACAAACTGTACACTCCCTTCAAAGATATGTCTAAGGACTGCAGATTAATTATTTATTTATTGTATAAGGACACAATAGTGTTACTAATAAATAAAGATTCAGGGAGAAGTATGTAGCTCCCACACAAGATGCACAACAAACACTTTACCTTGGTGATCATATTTGTAGAAGGAAATTATTTCCAAGAAAATGTTGTACTCTAAAAATACTGCTTGAAAACCTTTTCCCAGATTTCTATGAAGGAGGGAAGAGTTGCTGAAAAACCAACCCAGACTACTTCTCAACATGGCCCATTTTGCAATTATTATTCACAAGCTTTACAGGCCACACTGAAATGTTTAATATTCTGTCTCCTATTTCCCAATATAACCTCATTATTTCTTCTGTGTTGGTTTTCTTTAATTACCCCCCTTTCCCTTATCATTGGTTTGATGATTCTTGCACTTTATTAGGCTTTATTCATATCCTTTCTTTAGCCTGGAATGATATCTTAACATCTTTCTCCTAAAAAATATATATTTTGTCCCTACCATATGTCCATATTAAATGTTTTTGCCCTGTTTATGTTTGTTGCTCTTAGATCCAGCAATAAAAACATAAGTTCTAACCAGTGTTTAATAAATATTACTGTAAAAATAAACAACAGAAAACTATAATAGCTAAAATGCATAAACTAAAATATACTGAAATGTAAACATACATAGATCCATATCCATTTGTAGCAATTAAGATTTATAGAAATTACCCCAGAAGAGCTAGACAAGCTAAAAGTAATCAATATAAAATGACACAGATTATTCTCAATATAGAGAACAAAACAAAATTAGTATTGCCTAGATATTTGAGTAACAACTTAACATTCATTCCAAAAATCTAGATTTAAAAGTTTGACTTAGAAAAATTAAGTTTCGCAAACATAATATCCATATAAAATGTCACAGAGGTAAAGTTTAAAAATTTTATTTTATTTTTTAACTATTATTATTATTTTATTGTTAAGGAATCCATTTCTAGGACTGTCATGAAGCCCAGGCTGGGTTAACAGTATGAGTTCTGGAGGTAACTACACTAAACTCTGGGCTTTTTGTTATAAGCACTCTTGTCTTTCTCTACCTCACCTGAAAACTCAGATTCATGAGGCCTTAATCCCTGCTTCCCTACTCCAGGAGATACCAAAGCCCTCTATGTTGGAGGTATTTTCAGAAGAGAAGAAAATTTTGTCTTCCCAGAGTACAAACCTTCTACTTTGCTTTAAAAGACAGCTAGCAAACCCAAACTACAGACACGCTGGTTCCTGTACAGGCCTTGATGAAGTTTGAAAATTTTGTCTTATTTTTATTAAAGATTGTATTGTATTCTTTTGAGAGAGAGAGAGCACAACCAGGGGGAGAAGTAGAGGGAGAGGAAGAAGAAGGCTCCCCAATGAGCAAGAAGCCTGATATGAGACTCATTCCCAGGACCCTGAGATCATGACCTGAGCTGAAAGAAGATGCTTGACTAACTGAGCCATCCAGGTGTTCCTAAAATTTGAAAATTTTATTTTTTTAAAGATTTTATTTATTTAATTGACAGAGAGAGAGCACAAGCATGGGGAGCAGCAGAGGGAGATGGAAAAACAGACTCCCCACTGAGCAGGGAACCCAATGTATGGTTCGATCCCTAAACTGAAGGCAGACGCTTAACTGACTGAACCACCCAGATACCCCAAATTTGAAAATTTTAAATAGATCAAATACTTTGTGGAATTTATATAGGAAAATTGTCATACATATTATATCATTAAAACAAAACAAAAAAACAAACAAACGAGGGGTACTTGGGCTGCTCTGTCCATTAAGCAGTTGACTTGGTTTTGGCTCAGGTCATGAACTTGGGGTCCTCTGCTTGAGAATTCTCTCTCCCTCTGCCTATGCCCCTCCCCCACTCACACACACTCACTCTCTCTTTCTAAAATAAATAAAAGAACTTGAAAAAAAAACCCAAAAAATAAAACAGAAGAAGCTTTGAAAACATAACAATAGTTTCATTATGCATTGAAAATTCAAGAAGAAATTAATTTGGTTGAATATATTATGCTCTAGGAAACATAAGGGAATTATGTAAAATCATTTAAATATCTGTTTTCACTTTATAACTAAAGGTTCAAAGTGAAGGCATAAATGTTATAAATATCAAAATTCAAAATAATATAGCAGAACTATATATGAAACACTATAATCTCATACTAATTTTCTTGAAATCAAAGGTATGATTTCATTCTCCCAGAAGAGATGAAACATGAGCACTGGCTCACCTGTGGCTTCAGGAGAAAGACAGCACCACTATTCAAATAGATAAGAAAAATTAACTAAATTTTTAACAAATTACTAAAGGTTGTATGTAGGCTAGTGAAGTAGTATAGAAATTCTGAGTGCTATAGATTCAAGAGGGAACTGTATCCTCTCATAGGTTCTTCTTGATAGACTTCTACTGGTTGCTTACAAGAAAGAATAGTGTGGAGAAGAGACTGGACAAAGCTTTCTTGGGTGGTATAGGTCTAGAGGAGGGGAATGGTCACAAATACAGAAAAGAATAAAGTTTCACATAAGCCCTAAGGAACAAAAGCCTTCAGCTGTTGAGAAAAAGGTAGCAAACTCTGGCATTCAAGATCATAGCAAAGAAATATAAAAGAAGGAACCAATCAACCCTAGAGGAGGAGTGAAAATCATCAGGTCCCAGGTCATTAGTGATTTCCCTACGCTGGTGAAGGGGGATGAGTTGCAGAGAAATTACCAGCTGTCAGGTATAGGGACAAGGGTCCTGCCTAAGAATGAGGTTGAAGAAGGATAACAAGGAACGCTCTCTGACTACCAACCTCCAGGTTAGCAAGTACTGAATAACAAGTGAGAGGGGTTACTGTTGAAAAAGCACAAGAGGTCAGAGAGAGCCTCTGCAACATAGACACACAGGAAAGCCTAAGGCAAAGGACTGGATGAGGAAAACTGGGAGAAGAAAAACTCTAACCCTCTCTACCCTAAAAAGGACAAAAACAGAGGAATTTGAAGTTGCTGGGAACTGATAAAAATAACTCCAACAAAATATAGAACCAGTTCAGCTGTCTGAATGGACTCAGTCCTCATGGATCAGTAAATTTTTTGATCAGCAAAAGTTGTTTGATAACTTAAAAAGCAGTGGGTAGAGGAAATTTTATAGCAATAAGCATCTTAAATAGAAAATAAGGAAATTCTTCTATTAACCCTCTAAATTTCTCTCTTAATAAATTAGAAAAAGGAAGCTCTCTCATCTTCTGTGTTGGTTAAATATTAAACCCATACTAAATAGAAAGGTACAATAAAGATAATTGATGAAAACAGTGACATTAAGAATAGAAATACAGGGCACCTGGGGGACTCAGTGGGTTAAGCCTCTGCCTTCGGCTCAGGTCATGATCTCAGGGTCCTGGGATCAAGTCCCACATCGGGCTGTCTGCTCAACAGAAAGCCTGCTTCCTCCTCTCTCTCTCTGTCTGCCTTTCTGCCTACTTGTGATCTCTGTCTGTCAAATAAATAAATAAAATCTTTAAAAAAAAAGAATAGAAATATATTGCAGAAAAAAATCAGTGAAACTGAAAATTGACTATGAAATGATCAATGAAATTGGTATACCTCTAGCCAGATTGATCAGATAAATTAGAATACAATATAATAAAAAAGAAAAGCTGTAACTTGGAAGTATAAAAAATGAAATATAGAAGGCATCAACTCAGATCCTATAGACATCAACTATAAAAAGGTAGTACTGTGAGCAATCTTATGCCTATAAATTTGACAGCATAGCGGTAGTCAGTAAATTCCTTGAGCAGTACAAATTAACAAAACTCACAAAGCTTATTCAATTCATCACTTAGATGGATATCCTGAACATCTATATATTTATTTTAATTATTTCACTCTTTATTGGGGCCTATGAATGATACCCAATAAAAATGAGAACATAAGTTCAAACAAAAATACATACACAAATGTTTATAGTAGCTATATTCATAACTTCTAAAATGTCTATACTGTCTTTGGACCCTGAATAGGAAAGCTGTGGAAGAAGTAGACTAAAGACTCCTACACAGGGGTGCCTGGGTGGCTCAGTCGGTTAAGTGTCTGCCTTTGACTAGGTCATGGTCCCATGCTCCTGGCATCCAGCCCCACTTTGGGCTCCCTGCTGAGCAGAGAGCCTGCTTCTCCTTCTCTCTGCTTCTCTCACCTGCTCGTGCTCTTTCTGACTCTCTGTCAAATAAATAAATAAAAATCCTAAAAAAATAAAAAAGACTCCTACATATCAGTAAAATGAAATGAACTGCTGATCTATACCTTAGAATATATAAATCTCTAATGATGAAAGCTCCATCCTGACCACCCACACCATCCTGGAACACTGGTACTGTGCCTTCATGGTAGACAATGAGGCCATCTATGACATCTGCCAGCAACCTGGACATCAGACATCCTACCTACACCAACCTCAACTGGTTCATTGATCAGATCATATCCTCCATCACTGCTTCCCTACACTTCAATGGGGCCCTCAATGTGGACCTCACAGGGTTCCAGACCAACCTGGTGTCCTACCCCCACATCCTCCTCTCCCTGGTAACCTACTCAATGCATTGTCTCAGCTAAGAAGGCCTACCATGAGCAGCTGTTGGTGGCAGAGATCATCAATGCCTGCTTTGAACCTCCAACTAGATGGTCAACTGTGACCCTCACCATGGCAAATAAATGGCCTGCTGTACGCTCTATTGCTGAGAAGTGGTGCCCAATGCCACCATTGCCACTGTCAAGACCAAGTGCACCATCCAATCTGTGGACTTGTGTCCCTCAGGTTTTAAGGTTGACATTAATTATCAGCCCCCGACAGTGGTGCCCAGGGGACACCTGGCCAACATGCAACTGACAGTCTGCATGATAAGCAATACCACAGCCATTATGGAGGCCTGGCTGAATGAAACACATCAGAATGCATAGAGCAATAGAGTATTCCAGCAGGAAGTAGCCTTGGGAAGTCACTAAAAAACAACATGAAAACAATCAAATAACAACAACAACAACAACAAAAATATATATATGTATACAGGAAGTAGCCTTGGGAAGTCACTAAAAAACAACATGAAAACAATCAAATAACAACAACAACAACAACAAAAATATATATATGTATACATGATGATCCTGGAAGGAGAATCTGTCTGTCCTAACATTTTTACCCTCTGACCTTGTTAAGCCCTCTGAGTGCCAAATAAAACATTGAAGCCCTCTGAGTGCCAAATAAAACATCCATGGAACACTGGAATGGTCTTACTAAAATGAGGAAAGAATGTGTGTATATAAATTCTGATGTATAGTTATATATATCAGAATTTATATATATATATATATATAACTATACATCAGAATTTATATATAACTATACATCAGAATTTATCAGAATATATAATATATCATATATATGATATATCAGAATATATCATATATATGTATATGATATATACACTTTCTGTATAAAAAATCTCATCTTCAACCAAAAAGTTCACAAATGTTCTCAAAACCTTCTATGGAAACTGGCATAATGTCTCAGTGGCATACCTGATGATATGCCAATTTTCCTTAAAGTCAACCCTATTTGAGCCTACTTCCTGGATATTTGGACTTGTTGAAATTTTCCTTAAAATCTTCCTTAAAGTCAACTGTATTTGAGCCTATTTCCTGGATATTTGGACTTGTTAACCACTTATTTTCTGTTACACTATTGGCATGCTGAAAAAATGTTTTAACGAAAAGTGAAGTTCAAGTAAATGATGAGTTTAGTATTACAGCCTGCTCATAGGAGCATAAAGACATTAAGGATATTTACATATTGACTTTTATTCAGGTATTTTCCATCTTTCAGTCTTCTCAGGTTCCTATAAGAAACTGAGATGAAAAGGAAAAGGTGACATAAGTGTCACATCTGAGTGACAACATAAAATATAATATTTATATAAAGTGCTTTCTGAAACACGTGCATAATAAAATAATTAGTAGTTAAGTAGAGTTGATGTTAACATGTGGAATTGGATTTTACAAATTCTGAAGTCAGTCCTGGTCTCACACCTATAATGTGTAACAGATCACTGTAAGCTGAGCTCCCTGGAGGAGGGAGGTCCAAGCCCAGCAGGAACTGGAAAGAGGTTGCTGTTATTTTACACCCAGTATATGGGTCTGGATGAAACACATCAGAATGCATAGAACAATACAGTATTCCAGCAGGAAGTAGCCTTAGGAAGTCACTAAAGAAACAACATGAAAACAAAAACCAATTTCAGAGAAAGTCACCAAATCACTAGGATTTATGTGACTTCCAGAGAAATGTAACCAGTGGATCTTGGTAAGAAGAACTAATGTTTATTAAGCAACTTATTATTAAAGAGGAGCTTGACACAATTATTTCACTTAAGTTATGCCCATAGGAGCTCTGAAAGTTAAGGGGTAGTATTCTTATTTAATATAAGAAGACACTAAGGCTAGACAACCTTTAACCTGTCACCTGACTCTAGAGCCTATTAAGTGAATGAACCAGGCTTCAAACTGCCAGCTTATTGGTTCCACTTCATCAGGTTTTCATCTTCCATTATTACTGCCGCATATTCTTTCATTATCTATATTGAAATACTTATATGGTATTATGTCTATGACATCACAAAATTCATTGGTTCTCAGAGTATATAGGGGATCTTAAAACCCCAAAACATATTCTCATAGACCTCTTTCAGAGTAACTATTTTAATTTGTGTGATTTTTCTAAAGAAATGAATTTGTAATAGTAAATGTCTCCAAAGTCAACTCTATATAACACAAATTGAAGATACCAATTATCTTCTGTTCTGGAAATACTTCAGCAGCCTAAAGTCCTGCAACCCACAAATACAGATCAGTATATTTACCTTGGGGTCGTGACATCTGTAGAGTGACCATTGCCACTATCAAAATTCTATCAAAATCATTGTGAGCAAAGTACTAGGAACATAATAAGTACTCAAGAAATTCACAAATGGCCAAAATTTCATTTGTCTCAATCCTCCTTGAAATTGAATTGTTCTACTAAAGGATACCTTCAGCAAAGACCCTTAAGACATATTTCAGTGTGTTTCCTTTTGAAGGAGTCAATACTGGCAGGATTAGGCAGGGTGAGGTAGCAGAACTTTATGCAAGGTTATTATAAATCAACTTAAAGAAAAGACAAAGTAAAAACCTGTCCTTGTCATTTGTGTAATAATATTCATGCATGCAATGTAACAAAAAGAAAGTAGATATGAGCTATTTTACCAAGCTAATGAGAAATGAAAGCTGTAATAAGGAGCATTAGTGATGATGCCCATATATTTTTCTGAGGTTTTTTATACAGATTGAGTTGAGTCACATAATAGAGTCAATGTAAATAAAGGCTCTGCTGGTGCTTGTTGCCTGTGAGGTGGGGCATTTCTGGTGGAGAGAAAGCACTACATCCGGAAAACATGTCATTTAAGTAATTGAGGACACCTGGTGTGAAGAAACTGAGACCAATTTTACTGATTTTCCTATCTTTTATTTATTTTTCGTGTGTTTCTCCATTAAATGTGAAAAAGAAAATTAAATATGATTATACCTGCCTGTTACATCCTCCAGGAACATAAAACTGTTTATATTTTGAGGAACATTATAAAAATACTTAGCTTACTCACCACTAAAATGATTATGAGTAATTTATATTTAGTATTATATTACTTAAAAGTTTTCACTTTACTTAGAAAATGGATTTCTCCTTATGAATACTTTCTACCAAGAGAGTTTATCTATTGAACTGTGGAGTTATTGAATATAAACTTTTACCCAGCACACCATACATTCAATAATTAATATATATTACTGTAGAAAATATAAAATGGATTTGGAAAGCATTGTAATTTGTCTAAAATGTAGTCTTTCTTTGTTTATTGCAATTCTGCTACTAATTTCAAGTCTTCTAAGAATTCAAATTTTCCTACCTAACTATTTAAATAAAAACCTGGTCTTAATGATTATTCTAAGCACCCGAGCACATGAAAAATTAATATATATATAAACATATGCATATATATTACATATAAGAATATATGTAACATATAGAAATATATACAAGATATATAAATATAGGAATATATATAATATAATGTGTATGTGATAGATAGAATGGTATCTGTCCTCAGGAAGCCTACTGTTAGAAAGTGAGATAGGTGTTTAACAAGTAATTAAAGGACATGACATGTTACTCAGAACTTACAGGATGCCTGGGAACATATGACAGACTGTTCCAACCTAGTCTTGCATAGGAAGAAAGGTCTTGGAGTAAGATAATTTTTAAATTGAAGACATGGTGAAATGGAGGGAGAAGGAATAAGGAACATGCTCCAGGCTGAAGAATTTAGAGGCAGAGAGGTACGAGGTAAATAACATATTCCAAAAATTAAAACCAGTTTATTGTGACAAGAGAGGAGACACCAGCTGGAAGTTTGGTGAGAGTGAAGGCTGGGAGGTTGGGGAAGAAGCAGAGTCTGAGTCATTTATTATTTATTTAACCTTTATTTTATAAAGTAAGAGGAAACTCTGGGCTTAGTAAAGCAAAGAAGTATTATGATCAAAAAATAGTTTTGGGGGGTGCCTGACTGGCTCAGTCAGTAGAGCACGTGACTCTTAATCTCAGTTTCGTAAATTTGAGCCCCATATTGTATGTAGTCATTACCTAAATTCTTTGAAAAAATAGTTTTGGAAAATTATTCTAGCTACAGTGAGGAGATTGGGTGTTTAGAGCAGTGCTAAAGAGGACAGACGTATACACAGGAGAACCAGTTAAAAAACTGTTTCAATAGTAATAGCAACATTATGAAGAATCAAGAGAGAATTAGTGATACATTGGGGAAACAGGAAAGGTATGCTGAACTAAGGTAGATATAAAGGGTAACTAGCAAGTGTTATGCCTGTGTGTGTGCACATGTGGGTTTTAATCAGCTTAATGCAGGCAAGTAGTTAAATATTTAAATAATAATGATTTTTAGAGATAATAATTTATCAAGTATCTCTCCATACAAATCGATGTCATTTCAAAAAGCATCCATATGTGTTTCTTTTAGCTATCTTTTCTAGTTTTTTAAGTATATCCTTATCTGCATATAGTCTTCATATTATAGCTGGATATCAATTTTAGATATTTTCTGTGTACTTCCCACTGATAGATAAACTCATGTATATCAACACCATCAATACTCTCTACCACTCCTGCCAATATGTTTATATAAATGTATCTTACATAGCTTAGTAGTTACACCTTTATTTCTGTGTTCTATCAACTGCAGAGACCATCTCTGTCTGGATTTGTGTAGGTTGGCACTCCACCAAACTGCAGATCTTAGTGTTTGCTCATTTCTTTTCGGGTCACCCCCTTCCTTCAACTGCCTGGCTTCCGTTTTACCTCTACATTCATGCTATCTTAAGTTCAGCAGTGGCAGATAGGTGTACTTGCTCCTTTAGTATGTAGAGAAATTTTTTCTGTTTTTCTAGAATTAATATTATCTGCTTCATGAGCTCCACAGTTTGGATGATTCCTTTGGCATTATCTCTTAATCTCCATTTGGACCCCGTTACGGCACATCTGGTTCTTAATGCCTATGGAAGGGAGGAGAAAGCAGGACCTCTATCCTGCAGAGTCCAAAGATGGAGAGTCACTTTTTCCTCCATATGAAATGGATCGCCAGGTAGGTAAGCCTTTTCTCTTATTACTGTCTTCAAAATATGTGAGGCTATATAGCAGTTACCATGTGTTTCTGGCTTCTGCTAAAACACCAGTCTGACCCATGTGTAAACTATGTTTTGTTTTGTTTTGTTTTGTTTTGTTTCTTCCTATAGCTGATTCTAAGGGATTTCTCATCTGGAAACAAGTATTAGCTCGGAGAGGTATACCTATACTTTAGTAGGGAGGATCTTGTCTACTGACAGCACACAGCTTGTGTGTGCTTTTTGCTCTTACTTGTACTCAACTTGATACACCTCATGCATGATATGATGGATTGCTTTTGGGCCCACCCATTCTTTGTGGAACTCACAGAATCCAGGTCTTAATGGGAAAGATCAGAGGTGCGGTCATTTGGGTTTACATGACCAAGCATTCTGTCTCTAGCAAAGCCTGGTGGCATTCTAGGAGCTGTTTTTCAAAAGACATAATATTTTCAGTTGCAGGTGGCATGGTCCTGCTCCAGAACCTGAGCACTGCAATTCTCCCAGGAGGTTTCTGTAAGCATCATATGACATTCTCCCCCTCACTGATAGCTCTAAAACCATAGATTATTCCAGATCCAAATTCAGATTCCCTATGTAATCATATAATCCAGTCCCACTGATTAATTACCCTAAGAATTTCACCCTACATCCCATCATGCTCCCCCCAATCCCTCAGCATAGCATGGGTAGGTCTGTCACCTCCTTAAGGTTTAGTCCTCCCTTTTTCTCCCCGTTGGCCCCAATATGTGCCAGCTGTATTAACCAGCAATGTAAGAAGAAGGGGGATAAGAAGGCAGATCCTGGAGGGGAAATGTTTGTCGGGGGAAAGTCTTTTGAAGTATCTTCTAGGAAAGAAAGTAGTGCCAACTGGAAGAGAGAGGTTACTTTGTAGTCTCAGAAGTTTCAGGGACAGTAGATTATTCAAAAACATTTCTGATAATCCACTCAAATGGCCCTATTCTTTTTCATTTTCTAGTTAGGGCTCTCACCATAGCAGAACAGATGTCCTTGCTTGGGCATTTGCCATACTCTAGAATGCAGCCACCATATTAAGTTCTCATTCTGGTCTTCCTATTTCTCTACTCCCCACTGTAAGGGGAGAGAACTTCTTTTGTAAGCTTCCAGGAAAGCCCTATAGCTCACACTCAATTTTCAGTTGCTCTTTAATCCCTGGAGTCTTTTGTCACATTTAGCTAGGTGTCAATGGCATTTAGCCATTGACCTTCCAAACTCACTGTCTTTATTGTTGCTCTCTGCCTGTATTTTTCAAAAGTCTGACAAATTGCGTCAGCTAGGATATTCCCTCCTACCTGTAAACTATCTCAAGTCACTGACAGTGAGAGATTTAACAGTTGAACTATTGCCTTATGCCAAGGATGTCATCTGGATTCACCCAATACTAGTGACTGGGAGAAAAGTGATTCAGTCTTATAACCCCATTTTATCACTCCCTTTCTTGTACCATTGATGAAACTAGCTATTTCAGATTATATTCTCTAGAAGAAGAAACTGAGATGGAGTGTAGCATATAAGATGTTTATGAGGGATCAACACTTGTGGAAGCAAGTCAAAGAAAGCAATACTGGGCAGAGGAAAAAGTCCAATTATCCCACTGAACTACAAAAAAACATAGCTAATTCCTGGAGCAAACTCTGGAGCAAAGGATGGAGCTCTAGAGCAAACTCTGGAGAAACTCTGGAGCATGGAACTCTGGAGCAAAAATGGCCTATCAGTTTATTCAAAAAGTTAAAAAAAGAACTATCCTAATATCCAATAATCACACTCCTTGCTATTTTCCCCCAAAATACAAGAACACTAATTCAAAGGGATACATGCACCACTGTGTTTATAGCAGCATTATTTATAATAGCTAAATTATGAGAGTACCCCAGGTGTCCATCAATAGATGAATGGATGAAGATAAGATGTGTATACATATATAAGATGTATATACACACATACACATGCACATGCACGTGAAATATTATTCAGCCGTAAAAAGGATGAAGTCTTGCCAATTACAACAACATAGGTGGAGCTAGGGAGTTATAATGCTAAACAAAATAAGTCAGAGAAAGACAAATATGATTTGATTTCACTCATTTGTGGAATTTAAGAAACAAATAAGCAAAGAAAAAAAGAGAAGGAGAGATAAAACAAGAAACAGACTCTCAACTGTAGAGAACAAACTGATAGTTACCAGAAGGGAGGTGGGTTGGGGATGATTGAAATAAGAGATAAGGATAAAAGAGATCACTTATTCTGATGCTCACCTGCTGTTGTATGGAAATATTGAATCATATATTGTATACCTGAAACTAATATAACACTGTAGGTTAACCATATTGAAATTAACACTTAAAAAAATAAATAGCCCATCAGAGATATCCTGGGCCAAAATGCCTGAGTCTTTCAACCCCTACCAGCATCAGTCATTGAATATAGGCCACTTTGGGTAGGACACGCTCTTGAACAAAGTGGCTCTTTTCAGTTGAGGCAAAGAACTGGCATCCTTTCTTGAAAAGAGTTCAGACAGTGCCTATTGGTTTCTACCACATTCCTCCACCCTTGCTTCTCCTTAAGAAAACATCTTGATGAATAGGGGTTGAGAAGTGGGTAAATCAGAGGAAGTGATTGAAACAGGTCTTCAAATTAATCTGAGTGTCATATAGAGTTCCTTGAACTTCTTTGGCTCTGGGTAATTTGTGAAATTTAGATAGTGACATTGGCTTTTGATGATGAAACTCATGATCTGATATCTTTTGGCTTGACCCAGGACTGGCAACCTCCATCTGAGAGCTAACTCACTGTCACCTGGCTCTCTCCATTATAGAGAAGCTTCTGAATCTACTTCCTATTGTCTCTCTGCCCTTGTGCTTGCTAGTTTACTGTAAGTCACAGGATCCACTTGGTTCATTGTATCGACTACCAAGAAAGTCCCTGCAACTCTTGTTAGCTTTCAAATTTGCTGCTTTTGAAATTCTATTTTATTGAAACGTCCTCATTTAGAAGCTGGAGCAGGGGCACTTCCCTCCATGCACTATATGTTCCTGCTGTTACACTATTACTTCCAATTTTGTAGTTAGATTGGGTTATATGACTACTTTGGGCCATTGAAATATAAACAAAAAGGATTTGAGTCACTCCCAAAATGAGGCATAAACAAGCCCATATAGAATTCTTCAGCATCTTTCTTTTCCTTCCAGAATAATTAAAGAAGCTGTCTGTTTCCGGTGATGGAGCCTCCACCCATCATCTCTGGGTGGCTGTACATCTTAGAGACTGCAAGGTGAGAAATAAAACTCCAATGAGAAAGAAATCCTTGTTGTGCTGAACCACTAAGACATAGTGATTGCTTCTTACTAGAGCTTAGTTTGTCCTAATTAATATACAATGCCACAAGGAAAGTGTGATTGTCCAGGAAGAATTAAAACACCTTCTTTTGCCCAACCATGCAAATCTGGGCTGGTCTTGGGAGAGGTGAGGGGTTCTCTTGGGGGTTAGGCAGTTCACAATCCATCTCCATTTGGATAGGTAGTGGGGAGGGCTCCTGCCTTCAATATTGTAGCCTCCAGTATATCTACTACCCACATCACTAAATTCTGGTTCTGCCCTAGAAAGTAGAAAATCAATAACACAAGTTGGCATATATAAAGTGCTTTGAATAGTGCCTTGTGCACAGTAAGAGCAGCAAGTATTAACTCTTGCTATTCACTGGAATTAAACTCCATTAGAGGAGTGATTTTTGCCAATTTCATTTGGTGCCTATACCTCATCACCTGAAATACTAACTAAAACATATATCAATCAATTTGTGTCAAATAAATAATAAATGAATGAGTTAAATGAATGATAAATGAATGAATGTAAATATTTGATTTTCCCTCTTTCCTTTCTGGATCTCTATCCTTGTTTCTTCTAACATATCAACCCCGTATGACCAGAATGAGGTAAATACTTTCTTTTTTCTCTAACCACCCATGCTTTCTTGCCAATGCCAGCTTTGATGCTGCATATTATTACCCACTGTTATTGTCCCTGCTCTACAGAAGAAACATTCATTCTGGTCAGTTAAGCTTGCTGTCCTAATTGAAGAATCTCCCTACCTCTGAGTTTAAACCTCATGCAGAGATAGAAGGCAACAAGACCACAATGATGTGAAGCAAAACCCATGACATGAATGTTAGTGATAAAATGTTCCCCATAACATGCCTCCTTACTCTTATAGCATGAGGGTGATAACATACACCTCTGCTTGTGATTTATCCTGGAAAACCTGTAAATAGTATTTATATTATTAAGATTTTATTAAGATATTTACTATAGAAACAAGTGTTGTACTATGATTGCCCTTACCTACCTCTGTTTTTCTTTCTTCCATTGTTAAATTTCTTGTCTTTTCTGCCTTTATCATATATTTAAGGGCACTAACAAAACCATAGATTCTCCTTTGTTTCCCATACCTCAGTCTCAAAAAATTTGATGTTTCCCTACTTTCATCTCTTATCTAAACTGATGACTCTTTAGTTCAGGCTCACACCTGCTTTTTCCTTGGACTTCATCTTGCTTATCTCCTGAGGGTGCTCCATTGTTGTTTAGATCCTCTATCTTTCTGTTTCTTGATTTCCTCCCTGCTTTTTCTGGAGCACACATTGATGTAGTTCCCTGAGAATGTAGAGCAATAAACTATTAGAATGTATCACTGTTATGAAATTCTAAGTTAAAGACCCTTTTACCTCAGAACACTAGAGGTGTTATTTCCCTACTTTTAATTTGCTTTAAGAAATTTTATTGCCAACCTTATTTTTTTCTAAGTGAATTTATAATATGTTTCCTGTTCAAGTGCTTTCTGGTAATTTCTTTATATTGTTAATGAAATTTCAAAATGTTATATCTCAGTATGGTTCTTTTTGATCATTCTTTCATTTTGTTTTCTAAATACAGGATGGATGGGTCTTTCCTGCCTGAAGATAATGTCCTTCTTCAGTTCTGAGAAAAATCCCTTAGATTTTTTATTATTTCCTTCCGTCTCTTTTTTTTCTTTTTCTGGTTAATTAATATTAATAAATGATAGCTCTGGATTGATCTTCTATGTCTTTTAACTTTTCCTTTATTTGTTTTTCTTATTTTTGTGCTATAATTTCTAGAAGATTAGCTCAGATTTGTGCCATGATCATAATAACAGATTTGTTTAATTTCAGCAGTAATAACATTACTACCCAATGTGATCTAATTTTTTAAGGCATTCTTATTTTATAGATTTTTTTATTATTATTTATGTTTGAGGATGTTAATAGAGTTTAGTATAAAATTATCTTGATTAAATTTAACTCTCTTTTTCACCTGCTCCCTGGGGTCATTTTTTCTCCTTACTTTTCTTGACCATTACTATCAGGTTGCAGTCTTCTCTCAAATATCTAAAATAGAGAAGCATTGTAGTTTGATCATGATAACAAGTAAAACAAGAGTCAAGCTGGGTGGGGAGCTCTGTGTAAAGGGAAAAGACTATTTGGTTGGCAGGCCTAATTTTATGGCAAGTAGCTACAGAGGAAGCATTTTTTTTTAAATGTCCTTGATTCTTGAGTAATTAATTTGTAATTATTTACAGCACACCCTATATATAAAATAGTAGAATAAAAAAGAACATCTCTGTTAGAAACAGTCTGCTTTTTAAAAATACTTCAATATCTCTGAAGTCCCCAGTGTGACTTTGATAACGGCATTGTAACCCCATGCTGTTCTCTGAGGGTTATTGAGAGTCTTACAAAATGTGTATACATTCTTGAATAATGAATTGCTTTGTTTCATATGTTCATAAGCTTCTTGTAAGTAGAGATATATTGCGTGTTTTCTTATGTGGCTTAATTACTTTTCATAGAACATACTGTTTTATGTGGCTCATAACTTTATGTGATATAGGTAGCTACAGGTCATTCATTTTTATTGCTTCTGCCAGGCCCTCTAAAGACATAAGAGCCATTAAGTACCTTCCACAACATTTCTGCCTTAAGAGTCTCAGGATACATAGAGAGTGGAAAACCTTTTAGAAAACTGCCTTTTTTATATTTTTAAGGAGTACTCTTCTACTTCATGCAAAGACAGTTAGAGCAAGCAAAATTCCTCACTCCTCCTTGATGGTGCATTTTTTCTTCTCCAAATTCACTCAGGCATAATATATATCCTGTTGAGGTTCTTGGGAGCATGTAAGATATCTAGTACTGCTTCCTACAGGGATCAGGCCCTACAGTTTGTTTCTCAGGATAGAGGCCAGATTCTTATGTTTTAGCATTATGTTTTATGCTTATGTTTTATTATTATGTTATCCTTATGTTTTAGCATTATTTCTCTTGTCTGCTTGACACAAATTATTCTTAATTTTTTCAATAAAAAGCTTTTTGTAAATATGATTTGTCTAACATCTTTAGGTTTTTTGTTCTGAGAAGATATGTATATTTAGACAAACATGTTGCCAGGAAAAAAATCCCCACTATTTAATTTTTTTAAATTTATTTAATTACTTTTCAGTGTAACAGAATTCATTGCTTATGCCCACATCCAGTGCTCCATGCAATACATGCCCTCTGTAATACCCACCACCAGGCTCCCCCAACCTCCCACCCCCAGCCCCTTCACAACCCTCAAATTGTTTTTCAGAGTCCACAGTCTCTCATGGTTCATCTGCTCCTCCAATATCCCCCAACTCCCTCTCCTTTCCATCTCCCATGTCCTTGGTGTTATTTCTTATGCTCCACAAATAAGTGAAACCATATGATAATTGATACTCTCTGCTTGACTTATTTCACTCAGCATAATCTTTTCTAGTCCCGTCTATCTTGATACAAAAGTTGGGTATTCATCCTTTCTGATGGAGGCATAATACTCCATAGTGTATATGGACCAAATCTTCTTTATCCATTCGTCTGTTGAAGGGCATCTTGGTTCTTTCCACAGTTTGGCGACTATGGCCATTGCTGCTATGAACATTGGGGTACAGATGGCCCTTCTCTTCACTACATTTGTGTCTTTGGGGTAAATACCCAGTAGTGCAATAGCAGGGTCATAGGGAAGCTCTATTTTTAATTTCTTAAGGAATCTCCACACTGTTCTCCAAAGTGGCTGCACCAACTTGCATTCCCACCAACAGTGTAAGAGGGTTCCCCTTTCTCTATATCCTCTCCAACACTTGTTGTTTCCTGTCTTCCTAATTTTGTCCATTCTGACTGGTGTAAGGTGGTAATCAATGCGGTTTTGATTTGAATCTCCCTGATGTTAATGATGATGAACAATTTTTCATGTGTCTGATAGCCATTTGTATGTCTTCATTGGAGAAGTGTCTGCTCATGTCTTCAGCCCATTTTTTGACGCGATTATCTGTTTAGTGTGTGTTGAGTTTGAGAAATTCTTTTTTAGATCTTGCATATCAGTCTTTTGTCTGTACTGTCATTTGCAAATATCTTCTCCCATTCCATGGGTTGCCTCTTTCTTTTGTTGACTGTTTCCTTTGCTGTGCAGAAGCTTTTGATCTTGATGAAGTCCCAAAAGTTCATTTTCACTTTTGTTTCCTTTGCCTTTGGAAACATATCTTGAAAGAAGTTGCTGTGGCTGATATCAAAGAGGTTACTGCCTATGTTCTCCTCTAGGATTCTAATGGATTCCTGACTCACATTGAGGTCTTCTATCCATTTCGAGTTTATCTTTGTGTAAGTGTAAGAGAATGGTCGAGTCTCATTCTTCTACATGTAGCCGTCCAATTTTCCCAGTACCCTTTATTGAAGAAACTGTCTTTTTACCACTGTATATTTTTTCCTGTTTTGTCGAAGATTATTTGTCCATAGAGTTGAGGGTCCATACCTGGGCTCTCCATTCTGTTCCACTGGTCTATGTGTCTGTTTTTATGCCAGTACCATGCTGTCTTGGTGATCACAGCTTTGTAGTAAAGCTTGAAATCAGGCAACTTGATGCTGCCAGTTTTGTTTTTCTTTTTCAACATTTCCTTAACAACTCGGGGTCTTCTGATTCCATACAAATTTTAGGATTATTTGCTCCAGCTCTTTGAAAAATACTGGTGGAATTTTGATCAGAATGGTATTAAAAGTATAGCTTACTCTAGGCAGTATAGACATTTTAACAATGTTTATTCTTCTGATCCAAGAGCATGGATTTCTTCAATTTCTTCAATTTCTTTCATGAGTGTTCTATAGTTCCTTGAGTACAGATCCTTTACCTCTTTGGTTAGGTTTATTCCCAGGTATCTTACGGTTCTTGGTGCTATAGTAAATGGAATCGATTCTCTAATTTCCCTTTCTGTGTTTTCATTGTTAGTATATAAGAAAGGGAAATTAGAGAATCGATTCCATTTAATTATTTTTTTTAATTTTGCAAATCCTGGGTTGTTATATAATGGAAAGTGGTTTCATGGGAGGGATGTGGTTGTGACTATGTTTGGGTGTATACATTCCATGTGTATTTTTTCAATTAACTCCCATCTACTGTGCTCTCTTGGCCTTTCTGGGATGAATCTGTGAACATCAGCTCCCTAGAATAAAGCCTGCTCACTCTGCCTTTATGATGTGCCTGAAGTTTTTTTTCTAATTGGTTTAATCATTCTTCTACTCACTTCTTATTTCCAGAAATCTCTTAATTTTTTATAGTTCTCTTTTAAAGACTCACCTTTTCTTTTTATTGACGTACATCTGTTATTTCTAAAGACATCTCTTATCTATCATTTAAAGTATCTCAAGAAATACAAAATATAAAATATAGTGCTTTGGCTTCTTGTACTTAAAACACTCCCAGGTCCTTTACTCTTTTTAGACACTTTACTACCTGTAACTTAAACTATATGATTTAATTGTCATATCTTGTGTATAGTGGGAGAAAACCATCTGTTTTTTTCTCAGTTAGATGAAAATAGTGTTCAAGCCCGAACCTAACAGTCACATAGTGTGTAATAGGAACAACCAAGATCTTGAATATCAGTAGATAAAATAGCACTCAGGATAACAGGATTTAAGCAAAGAGTTGGGTAGTTCAGAGAACACAAATCCCAGTATGAACCTTGGAGCCATCATTAACAGTGGGGCAAAACTGAGGCAAACCACTTAATTTATCAGATTATCAGTGTCATTATCTCAACTATAATGAAATCCTATGTAGATTTCAATTGCAAATTCGATGTCATATATTTCAGAAGGATTCTATTATAAATATTAAATGAATCAACAATAAAACAACACACCTAAGAGATGGTCAAAAATGATTTCTCTTTCACATTTTCTGTCCTTCCTTGCCTTTCATTTCTCTTTCTTATAATAATAACTAGTATGAAGCAAAAATATCAGCTAATTAGATTCTTGGTAAAGCCCACTGAAAGAAACAAATTTTGTTTACCCTTCCAGCCCAGGCGTTTTCCCTTTTATCAAAACCTACCTCTTGAAGTGAACTCTGGTCCCTAACTCAGCAATTCATCTTGTAGGAGTGGAGTTGAGAAGCTGTCTCTGTTTAGTTACAGTGTAAATAATTGCATTTCTTCAAATGAGTCACACATTTGGTTCATGCATTGCTTAAACTGTAAAAAATTTATTCAGATGTTAAATATCATTCCTCATCAATTCAGATGACCTTTAGGTTTTGGAAAGCATATTTAACAATTATCTATCTATCAACTTGCTAGTTTCTACAGAATTTTCAACTTTTACATAGTGCATACATTTTAAAGGTATTATACAAAAACAATTTATTCCTCATGCATTGGAAGTGTCTTTTAAACACAGCTGGAAGCTCTATTCAGCCATCAGGCTCCCTCCTTCACCGTAATCTCTAGGATCCTTGCAAAAGCCTACATTTTGATTCTTCTTATATTTATAACAACAATCTGGATGTTATTTCTCACCCTTCCTAGGGAGTTACAAATAGAGAATCAAAGCTTCATCATCTTTGGGGCTGAGGCATTCACTGAGATAACAATAGGAAAACAAGTATAGTCTCCAGGAAATGATCATCATGGCTGCCATGCAGTTTATTTTGAGCTAAACTTTTTTTTTCCCTATTAAAAGGTTTATATTTGAAGAGGAAGTAGGTAAGTATATGGAGTCTTATTTCTTCAATTCAATTCAGAATATTATTATTAATGTCTCCCATATTTAAAACATAGTTAGGTATAAGTATTAGGTTATAAAAGGTAACTTTGGCATAGTCTTAACTCTCAAATATATATAGTAAAATGCTATGCATTGTGAAGGAATTTTAAATGTTATGGGTATAAAGTGAGTGTCTGCTCGTGGCAAGTTAGGATGGGCTTTAAGCTAAGAGATAGGTTTTAAATAATGGGTAGAGTTTTGACAAGCAGAAGTGCAGACAGGTAAACATTCCCAGCACAAGAAAAGCAATGTAGGATGTGTATATGTGTGGATGTGCATGGGTTTGGACTTTATAGTCGTCCTTTCTCTTTTGGTGGCAAAGGTATTGAGACCCATATGAGCTTGCTTAAAGAACAAACATCATCTTCAGCAGATATAGTTACAGCATGTAAGATTTCATTAGTAAACTAGAATTCAGTACGTAAATACCGTGAAGCTTCCTGTTCTGCATCATATTTTTGTTTCTCTGTGCATATCTATTCCACTATATGTTTCATTGAGACCAGGTTCCCTTGTTTTCCATGGTTTTCCAGAGCTCTGGGATTCATTTTCCTTTTGTTAAAAGTTGACCAAACTAAGGCTGGAATCTTGTAGCCTCAATTCCAAATTCCCTACGGAAAATATCTACTGATCAGTTTGCTTACGGGCCTGTCCATAGTAAAAGCAATTTTTCTAAATAATTAAAGTCACATTGAAGACAAACAACCTGAGTTCTATGGTTGCAACCAGGTAAACAGGGTAGAATAAAAATCACAGGCTCCTAATAAAAAGGAGAGATCAGGAGTAACCACCCCACAAGTGTCCACTTAAGTGGTGAATATTTGAACATCTGATATTTTAAATGCAATGAAGTATGAATGTAGAAGTATAAAAGATGCTAAAACTAGAAAAGTTAATCAAGATGATGTCATGAAGACTTTTTAGAGAACTTCGAGGAATCAGAATTTTATTCTTTATGCCAGGAGGAAACATTAAAATATTTTTAAAAGATTTCATTTATTTATTTGTCAGAGAGAGTGTGTGCACAAGCAGGGGGAGCAGCAGTCAGAGGGAGAAGTAAGTTCCCCACTGAGTAAGGAACCTGATACAGGACTCGATCCCAAGACCCCAAGATCATGACATGAGCTGAAGGCAGATGTTTAACTGACTGAGTCACCCAGGTGTCCCAGAAACATTAAATTATTTAAATAGAACTATTATATATTTAATTACATTATTACTAGTAGTATCTATAAGTAGATTCATATGGAAGCAAATAGAGACACAGGGACCATCAGGAAAGAGACTGCCATGATTCAGATGGGTTAGAGTTGGGGCACTAAAACCAGATAGCTGAATTCTAGTACAAAACCAAGTCAAATGGATTTGGTGTCTGATCTTTTATAGGACAAATAGAGAGGTCAGATAAAACTGTGAGCAACTAATTCTTCAAAAATAGCTGTCTCATATGTATACTGAACTAACATGGCTTGGAGTGATTTAAAAAAAACTGAAAATGTCTATCGTCTTTCAGTGTTATAGCCCAAATGCTCACCCTTTTGAGTGTGCACTGAATGAAGGCCAGGAGAAAAGTCTTGTGATTTTGCATCTCTATGGAATGAAACATATGACCTGAGTTCTACAGAGAAGTTATACTACATAATGGGTAGCCATAGACAGTCAACAGATATCAATGAAAAGGGGACTAATAGACAACTTGATCTGGAAAATATTAAGTGAAATGATTTTAGAGAAGTTTCTCATTCCCAAGACAACTCCAGACATTAATATATTAATGTTTTGAATGAATCTCTAAAAGCAGCAGTATGGTATACAGAGTCTCCCATATAAGCATTAAAACACTTTTTAGAGGAATACCTATATGAACTCGTATTGTTTGAAATGCAGGGTAAAATTCTTTGCTAAATATAGTGTTTTCTTAGGATCAAAAAGGTTATCTCCATAGTGAATATTATTTAGAAAATTTCACCTTAGAGTAAACTGATTCAACTTTAAATCAGAACATACTTTACACCGTATTAAAATGACATGGATGGGACTGGAAGAGATTATGCTGAGTGAAATAAGTCAAGCAGAGAGAGCCAATTATCATATGGTTTCACTTATTTGTGGAGCATCACAAATAGCATGGAGGACATGGGGAGTTAGAGAGGAGAAGGGAGTTGGGGTAAATTGGAAGGGGAGGTGAATCATGAGAGACTATGGACTCTGAAAAACAATCTGAGGGATTTGAAGTGGCGGGGGGATGGGAGGTTGGGGTACCAGGTGGTGGGTATTATAGAGGGCACGAATTGCATGGAGCACTGGGTGTGGTGAAAAAATAATGAATACTGTTATGCTGAAAATAAATTAATTAAAAAAATAAAATAAACAACTAATTTTTTAAAAAATGCGTAGGAGTGATTAAAACCATGAAAATGGTTCTCATCTTCTTTTCAGATTTTTTTTAAAAGAATATGTTTATTTATTTGACAGAGAGAGACAAGCAGGGGGAGCAGCAGGCAGAGGGAGAAGCAAGTTCCCTGCTGAGCTGAGAGCCCTATGTGGAGCTAGATCCCAGGACCAGGATCATGACCTGAGCTAAAGGCAGACGCCTACAGACTGAGCCACACAGGTGTCCTTTCCTTCAGATTTATGGCCCAAATGCTCTTCCTTCATGTGCTGCATGAAGACCAAGAGAATGGGTTGGTGACCTTTGCCTTCCTAAGGGAACTAAACAGGCATCATGAGTTTTCTAGAGGAGAAAATCTTACTATTTATTGGATTATTGAAGAACTGCTCAGGCTGTACCTTGACAGAGGTACCTACACTGCTACCTACACTGACACTACCTACACTACACTGCTACCTACACTACACTGACACTAAGGCCATGGAAATTAAAATCTGGACTAATATATGATGAGAGACATAGTGAACATTGAGCAAGAATGGTTCAGAGCTGCAGTATCCTAGCACCCTGTTATATTATATGATAGGATGGTTTTAGGAAAATGATGCTATAAAGCCAAACTGCATATTGTTGATCTCGGGATATCTAAATTCGATCAACTTTTTTTAGAGACAATTGTAATAATTTTAAAAAACTTTTCAAGGAGAAAATATTTATTAAATAAATATTCATCTCTTATTCTTTGTTGTCTAAATCAATAGCAAATTAAATTCCAGATAACTTTAGAAGTCCAGGCTACACATGAGACTATGTAATCACACAGTGATAAATAGAGACATTCTGCATTACTCCATACTCAGGTGTGTTCCCTGAATTAGTTATATCATAATTTTTTATAGGGACTCCACTAGAGACCTTCTAAATCAGAATCTCTAGAGATGTGGCCTGAGAATCTGCAATTTTAACAAACATTCAGGTGATCTTATGCACACGGCATTTTGAGAAATACTACACTAGGTTTTCCTAGTACTAAGAATGTATAACAGTCACTATCGTAAAAAAAAAAAAAACCCCACAAAACAACAACAACAACAAAAGAAACCTCCAGAAGTACAAGACAACCAAAGACATAATTATTCATTAGTTCAGTGACCACATATGGTGTGCTTTCATTATGATGACTTCAAAAATGTATAAAGCATTATCTCTGCTCTGAAAAATTGTACATGATTCTTCTGCTTTTGATATTAAACCAATAAATAAAAAGAAATTCCTTGGGATAGTATGAAAGTCACAAAAATATCATTTGGCATTTCTAGAGTTGCATTCCTGCTGATAAAAGTTTTTTGCTTTTTTTTTTTTTCTGGAAGTCTAGCTCTCAAAAGTGGTTTACAATTAGTTTATCCACTGTGAAGGTGGATATAAATGATAAGAGTTTCATATACAACGTATTTTTAATATGTATTTCCTCCCAAGCCTTCGGAAGAAATGTCTATCAAATCAAATAGTTGATGCACTTTGAACATTTAGCTCCAAAAGGAAGATGACATTTTTTCATTAGTTTAAGATTTATATGCTAAAGTATCTGTCACAATAATAATAAAATCTGACAGTGCAGATCATATGGGTTTTCACGTAGCAGAGGTAATGTGTTCTTTGGAAGATATAAATGACAATTTGTTCAAATCAGAGATTTAAAAAATTTAAACAAAGATGGGAGCTCCAAAATTTTATATTTTGCCATTTCAGAATCATTTGTTTAACAATATTTATGTCATGTCAACCATACTGATTAAAATTTTGTGTATAAGAACGAATATAAGTTGTTATTATGTAATCATATACTACTGCGGTTATTAACATTTTCAAAAAAGGTCAGGTGTCAGTCAGCTCACATACAACTACAAAGGGACATTTTTAGATATAAATTCGAACGTAATTATTCTGTGTTATAGCTGAGTTCTCTGTGCTTTTTTTTTCTTTTCATTTTTCTTTGGTAGCTGTGGCATGCTTAATTCAATCCACTCTGTGCAACAGTACTGAAAAATGTGCACATCCCTCCACATTTAAACAAAAGGAAAAGAATGTCTTCTCAGAAAAATGTGTAGAGAATTAATGCGGTGCAGTCACTGACTTTCTGCATTGCACCAAAACCCCCTGCTCATGCAATTGTGCCTCTCATTCTTGAGTGAAGGGCCACGGTTCATTCTTTATCGCCATCCCTGTGTCCTGAACTAGATCAAGGCACCGCTTAATAAATGCACGCCAAACACCACTGAGAGGTAATTAAAATAGTTTGCTACATATCATTAAACTGCATAAACGGGGTGCCTGGGTGGCTCAGTGGGTTAAGGCCTCTGCCTTTGGCTCAGGTCATGATCCCAGGGTCCTGGGATTGAGTACCGCATCCGGCTCTCTGCTCACCAGGGAGCCTGCTTCCCTTCCTCTCTCTCTCTGCCTGCCTCTCTGCCTACTTGTGATCTCTGTCTGTCAAATAAATAAATAAAAATCTTTTAAAAAAATAAATAAAAATTAAAATTAAAAAAACTGCATAAATGCTATACGGGAATTATACACATATTTAGTGAAATTATAACCAACAAATACTTCAATGTCTACATTCAAAACAGAAAATAAATGGTGGGAAAACCACATCCTATGTTTCCTTTAAATCTATGCTCCCAACTGTTTCAACAAACTGTATTTTTAGCTTAAAATAACTAGGAAAAAATGTGGCCTCTTAGGGCTCTATTTAATGCTAAGAGATAATAATTTATCCTGAAAGAATTAATACAGCTTCTAATGTGCCTTATATATTCTCAAGAAGTAGCTTATGTTGTGGGAGTTTAGCTTCTTAAGGCCTAATTTTTCTACACATGGAATGCTTATTTTAGTTTCTTTACCTAAAGAGTCCTTTAGAACAGTCATCATTTTTTATTCTCTAAGCTACATTTTGTTGTCAAATCATATTTTACATGAATACTGCAGAAATGCCAAGTTGCACCCTCAGGGAAAGAATCTCATCCCATCTCCAGCCCAAGAAGGATTAATCACAGATAAGTATAATGCGAAGCTATAGCATCTTATAACACCACTAAAACATCTTTACATAAACAGAGTGCCAAGGATTTTCAGAAATAAAAAGAGAAGCTTTCATATTGAAGCCTCCATTAGAAATAAAATCTCCCTCCATAGAAGGTGTCTAGGGAAATTTTGGGGGTTGTCAGACACTTTCCACAAAACCATACGACATATCTGGAAGGAGACTGACATACCCATCCTCAACTTTTTTGGATCCGTGTGTTCCCGATGTTTCAGTTCTCCTATTCCTTCTTTTTCTTTGTAAAAATTATGTTATTTCTATTAATATATAAACATTATGTGAGGTAAAATCAATTTTCCAAAGTCCTAAATAAAACCTTGCATAATGTCTATTTTTAAAAACCATTAAAAAATTAATAGTCATGACACCAAGCATCATCCAATCAGCAAACACCTCATAAAACCATCAGTCCATCATATAAATAACTGTATATTAAACAAAAAGAAGAAAAAAAACTCTGTGTGTGTGCTTGTATGTATGTACATTCAAGCTACATGCATGTGCAATCTACTGTTTTAGGAGACTGTTTAGAAGGAATTCACAATGCAGGGATTGGTGTTAAGGTAAGTAGAAAATAGGGACAGAATTGAGGAAAAGCCCTCTTTTTTCCTTCTATTTTGCTTGGTTAGGCAATTCATGTGAATAATGACATAAGTATGCAAAAAGATTTTGTTCAGTCTGGATGCACTGGTTAACGTTTGAGTGATGAACAACACAAAAATCTTGGTGACATACCAAAAAAGGTGGCTGCCTTGCTCCTTCTATATGTCCCTTGCTTATCAGCAGGGGGAGCTCTGCAGATTTTAAACCTCAATCAGAGCAGCCCACGTGTTTAATATTGCTGGTTGCAGTGCCAGAGAAAAGAGAGAAAGCTCTGTAGAGATTTTAGAAGTTAAAGCTCCACACCAGAATGGCATAAGATATTTCCATTCATAACTTATGACCTAGAAGTCATCCCTTTGTTATACCCACCCCCAAAGAAGATTAGAAAATACAATCCCACCTGTTGACCAGGAGAAAAGAATCAGGTTTGAGCATCTTGCGCTGATGACGCCCTCTCATGAGTACTTTGATCCCACGAACATGTCTTTGCACCAGTGCAGAAATAAAGACAATATAAATGAGGTGCCCCACTAACTAAGGTGGCAAGTCTGGGCAACATGGCTGGCATTTTCTTTGGAAGAGAATACCCAATTAACTCTGTCTTCTTGTCCAGTCCTGTGACCACTTCTCATTATCCCGAATCACTTTATTGTACAGCCTGACAAATTGCCTGGCTCATCCCTGAGATTATGAGCTCCCTGAGAAAATTTACCATTTCTCATTTCTTTCAGCACAGGGCCTGACATATTGTAGGTACTCAGTAAATTTAATAAGTAAATGAATGGCTCTCGGAATGCCTGGAACCTTTTAATCAGAGGGCTGAATGAGATTTATACCATACTCAATTTTTATTATTTCTTATAAACCAAACTAAACTTCAGGTTTTTATAATATCACTCCAATCAACTTGGTGATAGAATTAACCATTTCTATAGATAGTTAGTCATCATTTTGAATACCCGAGTTATGTTATTCTCATATTTGATGTCCACAGTTAAGGAGATATTTTTGCAAAGGGAGCATTTTAGAACCCAATATCTAGGAACAAGGACTGATTTAAACCTAGAATTCAGTGTCAAAGACAATCTACATCATGAAGCCTAGACATTTAGAGATTTCTGAACATCTTTTAAATTATATCTCAGAAACATATGCATGTATATTATTATACAATTGATTTCTAAAAAGTACAGCTTTTCTCTTCTGTTTCCTCCTTTTGCTTGATATGTGTACTTAATATTGGGTGGGTGAAGTATTGACCTCTGACTGCAGACTGAGGACTATGCCTTTCTTTCTCACACAGAAGAAGGGCTAAAAGTGATCACCTACTTAAAAATTCTGCCTTCATAGCCAGGGAGTCTTGTTTATCAGTAATTTTTTTTTAACTTAGGCCTCCAATATAAGGCCAATTTTAGATAAGTTAAGTTAGGTAAGGGCTCATTCATTTCAGAAATGAACAAAGGAAAGATGTTACTAAAGCTACTAGAGTTTATTCTACTCAAATACTGAATAATCTTGCCTTTAGAATTTCATAATGCTCTATCAATCCCTTAGATGGTGAATAAACCCAGAAATTATAAAATCACTTTATCTGAGTATTTATAAGAATCAGCCAACAATAAATTGTAGTGACTAGGGTAATTTATTCCTGTATGTTATAACTTAATGAAATATAATTGACTCAAACCATCCTCATCCTACCTCCTGTGAAAAACAACAGTAGGGAGAGGATGGGTATTGGGATAAGCTTTCATAAAGGCTAAGTCTAAATACAGGGCAGCCTTAGTGTAAGGTTTGATTTAACAACTCATGTAAGAAGACCAAAAATCCTTTTTTATCTCATAATGATTCTCCCGGGTGCATCCAATTTTCTAGCCATAGTGACAGTATCAATTATTGATGTTTAATAAACCACCACAAAAGTAAGTGCCTTAATAGACAATGATTTGTTATTTCTCATACTAATGATGGCAGGCCATGGTTCCTCTACTGCACTTACCAGTGTAGCTTTATTAAGCTGAGGTTTAACTGAGTTGGAATGTCCAAGATGGCCAGACTCATAAGCCTGAGAGTTGAAGTTGGCTGGCATCCTAAATATCATGGATCTCTTCCTTCTTGTGTATTATCCTCTAGCAGACTAAACTGGCTTCTTCACGTGATGGTCTTAGGGCAGAGTTCCAAAAGAGTGAAAATGGAAGCTGCATGGCTCAGTCTCACAGTTGTACATCATCACTGCTTTCATCTTCTATTGGTCAAAGCAAGTTACAAAAACAGCCTGGATCCCAAAGGTGGAGGAAGAACATTCATCTCCTGCTGAGAGCTTTGGAAAAGGTACCAGAATGGAACACAGATGAAGGAGGCTTTGATTCATTTTTCCATTATGGCCAAAGAGTTGCTTTATTTCCAGTAAAGCATATTTTTACACAATACCGTACCATTCAGTGAGTGGCAAAATATATTGTAGTGGTCCTTGCACAAAAAGGGAGGAAGATTAATTCCTTTACCTGAAGGCAAATATCTGACCCAACCTTTGAGCCAGGAGAATTGTACTTAAGCCAGATACAGCATAACACCTGCGGCTGGGAGTTGACCCAGCAACACTCAATCTACATGGTCCATGAATAGAGGTAGTGTTTTATCAAAAGATTAGGGCATTCCTTCCATACTGAAGAACACCAAATACTGTCTCAAAAGCAAACGAAGTTCATTGCATACTGCTAGAAAATGGGAGTGCGAACATTAAATCTCTCAACAAAAAAAACACTAGTGCCTTTTCTCTCACACCATTCCTCCTTTGTTATTGGTGTTTTTCACCTAAAATTAGGATAATATGAATTAAAAGCCATCATTCTCCATACTCTTTCTAGATGACTTTATAATTACCTCCCTAAGTCTCACTTCCTTCCAAGACTGTGAGTATGATCATGATAAGGATGCTGAGAAATAAAATGAGATTATCTATGGTAAACAACTAGCCAAGTATCTCGGCACTTATAAACATTCCCAAGTGATCTGTACTGCCGTGAGCTTCAACAATATCATTATCAGCATGTCAAAAAAGTTATTTATTAATAATTACCTATAAACGTATTTATTTTCTAAATTGTCCCTTTTGACTGAATATTTTTACCTTAAAATATTTTATTATACTTCTGTACATTAATCATTTCAATAAATAAATAAAATTAGGCTTTCAAAAAAGAAAAGCAAACTAGCAAAATCCTGTCTGTATTATGCTGAACCAGTTTTCATAGATGCATTCTAGAAACACAGATGATACTCCAGGGCTCCTAAAGAAATTTTATAACCACAGGTATAGCATAATCTAAGTCCATCAAAAGTCACTTACTGAAAGTCTGCACATTTGAAGTGTACTCACAGAATGGTTTTGCAAAGAACCAGGAAATAAGCACAGCTCAGGAAGTTTAAAGATGACCTAGATTGTGTACTAGAATCATTTCAAAATTGGCCAAAATGGCCCAAAGCAGCACTGAACAAGAACTTTTCTCTGAATTTAAACTTAAAATATATGCATGTTTTTGATTACACACTTCTGTAATATGACTTACATGGCCTTACACAGAATTTTAAATGAAAAAAAAAAAAGCAGAAAATGGAAAATGGATACAAGACAGGGTTGACAGATAAGCTTAACTCTGGCTGGGGATCTTGTTTATTCTCTCAATATCCTATTTCCAAATTTCAGTTGATCTTCATTTCTGGCTTGGGTCTCCTCTTGATTTTCTTATTGAGGATTGAGAACCCGTTTTAAAGGAACTTAAGAGCTGAAAGGCTTTCACTTGCAATCACATTTACTTGAGGCATACAGACATGTCTTGGTAGCTCTATCCTCAGGCCCTTATTTCTTCCCAGTAGCAAGCACCACTCAAAGTAGGAGCAGCTTGCATTAGCTCTAACATGCAAGCCCTCTCATTGCCTCGGAGACACTCAGGCAATTTATGATCATTTGTTGCAAAGAGCCTCTGCCATTTCTCTCAGCCAGAAGGAAAATAGCATTCCCTCCTCAATTGCTTCTCAAGGACTCAGCTAATGCAGCCCTGGTGCTCTTCTCTGGATAGAAATATCTACAAAGGCTTTGAGAGCTCAGATCAAGTATTTTCACTGTCAGCCACCAAAGGCGTTCTGCCCCCTGCCTGCCACAATTACAGGACTTTCTAGCTAGCAGAAATAGGCAATCTGAAATTTCTTCTAATGCTCCTGTCAATATTGAACTATGGATTGCCTGAAAAAGAGTCATTCTTTTCCCTTAGTGGCTCAAGTGCATTGTGAAGGGTCATTAAGAGTCTGTGTCAGTCTGGGACAGGAGGCCAGAGGCTCTCCTATACCCAATCACTAATGGCCCCCACTCCATGCTGCACAGAATTACTGACTCAGGGCTGGGTAGAGAGAGGGGATATTTGTTCCAATATGTGGACCTCTTGCAAAGAATGAGAAGCACCTGAAAAGAGCTAGGAAGAAAGATTGTGACAAAGTACATTTTAGACCATGAGTGGCTATTGCAGCAATGAAGTCTAGAAAGAAAAAGATTCTGCATTCATAACTGTTAGTGAGGAAGGCACTAATGGAATTGGCAGGCCCCACTGCTTCAAATGGGTCTTCTGCTTTTTTTTTTTTTTTTTTTTTTTTTTTAAAGAAAAAGAGAGAGGCTGGGGGAAGAGCAGAGAGAGTCTCTTAAGCAAGCTCCATGCCCATGCCCCCAAGCCTGCAAGAGCCCAAAGCAGGGCTCAATCTCACAACCCTGAGAAGTCAAGAGTTGGATGCTTAACTGACTGAGCTGCACAGGCATCTCTTTCTATTCCTTAATAGGAAGCAATGTGAGAGTTACCAGGCCCGGGCGTTCAACAGGAGATAGAGAAATACCTCAAGTACACGATGACTTTCCTGTAAGTTAGTAGAACCTCTTCAAAGCATTTCTTATTGAAAGTAAACTCGTCATTCTATATGTATAGAACCACAATGCCACCAGATTTGAGAATCAAGGACCCACACTGTAAAGATAGTGTAACTTACTCTTTCAGTGCACAGTTAATTTTTAGAGGATAATTAAGAGTTTGTAGAAGATTATGAGAGAAAGTCCGTGTCTCGGCTATTGCATCATTAACTATATAAGATTTCCATTTCATGCAACCATGCGACCAGCTAAGTGGTTGTTCACCTTAAATATTTGTTGTTTTAATAGTCTGTCTGTTCTATAACTGTCACTTACTCTATCATTATTAGCTAATCCACTCGAGAAAAAGTGTTCTCTTTGTAAAGTCTTACAAATATAAAAACTGCAAAAATTATATCTCCATATTTTTCCAAGTTGAAAATATAAGAGCAACCCTTAACCCTTTAAGTGGCACTAATATAAATGGTATTAAAATCTAGGGGCTAGAGAAAGAGTAGAGAACAATAAAAATCTTCATTTTCCATTGAAATGCAAAACCTTTCAAACCCATTTTAGAACAGAAAATGTCCTTTAATTATTGTTGGGTCTTACCTGTCTCTCAAAAAGCAAAAGGAAGCAAGAACTAGTTTCAAGGGCTATTCAAGGGTTATTCTGTAAGACATTCCCATTTCAGATCAAAAACTCACTGAATGCCTAGAAACAAGGAAGCGAGAAGACAGACTCTGCATTCCAGTAGCTTATCATCTGGTTGAGGATACCAAATGCCAACAATCATCTACAACAAGAGGAAAAAAATAAATGCAGTAAAAATCAAGATATAAGTGAACATGGCACAGGGTATAAATGAAGGAATAAGTGATTTTAAATTGGGATATTTGGAAATGCTTTACAGAAAACATGGAATCCTAAAGGTTAACTGAGATTTCAGTTGAAGAAAGAGAGCACAAATACAGCAGAATGAGAAAACAAAACAAAACACCTGAGAGAACATAGAACAGCTATGAACTTCAATGGCTCATTCAGGGAATAAAGTACAGAGTAGAATGATAAAAGCCTATGATATCTATAGGTTGTATTAAGACAGTGACTGAATCATGAGGACCTTTATTGAGGGAAATGTGCATCACAACCATCACAACCATACCTCCAGAACTTTTGTCATCTCTGGAAACTCAAACTCTATACCAATTAAACAAAAACTTCCCAACTCCCCTGTCCCCTAGCCCTTGAAACTGTCATTCTACTTTCTGTCTCTGTTAATCTGACTACTCTAGATATCACACATAAGTGAAATTATACAGTGTTTGTCTTTTTGTGACTGGCTTATTTCATTTACCATAATATCTTCAAGGTTCACCCATATTGTAGCATATGTCAGAATTCCATTCCTTTTTTTTTAAAGATTTTATTTATTTGACAGAGATCACAAGTAGGCAGAGAGGCAGGCAGAGAGAGAGAGGAAGTGAAGCAGGCTCCCTGCCAAGAAGAGAGCCCAATGTGGGGCTCAATCCCAGGACTGTGGGATCACGACCTAAGTCGAAGGCAGAGGCCTTAACCCACTGAGCCACCCAGGCGCCCCAGAATTCCATTACTTTTTAAAGGCCAGATAATATTCTATTGTATGTATATACCATGTTTTGCTTATCCATTCATCCCATGGACACCTAGTTGTTTCCAACTTTGGCTATGGTGAATAATGCTGCTCTAAAAATTAGTTTACAAATATCTGCTCAAGTCCTTGCTTTTGCTTTTTTGGGAGTACATACCCCAAAGTGAAATTGTTGGATCATAAGGCAATTGTTTTCTTTTTTTAATTTTTTGAGAAACACTATACCATTTTCCATAGTGGAAGCACCATTTTATATTCCCACCAGCAATGCACAAGTTCCCCATATCCTCACCAACGTGTGTTATTTTCTATTTCTTTATTTGTTGTATAATAGCCATCCTAGTGGATGTGAAGTGGTATTTACACAGGCTATTTTAGTTATTTTTCAGAACAGCATTACAAGGATGATATTATTACTCCTATTTTATAGATAGAGAAATAACCTGAAAGACCTGAAATAACTTCTCCGAGTGTCTTGGTTTAAAAAATGGTGCAACTAGAATAATATTTGAAGCTAGGTATGTAAAATGTAAAATGTGAACATATGTGTTTATTATGATAAGGGCATGGGATTTATTTTAAAAGAAATGAATTAGTATGGCTAGCATTTGTGGCAGATGGGACACAATCTTGTTAGCTCATTTGAGCCTTATCTCAACCACTTAGCTATAAGAGATGTCTCCAAGTGGATGCCTTAAACCCCCACATTGTGCACAACCCAATTCTAATCCACTTGTCTTAATTTATCTCATATGTATTAACACACCCCAGTATATGATTCACTTCCTCATTTAGAATTTCTTTATACTCTTTTACTTCTAGGTATTCTTTTCTGAAACAAGATATGAAGTCTCTTTTGCATTTGGTTGTCTCATACTACCATGGAAAGATTATACATAATTCACCAAAAGTCCCAGGTAAATCTACTTAGAAAGATTACCCAGAAACATGATTCTTGCTTTGTTTTCTCTGGAACGTAGAGTAACATCAAGGAAGAGTCTTTATAAGATAATTTTGGAAGCAATGGGAACATTAAATAGTCTAGAACAATAATTAAGAAGCTATTAGAATAATAATTGAAGGAAAAGTCAGTGAAGATCTATTCTAATGGATGAGTAGTAAGTATGGAAAGAGAGCTTATAGGAGTGGTCATATAGGGGATGAGGAGGTTTTGAAATGGATGGTGGCTTGTGGTTCATGGAATGACAGAACTATTAGGCCAGATAAGGGAACAGAAGTAGGGCAACCTTCTTGGGTTCCTTCCTTCTTTGGGAGCTTTGTGCTATCACTCAATATCACTCAATAACTATAGCTCAATAAACTTTGCTAAAAGAGAAGAAGAAGAAGAAGAAGAAGAAGAAGAAGAAGAAAAGTAAGTTTTAAAAAGTGAATATAATAAGTCAATTTTTTGATCTATAAAATGTAAACTGAGTAGGATTTCTCTTGGAAAAGATTATTTAGGTGAAAGAAGGTCAAGGATAGTGTATTAGTTAACGTTATGTACCTATTTGGTAGGTCCATAGGGTGCCCATATTTTTGGTAAAATATTTTTCTGTGTGAGTGTTTTTGGATGACAATAACATTTGAATCGGTAGAGTGAGTAAAATGGATTCCTTTCCCTAATGTGGGTAGCCCTCATCCCACCAGTGGAAGGCCTGAGTGGTAAGAAATATAACTCTTCCACAATAAAGGGAAATTCCTCCCACCTGATTACTTGATCCTGGACATCAGTCTTTTCCTGCCTTGGGAGTGAAACGTATACTTCGGACCTTCTTGGATCTCCAGTCTGCCAACTTTTTGGACTTTAATCACACCAGGGACTCCCTGGGTTTTCAGCCTGCCCACTGTAGATCTTGGAACTTCTCAGCCTCTATAGTCATGTGAGCCAGTTTCTTAAAATCAATCATTCCTTCTGGTTCTGCTTCTCTGGAGGAACTTGACTAATATAGATTTAGTTACAAAAATCTCTTGTCATTAGGGATTAAGAGGTAGGCAGAGAACAGAAATGGGAAGGTGGGAAGGAAGATATATTTGGGTAAATACAATGTCCTAAAAAGCAAGGAAGACAATAGTTTCAAGAAATAATATGATCCATAATATTAACAGCTCTTCAAAGGTCGAAGGAAATAAGGGAAAGAAGTCATGGGATTTAACCATTGATTACTTACTAGTGATGATGTAAGAGCAGTTTCAATGGAATAGTGAATGCAGAATTGGATGGCAAGGGACTCAACGAGTCTGAAATGACTAAACATAGCAAAGTAAGCCACCTACACTTCAGAGAAGTAGAAATAGAATATGAATTAGAAGAGAAATGTATGTGGTCCTAGAGAATGCAGAAAGGTAAAGAAAGCAAAATCACAGGGCACCTGAGTGGCCCAGATGGTTAGGAATCTGCCTTCAGCTCAGGTCAGGATCCGAGGGTCCTGGGATGGAGCCCTGCATAGGGCTCCCTGCTCAGCAGGGAGTCTGCTTCTCCCTCTCTCTCCATTGTCCACCCTGCTTGAGCTCTCTCATTCTCTCTGTCAAATAAGTAAATAAAATCTTAAAAAAAAAAAAGAAAAAGAAAGAAAGCAAAATCACATACTTAAGAGGAGTCTTGGGAGCTCATAAGGGTGAAACATGGAAAAGAATAGAACTTCTTTACTGGAGACTTCTCTAAGGATGGGGGTAAGTGGAAAATTCAGAATCACGCATAGCTGGCACAGTAAACATACAACTTTATTTAAACACAAATATTCCATGTGTCAAAATCAGATATAACACAGGGCCATGATAACAGCAAATTAAAAACAAAACAAAGGGGCACCTGGGTGGCTCAGTCTGTTAAACGCCTGCCTTTGGCTCAAGTCATGATCCCTGGCCCTGGGATGGTGCCCTGTGTCAGCGACTCTGCACAGTGCAGTCTGCTCCGCCCTCTCCCTCTGCTCTTTCTCTCTCTAGCTCTCACTCTCTCTCTCTCAGGTAAATAAATTAAATCTTAAAAAAATAATAAGAAGAAGACATTTGACACGTCAAACAGTTACTAGGTATTCTGTCCCAGGGATGTCACAGTGCTTTACACAGCATGCCGATAATTCTTCAGACTAACTTCACAAAGCAGACATAAAGTGTCCCTGTTTTAAAGATAAGAAAACTGGAGAATACAATACTAAACGATCTGCCTGAAATTGGTGAAGTGAAAACACAATACTTGTTTAAGTAGGACAAAAGATGATAATCTTTCCCATGGAACAATAATGTTCTAATAGTTAGAATTTTTGGAGGGAAAATACAGCAAAATGCAGTAATTGTACAGCAGAACTTAGTATTACTGTGTGTATAATAATTCACTACAGGCACTAAATAAGTATTTATTATAGATCAGTTATTCCACAGAAGGGTGAGAAAATGAGGATCGGTACATGAGAGATAATTAAGGAATAGATGCTAATTAAATCGATGAGTTGCTCTTCCAATTTACATCATGCAGGAAGTTAATATATTCACTCCTTCCCAATTTCCATAATAACCATTTTCCACTTTCTGTATATCACAGCTGTCCTGTACCCTCTTCCTTTCTGGCACTTCCTTTTCTCATATACACAAACTATTTCTTTTAAGACATAATATATTCTACTAAGTTTTATGGTTACTTAAGTTTATGTTTATTGTTAACATGATTGAAAGACATTTTAAGTATCTGAAAAGACCCAGCATGTGCCTGTGGAAACGTTACAGAGATTGCAATATCAATAAAAGAATGAATGAATGAGTCAGTGACTTAAATACATTTCTATAACAAGGAAAAATCAGGTATGCCTGCTTGAATTCAACCACTAGATTGTTGCAAGCTTCTCTAATGAAATGAACAACAGGAAAAGAAAAATGAATAATGGATTCATAAGCAATAAAGCTCCAGTGAAAGAAATAACAACAACAACAAAATTAGAAAGAATTTGATGAGAAATATAAACAAAGTGTTCAGTCATTTAAGAAAGGTAAGTTAAAACTGACAAAAGTCTCCTCATTGTTGGATTAGCAATTTAGGAGTAGAAAAATCAACATGGTGCTGGAAACACGGAGGGACACAGAAGAAAAGAAGCCAACAAAGAGCAATTAGACATTAACTGCATGTGAGCAAAGAAGGTTCTGGTATTTTTGTGAGTTTCAACTTAAGTATCAGCCATTGCCACTCTCCGGAATCAAAGCAATTTATCATCCACGAACAACTGCCAACGGAAGCATCACGAGGGACACACTGAGGTTGTGCTTGTACTGGGCTTAGGTTTTCATAGGAAAGTATTGAATTTATCCGCAGTGTGGAGAGTCACTTAAGCTTGGTGTCAAGGGAAAAAGCCCATCTTATTAGTAGTGATGTTATCTTAGTTATTGTAGTCTGTCATAGTCTGAAAGACTGGGAAAGGAGAGATGCATGTAGCTGCAGTTGCAGACAAATTAGAATTTGGTTTTCCAAAACCCTGTGTTACTGACCTTGTAGTTTCCACAGAGAGGGCCTAATTTAGACCAGATTTTTGAGGATCCAGAGATCACATCTTGAATCCTTAGAAGCTTAAGTAAATGTGTTTTAAAACTATATACATAAATATATATATATATAGTTTTATATATAAATATATAGTTGTATATACATACATATATACAGTTTTATATATAAATATATAGTTGTATATACATTTATATATGTAGTTTTATATATATATGTATACAGTCTTATAAACAGTATAAACAGAATATACAGTTTTATAAACAGTATAACTCTTTTTTTTTTCTTTTTAAATTCAGGTTGGAATGTAGTCACACTGTTAGCCTATATAGAATACACATAAATATATAATGAGCCGCTGTGCACATATAGGAAACCCTGCAAACATCCACGAGAGAAGGGGGATGTTTGGAGTGTGGAAATGTAAACTTGTGATGCTCTGAAGCTGAGGACACATTTCAGAATTTTTTCAAAGGGCATATCCAAATGTACCACTGGTTGTGATAGGGTAAAAGATCAGCATCCTTTATGAGAGTGTAATGGGCTGTTCACATGCTCCACTGGACCCTAATGTGACAAATGTAAGGGTTTGCATGCAGGCCTCAAAGAGGCTGGATGGAATTAAGTGACAGGGATTTTTATCACCGTTTAGACAGTGGGTTTCTGTTTTCTCCTCTTGGACACAGACTCTGTTGGAGGTTAACAGGAATCAGCTTTAGTATAGCTTCCTTTAGTTAGAGTACAGCTACAGCTAGAGTCTGAAATTCTTCTATGGTAGGGATATATACATTTCTCTAAAGTAATTTTTTGACTAATGATACGCCCCTACCCACATAACAATATGTACCTCCCATCCCTACCAACCCATGCACACATACCAACTTGCCAGGCTAAGGAGCAAAAACTCTTGAAAAGGAATTAACCTCTTTTCCCAAAGTCTCTCAATATCTAAGTTTGGAAATTAGTAAGAGAATCCATTGAGGCCTGAGTGAGCAATAAGCTTGGTTAACAATGAGTCCAGCTCCGGGTCTGAATGTTGCAATGAGATCCAATCTCAGGGCCCAGAAGGAGAATGGAGAGAATAAGCAGGAATAGATATGGATCTTACATAAGTCCAGTACCCGAATCCTATGTACTTTTGCACCTATATTTTATTTCTATCATTTTTAAACATTCAGAAAATTGAAACAATTTTACAATAAATATCCAGACCTAAAATGAGCAGCTATCACCTAAAACTAACATTTTATTGTATTTGATTTACCACATATCTATGTGTCTATCCATCCCTCTCCTTGTCCATTAAGTCAAATGTCAGTGTATTTTTTAGCAATTTGCAGATATTAGTTCATTTTCCCCCAAATGTTTATGCTAAAGATACCACTTATAGAGTTTGCTATTTGCTTTGGGTCCTTTTTTTTTTCTTTTTTTAGGTAAAATGTATATAGTTTTGGCAAATTTATATTCCTATGTAGCAAAAATCTCTATCAAAAAGAACATTAGTGTTATTTCAGAGTGTTGCCTCATAGCCCATCCTGAGCCATCTCCACACTAAGTTACATGGCAAGGTAGTAAGTGAGAATTAAAGTAGAAGCTGGTATTATGGTCATAAATCAGGTGAATTTAAAATAGAGAAATTATCATGGATCATTTAAGTGGGCACAATGTAGTGACAGGGATCCTTAAATGTTGGAGAGGGGAGAGCAGAAAAGTAAAAACAAAAGAAAATGGCATCATGAGAAGGCATTGACCAAACACTGATGGCTTTGAAGCTTAGGGGGGCCACAAGCCAAGGTGTGTGGGAAGCTCCAGAAGCTGGAGAAAGTAAGGAAATTAATTCTTCCTTAAAACATATAGAAAGGAACATGGCTGCTAACATAATTAATTTTAGCATGGCGAGGTCCATTTTGGACTCCTCACCTCCAAAAATGTTATATAATACACTTGCCTTGTTTTAGGCCATTAAATCTGTGTTAATTTGTTACATCAAAAATATGAAATGAATATAATTCCTTTGCTTAATCACATTTTTGAGGTTCATCCATGTAATTACATGTATCAGCCATATGTCCCCTTTTACTATTGAGTAGTATCCTATTTTATCTATGCTCCATCTGATGGAAACTGGACTATTTCCAGCTATAGACTATATTGGTCGTCATAATTCTGTGCAATTTTAAAAGAGCAGCCTCCTGATAGAGTTGTTGAGGATACATGTGAGGATTCATGATCTGTGACCTGGCTTTATAATGACCAGCATATGAACTGGCCAAGGAAGGCCCCCAGTGGGTGCTGCCTTAGGGAGCTAGAAATATACAACTCCAAACTGTGTCAGAACCTTTTGTCGAACTGATGGAATATTTCAACAGCAAGATGCAAGGAAGGCAGGAGCTATCCTCATGTGGAGAATGCTGTGGAGACCTTAGTATTCTGCAGTGTTTATATCCCCAGAGGAAGTCATCCCTGAAATGGGAGGCTGCCAGCTCCATTGCATAGTATCCCAAGAAATTCATTCAAATAATGATAATGATAACAAAAATAATGATAATGATAACAACAACGACAATAATAATAATACATGATTTTTTTGTTGTGCTATCACCTGGGTCCAGATTATTAAGCCTTAAGCCTTAGTTTACACATTTGTGAAATGAAGATAAAACTAGTTCAATTCACACGGAGAGTAAGTATGATAATATAAATAAAATAAATTGATAAAATATACATGATAAAATATAGGCTGCTAGTATCTATAATTTTCACAAGTCAAACATGTCAGGACAATCCTTAAATCTTTAGCTTCTAGAAAAGTATTTTATAGAAATATTAAAGTCAGGGAATATATTTATTAATTCAATAAATATTGACTGAGTATAGACTATGTTCTAGATGTTTTTGGGATTATAAGGATTTATTCTATATGGCTCTCCTCAAGGAATCTAGTGAGGAAGACAAAGAAGCAAACACATACCTATTCTTGGGCATAGTTAATATGAGAAAGCTGGGAATTGGGGGCCATAAGGGTATATAAGAGAACAACTACTTAATCAGAGGAGAACATTAGGCAAGATTCAAAAACAGATGTTCCTGAATGAGGGAGAAGTGAATTAAGGATAAGTAAGCTAAGTGGAAAGCAAATTGAGGAGAGGCTAGAGGAATCAGAAAAAGACTATGACAGTCCTGATAAATTAATGCATTATATACAGGTGTACCCTAGCTTGGAATCCCCAAATCAAGTTTAAGTATATGTAGGAATAAATGAACTGGTTTTCTAATTTTATGAGTCTTCCAGTCATACAAACCAAAATGGAATCATACTCTAATTTGTTTGCTTATCGGTATTTGACAAGGAGCAAAACAAGTAATTTTTTTTAAGACTCAGTAGCTTAATTGGTAAAAGGAGTATAAGACTATCCAACCTAGGGCAATGCTGGAAGAATAAAACAACAAAAAGTTTATAAAGCATTTAGCAGAATGATTAATACATTAAAAGTTCTCCAACAATGCAATCTTCCCCTGTTTTCTTCTTTTTACTTAGTCTAATATCACAAGTATTCTAAAAAAATGCATACTGACATCATTCTTTTATTCAATAGTGGAGTAGATAAAAGACATTATGTATCTATAAACTGGAATGTATCACTGGCTATTGTTAGATGGGAAGACATTAGTCTAATAATTTTCACAGACACAGTGCAAGTATATTACAATCCAAATAATTACATTAAAGAACTTAATTTTAGTGGCTAATTTAAGGAAAAGAGTCAGTAGGCTTCACACTTATCTCCATTAGGACAAATTAGGTTAAAGATTACAAAAGAATGAAGTGTTGCAAAACAAGATATTCTTTAGTCTTCTGTGGTGACTGGGTCAGGGGAAGTCAAGGGCTTCCACTCACATGAAGAGGGTACGGTGTCCTCAGGGAGAGGGGACACATCATAAAATATGTGTACATCTTTGGGAAAAAATAAATATATGTTGTGGGAAAACACGTAATGCTAATAAAATCAACATTCATGTAAGCATTGATAGGGATGGAGCTAGATTCTGTGGATGCATAAAACCATGTAATTCAGGATCTTCTTTAAGAAAACAAATAACCAAGTTAGAAATCCCTAAGTATTTGTATCAGTTTCCTCTTAGTACCATAACACATTACCACAAACTTAATTGTTTAACACAACACAAGTGTAACATCCCACAGTTCTAGAGGTCAGAACCCAAAATGGGTCTCACTAGAGTAAAAACCGAGATGTTGGCAGGGCTGTTTTCTTTTCTGGAGGCTCTAGGGAAGATTTTATCTTCTTGTCTTCTCCAGCTTCTAGAGGCAGACTTCATTTCTTGCCTTGAAGCCCATTTTGTTTTGTCTTATTTTGTTTTTTTTTGGTTTTTTGATTCCTTTCTGGTTATTTATTTTTTTTCCAATTTATTTATTTTCAGAAAAACAGTATTCATTATTTTTTCACCACACCCAATGCTCCATGCAAGCCGTGCTCTCTATAATACCCACCACCTGGTACACCAACCGCCCACCTCCCCGCCACTTCAAACCCCTCAGATTGTTTTTCAGAGTCCATACTCTCACATGGTTCACCTCCCCTTCCAATTTACCCCAAAGCACATACCCTCCCCAATGTCCATAACCCTATCCCCCTTCTCCCAACCCCCCTCCCCCCAGCAACCCACAGTTTGTTTTGTTTTTTGGGGGGGTTTTTTTTGTTTGTTTGTTTGTTTGTTTTGGTTTTTTTATTTGTTGTTTTTGGTCTTCAAAGTAATGGCCAGTTGAGTCTTTATCACCTCAGTCTGACAACTTAATTTCATCTGTATATATAAGTCTTTCTTATATGTGGCATATTCACAGATTCCAGGTATTATGGTGTGAGCATGTTCTGGAGTCTGTTATTCTGTCTACTAGAGTATGAGGTGAACGTTTAGAATGAAAAAACAAGTCTCACATCATACCTTTACTATTTTCAGGTTTAAATCCTTTTTCTGTGATTTTTGGGCAATTTACCAGAAACATACTTCTGCTTAGACCTGGATTTTTCTCCTCCCTGTAATATTCTATGACTCCCAAGAACGTCCCACACTTACAACATACACGAACCAGCCAACCCTAAAACTGAGCTCCTACAACCTTGTGGTTAATCTGCTTCTGAGAATTAATAAACATCGCTGCAGGTACAATGCTCAATCTGAAAATATATTCCCTCATAAACTGCATTGGTGTAGTACCTTGACACTGACAAATTAAATTATTTGTTTCTTTCATGAAATCAGTTTTATTGGATGAATATTGGCTTCCAGTATCAATAAGGCACTGAGGTGTTTCCCAATTTAAGACTAATTTTCTCCTGGTAAATCTTCACTCATATTTTATTAGTTGATAATTTTTCACTTACCAAATTTAGGTTATAGGAATATAACCTATATAGAAATATATAGAAATGCATTTCAAGATGCATTTCTTTAATCAGTTAAAGTATATATAATTGGCTACACACAGAAAATTAAAGTGGTATTTTCACTTTAGAATACAAATCCATCTATTATACTTAACATGAAAGAGAATGCCTCTCGTTTCCAACTCAAAATTGTAATTTAAAAAAAAAAATCCCTTTGTTCTACCTTTAAAACAAAGGACTCTCACTTAGTATGGTTGCCCATAACGATTTTTCTGGAATGCTAACCTTTGTCGCATAACTATTCTCTAGAACTTTAGCAGTGTGGAGACTTCTTCAGGGCATTACTTTCTGACTGGGAGAGGATCAATTTGTGGCTTCTGCTTTTCTCTTACAGATGAGGGAGATAGTTTGAAAAAAAAATTCATAAGTTATGCAGACCTTCACTTGGGAGCGACTGAAATAATATTATTTAATTTTATAAGAGAACAGTAACAGCTGCCATCCTGTGAATGTGATGTGGTTTAGAGTGGTGAGTTTTGGAGCCGACAGCCAAGAAAGAATTTTTGAGATGTCTTTGGTGCAAAAAGGTGTTTTTTTGTTTGTTTGTTTTTTCAAAAACGTGTTTTTATGAAAGCACGGGGCAGAAAGAGCTGCATTTTAAGTGTGAGGAGTGACTGATTATATAAATTTTCTATCTTATTGATGGGTAGAGTAATGCTAGGACTCCAGGAAATTGAGTCTATTGATAAGATTGCTTTTTTTGTAAATCATTAAGTCTGATAGAGACTCCTGTCCTGCATGACTGTGATCTCTCTCAGTTAACCATTTATTTTTCCCTTCCCTTTGTTCAAGGGCAGCCAGGAGTGCCCAGGAAGGTCACCAGCTTGGAGGGGAGGAGTAGTTGTGGGGTGTTAGCAGGGGCTTTGCCCCCAGCTTGCCTTTTTTGTTTCCTTATGAAGTGTTTGCCACATCCTTAGGCTAAACATTTGTGTTCCTTGTCTTGTTTGGTCCCCACAGCAACACTGGCAGAAAGGTATCATCATCTCTCTTTTTTTTTTCGTGAAGACTTTTAAGGGGAAATAATCATTCATGGTTCTCATATCAGAAAAGGTAACTTGCATTGGGATAGGGAAAGAGAAAGACCTCTGTTTACCAAGAAGCACCTTGAAACCAGCAGGTTGTTTGCCCTCAACCACTGTCAAGTGCTTGGTTGGCTCTGATGGAAGCTCACCACTCCTGTTTGAATGAGAAGAACTGGTGGTTAAACATGAGAAATTTGAAAATGTACTAACATTTAAAATGTTTATTGCTATTATTGTCATTCTTATGGGTTTCCTCTCAGCTAGTTACAGCTCTAAAGGAAAGATGACATTCAGAGATAGCAAAAAACTGTTCAAGTTCTTTCACATTAAAAATTGTATTCTAAACTACATGGAATCTAGAATTTTTTGTTTTTTGGGGGGGGGATCCTCAAGTCCATATAAATCAGTCTTTTGCTGACCTGTTTTACTTCCATCTGGTCCTAAAACTATGTGTAAAATATTCCCCAATCTCTTTTTCCTACCAAAAAAGAAAGTTCTACACAAGGAAAGAGGACCCTTCTTCTATCCAGATGTTGAAAGGAAGCAAAAGTTGCCATCCAAGATATGTCTCTTTGGCCTGCGGATTATTTTCAGCTGGTTATTTTTAAGAAACTGCAAACATAGGAGATGGTCTGAAAACCAAGTATAAATTACCCTTTTATAAGAGCTGCTTGCATTTATGAGGAATATCTCCATTTGTAACAGTTACAGGAGGAGGCTGACCCTAAACCTCTAGAAAATTACTATCAGTGGAGAAGACAGGGCTTGAATCTGCATAACAACCTTCCATTTAGTTACTCTCTCTTCCTGGTAACTTCGCTTAACTGACTCCCTATTCCAACACCTTTTGTTTTGAGCAGGAGATGGTATTTAATGTGATCCTTTGGTCAGCGAGTTAACCCAGTATCCCTGGGCCTTCCCACTAGGAGTATAGAAGATACCATGTTACTAAAGTTTTGTTTTTCTCCTGTTAATGTGTTTTACATCAATTTAATTATTAGACCACCCAAAAACCATGAAGAGGAGAAGGAAAAAGTTTTCTGCCCCTATAATGTCATATCACTGATGACTTTGTGAAAACACTGAAAATATTCCAAAATTCAAATCTCTAGAGTGGAAACAAGATATGGGAATGTATGTGTGTAAATCCCCTTGGGGAATTACCCAAAACCATTCTGCCACCTGGTGGCCTGACACTTGCTATCCAACAAAGTAAAGTGAAAATAGGAATGAGACTGGACTGGGTTTGTGAGAAAACTTGAAAGACTCCTACAGGCAGAATTTCAGTGTCCAACACCCGTGGAAAGCAGGTTTTCCTGCTGTATGTAAAGGATTCCAAATCTGGCTCTTTCTAGAGTGCAATAGAGAATACAACAGGAGACAAAACAGTGTTCACAGAAATTTGATGCATAGTTACTGAAAAGCACCCTAGACATCCTTCTTTTACAGATACAGGGTTTATGGTCCACATAAAGTGACTCATCTTATTCAGAAGCAGAACCCAGTTTCTCATTAGGAAACAGCACCAGAGTGTGTCCTATAGAGTTCTATCTTATAGGGTATGTGGCTTAGCTTGTGTGGTCATTTAGCATAAAGTAGTTTGTCTCTGTGCAGGTGCAGAATTGAAGTTATAGAATAAATACTGCCTGCTGCCGTAATGCATACCTGCTGTTAATTAAAAGGGGAACAATAGGTAAACTGCAAGAAATCACTTAGAATCTCTAAAAATAGAATCAATAGATCCACCTGAATATAATGAGCTCAAAATTGCTGGAAAAATAGAGTTGGGGGAAATCCAAATGCAATATATTTTAAGTAATTATACTTATAATTCCATATTTAATAACATGCAATGAAGCCTTTTGTTTCCATTGAGCATAAGTTTGTAAAATATTTGGCTCATAAAAGTATTAAGATGAGGAAATAAAAGGGAGTGAAAGCAAAACTCTTTGTTTTTGCAAGACATTCTTTTGTTTTCCTCTCTGGTTGTGAATCTGTCCCCTGAACTCATTGCTGCTGCATTTAATGTTTTTTCCTATGCTCCCAAATGTCTTACTTGGAACTTTCCTTCATATTTAATACAAACGGAGATGCTGCTTAATTCATTTTGCTTTCCAGGGAGTAAAGGAAATAAAAATTAAAAGTGGTTTCATCACCGGTAAAGAATGTTACAATGCAGAGATTTCAAAGGCAATATTTAAAAAAAAATGTATTTATGTCTTCTGTTCATCTAAAAAACCTCCCCTCTTCTGCTTCAAATGGAAGTATTCTAAAAACTGCATTTATAGTGACCCAGCATTGGTAATGTACGTTGTAAAATTTTAAAAAACAGCTAAAGAGCAGACAGAAAAAAAAAAGTGCTGAATACAGATTGGAAATGTATTAAGTCCTATTGAAAAGAGAGTCATTTTTTCTGTGACTCTAAGTTCTTCAAGGATTGGAGCCCTGTTTATCTTACTTACCCACGTGGTCTACTGTCTAGTAAAATGCCTACTATGTGTTGGATACTTATTAAATATTTGCTCAATTTATTTCTATTTAATTGCAGTTTCTAACTCCATGTGAACCAATTACCTTCCCTACCTAAAGCCTATGATGAGGAATCTCAGAGATAAGTGTGGATAGGTAGGGAAGGAGCAGAAGCAGGAGGTGTGGTGGGAACCAGACTGTATGGGTTGAATTCTGGGTCACATTGGACTAGCAATGAGTCAGTCGGTGAATTACTTAATTTCCATAGGCTAGAGTCTATCCTATATAAAATTAAAGACAATAGTAATATGTGCCTCACATGATTTTCAAAATTAAATTTTATTAACTCTGTGTAAAGGATTTAGCAGTGTCTTTTTCCAGAAGCAAACATTCATGCAACAAAGAATTACATCTTGGTTGCTCAAAACAACACAAATTTATTCTTATGGTTCTGGAAGTCAAAAATTGAAAACAAATCTTAAAGGGATGAAATCAAGTTGTCTGTAGGTTTTATTCCATCTGGAGTCTCCAGAGGAGAATCTAATCCTTACCTTGTGCCTGTAAAGGCTGCTGCTTCCAGGTCCTACCTGCATCTCTAATCTCTACCTCCATTATCACCTCATCCTCTCTTCCTTCTGCCACTCCTACTAGAGATCCTTGTGATGACATTGGGCACACCCAGATAATCCAGGATAACATCCCTATCTCAAGATCCTTAACTTAATCACAATTGCAAGCTCCCTTTTATCAGATAAGATAACAAGTTCTTAGGTACTGGGAATTCAAACATTGACATCTTTGGGGAACTTATTCAACTGTGGGTGCCAGGAGAAGGCAGCTCCAAGATGGGCCACTTTAGAATGAACATTGTTTTGAGTTAAAAGCCATCAAAACCCAGCAGATTCAGAAAAAGTTCTTTACTTCCCCCTCAACTGCCTGTCTGTACCAGGAAGAACTATAAACCAAGATTCCTCTTTGCCTAAGAAATTCACCTAATAGTACCTCCCCCCCAAAAAACATCTCCTTTTACTTTCCTGCTAATGAGCTTTCTCCCCTTCTTAGCCTCAGATCCCGATCCCTCCCCTTAACTCAGATAAGCTTCACATTTCCTCCCTGTCTTTGGAATTTCCATGTCTGTGTAAATCCTTGTATGTAAACTATCAAATTCGATTTTCTTCTGTTAATCCGTCTTGTGTCAATTTGATTCTTAAGGACAGAGGAAATTCTTTCCCCTCCAACACACCCTATCATCTATACCAACATAACAAATCTCTTACATTCAGAGACAGAATTTCATGAATCTGTGAATTCACCATAGTAGCTGTTCCATTCACCATCACCTGACTAGAAAGTTTTTATTTGTGGGTTTTATGTGTTTGTTTGTTAAACTGAATTTGGTCAAATCTTAGGAAATGTGGGGATTTTGCTGTGGTAGATCTGAAATGGGACAGAGGGGGTCCTCAGATTTTGCATTTATAAAAGCTCCATGAATTATTTTGAATTTATTCAACTTTTCTTCAATAAATATTAATGTTTTAGTAGCTTACAAATTTAAAATATCTAACCACATTTTATATTGGAAAACTAAATAAAAAATTAATAGACTTGACAAAGGAAATATTTCTTTCTTAACTTGCAAAAATTGCCACAAATAAAATATTAAAGAGACTCATTTGAGCATGAGATGAGGAAACAAAAACATAAAGGGAATCTGTTACCAATGGAAATAATATTTGTCCATGTTTGTGTTTAACGTTGTTTATTTACTTTGATTGTTTATCTTAAGTGACTGAATTTGGCACATTTGAAAATTCTTTTCTCCCCTCAACACCTATAATGGTTAATTTTCTGTGTCATCTTGATTGGCCCATTCTTCTCCCATCTCTGTCTCACCTGGCAGGCACACTTGATTCTGCCTACTGAGACAGTATAGATGAGAATGTTAATTTATTGGAACACATTTATGTCACCATCCCTCTAAGGAAAGGTGTCAGTGTGTTCTTAAGATGTAAACATTCTGGGTCATTCTAGTCTCACTTTCGTCCCTTAAAGCACTGTCCAAGTTATACATTCCATACACTGACAAGGAGCTGAATCTGTTGTTTACATAATGAAGAAAACAAGAGGGGCGCCTGGGTGGCTCAGTGGGTTAAGCCTCTACCTTTGGTTCAGGTCATGTTCTCAGGGTCCTGGGATGGAGTCCCACATCCGGCTCTCTGTTCAGCAGGGAGCCTGCTTCCTCTCTCTCTCTGCCTGCCTCTCTGCCTGCCTCTCTGTCTACTTGTAATCTCTCTCTGTCAAATAAATAAATAAAATATTTAAAAAAAGAAAACAAGAAAAATGGAAGAAGGATGGGCCGGGACAGAAATGACACCCAGACCAGCAACAAAACCTCTATTAAGTAAAGGCATGGTGTTTATAACATGCTAGATAAGGTTTGGAGTATTTCATGATGTCCGCTTTTTAAAATCTCACAGAATCCTATGGCATAGGCATCGTTATTACCTCATTTTACAGAAGAGGGAACTGGGGCACAGAGATCTCTATGTCACCCAAGCTCACAGAGCTTGGATTTGAGCCTTTCAACTCTGACTCCAAAGTTCTTACCTCTTTTATTCTACCACATTGTAGTACTTTTCAAACTTCTGTGTACATAAAAGTAGTAAGAAATGATCATTTAGGATCACAAAAACTTCATCTGTGTAATACTAATGTAATTTTATCTTTACCATCAAATATAACCCTACATGCTCTTACATTTTAAATTTGATAAATTTTATTCTTTTGCCTATAAATATCATCCTTCTCTGTTCTGTTACACATAAATTTATCAGCAATGTTATTACTTAAGTTTTAGTTTCCTTCATGGGGGAAATGATTGAAAGGTCCCCTTAATAATGTGACATACGAAACAAATACTAAGTAATAACAATCAAGAGAAGTATATTAAACCTAACATGAGTAGACACTGTGTTTCTGCTGTGCACCAGCAATCTTATTGCTTAGATTAAAATCTTATTGCTATCAGAGTTAACTTCTGAGTACTGAATGAATAAATGGAATTAAAGCAGGCAATAGTACCCTCATTAAAATAAGAGAACTAAAGGTCAGAATGTTTGAATACCCTATCATCACAACAGATGTAGTATATGGTAAGCCAGAATATAACCCTTTGCCAATTATGTTTTGCCAGTTATGTTAATGTTATCTCCACAATGCCACATCTGTCCAGCCAACAAACTTGGGAGGAGCTTTGCACCTATCACTCAATAAAGAACGAACTGACAAGTTCATGGACGTGAAAAAAGATAATCTGTTCTCTTTGGACAATGAAATACTAGATCATTTGTATAAACTAATTCACTGGCACTCTCCCAGACTTAAATGGTTGCGTCATTTCTTTATCTGTATAAAACCAAAGGATGCACCAGTTCTTGTGTGATAATGTCCTTCTTAAACCGATCTTGAGGAAGTTTTGTAATATCATCAAATTAACTTTACAAATTCAATTTTATGTGGTGTTTTTAAATCTGCTTTTTAAAAAAATTAATGCAGTTTACTTCTTATTGTATTACTTTCATCTATAATCTGATACTAATATTCACTCTACTTTCTATGTGAGGAAGACTATCTCTTTTTATTTCATAGTTAACATATATCATTTTCTCAAAAACAACTTTCCTAACCTATCATACTTTATTATCTGGAATTTTTGTTTACATTTTTGGTATCTATATCCATCAGTAGGCTTTTGACTCTGTAATGATACATATTATCTTAGTTTTGTTCACCAACACAGCCCTGCTGCCAAGCCCTAAAAGAGGAGAATATGAAGCCACACTGGCCCTGTTTTATATGTCCCTTGCTTGATTGTTGATTAGAATTAGAGTGTGTGTGTGTGTGTGTGTGTGTGTGAGTTTCCCACATTCTTTTAGGGTAAAGGCTATCTCTCTCATGTGTATTTTCTCTGTCTCTTCCTGCAGTGCCTTTAAGCAATCTTTGTCCATAACAGGGTGGCTTATCATTTTGTGTAGGTAAATTCAATTAACAAAAGGTAGAATTTTAAAGTGCTATAATAAACTCTCTCCTCCAATCAAGCTCTTTCAATAATATAGCTGCAATTTCAATATTCACCTAGCAATTTATGTGTCCACATTTTCAAATCTATGCAAAGTGCAGAAGGAAGGAAAGACCCTATTTGTTATTTATTGGGACCCTAAAATTTCAATGTACTGGTACATTGACCAGGAACCTTGAAAGAACCAGCAATGGGTTGGTATTATGTGAAACAAAATAGCATGCAGATATATTGATGCTTCAAGTATGGCTCTGGTCCTTGACCTTCTAGGGTTATAGGCTTATCACAGCATCTTATTCCAGCATGCGTCTATGTGTTTAAGCAGCTATTTTATAAGTAGCATAGCACTCATAAGGACACTCACACTGACCTTTGTAGCTGACCTTGACGGATACTGATACAGTTTTGACCTAAGCAGGCGTCAATGAGACAGGGATTAGATTAACGTGGTAAAGGGAGTCATTCAGTTCCAGTTAAGTCTCCCTCAATAATACAGGCTTCTCAGGAATTGAGGGGGTGAAATGATTTTTGTTTTTTGTAGTATTTCCCACCATCAGCTGAGGCTTCAGTCTACAAAGGCAGTTAATATCCATATGGGCTATACTATGAATAGGTGAAAATTTAAGCCTTTCGTTGTCAGTGTTTGACAATAATAGAGGCTATTAGTCTAGCTACTTCCAATTTCTTCCACTTGCCACATTTGAAAGGCCATCCAATTCCAAAAAGTAAACATGAGACATGCCAAATGGCTAATCTTTTGGATTCATGTGGCATATTCATAGTCTCTGAAAGCCATCTCCTACCACATAGTTTCAAAATAACTCTGATTTGGTCATTGAATGCATTGTGACTGTGGCATAACATCACTAAGATCCAGACGAGTTTGACTTACAAGAGGACGGTGGATTTTATTAATCTAAAAATAAGGAAGAATAAGGGAAAGAAGCAAATTATGTTAGAAATGGTTTTACTTGAACCTAAGTTTAAAAAATATTGAAGGATATTATTCCTAAGTTAGAACTTAAAATTTAGCAAAGCAATGTTGTGCCTGCATTCAGGCATAATCTTAGAAATAAGATCTATAGAAATTTTGAAAAAAAAAATATGCATATTTTAAATGATTATGTTTTAAATTTTTTAAATGATTATAGCTCTGAAAATGGTTTTACCTTTAGACAGAGCAGAAGAATAGTTTTCAAGGGATGAAGAAAGGAACCTACCTAAGACGTTGAGTTCTTACTATAACATCAGAACCAAATGAAAGGGAAAGAAGCTACATTTACACCAAATGCTTTTCCTCTGGTAATGGTAAAATTTCTTAGCAGTGAACTTGAGTGATTTCCCGGGAAGATGCTCATATGCCAGAAAGCATTGAGAAACATCATCTTATAACAGCAGATGGGAAGCCTGTAGCAACAGTAGTTAGGAAACCATTCATGAAGATTGGGACGGTCATACAAAGCAGTTAAAGATTATTTCAACATTTGAGAGGGGAAAAAGAAAGAGATCACAAAATACCTTAAGCCTTTTCAGATGTGTTTTAAGATCATTGTGGTAGTTGAAAATATAGATATTGCCCCCCTTCTCCCCCAAAAGTTGATTCAATATAATTTGGGGGTATTTATTCTTTGCTAGGCACTCCTCTTGCTTCTGGGGATGTGAAGGGAACAGAGATCAGAAATCCCTATATCCACTCAGCATATTTTAGAGGGAGATATAGGAAAAAAATAAAAAATAGATGAGTGCATAGCATGACTGTGATCAATGATAAGGAAAACGAGAGAGCATGGAAGAATAGGAAATGTCCACTGAGGAAAAACTTAGTGACCAAAGAAAGTCTTATTAATGAAAATAAGACTCAAAGGAAGGCAATAAGTATGTGAAAACAGACAAACAAACAAATAAAAAGGTGGAAAGGAACGAAAGGTACAATAACAGAGTAGCACCTAGGTCTGGCATTATATCTCTTCCTAGGGAGCCTGACAATATAAAATCTCAAGGGATCTATAAGAGAAGGAAAGTTTGGACCTCAAATAGGAAGGAAAGTTGAAAAGAGAGTGAATAAAACACAACAAGCTGTGTTTACCCTACATCTTATGGAAGAGAACAGAAATCAGTTTAGGGAGCAGATAACAATATTCAAAACTCAGCAGAATATAACACTACAGGCACAATTCATGGATAAAATAATTGATAAACTGGAGTTCACTAAAAGTAAGAATGTCTGCTTATTGAAAGGCAATGTTGAGAGAATGAGAAGAAAAACCACAGACAGGGAGACAACATTTGCATCTGACAAAAGATTGCTATCCAAAATGCACAAAGAACTCTAAAAAATCAACAATTAAAAAAATAAATAACTCAATTAAAAAAATTAGTTTGAGACCTTAACAGGCACCTCACCAAAGAAGAATACAATTGGCAAATAAGCAAATGAAAAGATGCTTCTCATCATATGTCATCAGGGAAATAAAACAACAATGAGGTATCACTACATACCATTAGAATGGACAAAATCCAGAATACTGGCAATACCAAAGGATGCTGGGAAGAATGTGGAGCAATGGGAACTAACAGGCCCCTTGTAAGACAGTTTGGTGATTTCTTCAAAAATAAGTATGATCTTGTCATGTAATCCAACAATCATGCTCCCAGGTATTTATTCAAAGGAGTTGAAAACATACCCACACAAATCCCGCATGTTTATGTCTATGGTAGTTGTATTCATATTTACCAAAATTTGGAAGTTACCAAGATGTCTGTCAGTAGGTGAATGGAGAAATAAAGTGTGGTACATCCAGACAATAAAGTGTTAAGCAGCACTGAAAAAAAAGAACTATCAAGCCATGAAAAGACATGGACAGACCTTAAATGCATCGTACTAAGTGAAAGAAGCCAATCTGAAAAGGTTACATTCTGTATGATTCCAACTATATGACATTCCAGAAGAGGCAAAACTATGGAGATAGTAAAGAACAGTGGATGTCAGGGATTAAGGTGCAGGGATAAATAGGTGGGGCACAAAGGATTCTTAGGACCACGAAACTATTTTGTATGATACTATAATAATGGACACATATCATTATAGACTTGTCCAAATCTATGAAATTAAAACGCTAAGAGTGAATGCTATTATAAACTATGGACTATAGGTGATAATGATATATCAGTGTAGGTTCATCAATTGTAACAAATGCCCCACTCTGATGGGGGATGGTGATACCGGCAGTCCATGCATGTGTTGGGTCAGGGTATATATGGGAAATCTTTGTACCTTATCCCCAGTTTTGTGGTGAACCTATAACTGCTTTAAAAAAATAAAGTCTTAATAACAATAATAATAAGCTTAAATTTTTCACTACTCATGGGTGTATTATTAAAGATAATCAATATTAAAAATACTCCAGGGGCGTGTGGGTGGCTCAGTGGGTTAAAACCTCTGCCTTTAGCTCAGGTCATGATCCCAGGGTTCTGGGATCGAACCCCGCATCGGCTCCCCTGCTTCCTCCTCTCTCTCTCTCTGCCTGCCTCTCTGCCTGCTTGTAATCTCTGTCTGTCAAATAAATAAAATCTTAAAAAAAAAATACTCTAAAGGACCTTCTTAAAAGGAGAAACAGGAAAATATCAAAGTATTTGAGGAGTAACCTAGTATGACAGAAAGAGATAAAGCAACAGAAAGGAAGTAATTTGCCATCAAATCTCTGTTCTCTGCGCCCCCCAAAATTATTCTGATTCTGAAAAAAAAATCCAAAACAAAGCATAGGATAGGCAACTCTTGGGGTGAACATACATGGGAAGGTCTTAGCATCCACTGGGCCTCCAGGGGCTATAACTTCTGAAGTTTCAGCAATGAGGGCAAAGACCTTCTGTTGCTGATTCTGCCGATGAAACAAATGTGGGGAGAGAGAGTATTTTGGGAATACATGGCTGGGGGTGGGGGGGCGTGTCTTAATAGATTTCACATAATGGAGAATGGGGAAAAAGAACCAGTTGAGAAATACCTTCTCTAAAGGTTGAGGCTTTCAGACTAGTACAGTGAAATCTGTGTGGCCTATTAATTTTTTGAACTTTTAAAAACTAGGGCACATGGGAAACTTTGAGTGAAGGTACTTGGAATACAGAAATCTTGACAGAACCTAGTCTTTCCTATAAATGGGTCCAAGCTATAGCAGCTATGGGAGCCTCTACTCCTCTAGACATTGGACCATTCTCTGATTGTGATAGAGAAAGGAACTGAAGAGGAAAACAACAATAGCAACAAAAACAAAGGATCTTTCACACTCTAATTTCTTTGGGGTTTAACTTAAAATGTTTTGTTCAATTTTAACTTAAAAACAGAATGAGGGCCTTCTGGGGCTTTGACTTTTTATTATGAATTTAATAATACAGGCAGTATTCAAAATTTTAATTTATAACATATAAAAATTATATTACTTGGAATAATTGTGTGCTGTCATTTGCATACATCATTATGCCTTCTGCCCAGTATAATGGATAACCCAACTGATGATGTTTTAGGTAAAATGTGGAATAGGAAGTAAATTTTTTAGAAGATTGCAATTTGGATTAGGAATTATTTTCATTTGCAGTCTTCATTTCTTAGCTTTTTGGGACCCAAGTTAACTGTGTGACAGAAGTTCATGAAGATGAATACAGCTGGTATTGTGAGATGTTCTCATGAGGTAGGAACAGCGTTGTTTTCAAAAACTGTTGATCCTAGAGGGCTACAGCTAGAACCACAGCTCTAGTTGACCAGAATATCTGTTTTGAAGCAAAGAAGAGCTAAAGGCACACAACTTGAGAAAGTTAGGACGGACTTTCTCTGTTATCATGGTAGGCTTTCTTCTGTTAATGTTACACATGCTATCGACCACATTCAGTCATTCAAAGGATGGTGAGAAAGAGAGAAGGAAACAGAGTCCATGGCCATGCTTGGATGAATAGAGTCTGTGGCCAGGAACCTGCGAATTGCTAACAGAGATCCAATACTCCTTCCCCAACCTCATGCTCTTAACTGAAAGCTGAGGTTTGACACACAACTGGCAGAAACCTATTTCAAAACCTCACAGTGAACCTCTGAGGATGGCATCACTACCCTCACTTTAAAGATTAGGAGACCATTACTCAGAATTAAACACTACCCCAGAAAATACACAGTAAATGATAACAATTCAAAATGGGATCTGTTTCACTTAAAAGCATCTGCTGTTCCCTCAAGAACTCGCTCTTGTTTTCTTCCCTGACCATATCTCCCGCAACTTAACCTCAAGAATCATTTTTTTTCTCTGTCATCCCATACTGATTAATGTTCAAAATATCATATATTCTCTCCGTTACTCATACCTTTTCACACACTGCCTCTCCTGCCTTTTAACTTAGATTACTCTTACTTCAGCTCTTCACCAACTCTGGTTTGATTTTATTCCGCAAGTCCTCTGCTTCCCTCCAGATGCCCTCCCTCCCCCATGAATGTTGACATCTCTTAGGATAGCTCTTAAGGCACTGACACATGGTAAGTTTCTGATTATAGGTCTACTCACTCTCTTAACTGTATCCGAATATATTTCCTGCACTAGCAGAGTTCTGGGCATATAGTAATTGTTTGGAGTTTGTAGAACAAAGCTTCTTCTCATCCTTCAGCCCTTTGACTTTCATGAAATACTCATACAACTCATCCCAACTGATCCAGCATTTAATAGCATTGAAGAGTTTAGAATCACCTGCAGACATGAGCGAACACTGAGACTCCTTCTACCTAATTTTAGATAATCAGACTAACCAGTGAGTCTCAACTTTGATGACTGAAGGACTATTCTTTTCATGCTTCACTCTTTCACTCATCATCAAAAAGAGGGAAGTGTGAGATCCATGATAAAACATCTCTCCCTTTCCGACACTTGCTCCAAAAAGAAATATTCCTCCTTTGAATCAATTGTAAATATGTACCCTTATATTTATCGGCCATCTCTTTTAAAAGAGGATTAGTCAAACATGATTTTCTCCTAAAGCACATGATTGTCTTTCTCCAATAGATTTGTTTATCTGTCAGTGCTCTTTATTTGGGAATTCACCAATTGGCCCATTATCTCCTGTGTTAAATCAGGGAGCATATGAGAATGCATGAAACATTTCAGAGAACTCATTTTCCATATTGCAGTGGAGAGAAGTGCCTGCTGTCCTCAAAGAGCTCATGAGCTTCTCTGAGCATCTGCTTTATTTCTAGAGTGACTTAATCACCGAGCAAGATCTGGTTTAGAGTTTGGAAATGTTTCAAGGTAGATCATCTCTTTGCACATTTGGGAAGCGTATTCCATGGCATGACACACAGTTTGTCAAATTGTATTCATTTGTGAGAAATCAGTCCTGAAGTTAGACCTCCTTCCCAAAGTTTCTCTTCTGTCATTTCTGAGATTTAAGAAAGGTTTCAAGACCAAGTGCTGTCACTTACATGTAATACTGCACCAGCCACTGGCGATAAATCACACTTGTAACAGCTTGAGGTGCATTTACTCACAGATGATACACATTTTACAATTCATGGCCAGCTTTACAACTCATCTGTTTTGAAGTAGGTCACAAAGAAGTGTTAGCATTTCAAAAACGTATCTGGTATGTATTTTTTTTCTACCAGAAAATTTTGCTATTTTTAGCACCGGAGGGGACTTTTGGGATGATCTCATGCAATCCCTTCATTTTATAGATTAAGAACCTGAGACCTGGGAAGGTTAATTGATTTTCCCTAAGTCCCAGAGCTAGTTAGTAGCAGAGCCAACACCAGAGCCCATCTTTTTCCAGTCTCAAAGGCTCTCTTTCCACTATATCCAGCTGCCTCTAGTCTCTGGCTATGCAAACCAGGCTTCTGAAGTGCATTATTAAAGGATTATCTGTTCCACCCTTAGTGGCTGGGTCAGCAATAAGATTATTAAATTTTTATCTTATGCAGAGCTCTCCAGCCTGGAAGATTCTCATCTGCTAGGCTTAAACTGCCAAAAATATGCACAGGAAAGTAATGACACACAGAATTAAACACTGAAAGCCATTAGCTGGGCAATCCCTGGTACAATCTACAGCCAAATCATGTCTTTTTTTTTTTTTTAAAACATTTCTTCTTTCCACTTATGCATCCATGAAAACGGGCACACAGATAGCCTGGTTTGAACTTTCACAGATAGCTCCTGAAGTGCCTATACTTTGACATCTGCCTAAATGCCAAATGAATCTGCCCTATGATAATGAATACAAAATGAATTAATAATGATATGTGAATCATGAATACAATTTACAGTTCCTCAGACAAAATAGTGGTTTTTTTTTTGTTTTTTTTTAGCAAGCACCTGCATAAACGACCTCCTGGAGATCAGTCACAACCTCTCAGGCTGTCTTCTGGCACACCACCGCCATCTACTGTCGCTGCCTAGAATGTCAGGCTTCCTCAAACCTTGTATCCTGAGCAAGCTCTGCTCTCCATGAGTCCCTGCTCCTTCTCACCACCAAACATGTATTTCTTTATATTTGTTTTAAAAGTCTTTGGCTTTTCGAGGGAGTGTCATCCTTATTTCATCTACCTTTTTAATTTTTTTTTCAATTTATTTATTTTCAGAAAAACAGTATTCATTATTTTTTCACCACACCCAGTGCTTCATGCAATCCGTGCCCTCTATAATACCCACCACCTGGTACCCCAACCTCCCCCCCCCCTCCGCCACTTCAAACTCCTCAGATTGTTTTTCAGAGTCCATAGTCTCTCATGATTCACCTCCCCTTCCAATTTACCCAAATTCCCTTCTCCTCTCTAACGCCCCTTGTCCTCCATGCTATTTGTTATGCTCCACAAATAAGTGAAACCATATGATAATTGACTCTCTCTGCTTGACTTATTTCACTCAGCATAATCTCTTCCAGTCCCCTCCATGTTGCTACAAAAGTTGGGTATTCATCCTTTCTGATGGAGGCATAATAGGGAGTGTCATCCTTATTTCATCTACCTTTTTTAAACAAATAACTTGAAGCTCCTCGGGGCAAAAGTACTTGAGAACTTGCTCTATCATGTGCACAGCCTAAGCACAGTATAATCCCATCCCCAACTCAATGCAGTTCTTTGTTTTAAAAAATAAATAACAATGTGGGTGCCTGGGTAACTCAGTGGGTTAAGCCGCTGCCTTCCGCTCGGGTCCTGATCTCAGGGTCCTGGGATCAAGTCTTGCGTCGGGCTCTCTGCTCAGCAGGAAGCCTGCTTCCCTCTCTCCCTCTGCCTGCCTCTCGGTCTACTTGTGATTTCTCTCTGTCAAATAAATAAATAAAATCTTAAAATAAATAAATAACAATGTATTTATTTCTGTATTGCTACTTTAAATTTACCTTCTTTATGGAATTCCACCAGCTTATCAAACACTCTGAGGCTGTCAGTATTTTCCCTCACAATAAACCCAGCATTTCTAAATTCCACAGACAGATATCATTAAAACTACAGTAGTCCCCCCTTATCTGCTTATATAGACCAAAACCCTCAGAGGATCCCTGAAAGTGCAAATGGTTCTGAACCCTGTATATGTTGTCTTTGCTGTTGTTTTCTATACATATATACCTATGGCAGAGTTTAATCTGTAGATTAAGCACAGTAAGATATTAACAATAACTCAAAATAAAATAGAACAATTATAACTATATACTATAATGAAAGTTATGTAAATGTGTTCTATCTCTCTCAAAATATCTTATTGGACTGTACTCACCCTTTTTCTTGTGATGAGGTAAAATGATAAAATGCCTATGTGATGGCTGAAGTAAGGTGAATGGCATGGCATTCTGATGTAGAGTTCGTCTACTACTGGCCTTCTGAAGATTCTTCAGAGGAGGATCACGTGGTTTTAATGGGGTTGTCCCTGGAAACAACTGCTGATAAAGGGAGCACCCACTGTGTAAGCAATACTGGCTTTATTACCTCCACCCTGTAGTGGACATTGTTGTTTTTCCCCCACTTCCTCCTTTCTGCCCCTACCATCTATTCTTTAACTAGATCTGAATTCTCCTGTTAGAACAAGGGGAGGCTAAGAAATGATTTATTTTTCCAAAAGATCTTTTTGGCTTCTCTGGAGACAAGAGCATAGGGAAAGTGTGTGAGGAAGGAGGAGAGTTAGGAGGGCTATTATGGGAATTCAGAGGAGAGATAACTGGGGTATCAACCCGTACAGTGGTGGTGAAGGCAGTGAGAAGTGACAGAATCTGGGATATGTTTTGAAGGTAAGGTTAATAACCATTGCTGATAAATTAGATTTGATGTAACAGAGAAAGAGAAGACTTGAATCTGAAATCTCGATTTTTGTCCTGAACACCTTATTTGAAGAGGAAACCAGAAGTTTTGTTTTCAACAATTTGAGATTCCTACTTGACATTCAAATAGAATTGTCGGGTGATAGGAGTCTTTACGGCACACTGATTTACTTCTGTGAAATTACTCTTTCCTATTCTGTGTAGTCCAGGCAGGACTGTAAATAAGGACTTGTTTTTTTAAAGATTTTATTTATTTATTTGACAGACAGAGATCACAAGTAGGCAGAGAGGCAGGCAGAGAGAGAGAGGAGGAAGCAGGCTCCCTGCTGAGCAGAGAGTCTGATGCGGGGCTCGATCCCAGGACCCTGGGATCATGTCCTGAGCCGAAGACGGAGGCTTAACCCACTGAGCCACCCAGGTGTCCCAGGACTTTTTTTTTTTTTTTTTTAAAGATTTATTTATTTATTTAGAAAGAAAAAGCAGAGGAGGAGGGGCTGAGGGAGAAGGAGAGAGAGAATCTTAAGCAGACTCCCCACTAAGCATGGAGCCCGGCATGGGGCTCAATCTCATGGCTGGGAGACAATGACCTGAGCTGAAACAAAGAGTCGGACACATAACCAACAGAGCCACCTAGGCGCCATCTTTGTGTATAGTGTTATAGTAGAATTGTAGACAAATTTGCTATGTTTGAAATAAGCAAACAAACAAACAAACAAACTAAATAAAAAGTGGACTATCGGTTTCCCTCATGGACAGTTCAGAAGAACTATGTAACTCTTTACCCAGTGACCTAGTTCATACGAAGGAAGTGATTTTGCAAACAAACCCCTCTGCCATCTTTGGATTCTTCCTTTTGCTTTGCATGCTCTGATTCTGATATGGAAAATTGAAATGAAAATGAAAATGAACATGATTGACTCTCTCCTCATCTGTGCCATGTGGGAACTTGACCCTAATCTCGAAGGCCTCCCTGCTCTAACCTTCTGACTCAGTGATGGCGCATAACTAAAATAGACCATGTATTTCTTTGTACTAGGGCAACCTATTAAAACTCAGTCCATTCATTTTCCAGATTACAGTTTTCACAATCATGTCATCTTTAAAAGTATTTGCTAAGATTTAGGAATAAAGAATGTTGTTGCCAAGTAACCAGACCCATAGAAAAAATGAGTTAGGCGGTACATAGCAGAGAATGAAAATACAAATTTCAAAATAAGTTCTTCAAAATCACCATCAAGAGTATGGTTCATGTGTCCAAATTCCAGTCTCCTTGGTAAGATACAACCGTATTTGAATTTTCAAATCAAGTGTTGAGATTACATAAAAGGAGAGGAGCAGATAAGTAATGTCATCTCACTCCTGTAGTCATATAGTAACTGAATATTTCCACAGCAGTATATTGAGAAAAACCCAACGCTGGTCTTTCATTAATTCATTTACCAAATCTATAAAGAAAGAATAAATTATAAGAGGTGTTGTGATATGCATTGATTGAATAAAATCATTTAACACTAGGAAAGTCGGTGTATACAGAAATAAACTTTTATAGGAAAAAGATGTAACAGGTAATTCATTATAAGTAGAAAACATTACTAATTTTATCATATTTCCCATTTACTTTTGGTAAAATCACACAGTTCTGGAAATTTCACCTTGCCTTTCGTAATCTTTTCTACTGTCCCTAGGTACTTAATGCATCCATTTCTTCCTTCTTGTTTCTAAACTCTTTTCTACCTGTCCATCAAATCTCGATTCTGCAGATCACAGCACAAATTTCATTTTTTTCTTCTTTTTTCCTAGACAAAAGGAGCCTCCTCATTTGATCCTTCTCCTGAAATAGAGAAAAGAGAATTTAATAGCTTTAACAAAATCATACAATACATTTTGCAGTGCTGACAAAATTTTATACTATACACAAAATACTCCATGTAGTTCTCCAGGGTTTTTGGCATTTCCAATCTCCATTGATGTGGTTAAAATTTATGCCTTTGCATGGAAATGGCCATGCAAAGAAGGAGCAGTGTGAACCAAAACTCCCTGGCATAGAAGCATTTCTTAGGTAACATGTTTTCAAATTTTTTTCAATCTAGAATCAGATACCAATTACAAATCCAAGTTAAAAATGCCTAAAATGTATTTAGGAATAAATAATATACATTTTTCAATTGATTTTATGTTCTATGTTACATCTCAAGTTTGCCACTACATATATTAAAAGAAAAAACATGTAATACAGATCCCACCAAATTTCTTCAGCACAAAAAGGCAAGTATAATATGGTGGAGTCTGTGGGAGTTACCACTATTTATCCCCTAAAGTAAACCCCCCTCACGTCATTGTAGTGGAATGTTTAGCTCAGCACATGGTCATTTAGAATAAAGATTACATTTTCAAGCATACCTTGTTGCAAGGTATGTCTATGTGATTAAGTTCAGGGCAATGGAGTATAAAGGAAGTGGTAGATGAACATTCCAGATTGTGCCTTTAAGAAGGGAAAGAGTGTGCTCATGCATTCACATTGCATTCTTGGCTGCTGTGAATAAGTGATGGAGAACCTCATGAACTCTGCAGATAAGTGCAATCCCTTTGAAATGGGGAGCAGAAAGACAGAAAGATCCTGGATCACTGATGTCTTCATAAAGCAGTGTCATCACACCCGCTTAACTTCTTTCTTAGCACGAAATCAACTTGCTTAGTGAATTTTATTATTTTGGATCTCTGCTTCAGATGGCAATTTCATATCCCAAGAATACGATGTCTATTTCTGCCAGCAAAGGTATACCTCCTCCAAATTCTGTTTACATAAATGCTGTTAGAAGTTTGCCTTTCAAAGTGTAACAGGTGAATCTTTAGCACTTGAATATGCTGAATAAAGAAATAGCCAGTAGAGCTATTCTAGGGTGTTACCTGATGACTCTTTTTATGATGTTAATGTATACCCTGGGCCACTCACTACAAAGAGGGAATATTACATAAACTAGGTAAAATTACACCTTGCCTGTCTCTCTGGAAAAAAAAAATTTCATTTAAATTGCTCACGAACAGAGCAATCATTTCATTATAGTTTCACACAAAGGGTTTTCATTACTCATCTATTGTATACAAGTCCTATAGTTGTCTATATATTTGAAGAGAAACAAATGCCCAGTTGAATCAAGGTAGATCCAGATTTCAAAATAACCTTAAAGTCAAGTGGTTGTAAAACGCTGGGCAAATTATCTAACCTCACTAGGCCCCAATTTTCTCATAGTAAAAGAGGATAATGTTGATTCCTAACTCCTAGGGTTATGAGGATTGAACAAGACAAGAACCATTACAAAATGTGTACATAGAGAAATCATTCATGGTATGTTCACTAGTTTAATTGTTGATACTGCTGCTGTTATGATTACTGTATAGGATACATATATACACACAGTGTACAAAGTAATGAAGCAGACCTTGTTATTTGAGGGATTTGTCAACTGAGAATGGAGATCAGATCATTTCTCATTAGTTATAATAAAAAAGTATAAATTTCACTCAAAATTCCCATAACAGTTGTAAGCAAGCATTTATTACTGGCTAGGAATATTAGATGTTTTATGAAGGGATAGCATTTTAATTGAATTTTAATTGAATACTGAATGATAAGAAAACTCTTCATAGGAGTTCCTGGTAGCTCAGGAGGTAAAGCCTCTGCCTTTGGTTCTGGGATCCAGCCCCTCACTGGGCTCCCTGCTGAGCAGAAAGTCCATTTGAAGATTTTCCTTCCCTGCCCCCACCCAGCGCAGGCATGCTCACTCTCTCTCAAGTAAATAAAATAAATCTTAAAACAAAAGAAAATGTAGTTTAAAAAAGAAAGAAAGGGGGTACCTGGTGGCTCAGGCAGTTAGGCATCTGCCTTTGGTTCAGGTTGTGATCCCAGGGTCCCGGGATGGAGACCCACATCAGACTCCTTGCTCAGGGAGGGACCCTGCTTCTCCCTCTGATGAAGTTCTAGAACCTAGGTCGGGTTCGGTGGGGTGAGGTTCGGAGCCGACGGCTAAAGAAAGAATTCTTAAGACGTCTCTGGTGCAAAAAGGTGGTTTATTAGAGCACGGGGACAGGACCCGTGGGCAGGCAGAGATGCGGCCGCCCCGAGTTGTTAGGGTAGGCGTGTTATATACCTTGCGGTTGGGGGGAGGTGGTGAAGGGATGGGAGATTTCGACAGAGCTCTCACGTGCTAAGGTGGGCCTACAAGGTGCCGGGGGGAGTCCTTGCCCTTATGGCTTGATCAATGTCGTTTTTAGGTCAGGCATTAACATTAAGATAGTTGGGAGATTCTTAGTGGGGCATTATGACCCTGCTGTCATTCACATTCCCTTCTACCTCAGTCTCCTCCAGTTTATGGTGGGGAAGGGCACATCAGGGCTTCAGGACATGGGAGTTATTTGCCTCTGGAAATTTGTGCTATTGATAAGGTAACCTCCCTGTTTAGATCTCTAGGATACCTGTAGAGCAAGGGAGATTCCTGTTCTGCAAGATCGCGATCCCTGCAAGTTAACTATTTATCGTTTTATGGCAGTCAGGGGTGCCTGAGGAATGCTACACATATGGAGGGGAGCGGGTGAAGAGGGGGTGCAAGGCGCCAGCTTCTACTCTGTCCTCAGCCAGCCTCCTGCTCCCTCATCACCTCTGCCTGCTGCTTCCCCTGCTTGTCCTCTCTCCCCACCTTGTAATACGCTCTCTCTCCCAAATAAACATTTTTTTAAACATTAAAAATAAATAAATAAATAAATAAATAGGAGGGGGCACCTGGATAGCTCAGTTGGTTAGTCATCAGACTCTTGATTTCAGCTCTGGTCTTAATCTCAGGGTCCTCAGTCATGATCTCAGGGTCATGAGATCAAGCTCTGCCACTCCCAACCACCAGCCCACTGCCCAATAAATAAAAAAATAAAATTTAAAAATAAAAAAGAAAGGGAGATTTAAAGAAGATAACATAAAGTGACAAAGAGTGAAAGTAAGTATTTTGTCACGCCCATCAGAATCAGATCCTCAGAAGTGAACTGAAGAGCCAAAGCTAAACGTTCTTCCCTTGTTCTTATAGCCAGATTAAAAAGAAAACCAGAAGCCATCAGCTTCCTGGACATCACATAAAAAGTGGCACACAGACATCAATGGAATAAAATTGAACTAATGCTTAGGTAGCCTAGATTTCTACATCTGATTTATATGGAATGTAATTTATAGCTACATAAATACAAATTGGTCTCCTTTCCAGTGAAGTAGATTGAGCATTTGGTGGTAAATTAAAAATAAACATTTTGTTAGCCACAATTTCTGTGGAATAACAGCAAATTTTGCTGTGCAACCACAGGTTGACCTCCAATTTTGAGATAAGGGGTCTGGATCTCCTGAAAAATAGTCCAAGGTAGTTGAAATTCTGAAAACAGAGAACATATGGCATAGTGTTATTTCCAGGACCATAGGATTTATTTCATTATCTGCATTTTATGCTTTTTAATGTTTCTCCCAAGAACTTATATGGTTAGGAAAATTATAAAAGAAAACTAAAGCAAGAAACACAGAGACTTAGGAATAAATTTGGTCAATGTGGAAGATAGAAAAAATAACTCAAAAATAATTTTATTTGTACTCTATCCTTTCAAATTACTTCTGTCCATACTGTGCATAATGACTATTGATATCGAGGCACCAGCAGTCAGACAGGTCCAAGAAAAGTTCTAAATAAGAATCTGTTATGATCAGAGTATTCATAAATTTCCTGTTTTATGTTCAATCTAATACTTGTGATTCCCCCACATGTTCCAAATGTTAAACAAATGTTTAAACAATATTGAGAAAAGGTGGGGATTCTAGAATAATATATAAGATTGAGCAAAAGAGGTATTTGACTTATCTAACTCCCAAGATCCATTAAGATGATAATAAATCAATGCCACTAATAATAGAAAGAATAAAACTATCAGAGCAGAGAGAACTAAAAGTATAAGAAGACCCATATCCAAGAGATTGTAAGAAATTGAAATGTATTGAAGACAGAGAGGGTAGGATACTGATGACTAATGCAGCCAGCTAATAAAAGTTAAAAATCAAAGGCTCCTAAGGCAAATAAGCCCAGGAGTTCTGCAGAACCCTATAGAGATGTAGTCCTCTGAAACTATTATGAGTTATGCAATGGGCCCAGAAACAATGGAATTAATTGAAGAATTATAGATAGAAGCATGACTTCCCCAATCCAACCTTCATATGCACAAAATCCCAAGAGGCAGGCTCCCAGGAAACATACATACATAAAACAAAAACAACAATTACCCCAAGAAAACCAGGCCAAGAAACCAGGCAGAAGTGCACTAGAAAAGTCAGTGGGTGTTGACAAAAAAGAACAAAACCTAATGACCAGCTCCCAACTATCCTAAAAGCCAGATAACTCTTCCCACTTAACACATATATAAAATTCTTATGTTTTTAGGATTTCATGTTTGTTGGTTGGTTGGTTGGTTTTTGTTTTTGAGTTTTGAAATGGCCTTTAACAACTCTGTTTTATGTGTGGAGGTGCAAAACATATTGACTAGTTCATTCAGCAACCATTCATTTGTCCAAAAAAAAAAATAAATAAAAGCATGAGAAAAAAAAAATAGAAGACAGAATTACTAAAAACAGTTTAATTTATCTAAAAAAACAAAGATCAGAGGCAGCTATAGAGAAATATGAAGACTTGTGTTTGCTAATAATGACTTTGATATCTCCTATTACCATTCTCCTATTACACTGAATGTGAGTTATTTCCCAAGGTGATCAACTGTGAACACGGGAATGAATAAGACATGGCCTTGACTTTCAAGAATTTACTGTCTAGGGAAAGTAGCAGACCCAGTAATGCTGCTATAGGGGTATCCCGTGTGCCGCAGGAAATGGAGAAAAGGATGGGAACCTCAAATGGCTCAGTGAATAGGATGATTAGGAAACCAAGCTTTCCAGAGTTTTTCCTTGAAGTGTCTAATATAGAGACTGAATTTTTTAAAATAAAACATAAACCTAAGAAAAACACTTCAAGCCTCTTGAGGCAGAACAAAAAGATTGTGGAATAAAGCCAGAACTTAGTAACATGATATAGTGGCTTCAAATTTTAATATTCACGTTGTATCAGAACAGCACTTTCAATAAGAGAAAAGAATGTGTCTCCGCCATATGCTTCTTACGTACTCCTCTAGTAACATTATCCTTCCCTTCATGTTTTCACTTATACTCTGTCATTTTCCTCATTGGCTCACATCAGAATACCTTGAACAAAGAAGACACCCAATACATGTTTATTGAATTACTGAATTAGTTAATAAATCAACTAAAAAAACTTAAAAACCAATGTATCAACAAATCTAACAGTTTCACTGAGTTCTTTACAAACAAAAGATGTGACATAGGATTCTGGTCATTGCTCTTCTATTCAGTCACTTTGTTATATTATCCACCTTCTTTAAAATATTGCCATTAAAAAAGAATATTGTCTTTAAACTATTTTAAGCCACAAATATTAAAAAAGATAAAACTAGGGTACTTAAGGGCCTTCAGATATGTAAGACAGAATTTGTTTTATCTTTACCATTATCATTTTAATAGGACATTCTTCAACCTTCTTTCAAATTCTCCAGATTTCAGTTTCTGTGAGTTTTTTATTTTATTTAATTTTATTTTTTCAGTGCTCTAAGATTCATTGTTTGTGCTCTATACCCAGTGCTCTGTGCGTATTCCTTGGGATTTTTAATGAGAATTTTGGAGCCATGGGTTTTTATCTGCAATGACTACTACTATTATTATACACAATATTGTGTAAAACCAGTTACAAATATATAAACTCTGACTTGTCACTAAAGAAGTTCTATCTTAGGGGCGCCTGGGTGGCTCAATGGGTTGGGCCGCTGCCTTCGGCTCGGGTCATGATCTCGGGGTCCCGGGATCGAGTCCCGCATCGGGCTCTCTGCTCAGCAGGGAGCCTGCTTCCTCCTCCTTCTCTCTGCCTGCCTCTCTGCCTACCTGTGATCTCTCTCTGTCAAATAAATAAATAAAATCTTTAAAAAAAAAAAAAAAAGAAGTTCTATCTTACAAAATTTACCATGAGTGCAGTGTTTACAGCATATAGAATAATTTTGCAGTACTGTATTTTTGGTATTTTTTCCAAGAGTTTTATTAATAAATAACTACCATTTATAGAGCAGTTACTATGTTACAGACACAAGCCTATGTACTTTTTTAATACAATTTGAATCATTTTTATAACAACCCTGCAAGTTAAGAATTTTTTATTCCCATTTTTCAGATACTATGCTGAAATTCCACTGAGTTTTCTAGCCAACGTCATAAGATTGAAAGGAACAGAACTGTCATTTGTAATGAAAGCCACTGTCTGATACTTGAAACTTATTTCTCCAAACTCATTATTTATTTGATGTGCCCTAGGCAATGTATATAAAATTGCCCCATATTATTAGCAGCATCTAATTATGATTATAATCTTAAAGACAACATGCTTTGCATTACACACAGAGAATCTATTTATTCAGCCAAATAGTTCATTAGTGTCATAGCTGACAGCTCACCTTTCTCCTCACAGCACCAAGATTGTCAATCAGACGCAATGCTTCCATTTACACCTGTATCCCATTATTTGAATAATATCCACACAAGTTCAACTCCTACCATTTCAATTTATAGGAGCCAGTACCATGTTACTGACATGTGTAGGTGGTTCGGATATTTCAAGAGAGAAATATAATTAGGAAAATAGGCTATATTTTATTTCTGAATCCTATAGGCATTCTATTTTATATTTTAAATTACATTTTACTAATACATACACGTCTTTTACGTGGAAAGAATATTCATTGACCCACCTAGAAGTAGGCTTAAAAAAATTGAAGGATTTGTTACAACATGAATTTTGATATGTCACACAACACATGCTGCATCTCTCTGGAATCCAGTGATTACATATGAGAAGTTTAGGCTGCACATTTTGCTTATATGTCAGGCGTAGTCCTATTTCTCAGTAACGTGATAATAAAGTCTCCTTTGTCTTTTCACTTGTATTAGCACTTCCTTAATATATTCATGCTAGCGGTGACCTTAAATGAGGGTTATGCCCACAATTACAATTATATATTTAGAAGAAATTAATTCTGTTTTTTTTAAATTATTCATTGCATCATTATTTTCTCTATTTCTTTTCAGCTTGAGTCCTGACATTTCACAGTATCTTTACCACCAGCAGACTTTCAGGATACCAGGCACAGTAGCAAAGACTCGCAAGGACAACCTTCTTCCCAGGGCTGCCATTGCATGGAGGTCACGAATGTGATCCTCTCATACAATATCTTCTCAACCATATCGCTAAGAAACTCTTCTTTCCCGTTTCCCTGTAAGAACCTCTGATACTTCATTGTAGGTATGGAGCCACAGGTCTAAGCAAAATCATATTTTCCATTCAGTAACTGAATCTCCTTCAAAGAAGTACTTAAAAGCTTTAGAACATATGCTCCCCAGAGAGATGGTAAAAGTAATTCCATTTACATCTCTGCCAGCACTCTAAAAACTCAGCCTATTGGACTGAGTGCTCAAACGTGGCCCCCATCCCCACACCCTCTGTCTCTCTATGTCTCTATCTCTGGCTCTTCTCTCTCTCTGTCTCTCCATCTCTCCTCCCTTAATTTTACTTCATCTAAATACTTCCGTTCACCCACCAGTCAGTCAGATTTAATCTTACATTTTCAAACAGCTGAGGAAAATAGGGTTAAATATGAACATCTCAGATTCAAAGCTATTTTCAGAATCTGCTTGGAACATTTGCTTTTGAAAATGATATCCATGTATAAGGAAAATTAGTAAGTAAACTTGTTTACCAGTCACATGATTTGAGTCATCCAAGTCTCACAAAATATCTGCTTCGATCCCAACTGATTCTTCTAAACACAACAAAGCTTCCAGGCTACTGACCTTGGTAATGCGGTAAAATTTAATCTTTAATGAAAACTTAGTCTTCCAAATTAATAAATACAGCTCCCTATGACTGTTTCTACTCAAAGATTGAGAAGATAGCCATTCACACAATATAATTCAAAGGACTCTAAAGAAATTAGTTATCCAAAAATATTTCTTCCCCCAGAACAATGACATTTTTCCAGGAATGTCTCTGCTTACTCTTGGACTAAACCATTGTGCTCTCAAAAGGTTCTCCTAAAATGAAAATTCATTTCATGAGTCAGGACTTATTAGGACTTTCCAATTCATTTATTTGAAAGTACTATTGAGAACTAGAGGAGCCAAATGACACGAGATGTAAATCGGGAATATTCTAACTGACAAAATTTGAAAGTTTCAGGACGCTGTTTAGAGAGGGCTTGTCCCATATATAATACGAAATGTATAATGCGGGACCAGATGCTTCCAGTATGTCCCTTGAGAAAGGATACCAAATGATGAAAGTTGTCTCATTCACAGTCTATTGGTCTCCAGAAGTTTAAACTCACAATAATTCACTGAGTAGTATCAGATTGTGTAGAGTTTGCCTGGCCAAGAATATTTGTTCTTTTAAGATACATGAAAATATCTAATTTCTAACTAAGGCTGAAAAACAGAAGCAGAATCTTATGGAAGAGTATTCTAGCCCTCAGTATGTGTGAATCAGAAATTTTTAAGTTTTCACCACTGTGGACAGTGGAAGAGACGTTAAATTCACTTTTTCTCAATTCATCCGTCTGTAAAATTACTATTCTGATTATTAAACATTTCTAAAGTCTTCACAATGTCCTGAGCACTGAATATAACATGTATAAAGACATTGTTTGTGCCCTCTAGGAGTATAATGAAGCTTACCACTGACTTCTAGGAATGTCTTAGGGATTGAAATACTATTTTAAAGTGCCAAGAGCTATTCAGAAGAAATGTACTGTATAATTACAAATATTATTATAGATGAATGGAGATGTTCCATTAAACACTAGAATTGGTTACCAAGGGAGTTTACGGAGTCTTCTTCCCTGGAGAGTTAAAAAAAAAAATCAACTACATATACATGTGCTTGGGATGGTTTAGGTGGCACTGTGCCTAGCACAAATTGGGAGAATTTTAAGTGAAATAAACAATGAACTCTCAAATTGTACTAGTGTTAGCATCATGTAAAGAATAAAGTTGAAAAGAGGTAAGCTAATAAACAATTAAACTAGAAAACAGAATAAAGCATAAGCTCCAACTGAGTTAGGAATTAGAAGATGAGCACTTAGCTTAAACAGAAGACTGTCGGGGCACCTGGGTGGCTCAGCCATTAAATGTCTGCCTTCAGCTCAGATCATGGTCGCAGGGTGAGCTCAGGTTATGAACCCAGGGTCCTGGGATAGAGCCTCCCATGGGGCTCCCTGCTCAGTAAGAAGCCTGCTTCTCTCTCTCCCTTTCTCTGTGCTTGTGTAACCTCTCTCACTGTGTCTTTCTCTGTCAAATAAATAAATAAAATCTTAAAAAAAAAAAAAAAAAAAACAAGAAGACTGTCCGTTTAACTAATTGCCAAGTATCCTCCATCTTTCTTTCTTTTCTTTTTTTTTCTTCTTCTTCTTTTTTTTTTTTTCCCCTTCTGAAACATCCCGAATATGTTTAAGGGCAAAATTTACCATTAAAAAAAAAGGCAAGGAAATATATTCTCATCACTGAGGCTTAATGGGGTATTTAATCAGATGACATTATGGGAATAGCAACCTGAAATATTTCAAAAATGAGGTATTCTGAATTAATATTTTTTTAAATAATCAATCCCTGGTAACAATTAATCAATTATTATAATATTTGAATTTAAGGTATTCTGGAAAAACTACTTCTAAAACTTACAGCATCTATCCCACCTTGAGCAAGCCCAGTGAAATATATATAACTTAGCATATGGTAATAGTTGATCCTTAGAAAATAAAGATTTAAAAAAGTTTTTTCAATTATTCAAAGACATCCAATATTATATTTTTCTACAGGTTTAGATACAGATTCACTCAGAGATAGGATTATCTAAAAAGAACCCAACGAAAATGCTCAACAATATTAACAGCAATATTAAGAAAGTCCTTGATGTGAGCTTATTTGGGGTCATTTGTTTCTTTCTTATAAAATCTTAATAAAAGATGAGCAACCGCCTGACCTTCAGAGAAGGATAACACGACAACCTGTTGGCAGAATTAATTATTGACTCAGAGGCTGTGAAATAGCCTTCAACTGAAATATTTTCACAATCTCTAGAAGCTCTTCTGCTTCCCTGGCATTATCACCATGGTGAATTGACAGGAGTGTTTAAAACATTATCTATTATTTCTGCATCAGGAGCCCAGTGGACTGGGTCAATCGCCTTGTCAGTTTCAACTCGCTCCTCTGTCTGACTTGTATAAAGACGCATACTGAGGTAGAAAGAGCGTTGGTCTAGGAAACAGAAAACCTGGATTCTAGAGCTTTGCTCTGTAGTCTTGAAAGTAGCTTTATTTCTCTTGGTTGTAATTTTGTCATGTATAAAGTAAAGAAGTTGCATTAAAGAATTACTTAGGTCCCATCTACTGCACAGACTTAAAATTCTATGATGCACTGCATTCCGTGCAATGTTAAAGGAAAGCAAAGTCCTTCCCAAGGAGTTCCTTTGTCCACGAGGCTACTGTATGACTTTGCAAAGTATTTCTGTTGAAGCCTTTATTATAATTTAAGATATCAAAATGTACAAGTCAGAGGTGAACCATATGGAATCCAGGCTATAGACACTTTTTGTTGGTTTGTTCTTTAAAAAAGAATAATCAAGTGTATAATTCTTAAAAAAAAAAAAAAGATAGGAAAAATTAACATAAAATCACGATTTGGTCTTCTGTTGAAAGTGCTAAGTACTTTGAGTACATGGATCTCATGGCATCAGTCTATTACCACTAGGTAATTCTTGCCGTGTTAATTGTGATATGTGCTCTATTATTTGCCATTCTTTCCACTACATCATTTTTGTTCTCTGCCTGGCCCTATAAACATTTATGTCTGTGAATGCATGTTTATGTATTTATCTCCAATACTAAACAATGGGCTTTTCCAAGGAAAATAACTTATCTTGATTCTTTGCCATAGGCAGTTAGCTGCTTATGCATTCTATGCTTTTCTAAAAAGAGAACCTTAATTTTATTTAGAGGATTGTCTACCCTAATAAAATAGTGTTGCAGGCTACCTTGTGTCTTGTGAAGTTCAAGCCAATGAGAAGGAAGACAAAGTCAACAGGTTAGTTCACACACACACACACACACACACACACTCAGCTGGCCCACGTATTATCCATTCATATTTTATATTTCTTTTATCTTCTTATTTAAAACTCTGACACAAAGCCTACTTGATAGTAGCGATCTTGAAACTCTGAGGACCAAATCCATACATTAAGATGGCAATAGGAAAAATGGCGGGAACATCGGTTTCTGATTGCATTCTTGCAGTTGACCCAGACCTTGACAGTCATCCTGTTGAATAGAAAAATAAACCCCTGTCTGAATGAAACACCATAAGCAAGCCTTCTGTTTATTAATGCCAGTTGCATCCCTAACAACTGTACCTTCATTGAATTCCAAGTACGTGGTAGTTGATTATTACAATGGGTGTATGCTTACTACTGTCAGGTACTATGCTAAATGTTTTACATGATTTAATTCTCCCAATTACCTCATAAGACAGGTAACATTATACCCAATATACGGACTAGCCATAGAGGGGATAAATATTTTTTCCCTAAGTCAAACCATTCTCTAAAATGAATGATAAATATTTTATCTAAATTTGAAAGAAATCCAGAGGAGTGTATCTGAAAGTATAAACATCTCACTCACCTTCATGAACCCATAAAAATAAGATACCATTTCCACTAACATTTAATGCATGTTCGTAAGTCCAGATATCAGCTGGGCCCTTAGAACCTTTTAGCTTTCTTATACTGTTTCTCAAGCAGTCTGTGCTCTCATTCTCAGAAAGGACAAATTCACATCTTTGACTCTTTTGTCAAATCATCAATATCACCCTCTGTCTCTGACTCTTCATAGAGAAAATGCAATATTGCTTCCATCTATTCTTACCTACTCTGGCTTCCTGACTTTTGAACTGATGAATTGTCCCTATTATTACCAGGTCAAACCCACCAATAGTGCTCAACATTTCTTCCCTGATTTGCAATCTGAAGCATGTTCTGTAGTCATATGCTTCCTCTCCTATGGTACTAATTTCCTTTTTTGTCAGAGAGTAGGCATACTCCATTCTTTTGTTATTAACAAGAAATTTCCTTGATTCCTTCCACTTCCTCCAGTCACTGATTCAAAGTTATTAACTATTGCTTATCTTCCAGTCACTGATCTGAAGTTACTCTTCTATTCGCTACTTCCTTCTTTACATTCTGTCTTCAATCCTCTTTAATTAGTCTTTCAGCCCATCCACTCCTTGAAAATATTCCAGTCAAGATCTAAAGCAAATTCTGACTTAACAAGTCCAATGGTCAATTACCAGGTCTCAGACTTCCTCAGCAGGTTTGACACCGTTGGTTCTTCCTCCTTTTCGAATCCCTAACTTCACTAGGCTTTGAGAAAAATTTTCTTCCTATTTTAGTACAGTAAAGTACTCTCTGCTGGCTTTGCCTTAGTCCCCTGACCTTTAAGTATTTCATTTAATTTTGCCCTTCATCCCTTCTCTACCTACATTATATCTCTAGATGAACAAATCCAGTCCAATGGTATTAAATGTAACTTTATAGCAATGATACCCAGTTTTTATCTCAAACTCAGACTTTTCTCCTGAGATGGACTGATATACATAGCTCTCTTTCTGACAATTCCACTAGGCATATCCAACTTAACTTGTCTAAAGTCACCCATTGATTCTCTGCTTCTTCCCAAATGCTCTTCATCTCAATATTGCAAGTGATATTCAAATAATTGTTGCAAACCAAGAACTTATAAGCCATCTTTGATTTCTTTCTCTTTTTTTTTTTTTAAGATTTTATTTATTTATTTGACAAACAGAGAACACAAGAGAGAACAAGCAGGGAGAGCAGCAGAGGGAGAGGGAGAAGCAGGCTCCCCGCCGAGCAGGGAGTCCAATGCCAGGCTCATCCCCGGTCTCTGGGATCATGACCTGAGCTGAAAGCGGACATTTGACTGAGCCACGAGGTGCCCTTGATTTCTTTCTTCATCCTTTCTTACTACCACTTCTTACTACCTCCACCAAAATTAGCCTTAACCAAATTAGCATCATTGATTAGTTGGGTATACACCACAAGCTTGCTTTTTTTTTTAGATTTTATTTATTTTTTTGAGAGAGAGAGAGAAAGAGTAGGGGGAGAAGCAGAGGGAGAGAGACAAGCCGACTCCATGCTGAGAGTGAAGCCTAATGTGGGGCTCAATCCCCTGACCCTGAGATCATGACCTTAGCCAAAATCAAGAGTCACTTGGCTAACCAAATAAGCCAGCCAAATGCCTTTATGCCAAAGCTTTTTATGTAGTTTGTCTACAAACTATATGTATGTAAATTCTATGTAGTTTAAGTAGTTTGTCTCCTTTCCATTCTTTCCTTTTGTCTCTATCCTTAATAATGATTATGCCACATTTGTGTTCATAGCTCTTCAGAGATTTTCTTTCTTATTTAGAACAATAATGAAGATTCTTGTTATAGTTTATAGGATCCTACTAGATCTGGCTTCTGCCTACATATTTTTTAAATTTTTATTATTTTTTAAAATTTATTTTCAGTGTTCCAGAATTTATTGTTTATGCACGACACCCAGTGGTCCATGCAATACATTCCCTCCATGATACCTACCACCAGGCTCACCCAACCTTCCACCCCCTCCTCCTCCAAAACCCTCAGTTTGTTTCTCAGAGTCCAGAGTCCACAGTCTCTCATGGTTTGTCTCCCCTTCTAATTTCCCTCAACTCACTTCTCCTCTCCATCTCCCCATGTCCTCCATATTATTCCTTATGCTCCACAAATAAGGAAAACCATATGATAATTGGCTCTCTCTGCTTGACTCTCTCTGCTTGACTCAGCATAATCTCCTCCAGTCCCATCCATGTTGACACAAAAGTTGGGCCTTCATCCTTTCTGTTGGAGGCATAATATTCCATAGTATATATGGACCATATCTTCTTCATCTATTCATCTGTTGAGGGCATCTTGGCTCTTTCCACAGTTTGGCGATTGTGGTCATTGCTGCTATGAACATTGGGGTACATATGGCCCTTCTTTTCACTACATCTATATCTTTGGGGTAAATACCCAGTAGTGCAATTGCAGGGTCATAAGGTAGCTCTATTTTTAATTTCTTGAGTAATCTCCACACTGTTCTCCAAATATGCTGCACCAACTTGCATTCCCACCAACAGTGTAAGAGGGTTCCCCTTTCTCCACATCCTCTCCAAGACATGTTGTGTACTGTCTTGTTAATTTTGGCCATTCTAACTGGTGTAAAGTGGTATCTCAGTGTGGTTTTGATTTGAATCTCCCTGATGGCTAGGGATGATGGACATTTTTTCATGTGTCTGTTAGCCATTTGTATATCTTCTTTGGAGAAGTGTCTACTCATGTCTTCTCATTTTTTGACATATCTAATACAGTTTATTTTGGGGTTTTGTTTTGTTTTGCTTATTTATTATTATTATTATTTATTTTATTTATTATTGTTGTAATAAATATATATTATTATAAATACATTATTAATTATTATTATTTATTATCATTTGCTTATTTTAAAATTTTAATCCCAGTATAAAATAGAGTTTATTTTTGGAGCAGCTGTAGGTCCACAGCAAAATGGAGCAGAAGATACAGAGATTTTCCCATATGCCCCATGCCCTCACATATATATATAAACTTCTCCATAATTAACATCCCTCATAAAAGTGGTGCAACCATTACAACTGATGAACCTACAATGGCATATCATAATCACTCAAAGTCTGTAGTTTACATTAAGGTTCCCTCCTGTTTTTTGTACATTCTATGGATTTGGACAAATGTATAATTCCATGTATCCATCAATACAGATTAGTTTCATTGCCTTAAAAATCCTTTGTACTCCACCTACTCTTTCTTCCTCCTCCTAACTACTGATATTTTTACTGTCTCCAAAGTTTTGTTTTCTCCAGAATATCATATAGTTAGAAACTTTGATTATGTTGTAGCCTTTTCAGATTAGCTTCTTTTACTTAGTAATATGAATTTAAGACTCCTCCATGCTGTCTCATGGCTTGATAGCTCATTTATATTTTTTACTTTTTTTTTTAAGATTATTTATTTGAGAGAGATGGAGACAAAGAGTATAGGGAGAGGGGTAGAGGTAGGAAGAGGGAGTCTCAAGCAGACTTCATGCTCAGTGCAGAGCCCAATGTGGGGCCTGATCTCATGACCCTAAGACCATGATCTGAGCAGAAATCAAGAATCAGATGCTTAACTAACTGAGCCACCCAGGCACCCCTCATTTATTTTTAATATTGAATAAAATACCATTGCCTGGATGTACCACTGATTATTTTTCCATTCATTTACTAAAGGGCATCTTGGTTGCTTCCAACTTTTGGTAATTATGAATAAAGCTGGTATAAACATACACATGCAGGATTTTATGTGGATTTAAGTTTTCAACTCTGGCCAAGGAGCATGGCTGGATCATAGGGCAAGAGTATGTTTACTTTTGTAAGAAATCTCCAAACTGTCTTCCAACATGGCTGTTCCATTTTGCAGTCTCACCAGCAGCGAATGAGAGTTCCTATTGTTCCACATCCTTGCTAGCATTTGGTATTGTCAGTGTTCTGGATTTTGGCCATTCAGATAGGTGTGTAGTGATATCTGGTTGTTTTAATTCACATTTGCCTAATGACATATAATGTTGAACATCTTTTCATATGCTTACTTCCAATCTGCATGTCATCTTTGGTAAGGCGTCCATTAGGTTTTTGATTCATGTTTTAATTGTGTTGTTTTTCTTATTGTTGATTTTTAAGAGGTTTTTTTTTTTGTATATTTTGGATCATAGTCCTCTATTAGATCTTTTGCAAATATTTTCTCTATTCTGTGGCTTCTTTTTTTTTTCTTTTTGACAGTGTTTTTCTCACAGGATTAATTTCTTTATCTTAATGAAATCCAGTTTTGCAGCTATTATTATTATTATTTATTTTTATAGATTATGTCTTTTTTGCATATGTATTTCAAATAATCTCCTACCTGATATCCCTTCTTCAGCTCAGCCCAGCCACTCTGGGCTTTTTGCCATGCATCAAATGTGACAACTTAATTTTCTCCTCAAAGGGTTTGCGTCTGTAGTTTTCTCTTCCTAAAATAATCTTACCCCAGGCTTTTGCATGCTTTACATGTTTCTCAAATATTTCTTAGATAGCCATTCAGTTATTTTATTCAGATCCTTCTTTAATCATTACCTCCTTGAACTTTTCCCTAATCAAACAATCTAAACATGTCTACATTATTTTCTGAAGATGATTTTTTTATATATACAGTGTTTCTTTCCTATGGATAGTTGCCCCCTGCCCCCGGATTGATCTCAGCAGCAAATTTAACCTGAATTCACTTAAGATCACAGGAATCAGGGGAAAGTGATATAAAGGTGGTTTCTCCAGCACATTTTAAGAAAAGGGACCAAAAGTTATTTTAGCTTTAGTTATTTATTAGGATAATAAATTAATATTAAATGAAATATATGTCTCATCTTTACTATGGCATCTGTTTAGGAGTTGTTCAAATCACTGCAGTAGGGCTCTGCAAATAAAATCATGTAACCTGTTAATGGATCTAATGAACTGTAACTTTATCAATGAAAAGTAAAAATCTCAATTTAATGTAGACATGTGCCTTTATACTCTGCACTTATTCTTTTTGGTGTTTATAATGATCTGAATGATGTTAAATGTTCATTCTTCTATCTGTGTATCTTCTGCAACATATTTGACCATAAGTTCCATAAGGGTAGGAAACTTTCTATCAGCACTCAAATGCCTACTCAGGTGCCTAGAATATATTAGGATTTCAATAAATATTTTTAATTGAATGTATAAACTAATGAACTGTGATACCTTCTTACATTTCTCATCAATATAAGCAATTATGGTATGCTATGATTTGGCCATATATATCAACATTAGATAGAATTCAGTAATTCTGAGTTAATTAAAAATGTGATTAGTTGTTTTTCTAAGCCTTATTGTCCTGGAGCTTATTTTTTAAATTATCTGTAAGCCTCCTTTAATGTTTTTATCTTATCCATAGTGTCTTCTTAGGATTCATATTTATATATATGCTTTCCACCATTGCTAGTTTAGAGATCTGTTTCTGTATGGATTGATGTTGACATTATAGGAATTCACACTATCTCAGCCTGTCATGTACTAAAATTATAGTATAACTTTCCTCAAGCAAATACAATCTATTGTTGGTATTCCTTTTAATGTGACACTACTGATAGCAGAGTAATACCTTCAGAGAGTGGAGAAGAGTCAAACTCAGCTTGCTTTTACACTAATTGCCCCCATAGGCTATAATACTTTTATTCATACACTGAGTAACCTTAAATGTTAATGTGGGATTTTTAAATGTCCTCCAGAGTCTATATCTGCTCTTTACTGTTGTTTCACTTTGTTCTTTCCAATTCAGTTTCTTCTTTGCAACCTCAGTTTGACGCTTCTGAATGTTTTGGATGTGTAGTGTCTAGTCTTTCATCTTCTCAGCATATATATTGTTCTTACCTTTTCCTTGAATTGTTTGACTTCTGGTTCTGTCTTTAATCTTATAGCAACCATAAGAAAAATGCCATTTTATTTCTTTTGATTAATAAGCCAACCATTCACATTGTCTTTTGCTCTTCGTTACTTTAAGAAGCTCCTTTCTTCAAGCCTGATCCTATTAAAAAAAAATAAAGACAATTATACAGCAATGCAGAAATTCCTATAGAAACATATCCAAAGCTTCTCATCTGAAAAATGAATAATAACATGGAACATAATGGAGAATGGAGTTACTATTTTATTTTTTATTCCCCAAAGTGCTTACATAACTTCTACTATTCTAAATGCATAGAGAAGAAAACTAAAGAATTACATATATTGAGCACTTAGGGCATTACATACATTAATTTTCTCTCAGAGAATCTCAGTTGAAAAAGATAGTACTGGTTTCTTTGTTTTTATTGGTACATCTTTTTAATGATAAGGTTAAAGGAAAATTCAGAAAGGCAATAAAACCACTCTTATCTCTGTCTGCACAAATCCTTTGTAATCATTTCAGTCCATGTGCTCAATATACAAAGGAAAGTCTTCCTCTATTTTTTTTGTAAAAATTAAAGGCTTATATACACAACTGGGTTGATAAATTCCTCCTACTAATTTATCTTTTGCAAAAATTATGGCCATTAGAGGCACCTGGATGACTCAGTCGGTTAAGCATCTGCCCATGCTCAGGTCATGATCCCAGGCTCCTGGGACTGAGCCCAGAGATGGGCTCCTTGCTCAGTGGGAAGCCTGTTTCTCCCTCTCCCTCTGTCTGCCATTTCTCCTGTTTGTGCTCTCTCTCTTGCGATCTCTCTCTCTCTCAGTCAAATAAAAAAATAATTTTAAAAAATATATAACCATTAATACATATTTCCTGAATAAATTAATAAAAATCAGACAAGGTTATAGTTTTTTTTTTCTTTAGTAAAGCAACAAAAATTTCAATAGAAGGATGAGCACCTCTATTTGCACTCTGTGGAGCTAAGTAGACAGGGTAAGGAGCACAAAAATGAACATCAATGTAGACTCAAGAATCCTGTGTTCATGTTTCTTTTTTTTTTTTTTTTTTAAGATTTTATTTATTTATTTGACAGAGAGAAATCACAAGTAGATGGAGAGGCAGGCAGAGAGAGAGAAGCAGGCTTCCTGCTGAGCAGAGAGCCCGATGTGGGCCTCGATCCCAGGACCCTGAGATCATGACCTGAGCCGAAGGCAGCGGCTCAACCCACTGAGCCACCCAGGCGCCCACTGTGTTCATGTTTCTATTACCATCTCATTTAGAAACAGAAAATATACACAGCTGTATTATAAGAAGAATCTGAACTCAGAAAAGCTTTACTCTCTTTTCTTTTCATTGTTTTATTTATTGAGAAACTACAGTTTTTACTATATAATAGTAAATAATTAGTATATAATTAATTACTATATAATAGTAAATATATAATAGTAGTAATTGCCACCATTTGTTGAAGAGACTGTCCTTTTTCCATTGGATATTCTTTCCTGCTTTGTTGAAGATTAGTTGATCATAGAGTTGAGGGTCTTTTCTGGATTCTCTATTCTGTTCCATTGATCTATGTGTCTGTTTTTGTGCCAGTATCATACTGTCTTGGAAATTATAATGACTAAGAATTAACAATATTTGTTCTTTTAATTCATGAGCATGGAATGTTTTTCCATTCTTCCATTTCTTTGTGTCTTTCTCGATTTCTTTTATAAGGGTTCTGTGTTTTTCTGTGTACAAATCCTTTGCCTCTTTGGTTAGGTTTATTCCTAGGTATCTTACAGCTTTGGATGCTATTATAAATGGGCCCTCTCCTTAATTTCTCTTCCTTCTGTCTCATTGTAACTGTATAGAAATGCATCTGATTTCTGTGCATTGATTTTATATACTCTCAGTTTGCTGAATTCCTGTGAGTTCAAGCAATTTGGGGGTGGAGTCTGGGTTTTCCACATAGAGAACCATGTTATCTATAAAGAGTAACAGTTTGTCTTCTGTTCTGATTCAGATGTCTTTTACTTCTTTTTGTTGTCTGATCGCTGAGGTTTGGACTTCTTGTACTATGCTAACAGCAGTGGTGATAGTGGACATCCCTGCCATGTTCCCAACCTAAGGCCAAAAACTCTCAGTTATTCCCCACTGAGAATGGTATTCGTTGTGGGCTTTTCATATATGGCTTTTATGATTTTGAGGTATGTTTCCTCTTTCCCTTCACAGTGAAGAGTTTTAATCAAGAAAAGATGCTGGATTTTGTCAAATGCTTTTTCTGCATCTACTGAAAGGATAATATGGTTCTTATCCCTGCTTCTATTTATGTAGTGTATCACATTAATTGATTTGCAGATATTGAACCAACTTTGCAGCCTACAAATAAATTCCATTTGGTTGGGGTGAAAAATTCTTTTAATGTACTGCTGCATCCTATGTGATAGTTTTTTGGTGAGAATTTTTGCATCCATGTTCACCAGGGATATTGGTCTGTAATTCTCCCTTTTGGTGGGTCTTTGTCTGGTTTTAGGATCAAGGTAATTCTGGCCTCATAGAAAAAGTTTGGAAGGTTTCCTTCCATTTCTATTTTTTTGAAACAGCTTCAGAAGAATAGTTATTAATTCTTCTTTAAATGTTGGGGCGCCTGGGTGGCTCAGTGGGTTAAGCCGCTGCCTTCGGCTCGGGTCGTGATCTCAGGGTCCTGGGATCGAGTCCCGCATCGGGCTCTCTGCTTGGCAGGGAGCCTGCTTCCTCCTCTCTCTCTCTGCCTGCCTCTCTGCCTACTTGTGATCTTTCTCTGTCAAGTAAGTAAATAAAAATCTTTAAAAAAAAAAAAAACGTTTGGTAGAATTCTTCTGAGAAGCTATCAGGCCCATCAGGCCAAAGGATCTTGTTTGTTGGGAGATTTTTGATTACTGCTTCAATTTCCTTACTGGTTATGGGGATGTTCTGGTTTTCTATTTCTTCCTGGTTCAGTTTTGGTAGTTTATAGGTCTCTAGGAATACATCCATTTCTTCCAAATTGCCAAATTTGTTGGCATACTGTTGCTCATAATATGTTCTTATAATTGTATTTCTTTGGTCTTGGTTGTAATCTCTCCTCTTTCATTCATGATTTTATTTATTTGGGTCTTTTTTTCTTTTTGATAAGTCTAGCCAGGATTTTATCAATCTTATTAATTTTTGCAAAAAGCAAGCTCCTAGTTTTGTTGATTTGTTCTACTATTCTTTTCTTTTTGTATTTCATTGATTTCTGCTCTAATGTTTATTATTTCTCTTCTCCTGCTGGGATTAGGCTTTATTTGCTATTCTTTCTCTAGCTCCTAATGGTGTAAGGTTAGGTTGTGTATTTGACACCTTTCTGGTTTCTCAAGAAAAACTTGTATTGCTATATCCTTCCATCTTAGGACTGCCTCTGATGCATCTAGAGGCAGTCCTAGACTGCATGCAATCTGGTGCATGCCAAAGATTTTGAACAGTGGTGTTTCCATTTTCATTTGTTGCCATGACTTTTTAAAATTCTTCTTTAATTTCCTTTAGTTTCCTGGTTGCCCATTCATTCTCCAGTGGGATATTCTTCAACCTCCATGTTCTTTCCAAATTTCCTCTTGCAATTGAGTTCAAGTTTCAAAGCATTGTGATCTGAAAATATGCAGATTTGTGACCCTGATTTGTGACCCAGTGTGTGATCTATTCTGGAGAATGTTCCATATGCACTTGAGAAGAATGTGTATTCTGCTGCTTTAGGATGAAATGTTCTGAATATATCTGTGAAGGCCATTTGGTCCACTGTGTCATTAAAAACCCTTATTTCCTTGTTGATCTTCTGTTTAGATGATTTGTCCATTGCAGCAAGGGGAGTATTAAAGTTCCCTACTATTACTATTTTATTATCAATGTGTTTCTATAACTTTGTTATTATTAATTGGCTTATATAATTGGCTGCTCCCATGTTAGGAGAATAAATATTTACTATGGTTAGATCTTCTTATTGGATAGGACCTCTAATTATAATATAGTGTTCTTCCTCATCTCTTATTACAGTCTTTGGTTTAAAATCCAATTTGTGATATAAGAATTGTCACTCCAGCTTTCTTTTAATGTCCATTAGCATGATAAGTGGTTTTCTACCCCCTCAGTTTAAATCTGGAAGTGTCTTTGGGTCTAAAATAAGTCTCTTGAAGAGAGCATATCAACTGATCTTGCTTTTTTATCCAGTCTGTTACCCTGTGTCTTTTGATGGGGCATTTAGCCCATTTACATTCAGAGTAACTATTGAAAGATATGAATTTAGATGTAAATTACACCTAAATACAGGTAAAACCATCATATTACATATAAAGTGACTGCTACTGTATATTGTCTCTGTTCCTTTATGGTCTATGTTACTTTCGGGCTCTCTTTTTGCTTAGAGGATCTCCTGTAATATTTCATATAGGGCTGGTTTGGTGACCACAAATTCTTTTAGTTTCTGTTTTTCCTGTAAGCTTTTTATCACTACTTCTATTTTAAATTTTTATCACTACTTCTATTTTATCCTAGAAGGATAAAATATTCATGGTTGCATATTCTTCTTATTTGGCATCCTGAATATATCATGCTAGTTCTTTCTGGCTTGCCAGGTCTCTGTGGATAGACCTGCTGCCAATCTAATGTTTCCACCCTTTTAGGTTACAGATTTCTTGTCCTGAACTGCTTTCAGGACTTCTTCCTTATCTCTGAGATTTGCAAGTTTCACTATTTCATGTTAGGGTATTGATCTATTTTTACTGATTTTGAGGGGGATACTCTGTGCCTCCTGGGATTTTGATGCCTCTTTCCTTTCCCAGGTTAGGGAAGTTCTCCACTATAATTTGCTATATCCCTTCTTTTCCTCTCTCTGCTTCTTCTGGAATCCCAATTATTCTAATATTGTTTCACTTTATCATATCACTTACCTCTCAAATTCTCCCCTTGTGATCCAGCAGTTGTTTATGTTTCTTTTTCTCATGTTTTTTATTCTTCATCATTTGGCCTCCGAATCACTGATTATTCCTTTAGGCTTATGTATCCTAACAGCGCCTTCAGTTTTAATTGCATCTTTTTATTGGCCTTTTGATTTTGAATTGGTTAGATTTTAGTTCTTTTATTTCTCCAGAAAAGGATTCTCTAGTATCTTCTACACTTGTTTCAAGTGCAGCTAGTATCTTTATAATCATTACTCTGAATTCTAGCTCTGACATCTTACTTATGTCCATGCTGATTTGGTCCCTGGCAGTCTTTTTTGAGGTGAATTTTTCAGTCTTGTCATTCTGTACAGAGAGGAATAGATGAACAAGAGAACAAAATACTAAAATGGCAATAACAACCCTAGAGAAAAGTGCACTAAACAAATCAGTAGAGACCCTGAAATGGTGGGGGAGAAAGAAGAAAAGAAAAAAAAGAGTATATAATGAGACAAGTGATTAGAATACAACAATACAGTGGATTCTGTATGTATTTTGGTCTGCTTTTTAGAAAACTAGATCCTAAAATTGTAAAGAAAGAAAAACTTATATACGTACCAAAATAAAATTAAATACAATAAAAAGATAGAATGTAACTGTAAAGATGAAAATTTACAAAGACTTAAATGAAACAAAAAAAAAAGGAAAAAAAGAGAATATGATCAGACAAGTGAATAGAAGAGAGACATATACTAGACTTTTAGTGTATTTTGGTCTGTTAGATGAAACTGCAACCCAAAATTTTAAGAAAGAAAAAAAATATATATATATATATAGAGAGAGAGAGAAAGAAAAAGAAAGAAGAAAATATATATATGTGCATATATATATAATGATTATTAAATATAATGAAAGTATAAAATGTAACCATGAAAATGAAAATTTAAAAAGATTTTATGAAAGAGTTGATAAAATAAGAAATTGGTTGAAAAAGGAATGAAAAAAATTAACAAAAAAATCAAAGTTGAAAGATTAAAGAATCATGAGGAAAAAGGCATGAATTCTATGTGCTGTATTCCCCTAGCACCATAGTTTTGCAGTTCTCATTGATGGGTAAACTTGGTAATGGGTGGATGTTCTTGCTGATCTTCTGGGAGAGGGGCCCGTTGCATTGATTTTCAAGTTCATTTGCACCAGGCATTATTGTACTGCCTTTGCCAGGGAGCCTGACTAAGTCATTTGCTTCAGTTTGCTCTAGGTGGCTTTTGTTTCCCTGAAGGCTTTCCACACAGCTTTAGAGGATAAGAATGAAAATGGTGGGCTTCCAATTAGCAGCCCCAGACCCAAAAGCCCAGGGCCCCACTCCTCAGTGAGCCATCAGAGAAAAGCAGTCAGTTACTCCTGTCTCCCTTGTCTCTGGCCACACTCCACACTCATCCTCCCTGAGACTGAGCATTTCTATCTCAGACATGTGATCCCATTTGGAGTCTCCAAACCCTGCAAACTCCTGTGGCATGCATTTCACTGGTCTTTCCTATTCTCAGAAGCTGCTCAAATATACAACTTTGAGATACAAATGTGGTGTTGAGACTTTCTGGATGGTACATATGACTAAACCCAGTGACAGCTTCTATTTAAACTTTTGCAAAGTTTGGAAGGCAGGTACAGAGATCTTACTGCCACAAAGACAAAACTTTTAAGTTCTTTCCTTATTAAAATTGCCACCTACCAATCTGAAGGAGTCTGCCTCTTTCTTTGGTCTCTCCTTGTCCCCTGTGTATGGGGACCATTTGCAAACCAACACTTGGTGAGCCAGGCAGGACACTGAAAAAGTGTGTCTTAGAAAGGGAAATCCCAAATCAGCCATTGAACTCTGTGCTTGTATGTTAGATGTTTGTGGACCACATGACAGCATGGGGGGTCATCCTGAAAAATGCCAGCTGGTCTAATGTGCTTGTTTGTGAAACTGTCCATAGTCCACTGTGGCAAAAAAGAGAGACAAATGGCTATCACAGTGAGCAATTCAGCTGGTCAATAATTTTCAACTAGAAACAGAAATCTAAGTTAATATGTTAAAAGAAGAGCTAAGATTGGGCATGGTTGGGTATCTTACTATTCTGCTAGCCCCTGGGCTGGCAGAATGGATGGGAGAGCAAGATAATTATTGAGAGAACTCAACATGCCATTTTGTGAAAACTGAAAGGCACAAAATACCTTAGATTAAGATCTTGGTGTTTTTGACAAAATCTAATTAGGATACCAAAAGGTGGACTCTCCTACAAAGTAATAAGAAGGAAAAAAAGGAGGAGAATGTTGTGATGATAAATGAGGAAAAGGACAAAATGCCTAAATCTTTTGACCCTTAATACAAAGGAAAAAATTAGATAACAGTTACTCCAAATAGGGGGAGATTTACCTTCCCTCCCCTGCTTTGAAGTTGTAATCTTACTATCTGTCTGAAATGTAAACATCTGGGAGATAACCAAAACATTGCCCAAAGAAACTGAAGCGGAAAAAAGAGGGGATGGAGGCCTTTTGAAAATACAAAACTGCTGTAGTTCCTCTTCTCCATATCCAGTCTCCCTAAGATAACAAATACCAGTAAAAAGCGTTAGCCACATAAGTGAGTACCTGACTCATGGCTAAGGTTTTGAAATGAAAGCTTTGGGATTTCTGCTTGTCTGTCTGTCTATTTATGCAAGCCTTTAGATGTATGTTGTGTGCACATGATGTTTTCTACTTTTGAAGTGTATTGCCAAAACTGATTTGTAAATGAGCAAAGGTTTTTTATAAAACAGCTAGAAATAGTAAGGGTGAAAGAAAATGCCTCTATCTGAAAAGTAGGTCTAAAAAAAAAAAAAGAATGTTTTTGTTTGTATCTTTTGAATAAGGAACACTGTGAAGGACATGTTTTTATTTGTTTTTGTGAGTTTTTATTTTTTGTTTTTTTGGTAAAGGAAAAAAGAAATTTTGCTCTAAAATAAAATGATTGTTCCAAGATTTAAAAAATAATACTACTACAAAACTAAATAGCTATATAAAGTTACAGGAAATTAATGGAAAATGAATATTGAGCAAGAAATTTTGAGTAGTAAAGACTGAAATGGGTTAAGTTAAAAAGGAAAAAAAAAAGGAGAATTTTAATATCAAAAGCACAGTAATGCAAAATTAGAATTTGGTTTTCTTTCTGTCAAAAAGACAAAGGGGTGCCTGGGTGGCTCAGTCCTTAAGCATCTGCCTTTGGGTCAGGTCATAATCCCAGGGTCCTGGGATCTAGCCCTGCATCAGGCTCCTTGCTCTGTGGGAAGCCTGCTTCTCTCTTTCTACCACTCCTCCTACTTCTGTTCCCTCTCTCCCTATTATATCTCGCTGTCAAATAAATAAATAAAATCTAAAAAAAAAAAAAAAGAGAGAGAGAGAAGGCAAAGTTTTCTTAGATTATTTGTCTGCTCTTAATATGTGAAGAGGCTGCTTTTAGGAAACCAACTTGAACAGTGCAACCCTGAGTAAGGTATAAGGGTTCACAGTAACACCTAGGCTGAATAGCAACAGGCCCTAGCTTACCAATGGGTTACCTACACCAGAGCATAGGTAACAAAGATGGAAAATCCCATAAATTCCCATACCTTCTCACTTCCTTCCTTAAACTAAAGTCCACCCATTCTAGCTTAATGGCAGAGAGTCTCTGCTTTGCTGCCCTCCCCACAGCTCCCTTATGAAGTAGTCCAGAAACTTCTATCTCCTCTGTTTTGCCTCAGGTGAATTCTTCCACTGCCCCACTGGCCTCCACCCCATTGGGTTGCCCCACATTTGGTAATCCCCCATCCAAACTGCAAACAACAGGTTTTCTTTACCTTAATGTAATTTGCTTAGAAAACAAAGATCCTGCATTATGTCTTTAACAGATCTTTGATTACTTAAAAAAAAAAAGAAAAAAAAGAAAAAAAGAAAAGAAAGAACCTGTGTTTCTCTATTCAAAGACCTAAGTTCTTAACAACCATGTTACTTTTTGTATTTGTTTATTTCATAAGAAGTATTATCAAATAAGAAATGATGTTAAACTTTTTAGGGTATATTTATATGAAATTCCTAAAAATCTCATCTGTCCTGGAACAGGGTTGTCACATAATTAACCAAATTCCCTTCTCAATTGCATTATAATGAACTCTCATCAGACCTTTAACCGTAGCCATTTTAAGTCTTTTGTCATTTACAGATAATTGTTGTTTTACTCTGGTACTTTGGCCAGAAGTGTTCCTACAAAAGTGTTTCATTTTCAAGAAAATATGTTAAAAACACTTTGGCAGGGGTGCCTGAGTGGTTCGGTGGGTTAAAGCCTCTGCCTTCATCTCAAGTCATGATCTCAGGGTCCTGGAATCGAGCCCTACATTGGGCTCTCTGCTTAGCAAGGAGCCTGCTTCCCTTCCTCTCTCTCTGCTTGCCTCTCTGCCTACTTGTGATCTCTGTCTGTCAAATAAATAAATAAATCTTAAAAAAAAAAAAAAAAAAACTTTGGCAAGTATAGGTTTCTGATAACTAAGATTAATTTGTCTTCACATGGGAGGTATAATAATAAGCCATTCAAGAGCTTCCACAAGTTCATCTTCATAGTCCCACAGTTTATCATAGAATGGTAGCCCAAGATCTGTCCCAGTTGTCCTTCTCACATCTGTAAAATGGGCCCATTCACTGATGATACAATGCTGACATTTGAAGACTCGGCTCTGCTGCAGGACACTCTAGGCTTTGTTGGAATATTTGTGAGGGAGAAGATGGGTGGTGAACCCACAGAAAATTTACGGCCCAGACACTGCCATAAAATCCTGGGAGCTGTTTGGTTGAGTAAGAAGCAATGTTTGTCTCAGAAATTATCTTTGATAAGATGCAAGTTTAACCAATCCCTAAAAATGTAAAGGAGATAATAAACCTTTGGAGGATCTCAGGTATTTAGAAAACATTTATTCCCTATCTGGCACAGTGCTTCTTCTAGCCCTTTGTGGGTCAGAACAAGAAACTATGTCTGAGAAGGAAAAAAAATCTAATGAAGCAGACTAAAGCTTGGGCATCTCCTGAACAGGGCTACCATTTAAGTTAAGGGTGTGTGACTCTGGAAGGCATAGGTCAGACACTATGGCAGAGATAACAAAAAGCAGGGTACCCCTAAGATTTTGGCCCCAGCTCTGGAAGGGGGGGTATAAACTCAATATATCCTCATAGAGCAACAGTTCCTAACAGTACACACAATGCCCTTTCAGGTGGAGACTCTCAGAAAGAAATGAACCACACCTGCCAATGGGCTGAACTCAGAAGGTTTGGCTGGTGATCACTCAGGAGCTCTGGCCATTAACTCTTTGCACTGACAGCTGGGTTGTCCTAAATAGAGTAACCCTACAGCTTGGACAATGGGAAGCTGAGATGATTTGTGAGTGGATCCTTGTGGGGTCACAACGTGTAGAGGGACATTTGGGTTTGCTTATAAAAGTTTGAGGCATTCCTCACCATCTTCCACATCCTGGTTATAAAGCACTGATGCTCCCTGGAAATGAAGAAGCCGATGTCCTCAGGTACCAGCTCTAATAACTGACCATTTAGTAAGTACAGCAGATTGGGTAGTGAGAGTGGCCAACATGAAACCAGAATGGGTTGGCAGATTGCCAAGGATGCTGGAAGGCCCTTAGAGTACAGGGACCTGGTGAATGCCATAACAGCATATCATATGCTTTAAACAAAACCCAAGACAATTGCCAAAGGAGTCTGGGGCCATCCACCAGAGTTCTCAACTGATGGAAAATTGATTATATTGGCCCCCTTTCTCTGAATGAGCTTCCTAAACTTGCCGGATTTTGTGTGGACACTGCAGCTGGCCTAATGCAAGTTTGCCCCTTTTGCCCGCACACAGGGCTGCCACTGTTAAGGGATGAGAAAAGCTGAGTACCATGTACAGATACCCACACTGAATAGAGAATTCTCATGGATCACATTCCAAAGGTCATGATGTGTAACACTTGGCAAAAGAATAGGACATTAAGTGGATGTTCCATTTCCTCTATAACCTGTAAACAGCAGAGTTGGTTGAAAAGAAATATAAAGTGTTAATCCAGAGGATTAAATTACTAATAGGTAAAATTACCTTAACCAAGTAGACTAATGTAGTGTCCCAGGCTTTAAGACATTTAAATGATCCACCATTAGGTCCTATTGCCCCAAATGCCAGGCTGGGGACCCCTGCTGAGACACCCAATACTGTAAAGGTATGAAAGTCCCAGGAAACAGCCATTGTCCTACTACCACCAGGGAGCAATGTGTCAAGCTGCTGAGAACACCAAGTCCCATCATGCCTGGGAAAGGACTTATCTCCCGTAATTTACACTGCCGGGATGGGTCAATTACTTCACCCTGGGGTAAAGAGAACTACTCAGTCTCCACTGGAATCTTGTTGTTATTCTAAAAGCTAGACCCCCTGAAACACATTATACCTGGCATGGAATAGACACCATTAAAAGAGGGAAAGAAGTGGAGGATTTGGTCTGGCATATCCCACACCCAGTCCATCTTTTCATGCCTGACAGTGCTGCCTCCTCTAGCCAACATATGTGGTAAAGACAACCAGGTCAAGTTCTGAAAGCTGCCAACCTCCCTGTCCTCAAGACAAGTGGGCACATTCTGTTTCCCACTAATATGATCTCTGGCTGCTGTCTTTATTCCCCCAGTTGGCCTGAGGACGTTATAACCCTTACTAAATTCACCCAGCAAGCTTTGAATGTTAGCCAATAGTCTGTCCTTACGGAACACTGAAATGTCTCTAATGAGAACAACTCTCCTCCAAAATAAAACGGACTTGGACATTACTATTGCCTTGAATCGAGGCATTATCCAAACAGAATGTTGTGTGTTCATACCTGATAAGTCTGTTAAGGTGGTATCTTTAAAACCACATAAAGATACAAATGCATGTCATGAGTGATCTCACCCCACACCTGGGGGACTTAGTAAATCAATGGTTCAGATCAGAAAGCTCTTGGTGGAAAAAGCTGTCACTAATTTTGGGAACTACTGTCTTAACCTATGATTTCTCTTGCATGTGTCTGTATGACTGTTGTGACATCTTTCTTCAGTGTAGCCTGTGATGCACCAAATGAGCCACCTTGATGCTAGTGAAATGCCTTGTTGAATGCTCAGGGCATATGATGAAAGGAAGACTCGTGTGGGCTTTTAAGAGCCAGTTATGAGAGGCGAAATATTGGAGGAGGTCAACAAGAAGATATGACTGCCAGTTGACCCTCGGACTGGAACCAGACAATTGGGAGGTCCCTACCCCTCCCCTAGCTTTGGAGTGCATGTTCTGCTGGTCTGCCCCATTTCTAGAAGCTATCCCCAAATACAGTCTTGAGATAGAAATGTAGCGTGAGAACATCTGGGTGGTATACATGACTAAGCCTTGTTAACACCCCTACTAAAACTTAATATTTGGCAGACAGGTGCAGGGATCTACTCATTTTCCCTTGCTTATTAATATTGCCACCTGCTAATTTGGAGTAGCCTGTTTCTTCAGTCTCTACTTATCCTCTGTATATAGGGCCAACTTGCAAACCAGCAATAGGCCTCTGTTAACAAGGAATCTAAAAAACAAAAAATTATCTGGCCCAAAATATCTATAGTGTTAAAGTTGCATTAACATGGTTCAGAGTCTATGTGTTGCGTAAGATGAAATTCTAATATTCTGTTATGACCGTCACTTGAAGGTGAAAACACAAACTCAGAGATGGTAAGTAGCTTGCTCAAAATCCTGATAGCTTTTGAGTGGGAGAGTAGGGTCAGATTTAGACCTGTCTGAATCATACCTAGAGCTCTTACCCCTACCCGGCAGAGCCGAGCTGCTCATATTCCCTGGGCTAAAGGTTACATTTTTTTTGTTTTCTTTTGTTTGTTTGTAATTTTCAGTTCTTCATAGACTTGTACTTTTGTGAAATCCAAAAGAAAAATGAAAAGGATTTACTTTCAAAATAAATAAAAATAGAAAGAATTCAAAATACAACACCCCCATTCTTACTAGTAGAAAAGGTAAATACAATTATTTTGAGGCTTACTTTTTACTCTCAATTTCTGTACTTCTATTGTTGCTCACCATTACAAATTTTAGGTACAGGACAAGCTTTAGACCACAATTTCATTAGCATTGCAATAAAACATAAAAAATTCTACTTCTTTTTAAATTAAGAACAAATTTTAAATATTAGATCAATTATAGTTCTTATTAAAGAAACCTCAGTTTTAGGGGAGCTTGGGTGGCTGGGTTGGTTAAGCACCTACCTTTGGCTCAGGTCATGATCCTGGGGTCCTGGGAAGGAGCCTGGCATTGAGCTTCCTGCTCAGGGTGGAGTCTGCTTCTCCTTCCCTCTCTTCTCTGTCCCTCCCCTCCTCTAGTACTCTTGCTCTGTCTCTCAAATAAATAAATAAAATCTTTTAAAAAAAGAAACCTCATTCTTATTTTAGAGCAGTGTCCTTTTATTCACTCAAAAAAAAAAAGTAGTTTTATCCAAGAAAAAAAAAGAAAAAGTAAGATTTATGTGGATATCAAAATAGATATTACTGTAAGATCCAAAATGTACAATGTTCAAAAGGATGACTCCTCTTCTGGAAGCTGAAATGTTATAAGAGAGAAAAAGGGGATTGGTAAAATACAATTTGCTTAAAAAATGGAACACTCCTGAACAGTTCTCCCAATGCAGAAACAATTATCTACAGCCATAAAAACAAAGCTAATTTTTAGTTACACTGCGTACAATTTTCTTTTTCATGTTGTTCTACTTAACAACATTAAACCTCAGTTAGCTGTAGTCTCACTGCTCCTTTCTCTTAGAGATTCACTATGTACCCATTAATTTTACTGTCATGGAGTGCACATAGCCATTAATCCTGGACAAGATTCAGTGAGAAGCTTCATACAACATTCACACTGTTCCCTCAGAATTGACTAAACCTCTTCAGAATCATCTGCTGGCACTGTCAAAACCATAAAATCAATATTACTTGGGCATATAAAGGTAATTTGGTTTCGTGATTATTTTAAAGGATAGAAGATTAGATTTTATGATGGATGATCATTATGGAATGAATTATGTCATTCCCTCCATCCAAACTCATATGTTCAAGTACTAATCCCTTGTACCCTAGATGTGACTCTATTTAGATATAGGGCCTTCAAAGAGGTACTAAGGTAAAATGAGGTCACAACAGTGAGATGTGATGCAGTATGACTGGTGCCCTTGAAGGAAGAGATTAGGACACAGATGTTTGGGCTATGACTTAGCATGAAAAGACATGCTAAGTCATAGCAAGAAGGCAATCATCTGCAGTCCAATGAGAGAGGCCGCAGGAGAAACCATACTTTCCCAACACCCTGATTTGGGACTTCTAGCTTCTAGAAATGTAGGAAAATAAGTGTTTGTATTTAAGCCACCCAACCTATGGTATTTTGTTATAGCAGCCATAGCAAACTAAAATAGTGATTTAAATTTTTGAGCAAATGATAAAGAAAAAAAATCACTCAAGTTACTTGTCCCTTTATATTAGGAAAACATTGACCATGGCTTAATCAAAGAAGGCTACTAAAGGGGTGTCTCAGTGGCTCAGTCAGGTTGAGTGCCTGACTCCTCATTTCAGCTCAGATCATGATCTCAGGGTCCTGGAATCGAGCCCGATGCTGGGCTTCACTCTCAGTGTGGAATCTGCTTGAGATTCTCTCTCACCCTCTGCCCCTCCCCCACATTCATTTTCACTCTCTCTCTAAAAATAAGCACATTTAAAAAAAAAAGTCTACTAAATACACACACACACAAATAGAAGCAAATACTAAATATTAATTAAAGTCAAAATATTCTTTAAACATTAGAACATTAAATATATTTTATTTTATTTTGTTCTTATTTTTATTTTTTAATCTTTTTAAATTTTTATTTATCTTTTAAAGATAGCACAACCAGGGAAATGGAAGAGGGAGAAGCAGGCTTCCCGCTGAGCAAGGAGCTGGATGTGGATCATGACCTGAGCCAAAAGCAGACACTTAACGATTGAGCCACCCAGGTGGCCCTGTTCTTTTTTTTTTTTTTTTAAGATTCTATTTATTTATTTGATAGAGAGAGAGAGAGAGAGAGAGTGAGAGAGGGAACATAAGCAGGAGCAGAGGGAGAAGGAGAAGCAGGCTTCCTGCTGAGCAGGGAGCCAGATGCAAGGCTAGATCCCAGGACCCTGGCATCATGATCTGAGCTGAAGGCAGACGCTTAACTGCTGAGCCACCCAGGAACCACTAATTATTAGATTTTAAAGTGCATTGTCAACATGAATCACCTCACCAATGCTTTAAATAATTCTAATTGGGAAATCACTAAATCCAAAGAAGCATTCAATAAAACTCAAATGAAACATGTAAATAATGTGAATAGGAATTATGGCAAGGAAAAATTTGCCTGAATAAAATCAGCAGTATGAACTACTGGAATTGTGTGGTTTTATGAAACATTCAAAGATAACTGACTAAACTATAACTGACTAAAACTGGATATGTTAAAATAATCCATCAACAATTTAATCCACTGATTTAAAAAATATGTATAGTCTTCATATTTGTTTTGCAGTGAGTGTTTTTGTTTTTTGTTTTTTAAATTTGTTTTCTGAATTTAACTCTCTGGAGTTAAATTTGATAAGCCACTCTCTATGAGCAAATTCCATTTTGGAAACAGATTTTAATATAAAATTATATTTCTACTGATGCAATACATAACTTAATGAAATATCAGAAGTAGTAGTATTCACAATTTGAAAAATGTTTGTTGAGTAAAAAGTAGTGGAAAACTAGTATAATCTGGATATAAAAGGGAAAAAAGGTAAAAAACAGAGGAAGAGAAACTTATCTATACTGATGACTCCATAGACAAGTGTTTTAATTAATTGGATTTTCTTAATTTAATATTCTTATGTTGCAAATGGAGGAAGAATACAAAATTTTAGTGTGAACTTAATTTTCTCAGCAAAAAGCACGTTTTTTGTTCTCTCAGAACAACAACAACAAAAAAAAAACACATGTAATCTAATATGGCACCTGTAAAGAAATGACTCTTCCTTTTTAGGACAAAGCTAGAAAGATTATAACATTAAAGCAATTCAAACATCACAACTTTTCATTTCACTGCCTACACTATCCTTCAGTTCCTCTTCTTCGAGACATTTTAATTGAGTCAACATCTAATTATTACCCTGGCATTTTCTTAAGAATAAGAATTTGTTAACTCATCTACACCAACAAGAAATATACCAGTTTTATAATGTCCTTACTTTGCTCTAAGTATATTTTAGGCACTGCTAGATAAATACCAAAAAATTCCAGAACTGCAGAGCTAAGACTGTCAGGCTCAGTATCATACCTGTATGATCCCTCAGTCTCATCCATACCAGGCAGATTTTATGCAACAGAGGTATTATTTTTACAAGACAAATTATTTGCAGGGTGCCTGAATGGCTCAGTCAGTAGAGTATGTGACTCTTGATCTCAGAGTTGTGAGTTCAAGCACCACGTTTGGGGTAGAGATTACTTTAGAAAAATTTTTTTTAAAAATGATTTGTTTCAATACAGCAACTTTTCTCCTATCAAATGGCTTTCAGTCCTCATCTTTAATGACACAATGTTCATAAAGGACATTTTTGTGAGCAATTAATAATAGCTAGAGTTCACATGCTCTGAAAACCCAAATGGAAGACACCTGTTTCAGTATGAATTTTGTAAAATGCATTTCTGCTTTCAATTTTTGTCCCTGACTTGCTCTTATTTTGTTTCTGGATTAATATTATGAGATTTGAGCATTCACTTTTTGGAACCATATCATAGTATATTAGCAGTAGCACTAGTTAAATTGTAAATACTTTTTCTAAGGCAATGAGGCACAATGCAAAATAATTAGAAGATTCATTTATAATAGCTTTGAGTTTCTGCTCTGCTAAAGACTAACTAAAACATTCATTTTAAGTTATTTAAAGATATTCCAGAGGGTTCCAACTAATGCTGTCAGTTGATTCCATAGAGTTACAGTGAGCCTAAGAGTATATATTTAAAAATCAAATCTCAACATGAGTTATTGACTAGGCAGAGATAAGCTTCCAGGGGTGACATCATAAATTTCGGAATGATTTCAGCTTTTTGCATTGTGGGCAAGCTTAAGTGGTGAAAACCTTGAATCTTATTTTCTATACTGATCCAGGATCCAGTGAGACTTTCATTCTCTGCCCCCCCTTTCTACTTTAATACTGCCCTTTTATTTTTTGTAATATATATATCATATGTACATATGTCATATATATGATATATGTGTGTGTGTGTATATATATATATATATATATATATATATATATATCAGTTCATTTAACACACATGCTCTCTCTCTCTCTCTCTCTCTCTCTCTATATATATATATATATATATATAGGATTTTCCTTTTGCTGGCCCAAACTAACTCATACCATCTATATTCTTGATTCTACTACACTTCCTCATCCCCCAGAAAGATATTCATTAATCAATCTGTCTCACTTATATCTAGAATTTCTGTGCCTTCATGTTTTTATATTAATTTTTCTAGCTTTTTCTAAAAGCTAGTTTCTAGCTTTTTGAGCACTGACTATGTGCTAAGCACAGTCAGGCACTAGAGATACAATGATTACAAGGACAGGATCTCTGTTTTTATGTTCTAGTGTGTGGGGGTCTACAGACAAATAAATAAGCAGATTCAAAGTGTGGTGTTTGGAACAGCAAGCATCAAGATCATATGGGAGGATGTTGGAAAGGCAGAATCTCTGGCCCTACCATAGACTTCCAAAAATCCATATCTGATTAGATCCCCAGTAATATGTAGGCACATAGAAGCTTGAGAAGCACTGCCATGGAGAAAATTAAGGGTCTTAACTAAACTTCATAAATATTCACAGGTCTTTGTTATTTAAGATAAATTTATTTTTTTCTGGAAGCCGTGCTCCCATCAAACCAGACCTCTCAATTCAAACCTTTTCCCCATTTCCCCAGTTTATGCTTCCATCAACAATACTCTTCATCCTTTCTTGAAATACACTTTTTTTTGCATATTTTATTTTTCCATGTTTGTCTCTAAATCCAGTCTGTATTGGTCAATGTCCCTCTTGAATAATACTAGTCCCTCTTGAATACTACTAGTAGCAATAATAATAATAATGTCCAGAAACTTTGGTTGAGCACATCCTGTGTGTCAAGCATTCTTTTAAAAGCTCCATATCTATCGGTTTATTTAATACACACAACACTGTTTTAGGAGGGTGCTATCATCATCCTTGTTTTATAGATGAGGAACTGAGGCACAGAGAGGTTTAATACTAACTACCTCATTACAAAGTCTTTCTCTATTCTCTTAGTGGGGTACAAGTCATTCTTCTACTCTGTGCCTGTCTTAAGGAACTTGTTACTCCATATTTCTCTCATTACACTTCTGCTACATATTAATCTGTTCTCATAAGACAAAACTCTCCTTCAAGACTTAAATATCTTACATCCATGAACAAATACTTCCACTGGATTGACAGCATTTTGAGTGTTCAAATATAATTGCAGGGTTGGCTAATTTAATATTTGATACTATTTTTTAAGCCTCAAGTAATGTGTGTTAAAAATAGAAGAAAAAGCATGAGACACAATTTACTTGGCAACATTGTGGCAGCAATGAATTAGATGTTGCTTTAGAAATTGATTTCTATTCCTTAGAATGAAATTTCATATCAATATCAACCTGTTGCTTTCACTTATTTTTTCTCACTCATTAATGCTTTTTTCCAAATCACTTTACTGTACCTTTTTACAAAATTCAATTAAAATAAATTATCCCACACTTTGTGTGGTTGAGTTGGCTGAAAGAATGTAACCCAATAATACAATAATGCCCTAAAGAATGTAACTCAATAAGGTGCTCAAAATCTAATAGAGTAAACACATTCCAAGAAATTACTGTGTGTATAATTAGTGAGAAGGTAGTGTCAGGTACAGTATACAGCATGGCATAGGAGAGAGAGTGATGACATCTAGTGATGACTTTCCAGAAGAAAGATGGAGCAAATCCTGAAAGTCTGTGAAGATGTTATTTTAAAGCAGAATATGAAAGCTGACGGTGGCTGTACATGCAAACAGGTGTACCAAAGGAAGAATAACAGAATATATCAAATTATGCATAGATAGAATTATGTAATAACCTGTGATCTCAGGAAATTCAGAGATTATACTATTGCTACAGGTATATTTGTTAGTGGACAAGGACATCAGGTAATGAACATGTCCGATAGAGAACAGATAATAAAGAACCCAAAACCTGGAGCACATACAGTTCAATTTTTTTTATGTGATCAGTTTTTGGCCAATATTTAGGTGTTTGATACAATTTTCCATTTACATAAATTTATTTATTTATGTAAACTCCAGTTGAAAATCTAGTGACACTCTATCAAAAGGAAGTTTCATATTAGAGACATGAAGTTAACCTTAGGATGTTTTCATCACCATTCCATGCTTTTCTAAAACAAGGACAAATTTTTATCTTATTTTTGAGTATGGGTCAGCAGATGAAATTCCTAAAAACCACCTCAAACTGTTCATGAGGACAATGTGTTATCATTAATGAACCCATGGCTCATTGAATATCTTGGTAACAAAGTAAACTTAAATAATCTTTTAATTTAAAAGTTTTAACTTTTCCAGGTTGTGTACAATAATCGAAATAATGAACATGAGATTCCATATATAGAAGTCATGAAAGTTGTACAGCAATGATTCTGTAGTTTCTGTGGCTATAAAAATATTTATAAAATAGTATTATATGAATGCTTCTATTGTTTGACCATGTTTCAGAATTATAAACTATTTCCTCCTTTATTTTTATTTTTCTCTGGTCAAATGTTATAAAAATATGTGAAATCACTGGGTGAAATATATTTCTATAAAGGTAGCATAATTAGCAATTTGATCAGTAACAGGTCAGTAAGCAACAGTAAATTACTCAAATTATTATCAATTTCAAGAAGATAAAAACACAATGCTCTTGAACAATTATTACTTATATTCTAACAAATATAAATTATATTTGAATTCACTTTATAAGGATAGGAGTATTTTCATGGAATAATATAACTATGTAAGTTTAGTTTATAGCAAAATAGTTTATAAAATACTTGATATAATGTTTTGTATACCATTGGTAGACAGCTTGGTGTATATATTTTTGTTGTTGTCATTAACATTTGAGTATTAACAGTTGGGTCAACTGTGCCTGTTAGAAAGCTACTATTCTTTTTCCTATATCCTGAGTTATCTCATATGTATCCATAGGAGTGAGAGGATAAAAGCAAATGACCCAAGTGTCATGAAAAAAGAGTCATTTATTAATTTGAAAAATGAATCTCATCCTAAGAAAAAAGACCTGGCCATCTTACCAATGAAAAACACAATAATAAAATATAAAGTATAACAATGTCACATGTCAAAGGAGCCTGAAAAATATAATATATATATATATATTTATATATTTTGAAAATATTTTACCACTTTAAACTTGGAGTAATAATTCATTGGACAAAAAATATCAAAAAAGACAATAGCTCTCTGATTAAACCATATTAAGAAGATTTAGTACATTTTAAAAAGTAGATTTTCTACTCTAGATATCTAGGGAAGACCTAGATTTTGGATGGTTCAGTTTTATGTACATATTTTATTTAGAATTTATATTAAAACACTTCACACTGATATAAAGTATAATTTTGACATTAAATGGAATCCACAATATTGTGAAAGTTTGGATGCAAGCTCATTAAATATGACATTATTTCCTTTGTCCAGAGTTTCTTGTTCTTATTCTGCTGATAATATATATATTTCATATTGATAATTGCCTCTAAATCCCAATGATTAAATTTCATCATCCACAGTTATGTTTAGGGAAAATGTTTAATTAAAGATCAGTCTTAAGCTCTATCCAGAGTATTAGTTAGATATATGTCAAGGCTCAGACTTCTTTTGATATTCAGTCAATACTAGTTTATTCAGGATTATTAAAATCTTTGATATAACCATTTGGTAGGCTTATTTGCTTTTTAGTAGACTTTATTGAAATTTAGTGAGAAAACAATCATATTCTCTTCATACTTTCTGGATTTGCTCCCAGATAATAAAAACACATTTTAGTTTTGTACACTTTATAATATTTCTACTTTACTCTTTAATAAAAAGAGAGGCATAAAACTTGAAACTTCTTTTCTTCCAGAAGACTCAGCCTGGAATCTTTCCTTTGGTATCTGCACATGTTCTAGCCTTCTCTCCTGGTTCAAAGGCAGGGAATTTTGCCTCTCCCCTTTCCTTAAGTAAAGCCAAATTGTAATATATAGGCTTATTTTTTGAGCTCATGGTACCTCAGTGTAAAACATGCACATGGGTAATGAAAACAAAAGCATCAAGCAGAAAGGCAGAAGTCTAGATTTAGTGTGGAACAGAAAGAAGGAGAACAAATAATTCAAGAAAATTCAACTAATGCTGGGTTTACCCTCCATTTCATCATCAAGGTCAGCACTTTTTCTGTAGAACACCCCATGGTAAATAGGCTTTGTGGGACTAGCTTTAGTAATTATGTGTATGACTCCACAATTTCTCAATCATTTAATAAATAAATACATATTGAGCATTAAACATGCTATAATCGTGAAGTATTCTTTCTTTTCTTCAAAGAGTTTGCAGTTAAGTAAAGGGAAGAAAAGACCAATTTTCACCAATCAACAATGAAATTGCAACATGACATAAGACACTCAGTTAAGTGTCCTCTGCATATGTAAGTCCATCGGGCAGTGTGGGGTGAGGGAGGAGAGAGAGACTGGACTAAGGAATAGAGTCCTGATGCCATGCCTCAGATCCCCATGTTACAAGGTCCCCAAGGCAAGCAGGATAATGGGGGTCCCAAAAGATAGCACATTCATGAAAAAAGCAATGCATCATAGCTACTACGAACATGGACCCTGGAGCAAAAACTGCCAGGGTTCAAATCACAGCACTGCTACTGTCAGGGGCAAATTGCTCGATTCTTTCTCCTTCAGTGTTCTCATTTGTAAAATAAGACTAATTATGGCCTGTGTAATGGGGTTCTGGTAAGGACAGAATGTGTTGGTATTTACAAACCTTGGATCAGTGCAGGTGCTTAATAGATCTAAATTTTCCCATTATTATTTCTATGATGATGATGATGATGATGATGATGATAATTATCATTGCCATTGTTATTACTCTATAAGGATACTAATCTGCTTTAAGCCCTTGGTATATTGGTAGAGTTCAGGAAACTTAATTCATTTTCTTCTGCATCTTTGTTTTTATTTTCAATTAATATTTTTACATGTATGTGGAAGGATCATTTACATGGTGATTTTTTAAAAAGATTTTATTTATTTATTTGACAGAGAAAGAGAGAGGTCATAAGTAGGCAGAGAGGCAGGCAAAAACAGAGGGAGAAGCAGGCTCCCTGCTGAGCAGAGAGCCCAAGCAGGGCTTGATTCCAGGACCCTGAGATCATGACCTGAAGGAAAGGCAGAGGCTTAACTCACTGAGCCACACAGAGACCCCTACAGGGTGATTTTTAATGTATAATGTATACATATTATTTTTCTTTGTTTTCTGTTAGAAAGAGACAGTGAGAGAGGGAAGAAGGAGTAGGGGGAGAGGGAAAGAGAGTGAGAGAATAGAGCAGGTTTGGGGAATATTAAGAGAGTCAGACATGCTGATCTTGTATTTCCCTCTAACCTCCCTGCTAAGAAAAATGATTTCCTAACTACTAACTAAAAAATTCTGCATGTAAATGCCTGACAATCCCTTCCAGGATAGTTCTTTACAAAAAGAACTGCTGCTTTTGCAATTCTGATAGTAACAAAAGTAACTATTACTTGATAAGATTTATTTTCAAGAAATAAAAATACCATTTTGCATTAATATACTTAATTTTACCACTTATGGAATTTACTTTATTTATTTTTTAAAATATTTTATTTATTCATTTGTGAGAGAGAGAGACAGAAAGTGCACAAACAAGAGGAGAGGCAGAGGGAGAAGCAGACTCCCCACTGAGCTGGGAGCCCAATGTGGGGCTTAATCCCAGGACCTGGAGATCATGTCACAAGTGGAAGGCAGATGCCTAACCTTCTGAGCCACCCAGGTGCCCCTACCACTTATGGAATTTATATACCTATAACTCTATACAATGCAGAAATAGTCCTCCCTTTATAATGAGTAGTAATGGTAATAATTTAATAATAACAGTTATTATTTGGTTAGTTTATTTTTTTATTTATTTTTATTTGGCTAGATTTTAAAGCTTATACATTCTGTATAGTCTGATAAATATATCTAAGAAAATAATATATACAATTTTTTTTCTTTCCTTAAAAAAATGCCCTCTCAATAAACAATATGTCTTATATTTTTTAAATATCAAAATTTTGATTCAGAGGTTCTTTCTATACAAGAATTTCTTTTTTTTTGTTTTTTTTTGATTTATTTATTTATTTATTTGACAGATCACAAGTAGGCAGAGAGGCAGGCAGAGAGAGAGAGGAGGAGGAAGCAGGCTTCCTGCTGAGCAGAGAGCCTGATGCGGGCTCTATCCCAAGACCCTGGGATCATGACCTGAGCTGAAGGCAGAGGCTTTAACCCACTGAGCCACCCAGGTGCCCCATGAGTTTCCTTTTTTGACCAAAAGCCATTTGACTTATTCAAGGAACAATGTCCAGTGCATCACAAAACCTCCTAGTTTGTTTGGAGAAAATAGACTAATAGAAAAGTGATGAATGATAATCAGAAGAAAGGCAGGCAGGGACAAGAGGCCCCTGTGCTAAGAAGAAACCACCCTTAAAAGGATTTTATACCGCCCTGGAAGGAGCCCTCCAGAGGGAGGGTTAATCAGATTTAAACAGCCCTCCAACAAGCCCATAAAAACCACTAGACTTATAAACTCCATGACAACACTCTAGGTTCCCCTCCCTCTTTGGGCTTTGCACTATCACTCAATAAACTTTGCTTCACTCTCACTCAATAAACCTTGCTTCGCTGCCCACTACTCTGCCTGGTCTACCTCTTCATTTTTTGAAGTGGCATGGCCAAGAACCTCAGACACCAAAGGAAAAAATCCTGTAACAAAAGCAAAGTTTTCTTTCTGTTTGTTTTTCTATTTGTGATGACTATCCCCCCCTTTTTGCATCACTCCATTTATATTCATTGTACATAAACTTGCAGCTCAGCATCTAGACTTTCAGCTCAGCAGCAAAGTAACAATGTTATCTATCATTAATATTGAGGGACTTCTGTTTAATCAGACAAGATTTAGTAAGAATGTAAGTGGTAAGAACTGTATTAACCATGAGAGAACTGAAAGACAGCTAAGTCATGGACCCTGCCCTCAAAAAACTGACAGTCTTAAAGGAGTCAGACATTTTTATACAATGTATACAAACCTAAGACTCAAACAGTGCTTTAAATAAGTTTTTAATAATGTGTTTTTTGAACCTGACAGATAGATTAATTCTAACTCATGATTTGAAGGGACAGCACTTACCAACTAACAGATAGTACATCATAGACAATTGATAGCAGAGATTGATAATATAATAATTGGTCACTGCTCTGTAGTAATGGTTTGGAAGTCCTTACCTCCTACCGCAGGACACTTTAGTTACTTTAGTACTCTTTAGTTACTGCATCATGCTGACAACTAGAAAAACTAAGGAAAGGAATTCAGAAGGCTGGAAGTAAGAGATTGTTTTAGTCAGCTCGGGATGCTACAACAAATTATCACAAACTGCTCAAACTGCAAACATTTAATCCTCATAGTTCTGGAGGATAAGTCTAAGATCAAGATACTGGTAGACTGGACACTTGTTGAGGCTTCTTTTCCTGATTTGCAGATACATCTCTCTTTGATGTATCTGCACGTGGTGGAAAGAGTGATTACAAGTTCTCTGGTCTCTTGTGAGGGAACAAATCCCATCAAAAGGACCCCTCCAAATACTATCACAATATGGGTCAGGACATTTTTTTTAAAGATTTTATTTATTTATTTTAGAGATACAGAGAAATTGAACATGAACAGGGGAGGAACTGAGGGAGAGGTACAAGCAGATATGGGATTTGATCCCACAACCCTGAGATCATGACTCGAGCTGAAATCAAGAGTCAGAAGCTTACCTGACTAAGCCACCCAGGCACCCCTGGCTTAGAGCTTTAACATTGAATTTGGGGTAACACAGCCATTCAGTTCAGAACAGGGATACTCGAGGAGCTCAGGATACCAACTAGTACAAAAATATTTTCATACTTTAAAAATGTTTCGATACCTTAAAAACCAAGAAGAGCCCATGTGAATGGAAATAGGCTAAATATAAGCCCTGCAACACTAAGATGGACCCCAAAGTATGAACAGATTTTAGCATTACGTGTTATATGAGGCTGAGAGGCTGGGTTTATTGAGTACTGAATATGTCATCTGCAATGAGGTGAATTATAGAATCATACTGTTGGATCCATACCATCACTGTAAAATTGATACATTATCATCCATCATGTTGCTCCCAAATTGCATCTTTTAACATCTTCAAATCCTGAATTCTTATTAGAGCTCTGGCTTCCCCATCTACTTGCCTTGGTGATCTACTCTGTGTTTATCTTTCTCATTAATTGTGGCATAGCACCCCAAGGGATAACTCTAAGCACTCCTTTATTTCAGCAAGCTCTATCTACAGAATAAAGAAGAGTGAGTCCCTTATTCTTAGTCCTTGAAGAACACCTCCCATTAAATAGAATCTGCCACATTAACCCAGTGAAAAATCTTCACTCAATCTTGATATGGAAATTTGGATGATAGCGACTCAGAATGAACACAGTTGAGAAGTAATTTTTCCCTTGTTTTTTAACCTTAAGTGTAGTGTAACCTTGCATTTTGTTCTTTTTTCTCTGTGTAAATAACTGGCATGAATCTAAACACAATCACATCTTTGTCTGTTTTCATTTGAAAAAAAAAATATGGCAGGAAGTATTTACTTTATAACACTAGCTCTGCAGAGCCTATTTCCTTTCCACGTTCAAATGTCATGAATATTTATGAACCCAGGGATGGAAGCAGTAAAATAAAATAAATTGGCTTGAGCCAAACACTATTCTGTGATCTTTTCCAGTTCATTCAACCGACTGCCACTTGACCAAGACCTCACTCAAATGAACTTACACATTAAACTACTCACTGAAAAATTGATTTCCCAAATGTTTTCCAATTACAAAATCACATGGAGTTTCACAGAAGCATTCTGCAAAACAATCAGCATTGGTAAGATTTAATTTTGATACAAAATTTTTAAAATCCAGTGTTGGTTATTGTCTGTTGGTCCTCAGGCCCTCAAACCCCTTTCTATAGTGTGGTCTTAAACAACTTTGCAGTTTTTCTCTAAAAATTTTGTATTCCTTTCTTCGTAAGAGAAATATGCTTCCTTGGCCATGTGACTTCTGAGGCCCCGCTGTAAGAAGAGCATAATTTATGACTGCATTTTCAGGTATAGCCATTTGACTTTCTTTAGTCAATGAAATGTGGACAAAAATGATGCAACTCCATTCCTAGTGGAAGTTTAACCAGCTATTTTGTATTTCTGCTAGTTCTCTTACATTTTCCCTCTACCATGAGAATAGTATGTCTCAAATAGGGCCTGTTCTTTTGTATCAAGTTCCAGAATGAGGAAATTTATAAAACCAAGGGTCATGAAATTCACACCTGATAGCATGCAATAACAGTGAGAAACACACCAGTATATATGCATATAAGTCATGGAGATTGGTGGGCTGTAAATGAAGCATAACTAGTAAAGTTGATACTGTAAATGGGATGCTTTCATAAGATAAGCCTAAACTCTGTGGCACCAGCTTATGCTATTAGGGGCAAGATAAGGCCAAAACTGTTACTGCATGTTTGAAAAGCAGTCATACCATGTTAGAAAAAAAAAAATTTAACTTCAGGTGGAAATTCCACCTGTGACAATTAAGTCAGTTATTGTGCTGAATGAATTTTTGTTAAAGAATTTGGAATAAGTCATGTTATGGATAAGACTTAGTTGTTATCAGGTATATTTGACAAGTTACTAGAAGAAACATTAACTTAGAAAAGAGTTGGCAGGTTGGTAAGAAGGGGAAAAGTAGAGGATTCAGAAATTCCAGCACTTGCAAAGTGAGAGAAGAAATAGGTAAAAGATAAATTTCAGTCACAAGGAAAAGACCAAATCCAGGATGTGGTTGTCGGTGACTTTGTTTAAGAAAAAAGAAAGAAGAAGAAGAAGAAGAAGAAGAACAAGAAGAACAAGAACAAGAACAAGAACAAGAAGAAGAAGAAGAAGAAGGAGAAGGAGAAGGAGAAGGAGAAGAAAAGAGAAGAGAAGGGAAGGGAAGGGAAGGGAAGAAAGGAGAGAGGAAAGAGGAGGAGAGGAGAGAAGGCAAAATGAGAGAAAAAACAAGTCTTAATTCATCCTTTAAATTCTTTTGGATGGCAAAATATCTCAGAGTGAAGAGGCTGAGGATTTGGTTTTCTTCAAGATTGATAAAAGCAAATATTCTATATCTTAGTTTAGAGAGAGAATCGTACCTTTAAAAAATTGGGCGTCAAGGTATTTGGACAATTAGCCAAATTGGAATCACATAAATACAAAGCCAATAAAATTGTTGAGTGAATTATACTTCCAAAAAAAAGTGACCAGCCTGAATTAAAATATTTAAAAACTGCTCAAGATGTAAAATAACCTGTGAGCTACCAAATCTCCAGGGCAGAATAAAAGCTGAAGAAAATCTCTCAGGTCTTAAATAATAACCTATAGTTTAGGAAGAAATAACCTTGGACTCAGAACCAAGGGAAGGCCATTCTCCTGCACTGAAACTAAGGCCTCATCAAGAAACACTCCCTAGTCAAAAGATTATGTGCCGTATAAGGATCAAGTTTTTATATTTCCTTTTTTGTTTATAAGATTTGTTTCTTTATTGAAAGAGAAAGAGAGAGAGAGAGAGAATGAGCACAAGGGGGTAGAGTACAGGGAATAGAGATTCTCAGCCAGACTCCCCACTGAGCATGGAGCCTGACCAGGGCTTGATCTCACAACCCTAAGACCTGAGCTGAAATCAGGAGTTGGACACTCAACCAACAACCACTCAGGTGCCCCAAGTTTTTATAATTTCTATAGATATAACTGCTATATGCCTCTGTTCTTGTTTCTGAGTAGGAATAGGATTAATCATTATTTCATTTTCTCTCTGTTTTTATCAATATATCTAAAGTGTGTGGGAGACAAATCTTAGTGTTTTTTTTTTTAATTTTGTTTCTTAATCAAGATATAGCTGATGTAGAGACTATTAAAAAACTTTGTGTCTTCTGCCCATTGCTGAGATGGAATGGGGCTTTTAGACTATCTTTCTGGAGGACATGTTTTACATGTACTTTTTCAAGAAAAGGGGAAAGAGAAGGCAAGTAAGTATTTGTGAACACAGAGCTGTCATTTCCAAATATGCTCTCCTCTATTTATCTATAAGAGGAGCTAACATTTTTTGCATATTATGTGCATTTCAGTGACTCCCTTTGGGCAGGATCAAATTTATAGCCACATTGTGAGACTTGACATGGTTGACCAGTGAGTTATGAGTTCAAATGACAAAGATCATTCCAAAGCAGATATTTTAAAGGCCATTATATGTTCCCACAAGCAATCTTACTGTTTTACCCTGTACCAAGAATGGTATCCAACAAATACAAGTTACTCCTGCAGCCTGAAAGAGAAAACACACCCTCCAAGCCTCAACCACACCAAAGCTGCTAACATCCTACAGACAGAAATATACAATGTTGTAAACCCCTGAAACCCTGGGATTATTTGTTAGTATAGGGTAACCTTAACAAACTGGTTAACAATGACCTATGCCTGCCAGACTGAAATCCTGAAAATGTTATATTACCTTACCCCTTCCAGCTGGGTTCTGATTAACTACTGCCTATTGGAGGTACTTGCATGAAATCAGAAAATAGCTAAAAGACTATGTGTATGTATGTATGTATGTGTATATATATATATATATATATATATATTTTTTTTTTTTTTTTTTTAATTTCTGGCAACTGCATCAGCTGTTTTGGCTCCTAGCTTCCTTTATCATCAGAAGAAATGTGGGGTCTTAGTTTACCAGGACACCACTTTCTCTGTCCACTTTCAGTCTGTGTCTCCTACAGTTTGTGATCCACCAAGAGCACTGCCTTTTTTCTCATTTACTCTTGCATGCTTAGTGGATAGAAACAGCTTCTTGCTCTTAGAATGCTTCAGGGAACACCACTTCCTTTTTGTTCCTCCAGCCCATCTAATTTCTAACACTTTTTAAACAAATTTCCTATATCAAATCTTTTTCCTATTTAATTTAAACACTAAGAATATTTTCCAGATTTGATCTGACTTATACAAACAGGATATCAAAGAAAAGAGGTTTAGAGTGTCTGCTACTCTCTTGCTAAAACAAACAAACAAAAAATATTAAATGAAAGTAAATATTGGGGAATGGAAGGAATTCAAAGAGATGGAGAAACAGAACAGGAAAGGACGCTACCACATGTCATGCATTGCATGATCCCATATATTCAATCAGCCATATGAAGCAGGTATCATTCTCTAAATTATAACTATGCAGGCACTGAGTTTCAGAGATACAAAGTTCATATCACCAAATTACTCATCATTGACAGGGATAGTATTAAAATTCATGTCTGTATGACTTTAAATTATATTTTCCTAAGCTTTCAAGACTCTTTTAATGATACAGAGATGATAAGAGGAGTTATTAATTTAAAAAGATACTGTAAAATAAGTGTTAAATTGTGCAACAAATATAATATCATAAAAGGAGATCTATAAGGAAGATATGCCCATATAGCAATGCAATCCAGAAAATGTCCTTAAGCAAATATTGTTTGTGGTGTACCATAAAAGGTAAGTAGAACAGGAGTAGGCAGTATGGAATGCATTAAAATGTACAGGAGTGGTTGGAAAAGAAACACAAAAGACAGACTAATGTGATTTGCTTTAGGAAAAGTGAAGTTGCTGGTTTGATGGAAGCTGTCATCAGATTTTTGAGTCAATAGGAGATACAATAAAGTAGAAACACATGACAAAGACAACTGAATGTCTGGTAGAGTTTAGCTCCAGTCATGGAAAATGGAGTCTTTGGAATTTCCAAAGCAGGTCACTGAACATTTATTTTAGTGACAATATGGAATGGATCAGAAGAAATTCAAATAGCATATTAGCTGCTATAATTTTGCATTAATCAAACACTAACTTGATAAAGCCCAAATCTGGAGTGCTGCCAGTGGACATGAATATTCATATAATCAAATGCTCAGAGCATCTAGAAGAGGATTTAATAGAGATAATCTGTAGAAGTCATAAACATATAAAGTTCTTCTGGGTAGATCTGTGATCTTGAAAAACTAAGATGGAAATTCCATAACTTCTCTGGTAATTCTTCTAGTACTTTGTCACCTAAGTAATTCTTTATACATATAGCTAAAATCTTGGGGCACCTGGGTGGCTCAGTTGATTGGGTGTCTGTCTTGGGCCAGGATCGTGATAGGTCCTAGGATCCAGCCCTGCATGGGGCTCTCTTCTCAGCGGGGAGTCTACTTCTCCCTCTCCCTCTCTCTGCCTCTCCACCTGCTTGTGCTCTATCAAATAAATAAATAAAATCTTTTAAAAAATTAAAACAAAACCTCTTCTTCTTTAATTTCCTATAGATTTCAGTGGCCACACATCAATGTGACAAATAATTTCCCCTAACCTATGAGCAGTTATCCTTCATAGCTGAAAGAATGACCCAAGCCCACATGTCCTGAGGTGCTTTACAAGTACTTTTAGACTACTAATATGGGATTCATACATAATATGCACTTACCTTATGTTGTAAGCATCTTGAAAATCCTGATTCATGTCTTCTTTCTCATTTGCATTATTAGCAAGCAGAATCTAATAACCCTTGAGCATAAATAAGCTGTGCTATGGGATGAATTGTGCCCCACACCCCCAACGTAGATAACCACTTTCAGTCACCAAATTCAGCTTGAGACACGGTTTCTAATGTACTCATTTTATGCACTTATAGTAAATTGAAAAGCAGATACATTAATTCAAGGAAGTTAAAAGTATATTTAGTGTATGTAGAGAAGCTGAAGATAAATGTTTAACTTTTATTTCACTTAATTTTTATCCTGAATTTTCCCATTAGATTTTTATCAAGTAATATGCATTGGTTACTGTATTTTTTGCACATTTTCTTATTGTACTAGGGCTGCAAAACAAAATATTACACACTGGATGGCTTACACAATCGAATTTATGTCCTCATAGTTCTGGAGATTGGAAGCCCAATGTCAAAATATTGTTAGGTCTGGTTTCTTCTGAGGCCTCTCTCCTTGGCTTGCAGATGGCATCTTCTTGACTGTGTCCTCACATGGTCTTATTAGGGTGTACTCATCCCTAATGTCTTATTGTGTATCCAGTCAGATTTGATTAGGGGCCCCTCTCATGGCCTCATTTTAACTTAATCACATCTTTAAAGATCCTGCCTCCAAATACAGTCATATTCTGAAGTCTTGGGGGTTGGAACTTCAACATATGAATTTGTGAGTTAGTCCAAAATTTCTGTAACTAATGGTGGTGAGCAAATTTTATTTTGCATTTTTTTTAATTTTTAATTTTTAATTTTTTATAAACATATAATATATTTTTATCCCCAGGGGTACAGGTCTGTAAATCGCCAGGTTTACACACTTCACAGCACTCACCGAAGCACATACCCTCCCCAATGCCCATAACCCCACCCCCCTTCTCCCAACCCCCCTCCCCCCAGCAACACGGAGGGAGACAAACCATAAGTGACTATTTTGGATTTTTAATGGGCTTCATAGCTGAAAGAATTCAAGGTATGCTTGTGTATCGTTAAAGAACACAGTATAGTGGTGAGAGGTAAAACTTTAACATCAGGCTGCTTGCGTTTGAACCCCAGCTTGGCCTGTGAATATGAGCAAGTTACTTAATTATTTTGTGCCTTTGTTTTCTCAATTGTAAAGGGACTAAATATCATGCCTCCCTCACAAAGACGTAGGAGTATTATATGCACTGTCTTTGAAAAGGCAAGTTGAAAAATGTGGTACAGAGAATATTCTATAGAAGTATTTGCTAGGGGTGCCTGGGTGATGCATTCAATTAGGCATCCGACTCTTGGTCTTGGTTCAGGCCATGATCTCAGGGTCATGGAATGGAGCCCTGAGACAGACTGTGCACTCAGTGAGGAATCTGCCTAAGACTCTCTTTTTCCCTCTCCTTCTCCCCCTCCCTCCCTGTTGTGTGTGCTCTCTCTCTCTCTAAAATAAATAAATAAATCTTTAAAAAAGAAGTATTTGGTAAATAAGTAAACAAGTAAATAAAGAAAGAAATATTGTACTATCTGTCAATTTCTACCACCCCAAAAGACATTCTTTTCAGCCTTCAGTAAGCTCTGTTCTAAGTAAACAATTCAATGCCACATTTGTTAATGTGAAACATGTGTCACTATGAAGTTACAAAGTCAAATTTTACATTTTACAAAATCACCGATAATTTGTTTTAAAATAAGAAATGATTGCAAATGATAGAAATAGGAACAAGTCACAAATATTCTTAATGCCTCCAATTCTTACATTGTATTCCCTGATTTACAGGCCAGTTATCACTGCCTTTGATTTCACTTAGATTTACCAAAAAGACATCTCACCATATCTAGTTTTTCCTTTTTCTATCTTTCCTGATTTTGACACACAAAAAAAATGACTAACTTGATCAGGGTGAAGTATCTACAATAGCGTGAGAATTCTGCTGTTTCTGTCAGAATTTTGCCTCCAGAGGCAAGTCTGTCTACACTTAATCTTTCCTAGTTCTTTGGTCTTCTGATCAAAGTTTCTTCTGGCTTTTTTAGTAAACGCATCAATGGTCATTCTCTTTTGATGAAAACCAGTTCATGGGCAAATCAAATGTATCCTTCTCTCATCTTACGCAACTCTACGAAGAGTCACATAGAAATGGAATCCAGTTCTAAGATATCAAAGAATCACCAAGTTAAAGGAGAAATTGAGCTCTAAGGGATTAACTTCTTATTGAAGGAAAAAAAAAAAGATACTGAAGTCCAAGGGAAAAATTTCCTTATTATCATTCCATTTATTACTTTTAGCCTATCTCAGCCCATCTCCTTAAAGGTCTACATGACAACTTGTTTTCAGTAAACGTAAAAGTTCAGTATGTGTAGATGTGTGCAAGCACCCCCTAATCGGGAATACCTGGGACACCATATAAATACAATTTCTTTAACGTGTTGGCTTCCATCTTGACCTAATTATAAATGAGGTTACTACATGAAAGTAACCCGTTACCCAAATTTGTATCCACTGTTCGGTATAAATTCAAGAACATTTCATTAAAACTAATCTTCTTAACACTGTAAAAGGAAGAACATTTGATGCTTATGAAATCAGAATTTTTTTGGCATCCATTGAAATTGCAGATATTTAGCTTAATCCTGCCAAATATAAAGTAGAACTTGAAATTTCAACCTGAAAAAAGTTGTGCAGTCCCCACATAACTCAAATATACAAAAATCTTACACACATTAAGCATTTTTTTTTGATAGGAAGCTTATAACCTTGAAAGGCACATTATTCCAGCTAATTAGCAATTCCAAGGGTGTATCTTCCATATTAAGCCAAACATGATTGCCCTCTCAGTGCAATTTATTGGTCCTGGATCTGTTCTCTAGAGTCATTCAGGAAATATTAAGTCACCCTTTCACATGGCAGACCTTTAAGCACTAAATATGCTACTTTGCCCTCCTAATTGCACTTTTCCAGAAGGAGTATCAGATGACAGTTAAAGCATATATACAGGCTTTCACTAATGAAAAAGAATCAGAGAGTGTCAGCTTGATGAGCTATCTGTGTCCAATTTGGATCCGTAGGGAAGATTTCAAACCTGGGCCACCTTAATTTAATTAAAATATCCAAAATATTAGCGAAATAAGCCCCCGTTTAAAGTCCTTCAATTCACTTTTAAAGGCAATTCGGTCCTTTAAAAATGTTTAGACTCCTGCATCTCTGCTATAGTGGCTGACTTTTTTTTTTTCTTCCTCTAGCTGTCCTCAATATAAATTGATGGGGATAGTACACATACAATATTGTAAAAGCTTATTCCTCTGTTCGGACTGCTGGCCAAGCAATTTTTCCCTATTGAACACTGGCTGCATGATGTTATTTCTTTTATGAATTTCCATTTTTATGAGTTTCCTTTGCAATTTGGCCTGGAAAATGGGAATCCTGGGAAGTCCTAAAGGGTCTAATAACCAGGAGCTCTGGAATTTATCAAGGATAGGAATGATGCTCACTCAAATGCAAGCGTTTGTATTATTGTCTTCGTCAAAAATAATAGCACATACTGACAAGTGTTGTTTCTGACCAGGCAGAGTAAGGAAATCTTATATATAGAGAATGTGAGACTTGTGAAATCAAAGCATCTCAGGCAGCCATATACTTAAATTTTAGAGGTAAATTTAAAATATTACTGGCCAAGAAACCACTATATTCCTCCTCAATCCCTCTAATAGATGTGCTACTACAGTACACTGAAGATTCACTATAACATCCATGGGAACAATTTATAAAGTCAACCACCTTTATGAATACCTGGGTTAGGTTTACAGTATACTGTTCAATACATTGGTAAAGGAGTGAAGTATTTCACAACTAGCTTTTCAAGAGAAGTGAGTTGAATAACTTAAAAATCATATTTATTTGGTTTAAATTTAATCTTTTTCAAAGCACAGATTAATAAATTTTAAATATGTACAATTCATCTTTAACCAAGAAGTATTTATTTTGGTTTTAATATGTGTATGAAAATATTTTATTTATTCTTTTCTAAATTATTTGTAAAATGTCTTCTAGTTTCAAGAACTTCTATGCCTTTATCAAGAGGACATTTAGCAGAGAAAATACATTTCTCGACCTGGAGCTCTACAAACCAACTGCTTGATTATCAAGAAAAAAATTTTATATCTTGCATTTTTTTAAGATTTTATTTATTTATTTGACAGACAGAGATCACAAGTAGGCAGAGAGGCAGGCAGAGAGAGAGGAGGAAGCAGGCTCCCTGCCCAGCAAAGAGCCCGATGTGGGGCTTGATCCCAGGACCCTGAGATCGTGACCTGAGCCAAAGGCAGAGGCCTTAACCTGCTAAGCCAGCCAGGTGCCCCATATATCTTGCATTTTTTAATTGAAGTTTTAGTGTTTGGGGCACCTGGTGGTTCAGATGATTAAGCATCTGCCTTTGGCTCAGGTCATGATCTCCAGGTCCTGGGATAGAGCCCCATGTTGGGCTCCCAGCTCAGTGGGGAGTCTGTTTCTCCTTCTTCCTTTCCCTCTCCCCCTGCTTGCAATCTTTCTGTCTCTCTCTCTCAAATAAATAATCTTTAAAAAAATAAAAAAATAATTTTTAGTGTTAATTGACTCTACCAAAAATATAAGACCTAAGTATGATGTTAATATTATATATCTTAAAGTAAATGTTGATTTTTATTTGAATTTACAAAAGCATACTTTCCAGAATAATTAATTTCAGAGATAGACTTCATACTCAGATTACATAGTAGCTCTGCACTATGCAAGTAGTCTAGATACAAAATTTGCAATGATTATTTACTTTTGAGCAGGACTGGAATATTTTTTAAAAAGATTGTATTTATTTATTTGAGAGAGAGAGAGCACAAGCTCTGGGTGAGGCGGAGGGAGAGGGAGGGGGACAAGCAGACTCCCCACTGAGCATGGATCCTGACGCAAGCCTGATCCCAGGACCCTGAGATCATGACCTGAGCTGAAGTCAGACACTTAACCAATTGAGCCACCCATGTGCCACAATAGTATAAAAGAAATTTGCTGGAAAATGCTTATTTGCTTATGGGACCTACATTTATGGACATTCTAGATGTTGAAGTCCTACAGAGTCAGTATCAATAGCCAATGTCTTTGTCGAGTTTCTCTTTAGACACCCTTTAACCACTCTCATTTGGTAACAATAATGCTTATGAATGAACAGAGTATGTCCCTGTCTTCTACAAAGAACCAGGTATATTCATCAGGACATTTCTAAAATATCAATTATTAACTCTCATGTGACCATCATTTCATTTTACTTACCTGAAAATCTTAAATACACCTGACTAGCAGAAAATGAATCACTACTGTGTATCTGAGCTGTAAGGGATTTAGGACAATTCCTTGTTTAGGAAAAAACTTCCTGACTTATAACTCTACAAGGCAAGGTTCAAAATGAGAATTATTTCCAAACATAGACAAGGTGTTTACAGATGTTAGACCACAGCAAATCACAAACATCCATTAGTTCCCTGGCCTTAATATTGCCCAAACATTATTTAGTGTGTGCACTATGCACACTTCTTCCGTATTTAAACTTCCAAACAACAGCATGGTCTCAGACAAACGTAACACAACTACTCTTCATACAAGTAAAAAGTGATCACCATTTCTTATAAAGAAGTGAATTCAGTCGCTGAATCTAAGATTCTGAGCCTAAGATTTCTGAGTCATATCCATTCCTTCTACAGAGCTGTCAAAACTGAGTCTTGATGTTTTTTAACTTACAGGCAAAATAAAGTTAACCTCTATGCAATACTACTCAGTATAGATACTATATAAAACAGAAGAGGAAATAAAGGGGGTAGATGAAACATTTAGATAAACGAATAGGGAGATGGATAGAGATAAAGACAGATTAGATAGATTGACCAGTATATAGATAATAACAGATAGGTAATAACATAGATACCACATTCCTTATTTCTGCAACTGATTAAAAGACCATAGTTGGTATCAAGACTACTTTTTTCAATATATACCTCATGTTCACTTTGCTCTCAGCTAGTAGCTCAGTAGGTCAATGTTATTTACCTGGAATGGTTATTCAAAATAAATTTCCTAAGGGATTCCTTGGTTATTTTACATTTATTGTAAAGTTCTTACTATCCATTAACTTTTTCAAAAGTCATGGGGCTCATCAAAGGCGTCTCAGAGGATCCTCTGGGTTTATTTCTAGTGTTTTTTCCCAGATTAGGTTAACAAAAAGTCTATATACCTTTGACAATCAAAATCAATTACCCAGTCAACAAAATAATCTTTGTTTCTCTCTTTATTCCAGGAGCAGGAAGTCTGAAATAACTAGCATAAGTTTTAGCTGTCAATTAAATGGAATTGTGTTGTGTCATTGGGTAGTAAAAACTAGCAAATCCCAGAGTTATTAAGGTTTGAATATGTTCAAAATCATAAATAGTGCACCTTTTAAATGTTTGACTTAGTACCAATCTTTACATTTTATCAAGTATGCAGTCTTGATTTTGGTTTGCTATCTTGATATGAAACACTCCAGAAATTTCCACATAGTTGCTTATACCATCTCATAAGTCAAAGAGCTAATGTGTTTATAGTCAACTGCTGATTATATTTTTTCTAACCATAAATTAGAGATTGAGATCTAACCACAGAATGTATTCATAGACCAATTGGACCATTTGGAGGGACACTTGGGCTGAACTCCATATACCAACTGACCCTCCAAAACCTATAAATTACAGTTTTGCACAGTTAAACCAGGAATTAGTGTTAGCTCAGAATCAGTGTCACTAACTGAATATTCCATGTACTTGGCTCTTCTCTTGGCACAATTACCCCAGTTATAGGTTTCTTTGGAGAAAGCCAGCTGGAAGGTTCATAGAATGTTTTTGCAGCATTGTTCAAGATACCTTCATCAAGGTTATTCAAACTGCCCTTTTCCATACTGCCTTTTAGAAATTCTTAAGAATCTCTGACTCTTAGATAATGAGACTAGTTAGGCCTCTTTGCATAAAAGAAAAATTCTTAGAGATTTACTTTTATGTTCCTTTGGTACTAAGTACAAATGCCATTAGTCACAGCCAAGGATCACTGTGGATCAGGTCATTGTGCTTGCCATCCTGGTTCTGAAACTTATTTGCATAACTACACCTACTTTGTAGTGCTGAACACTAATGGTGGCCAGGTGGGTATAATTACACAAGTACATTTCAGAGCCACAATGACGGAGCCCTCTGCCACCTGAAAGTTCATCATCCCCACTAAAATCATAAAGTCAATTTCAAGGCATCACCTACCAACTGTATCTTTGGCTTACAAAGGACACCAGTTCCAGCCTTTCCTCAATGATGCTAACCCTCACTGAAAAGTGTTAATTCCCACTGCCTGAAGAAGGGGACATTTTGTTTGCCCTCTGGGAAATGACAAGTAGGTTGTGCATGCAAAGTTTATTCTGAAGTATTCCTATTCCTACAACTCTTTAGGTACCTTCTACACTATATCAACGAGTCATTGTCATCACAACTTTATTTACTAAGTAAAACTCTAGGTAGCCAAAAGCGATTTTCTAAAGTTATTTTATGAAGTTCAGAGTCTCAAAAAGGGGTATAAATCCACTCGGAGGCTAAGCAGTCGGATATGCCCAAACAATAGGCTGCCAGATTTAGCAAATTAAAATAAAAGCACTAAAACTGAATTTCAGATAAAACAACAGATACTTCTTTTCTTGAAGGAAAAGTAACAATATTTGGGGCATACTTATATTAAGAAATTATTAGATGAAATTCAAATTTAACAGGGCATGCTGTACTTTAACTGGCAGCCCAACCAAGCACAAGGGGGGTTTTCTAATCACAACATATGTCACTGTTTCTAGGCACCTATAATCAAAATTTAAAGCCAAAACCTCCACTATTGTCTCCCTTGAAGAACCAGATGGATTTTATAATACATTCTTTAGAAGATTTATTCTCTTATATTACTCACTATTGAATCTGTTTTGTTAATTCATCTGGTGGTAAAACCCAAGTTATATGCATGAATCCCAGCTCTGCAGGAGCCTGGCAATGCAAGTTTTCTGTTTTCTGCCTTGGGAAGATAAGATTCACAAACTGGACAATTACAAAATAGAGAGGGTATTCAAAGGTAAAAGGTAGCTAAACAGATGAATGTCCACTACACTCTACACCTAGCAGTTGGAAATGTGAGTCTAGATAAATTAGTTCATTAGGTGCAATTAGAGTGAGATATTTGTAACACAAATATTTTAAAGCTAAATAATAAGATGCTTATGTTAAAATAATAATTAAAATATCTCTTTGCTAATTCTCCCACACTGGCAAATTATTCACCATTTGTGGATTGTCAGCTTTCTCCATTTTAGATTATTGAATGAAGAAATATTATACCAACTCGCTGAAAATCATTTCCTAATAAAGAACCAATTAAGTCTTTAAATGTGTTATTTTCTTCCAAATGTTCAGACTCTTTTTCTAACTCACTTTATTTTTAGATAAAGAGAATAAATTATATAATTATAGCAAACTCTTGGGCTCTTCTATTTTATCTTTGTAGAGCACATGAATAGTAGCATATACGGAGTCTTTCAAAGCAAGCCTAGAGGGTTTGGCATTTAGGGATTTAAGTCACAACTATTAGCTCACTGTGGTATTACATCGGATTGTTGTATATCATTCAGGCCATTTGTTTCTATAGTATCTTATACCCAAAGTGCTTTTGCTTAGAAATGAAAGTAGAATGTCTTCTAATTATTCCCAAATCAAATATTGGCTTCATGACTGTTTGAGAGATACAGTTTGGGTTTAAAATATAGCTAGATGTTATAAAAATTAGAAAGTATCTCAGGGTCCAGCTATATTTGAAGTAGATAAGGTTATGAAATATTAGGAAAAATATGGAAAGAGATATGGCCACTCAAAGTAGAAATGCATCCACAGGATAAATTCTCAGAAAATGGATGTATTACTGAGAACAAGTCTTTTCTTTATGTATGAGCCTCCTATTTATTACCTGAAACAGAAGTTAGAAAATAATATTGAGACTGCAAAGTACCACTCAGCATAACTTTGGTTATAATTATTAAAACATATATGATGGATAGATTGTTAAAAAAAAAAGTGCCCTCACTCTTCCCTTGTGCCAACATCTCCTGCAATATGAAGCCATCAAAAGCTGGAGTCCATTTCCCCACCTCATTGAATCCAGGCTGACCTTGGACTTGCTTTGGCAAAAATAACAAAGCTGAAATGACAGTGCTCTTAGACCAAATCCATTAAGAGATATTGCACATTTCTGTTCATTTTCTTGGGTCTATGCCACCATCATTGAGCAAGCCTGGGCTATCCTGCTAGAAAATGAGAGATCATGTAGAGAAGGGTCATCTTAACTGAAATAATTCTAGACCAAACAACCCTTAACTTACCAACCAGCTGACTTGTACAATTATGTGAGACTCTAAATTTAAGTACACTAGGTTGTTTAATATTTTGTTTCAGCTCACTGAATCTGTATATTTTATTTTTTGTCTTTCCCCCCCTCTTTTCCATTTTGCAGATACTGTTTCTATATCTTCAAATTCAATGATATTGTGCAGGGTCTATAATCTACTCTTGCTACTAGGATATTTTATTTTTCATCTCTAGTAGTTTGATCTGGATCTTTTTATATATTTTGCTTCTTCCCTTAGCATGCTCATGCTTTCCTCTATTTACTTGAACATATGGAATAGATTTATAATTGCTTTTGTATCATTTCTATTTGAAATTCTATTATTTGTGTCAAGTCTAGTTCTACTTCTATTGACTGATTTTTCTTCTTTTCGTGGGTCATGTTTTCCTATTTTCCATGCTTGTTAATTTTATTGAATGCAACTGAGAAGTTGATGTTTTTGGTGTTGGAAATGTGTATGTCTATTTCCTTAAATATTTTGAGGCTTCTTCATTCCATGATGCAGTTAGTTGGGGATAAAATGATCCATTATTTCCAAGCTTGCTTTTAGGCTTTCTTAGGCAGTTCCAAAGTAGCACTTAACGAAGAGTGATTTATGTGCAAATACTAAAGCAATTCCCTTCTGAAATCTCTACCACTGCCCCTTTTAGGAGGTCTCTCCCCTCTGGCTGGAACACAAATATGCCCTGTATGATTTTTTGTGCCTCATTCTATACCTATATACCCTTCCCTGGTTTCAGGGAATTTTCTCATAATACTGGCACTTAATAATACTCAGATAAAGACTTGAGAGGAACTCTCTTTGGTTCTTTGCTCTTCTTTGTGTGCAGCTCTCTTTCTGGCACTCTGCTCCATTAATTCTAGACAACTCCACAAATTCAGACATTCTCACCTTTACACAAAGGAGGTTCGTGTGTTCTGTGTGGGTATGCCCTTCCTATACTCTCACATTGGATACATGCAGAGCTCACTTCATTTGTTCTCCTTTTTGCAGGGATCACTGTCTTCTATGGCTTGCTGTTCTATACCCAGAAACTATTATTTCGTCTATTTTATAATTTGTTTTGTTTTGTTTTTAAGACATGGGGTTATGTCTGATTTTTTAACATCATCATGATAGAGTAGAAGTCCCTTTCATTCATTTTTCTTTCAATAGATTTGCTTACTTGACAAATGGTCATCAATTCTAATTTGTGATGTATTATCACAAATAAAAAGAAACTTATTTTAGGTTCCAATCAACCTAAATAGTAATCTCCTTGGTGACAATGAGATTTGTTCACTGTAGTATATATCAAGGTTATTGTAGTAGGCAACATAAACTAACATTTGCCAGTATAAAAATAAAAGGAGAAAATTTAATGGAAGAATATTATTGGCACTTGAAATCAATAAAAGGACTGGATAATTAGCAGAAAATCAGGAAGCCCTGAAGGCTTGGTTGCAAGTCTGTATCCAAGGTTGATCTACATGTTATCATTGTGGGTGTAGGATGGACAGAAGAGCAAAGATTTAGCTAGATTGGCTTCTGAAGTGGAAATGTTTAATGCCCTTCTATTCAAACTTTACATAGATCAGGTTACTTACATAATAGAATAAGTTGGGTGCTGGGCAGATAGCTTATATGTCTTGAATGAAAAATAATGAAAGAATATAAGCTCTATTTAATTAGTCTTCAGAAATTCTTCTTAAACGAAACAGTCATATTCCATTTTATAACTTCAATCCAACTAATCGAGACAAACAAAAAACAGAGTTTCTTCTTAAAAACAGAGTTTCTTCTTTTATATGAAAGCCCATTACAAAGTTAAAGGTCAAGAGTTTTTAGCATCCTTCTCCAAGTTAAGAAGATAGTTAGCAACATGCCATATTTAAGTTTGATGGGTATTTGCTATATTGCTCTTTTGTTCTTTATATTTTCCAATAGTATTTAATGGTGTTCTTATGAAAGCTTCATGGTATAGATATGTTTCCTTTAGCAAAAAAGATGGCTGGGGGAAATGAAATGACTCACCTAAGATCATATAGTTGATAAGCATAGTTGAGATTAAACCTCATTTTTTTTTTTACTTCAATTCCAGCATTTCTAAAACACTGCTTTCTACATGAATTCTCTTCAGGTTGAATATGATTTTTAAAATTATTATTTGAAGTAAAATACTGAATCATAATTGCACACTGAATTATTTCATAAATCACATGTAGTGATGAAAATTTCCAGAGTAAAATTGATTTTTTAAGTATAGGTCATACAGTTCTGAATAAATCTATACAGCCAAATAACCACTATGTCAATCAAGATACAGATTATTTCCATTATTACAACAAAATCCCTCCTGTCTCCAGTCAATCCTATTCTTCATTTTATGTCCTTGGCAATGAATAACATAATTTATTTCCTTATAGTTATGTTTTTTCCAGAATATCATATAAATGGAATCACACATTCAAACCTTGATGGCTTCAACAGTATATTCTTCCAAGTTTAAAAAAAAAAAATACACTAGACATTATATGAAAAGTATACTGAAATATATTAAAAGGTAATATATTGAAATAATGCATCATGACTAAATAGATTTATTAATAAATTGGAATTTTTGTCTTCAATCAAAATATCAATGTATTTTATTACCACATTAAGATAAAAAATAAATAGCAGATGATAATTTTGACAGATTCAGGAAAAAAATTAGACAATACATAGAATCCTATGTGTTTAAAAGTATCACTACTACAACTATAAAAACTATTGTAAAAATTATTTGGAAATTAGTAATGAGATAAAAGAAAATCTTCTATCTGAATAAAAGAGTATCTACAAAAGGTCTGTGGCAAAAATATATCCCTGATGTGGTAAAATATTTATATTTTTTTGTTTGTTTCATGTTTTTATTTAAATTCTGATAAGTTAACATGCAATGTAATATTAGTTTCAAGTGTAGAATTTAGTGATTCATCACTTATATACAACACTCAGTGCTCATTACAACATATACCCTCCTTAAACCCCATCACTTATTTAACCATCCTCTGCCCACCTCCCCTCTTGTAGCCATCAGTTTGTTCTATAATTAAGTGTTTTTTCTCTGGTTTGCTTCTCTCTTACCGCCACCCTACCATGTTCATTTGTTTATTTAGTTCCACATATGAATGAAATCATATGGTATTTGTCTTTCTCTGGCTTATTTCACTTGGCATAATACTCTCTAGCTCTATCCATGTCATTGCAAATGGTAAGATTTTATTCTTCATGATGGCTGAGTAATATTCTTGTGTGTGTGTGTGTGTGTGTGTGTGTGTGTGTGTGTGTATCACCTCTTCTTTACCCATTTATCAGTCAATGGACACTTGGGCCCTTTTCATAATTTGGCTATTATTAATAATGCTGCTATAAACATTGGGGTGCATGCAGCCCTCTAGATCATTATTTTTGTATCCCTTGGGTAAGTGCCTACTCATGTAATTGCTGGGTCATAGGGTAGTTCTATTCTTAATTTTTTGAGGAACCTCCATACTCTTCTCCAGAGTGGCTGCACCAGTTTGCATTCCTACCAACACTTCAAAAGAATTTCCCTTTCCCCACATCCTCGCCCACACCTATTGTTTCCTGTGTTGTTAATTTTAGCCATTCTAACAGGTTTGAGGTGTTATCTCATTGTAGTTTTGATTTGTATTTCCCTGAAGATGAGTGATGTAGAGCATCTTTTCATGTGTCTGTTAGCCATCTGGATGTCTTCCTTGGAAAAATATCTGCTCATGTCTTCTGACCCATTTTTTTTTTCCACTGGATTATTCATTTTTGGATGTTGAGTTTGTAAGTTCTTTATAGACTTTGGATAGTAACCCTTAACAGATATGTCACTTACAAGTATCTTCCCCCATTCCAAAGTTTGCCTTTTAGTTTTGTTGATTGTTCCCTTTGCTGTTCAGAAGTTTTTTATCTTGATGAAGTAAAAATGGTTCATTTTTGCTCGAGCATTTACTGTAAACACTATATTCGACATTTTACTGGTAAGTCTGGTAAGTGCAATAGACAGTAAAGAAAATAAGTTTAAAGATTTTTGAAGGTGAAATAAAACTCATTATTTTAGATGACATGGTTTTATCTGCAAAATAAAAAGATTAATATTAATCAATGAATTTCAAAATGTTACTATTATTAAAACAACATAAAAAACCTTATGTCTACATACCAGCAACAACTAGCAATTTATTTATTTTTTTTAAGTTGTAGCAAGAATTACTATCAATCTTCACTCATTAGTCCAGAGACCCTTGTGGTGATAGAGGAAGAATCCCAGGTCATGTAGTATCCTACCTATACTTGTAAGTTCACTGGCCAGTCAGCAGACTAAACTCCAAGTTCTAACAGTAGTAATTAAATTTTTTATAATGATAATTCTTCTAATTCTTCAACTAACAGCAGCAGAACACACATCTGTCTTAAGATCACATAGCACATTCACTGAGATAAACTATATTCTGGGCCATAAAACACATGTCAACAAATTTAAAAGAATAGAAATCATACTGTGTCTGCTTTCAGAACACAACAGATAGAATGAAAAATAAATAACACAAAGATAATTGAAGATCCCCAAATACAGGAAGATTAAACAACACCCTATTTTTTTTAAGATTTATTTATTTGAGAGAGAGAGAGAGTAAAGGCCCATGCAGGAGGGGAAGAGGGAGAAGGAAAGAGAATCCCAAGCAGACTTAGCACTAAGCATGGAGCCTGACATGGGGCTTGATCTCAGAACCCTGAGATCATGACCTGAGTGGAAATGAAGATTTGGACACCTAACTGACTATGCTATCCTGATGTCCCTAAGCAATATCTTTTTAAACAATACATTGATCAAAGAAAAAAGTCTCAAGACATATTTTTTTAAAAAATTGAACAAAATGTAAATAAAAAAATATCAAAATATGTGGGGTGTTTCAAAGGGAGTGCTTATAGGCCAATGTATAGCACTGAATGCATATATTAAAAAAGAAGGATGACCTAAAATCAACAGCTGCTTTTACTTTAGGAAACTGGTAAAAGAAAAGCAAGTTAAGTCCTAAGTAAACAAAAGCAAAGAAAGAATTAGAATTAGAGTAAAAACCTATGAAATTTAAAAAGTTCAATCAACACAGTAAATCAATAAAACCAAACTGTTTTTTTTATTGTTTTTTTATTTCTTTTCAGTGTTCCAGAATTCATTGATTTGCACTACACCCAGTGTTCCGTGCAATACGTGCCCTCCATAACACCCACCACCAGGCTCACCCAGCCTCCCACCCCTCGCCCCTCCAAAACCCTCAGATTGTTTTTCAGAGTCCATAGTCTGTCATGGTTCATCTGCCCCTCCAATTTCCCCCAACTCCCTTCTCCTCTCCATCTCCCCATGTCCTTCATATTATTTTTTATGCTCGACAAATAAGCAAAACCATATGATAATTGACTCTCTCTGCTTGACTTATTTCACTCATCATAATCTCTTCCAGTCCTGTCCATGTTGATACAAAAGTTGGGTATTTATCTTTTCTGATGGAGGCATAATACTCCATAGTGTATACGGAGCACATCTTCCTTATCCATTCATCCACTGAAGACCATCTTGGTTCTTTCCACAGCTTCGCAGCTGTGGTCATTGCTGCTATGAACATTGGGATAGAGATGGCCCTTGTCTTCACTACATCTCTATCTTTGGGTAAATACCCAGTAGTGCAATTGCAGGGTCATATAGGGAAGTTCTATTTTTAATTTCTTAAGGAATTTCCACACTGTTTTCCAAAGTGGCTGCACACACTTGCATTACCACCAACAGTGTAAGAGGGTTCCCCTTTTTATGATGATGAACATTTTTTCATGTGTCTATTAGCCATTTGTATGTCTTCATTGGAGAAGTGTCTGTTCATGTCTTCTGCCCATTTTTTGACACGATTATCTATTTTGTGTGTTTTGAGTTTGAGAAGTTCTTTATAGATCCTGGATATCAGCCTTTTGTCTGTACTGTCATTTGCAAATATCTTCTCCCATTCAGTGGGTTGCCCCTTGGTTTTGTTGACTATTTCCTTTGCTGTGCAAAGCTTTTGATCTTGATGAAGTCCCCAAAATTCATTTTCACTTTTGTTCCCTTTGCCTTTTGAGACATATCTTGAAAGAAGTTACTGTGGCTGATGTTGAAGAGGTTACTGCCTATGTTCTCCTCTAGGATTCTGAAGGATTCCTGTCTCCTGTTGAGATTTTTTATCCATTTCAAGTTTATCATTGTGTATGGTGTAAGAGAATGGTCAAGTTTCATTCTTCTACATATAGCTGCCCAGTTTTCCCAGCACCATTTATTGAAGAGACTGTCTTTTTTCCCACTGTATACTTTTTCCTGCTTTGTTGAAGATTAATTGACCGTAGAGTTGAGAGTCCATATCTGGGCTCTCTACTCTGTTCCACAGGTCTATGTGTCTGTTTTCATGCCAGTATCATGCTGTTTTGTGATTACAGCTTTGTAGTAAAGCTTGAAATCAGGCAACATGATGCCTCCATTTTTGTTTTTCTTTTTCAATATCTCCTTAGCAATTTGGATTCTTTTCTGATTCCATACAAATTTTAGGATTATTTGCTCCAGCTCTTTGAAAAATGCTGGTGGAATTTTGATTGGAATGGCATTGAAAGCATAGATTGCTCTAGGCAGTATATACATTTTAACAATGTTTATTCTTCTGATCCATGAGCATGGGGTGGTCTTCCATCTTTCTGTGTCTTCTTTAATTTCTTTCACGAGTGTTCTGTAGTCCCTCGAGTACAGATCCTTTACCTCTTTGGTTAGGTTTAGTCCCAGGTATCTTATGGTTCTTGGTTCTATAGTAAATGGAATCGATTCTCTAATTTCCCTTTCTGTATTTTCATTGTTAGTGTATAAGAAAGCCACTGATTTCTGTACATTGACTTTGTATCCTGCCAAGTTGCTGAATTGTTGTGTGAGTTCTAGTAGTTTGGTGGTGGAGTCTTTTGGGTTTTCCATATAAAGTATCATGTCATCTGCAAAGAGAGAGAGTTTGACTTCTTCATTGCCAATTTGAATACCTTTTATTTCTCTTTGTTGTCTGATTGCTGTTGCTAGGACTTCTAATACTATGTTGAATAAGAATGGTGAAATTGGGCATCCTTGTGTTCCTGATCTCAAAGGGAAGGCTGTCAGCTTTTTCCCATTGAGGATGATATTTGCTATGGGTTTTTCATAGATAGATTTTATGAAGTTGAGGAATGTTCCCTCAACCCCTATACTTTGAAGTGCTTTTATCAAGAATGGATGCTGGATTTTATTAAATGCTTTTTTTTTTTGCATCAATTGAGAGAACCATGTGGTTCCTCTCTCTTCCCTTATTGATTTGTTCTATCACATTTGCAAATGTTGAACCACCCTTGCAACCCAGGAATAAATGCCACCTCATCATGGTGGATAGTCTTTTTAATGTACTGTTGGATCCTATTAGCTAAGATCTTGTTGAGAATCATCGCATCCATATTCATCTGGGATATTGGTCTGAAATTCTCCTTTTTGGTGGGGTCTTTGCCAAGTTTTGGGATCAGGGTAATGCTGACTTCATAAAAAGAGTCTTGAAGCTTTCCTGCTGTTTCTATTTTTTGAAACAGCTTCAGAATAGGTAATATTTCGTCTTTGAATGTTTGATAGAATTCTCCAGGGAATCCATCAGGTCCTGGGCTCTTGTTTTTTGGGAGGTTTTTGATCACTGCTTCAATCTTGTTACTAGATATTGTTCTCTACAAGTTGTCAGTTTCTTCCTGATCCAGTTTTGGAAGTTTATAGGTTTCCAGTAATGCATCCATTCCATCTAGTTTGCTTAACTTAATGGCATATAACTGTTGATAATAATTTCTGATGATTATTTCTATTTACTTGGTGTTAATCATGATTTCTCCCTTTTCATTCATAATTTTATTAATTTGGGTTCTCTCTCTTTTCTTTTGGATTAGTTTGGCCAATGGTTTATAGATCTTATTGATTCTTTCAAAAAACAGCATCTTGTTTCATTGATACATTCTACTCTATCTCTAATTTCTATCTCATTGATCTCAGCTCTAATCTTGATTATTTCCCTTCCTGTGTGTGGATCTGGATGAGTTTGTTGTTGATTCTCCAGTTCTTTAAGGGGTAAAGATAGTTGGTGTATTCTGGATTTTTCCATTTTTTTGAGGGAGGCTTGGATGGCTATGTATTTCCCCCTTAGGACTGCCTTTGCTGTGTCCCATAGGTTTTGGACTGAAATGTCTTCATTCTCTTTGGTTTCCATGAATTGTTTAAGCTCTTCTTTGATTTCCTGGTTGATCCAAGCATTCTTAAGGAAGGTGGTCTTTAGCTTCCAGGTGTTTGAATTCCTTCTGAAATTTTCTTGTGGTTGAGCTCCAGTTTCAAAGCATTGTGATTTGAGAATATGCAGGTAATGATCTCAATCTCTTAGTATCAGTAAGGCCTGATTTGTGACCCAGTATGTGGTCTATTCTGGAGAAGGTTCCATGTGCACTCAAGAAGAATGGGTATTCTGTTGTTTTAGGGTGGAATGTTCTGTATATATCTATGAGTTCCTTCTCGTTCAATGTGTTATTCAATGCTCTTGTTTATTTATTGATTTTCTGCTTGAATGACCTGTCTGTTACTGAGAGTGGTATGTTAGGATCCCCTACTATTAAAGTATTCATATCGATATGACTCTTTATCTTGATTAACAGTTGTCTTATGTAGTTGGTTTCTCCCATATTGGGGGCATACATATTTGCAATTGTTAGATCTTCTTGTTGGATAGACCCTTTAAGAATGATGTAGTTTCCTTCTGTATCTCTGACTATAGTCTTTAGTTTAAAATCTAATTTATCTGAAATAAGAATTGCTACCCCAGCCTTCTTTGAGGCCCATTGGCATGAAAGATTCTTCTCCATCCCTTCACTTTCAGTCTGGATGTATCCTTAGGTTCAAAATGGGCCCCTTGTAGACAACATCTGGATGGGTCCTGTCATTTTATCCAATCTGCAACCCTGAGCTGTTTTATGGGCTCATTTAGGCCATTCATGTTGAGAATGATTATTGAGAGATACGTTTTTATTGACATCGTGTTACCTGTGAAGTCTTTGTTTCTATAGATTGTCTCCATAAATTTCTGTTCAATGATATTCTTAAGTTTTTTACTCTTTTATAGAACTCCCCTTAATATTTCTTATAGTGTTGGCTTGGTGGTCACATACTCTTTTAAACTTTGCCGGTCGTGGAATCTCTTTATCTCTCCATCCATTTTGAATGTCATTCTTGCTGGATAAACTATTCTTGGCTGCATGTTCTTCTCATTTAGTGCCCTGAATACATCTTGCCAGCCCTTTCTGGCTTGCCAGGTTTCTGTGGATAGGTCTGACATTATTCTAATGGGCTTTCCTCTGTAGGTAAGGAATCTCTTCCCCCTAGCTGCTTTCAAGAGCTCCTGTCTAAAATTATGATTCATCATTTTTACAATCAGATGTCTCGAGGTCTTTCTAGATTCTATGATCTTGGGGGTGGACCTTTATGCCTCTAGGACATGAACACTGGTTCCATTCACCAGATTGGAAATACTTTCATGGAAAATTTTTTCAACTATGTCTTCTAGTCTTCCTTCTTTCTCCTCCCCCTCAGGAATTCAAATAATTCTGACATCAGAACGTTTTATGGCATCATTTATTTCTCTACTTCTGTTTTCATGGCTTCTAAGCTGTTTGTTCCAGGCCTCCTCCTGATACTTTTTCTCTATTAGTTTGTCCTCTAGATCACTAATTCTATCTTCTGTCTCAGTTACCCTACTGTTAGAGAATTTTTAGATTAGATTGGAATTCATTAAGAGCATTGTTAACATCATCTCTGGTGGCTTTCTCTTCTGCCCTAATCAGTTCCATTTTGGCATTAAAGGCTTTCTCCAACCTAGCCATTGCCTGGATAATTGTGAGCCTGAATTCCTTTTCTGACATACTGTTTATATACATATCCAAAAGCTTTGATGGAGAGGGCCCTGAATTTTTCCTCTGTTGGGCATTTTTCCTCTTAGTCATTTTGGTGAGAGATGGCTGAAGGGATGTGTAGCTGAATGTATCAACCGTGGTGCAATCAAAGTGCACTCTGGAATGCTTCTGAGCAATTGGGAGTCCCCACCAAAAAGAAAGGAAAAAGAAAAAGAAAGAAAGAGAGAGAGAGAGACAGGAAAAAAGAAAGAAAGAAAGAAAGAAGAAAAAAGAAAGAAAGAAGAAAAGAGAAGACCCAGCCTGAATGGGCCCCAAAGGTAAGATTTTCAAAGTATACAAACAAAAAGACTGACAAAAGTAAATGACAAGGAAAAAAACAAACAAACAAACAAAAAAGCAAAAACAAAACCCAGCCAAAATGAATCCTAAGTATAAGATTCGTATACTACCAGAACAAAAACAAATACACAAAAACAGACAGAAGAAAAAGATTGTAAGGTGCTTATAAATTCTCAGTGTGGGTGAGAAAGGTTATTTTGATTCTTCCTGGATGTATCTTGATATCTTTGCTAAAGGACTCAACTTTCCTGAGGTAAAGGGAGATTAAAACTGGCTTATAAATAGCGGTAGCATTGACTGGGGAAAGGGGATTACCTTGAAGTTTTTCTCTATAGGAATATTTAAAAATATAAAATAATAAAAAAATATAAAACAGAAAAGCAAAAGAAAAACACAGGTGTATGTGTCAAACAGTTCAAGTTAAAAGGTTATTATGGAATTTGTTGTACTAAACATTTCATTGTGATGGTAAATAGATTAAAAATTATAAAAAATTGAAAAGAATGAGAATAGTGGGAACGAATTAAACATAAAAGTTGTATCTATAAAGTAGTGGTGGTTGTCCTGTTTTGTTTTGTTTTGTTTTGTTTTGTTGTTTTTGGATTGGCTTTCTGGGGGAGTCGCCTGCCGCATTCTCAGGCAGTTGAGTACTCCTGCCCCCTATCTAGGTGCTGGGCTCTGAGGAAACTGTTTTTTCAGGCTTTTGTTCTTTGGATGTGGCTTTGTTTTGTTTTGTTTTGTTTTCCTTCCCCATGGCAGCTTTTGGCTGTTCTTTGGAGGTTTAGAGGAAAACATACTGCACCCAGACCTCTGTCTCAGAGAGAAGCCTCACTCTGTTCCTCTCTGGGTGCACACAAGCACATAAAATCCCCCTCTGCTGCTGGCAGAGCACATCCCCAGTCACAGTCTCAGGCTTTTATCCAAAACCACAAGAAGTACTAGTCCAAAAAGCTGGCTTCCAGTGGCTGTCTATGCCATGGCTGTTTGGGCAGGTCCAGACCACCAGAGGGGTCCCAACCAGAGATAGCATACTGAGATTTTCATGCTGGCCCAGGTTGGGAATATTCAGAATCTCCCAGTCCTAGAGAGCACTGGCTAGCTCCTGCATGGACTCTCTCTCAGCAGAGGGTGTAGAGTGCAACTCAGACCCTGGTCACACAGTGCAAGTGCAGAGTGAAAAAGGTTGTGGCTCTAGAGAGCACCAACTGGCATCCACACCAGACTTTCTCACACATGCCACCACCCAGACTATCTCACATGTGCCAGCAGCTCAGGGACCAAGGCCTGGCTTCTTCACTGCACTCTCTCTGGCTCAGCACAAGTGGTAGCTGTCCTGGGTCCATGGGCTTAAGCCCCAGTCCTTAACCACCTGATTCCATCAGTTTCCCCTTAAAATCATTTGGTCTCTTTGAGTGCTTTCAACCAGACTCCAAGTTAATGCTGGTCCCCAATCGTAGGGCACTCTCGTATGAGGGTATTACTTTCTAATAAGTTGCTTCTGGTGGCTTCTGCCCCCTTTTGTTTATCTTTCAATATCAGTCCGATGTTCCCACTCTGCTTTACCTTTCCACTGGTGTCTTCTGCCCCTGAAGAGATCCAGAAGTGTATAATTCTCATCTCAGGCTGATTTCATGGGTGATCAGAGTTCTTTGGTAGATAATCAGCTCACTTTAGGGGACTGGTTGAAATAGCACCTCCTACTTTTCCACCATCTTGTCTCCTTTCCAAACACTGTTTTCTTTTCTTTTCTTTTTTTCTTTTTTTCTTTTTTTTTTTTTTGAAAAAAAGAAAATATATAAGCCTCTAGCTAGGCCAACTAAGAACAAAGAAAGAGGATACAAATTACTAATATCATAAATGAAAGAGGTGATGTAACTACAGATTCCAGGAATGTTGGAAGAATAATAAAGACATATTATGAATAATTCTACATCTGCAAATTTGATTGTCCAGACAAAATGAACCAATTTCTTGAAAGACATATTTACCTAAATGTACCCAAGAAGCAGTCAACATGAATAAGCCTATATCCATTAAAGAAATTGAATAAAAATTAAAAACCTTTCAAAACAGAAAGTACCAGACCCTGAGAGGTTCACTGGTGAATTCCACAACACATTTAAAGGAAAAAAATTATACAAATTCTCTACAATCTCTTTCAGAAATAGAACCAGAGGAAATACTTCTTCACTCATTGTACCATGCCAGCATAGCCCTAATACCAAAACCATAGACGTTATAAGAAAACTATAGACCAATACCTCTCATGAACAGAGATATAAAATCCCTCAACAAAATATGAACAAAATGAATCCAGCAATGTTAACGAAGAATTATACAGTATGACAAAGTGAGATTTATTATAGGTATACAAATCTGTTTCAACAGCCAAGAATCAATTAATGTATTCCATCACATCAAAAAGCTACCAAAAAAAAATCACATGATCATATTTATAGATCAAGTTTTATCAAGTTGAGGAAACTCCCTAGTTTATGTTTAAACTAAACTAGGGAGTTTCCTCAACTTGATAAACAGTATCTACAAGAAAGCCTACACCTAACATCATACTAAATGATGGGTTTGAAGCTTTTCCAAGTACAAGTACAAGGAAATGACATCCTCTTTCACCACTCCTTTTCAAAACTGTAGTGGAAATTCTAGCTATTGCAATAAGGCAAGATAAGGAAATAAGGATGTCAATATTGGGAATGAAAAAAAAAAACCCTCTTTGTTTACAGACAATATAATTGTCTATGTAAACAATCTGAAAGAATCACCAGAAAACTCAAGAACTAGTATATAATTATAATAAGTTAGCAGAATGCAAAGCTAATACACAAAAGTTGATGATTTTCCCATATACCAGCAATTTATAAGTTAAATTTGAAATTAAAAACATAATACCACATCCTCTCCAACACTTGTTGTTTACTGTCATGTTAATTCTTGCCATTCTAACTGGTGTAAGGTGGTATCTCAATGTGGTTTTGATTTGAATCTCCCTGATGGCTAAAGATTACAAACATTTTTTATGCATCTGTTAGCCATTTGTATGTCTTCTTTGGAGAAGTGTCTGTTCATGTCTTCTGCCCATTTTTTGACATGATTATCTGCTTCCTGAGTGTGGAGTTTGAGGAGTTCTTTAGAGATCTTGGATATCAGGCCTTTGTCTGAGTGTCATTGGTGAATATCTTCTCCCACTCCATGGGTTGCCTCTTTGTTTTGTTGACTGTTTCCTTTGCTGTGCAGATTTTTATCTTGACGAAGTCCCAAAAGTTCATTTTCACTTTTGTTTCCACTGTTGGTGGGAATGCAAGTTGGTGCAGCCACTTTGGAAAACAGTGTGGAAATTCCTTAAGAATTTAAAAATAGAACTATTCTATGATTCTGTAATTGCACTACTGGGCATTTACCCCAAAGGTACAGATGTAGTGAAAAGAAGGGCCATCTGTACCCCAATGTTCATAGTAGCAATGACTATAGTTGCCAAACTGTGGAAAGCGCCAAGATGCCCTTCAACAGATGAATGAATAAAGAAGATATAGTCCATATATACAGTGGAATATTGTGCCTCCATCAGAAAAGATGAATACCCAACTTTTATATCAACATGGATGGGACTGGAGGAGATTATGCTGAATGAAATAAGTCAAGCAGAGAGAGTCAATTATCATATGGTTTCACTTACTTGTGGAGCATAAGGAATAACATGGAGGACATGGAGAAGTGAATTGGGAGGAATGGGAGGGGGAGAGGAACCATGAATGACTGCAGACTCTGAGAAACAAACTGAGGGTTTTGGAGGGGAGGAGGGTGCGGGGTTGGGTGAGCCTGGTGGTGGGTATTAGGAAGGGCACGTATTGCATGGGGCACTGGGTGTGATGCATAAATGATGAATCTCAGAACACTGGAAAAAATAAAATAAAATTACAAAAAATAAAAATAAAAATTTGAAAGAAAAAATAAAATATGATGTATAAAAAAAACATGAAAATACAATACCATTTGAATTTGCACCAAAAAAATGAGATATTTAGGTATAAATCTAACAAAACCTGTAAAAAAACCTATATGAGGAAAATGACAATTTCTGATGAATAAAATCAAAGAAGAGCTACATAAATAGAGAGACACCCCATGTTCATGGGTAGGAAGACACAATATTGTCAAGATGTCTGTTCTTTCCCAACTGATTACTAAACTTAGTGAAGCTTCAATCAAACTCTTGGTAAGTTATTTTGTGGATATCAACAAATTGATTTTAAATTTTATAGAGAGAGGCAAAACACACAGAATAGTTGACATAATACTAAAGGAGGAAAAACAAAGATGAAGGATTTATACTTATTGGCCTGAAGACTTATTATGAAGCAAAAATAATCAAGAAAGTATGGTATTAGTAAAAGAGTAGTCACATATATCAATGAAATAGAGTAGAACCAAGAAATAGACCCACATAAGTATGGCCAGCTGATGTTTGACAAAGGAACAAAAGAAATAAAATGAATACAAAATATCTTTCCAAATAATGGTGCTGAAACAAATGGACATCCACATGAAAAAAAAGTAAATCTAGACACAAACCTTACACCCTTCACAAAAATTAACTCAAAATGGATCATAGACCTAAATGTAAAATGCAATTGTATAAAACTTCCAGTAGATAATACAGGAGAAAATCCAGATGCTTGGGTACAATGATGTCCTTTTAGATATAAAACCAAAGGCACAATCTATGAAGGAAAGATTGATAAACTGACTTCATTAAAATGTAAAACTTCCTTCAATTTGAGTGACAATGTCAAAAGAAAGATGAGCCATGGATTGTGGGAAGATATTTGCTGAAGATGCATCTGATAAAGGACAGTTATCCAAAAATCAATAGTAAAAAAGTCAGCAACTGGATTAAAAAAAAAAAAAAAAAAGGAGCCAAATACCTTAATAGACTCCTCACCAAAGAAGATATATAGATGGTAAAGAAGCATATGAAAAGATACTCCATATTACATGCTATCAGGAAAATGAAAGTTAAAACAATGAGATACCACCACACATTTATTAGAATGAGCAAAATCCAGAACATTGACAACACCAAATCCTGGCGAGGATGTGGACAACAGGAACTCATTCATTGCTGATGAGAAAGGAAACTGATAGAGCAAACCACAGAACAGACTATGGAAAGACAGTTTAGTGATTTCTTACAAAACTAAATATACTCTTACTATATGATTCAATAATCGTGCTCTTTGGTATTTGCCCAAAGAAGCCAAAAACCTATACATGGATATTTATGGCAACTTTATAATTGCCAAGACTTAGAATCAACCAAGGTGTCCCTTGGTAGGCCAATGCATAAGTAAACTATGTTACAATGGACAATGGGATATTATTTAGCATTAAAAATAAATGAGTTATCAAGCCATGCAAAGACATGGAGAAATCTTAAATATGCATTATGAAGTAAAAGAAGCCAATTTGAAAAGATTACCTACTATATGATTTGAATATATGAGATTCTGGAAAAGGCAAAACTATGGAGACAGTTAAAAAAAAAAAAAAGTGGTTGCCAGTGAGCTTGGGAGGAGGGGGAGATGAATAGGTAGAGCCCATAAGATGTTTAGGGCAGTGAAATACTCTGTATGATACCACAATGACATATACACATCATTACATCACTATACATTTTTTTAAAAACCCATAGGCCATATAATGCTAAGAGTGAACTATAATATAGACTTTGGGTCATTATAATATGTCAATATAAGTTCACCCATACTAACAATCATAACCACTGTAGTGGGGGATGTTGATATTTAGGAGGCTATGCATGTGTAAGGGAAAGAGGTATGTTGGAAATTTCTGCACTTTCTGTTTAATTTTGCCATTTGTCATAAACTGCTCTAAAAATATTACCTTATTTTAAAAATAATAATTCTTATAATATCACCTAAACTTAATTAATACCCAGAAATAAATCTGAAACTAAAATACATGATTGAGAAGAATTAAATTAGCCCTAAATTAATCAAGGGATATAACACTAACGGTTTGGAAAACTGGCTATTGTAAAGATACAATATTCCCAAATAAATGTTTGTAAGTGGATATTGTGAGCTCTAACTCATTTGACCTTATATTTAGGGTTAAAGACCCTAAAACTAGTTTACAGTTGGAATTCAAATGCAGACTCATTTTATTTTGAAATATGTGAAGAAATATTACTTTTAACTAGATTCTTGCAGTCTTTTCTTTATAGATGCAAATGATGATACACCTTGCTGCATTAACAAGTAGACAGAAAACATTTTTTTTCAATTGTTTGAACTACCTCTGTATTATACCCAAAAGTTACATGTTGACTTATCATCAAAACCTGTTTTTAATGAAGTCTCCACTGACAAATCAATTTGATCTTCCATCAATATTGTTCAAATCAGAAATTGAAAACTGATTTGCAAAAGGATTTGTTACACAGTTATTTGAATCATTCATTTTCTCAACACCTACATCAATATTGTGAATTGTTCCTGTGGTACCTCTGAGATTTTTACATCCCAACACAATCTACTATAATAAATTAAAAGTAGATTAGAGGTTTTCCATTGTTTTGTGAAGTGTGAGAAAGGTGATTTTTAAAGGGGAGATGGAAAATGTGAATCTGCATAATGATGTAGGCACCCATAGATAAGTTGTAGGCATAAGTATGTATTGAAGATGTGAATGTGGCTATTGAATCCCTCACCACTATTTATATCTCTGAAACTCCTGGGATGTTTTTATGCACTCCCAGGTGTAAACATATGCTAGTTTTATGGGCACTGCACTAAGATAAACTGCATTTTCTTCTGCTTTCCTTAGACACCTTACTTCAGCTCACTGAAATAATCAGGATCTTATAGTAGGCATGGGATTTCCTCCCATCAATACCTAATTCACCTGAAGTTTGAAGATAATTTTGTCTTGAGGTGACAAAAGAGGCACGTTGAAACTTTGGAATTATTTTCAGACATACGATACTATTAAAAAGGCCCTAACTTCAATATTCAAAACATATTCAATACATAAATAAAAACAGGGAAGTCTTTGCTAAAGTTCAAAGTTGAAGAATATGTCCTATGTATGTAATCATAATTACTTTCAGATATATTGATAATTGTATATGTCAGTAGATTATGTGATATAATGATGTAGTGATTGTATGTGATATAATTATCAACATAACTGAAAATATTTATAAATTTATATATTAAGACAAAGCTGTTGGTTTCCAAATATCACTATGCATGTAAATCACCTAGGGAGTTAAAAATAGAAATGAAAATACGGTTTTTGATTCTTACTTCAAATCTACTGAATCAAAATCTTAGTGAATGAGGCCACATAATTCTTAAACGCTGGCCTGCTTATTATTCTTCAGGGCTACATTCCCTTATATGTGTACATCACATGCACATACATGCATACATACATATATATCATTTTGTATGTATATATACATATGTAATTATACACAAAAATTATTCATTAATTTTCAGGGTAATACTTATTGCACACAAAATAAATAAAGTAGTGGCACATTGCCTTATTGTGGTTGAGTTAACATACCCAATCATTTATTCTATTTGCTTCTCTAGTGAATAGACAGTTGGTCTGAATGCTCACATAAGCCACTGGAAAAAAAAAATCAAAATGTTTGTTTAAGAGTATGTAAAAGTGTATTGGTCTTCTGTCAATAAGATTATTATTCTCTTTTAGAGAAATAAACCAGTAGAGTACAGGTTTAACTGTGCTAATTGCTATTAAAGAAATTCAGCAAGAATTGGCTTTGGAAGACGGTGTTAATAGCCATCACTCTCTTTAGCTGACAATTCAATCACTTCAACCTCAAAGCACATGTTTGTGTAACAACTATTCTTGGTCCCTTGTTGTTGTCTTGATAAGCATGTAGGTCTTCACATTATGGTTGATTTTAAGTGCTATGGAGACTATTTCACAAAAGAAATTGTCACTACTTTCTATTTAAATTGGGGTCTGGAAGGCTATGTGTAACAGCATACCTGATAATTGGTTCTATTATGAAGCACTGTCAAGGTAAATTTTCCAAGTACCAAACAAAATGCTTAACACTCATTTCCAGGCAAAAACTGCAACGTAGTGCTTCGGCAGCAAAAAATTCCAATTCTAATTGCATAGAGTAAATCCAATTATGCCTTATATAATCCAGATGCTAAACTGACACTTAGAGTATTACCTGCGAACAATGTGCTGTTCCCCATGTTTGGAAGAGGAGGTGGGGAGAGGACAAGTTATTTTTTAGCATCTTAAAGCATAAATTAAATATTTCTGATAAATTAGGTTAATGATAGATTGCACTAATAAAGTGTCTTTTTAATAACTCTAATAGTGGATGCAGCTCCTTTGTTAGTACCTTCATAAATAGGTTATACATTTGACATTCAAAGCTTTTGAACTCTTTCCTAAATCAATTACATTTCAATTAATGAAGTTCAGATTATCAGATTTCCACCAGGATCCCCCCCCACACACACACACCAGAAAACAGAAAACTTAAGTGCAATTGTATAGGTCATCCTTGCTCAGCAGTTTGGCAAAGATTCAAATTCTCTAATCCCCAGTTTCTTTATCAATCACATGTAGGTAATATTTAATGTGCCTTGTGGGGTTTTGAGGCTTAAATGAAATTATACATGTAACATGTTTAGCAAGATGCCTAGAGCATACTACATTTTAATAAATATCAACTATGATCTGATTTCAAATTATGACGTATGCTTCAATTCTACCAACTGCAGTTTTCAGGTGTATTCATTTAACAACCTATTTTTCAGTGTTTGCAACATGTCTTCTCTTCTTGCTATTTTGACATAAAAATGAATGCAACACAGATCCCACTTGCCTTGGTTATGTTCCACAGAAGCAGAGCCAGAGGTGAGGATTTATTAAAATGATTTATTGAAAAATGTTCTTGGGAAAAAGTCATCTAAATACAAGGGGCATATGCCTGGAAAAGGAAGAAGCTATGCAAACTGTTAGAAAAGTTCTAACTCTAGGTTGACCCTTAGGGGATTGAAAGTATCCCTTGGTAAAAGCGCTGGGACTTTGTACCTTGCTGTAGGTAGCTTGCCCTTTCTTTCCTTTCCTTTCCTCCCCCCCCTCCCTTTCTTTCTTTCTTTCTTTCTTTCTTTCTTTCTTTCTTTCTTTCTTTCTTTCTTTCTTTCTTTCAGTAGTACTTTCAATCACCCACTGATGATTTTCTGAAGAAGGCTACAGACATAATCCCTAAACCAAGGGGGAAGAGGATAGGTATTGACCACATCAATCAAAATGATAGAAGGATCTCAGGGGAATGAAATGAGGCATCCCCAACAGCACCTTCTCTACTACCCATATAAAAAGTCCCAGTCATGGGGTGCCTGGGTGGCTCAGTGAGTTAAGCCACTGCCTTCAGCTCAGGTCATGATCTTGGGGTCTTGGGATCGAGTCCCACATTGGGCTCTCTGTTCAGTAGGGAGCCTGCTTCCCTCTCTCGTTCTCTCTCTGCCTACTTGTGATCTCTCTCTGTCAAATAAATAAATTTAAAAATCTTAAAAAAAAAAAAAATCCCAGTCAAGTGAAACAGGTAATCATGCAGGATAGTGATGTAAATCATTTCAGTTCATTGTGAAAATGCTCTGACAGAGTACCAGTCCATACTGCTTACAATTTTTTTCCATCTGGCTGTTTTACATCACTAGGCCTTTGGCCCACAAACCCTTACCACCCACACCTTACCTCCAGCCTGCTCAACTCATACTTTTCTTTCAAGACTCACTATAAAGCATTATTACTTTCTGGAAAATCTCTCTGACTTCTATCTCAGCCTCCTTCTACATCTGTTAAAGGAACCTGTTTTAGTTTATGTGGGCTGCCATCACAAAAATATCATAAACTGAGTGGTTCATAAACACTATTCATTTATCATTTAGTCCTGGATGCTGAAAAATCCAAAATCGAGGTGCCAGCAGATTTGTGTCTGGTGAGGACTGGTTTGCTAGTTCATATACTGCTACTTTGTCATTGCGTCCTCACATGGTGGAATGGACAGAAACTCTCTGGGGTCACTTTTATAAGGTCACTGATCCCACTCATGAGGGCTCAACCTCATGACTTAATTATTTTTCATTCAAAAGCCCTCCCCAGCCATATACCACGACATCAGATGTTAGGATTCAACATATGAATTTGAGTGGGGGCACAAACATTCTCTCTATAGTACTGCTTATGTACAAAGTTCTCTCAAACATTTATCATGTTTTATTGTAATCACAGGTTGATATTTTTGGTTCATTTTTCCAACTAAATTGAATACTCTGAAATAAGAACAATATCTGCAAATTCCTCTTTGGTAGATTTAGCTTGATGCTTATACATTCTAAATGGCTTAATAAAGGTTTGGTGAATGAATACATAGATGAGTAAGTAAGCACATTAACATCCCCTGTGTCACTATACAAATGTATAATCCATGTCAATATATGATCTCTCAATTTTATGTGCAGTGTACCTATTTATAGCTAGACTGGCACCTAAGATTTCACCTTATGATATTCATAGTCACTTAGTGCCCGGAAGGTGAATTCAATTTCTGAAACTTTTCTGGAACTATTTCCATAATTCTCCAATGGATTCAACTAAAAATAAATGAATTAAAGAGAAAGAGAGAGAAAGGTGTTTTCACCAGATTTAAAAAAAAAAAACCCACAAAGGCAAAGATAAAGCTGATAAAAACAACAAAGAAACAAACAAAAAACAAGAGACACCAACAAATATAAGAGGGTTGTTCTAGGACATTACTTGCTAGAAAGAGCTCCTGCCTAAGCAATGAGAAAAGAAGATATCTTTGCATTTCTCTGAGAGAAATTGCTGCTTTCAATTCCCTTGGAAGCATAAACTCATTCTTAAGAGATAATTATTTAACATTAATTTCTGGTAGGCTTGTCATAGTAAAATGAGTTCAGGTTTTATACCTGAAAACTTATACTTCAAGAAATTTCAGTGAATTTATGTAAGGACCTTATATTTCTATAGTCCTGTGAGAATTTACAGGATTTTCAGTAAGTCTGTACTTCCTCATAGGCAATTTCCATATGCTGCCTTGTGTAATGGTTATTTTTTTACAAACTTCATATCTCCCATGCAGGATCTGACCTCGCGCAGGACCGTAAGTGTTGATTAACATCCAAGAGTCCATTAAGACATCCTTGTTGAGTTGAACTGACAAAGAAAGTGATCAAACTGAGCAATACTATTTTTAGTCAAAAGAGTTTTGAATAGGCATGAAAATGACTCTATTTGTGTTTCCTTGGTTTGAACAGTGTTGATTGGACTTGAGAAGGAGTCTCTGAATCCTCAAGAAACCTTAAGAAGTGGCTCAAATGCTTTCTTCCCTGCAAAAACTGCCAGGCTTCAGATTGCTAATTATCCAAAACAAAATGTGCACTTTTGGCCGCAGCTGCCTCAACTGAGGATCCTTGCAAGTAGAGAAGGAAAATAAGGCTGGATTTGATAAAAAGAAGGTATCTACTTGGACCTGGTTTGGTTGAAACTGTACACAACTGAGTGTTCCTTGTGAGCAAACCAAATCCTCTTTTGAGGAAGTATGGATTATTGGTAAAAAGAAATATATCTTCTTTGGTCTGGCCATGATGCCAACTAAAACTCAACAGACTTACCTGTTCTTTAAAGTAGCTTGTATTTGCTCCTATAGTAAGGTTTCCTCTTTTTACCAGGACAACAACCATATTGGATTAGGGGCCCAGCCCACTTCAGTATGACCTCATCTTAACTAACTACTGCTGCAACAATCCAACCTGATTTCCAAATAATGTTACATTTTAAGGTACTGGGAGTTAGGACTTCAAATGCAGTTGTTTTTCTTTGCTTATTTAGAAATTCTTTATTTGTAGTGCTAAAAAGATGTGCCAGACTCTGTAAGATGCTTCAGGCTTATCTCATATATTTCCTGCCCCAATTCTAGAATCACCTATTTCTCAAAGAAGTCCTGGTTATTTTATTGGAGAATGCTATTATAAACAAAGATCTAGGAATGCCTGGATGACTCAGTCAGTTAAGCATCTGCCTTCAGCTCAGTTCATGATCCTGGAGTCCTGGAATGGAGTCCCAGGATGGAGGTCTCCATCAGGCTCCTTGGTCGGCAGACAGCCTGCTTCTCACTCTCCCTCTGCCTGCCACTTCCCCTGCTTATGTTCTTATTGTCTCCCTCTGAAAAATAACTAAAATCTTAAAAAAAAAAAAAAAGAGTGGCACCTTGGTGGCTCAGTTGTTAAGGGTCTGCCTTCAGCTCAGGTCATGATCCCAGGGTCCTGAGATTGAGCCCTGCCTCTTCGGAGGGGGTCCCTGCTCAGCAGGAAGCCTGCTTCTCCCATTCTCCCTGTTTGACTTCCCTCTCTTGCTGTGCCTCTCTCTGTCAAATAAATAAAAAAAAATCTTTAAAAACAATAATAATAAATAAATAAATAAATAAATAAATAAACAAAGATCTGAGTTCTAGGCAACCTCTTTGCTACTGGGGTGTCATTTTTTTAGGTCCTCTGAGATGGCAAAGAAGTACATGTTTGTATTTTTTTAAATTTTATTTTTACTTATTTCTATTTTTTATAAACATAATGTATTTTTATCCCCAGGGGTACAAGTCTGTGAATCGCCAGGTTTACACACTTCACAGCACTCACCATAGCACATACCCTCCCCAATGTCCATAACCCCACCCCATCTCCCAACCCCCCTCCCAGCAACCCTAGTTTGTTTCTAACCTGTGCATATACTTCTATCAACATTTTATTGATATTTGCATCTATATCTACTGCATTTGTTTCTATATTAAACATATGTTTAATATAGTTAAACATATGTTCGTAGTGGTCTCCAACTTTATCCCATTATCACAGGGATTATTTTAGCCTACCCCTCCTTGATCTGTCTCCTCCCACACCAAAGCTTCTGCCATACATTTACTTACTTGTTTACTTCTGTTACGCACATATAGCAGTATCTAACTGTTAACCCATACACCTTTTGGAAACCATTTTATCAACTAGACTACAATAGTTATGTGTAGTTTCCCAGTCTTCATTCATATCAAAGTTATTTAGGTTACACTTTTTTCCCTACACCCTTCAGTGAAGTTGTTTTGTGTGTTTTTAATACATTTAATTTCTCTTATAATGGTCTCATTCTTTCCTGGGATGCTCAACTTCCTAAATGATTTCTTTTTAATTTGCATATATTAAAGTTCAATTTTATGATATAAAGTTCTATGGGATTTGACAAATTCATACTGTCATGTATCTCTTATTACAGTCTCATCAGAATAGTCTCATTCTCCTAAAAATTCCTTGTGTGTCACACAGTCATCTCTCTTCTCTTCCCCTCAAACAACTTAGAATCATGATATTCTTAGTTGTCCATAAGTTTGCCTCTTTGAAAATGTCATCTAATTGGAATAATATAGTTATGGTAGCATTTTTAGAGTATATTGCTTCTTTCACTAAGGAATATGCCTTTAAAGTTCCTGTATGCTTTTTCATGGCTTGGTCTCTCTCTCTTTCTAAGGATATTTTATTTATTCATTTGAAAGGGGGGGGGGGCAAAGGGAGATGGAGAGAGAAACTTAAGCAGACTTGGCACTGAGCTCAGAGCCCTATGTGGATTTCCATCTCCCATCCTTGAGATCAGGACATGAGCCAAAACAAAAAGTCAGGTGTTTAACTCACTGCACCAAACAGACTCCCCACCTCTGCTTTTTGATTACTGAATAATAGTTTGTTGAATGAATGTAGCCCTATTTGCTTATCCAGTCACCTAGAAAGACAACTTGACTGGTACCACTTTGGGAAAACATATAAACATTACATAAAAATAAATAAACAAAATATATAAACATTACTATATAAATTAAAAACATTGATGTGTTATAAGCATTTTGTGTGGACATATAATTTCAATTCAATTAGCTAAATATTTATTTATTTATTTATTTTTAAAGATTTTATTTATTTATTTTTTAGAGGGAGAGCAAGAGCGAGCATAGGCAGACAGAGTGGAAGGCAGAGTCAGAGGGAGAAGCAGGCTCCCCGTGGAGTAAGGAGCCCGATGTGGGACTCGATACCAGGACCCTGGGATCATGACCTGAGCCGAAGGCAGCTGCTTAACCAACTGAGCCACCCAGGCGTCCCTCAATTAGCTAAATATTTAAACAGACGAATGCTGGATTATAAGGTAAGACCACAGTTGGCTTCGTACAAAACTGCCAAACTATTTTCCAAAGTGTCTGTACCATTTTGCATTTCCACCAGCAAGCACTGAGAGCTTCTATTGCTCCACATCCTCACCATTTTTGTTTGCTGGATTTTTGTATTATAATAGCTGTGGAGTGGTATCTCTTTATTTTACAAGTCTCTATTGATAAATGGATTTGAGGATTTTTTTTTTCCCAATTTATTTATTTTCAGAAAAACAGTATTCATTTTTTTTTCACCACACCCAGTGCTCCATGCAAGCCGTGCCCTCCATAATACCCACCACCTGGTACCCCAACCTCCCACCCCCCCCGACACTTCAAACCCCTCAGATTGTTTTTCAGAGTCCATAGTCTCTCATGGTTCATCTCCCCTTCCAATTTACCCAAAAGCACATATCCTTCCCAATGTCCATAACCCTACCCCCCTTTTCCCAACCCCCGTCCCCCCAGCAAACCACAGTTTGTTTCGTGAGATTAAGAGTCACTTATGGTTTGTCTCCCTCCCTATCCCATCTTGTTTCATGGATTCCTCTCCTACCCACTTAAGCCCCCATGTTGCATCACCACTTCCTCATATCAGGGAGATCATATGATATTTGTCTTTCTCCGCTTGACTTATTTCGCTAAGCATGATACGCTCTAGTTCCATCCATGTTGTCGCAAATGGCAAGATTTCGTTTCTTTTGATGGCTGCATAGTATTCCATTGTGTATATATACCACATCTTCTTCGACCTCAGCCGCAGCAACATCTTCCTAGGAACATCGCCAAAGGCAAGGAGGATCTTTTTATATGCTTACTTGCCATCTGTGTGTCTTCTTTGTGGAGGTTTCTATTCAGAAGTTTGCCCATTTTTCAAGAGCACTGTTTGTTTTCTTATTGTTTAAAGAGTCTTTGACATATTTTGGATGCTAATCCTTTATCAGATAGGTGTTTTGCTAATATTTTCCCTTGTCTATGATTTGTCTTTTAACTTTCTTAACAGTGCTTTTAGAAAAACAGAAGACTTCGATTTTTTTTTTTTTTTTCTCCTTGACAGATCGTACTTTTGGTGTTGTATCTAAAAAGTCATTGCTAAATCCAAGGTCACCTAGATTTTCTACTATGTTATTTTCTAAAATTCTTATAATATTGCCTTTTACATTTAAACCTATGATTCATTTTGAGTTAATTTTTGTGATAATTGTAACATCTTTGTCTAGGTTTAATTATGTTTTGTATGTGAATATCCAGTTGTTCCATCACCATTGAGTATTTTGTGATCCATTTTGCAAATCAGTTGACTATATTCCTGGTCTGTGTATTCTCTTTCATTGATTTATATATCTATCCTTTGTCCATACCACACTGCCTGTTACTGCAGCTTTATATTAAGTCTTGAAGTGGGGTGATGTCAGTCTTACAGCTTGGTTCTTCTTCTTAAATATTGCGCTGCCTATTATGGGTCCTTTTTGCCTCATCATATAAATTTTAGAATAAATTTGTTGATATCCACAAATTGATTTTTATTTGGTATTGCATCGAATCTATAGATCAATTTAAGAAGCATTGCCATATTAGGAATAATGAGTCTTTCAATCATAAACACAAAATACCTCTTCCTTTATTTAGTTCTTTGATTTCTTCCTCAGAGTCCTTTAATTTTCCATATGTATGTCCTGTAAATATATACATCTTTTGGATTTATGCTTAAGTATTTCATTTTGGGAGGCTAATGTAAATGCTACTCAATTTATTTATTTATTTTTATTTCAAATTCCAAATGTTCATTGCTGGTGTATAAGGAACGCACTGACATTTGTATATCGATCTTATATCCTATGCTTTTGCTTAATCTCTTGTTCTTTCTAATACCTGGAATGTCTGTGGCTTGATTTATATTTTGAAGTATTTCATGATCTTTCACCACAATCATCTTTTTCATCTGGGATAGTCCCCCCACAGACCAATCATGAAACTAAATTAATTATGAAAGTCAGTCTGCTCTACTTAATCCAATTAAACTTAATTGCAAGATCCTTATATTCCTAATCATCCTCCCCTAAGGGACATGTTACCTTCATGTTTTTAAACAGATTTTCTGAGCCAAATCATTTTCACAAATATGACTCTCAGAAAAAAACATTTTAGGTACAAGAAGACCAAGGGAAATCAGAGTTATCTCATTAACCTAAAAGTTTGTGCCAAACCTCATAATGATTTGTGGGCTGCCCATAAAGCCTCATTAATAATGGAAACAATTCTGCCAGGGGGAGTATCATGTGAACAAACTGCAGAACTAATTGAAAAGGCGAAACAACATAGAGTTAACTTTTTGTATTAAGCCATAATAAAAAGCATTAAAAATCAAGCTCTAAGCTTAAATTATGATTGTGAAAATCAGTACATAAAGACATTACTGCAAATGCCCTGACATAAATTGTAGGCATGAGACAGATTGTACCCTTTTCCTATAATGTGCAAGTGTAAATAATTCTTGATTTAGAAATTAAGAGCAGTAGCACTGCTAAAGAACTCAAAATTGAGTGATTTAATTTGTCTCAAAAAAGGAGGTTGATGGTATCATTTGTCCAAAAGCTACATGGTCAGTCAGTAGCAGAGACAAAATTGAGATTTAATCTATATTCCTTTATGCTTTTTTGCTCAATACATGGAATACACACACACATACACATACACACACACACACACACACACACACACACACACCCATGAATAAATATATATATTTATACTATGTAATTATATATATGATTTTTTATGGAAAGAGTAATTTTTCTATATAGAGTCACTGGTGGATCACTCTATTCTTAGAAAATTAACATAAATTGCATCTTTTGAGAACCTGAAAGATACCATCATAGACTATCATAATCAACTGTGTACTGTCAAGAATGAACAATTTCCAACAGTAGACTATCTTTAGAAATCTCTAAGTAGGTGGGTTTTAGTAATACCCTTTTTTTTTTTCATTTATTTAAGTTCAGCATAACAGTATCATTATTTTTTCACCACACCCAGTGCTCTATGCAATCTGTGCCCTCTATAATATCCACCACCTGGTACCCCGACCTCCCACCCCCCGCCACTTCAAACCCCTCAGATTGTTTTTCAGAGTCCATAGTCTCTCATGATTCACCTCCTTTTCCAATTTACCCCAACCCCCTTCTCTCTAACTCCCCATGTCCTCCATGCTTTTTGTTATGCTCCACAAATAAGTGAAACCATATGATCATTGACTCTCTCTGCTTGACTTATTTCACTCAGCATAACCTCTTCCAGTCCCGTCCACGTTGCTACAAAAGTTGGGTATTCATCCTTTCTGATGGAGGCATAATACTCCATAGTGTATATGGACCACATCTTCCTTATCCATTCATCCGTTGGAGGGCATCTTGGTTCTTTCCACAGTTTGGCGACCATGGCCATTGCTGCTATAAACATTGGGGTAGAGATGGCCCTTCTTTTCACGACATCTGTATCTTTGGGGTAAATACCCAGGAGTGCAATTGCAGGGTCATAGGGAAGTTCTGTTTTTAATTTCTTGAGGAATCTCCACACTGTTCTCCAAAGAGGCTGCACCAACTTGCATTCCCACCAACAGTGTAAGAGGGTTCCCCTTTCTCCACATCCTCTCCAACACATGTTGTTTCCTGTCTTGCTAATTTTGGCCATCCTAACTGGTGTAAGGTGATATTTCAATGTAGTTTTAATTTGAATCTCCCTGATGGCTAGTGATGATGAACATTTTTTCATGTGTCTGATAGCCATCTGTATGTCTTTATTGGAGAAGTGTCTGTTCATACCTTCTGCCCATTTTTTTATATGATTGTCTGTTTTGTGTGTGTTGAGTTTGAGGAGTTCATTATAGATCCTGGATATCAACCTTTTGTCTGTACTGTCATTTGCAAATATCTTCTCCCATTCCGTGGGTTGCCTCTTTGTTTTCTTGACTGTTTCCTTTGCTGTGCAGAAGCTTTTGATTTTTTTTAAATTTTTTCAATTTATTTATTTTCAGAAAAACAGTATTCATTATTTTTTCACCACACCCAGTGCTCCATGCAAGCCGTGCCCTCTATAATACCCACCACCTGGTACCCCAACCTCCCACCCCCCGCCACTTCAAACCCCTCAGATTGTTTTTCAGAGTCCTTAGTCTCTCGTGATTCACCTCCCCTTCCAATTTACCCCAACTCCCTTCTCCTCTCTAACACCCCTTGTCCTCCATGCTATTTGTTATGCTCCACAAATAAGTGAAACCATATGATCATTGACTCTCTCTGCTTGACTTATTTCACTCAGCATAACCTCTTCCAGTCCCGTCCATGTTGCTACAAAAGTTGGGTATTCATCCTTTCTGATGGAGGCATAATACTCCATAGTGTATATGGACCACATCTTCCTTATCCATTCGTCCCTTGAAGGGCATCTTGGTTCTTTCCACAGTTTGGCGACCATGGCCATTGCTGCTATAAACATTGGGGTAGAGATGGCCCTTCTTTTCACGACATCTGTGTCCTTGGGGTAAATACCCAGGAGTGCAATTGCAGAAGCATTTGATTTTGATGAAGTTCCAAAAGTTCATCTTCACTTTTGTTTCCTTTGCCTTTGGAGACATATCGTGAAAGAAGTTGCTGTGGCTGATATCGAAGAGATTACTGCCTATGTTCTCCTCTAGGATTCTGATGGATTCCTGTCTCACATTGAGGTCTTTTATCCATTTTGAGTTTATCTTTGTGTACGGTGTAAGAAAATGGTCGAACTTCATCAAATCTATCTATGAAAGACCCACAGCAAATATCATCCTCAATGGGAAAAGTAATACCCTTTTAAAAGTTGACTCTCCCATGTTGTAAAAATAGCCAGTACTAAAGCTAGGATTGAACTATGATTTTCCTAAACCGTGACCTTCCCAGGAGCACATGGAAAAGCAGAACTAGGCTGCTAGGCACTAATACTGGGTTATTCTAACCATACAAGTGGAAAATATGTCAAATGCTTCTTTCCCTTTCTCCCTCATGATCAGGTCTCTTGTCAATATTGCTGTGTGAAGAGTGCCTGCTCCGGAGTGGGAGAGAAAAACTCTGAGCTGTTCTTCAACCTGTACTGAAGAAATTGGGAGACAGAACAACCCAAAGTGAATCAAAAGTCTCCCAAAAGGCATCATAAGAATAGACAGATTAAAAAAAAAAGAATAGACAGATTTCCACTCTTCTTTCATTGAAACTTTCAGATTTGGCATGCTTTCTATTTGGGTACCAGAGGACTGTGTCAGACCTCATGGCCAGAAATAAATTCTTCTGATTTCTGAGGTCAGGTTTTGAATAGTAGTAAAGAAAACTTAAGGGGAAACAACAATGCTATAATTGGAGGAAAAGCGCTTAGAATCACTTTTGCACATCTACTTCTCATGAGGATGATAAGCACAAATAGAGCAAAAATAAATGTAAATAATAATCTCTTTCTTTCAGGAGAAGTGGATATGAGGTGTTGATTTTTTTATTCTTTATTAGAAGTAATAACATATATTGAAATCTGGAGAATCTCAAAATGTGATACTATGATTCAAACAATTTTTCTACTAGATCAGGTTAGAATTTTGTTTATTAATTCCTAAGCTGAATACATACACTATATATTGAATCTGATACACTGTATCTGAATTCCCCCTATTTATTTTAGCTCCCAGTTGTTTTCTTTAATTGAATTTTTATATCAAATAAATCTATAAACCAACTGACTACACATAGCTTTGGTTTCTGTACTTTAAATTTGAAGCAATATTTCTTCTATCTGATAAATATGTAATAATTGCCTATCATAGAAGATAATGTAACATGGCAACTAAAAGCAAAAACTTTGGAGTCAGATAGCCTGGGTTAAAATCTTATTTTGAGCTCATGACCAGTTTGAACATGGTGACCTTATTTAAACTTTCGCAGCCTCAGAGTCCTTATCTATGCAAAGGGAATGATAATAAAATCTGGCTCCTGAGTTTGTCAGAAGAGATAAATTCATTTATGAAATACGTCTTTGCACATATAATTGCCCCATGGATACTAGTTATATTTTTCATTATGTACAAACATTAAAAGACTTTACAAATAAGAGATCAGGGAGACCTCACCACTTTTAACTCCATTAACGAATGAGATATGTTTTCTCTTCAAAGAAAATGAAACATTAGAAAATCAGACATAATATAACATAAAACATGTTATAAGTATTCAAATCAAAGCTACAAAAGGGAATTTGGAGGGATATAAAATGGAACATGAATTTGCAAAGACAAAGCACATTCAGAGGGTTATTAAGAGTAGATGAGTGTAGGATATATTATTCTGAATTATTAAACTATTTCAATTTTGCATTTCAGTTATGAAAATGCCAATGAATTAACTCTTTTGGAAATTGCTAGAAGTACTTTGGGGTTATTAACATTATATAATTGTGTACTTAAAGAGCAATCAGTTTTCCCTGGAGGAATAAAGAAAACCACTCTAGTTAAGTGACTTTATTTCTAGTGATATTAAATTCTACACTATGAAGCAAGGATGTTCTGAATAGAAATGCATAAAAGAGCGATGAGTTTGAAATAAAAACTTGGGTCTTTCCCAGTTATCTTGTTACTACATATTTAATCTTTGGATACTCCAACCTAAGCATTTTCAAAAATAAGTGACTTAATTTAATACAAAAGTTTTGGAATTATTAAATGAGATGACCCATGCTCAAGCTGTTTGCAAAATCCAAAGTGCTATGTAAGCTAAGGTGTTATCATCTGAAAATGAAACTTAAAACCCAAAACTATCAGAAATTACCTTATAATATGATTTTACTTTTCTCTCTTGGCTAAACACATTATTTTATTCTCATTGATTCCTTGTGAGTCATCAGGATAACTAGTATTGTTCTTATTTTGAAGACTACAAAACTGGGATTTGAAGAATTTAAATGTTTTTAACATTAGCATTTGGCTTAAAGTGCAAGGGCAAAACCAAAATGCAAAGTCTTAAGATACAAAATCCAAGCATCTGGTTAGACACCATCTGCTTTTTGGTAGTCTTCAAGATACATTGAAATACTAGAAAGAGAAGAGAAGACTAGTAGTCTTCAAGATACACTGAAATACTAGTAAGAGAGGAATGTCATATCCATTCTGTTTCTTCAGCACCTGCACAAGGAGTCGTAGACATTAGGCATATTGAGGAATCTGGGGATTGACTCTAGACTATCAGACACTATGGTCAGCAAGTGCATCTTTGGATTCTCAGGCATCTGTGTCTCTTGGTTTACCTTCGTTTCAACTTTAGTTCCCATGGTTACACAAATGAATCAGAGTGGTACTGGTGAGGGTGACCCTGGTGGTTATATTTCTGTAAACAAATATATGTTATGTATATAAATTCTACCTGAAGCTTTCAAATGGTCAAAGAATGATCTCACCACAAGAGAAAAATGAGCTGTCATAGTGAACTAAGAATTGAAATGCTGGTCAGGAGACTTGTATTCTAAGCTGCCCTTAGCCCCTGATACAAATTTTCAAGGCATCAATTTTGACATAGTTCTCATATAAAAGCTTTGATGACCTTTCTATTCCTTTTATGATTCTAAATTAGTTTTGTGAAATAAAAAAATCTCAGGCCACATGCAAAAGGTATTTTAATGTGTACTAAAAATATACTCTACTATACTATCAAAACAGAACTTATGCATTTTTCTTTCTCTAGTTTATATGACTTTACATGAAAATTTAAGCTGATTGAACCAATCTTTAACTGATACAAATTAAATGCATGCAACTTAAAATATGTTGCTTTTTGTTATTAACATTAGAACAATTTTGGATAAAGATATATTTGTATAATAAGGTAGAATAGAGGATTATAATCCTATTATAATACCACCAAAATTAATGAATTAATTATTAACTAACTGGAATTATGATAAGTATTCAAAATCAATAGCTACTCTCCAATTTTAAATTAAGTGCTTAGAAAAGTGTCCATCTCTGAAAAGTGATATATATAAAGTGTCAAATAAATAAATAAAATCTTAAAAAAAAAGTTGAATCCAATGACATGAGAGTTTTTAAGTTATAAGTTATGTTATAGGTACTCAAATAAGTCCCCCAAAGTGTATGAAAATGAGAACTTTATCTACCACATAGTAAACATATAAAGCTATATTAATCAAATTAATATGATCTTGTTCTAAAAATGGACTAGAAATAGATATTATTGCATTTAATATAAGAGAAAATGATATTTCAATTCATTGAAAGGAAGATGAATTTTTTAAAATAGTTTACATTTTAAAGATTTTATGTATTTATTTGACAGAGAGAAATCACAAGTAGATGGAGAGGCAGGCAGAGAGAGAGGGAAGCAGGCTCCCTGCTGAGCAGAGAGCCCAATGCGGGACTCGATCCCAGGACCCTGAGATCATGACCTGAGCCGAAGGCAGTGGCTTAACCCACTGAGCCACCCAGGCGCCCCAAGATGAATTATTTTATAATATTACAGAAAAATCTTATTTGCCTAGAAAATAAATAACAATGTTTGCCTATTACCTTATACTATAAACAACAGATAAATTATAAATGTATAGAAGATTTAAATGTTGACAAAAGGGGCACCTGGGTGGCTCAGTGGGTTAAGCCTCTGCCTTCAGCTTAGGTCATGATCTCAGAGTCCTGGGATCAAGCCCCGCATCAGGCTCTCTGCTCAGCAGGGAGTCTGCCCCCCACCCACCGCCTGTCTCTCTGCCTACTTGTGATCTCCGTCTGTCAAATAAATTTAAATCTTTAAAAAAAATTTTTTTAAATGTTGGCAAAAAATTTTAAAAATACACTACTATGTAATTTAAGATAGGAAGTGTTTCTTAACTAAGCTTCAAAATCCAGAAGTTAAAAAAGAAAACACATAGTCTTGAAATATAAAAAAGCAATAATTTTTTATAGCAGGTTGTTACATAAACCAAACCAAAGAGGATATCATAGATTTGAAATATAGATTTGTGATTTAGGCAAGATAAAAAAAATTACTATCAATTACATAACTATTACTCTTAACAAATTGAGCAAAAAGACATTATTCCAATTATCTAATGGGAAGAGCACAGGAATAGATAATTCATTGAAAAGCAATTGATGGCCAATACATATTTTGTAAATGCTTAAATTCACAATTTGGAAATTCAAATTAAGGAAACAATGAGCCATAACACTATGCTCATCAAATTAGTAAGTAAAATGAAGGATAATTATTGCTGCTATGGGTGTGACACACATATCCTCTTGTAAATGTGAATTAATAAAGTCCTTCTTAAACGAAACCTAGCACACCTATAAATAAAATTGAGTAAGAATAAAGGAATGGCATTGTTTATATATTAGAATCATACTTTTATAAAGCAAAGTAATCCCACGGTTTCCTGTATTTAAGGGTGTTTGAATATATGTGTGTGTCTACAGATGTGCTTGCATACAATTACATAAGTGTGGAAAAAAAAAGGGTTTTTTAAGTTGTTAACATTGATTTTTGGTGGGTAGGACAGCTGGAATGGTTGGGAGATGATTATATTAAGCAAATAAATAAATATATTGAGACTACTCTCAGCCTGAATAGGGCTTTTGTTCATAGTCAAAGTGTGATGAGAAGCCTCAGGAAAGTTTACAAGAATAAACAGCCATTTCTTCATGTACAGCAAGGCCTTTGCTTGAATATTTATGCTTCCCATCTTGAGCTGTCTCTACTGGTTCATTTGTGATTTTTAAGTCTATTTTCAACTTCCTTTCCCCCTTCTCTGTCATTCTTTTCCCTGATCTTCCCTACAGTCTTTGTAAATTCTTCCCTTCAACTTTTCTTTACTGTTCTTCTTCCTTTCCCCTTTCTACCCCTTTCCCTCTCTTTTTCCCCCCACCCACTCTCCCATCTTCTCTGCTCTTCTTTCTTTCCTTTTCGTCCACCCTCCCTCTTTTATTGTCCTTCAGCCTTTCCGTTCCTCCCCTTCATGAAGGGACCTATGTGTAAGTGACATGCAGGGAAGCAGGAAATGGGAAGGTCATCTAGAAACATCAGCATCCATGGTGGCCAAGAAACCAGTGCAGTAAGTAAAAAGAGTGGTGAAAGACCAAAAGTGTGCCTGGAGAAAGGAATTGAGACAGTGCTAGGTGAAGCATAAGAACTTCTTTGTGTGGCCAGCGGCCAATGAGGCCATCGGGAGGTAAATGGAGAGGGAGGTGCCCATGAATGAGCCATCTGATAGGCTAGAAAGCAGTTTAGAAGGAGTGCAGAATAAGTGGCTGGCTTGGCTGGGAGATTGGTGCTATAGAACAAACATGCAAAATGATCAAATAATAAATAAAATGTTGAATGTAATATGATCCAGGTTTTTCAATGTTAGAGAGACATTATAGAAATACAAAAAGGGAGAAGACTAGAAATAACCTGAGATGTTGTGTTGGAATTGAACTTTATTTTCTAATAAATATGCATATATAGATATATACATTGGTTTAGATGTCTGTGTAGCCCTTTTTGTTCTAAGAGATAGATGATTCAGGGTTGAGGGTAGAAGAGTATCAGCTGACATTTGCCCAGAATTCTCTTCCTACTGATGATCTTTTTTTTTAAGATTTTATTTATTTATTTGACAGAGAGAGAGAGATCACAAGTAGGCAAAGAGGCAGGCAAAGAGAGAGGAGGAAGCAGGCTCTCCGCTGAACAGAGCCAAATAGGGGCCTGGATCCCAGGACCCTGAGATCATGACCTGAGCCGAAGGCAGAGACTTAACCCACTGAGCCATCCAGGCAACCCCTTCCTGATGATCTTAAAAACATATTATCTTTGTTTATCTTTGTCTCAGTAGTTGGCAGTAAATTCTAACCAAAGTCAAGAAGGGAGGAAAATAGAAGAGATGATCAAACTTGGATCTTTATTTTGTCATTTACCAGCTAAAGCTTGAGTTGATTGGAAGGATGAAATGAAATGAAATCTATTACTTATCTGCTCTTTGGATGAACTGAAGTTAAAACTAAATATATCATCTGATTTTCAAATAAGAATTACCTTTCTGAAATATTGATGACTAGTGCTACCTAAAACAGAGGTGAGGAATATTGCCTTGCAGAAAGGAAATGAGGGGTCATGGAGGTGAAGTAACTTGATTATAATCAAACAGCTAAAGAAAGGCAGAACCTTGGACCTGAGCTCAAGTTTCCTACTCACTGACCCAGCAGCAAAGAACCATGTTTATTTAATTCAATCTCTAATTTCTGAAAACCAAAGGCTTTCTGCTAAAGGATTTAATCATCTTGATTTTTATTTTTTAGCTAATGAAATGCTTTGGTGGAAGGGTAGGATGGCTCTGAGGGTAGCTCTAATTGACACAAATTTCTCTACAATAAGCTTATTCTAAAATTCAACCTATAATACCCAATAAATGATGATAAGGAAAAACAGTCTTCAGTACACCAGGATAAAAAAGTTCTGGCATTTTGGGATTTTCCCCTTATCATAGCAGTACACAGGCAACACATTATGACCTATCAAACTGGAGACCTATGGGCTATTGAGGTATAATTATGAGAAAGTGTGAAATAAATTTCCCATTGAAAACATGTTGATAAAATGTTGGCAGGTAGAAGTTCCGTAGCATAGAAAGAAAATGTCTTTTAAAATATCCAAGTGAATGGTCATGTTTTAAGTTAACAAATAGTTGCCTGAAGCCTCCATTGAAATAAGTAAACTGCTCATCTTGAGGATTGTGTTAAGAATTGAATTTCTAAAGCAAAAATGTCCTATGCCCCAGAATAAGAGCAAAGATGTGCCAATTTTGTTAAATGTCTTATATAATCTTGTTTTGATGTAAACAATAGACTCTGATCTTATAATAAGATCTAATTAATATGAAGTTGACAATCACTGTGTCAGGTAGGAAGAAGAACATCACATGCATTTCTTACCTTTGACCAAAAGCTCATTATCTTTGCATGTATTTCTTTGCTTTTATCATCAAAGCATATTAGTGCAGTAAAAGGAATAAATAAGGTGGTAAAACACAATAAATAAAGGCATAGTACAGGAGGTTAACAACATGCAATGGTAAAATACGATCACCTTTTACTGATTAGCATAATTTGAAAGATGAAAAAAGCACAACTGCGTAACAGAAGAAAAACGTTAGTAAGTCAGTGTTCAGAATTAATACTGATACAAACTTGGAGAAATTTCTAACATTTAGAACAAGGAGATGTTTCGACCATTTTTTTTCTTCTCTCTCTTTCATACACACACACATACTGATTTGATGACAATATTCTTCATTTTAATCTTTGAAATTTCACTGTCATTTCTTTCTTTATATTCTCTTCTCTGATTTCTCCTTTGACCCAACATGTGTTGGCCTCTTCTATCTAATGTCTCCTTTTTCTTTTCGTTTCGTTTTTTTCTTTCTGGGTGGACGCTGTAAGAATCAGCTGAGCTACAGTGGCAGGTTTTGTTCCTTAAAATCTGGGTCCAAATAGTATCACTATTGTTCTCCAGGACTCTGTAGGATGAAGGGCTTGAGATGCCTGCAGGGATATCTGTTCTCGCCCGTTCATTAGGCTGGCTTGGATGTTTCTACCATTATTTTAAAGTGGTACACATATGGTAAGTCTGTTCTTCCCGTCTGATGTATTATACATATAAACATATGCACATGTTCACACACAAACTCTAAAAGGATAAAAAAAATACTGCACATTTTTAAAAAATTTACCAATTTAAAGTAGAACTAACCAGAAGGTATTAAAGGATCTGCCTTTTCGCTTAGACATGGCTAATCGATTTTTTCAAAGCACCTTAATAGGGACTGGCATGAAATACGCCCCAAGAAATATTATCACAAGGGCTCCCACCTGCTTTGTGGAAGCCATTTGTCCTCAGAGAATCTTCATCTTAATTGTACCTGATACATTAATGCCATCAGAGTGCCAAACCTTCCATTTGAGATTGGAAGAGATAATACATAGGAAAACCTTCCTTTCCTCAAGGAATCTGAAAAGCATTGTGAAGATGAATTAAACAAAAAAAGATTCACCAAAAAAAAAGATACGTTAATGATTATAGTTGTTTTTATTTTGAATAACTTATTTGTAAAGACTGCTTTAATACATTTGGAAAAAAATAGTAGTAATCAATGAATAACAACAAATTCAGTAATAATTTATGTCTTCTAAAATAAGTTTAAGGGGCACCTGGGTGGCTCAGTGGGTTAAGCCACTGCCTTCAGCTCAGGTCATGATCTCAGGGTCCTGGAATCGAGTCCTGCATCGGGCTCTCTGCTCAGCGGGGAACCTGCTTCCCTCTCTCTCTCTGCCTCTCTGCCTATTTGTGATCTTTCACTGTCAATAAATAAATAAAATCTTTAAAAAAATAAAATAAGTTTAACAATAATAAAGAGGAAAATCTAGATGTTTTATTAAAAGCAGGGTTTGTCTTCTCTGTTCCAATTCATTCAACAGGTAAGTCTGATCTGAAAATAACTTGAGAACCTTGACTGACAGCAACAGAGAAGTTAAAATACTTGGATTGTTAATACTTTATTACTATTCATTCCTAGGTAACCACTAGTCTTTAGAACAAATTGATGCGACTAAAATCAGGACCTCCCAAATTATTCATTCTATTTATTTAGAATCATAACAGAGCCATTATTTCTCAGTGCCTGTGTCATCAGCATCCTGTACAAAAAGAATTTTTTTTTTCTTTTTTAATTGAGCTTTAGCTAAGGATCTTTTTGGTGAATTTGCTTCTAGAAAAAAGGGAAAGAGAGACTAGTGAGCCCATCACCTACCCTCAAGGTTTTCATTTGGAACCAAAAGAGACCAAAACAAATAACATTCTGAATTTTCATTTAAACAGGTAAATTTTTCTAGAAGCATTAAACTCTAAGATATGGTTTAATCATTTCCTACAACAATATCATACACAGCCAAATGACCAAAATTTTGTCACATTTGGTCTTCATGATGGCTACTGTTTCTATATGGGATATTCAACTTTCTTCCAAAGTCTGAAAACTTACAGAGATTTTAGGAAGGACTACACCCATAGAAGAATAATCTGACTTATTTCTTTGACTTTTTATATTGTACTTAGTAGGCCAATTATTTTTGACATAGAATCAAACAGTTATACAGCATAAGCTGTTTCTGTTCCATTTTTATTTTCCTTCTCATTTGGATAAACAACTGAAAATTGTTTGAATACCATTTTTGTATTTTAGTAAGGCAGAAAATATAAAAACAGTTAAGTAACTACACACAGTGACCAAAGAAGCTAGTATAATATTTTGTAAAGAGTTGTTACTAACTTTGGTGATTTAAAAATATTTTACAAAGGAAACTCAAGAACACAATATAAATTCACCAGACTTGATTAAATAAGCATTATTTTTTCTATAAAATTCAATATGCTCATTCCACATTCAACAGGAAAGCCAATGAGCACAAAAAGGCAGAAAATTCTTGAGTGTCCAGAAAATAGTCCTCCAAGCTTTGCTACTGACAGAAAGAGAGCAAAGTATCCCTTGTGTTTTCAAGACATTTAGAACCATTACAGGAAAATAATTGACAAAATATTTCAATCAGAATACAAACCCAATTTATGAGAAAGTAAGTACTGTGTCACATATTTGAGGTTTAGTGGGTAGAGTGTTTATATTTCTTTTATTAGAGAGTGAATACACTCAGAGACCAGACTAACATTTGTTAATGGTATTGGAAAAAGAGAAAACATGAGATTTATTTCTATGTAAATATTTCTAGACATAAGAGAAATCTTTAATTCTAAACTTTCTGTCCAAGCATTGATCAATGATCTATGTCAGATCCCTAAAGCCTGCTTCAAGCAAGCCAGTCTTCATCTTTTCTTCAAAATAAATATTGTTAACGTCTACTTTCCAAGTGGTTATATGGCTTCTGTATACTCACCAGTAAAACCATGGTTGGAAAAGCTTTTTAGGGTATCTAGCTTCAACACTTTAGATGATTGGCAGTTTGTCCTTGGTAGCAAACACAAGGTGTGCAGAGGTTTTAATTTGAAATGGTATAGGAAGACCCAGGAACATAAAATAAAATGGCATTCCCAATGATGCAGCCAGGCTGGGTCTGAGGACCCAGAGCGTGGTCCCACAGGACTAGCCAAGAGGGATCCAGGCTTTACGAAGGATGGAAATCAAAATGTGAGCCAGCAGGAAGTGAAAGCAGAGTTTATTGAAGATAAATATTCATCAATGTAAATCTATCTGTCATAAGCTTATAGATCTATTAATCTATCTATCTATCTATCTATATACATATACAAATTGAAAGAGAGAGAGTACATCTGGGAGACTTGGAAAGGAAAAGTGTCATCTTTGCTTGGACCCTGGGGTTTGTATTGATAAGTGTGGTCTGGTGCACATGTCCTCTTAGACATCCAGGAACAAGTTAGAACAAGGACAAGGGCCAATGTCCTTCATCAGTTTTTTATTCTCTGAAGCAAGGGGTCTTGTTGTCAAAGGGTTTGGAGTCAGTGATCTTGGAGAACATTTATAATGACCCTGTCCTGTTATTAGATGTTATCTATTGCACTGGAAAATCCCAAAGATATCATTATTTCTCTGTCCCTTACAAGGATTACATACACTATTTGCATTACAAGGCATGTGTAGAGTAGTGTGGGGGCCCAGGCTCTACCACGAATAGAAACCAGAGAAAAGGACAAAAAATAGCTTTTTTTATAGGGTCCCTTAAGTTTTCCTGTCTCACCACTAGCACAAGGAAGGAAAGTCTTCAGAGATTTTTTTTTTTTTTTTTTTTAAGTTAGATTTACTATAGTAATGCTATACAACAAACTACTGCAAATCCTTAGTGGCTTAAAGGAATAAATTTTACCCTCTCCCCTGCTAGAGAATCTGTAAGTTTACATGTTGCTCATTGGGGCTTGGCTGGCCTCAGTCCAGCTTAGCTATAGGTGATGGATTTAATTTACGACTTCTCAAGTGTCCCTCCATTCTGGGACCTATAACAATGTGCTGTGCGCTCTTCTCATTGTGGATGTCAGAAGCACCAGAAGTGAAGTGGAAACATTCATGTACATTTCAAGCTTCTGCTAGAATTCCATTTGCTAACAACATTCAATGCCCAAAGTAAATAACTAGCCAAACAGAATCCCTGGGGCAGGAAAAAGTACTCACTTCACTGTAGGCAGAAGTACAGAAGAGTCACATTGCAAAGTGAATAGATGCATTATTTTTATTATTTATTTTTTTAGAGAGGGAGGGGGTGAGGGAGAAAGAGAATCTGAAGCAGGGTTCATGCCCAGAGCCAGCCCAATGTGGAATGTGGGGCTCAATCTCACACCCCTGAAATAATAACCTGTACCAAAAATCAAGAGTCTGACACTTAACCGACTGAGCCACCAAGGTGCCCTAATGTATCTTTAAATAATAAGGATGGAGGACTAGTGACCACTAGTCTCCTAGTCTCTAGGAATAGGAGAGACTACTAAGTGCTAGTCATGAAAACTTCAAAGCCAAAAGGCATAGAATTCCTGAGGGTGAGGGAATCCTTGAAAGGCACCACTCATTCATAACAATGACAACAGACCTTATTCCCACCGTGCTGTAAAAATTAAATGGGGTGATAATGGAGAAATGTAATTTAGTTTCTTCCATAAAGTGTTAAGGCCTTGAACATAAAGATTTACATAAAATATCAGTTATTGGAGCAGCTCGACCCTTTCTTTTTTTTTTTTTTTTTAGCAAAACATGCTTAAAGAGCAAACTCCCTTACTTGGAAAGAAACAGCATTCTATTTACAAACATCTTTCTATTTCCAGGAGCGTCTCTCCTGAAAAAGTGAACCTATAATTTCCTTGCTAAATTGAGTGAAACCAGTTAGTGGAATGGAACTGCAGATTCGCTGTAATGATTTGGTTATTTGTCATCACCATACTTTCCCCATCGTGTGATGCTATTTTGATCATCACAGCCTAACTGAAACCCAGTGTTATGGCAAATGCAGACGCTCTTAGAGGAGGCAAATCTGAAGCATGTAAGAATGGGTGGTTATTGCTATCACCCATTCCAGTGTGGCTGCAGGCGTAACATTTCAGGAAAAACGGTTTCTTCGATATTCTCTTAAAATGAAGCAGGGGAAATAATTCCTCAAGTGATATGGTGGAAGAATCTCAAATAGGCAACTGCAGGTAAAAACCAAAAGTATTCTTATTGGGCCTAGGTTAATATTAGGTCCTGAATGGATAACTGTGGAAGGAAAGAAGGAAAGGTAAGAAGGGATGAGAGAAAAGGAAAGCAGGGAGGGAGGGAGGGAGAAATGATCCATTTGTTTATCTGCATTGGGGCTCCTAAAGCCGTGGAACGTTTCTATGTCCACAGGAGTCTACTGAGCATGCTCAGTTCTAACAATTGTTCAAGACAAAGTTTCAGGGTGAAAAAGAAAACGGGGAAGGACACAAAAAGAGGTCTTTCAAAATGACTTGACACATAAATGTATACCTTGAAATGTGATATCAAAAAAGGGCAGAAATTTGCTTGAATCCTTTATACAACGTCCTGTAACTATTTATGTAACCTAACATAACAACCAAGATATAGTCGCTAACGTTCTCTGAGCTGTTTTTAATCACTCTTCCATTATGGGTCTTTATTCTTCTTCTTTTCTATTGTTAAAAATAGACAAGTAAATTCAGATAATTATATTTTACTTTTAGAGTAAGGAAAGAAAGAACATTAGATCTGGAGGTGAACACTCAGGATTTGAGGCTCAGCGTTCTCAATTAATAGTTTTGTGATGGTTTGGGGCAAGTCACTTCAATTCCCCATGCTTAAACCTACCCTTTACTAAAATGGGAATACAAATATATATGTTATTTCCTTAGAGAGGAACAAGGCATTTCAAAGAGAGTGCTTCAAAAGCTCTTTGCAGATTGTAAGCCGCTGTTCGATTGCAATTGTTAGTATAATCTTTCAACGCAACTTTTGCCTTTGGTCTGGCTTCTGGATGTTCTAACTTAGCACAGTGTCGACACACAATTCAGCTCTAATGACAAGAAAATCCAATTTTTAGAGAGGAAGAAAATGAATTGTATACCATACGGTCACACATTTGGAACCTGTTATTTTCAATAATAACATGTTTGGGAAGCATTCATTATCGACTAGAAATAACTTATTTCGACAGTTAGCTGTAGTGGAGTTCATGCTGCTGAGTGCTAAGATGCTGACATCAAACAGAAAGAGAGTAAATACAGTGAGCTCTGTTCTAGCAGAAGACATCCATCAGCATGGTTTATTTGCAAGGCACTGTATTATTTCTTCTCAATCAGCAGGTTCAAGGTAGGATCTTTTACAGCAGGAAGTGTTGTACAGCTAGCAGTTCCTCTCCCTCTGCACTGCTCACCTATTTGCAATTCACAGTAAATCTAAACTATTTTAAGGTCACTTCTCTTTTAACCCACAGGTCTGGTTTAATACTCAAAAGTAACCCTTAGGTTAGAGGATATAAACCCAGTTATTTGAATCTAGGAGAGGTAACCTGCTTTCATGAAGATCTCAGCTTAAGAGTCAGATAAATGTCTTCAGATGCATTTGTGCAGAGCACAGCCAAATGATATGAGGTCACTTAGGAGATTATATTTCTGTGTTCCCTTCCCAGCAGATAAGTTTATCCGAGAACCTATATCCTCTTCATTTCTCAGCAGGAGAAAGAGTATTAAGACTTCGAGACTAATAAAATGCATAGCAAAGCAATTTCATGGCTAAGACAAGAACTGAGTTTGTGGGGAAAAAAGTAGTACCAAGTCTGTCCATCAGAATTAATTGAAGGAGCCTGTTGCACATTTGTATCAAAGATCTTCCTCAGGAAGTAATGTATAAAATGCTGGGATTATCAACAACAAGAAAAAGATTGAACTTGAAGCCAGGAGGAAAATCGTTATTTCCTTAGAGAGGAACAAGTTTCCAAATTGTTCTGAAAGAAGTAAAAGAGAGAAAAAGGAGGTGGCAAGACATAAGAAATTATTTTTACCATAAAATCCAATGCTACAAACACACATTTGTCTGTTAATCTGAACTATGTAAAATGCAAAATAACAACAACAAAAATCCTATGATCAATGGCAATTCACATATCCAAAGATTCCCATGGAGTGGTCTCAATGCACTTTCACATTTTATAAAGATTTTAATCATTTATTTATTTCATTTATTTGACACAGAGCGAGAGCACAAGCAGGGGGAGCAGTAAGCAGAGGGAGATGGAGAAGCAGGCTCCATGTGGTGCAGGGAGCTCAATGCAGGCTTGATTCCAGGACCCTGAGATCATGACTCGAGCAAACAGCAGACACACAACCAACTAAGCCACCCACGCGCCTCTACTTTCACATTTTAGTCAGTAGAAAAAGAAATAAAAACCGTTGAAATACTGTTGAAATATTGAAGTTATATAGTTTAAATGTATAAGTATACACAATGATTATAACTATAATTTATAATTATAATTTATAACTAAAAATATATTTATTGTCATCTTATCATTAATAAAGCTCCTTTTATGTACTAAAAATTATAACTATACGGTTTAGAGACTTCAACAATAAAATAACTTTGTTTAACAAAACTTGCGAGCAGTTTTTAGTTCCTAATCATTTTAAGTAACATAAACTCACCAAAATAAATTTTACCAAAAAATTCGGAGTTCCTTTAATTTTAAGAATTAGGCTAATGCCATGTCAGGTAGATTACAATAAAAATAAGTTTCTAATAAATGGCTTAGCCCATTTTGATTGTCACTTTAATTCAACAACAAGTATTAAGCAATAGTGACCAAGACCTTACCATGCCAAATACACACCTAAGTGGATTATTATTGTTATTACTTATCATTATTAAATATACACATAAGTTGATTATTATTATTACTATAAATATTATAAAATATTTATTTATTTAGAGAGAGACAGAGTATGAGTGAAGTTGGGACAGAGGGATAAGGAGAGAGAGAATCTCAAGCAGACTCCACACTAAGCATAGATCCCAGCATGGGGCTCAGTCTTCCTGAAAGCTTGAGATCATGAACTGAGCTGAAATCAAGAGTTAGATACTTAACTGACTGAGCCATCCAGGTGTCCTGTGGAGTATTTTTTAAATAAAGGTATTAGTGAATTTGGAGAAATTGATATCATTAAAATGGCCTATTGTAGTTCCACTCTTCTCTTCACTTAAACTCATATTAATTTCTGTTTTCAAAACTCAGATCAAGATATGCTGTTTAGAAGCATTTAAAGGTTAAATTCACTTCATATAGTTTATTATTACTTTATTCTGTGGTAATAGTCTGTGCCTCTTTGGCAATAGCGTGTGTCTTGGGGACATTCAGACAACACAAGACAGTAAGGATTCAATCTCGTTTTTACCACTTAAGAGCCACATGGCTTAACTAGTTTTTCATGGAAAATGAAAATAAAGATATTATGGTTGTGAGGTTTTAATGATATAGAGCACTTACTACACACCTGAACATATAGTTTATGTTCACTAAGTATCAGTTGTATCAAAGGATATTGATGTTTTTAAAGTTTTTGTATGTAAAATATAAATCTGGTCTTATTTTTTCCTATTTTAAGAAAAGAAAAAATTATCCGGGTAATTTATTTTATGTGCTTCACTCTTGATTTTTATGTTTAATTTCCATATCACCAACAATGAAGAGCCCGCTCAACTTTTGGCATGCCTTCAGTGAGTAGCATGTCATATTGTCTGACTGACTGTTCCCCATCTGTAAATCATCCAGACAATAGCTCAGCTTTAGCTTGAAGGCTTCTGGGGTGGCATAGATATTTAAACTTTTCAAATGGAAATAATCGTCAAAACAATAGTCTGAATTTCCTGAAAATTCTGCCTTGTGGTCTTCAATTATATCAAAATGTTCGCATAATGCTGCGGAACTTGTTCAAATTAGGAAATACTTAATGCTTTGCAAACCCATAATGATCTTAACTAACCCCTCCTTCTTCTTCAAGCCATTCCTTGTTAGGAGTCAATCAAACCTTTTGATGGATTATTTTTCTCTTCCTGTTATGTGGAGTTTAAGTGAAAAGGCTAACAGGCACGGTGGCATGGTCATCTCTGTTTTCTGCCCAGATGATATGAATGGGATTAGTCACAATGGAGACTTCAGGATTTAGCTTCAGGATTAAGCCAATTACAACAGTTCACACTTTTAGAGATGTGGGCATGTGACTCAGGTCTATCTAATCAGACTGAATCTTAAAGGTTTTCTGAGAGTGCTGGGAAAAGATTTTCACTTCTCCACTGGGGTTGGTGATTCAGGTTTGTGAGACTCAAAACTATGGTATTCCAGAAGCAAGATCCTGGAAATTTCAAGGGCTGATTATGTGGAACCTGAGGATTAGATCTTATCAGAGGAAGTAGAGCTGTTAGATGAATTTGGTTGGCATCTCTCAGTCACTGATGAAGTTCTCTTGGGAACCAAAGACGCTTCTGAGCTGTTCTGTCTTATATACTATCTTTGCTAAACCAGATTGCTTTAGGCTTCCTATAGCTTAAAACTGAGATAATCCTGAGATACAGAGACTCCTTAATATATTATATGTTAGATAATATTGAAGATCCTGAATGTAGGATCCCTGGTCTGTTAACATTACAGCCTTTCTCTCTATCCAAAGTTTATTCACTGTTGACACTTGTCAGGACAGTGACTATGTGTGTGTGTATGTGAGTGTGTGCGCACATGCGCACGTATGTGTCCATGTATCATCAACATAATATTAGGCTATAAATCACTCAAATCTCAGGGGCTTAAACAGGAACCATCTATTCTTATTCACCCATATGTAGGTCAGCCGAATGGATATACTTGGCAGTGTGCAAGTCGGCAAGTCTCCTTCAAGATGAAGGTAAGTGAGCTGGCCTTGGTTTCTCTCTAAGGATTATTCAGGTCTGTTGCTTGCATGCTCTCTGTAGGGCCCAGACTAAGGGGTAATAGCTTCCTATAAAAAAGAAAAAAGTCTTGTGATACAGAGGCACAAGAGAGCAAGACCAACCACACAAGCAAATGCCAAGAGTTTGCTTATGCACTTGTGTATTTGACTGTAAATGTACCTCAGTGTGTTTTCAGTAGATGATGTAGGATGAGCAGCTCCTTAATCTAGTTAGTGCATTAGAATTCAAAAGAATCAAAATCTTAATTTCTGGATTTTATTCCTAGTCTAGTCACTTCTTTTATGGCCTAGAGCACATCATTTCACTTCTTTAGATTTTTTTTCTCTCCTCTAAAATGCAATTCGTAAAAGACCTTGTCACAGGTTGCAAAGAGTAAATGAAATGATGCAGGTGGAAACAAGTAGAAGGAAAAGAATATCCCAACTGTTCTATGTAAAAGAATGAGTAACCCTAAATGCCAAAAGTATGAAAAAAATTGGACTTGCTGCTATTGGAAAATCAAAATAGAAAGAAATTACAATTTTTTTTCCTAAAAAAAGAAATAGCTACAGTAAGAGAGTATGAGGAGAAAGGACTAACATTAATTGTCTATCTTCATAGAGCCAGGCATTCTGTTGGACAGGGTGTGTTATCTCGTTTAGTCCTCATATTTTCCAAGACAGAAGAAACAAAACAAAGGAACATTAATTGCGCTATAACACTAACAATATTGTGAACAGTCAGTTTTACTTCATAGGCACATGGCTCAGTTGGGAGTCAGTTTATAAGACAACAGAGGTTCCAGAATTTTCCAGCAGCATTCGTCATTTCTGTGAGCTTGCACTACCCTTGTGCCACAATCAACTCTGCTCTTCTTAGAAAATGAGTCAACCTCTCTGGGGTTTCTTTTGGGAAAAAATGTGACAAATTAGATTTATTGTAACATTCCACAAGAACTGTAGAATTAAAAGTTCCATGTGCTGTTATGTGGTACAAAGGTAATTTTTTATTGTTATGTTAGTCACTATACAGTACATCGTTTGTTTTTGATATAGTGTTCCAAGATCTGTTGTTTACATATAACACCCAGTGTTCCATACAAAGGCAACTTCTAATTAGATACCCCTCTGATTTCATTTAATATATCTCTGATAACCAAAACCTAAGCATTAATTTGTGTTTCCCATTTTCATGACCCTCTAAAAATATCTATATGGTTATAAAAGGAATTCAGTCTTATCTCTTAAGGAACAAAGATGTCGTGTGAAACACAGGAAATGTGTGAGCTAGAATCTTCTTCAGGCAACCATCATCCTTTCTATATAAAAAAGAGGGGCTGGTGAAAATGGAATATGGACTACCTTCAGACAACATAATACTGATCCAGGCAAGAATAGAAGGAAAATATATTATGTCAAGATGTCTCTTTTCTTTTACTGCTTTTCTCTAGATTACAGAAGTGTAGTCTGTACATTTTTCTTCCAATATTTTTGAATGAAGGCACAAATCTAAGATGATAAGATTTTCAAATATTGTTGTAAAACCTGGAGTCACATTAAGTATATCAATTTATTCAAATTTGCTTGTTCACAACAGTGAATATTTTCTGAGCCCTAATAAAATGTTGAAAATAAGATAACATCACAAATATTTCCAACGTGCAAATCACCTTTAATGAATTGAAGCCCACTTCTCACCTTCTAATTTCCTGAAGGATACAATGTAATGAGTATTTAAAAATATGCCTTCTGTAGCTGAGCTAGTCAGAACAAGTAATAACTACCAAAACAACAACAACAACAAAAAACACTGAAATCTCAGTGGACTGACACATAAAATTTTATTTCTTATTCATGAAAACCCCAGATAGTCCAGTGAGATTTTCAAGAATGAGAAATCACATTATAAGAACTAAATAATTGGTAGTCATTATGTTTACAATTAAGCTTTATTTTCCCTCCAAGATAGGAAGAGTATATAATGGTAGAAGACTGGGAGGAACTGTGAAGAATCTCCTTTAAATTGGATAGCCAATGAATACCACTCTGTTAAAATGACAAAGTTTAAGCTAAAACCCCAAGAATGGGAATAGAGAAGAAGTCTTCCAGGCCAATGAAGAATGTGTGCATAGGCCCCAAGGCAAGAAATTGCTCAGTATCTTGGGTGAACTGGACCAATGACAGAGTGGCCAAATCTCAGTGAGATACATCTAGTGGCACAGGATATGATTGGAGACATAGGCAGTACCCAGAGCACAGGAACTGAAGATCAAGAGATTAATAGCTGATTGAAGATTTCATGGTTAATAAGAATCCTTCTAGACTTGTCATCTTTATACCACATCATGTTCTCTTCTCAAATTTACAGGCAAAAGAGCATCTATTTATATGTGATGTTATAGTTTATGAGGCACTTTTACAAACATAATCTCCTTGTAATTCCCAAAACAATCTGCTGAGATCCCTAAGTCTGATAATAATCCATTGAAGTTCAGGAAAAATGTATATTCAGAGATGTTGGCTCAACTACCCAAGATCACATCGTTAGTAAGTGGTTCAACAAGGGTGTACAATAAGACTCATACTTGTTTTGAGGTGTGTTAGGACAAAGAAGTACCATATGGACCATGTGTCTGCTTGTGCCAAATTCTGGAAGGGATAGTACACGGCATTATTCAGACAGATCTTTGGCAATTGCATTTGCAGTGATTTTGAACAGATGAGCTATTTTTTTTCTTTCTTCCATCATGGAATGTAAGTCATGACATCCCAACATTTCAACTCAATATTAAAGGGAGGTAAAGTGATAGCAAATGCTTCTATTTTCAAGAGCAGATCTGCTAGAAAAATAGAAAGATATTACGCTGTGAAAGACAGTCTTAAAAAGTAGTAATATCAAAGACAGAAATGATATAGTGTGTTTGTATTGCCATTGTACTTTAACAGTTATAATGGATCAGTCTAAAGCAATGGAGACGTATGCATTAATCACTGAATCACTTGTTAACTATGAAGTCACCTACCAGTTTCACTTAAAAGAAAGAGCATTTAGAGTAAATTGTGACTAATATCTCATCTGGCCTATTTGAACTACCTAACAACTATATATATAATATTCTCTGTGTGTATACACACACACATACATACATACATATGCATGTATTTTTCTTGAGAATAAATAAATAAAATCTATTTATATATTTGCCATATATATATATGGTTGAAAAATGTGTGTGTGTATATATATATATATATATATATATATTTCTCTTTGCCAATGCTTTAATAGAAACTTTTAAGCCCATCTAGAGCTGTGATACATAATTTATTTTTATTTGGGAGATAGATAGAAACTTTATTTTTTAAAAATTTTTGCTATAGAGCCTGCCTGGGTGGCTTAGTCGTTTAAACATCTGTCTTCACCTCAGGTCATAATCCCAGAGTCCTGGGATCGAACCCCACAAGGGACTCCCTGTTCAGCAGGGAGCCTGCTTCTCCCTCTCCCTCTGCATCACCCCCCATGCTCTCCTTATCTCATATAGATAAATAAAATATTTTTTAAAATTATCACCATCCAAATTTTTTTAATTTTTTTATTTTTTTATTTTTTATAAACATATATTTTTATCCCCAGGGGTACAGGTCTGTGAATCGCCAGGTTTACACACTTCACAGCACTCACCAAAGCACATACCCTCCCCAATGTCCATAATCCCACCTTCACCATGCAAATTTTGGTAAAAATTAAATTAGTTGTACAGATGTTAAAAACTCAAAAAATGATTTTTAATTTAATTTATTTAAATTTAATTTAATTAATTATTATTAAATAAATTGATTTAATTTAATTAATTAAGAAGATTCTACATACACATTAGACATACATAAAAGAAAAAGTAGAATTGGGAGTTACATGAGGATAAAGATGCTATTTTATTAAGTTCCATATTTGTAAAGAATAGTATGTCTGATACATTCAAAGAGCTAATTACTAATTTGTGAGAGAATTATTGACATATAAAGACCAAGATTATGGTATTCGGCATGAAATTATCAGCTGCAGATACTACTCAAGATGGTGTTGCAGGCTACTTGATGTCTAGCCAACAGTGATTTTTTTTTTTTAATTTTACATTCCATAAATATTTTCAAACAAAAGTTCTAAGGTTTGCCTTCAGGTGACAAGCTGAAAGAATCATGAGCTTCTGACTCATCAGACCCAAAGCCAGGCTTCACAACTTCTGGAATCTTGACCTTGAACACATTACTAAACTTGTAAAACTCAATTTTACCATCTGTAAAGTTAGATTAATACATCTATGCCCTGTAATTGTGTCAGAAACTTACCAGGCACTAGAAATACATCTCACCCATGCGGCACTTAAGTTCTAAGATTTATTATTAAAACATTGGTAAAGAGTATTACAAAATGCCTAGCTTGCCAAGGAAGATCAGAACTGGCCATTTCGTCTCCTATTACTGCCACATAAACCATGCCTTGAGTTATACTTGGTTATTCTAGGACTTTTGGGAATTAACACACTGGGCATACTTTACATTGCCGATATGCAAGAGGTCTCATATGTAAACGGCTTTGAGTTAAAGTGTTAGAGGCACAGATGGATATACACCCCCCTCACTAGGAACCTGAAGAACATTGTTAGAAAACAGGACATTGCAATATCTTAATATAGCCAATAGTCTTTGCCATCTAACAGGACATTTTTTTAAGGGCAAAAGTAATGCTCTCTACAGGAGCAAAGTTTACCTAAGATCAATCATAGTTTGGAACTTCTGCCTCACCTACAAAATCAGGGGAAGATTTAATCCTACCAGTAAAACTGTAAACAACAGAGGGCAGCAATGTGCAACGGGGTGAGCACAGAAGGCCAGCTGCAATTACACACATAAAGTCTGGCCCCTGTAGCGTTGACCCAAGAGGAAAGGACATAGTCAAGTTTGTGACCTGAAATGGATTTTTTAAATGAAAGTTGACAAGAGCTGGCAAAATGCATTTAGTGTTACGTCAAACCCCAAACTTTTGAGATCGTTTGATATGTTTGAGAAACCCAAAACACTAGTAAGGTCACCAGTCCTTTCTTCCCCCACGATGGGGGTGTTTATTGGAAAATTCCCATTCCAGTAATAAACAGTTATGGTACTGTTGATATCCACCATCTGGAAAATACAGTGCAGCTGTAGCCTTGCTTTTGGAGGGCTGGCTGGCCCCCTTGTAGCTTAGAAATTTGTGTTTATGTTGAAGGAAAAAGCCTGTCAGAACCAAGTTCAATGATAGTGCTGGATATTATCAAATTATAGAGTATGCATGTCTCCGCACACATGCACTTACCCATTCACAGTTCACTTTGTTTACTTATCCACTTAATCATACTCTTCTTTGCACTCATCTAATTAGCAAATGTTATTCAACATCTTCTATCATCTGCCACCATTCTAGATATTGGAGACAGAAAGGATATCTGGACTCAAACAATCCCTCCTCTCTTGAAACTAAAAATTCTAGGTAAGAGAAAACAAAAATAAATAAACCAATAAAATATTGAAAATCAGTTTAAATATTTAGGAACCTAACAGAGGAATAAAAATCAAACAAATTAGGGCAGCCAGTAGTAGCTAAAGGTGGTATTTTGATAAGTGATTGGGAATGCCCCTTTAAGGAGAGGATTTTTAAGATGAGCTCTAATGAGTAAAAAAGAACCACCCAAACAATGGGTCAGGAAAAGAACATTTAGTTAAAAAGAAGTTAAGGAGCGCCTGGGTGGCTCAGTGGGTTAAGCTTCTGCCTTCGGCTCAGGTCATAATCTCAGGGTCCTGGGATCAAGCCCCACATCAGGCTCTCTGCTCAGCAGGGAGCCTGCTTTCCTCTCTGTCTGCCTCTCTGCCTACTTGTGATCTCTCTCTCTGTCAAATAAATAAATGAAATCTTAAAAAAAATTTTTTTTTAAATAAGTTGATTATTCAGAGGCCTTGAGGTGAAAGAGAACCTGGACTATTTGGGCAAGGGGGAGAATATCCATCTATTTGGAACATGAATAACAATGGAACAGTGACACTAGATAAGATGGTAGTCACTCTAGGGGTTAAGTTGATACTGTAGGACATGATAAGACATTTGGGTTTCATTCCAAGTACATGGGTGGGTATAAGCTGTAGAAATAGCATGATAAGATTTTCATTTTCAAAATATCTGTTGAGCTGCTGTGTAGAAAGTGGGTTAATGAGAGGACAACTCAAAACAAGGAAACCAGACAGAAAGTTCCTATACGAGTCCAGAGAAAAAATGATGTTGATCTGAGCCATATTGTTGTTGATCGTAAGTATTGATCAAAGTAAATTATAGAAGTCATATGTAGGGCGCCTGGGTGGCTCAGTGGGTTAAGCTGCTGCCTTTGGCTCAGGTCATGATCTCAGGGTCCTGGGATCGAGTCCCGCATCGGGTTCTCTGCTCAGCAGGGAGCCTGCTTCCCTCTCTCTCTCTGCCTGCCTCTCCATCTACTTGTGATTTCTCTCTGTCAAATAAATATATAAAATCTTTAAAAAAAAAAAAAAAAGAAAAGAAAAAGAAGTCATATGTAACTTATAGAATGACTTACTTTGGCATCCTAATTGATAAAGGCTTGGAATTCATCTTTTCTAATTCTTAACATCTATGTGGAAATGAAAGCCCAGGGAGTTTCTGTCATGCCCAAGATCACAAAGCCAGTTCATGGCAGAGCTATGGCTCTGCTACTCTGGTCCCCAGTTTAGACTTAATATCAGGTGAGTAGATTCAAGTAAGAAAATTGTCTGTTCTGCCATCACTAATCTTGCCGAGATATCTTGACATCCAGGCATAGAATCTAGATCATTGTAATTTAATTAATATAAATATTATAAGGGTAATGATAATGATAGCAGCACACTTTTGATTTCTGGCTATCATATGCCAGATTTTGCACTAACCTTTATGTGGATAACCCACATAATCCTATGAGAAAGATACTAACAGTATATCCATTTTACACAGTAGGTAACAAAGACTGACAGAGATTTAGTATTGGCCTGAATTTACCGTTTGTAATTGTACTACCCACATATATTTCATTCCAAAGAATACATTCTTTTGCAACAATGACAGTATTTATTATTATTTATCCTCATTGTATTAAAAAACAGTATATTCTTATATGGAAGGAGGTTAAAAATTACCTAAAATCTCACAATCCTGAAATAATCCCTTAAGTACTGATAGCTTCATTTTTGTGCTTTTCTTTATGTATTTACATGCATATACATAGTTTTAAATTAATTAATTATATCACATTTTTTGATCTTATGTTATGGATGGCTTGTGTTTAATCAGTCACTTTGTATTGTTCTGCTTTATTATCTTACCTTATTTATCTGTGATTAAACCAAAATTTAGAACTGGTTTCTGTCCTTTCTTACCTTTCTCATGTTAATTTAACATGAAAATATTTCTCTCTCTCTTACACACACATATACACATATAAACTGTTAATTCTCGAGGCCCATAGGTAGACTGTGTTGTCAATGTCTACAGTCCTAGATCCAAGGATAGCTGAGGGACGGCTGTCGCTTAAGTTGGATAGAAGGCCTTTGGTATCAACACATATGCTTGTGGACATCCTTGTAATACAGACTGAAGCCAGAGCTGGGACAATGGTGAATGAGCCTATAAAGTCAGAGAAGTCCAAGTTTATACCTACAACCAGGTTATTATAAAGCTATTTTTTCAAGGTAGGAGGAAAAGAAATTCTGTTCAAATTTTTAAAATATGACATAATTTTTAAATGTTTATACTGTCAATTTCACTCTTGTCCTCTTCTTACTCCTAAAATATAAAGGGCAAATTGGTCCTGTGATCTTTGGGATTCTGTAAACGCTGAATGTAAAAGATGAAGCAGTATTATGTTTTCTTCTTAAGCTGCTATACACTCTTATGAGTATTTTAGAATCCTAGGAATTAGCATAGTGCTTGACTCATAGAAGATCTAAAATATATGTTGAATTATTCAATTAACAATATTACAGTCCGTAAATTCTTAAAAGGTATCATTTTAATATATTTTCCAGTCTACATTTCCTGACAGTAGTTAAACTCAGGCTTGTCCTTTTGAAGAGCAATATGTTTCCAGGTTATGCCAAGACAAGTAATCCACTCAGGGGAAAAGGTAATAAGCAAATCATCTTTTGAACTTCATCACTGTAGTCTTGGTAATATGTACATTTTCAGATTTGTACAATTTGTAATGGTAGCACTAAAAACTTAAGTAAACTTGAAGTCTAAATTCAGTCCATAGACTTAAAAGACGAAAAAAATCAGCTAAAAGTAAAAACATTTTACTTTTTTCCCCTAATTATGTTTCAGGATAATAAAAATAAAAAATAGTCACTAGCGCAAAAACTGGATTTAAATGTCACCTGTTCCTCATGTACAGTATTGGCCTACAAAGTTAAGACATACGAGGAGAAAACGGCAAATATTTTAGATGGAATCTCCAAAAGAAAATGGATTTGTTGTTTAAGAGGGGTTCAATAGAGTACAATGGAAGACTTTCGATTGGGTTTTTCTTTCAAAACAAATTATTCTATTCCCTGACTCTAGGTATGCATATATTAGAGCCAGAATGAATTGAATCTTTTGCTCTTTACTACTTTTCCAAATTTCTTTGCTGTGATTAACGGTCATGGACTATGTCAGATTTCAAGTCCATTCATGATGCTAAGCTAAGCCAGTGCTGAATGCTATTACCAACACTGGTGTTAAAATAAATCTAGAGTCATTTGTTTTAAATGACTTCTTGTGGATCACTTAACTCAACTGTTGACAAATATAGTAGAGCTAATGTACAGCCCCTGAAGCTTCTCCCTGCACAATTATCTAAAAGACCTTGGTATCAATCTTCTTTATTGTGTCATTTTGTCAAGTAAAGAGTAGTCAAGGGGTCTGAGAAATTCTGCTCTCCCAACAAATAGGAAAGCAGCTCAAAACTTCTAAAGCTGTTACTCACACAGATCTGGAGCATCTGTGTCCCCTCAAATCACAGAATGAGTTCACCAAAAGGTAACAAATGATGGCTGAGAAGAGTAATGGTACCAGAACAAATGGCTTAGAGCTTGGAGAGATCGCATTTGGCAGGAAGCTTTGTGCATCGTGTCTTTGCGGACACAATGGACCCATTAGGGGAAAGCAATTTTGTCATTCTCTACCTTTCTCTTTTTCTCTTAACAAATATCAAAACAAGGCTGAAATACATCGTGGGAAATTCTGTGAAAATTATGCTGCAATACATCTAGAGCAGCATTACGGGGAGAGCTTCTTAAAAATACAATATCTAGAACCACTCTTGATGATTTTGAGGCAGTCACTTTTGAGTGGGGCCCAGGAATCCATATCTTTAAGAAACAACCCAGAGGATTTTTGTGCCCCCGCCTGAGGGCTGTCTCTTGAAAGCTACTGGTCCAGATGACCCAGTAAATAACCCCTGGAAAAGTACAGAGACATACTGCTCACACGGTTTAGCTTCATTGCCCATAATAGGAATTCAATACTTTAAGTCTTTGAATTGGTCATTTGCTCAAACTGCTCAAGTTGTGAAAAATCTGTAAAACCTAGCATGTTTGAAAATTGCACCATCAATTGCAGTTTCTATATTTTAAACTTTAAATCACTTTAAGTGTTCACCCTCAAACACCTTCTGATTCAAGCTTCATTAGGATTTTTCTCTTATGCCCTGGCTACTTTGATGAGCTTTATTTTCCCATGTCTGAATTAGTTTCTTAAGAGGCTGAATATCATTATAAAATGAGAAAATATGAATCAATGGAGAAGGAAAAATTCTTTTTCTCGTCTTCTCAATGCATAGCAATATGCTTTCAGTATGCATGAGAGCCTGATGAATAAATTAAAAGACAATTTCTAAATTGTGTATTGATTTTTATACAACATGAAGTAAGACTATGTATCTGAGATCATCGTAACAGGCATAAATCTGAAAACTAAAAGGGAAAATAAGATAACATACAAAAACATAGCAGAGCACCTTATAATAATATATATGAGTGTCTGTTCTCCCTGGAATCTGAGAACATTAACTATCCTGTTATTAAACCTATTTTTAAATAATTATTCACAGAGTAAGCACAAAATCCTTAAGAGCTTTCGTCATTTCTCTAACATAAGCAGCCATCTAATTTAAAAAATGGATATTCTGCACTAAGCGTTGCCTGTAGGTGATGGATCACTGAGAGCTACACCTGAAACTAATACTATACTATGTTAGCTAACTGGAATTTAAATAAAAAACTTGAAACAAACAAAAAGAATATTCTGGGAGCATACAATTCATGTTGGAGTATGTTTTATTTAAAGAAACACATCAAATTGCCATTGATGATGTTTATAAAGTTCATGGCAGTTTTTCTATTTAGTTTTCTGTTTGGCATGTTGCCCCAGGCAAAAACACCCATGGGAAAAGTCATACTTAAAACCCCAAAATTACTATGTACAGTAAGTAGGGCTGTATAGGAAGAAAACTTGATTGCCATGGAGTTTCTGTTTAATACAAACTGAGAGCAAAAAGATACATGACTGTTTAGTAGGAAATAAAAGTTACATTATAAACATAATTATCCACATGCTTTGCCATTTTTAAAAAAGATTAATATTAAATTATTTGAAATCAGCCCTAGTCCTCAGTCATCAGGCACCCAAGCTGCACACTGGCCATGGGTGCTAAAATTGGTTAGGTTTCCACTCCCACTGGCCACTGTGTTACTCTTCTGGTTGTTGACTTCTTTGAATATATCCTTATCACTATTTATAAGCATCGACATAGGAATGTGACATATGGGAAACTATCTGCCTTTCTCACCTTGCTGCTTCTGGTGGCATCTAAGGCATCTAAGAATGACTTTTAAACTCACAGAATGCACATTTACCAAGACTAGAAATTCTGTTGTATAGTAAAGTGCAGGAGTTAATTTTTCAGTGAAAACTGTAAACTCAGCTTTTTTCAGGGCAACAAACAATATATAATAACAAGAATAGGAAAGTAAAGGAGGCTCTCAAAGTGCTGAAGCAGTTGATTGGATCACTTAGAAAATGAAGGTCCTTCTAGCCAGAGTCTTGAACATATGAGTGCACTCAGAGAAGGAAACAGGTTGGGAGCAATTCTGAGGCTTTAAAGATATCATAATCTAAAGCAGAATTAGGTCTGTGATATAATCCATGAAAATAGTCGGTACTCCATAATAAATATACATAATGGACACATAGATGGAAAAAGACCCTTTAGAGAGGGATCTTTGGTTCTCAACCTTTTTTCCCCTCATGTGACATGCTGCAGAGATAGATACTATTCACCTGCAAAACCTAAATTCACTACTTTTTACTCTAACATGGTATCTTGATAAACATCATGATATACAGAATTCTCAAGAACCTTAACTATAATTCTACCTCATTTCTTCCTCTACCCATAACTGTGAATTTATATCCTGTTTGACAACTGTTATACTACTTAATGCTACTGAAATGATGAACTAACTCAGTTATGTGCCTAAGGAGTTGACTTGTATGAAATTGGAGTAATACACTGTCACCAAAAAGACTTTATTAAGACTTCATTTAACAGCTCATCTTCAGGGGGGGACAAGATGGCGGGGTACTAGGAAGAGGCGTCTTTTCAGCTGGTACCCCAAAGTGAGCTGATTACCTACCAAAGAACTCTGATCACCCATGAAATCAGCCTGAGATCAGAATTATACACGTCTGGATCTCTACAGGGGCAGAAGACGCCAGTGAGCAGGTAAAGCGGAATGGGAACAGCGGACTGATATCAGAAGATAAACAAAAGGGGGAGGGAGCCACCAGAGGCGACCGGTGCGAAAGTAATACCCCGATACGAGCGAGAGTGCCCTGAGTCTGGGGACCAGCATTAACTCGGAGACTGGTTGAAAGCACTCCAAAAGAGCAAAGGATCGCGGGGGCAAATTGTGGGAATCGGGGCGGCTAGGGACAGGGGCTTGAGTCCCCAGTCCCAGACGGCCTCCCCGGCGCGGAGGCAGAGAGAGTGCGGCGGAGAAACCGGCTCCTGGTCCCTAAGCCGCCAGCGCGCCCCAGAGCGCGGGGGTTCCGGCTCCTGTGAGGGGATGGGAGCCGGTCTGCAGAACGCGCGCTCGCCCTACCACAAAGCTTGAGATGCGCGTGCACGTCGCTCCAGCTCTCCTGGGTTTCTAAGGCCCTGGGGCGCTTCTTGACCCGGGCCATTGTTTCAAAGTCTAAGCCGCGCGCGCACGAAACTCTTCCCCGGACAGAGGCGCGCAAAAGCCCAGCCTGCGGCTTACGGACCAGCGCCCCGTTCTCAGTGCCCCAGACGCGCGCCCGACCCACAGCCGCCTCTGAAAAGAGGTGCGCGCAAGCCGGGCACTCCCAGCCCCGGCCGGCGGCAAAATCTCAGTGTGCGATCGCTGCTTGGAACCTCTCTGGTGGTCAGGAGCTCCCAGACAGCCGCCACTGCCTTGGCTTTGGGGACGAGCAAAAGATCCTGCGCCCCCAGGGACTTTAACTTGGAACCTGCGCTGCCAGCGTCCAAGGGGGAATTTATTCAGCTTCTGCACCCAGACTGAGGCTTCTGAGACGGAGATCAGGAAGTGTTCCAGGGTGCACCTTGACTGCACCAGAGTTGATACATCCAGCTACATCTGTTCAGTCTTCTCCCACCAAAATGACTAGGAGGAGGAATGCCCAACAGAAGAAAAATACAGAGGATGGACCTTCCGCAACAGAGCTAACGGCTATCAACATAGACAATATGTCGGAAAGAGAATTCAGGCTAACAATTATCCAGGCAATAGCTAGGTTGGAGAAAGCCATGGATGACCAAACAGAATTGATTAGAGCCGAACTGAAAGCGACCAGACAGGATGTTCACAATGTTAGGGAGGAGCTTAAAGCTACCAGGGAGGAGGTCCACAATGCTCTCAATGAGTTCCAATCCAATCTAAACTCTCTCAAAGCTAGGGTAACTGAGACAGAAGATAGAATTAGTGATCTGGAAGACAAACAGATAGAGAGAAAGGATCAGGAGGAAGCCTGGAACAAACAGCTTAGATCCCACGAAAGCAGAATTAGGGAAATAAGTGATGCCATGAAGCGTTCCAACGTCAGAATTATTGGAATTCCTGAAGGGGAGGAGAAAGAAAGAAGTCTAGAAGATGTCGTGGAACAAGTCCTTCATGAAAACTTTCCGAATCTCGCGAATGAAACCAGCGTCCATGTACTAGAGGCTGAACGGTCTCCACCCAAGATTATACACTCCAAAAAAACATCACGACACCTGATAGTCAAATTGAGAAATTATAATTGTAGGTATAATCTCTTGAAAGCTGCCAGGGCAAAGAGGCTCCTTACTTACAGAGGGAAGCCCATCAGAATAACGTCAGACCTGTCCACAGAGACCTGGCAAGCCAGAAGAGGCTGGCAAGATATATTCAGGGCACTAAATGAGAAGAACATGCAGCCAAGAATACTTTATCCAGCAAGACTGACATTCAAAATGGATGGAGAGATAAAGAGTTTCCAAGACCGGCAAGACTTAAAAGACTATGCAACCACCAAGCCGATACTGCAGGAAATATTAAGGGGGGTGCTATAAAAGAGGAAAAATCCCAAGAATAGCATTGAACAGAAATATAGAGACAGTCTACAGAAAGAAAGACTTCAAAGGTAACTCGATGTCAATAAAAACGTATCTATCAATAATCACTCTCAATGTGAATGGCCTAAATGCACCCATAAAACGGCACAGGGTTGCAGATTGGATAAAACGACAGGACCCATCCATATGCTGTCTACAAGAGACCCATTTTGAACCTAAAGATACACGCAGACTGAAAGTGAAGGGGTGGAGAAGCATCTTTCATGCCAATGGGACTCAAAAGAAGGCTGGGGTAGCGATTCTCATATCAGATAAATTAGACTTCAAACTAAAGACTGTAGTCAGAGATACAGAAGGACACTACATAATCCTTAAAGGGACTATCCACCAAGATGATCTAACAATTGTAAATATCTATGCTCCCAGTATGGGAGCAGCCAATTACTTAAGAAAACTGTTAATCAAGATAAAGAGTCATATTGATATGAATACACTAATCGTAGGTGATCTTAACACGCCTCTTTCAGAATTAGACAGATCATCGAAGCAGAAAATCAATAAAGAAACAAGAGCATTGAACGACACATTGGACCAGATGGACCTCATAGATATATACAGAACATTCCACCCTAAAACAGCAGAATACTCATTCTTCTCAAGTGCACACGGAACCTTCTCCAGAATAGACCACATACTGGGTCACAAATCAGGACTCAGCCGATACCAAAAGACTGAGATTATTCCCTGCATATTCTCAGATCACAATGCTTTGAAACTGGAGCTCAATCACAAGGAAAAGTTCCGAAGGAACTCAAACACCTGGAAGCTAAAGACCACCTTGCTTAAGAATGCTTGGATCAACCAGGAGATCAAAGAAGAACTGAAACAATTCATGGAAACCAATGAGAATGAAGACACTTCGGTCCAAAACCTATGGGATACAGCAAAGGCGGTCCTAAGGGGAAAATATATAGCCATCCAAGCCTTGCTCAAAAAAATTGAAAAATCCAGAACACACCAGCTGTCTCTACACCTTAAAGAACTGGAGGATCAACAACAAATCAAACCAACTCCACACATAAGAAGGGAAATCATCAAGATTAGAGCTGAGATCAATGAGGGAGAAACCAGAGATACAGTAGAACGTATCAATGAAACTAGAAGCTGGTTTTTTGAAAGAATCAATAAGATCGATAAGCCACTGGCTACACTAATCCAAAAGAAAAGAGAGAAATCCCAAATTCATAAAATTATGAATGAAAAGGGAGAGATCACAACTAACACCAAGGAAGTAGAAACAATCATCAGAAGTTACTATGAACAGTTATATGCCAATAAGCTTAGCAACCTAGATGAAATGGATGCATTCCTGGAAAAATATAAACTACCAAAATTGAACCAGGAAGAAATCGACAACCTGAATAGACCAATATCTAATAACGAGATTGAAGCAGTGATCAAAAATCTCCCAAAAAACAAGAGCCCAGGACCTGACGGATTCCCTGGGGAATTCTACCAAACCTTCCAAGAAGAAATAACCCCTATTCTCCTGAAGCTGTTTCAAAAAATTGAAGCAGAAGGAAAACTTCCAGACTCTTTCTATGAAGCCAGCATTACCCTGATCCCCAAACCAGGCAAGGACCATACCAAAAAGGAGAATTTCAGACCAATATCACTGATGAATATGGATGCTAAGATTCTCAACAAGATCCTAGCCAACAGGATCCAACAACACATTAAAAAGATTATCCACCATGATCAGGTGGGATTCATCCCTGGGCTACAAGGATGGTTCAACATTCGTAAATCAATCAATGTGATACAACAAATTAATAGGAGAAGAGAGAAGAACCACATGGTCCTCTCAATTGATGCAGAAAAAGCATTTGACAAAATCCAACATCCGTTCCTGATTAAAACGCTTCAAAGTATAGGGATAGAGGGAACATTCCTGAACCTCATCAAATCTATCTATGAAAGACCCACAGCAAATATCATCCTCAATGGGAAAAAGCTTGCAGCCTTCCCGTTGAGATCAGGAACAAGACAAGGATGCCCACTTTCACCACTCTTGTTCAACATAGTATTAGAAGTCCTAGCAACAGCAATCAGACAACAGAGAGAAATAAAAGGTATCCAAATTGGTAATGAAGAAGTCAAACTCTCTCTCTTCGCAGATGACATGATTCTTTATATGGAAAACCCAAAAGACTCCACCCCCAAACTACTAGAACTCATACAGCAATTCAGCAGCGTGGCAGGATACAAAGTCAATGTGCAGAAATCAGTGGCTTTCTTATACACTAACAATGAAAATACAGAAAGGGAAATTAGAGAATCGATTCCATTTACTATAGCACCAAGAACCATAAGATACCTGGGAATAAACCTAACTAAAGAGGTAAAGGATCTATACTTGAGGAACTATAGAACACTCATGAAAGAAATTGAAGAAGACACAAAAAGATGGAAGACCATTCCATGCTCTTGGATCGGAAGAATAAACATCGTTAAAATGTCTATACTGCCTAGAGCAATCTATACTTTTAATGCCATTCCGATCAAAATTCCACCGGCATTCTTCAAAGAGCTGGAGCAAATAATCCAAAAATTTGTATGGAATCAGAAGAGACCCCGAATCGCTAAGGAAACGTTGAAAAACAAAAATAAAGCTGGCGGCATCACCTTACCTGATTTCAAGCTTTATTACAAAGCTGTGATCACCAAGACAGCATGGTACTGGCATAAAAACAGACACATAGACCAGTGGAACAGAGTAGAGAGCCCTGATATGGACCCTCAACTCTATGGTCAATTAATCTTCGACAAAACAGGAAAAAATATACAGTGGAAAAAAGACAGTCTCTTCAATAAATGGTGCTGGGAAAACTGGACAGCTATATGTAGAAGAATGAAACTCGACCATTCTCTTACACCGTACACAAAGATAAACTCAAAATGGATAAAAGACCTCAACGTGAGACAGGAATCTATCAGAATCTTAGAGGAGAATATAGGCAGTAATCTCTTCGATATCGGCCACAGCAACTTCTTTCAAGATACGTCTCCAAAGGCAAAGGAAACAAAAGCGAAAATAAACTTCTGGGACTTCATCAAAATCAAAAGCTTCTGCACAGCAAAGGAAACAGTCAAAAAAACAAAGAGGCAACCCACGGAATGGGAGAAGATATTTGCAAATGACAGTACAGACAAAAGGTTGATATCCAGGATCTATAATGAACTCCTCAAACTCAACCCACACGAAACAGACAAACACATCAAAAAATGGGCAGAAGATATGAACAGACACTTCTCCAATCAAGAAATACAAATGGCTATCAGACACATGAAAAAATGCTCATCATCATTAGCCCTCAGGGAGATTCAAATTAAAACCACATTGAGATATCACCTTACACCAGTTAGAATGGCCAAAATTAACAAAACAGGAAACAACATGTGTTGGAGAGGATGTGGAGAAAGGGGAACCCTCTTACACTGTTGGTGGGAATGCAAGTTGGTGCAGCCTCTTTGGAGAACAGTGTGGAGATCCCTCAAGAAATTAAAAATAGAGCTTCCCTACGACCCTGCAATTGCACTCCTGGGTATTTACCCCAAAGATACAGATGTCGTGAAAAGAAGGGCCATCTGTACCCCAATGTTTATAGCAGCAATGGCCACAGTCGCCAAACTATGGAAAGAACCAAGATGCCCTTCAACGGATGAATGGATAAGGAAGATGTGGTCCATATACACTATGGAGTATTATGCCTCCATCAGAAAGGACGAATATCCAACTTTTGTAGCAACATGGACGGGACTGGAAGAGATTATGCTGAGTGAAATCAGTCAAGCAGAGAGAGTCAATTATCATATGGTTTCACTCATTTGTGGAGCATAACCAATAGCATGGAGGACAAGGGGCGTTAGAGAGTAGTAGGGAATTTGGGTAAATTGGAAGGGGAGGTGAACCATGAGAGACTATGGACTCTGAAAAACAGTCTGAGGGGTTTGAAGTGGCGGGGGGGTGGGAGGTTGGGGTACCAGGTGGTGGGTATTATAGAGGGCACAGCTTGCATGGAGCACTGGGTGTGGTGAAAAAATAATGAATACTGTTTTTCTGAAAATAAATAAATTGGGAAAAAAAATAAAAAAAAAAAAAAAAAAAAAAAAAAAAAAACAGCTCATCTTCACCTCTGATGTTTTTTTCTAAACCTTAAATCCAGAATCACCTACTCTGAGGATTTCAAGGAGCATAATTCATGCAATAGTAGGGAATGTATGAGTCTGTAACATTTCCTTAGGTCTAGAGTCAGTTGGCATGGCTTTGGGGCTGCTAGCTTTGGGACATAGCAAACCCTGATTTCTAATGAATAGAATAGAGCTACCAAAAATAGCATGCTGTACACCACAGAATATGTTAACCTGTGGTTTAAAGTATATTGTAATTAGGAGGAGAACTGATTATTTTGTAATAATTACAAGATATCCAGAAATATATTTCTAGAGAAAATAAGAAAATGCCCAGAAATATCTTTAAATTAAAATTTAAAAATTAGCTGTTGATATAATTAAACTTACTGAACCTAACTTAAGAAATATCTATAGTTTCACTGGCCTTTCAAGTTGCCTTTGGTTAACTTTAAAGCTTAATAACTGGCAAACTGTTCTAACACAATTGGTTTCATTTAACTGATATAAAAAAGTAAAAATTCACAGATAACAAAGTGACTTCACATGTAAATAAAATTACAAGTGTCACAGATATGTGTATACCTTGTATGCCTGTATATAATGATACATACATTTTAAAATAGTTAAATAATATAGAATTCAATAATACATAGGGAAAAAGTCAATGTGCTGTTTCAATCCTATTTAACAATGAACATTGCTCAGAAATAGATAAAGAACAAGTCAATGTCCTGTGTCAAACCTGTTTAACAGTGAACATTGCTTATTGATATCATCTTTTAAAAATAAGAACAAATCATGAGAACTTTCTTAACACACCAACTTATAGCTTAGAGTGGTTCTGATGAACTTTAGTTATTAAGCAATCAATCTGTATTGCCAACACAGGTTTTTGCCTCATCCAAGACCCATAGCTAAAAAAGAAAAAAGAGACATATTTCCATTCATATGTTCATGAAGCACTTGTTCATTGTTAATTCCCTTAGATTTGGCATCAGACAAATCCATAAGTAAAATTTGCAGAAGTGTGACGATAATATTTCCCACCTATGGCACTATTGCATCTTATTTCTTGGTATTTCTTGAAAGCAAGGTCAATCGTAATTATTGCAATGCTTTTACTTTGAGGCTTGCTTCTTTGCTGATGTTAAAGGGTATATGAGTTCCTTGCTGTAAGATTGCACAGTGTAAAGATTATATAAACAAATTCAAATCACCATGGAAATCTAGTTTATTCTATAACACATCAGTCCACAGTTCTAAATATCCATAATCCTCAAAATGTGGAACCTGTGACTTCATTAAACATGAGGGAATTTGGCATTCTTCTCTTTAGGCTCAGAAATAAATACTGCCCACACTCTTTTATGGTTCATCTTAGATTATCTTCCTCATCTGAATTTATACAAGGGCAAGGAGAGTTTTACTCAAAACTGGTGGAGCAAGTGAAAATCTCTCAAAGTAATTCCGAGATTTAGTGTGCACTGAGAAAATGTTTCTCTATTGGGACAAAAAGCTAAGAGACGCGCAACAGAAAATGTATGAATGCCATTCTTTGGCTCTATCTCCCTGCCAAACAGCTAGCTAGCTAGCTAGAAATACACTTTGCATAAATATATGTTAATATCTGCCAATTAATTTTCAAAATTAAGTACAGCCATACTCTGGAGAACTTCTTCCAAATAAACATCTCTCTGGTAGAAAGCCTTTTAGGATTTAATAACCAATGTTCCAGAACATTCCTATAGCTTAACAAAATGTTATTTAGCTAATGTTTGTAAAAGAAGATTTTGTATTTACATCCCCCAAATTTAATACAATATTTATCACAAAATGATTGTGGTAAACTGTCAAGTTATATTCTAAACATCACTGGTCATAAGACATAGTTTATTCAGATATTTTGGAAAGGTCATTAAGTGCCAAAGAAGTATATGTGCCTCTCGGAGGTTGGTGAGTCTGAGACATTATAGTTTCATAATCAGTGAGAACAATTCTCAGTCAACCTGTGTTCATCTTAAGTATATTTTCATGGGGCCTTTATTACATAATCCTTGTTTTTACCTAGTGTTTTATGGGTCCCTATGAATTTGAGAAGGTGATAAAGGAAATTGTGGAGATGGAAATAAAGACAGAAAAAAAAAGTATTATTTGGTGATCAGAAAGTAATATTTTAAGAATTTTGGATCTTAGAAAAAGGGTTTGCTATTATATAGAAGTATTGGTTTCTTGTGTTTTAGTTACATTTTAGAATGCTGATTAAGGTTTGGATTGATAAAATGCATTATACTTTTTTTCTTTTTCCCACTTGAAATAAAGAGAAATGGTCTTCCTGTCAGAGTCTTTGCCCAGAATGGTCTGGTTTCTAGGAAGAAGCTTACTGACAAGAATTTAGAAATGCCTGTTATGTAAACAAAGATTACCACAAAATAATGTAAAATTTGTGTAGTGTTTCTTTCAAACCACTTTTTATTAAAAATTTCAAAATTTATTTAAAAGAAAATTTCAGTCAAGTTTAAAATTGTCATATCATGTTTTATTCTGTAATGAAATGATCATGAGTAATCTAATGAGCATATACTATATATATATAGCATATAGTCCCTATACTAGTGACTAAAGAAAATTCATTTAGAATTTGAATAACAATCACAGTTAATTCCCATTTCACATCTATAATCCAGCCTTTTAGACTTAAAAACTATACTAATATTTTATGAAAAAAAGAACTTTTGTATACATCTGAAAGGAGTCTATTCAAAGTCCCCCATTCCCCCAGCCAAGCTTACAGACAAAATGCACAGGTGTCTGCACTTGGCCCTAACCTTTATGTTTTTCTAGGTTATGATGTCCTCCATTCTTGGAAAATAGACCCCAACTGCAAAACATATTCTTCTGTATCTTGACCACAGCCCACATCCTGGACAAGCCAGATAGAGTTTCTTTAAAAACCTGCCACCTTCTGCTCTACCTGGCCAAAAGTGCACCACCACCTTCCCCCTAACTGCGTTCTGCCATGGGTGGAACTGCAACCTTCACACATACTTCAAAACCCCTTAAAAGGTCCAGCCTGACAGAAACTCAGGGTGACATCTCTTTTGATGTCTAGCCCCTCTCCTCCTTTGGAAAGTGAACAAACTGTCTTGTTTGTTGCTCTATTCTTTGTGCAACTCTTTGCTGCCCACATCACTGGGCACCCTAACAACATCTATTTATATTTTATCTACTGTATTAGAGATAATTATGTAGCACTTCACATAATATTTGCAGTGATACTATATTCAGCAATATCTGCATTATGTCAAGTGAGCAATGAAATAATAGATTGCATAGGTCAAAATCTTAACACCCCAACTATTTTGCTTCCTAGCAGCAAGATTAAGCAAGTTGTATTATTTCTCAATTTAATATGGTTGAGTTAATAATAGTACCTACTCCATGGATCATTTTGGTTGAATGTGTAAAACAGTTCATACAATAAAGGTCAGTTATCATTGCATATGGCTGACTATTCAGGTAAATAATGTATTTTGGCTCTGATTTTTTAAACATAATTTTCCTTGCATGTGCAATGCAGATGATAATATAACCTACCTTACAGCATTGTGAGGATTAAATACACAAATTGACATTAGGTTTTCACATAAAATCTGGATCAGAGTTAATCCTTAATAAATGTGAGATTTTATTTTTATTAACATCATTGTGAGAATTCAACGCACTAGAGTTTTTATGGTCTTATGGATTGAAAAGACCTTTTTACAACCATTTGTTCTGAGAAGTAACCCATGATGTCTTTTGCTATGTGACACCAAACCATGCCCACAGTCAGATTCTGACACGGAAATGTCATACGGAGTGTCCCTTGAGTGACACACTGCCTTAACTCACAGAGACGTGGAAATGTTGTTAAAGACAGGTAAGACCACTTAAAACGAACCAACCAACAAGAACCCAACAAAATAAAACTTGTAGAGGGCGCCTGAGTGGCTCAGTGGGTTAAGCCTCTGCCTTCAGCTCAGGTCATGATCTCAAGGTCCTGGGATCGAGTTCCGCATTGGGCTCTCTGCTGGGCATGAAGCCTGCTTCCTCCTCTCTCTCTCTGCCTGCCTCTCTGCCTACTTGTGATCTCTCTGTGTCAAATAAATAAATAAAATCTTAAATAAATAAATAAATAAATAAATAAATAAATAAATAAATAAAACTGGTAGGGAGGCACATAGTCAAATTTTAAAAACACAACTAATATCATTAGTTGTTAATCTCGTCTAATTCACTGCTTAAATGTACATGCCTCCCAACACTAAGTGTTCTGCTTGGCCTCCAGAAAATCATATTCTTCTTTATCCTAAATGCTTCATTTTGATCTAAGATGTGAATATATCCCCAAGATATATTTTCAAAGAGGGTATCACAGGGAGGCATTTATTTTACTTTTGATAAAGAGATTAATCGTGAAACTCATTTTTTCTATCAGTATCCAGGGACAATCATTTTCCTGAGGTATTAGTGACAGGTGCAAGTTGACAACTACAGAATTATAACCAAGTTCCTACCTGCTATATGCGTCAAATAAATATTATACCTATTATAGACATCAAATAAAATTTTATGATATGAAAGCCCAGCAGCAGATTATATCAGCTTTGTAGTAAATATAGTTTATAATGTACTTTGAGTTGTAAATATCTTTCATTATTACTTTTATGCTGTACTTACTCTTCAGTTTAGAAAGCAGACCATATTGTGAGGAAGCTATTATGATAGACAAAAAAATGAATATATCAATCCCAACTCTGCTCTTCGTCTGTGTGACTCTGAATATAACATGTTTCTCTGTGTTTCTTCATTCTATAGACAGCTTTCTCTTTTATAGAATTAGGACATCTGGATAGATAAATAGTGAAGTCCTTTCAAACTTTTAGCATTTTATTATTTGCTAAAGCTGGGCACCAGAGAATACTCAACATGATTCCACTTTAATGTGTATTATTGGGTAAAAAACTATGTGCCAAAAAATATAATAAAAGCTAGGGATACAAACATGTAGAATGGGTAGCAGAAAAAGTATAAGCAATACTATGAATTCTGATAGACTGATCAAGATCATCCCCTGGGCCATGTACAACTCTCTAGTAATATTTGGTTGGAGGGGAATTAATATACGTTGAATGAGTGACTGGATGAATGAATGAATGAAATTTTTTCCAGTGTGTTGATATGACTGAAAATGTCCATAAATCACAATTTCCAAAGAAACAGCTTTAAGAGAAATTATGAGAGGTGGAGCAACCACGGAATAAAACTTTGGACCCGACTTCAGGGCAACTGTGAAAGAAACATACAATAAGACAAAGTCTCTATAAAAAAGAAGCTGCTGTCGGGAAAGTTAGATAATGTTTTCAGCCATACCCCATGCCTTCTGAGGGCATCACCCTTAGCTGCTCATTCCTTATGTTGTACCGACATATATCATTTATCTTATTTTTGAAGAAACAAAGATTTAAGCCACTTATTAAATGTCTCAGTATTTGTATCATATCTTTTAACAATAAGTTTAAATTTGCTACAAAAAAGGTTTTGTTTTTTGGTTTTTGGTTTTTTTTCCCCATCACCATTCTCCACTATTACATACTTATGAGACATTGTGATAGAGAAGTGATACCTTATATAGATCTTTTAGGACCTGGATTTAAATCCAGGGAAATATACTTAATGAAATCATTGATGAGAGTTCTGGATTATATATAAAAGGTGCTCAAAAATTGTTAAACACAAAATATCCTAGACTGAGGTTTAAAAAAAAAAAGGAAGTGAAGATTGTCAATACTACATAGAATAGTTTCTCTCTACTGCATATTCTAAACAGTTAAAGGCTCAGGGGAAAAAAAAAAAATCTGCTCTTGATCTTTTCTTTTTAAAAATGCTAAATGCACCCTGATGTTTATAGCAGCATTATCAACAACGGCCAAATTATGAAATGAGACCACATATCCTCAGACTGATGAGTGGATGAAGGAGAGGTGATGTGTGTGTGTATGTATACACACACACACACATATATATACATACACACACATATGTGTATATATATATGTATATATATATATACACACACATGCACACACACATATATATGCATATACACACATACATACATACAATGGAATATTACTCGGCCATCAAAAGAATGAAATCTTGCCATTTGCCATGACATGGATGCACTAGAGACTATTATACTAAGTGAAATAAATCAGTCAGAGAAAGACAAATGCCATATGATTTCACTCATATGCGGAATTCAAGAAACAAAATAGATGAACATAGAGGGAAACAACAGAGAGCGACAAACGTAAAATAGGTGCTTAACTATAGAGAACAAACAGGGCTGCTGGAGGGGAGATGACCAAGCAGATGGGCTAAATGGGTGATGGGTACAAAGGAAGACGCTTGTGATGAATGCTGGGTGTTAGATGTAAGTAACGAATCACTAAACTTTACTTCTGAAATTAATATTACACTGTACGTTAACAAACTAGAATTTAAATAAAAACTTGAAAAAAAAACAAAAAAGAATTAACCTGAGTTATGTGGAAAATATGCCCACCAACAGAGTACACCTTAGATACATCAGTAACAATCCACAAAATGCACAAAGAGGGTTTATTAAGTCTCTTGAAATCTTCAGAATGGCCTTGCTAATTTTATCCTCAAAAAGAAAATAATGAGATTTTTCAATTTATGTCTATCATAGATGCTTGAAAAGTCAACTCCTAATACTGAAAGATTATCTCACTAGCTGGTGCAGATTTTGATATGTAAGCATCCCAAACCCAAGTAATTTGTGTTGCTTTCCCTGTGTGAATCTGACCCTAAACTATGACTTTAATGTGAGAGCAGCAGTTGTTATTTTCTAAGGCTGAGTAGGACAGATTTCTTATCTATAGTACAGGTCAATACTGTCGCCTGAGCTCTGGGACTGTCCTGTGATGCATCATGAATGCTGTCAAAGAACACATGATGGCCAGGCCCCAAAGTCTTAAGCAATGATTTGTGCTTAGTTTAGCAGGTCAAATACAGTCTGCATGCTTGAGGTTCTTCCTAGGACACAAGGACATCTTAAAAGACTTCTAAATCTTATAGGAATTTAGAGCGCAGAGGGCACAAGACATCATATACTCAATGCTTTTTTTTTTAAGATAATATTTTATTTATTTGAGACATAAAGAGAACATGAGTGGGGTAAGAGGGGAAGAGGGAGGGGAAGAGAGAGAAGAAGACTTTCCAGTGAGCAGAGAGCCCGATGTGGGGCTTGATGCCAGGACCCTGGGATCATGACCTGAGCTGAAGGCCAATACTTAACCAATTAAGCCAGTCAGGAGTCCCATATTTAACTATTTTATTATGAACAAAACAAATTTGAAGCTAAGAGAAGTATGGTATTAGATCAAGGTCACATGACCTCTCACTAGTGGGAGAAGCCTTGAGTAGAGCCTTAATTCCTGACTCCCCACTTCAAAAGGGGAGTTGCAATTGCATTGCAATTTTAAAAAGAAGGTGATGTTTATGGGAGTTGGTGGAACATATGAGCCTGGTGGTTGGTATTATGGAGGGCACATATTGCATGGAGCACTGGGTATGGTGCATAAATGGTGAATGCTGGAACATTGTAAAGAAATAAAATAAAACAAAATAAAATAAAATGGAAAAAAAGCATGGTTCACAGACAGAGGATCCATAAAATAAAATAATTATAAACTCTATTTAACTTCTAACTCATTCTCTTCCATTTTCAAGGCTCTTTCTAGTGCATTCAGGAACCAACTTAAATCCATTCTTGCTTAAAGTAGATTTCAAATACTGAGGAAAACTGTGCCAGTGGATTGTGGGACATCCTCTGTACTTCCTGTCATGGCCGTTAAAGGAATAAATTCACTAGTAATAGGTAGCAAATATTGAAGGGAAAACACTCAAAAACTATATTTCGACGTATCTTAGTTCATCTTGGCTGCTATAATGAACATTTATTTCTCACATTTCTGGAGACAGAAAATTCCAAGATCTAGGTACCTACAGAATTGCTATCTGGTGAGAGCCCACTTCCTGACTAATAGATGACTTTCTTCTCCCTATATGGTCACACAGTGGAAGGGTAAGGGTTGAGAATTGAACATATGCATTTTAGGGGAATATATTTAGTACATACCAAGGTGCAAATTCATGGTTATATAGAATTTATGGGCAAAGGATGAAGAGATACAGAAAACAAATCTCCTTTTGACAGAATCAGTGTCTTTATAAGATGTCTACCATTGGCAGCCAGAAGATCTAGGCAACTCTGTATTTTAAATGAAATAAAACAAAATAATGAAAGAAAAGTTAAATAGAACCACTAAAATCTTCTATTAAAAAAAGGCATTAGAATGGCTCTTGCCTTCATATTTAGACTTAATTCCCAATACCTCATATCCCTCAACTGCTCCACTCCTATCACACTGAACTTGAGTTCCTCAAAAATACTCATTCCTGGGGATCTCAGAACATGTAATTCCCTCTTGTCCACTCTTTCCTGCTCCACAAACTTCTTTATCTAAACTCTACTCATCTTTTAGGATGCTGCTTAGATTTTATCCAAGCATGGTGATCACATAATATGTCAATAAAAGCAAGACAATTTGAAGAAAGACAGATGTGTTGCTAATAATGATATAATAAAATGTTTAATTCATAACTGTCCCAGGCAAACTCAAAGGGAGGGGACCATTAATAACATTCTGCCTAGCACTATGGCTTATTTGTAAGTACTGTAATTATCTGAGTTCTGCTTGCTATATTCTTCTCAATGGAAAAATCTTTACAAATTAGATTATTTTTATTTTTAAAAAAATTTTATTTTTAAAAATAATCTCCATATCTAATGCAGGACTTCAACAGACAACCCTGATATCAAGAGTTGCATGTTCTACTGACTGAGCCAGCCAGACCCCCCCCCCCTTTTTTTTTTTAAGTAGGCTCCGGGCCCAATGTGGGTCTTGAACTCAAGACCCTGAAATAAAGAGTCACATGTTCTACTGACAGAGCCAGCCACGTACCCTGAATTAGCTTATTTTCAATTGTCCATCATTTTAGACTGGTTCTATACAAGTGCATTCAATGTGAGAATTTTTATAAACTTTTACAAAGCTTTTCACTTGTACAGAAAAAAATATAGCTTATATTCATTTTGATTATACGTTCTTCACAGTTTAGGAATTATTAAACAAGGACTATGTAAGCCTTGTGTATAAGAACTCATATTACTACTAAAACTCATTGATAACTAAAATGTAAGATAATTGTATCTTCTTCTGAAATTGTTCTCCATTATCAATCCTTAATATTAGATACTTGAACATAAAAAATAATTTAATCTAAAAATGGATTAAATTCTACTGAAAATTTCAAAATAGCTCTTTAGTATTCTTTGCTGACGAAAACTATGCTTGGCAGGTGACATAAAGGAGACTGAACAGTGATTTATTTGTCCAACAGACATGCATTATGTGCCAACAAGTTTAATTCCTCATGAGATAATGAAGGTCACATCTCCCTTATCTTTTAGCACATCTATTAATTTTTAAATAATGTGTTATGACTTTCCTGGCAATTATGACATCTGAAAATTTCAGTTTTCATTTTCCCATTGAAGATGACATTTTATCTTGAAAATAGGGACAAGAAACAAAGAACTAGTATAACAAATAAAAGGAAAATATTTCCATCTCATCCACTGGCAAATATATGTTGGTATAATAAAATACACTTCATAGAATATTAAAATGATCTGGTCATGGAAGAAAGTATATCTGGTTGCTTTAATCACTGAATCATTAACTGATGGATAGAATCTCATTGAGTCGACTGAAAAGCAGATTATTTTACATTATGGGTGGTTATTCCACACTAAATCATGACAACGACCTGCAATAATAGCAATAATAACAATATGAAAATATTTGTAGTCTTTATTTGTTGAATGCTTATTATAAATTCTATTTGCTTTATTTTAAAAGTCCCTATATATAGGGACATTTCATAATATTGTCCAATTTTCCAGATGAAGAGACTAAGGTAGATAAGTATTAAATAATTTTGCCAAAGGTTCGGACTCTCTGCTCAGTGGGGAGCTTGCCCCCCCGCCACCTGCCTCTCTGACTACTTGTGATGTTTCTCTCTGTCAAATAAACAAAATCTTTTTTTTTTCCCCCAAAGATTTACCTAGCTGGTAAGTAAATAAATATTAGTAAAATAAAATAATAATAGTTACAACAATTAAACAAATTATTGGTTATGATTCATATAATGTCTTCTAAGAGCTAACAATAACTAATATATACTTACAAAAACATCTTTTAGTGTAAACAGCATAGTCCCATTGGTCCTGAGAAGGACATTGATATTTGGAGAAAGTAAATAACAACTTTATAAGTGTATAATAATAGTAACAATAGTAACAATTAGAACCATGACAATTATGATAAGTTTAAATAATTAGCGTGGGCCAGACTCTGTTTTAAATACTTTTCAAAAAATGTAGTCACAGTCCTACGAGGTAGTGTTACTCTTGTTACAATAACAAGAAACTAAAGTATAGACTAGGATATCTAAATCCAAGGTTCATGATACTAATTATTATGCTAGAAAACCTCACTCATAAAAGGCAAACAGTTTGTTCAAAGGAGGAAGTAATAATGATTAAAAAAATCAGGTTTCCAGTTAAATTCACAGATCTATTTTATATGTTTTAAAATAATATAACACCTTCACAAATTATACAAAGTTGAAATTAGTTCAAATGGCTATTAGTATTATTTAGCTACCTCTTCACACTGAGTATCCATCTGAAGAGCATTATCCTAGGAAAGCACATTGTTATATCTAAGCACTTTTTCATGGAGTCTATTCACACACATAGCTGTTCCTCAAAACTCCTTGTTAGTTCCACCTAACTAGACATTTTCCCAAAGAAGACATATAAATGCCAACAGACACATGAAAAGATGCTCAACATCATTGAACAGGGAAATGCAAATCATAACCAAATGAGATATCACCTCCACCTGTCAGAATGGCTAAAATCAACAACACAAAAAACAGCAAGTGCTGATGAGGACGTGGAGAAAAGGAATCCTCTTATACTGTTGGTGGGAATATAAACTATACAGACAGTCTGGAAAACATTATGGAGTTTTCTCAAAAAATTAAAAATGTAAGTACCATACAATCAATAATTCCACTACTGGATACTTACCTAGTCACCCAAAGAAAATGAAAATACTAGTTCAAAAAGATATATGCATCCCTATGTTTACAGGAGCATTGTTTATAACAGACAAGGTATGGAAGCAACCCAAGTGTCCACTGATAGATGAAGAAATAAAGATGTCTCACACACACACACACACACACATATGCACACACATATACATATAATGTAATATTACTTAGCCATAAAAAATGGAATTTTTCCTTTTGCAACAGCATGGATGACCATATAAGGTACATGTTAAGTGAAATAAGTCAAAGATAAATACTATATTATTTCACTTATATGTGGAACTTAAAAAACAAAACTAATAAATAAACAAAAACAAAAAGACCTATAAACACAGAGGACAACCTGATGGTTGCCAGAGGGGAAGGTGTAGGGGGGAATGGGCAAAGTTGATGAAAGGGAGTGGGAGATACAGGCTTCCAATTATGGAATGAATAAGTTAGGGGATAAGGTTACAACAGAGGGAATATAGTCAATGTTATGGTGACAAATGTAGTTACATTTGTGATGAGCACAGCATGACATATAAACTTGTCAAATCACTATGTAACATGGTGTGTTAACTATACTTCAAACAAAACAACAACAACAAGCAAACTCCTTGTCAGTTCCTGAAGGAAAGCTCAAATACAGATGCATCTATTTGTCAATTAATGCATGTGGTCCTTAGTACATAACAAAAGTACTTAGATTAAACTGGCTTAGGAAATCTTTGTTCCCATGAATTCTGGGAAAGCTATTCTTATGGCCTTTTTTAATAGTAGCCTACTAAAAAAGTTTGCATGCTCAGGTGGCTCCAAATGGCAACTAAACCATCCCAGAGGGAGCTGCCAGCAACATAAAAGAGAGAGGAAGAGAAAGAGAGGGAAAAAAGAAAATCCCCAGAGAAGATTCTTCATTGAGTAGGTAGATTAGCATTACTTACTATGACTTAATGAATGAAAAATTCAAACATGTTCTCAGATGAAAGAAATAAATATTTTGTCTTTTGGCTTCCCTCTTCTTATCAGTATACCGATAATGTTAGCATCTGGGTGGCTCAGTCAGTTGAGACTGACTCTTGGTTTCAGCTCAGGTCATGATCTCAGGGTCACTAGATGGAACCTTGTGTCAGTCTCCACACTCAGTGTGGCGTGTTTCTTTCTCCTTCTGCCCCTCTGCCCCCCTCATTTGCATGCACAGGCATGCACCTTCTCTCTCTAAAATAAATAAATAAAAATCTCAAACAATAATGTCAGTATGATTCCTCTATTAGTCAGATTATCATTGAATATCATCAAAGTTCTTTAAATAAATGTATAAATATCTTTTGAACCTGTACCATTTACTGATTTCAGAAATGTTTACTGAATATTCAAGGATGGCCAATATTATTGGATATAGTCAAATATAATAACCCTTATTAACTCTCAGTTTGTTAAGTTTTGTAGAGGATGCCAAAACAACTAATAATAACACAATATAGAATATTATTTTTCAAGAGGAAGAGACAAAATGGAAAATAAGCAAATGAAAGAGATCAGCTAGTGGGAAGAGGTGGATTAGGCAAGATTCCGTGTGTGTATTTCATATTCCTTATTGTTTCCCTTCTAGACTGCAAACCTGTTCAGGACCAACTCCAAGATGGAATGGCCATTTTATTTTTCAGCAAGGCTCCACACAAAGTTTTACTCACAATAGACAATATACATGTCTGCTAAAGAACTGCATAAACTAGGCAGTAACTATGATTTGCAGGCAACCATAGCTTTGATAGAAACAGAATCTTCCAACATATATTACATGCTTTTCAACACAGCTATATGCACATGGAAAGAAAACTGTTCCATAATTAGAACAATGTACCTTACTGGCCCCTCAAGAATACGATGACCAAAACTGATATATGCTTAATCTGTGTCTATCTTCCAGATGGGGACAAATTAAGTAATAGTGTTTGTTATAACTCCTCACATACTATGTGGTTTTTAAAAATCACATATAAGGCTTCCATTGACTTTTTAAAAAAATCAATCATGTTTCATATCAGATAGTAAATACCAAATGAAACTGGCAAATATAAAAATGTATTGGCAACTTCAAAAGTTGAAAAAAAAGTAAACAATAATTGATATTTGCAAAGAATTTTATTCGATCCCGCTACCATTGTAGTAGAGCATTATGGTCTTTGAAACTTCACTATGATAAACGTTATAAAATAAAAAGTAAGTTGAAAAGACAAAAATGCATTAAAATAACCCCCAACACATACATGCAAAAATATCTCTTTTCCCCCTAATGGCTTATACTTTTATTTTTATTTTAATTTTTATTATGTTCAGTTAGCCAGCATACATATAAGAATATCTTATTACATGATTTAAGTCATTTCTAAGGGGGCCACTTGGTGGCTCAGTGGGTTAAAGCCTCTGCCTTTGGCTCAGGTTATGATGCCAGGGTCCTGGGATCAAGCCCCGGATCAGGATCTCTGCTCTGCAGGGAGCCTACTTCCCTCCCTCCCTCTCTGCCTGCCTTTCTTGTGATCTCTGTCTGTCAAATAAGATAAAATTTTAAAAAATCTTTAAATCATTTCTAAGGAAAATAGTGAAACAATATCTGCATACATTAAAATAAGATATAATGAGCATCACAGGAAATATTGAGTTAGCATATCATGCCATAAAACGTCTTAGAGATATTCACACATAATGTAAATAGAAAAAGGAAGATTGTATATATGTGCAGGTATATGTGTATCTTTGTATATGTGCATAAGTGCAATGGGAGAAGACAAAAGACAAATAATAGCCATTTTCCATGTAATGTTTACTTTCATATGGAAGACATGTGGTGAACTTCATAAACTGCCATTATGAAAACACAGTACGATAAGGCTTGAGCTGTTGTTTTCTCAATAAATGACTTAAATAACTTAGGAGACATGGAAACAAAGGCATGGCCTGTTTCTCAGTTTTTGTGGCTTATTTGGTATCTTAAAAATTATCCTATACCTTAAACTTTATATCATCTCTATCAGGGTACAGGTAATTCCCAAAGGCACAAAGAAGAAAGAAAAAATTCTTATTCTATGCAATCACTGTCAGTTATGTTAGGAGTAAAAGTGGGAAACAAAAAGTCACAGAGAAAATAAGGAGTAATCAGGTTGTGTCTACAAATCTTGACTGTAGATGAGAGCATTTTTAATTATTCTCCTTCAAAAGAGCAGACGTCTTTACTACCCGAGGTGCGTGAAATAATTCATAAAAAGGGATGTCACCAGCCTAAGTGTGAAAATGCACTGTGGATAAATCCAGCTCATGCTTTACATAGGTTATTCTGGTTTCAGTGATGAGAAACGAATATAGGAGCAAGAGTAGAAACAGACCAGTTAAGAAGATTTTGCAGTCATACCAGTAAGAGGTGGTGGCTTGGGTTAGGCACCAACAGTGATGAGGACTATTCCAATTCTGGATGTACTTGAAGGTAGAGCTAAGAAAATGACCTGACCAGATATGAACTGGGTGGAGTAGTTTGATGCATGAAGAGAAATCAAGTTTTCAGTTGTGGATATGATTTTGATATATCCAATTTGATATGAGTGAGAATTTGGAAGAGATACCTGGGCTATATATTTACATTAACTTGAAGAGAAGAAAGCACTAAAATTAAGATTTGGGTGGAGAATGATCTGAAGAGAGGACAATGGCATGCAACAGGATATGGTAGACATTTCCAAATTTATTTTCTTTTATTTCAGGCCACATATCTAGAATATACTTTCTGGCTTCCCTTGAAATGACATATCACTAGATTCTAGCAGGAGTACCACCATTGCACCTGGGGCAAATTAATATCTCATGTATGATCTTTCCTATTCCTTCACTCTCTGCCAACTTGATAACAGACATGCACAATGACTTTGGATATACTATGTTAATGAAGCTTGTGGAAGACAAGCTAGTCTTGCTAGTGTTCCCCGTATCCAGTTTTGCTTCTCCAGTCACATAGAAGTCTATTTCCCAAACCCCCTTTTTCCAGTTGTATCCAATGAGTTTAAAGTACAAATGATACTTTTTATTTCTAGACTGAAAAAATTCATTATTAGTGGTCCACTTTCCTCTGCTGCAATAACCAACAGGGATCAATGAAATGGTATAGCGACAAGATGGTAGAAGCTTCTTCAGCCTGGACCAAGCCTCTTCAGATCATTCTCCACCCAAATCTTAATTTTAGTGCTTTCTTCTCTTCAAGTTAATGTAAATATATAGCCCAGGTATCTCTTCCAAATTCTCACTCATATCAAATTGGATATATCAAAATCATATCCACAACTGAAAACTTGATTTCTCTTCATGCATCAAACTACTCCACCCAGTTCATATCTGGACCAAGGAGATAGCTTGCCCTAGAGAGTTCCTCAGACTTACAATGGACTTTTCCTGAAAAATGAAATTTTGCTATATAAAAGTAGCTGAGATTTTTGAGGTTGTTCTTTACCATGGCATAATCTATACCATCTCAAATAAAACAATAATGGCACTATAAGATAGAGGAGCTATTGCAGTATACTCCAAAAGAAAAAATTCTACTGTTTAAACTATAAATTAAATTGTGCTTTCTAATTCTAGATTTCTCCTAATTCTGGAGTTGTAAATAAAATGGGAAAAAAACATATATTTTTTAAAGATTTTATTTATTTGACAGACAGAGATCACAAGTAGGAGGGAGGTGGGGAGCAGGCTCCCTGCTGAGCAGAGAGCCCAATGCAGGGCTGGATCCCAGGACCCTGAGATCATGACCTGAGCCAAAGGCAGAGGCTTAACCCACTGAGCTACCCAGGTGCCCCAATTCTTTAAACCTGTATAATTTATGAGAATAAGGGAAATGTGTGTGTGTATATATATATACATATATGTGTGTGTGTATATATATATATATATACACGTATATACATACATATATATATATATATATATATATATTCATAGTAGGCAGAGAGGCAGGCAGAGAGAGAGAGGGGGAAGCAGGCTCCCCGCCAAGCAGAGAGCCCAGTGCGGGACTTGGTCCCAGAACCCTGGGATCATGACCTGAGCCGAAGGCAGAGGCTTTAACCCACTGAGCCACCCAGGCGCCCCAGGAAATATTTTGATATGATGTAATTTTGGTTTGAAAACTTAAGCTTAAATTTAAGTGAATCAGCCAAATATTGAATTCTGGCACAACCATTAACAAACCCATGTTTTCATCCATTAAGTATTATGTTTATCAAAAGTTAGAATGAAACTTAACTGATATCAGTCATGTATTAATGCACTTTGCACAGTTCCTGAGATATAGACAGGTAAGTATTACCCAATAATACCTAATTTATCTTAATAATACCTACTTAAGAATTGTTCTTAATCTTTCAGTGATAAAAATGTATTCACATGGGGACAGAACATTTCAGAAGTAAATTACACATAGAGGTTTTTCTGAGTTCTTTTTCTAGTATTATTTAGTTTAATTCCATGAGCCAGATTACTTACATAGCTAGTAATGTCAATTAAAAGTTGGTTAGCATTGGTTCAGAGAGTATATTCTAGCAACACTAGAGATACAGTTTCATTCGGTTAACATGGAATACATTAGTCAGAGTAAAGATTTATAGAATAAAATGAAATATGAAATTCCTTATAATTCTATTCAAAATCAGAGGACTCTCACAGATGACCTCTTCAGCGTATCATTTCACATTTTGTGATTATATGAGATTGAAGAAGTCTTAGGGATAAACTAATTCTACACTCTTGTTCTTAAACATGAATCAGAAAGGTTAAGCAAATTACCCTCAACTTTTTTTGTAGATGATCTCAAGATTGGTCCAAAATTCAAGTGTTTACTCCACTTTGCTGTGGTTTCTAGTGTACACTTATCTCCTCATTAGCTATTTGATAGGTTAAGAATTATAGTCTTGTTTCCATTAAAGTCATAGAGTTAAGCAATATTTATTAGACCCTGGGCTCCTATTTAGTTCTCAAAAATTAGTATCTATCATAATGTTTAGGAAAAAATGTAAATTAAATATTGGCTGAAAGAGATAGGTAGCTTCTATAGGACAGACATGGTACATGACATGGAACATAATTTAGGATATTCTATTTTTTTAAATGATTTTTTTAATAGATTATTTATTTATTTATTTGATAGAGAGAGATCACAAGTAGGCAGAGAGGCAGGCAGAGAGAGAGAAGGGGGAAGCAGGCTCCCTGCTGAGCAGAGAGCCCGACGTGGGGCTCGATCCCAGGACCCCGAGATCATGACCTGAACCGAAGGCAGAGGCCTAAACCACTAAGCCACCCAGGCGCCCCTTAGGATATTCTTATGAAATTTACACTTCTACATGTAGCTGCTCTACCAAAGCCTGGCAAGGGAATGCATTTTTTTTTTTTTAACAAATAATAACTGAGTACTAAGTAGTAGCTGATAATACCCACCACCGGGCTCACCCAACCTCTCACCCACCTCCCCTCCAAAACCCTCAGTTTGTTTCTCAGAGTCCACAGTCTCTTATGGTTCATCTCCCTTTCCAATTTCCCCCTGGGTGTGGTGCATAAACAATGAATTCTGGAACACCGAAAAGAAATTTAAAAAAAAAAATTAAAATTAAAAATAAGAAGAAGTAGTTGCTGATATATGTTAAAGGCTTCAATATGGGGTCAACAGTTAAAATTTTCCATATTTTCAGAAAAATAAGTACTGGCACATAATGGTTGCTTAATAGTACTTAAAGAAAGGCATCTGAAGTATTCTGTTTCAATATAGCATCTTTGAAAGTGTTACCTTCCAACTTAACAAATTATTCATTTAATATTCATCTTAGCTTGGAGAAAAGGAGGAATTACTGGCTTATATAATTGAAAAGTACTTACTATTAGATGGAGGTGCTCAAAGGAGGCTACCAGACTTTGTCTTTCCACTCCTTATTCTATTTTCCTTTGTGATGGTTTCATTCTCATGCAGATTCTCCCCGCCCACCCCCCCTCCCCCCACCCCCCGTGGAACCCAAAAAGCTGTAAGAAACTCTTAGACCCATACCTTACTAGCTCAGCAATACCCGGATCCCAAAGGGAGTCTCTCATACTAGAAGAGAAGATGGATTCTGACCAGCCCAAGCACCATATATACCCTACGTCAAGTTAGCTATTACAATAGAATTGTTAGTGAGGTTCTGTAGCATCAAATATATCCAGGCAGTGTCATAGACACCTATGAGTGCTTAACTTTTCTTCTTTGCCTGGTAGTCATTAAGTGCCCGTGGTTGGAAAACTCTTTGTGTATTAAATAAAAGTCATTTTCTAATATGTTCCAGGAGTTTTCTGGGTATTAAAGTAATAAGATGAAAAAACACAACATGTGTTATGTAAAAGAGATAGGCCTGAAAACACATAATTATAGCACCATGACATCATTCTTACATAAAGACTGTTTGGAGCTTAGGATAAAGTACACACCTGCCTAGGGAGACAAGGAAGGTTTTCCAAGTGAAGTACTGGGAATCATTAAGGAGACATTGTGACAGTGAACAAAAAGAAAAGTTTCCAACAGTTTCTTCTTATAATAATATTTTATGTTCTAGCGGGCACAATGGATTCCTCACTGCTGTGGAGACTTGCCTAATGGTTGTTCCAGTCCCTTGTTTTTGGCAGGTCTGAGGTAAGGCAGAAATGTGTTACTATTAAAATCGAGGAGAATGTGGTCTTGGAGTATCCCTGAAAATGCAATTGAGGAATCTCTATTTTTTTCTTTTTTACTTTTCTACATATGGAGAGTTCGTTGCATATATGTATTACATGGTGATAATCAGGATTGACAAGCATCAACGTTTAATGTATGCACTTCTGTCCTTATTTCTTGTAAAAGATTCAGCCCCTGAAAGAGTTTTATTAAAATCCAACCTTATTACTTATTCTAGTCTCTTATCTTCAGGCCATGATAACAATCCCAACTTCATGTGTTTTACTCAAAAGTCAATGATTACTTATAACTAAAAAGACCTGAATCTTATCAGCACTGCTAAAATATTTCCTTATATTAAGTCACATTTTTCCCATGTCATAGCATTTCTGATTGCATTTTATGATTAGTGGCACCTGTATCAGTTTATTGGCAATATTTGTGGTTGTTTTTCTTTTTATAGAGGTGGACAAAATAGTGGAGGATCTTAAATCAACAGTATTTTAAATTCGGTAAATTACGGTATATGTACCAGGGTAACTGAAAGCTATACTTGGAGGTTCTATTCTGAGTAAGGCTGTCTGCAACCACACTCCTAACACTTATGAGCTGGTTGGCCCTGGACAAGTTATTTACCTTCTTTGTGCTTCATGTTCAATAAAATAGGTGCCAAATAAAATGGGTACAAAAATAGTACTAGTTTCAAAAGGTTATTATGAGATAAAAATGAGTTAATCCTTGTGAAACCCTTTAACCAATGTCTGACACATAGAAAGCACTTTCAGTTAATATTCACATTAAAATAGTCCTGGTTTGTAATACATCTTGCAAATCTCAACACCTACCTTTTAAATATTTTCTTTCAATTGCTCCACAGTCATAAATGGCATAAAATTTATGCCCCTCAGGGTTCAGAGAGTCAAAATAACTTGAGTCCGGGGTTTGAACTGCAAAATGGTCCCACTGAACTATATAATATGCAGGATGTTTATACCTAAATTAATTAAAAGTAAATAAAATTAAAAACTTAGTTCCTGTGTCACAAGCCACATCTTGAGGTCTCAATAGCCACATGGGTGTAATGGCTCCCATATGGCACAGCACATTTCTATCATCACAGAAATTTTGTTGAACGCAGCTAGTCTATACTCTCCTAGTCTGGTTTTCAAAAGAGTTCTCTTTTTAATGTCTATTATAAGTTTAACAATAATGTGATATCTTTACACTTAGGAGATACCAAATCACTATAATTCTTAAAAACTTGCAGTTTTTAGCAAAGGCTATTATTTTGTGATATTCAGATATCTGAATTTCGTTTTCCTTTTCATTCTAGATATCAACAATTGATACTCATAATAAACCTAGCTAGGCTAGATTTACCATCTGTGTCTTCAATGTAGAATAAAGATGGTCTGGTCAAGACGGGCTGAGAATATTGGCATTGGCCATGAGGCTCTGTGTTGTGATAAAACGTGTTTCAGATTGCATTTGTGTCCAAATGGAATAAGGATAGTTTGTAAACAATGCCCTCATTTATTTTAAAGAAACTTAGGATGATATTTTCTTTGATGAACAAAGAAAGTACCAAACAGTACCTATTAAGACTGTATTGAGAGGAAAAACCTTCTAATCAGTTGTAGGTGGTGATGCCAACAAGTGTATGATACAGTTCTTGAACTCAAATGACTTGGTCTACATGGGTTATAAAAAGAACACAATGGAAAACTCTGAAAGTTAGGATATTATACTTTTAAATGAGATGAAAGAGACACAAGGGAGGTTGAAATGAGGAGAATATATCAGAAATTTTTCAACTTGATCTTTAAACTTTCCTAAAAAATGTTTTTGGTGTATTTTACCCTCTGGCATCTTCTTTTCCTGACCATCCCTGATCTGCCTTTTCAAGTCACAAACCAGTGAAAATATCACATCATACTATCAGCATTTTCCATAGAAGCCCAATTGGTAGAGAAGGTATGACTCAGCAGCTTTGTCTCTTCCAGAGCAGAGTGATTTATCTTTGACAAGTACAGATTTTCTTCTCTCTGCCAGATTAAAAAGGCCTCTCCCTTTGAGGAAGGCCCAATGGTACCCAAATCCACCCAAGTCTAGAGAAGTAAGCTCAATTTAAAGATGTGATTTTTCCAGGTTAGCCTTATAAGTCCCAAAATTGATATTCAGGGTCACATATGATTGATAATTCTTTTTCCAAATGATTTAAAATTTAAGAGAAGAGAAGGTGATTTGACAGTCCTTCTCAAGACACGCCATTCCAGTGATTCAATGCCCCATCTTTTTGGCCAAGAATTCCATTTTGGGAGATGTTACAAAGAGATGTTGCTTTGAGAAGCTGTTCTTTCCCTCCATGAAGAGGGAATCACCAGGTTCTCTCTTATATTTGTTTTGTTTTTGCAAAAGTCAGTTACATCATCCCAAATTCAAAACTATATTGTAATTCTTCCTCAACACCCCAAGTAAAAGACTGGAGAAATGTAAACTCTTTGGTGTGGAAATGATAGCATCAACATCAAAAGAGCATTTGCCAACAATGGAGTTTTCTGTCTTACCTAACAGTGACTCTCCTTTAAATTTATTCTTCAAAGTTGCTAAACATCTTGCCTGTTCCCTCCACCTTGTCCAGTAACTATATTTTATCCATAGATTTTTGTCTATTTAATGACTGTGTCTGATACTTGATGTCAACAGCAGCCTGTCATTTGGTTCTGCAAGAGTCATGCCATCTGCCCTTTTATGAGTAGCGAGGTCTACTTTGCCAATAATACCACACTCCTTCTGCACTAACTGTTAAATCCCCATACTCTTCTCATCTGTAGCCCTGTATAAGCAGCCTTCAAAGAGCCAAACCCTGCCTAATAGGACCCAAATTCTGTCAATACGTTCATGTCATGACTTCCAACTTGTATAATAAAATCTCCCAACTTATTTTTCATGGGACAATGAACTTAAAGTCCAAGAATGAATCTCACATAATACCCAGATCCTGGAGTCACAGCACCTTACTTCTACTTCCAATTCTACCACTAACTAGATCTATGACTTTAGACAGTAAGCCTAATCTCTTGGCAGCTCAGTTTTTTAACCTATAAATGGTAACAAAAACATCATCCACCACATAAGTTTATTCTGAAGATTAGTTGCTGCATTGCATCTTATATGTTGTGGAATATGGAATATACTCAATGAATACTTTTTCTTAATATCAAACTTTCCTTGGATCAGTTTTTATTTTCATAGCTAAAGCATATTAAATGACTAAAATTCACTGTATTTATTTTATGTTAACTACCTACAAATTAAGAATAAGATAACAAGGGAGAGGGGGTGGGGTTATGGACATTGGGAAGGGTATGTGCTATGGTGAGTGCTATGAAGTATGTAAACCTGGCGATTCACAGACCTGTACCTCTGGCGATAAAAATACATTATATGTTTTTATTAAAAAAAAGAATAAGATAACAAATATCTGTTTGCACATCACCCAGATTTTTTTTAAGAATTTATTTATTTGACAGAGAGAGAGATCACAAGTAGGCAAAGAGAGAGGCAGAGAGGAGGAAGCAGGCTCCCCACTGAGCAGAGAGCCCAATGCAGGGCTCAATCCCAGGACCCTGGGATCATGACCTGAATGGAAGGCAGAGGCTTTAACCCACTGAGCCACGCAGGTGCCCCAGAATTTTAAAAATATTACTGTATCATATTCACTTCAAATATTTTTTGAAGGAAATAAACCACTCTAGTTAAAAATTTTAGTGTTCTCCTAATCTTATTTCCCTTCTGTCCCAGAGGCAATTATTATCAAATAGTCAGTATGTATCTTTACAGTTATGGTGAGTGTTTTTCAGCACAAACATACATAAAAATAACATAATATTTCTGTATTTTTTCATTAATATAAATGTTATCCTAAGCATCATTGTTAAAGTTACTTTTTTCACTCAAAATTGTTACTTGAAATCTACTTCTACTTGAAAAAATTTTTATATTGCATTCATTTTAACTTTATGTACTATTTCTTCATACAAATATACTATAGTTTATCTATAACCCTACTGAATAGTTTATAATTTTTTTTACTTTGCAAAATAAAATGCAACAATAAACATAGCCACGTTTCATTGTAAAAACATACAAGAAGTTCTTAAGGACATATAAACAGTTAAATTACTTTTCCATATGGTCCATACATTTTCAATTTTACTAGATTGCCCAATTACTGTCAAAATGAATGATCAATTTACTCTTCTATCTCAAGAGAATGAGAAGTCAACTTTATGCTAGCCAAACTTGGTATCTTCAAGCATTTTAATTTATGCCTATCAAAGAGAAAACATAGTATCTCTTGGTTATATAAATTTATATTTTCCTAATTATTAGCATTTTGAGTATCTGTCATATGTTTAATAGACACATTTCCTTTTATATTAACTACCTGTTATAATTTCTTGTATAGGATTTTTCCCCTTTTCTCAAATAGTACTAATGCCATTTTTATAACATACTAAGTATTCATATATGTGTGAGTTTCATTCCAAGGTCATATTCTTATCCATTAATATCTTTACCCCTGAAGCAATATGATAATATTTTAATTATACTTATAATAAATCAGTATATTGTAAGACTAATTTTCTCATTTTTATTCATTATAATACTTTGATTATGCTTGAACATTTATTCTTCAGCATTTATTTAAGAATTATCTAGTCTACTCTCACTAAAAATCCTATTACAATTTTCATTGGAATTACTCTGACCATGTAGATTAACTTAGAGAGAAACTCCAAAAATTATTTTTTTAAAATACACAGTGTACAGATGAATGAAATTTTTACAAAAATATAGTGAGTTCTGATGTAGTTCTTCAATTTCTCCTTTTCAAGAACCCCCTAACCAGAGTTTCTAAGTAAGTGAATTATTTGTGTTTGTCCCACACTGAGCTTGTGCATGCAGTTTACACTGTGTCCTCCTTCATGTTTCAAAGGTGAGATTATATTTTTATTAATGGAACTGCTCAAACACTAGCCTTAAATATTGAATCTGTTTTCACCGATTCTTCTCCTACCCACTTAAGCCCCCATGTTGCATCACCACTCCCTCATATCAGGGAGATCATATCACCTTTCTCCTTCCTCAATCATCCCATCATTCCTCCATTGTGATAGATTGTTTGCAAAGGTGTTCACAAGAATTTCTGATGCTTAGATGCATGCTTCTTTGCTGTGTGATTTTGCCACTACACACACACACACACACACACACACACACACATACATACACACACACACACACACACACACACACACACAATGGAATCTATTTCTCCACTCCAAATCTAGGCTGGCTTTATTATACTTGCTTTGACCAGAAGTGATATACATCTTCCCAGACTAGAAGAAGTGATATACATCTTCTCAGACTAGAAGAGATCTTGATGCTTCCAGTTCCATTCTCTTAGAATGTAGTATATACTGTGTGAGGGAACCCAAGATAGTCAATTGAAGGATGAGACCATGTGAACTGAGATGAGCCATTCCTGCTGATCTCCCTAATTAGGTTCTAATCAAGCTTCAGATGCTGTTCCCTTCTTGGTGCTCTTATAATCATGTATACATAATCACTGGGCTATTCATTTCTGAGGTGTTTCACAAAAATGCAACACTATATTTTGTACCTTTTTACTACATCTTTTTTTGATGTTCCCAGATAAGTATATATTGTAGAAATCCTTCCCAATTGTCTTATAGACCTAATTCTTTCTTTTAGTAATTTTTGCATGAAATTTCATCGTATGGATTGCCACCATCTTCACAAATATTCTCTTACTAATAGAGATTCACCATTGTCACTTATTACCATTATCCTATGAATATTCTAATTCATCTGCTGTTACATTCATTTCAAAAAGATGGATTCTAATAGCAGGTTAGCAACAAATTCATACATGCTAAGGCTCATTTCTCAAATCTCTTTTTCCTACTGCTTAAGACTTCTTTACTCTGAAGTCCATTTTAGTTTATTATATAGTTAGTTTGATAATATCTTCAGTTATTGAATGACATATCCCCTGATTTCTAACAAAATCATTTTTTTTCCTCCATGGTAGGTGAGTAATATCTTGCCTGTCAATGGGATTTAGTGTTGTATTGCTTTTACCTAACTGGTCTGTAGGTATAATTCCATTGTTTCCCACCTCTCTGTGTTACAGTTAAGAAGTTGACTCAGTGGCAGAAGATATGAACAGACACTTCTCCAATGAAGACGTACAAATGGCTATCAGACACATGAAAAAATGTTCATCATCATTAGCCCTCAGGAAGATTCAAATTAAAACCACATTGAGATATTACCTTACACCAGTTAGAATGGCCAAAATTAGCAAGATAGGAAACAACATGTGTTGGAGAGGATGTGGAGAAAAGGGAACCCTCTTACACTGTTGGTGGGAATGCAAGTTGGTGCAGCCTCTTTGGAGAACAGTGTGGAGATTCCTCAAGAAATTAAAAATAGAACTTCCCTATGACCCTGCAATTGCACTCCTGGGTATTTATCCCAAAGATACAGATGTAGTGAAAAGAAGGGCCATCTGTACCCCAATGTTTATAGCAGCAATGGCCACAGTCGCCAAACTGTAAAAAGAACCAAGATGCCCTTCAACGGACAAATGGATAAGGAAGATGTGGTCCATATACACTATGGAGTATTATGCCTCCATCAGAAAGGATGAATACCCAACTTTTGTAGCAACATGGATGGAACTGGAAGAGATTATGCTGAGTGAAATCAGTCAAGCAGAGAGAGTCAATGATCATATGGTTTCACTTATTTGTGAGCATAACAAATAGCATGGAGGACATGGGGAGTTAGGAGAAGGGAGTTGGGGGGAAATTGGAAGGGGAGGTGAACCATGAGAGACTATGGACTCTGAAAAACAATCTGAGGGTTTTGAAGGGGCGGGGGATGGGAGGTTGGGGTACCTGGTGGTGGGTATTATAGAGGGCACGGATTGCATGGAGCACTGGGTGTGGTGCAAAAATAATTAATATAATACTATTATGCTGAAAATAAATAAAAAATAAATTAAAAAAAAAAAAAGAAGAAGAAGTTGACTCAGCAATAGCCTCTTCCTTTGACAGTAACATGCTCATTATATCTGAAGGTAGTGAAAGTTGGTTGGGGTTTTTTTCTATTTTATCCTTCCAATACAGGATGTTTTCCTGCATTTATTTTTGTCTTCTTTATTTTTCCCCAGCTGTGTTTTTATTTTTCAGTGTAGTTCTCTTGTACATATTTTCTTATATTTAGTCTTAAATATTTTATAACTTTTGTCTTTATTTGAAGTGGATTTTTAAAAATTTCGTTTCCCAAATGTGTTCTGCTGGTGTATATCAATACAATGGATTTTTGTCTACCAGCCTTGTACTTTTTGGCCTTGTACCAACCTTTGTACTATAAGTAAATAAGTTATATTTACTTATTAACTCTAGTAGCCAGTGATTTCACTGGGATCTTCTTTCTAAATGAACAGGGTATATGCCAATAGGGACAGTTTTTAATTCTTCCTTGCCTGTCTTATAAATTTTATTTTATTTGCCTAAGGACATCCAGTAGAATGCTAAACAGTAAAGGTGGTAGCCTTGTTCCCAGTTTTAGGGGGAAAGAGCTCAGTCTTTCAGTATTAAAAGTAATGTTAGCCGTAGGTTTTACAAAGGTACTTGTCATCAGATTAATGAGCCTCTCTGTTTTGTTTACTGAATAATTTTTAATGATAAATGATGCTGAATTTTGTCAGGAGCTTTTTTCTGCCTTAAGTAAAATATTATAGGTTCTTATTTTAATTATCATAATATGGCAAATTACACTGACTTTCAACCTGGCATTACTGAGGTAATTCCTACTTTAATATGGTGTTTTATTGTTAGATTTTATTTCCTAATGTTCTTTGAATCTATGTTCATGAAGGATTAATGTTTTTTAAATTTCTATTTTTGTAACTTTGTCATAATTGAGCATTAGGATTATGCTGTCTTTTAAAAAGTTTATAAAAATGTGGCATTAGTAAACACTTGTGTGACGTTATCTGGGCTTGAAATGTATGTATTTTTTTTTTATAAAATGTCCGATTTGTTTAATAGATATGAGACTATTTAAGTTTTGTTTCTTTTTTTTTCATTCTTTTATTTGAGTGATTTAGAACTTTCTTTTTCTGTAATATAACCATTTAAAGCTATATGTTTCCCTGTAAGCGCTGCTTTAGCTGCATCCCACAATTTTTTATATACTTTGTTTTCATTGTCATTCAATTCAAAATATATCTTTATTTTCTTTGGGTGATGACCTTGTCATAAATCAGTATTTTATTTCCAGAAATCTTGTTGCTATTAGGATCTAATTAAATTCCACTGTGTTCAGAGAACACAGGTTATATAATTTTGATTCTTTTATATTTGTGGAGACACGTTTGATAGCCCAGCAAATGGTCTATGTTGGTGAATATATCATGTGCAACAAAAAAAATTTATTCTGAAGTTAGTTTATGTAATGTTTCATAAATGTTAATTAAGGTGGTAGATAGTGTTCAGACTATCTTTGGGTTATATTTAGGGGAGAGAGAGAAAATGCTTTAGGGATTACAATATACAAAATAGCATGCTTATATTTTATATTATACCAACTCATATAAAATGTATAAGCCTTGTAATCTATCCTTAGGTTACAATTTTCATGTGTATAGCTTATACATATACTGAAAATCATAACTGACAGCAATATACATTTTTGTTTAAACAGTCATACATATTGTAACAAATTAAGAGGACAATTACCTTTTCTGATGATCTTCATCCATTTCCAAGGATCCAAGTGTCTACCTAGTATAATATTTCAGTATTTAGCATTTCTTATAATACAGGTTCACTGGTGACAAGTTTTCTTAGTTTTCTTGAGTTGAAACTGTAAGAAACAGTATTTCAGTAAATTTCAATCTTCATTTCTGATATAATGAATGAAGTTGAAGAAATATAAATGAAATTGAACATATTTTCATGTTTTATACCAGATACTGCTATCACCTTTCATTGGTTTTTGTTGTTGTTGTTGTTTTGTCCTTCAGGTTTTCCTCAGTATGATAAAATCAGTTTCACTCAGTATGATAAAATTCTATATGAATTTTAGAATAATTTGTTCTTGAAAATTTCTAGGAAAAAAAAAGATTGAGAATGGGACACCTGGATGGCTCAGTCGGTTAAGCATCTAACTTTGACTTGGGTCATGATCCCAGGGTCCTGGAATCAAGTCCCACATCAGGCTCCTTGCTTGGCAGGGAGCCTGCTTCTCCCTCTGCCTGATGCTCCTCCTGCTTGCACTTTCTCTCTGACAAATAAATAAATAAAATCTTTAAAAAAAAGTTGGTAAAACTAATGTTGTCACATTAAATGTATAAATTAACTAAGGAGAATATATGTATTTATGTTATTTTGTCATTCTATCTAAAACAAGAGATATCTAGGGGCACATGGATGTCTCAGTAATTAAGCATCTGCCTTTAGCTCAGGTCATGATCCCAGTCTCCTGGGATGGAGCCCCAAATCCAGCTTCCTGCTCAGTAGGAAGCCTGCTTCTCCCTTGCCCAATTCCCCTGCTTTTGTTCCCTCTCTCGCTGTTTCTGTCAGATAAATAAATAAAATTATTTAAAAAATTTAAAAATGGATATCTAAATATTTGTTCAAATACACTTGTGTCTCTTGTTTCAATATTTTTGTATAAAATGGTATTTCATTTTTTTGTTAAACATTCCTTAATATTATATCTTTTATATTTCTATTGTGAATAACATTTTGTCTTTATATCTTCTATCCAGGTATTGTTTACAAATATGAAGCTTATTGCTTGCTTCTAACATATATTATGAAATAATTTTAAACTTAGTTAAGCATTTCAGAAATTTTTGAAAAAATTATTTTATAGATTGTAAATTTCTGTTCTCTGTCACTCTTCGGTTCTTTCTTCTTTTATAGAACCCCCTTTAATATTTCTTGCAGTGTCCACTTGGTGGTCACATGGTCTTTTTTTTTTTCCAATTTATTTATTTTCATAAAAACAGTATTCATTATTTTTTCACCACACCCAGTGCTCCATGCAAGCCGTGCCCTCTATAATACCCACCACCTGGTACCCCAACCTCCCACCCCCCCCGCCACTTCAAACCCCTCAGACTGTTTTTCAGAGTCCATAGTCTCTCATGGTTCACCTCCCCTTCCAATTTACCCAAATTCCCTACTCCTCTCTAACGCCCCTTGTCCTCCATGCTATTTGTTATGCTCCACAAATAAGTGAAACCATATGATAATTGACTCTCTCTGCTTGACTTATTTCACTCACATGGTCTTTTAAACCTTGCCAGTCTTGGAAGCTCTTTATCTCTCCAGCCGTTTTGAATGTCAACTTTGCTGGATAAAGTATTCTTGTCTGCATGTTCTTTATTTATAGCTCTTCTTGTATTTAGCATGAGGATATATATTCAAAATATTGTATCCAAAAGTTACTTGGATTCATTCTCTTACATTTCACTCAGTATGATTACATAATTCATTTGAAATTGTGTTCCATTTCCCCTTACCTTTATTATTTGCACATGCAAAACTTTAGCATTATTCTATTGTATGATTAGTACATTTTCCTTAGAAGTGTGAAATTTTGAAGCTGGGACTTCTATATGGCTACCTTCTTTTGCTTGGGTTTAATCTTGTCTCTGTCAGCAATGCAAAACAGTTTTATTTCCCCTGTTTGTCACAATGGATGCTTTTCATCGCATATTGGGATGTGAATTGTCTACCACTAAAGAATAAGACCCTTTGCTAAGACACTGAAGATGTGAAATCCAATATTGAATTATTCTTTTACAGTTTTATTTATGCTTATGATATTTAGAATTATATTCATGAATATACCTTTTTGGTAAATTTTATGTTCAAGATAGGAAGATTTCATTGTATGCAATAAAATGTCATCATTGAAAGTTACTATCTGGCTTTCAGGACAGCTACTTGGAGCCAGATTATAATATTATATTCATGGACTGATTGCATATTTTTGAATTAGCATTTTTATTCAAGGTCAAACATTTTTTTAAAAGTTGTAATTACTCAATTTAAATTTATAACCTCACATGTACTCACAAAGTACATGTAAAGAATAACTAGAGAAGATAATACTTCAAATTGAAAGTCCAACTTGCAGGTGATCTCCATTAATGAAGATTGTCTCCCATATATTGCATTATATTCAGTGATCACACTTTGTGCGTATTCTATATGTTTTTGTTAATAAGCCCATTTTACTTTAAGGCTAAATATGTTTCAAGAAAAAGAGTAACAACATATCACTGATTCTTATCAATTATTCTATGGAAGTATTTATTTAAATATCTAATATATGTTAACTATTTAAAAGACAATAAAACACAGTCTAAATCATTTATTTTCCAATAGGGAAAGTAATGTCTAAAATAAAGATTTATAGAAATGAATAAAACTGAAGAAGTGTTGAGTTTTGTCAATATAAGAGATTAAATTATCTGATAATCTTCCACTTCAAACATGTGGAAATTTACAGTGAATTATAACAAGTATCTTTGTAAGTGGTAAGCCTACCTAACCAGAAAGGATGGAGATATTTCCAGGGACCAGAAACAGAGAGCAAACTAAAAGTAAATGTGATTTTAGCTGATGCTACAGTTACCCTGGCCTAAGAGGGGAGGGTTACAGGTGTTGATTTTTGTAAAATTTGTCAAGGGCCAAAATTGTAAAGCTTATATACAAAGCTGAATCCATGCCTGTGTCAAATGAGAAAATAGAATAGAACAATATTCAGGAAATGGCATGATTGAAGGGCTGCATCCTTGGAGAAAGACTGGAGAACTCCAGAAAAACTCACTCCCTGGCAACAAAGAGATAATAAAGAATTTAGGTAAGATAAGATATAATAGGGGCTCCTGGGTGGCTCAATGGGTTAAAGCCTCTGCCTTCGGCTTGGGTCATGGTCCCAGGATCCCGGGATCCAGCCTTGCATGAGGGTCTCTGTCTAGCAGGGAACCTGCTTCCTCCTCCTCCAACCTCTCTCTCTCCCTGTCTCTCTGCCTACTTGTGATTTCTGTCTGTCAAATAAATAAATAAAATCTTTTAAAAAAAGGATAAAATGAGGAAGAAGCATATATATATTTTTTAAGGGCCCTAAGTGAATAAAAATTGTTTATAGCTGCAGCTATGTACCTTACATAGATTTGGGGTTTAAGAGGTTCCCAGGGTGGTTCAGTTGGTTAAGCATCTACCTTTGGGTCAGGTCACAATGTAATAAATTTAGGAGAATTGTTGGATTTACACATGAGATGTGTGTGCAGATGTACAGGCACAGAGATGAGGTATATTATAAGTGTTAAAGCTTCCTCATTAGAAGAGTAATAAACAGTAAATGAAATTTTTAAAAAAGAAATATAAAAATACTATGAAAGAATTTTAACGACCTGAAAGTAAATACTAGAAATAAAAACTAAAAGTATGATTGCCTCTGTAGAGCAGGAATTAGGCTTGAGAATAAGTTTAATTCTATTTCATTAAAGACATTGTAAAATTATTTGGCCTTTTAAAGTACATACATAATTTGAAAAAGACCAATATATATATTTTAAAAGAATAAAAAATATATATAATTAATAAAATGACTTGGATATATATTACATATTCAGGAAAAAGCTTCAGCATCAATGGTTAGATCCCTGGAAAATTGTTTGTTGATGAAAAACACAAATTAAGGGGGTGCCTGGGTGGCTCAGTCAGTTAAAGCATCTGCCTTCAGCTCAGGTCGTGGTCCCAGGACCCTGGGTCGGAGCCCCACATCAGGGTCTCTGCTCAGCAGGGCATCTGCTTCTCCTTCTCCCTCTGCCTGCCACTCCCCTGCTTGTGCTCTCTTTCTCTCTCTGTCAAATAAATAAAAAAAATATTTTTAAAAGTAAAAAAATAAAACTGAGGTTGGGGGAACCAGGTGGTGGGTATTGGAGAGGGCACGGATTGCATGGAGCACTGGATGTGGTACAAAAACAATGAATACTGCTACGCTGAAAATAAATTTTAAAAAATTTTTAAAAATGCAAATGAGGATATTAAAAAATAAAGTTCTGGGATTCTTTCTTCCACACATACACAGACACACGCACACACACACACACACACACACACATACTCACATAATCTAATAAAACTGTGGATCACCCACACAATACAGAAAACAATGAAAAGATTCAAATACTTGAGGCAATTTTTTTCTTTAATTTGAATTAGTGCTTGTAAAAACTATACTTATCAGGGGATTGCTGAAATGAAATATGTCCAACTGTCTTCTCTATTCATATTTTATGTAGTCTTTTCATGAGACAGAAACCTTTACAGTTCTTCCTCCACTCTAAGTTATATGTGTATGTGTGCAAGCACACACATAGCCATTGGCATTACCACTTTCATCCTTCACTTAGATCTTCTAAGTTTCCATGACTCCAATTCTCTTACATTCTCTCTTTCTCTCTTCCTTGATTCTTAACCCTGATTCCACAAAAAATATAAAAATGTGTTTTATTAGTGCTACCTCCCCATCAATGTAAAGTCAAATCACTATCTTTCCCTTGCCATCCATTCTAATGGAAAGAATAAGGTGGAGTCACTGACTTCCCTAAGATATGAATGAGCAGAGCAGCAGAGAATGTATGTACACTGACTTTACTTCATAGACAATAGGTAGGTATTCCAGGAAGTGTAGACTTGCATTTAAGGAAATGAGTGGACAGAACATGGAGGAAGATGGGATAGAGCAGAACTGTAGGCAGAAGCAATGTTATAACCAGAGGGAAGGTAAGTAGTTCAGGGATAAGCCTTAAGCAAAGTAATGGCACCAAGGCTGAAAAAGAACAAAGATCTGAGAGATTGATAGGAGAGAGGAAGAAATGACAGTACTCTCTTGGGTTTTTAGTTAATAAAAATATCTTCCTCATAAGACTACTGTGAAGATTAAAGAAAGTCATGTTTTAGAAGCATTTTGTAGAAGAGTAATAAATATTCCTATTAGTATTATTTAATTAGGTATATCAATAATCCAATAATCCTAATAATACTTACAATATATTAATCTTTGAATTAGAAAGCTTTTATCATCAACACAATGATGAAAATACAGATTAAAATCTATGTGAGACTCTGTCCCTTTCTATTAGCTAAATAACCCGCAGCAATTTAAATATCCCGTGGGCCAGGTATGATTACTGAGTAATTAAGTAGAGGAAACTCCCCATTTCCCTCTACTTAAATACAATGTCCATGATGCAGAACAAGTACTGGATTTGGAAAAGGAAGGAGTCTAAATCTTTGTTATATCTCCAGTTACCTGCTCGATAAGAAAAAATGAAAATAACCTATTTAAAGTTCTTTCCTAAACTCCCAAAAAGAAGAAAGAATTCCTGCATCCCATTGTTTTTTTTGTTTTAACTTATCTGTCAATGTATTTATTTATTTAATTTTTTTGGTTGTTTTTATCATGTTCAATTAAACAACATGTAATACATCATTAGTTATTGATGTAGTGTTCAATGATTCATTAGCTGTGTATAACAACCAGTACTTATCACCAGACAGTTGCTATCCTTACTACCATTGTTTTGAAAGAGTCTCATGAGAACAAGGTAAAAGGTCTACGTTGGATGGATGCCCTTTTCTATTTCATGGGCTCTCTTCTTGGTAGAAGATGCTTGGAATAAATTGTGTGTTTTTCTATCAAATTTTTCTTAAACATAAAACTTACAAGTTTAGAAATCTGAATCTGATCTGAAATTAATGAGCTGAATTTTACTGGAGTGAGCATACTCTCACACTTGAAAAACATTCTTTTCTTAGTCTAAAAGTGTGCCTCTACAGCCTATGTTTATATCTGTTTAACTTTTCCTATATTATAAAATCATTCTAACTTCTTGGTCGTTTCCAGTGCCTTTAGCAAGACCTTCTCTTTCTTGAAGTGCAAAACCTAAAACTGCATGCAGAATTCAAGAACAAATAAGTAGTTCCATTTTCTTTTTTTCATTTTTTTTTCCTAAGGATACTCAAGGAGGTTACTCTTTTTTTCAGAGAAAATATCCTGGGCCAGCAGCAGATGAAAGACTATTTCCCCAACTCACAGATACCACTTAGAAGTATTAATTTCATCTGTTTGGTCTGAATTCTTTTGACTGAAAGTAAAACTTTATGCCCGCTTGCTCTCAAATTTATCTACCCTGGCTCTGAGCATTCTATAGCCTGATGAGCAACTGCTGAAGTTTATCCCCATTAGTTTGGCACTCCTCAGCCCAGGAAGCCATACTTTCATCGATAAACTTGATCATCTCATTGAGTGTTCTTTCTTCCAGAGCTTTTATATTAAAAGATAGTCAAATAAGGGACTGCAGAGCCCTAGCACTGATCCCTGGAGAAAACCACTTATTTTTTTAAATAATTTTTTATTTTTTATAAACATATAATATATATTCTATGGCATTCCTAATGGAAAGGTTAGGTCAAATCATGTATTTCACATATGTTACTTGACTTTTACTAAGTCCATAACCATTTCTTTAATACTATCATAATGTTCTTTCTTATTAAACTATTGTGTAATTCAGTGTCTCAAAATTTACAAACTGTCTTTACACCTTCTAAAAGTGTTTCTTTTAGAAATATATCTGGTTTATTGTGGTATAATGTATAATTGTGGTATAATTTTTTTTAAGATTTTATTTATTTGACAGGGAGAGACACAGTGAGAGAGGAAACATAAGCAAGGGGAGTGAGAAAAGGAGAAGCAGGCTTCCTGCTGAGCAAAGAGCCTGATAGGGCTCAATCCCAGGACCCTGGGATCATGATCTGAGCCAAAGGCTGACACTTAACGCTTGAGCCACCCAGACACCCCTGAGCTATAATTTATATAAAGCAAAACCACTCTTTTTTTAGATGTACAGTTTTAAGAGTGTTGAAAAGTATATATAGTCATAATCATTATCATAAGCAAGATATGGGATATTTACATCACACACACACACAGTTACCCTTCTACTACTTTGTAGTCAATGTCCTCAACCCAACTCAAGAAACTGAAAATACCTATTCAATTCCTTTTTTTTTTTTTTTAAGATTTTATTTGTTTATTTGATGGACAGAGATCACAAGTAGGCAGAGAGGCAGGCAGAGAGAGAGAGAGGGAAGCAGGCTCCCCACTGAGCAGAGAGCCTGATGCGGGACTCGATCCCACGGCCCTGAGATCATGACCTGAGCCGAAGGCAGCGGCTTAACCCACTGATCCACCGAGGCGCCCTCCTTTTTCTTTTCTTTCTTTCTTTCTTTCTTTCTTTTTTTTTTTTTTTGATTATCTATTTACTTTAAAAATAGAGATCGTGTGTGCTCAGAGGGAGAGGGACAAGAAGACTCTACACTGAGCCCAAAGCCTGATACAGGCTCTGTGTTTGATCTCATGACCCTGCAATCTTGACGAGCTGAAATCAAAAGTTGGACAGTTAACTAACTGATGCATCCAGGAGCAACCCCCCTTTTATTTCAGATTTCTTATTTACTTGAAAACACCTATTTTACTTCGACCTCTAGTTTTATATTTCAAGAACATCATACAAACAAGCCATATAGTATGAATTCTTTCTTGTCAGGCTTCTTTTATTTGGTATAAAACTTTAAAATTTTTTCCATGTCATTGCATGTACATCAGTGGTTCCTACCTTTTGACTGTTCAATTGTATTCTATAGTATGGGTGCACCACAGTTTTATGTGTTCATTGGTCAACAGATATTTAGATGCTTTCTTGTTTTGGAACGTTACGAATAAATATGCAACAACATTTCAGGCATAAGTCTTTGTGTAGTTATATAATTTTATTTCCATGGGATAAATATTGTGAGTTATAAAGTTACACATTTAATAGTTAAGAGTTTTATAGTTTAATAGTTAAGAGTTTAAGAGTTATACATTTAATAGTTAAAGAAACTGACAAACAGATTTCCAATATGGTTGTGCCATTTTGTTTTCCCACCACCACCAATCCTGATTGGTCTATATGCCCCTTAAAACTTGGTGTTGTCATTTAAAAAAAAATATATTAACTATCCTAGTAAATGGATATTGTATTAATTTGCTAAGGCTGTCAAAACACCAGTTTGTGTGACTCAAACAACAGAAATGTACTTTCTTTTGGTTTTGGAGTCCAGATGTCTAAGATCAAGGTATCAGCAGATTTGTTTTCTTCCTAGGGCCTCTCTCCTTGGCTTGCAGATGGCTGTCTTCAGGCTGTAAACTCACATGGTCTTTTCTCTGTGCATGTACATCCCAGGTGTCTCTTTGTATGTCCAAAAGTCCTCTTCTTATAAGGATACCAGTCAGATACATTGCAGCCCAACCTAACAGCCTCTTTTTAACTTAACCATCTCTTTAAAAGCCCTCACTCCAAATATAGTCATTAAGAGATTATTAGCACATCAACATACGAATTTGAAGGAGGCACAGTTCAGCCCATAGCAGACACTAATATCATATTGTAGTTTTAATTTCCAATTCCTTGGCAAATATTGATGTTGAGGATAATTTCAAGCACTTGCTTGCCACCTGTATCTGTAGTTTTTAATAAAATGTATATTCAAATCTTTTTAAAAAATTCTATTGATGTTTCTGCTTCTTTACTGTTGATTTGTGAAAGTTCTTTATGTGATCTGAATAAAAGTATTTCATCAGAGATGTGTTTGTTTGCAAAAAATTTACCTATGTCAGCAGCTTACTTATTTATAATCTCTACATAATTTTCCAATAAACAGAAGTACCCGATTTTCATGAAGTTCTATTTATCATTTTTCTATTACAGCTTATGATTTTATATGTAAACTCTTACTTTAGTATAAGATTACAAAAAATGTTCTCCATTACTTTGAGAAGTTTTATAGTGTTAAGATTTACAGTTACATTTATGCTCCATTTTGAGTTAATTTCTCATGGGATAAAAGTCATTCTTACATATGGATATCCAATTGTTGTTTGTTGAAAAGACTATTCTTTTTCCATTGAATTGTCTTGACAATTAGTCAAAAATCAATTAACTAACCACATGTATGTGTGTCTATTTCTGGGCTTTCTATTTTATTATATTGATCTATATGTCTACTCTTTTCTTACTTACTGTAGGTTTACATTAAACCTTGAAAATTAAGTAGTTTGTCCTCCAATTTCATTCTTATTTTAAAAAACTATTTGTTTTAGATGTTTTTTATTAACATGTAAATTTTAGAATCAATTTGTCAATTTCTTTTTTTTTAATTTTACTTATTTACTTGAGAGAATGAGTGAAAGAAAGAGAGAATACAGCTTGGGGAGAGGCAGAAGGAGACCCCAATGAGTAGGGAGCAGGGATCCCCAATGCAGGACTTGATCCCAGGATCCTGGGATCATGACCTGAGCCAAAGGCAGACAATTAACCAAATAAGCCACCCAGGTGCCTCAAGTTGTCAGTATTCACAAGAAAAGGGGGGAAAAAAATAAGTCTGCTGATATTTTGATTGACCATTGCATTTACTAAATAGAATCCTTTTAGAAGTATTAGTAACATAAAAATACTGAGTCTTTTGAAACATGATGTGCTATATTTATTTAAGTTTTTGTGTCTTTTTAAATTTCTATCACCAATATTTTCTGGTTTTTAGCTTGTAATTCTTGTACGTACTGTGTTTGACATATCACTAAGTTCTTCATGGTTTAAATGCTGTTGTAACTGGCATTGATCTTTTATTTGAATTTCCACTTCTTCATTTCTAGTAGTACATAGAATAAAATTGATTTCTATATTTTAACCTATAATCCTGAGACCTTGTTAAAATTACTTACAAGTTCTATAGTTTTATTTATAAATCCTTTGGGAAATCCAATGTAGAAATCATAACATCAGTGAATGAAAATGCTTTCATTTATTCTTTTATAATTTGTATGCCTTTTACCTATTTATTTTGCCTCATTTCACTGGCTGAGACCTTCAGTTTGATACTGAGTGGAAGTTGCAAGAGCAAAAGTCTCTAACTTATTTCCCATCTAAGTGCGGAAGTGGTCAGTCATTCTTCCACTAGTAAACATACTAACTACAGATTTTTTTTCATGGGTGCCACTTAGCAAGTTAAAGAAATATTCTTCTATTCATTGTTTGCTAATGGTTTTTATCACACATGGGTATTGGATCTTATCGAGTTCTTTTCTGCACCCACTGAGGTTATCTTTTTATTTCTCTCTCTGTGCATAAATGTCTATATGTTATAAACTTCTATGAGTCCTCATTGTAAGAACTAGCCAGACAGATTTCTGACTCTTTCAGGATTAGAGAATTTTTTGCTTCTATCCTTCCCCTTTCCCCCAATAGCAGTGGATCTTGCTGTCTCAGGATAGGATTCTTTCTTTCCCTCCTTCCTTCCTTCCTTTCTTTCTTTCTTTCTTTCTTTCTTTCTTTCTTTCCTTCTTTCTTTCAAGATTTTATCTGTCATTTGAGAGAGAAAGCGAGCAAATGAAAGAGAAAGAGAGAGAGAGAGAGAGCAGGAGTGAGGGTGGGGTAGGGGCAGAGGGCTAAGGAGAAACAGACTCCCTGTTGAGCAGGGAGCTGCTGTGGGGCTCAATCCTGGGACCCCAGGATCATGACCTGAGCCAAAGGCAGACATTTAACTGACTGAGCCACCCAGGACCCGGGGATATGGTATTCTATCCCTCCTTCTTCGAGAACAGGTAGCCAGAGGCAGATGGATTTTATTGCTATTCCTCCCTAAGAAACATTGCTTAAACTCCATAGGTTGGAGCATGTGTAGCTTCTGCCCTAGTGGTTTAACATCTTTTACTTTATAGAAGAAAGGGAGAGATCAGGATGTAGGTGGGGCTTTTGCCTGGCTCAATCATTTCTTCCATACCTGCTGTAAGGAGAAAGGCTCCCTCTGCTCTGTCCCTAATCTTTTATCTGGTTTCCTGGTGGAGGTCTGTGGGGGAAAGTTTGGAAATGATTATGAACTTTCTCTCTGCTATTTCAAATCAACACTAACCTACACTTGGCCTTTTTAAGAATTCATTCAATTTTTAGCTGACTTCTTGTTATCCACTTGGATGATAGGCACATCTTTTTCTGTGCTCTGCTAAAGATGATATCATTTGTGGTCCCATCTCTCACCAGAGGAGTTAGTCTCCTTTTGTACTTTGTTTCCTTGCAACTTCATTTTTCTGATAAGGTTAAGAATATGTTTGATTTTGTAGATTAACCATTATTTTCTCATTTTTTGTGGTTGCAATACACATATATACATTTTTATATATTTTATTTATATATTATATTTTGAAAAATAAGTTATGCTATTTTTTAAAAACCTAGAAATTATGAACTTAACTTTTAAGTTTTAAAATAAAAAATAAGAGTGGAATAAAGTAAAATATGTTAAAGGGGGCATTAAAAAATTCATATTGATATTTCAATTATCTAGAAAATGGCCATTAATGAAATAAATTAATAATTAGGGTAAGCAAACACATGAAAAAATGTTCATCATCATTAGCCATCAGGGAGATTCAAATCAAAACCACATTGAGATACCAGCTTACACCAGTTAGAATGGCCAAAATTAACAAGACAGTAAACAACAAGTGTTGGAGAGGATGTGGAGAAAGAGGAACCCTCTTACACTGTTGGTGGGAATGCATGTTGGTGCAGCCATTTTGGAAAACAGTGTGAAGATTCCTAAAGAAATTAAAAATAGAGCTACCCTATGACCCTGCAATTACACTAGTGGGTATTTACCCCAAAGACACAGATGTAGTGAAAGGAAGGGCCATCTATACTCCATTGATACATAAAACATAATACTGTGAGTTCTCATAGTATTTTGTGATGATATATACTTCAAACAATGAAAACCAACATCCCTTTCCATTGAGAAATATTTATCATAATGTTTACTGTGTCCTAGGGCTTCTGATTCAAATTTCTTCTTGAAACACCTAGAAAATAAGTGTTAAAATAGAGAAGAAAAAAATTTTCAAAAAGTCTGAACCAAAATATCAAGCTTTGTTTCTGATAATAGGAGAGATATTTCTCACCTACTTTGATTCATGATGTAAATAGCATTGCTGCCTTAAAAAAATTTAAATCCTTCTGCCACATTGTAACAGGTAAAAGAAAACAAAATCAAAGAATTTATCAAAAACTGTATGGACTTCTAATTCTAAAAAATATTATAGCCCACTTTTATGTGAAGAAGTGATTGTTTCTTATGACTATTATGTAAACAACATTTCATGTTGTTGAATAGTTTTTTCCAAATACTCTACAGTTTTAAATTAAGAAGGAGCAAGAAACACAACAAAGTAAAACCCATGAAAATAACATCCATTGTAAACCAACTTCTACTTTACAAATTTTGGTGGAAATTTTCTAATAGTGTCCAAAGATTTTCCCTAATGTATCAGTTACTTAATGTGTGTGTGTTCTTGAATCCAATTTAATTGTCTTGTTTTATATTTATTGTGCATTTTGAATTGAATTTTTAAATCTAGCTCACTCACTTTAGCATCTACAAGGCTAACACAATTTTTAGCCACTGAGGTCTTCAATAATTAATTATACCATTTTTGAATATCATATTTTAAATGTCCTTCATCACCTTGATGTCCCTACTCCCCTTTTTACTGGTTTAAATCCCACAGCCCATCATCACACTTTGTACACATACTAATTATTTGACCTTTTATCATACTACTTTACAAAATCTGAATCCGGCCAAAGCCAACATTAACCCCTCCTCACCTATGCCTAAGCGTATAACCAGGGAAAATGGAACTGTACTAGCTGGTCTCATTTTAAATCTACAACAACTAAGTTGGGCCCTCAGTATTTCCAGACTATGAAATCAGCTTGTGTTAATTTCATATTTTATTCTCTACTCTCCAACATAATTTGTAATGACTGTTTTCTTTTCAACACACTAATCCCTTTTCCCCACTCTTCATTCTAAGCTTCCCTGTCTTTAAGAAAAATAGAAGCAATTAGAAGAAAACTACTTAATTTAGTACCAGCAAATGAACCAAATAGCCTAGATCTGTATCATTCTATTCTGTCCTTTCCTTCTGCTACAGTGGGTCTACTGACCCTAATTCTAGTCCAGCCCTTTTGTTTGCACATTGTATCCTTCACACTTGCTTCAGTGACAATGCTTTTGCAGTTTTCCTGTCCCTCCAAATCCCATTTATGATTAAATGTATTCCTATTTTCTGGACTATTTCCATCATCAGACAAACATCATAATATCACTCAGGTTAAAAATATGCACATGAAAAAAAATATGCACATGATTAATTCCCTGAAATACTATTTTGCCCTTGTAATTACTGTCTCATTTCTCTTCCTTGTTTTCATAAAAAATGACTCCCAAGATCCTGACTCTAATATCCAATTATCAATTTACCTTTCCCATTAACTATGCTGTAGGCATTCCAAACTCTGCTGGGCCACTGAACTCTTGGTTTCTCTGGTTTCCCATTTCAGTAAATCCCATCATCAGTTACAAACTGCTTTGGATGAATACTTAGAATTTTTCCTTGATCCTTGTCTTTTTTTTTTTCACACCACATGTCACATCTTCATGTCTAGAAGCAAATTTTCTTTTCTTTTGTCCCAAAATTTGTCTTAACTTTGGGTTATTTTCACGACCACCACTGCCCTAAATTCCCAACGTGGCTTCACACAGAAGCCACAGTTATGTTCTTAAAATACAAATTAAATAATTTATAGTCTCCCTCAGTTATACAAACAAACTGCAATGGTTTCCAAGTATGCTTAGAATAAAACAAAAATCCCTTACTAAATATTAAGAGGGAATCTGTGACATTACCGTGTTATTTCAGCCATGTCATATGCCTTGTTTATTATCCTGTTGACACACTAGTCTTGTTGTTCTCAAATACATCAAACTTGTTCACATGTTGGCACTTTTATATGTGTATTTTCTTGGTCTGGAACACTTTTATTCCAGATCTTCATATATTTGGATTCTCCATTTCAATTAAATTGTTCATTAAGTACAACTACTTCACAAAGTCTGGAATTAATTCATGTAAAACAGTACCCTCCATTAATTCTCTTTATCATACCATGCTTTATTCCTTTGTACTTGCCATCACTCCTAGACATAGTATCCCTTGCTTATTTGTACCTTTGTTTACTGTCACTTGTTTACTGTGACTCCAATATGTTCTTCTTGAAGACATTTTCTTTGTCTTGTACACCATTTTGTCACATGCCTAGCCTAGTGCCTGACATACGTTAGATGTTTATGAACATCTGCAGAATAAATGAACTATTATATATATTTTTTCCTAAGACTAGTAAAAATTACACAAACTGGGTAGCTTAACTCAATGAAAATGTATTGTCTCATAGTTCAGGAGGTCAGAAAGCTAAAATAATGATGTCAGCAAAACTGGCTCCTCTTTGGGGGTCCAGGGGAAGGATCTATCTCATACCCCTCTCCTGGCTTCTGGTGGTTCCCAGTAATCTTTGGCATTTCTTATTTTGAACACACATCTCTTCCATCTCTGCCTCCACTTTCACATGACATTCTCTGTTTTTTTCACATTATCTTCCCGTTATGCATTCCCTCTATACCCAAATTCCCCTCTTTTTAAAAATTAACATACAATGTATTATTTGCACCAGGGGTACAGGTCTGTGAATCATCAGGCTTACACATTTCACAGCACTCACCATAGCACATTCCCTCCCCAGTGTCCACAGCCCAGCCACCATATCCTTCTCCTCCTACCAGCAACCCTCAGTTTGTTTTGTGAGGTTAAGGGTCTCTTATGGTTTGTCTCCCTCCTGATACCATCTTGTTTCACCAAATTTCTCTCTTATAAGTACAGCAATTACTGAATTAAAACCTACCCTCATCCTGTATGACCTCAATTTAATTACATCTGCAAAAATTCTGTTTCCAAATAAGATCCAAATTCTGAGTTCCGGCTGGACCTGAATTCAGTAAAGGAGGTGGGACATGATTCAGCCAAGTACAACTATATTTGCATCAAATAATAAAGATTAAATTTCTCAATTCATATCAGAATAATTTCAGACTATAACTTGGATGCTATGTCTTATCACTATTGAAAAACCCTGACAAAGAATTACAAGACTTGAATGACCCTCTTATGAGTCTTTTCAACCCACATTCTTTCATTTGAGTAGTTGTTCTTTTATTTAAAAACTATTTTTGTGTGTTTCTACATTACATCTATTTACACTAATTCATAAGGACACATTAATTAACAAGTCATAAAAGGTGTCTGCTCTCAGGAAATCAACAATCTCTTGAACTGATAGTGTTATTTTTCCTCCTGACATTAACTATAACCTGAAATCTTTAGCTGGTATCAGTCAAGTGTGCATTCATAAATAGATAGCACACTTCAATTGAATAATATAAGTAGAGTTTAATAAAAGAACAATTTTAAAAGTTTTAAGGCGAGTTTTAGGATAGCAATCAAAAAATAATACAGTACCACAGGGATAGTCATAACGGAGATCATTTACTATCCTCAGGCCTGAGGGCCAAGAGGGGAGAGAAGGTAAAAAGGAGAATTATTTGATAGTGTGTCCATAGCTAGAAAATAATTTCAGATTATAACCGTGATTCTATATGTTCACTTTTTATAAAATGCCTGAGCTTATTGTGAACAAGCTTCTATCTTTATTTTGCAGTACCTAAGCTTTTTAAAGGTTTCAAGGTCACAGTGTATATAAAAAAATAGAAATAGTGAATAAAACAACTTGTGAATATCTTTTTGTTAGGTATAATAGAAAAGAAGATAGAAGATAGAACAGTTAAATCACCTCTAAACAATATACATCAAGACTTATTTTATTACTATTGGGATGACACAAAGGTAGAAGGAAGCACAAGGAAAGGAATGTGTGCAGCTGTGTTCATGTTTACATTTTGATTATAACCATCAGTGATTGTGTGAATTTCTTTTGGCCATACTATATGAATAGATTTTTTAAATACTTAAAGGATAACATATCTTTTGCTGGAATGTTAATACTATACATTTTAGGGTCATGTAAAAGTATTGTGCTTATTGTATTTTATTGGATTATGTCTTATTTTGAATTGAGCATTAAGAAAATACAGTATGTTAATAGTAACTTAACCAATATCCATCCAGAGTCTTTTATCATTTTTTTCTTTTGAGAAGTATTTGCCCCTAGAAAAGACTGGATTATATTTCTTTCCTGGATATTACAGTGTAGTGTATTCTTGATAATCAAACTACTCATGGTCTTAAGACTTTGGACTGTAAATAGTTATGATGTTAAAAAAAAGATACATATCGCACTATCTCAAAAAATGTATACTCCTCAGAATAAATGTGTGCACACAAAAGGACTTCATGCAAACATTGAAATGTCAGCAAAAACTGGAAGGATACATCAAAATATAGACTGCTTATAATCATGGATGATTGTGTTCCTTGCTTCTTTTGCTTCTCAGTTTTCCATAAGGTATATATGTACTTTTAAAAGTTGAGGGGAAGAGCATTATTAAAGAAATTCAAGGTAAGAGCACCTGGGGACTCGGGTTAAGCATCTGCCTTCAGCTCAGAACATGATCCCAGGGTCCTGGGATTGAGCCCCACATCAGGCTCTCTGCTCAGTGGGAGCCTGTTCCTCCCTTTCCTTCTCTGCCTGCTGCTCCCCTTGCATGAGCTCTCTCTGTCAAATAAATAAATAAACTCTTTAAAAAAAAAAAGAAATTCAAGGTAAAGTGTGCTTAAGATAAATGAGCAGGCTCTTGTAGGATTATAATAGTAGATTGCAGGGGAAATTGGTATAAGTAAAACATTTTTGGTACAATGTGATCACTAAATGTGGAATGGGAGTGTCCTAGATAGAAAAGAAGAAATCTTTGAAACAGCAGTCATGATACTATTTTTTTCTAAAATGTTTCCACCTTTTCCTCCAATCCTGCCGACTGTGGACTGTGGAACTTCCAAGTTCTTCCCTTTCCAAATCCCATTCCTCACCACATCACACATTATCAGGTGAAGAAGAGCAGTTCATTAGGCCCAGTGCCATCACTTCCATTTCATCATTTCAATGAAAGTAGAAAGTTTTTGTGGCAGTGTGGGAGCAAGCTTCATCACCTTGCCACGTAAGGCATTTGAGCTTGAATGTACCTCAAGCCCAGGGTTTGAAATGTTCATGCCTATTTCCTTTATGCAGGTGTATCTTATGATTTGAGGGACTATGGTATTTCTTGGAGATGAATACTTCTTGCCCCCCCCCAAAATGTAAGGACACTTTGTACAGGTTCTTGTTTGCAAGCCCATCTTGTACACTAATGGCAGTCTCCTCCTTAGAGCCATTTGGGCATTCTTTATCAGGAAAGCAACCCTAAGATGCCCTAGATATGCTTCAATTTTTCACATTCTTCACAAGGTAATATTGTACAGAGGAGAACAGAGGCTTCAGTGCCAGACCACTCGGGTTTAAATAAGTCAAATGACAATAATAGTAGTATCTAAGGTATAGACTAATAAGAAAGTTGAATTTGCCAACATATATGAAGTGCCCATTATACTACTGTAGCTGAACTAAGTACTTAATAAATGTTGGCTATCAACTCTCACACTCCTATAGGAGGAAATGCAATTAGAGAAAAGGAGAAATTCTATCTATTGTGACCATTTATTTTTAGGATCACTTCAACTAGCATTATTCAATCACCATCATTGGTAATAAAAGTGTCTTATTATTCTTTTCTTATTATTCAAGAGGCTTTAAAATATGGGTGGGTATATACATATTTTATGCTAGAATCAGATATACATATATATTCTTTGTTCTAGAATTATGCTATGCATATACATGCATATATAATATGATTCTAAATGTGTACATATACATATATGTGTGTATATAATATAATATTCTAGAATAAAGATTTTATATGTACATATGATAAAATAACTCAGCACAAAGAATACATATTCTGTAAAAAATATAGAGTCAAAATTGCCTGGTGTGGAGATGTTATTTATGTGGCAATTTCCAGCAAAGTTTTATAATATGGTAATTAGTGGTATTTCTTTCTCTTAGTCCAATAATAATGAAAACATTCCCACATATTTTCACATTTGATGGTGGCAACCACTCCATGATATAATTAAGCTAGGCATGATTACACTTTTTTGGTTTACAGAAGGCAAACACTGACCAAGAAGTTATATGATTTCCTCAAAGACACACAGTTAGTAATAGGCAGAAACAAATTCCCTATTTCTTAAAACAGCATTATGTTCATAGCAAAATGTTCATATAAACATTTTTCTCCTTTATTTTTATACTGAAAGCAATTGTTAATATCAACATATGTGCAAGCACTGGTCCGTTTTGGACACTCATAACAGACCTCAGCAGTGCTCCACTGGGCTCCTCCCTGTCCTCCAAATAGCCATCAAGGAAACTACCATCAGTTTACCCAATATTTCAAGCATAAGGAAGTCTATTTTTCTAGATTTCTACAGTCTATATCAGGTGTTGGCAAACATATTCTGAAAAGAGTCAGTAGTAAATATTTTTGAATTTGTAGGCCATATGTTCTCTGTGACAACTAGTCAACTCTGCCTTTATAGTGTGAAAGCAGCCATAGGTGATATGTAAATTAATATAAGAATCAGCAGGGACAGGCATAGCTGGGAAGGAGCTAGATATGGCTCCCCACCTCAAGATGATCTCGGAGGAAACTATTCAAAGCCAATATTCCATGATTATTCCTACCTGCAGAAGACACAAAGCTTGCATGACAGGCCTCTGTTTGACGTACCATTGCCAGAGTGATAAACATTATTCAAAGTATAATTTTTCATTTTTGAGAATTTAAATAAAGTGATGTTTTATAAATCATGATTTGCAAGTAACAGAAACCTAAAATTAAACTGGCTGAAATTCATAAAGAAAATTAGCCTGGCTTAGTAATTGAACAGACAAGAGGTAGATCTCTTCTAATTTTAGGCCCGATTGATTTAACAGTAAAAGAATTGTGAGCAAATAAAGAAATAAAGCAAATGAAGAACTAAATCAGAAAGAAATAATATGAGTTCCATTTCTGTCTCAAAAGAGAAAATTATACCCTAAAGAAATACTACTATGTGGGAAAATGTAAGTGCAATGTTAATATTACACACACTGTGGTCAAGTCTTTTTTCATTAGGAAACATGCCTACACATCAAAACTGTTTGTTTGTTCTGCTTGTCATTATGTCTTTTCAAAATGTTCTAGGCAAATTAAGATGTTTTATATTACCCATAAAATGGAAGAGTGGCCAACTTAGCAATAACACCTGGTCTTCACCCATGTGGAAGTCTACCATGTTTGTGGACTATTAATTGACATGGAAAAGCAAGAAATCCCAAGTCTAAAGAACGAGAAAGAATAATACAGAATCATCTCAATTTTGTGTGTGTATGTAAATATCTACAGCTATGTAGACAAATGGGTGTAGATACAAACTGGCTTCATTCTCCCTCTCCCAACAAAAGTATCCTAATTCTCTATTGCGGGAATTCACACCTTCTGGAGTATCAACTACACAGTATCAGAGAGATGAATCCCTTGAGCTGCCAGGTTGGCCCAGTGTACCCCATTTCTCGCTTCAGAATGTTTCTTTCATAAATGATCATTTAAATTATAATCAGTAAAAGGAGAAGCGATTCTTGAGACTTCTGGAGAGAAAGGAATTTTCTTCTTTGCTATTGTCTTGGTTTTTATTGTTGTTTGTTTGTTCTATGTTGCTACCATAAGAAACTCTTTTGCACTTGACTTAGGAAAGAATGAAGGCTGAGGAAATAATAGCATCTATTCCCTAAATATTATCAGAGGGCTCTCCTGTAGAAACAGAGCTGAGAAGTGGAGAGAGAAAAGCAGACTGCTGCCCACAGTTCTTGTATTCCTGAATCAATCCAAGCCTGCAATTCAATAGCTTTTTCTGTTCAGTTAATAAGCCAGGCATTTTTATTATTGTTATTTAATCACATTTGATTTTAGGTTTCTCTTACTCGCAAATTATTTTTTGTAAAAATTCACTTCATTTAAATTCTCAAAATAATGAAAACATCATGTCAATTACCATACATTGATTTTTGGTGAATATTTGTTTTGTGAAGTGTGTCTCTTATTCCGTGTAGGAAACGCAGTGTGAAAACATCTGCTTCCCTAGATTTCCTGAGCATATGTAGATTTCAGACCAATTATTGCACTTGAATTATTTTACCATAGGCTGCGGCTGTGTTTGTCAAAAATCATAAATAGACAGGTAGTGCTGTTCTAGTATTGAGGCAGGTTATTTTATAAGGCTGTAAACTTTATCTTTCTTTGCCTAAATAACGGTGACGATAATAAAGAGTGTATGTCAGTCTCTGTGAGGCTTTCAGTAAAATCAGTGCCTTCAGATTATTTTGGAGTGCAAGAAACTTTGAATTTATGAAATATTTATGAGAAATCACATCATGTCTACAGCGGTTCTCAGCTGTGACTACAGCATATGGTTTATAAATTGAAACAGGTGTGGGAGAACAGGTGGTCACAGCCAAGCCAAGGAAGAATTAGAATTTACCGCAGGAAGGCAACATGATAAAATACCACACATTGAAGGCAACTTACTGATCTGATGGCAGAAACCTAAAAGATGCTCACGGGGGCAAATACATATGACAGCACTTGAGATGAAAGTGTTCACCTCCTCGAATATCACATTCGGATATTGGGAAGCAGTCAGTGTCATTTCCCATGGTGAGTGAATGCAAGTAAATCTTCATACTGGATTTGGATAGTTTACGTTTTAATTGCATTAAAAGAAAGAAAAATAAACAATTCTTGCTTCTTTTAATACAAAAGTTCAAATAAGGTCTATAGCCACGTTCATTTACGTTATATACGTTATTTCAAAGGTTAATTAGACGTAAGTGCTGTCCAGGACTGGCAAACTCCAAGCACCAGGAAATAGTCCCCGTTTGGGACTATTGGTGGAGGTGGTATAATGTCCTACTGTTAATTTGCAAATACCTTGAAGATAACTTACCTGAAAATTCCATATTGTTTACAGAATACAGGTAACAGAAATAAATACTTACAAGTATTAAATCTTCCTTCCCATTTCCAGGACCTTTTTCTGCATTCTTTGGGGACTTCATAGTCCATTCTAATAGACATGAACTGAGATACAAGAATTTTTGTTTTTTAATTGGGGTGGCTACTCTTAGCTTCCTGATCATCAATCTTTAATTTCTTCTGTTTGCATAGATTGAGAAACACTAGTATATCTATATCTTTCTCACAGGAAAACACGTTCTCTCGCTTCTTTGAATACAAAATTAGTTCAAATAAGGTTACAGCCACATTCATTTACGTTATCTACATTACTTCAAATGTAGTTCATCATTACTTTGAATGAAGTTCAAAGAGGATACTTGTTTTATGTAAAAAAAGCAAAAAGCTAAAATAGTCTTCAGTGTTTGTTTTGTAGCTAGCCATTACAGTGATTCCCAGCATCTAGATGAGCAGGAATGGTGCCACCAAGTTTCTTCCCCAGGACTTACACTCAGCATCTCAGCATCAAACCGCCATAGCTTTGAGCTACACCTGGGAGCCTCTGAGCTTTATCTTGGTTTCTTTTGTGCCTCCCTTAGCAAGATATGGTGTAAGCTATCAGAAAAGCCTTAAAGAGATTATTTTTTGGAGTCTGGGAATAGCCCAAAATTTTTCCATATAAATTCATGTTATTTTTTTTTTCTTTATGCCATTTCAGTTTACAAATGTTTTCATAGGAATGGGTTACTTTCAGATAGCGGGGAAAACCTGTACCTTTCTTGCCACAGGCCTGTGATAACACTACTGCCCTATAACAAATCATCCAAAGGGAACTGGACAGAGTGGAAATCGCACAGATGGATGACTTCAACCTCATGAGACTAGATGAACAAGAAGTGGCGAGGTTGGAATCCATGGAAGACAAATATACTGCAGAGGATATGAGATAATCTCTTACAAATATTTGGATGTTGACTACATCAGGGAGCTTTTATATATACATACATATATGTAGTGGGCAGGGAAATTTATTGCAAGAAACTAAGGAAACTAGCTTATATGATTTGGGGAGCTGGCTAGGCGAGTCAGAAATCATAGCCCAGATCATCAGGAAGATAAGAGAACTCTCAGGAAGGAGCCAAGGCTTCAGTCCACAGAGAGAATTTCTTCTTCCTCAGGGAAATCTCAATTCTGCTCTTAAAATTTTTGAATTAATTAGATCTAGCTCACCCAGATTATCTAGGATAATTTTTTTTTACTTAAAGCCAATTGATCAAAGATGTTAATTACATCTATAAAATACTCCCAAGGCAATACCTAGATTAGCATTTGGTTGAATAATATAGGACTGTGGCCTGGCCAAGTTGACACATAAACTGACCAACTCACTCAGCTTTTGATAGGCCCACTGCCTCATAAGGTCCAGTGTGCCTAACGGTAATCTATTATGGTATAGAAGCGCTTCGTTCAGGATTACAGATGAACAGGACAGGAGGGCATGAGCAGGTAGCCAGGGCCTCCAGGTCATCCACCACTATTTTATCAGCAAGTCACATTTAAATGGACTTGACTGCCTCTAATCCCACTGAGAGCTGGCTCTGAAAAACAACCGTGGGGGGAAATTCTCTTGCTGGATAGATATTTGGACGGTTGGCCTGTCCATTCACCATATGTAGAAAGAGATGTGCCCACTTTTTAGAATGTAGATAGACTTATGAACATTGGTGAGTTTCTTGGCTAAGGGATAAAGGACTTAGAAAGATTCAGATAGGAGCACAATGAAGTCTGTAGAATAGACATATTGAAAATAGGCAAGACCTATGATCATCTTTATATCACATGTCAGTGCGTATCCCAAAATTTCTACCCTATAAAAACACTGAACAGCTAAACAGATGGACTAGGTCAGCGGTCATCATCCAGATGATGTCCATCAGTCACTTCAGTGCTGGCACAAGGGCCCATGAACTAGGTAGCCATGCCTACCAGGGATGTTTGGGTCCAAGATCATGGATCCCCTCTTATCACTGCTACTGCTAAATGTCCAACTGCCAGCAAACAAGACCAGTGCTAATTTCCCAATATAGCACCATTCCTACAGGAGTCCAAATAGCCACTTAGTGGAACACTGATTCACTAAACATATTCTACTCTGAAGGGAGGAGATTCTGGAAGGAAGAATCAATAATATCTTGATTGATATTTATATATATGCTGAGTGCTATTTTGGCTTTCCTTCCAGAAAAGCCTAATCTAGCATTATTATTAGAGACTAATGGACACTAATCAAAGACCAATGGACTACTATTCAAAGACTAATGGTCTACTGATACAGGATGCTAAGAAACTTTGCATTTAGACCACTTTAGAGCAAAAGAAGTACAGACATGGGCACGTCAACATGGAATCTAGGTTCCTATCACATGGTTTACCACTTTGAAGCTGCCACCTTCCCAGTGATTATCCTCTTCTAAAGGCAGTCTCCTCCTGCAAGGTCATACTCCTGTCTTAGGGCAGCCTGCAGTAAGTGCAGGAATACAAAGACCCATGGACTGGCTAAAATCTTTATTGTTACTAATCATAGCCCAATATCTCCCTTTGCCCAATCTTGCTTTTTTCACTCCTTCATCCTCATTGTTGATCCTAAGAATGTCACTAACATTGCTGCATGTAAATTGTTATCTCAAAATCTATCTCCTGGATACCCAATCTTTTATAATAGATTTATACAAAACCACACAACTTATTTTCAGATTAAAAAAACTATTTCGCCTCAAAATGACCATATATTAAGTGTTCTTTTAAATATATATATATATAATTAGTTAGTTAGTTAGTTGAGAGACAGAGAGAGAAAGTGAGCAAGAAAGAGCAGGAGCAGGGGGAGAAGGGCAGAGGGAGAAGCAGACTCCCCTGTTGAACAGGGAGCCTGATGTGGGGCTCCATCCCAGGATCTTAAGATCATGACCTGAACCAAAAGCAGATGCTTAACCATGTTAAGTGTTCTTAACACAAAAAGGTAATATGATAATAATAAAGAGAGCAGGAGGAAACTTTTGAAGATGACAGATTTGCTTACAGCATAGATGGTGATGATGTTTTCCAAAAAAATAGTCTGAAAATTTAAACTTAAGTAATAATTCCTCTATTAAAAATAACCTAGCAAATAGTTTTGTTGTGTTGCTTACTTACAGATACAATCTATTCTCTTAGTAGCCACAAAAAGATGCAATTTTCTATAAATAGAATAATTTATAAAGTATTACCTGAAACATTAGTTTCATGACAATTAATTTATCAAAGTCTTGAATTAAACAAATTAAACATTGATTATCATCTACCAGTGCTAGAACTGGAGTTACCTAAATGTCTAGACTAAATAAGTAACTTGCTACCTCTTTCTATCTCTCACACACACACACATACACAAATGGACTCCTACAAAAATAAAAATAGTTACAATGTCTTGCGTCTATGTGTCAGGCAATATCAATGTTACATATATTGTATTATTTATTCTTTGGGGCAACTGAAATATATGCAGTATTATAATATGTAACAATAAGAAAATTGAGGCTCAGAAAGGTCATACAATTAGCAAGTGGCAGGATTCAGATTGCAACTGCAACTTGCCAAAATTTGAAACCATGCTTTGAACCGAAAATTTAGTGAGAAAGAGAAACACAATAAAGATAATTAAAGTAGAAACCAAAAAAATTATGATTAGGTTATTGAATAAAATATAACATTTCAGAAAAATTAAAATATATATGCTAACTATGCAATGAACAGAATATAATGTACACTGCCAAATGCAATTCAGTTTATGAAGTCCATGAATTAGTCTTCAAAATTTGTCACTGGAAGTCTTTTGTCTTACAAAGACAAAAGCAGAAGTTCATAAATGCTTTTACCAGGAATTTATGTACTTGGAAGATTTTAAATTCAGCTTCTCAAAAATAGACACATTTTGATATATTGAATGCTTGCTGAAACATTAATTCTTTGAACACCCAGTCTAAATTTTTACCAGTCAAATAACAACATCATGCTATGAACTTGCATTTCTCTCACAGCTGAAAATAAACAAAATTTATCACTCATTTACTTCCCACTTCAAATAAACTAAAATACACTTCTTGAAACATATTCGTTGGGTTTAAAGGTCACTTATAACTTAAGTTAAACAATGTCTCCAGAGACTGCACAAAAATGTTTACCAAAACTCAGGCATCTTTATAAAAACCCTAAAGTGCTTTTGGGTTTTCAAGCAATGGCCTTGAATTTCACACTTCAAAAACGTGTGGCAAACACACTGCATTTTAAAATAATATCACAACATATTTCAGCCATTGTTAACCCTTCAAAATCTTTCCTTGTTTGTATAAGGCAGAATATTATAGTTGACTCTCCACCGTCATAAATAATTGAAAGCTGCTGGTGATTGTATTTTCATTGCTTTAATGCTTCGCTGCTTCATGATGAAGTAAATCATGTCATTCCTACTAATCTATGATGATAAATTACTCAAAACACTATGATTTAATCTAATGATAATTTACTTTTTTTTTAAGATTTTATTTATTTATTTGACAGAGAAGAGAGCGCATGAGCGGGAGGAGGAGAAGAGGGAGAGGAAGAACCAGGCTTCTTGCTGAGCAGGGAACCCCATGCCCAGCTCTCTCCCAGGACCCCGGGAACATAACCACAGCTACAGGCAGACACTTAAGCAACTGAGCCACCCAGGTACCCCTTGACGATTTTGTATTTAACTCTTATTTTACTCCAGGTGGCCTCCTGACATTTGGTGATGAAATACTGTACAAACTGCACACTCCGTGCCTTCATTAGAATTAAATTCTAGTTTGAGGGAGCTGTAGAAAGTAAATGAAGAATCAAATTTCGGATTGTGATGAAGAGCTATGATGAAAACAAACAGTGATATGGAGAAAACAACACATTAAGTTACTTCAACCTTAAGTTTTAGGTTTTAATTTTATATCTAAGAACTCATACCAGAAATTGTCCCCTTCAAAATGTCATTCTGATGCCCTAAAATATTAGTATTTTAAAGTGGCATATGAAACATGTGTTACTTTACTAGTGATGTCATAAACTACCATAGACCCAGTGATTTATACAGAAAAGTATTTTCTCACGGTTCTGGATGCTGGAACTCCAAGATTAAGGTGTTGGTAGGATTTGTTTCTTCTATGCCCCTCTCCTTAGCTTCCAGATAGCCATTTTCTCTTGGGTCTCCTACTTTGTCAGTGCACACAGGTCCTTGGCGTCTTTTTTTGTGTGGCCAAATTTTCTCTTCTTGTAAGGACACCAGTCAGGTTAGATTAAGCATACCCTAATGGTCTCACTTTAACTTAATTACCTTTTTAAAGGACCTATCTTTAAAATGCTGAGGCACTAAGGGTTAGGGCTAGAACATAGAAATTTAGGGGGAGGATCCATAATTCAGCCCATAGCAGAGCCTGTGTAGTTTCTGTTGTTATTATTTTTGTTTTGTTTTTACAAACAAGCAGAAACACTTCTTTAAGGATAGGAGAATAAAATGGGGCTAGAGGAAGTGAGGAATAATAAGAACAAACTCTTATGCATGCATAAGCACAGAGAATTAGACTTCTCAAAGGAATCTCATGTGTATTATCCTGCAGGTTTTTTATAGCTAGCAGTCGACTTGAATTATGCCAGAAACATGGTCTCTGAACTTCTGCAGTTGAGGTCATATCCAACATTTAGGCATTTCAGCTGCTGAAGTAGTATATATTATATACAATTTCAAATGGTCAAGTTAGAATGATAATATCAATCATTCCTTATCTGTAAGTAGGACCATGTCTGAGCTAAGACCTGTTACTTTGGTTATTTTAGAACTGAAAGACCCTTGAGGGTTATAAAACTTAATGATTACCAAGTTGTACTCTGCAGAGCCCACAGAGGAGCCTTTGTCCACCCCCCTTGAGTTAGAGAATTCCACAAATTATCTCTTTTCCATATTGGGTTTCTAAGTGAGCTTCAGTTTGGAGATACAGCCCCATGGTTAGTCATCTAAAAGGATACAGTGGTCTGATACCATTTAATGTTCCAGTAGCCTTATTTTACTACTCAGGAAATTGTGTCTCAGGGAAGTTTGCTTGACTGTCTAAATTCACACAGCTAGGAAGGAAAAGATCAAAACTCAAAACTGGGGTTTTTCTTAAGTTTTTATTCTAATCTAGTGCCTATAGTTTCTGTATCTTGTTTTGTTTCAGAAATGAGAATGAACTAATGTGTTTTGGAGGCACCTGTGCTATACCAGATGTGTGTGTGTACATGCATGCACACGTACACATACATGCATATATGTGTATAAATACATAGATAAATATTGTGGATGCACTTATATACATAGGTACAGATTTGCATAAATGAATATTACACACACACACACACACACACACTGTAATCCTTGCAACACTATACTCCCTGTAATGCTATGAGATTGGGGTTACCCTCTCCATTTTACAGATGCAGAACCTTAAGCACAGAAAGGTTAACTAGCCTTCCCTAGACAATAGAGGCTGCACTGGTGATAGAGATATGATTTGAAGTCAGCACTGTCTCACTTCAAAGCCCACATCTTGTTTCTCTCTCAGTATATTACCTCCTTCAATGATAAAACCCCATTTCTAAGGTTTGGGTTACTTTTCTGATGTGACTTTCCATGATATAAGCATGTTATGTAATTATTTGAATGCAAATATGATTAAACAGGCTCTCCCCACCTTTGAAACTACTTTCCAGAAAGTTTCATGGGTGTTGACCTCAACTAGTTGAAGAAAGTAAGAAAAAGAAAAGGAAGAAAAAGAAAACTCATATTTGGTAAGAATCAATCACAGTCATCAAATAATTATTATACCATACTATTCACATAAGCTCACCTTGATATGCCTAATAAACATATATGTTCATACACATACACACATACATATATACACATCTATTGCTCTACCTGGCAACTGCAAGTTATTCAGTAGAATTTTGCCCTCATAGAAACCATTTTAACACATAGACTCATCATTTTAAAAAATTTTCATATCAGAAGTAAACATATTTGATTTGAGTTTCACTGGATTGCATTTACCTTAGGGTAAGGCAACTCATAGGTTTCATTTACCTTAATTCATTCAGCAAATTCAGCTATAGTATTCTACAAAGGGATTTATCATCCACATAAAATTTTACTTGCCATTTTAACTTGAAAAATCAACAAAATATTATTGCACACATTTATTTCTCCCAAACATTAAAGAACAATTAAAAATATATGCTAGCCTGAATAGTTTTGAAGTGTGCTTCTGTGAACATTTTAAAATGCTATCTATACATTAGCAGAGACACATTTCCCTGCACTGGAAGTGTTCCCATACAGCAGGTCATTTTCACATTGCAGAGAATGTATTTTGACTTGCTATTGAGTTCACCTTGTTGTGCTGAAAGCCTCATGTGTTTGAGTACAAAAATATCTGAATTTCAGCAAACTAAAGTATTGACCTGGAATGTTTTTTAGTAAGTTAGGGATTAAAAAAAAAAAAAAAAAAACCTGTATAAATCGTAACATACCCTTGAAATATTACAATTGTAAAGTTAATTTAAAAGAGCAGGAAGATAGGACTGTATAAGGTTTAGAAAAATGACATAATATTAACTTCCTGATTTGGCTACCAGATAGGCAAGTTGCACAAATGGAACTTTTATTTATACCAAATTCCTCCTCATCTTTCAATAGAGAGGAGGGGGGGCATGGAGGAAAGAGAGAGATCCAAAAGAAGATAGAGGATAGAAATATCAAAATTTGGACCTGTATCATACCTCAGTGGATTGTCTATTTCCTCTCTTATAAAAGAAAGGCCAAACAGAGTAAATATTTAGTCAATTTTCTCTCGGGAGAGAATCTACTTTACTACTCACATATGAAATGAGTAAGGATGCCATTGCTACACTCAAATGCAATATTTTTCTAGCCTAATGAGCCATCAGGCCAACATCTGAGTACCTAGTAAGGTGAATATTATTATTATTACATCATGACTTGATGTAGCTGGGCAATTGATTATGGTCGGACATTCTGTGTGTTCATTTATTTGAATTACCTAGACTAGTGATGCTCAATCGGGGGTGATTTTTCCCCCCAGGGGAAATTTCTAGAGACATATTTGGTTCCTAAGACTATAAGGGGTTGCTTCTGGGATCTGGCAGGTTGAAGTCAGGGTTACTGATAATCATCCTACAATACACAAATCAGTGGCTCACAACAAAGAATTATCTGGCCCCAAACGTATAGAACACAGAGATTGAGAAACACTGACATAACTCTTTCCTTTCTTATACATAATATGCGAAAAGAATCTCTACTTCACATAAAGATTAAAAATCAGAGTCAAGCATCAGTTTATCAGGTTCTACTTCAGTCATAAAGCAGTTGATAACTGATTATGCATCGGAATTATAGTCCATTTCTTCCATGCCCTAATCCCTGCCATTGGGAACAAATTACCTATTACTAAATTCTCTTTTGTTTTGCTCTGTTTATTTTGGACCATCAATTTCTACATATGCTCTATGCTTGAACCTCCTGGGACCAACTCCTCTCACAGGTATTCTGGCCTCATGTATTACTTGCTGGACCCATCAACCTTTCAAGGTCAGACACAAGCCAGTGGAATGAAGGCCCTGGTGGGAAAAGTGAACATGCATTTCTCCACAATCCCTCCCCAAAGTTCTTGCAGCTTATTTCACTCTGTCAAACAGCCACGGCCATGGGAAGATGGAAAAGACATCAAACAGGCCAAATAGCAATGCCTTCTCCTCCGGTTTTGGTTGTTCCTTCCTGGTCTTCTTCTCACTGCTTCATCACATGGCTTGAAAGTTCCACCAGGGGTTTGAATATGGCTGGCTATGTAATGCTTCAGTTCATTTATGAACGATGAACTTTTAATCAGTATTAATATTTACTATGAACAATATTGCCTTGTAAATTGGGCAGATTATGAAGCTAGAAGTCTCGTCTAAAACTAAATGAAACTATCCTAATTCAGAAGTCTTGACTTCGTGCTACTGAGAACCTGGAAAGTATTGGTTCAGGAATTATCTTGCTTTTGGCACTTTTGTTCTGCAGATTCCTTTTATTTGCTTTTTCTGTATTGTAAGACCAATTTCCGGGGTAGTTGGGTATCTCAGTTAAGCCTCCAACTTGGTTTCAGTTCGGGTTATGCTCTCACGGGTCATGAGTCAAGCCCCACATTGGGTTCCACCATCAGCAGGGACTCTGCTTGAAGTTTCTCTCCTTCCATCCTCCCCCAACACATGTGTGCACACACGCACACACACTCTCCCTCTCTCTCAAATAAACAAACTCTAAAAAAAAGGAATATGATGTGACACAAAATAATAGTAAATTCAACATACACACACGCACATACACACACACACACACACAATTTAAGCATCATGGCTCAGAAATTTTAATGGGTTCTCCTTCCTTAATAAGTAAAGGCTAAGATTTGACAATTAAGGCCTACTACATTCACACTTCTTTAGGAAAACTGAACTATTTTTTTTCATAGCTACCTAAAATATCCCAGCTTTATGAATGCATCCATGAGTTTCCTCTACCTTAAAATATCTTTCTTAATGAAGTTATTCAAAATTCTTTTGGAGCTGTCTTTTCTAAATGTGAACTCAAATATCAGTACATTTTAATCTTTAAAATGTTAAGATTATTTATACATTTCATCTTCCCCTACTGGACTATCAGCTCCTTGAAAACAGGGGCAATGTTTTATTTACCTTTTTTTTTTTTTTTTGGATTTTATTTATTCATTTGAGAAAGAGAGAGGATGAGGAGGGGTGAGGGGCAGAAAGAAAACAGACTCTCTACTGAGCAGGGAGCCTGATGCCAGGCTCAATCGTAGGATCCTGAGATCATGACCTTAGCTGAAGGCAGATGCTTAACTGAGTCACCCAGGCACCCCTACTTTATTTAGCTTTTAATTTCTAAGCTTCTCCCTCACTCAGAACTTAGAGGGAAAAAAACATAGTATAAGAGTTATCTTCAGTAAAGTAATTGAATAACATATTAATCACACTGTGTACATCAAAATTGTGTTTTAAGGATTGCTATCTAACTAATCCTATACACATTCCCGGAATTTTGTAGTAAGAACATCTTGAATTTTATCTGGACACATGGCCAAAATAAAAATGAAGCATATCTTTCTTACTCGCAGTTGTAGCATAGTGATCTTCCAGCTAAATTCTAGCAAATAAGATATAAATTATATAACATATCAGGAGATAACAAAGATGAATGCCTCATACTAAAAAGTCCATAGAAAAATAGCAGTTTTATTTTTTTTAAAGCTGTTTTTGGAGAGCTTTTCATATTCTTCATTAGATGTATATGCTGAAAACATTTTTTTCCTAGTGTATAGCTTACATTTTCACTTGATTGATGGTTTCTTTTGGTGAACAGATGTTCTTATTTTAATTAAGTCCAATGCATTGAACTTAGACACTAGCCACATTAGTGTGTTTTGTGTTCTGTTTAAGAAGTTTATCCAAAAATGTAAAGATATTCTCCTAAATCTTCTTGTAGAAACTTTATTTGAATTTTTTATTTCTTTTCAGCGTAACAGTATTCATTGTTTTTGCCCCACACCCAGTGCTCCATGCAATCCGTGCTCTCCTTAATACCCACCACCTTGTTCCCCCAACCTCCCAACTCCCGCCCCTTCAAAACCCTCAGTTGTTTTTCAGAATCCATAGTCTCTCGTGGTTCACCTCCCCTTTTTAACATTCGTATTTAGGTACATACTCTCTAGATTAATTATTGTTGTTTACATGGCTACTTGATTCTTTAGCACTATTTATTAAAAATTTTAAATCTTCCTTTCATTCCCAGTCATAACAATTTTTTCTAGGAATACAACCTAAAAAATCATCTTCAAATGAATCCTTATTCCAGTGTTTGTTTATTCCAATAATAATTTTTTAAATAAATAATATATTTTTTAAAGATAACACTTGCTCCTGAGCAACAGTTCTGCTGGGTGTTGTAGACAGATATTTTTGTTTTCTTGACCTTTTGAGGAGAGTATAGCTTTGCCTTTCTGTCTTAAATTGATGGTCTTGATAAGCCTGTTGTCAGTTTAATCATTGCTTTTTTTTTTCTCCCAATTTATTTATTTTCAGAAAAACAGTATTCATTATTTTTTCACCACACCCAGTGCTCCATGCAAGCTGTGCCCTCTATAATACCCACCACCTGGTACCCCAACTTCCCACTCCCCCGCCACTTCAAACCCCTCAGACTGTTTTTCAGAGTCCATAGTCTCTCATGGTTCACCTCCCCTTCCAATTTACCCAAATTCCCTACTACTCTCTAACACCCCTTGTCCTCCATGCTATTGGTTATGCTCCACAAATGAGTGAAACCATATGATAATTGACTCTCTCTGCTTGACTGATTTCACTCAGCATAATCTCTTCCAGTCCCGTCCATGTTGCTACAAAAGTTGGATATTCGTCCTTTCTGATGGAGGCATAATACTCCATAGTGTATATGGACCACATCTTCCTTATCCATTCATCCGTTGAAGGGCATCTTGGTTCTTTCCATAGTTTGGCGACTGTGGCCATTGCTGCTATAAACATTGGGGTACAGATTACATTGCTTTTTAAGGATAAACTTTCATTCCTTTCTGCTTGCTTTTAAAATGTTTTCTTTGACTTTGGGATTTAAAGAGCACAACGTTGTGTCAGCATACATGCCTATATCCAGATGCATCGGTGGTTGAGCTCAAGTTCAAGTTGCTCTGCTTTTCATTTCTCTCTTGGATTTTGGCACTTTAATTGTATTTCATTCCTTCCTTCCATCCATCCTTCCTTCTTCCCTCCCTCCCTTTCTTTCTCTCTCTTTCTCTTTTTCTTTCTCTCTTCCTGCCTCCCTCTTTCTTCCTTCCTCCTTCTCTCCCTTCCTTCCTTCCTCCTTCCGTTCCTTCCTTCTTTCCTTCCTTCCTTCCTTCCTTCCTTCTTTCCTTCCTTCCTCCCTCCCTTCCTTCCTTTTCTTCTTTCTTTCCTCCTCCTCCTCTCTCTCCCTCCCTCCTTCCTTCTCTCTCTTCCTTCCTTCCTCCTATCATTCCCCCCTTCCTATCTTTCCTTCCTTCCTTTCTAACTCAAGGAAAATTTAGTTGGTTTGTTAACCTTCTTAAACTTGAACATCTTTTAATATTTGAAATAAAATATACCAACACTTTTATAAGAATATTTTTACAGATACCTTTAGGTCTTCATTACAAAGATATTTCCCCTCATTGGTACATCTAATTACATCATTTAACAGGTTGTTTCCGATTATGAAGCTTACAGGGATTTTTTTTTTTTCCTTTGGAGTCACTTGCTCAGTCTTTACTTCAAATTATATTTAACTGTATCTGTTAACACATAGTTTTTTTTTTTTTTACTTTTTTTTTTCCCAATTTATTTATTTTCAGAAAAACAGTATTCATTATTTTTTCACCACACCCAGTACTCCATGCAAGCTGTGCCCTCTATAATACCCACCACCTGGCACCCCAACCTCCCATCTCCCCGCCACTTCAAACCCCTCAGACTGTTTTTCAGAGTCCATAGTCTCTCATGGTTCATCTCCCCTTCCAATTTACCCAAAAGCACATACCCTCCCCAATGTCCATAATCCTACCCCCCTTCTCCCAACCCCCCTCCCCAGTTTTAAATGTGTCTACTGTAAATATCTGTAGCCAAATCACTTGACGTCTTGATAACAGTTTGTACATTTTTTTATGAATTTTACTAGTAATGTTTTAATAAGTAGTGTAGTGAATGTCTATTTTTTACATATATGCCAAATTTTGGGATTGAAAGGGCTAAAGGTATTAAATGTATGATATATGCTTTAAAAATATTATTTTTGCAGTATTTCTAAGTACTAGAGGGTTTGATTCTGGAGGATTTCAATTTTTATTTGTCATAAACCTAGAACCAGAGTTCTGAATTATCTTAACTTTAAGGCTTGAGACGCAGGGTCATATTTTCATCACAAAATCCTGTTCTAGAAATAGAAATTTTTGCATGAGATATTCAAAAAGTCTTCTCCAGAACTGTTCACTTACACTGTTCCAGGGCAGAAGGCACATATTTAGTTGTCACTTTGAAGAGAAATTGTCACTTTGCAGAACTTCCCAAATTAAACATTAGCTAACAGAAAGAAGCAAAACCATTATTCAGGGTTTCTGTCTTTCAACCCTGGGCCTTTTCCATATACTGCCTGGTTGCTCCTTTCTTTATGAGGTCATGGGTTTCTGTTTTTGAAAGTAGGTCATATAGAAGGAGGAAGGAGGAACGCAATGGAGAGAAGAAGTGGAAAAAAAAAAATCTTTAGACATAAAGAAGTGTTGATTACCTGTTTGGACATTTACAGAATCCAGCTGTGTACCTAAGCTCCTCCTAGATTGAGCCTTGGGTCTCTTGTCTGTAAAATGATTGTAATAAGCTCTCCATTTTTATTGCTGTTGTTGTTGTTGTAAGATTTTATTTATTTATTTGACAGTAAGAGAGATCACAAGTAGGCAGAGAGACAGGCAGAAAGAGAGGGGTAAGCAGGCTCCGCGTTGAGCAGAGAGCCCAATGCGGGGCTTGATCCCAGGACCCTGAGATCATTACCTGAGCCGAAGGCAGAGGCTTAACCCACTGAGCCACCCAGGTACCCCTCCATGTTGTTTTGATAAATAGAACTTGTCTATGTAAATTACTTTTGAAAATGTTATGCACAGAATACATTTGATAAATGAGCTATTTTTGATACATCATTATGAAATTATTTATATTAGTGATTAAAATGGTTTATAGTAGTTCTTAAAATTATTTCTTGAAAACAATGTCTTTTGAATACTTTTATTCTAGTCCTTTATTATGTCTGTTGTAAATCAGCCACATCATTTCAGTAACACATTAGCTCAGTTTTGATTCACCAGGGAATACTTTTTCTTAACCATGAAAATAACAAACTTATCTTTCTGCCTGTTTACGAACCTTGAGTTTTAATCTCCAAAGCATTTTGAATCAAAACTTCTTAAACACTTCATGGCTTTTTGCATTCTGTATCTTGTTTTCAAAGCTATTGAATGTGGTCTCCTTTAGCCATAGCTACCTGATTTTCAAAATTCAGTCCAGTCGGGACAATGTTCACTTCGAATGGAGAAAAAACTGAAACTTCCTCCACTTTTCACCCACACCCTACTTGAAGCTTGATCTCCTTCTTACAACCCTGAGTAGAGTTTATACATATGACTCATACTTCACACAGAATTCAAAGAAGGGAGAACCAGCCCTTGATAAAGAAAACATTGATTTTCTTTTCCAAACGTCTTACAGTAAAACTCATTGACTTGTTTCACTCTTGTCCTACAATACCACCATTGGCTTAAACGTCTTTATAGATTTTTTTTTTAATATAACAACCATATCTTTCATGCTCCAAATACCATGGCACTTCATCTTTGAGAATAAACAGTTCCTTCTTTGATTCTGCGATCTTTTATCTTGCGTGCCTTTTATCAAACTGTCTCTGCCATCAGCCGTCGGAATCATCTGATCTCAGTCTTTCCAGTTCAGGTTGTACGCTTTCTCACCGTGTTTGCACTTTTGATCTTGGAGTACATCCTATTAGGCAACCCTTCTCAGACAATCACATGTTTCTCACTTGGATGTCCATAATGCAGCTATTGTTGGATTTTAACAATTAACCTTGTTTCCATTTCTTTATGTGGATGCAAAATTTAGAATTTAGAAAAAAGTGTAATAGGTTTACTCAGTGTCATTTTATGAAGTCCCTTACCTTTTCAGACATAGAGTAATTCCTAGAATAAATTAAAAAAATATGTTATTCATTTATTTGCTGCTTTATACTTTACAAAATGTTTTCAAATAGGGTAATTTGTTTTATCCTAGTTACAATACTGAGGCACACTGAACTAGTTATTAGAAATGTTTTTAATGTCTTTTAAAGATAAAGCAACTATAATTCTGGGGTTTATGCTCTCCTTAGTAGAAGAGGCAACTGACATTAAGTCCACAATTTCAGACTCCTTAACCTCCATGCTTTATCTTACATTCGTCACTGCACATCTCTGTTAGGAATTACATGTTTTAAAATTTTGAACATTGAGATTACCAATACAGATTCTCTCTTTTCTAGTCCCTGATCTTTTTCCATTTTCAACTGTAATTATATATAGCAATAGTCTTCCATTCTGCTCTCTTGGATTAAGGTTGCCTTCATCCATTGAACCTAATGTCCAAGTCATTAGCTTTCAAATATATTTGATTATGAACTACAGGACAAAACAAGACTTACATCAGGGAGGACACACACAAATACACACACACACACAGAATTAAGTTTCTTCAATACACCTATGCATGTTATATGCAATGAATTTTCTATTCTAGTCCATTGTTTTAATGCTGGTTGCCCACTAATTTAATATAGTATTATTCATAATACATTAAAATCTCAATTAAAAACAAAATCTAAATTAAAGTATATAAGGAAGATACTAACTTTAATGCAAAGCATGTTTATTTCTATATAGCATATTATTGAATAATTGACACTTGCTTTATTGTACATTTCCATGTTACCAGAGTTTTAAAATCAGTCATAATTTGAAAATAATAAAGTTCCAATCAAAAGATTAAAAGATATTGGGGAGGGTATGTGCTTTTGGGTAAATTGGAAGGGGAGGTGAACCATGAGAGACTATGGACTCTGAAAAACAATCTGAGGGGTTTGAAGTGGCGGGGGGGTGGGAGGTTGGGGTACCAGGTGGTGGGTATTATAGAGGGCAAGGCTTGCATGGAGCACTGGGTGTGGTGAAAAAATAATAAATACTGTTTTTCTGAAAATAAATAAATTGAAAGAAAAAAAAAGATTAAAAGAAATGATTGAGATTTAAAGATGAGAATAAGCTATTTATTATAAAGTATATAGTTGTTGTTATTAACCTACTAAGAACACTACTTAAGAAAACATTAACCTACTAGAGATTAAGAAACTTGTTAAGAATAGAAGACAAGTTCTTTCTAAACCCTAGCTTTCCTTTCTTCACTATTCATGCCTCTCATCTCAGAACCATGATTCTGGCCAGAGAGATTAGGAGTCCAAACGCATTTAATAGCAATTACTGAGATGCAAAGAGAATGTATTTTTTTGAAGATTTATTTATTTATTTGAGAGAAGAAGAGAGAGAGTATGAGCAAAAGGGGCAGAGAGAGAGGGAAAGAGAATCTTAGACTTCAGGCTGAGTACAGAGACCAACATGGGGCTTGGTCCCAGCACCCGAAGATCATGACCCGAACTGAAGTGAGGAGATGGATGCTCAACCAACTGCACTACCCAGACGTCCCTACAAAAGGAATTTCAATGAATATGTCATCAAACATCCCAATGACAAAAACAAGGCAAAGGGAAAAAAATTGAAATCCAAGGTAAATCCCAGTTTAATGAGTTCCCATTCATCTCACATGATAAGTCACTTTTTTCTGGTGAAAGTCACAGCTAAAGTTACAATTTTAGGGATTTCATTTTAAGTGCATACACATGTGCTCTATTTCTCTAATAACTCATTAAGATCATGTAAAAGCAAGTTCTGTTTTCCTTTAGTGTTTAGCCAATGTTAAAGACACTCCATCAGCGTGTCTTTTGCTAATTGCTTCCTTATCCCTAAATCCATAAAGTATAAAAATAAGTAAAACAATCTGGATTATCCAGCTGTTTTTAATCCAATGTGTTTTGGGGAGAGTTTGCTCCAAGCCACTAATACAAAGCTGTAGGAAGAACAACATTTTTTTTTCTTTTTTTGAAACTGGAGATGTTACATGAACTGGTGGACAAAAGTCTCATAAACATTCAGTCTTATAGACATGGCTCACTAGAAGAAGTCCAGAAATCTTTTTTCCCCACCAAATCAGTAACAACACCCACCCAAATTCAAGAAGGATACAATTTAAAAGCCTGTTGGTAAATGTTTCACTTTTTCCACTTCTATCTTTATCAATGTGCAGCCATTTTATGTGCAAAATGACCCATCTATAACTATATTATGTTTTACCAAATCTGATCTCATCAGAGAAAGTCTTCTTGTCAAAACATTGATAAAATTTGATGATAAAATATATTCCATATACCTGTAAAAGCTGTACTGGTTACTCTTGGACAAAATTTGAGAGTCTTTGGGGTGCCTGGGTGGCTCAGTGGGTTAAAGCCTCTGCCTTCAGCTCAGGTCATGATCCCAGGGTCCTAGGATCCAGGCCCATATCAGGGCTCTCTGCTCAGCAGGGAGCCTGCTTCCTCCTCTCTCTCTCTGCCTGCCTCTCTGCCTACTGGTGATCTCTGTCTGTCAAATAAATAAACAAACAAACAAAAAATTTGAGAGTCCACAAGAAGAAAACATACATTTAAAGAAAAATAGCCAGCTGCAGAATAATCTGTTAAGTAGAAGTATTTTCTGCCTTGTGTCATTTTAAGCCACAGGGTCTGATGCACAACAAAGGTGAAAGTAGGAGGACCAGAGCCCAGAACAATCTATTTTTCAGAGTAGGATATTGCATTTCACTATATAAAAGATGTCCATTGCCTCAGAGATCACATTTTTCTCAAACTCCGCCTTTGAGAAACTCATCCTCTTGATTCAGCTTCTAAATATTTTATTACTTCATGGTGGGAACCTTTTTTTTTTTTTTAACTGAACATAAATTGGTTTAAAGCTATCTACTTCCAGTTATTCTCTTCAGTCAAACTCTTTTGACAGCAATCCAAGTTATTTAAAGAGAGGCTCGTGTAACTCTAGGCTTTGCCTGAACCATCTCTAGAACATGTCTCACCCCCAGGTTATACACTTCTCAGCTCCTTGAAAATTGCCACCATTTCTTGACCAATGTGAGATGCTGTCAAGAAATGTGTTAATAGAGTGAGAATTGCTTCACACCTACTCTCCATATGTCTACAAGAAATATTTTTAATTCTGTTCACCCCAAACAGAGCAAATGTTGACGTGAAAAGTGGTAAGCTACCTGCAGATTTGTCTGTTGAGGAACATCAAATAATTTATTTCCCTTCAGATTCTGTCTCCAAAATAAAAAGAAATAAAATCCAGGGTCATGCCATCAAGTTACAAGCAAAATAATTAAAGCCTGAACATAAGTTGATTTGACTTTTTTGTATCATTTTCTTGCTCAAAAATCCTGTGACCCTGACAGTGATTATGTTTGGGTCTCTTAGATGACAATGAATAGTTGACTTAAATCCTTATGTATGACTCTTTGTTCATTTTTTAAAAAGCCTTGCATTAACTTTATTCTCTTAGGGTCAAGCAGCATTCCACCCCTTTCTGTTCACAGAGAGGTAGTAAAATAATTACTTCAATATCACTATGTTTTAGTCCTGAACAAAGAAACACACGTACAACGTGGCTCTTATAAAAATCTATCCAGTTCAGAGTTGATCCTGTCTTTAAAGCAACTAAATAATGAACCCAACTGATTTACTCTAAATTATGCCCAGTGTTATTTTATCCACTTTCTCATTTCCTAGTCCCCAAAAGGCAGCTAGAAATCTTTAAGTTCAGAGTAGTGAGGAAAGCTAAGAATGGACTAGAACACTTTGTATTTAGGGATTGGGGAGGTGCTTCAGGAGTCTTATTTTAAACACAGGCTGAACAAGTATTTGCTTAAAACGGCAAGTCTAGAGAGAAAACGTGCCATCCTCCTTATAATTCAGATATGAGCACATTATAGGATTTAAAAGTGCTGGTATAAAAATGAAATGTTATTATAAAAATTAAAATTCAGATTGTTCATAAATTTCATGGTTTCTTAAAAGTCACACCTTCACTTATGATGTCCTATTAAATTTTTTATTAGACTGTTACAATGCGAGACATAAACACATCACAAATACCAGCACAAATTCTATATGCAGGTTACTAAACCAACCTCATTTCTCAAGATAAAAATGTTTTACGTTGAAAATCCAGGAACTATTCATTTTTCTAGAGAAAAGCCTCCAATTCACATCCTTTGGGAAAGAAGAAACTCCTCATGCTTTTACAAGGTTTAATCTAAAAAATAAAGAGAGAGAGAGAGAGAGAAAATCAACCAACTAGTATATTCAATATAAAAAAAGCATCCAAGTGAATTAGTCAGAAATACTATATCTTTACATTTGTGAGTGTGTGTCTGCATGTGTGTAGGTCACTCAACAAAAGTGTGTAACTAGTTTTATTTAAAGATGGAATGTGATGTAACTACTGTCCTATAGACAGCATATCTATATAGTATCCTTGCCAAGGAAATTTTGGCTTTTACATTCATTATCTCTCATTTTAAGGGTTTATTCTATCCCTATTTTACAAATGAATAAAAAGAATCCCAGAGAGATGAAAGAACTTCCTCTAAAATACAGTTAATTAATTATGAAGGACACACTAAAATCTTGCTTCTGTTTCATGTCCCTGTGGCCCAAAAGGTTTGTGGAAATCAACCCAAATGTTAAAGCAGCTATAGTAAGATGCATAACACATTTATTTACCATCAAAGAAGAAAACTCGGAGAAGCAGTCTCTGATGATTTAGAAAGCATGTGTTTGGTAATTACTGGAATAAAGCCCACTCATAATCCAGGGTTTCTCTTACTTTCAATTATTTAATAGAATGTTAGAATCCTCCTTTAACCTTCAAAACTTTAGAAATAAGTAAGAAAATTAGGAGCTATGTGTATTTAAGTGTAAGAAGAGTAATTTGAGTGAAAACGTAGTGCTGCATGAAATTGTCATTTCTGAATTAAAGAACAAAGATAATAATCCTATCTTCCCTTTATATATCCATACTTGAGAAGCTATAGAATTAGTCAACATAAAGTCTAGAAATCATAGGGGAAAAAAGACAATTTTATTGACCCATCATAGCACAGGTAACCAGGAAAAAATTCTCAATAGCCTCAGAACAGATACCAAAATCTTCCAACAAAATGTCTTGTCATTTAACTACCATTGATTTTCCTCTATCATTCTTGAAAATCACCCTACCCTTTTATGCTTCTGTCCCTTTTACATGGTGGGCCCTCTTTCCTACTCTACCACCACATCCCATCCTTCACCCACTCCTTCAGCCCTGTCCCCTTCATCCACCTGACATTGTCTCAATGGGACAGCTGTAATCATTCTGCTCTATGCAAACTTCTTCTCCACTGTGTTTATGCATCTCTACTTTCACCATTTTACCGTATAAAATTCCTGCTACTGCACCTATACAGAATGCTTCCAACTGCTTCCCAAGATCTCCAGATCTGTACCCATCTTAAAACTTCACCCAAACACCACCACCAGGTTCATTCTAGTGATAGCACCCATGAAACACAAATATCTTTTAATTAACTTTATAAAAGAGTACAGGACAAGCAGTTTACCATTTTTCTCTCTTTTGGGAAGTTAAGCAGCTGCCTATATACAACTTCTCACCCTGCCCCAACAGGCCCAATACACTGACAAAGAAGTCCACTCTTTTCAGGGATGAAATTCAAGTGTGTGTGATTCATCCTGACATAAAGAAGTCACTGTCTTGGTTTCCTACTTGTCATTTATGTTATTTCCTATAACTTTGCTGTAACAGTAAGAGAGGTATTTTAGAACTGCCCAATCTCAGTTTGGGTTCCTCATCAAGCTAGCCACCTGCTGCTTAGCTATCACAATATGAGCATGTTTATTGTCTGAGCCATCACTAGTTTTATATATTAGAGAATGAACCCCTATACTTTTAGGTGACCATATATTATGTGAATATTTTCTTGTAACATCACACAGGCAAAGGAAAAACCAAAGGACTGGAGTATGTGAAAACTATAAGAAACAATCTCAGTTTGCTCAAGAAATGAGCATAAAAACATGCTCCCAAATTTATATTTTCCTTTCAAAAGAAGGATGTGGTATAAAACTGAAATAAGAAATATCTCCTTAGCAATAACTTATACTGGATATAATTCTGAAATGGAGAAAGTGCATATTCTGTTTTATATGTATTATGATTCCATTCCTTCAATAGAAGACTGAGGTGGGAATTCTTATCTGTTACAGATAAGGAAATGATAACAGAACTCAACATTTCCCTGATCAGCTTCCTGGTCAGGGCACAACTCCACCATGGGCCCCTGTAGCTGAGCGTAGTGTCTTCTTTACTTAGGTCAATAAGAGCTGTTCTGTTTAGAAGAAAAATACACACATTTCACAGGTTAAAAGTCTGACCACAGTTGAAGAAGGTACAACTTAAATTTAAGTGAGAGGAAAGCAAAGAAGTCTCACCTGGTCGTTAGCCATCTCCCCATCATTGAGACACTGACTAGAAGGGGATAGTTCTGCCAGTCAGACAGTGTACGTGGTGTCATGTGAGAACTCCTGCATGGAACTCTGAATTCTATGATGATGATGGTTGACATTTAATTGAGAGGATGAGCATAACTCATACAATCCTAATGCATTGTCAGCAAACAAGCTGCAACTCTGTATTCAATAAACTCTAGGGCACCACCTTGCTACCACACTCTAGAAAGCCATATCTATAAAGTGACAATTCACTCTGCACAATCTGGGAAAAATAGAGCCCCTTTGAAGTAGAATCTAAGATACACTATGACTACCAACTTCAGATCCAGTCATTTATCCCAAACCATTTTTTTATCTATTATATACCAGGCATGGAAATAAGGATCACTGTTTCTTCTATGAATACACTTTCACTCTCGAAGGGAAACTGACAATTACAGGAGAGATAAAAGGAATAACGGAATTTTGCATGAGGGACTACGGAATAAATATACAAAAGATATGTTCCATTAGGCTGAGAGAGGTAGGATAGGTCACAAAAGTCTTATTAGATATGGTAATATTGAAATGGAGTTTTGAAGGATGACTAAGACTTAATTAGGTGGAAGAGAAATGGAGACTTGCAGGGTGGAAGTGGAGAAAGCAAGATGGTTCATATAGAGGAATCACCAAGTAAGAGGTCATTGTGGTGTGGATGGCATGGCATGGAATCTCTGAGGAGTTTCTCCAATAGTAAAGAATATGGACAGTCCTGCAGCCAACGGATGAGTCTTGAAGTAAAAAGTCAGCATGAATTGATGTGCATCTTGCATAAAGAGAAGCAAGTTTGGATTAAAAAAAATGATTAGTTATTCAATTTTAAATTATTTTCTCAAGTATTCAAGGAGATTACTTGAATTATTATTCTCTCCACAGGGATTTAAATTGATCATATCCTCATGAAAGAGAAGTTGATGTCATTTAAAAATGTTGGGGAAGGGCATTCAGGATAGAGGTGGTCTAAAGCCATACTGCTACAGGGAGTCCGGGACTGCCCACTATTGTTAGCCTTTTTTGCTGGAGCAATCTATTTCTAGTTCCTAGATAAGGCTCAATGAATCAAGGACCTACTAACATTCAGTGACAAAACTGCTACTCTCTTCAAGGAAAAATGAGACCACCACACTTATTTCACCAAATAAACTTCACCTAAATGTCTCTCATCCTTAATTTCTTCCTGTACATTTTAGGAACATTGTATTTGATTGTCTTTTAAATATTATTTGTTTAGTGGAGGAAGAAGAAAAAAAGATAAAGGGAGTTTTTAAAATGAAATAAAAATTTATTGGACATAGGATGACCACCATGACTGGGACTGGGGTTCCCCTGGAGTACAGGGCTCTCAGTGTTAAAATTGGAACAGTCCTGGGCAAACAAGGATAATTTGGTCACTCTGTTATTCATTCTTGCCTTTTTGTGTTTAGTGCATTGTAGAAACTCAATGAATTTTGGATGAGTTCATCTTCATCTTTATTTAAGTCGTCACTAACAAACCACTGTATTTTTTCATTTAGTACAGCTCTATGGATATAAAAAGAATTTTTTTTAAAGATTTTATTTATTTGACAGAGAGAAATCACAAGTAGGCAGAGAGGCAGGCAGAGAGAGAGAGGGGAGAAAGCAGGTTCCCTGCGGAGCAGAGAGCCCGACGTGGGGCTCGATCCCAGAACCCTGGGATCATGACCTGAGCCAAAGGCAGAGGCTTTAACCCACTGAGCCACCCAGGCGCCCCTAAAAAGAATTTTTAAATACTGGTATACACAGCCTGAAAGGCATGAAAAGTCTATGCAATTCACAGGGCAAAATCACTATCAGTGGAAATATCTACGACCAAAGTGTCACCCTATCCAACATACCCAACAGAGCCAAGAGGCCCTTAAAACACAGTCCCATCGTTTCTTCTTAGTGCATGTTGCACTATTTGTAAGTCTCATGGCTTTACAATCACAGACTGGAAATTCAACATGTTTAATAAACAGGAGGTCTAAAAAAGTTGTAAATGAATAATTCAATAAAAGATATCATCTCCCCTCTCTTTGGGGAGGTGAAGAGAAGGACGTTCTGGAGTGAAAGTCATTCCAAGAGGCATGAATCAGAGAGGAGCCCATGGCAGAAGAATTCAAAGGTTCTGGTGTATGTTAATGACAAACCCAGGTTCAGCAAAAAGGCAAGTGACTTTTGGAACAACAGTGACAACAAACACCTGTAAAGTCTAAAGTAGGTATGATAAAACCACCACAAGCCTGTTATTATTTATTTATTTATTTATTTAATTTATTAGAGAAAGAGAGACTGCAAGCAGAGGGGGAGAGACAGAGAGACGGGAGGAGAGAGAGAATCTTAAGCAGTTTCCATGCTCAGCATGGAGCAGGCATGAGGTTCAGTCCCACGACCCAGAGATCATGACCTGAGCAGAAATAAGCAATCAGGCAGCTAACCAACTGAGAAACCCAGGTGTCCCCACCGCCAATCTATTATGACAATCTCATTGTTTTTAAGTACTTTTAACTTCTCTCGTTGGTGGGAAATAAAGTTCTTTTAGAGAACAGTCCTTAGGAATGTATCACAATCATCAAAGTACATTTAGTTTCTTCCTATTGTCAGGGATTATATTGGCCTAAAAGAAATTAAAAATAAATAAAATCTAAGTTCCTGAATGAAGGGAGCTCACAGGCTCTCTGGGGCATCAAATAACAAATAAGTACGACAAAATAGGAAAAGAGTTAAAATTCAGGTTTGACCTATAAAGGAAGCAAGGGCTGCTAGGGGGACATTGAGGGAAGCCTCAACGCGATGGTGAGGTTTAGCCTGGACCATGGATGAGTTTTCTGTTATATGTTTAAAAAAAAAAATCAGGACTCCTGGGTGGCTCAATCAGTTAAGCATCTGCCTTCGGCTGAGGTCATGATCACAGGGTCCTGGGATCGAGTCCCGCATCAGGCTCCCTGCTCAGCGGGGAGCCAGCTTCTCCCTCTGCCTGCCACTCATTCCTGCTTGTGCTCTCTGTCTCTCAGAGAGACTTTTTCAAAAGTCTCTAAGGACTTTAATCTCCAACATTTTTGAATGTATACAAAATCAAATGATACCAAGTATAACAACCAATTAACATGCTGCTTTGAAAGAAGGATCTTTTACAAAGATGACAGTTAAGTCTTCTAGGTGAATAAATGCAGCCCCTGATAAATGTGTGATTCCTGTACCTCTACTAACACCGTCCATAGAGTGAGAATGACAGTAAATGATCCTGGTGGTAAGAAAAAAAGAGATCATCACAAAGAGTTGAGGGGATTAGCTGGCCTCCACAGAGAGAAAAGAGAAGCATCAGCCAGAGTGATCACTAAAAATACACATCAGAGTGCGTCGTTCCCTCTTTATAACCTCTGGTTCCTGATTTGTGAAGTTAGTATAACTCCAAACTTTCTCACAGCCTCTGAAGAACCCTACAATCTGGCCTTGCCTACTTCTTTGGTCTTCTAATATACCACTCTTCTTTGCCCCAGAGTCTCCACATCCAGCCACCTGTCTACTCCTCAGACTACAAATCTGATCCAGCTCGGGGCCTTTGCACTTGAGATCCACTCTTCAAGGGAACCTCTGACCCCTTAACTTCTCTCATTCAGCTCTTTAACCTAACTCCCTATAACATCCTTCAGCAGCCAGTCTCTAACTAATGATCGTGACGTATTACCTTGTGACCCTCAGAAAAGATATTATTGGAGATACGATGTTTACAGAGGTAATCAAGTCAAAACGTGGTCATTTCAGTGGGTCTTAATCCCATATAAAGGATGTACACAAAGGGGAAATGCGAACACAGAGACATGTACACATGGGAGAGCAACATGTCAAGACCAAGGTAGACATCAAGGTAATGCTTATACAAGTCAAGAAACAGTAAAGACTTCCAACAAGCCACCAGAAGCTGGGGAAGGGTCATGGAACAGACCCCTCTACCCGCCACAACCCTCAGAAGGAGCCAAACATGCCAACAGCTGGATCTTTGATTTCTAGGCCCTGTGAGATATACATTTCTACGGTTTAAGCCACTCAGTGTGTAGTACTTTGTTAGAGCTGTCCCAGCTAACGAACACAGTGGTCCGACTATTTTTTTTATAACCTTCACCAAGAACTGAAACTATCTTAGGTATTCATTCATTCCTCCACTGGAAAGCCCCAAGAAAACATGAACATTTTGTTTCTCATTTCTGGCTCTACCTTAGAATCCACAGCAGTGACTAACATGTAGAAGCCACTCCATAAATATGAGGGGATGATTGAGAGAAATAGGGAAGCAATCAATGACGATAAAGTAGGGTAGAATGTACATAGACTCACAGACTGGAGAGGATTTTCTGAAGATATATAAAGCAAGATTACTATTCCTCTTAATTTAGTTTCCAAATTATTGTGAGATTTAGCAGTGATAATATTGAACTGGAATACAATTATTTATATTTTTAGAATTAGAACATGCAGACACGTTCTCTAAGCAGAAAAGAGGCAGAACTGAAAAAAAACTAAAGCACTTATCTAGGGTCTCAGAACTGCAATTAAGAGAGCACAGATTTAAATAATAATTTTAAAAAAATAAAAAATAAAAAAAAATAAAAATAAATAATAAAAAAAAAGAGAGCACAGATTTGAGCAGTAAAACCCAAAACTCTTTTGTTTGGGAACAAAAGTTAGGGGTTTTTAAAGGCAATAGGGAGGTGCACCTGGATGGCTCAGTCAGTTAAGCCATTGCCTTCAACTGGGGTCATGATCCCAGGGTGCTGGAATCAAGTCCCACATCGGGATCCCTCCTCAGTGGAGAGCCTGCTTCTCCCTCTTCCTCTGCCCGCCACTCTGCCTGCTTGTGCTCTCTCTCTATCTCTCTCTCAAATAAATAAGTAAAACCTTTAAAATAAATAAACAAACAAATAAAGGCAAGAGAAAATGTCAATATACATTGTTTACAAGGAATTTTGTTTGGCATTGATGGCAGAAAACTAATCGTGCCTACACGTAATTGTCACGCTAACATATTGTTTGCTTAGGCTGACTCTAAGAAAAGCCCAATGCTGTAGCAAGTAACAGATGTTCTTGCAGTCCTTGCAACTGTCACGTGGCCAAGATCCAAAGTTCATGGTTCCACCTGGGAAGGATGTGCATCAAGAATATCTCCTAAGTGCCTCCTGGTCTTTAACATTTTATTTCATTCCATTTTATTTCACCTCCCACAAAAGTTTATTAATCATTATATTTATTTGGGTTCCTGAGTCATGGTGGTTCATAAATGTTCATTTCTAGAAGTTGCTCCTTTTTTGTTTTCTTCTGGTTCTGCTCCTCAGGTCTTCTATTTCTCTTTGTGTAAGTGTTCTCCATTAAAACCTTTTAGAAATGGGACATTCACCTGAAGCTTTCATTGATTCTCATGCATGACACTCCACACAGTATATTTTTAAGTTTGATTCAAGTTAGAATATAAAGAGAAAGTCATCTCTATTGTTGAAAGGAAATTACATTTTGTTGCTGTTTACATTATATAAAAGTATTACAGGCCTCTGATGCCCTTGTCATACTTTCCCACTTGCCATACACACATACCTAGAATAGGCAAAAGGATCACCGTCTCTTACTATTACGGATAAAGGGTCTTCGTTAGTTAAGAGTGACAATAACACTTCCAAAGGCACGAAATATTAAACAATTTCACCTTGGGGAACTACGTAAAAGGGGTCACCCCAGATACCTTACATTGCATGCTCCAGAAAATAAAATATTTTTATACCTGAAAACCTGGCAAAATTCAAAATGTTTTTGTCTTTACATAATTGCCAAAGAGCCTAAAAGATGAGATATCTTTAATTAATATCTACTACATGAAGAGGATTTTAACTCATTGAATTAGTTGCAATTCACCATATTTAATAAAAGGATTTGAGCGCAAGAATAGATTGGAAAGACATTAAGATCTATGCTCTCTGATAGTGATGATGTTTGGACTCAACCACATCACACGGTTGTTTTCGGATGGTTATTTATAGTATCCCCATGTTGAGACCGATGAGAAGTCATTTTTCCATTACCGAAAGATTGACACAATTTAAAAATGCAACTGAATTTATCTGCCTGATTTTAATTATGATGATAAGAGTTCCCTAGGCTGGATTGAAAAACCTTTATTAAGGTAAAAACAGGTCCTTTCCCTTATCTTTTTTGCATTTTAAATGCCTATCTTCTTTCTAACATGGTTGTTAAAATATCCACATTCCCCTCCAATGAGACAAATCCATAAACCCAAACTGGAGCAGAAATTTGTTTTGACGATATGCTCCAACCTCACGGACTTCAATAAGCCTTGCTTTTCTCTGAGTTATGTGTTGTAAAAAGATCCCTCAGAGACAGAAACATTTCACAGAGAAAATGGGTTTACAAAGTTTGTGCCATAAAATCCAACATTAATACTGCAAAATCAGGAATAACGGTTTTGTTAGGGAATTAGCCAATTACAGGAGATGTTCCCTGGTTCATTTACTTCAGTGGGAAGGAGGCAGAGTGACCCTATTTATTGTTAGTGTATCTCAGGGCAGAAGATGCTTTCTTTCTCCCTGCTTAGCTATAATCGAGACTTGTGTTCAAGCGTCTTCGGCTAGTGTACATGTAAGTTGGTTAATTGATTTTTTCCAATTTAATATCATTAATTTGTTGCTTTGCCCTATCTGATCATATTGAAAGGATATTATCTGCTTAATAAAATACTTCATATATTTAAATAAATACAATTTTTGGCATTGTCTAGTTTGCAAGTACGTCCTGGTGAGAAAGAGGATAGCTCCTTTTGGAATCTACAAAAATAACACACAGCCATGAAAAATAAAGGTGCCCAATAGGGGTGATTTCTATAATAATTAACTCTTATTTGAAGAGTTTGTTAGACTAATAAATATATAATATAATTTTCTTCTCCAGAATATTAATTTAATTATCCCTGATGATTTATTAGTGTTTAATTTATATTAAGATCTCTCTCTTTTTTTTTTTCCAAATTTAGAGGGATTTTATTTCATTTTATACAAGCACAGTTTTTGAACTGAGGATCAGGGACAACTTGGGTGGATCAGTTAAGTGTTTGACATTGGCACAGGTTATGACCTGGGGGTCCCGGGATGGAGCTCTGTGTGGGGTTCTGTGCTCAGTGGGGAGAATTTTTGAGGCTTCTCTTTCTCCCTCTCCCTTGCTCCTCCCCCTGCTGGTGCTCTATCTCTGTCTCTCTCTCAAAAAACAAACACAAATAAACAAACAAAAACCAGAAAACAAAAAACTGAAATCAGAGATTAGAAATTTTAAATTTGAATTAGAAATTTTTTTCAGAAGATCGTTAAAAAGTTATGTAGAACACTATGTATTATGAAATCACTTATTTATGTTTTATTTTATAATTGGACATTTGTATCTTTGACCACCTTTACCCATCACTTATTTTAGTTTCAGATAATTACATTTTGTTTGGCTGATCTGAATTTAAGAAGTCCACTTGGTGATTCCATCTATGTCTGTGCTAATGTGTTCTGAAAATCTTGTCTTGATCCCTATGAATAGATGATTTTCCTAATGACAATGTCAGATTATACTGGGAAAACTACTTCCATTAATTTATTTCTCATAGTATCCAAATCTAAGACTACCTGGTATTGTCCTTAATGCAACTTGTAGCAGGGGCTTTTAAGCAAGAGAAGAAACATGAGAACACTTCTGTGCTGAGAAGACTGAATGACTCTGGTTAATGCATTATAATAACGAACAATCCCAGAATAGGAAAAGGCGAATTCCTTTTCTGGGGTCAAATACAAAATGTTGTATGAGTATCCTGACAAGACCTGTAAGTAGAGTATTATTTTCCGAAAATAGCATTGCAAAACCACCTTCTTCAACTTCAAGGGACCTAATCCTTGGTAGAAGAGGGATTTAAAGTTTGAAATGAGAAATATAAGTTATATCCTTGTTCTGTTCATCATTTTTGTATAAATTTTAAAAAGTTGAATAATTGGGGTGCCTGGGTGGCTCATTGAGTTAAAGCCTCTGCCTTTGGTTCAGGTCATGATCTCAGGGTCCTGGGATCGAGCCCCACATCGGGCTTTCTGCTCAGTAGGGAGCTTGCTTTCCTCTCTCTCTCTCTCTCTCTCTCTCTCTGCCTGCCTCTCTGCCTCTCTGTCAAATAAATAATAAATAAAATCTTAAAAAAAAAAAGGTCGAATAATTACTGGAAGCCTTTCTTTCTTGCTTTGTAAAGTTGGAGAAGGACTACTTGCCCCACAGAATCTTTAATAATTAAGTGAACTCTTCCATACATTAAAGGGCTTTCTGTCCAGAATCAAAAAATGGCAAATATGCAATAATAAAATGGGTTCCAATAAACCATAAAAAGAGTGAAACCTCATTCATCTAGTCATTTAAGATCACTTAGTTTCTTATAGGATTTTTTTTAGTATAAAAATATTCAAAAATTCTCTATTTACTTCTACTCCGGATGGATTTTGTTAGCTATTTATTTTTGGTGTAATTTTCGTTGTTAAGTTAGTGATCAAAAGCAGCCTTCCATATCTAAAGTTCATGACAAATCATGGGCTAAAGTTTCATGATGCTGAAGGCCATGTCTATTCTATTAATAGCAGAATGCAATAGATATATAATGAGTCATAGACATTTAATATTCCATGCAGGAGAATGCAAAAAGATGAAATTGATTGTAGTAATACACTTGATGTAACTAATACATCTAAACATTTCCATTTTGATATATAATCAATTTAAAAATTTTATACTTCTTCTTTGTCACACTGCCACATTTCAGGTGCTTGATCGTCACACGTAGCTACCTGCTCGCATAATGAGCAGTGCAGCTTTAGAGCCTAACACACTACCTGGTACAGAGGAAGCAATATATATTGAATAAATACATGAAAATAATGTCCATATTCTTCTATGTATCATATCTATGGCCAATTGCCTTCCATGAAAAAACATCACTCTCATTGCTGTTCAAATGGCTTAGAATCTTCCTGAAAGTAAGGAATAACCAAAAGTTCAAAAGAGCTTATATCACAGTTCAGATGAAGATATTTAATTTAAATTATCTCCTGCCACATGCTTAGAGCCAGAAAAACATTAAATATATACAAAACAAATAATATATACAAAAAGGAAGTGTTTTTACATAAAAAAGGTTAATAAAAATAGATTACTTGTGTAATAATAAAATCATGTAATAATTTTTAAAAGAAGAAACAATTATTTTAACAAATTAACTTAGTAAGATGTTAGAAAGGTATTTCATTAGAAATATCTTTCTTTTAAAACTTAAGTGTCACCAGAAATACCTACACAATAGCCTTGGAAATTCTAAGGCATTTATGTCAGCAGATCTTTATGGTATTTTCTTTTTTTCCTTTTTTTCTTTTTTTTAAATTTATTTATTTGACAGAGAGAGAGAGATCACAAGTAGGCAGAGAGGCAGGCAGAAAGAGAGGGGGAAGCAGGCTCCCCGCTGAGCAGAGAGCCCGATTCGGGGCTCAATCCCAGAACCCTGAGATCATGACCTAAGCTGAAGGCAGAGTCTTTAACCCATTGAGCCACCCAGGCACCCCATTTTCTGGTATTTTGTGGAAACTCTTTAAGTCTATACAAATTTCAAAGATACAAGTAATCAGCAAAAAATAGAACCTCAAGGCCCTCATTTAAGTGTTGATTACCAACAGAGGAAAAAACCATGGAAGGAATGGAAAGTAGTAACCAAATTCATGAGTGAAGGAAAGGATAAGTCCTAAAAGCCTCCACTATCTACCACAAATCTGTGTAATTCAAAGTGAAAAAGTGTTTAGGATACCAAGTGTACTTTGAGAGAGGTATGCCTCGCAAGTTTGCAAAAGAGTGGTCTTTTTCGTTGCAAATTTTTGTCATAAAAATTAAAAGTCCATACACAAATGGAGCAAGACAAAGAGTCAAAGTGACCTTCAAAAGATGATATGGTTCTTAAGCCAGCCAAGCTTTGTAATAATCTCAATAAATATACAGGAACTTAAAGGCAGTTGTCAGTGAGGATGCCTATGAGACCTCTGTTTAAGATTGACTGTCTCTCTACCCAGGCTACAAAATTCCTAGCATAATCATGGATACAAGGAGTTGTGGTCAATTGACTCCAGTTGTTTTAATAATTTTTGTCAGACACAGAACCTTCAATCATATTATATGTCTAATCTTGAGTCCATATTCAAAGGAAACTTCTCTTTAAAACCTGGCTTCCTGGGGCCCATAGGTGGGTTAAGCCTTTGGCTCTTGTTGTGATCCCAGAGTCCTGGAATTAAGCTCCGCATGGGGCTCTCTGCTCAGCGGGGAGCCTACTTCTCTCTCTCCCTCTGCCCTCTCATGATCCCTCTGGCTCACTTTCTCTCCAAATAAATTAAAAAACAAAGCAAAACAAAAACCCCTGGCTTCCCATGTGGGCATACTGTCAGGAAGAAAATATGTCCAGTAGAACTGCACAGAATTCTGGTTTACAGGATCTCTTTACATTGTGTATCAGTCTTTAGACATGGTTAGTGTGAATCTTTACCTATGAGATAAATCCACTATTGAAAAACTGACAAATCACATTTTCATGACCACAGGGTAGGATGACCAAATCACATTTTCATTTCCACAGGGTAGAAAATTTACAGGGTAATCACTGCAACCCCATGAAAACATTTCTAGCAAACTGCCGGACGTTTCCTTGCCAAATAAACTCTGATTTTCTAAAATGGCTTACCATAGTTGTTGAATGTAAACAGGGACACTTCAAAGGAACAAAAATGAAACCTAGTAAAATGGATATTGTTACATTATTAGTACAATGTTGGGGGTTTTGTTTCTTTATTTGTTTTAATGACACCGTGCTCTGAAGTTGTAAGAAAAGAAGAAAGAATAAAGAAAAAAAAAAAAAGAAAGAAAGAATTCAAAAGCCAATCGAAGACCTCTATGAAGTACATAGCAAATAAAGCTTTGAAAAGAGTGGATATTTAGGTAAAACCAATGGCTGTTTAATACAACTTTTCATACATTTAAAGTTATAAAGTTATTTATAAAGAAACCAATATTAAGAAGAAAAGAATGTATCTGCTTTTGATCTCACATTATTAAATTTTAGTATCAATCATTTCTAATACTCTCAACATGTTTTGCTTTATTCTCACTCAAAAATAAAAAATCCAAACTACTAGCTTAACTTTAAATTCTGCATTATAAACCTGGAAGTCTAGTTTGTATTTCCCAAGTAGTACCAAAAAAAAAAAAAAAAAAAAAAGCCTTTCTACCAAAGAAAACATGTGTTTGAAAGCTTGTAATCCAATTGACTCTAAAGCATTCTAAGTGCCTTCCAGGCATGGATCCCTGGCTATGTAATAGATGCAGAGCATCCTCAAGATCACAGCTGATAAAGGATAAGCATGTAATACTCTGTTCTCCTTTGAAAATAATGATATTTCCAGCTGAAGGCTGGGTGAATAGGAGTTTGCTAATGGAAGAACTCCTCTGTAAGTCAGATTTTAAATAACTACACTTTAGAGTCTGACTTGGTTCTTTTTACCCTGTAGAGGAGCCACAAAATCTGACTAAATTTACACAGACTTGCTGATTTTCAGCTTTTCTCTCACTTGGGTAATTCTTATGACCAAATTGCTCCAGGATTTGTGTCACTGAGGAAAGAGAATGGTCTAAGTAACTAAGCAAGGAAGGTAATTTCATTCTGCTCAAACTTCCTCAAGCTATCACGTTTTAAGTGAAACAACCATTACATGCAATCACTGGGTTTTTTTAATTGGTCAACTGCCTACAAGTTATCTTGGGTAGACCAGCAATGCTTAGCGTTCAGAAAACCATTGCATAAATCAGCAACCAGGACATTATGGAATTTAATATTAAAAGTATGTCCTTGATGTTGAAATTCCCTGTCAGATTTCAATTGACATTAGTTGTCACTGTAATAACAACAGCAGAAGAAAAAGCAAGAATAAAATGTTCATGAGATATGACAAACTCTATTTTTTTAAAAAATGGCCTCCACCAATGCCAAGGTCAAGGTACTTTGTCACCAAACTCTGAGAAATCTTGATTCTATGAATGATTTTTAAGTGATCAGGTTAGTAGAAAAAGTATCAGTCTGATTTAGAATGTCCAGTGGTCTCTCTCAGAACCTCATTGTCTTGGCATCCTGTGACACAACTTGGGACCTGAAAACTGGCTTTTCATTAGCTTCCACTGTGTAATAAGTAGACCAAAGTAACAAAGTTTTTTTGCAATCATTTTACAGGATCCCAGGCTGGGAAACTCTTCCATATCCTGGGCTAAGTGTGTCAGGGTAGACTCAGGGCTCTCATAAACCAGGAGAGTCTCAATGAGACATTATAATATTGACACAAAACAGTGATTACTAATGTTTTCATTTACAAAAACTTTATGACCCCAGATGATTTGTGATGTCTCCACTTGGCTAGTTTAGCTGAACTACAAGAAGGGAGTAAAGGGCCAACAGGCATTTTGCCCATGGGCACCCTCTAACAGTCAATGACGCACTGAACTAGTTCCTGCTGTAGAAGGATTTTGCACATGTAGCTAAAGACACTAATCAGTTGACTTTAAACTAAAATTATGTCCGTGGGTTCTATAGTGGCTTGATCTTCCCTTCTGCTTACCCTGTAGGTTTTGGACTTGCTTACCTAGCCCCCGCTATTACATATGCCAATTCCTTATTATCTCTCTACCTACCTACCTACCTACTTATCTACCCATCTATCATAATCTATTATCTTCCTACTTCTCTATCTAATCTCCTGATTCTACATTTTTTTGTTGTTGTTGAACCCTAATATGGATCTCCACATACTAGTTGCTATACTTTTGGTAGATACTAACTGAAAATTGAAAAATTAAATAAAAGCTACTGCGATGCATTCGTATTATTTTAATTCCCAACAAGAGCATGCATTTGAAATGCAACGTATATCTGTTGATTTATTGCACAAAACAATTATTGAATGCCTACCTATTCTATTCTCTGTATTGGGAATATAGCAATAAAAAAACAGTAAAAATGCTGCCTTGATGAAGTTCATAGTAAGTTTTGAGGAAAGAGACTGCCAGAAAACTAAGAAAATAAAGAAGTCAAATAGTAATAAGGGTTAAATGAAAACAAACTTCCTGGAGTAGTTCCATATGCTTTATTTCATAATTATTTTTTATACTATACATCATATTTTATCCATGATTCACTGTGTGTTATATTTCACACTTAAAAAAGAATCATAAGTACTAAATGAGGTTTAGGGGGTATCTGGGTGGCAGGCACAATTTGTTAAGCCTCTGACTCTTGGTTTTGACTGAGGTAAGGATCTGAGGGTCATGAGTTCTGCCCCATGTAGGGTTGTGCCCTCAGTGTGAAGTCTGCTTGAAAATTCTCTCCTTCTGTTTCTCCCCCTGCCCCCATGACCCCAGGTCATGCCTGCTTGTGTGTGCGCTCGCTCGCTCTCTCTCTCTCTCTCTCTCTCTGTCATACAGAAGGAGATTTAGTGGACTAAGGAATGCCAGAGGACCAGGTTGGAGTGACTGTCATCTTATGTTGGCAGGTCAGGGAAATGAGTTTTGAGCAGGGTCACAGATATAATGTTTGGTGGGTCAAAGTCCTTGGTTTGGAGTCCTCAGTTTCTAAGAAAGGTATAAGCACTCTGGGCCCAGTGACGGAACCAAGGTAAAAAGAAGGAGATACACAAGATTCACAGGTCAGGCAGGGCTTAGTGGGGCTTAGTTGCGATTGATAAGCATATTTATTGCATGAGCCTGTTATGGTTTTAAGCATAAAATTTACATTGCACATCACAACCTAACACAATCATAATTTTCTATGTAATGATTTTTCATTATCTCCTATGATGTACCAAGATCCTTTCCTTTTCATTTTAATAATTTGTTTGGGGGACGCCTGGGTGGCTCAGTTGGTTAAGCAGCTGCCTTCGGCTTAGGTCATGATCCCAGCGTCCTGGGATCGAGTCCCACATCGGGCTCCTTGCTCGGCAGGGAGCCTGCTTCTCCCTCTGCCTCTGCCTCTGCCCGCCATTCTGTCTGCCTGTGCTCACTCTCTCCCTCTCTCTCTCTGATAAATAAATAAAATCTTTAAAAATAATAATAATAATTTGTTTGGGTAGGTGTTTATTTATGTTTTGCTTCCCTTCTATTTCATTTTGGAGGATGCTGGTTTCAAAACTAAATTGGTTTCCAAACCTGTTTAATGAATTATAGCTTTAGCCAAAAGTAAATATTGCTTAAAATTTCTTCTGACTTTTATTACAGAAAAACTGAACAGAGATTAATTCAAATGGCATGGAATTGAAAAACTTTTACTAAGCTAAATGTCTATAATTTGAATAAATTGCATTGACTAGACTTAGTAGGCACATGACATTGTTATTTTTTTTTAAACTTGTTTTTTAAATTTCCAAACCTTTACAGAGTAGGGAGTACAAATAAAACTTAGATAAACCTGTCACTTAACATCATAACCACGATATTTTGTCATAGGTTTTATTCACTATCCCCAGGATGAATTCCTTTTAGGGCTGTTTTTATTTGTTTTATTGGTATATCTTAAAGCACTGTCCAGGCACAAAATAACAAAACTCACACAAATATTTCATTATGTGCCTCAAAACAGAAGGAATTATTTTTCATAACTTCAAAGCCATTATCAATACATGAAATAATCAAAATGATTTCCTAATATCATTCAGTGCACCGTTTATATTCAAATTTCCCCAATCATCTAAATACTGTTTTTCAGTTTTTGTTTTTGTTTTTAAATAAGGGTCTAGATAAGGATCGGTCATCATTTTTGATTTGTCTTTTTAATATCTTTTACATTTACTTAATCTAAGACTGCCCTTCCTTTTCAATGCAATTGACTTATTCTAGAAATTAAATCAGCATTCTATAAACCGTCTCCTATACTGGGTTTGACTGATTACATTCTCATGGTGGTATTTAACTTGTTCTTCTAGCCCCTGGTTCCTAGAGACTGAGAGATTAATCTAAAGGCTTGATAAATTAAGATTCCAGTTTATTTATGAAATAATTCATGAGTGCTGCTATATATATAATATTACACTACACTGTGAGGCAAATTTTATCAGCTGTTCAGCTTGCATTATTCTAAAACTGGACATCAGAGTTCAAGTGGTGACAGCCTAATCCCTTTACTATAAAGTTCCCCTTGAAATTTTTACATAATTTTCTTTACCATCGCTAATAACCATTGCTTAAGTCCAATATTTCATTCAGGGTTACAAAATTGTGGCTTTGCTAATTCTACCATTCCTTCTACACCCTTTAGCTGAAATTTCTTCTGTATCAAAGAGTGGTATCCCTACCCCTCCCTAATCCCATTATCCCTACTATGAATATGTGAATTACCCTAAAAAACAGAATAAACAATTAATTTTTTCTCTTTAATTATTAATGTCAGATTAATGGGTAGGTACCCTATCAACTTCCAATACTGACCGGTTAGTTTGATATTTTTTCTCCCTTCTTTTTAAATTTCATAATGAGATCATGAATGTTATATATTTAATGATGTGCTTTAATCAATTACAATCTTAATTTTATTTGATGCTCTTCATTTTTTGACAATTTTTGCCCAGCTTGGAAACCCTTTGAATCTACTTTCGTGTCCTTTAAACATGCTGCCATTTGCCTTTTGAAAAATAGTTAGTTTTATCCCTACCATTCTCTTTCCCAGTCTGTAATGAGTCATTTTCCAAAGATCCATGGTTTATTTTGTTGGGGAGTTCTGTTTAGATACAAACATATGGCCAATGGGGGTGGCCATTGACTCTGGATTTTCATTGCATCTAGGCATTTTAAGAGGACAAACTAAGAAATATTTTTTTAAAGGAAAATATTACAAATTAAGACTAATATTTACTTTTTCTATTTACTATTGCAAGTTTTTTTTTTTAAATTTTTATCTTGTTCTCTTATGATGAAATCTTGGCTCCTTACAATATTACTGTAAATATTTGCTTTGCCTTAAAATACTACATAGTTCTGCTATAATGCTTATTTTTAAAATATCTGTTTGTTCCAATATGATTTATATATTAGGGAACGATCTGAGTTTAAATGTGAATTTCTCACTTCCTTATGCATGATTGCATTTGCAAGAAACACTAGGAAAATGCAAACAACTGCCCCCAGATGAACTGAGCCACATAGAAATACAACAAACAAACAAAAACAAAAATAAAAAAAGCCGACACACATCAAACATTTACCAGATACTTTGGGTCAATGCCTATGTTTTGAGGTCCACTCATCCAGTGCAATATGTTCCTTCCAATTTCAGATAACCATCCATCCCCTACAACTCTCAATAACTCTTCAACATGCAAACTTTGAAAGTCCACTTCCACAAAGGTCAGGTCTTACTCAAAGTTACACACCATATACTGTAGTATTGATTTCCTAACCATTTAACATGACTTATATTTTGCTACTCTTTTTGGTAAGTTCGTATCTTATTTTTAATGCATTATAATTATTTGTAAAATATTTTAGTGTTATGTTCTAACCCCATTTTTCTCTTAAGTTTTGTGTTTTTATTTTGCATAGCACAGTGATTTTAATATATATTGTGTTATAGCACAATTGACTGTAATTGTGATGGTTTTGACATAGCAATACCAGTATTATTACTGACATTGAGACTGATGAATGAAGTTTAAGATCTCTTCACAGGTTTGTAAGAAATATATAAAATTCATTTCTATGAACTCAGTCTGCCCCTCATTACTGTTTTTAGACCTGGATAAGCAGGGCTTCTACCCTGGGACCCACATCTCAGGAAGCACTACAATTGTCTAGAATTGCCTTCTCTAGACCTTGCCTAACTCCCCCTCCAGTAGATGGAACTAGGATCAAGCAATACCATAGTCCCCATTACTCCTTTTCAGGGACTTTGTGAACTTTTACCCTCTTACAGGTTTGTCCATATGCCTCAAAGAACCCTTGAACTCATCTTTATGAAAATGGTCTGGGATACTATAACTGGGTCCAGATTCCAGGAGGACAGCCTGATGGGGAGATTAATCCCTCTGGAGTATTTTCTTTTAGGGGAGGGGAGACTGCACAATACCAGTCTTCCAGAACAGCATTAACAACCAAATTTGGGTAACTCACATTATTTTGTTCTGCAAATGTAATCATATACTCACTTGCATTTACAAAAAGAAACATGCTATTTTTTATGCTTTGTATGGTTTCCTACTCACTTAATGCTAGAGATTGTGACATATTAAAGTATAAAAAACTAATTCAACTCATATGAATAAATAGAATGCTAACTCATTTCTTTTGCAACTGCATGATACTTCTTTGCAGTGTGAAACGACATTTATTTTTTAATTTGTGTTTGGATTGTTTCTAGTCTTTTTGCTATTAAAGTACTATGAGGTATAGTGTTGCATAAATCATTCATTATTTTTTCAAAGTGTGTCTTCAAAATAGTTTTCTTGAAATAAGATACCTCAGCCAAATGAGATGCAATGTAACTAGATATTGCCAAATTCCTCTCCATAGGACTTGGACAATTTTTCTATTCCCACCTGGAATATATGACTTCTTATTTCCCCACAACCTCACCAACAAAGAATTTTGTCAATTTCTGGATTTTTGACAATTGAACAATTGAGAAATGCTCTCAATGAAGATTAATTTGCATCTTTTTTTCAAGCATCAGCAGGAGTACTTTATGTATAATTAACAGTCATTTGTGTTTCTTTTATTTGTTAAATCTCCTATTGCTTTTATTTACTTGTTCTGTTCACCTTGGTGGAATTTTTTCTTTTCCACCTTTAGGATCTTTTTATATATTTGGACTGTTACCCCTTAGCTTGTCATAAAAGTTGCAAATATTATTATTCCTCTTTGTGTTGTTTTTTGACTTTGTTCCTGTTCTTTTCTTCAATCCATGAAAACGTGTTTGTTTGTTTTTAAATAAACTCATCATTGTTTTTATTGTTTCAGAATTTGGAAAACAGGAAGGTTTTTCCAGTGTCAAGTTATAAAATAATTTCACATTAATATTTTCTAAAACAGAAATGGTTTCATGTTTTTTTTCACATTTAGATGCTTGATCCATTTGGTATTTGTTCTGGTACATATCAGGTGAGATACAAATCTGGTTCTAATTTTCCAAACGGTGATCAAGTTGTCTCAACACTATTTATATATTTTTTAATCTTTCTCTGCATCAAGTATTAGTCTCTAAACAAAATGAATCTCCTAAAGATTCCAATTAATTCCATTGGTCTTTCTGTCTATTCATATCCAAATACCTCATGCTTCTGGTTTGTAGATTTTATCATATATTTTCACATATGGTAGGGCTAATCTTCCATCTTATTGCCTATTTTAGAAATCTTCTTACCATCACTTTCTTGCATATTTCATAATCTACTTCTATAGCTCCAGGAATGAAACATCCTGTTAGTATATGTATTAAAATGTACTAAATCAATAATAAAACTTAATATGTTAAATTTCCAAAATAAATTGTGAGAGAACTGACCTCTTCATGATGCTGCCTAACTTTCCAAAAATGAGCCTCATCTTTCCATTTGTTTTTAAAACTCTTTGTTTTTCAGAGAAAAAAATAAAACTACTAATCTCAGGAAGACTACTTAGGGACTCGCTAACAAGTAGGTAAGTTGCTCAAGTACCTACAAACAGAAGTTCAGAATAAAATCAAATAATATAATTTACACATACACTGTCAATAACTCTACTCCAGATACCAAGAATATAACAACATATACCAGTTTTAATAAGAGCTATAATGCCAAAACACAAGGTTTGGAGGAAAGCTGGCTTTAAAAGACTACTGTCCAGAGAGATTTGAATTCTGAGATGAGGATTCTTTTGTCAGAAAGATACACTGAGAAAAGATGAAATTATTCCTCTGAGTTCTATTAGTAAAACTATTTTCTGGCAAAATTGAATTTTAACATGGTTACTAACTGCAGTTTAGTACATCCCATACTTCTGAAAAACATCTGGTAGCATGTATGCTAGAAAAATTTGAAATAAAATTTTTGGAAAAATGACAATATGTCATTAATCTCAGATACTCCAAAGCCCTGCTGGAAACAAAGCAGAGCATATAGCTAAAAAGAAAAAAATAAAAACTTTTTTTTTTACCCCAATAATCAAGAGGGAGTTTTTAAAATTTCCTCCAAATATTTCCCGTGCATGGGAATTTCACCAGTAACTTTAAAGTCTGCTTCTTTTTCTATCTTTCAACCATTGTATTCTCTTTTTTTGCCACTACAATATTCAGCCAAGGCTTTATCAAACTCTCTTGGGAAGGCTGCAGTACAAACATACTTCACAAGAGTACCTGCTTCATTGATAAGTAGAAGCAATAAGGTATGGCAAAACAAAACTAAGCTAAACTAAAATCAGAAAATGCAACACACATGTTCTACTCCCTGCCCTGCCCTTTATTATATGATTTGAACTTGGTTTATTCCCTTCACATTTTTGAGCTACATTTATAAAATGAGAACTACTGCAGTCATCCTACGTACAACAAACAGTGGTGAAAATTAGCTAAGTTCATCCATATCAAAAACTTTGAAATTGGGCTGTGCTATAAAATTTGAAAAATAGTTCACTATTATATATTTATCTCATAATAAAAATTTATGTTTTTGAAATATTAAGAAAATAGCAAAAGTATAGAAAAGAAAATTAAATTCATCTATAATCCCACCAACCAGAGGTAATGATATAATAATTTTTCCACTTACTGACTGCTTAAACTCACACACACACATGCACACACACACGCACACATAGCATATACATTCAAGCATTCATGCTGCTGATATCATACTATACATTCAGAATTCTCTATTTTTAGGTTTTCACTCAACTTCACATTAAAACTTGGCAAAATTATCTGTATATATGTTTACAATGCCATAATTTACTCAGATATGTTTCTAATGTTGGCTACTTATGATGTATCTCATTGATTATTATTTTTTAAATGTCACACTGATCATAAAATATATTATTGTTAAATTGATTTGACCACATTAGAGGGATTCCATTTGTCCTATGACATTAAAGGTACAGAATTACTTTTTGGTTTTCTATATTATAACTGCTTATAGGGTAAATAGCTTTTGAATTAAAACAAAATATTTTTAAAAATGTGCTTCCATTCATTTCCCCCCAAAAGTTGTGAGGTACATATTTTTTATTGAGGCAGAACTTACATGAAATGAAATGTACAGATCACAGATAGACAGTTGGATGAGTTTTAGCTTATATGTAGGTATAATCGCTCTGTCAAAGCATAGAAAATTTTGGGGAACCTGGGTGGCTCAGTCATTAAGTGTCTGCCTTTAGCTCGGGTCATGACCCAGGGCCCTATGATGGAGCCCCACATCAGGCTCCCTTCTCAGCAGGAAGCCTGCTTCTCCCTCTCCCACTCCCCATGCTTGTGTTCCCTCTCTCACTGTGTCTCTCTCTGTCAAATAAATAAATAAAAACTTCAAAAAAAAAAAAAGTAGAAAATTTCACCATCCTAGAAAACCCCATCGAGTATCTTTACAGTTATTCCACCCTCATAGGTGACTACTGTTCTGATTTTTACAACATAGATTTATCTGTTCTTGAAAAAACTTCATATGAATGGAATCATTCAATAGGTGCTTTTTAGTGTCTGGCTTCTTTCACTCAACATAATGTTTCTGAGATTTATCCATATTCTTGAGTGCATCAGTAATTACATCATTTTTATTACTATGAAGAATTCTGCAATATGAATATAAAACAATTTGTTTTCAGTTTGGGCCTATTACAAACAAAACTACTAGATATATTTCTGCGTAAGTCTGTCTGTGGGTATATGTCGGGTTCATACTTAGGAGTTGGTATAGTTGTATAAGAAATCACCAAACTGTTTTCCAAAGTGGTTATACAATTTTACACACCTACCAGCAATTTATAAGTACCTCGTTTGTCACAAAACCTCACTAACATTTGGTTCTATTAATAATTTATTTTCAAGATTTATTTATTTATTTATTTGAGAGAGAGAGAGCACGTACCTGCAAACAGGCAGAGGGGCAGAGGAAGAAGGGGAGAGAGAAAGAGAAACAGACTCTCTCCTGAGCATCGAGCCCAATGTGGGACTCCATTCCAGGACGCTGAGATCATGACCTGAACTGAAACCAAGAGCTGGAGGCTTAACCAACTGAGCCGCCCAAGCACACCTCTGTGAATACTTTTAATGTGGTGTTCCAGTGTCTTTGATATGGTATTTCATTGTGCTTTTAATTTGTATTTCCACAACGACTGATGATGTTGAGCATATTCTCATGTGCTTATTGGCCATTTGTATATTCCCTTGTAGTGTCTATCAAGTATTTTGTCTCCTTTTAGGGTTGTCTTTTTATTTCTGACTTATAGACTTCTCTATATATTTAGGATATAAGTCCATTATTTCTTCAGGTGTTTTTTGGGGGGGTCATGTTCTCTCTTCCTCCTTTTTTTTAATAGGATGCTAATGTATATATACATATATCTGTAAAATTGTGTGATGTTGCTGCACAAAACACTGAGATCCTGCATATTTTTTTCAATATTTCTACCCTTTTTTTGAATTCAATCATTTCTATTAATCTGACCACAAGTATGACTGTCTTTCACATAATTAAATCTGCTGTAAGGTCCATTAATTTATTTTTAATTTCTGATATTATACTATATAATATCCACTTAGTTACTTTTTTCAAAATTCAAAATTTCCATCTCTCCACTAAGACACACACACACACACACACACACACTTTTTTTCCCCCAATTTTATGTTTGATTACCATATAGTAAATTAACATTTTGGTATACTGTTTTACACATTTTGACATATATTAAGATCCACATATCCACCAAAACAATCAGAACACACAACAATTTCATCACCCCCAGAACTTACTTTGCTATCACTCTGTATCCACACCCTTCCCCACCCAAGACTGGCAACCATAGTTTTCTCTTACTAAGATTGTCATGCAAATGGAACCATATAGTTTGTCTATTTGAGATTAATTTCTTTCGGTTAGCATTATATTTTTAATATCATGACATGTAACGATAGTTTGCTCATTTTTACTGCTGAATAGTGTTCCACAGTTTGTCTATGCATTCAACCTCTGAAGAACATTTGAGTTGTTTTCAGATTTGGGCATTTATGAACACCACTGCTATGAACATTTTGTACAGGTTTTGTCCTTAGCCCATCCAGAGCTTTTACTCCAAGATATCATCCTTATTTCTAAGATGTGGGCATTTGGGATCTCAATAAATGCTTAGAATCTTTGGTGATTTCTTACACTTTTGTTGGTCTTGAACTCCATCATCTCCAAGCATTCATGACCTCTTAGCATCTCTGTTCAACTCTTAGTCCTGTAGTAGCATCACCTCACTGGGCCTCTCAAAGCCTTGCTCTATGCATATGTAGTCCAAATACTAGCCAAAGACCAGGTGAAGAATCCCCACTGAGGATTGGTTCTTTTGTCCCTGGCTTTGCTGCTCTGGCCTCTCTAGGACCATATACCCTGAACATCTCATATACTGACATAGCCCCAAACTCAAAACTCTTTCTCAACTCCACTAGACTACTGTTCTTTACTTGAAATTCACAGCATAGTGCTAACCTCCAAAAATGTCCCTAGAAAGAGCATGGGGTAGAATTCACATGTTTTTTTCTCTTTCAAGGATCACAATATTGTGGTCCCTTTTGTTCAATACATGCATACAGTTATATTTTATTCAACTTTACAGTTGCTTACTGTAGGAACACAAGTCATTCCATCATGGTTGGAAGCCATGAGGCGAAGTATTCTTTTTTATACTTTTTTATAGTTAGAAGTCTCTAAGTGGTTATGTGAATAAGTAGTAGAGTTAGAATTTAAACAAGGATCTATGGATCCCACATCTATTTTTTTCTCCATTATATTACAGCCTGTCCTAGTTCTTCCTACTTCTGCCACACCCTACAGCCTAAAACTCATACATTTTACGTAGAGCTATTTACTTATTTTTTTAATATTCTTAATTCCATTTCTCCTATAATATGTGGTAATTACAATACTCTATAGTAGAATTATTATTATTGAAAAGTATAACATCATCACCATTATTGTTAGGAAATTACTTTCTATTTTTTTTATCTTATTTTTAAAATTCTCATTTTGTACCATGCCCTTATCTTTAATCCATGTAGTGCTTCTTATTAGCAGAGCCTAGAAAACTCATATAAAATTCCCAGAAAGCAAGGATAACCAATACACAAAGCTTATTTTAAAACAAACAACCAAATATCAGCCTCCCAGGACATTAAAACACATTCACTTTTTCAGACATAAATAAATTACATTCTATTAAGTAGTAGAGAAAGGGAAAAAAAATCCTTCATCTATTAACAATCATGTGGATCTGTCTGTGAATTTTGACTGTGTTAACACTTAATTTGCTTCCTCCTCCTCAGCTCTTTTAAATGGTCAGCTTTAGAATATTTAAATTCCATATTAATATTATTTTCCAGATCATTAAGCCTTTACACATTCCTATTTTTTGAATGACCATGATTCCTTGGCTATTCAGAGAAACCATTTTCTACTCTGCTTAAACCCCTTTCCGTGGGTCACCTGCTTCTAGCTAGAGCAAGCTATCAACCCTCTAGATCTCCCAGGTTATACCTCAGCCTGTTCTCCGTTGGCTCCCACCCTGAGTGAGTAAATCAAATGTATTTTTTTTTCCCAATGGAGAAGAGGAGAGATAAAGGGACAATTAATATCCATCGATTCTGACTCTGTGCCAGGTTTCCAAGATGAATTTGCCTCTGTAAGTCTTCTCAGGAACACAGTGAAAAAAGTTCATTCCTATGACACTCGAATTCATGCAGCTGGTGCTAAAGCTGAGTTTTAAACCTCTGGCTAACTCTAAACCCAAAGCTCTTTTCAGTAGTGCTTGAGACCACACTCCACACTAAGAGAAAAAAAAAAAAAGCACTTCTTCAATGAAAGTATGTAATTACACCATTTAGCAGAATAATTATGAGTTGTTTCACAGAAAGAACAATCAGCAGTTCTCTTGTGTCTTCATTTTGGAAGCATTACATGTACCTTCAAGCTTCAAAATACGATCAGTTTGTGGAAAACAAGACAGTCTCTTCATTGCTTATCATTTTACAGAAGTTACCTTCATTACTTGGCTTATTTTGGCATTCTGTGTTTCTTCCATTTATTAACCTCATTGTGTTACATCCTGTCTGCTTTTCCAAAAGTTTTGGAATTCTATGTTTCAGCACCATTCCACTGCCCAATCTGTGGTACTCTTTTTTTTTTTTTTAAGTGGGTTTTTTTTTAACATATAATGTATTATTAGCACCAGGGGTACAGTCTGTGAATCACCAGGTTTACACACTTCACAGCACTCACCATAGCACATACCCTCCCCAATGTCCATAACCCTACCACCCTCTCCCTGCCCCCCTTCCCCCGGCAACCCTCTGTTTTGTGAGATTGAGTCTCTTACAGTTTGTCTCCCTCCCGATCCCATCTTGTTTCATTTATTCTTTTCCTACCCCCTGAACCCCCCATGTTGCTTCTCAACTTCCTCATATCAGGGAGATCATATGATAGTTGTCTTTCTCTGACTGACTTATTTCGCTAAGCATAATACCCTCTAGTCAATCTGTGGTACTCTTAAAAATAAGAATCCAGCATCTTGTTAAATCAGTGAACACTTTACATATAAAGTAATCCTACCAATGAGATGTCTCAACTTTCTTCCAAAGAGGTATAACACAAGAAAGGCATTTTCAACTCTAACAAAGTCTCATACAGTGGCCCTAAACATCACAACTACATTTCAGTTAAAGGCTGTATCTAGGGATATATTTGCAGAGAGAACAACAAGAAAACAAACAGACAAACAAAATCCACATTGTTCATGCAATAAGTACTAGAAAGCAAGGAGAGGATTTTAACTCTCTGACTTTAGCTTCTATTATTTGATTAAGAATTTAAATAAAGTAAATGCACATCAACCGTATAAATAGATGACAGGCCACTGTTTTAGTCATGGAATAAGTAACTTCTGATCTAAATTTAAATTTCTGAATACCAAGCTCTTAAAATCATGTGTCATTAAAACATTTACAAACAAAAAATCACAGAACAAGTGGACAGAACAATAAGCTACTAATTAGCAGAATTAAATCTAATTCTAAATGAATTTTGGGAAATAAGTAGATGATAAACTACTTTATTCATGTGGGTTTTTTGCCATGCAGTAGTTCATACCTGCTAAGTTTGCTGTATATAAAGTTTACTTTTGATTTAAACAGTTAACATTTCTCCATTTAAACCAATAATGCAGTGTGTAGCAAAACACTATAAAGTAAAATATAAAAGCAACTTTCTCTTTATAAGATATTGATTTTTAAATAACTAATCAAGGTTTGAGGTTATCCCATGGGAGGACACAAGACAAAAACAAAACTAGGATTAATAAAGCTATACACACAATTTCACTACTTTAAATTTGAGTTTTAAAACAATTAATGAAATGACTCAGGGAACAGCATTAGGAATTTAAGAGATAGCATGACAATAAATGAAGATTTATAGGGTTTTTTTTCAATTTTTCACAAAGGATTCTTTATTTAAATAGAAGTAAAATATTGTGTCTTTGTGTTTAGGAATAAATCTGATCAAATCTAGGTTTAGAGACACTCAAATTTTCTTTGTGATATTTCAAGGTTACTTTGAGGTATGGGAAGCTCTGATGCAGCAAGACAAAGTTCACTCAGACTTATTGACCTTGATAATGGCCAATTTAAACAAGTGAATTCCTGAATGAAGCTATAGCTTATGTTTGGTATTTCATTTAAACTGTAGCTTGAGTAGGAATTGGCATGAAATATTTGATTCCTCAAGGAGTCTTTCTCTTGGACAAGCTGAATGGAGTCTTAGAGGCATAGTTACTTATAAACATAAGGGTAATGGAGAATAAGAAATTAAAGTCAAACTTATATTATGCATAGAACTGTGTGGCACTCAACCCAGAATGTCATCCTTTGAACATCAGAGCACTTAGCCTCTCAGGGGGAAAAAAAAAAAAGTTCCAAAAGGCCCTACAGTATTTGGGAGCATTCAAAACAGTGTAAAAAACAGTGTGATCTGTAGACTCAATGAAGGACTGCATTTGTGGGTGACTTATGTACATTCCTACCCAGGCTCTCTCTGATATTCCATGCTGTTTTTACAAAATGGGCTGCAGGAAGAAAGTCTTTTGATAATCACTTCAGCGGTCAGAGAAAATGGCAAAGCTGTTTGATTCCTCAGTTACAGTGTTTGTGGCTTGGTATCACAGGCTTGCCTCTTCATAAGTATACAGTTCCCAAGATGAGGTATCTATAAGCACAAAAAACTAAATGAAATTATCATAAGGCTTGTTCTTTTGCAAAATACAATTTATATTCATGAAACAGGTCAACGTTTTTTTCTAAACATGTATTAATTTGCCTTAGAAGAAAAGAATAGTCATTGAATTTTTCCAAAATTTACTATGTGCCAAAGGTTTTACATATATTTTTCAAGGATTCATTGATTCATTAAGTGTTTTTCAATTAGCTAACTAGTTTATAATCTCTACAACAAAACTTCAAGATACCTTTGACAAGCATCATCTTTGAGATGTGGAAATCGATTCTCAAAGAAGCCAAATAATTTGCCTAAATCGACAAAGATAAAACCATCAACACCAGTATTCAAATCTAGAATATTTGGTCCTTCTTTTTAAACAACATAAACGTAAGGAATCGCGATGTTTATGAGTGTGGCCTTTTCAGAATATCGCCTTTGGAAGGACTCTTCCATCCTCCCAAGTACGCTCAGTCTGTGATACTATTTTACACCAACACGGGGAAGACTGTAAGAATAAAACAGATTTTGGTACAAATTTGCAGTTTTTGTGACATTTAACACAACATGTCAGCTAGAATGGGATATTCTTTGTAGTTTGTGGAATAGCTCAAAGAAGGACTATGAGAAAGCAAGAAAAAAATCTATAGAAACCTCATATATTTCCAATTAATAATCGATGAGAACTATGTAAGATCATTTCCATTTTTGTCTTTATGACCAGTGAGTTCAGAGCTAAATTTAATCAAGTAAAGTATATATTTCATCCCTGACTTCAATTATAATGACATCTGCCTTATCTAAATAATCTAGAAGCTATTTTCATCTTCATTTTAACTTTGCTCAGTTTTTTTGAAAGTTCTCACAAAATCTTTGACTATTTGTAAAGGTAAATTGGTCTCCTCCTATACTCACAGTAGAAAGAAGGAAAGCCTGAATTCATGATGTTAACAAAGCAATAGACAGAAAATTAGCAGTGAGCTGTATAAAGGGGAACTTGGCAGCTGCAACAATTGGATAGGGAATGGCCTTTAGCTTTGTCTGGAACAGCTGTGGAATGACCACAAGGGGCATGTTAACTTTGTTAACACCCAAACAAAATGTTGAAGCCAGCCACAAAAGAGCATACACAGCATGATTCCATTTACATAAAGTTCTAAAAATGGGGGAAAGCCAGTTGTGTTGCTAGAACTCAGAATGTAGGCTAAATTTACAAGAAGAAAGTGTAGAGAAGAGAAGGGTGATGCAGAGGGACCATGACAAAGGCTTTTGTGTGCTGGTGATAATCTATTTCTTAATCTGGGCAGTGGCTATATTAGTGAGTTTTAGTTGGTCTCGGGATCTTTACTGGTATTCATTGTCTCCTTCAACTACCTTTTGAATTCTTCTCTCCCTCAGAAATCATCTCTGGAGATCCATTAGTGTTTTACATGGTGGTGTGACCCAAACCTTCATTCCTGAGTGCTCTGAGCCCTTGGTAACAATAAACTTCTCAAGCTAAGGTCACTGTACATGTCCATCTCATTCATAATTGGAAAAAAAAATCAAGTAATATCCAAATGGATCACATGCATTCCACTGTGTTCCTTCCTCTCCCCACTGTGTAACAGCAGCCCTCTCTCATTCTATTGATCAGTGTCAATTACCACTGACAAGATTGTGCCTTATCTTCTCACATGTTGGTCACTGGATATTAAGAGTCCAATGTGCCTAGCTATTGTTCAAGGAAACCACTGATATGTTATGGCAAGAATTCTCTCCTTCCTAGGACCAAGACCTTTAACCCTACAGGTTCTAGGATTATAGGGACACAAACAGAATCCCACAGAGGATTCTTAGGGAGAATGGCAAGTGGGGCCAGGCCTGCTTCTACCTCTTGGTTTCTGTTTCATTAACTCTTATTATTTTGTAAACAGTACCATATAGAGTGAGCCAATCCAGGTATTGTGTCCTGAAAAATGGGACCTCATTCTTGAAGAGTACTGGCTCTGAGCTCACACTTTAGCTGTACTTTCAGTAGACCATCTTTCAAGACCATGCTTGAAAGATTAGTATCTTTTGGCTAGTTTTAGATATGAAACAACCAGCATATTCCAGAGTCATGGACTCATTCTTATACCTACTGGTCAGTCCCTTGGTCAGATGTTGTCTTGTATAAGAATCCATGCTTATGGATCAGGCATTCTTTAACTGCCATAAGGTACCATAAGCTTCTGGAAAATGGCCCTGACTAGGACTCAGCAGGCAGGAAACATAAAACAAAACAAAGTAAGTGTTTATCTTTGGCTACTGACTCTTCCAGAACAGAAGAGTCCCATCCATACAGTCTATCTGCCATGAAGAAGCCTGCCAGCCTTCTCGAGGAATAGTGTTTTAGCAACATTAGTCTCTGTGGCAGGTTGATTGGACATCATCTAGGTCCCCCTCAGTAAGTGAGAAACCATGCCACCATATCTGCAACAGGCTACTCCATTTTTTTTTTTTACCATTGTGCTAGTTCTGAGGTGGCTGTTGATGTAGGATCAATACTTACTGAGTGCCTTTTCTCTAATGGATACTTCTGGAGGGCATTTATATATGGTACAAAAATCTTCACACTTTGGACACACTACCATACATTCATTTACATGATCTTACCCAAAACATTGTCTCTGATTCCCAACCCTTTTCCTTCCAGAACTCCAGGCAACTGGCTAGGTTATTTGCCACTGCCCAGAAAGCTGTATACATCCTCATCTCAGGCCATTTTCCTTTCACAAAAATAGATGCCCAGGTGCATCAAAATAGCTTTGCCGATTGGAAAGATCTTTTTCTCTTTACAATGACTCAAGGCCATTTCCAAATATGACCATAATGCAACCACTATCCAATTATGGCTTACATCAAGCTACCAAAATAATCTTTTTTTCTCTATTATAGTTTTCCATGCACATAGAAATCTGTGATAATATTAAATTCATCTCTTCTGGTCTGCTCAACCAGTTGGATATAGAGAAACAACAGATGATTTTTTAAAATGTTCAACAGCATATGAATTTATTATGAATTTGACAATAATTTTTTTTTAACCAGAGGGCCAAGAAATTGCTGGGTTTCACATTGAAAACAACATGATGATGCTGATGGAAGAAATGTTTACAGAATAGACATTAACACCCTGCAGCTGAATGTTTATAGACTGATATAGTCTTGTGTGATATAAATGAACTACTGACCATTATCAGAGAGACAGTTGACTACACTCATTTCCAGCCAAAGACAAACTCCTAACACACAACAGATTTTGTTATCACCTTGCTATGCTCTTATATAACAAGTCCTAGCAGGATAAAACAGCAGCAATCCCCTGATTTAAAACAGATTCTGGAGCAAAAGAATGTCTTTTGCTTAACGTAGCTTATAAGAATCCTAAATTGGATGGACTTTTGTTTGCAGAGAACACAGTTTACTTGTTGGCAACTATACGTAAACTTGATAAACCTTGACAGTGTATGTATTTCTCCCCTGATAAGTTCTATAGCATTCTACAGCATAGTGGTTGCTAAAATTAGCGTCAATGCCAATGAAAATGGAGATATCAATAGAAGCTGAGAGAGCACAGAGTTATCTTTAAGCCAATTTTCCCTCCTTTTCTGAATTGCCAGATCCATGTCTCTTGATTGTCTAAATAAAATAACATGTTTCTTAAGGTATTATGTAGAGCAAAAATATCAGAAATAACAAATAATAAATGGAACAATGATCTCAAATTTTCTTCTGAAAATATTCAGCAAGCATCTTTTATGTAGCAGTGTAAAAGTTTGAATTCATGGGTTTGTTTCAATGAAACTACATTATCACCATTGACAAAATCTTCTGATCTAGGAGATGAAAATCATATGCCTTTTCCTAGTTATTTACTCATGTTGAGAAATTAAAACTTGAGGATCTATTGGGAATAACCCCATCAAAAGTACCTTATGTGAGCAGAGCTAGAAAAAATAAAATCATAGTCTTTGGAAGTGAGCATCCATTCAGTATCACAAAGATGTAGTATAGTACTGCTGCCTGAATAATCTACCACATGGCAGTGAAGAAGGGATTTCTCTGGTTCTGTAAGGCCAAGCTTTGTAAAATCAATGACCCATATTTTTACTAATAAAGTTAAAATCATGTAAAAATAAATAATATTTAGATATAAATCAGATTTATTATTCTGTAACAGTGACACTCAGCTTTGGTTCAATTACTGCCCTAAACACAAGTGTATTTAGTCAAATGTGAGTGCTATGCAAAACACACAAGTTAAATAAAAATAAAGTAAATCCAAGAAGGAGCTTAGAAAGTGACCGAGAGTAGGAAGAGAGGGTGCCATCTTAAGTTGAGTGGTCAGTGTAGGCCTCACAATACCATGCAGATATCTAGGAAAAGAGAAATCTGAGGGAGGAATATCACTGAAGAAAGAAACTAAAAGGTATAATTCCAGGGATAACAAGCAGATCAGTATTACTGGAGTAGGATGAGCAAGGAGTAGAGTGGTAGGGAATGAGGTCAGAGAGAAAAGGGTCAGTAATATAAGCCCTACTGGTCTATATTAAAGACTTAGCAATTTTTCTAGATGAGATGAGAAACCACTGTCTTGTTTTGAGCCAAGCAACAATAGGAATTGATCTGTGTTGTTAAAGGATCACTCTTCTAAATGTCTTGGTTTGAGAGTACACTGTATCAGGTTAGAAGCAGACAAGAAATACAGACAAGCTATGATGGTGGTTTGGGGTACATGGCAGTGGAGAGCACAAAATGAGATATGGCCAGGCTCTGCTATATTCTGAGGGAAAAAGGAGCAATATTTCTACATGTAGAGGATGTGTTGTGTGAAGAAGATAACAATGATGAGTCCAAGTGTTTGTATTTTGTAAGAAGAATGGAGTTGTTATTTACTGAGATGTGAAAGCAAGTTTTGGAGAGAAGATACAGACTTTGTTTTGGGATATTGTAATTTTGAGATACATATTAGACATCCAAGTACAAAGTTGAGAATGTACAGATGAATTTAGAGTCATATTTAGGATGACGATAGTATTGACAGATATTAAGGTATGAAAGATATTTTAGGCCTTCAAACTGGTTAAGACCATCAAGTATAGAGGAAAAAATATCCCATTTCCTTTCATGTACTTTCAATTCCTTGGTTTCTCCCTCCATTTACTTAAAAGAAAAATCCCAATTTGTGGTTAAATTCAATCATTCAGCTATGAGCCTAGGTTTGTATAGCTGAACGTAGTGGAAGAAAAAGCACACAACTTTTAATCAAGGATCACAAAAAATAAGGATGTTTTTTGTCTTGCCTGAAAGTTCTAATGCATCCCATACTCAATTCCCTGAGTATCGCATTGAAATACAAATTACATTTTTATTCTTATATTTTCTCATCTTCAATATGCCTTCTTACTGACTCTCAGATACTATGTTAGTCAAATTATTCCAGAAAAACAGAACTAATAGGAGAGAGAGAGAGAGAGAGAAATAGATAGATGATAGAAGGGTAAGATAGACAGATAAAATAGATTTGTAAATATATATTTATTTACTGTGACAAATTGGCTCACAGGATTGTGGAGGTTAAGTCCCTTGATTTGTCATTTGCAAGCTAGAGACCTAGGTAGTATAATTCAAACCATGTCAGGTCTGAGAACCAGGAAGAACTATGGTTTAAACCCTCATCAGAAGAAGAAATGAGATGTCTCAATCCATGCAGGCAGAAAGCAAAAAGGGCAAATCCCTCCTTCTTCTGCCTTTTATTCTATCCAGGCCCTCAGTGGATAGGATGATGCCCACACACCTTGAGAGGGCAAACTACTGCCCACCAATTCAAATTCCAATCCCATTCAGAAATACCTTCAGACACATGCAGAAATAGTGTTTAATCTGGAGACTCTGGGGCCAGTTAAGTTGTCCCACAAAATTGGCCATCACAGATATTGACCTTGCATCTCATTTGCCTAATAAAATAGAAGCATAAGAAGAGAACACATAATCATGCTTTCTCTAGACCTACCTACCAACTATGCCTGCATTTGTATTCTCAGCTCATCTTCCTTGGACAATGAGTGGAATCCCCCAACCGCTCTTCAGAACTAAAATCCAGAGCCAAGATGGCAGAGAAGTAGCAGGCTGAGACAACATCAGGTAGCAGGAGATCAGCTAGATAGCTTATCAAACCATTCCAAACAACTACAAATCCAACAGGAGATCAAAGAGAAGAAGAGAAGCAATTCTAGAAACAGAAAATCAACCACTTTCTGAAAGGTAGGACCTGAAGAAAAGTGATTCCAATGCAACAGGAAAATAGACCACAGGGGGAGGGGCCAGCTCCCAGCAAGCAGCGGAGCAACAGAGCACAAAATCAGAACTTTTAGAAGTCTCCTCCACTGAGGGACATTACTCCAGAGACTAAACCGGGGTGAAGCCTACACAGGGACAGTGTGATCTCAGATCCTGCAGGGTAACAGGAGGATTGGGGGTGTCTGAGTGTGAGAGAGCTCACAGGTATTAGAGCAGAGAAGCTTGCTAGAGAGACAGAGCTGAGGAGTGAGCTTTCAACTCCGGGTTACCTTAAATTGTGATTCGTGGCAAAGACCACTGCTCCGTGAGTGGGGACCCCACAAGATCCAGGGAGACACATCTGGAAGAACGCAGGGATCTGCGGGGTTTGGAGACTCCAGGCGGGGCTGTGTGCCAGAGACAGAGATGCTTGGGCACAGGCTGAGTGAGCTCAAAGCACAGCGGAGGCCAGGGAGACAGGAGTGATTGAGTGCTTTCCTCTGAAGGCACACTGAGGAGTGGGGCCCCAAGCTCTCGGCTCCTCCAGGCCAGAGACGGGGAGGCCGCCATTTTCATTCCCATGCTCTGGAACTCTATGGAAAGCGTTCAGGGAACAAAAGCTCCTGAAAGCAAACCAGAGTGGATTACTTAGCCTGGCCCCTGGTAAGGGCAATGTAATACCACCTCAGGCAAAGACACTTGAGAATCACTACAACAGGCCCCTCCCCAAGAAGATCAGCAAGAAATCCAGCCAAGACCAAGTTCACTTACCAAGGAGAACAGCTGAATTCCAGAGGAGAAGAAAGCAAAGCCTGGAATTCATGGCTTTCTCCCCATGATTCTTTAGTCTTGCAAAGTTAATTAATATTTTTAATTTTATTTTTTTCTTCTGCTAATTTTTTTTTAACTTTTACCCTTTCCTCTTTTAATGTTTTTTAACTAGTTTATCTTAACAATACCTTCTAAAAAAAATCGTTTTTGAACTTTGCAAGGTTGGTTCAACATCCACAAATCAATCAATGTGATACAATACATTAATAAAAGAAAAAAACAAGAATGATATGATACTCTCAATAGATGCTGAAAAAGCATTTGACAAAGTACAGCATCCTTTCCAGATCAAAACTCTGCAAAGTGTAGAGATAGAGGGTACATACCTCAATATCATCAAAGCCATTTATGAAAAACCCACCACAAATATCATTCTCAATGGAGAAAAACTGAGAGCTCTTCCACTAAGGTCAAGAACATGGCAGGGATGTCCATTATCACCATTGCTATTCAACATAGTACTAGAAATCCTACCGTCAGCAATCAGACAAAAAAAGAAATTAAAGGCATCCAAATCAGCAAAGAAGTCAAACTCTCACTCTTTGCAGATGATATGATACTTTATGTAGAAAACCTAAAAGACTCCACTCCAAATCTTCTAGAATTGTACAGGAATTCAGTAAAGTGTCAGGATATAAAATCAATGCACAGAAATCAGTTGCATTTCTTTACATCAACAACAAGACAGAAGAAAGAGAAATTAAGGAGTCAATCCCATTTACAATTACACCCAAAACCATAAGATACCTAGGAATAAACCTAACCAATGAGGCAAAGAATCTATACTCAGAAAACTCTAAAGTACTCATGAAAGAAATTAAGGAAGACACAAAGAAATGGAAAAATGTTCCATGCTCATGGAGTGGAAGAACAAATATTGTGAAAATGTTTATGCTACCTAAAGCAATCTACACATTTAATGCAATCCCTATCAAAATCCCATCCATTTTTTTCAAAGAAATGGAACAAATAATCCTAAAATTTGTATGGAACCAGAAAAGACCTCAAATAGCCAGAGGAATATTGAAAAAGAAAGCCAAAGTTGGTAGCATCACAATTCCAGACTTCAAGCTCTATTACAAAGCTGTCATCATCAAGACAGCATGGTACTGGCACAAAAACAGCACATAAATCTGGCACATAAATCAATGGAACAGAATAGAAAGCCCATAAATAGACCCTCAACTCTATGGTCAACTAATCTTCAATAAAGCAGGAAAGAATGTCCAATGGAATAAAGACAGTCTCTTCAATAAATGGTGTTGGGAAAATTGGACAGCCACATGTAGAAAAATGAAACTGAACCATTTCCTTACTCCACACATGCAAATAGACTCAAAATGGATGAAGAACCTCAATGTGATAAAGGAATCCATCAAAATCCTTGAGGAGAACAGAGGCAGCAACCTCTTCGACCTCAGCAACATCTTCCTAGGAACATCGCCAAAGGCAAGGGAAGCAAGAGCAAAAATGAACTATTGGGACTTTATCAATCTTGACTTTATCAAGATCAAAAGCTTTTGCACAACAAAGGAAATAGTTAACAAAACCAAAAGACAACTGACAGAATGGGAGAAGATATTTGTAAATGACATATAAGATAAAGGACTAATATCCAAAATCTATGAAGGGCTTATCAAACTTAACACCCAAAGAACAAATAATTCAATCAAGAAATGAACATGAACAGGCATTCCTGCAAAGAAGACATCCAGATGGCCAACAGACACATGAAAAAGTGCTCCACATCACTTGGCATCAGGGAAATACAAATCAAAACCACAATGAGATACCACCTCACACCAGTCAGAATGACTGAAATTAACAAGTCAGGAAATTATAGATGCTGGCAAGGATGCAGAGAAAGGGGAACCCTCCTACACTGTTGGTGGGAATGCAAGCTGGTGCAGCTACTCTGGAAAACAGCATGGAGGTTCCTCAAAAAGTTGAAAATAGAGCTACCCTATGACCCAGCAATTGCACTACTGGGTATTTACCCTAAAGATACAAATGTAATGATCTGAAGGGGCACGTGCACCCAAATGTTTATAGCAGCAATGTCCACAGTAGCCAAACTATGGAAAGAATCTAGATGTCCATCAACAGATAAATGGATAAAGAAGATGTGGTATATATACACAATGGAATACTATGCAGCCATCAAAAGAAATGAAATCTTGCCATTTGCGATGACATGGATGGAACTAGAGGGTATCATGCTTAGTGAAATAAGTCAATCAGAGAAAGACAACTATCATATGATCTCCCTGATATGAGGAAGTGAAGAAGCAACGTGGAGGGTTTGGGGGGTAGGAAAAAAATAAATGAAACAAGATGGGATCAGGAGGGAGACAAACCATAAGAGACTCTTAATCTCACAAAACAAACTAAGGGTTGCAGGGGGAAGGGGGCAGGGAGAGGGTGGTGGGGTTACAGACAGTGGGGAGGGTATGTGCTATGGTGAGTACTGTGAAAGTGTATAAACCTGGCAATTCGCAGACCTGTACCCCTGGGGCTAATAATACATTATATATTAATTTAAAAAAACTAAAAACTAAAATCCATGCTTGCATGTCTACTGAATCACCCTAACCAGCACAACCTTGTAACTATTCCCTATCTAAGCAATAACCACAAATCTCCAGGCTCCAGACTCTGTAGCTACTTTGGAATGGTCCTTAACACTTTAATCGGATGACTCCAAGATTACTTGTCTGTACTTCTTTCCTGATTCCTCATTTCCAATTCTCTCTTTAAGCCATTTCATTCAGACTTCTGTACCTCACCCTCCACTAGATGCTCTCACTCACAGCTCTTCTTGCCAACACCACCAGACTCCCCAGTTGTACAATAACAAGGGTGCATTCTCTTACCTTACTTCACTGTATCTCTCAGCAGTGTTTGACTCTAACTTGCTACCTTCTTTTTGAAACTCCTCTTTCTGTTGGATCCTGGGATACAAAAGAAATTATCTGAGAAGACATAGAGGGATAGATAGATAAAACAACATGCAATTTGTGCTATATTTCAGATTTGCAGGAATAAGGAAGTGACAAATTCCAAAGGCATAAGGAGGAGGGATTACAAATGAGGTATGTTTTTTGCTGGATTTAGAAAAATGAGAATATTGATGTGTTAGCATGAATAACAACAAACACAAAGTATTTACCCTAGGAACATATAAAGCATATACGTATGTATGTATATCCATTATCAGCTATTAGATGATATCAAGCTTACCTTGTAGCTAAATCTTTGTGTTAAAAAAAAGACTATCTTTTCTCTTTCTTTGAAGGTAACAGAGGAAACCTATGGTGATGAACCATAGAATAATTGAATGTTTCCTTGTGCTAAAAAAAAAAGTAGACTACAAAGATTCTATGTGTATGACATTACACTCAGTTGTTCAATGTGAAAAAAATATGAAATGTGAAAAAAATACCTTTTTACCCCAAAACAGAGTATACCTGGAAAACAAGGGCTATATCCTTTTCACCTGTCCATACCCAGGGTAGAAAGTGTTCAATAAATGACAGTTGAGTAAAACTATATTGATTAACACTAACAAGCAATTATATACTTAAAAAAGGTATTATTGTCCCCATTTTGCAATAGGAAAACAAAAATTAGGTAAGCTTCTGAAGGTCACCCAACTAGTGAATAAGTATCTTTCCAGTATGCCTATACTTTAGTTTTAAGTATCCTTTCAGCTATTCATAAAACACCAATATGTATAACTTTTTATCAGTAAACATAAAAACATAACTTCCTTATTGTTTACTTGGGACACTGACTCTCAAGATGAATTAGGGAAAAAAAAATCCTGTGAAGAATTTTATCCGGAGAAGTAGGTTTCAGGCTCAAAGTTGCCAACCGACTTGCATCAGCATAATTCTAAGGCACAAAGTAACCTTTATTAAAATGTTCTTATTTGGGGTAAAAAAAAAATCTCTTTTCATAAAACAAATCAAGGCCAAAATTGAAAACTTCTAAAAACATGAGCTTTACGAGCTAAGCAAACAGAGCAATTCTTTTCATAAATACCTGAACACTGAACAGCAACACCAGTTCCTAATTTTGAAGTTGCTACTCTATTCATTCCCTTTCAAAATTTCCTTTGAAATTATATTAGTATGAAGGGTGATTATTTTGAGTATAAGAAATGAAAGCCAACACAGCCATTAGTATTTGACATTTGGAGACTTGCAGTCACCTAAGATCTCCGTGTAAATATTTATGAGAAAAATGTCCCTGGCTTTATGACATGCACTTTTATTTACCCAATCTCAGCACTGGTTTTGAATTCCCATCTTGAGACAAATCCATTGGCTTCGCCTGAGGTTGCAAGTCTTTTGAACGAGTACATAAATACTGCGCATTATTGCACCCAGTTATCTTTATGAAAATCTTTCAAGTTATTATGGCCTTTGGCTCACTCTTTTATCTCAGATGACAAAACTGAGGCACAAAATGAACAAATACCCAAGTGACAAAACATCCAGATGAAGTTGAGGATTCCTGTCCTCCAGAGGTGAGGCTCACTCAACATGATACATTTCATCAGAGAAATCCATGGAACCAGAAAATAGATTTTTTAAATAAATATATTAAATCACTGAAAAAAAAAATAACCAGGGGCATGCCAGGTTAGCTGGATGTGTGAAGACCATTAAAAACAAAAACTAAAAACCACTTTAATTATCAACCTCAAAATGAAAGAATGTTAATGCCAAAGGAAAACCCCGAGTTTTCCTTTCTACCAATTAGTTGTATATTTCACCTAAATATTTTGCATTTCCCCAACCTAGTGTGTCAGTTGTCTCTTCAAATATTCAAATTCTTTTTCCCCTTAGCACTGATTTATGTATGCTATTCTAAGAAGTTGCAATTACATTCCATTTTTAAAAAGAATTTATATGGGACACCTGGATTTCAGTTCAGCTCATGATCTCAAGGTCCTAGGATGGAGCCCTTTCTCAGGCTTCACATTCAGCAGGGAGTCTGCTTGAAATTCTCACTCCCTCTCTGTTTTCCCCTCTCCCACTCTCAAAAATAAATAATAAATAAATAAATAAATCTTAAAGAATTTCTTTTAAAAAGCAGTAAGTATATAATTTTTTAGAACTTTTTCTTCTGAGTACTTGAGCTCCATATTTCTTCAGAGGAACCATAACTTCTCTTTCTTCACAAGGCTTTAGAATGTCATACACAGTGAATGAAAAGAAAATACTGTAAGTCTTGACTATATAAAAAAGTGGAAATACTGAGACATATAGTTTTAGGAAGCATTTTTGACCATACATCTGTGCTCTGCAACATTCTTAGTAGAAGATTGAGGAGATGAGATCAGTTCTGTCAGTTACATAGGTGGTGTATTTTACAAACCCAAGTCTGTCTCTCCATTTCTGCCATCATTACCTTAGTTCCAGGCTTCCATTTTTTTCTACTTAGATAACTGCAAAGCCATTATGACAAACTGCATTTTCCAAAGATGACTGCAAGATCCCCTATCCCACATATGCTTTTCTAGATCCTTGCTACTTACTAATCAACAGGGACACACCATATCCCCTTTGCTTGAATCTGTGTGGTTATGTGACTTTCTTTTAAGCAACAGAATACTGCAGAAGGAATTCTATGTGGTTTCCAAAGCTGGATCATAAAGTCTAATTCAGCTTCTACTTGTTTGCTGAAACACTCACACCATACTTAAAATCCTAAGCCACCATGATAGAGGTCAAATTACCCTCGGGCAACCATGCTGCAAAGAAGGGGAGCCCTATGCAACAGACAAAAGATAGGTGCTCTAGTGGGCAGTCCTTGTCTTTCCTGGCAGTCCAGAGACTGGCCAAGTGAGCAAACAAACTTTCATATGATCTCATCCCCCTGCCATCGATCCAGCCATGACTCCTGCAGCTTTTTTTGAGGCCAGACATCATGGACCATGAATAAGCTAACCCTGTTGTACTCTTTCTGTATTCCTGACCCACAGAATCCATGAATATTTTAAGCTATTGTGTTTGAGAAAAATTGGTTATGCAGCAATGGCAACTGGAACAGCCTCATAACAGGATACAGGGACTGAATGTTTGTGTTGCCTCAAAATTCTTATGTGAAAAGCCTAACCCCCAATGTGAAGGTATTAGGAGGTAAGACCCTGCAAGAGGTGATTAGGTCATAAAGGCAGAGTCCTCATGAATTCTAAAGTCTCTTTAAAAAGGGACACCAGAGAGCTCTCTCATGCACTTTTCACCATGTGAAGATATAAGGAGAAGTTTGGTAGCCTACAACCTAAAAGAGAGGTCTTGCCAGACCCTGACCATGATGGCATCCTGATCTTAGACCTCAACTCTTTAGAAATGTGAGAAATAAATTTCTGTTGTTTTTAAGACAGCAAGTGCATGGTAATTTGTTATAGTCATGGAAACTCAGGTTCAGAGGTCCTACTTCTGATCTGCTATTACTGTGACTTATTTCCCACAAAGTTGTCGGTATTATCCTTCAAAAATGGAAACTTAACTATGCCTGTATGACTCTCCTTTATCAGCTCCTCATTTTTTGCCACTATAAATTCTTTGTCTTCACCTTCACCTGGGCGCTCAACATGGAGCAATAATCCTTCAGTTCTTCTCTACTCAATGAACTCTCTCATTGCCCTGGAGTTAGTCTAAATATTTATTGTCATCAAGTCACTACTCCCCTATCAGCAAATTATATTGCCATTTATCTCATCAAGAAAGCTAATGACAGGGGCGCCTGGATGGCTCAGTGGGTTAAAGCCTCTGCCTTCGGCTCAGGTCGTGATCCCGGGGTCCTGGGATCAAGCCCCACATTGGTCTCTCTGCTCGGCAAGGAGCCTGCTTCCTCCTCTCTCTCTGCCTGCCTCTCTGCCCACTTGTGATCTTTGTCTGTCAAATAAATAAATAAAATCTTTAAAAGGAAAAAAAAAAAGAAAGAAAGCTAATGACATTTAAGGGAAGATCACTTCAACTGTCAATGCCCTATCCAAATTTAGTTGCATACACACATATCTTTGTTCCTGTCCTGACTCATATAAGTAGTCTCTTTCCTTTGCCCAAAGCAAGTTAATCAATTCTATGCCTTTGATCATATTTCCCACCACTACCTCTGGAAACTTGTTCTGACAGTTATCTACTCTATTACTAAAATTTTCTAACTCTCCTTAATTCTTGGCTCTCTGGCTGAATCTTTAAGAATACGCATATTTCTCTCATCCTTAAAAAAAAAAAGAAAGAAAGAAAGAAGGAGAGAAGGAAAGAAGGAAGAAAGAAAGAAAAAATCCTCCCTCAGAACAATATAGAGAGACTAGAAATAAACCCACATTTATATGGTCAATTAATCTACAACAGAGGACAAAAGATATATAATGGGGAAAAGACAATCTCTTCAACAAATGGTGTTGGGTAAACTGGACAACAACATGCAAAAGAATGAAATTGGACCACTTTCTTACACCAGGCACAAAAATAAATTCAAAATGGACTAAAGATCTAAATGTGAGAACTGAAGCCATAAAAATCCTGAAGAAAACATAGGCAGTTATTTCTCTGACATCAGACATAGCAAAATTTTTCTAGATGTGTATCCTCAGGCAAAGGAAATAAAAGCAAAATCAAAATATTGGGACTACACCAAAATAAAAACTTTCGCACAGTAAAGAAAACAATCAATAAAACAAAAAGGCAACCTTCTGAGTGGGAGAAGATATCTGCAAATGATATATCTGGTAAGGGTATTCTATCCAAAATAAATAAAGAGCTTACACAAATCAACAACCCCCAAAAAACAAATAATCTGCCTTAAAAATAGGCAGAGGAGCTGAGTAACATTTTTACAAAAACTAAATAAAGATAGTAGCCAGACATGTGAAAAAGAAGCTCAACATGAATAATCACCAAAAAAATGCAAATAAAACCACAATGAGATACTACTTTATGGCTACCTAGAATGGCTAAAATAAAAAACATAAGAAATAACAAGTGTGGGTGAGGATGTGGAGGAAATGGAACCCTCATGCACTGCTGGCAAGAATGCAAATTGGTGCAGCCACTGTGGAAAACAATACGGAGGTTCCTCAAAACATTAAATATAAAATTGCTATTTGATCCAGTAATTCCAATATGGGATATTTACCCAAAGAAAATGAAAACACTAATTTGCTTTCTGTTTATTGCAGCATTATTTGTAATAGCCAAGATATGGAAGCAACCCAAGTGTCCATTGATAGATAAATGGGTGAAGAAGATGTTGTATGTATATGCAATGCAATATTACCTAGCCATAAAAAAGAATGAGATCTTACCACTTCCAACAATATGGATGGTTGTAGAGGGTGTAACGTTGAGTGAAATAACTTAGAGAAAGACAAATACCATATGATTCTACTCCTTTGTGAAATTTAAGAGACAAAATAAACAAAAGCAAAAAAAGAGACCAACAAAAAAAGACTCTTAAATACAGAGAACAAACTGGTGGTTGCCAGAGTGAGGTGGGGATAGGCAAAATAAAGGGAATTAAGAGTACACTTATCTTGATGATCACTAAATAATGTATAGAACCTTTCTGAATCATTTTATTGTACACCTGAAACTAATGCAACACAATGTTAATTAGACTTTATTGAAAAAAAAAAGTCCTCCCTAAAAAAAAGAAAGAAAGAAAGAACCACCCCCCCCCCCCCCCCCCCGCTTTAAAACTCTTCTCCCTTCTGGATATTAATCTCTGGTAAACTGTAGAACTTGGCTACAAAATGTTCCCATTATAGTACGGACACCACTTTGCTGTGAGATCTTGACATTATTCTATCCAGAGAAGGAGTCTATCCCTTTACACTTTGAATCTGAATGTCCATGAAAATTGCTTTACCTAATAGAATACTGTCAACATGAGAAAAAGCTCCAGCCAGCATCCAGGTAGGATGGCTCAGTTATTTCTGACATTACAGACATCACAGCCATCCCAGCTGAGTCCCAGTCATGAGGAGAGGCCCAAGTATACAATGCAGATCAGGGATAAACTATCCCAACTGAGCCCAGACCAAATTATTGACCCAAAGAATTGTGAGCAAATAGATTATTATTGTTTCAAGGCAACAAGTGTCACAGTGGTTTGCTATGCAGTAAGTTAACCGATGTAGCAATTCATACTTACAAGTGGGACACCACTGGGACAAAACTCCAATACAGGTAGCATTGGCTTTGAACCAGTTGGCTGGAAAAGTAGCAAGGGAACTATTAACAAAGGTAATGAAAAGACGAAAATAGTGAGAAAACTTCTATAACAGGTTAGAAAATGGTGATCTTTCTTATGGGGTAGAAAAAAGATTGTCAAACCATCATCGATGATAATTTGCAAGAGTGAATATGTACCTAATGATGTGTAGATTTGGATAATAGCAAGCAGAATGCTGAAAGTATCAATTAAGCACTCCTAGTCAAATGTGACCAGAAGGAGAAATGATAAAGGAACTGTTCCAATTCACAAGTTGAATTTTGAGAAAATGCAGAAAAAAACAACCCAGGATGTTTCTCAGTTGGAAAATAAAGCTCATTCTTATAAATCTGGCCCCAAACCAGAAAAAAAGTTCTAAAAGTAAGGTAGAGCCTCAGGCTAAAGATCAGATTGAGGATGTAAGCCTTTGTCAATACCTTATAAGGATTTGAGGTAGTGCATAACAGAACTTCTCATCTCGACAAAGGTCCTCAGAATGTCAGAAATAAGTCAAGCAGAGAGAGCCAATTATCCTATGGTTTCACTTATTTGTGGAGCATAACAAATAGCATGGAGGACAAGGGGCGTTAGAGAGGAGTAGGGAATTTGGGTAAATTGGAAGGGGAGGTGAACCATGAGAGACTATGGACTCTGAAAAACAATCCGAGGGGTTTGAAGTGGTGGGGGGGGGAGGTTGGAGTACCAGGTGGTGGGTATTATAGAGGGCATGGCTTGCATGGAGCCCTGGGTGTGGTGAAAAAATAATGAATAACGTTTTTCTGAAAATAAATAAATTGAAAAAAAACAAAACAAAAAAAGTACAGAGAGAACCATATGCAAAAAATCGTACTTTTTACAATTTTTTACAATGTTGATTATAGTATGATACACCAAAAATCTATAAAGAACTCTGCCAATATGAATAAGGAAAGACTGGGACAGTTAAAAGTGAGTGTCTGAGTCTCCAACTTCCTATGGCTAAGCAACAAAGTGAGAAAGCTGTTCAGCAGCAAACACAGGCCATCTTTTACATAAAAATAAGGACATCTCCAAGGGCAGAATCAAGAACCAAAAGGACAGAGCCAAGAGCATCAGAGAATTATTAGACTAGGTAACCACTCCATGGGAGCAGACTAAAACTTATTCAAGGAATTCCTGCTGTCCTCAGGCTTGCAGAACCTGATAACTTATGCCCTGCCACGCTGCAGAACTTCTATGGTATAGGGACTGCTATCTCTTTCCCATTCCTCCTTTTATAAATGGCAGTGATTACTGTGTTGTATGGGAAGTGGGGAGGGGCAGATAACTCTTAATTCTTGTCCAAAGGGAAATAGCTGGGTCTTATTTTCATCCAGATCTCATCACGTGTTCATGGACTTTGAACTTTAGGCTTGGTGAGAAAATCAGATGACAATTTTTGGGTCCTGAGCATATTTAGCACAAGATAAGAATATGTATAATTTGTGGACATAGAACACTTGATGATGGACTAACAAATGGCCATAAATTTTTCTTGTTCCTGCATGCATGCCTTTTTGCAGGGTAACTCCACCCCTCCTCCCATCAAGACAAAAAGTCTGTGCCTCTGTCCCTTGAATACTGGCTGACCTTGTGTTTTGCTTTGACTATGAGAACATGGCAGAAATAAAACTGAACAAGTTTGAGCATAGATTTCAGAATGTGTCACATAGAACATGCTTCTCTTGCAGTGCTGTCATCTTGTGAACGTGCTTGACTCTCTTGAGAATGAGAGACTCTGTATGAAGTGACAGGTCTATCTGTCCCAAAAGCTCCAGACAAATGAATGAGCTCAGACAATACCACATGAAGAAAAAAAAAAAAAAAAATCCCCTCTGAGCCCAGCTCAAAACGTCAGCCCACAGAACTATGAGTAAATTAAAATTGCTGTTTTAGGCCCCTTTGTTTTGGGATGATTTGTTACACACCAATGGAAAACCAATACAAAGTCTTTTTATCTAATCAGACTACTGTCTTGAAAGTGTCTTGTTTTAAATATATTTCTTTACTTCTCTTTCTCTATGCTTTGTCTAGATAATTGCATCCACTTGCTTGGTTTTCAAAGCCACAATTAATAATATCCTACCCCGATGTCAGAGAACACATACCTCTATCACTTCACTTTGAAAAACCTATTTTTTCTCCTCTGCAATGGGACTCATAATGGTCGTACCTATCACATGCAATTTATTTTGAGAATTAGTTGAACTAATTCATGGAATATACTTTTTTAAATATTTTTATTTTTTTATTATGTTCAATTAACCAACATTAGTTTTGATGCAGGGTTCAATGATTCATTAGTTATATATCACACCCTGTGCTCATCACCATACGAGCCCTCTTTAATACTCATCACCCAGTTACCACATCCCCCTACCCCCTCCCTTCTGAGGAGGGGGTTTATTTCTGGACTCTGTTTATTTCCTGGACTCTGGATTCTTTACAGAGTATACTTTAAAACGTAGCTAGTACATAGTAAACTTGTGTAGTATGTTGCATTGTTCACTAATTATTATCCTTACAACTAACCTCATCCTACTGTTAAATTTCGGATTTTACGATTATCTATAATCAGAACTATTTTTAACTAGTAGAGCAACTAAATTAAAATTTGATACCAGAAATCCCAAAGGTTATTCTAGACTAGGAGATAAATTTTGAAAAAAATGGGGATTTGGGGGTGCCTGGGTGGCTCAGTGGGTTAGGCCTCTGCCTTCAGCTGGGGTCATGATCCCAGGGTCTTGGGATCAAGCCCTGCATCGGGCTCTCTGCCCAACAGGGAGCCTGCTTCTCCCTCTCTATCTGTCTGCCTCTCTGCCTACTTCTGCCTACTTGTGATTTCTCTCTCTGTCAAATGAATAAATAAATAATCTTTAAAAAAAATGGGGATTTTTCAGAAGAATCCTAAATTAGTAACCAGATAACTGCCAGACTGTTAATGATTTATTTCTGCATTGACTTATATCCTAGTCAAAAAAAAAAAAAAAAAAACATTACCCTTGTCAATCTAGAAAGGACTTTAGATAAATCTAGCCTAAATGGGGGAAGCTGATACCCAAAGAGAATACACCATTCATTTGAGAGCACACTGTAATTATTCTCGGTCTTGGAACCCAGACACAACTACCAATTCAGGGCCCTGAGCGCCATACCTCACTGTTCTACTGCATTAAACTCAGTGACCTCATGTGATCATCAGAAGTAGCTCCAAGGCTAAAACATTTTTGCAGAGTGTTCCAGTTCCACTTGAACTGTAAAAAGTTGCAAAGTACATCTCTCACACTCTTACAAAAAGAAAGCAGTCTGGATATCTGAACTCACAATTTTTTGAACCTGCTTGAAGGCTGCGTTCTTCAGGCAAACAGCCAGCTGAAATCTCTGAATAGATGGATCCCAGCAGGGTGAGACAAGATACTTGCTTACCTGAGATGCCAATAAAAATAATTCAGCTGTAGTCATTAGTAAATTGAGAAGGACAAAATGTTGGCTAATGAGAGAATATAGAACTGCTGGGAGTACAGATATAAATGGAATTCCCAGCTACATTCAGACTCTTCTCCATGGACTTCGAAAGGTTTTCACAAACATATTAAACTAGAGACCTGAGAAAGAGTCTCCTGTGGCGTACGCTAGTTGTAGGGAGACAGCCACTATGGGAAAGGAACAGAACACCACCCCCACCCACCCAGTGGCTTCTTTCCTCTGCCCCCTATGGAACAAAAGCCTTGAACTAAAGGCAAAGGGGCAAAAATTGCTGTCTTTTTGGGACAGTATTGAAAACTCATTGTAACAGGAGTAGAAATAGGAAAACAAACAAAAATAGACAAACCTCTCCATACCTGGGAGAGGGTAAGTTGCCCAGAACTACAGTCAGGGAAGGGATGGGAACACTGACCTGATTATATCCCCAAGATCAGGGACACAGTGCCTGCTCAGGACCAAGGATTCATGACAATGGCCAAGAACAGTCCCACCAGTCTTAATGTAAGGCTGACCGGTATCCAGTAACAAGTTGCCCTGACCAATATCCAGTAACAAGTTGGGCTGACCAGTATCTAGCAACAAGTTGGGCTGACCAGTATCTAGCAACAAGTTGAGCTGACCAGCATCCAGTAACAAGATGTATAGGAATACCACTGGAGTGGTGCAAGGCCAGGAGAAGGAGAGAAGCAGAAAGGGGAGGCTCTTTAAGCTGAGGTGAGAGCTGACATGGAGGGAAGCCCACTGGAAGGGACACCGCCTCTTGGAAAACCAGGAAGCACCAGGAAATTTGATGACTGTAATGCCCTGAGGTTAACCATAACAACCAAATATCCCAAATGCTAATTAACTCCTAGCTAAAGTAACTCATACTCCCACGACTGAAGGTCTAGAAGAAGGAAAATCATGTTCATTTCCAGGTATAAAATCCATTTACCACAGTGACTATTATCCTGCACAAGATGTCTCACTGTATACATAGAGAGATTTATTTTCTTTTAAAACTTTCTTTATTTATTTGACAGAGAAAGAGGAAAAAGAGTGCACAGGCAAGGGGAGCAGCAGATGAAGAGGGATAAGCAAGCTTTCCGCTGAGCAGAGAGCCCAATGGGGGGCACCATCCCAGGACCCTGCGATCATGACCTGAGCTGAGGGCAGACACTTAACTGACTGAGTCATCCAGGTCCCTCCGAAAGACAGATTTTTTTATAAGGAATTAGTTAATGCAATTATGAAGGCTGACAAGGCTCAATGTCCACAAGTGGGTCAGCAAGCTGGAGACCAAGGAGAACTGATGCTGTAATTTCAGTCCAAAATCCTACAACCTCAAGACCCAAAAAGAGCTGATGTTTCAGTCCTAGTTTGAAGAAACAACCACAAATTTTCCAAAACTAATAGCAAACACCAAACCCCAGATATAAGAATCTTAGAGAACACCAAGCAATATCAGTACCAGAGGGGGAAAATAAAATACTTAAAAAACAAACAAACAAACAAACCCTCATGTGGATATATCATTCTGACTGCTAAAAACCAAAGGAAAAAATCTTAAAGACAGCCATAGAAAAAAGACATGTTATCCACAGGACAATAAAAATGAGAAATATAAAATGCTTCTTGTCAAAAACTATAGAAGACAATGAAGAGACATTTTTTAAGTGCTAAAGGAAATAAAAGTTTATGCTATAATTCTAAACTTAATGAAAGTACCTTTCAAAAATAAAGGACAAATCAAAACTTTCTCATATAAACAAAATAGAGAAAATTCATTGTCAGGAGATCCATCCTGGGTGGCTCAGTGGGTTGGGCCGCTGCCTTCGGCTCAGGTCATGATCTCAGGGTCCTGGGATCGAGTCCCGCGTCGGGCTCTCTGCTCAGCGGGGAGCCTGCTTCCCTCTCTCTCTCTCTCTCTGCCTGCCTCTCCATCTACTTGTGATTTCTCTCTGTCAAATAAATAAATAAAGTCTTTAAAAAAAAAAAACTGTTAAAGGGAGTTTTTTAAGAACTAATGGCAACATGAGAGACTGTGGGCTCTGAGAAACAAACTGAGGGTTTTGGAGGGGAGGAGGGTGGAGATTGGGAGGACCTGATGGGTATTAAGGAGGGCACGTATTGCATGGAACACTGGGTGTGGTGCATGAACAATGAATCTTGGAACACTGAAAAAATAAAATGATTTTTTTTTAAAAAAGATCTAATGGCAACAGGCAGAAATCTGGATATAAACAAAGAAAGAAAAAGCAATAAGAAATGGAGCAGATGAAGTAAAATTAATTTTCTTTGTTTATCTGAACAGTCTTAAAAGATAACTGACCATTTAAAGCAAAGATGGTAGCAATCATTTTGTATTTACAGCATATAGAAACATAAAACATACAACAATAGCACAAAGAATGAGAGGAAAAAATTTGGACGCCTGGGTGGCTCAGTTGGTTGAGCAGCTGCCTTCGGCTCGGGTCATGATCCCAGCGTCCTGGGATCGAGTCCCACATCGGGCTCCTTGCTCGGCAGGGAGCCTGCTTCTCCCTCTGCCTCTGCCTGCCTCTCTGTCTGCCTGTGCTCGCTCTCTATCCCTCTATCTCTGACAAATAAATAAATAAAATCTTTAAGAAGAAAGAAAAAAAAAATTTGGAATATACAGTTCTAATGATTAACACTACTTGTGAAGTATATAATATCATTTAAACATAGACTCTGGTTAATTAGAGATGTACATTGTAAATCCTAAGGCAACCACTAAAACAATTAATATAATTCAGTGTCCTTTCTATAGTCTTTGATTTTGCTACAATAATAAAGTATTTAAATATCTGAGAATAAATTGATGAGAGAATGCGTATTTTTCTATCAGATATTTACTGTCTTTAGGTATTCTTTATGCGTAGAAACTTAATTATATCTAACTCATGTAAATGCTTCCAATTAATGTCTCTATACCTAATAATTAAGCACTTATTCAGTTATTATCTCAGGGGGATTGTCTTTTTACAAAGACTATAATTTCCTTGATATTAGGAGCTTTGCTTTGCTCTCTAAATCTTAAATCGACCAGAGTTCTCAGCATATGACATGTGTTAAGCCAAGTGTTATTTACAGACAAAAGCCTTGGTGGTAGATGGTGGGTTTTTCTTAACTTTGCTGTCTCCATTCTTGGCGCTGCCTGTTGCTGGCCTCTCAGCACAAGCTACCATAATGCAGTTTCATCTGTCCCTGTGCTATTCATAGTCCACCCTACAGGCAAGTTCAACTTACATTTCTGATCTTAACTGTATCTTGCTTCTCAACCAAGAAGATAAGCTTTTGCTAATGTTATCAGTCCACTTTGTTTCAGTTTGAAGGCCCACCAGAAATCCATAAAGCAAAACAGGATGTCAAGGAATGTTATGGATGTTCTCATATGTAAGTGGGAAGCTCGTTACATCAGATGAGCCTCATAATCTCTTTCACATCTACAGTCCTGTGACTTATTTCTTGAATGTCCATCCAAATGGCCGCCCATGTCATGATGAAAATACCATGGTTGTAACTGAGATAATGAGCTGTTGACAAGGCCTATCCTCATAGATAGGGGACTTGATTGATGGGTGAGTTTTACTTTTTTTTTTTTGGTGGATAGATTCAAATCTCTGTTTCTGATATCGATAGGAGTATGAGGAGTACTCAGTTTCTGAACGTCAGACAGCTTAACTACAATAGATGGAAACATGAATCTGGGAATCAGAGACAGAATAGAGAGTTTGGGTCTAGGTTGATATATTTTATTATCTGACGCTAGAAAGAAACGGTAAGCAGAAACCAAAAAAGGCAGACTAAATTTTTCACTTATCTATTGAATGCAGATAGTGGAACAAATAAATAACAATTTATGAAGGCAATACCATAGAAATATGCAAACTTAAAGACATGATCTTCTCCACCCTGCTGTGAAACCACAAAATGAAAATACATATTTCCAGGGAAGAATAAAGAAGGAAAAAAAAGTGTTTTCTCTTTTTTTTGAGGAAAAAAACCACTATTTTTAAAAAATAATATGTTTATAGGTTAAAGCATTTATCAGCTTCTGATATATTACTTTAATTGTAGTTATTTTAAGACCACAAGTTTCTAAATTACTCACATAAAACAGATCTTGGTAAAACTTTCAAAAAGTTAAAGCCCTTAAAACTCTCAAAATGCATGTTTTTTAAATATATTAATGCTCCATCCTTCTATGAATCTTATTGTGTTTGACATTTTAATGATAATAAGATCAATTTCTGAAACTTGCTTTCTCTTTTACTGTGTATTCCAAGACCATTCTAATGAGTTATGTGAAAGATGAGATAAAAAAGTGTCAAAACCGAGAAAAATTGCATCCTATCGTTATGCCAATTATCAATTCTCTAGCTACTATCTTTGTCACCCCTTTTTATTATCAATATTGCTTTGGCATTTTTTAAGACACATAATATCTTCATAAAAAATAGAATTCTAACATGCACTTCCGCTGTTATATAAAAGTAGAGCGTTCCTATGAAAACTTTCTTATGTCAAAATGGTATAAAGCAGGGAGTATCCCCTGCTTTTCAAAAGTCCGTGTTACACCACCTGGCATTTTTGAAAGTCCCACATTAGTACCTGAAAGAAATCCAAAGAGGATTTTTGTTTTTGTAAAAAAAAAAAAAAAAAAAAAAAAAAAAAGCCATTATGCTGCTAATGTCAGTACAGTTACCCACTCTTCAGTCGCACAACATTATAAAAAAGACTGATTAATAAATTGCTTTCTAATGCCTGGTATAAATCTTAGGATATTTATATGCTTAAACACATACAGAAATACTCTATCGAGCTTCCACAGCTGGCCATTTCCTCACACGCAACCTGTGTGTAGGTAGCTTTGTTGATGCTTGCCTGTACCCTAATTTTTGTTGCTATCAGCATGGATCAAAACCAAAATTTAAATCCCTATAAATTCCTGTGACTAGTAGAATCAAAACAAGAAGTAACAATTGTATCTTCAAGGATCTTCCTGAAATATGTTTTCCCAGAGATCTTCCTTTTATGATGTATATTTCATTCCTATAGGCTCTTTCTTTGGTCATGGTTGTTTAGAAATTAGCTCTAATATTACTGTTACCTCACTGATCAGTAATGTGATTTGGGCCATTAGCAAAATCATCATTGCGGTGTTATTTTTTAGTTCATCTATTCTTCATTAAATGTCTATGATACACTGGGCACTCTGTTAAACAATGTTAATACGATGTTAATCAAATAAGGCATAGTTTCAAATTTCTCACAATTTCTGGTTTTACATGGGATAGGTAGTCAAAAAGATAATAATACTAAGGAAAAAATGTTAGTTTTATGATAGATAATGGAGCATATATCAGCAGGGACCTGATATAGCCTAGGAGATCAAGAAAAAGTTTCTAAGACAATGTGTTTTTAAACTGACATATTAAGAATGAGTAGAATTTAGCTAGGTGAAGGGGAGCAGGGGAAGAAGAAAGTGGTACATTCCTAAGCAATAGAAAAGTGTATGTTAACAGTAACAGGGGCAATGTGAGTTAAGTAAAACTAAAAGGGTAGGGGACATGGAAACAAGAGTCTGTAAGAATGAACCAAGACGAAACCATGTAGGGTAATGTAACTCAAGCTAAAGAGTGTTTTATGTTAAGTAGGAGTACTGAGTGGCTTCTTTCAGAAGGATGATATAATTAAATCTACATTTTCAAAAGATTATCCTCTGTGCATCAATTCTTCATCTGTGAAAGAGCTAATGTGGTCCCTTGTAGCTTTCAAATTCTGTGTGACACAAATTAGAAGTCTTGGCAGATTTGTTCAGCAATCTGTATATTTGAGTAATTGTCATTCCAAAAGACCACAGGCTTGGGTGACAAAATCCATTATCTGAGAATGTCTATGGAGAACTGAGTCTGGGAAAAGATGTGAGATTATCTCCTACTTCCCTTGGGCAAGACAGTGATGGCAGAACAGTGGAGCTATCCAAAACAAATTCTGCACAAAAATCCCAGCCTGTGCTCATTCATGTTTTGGCATTGCATACAGGACATATATGGGTTTTTTTTAACAACAACAACAACAAAAAAAAAAATAGGTCATGATCCTGATATTATAAATGAACATCATCATAATAATAATCATAGTTGAATGCAATCTGCCAGACTTTGTTAATTATTTTTTGATAGTTTCTCATTTGACCTTTGCAACAACTGTATGAGCTGTGCACCCTTATTATTATGCCCAGTTTAAGGATAGGAAACTCACAAATAACAAGTCACTTCTGTTGCCCTAGTTCATACACTGTGAGGTTGAAACAAAATCCACACCTGAACTTTCTTTAGCCCTTTGGAACTTTATGCCCTACTGCATTCCTCACGTGCACACCCCTGTCCCATGTAAGTCAGGTTATGTTTTGTGAGGTGAAGCAGACAGGAGTGCAAAGTTGCCTCTGAAAACATGAGGTCCACTAGGCATTACAAAAATGTAGAGAAGCCACTGTCTACTCTTAAAATGGCTACTCTAATATAGAGTAGCCGCTGTCTACTCTTGTGTCTACTCCTGCTCCCATTTCTGCACCTCAGTGCTCATTAAGAAAGAGCACACTTGTGGGGCTGACTAGTATGCCAAATTTCCAGTAATAAGAGGATTTACAAATAATAAATAACAAACTCAGGGTGCTTGGGTAGCTCAGTTGTTTGAGCATCTGACTCTTGATTTCAGCTCAGGTCATGATCTCAGGATCTTGAGACTGAGCCACTCACTGGGCTTTGCACTGGGCAGAGAGCCTGTTTAAGATTCTCTCTCTCTCTCTCTGTCCCTCTTCTCTGTGCCTCACTCCCCAGGGCTCTCGAAAGAAAGAAAGAAAGAGAGAAAGAAAGAAAGAGAGAGAGAGAGAAAGAAAGAAAGAAAGAAAGAAAGAAAGAAAGAAAGAAAGAAAGAAAGAAAGAAAGGAAGAAAGAAAAGAGAAGGGAAAGGAAAGGAAAAGACTATTTGCCATAAGATTCAGAATTTTATCCACCTAAGTAATTTTCTTTTTTTCTGGAAGGAATTTCTCTTTCTTCTTCCAGAGGCTGAAGCAATTTGTATCATCTCAGGATTCCCCGCAGGTGACAGGGTGGCATCCTAGTAAAAAGATGGTGAGGAGAAAAAGAAATGCTCATTAAGAGAAAATTTTGTTACACGTGTCACACACATGCTTTCACTTCCACACAGAGCATCGTTAAAGTCTGAACAAGGATACTTTGCCTGCCTTATCTTGGCTTTTCCTCATCCATCCCTGCATCTCCAAAAGCACCAGGAGGTGAGAAAGTAGAGATTTCACAAGCACTTTAGCATGAATTAACTCACTGTCACTTAGAGGTAAAGAAATACATATATATACAATTTTGATAAGCGGAGAGAAAAACGAAGACAAGGTAGAAAATTAGGGCAGTGAGAGCCAGAATTCTAGAGTGAATGAAATGCTTGGCTTTGGGTATCACAGCAGCCCCATTTCTGAACCTTTCTTTTCTCGTTTACAAGTTGGGAAAAATAACAGTACCATCTCACTGACAGTTTTCAGGACTAAATGAATACTAGATAAAAAACAGTTAAGATAGTACTGATAATACTATTATTATACAATAATGTATTTTATATATAATATCTTAAAATATTTAATATGCATTTTATTATAGAGAAGATAAAATTATAAAATTACAAAATTTTTATAAAATTCCTATTACAAAAGTAGTTGTCTAAATTAAGTAGAAAAGTATTATGCTACAAGATTTCTCTGAAGTTGGAACATAATTAATAATTATCATAATGCCTTGCACTCACTTCTTCTTTACTCGATAAAACACTCACAGTTTAAACCTTGATTTAATTAGAATTATGATAAAAATTAACCTGCAAAGTGCATAAAATAATATATTGTATGTAGTAAGTGCTTAATAAAAGTGAACTATTGAAAGATGATGTAGAGCTGAGTGGGGGGGTGTCTAGAATCACACTATTGGTTCTGCTACTTGGTGGATGGATGACTTTGGTAAGTACTTAATCTCTCTGTTTCCTCAACTCTGCACTGGACAAAAATAGTAACAGTGTGCTCAAAAGGTTGTTTTGAGGATTAAGTCTGTTCCTATATGTAACTAATTTTATAATTGCATGTAGTCTAGCATATTATAATATCCAATATATTATAATCACTAAGTAAAAAAAGAAAGAAAGCCACCTTGTAAATTATCAAAACCAGGCTTAAATCTAAGTCTTCAGTGCTCAGTCTAGTGCTTTCCAAAGCTACAAATAAAAAAAATCTCACTTTGTTATTTTTCCTACTCCCAACTCTCTATTAAGACAAAGAGGAAATAGCAGGGAATTAAGACCACAGACATGTTTAGAAGGGTAAATCCAAAGTGTCATTTCACCGCATCCGATTCTCTCCTCATTGCCCACCAGCGGCTGCTTGCTTACCCATGCACATTCTTCCCGAACGCTCTACCTCACACACAGAGTGGGAAACAATGCCAATTTGCTTGGCAGAAGGGTCCTCAGAGCCCTTCACTGCATGTACAATATGCTACCTAACTTTCATGAAGGATCAAGCCAATCCAATTTTCTTTTCCTATTTGTTTAAACCAAGTTAGCTCAAATACTTGACTGTGAGCTTTTATTTTGAAAAAAATAAATTATAAAACAAAATTCCCACAAACAATACTCTTTGGAGTTCAAGTGCTTAAAAATACATCTCTGTTGGTCTTTTCATTTTCAGTTCCTCTGGCAACCAGTGAACCGTAAGGGTTCTCCAAATTCCTCAGTCCTGTTGCTCTGAGGGTTTGATTGGTCATTTTAAAGATCTTAAGAAAACAAAGGCTTGTAGGTTTGATATGCATTTCAATTAAGGAAATTTTCAGAAATAATACTGCAAACATTTATACTCATTAAGGTACTTATTGTTCCATCATTGAAGCATTTAAGCAGACCCCAGGCTACCACTTCGTAAGAATGCAGGGAATCTGGCGGGCATGACTGCTCCACCTGCCCAGTACTCCTGCCCATTTCTTCTGTAAGATGCTTTCCCACACTCCCAGCAGCTTTCCAATGGAAGCATTCATGTTCTTAATTGACTCTGGATCTCCGGATGCAGATTATTGGTCTAGTAGGAAAAGTAAGTCAAAAGGGACCATCAGGGACTTTTCCAGATACTTTTCAAACCAAATGAGAGAACATAATTGTATAGAGCTGAAGATCTGGAGCTGTCAAGCCAGATTCCCTGTGTTCATATCAATTCCTCCCTCACAAGTTGAAAGTAATCCGAGAGGTGAGCACAGAGGATTTTTAGGGCAGTGAAAATACTCTCTATGCCACTGTATTGGTGAATATATACATCATTATACATTTGTCCAAACCCATAGAATGACAGGACACCAAGAGTGAAATATAATGTAAATTTATGAATTTTGAGTGATTATGATGTGTCAATGTCTGTTCATCAGTGGTTAATAAGCATACCATGGTAGTAGGGGATGTTGATGATTGGAAACGCTACGCATGTGTGGGGGCAGGAGCCATATGGTAATCACTGTACATTCCCCTCAATTTTGCTGTTAACATGAAACTGCTTTAAAAACATAAAGTCTTATTTTTTTTAAAAAATGTTAAAAAATAACATTAATATGGGATTATTATCATTCAACACCTCATTGGTCATGAATTTGTAGAGAGAATATTTAAGTGATGAGGAGGGAGGTTTCCTGATCCTTCAAGGCTCTTTATTTTTTCATTTTGTATTTATTTGAGAAAAAGAGAGAGAGAGAAAGAAACCAAGCACAAGTCAGGGGCGGAGCAGAGAGAAAGGGAGAACAGACTCCTTGCGAGCAGGAAGCCCAATGTAGGTAGGGCTCAATCCCAGGACTCTGGGATCATGACCAGAGCTGAAGGTAGATGCTTAATTGGTGCACCCCAATAGATGTCCTCATCTAGAGTCCATTCTCTATCAGTCTCTGGGTCTTACACGCCATTTCAGGCAGTATTAGCCTTATTAGCCTTTCATTTCATTTTGTTTATTTTTCTTTTCTGGAGAATGCAACAAAAAATTATTTAAAGTTAAAAGCAACAGGGAAACTTGGTTTGTTGATCCTTAACAGTTTTACTCTACTTTATTAAAGTAACAGCTTAATAAATGGTCCTTAAGTTTATCTATCTATCTATTTATATCATCTAACTATATATCATCTAACACCTATTTATCAAGTGGAGTAATTGCTCCCAGATTAGGGGCACCTGGGTGGCTCAGTCAAATGTTTATCTGCCTTCAGCTCAGGTCATGGTTCCAGGGTCCTGGGATTGAGCCCTGCTTCAGGCTCCTTGCTCAGCAAGGAGTCTGCTTCTCCCTCAGCCTCTGCCCCTCCTCCCTGCTTGTGCACTCTCTCTCTCTCAAATAAAAAAATAAAATTTTGAAAAAAAATTGCTTCCAAGATAAGAGAGAAATGGATTTAGTTAGATGCCAAGCAGTGAGTATAAAACTAGGGTGACCAAGGTAAGTTCATGGACTTCCTCATGGAGGGATATTTTAGCATAGGTAGAGCTGAAACTTGTAAGAATTTATATTAACTAGAAAGGAAATGAATAAAGTGCATTAGTTGAGAATAGATTTACCTAACTTTTTAAAAATTTTCTTAGGGTTGTAACTTGATCTTTGTGTGTAAACAATCACTGGCTAATAGATAAAATTACCTAGAGTTTTTCAAATGTCCATAAACCTATATTAGCATGATGAAAATAAGGAGGAACTGAGTTTAAAAGATAAAAACTCAAAATCTCCTGCTACCAAAGCTATCGTGTGACCTTGAGCAAATCTCGTAGCATGTGTAAGCCCATTTTACTAGACTCTATAAGAAGCCAACACTTTTATTATAATTTTTTTATGAAAGCTAAGCAAGAAAATATACAAAAAAAAAAAAACCCTACAAAGTACCTATGCAAAAAAAGATAACCTCTATACTCTGTTTCATAGTTACGGATGCTGCCTAATGTATCTTTAGGACTTGAACACCTAATATAATGTTCTCCATTTCCCAGTAAGTAAAGTCTAAATTTTGTGATACTATGTTTTAAAAGGTCATGACCACCTAGCTCTTGCTTATATCTCTTGCCATATCATACTGTCTAGTTGTAGTGATTGTGCCCTTTTGAGTTCATGAATTATTCTTCTAATAAATTGGGATCCTTCCACATGTTCTGCTCTGTCACAGGAACTCTCCTTCCTTCTGTTCTTCTGGTTATACTCAACCCTCAGGCTTATTCTTTATACCATTTCTTCCAGAACACCTTCCATGATATCCCACAGATAGGGCTGGGTGCTTCTCTTATGTGCTCTTGTGACACTGTGTATGTATTTGTTAACTGTACTTATAGAGTGCCCTCTAATTACCTGTTTTCCCTATTCATTTACAAACTCTTTGAGGAGGAAACCTCTGTATCATTCAGCTTTGCATGCTTTAACTAACAAAAAGTCATAGTGTAGCTGCTCAAAAGATAGTTGTAGAATGAATTCTGGTGTATTGTAATTAAAACTTTAAAAAGTGAAAGAATGTCTCATTTTAACTTATAGTGACCTGGTATTATTCAGGACCAAGTTTTTAACAAGTTTAAATGACTGGAGGATGTTTAGTCCTCTTAAAAGTTTGAATCTGAGTCAAGATGTGACTTTTAAAATGTGATTTCTTGTCAATGTTATGACTACATTTGTAATATGACATTAAACTCAAAGTTTCTACTGCAAAGCCAAAATACAGCACATATCAGATATCTCTAAGAGCATAAGACAGATTTCTTCTCCCAGAGAAATCTTTAAAGCCACTATTTGTGAACTAGTTGCAAGTCTCTTGGATCCATCTCTCATTATTGAGTATATTGAAGAGGCACAGAGTAATCTGTGAAGAGGGTTCCTTGGCAGAGAACCAATGGAGGACTTAGTCCTTGCTGAGTGTTCTCTCTCTCTCTCTCTCACACTCTCTCTCTCTTTCACAATCTCTGTCATGCATACACTCATACCCAGCACCTGAGGGAGGGGTGGGGGGGGGCTCAACTTTCTTCCTCTCAAACCTAAAATTGAAGGGCTTCAGTGGGACCTCTCATAAAATATAGTATTTGTATTAAGTTTAGAAAGCAGAGCAGATATGTCTGATCCACTTGTGAGACATTCAGAAGACTATAAAGATGATCCAGAAGATGCTTAGTGAAAGAGAAATGAGTTGGGCTGGTAATCCTGCACTCCCTGAGTTTTCAAGGTAAAGAACATGGAGCACCCATCATTTTTTCTCCCCCACACTTCAACCTTCATTTCAGGGTGAGGCAAGAGAGAAGAGAGGAAAAGTAAAAAGCCAACCATATTCCCTTACACAAAGACAGGTGTTCTGCATCTGCTTCAAAACCCAACATGAACATATTTTATAAAACAATATGAAAGCAACAGCCTGCCAGAAGAAAAGATAGCTGATTTAAAAGTATGAGAAAGAGATTTATAAAGCAAATAGGACACAAAAAAAATCAAAAATACATTTTAAATCTTTATTCTTTTATTTAGCTGTTTTTAATGGAATTCCATCCTATGGACAGAAAAGAAGTCTTTAATTCTACCTTCAGTTGATAAACATATCTCAGAACTTAGACATGGACTACCAAGCTCCACTGCATCTTTGCAGGAATAATCATTGATGAAATGGTGTGAGCACCATATGGCAATGCTAGATTATCCCTCATCCCAAAGGGAGTTAAAAAATGTAAATGATACTCAGCAGCAACACAATCAAGTACTCCAATTAAATCATTTTTATTCAATTCACTGAGAAAAGTATAATTTTATCCAATTACTAAGAAGGAAAAAAATAACTCAAACTATATACTTCCTAAGACAACTGACTCCAGACACATGGCAAATATGGAAGTCAAGTTGATGGACAAGGAAGAGTAGCTCCCATGAGAATAAAGGAATAGGAATTGGTGATACAAAGGTGTAGACACAGATGGGATCATTGCACTTTGGGTCATCACATCACACATGTAACATCAGAGGAAATAACAGCTTTATTTTACAGGTAAGGAAATTATGGCCCAGGAAGAAAAATTAATTTACTCATAGGTCAAATAACATGTGTCAAAATGGACTCACACTTATATTTTGATTATAAATATAGAAGCCATTCCTCTCCATTTCTTTGAGCCTTATTTTTTTTAAGATTTATTTATCTATTTGAGAGACAGAGAAAGAGAGAGGTGTGGAGGGAGGGGAGAGGGAGAGAGAGAGAATCTTGAGCAGACTCCCCACGGAGCATGTGGCCCTATGTGGGTCTCCTTGTGGAGCTCGATCTCATGACCCTGAGACCATGACTCGAGCTGAAACCAAGAATCTCACACTTAACCTATTGAGCCACCCAGGCACCCCAATGAACCTGCCTTCTAATGTTAGCACCAGTGTGATGTTCTTAGAGGACATCAGTAATGTTCTTAGAGAAGAGCATTAAAAATAAAACTGTAGGGGAAGAGTCCTAAAGGACAAGAGAGTACAAAGATCAATACTCATGAATAAATAGGAACAAAAATGTCCCCACTGTGAAAGATTCAGCATCTGCAGGCCATAAATTTCAAGAGTATGAGAATAAGGAAATAACCAATAAAAGAATATAATCCCCTTAATACATGGTTCAAGAAGTCTTCATTAGGCATGAGGGATTAGAGGTTGGGAAAAAGCCTATTAAAATCTTTGAGCTAACTTGAAAGATGTAATGTTCTAAACATAAGGAATTACTATAATTTCTTCTTTTTCTATAGAATCTAAGAGCTGTGGTTTATTAGTTTGATATTCATTATAAGAATGAAAAAGAAATGACCACTTTTCCTCCCTCATGAGGTGTTTGCTACAGGGAGAAAGAATCCTAACCCTTTCTAACTCACTTTATATGGCCCTCCCTTCCTATTCACTTTGCTGCTAGAGACCATTAGGGCTAGCTGTGTGCGGCAGTGATAATGGAAATAGATGGTGAACAATTTGAGGGATATGACAACTGGGTGAGACTTCACACCCCAGATTCTATACTGACGTGTTAGCAAGAAAAAGATCTGACCCAGAGGAGAGGATTTCAAGAGGCACCTCCTGCCTTGGCTCTGTCTCTCAGAGATAAACAGGGCATGAGGTCAGGAATTCTGTCAAAGGGTTAGCACTCCTAGACTAGCTGAGGTAGGGTTCTAAGAACCTCTCCATATACAACCTTTATATGAGACACTATCCGAAAGTTCTCATTGACTATGTTAGGTTAGGTTAACACTCTTGGAACATTAGGAGGAAAAAGAAATTGCAACTGGTTGCAGAACGCAAGTTAAGAATGCTTGCTGGCTTAATTTTGCAGACTATTCCTCTCTGCTTCATGGAGTAAGACTTCAAACCACTAAGAAACACTGTGAGTCGCCCATAGATTTACAGCCTGTTTTGGATCATGTAAGCACTTCTCAGGAAAGAATGATGCCCTTACATGTGAAGAAATTGCAATGGAATCAATAAAATATTCCACTGAACTGTATGACATGGGGTGAGTCAACCAACAGCAAGGCCCTGAACTCTTCAGTGGGACAAAGTAAGGGTGATGAACATCAGGGTAAAAGGGTAAAAGGTCACAGTCCAAAGTGTAAAGCAGATCAGACAAGAGGTGAAAGTCATGCTTGTCGTGGCCATGTTTCTGTGTGTGTGTGTGTGTGTGTGTGTGTGTGTGAGAGAGAGAGAGAGAGAGAGAGAGAGCGAGAGAGAGAGAGAAGAAACCCAAACAGGTTACATTTAAGTAGTTAAGAATCATCACCAAATAATTACCTTCCATGTAGCTAATACCATTAGGATGTCAAATCTGAAGCATGAGCAATATGGAGACAACTCCTGAAATACACTCAAGACCCAGTTTCTGTGGATCCCCGGTGAATGCCTGTACTGTATGCATAGAGGTTTCTGTGATTTGTCCTACATAACCCACTGTCCAGAACTGCAGGTAGGAAGGCAGGGTAAAGCATGTTTTTTGTGAGACTCGTGCTGCATGAGTAACCTCAGGAGCCTGGTTGGTAGATATTAGCTGGCCTCCAGGTCAGAACTGGCCCTTCTGGTCTGGATGCCAAGAGCTAAAAAATTTGCATTGCATCCCTTCTGGCTCCACTGGACATAATAACATGGAATGCAGCTTGCTCCAAATAGCATGTAGGCAAACACATGTTTAACTTCCTCACTTCGGACCCCATCATCTGTCCTATAACTATGGCCCTGATGGGGATGGTCAGTTGGAAGTCCCACCTGAGGGGAGGTTGCTCTGTTCATCCAGGTCTCTCCATTGGGAACCCAGCTTGGCTGTCTCCATGGGGCTTCCCCATCTAATGAAGTTGGATGTTGTAAGTACACAATTTGATGTAACTTTTTCTTATTCTCCTTTACTGCTTACTATTGCCTTCATCTATGCACAGATCTCCCTCTTCTTCTACTTCCATTAGGTATTTACTTTATAATAAAACTAAAGTGTTTTTTCCCCTTCAAAACTAAAAACATGGCTGTTGTGAATTGTTTCTTTAGAACAATACTCAAACACATAATGTAGATAACAATTACAGATTAATCTGGTTTGACACAAGCGGTAAAATCTATTTGCCCTGCTTCTCTTTTTCATCATGTCTGTATATGATATAAAAGGATATTGAACTATTTTTCAAGGCAAAATTGACATGAAATAATATAAGGAAAGGTGAGTAATGAAATGACACTTCACAGGGAGACTAGTGGTTTAAGTCCATTTCTGCCTATAGAGCCTTGGGCTCTATAAAATCAATAACATACTGATGCTTGCTTGCTCTACCTACTTCAGTGTGTTTTTTAAGAATATTCTGGAAGCAATAGGCCAGGTAGATTGCATGGAAGGCCAAGGGGCTTGGTAAGGTACTCTAGCAATGATAGGACCTATGGTATAAGAGTCTGGCTCAGGGCTCGAAAAATGTAAGTAGAAAAGGACCTTATAGTAGAGTGATAGTTTTTTTTTTAAATGTTTTACTTTTAATTATGAAATAATGAAAACATACAGAAAAATATGAAAAAGAATATAACCAACACCTGTGTGTGTGCTGACAAGAGAAATTAAAATATCAAAATTGTGCCATGCTTGTTTAAGAGTTCTTATGGAAAGGATTGGAGAGAAAGAAGGAGAGAGAGAAAAGATAAAAAGAACAGAGAACATTCCACCTACAAGAAAATATGTCTCATTATTCTTCATTTTCTCTTTAGACATCACCACTTTCCTCTCATTCAAATGTATTATTTCCCTGGATTTTTTTAACTATATTCATGGATAAATGATATCATACTCTACCTTTTAGTTACTTCCTTTTTTATCCAATATTATGTTCTAATGTTTTTTAATGCATGTAAATATCTGAACTATTTTTAAATGTCTTTTTAATGTCTTCCATTATGTGAATTTAACATTACCCTTCTGTGTGACATTTACATTGTTTCCACATTAAGATTGCCATAGTATGCATCCTTCTACATGGAACTTATGAGAAGGCAAGCCATTCTCCAGGGTAGAACTTCATGTACTACTGTTAGCTAAAAAGAGCATGCCTTTTCTATTGTACCCACTAGCACCCACCCACATTGAATGTGTTTCTTTTCTCCCCACATCTTTGTGATCACTTGACTTTACTGGGTGTACTAAAGAGTATCAATCTGTGAAATGTTGTTTTATAGCTATTTTAATTTCCCTTATTATTATATGACCAAGAATTTTTTCATCCAATTATGGAGATTTCTAGTTCCTTCTCTAAGAATTGCACCTTTATGTTATTTGTCCATTTGGGAATCAGGCTATTTTTATTGTTATTTTTATGAGTTCTTAATATATTTCAGGCATTAAACTTCTGTTGGATTTTCAGTTTCAATTTTTTTTATTTTTTAGTTTTTTGTTTTTGTTTTTGTTTTTTAAGATTTTATTTATTTATTTGACAGAGAGAGATCACAAGCAGGCAAGAGGCAGGCAGAGAGAGAGGAAGGGAAGCAGGCTCCCTGCTGAGCAGAGATCCCGATGTGGGACTCGACCCCAGGATCCTGAGATCATGACTTGAGCCGAAGGCAGTGGCTTAACCCACTGAGCCACCCAGGCGCCCCTCAGTTTCAATTTTTTGACTGAGTACTAATTTATTATTTTGGGGAGAGAGATGTTCAACTCTGTTCTTAAATTTCTTTGTGGTTCTTTTTTGTGCTCCATTACACAGACAGTTTTTACAATGGTCTTGAAAATGTTCATTATGTTCATTAACATTGTGTGCCTACACTGTACACTCTACACAAACACTACTTATGTTTGTTAGAGCCAGCTTTCTCTGTGTTATTTAAATCACCTATTTAACCTGAATAATTCCACTGTTCATTTTTTTCTGAGAGAAGCATGTTAAAATTTTAAAAACTATATTTGTTGATTAGTCAGTTTCTCATTAAAACTGTCAATTTTTACTTGACATGTGTTGAAACTATATCGTTAGATCTCTACTGAAAAAGACTTCGGTTATTTGTAAGAATTTACTATTATCAATCATGCTACACTGAAGATTTTTGCATCTATTCCCAGACACATATGTATGAATTTCAGGAGGGTTAAATCCTAGAAGGAACTAGATCAAAGCACATGTGTGCATTTTTAATAATCTGAGAGATTTTACCAAGTGATTCTTCCTACAGTTTAAACTGAAGAAACTGATTGGGAAAAAAAAAGTGCTTCATTAGAGCTGAATAAATTTTGAGTTAATAATGACTACCATTGGAGAATAAGGACCTTAGTCAAACTTGGTGAAATCTTTAAAAAGTTATACCTTCCACTTTTTCAACTCCAGCTCTCTTCTCTGCATCTTGATAAGGTGGCTGACTTTGCTACAGAATCTTAAAATAAATCCATTTCCATTTTCAGAAAACTTTGATTTTGTTCTAATACCTATATATATTTTTTCACCTGTTTCTTTGGCATTCGTGGGTGTCACTGTTATATACTTGGATGAAAAGACTGAACAGTCACATCTACTATCTGGTGAATCAGAGTATACTTCTCGAAATGAGAGCATTAGAGATAAGCTGCCCCTGCTTTGCCAGCCACTATGAAAAAACACATAACAAAAAAGGATCCCAGAGTCTTTGAAGAATATTCTTGATAAATTTTGCAAGTTCTAATTTTCATCTTCTTGAAAAATATTGCGATGTTCCCTCTGAATCACCAGTATAAGATGCTGCCAGTAAAATTAAGCAGCCATTTTGTCTTCTTGAGGCCAAAAGTTAAAATGCAGGCACCCAAACTCGGCAAAATGACTCTGTTTTTCTTCAGAGTACATACAGCTGATTTTTTTTTTCATAAAAACGTTATGCAAAAGTGTAGAGAAAATGCCATTGTTTATTAATGCATGATACTCACCTTCAAGGAAAAGTATTCCTTCTGGGAGAGGCTTCCATGAGTTGAGAAGAGGCAGGAAGTCAAACAGAGCATTGGAATCCTGGCTCAAGACTTAAAACGTGTGTGCCCTTAAACAATTCATTTCCCTCTGCTTTGGTTCCTTCTCCACAAAATGCGGATAAATGGCTTACCTCAAAGGGCAGTGTGTGTTATAAAGCACTTACAGAGTGCTCATATAAAGCTCAGTGAATTTGTTTCTGTTGCTATGGGAAAGAAGCAACGATAATGGTGGTGGTATAGCAATTGCTGTGACTCCATCTCATTTAGTGGATTTGACGGACAGAGACAGAATGACTACCCTCCCCACTTTAACAGAAGTAGGAAGTGAAATCCAGAAACATTAAGTCATAGACCTAAAACCAGAACCCTAGTTTTTGGTAGGCACACCTGAAAGCTCTAATCTGGGTGTGATGACTGATACTTTAGGGAGAAATAGTTAAACTATATAAAGTTCACTCGATTAGGTGACTGAAGTCAGATAAATTCATGTTTTACTGGTAGAGATTCTAATGACAAAAGGAATGTGAATTTTTTTATGATTTTTAATGACATAGTAAAAAATACACACACATAATCTTGAATACATCCCTTAACCACTCTGAGCCTCAGTTTCACATTAATACCTTCACAAAAACCATGCTCATTGTGCAAATCTATGTAAGCATCTAGAATTTGAGCACAGGACTTAGAACAGGGAGGCATCGTTTTAACGAGAACACTAGTAGAAACAGTTAAAGGTAGCAGTCGCATTTGCTTCGTGATAGAAACCAGAATGGAAGCTATGGGGAGCCTTAAATAAAGGGACATCCAGTTACACACGAGTGGCAAAAACGGAGTCACACTCCAGAGTCGTCCCTGGGTGCCATCTCTGAAATGCCATGCAAGCTTCTCTGCTCTTGCAAATTCTTTGCTTCAGTTCCCTGCTCTACCCTATCTATTCCTTGATGCCTCTTGGATGAATGACAGCTCTTCTTAATCCATTAATTTTTTTCCTAAGAGAATACTCTCTTGTTTCCTGCTCTCTGTCCAATGTTGGTTAAGCAGAGTGAAGGAAAGTGAAGCAAAGAGCCACGGGTCCTTGCTTCTCTTCTGGACTTTACAGTCTAGCAAACTCAAAAGCATGTGTCTTCCTTTGCCAGTTGGATCTCTTGTACTGTGCTCTGACTCATTAATTCCTACGTATCCTTTAAAAATCATCCTAGGAACAAATTCTTCCACAGTTTTCTTTTTTTTTTTTTTTTTAAGATTTATTTATTTGTTAGAGAGAGAGAGAGCTCACAAGTAGGCAGAGTGACAGGTAGAGGCAGAAAGAGAAGCAGGCTCCCTCCTGAGAAAGGAGCCCGAGGCGGGACTCGATCCCAAGACCCCGGGATCATGACCTGAGCCAAAGGCAGCCGCTTAACCGACTGAGCCACCCAGGCGCCCCTACAAACTTTTCTTGATACCTTACCCTTCTTCTTTTTCCCAAGTAAGGTCCTGTGATGTGTAGTTTCATGTGTCAGTTTGGCTTGGCTACAGCTCTCCACTACTTGATCAAATGCTATTCTAATGAGTCACTCTGAATGTATTTCACAGATGTGATTAAAGGTCATAATCAGGGCACCTGGCTGGCTCAGTCCGTTAAGCATCTGCCTTCGGCTCAGTTCATGATCCAAGGGTCCTGGGATCAAGCCCCACATCAAGCTCTCTGCTCAGCAGGGAATCTGCTTTTCCCCTCTGCCCCTCCTCCCACTCATTCTCTCAATCTCAATCTCTCTCTCTCTCTCTCAAGTAAATAAATAAAATCTTTAAAAAAAATAAATAAGTAAAGTCCATATCAGTTGATCTTAAGTAAGAAAGAAATTCTAGACAATCTGGATAGGCCTGGTTCAACTAATTAAAAGGCCTTAGTAGCAGAGCTGGGACTTGCCTATGAATGAAATTCCACCTGTGGGCAGCAGTGTCAGCTAGCATCTGAGAGTTCCAGACAGCTTCTCCTTCAGGCCTGTTCTATAGATTACAGATCTGTGCAGCCAGTCCTCACAATTAGTAGAGGCTAATTCCTTGCAATACATACAAACACACATATATATTAAAAATATATATATATACACACATATATACATGTGTCAGTGAATCAATGAGTATATCAGTGAATGGAACAATCAGTGAATCAATGAATATTATTGCTTCTCTGGTTGAACCCTGACTGATAGAGATGTCACTAGGTAAGTCATTTCTAACACAACACTTAGTACTCTCTAATTATAATTCTCTCTAGCATATTACTTTCCTTGATAGAACACCCACCACATAGTAAATTTACCTCAATATGGGTTTGCCTAATTAAGTAAATTGTTATCAGTAAATGTCCTTTCATAACCAAGCTTTTAAGTTTTAGAGTCAGGTATACCGAAGTTTGGGCTCTGCTTTTAAGCTTTAGTCTCCTGTCTTAGCTCAGGCTGATATAACAAAAAATACCACAGGCTGTAAGTGGTTGAAACAGCAAACATTTATTTCTCCCTATCTTGGAGGCTGGGAAGTCCAATATCAAGGTGTTGGGAGATTCGGTGTCTGAGGAGAGCCTGATTCTTGGATCATAGATGTCTCTCTTCCTGTTGTGTCCTCAAATGACATGAGGAGGAAGGGAGCTCCCTGGGTCTCGTGTATTGGGGCACTAATCCCATTCATGAGGAGTCCACCCTCGTGACTGACTCACCTTCCAAAGGCCCCACCTCCTAATATCATCACCCTGAGGCTTAGGATTTCAACATGTGACTTTGGGAGATGTAAACATTTGTTCTTGGCATTCACCTCTCTTTTTGCAAAAAGGTAATGATGATAGCACTTACCACATAGAGTTGTTTCAGATGATAGAGAAGTACATAAGAATCCCTCAGCATACTGTCACACATTACAAACTTAATATTTGTCATTCTTATTCTCATTTGAAATTTAGAACAGCTTTTTATAGACTTCTCTTGAGAACTATCCAATTAAATATCCAAAAACAGTCTTCATAGTTCTGCCTCATTCCTGATGCTGGGATGCCTAAGGCAGAAGCAACTGAGTTCGGCTATGGCACCTGCTGACATAAAGCTCTGAAATGGACAACTAAAAACTAACAAGGTGCTGGTCTTTCCTCTCAAACTTCATCGCATATGGATGCAAAGGGAACCCGATGAAAACACAAATCAGTATCTTTGATTTTTTATAAAAATACCAAATTCCTACAAGATTAGGCAAAGCCTTGCTCGCTCAACTCTTCTCAGAAAAAGCCAGAAAGGATAAAACATGACCACCAAGAGTACCCATATCAGTGTGGCCCTATCCCAAATTAAAATAGTCTTCCTGGATCCTCATAGCAATCCTATAAAGCATCTAGAGCATTTGTAGTCTCTTAGGCAGTTCATGAAACAAATTATTTGTGTATTCATCCATCAACTATGTAAAGAAATTTAGAATCCCTGTAGCCTGGATAAATAATAGGGAACACCTACCAATTATTTTATTTATTTATTTATTTATTTATTTATTTATTTTTTGCTAGTATCTCTTCCCTGGGAACCTAGATCTTACGTTTTCTGGGAGCTCAAAAATATAGAGACAAAATAGTTCCTATTTTTCTTTCAAGTCCCAATTCCCAATTGTGAGTTGCACTGTACTGCACAATCCACTTAACACTGAGCCTCAAATTTTTTGACCATAACATTGGGGATCGTAATACCTCCTTAGAAGACTGTGAGAATTGCTAGTAATAACACAGAAAATGGCTCATAGAACCCTTCCAAGAAATGTTAGCTACATTGCTTTTCTTCCAAGAGGCCATTGTATGATGTAAGGACAACAGACTGACCAAAATGCTTAGTTTCCCAGCCACATTTTATAGGGATATAAAGGCATATCAAGCAAAATAGCCGAACAATAAATGAAAAAAGATTATTGGCAATCTTCTACATTCATGCTATAAAAAGGGCACAGTCACTGAAGTCTTTTTTACTTCAGTGACTTTTATCTATAATTAAGAAAGGCAAAATGTACTTCTGTTTTACTTTCATCAAAATATCAGTGCCTATTCATGTGGTCTCTATGTTACTGAACAGAGGGTCATCCTTCAAGAATATTATCAAGAATATTATATATATTTATTTATTAAAAATAAAAGTAAAAATAATCAAATTTGCCAATTTTACTTAGTCCCTCCATCTCCTAATTTATAATCTTTTTTTCTGAAAGGATAGATGCTCTATTATATATAGTGTATATATATAGCAGATAAAAATATTTAACTCTTTTCTGCTTAACAATATGACCAACACTGTCCTTGCTGAATTTCCTTTCCATCTTGTAACCAACCTGAAATCTGAGCTCTAAATGACCTAATAAAAATGATTTAAAATAAAAGTTAATGTTATTTATTTCCCAGAAACAACAGCATATTTTATGTCTTTCAGCTGGTGTAACATATCAAAAATTCTGATAACATTCTTAGGATCCTAAAACATCTTTATGAGATAGAATATTGAACACATTTATTGGTCATTATCTCTGAGGCATTTTGATTTTGTCTCATTTCAGAAAGAACAGAGAACTCATATAAGGACTCCCAGGCAGAGGCTGTTACTTCTTTCAGCTGCAAAAAAAGAAGTTACTACTCAACATTAAAGCTACCAACTCTGTTTGCTTCTGTGATGGCCAGAAGCTCCAGCACCCATCCCATCCTTCTGTTCCTTATCTTTACCCTTACCCTAATCTTCACACTTGTCCAAATTAACTTCATGCCCGCATCTCCCACATCGTTCCACTGAGCCCTCTGATAGGTCTAGACTGTCTTATAAAAAAATAAATTATAAAATCTTTAAAAATTAATTAATTAATTAATTGAAAACCTCGATATCTTTAACTTCTTTAAAATTTCCATTTACTTTTTTTTTTTTTCCTTTTTACTGGACAGAATGTGGGCTATCCCATGGAGATACTATTAGCCCTGAGTCCTTACTCTTCTTAGAGTAAGTAAGAAGAATGATTTTTTTTCTCCCATCCCCCAAATACCTCAAAGCTAAGAACTAGAGTACTCCTTTGTCTCATTTTCACTTTCCAAGTTATTTATTATCCTTTTCCCACAAAACAAAAATAAAAACAAAAACAAAAAAAGCTTAGCTCTCAGATTTTGAGGTGGTATCACTGACTATCCTTTTTTTTTTTTTTTTTTTAGTGTCATTTTCTGCATCAATTGAGAAGACCATGTGGTTCTTCTCTCTTCTCTTATTGACTTGTTCTATCACATTGATTGATCTGCGAATGTTGAACCACCTTTGTATCCCATGGATAAATCCCACCTGGTCATGGTGGATAATCTTTTTAATGTACTATTGGATCACATTAACTAGGATCTTGTTAAGAATCTTGGCATCCATATTCATCAGGGATATTGGTCTAAAATTTTCCTTTTTGGTGGGGTCTTTGCCAGATTTGAGGATCAGGGTAATGCTGGCTTCATAAAAAGAGTCTGGAAGTTTTCCTTCTGTTTCTATTTTTTGAAACAGCTTCAGGAGAAGAGATATCATATCTTCTTTGAATGTTTGGTAGAATTCTCCAGGGAATCTGTCAGGTCCTGGGCTCTTGTGTTTTGGGTGCTTTTTGATCACTGCTTCAATCTCATTACTAGATATTGGTCTCTACACATTGTCAGTTTCTTCCTGATTCAGTTTTGGAAGTTTATAGGTTTCTAGGAATGCATCCATTTTGTCTAGGTTACTTAACTTATTGGCATATAACTGTTGATGATCATTTCTGACGAATATTTCTATTTCCTTGGTGTTAGTCATGATCTCTCCCTTTTCATTCATAATTTTGTTAATTTGGGTCCTCTCTCTTTTCTTTTGGATTAGTTTGGCCAATGGTTTATTGATCTTATTGATTTTTTCAAAAAACCAGCTTCTAGTTTCATTGATGTGTTCTACTGTGTCTCTCTCTAGTTACTATCTCATTGATCTCTGCTTTAATCTTGATTATTTCCCTTCTTGTGTGTGGGATTGGCTTAATTTGTTGTTGATTCTCCAGTTCTTTAAGGTGTAAAGACAGCTGTTGTATTCTGGATTTTTCCATTTTTTTGGAGGAGGCTTGGATGGTTATGTATTTCTCCCTTAGGACTGTCTTTGTCATATCCCATAGGTTTTGGACCAAAGTGTCTTTATTCTCATTGATGCAGAAAAAGCATTTGACAAGCTGTTCCTGATTAAAACAATTCAAAGTATAGGGATAGAGGGAACATTTCTCAGTTCATAAAATCTATCTATGAAAAACCCACGACTATCATCCTCAATGAGGAAAAGCTGACAGCCTTCCTTTTGAGATCAGGAACATGATAAGGATGTCCACTCTTGTCACTATCATTTAACATAGTACTAGAAGTCCTAGCAACAGCAATCAGACAACAACAACAAAAAATAAATAAATAAAAAGTATTCAAATTGGCAAAGAAGAAGTCAAACTCTCTCTCTTTGCAGATGTCATGATATTTTATATGGAAAACCCAAAGACTGCACCCCCAAACTACTAGAATCATACAGCAATTCAGTAATGTAGCAGGATACAAAATAAATGTACAGAAATCAGTTGCTTTCTTATACACTAACAAAGAAAATATAGAAAAGGAAATTAGAGAATTGATTCCATTTACTATAGCACCAAGAACCATAAGATACCTGGGAATAAACCTAACCAAAGAGGTAAAAGATGTGTAGTCAAGGAACTACAGAACACTCATGAAAGATATTGAAGAAGACACAAAAAGATGGGAGAGCATCCCATGCCCATGGGTTGGAAGAATAAACCTTGTTAAAATGTCTGTACTGCCCAGATCAATCAATACTTTCAATGCCATCCCGATCAAAATTCCACCAGCATTTTTCAAAGAGCTGGAACAAACAATCCTAAAATTTACATGGAACTAGAAGAAATCCCATATTGCTAAGGAAATGTTGAAAAAGAAAAACAAAACTGGGGACATCACATCGCCCGATTTTAAGCTTCACTCTAAAGCTGTGATCACCAAGACAGCATGGTACTGGCACAAAACAGACACATTGACCAGTGGAACAGAGTAGAGAGCCCAGAGATGAACCCTCAACTCTATGGTTAAATAATCTTTGACAAAGAAGGAAAAAATGTACAGTGGAAAAATGACAGTCTCTTCAATAAATGGTGCCTGGAAAATTGGACAGCTACGTGTAGAAGAATGAAATGTGACCATTCTCTTATACCATACACAAAGATAAACTCGAAATGGATAAAAGACTTCAACATGAGTCAGGAAATTATCAAAATCCTAGAGGAGAACATAGGCAGTAATCCCTTCAACATCGGCCACAGCAACTTCTTTCAAGGTATGTCTCCAAAGGCAAAGGAACCAAAAGCAAAAATGAACTTTTGGACTTAATCAAGATCAAAAGCTTCTGCACAGCAAAGGAAACAGTCAACAAAACAAAGAGGCAACCCACATTGAGCCCCACATCGGGCTCTCTGCTCGCAGGGGGCCTGCTTCCTCTTCTCTGCCTCCTCTCTGCCTGTGTCTCTGCCCACTTGTGATCTCTGTCTGTCAAATAAATAAAATCTTTAAAAATAAATAAATAAATAAATAAATAACAAAGAGGCAACCCACAGAATGGGAGAAGATATTCTCAAATGACACTACAGACAAAGGGCTGATATTCAAGATCTATAAAGAACTCCTCAAACTCAACACACACAAAACAGATAATCATGTCAAAAAATGAGCAGAAGGTGCACCTGGCTGGCTCAGTGGTTAAGCTGCTGCCTTCGGCTCAGGTCATAATCTCAGGGTCCTGGGATCGAGTCCCGCATCAGGCTCTCTGCTCAGCAGGAAGCCTGCTTCCTCCTCTCTCTCTCTGCCTGCCTCTCTGCCTACTTGTGATCTCTCTGTCAAATAAATAAAATCTTAAAAAAAATGAGCAGAAGACAGGAACAGACATTTCTTCAAAGAAGACATACAAATGGCTAACAGACACATGAAAAAATGTTCATCACCATTAGTCATCAGGTGGATTCAAACTAAAACCACATTGAGATATTACCTGACACCAGCTTGAATGACCAAAATTAACAAGACAGTGAACAACAAGTGTTGGAGAGGATGTGGAGAAAAGGAAACCCTCTTATACTGTTGGCAGGAATGCAAGTTGGTGTAGCCACTTTAGAAAATAGCGTTGAGATTCCTTAAGAAATTAAAAATAGGGTTATCCTATGTCCATGCAATTGCACTACTGGGTATTTACCCCAAAGATACATATGTAGTGATAAGAAGGGCCATCTGTACCCCAATGTTCATAGAAGTAATGGCCACAGTCGCGAAACTGGAAAGAGCCAAGATGCCCTTCAACAGACGATGGATAAAGAAGATATGGTTCATATATTCAATGGAGTATTATGCCTCCATTAGAAGGGATGAATACCCAACTTTTGTATCAATATGGATGGCACTGGAAGAGATGAGTGAAATCAGTCAAGCAGAAAAAGTCAGTTATCATATGGTTTCACTTACTTGTGGAGCATAAGGAATAACATGGAAGACATTGGGAGATGGAGAACGAAGTGAGTTGGGGGGACATCAGAAGGGGAGACAAACTATGAGAGACTGTGGACTCTGAGAAACAAACTGAGGGGTTTGAAGGGGAAAGGGTGGGGGGTTGTGTGAGCCTGGTGGTGGGTATTATGGAAAGCATTATTGCATGGAGCACTGGGTGTGGTACATAAACAATGAATTTTGGAACACTGAAAAAAATAAAATAAAAAATAATAAATGTCATTTCCTCACTTCCTGATATTCCTCTATATCTTACTTTAAAAGATTTTATTTATTTATTTATTTGCAAGAGAGAGAGAGAGAGAGCACAAGATGAGGGTAAGAGCAGAGGAAGAGAGAGAACCAGATTCTCCACTGAGCAGAGAGTGTGACTTGGGCTTGATCCCAGGACCCTGGGATCAGGACCTGAGTTGAAGGCAGATGCTTAACTGACTGAGCCAACTGGCACCCCTGTATCATTTCATTTTTTTTTAAGATTTTATTTGTCTCTTTATTAGAGAGAGAGAGAGACTGTAATGAGCAGGGGGAGGGGTAAAGAGGGAGGAAGAGGAAGAGAGAAAGAATCCTACACAGACTCCACACTCTGTGCAGAGCCCTAGGTGAGGCTCAGTCTCAGGACCCTGAGATCATGACCTGAGCCAAAACCAAGAGTCAGATGTCCAGTGGACTGAGCCGCCCAGGCACCTCTTCTCTCATTTCTTGTAAGATATTAAGATGCTCATAATATCTGTCTCCACCTCTTATCTGATCACCATTCCTGAAGATACTTGAGATACTCTTGGATAATCCATCTCTGAATCTGATTGTTCTTTTCCTTCACTTTCTCATTTACAGTTATCTTTGCCTCCATCCTAATCAGCCTTCAATTACCATCATTACTGTCATCCTTAGTATTTGTATCTTCTGTAAATTCCAGCTAATTCCAGAAACTCCACTCAAAAGCTTTACTTTTTCCTCTATTGGCCAGTTATTAATTCTAACTTTATTAAGGTATAATTTTATACATCATAATAGATAGATGTTAAGTATTTAGCTCAATAAGTTAAGAAAAAGTATTCTTTTTCCTCACTTAACCATCATTTTTCCTGGCTTTAAAGTAATTTTAGTTTAATTTAATGTCTGGTTTGATTTCTCTATCCTAAAGTCCTTTATTACAATCTTGATATTTCATTGTTTTGTCTTGATATACACAACTTTAATCTCCTTGGCACTGAGTTGTGTGCATGGGGCATATGGATACCCAATTCTCACAGCATAAATTGTTTTATAGTGCTATTATCTTTTTATTAGGCTAAAATACACATAATGTAAAATTTGCCATTTTAACCATTTTTAAGTGTTCAGTTCAACGGCATTAAATACATTCACATTGTTGTGCAACCGTCACTACTATCCATCTCCAGAACTTTTACATCTGCCCAAACTGACACTGTACTCAGTGAACATTAACTTCCACGTCCTCCTCCCACAAGCCACTGGCAACTACCATTCTACTTTCTATGTAAAGTTGATTGCTCTAAGTATTCCATTTGAACACAATCATGTAATATTTGTCCTTTTGTGTCTGGCTTATTTCACTTAGCATGTGTATTCAACGTTCTTCCATGCTGTAGGTTGTGTCAAAATTTCCTTCCTTGTTAAGGCTGAATAACATTCCAATGCCTTTTTTTTTTTATAGCTGCCAGTGTCATTTGGGTTTTTTCTACCTTTTGGCTACTGTGAACAATGCTGCTACGAACATTGAAGTACACGCATCCATTACCTTTTATTAGGCGTTAATAGACATGTATGGATGTGATTCTAGATGTCAACTCTTTTTTTGTTCTTAAAGATTTTATATGTTTATTTGAGAGAGAGAGAGAGACAAACAGAAAAGAGAGCATGAGGCGGTGGGGTCACAAGCTGAGGGAGAAGCAGGCTCCCCACTGAGCAGGGAGCCCCCCCTCGGGGGCTTAACCCCAGGATCCTGAAATCATGACCTGAGCCTAAGGCAGAACCCCATCCAACTGAGGCACCCAGGCACCACTTAGATATCAATTGTATTGCATTGATCTATCATTCTCTCCATTAATGTTAAAGTTTAAAATCTTGCAAAATAAATCTTTATATTTAGTAGAGAAAGTTCTTTCACTTGTTTGTTCTTCTTCAACAATACTTAAGAAAATTAGCATCCTTGGGGCGCCTGGGTGGCTCAGTGGGTTAAGCCGCTGCCTTCGGCTCAGGTCATGATCTCAGGGTCCTGGGATCGAGTCCCACATCGGGCTCTCTGCTCAGCAGGGAGCCTGCTTCCTCCTCTCTCTCTGTCTGCCTGCCTCTCTGCCTACTTGTGATCTCTCTCTGTCAAATAAATAAATAAAATCTTTAAAAAAAAAAAAAAAAAGAAAATTAGCATCCTCCCCAAAAACACTGATTGCACTGATTTTTACTAAGATTACATTGTATCTGTAATTAATCTGAGTAGAACTTAGTTAAGTGACTGAGTCTTCAAGCCCAAGAATGAGGTCTGTCAGTTATTTAGTTATTCTTATATCTCTAATAAAGTTGTTATGTTCCCTGTAGAAGTTTTGTATATTATTGGATTTATTCTTGTATACTTGATCTTCTCAATGATTTTTTTAAATATTTTATTTATCTATTTGCCAGAGAGAGAGAGAAGAGCAAGCAGTTGTGGGGGACAGGGCAGCAAGCAGAGGGAGAAACAGGTTCTCCACTGAGCAAGAAGCCAGATGTGGGACTCAGTCCCAGGCCATTGAGACCATGACGTGATCTGAAGGTAGACGCTTAACCAACTGAGCCCTCCAGGTGTTCTGATACTTGATATTTTTGGTGCAATTGTTGATAAAACAGTTTTTAATTTTATTCCTTCCGAATATTTTGCTGTTGTATTGAAACTCAGTTAATTTTTGCATATTGATTTTGTACCTTTGTCTGCTGTTAAGCTCTATGAGATGTTATTTATTCTTTTGTATTTTCTATATTAACAACGTGTAACTTGAAAATAGAATTTTGTTTCTTCCTTTTTTATTATATTACTTTCTATTTTGTTTTCTGCCCTTCTTCTAATGACTGGGATCTCTAGGTCAATGTTGAATATTTATCCTCAAAAGGAGAGCTTTCAATACATTAGCATTATTTATTATGTATGTTTCAGGTTTTTTTAGTATATCCTTCCTGTTTAAAAAATTTCCTTCCTTCAGTTGACTAAAATTTTTAAACATAAATGTTTAACTTTATTAAGTATAATTTCTTATTAAATAAGATTTTTCTTCTTTAATCTGTTTACTTTCTAATAACTGCTTTTGTAATGTTAAATTAAACATACTTCTGGGACAAATCCATCTTTATCATGATGCATTTGTCTTTTTTTAATATATATTACTGGATTTAATTTTCCCATTTTCTTTGTCCTCTATCAATTCCTGATAGATTTGTTAAAATACACCACTTTGATTGTAAATGTCTTTATTTTTTTCTTTTAGTCATACCAATTTGTTTTAGATATTTTGAGACTATGTTATAGGCATGTGAAAATTTGAAATATATTCTTGATGAACTATAATATGATGAAAATTATTATTATGAAATGACTTCATGATTTCTATTAATGTGCTTTGCCAAAGATCTGGTTATATTTTTTGCTAAAATAGCTACAAGAACTTGTCTTTGCTTATACTTTACATACTAAATCTGTTTCTCTCACCTTACTTTCAACCTTGACATATACCTATGCTTAAGATTTGTCTTTTGTATGTAGTGAATACCACATTTTTTCCAAGTCTGATCATCTTTGCTACCTAACCGAAACATTTAGTACACATGTACTTAATATAATTTGTTATACATTTGGGTTTAAAGTTCCATCTTTTGTACATCTTATTGTACTACCTGTTCTATGCTTCTTTTTCTCTCCTTTCTTAGCTTTTTTGAATTCATTATACTTAAGCAATTTCTACATGTTTTAAAAATGTCAATGACAATAATTACCATTGCTATTGTTGTTATAATTTTATTCACAAATGCATTTAGAATTTGTCCATATATTTAACTTTTATCATTTCTTTCCTGCTGCATGCAATTTGGATCTTCTACTTATGCTTATATTTCTCTTCTCTCAAGTTCAGTCCTGGAATTCCTTTTAGTGTGGTCTTTTGGTATCAAGCACTGCCTTATTAATAATATCTGGGGCACATCACTAGGTGAGGTGGAATCTGCCCTTAAAGACACTGGGGAAAGGCAGTGCTGGAACACTGGGTTCCACTCCTCCCACTCTTACTTCACATCCTGCTCAGGTTCCACTTGTACCCTTTGACTGGAGTCCAGAAGTCTGAGGGAAAAGAGAGCACCAGGAGTCAGTATATTGAATAGAGGCGAAAAGGTGAGCTGGGGCATTTAAAGTAACGTGATTTTCCTGAAAACAAAGTTATATTAGGTGAATCAGTAGAGAAGACAGAAATATAGAAAGAAAGATTCCAGGGCATGGGTAGGGGGAGAGAAAAGAACAGAAACTTGATTTGAAGAGCAGTAGTTACAGATTTGTCCACCTCTGAAAAACATGGTTCATCCTACATTTGATAAATGTAGATTAGCCCCTGTTGTATGCCAGGAAGTGCTACTATATGCTTGTGAGAACAAAGCCAACATGGTCCCTTCACTTACAGGTAGACAGATATGAAGCAATTGATTATACCAAATTTGTAAATAAATTCCAAATGATAAAAATAACTTAATGAATTTTCTAGTAAGAACCTTAAGGTGAAAAAAAACTATTTTTCTATTCCAGATTTCTTAATGAATATCTTTTTTAAAGCAACTTAACAAGTATTAGATTACAAAAGATATGAAAGATTTTTTAATGGATATATATATCCATGCTTACTAAGTTATCATCAGAAATATCAACTGATAGTGTACAGGAATGTTAAATTCAAAACCTCTCCCCAGACTAAAATAATACTGGGTGCTACACTTTAAAATATATCTCTGTTATCACTAAGTTTTGTTGTCATTTTTCTGCTTTATTATGAAAAAATGACAAAAATTAAATACTCAAGGACAACCTTCCACAAAGTGTAAAAGAGAAACTAGTGTTTGATCTCTTTGCAACAAGACTAGAAATTAACAAGAAACCAAAAACTAAGAAGTCTTATAAGCTAAAAATTTTGAAATAATAAAACAGAAAACACTGTTAAAGGGGAATTGAAACCAAAATTTCAGAATTTCCACAAAATAACAATAATAACAATGTACCACTATATAAGCTATATGTTACATTTAAACAATGCTCAGAGGAAATTCATTAAAGCCTAATATTTCCTTTAGCTTAGATTAATTATTTACTAATTATCCAATCCAAGAAGTTTAAATATAAATAGTATAAAACTTGGGAATAAAGAGAAGATTAATACAGATAAAATCATATATGGTTTTATTAGGAGAAAATGATAAACTAAGGGTACTGTCCATGTCATAAACAATTAAAAAACTAGATCATTTGTTGAACTAATTAAGGAAAAAAAAAAAAGAAATCTGAGTATATAGATAAAAGGGTGATAAAACTAAAATTGAAAAAAAAACCTTTTTAAAATACATTTAAATAAATTTGAAGCTTTGAGTGAAATGGATAATTTTCTGGGAAAATACATAACTTTATTTACATACATAATCAAATTTTACAATAGAAGAGAGACAAATTCAGAATAGAACACTAATATTGGGGGGGAAAAAACAGGAAATTGTTAAAGAAAAAAAATACTGATTTCCACTATGAGAGATAGAAAGAAGAAAGGAAAAAAGGAAGGAAGGGTGAGGAGGAGTAAGAAAAAGAGGGAACATAAATTCAGACTTTCATATAAGCATTTTATAAAACGTTTAAAGAACAGATAATTCCAGAGACCACACCAAATAAGAAAACTATGAAAAATGTCATTTATAGGGTACCTAGGTGGCTCAGTGGGTTAAGCCACTGCCTTCTGCTCACATCATAATCTCAGGGTCCTAGGATCGAGCCCCGCATCAGGCTCTCTGCTCGGCGGGAAGCCTGATGCCCCCTCTCTCTCTGCCAGCCTCTTGCCTAGTTGTGATCTCTCTGTCTGTCAAATAGATAAATAAAAATCTTTTTTAAAAATTTACTATTACTTTTGACCTGCTATAAAAATTTGAATAGGATTCTAATATGACAGTTATTTTTATATCAAAACCTTGAAAAATGTCATTACTATGTCAGTTGGCTTTTGTAGTTTCTGTTAAGAAATAACCAAGCTATGGAAAGAGCCTAGATGTCCATCAGCAGATGAATGGATAAAGAAAATACAGTATATATTTATACAATAGAATACTATACAACCATCAAAAAACCTAAATCCTACCATTTGCAACAATGTGTATGAGCTAGAGGGTATAATCTTAAGTGAAATAAATCAATTAGAGAAAGACAAGTATCATATAATCTCACTGATATGAGGAACTTGAGAAACAAGACAGAGAATCATAGGGGAAGGGAGGGAAAAATGAAACAAGATGAAACCAGAGAGGGAGACAAACCATAACAGACTTAACCTCAAGAAAAAAACTGAGAGTGGCTGGAGGGGAGGGAAGGGTAGGAGGGATAGAGTGACTAGGCAATGGACATTGGGGAGAGTATGTGCTATGGTGAGTGCTGTGAATTTTGTAAGACTGATACGTCACAGACCGGTACCCCTGAAACAAACAATACACTATATATTAATTTAAAAAAAAATCCTATATCCTGTAGTATGTGACTTCTGGAAATGGATTTCATTCTCTGAGCTTCAAATTCCTTCCTCTATAAATGGGGGATAATAAAAAAAAGATATGGCACAAAATTGTTGTAAAGCGCAGAGAAAAGTTTTGGTCCTTAAACATTCCAAAGCTCTGGGTTTCAGATTCTGGACTTTCATCTCCTTTACATTTCGCAGATGCCCAAAGAAACAAGAAAGAACATCCTTGGATTGTCCCCTGTAAGGCCCACATGCCCTCCCCTACCAAAAGAGTTGATTATCAGAATGAAAGGAGGGCCATGTTAGGGGTTTTGTGGCAGCAGTAAAATCCTGGGGAACTTGTAAGCATGACAAAGAACTTTTTAGGGTTCTCAGATGACTTTTATGGTTTAAATAAGAATGGATTGCTATGTTGCATCTGAAAGAAGAGAACTGAATGCAAATTGCATGTTTGTTGGTAACCATAGGGCTTTAATCATCACATCAACTATTTCTACAAATACTAACTGATATAAGATTCACAGTAGAAGAGAAAGTTGGGAACTGTAGAGATGCCACATATATTACACTAAAGAGGGGGACAGCTCTTTGCTATATGAAAAGAGGGCTTTATACGCTCTCTGGAATAAAATGGAGATTCTTTGGAATCTGGTATCTACACACTCTTTTATTTAAATGTTGTTTCTACTAATTCATGTAGAAGAATATGAAGTCTGACTCATCCCTAAGTTATATGGTCTTCACTTTGAACTTCATGACTTGCCCTTAACAGACTGGCTATACCAATAGTTCTTTATTGTTGGCATTTTTTTTTTTTTGATACATGGTCCCTCATACTTGGTAGTTTTTAATTCCTGTAATACTATAATATTTAATGTATTTCTAAAAAGTATTCTATACTGGAATAAAATGTAGAAGAGAATGGGAATTATTCTTCTGCCCTACTGCCATCAAAAAATATTTACTGAATAACCCTCTGGGATGAAAATTGTGTTGAAAATGAAATACTATGAGATACCTCCCCCCATGTGTTTCTTTACTGAGGAGAAAAAAGTTATATTCTCACATGTACACCTTGATACAAGAAAATAAGCACCCAGTGAGTGGAACAGATGAATGTTTCCTGATTGATCATCAGAATCCTTGGGGGAGTTTAAATTTCAAAAGCCTGGGCCCAACCTCCAAAGACTTTGATCAGTAGGATTGTGCTGAATCTTAAGAACCGAAATGTGTATATAATCTAATATAATTTTTGAATATATCTCTTATACATACAACACAAAATTTAAAAATTATATATTATATATATATTATAAAAGGATAATCAGATGAAAGGTTTTCTTACAGCCTTTTTCCTTTGCTTTTCTTTTCAGAAACAAGCATTCTTACAAGTTTCTTAATCCTTCTGGTCTCTCTAACTACCTCTCTGTCTTAAAAAGCAAGCATTATATACACATTGTTCTATATTTTTCTCTCTTTTCACTTAAGAGAACTTGAGATAGCTTTATAGCCTCAGGGGAAAAAACCATCTAGACAAACTGTGTCAATATTGAGACCATTCATTTTATGTCCCAGTATTGAGAAACAAATCACCATGCTAGAATGATTGCTCTTAAAATACCAGAAATATCAAGTATGTCAGTTTTTAAATTTTGACAGCAAACTATTTGTATAACTTAGAAGAGTCTTCAGCAGCAACAACAAAATTTTATTGCCAATATGGATATGACCATCCCGTCTTGGCTATGAGACTGGATATGAATATGACAGGAAGCAGTATGTTGTCCTTCCCAAAATGTGAAGTTATTTTCTACGTATTTATTTCTTATAATTCCCATAGGGTCCCTTTTGTTAATTGTAACACTATTGTTCACAGCCAAAGCAGAAAGGATACAAAAATATGTTTACATCAAGAGAAGAAAACCTATAAAATTTGAAATAGAATATAAAATGAAGCAAAGCAATATTTAACTGAAAATATTGGAAGATGAAGTGCTCCTCTACCTTGAAGACAGTGGTCAATGAAAACTGAATTTCATTCCTTTCTGGTTGGCATAATCTAGTTTTCCTAGTCTTTTAAGCTTTGAAATTAAATTCCATTTCATCTGAGAGGCAATTTTTATTACCTTAGACTTTAGACCCAATTCTTACAGTAAAATGAAGAATTAAGAGTCACATTAAGGGAACTGGCAGGCAAATCCACCCTGATTTATATAAACTTACCATCAGCATCCCAACTGACAGGGAAATTGGTACAAATGTGATGCTTTTAACGAGGCAGGCATGTACATGGCATGGAGAATAATTCATTTTTCTGCCAGAGTTTTAATTTTCTTTTCTATAAATTAGGAAAGTTGGACTAGATCAGAAAACTTTGGCTCATGCCCCAAATCCAGCCTGCCACCTGCATTGGTGTATTGGTATGTAAAGTTTTATTGGAACACATCCATATCCATTCGTTAGCATATTGTTTATGGCTGCTTTTGTTCCCCAGCGTCAAAACTGAATAGTGACTATGAGACCATATGGGTGCGAAGCCAAGAATATCCGCAGAAGTTTATAAACCCTTGGGCTTGGTAATAATGACTAATAAATCTTCACATTGTTGGAGCACCTACTCTATGTGAACAACTTTATATGTTTTACTTCCTTTCAATAAACATTGTAAAAATGTTTAAAATGGGTACTGAACTTTGAGTGGTCCCTAAACTCACCTTGGGAAACTGATCCAAACTCAGTTTTGATTAAAGTCCTCTTTCTTAAATCATAAAAGCCCATCTAGTTCTAAAGACTAGACATATTTGTGGAATGTGTATAGCATATAGGACAAGAAGTGAAGGGCTTGATAAGTAAAATGCAGATTTATTAAATAGGATATTTGAGGACAAGCATGATGTCTTCCTTTTTGTTTCCCTAGTAACTATCACAGAAATGCTATATAGTCAGCACATACTAAAAATTGTATGAATGCATCAACTCTGCGGTCTTAAAGGAATTTAATACTGTATAAGATGGGAAAAGGCAACATATTACCATGATGGAAATCAGACATATTGTGGAATTCTGCTCTAAATGACATAAGAAAAGTAAAAATGCTATTCCAGATAGGAACAATCAAAGCTGAAACTCTCCATAATGCCTTTGAGTTAGGGTAAGGTAAGAATAGAATGAAACTTGGACCTGCATGCAGAAGGTGTCTTCTAAAGTACAGCTTGAAATTCCAGTTTCTTTTCCAAAACATGCAATATTTACTGTCATAACTCTGGAAAGAGCTAGCAAAACAGGCTATAACTCCTTCTGCATGCTTTCGTCTATGAAGAGATCTCCCAAACAAGGGGTTTACCTTCTAACTGGAAAATTTCATGATTTGTTCCTCAGGTCACACTCATTCAAAACACTTGCTTGAATAATTCCTGACTTCCTGTAGTAAGTTTCTAGGCAACCTCAGAAAAGTTAGGTCCTAGCCGGCAAGGATATTGAGTGATATTATAAAGGTATCGTGTATTAGAATGAGAGAACCCCAAAACAACTTAAAGAGCCCAGAGATTGCCAGGGTTGGTTCAATATTTCCTTTCATACATTCCCTATTTTTATACAACTATCACTTTTAAACTACTCATGAATGGAAGATGTTTGCCTGTCCCCATATATAACAGTTGCCCTTCAGTGACTCAAAAATTGTTCATCCTTTAATCCTGACCCAACTCCCCGCTCAACTCTCTTATACTCAGGGCCATATGTTGTGACCAGATTGTTACAGAAGGGAGAAGTCACTTGCTCTCCTCTGTCCAATCTCTAGAATTTTTCTTTATATCAACTGGTCCACATAGAAACAAAGGTTAGTGGTGATAGAACTGCTATGAATCATGGAAAGAGAAATTACTGTTGAGACCAGTTACCCAGTGATTTCCTGGGATCATAAAGCCTACTATCTTAAAGATAGAATGGGCCATGTTTTTCAACTATTATACATATAGAGTGAGGATGGAAGCAAAGCAAACAAATAACAAGCAAACAAACAAAACCCAGAATCATGTAAGTGACTGACTTCAGAAACCAGTGTACCAAGTGATAAACAATGACTCCCCACAGGGTCATACACTTAAATGGGGATATGAAAGGTTTTCGTTCCTAATATCCTGAGACAATAGGGATCTTGGATTTCATGAAATAAAACACAGTTACAGTATATACACTTGGTTTAAAAATACCTCTCCTATTCAAAAAAGTTTTAAATTAGATTTAAATCTTAGCATCTACCTGGAACATCTTCAAAATTGACTTCCTTTCTGATTGTCCCCTTAAACCTACATACCATCACAATATTTTCAGGGTCTTTAAAAAAATGGCATTATCTATCCCCTACATTAAATTTTGTGAACTGAAACCACCTGCATTCACACAGCTTTAACTGCTGGGATGGAGATCTGAAGTCACTTGTGTCCACATGACTTGCCTCTTCATTTCAGGAGATTCTTGGCCAGGAAGATAATACTATAAACCAATAAATAACTTTACTATTGCCAAGAATTTCCTAAAAGCCAAAACATTAGAGTGAATAATTTCTCATCTGGGCAAACAGCCTCTGCTCTGGGAACAATGGTTGTTCACATGGCCAGATATCTCACTTAACAAACATCTGTTTATTTATCAAAATTTCCTTCGAGACACTTGCATCACTGTGCCCGCCAAACCAAAAATACCACATCAAGAACTGTACCCAATCCCAATCAGATATGTGCACTGAAAGACCTGCCTTAAAGTATTTGACCCCAGAGCCCAAACTCCTGCCAATGTCTACCCCTGACCTTTCCTTTCTGAGATGCTGCTAAGACTATCAAAGTCATTCTCTACCTCACTGCAGTACATTCAATGAACTTAGCTTTGTTTGAAGAACAGGTTATTCTGATGGTCTTTTGAGAAATTGATAGTCAATCTTCCTAATCTATATCAAAACATCAGCTGCAATCTCTCCTGATCTATAAATGGATATACCCCAATAATCATGGAGAGAATATAAGGCAAACATCTGAGGAAATATGCATGAGAAATGTATACCACACTCAAAGCATTTTAAGATAGTTTGTCAAAAACAAATAATTCCACAGTTTTATCTATAATCTAAAAGAGTTTTGGTGATATATATGTTGTTATATTATATGTGTATTCATGTGTGTATATATAATATTATATATACTATTATAATGCTGTATATAATAACAGCATATATAATAATATATATAGTATAGTAGATACATATAAATTATTAAATACCTTTAAAAACTATGGTGAGATTTTCTGAGTCACATTTCAGATTTTTATTTATTTATTTATTTTTAAAGATTTATTTATTTATTTGAGAGAGAGAAGGTAGAGGAGGAAGAGAGGGAAAGAGGATCCTCAAGCTGACTTCCCACTGAGCACAGAGCCCCATGTGGAGCTCAATCCCAAGACCCCAAGATCATGACCTGAGGTGAAGGCAAAGCTTAACTGACTAAGCCACCCAGTCACCCCAGTGTGTAGAGTTCTTCTATGCAGTTATCTAATTAACTTAAGACTTTATTTTGTTCTGTTTTGTTTTGTTTTACAATATTTGTTTTTACACAAAGTACTGTGTGATCCCCAAGTCCATATAGTTTCTTCAATATAGTCAACAAATACATATCTCATTCACTTTATGCTATTTATAACAAAAGAGTCACCCAAAGGGTCGCCTTTAACTATAATAAGTCAAACTTTTGAAAGTCTACCTAAATTGCCTTGCTAGTGTCTAGGAAAACTACAAAGGCAAAATCATGCTAATGGAAGAAAATGCAAAGTTGTTTTTGATTAGAGAACTTGAGATTTATCCAGTCATCTGAGATAGAAGGTGATTCTTATTGAAATGCAAAGGTGAATACAATGACATGACTTCTGAATACTAAGAATCTTTGCTAAGGACTAAATATGGCTGATCAGAAAAATCCAACAACCACAAAGAAACCTACACTGCAACTATTTTTTCATAATCCTTTATTCTTTTTTTTTGTATATATATATATATATATATATATAATATTGAATACTTACTGTTATTCTGGGACGAAAAAGCTGAACAAGAAAGGCATGGTCCTAAATATTCATGGAGCTTCTAGTACAGTCAGATAAATAGCTCAAATTAAAGACTACAAAAAAAGAATTGCAAATTATAATGAGAAGAATGAAGAGAAAATACTTATACAGAGAATAAAGGGGCCAGATGAACTTTCAGGTGATAACAAATGACAGAAAAGTTCTCTTCCAGGGAGTGTAAAGCATCTAGAGAAAAATTAAACCACCCATAGAAACCATCCAGGCCATGTCAAATGCAAATTGCTCACTGAGACATGTGAAGGAGCAAACTGACATGAGTGAGGTCTATTATTTAATTTGCTTGTCTTTGTGCCTTTGGAAGTGAAGGAGAGAAGACTAGAATGTACAAGCATATTCCTGAAACATAGCAAGTAAAACCCCAAGATGACTTGTCCCTCAATGAGAGAACCAGGAATGCCAGTATCATCAAGGGCCCTCTTTTTTTTTTTTTAATTTATTTGACAGAGAGAGAAAGAAAGCACAAGTAGGTAGAGAGGCAGGCAGGGGTGGGGGGGGGAAGGAGGCTCCCTGCTGAGCAGAGAGCGTGATGCAGAGCTCTATCCCAGGACCCCGAGACTGTGACCTGAGCCGAAGGCAGAGGCTTAACCCACTGGACCACCCAGGCACCCCAATGCCTACAATATTAATAGATAAAATATAATTCATTTATAGTGGGCAACAGAGACCCAGCCCATAGTCTGAGAAAATATGTCCAGAGGTCCAGAGAGAATTTTTGGCCTTGACAATTGGATCTGGCTGACCAAGAGACATGGGACATAAGCTATTCCAATTTCACTCTATTCTCTCTGGCTAAAGTTTATTTTGGGCTTTGCCACTGATGTGGTTTATTATTTTCAATGTGCTCCATGCAAGAGTACAACATATTCCACAAACAGACAAAGCCTTGGTTTATTCCACAAAATAATTCTACCTCTTCAAGAGATTCTGGAACATTCTCAACTAATATAAAAAGGGCTTTGATATCTGGCACACTGCATTATGAACTAAACAGTTCATATTTACAGTGTATAGACCTCTTCCTTTGGTAGAGAAAACATCAAAGTTTCCTTTCTTTTTTATTAGGTCTAATGTCAAAGAATAAAAACTTCTATGGAAAATTTCTTCATATTCTTAATTTTTTTTCTATGAATATTTTCTACTACTTTTTTCATAATTAAATAGGAAACACAGCACTGGATTCTTTTGAATTTTCTATGAAGGCTCTGGATTCTTTTCACCAAAGATACTCTAGGTTAATGTGTTTCAGAATGTTGAGATACATAAAGTAGGATATCTGTTGACCAGATCTTGTTCCCCTGGGATCAAAACTCAATGAAACATTTACAAAACCTATTTAGGAGAGAGAGAGAGACAATCAGTTATGTGTTAAATTGTTTCCCCTTGAAATTCATACCTTGAAGTCCTAACCCCAAGTATCTTAAAATATAACTGTGTTTGGACAAAAGATTTTTAAAGAGATATTAAAGTTAAATAAGGTCATTGGGGCGCATCCTAATCCGATATGGCTGATAGCCTTGTTAGAAGAGGAGATTAAGACATAAAAACAGAGGAAAGACAGTATAAGGTCACAGGGAGAAGAGAGCCATCGGCAAGCCTAGGAGAGAAAAAGAAAAGAAACCAACCCAGCTGACAGTTTGATCTCAAACTTCCAGCCTCCAGAACTATGAAAAAAATAAATTTCTATTGCTTAAGCACCAGTCTGTGTTAGTTATTATGGCAATACTAGCAGACTTTTATATATAGACACTGTGGAGATACATATAAATCTTGGTGGAGAGATAGATAGAAATATGAGATATAGGTATCTCCAATACAAATACAACTTACACAGTATCTATAAATACTGTGTATTTTAATGGTGGTGGTTGTGCAAAACTTATGGAAGATATGAATTATGTTTATAGCAACCCCTGAACTATTGAATTTTTAGATCTTTTAAGTTTTCCTAGATACTGTTTGAAAACTGAATGATTCTTTTTAATTCTTCTTTCTTTTTAACACATTTCTCTATATCCTATCTTATAACTCTCAGATAAAGGAAACCAGCTTACATGTTTAGCATTCTTTTTTTGAGAATAGTCTTAGCAAACCCACCAGGTCAATAAGAATATTATCTATTTTTTACATTCTTACAAATGAAAACATTTAAATTTTTTAAGTTGCTATGTGATAAAGATTTCCTTTCTTCCAGGTTCCAATAACACTTTGCTCAGTCTTCACTGCACCCTCACCAACTTTCTTTCTTGAGGCCTGTTAGGCTTTTGCTAACAACCTCCTCTAGACCTTACAGCTTCCACTACCATGAATCTCAAAGCCATATGTCCTAGGTTTTTGTTACAGCAGCATCACACTTCTGATACCAAATTTTGTCCCAGTTGCCATTTCTGCATTAAAAACCATCTCAATAAAATAATAATTTTGTTATATTCACAGATTCTGTGGATCAGTAACTCAAACAGGGCACAGTGGGGACAACTTGTATCTCCAAGGTGTTTGGGGCCTCACTGGGAAGACTTGAATGGTGACAGACAATTCAAACAGCTGGGAGTTCTAATAACTGGGATTAAAGGTTTCATTTCCGGGATGCCTTAATCATTCATATCTGGTCCCTGAACTGGGATTATTTGAAGACTTGGCTGAGCTCAGACTGTCATATCAACGAAAGCACCTGCACACACCCTCTCCTTGTGGCTTGGACTTACCATGACATGGTGACTGGGATCCAAAAAGGAGCATCTAAGAGGGACCTTCCAGATAGAGAACGTTCCATAAGAACCAGGTGGAGGCTTCATGGTTGTTTTATGATCTCTCCTTATTAATCATATAACATTATTCCTACTATAATTCATTGGTAAGAGCATTCATGAGCCCACTCAAATTCAAGAAAACAAAATACAGACCACCAACTCAGTCTAGAAATGGCAAAAAATTGGAGTCATGTTTTAAAATATCCACATGGTTTCTTAAATCCCTTATGCCACAAGTCATTTTTCTTACTAATATTTGTATAATTAGAAACTTGTTATATGGGGAATACATTTCTTAAAAACCTGTTTATGAACAGTTTAAAAATGTCTATACTGCCTAGAGCAATATATACTTTTAATGCCATTCCGATCAAAATTCCACCGGCATTCTTCAAAGAGCTGGAGCAAATAATCCTAAAATTTGTATGGAATCAGAAGAGACCCTGAATTGCTAAGGAAATGTTGAAAAACAAAAATAAAGCTGGGCGCATCACGTTACCTGATTTCAAGCTTTATTACAAAGCTGTGATCACCAAGACAGCATGGTACTGGCATAAAAACAGACACATAGACCAGTGAAACAGAGTAGTGAGCCCAGATATGGACCCTCAACTCTACGGTCAATTAATCTTCGACAAAACAGGAAAAAATATACAGTGGCAAAAAGACAGTCTCTTCAATAAATGGTGCTGGGAAAACTGGACAGCTATATGTAGAAGAATGAAACTCGACCATTCTCTTACACCACACACAAAGATAAACTCAAAATGGATAAAAGACCTCAATGTGAGACAGGAATCCATCAGAATCCTAGAGGAGAACATAGGTAGTAATCTCTTCGATATCAGCCACAGCAACTTCTTTCAAGATATGTCTCCAAAGGCAAAGGAAACAAAAGCGAAAATAAACTTTTGGGACTTCATCAAAATCAAAAGCTTCTGCACAGCAAAGGAAATAGTCAAAAAAACAAAGAGGCAACCCAGGGAATGGGAGAAGATATTTTCAAATGACAGTACAGACAAAAGGTTGATATCCAGGATCTATAATGAACTCCTCAAACTCAACACACATGAAACGGGCAAACATATAAAAAAATGGGAAGAAGATATGAACAGACACTTCTCCAATCAAGGCATACAAATGGCTAGCAGACACATGAAAAAATGTTCATCATCATTAGCCCTCAGGGAGATTCAAATTAAAACCACATTGAGATATCACCTTACACCAGTTAGAATGGCCAAAATTAAGAAGACAGGAAATAACATGTGTTGGAGAGGATGTGGAGAAAGGGGAACCCTCTTACACTGTTGGTGGGAATGCAAGTTGCTGCAGCCTCTTTGGAGAACAGTGTGGAGATTCCTCAAGAAATTAAAAATAGAGCTTCCCTATGACCCTGCAATTGCACTCCTGGGTATTTACCCCAAAGATACAGATGTCGTGAAAAGAAGGGTCATCTCTACCCCAATGTTTATAGCAGCAATGGCCACGGTCCCCAAACTATGGAAAGAACCAAGATGTCCTTCAACGGATGAATGGATAAGGAAGATGTGGTCCATATACACTATGGAGTATTATGCCTCCATCAGAAAGGATGAATACCCAACTTTTGTAGCAACATGGACGGGACTGGAAGAGATTATGCTGAGTGAAATCAGTCAAGCAGAGAGAGTCAATTATCATATGGTTTCACTTATTTGTGGAGCATAACAAATATCATGGAGGACAAGGGGTGTTAGAGAGGAGAAGGGAGTTGGGGTAAATTGGAAGGGGAGGTGAATCATGAGAGACTAAGGACTCTGAGAAACAATCTGAGGAGTTTGAAGTGGCGGGGGGGTGGGAGGTTGGGTAACAGGTGGTGGGTATTATAGAGGGCACGGATTGCATGGAGCACTGGGTGTGGTGAAAAAATAATGAATACTGTTTTTCAGAAAATAAATAAATGAAAAAAAATGTATCTAGATAGTAAGGATCACTAGTTAGTTAAACCATGGATCAATGCCTGCTTTGTAGGTGAAAAAATAAAAGCAAACTGAAGTGATTTATCCATGGTAGAATTCTATGTTGTGAGAATAGAAAATAGAATTCCTAATCTGTTTTTCCTCTGATATGTCCAGAACAATGGCTAAGCACTTTGACTATCCATACAACTAATTTCTAGTTCAATGGCTACCTATTAGAAATCCTATACCTATTTTTCCTTTTCCTATACCTATTTTTCCTTTTTGTCATAAATTATGCTGATTGACATAAGTCAAGCTGAGAAAGACAATTATCATATGGTTATACTCATATATGGAACATAAAAAATAGTGTGGAGAACCACAGGAGAAGGAAGGGAAAACTGAATGGGAAGAAATCAGAGAGGGAAACAAACCATGAGAGACTGTGGACTCTGGGAAACAAACTGAAGGTTACAGAAGGGAGGGGGGTGGATGGGTGGGGTAACCAGGTGATGGGTATTAGAAGGGCTTGTGTTGGGATGAGCACTAGGGGTTATATACAACTAATGAATCATCGAACACTAAAGTGAAAACTTACAATGTACTATATGCTGGTTAACTAAACATAAAAAAATAAAAATAAAGTTATGCTTTTGTAGCTTAAAAAGATTTAGTCATATGAAAAAATGTAAAAGCATAAGCTTTCAGAGCAATTAACATGAAATTTGAAATCTATTTCAATCACTTACAAGTTACCTTTAAGCATTTATAATGATATAAATAATAATAAATAAATAGTAATTAATAATGCATCCTTTATAGTAGTGGTGTAGAAATTAGAAATAAAATATGTAAAATATTAAGTAAAATGTAAATTATTAGGGAATAATTATTTTTATTGTTAGACCAAAAAAAAAAGGTTGAGGTCAAATTACTTATCTTTCTTCTATAGCCCATGAAAATATCATCATTACCAAGCTCAGTTTATTCATTCCTTCATCTTTTATTCCTTTGCTATCATGTAATACAGTGACTAAAGCATTGGTTTGGGGATCAAACTGCCCAGGGATGACTCCTGACTCCGGGCTCTAACATTCATAAACCGTGTGACAAGTGACTTAACACCACTGATTTAGATTCTTCATCAAAATGTTATTACCTAAGAGATAAATAAAACCATGTTTTTAAATAGTACTATACTTTTCCGATGGCTTATAAATTTATTGGCAAATGATAAAGACACCATGGTATTTTTGTCGGAGACAAATAGACTTATCTGTCCTCCAAAAGAACACAACCTCTGGGCATGCATAAAGCATGTTGGATAATTTGATTAAAATTAAAATGCATTTAGTGAAGAAATGGACAGTACATTTGGGAATAGGGGTACTAATAAAGGGCACTGACTAGGAGGTTAGGAAATCCAAATTTTGTCTTAGTTCTGCAGCTTACAGACTCTCCAGTTCTAAGGAACTCACTCTACTGCTCTGGGCCTTGGTTTCTTCATCTGTAAAATGGGTATCACAACATCACCATGTTTACCTCACCAAAAATTGTGAGGTTCAATGTGGATAGAAAGACACCTTGAAAATGGTGTGCCATAAAAATAGAAATTATACTTTTAAAAATATATATAGTTTGTGCCCAAATAGAGAAAACGAAGCTCACAAAGCAAATGCATTGTTTTTGTGCAAAGATATTTACATTTTATTCACAATAGGGTCTTGTTTATAGCAAGAGCATTTTCACACCAGAGGGAGGATACTAATTAACTGTCTGCAAAAATAAAGGGGTAGCCTTTGCATTTTATTATAGAAACTCTGCAATTTAAACCTCCACGAGTAAATTGGTGTTAAATTCCTACCAACATTGTGTTCTCTGATTTTCTGCTCACTGATTGTGGATTGTAGCTATCCAATTAAGATAAATGTGTAAATGCATATTGTTCAGAAATATTTTATGCTCATTTAAGGCATGGTTTGGTACGACTTTCATTTTCGCTTGGATATAGCTATTAAACTTGGATTACCTCTGGTGCTATTGAGAGGGAAAGAGGTTTTTTGTTGCTGTTTTTTTTTTTCTTAAATATAAAGAGAGGCATTTTAAGCTATAGAAAACATAATAACATGTCCATGTAAGAACATTTTCCAAATTCTTATTTTCCATTAATGTGGAATGAAATCCCAATATTTCCTCATATAGAATTCACCTAGCATGTTATCTTTAAACTTGCTGCAAGTGTCTCCAATAAGCACTAAGTTCTCCAACTTTGGACAAATACCATGATTCATAAATACATAGTAAAAAAAATATCATCCCAGCTACCATTTTAATAGATGATTGTGTGCCAGGCACTGTGTTATTTACATGCCTTAACTCATTGAATCCTCAAAACAAATCTAAAAGATAAGTAATATTAAGAATATTAAGATCCTACTTCTGCCAATCAAGAAACGAAGTTTAGAGTGTGTCTTTCTCGGGGTTCATCAGAGAAAACAAACAAACTACCTCTTGTGTTTCTGGCAGAAATTTAAAAGAACATCCTGATAAATCATTCATAGTTTAAAAAGAAATAATAATGGACCTTTAAAAAGCTAACAGCAAACACTACTTAAAATATGTGGAACGCATCAAATATAGTTGCTTGAAGGAATTTATAGTCTTAAATACTTATATTAGACATTTTAAAAGCCTCAAAATTAATGAGCTAAGTATTCACATTGAGACGTTAGGTGGTCCACCCCAAACCACAGAATTAATCAAAATAAAACAGAAGGAAAGAGACAATAAAAATGAAAATAATAAATACAAATAATAATTGTGATAATAAAATACAAAAAAAAGATATTTACATTTTTTAAAAAGAAAAGTTATATTTTCAACAAAGAAAAAGTTGGGTCCTTTAATAAAAATTATAACAAAATAAATTAATCTGTTAATTGTTTGAGAGAAGGAAAAAGTAGAAACAATGTTATGAATGAGGATATATAATCACAGAAAATGTGAAGAATAATAAGATAAAAGAATAGCATTATCGACTCTGCTATTCCTAGAAAAAAAAGAATTCATCAAGAAGAAAGTAAAATTTTGACTAGCTTTAGAATAATGAAACTGAAGTAGTGGTCAAAAATCTTTCTTCAAACCTAACATCACCCTGGTTGGCTTTAAAAGACAAGTTCCAGGGATACCTGGCTGGCTCAGTTGGTTAAGCGGCTGCCTTTGCTCAGGTCATGATCCCAGCATCCTGGGATCCAGTCCCACATCGGGCTCCTTGCTCAGCAGGGAGCCTGCTTCTCCCTCTGCCTCTGCCTGCCATTCTGTCTGCCTGTGCTCGCTCTCTCTCCCTCTCTCTCTCTGACAAATAAATAAATAAAATCTTTAAAAAAAAATTTAAAACAAAAGACAAGTTCCACCAAAATTTCAACAAATTTCTATGCCTATATCCCTAGACAAAATTCTGTACTTTTTTCCCTAGACAGAATTGGGTTTCAATTGAGAGATTACTCCCAATTCAAACTATAAGCCCAATATAATGCTGATAATAAAGTCATACAACTCATTATGGGTCTATTTCCCTCATAAATATAGAATCAAAATTCCTAAAAACAAAAAGAAAAGAAAAGAAAAAGAAATCCAATAGTACATTAAGAAGACAATACAATATTACCAAACTGGGTTTATTCCAGATATGTAGAAATAGTTTATATTATAAAAATCCATTAGTGTAAGTTTCCACAGTAACAGACTAAAAGAGAGTACTATATAATCATCTCAATAGATGAAGAAACTTGATAAAATCCAAAACTTATTCATGGTAATAAGTTCTAGTAAATTAGAAAAAAAGAACATCTGACCTGAGGAAAAAATATCTATAAAAAAATACATTATTCTAAAGCATTAGCTTTAAAATCAAGAACAAGGCAAGGAAGCACATTTATTACAACTTCTAATCAACAATGTATTGAATATTCTAGCTACTATAATTAAGCAAGGAAAAAAATTATAGTCACAAGAATTAGAAAGGATAACATAAAACTGTCAGTATTTAGAGATATTATCATTCACCAATGAATCCAAGAAAAATGCACAGAAAAAAATGTAGAAATAATAACAGCATTTATCAAGGTAGATGGATATAAGCTTAACATAGAAGTAAAATACATTTCTATTCTTCTGCAGCACAAATCTGGAGAACATAATTAAAAAGAGGACTCCACTTATAACTGTATCAAATAAATATCAAGTAGGTAAGAATAAGTCCAAGAAATAATGTCCTGGAAAAACTATAAAACTTTACAAAGAAGTATTAAACATTACCCAAATGAAAAGAGATATAAATCTTGTTTATGGATAAGAAGATAGTATCATAAAGATGCCAATTCTCCAAAAATGTATTTGTAAGATCAATAAAATTTCAAACGACTTCTTCCAAAAGTCTTTATGCCACTTTATAGAGATCTTTATAAATTTGTGCAACAAATAAAGGGTCAAACATAGCCAAGACGCTTCTGAAGAAGAATAAGGAGAAAAGATCTTATCATATATCAAAATTGATTATGAAACCATCATATCATGGATAGATAAAACAACCAGGATCTTTGGAATGACAGGTGTATCATACAAGATCAGTGAGGAAAGCAGAAATTAGTCAATAAGTAAAGGAGGAAAAAATTATTATTCATATGGGAAAAGAATGAAATTGGATCCCTACCTCACATGATAAGCAAAAACCTATTCTATTTTAATATCAAATAGTCAATGAGTTCCTGAACACATTGACTAAAATATCAAAAATAAAATATAAAATATAAACTAGAACTATTTAGTCTTTGGGATATGGAAAAATTTCTTATGTTTCCTGTAAAATTTTTAATTGATAAATCATTCTATATTAAAATTAATAATTTTGTTTGAAAAAAGAAAAAAACAGAAGGTCTTTTTAAGAACGTGAAAACACAGTTCATCTATATACTCAGTATATTTACAGTATGCAAAATGGACCAAACATAAATATGAAGAAGGTATAATACAATATAAATTAATATCATAAGGAAATTATAGAAAAATGGGAAGATAAACATAAATGAGCACAATCAGTTTGGAAAAGTTAGACTTTATAGTCTAATACTGAATATCCAAAAATCTGAGCCTCCCGCAGTTCAATCCTGTCATCTACACAAAAGCATTCCTTGCAGAGGTACAATAGAAGATATATTCCAGAACATTCATAGCAGTACTGCCCATGATAGAAAACCTAGAAGTAGCCCAGTTGCCCACTGGAGACTGTTTACACAAAACGTGCTATATTCACATGATAGAATATTATATTGCAATGCAAATGAATTAACTAGAGTGGCATGGAGCAAGCTAAATGAGTCATAGTCATATAGTAAATGAAATTCTAAGTTTCAAATGACTACATGAAACATTATATACTTTACTTTTAAAAGCCAAAAATAACTAAAATAGACATGCTGTTTTAGAAATGGTTCCAGAGTCAATAAAAATTAAAACAAGGCATGAACGCAGGAGTTAGAACGAGGAGGCGGCAGAAAGAAAAAATAAAAGGAGTGAACCATGCTCTCAGACATTGTAGCTATTTCAATTTCTGAGGAATTTTTGCCGTAAAAGTTTTTCTCACTGTTGTGAAAGTTTTTCTCACTCCAACTCACTCTCTCGTCACATGCATGTCGAAGGATCCCAGTTTATGACAATTTAAATAATATATACACAAAAAGTAAAGCAAAACATGAAAATTTTAAGGTACCTTAAATCATTTTTTTAAAGTTGCAAAGCACAGTAAAATAATCTAAGAAATGATTACATGACACCATGGGGGTAAATGAAGGGGTAAATGAAGCCTAGCTGATGAATTCTGATGTCTATATCCTTTCTTAGCTCTTTCCCAAAAAGTCTGCATTTTTCAAAAGTTAAATAAAGGAGAGTTCAGGCTAAAATTTCAGGAAAATTCACTTCTTGGGAAAATGGGTTGGGTCCTGAGTAGAAATCTGACATGAAACAAAAAGTAAAATTGCCTTTTTCAAGACTTATTTCCTTTTTCTTTTAGATAAAGAAAACATCACTGTTTATTTCATCAAGTTCATCAGCATCCGACAATGTGTTACAGAATGACAACAAAGCTGGCACTGAGACAATAATCCTACTCAATTTATTTCAGTTGATTCAACCTACCATGTTATCTTCTCCGAGGGAACAAAATGGTAACACCATGGGAACCCAAGCAGTATTTTTATACAGAAGGAGGACAATTATTTCAGGAGTGAAGTAAACCTGCTTAGAAGGGTCAGCAAGCAATTTAAAGCCTCTCTTTATCACAGTATACTGATAAAAGATAAGTTTAAACTGCCTTTCAAATTAGTAAATAGCACATAACATTTATGTATGCAGTTGGAGGAGAATGCTCGGAGATTCATCCTGGGCATGAGACACAAATTAATGGCTCTCAACCACACACTTTGTATGGATAGGAAAAGTAACTTCTTCAGTTTTTGTGAGGAAAACTAGAAGAATCACATTCTGATATAGAAGCATGATATCTATGGCTATAAATTGATGTCATTGACAATAAAGAATCAGAAGAATAAATAGTATGGTTTAAGACAAGTCACCCAAATATATTCCTAAAGTGATTGTATCTGTTTCCCAGCACTGCCATAACAAATTGTCAAAAACTCAGTGGCTTAAAACAACACAGAGTTATTGCCTCAAAGTGCTGGAATCCATAAGTATGAAATCAACATGTCAGCAGGGGTGGTTCCTACTAGAGACCCTAAGGAAGAATCGTCCCATTCTTTTCTTCTAGCTTTTGATGGCTGTTGACAATCCTGGACACACCTTGACTCAGATACCCATGATTCCAGTCCCTGCCTCTACTTTCACATCGAGTTCTCTCCTGTGTCTCATCACATTGTACCCTCCCTATCTCTGTGTCTCTCCTGCTTTTATAAGACATCAATTATATTGGACTAGCATATTGGACTAGGGTCCAATATGTACCCTTATTGAGGACACCTTAACTCGATCACTTCTGCAAAGACCTTATTTCCAAATAAGTCATATTCATAGGTGCTGTGTGTTAGTGCTTTAACATAACATTTTGGGGAGACACGATTCAAACCAGATTGATCGGTGAGTAAGTATGGGAGAAAGGAGAAGCATTATTGTAAATAAAAGTCAGTTTCCTTCCCTGTTCTTTTACTCTAGGAGCAAACCAGCTGGTTAAACATTCAAGGAATTAATAAATCTCCAACTGCAAACTCCAGCAGCAAACTGATGTGCCCACGGGGGTTGAAAAGTAATGCTGGTGAATGAAATGGACTGGCTAATATGAACTGATTTCCTTATTTTATTCACTTAAAAAATAGCTTTTACTGAAATTTTAGTCCTCACCTCCTTTTTTAAATCATTAAACATTTTATCATGCATCATTTCCATATGCTTTTTCTGTGCAATTTTCATAATTCTCATTATGGTTTGTTTTACATAGGCATCTTGCATTAAATTTTTGCCCAAGACACTTTGTTTGTTTATTGAAAATGTAGAAGCTTCTGCAAAGAAATATGTTTTCTCTCATTTTTCTTGAAACAGTCTAGCACGTTTTCCAACTTTGGATAGAGACATAGGTAGAAAAACATTTTTCTGCTAAAAGGCAAATGAAAGTGAAAGCCTAATGATACGCAGTGGCAGGCAAACAACATTAGTTAGGGCTATAGTGGGGAATAGTGGGGACTGTGGCACTTGTCCAAGCAAGGAAGAAGCTACTTAGCTCCAACCAATTAGTGCCAGATGAGCACACAAGGGAAGTCCTGAGTGTAGACAATCCAAGTACATTTTTTCAAGAGAAGCCACAAGTCCAGACTTTATAAGAAATCTCCATTTTTTTTTTTACAAAAATACGTTGGTTTATAAAATCCAAATAAAACAAAACTGTGACTTCAATTTAGTAATAGGTCACTATAGATAATGACCTTTGAGTCCTCAGGACATCCATTTGAATGAATAGCTTTCCCTTTAGAAAGATGTACTTCCCTGCTTCCTCTCCCATCTCACTGCTGCCTGCCTCTTGTCCTCCTTGTCCACTCTTCCTCCTCCCCACATAGGCACCCCCACACACACACCCCAACTAAGTACTGGCTCTTCCTCAAATAGAATTTGAAAAGCTGAACCCAGGTGATAAGCTCATGAAATTAAATCTTAACTACCGTTTCCTAACTCATTAGCGAAATAAGTCAAGCGGAGAAAGACAACTATCATATGATCTCCCTGATATGAGGAAGTGGTGATGCAACATGGGGGCTTAAGTGGGTAGGAGAAGAATAAATGAAACAAGATGGGATTGGGAGGGAGACAAACCATAAGTGACTCTTAATCTCACAAAACAAACTGAGGGTTGCAGGGGGGAGGGGGATTGGGAGAGGGGGGTGGGGTTATGGACATTGGGGAGGGTATGTGCTTTGGTGAGTGCTGTGAAGTGTGTAAACCTGGTGATTCACAGACCTGTACCCCTGGGGATAAAAATATATTATATGTTTATGAAAAATTAAAAAATATTATAAAAAATACAAAAAAAAGAATAAATCTATTGGTAGGAGAATCTAAATCTGAAAATTTTCCTCCACAAATTAGTCAATGTCTTTTGTCACTGACAAAATACCTGATCATGCATAGTTTGACAGCTCTAGCTATCTGTACCCACATTTATTGAAGTTTATAATTTTCCATTGTATACATATAATGTAGATACTTTTGTGTCAATATACAGGTTCTAATGGATATTCATCACTTTTTAGTTATTTCTTTACGTCTTTTGAAACCCTACTTTCACAAGACCAAGAAAAGGGTCCTCTTACTAAAAGAATGACTAATGGGCACCAGTAGAAGTTGAAAATGCCAAATTCTCACCTTCCCAGTCTCCTTTGAAACTAGTATACAGCATATTCCCCACATTTCACCAATCAGATAAACTAGCCCAGATTTTGAAACCCAAGTTAGGAACACAGGGTCTGTGCAGAAAATCCTTTCTGGTGAGGTGGCAGAAGAAGAGACCATCTTGTAGAGATCCATCTTGCAGAGGCAGCATACCAATATTGGTTCTAGTTACAGTGGCTATGTCCAGCATCTGAGAACAGGTAATGTCATCTTAGAACCCTATACCTAGGAGCAGTGTTCAGTGACAAAGCCCAGCTGGTCCTCTTATTCCATGGCATCACTCATGGACCATTCCTTACTGTGGAAGCTCCATGTTTGATTCTCCACCTGTCTTGAAGGTTTGGGAAGATATTTTTTGTCTTAATAAATTCCATTTCTGTTTCAAATAACCACACTTGGTTTCTGTTGCTTGCAACTAAGTTCCTCAATTTATATAAAAAATCAATATGTCAATGGTTACAGTATTTTTCTCATGATGCCCAAGAGTTTCATTTCATGAACAACTATGAGAACCACTGTTCTAAGAGAATTAAAGCATTGTGGTTACTCTGAAGGACTGCAGTTCAAATCCCATCTCTGCTACTTCCAAGTGCTTTAATCTCTTTCTGTGTGTTAGTTTTCCCCATATATAAAAAAGGAACAAAAATAATTAGCTCTTACCTCATGGGATTGCTGTGAGGATTAATTAAGTGCTTGAGACATAATGAGCATTCAATAAATGTTGCCTGTAGACATTGTTTTCTCCCTGATCTATATCACACAATTAGATGGGACTCACTCTTGGCACGTTACTTGGGTGAGTGGTAAAGAAATAGATAAAGCCAGAGAGAAAATCCAAGACCCTAGAGCTAGAGCACTTGGGGTTCCAACTGCTTATGAAAGTAATCACCTGACACTGCAGTTGAATTACCCAAAAGTCTAAAACTCTAAGAGAGAAACTACAGATAATGTCTTCCCCCTTAATGCTTCTCTTCGAATTCTGAAAGAAAAAAAAAAAAAAAATCCTAGTATACTATAAAAAAAAATAGTATAGTATATTATTATACTATACTATACTATGCTATTATACTACTAGTATACTATTAAAAAAAAATCCTGTATACTATACCCATTCCATTCCTACAGTTTTTCTCAAGTCACCTATCCTCACAGTGGCTGTTGGAGTATATACCAGTTAATAAAACTGAGAAGGATCCCTCCCCATGGAACTCATATTACAGAACAAAATATCTAAATAAATTAATAACAATATAATAGGTCAGTAAATCATATGGTATGTTGCATGTGGTGTCAGGGGAAATAATAGAGCAAGAGAAAGGGAATCTAGAGTGAGGTAGGAGGTTGCAGCAGATCTCAATTTTATTTTTTATTTTTTATTTTTAGAAGTCTTGTCTTTTCTTTTTCTTTTTTTCTAAGTTTTATTTATTTATTTGACAGACAGAAATAACAAGTAGGCAGAGAGGCAGGCAGAGGGTGGGGGGAGCAGGCTCCCTGCTGAGCAGAGAGCCCGATGCGGGGCTTGATCCCAGGATGCTGAGACCATGACCTGAGCGGAAGGCAGAGGCTTAACCCACTGAGCTACTCAGGCGCCCCAGATCTCGATTTTAAAAGAAGGATCAGGGAAGGGTACATAGAACCTTTTAGAAATGAGATATTTGAGTGAAGTTAAAGGAGATCAGAGAATTAGTTGTGTGTGGATATCTGTGGGAAGAGCATTACGGGAAGAGGGAACAGCCATTGCAAAGGTCCTAAGGAAGGCACATACCTAGTGTTTTGAAATAACAGCAAGAGTTTAATACAGATGAAATAGAATGAGTATGGGAAACCCATTGTGCAAGATCACTGATATCACTGGGCATTATTTTAGGAAGGGCCTTGTACTTATTATAATGAGTGACTTTAACTCTGAGTGAAATGAGAAGCCCTTGGACAATTTTGAGGAATGAAGCATTATATAATTTATGTTTTAAAAGTATCATTCTGGCTACTATGTTGCCAATAAACTATAGAAGGAGTAAAGGCAAGTACAGAAGCCAGGAGACCTCTTAGAAGACTATTCTAGTAATCCAAGAAAGTAATGATAATGTCTTATCACAAGATCGTAACAATGTACATGGGAAGAATTGGTCACATTCAGTTTACAATTTGAAGGTAGAATCCATAAGATGTCCTGATATTGATTATTAATTCCTCTTTATGTCTTGTCAATGTCAATCTACCCTCTCTTTGTCTTCCTCACATTCTCAATCACTATCCCTCCCACTACATTGATGCCAGGGAGGTCTTCTATATTTCAGATGCTCTCCATATATTTCATACTTTAAACTCCTTAAAATAGCTCAGAAGACCTGTCATGATATGGCACTTGTCCATATCCCTAATCTCACCTCCCTCTGTTCCTCCAGAAGCACCCTCTTCAGTCAGAGGACTCCAAATTACTTTCGCTGTCCTAAATTTTTCTTACTACTTCACACATGTCCGTGCCTTCAGACATACTATTCCTCTTTCCATAATGTCTTTCCCCAGCACTCTACCTGACTTTTACCATTGATTGCTTAATCCAGTGTTTAATGAAGAAAAGAGATATTAGAAAAAAAATCACTACAAATAATTGATTGAGAAAGTTTTCCCAACAACAAGCTGCAGAATACCAACAGCATTTATGAAAAGCAGAGAGCATAATTAGATTCCTAAGTTCATTTGATATGATTAAGAAAGATGAAGATTTCTTATGTGTCAAAGTTTCAGTTAATTGTGAGTCAGCAAAGACAATACAGTAGAAGAGAATTGAGGAAACAATTATTTCTGTAAATTAAAGGATATTCTTGGTATCATCTAATCACTGAGTGACCTTTGATAGTCTGCTGAATCCTTCTCAAATAGTTTTTTCACTAAGACAGACCCTTCACCTATAATCTGAATTAAAGAAAATTTTAGAAAAAAGATTTGATCAGAGTTTAAGTGGGAAAGTGGTATAACCTGATTTTTTTTTTTTTTTTAGATTATACTGATTCCTTTGTATAGGGTGGCAAGGAAGCAAGCTTTGAAACAAGGAGACCGGTTAGAAAGCTGTGGCAGAGGTTCACGGAAGAAATGTGGAGCCTTAGATTAGAAATTGTAGTTCTGAAGAAGATGAGAAGCAGTCAGATTCAGGTTGTGTGTCAGAAATAGGGTAGATACATCCCACCTGGGAAGGCTTAGTCACACTTAGATGCAAAAGTCTAAGAAGAATCAAGAATAACTCCAGGCTTTTGTTTGAAACGATGGAAGGGCAGTGGCTTGTGTTGGATGAGACGCTGGAAAATCGCTATGAAGTCAGATACCTACTGATACATGTGAATATGAATATCCAACATCTGTCTTTCTCTCCTCTTAATTTGCCCATTACCTTGCTAGAATGAGTGTCTGCTACCTGTCGCTATAACATTTAATACTATTTCCTGTCTCCCAGATTAGACTTTTCCTCGACCTCTGAAACATGTCCTCTCATTGTCCACTATAATTAGTAGCTAGACATAATTTAGGGTATGGTCTTTCCAATATGCCCAGTCATTAACTAGACAAGGTTAGTCCATAATCTAACACCTAAAAAAAAAAAAGAATTCAAGTGTCCTGAACACCATAAACCATCTACAAGTATTTTCTAAATTTACATAATTATCAAAATAATTTGTTAAAATGCAGATTCCAGAGCACCTGGGTGGTTCAGTCAGTTAAGCATCTGTCTTTGGCTCAGGTCATGATGCCAAAGTCCTGGGATCAAGCCTGGAGCTGGACTCCCTGCACAGTCTACTCTCCCTCTCCCACACCCTCTTCCTCTGAGAGTACACTCCCTCTCAAATAAGTAAATAAATAGACCTTTAAAATGAAGATTCCAAGACTCACTTCAGATTTACTGAATCAGAGTTTCCTGGAGAGAAATCTATAAAGCTATTCTTTTCCTTTTTTTTTTTTCTTTTTGTTCCTTGACAAGTTCTCCAAGTTGTACCAACAATGAGCCAAGTGTGAGAAGCACAGATCTAGACTCGAGCCAGCATTACAAAAGAGGGAACAAAAAGCTCAAAGGAGTTAAGTAATTTCCTAAAGAAGCCTTTCGTTTCCTGCAATTGAAAAAGAATTTTTCTTTTTTGTTCTTCTTTTAACTTTCCTCATTTCCTTTCCAATATATAAAGTTACATGTTTTTGATCAATCTCTGTGATGACTGCTAACACTTCCTAATCATGTCTCTCAGGAGAAATGACCTTGGAAGCCTAAAACAGTCCCAGAAACCGCTCCATCCCTTCCTCATGAAAAGCTCACCTTGAAACATTGTCAGCCACACTACTCTAGGAAAATTATTTCTTCTTAATTGGGATCATCTAGAGAGGCTTGGAACCATAGATACTCTCTTTGCCAAGTTTAAAAAAAAAAAAAGGCATCCCTTTGTCCTTATTATTTTCGAGATGATGCATGTGATCTAACAGCTTTTGCACACCATGAGGCTCTCATTGACATCAATAGGCATTATGCATGTAAAGGGCAGCAGGAGCCTCTCATTATCTCCAGCCCAAGCAGAGAGAAATGCAATAATCATCGTTCTCTGCTTTTCTTGAAGCTTTTAACTGGTATTGGAAACATAAGTAACCTTAGTACTTTGGGTTAGGATGAGTAACACCTTTTCCTTCCAGTTGGCAGATGGGGCTCAATGCTTGCTTACAGAGCACAAAGTATGGGGGTAACGAAGCCATTCAATGGGAGAAACTATTCTTATCTCTGAAACTGGATTGATTGATTTGGCTTTGTGAAGAACGGTGACTCCCCATTAATACTTTCCAATACGCCCAAACTCCGAAGTAGGTGAGGACTTTATGTGCCCATATAGATTAAAAGTATCCATGTCAAAAGGAAAGGTTAACCGGAGAGAATGGGACATCCACTCCAAAGGCATAATTAAGTCAAACCACTCTGTTGATCAGACATCTTTTACTCTTTTCCCAGTCTAGGACTCTGCTGTAGAATTGAGGAAGCTTTACATCATAGATCTCACGAATCCAGTTAGGTCTCAATTATCTGTTCCACTAAGAGAACTATTGGCACAGATCATTTAAACAGAGAAGGCGTATACCCAGATCAAAGACTTGGTTTTCCTTCCCTGTGAGAGGCATTATTATCATCACTTTGAGTCCTTCTCTTTTCCTGTTCCCTTTATGACACCACCAAGAAAAGAGAGTCATTCATCAAGTTTTCTTTGCCGAATTAAAAATTATAATAAAAACTGCTATTTTTCCCCTGGTAACAATGGTTTCTTCCTCTCCACTTGGTTACTCTCTTAAGCTGCCTACTAAAGGTCTTTTTTATTTTACTCTGCTCTATCTCACTTCTTTTCCCAAGATCCTTTTAAGATCACATGGGCATCATCCTTTCAAAAAAGTGCTCTTTTAATTGAAAGTTTGGTTTCCAGAGGAGGATTTATGATGAAGATCTGTCAGGCACTGTTTCAGCTACCAACCATTTATGTTGGCATACGCCTTCTAATCCAAACTGACTCCAGCAACCTTCCATCAAGCATGAAAGACAACAAAATCGATATTAAGAAAATGGAGATGAAAAAGATTTCAATTTGTCTTAGCCATTCAGTGAGAACAGAGTTTCAATTTTTGTCTTTGCATTCTAAACCACAGCAAATACTGTGTGTGTGTGTGTGTGTGTGTGTGTGTGTTTCCTCACTGCTGGTAAGAGAGCTGTTCTTTGGTTTTATTTTGTTTTGTTTTTTAGCTCCTGAAATATACTTTGGCCACAGCCTTTTCAAATGCAGGGAAAGACAAGAGGAGGCATGACTCATCCTTGATCTCCAAGGTTATCTAGAGGGCTGATAAACCATTGATTTACTACCATCCCTGCTAGCCTCTCTGTTGGAAGCCCTGGCCACCCAGCTGTACACTTACCTCATGTTCTCACAGCTGCCATCTCATCCACGATTGCAAATATGCATTTCCACCCTTCTAATTCAAGATCGCAATCGAACACCAGAGTACGTGAGAGAGTTGGAGCTATCTTGCCTTCTCAAGTAGGTGGAAAAGCAGGAGAATAAATAAGAATACAAGCATTCTTTTTGTGCTTCAAACTTGTTTTTACCAAACTACCTCTCTTTCTATCAAACCACACTGGCCTCCTGACCAAACTACCTCTCTTTCTATCAAACCACACTGGCCTCCTGAGCTAGATTATTCCTTGAAGGACAAGGACCATGATTGATACTTGTTTGAATGACTCTCAGACCCTAGCCCAATGCCAGCCACACAGATAGGGTCAGAAAATTCTTATTAGTGGGCAGAAAATGTGATAGGGTTTCAAAAATCATATAATTAAAAGCCTTATTTTACAAACAGTAAAATATTTTCAGAACAACGAAATGTAATCTCGAAAGTCACATGCAGAATGCACTGGTACCTGAAGCAGGAATTAAATCCATGAAAATCCATGCTTTTCACATTCCAAGAATCTGACCCTATAAATCCAGCCAGTTGAATCCTCCAAATGATGAGGATGCGGGAGATGCAGAGTTCCACAATTCCAGGCACTTGAGCTGATGTTTCCTGTCAGAGAAGCAGGGTGGAAATTCAATAGCCATTTATTAAGCAACCTCTATACAAAAGGTACACTGAGTACAAAACTCAGTGTTGGGCGTTTGGAATAAAATACAGCTAAATGTGCTGATTTACGTATACTTGTCATACATAGATCACTTACTTCATAGATATACATGCTTAATAAATAGTAAACTATAAACAAATACTTTTTAATTAATTTCTATGAAAAATTTATAGTTCCTCAAGAGACAAAAATTTTCTTTAAGAATTTTTATTTATTTGACACAGAGAGAGAGAGAGAAAGAGAGAGAGCACAAGCAGATGGAGTAGTAGGAAGAGGGAGAGGGAGAAGCAGGCTCCCTGCCGAGCAAGGAGCCTCACACGGGGCTCGATCCCAGGACCCTGGGACCATGACCTGAGCCGAAGGCAGACGCTCAACCGACTGAGCCACCCAGGCACCCCAAGACAAATTATTCTTATTCATTCACTCATTAATTCATTTATTCAAAAATATATATTGGGTATCAAATATTTCCCAGGCACTCTCCCAAGCAATGATAATACAAAAGTGAGTAATTCCAGGTCCTTATGCTCTGTGACATGACAGATAAACAGCAAGAGACAACATATATACACAAAGTTAGGACAATAGAAAGGAAAAGATATTCTATGAGGGACCATTAACATGACGCTGGTAGTCAAAGACAGGCAAGAAGTCAGTTCTTAGAGCATTTTAAGTTGGAAGATACTGAGCAGCTGAAGGTGAGATATGTTCCAGACGGAAAGAAAAATAGAGTTCAAGGCACTGAGACTTGGCATGACATAGACGAAAGATGTGGGAAAACAAAGAGGTAGAGTAGGAGAGCCGCAGGAATGGATCAGAAAAATACAAATAAGAATCTTTAGGCAAATGATGAAGGTTTTGAACTTGATTCTGTGGGCAGTGGAAGCCACTGAAAGTTATCTAGCAAAGAAAAGACCTGGTCAAATTTGAGGTGAATGGGGAAGATGTGACAAAGCAAAGACATCTCAATGATGTCTGAAGTTGCTGATGAGTAACAGACTTTGATATATGCAGCAGAGATTTACTATGAAAGCAAGAAGAAAATATAGTGTACAGAATCTGATCATAAATTTGACTTTGGACTTTGTAGTAAGCAGAAAAATGACTCTGCAAAGATGTCTATGTCTTTACCTCTATAACTTATCAGTACATTACTTTACATGACAAGAGGGACTTTGCAGATGTCAATAAGGTTATGGACCTTATAATGGGAAGAGTACACTAGATTATCCAGTTGGGCCCCATATAATTGCATGAGCCCTTAAAAAACATAGAAACTTTCTGAGGCACCTGGTGGCTGTTAGTTAAGAATCCAACTTTGGGGCACCTGAGTGGCTCAGTGGGTTAAAGTTCTGCCTTAGGCTCAGATCATGATCCCAGGGTCCTGGGATTGAGCCCCACATTAGGCTTTCTGCTTGGCAGGGAGCCTGCCTCCCCCTCTCTCTGTGCCTGCCTCTCTGCCTACTTGTGATTTCTGTCAAATAAATGAAACTTCTAAAAAATTAAAAAAAAAAAAAAAAGATAACCCAACTCTTGATTTTGGTGAAGGTTATGATCTCAGGGTGCTGAGATCAAGCCCCAAGTCAGGTTCCATGCTCAGAGAGATTCTCTCACTCTTCTTCCCCCTCTCTTTTTGCCCCTCCCTATGCTCATGCTGTCCTCTCTCTCAAATAAATAAATACATCTTATTTAAAAAAAAAAAAAAAAGTAGGAATTCCCAAACTTCCTACCTATGGTCACAGAAAGATGATATGGAAGGAAAGGAGATTCAAAGTGTGAGAGGGATCCAACCTTCCATTTCTGGCCTGGAAAATGGAGCAAGGGGGCCATAAGCAGTGCAATATGGGAGGCATCTAGAAGCAGGGAATGTGCCTCAGTAGATAGCCTGCAAGTAAGAAGAATTTTAGTCCTACAACCACAAGAAATTAAATTCTGTCAAAAAATGAATAAGCAAGGAAACAGATCCTCTTCTAGAGCCTTCAGAAGGAAACAGTCCTGCTGGCACATAGGTGAGACCTATGTCAAACTTTTGACCTTAAGAATTACAAAATAATAAATGTATTTTATTGAAACCACTACATTTGTGGTAACTTCTTACGGCAACAATAGAAAACTCATTCAAATTTGAAGACAAAAAGAGGAATCTAGAGAATGACCATGTAGGAAGAGGAAGGCAAAAGAAGAGGGTCTTGTAGAGAGATTGAAAACAATCAGAGAGGTAAAGAGCAATCAGGAGGAGTCATTAAACCAAGGAAGAAAAGAACTCCAAGAAGGGATGATCTAAATTGATGATGGCAAGAAGTCAAGAAAAATTGAACTGGCACCTTTTGTGAATACCAGTCTTCAAATCTATGAGTAGACTCTTTAAGGGATTAAATCGGAAGGTGAAAACAACTCTGGTCTGCAACACCTGGAGCCTGTACCCAGTGTGCTGCCATCCTATAAATGAGTCATTTGCATAGGAGGAATTGACCCTAATATAAATCAAGAAATGAAACATCCATAGAACAAGTAAAGACATGAAATATGGTTTCTGTCTTCCTTCTGACTTCATGTTTCATGAATGCATGCCCTACTAGGTTAAACTTTCTATTTTAAAAGCCCTTAAATACTATCTGCAAGGCTTAAAAGGGTGATTTCCTTTACCCCTGGGATTCTCATGGCAGTTAATATGACTGTCAAAGAGTTCAAAATCTCTAGTCTAGTTGGAAAAAAAAAAAAAAAAAAGCTCTAGTTGATCATTCCACGTTTCCTGAATGCACACAAATTTTGAATTACCAGTTATCTTTTTAATTAAATGCAGCTGCTTTCAACTTACATTCTTCACAAATATACTTGTGGGGACCCATTGTACTCATCTCTGTAGCCACAGAACCTAGTCAATAGTGGCAACATAGTAGGTCAGGAAGATTTCTTTCCTCACTGCATTGGTGAATAAAGGAGGTTTGTAATAAACTGGTTGAAATCATCATATTCAAAACACAATTTATCACACGACTTTCAAAGACTTCATTATCATGTATAATATTCATAATATATGAACTTAATTCTGCTAAAACTTGTACCAAAAAGAAGAAATACCACCTTCCATCAGCATAGAGATGATATCAAAGTACTACATGCTCCTGTATACTTCACAGAGCTTTGTTCCAGAAAAGAATTGTTCTCAGACTGTAACTTATCCTGACAAGACTGGTTTGGCACACAATTATGATGTATGTCCTTGACTGTATTCAAGTTCACAGAACACAGTACATATTTTCTTTTCTGAAATAGCAGAGCATTGTCTTGCCCCAAGCATCCCTGGGAATACTTGGGCGTTATTTGAAAATCATTTTCAGATTCTCTAGGCAGCTTTTTGCAATATTTCTCCAAGTAGGTCAATTTTCTCCTTTGTCCCCATCATCCTTAGCAGGCTTCTTTCTTCATAGCATGTTCCAGCTGTAATCTCCAGGGCTTTCCCACAGCCCACTGCAACAAAAGCCTACTCTCATCAGTTGAGTTCCATGAAGTTTCCAGACTCCTGGGGGATTTATAGACATTTAATCTTACCAAGACAATGAGAAAACTGAGTCTAGTTGTTCAGGAGATAAGGTTGGTTAGTGGAAGAGTCAGATTCCAATCCTTATCTTCTGACTGGGAGGTAAGTGCTCTTTCAACAACATAAAAAGATGTCCTCATTTCTTGTAGGATCTAGCCATGAGGCACTTGGCACTTTGGGGAATGGTTCTTTGGGCTCTTTCTCAGAGTGTTAGGCTAAAATCTGTAGATTATTAAATCAATCATATTGGAAATGAATCCATGAATCCATGATTTCTCCAATTTGGAAGTTGTGACATTTTTTAAACTTATAAATTATTTCCTTATCTCACACATTTCTTTCTACCCATACTAAAAACACATTATCAAACTTTATCCATTCATTTGTTATTTATTATATTTATATATTAATTATTATATTTACATTTTCAGTTATTTATTTCATTTATATATCATATTTTTATGTTATTTAATTTGTGTCAATTTGTTCCTACAAACCAAATGCAGAGCTGAAAACAGATATGCTTGTTTGTTTGCTTAGAATAGGAGAAGCACATCACCAAGGAGATTCAGTTTCATTCCCTTTATGTGTTGTGTTTTTTAGTAGTGAGTGGGACAAGTTTAGAGACCTATATAAGTAGAGGAAGGGAAGGATATTTTAAAATAAAAAAGTATGAATAGGAATTTTACCCCTCTCAAAAAAGCAATCATTTTCTTTCTTCAATGCAAGTGATTTAGAAATTGTTAAAATGATAGTTTTCAGGTAAATCCCATTACTTCTTTGTAATGATAAGAGTTTCCTTGGAGACTGGCAAAATACAGGTTGGGAAACAATTTTTTAACTGATATAAAGCCACTTTGTTCTTCAAACATGGCATCCCATCCTCTCCTTGCAATAGATAACTGCTTAAATATAAGAAAGATTAGTTAGAGAGAGAGGGAGACAAAGAGAGAGAAAGATGAGAGAGAAGGAGAGAGAGATAACAGCTATAGATAGAAAGATAATGTCGATATAATTGTTTCAGGGATTTCTTAATCACTTCTTAAAAGGCCCTAATACAGCACAGTCACAGGGAGAGCTAATGCTTAAACATACACATTTTTGGAGGACACAATTCAGTGCATAGTTTGTCTCCAGAGCATCCCAAGTGTTTCTTGATTCCTGCAAGACCTTGACCATTTTTTAAAAATGGTTTATATGATTATGACAAGGGGAAGAAGCAGAAGCACAGATTTTTTTAAACTTATATCTTATTCTTTGTCTAAAAGAATTAGTCATCCTTGCTCCTTGGCAACATTAGGGTAGGGCCCTAATCCTACAAGGCTAGTGCCCTTGTAAGAAGAGGCAAAGCCACCAGCGCTCTGGCTCCCTCTTTACAAGATGAACCCACCGCAAAAAGGCAGCCATCTACAAAACAAGAGAAGACACCTCAAAATGCAACATACTTTGTGGGCACTTTAATCTTGAACTTCTCTGCTTCCAGAATGAATTTCTGTTGTTGAAGCCACGCAAACTGTGGTGTTTTGTTTTGACAGTCTAAGCTGACTAACACAGACATTGAGGACAATTATTAAATCCAATTCTTTCCAAGTACAGTCATAGGGCAGATGACCAAGGGTCTCCTGTACAGAGATTTTTTTTTTTCAGAAAGAATTTTTTAAGGAAAAAAAAGTAATTTTTTGCTTTTGGTTAATTTCCCATTAGATAATTTTTAGTGCTGTTTGCTTTATATTAGTTAAAATATATAACTCAGGGCCACTTTTTCTTAGATAATTCAGAAATACCTACAGAGTTTTGTCAGAGCCCAAACAGCATCTCAAAGAAAAATTATTACAGAAAGAATTAAACTTTCACAGCCAATGCCGATGTTAGTTCAAGGACGAAGGTGTGTGCTGGATAAAGGGAGAGGCACATAATGACAAAAGACAGAGCTGTACAAACACACAAAAGAAAATATACCTTAAAAATTACACTAATTACTTTCTTCTTCATTGAATAATTTTGGAAAATACTGAGGAATGTAAAGTTAACTGAAAGTCCCCTACCTTTCCTGACATTTTCTCTTAAAATCAGTTAAAGCAGAGATTTGATCACTAATAAAGCAAGGTCGTGTTTGATTTGTTTTCTGCAGGGTGTGAATAGAGTTTGTCAGAAAATTGAGAAGGGGAAGCCGAGTGGTAGCTACAAATTAACTCTTGGAAAGTCATGCAAGATAAACTAAATGAAGACTGGTAGATGCCTCCATGCAAACTCCTCAGGAAGCAAATATGTTAGAATTGCTTTTCTCAAACTGTGCTTTTCTGAGTCTTCAGGTTTCTTAAAGGGAAATTTCAGGGAACTCCTGGAGACAGAAGGAGACCCTACTGATGCCTCATGTTCCACTCTCAGCTCCTTTGTGTTTCTTTGAAATGTTTTAAAACCAATTGTGCTATGCAGTTTAATGCCTTCCCAAAGTCCACCTCTTAATCCCCAGATCCTGTGAATACGTTACCTTGCGTAACAAGAGGGACTTTGCTGGTGTGAATAACTAAAGGATTTTGAGACCGGAGTTTCTCTTGGGTAATGTAATCACAAAGGTCCTTATAAAGGAAAGAAGAAAGCAAGAATGTCAGAGTCAGAGAAGGAGATGTGATGGTGAAGCAGAGGACCAAGGGAAGGAAGGCAGCATGACCAAGGAGTGTGGATGCCTCTAGAGGCAGAAGAGCCGAGAAACAGATCTCCCCTAGAGACTCCAGAAGAAATAGAGCCCTACTGACACCTTGATTTTTATCTAAGGAAACCCATTTCAAATTTTTGACCACCACTTGGGACTTCTGACCCTCACAGCTGTAAGACAATAAAAATGTGCTGTTTTTAAGTCACTAAATGTGTGTAATTTATTACAGCCACCTTTGGAAATTCATTCACTACTGGACCAATACAAAAATTCTTCAACTTTAGTATTCATAATCTTATCTGGGATGTTTGTCCAATACTAATTTCTAAACTCCATTCCCCCAAAATTCTGATGTGGTCTGCTGGTAAGCCTAAGAACCTGCATTTTTTTTTAAGATTTTATTTATTTATTTGACAGAGAGAGATCACAAGTAGGCAGAGAGGCAGGCAGAGAGAGAGAGAGAGGAGGAAGCAGGCTCCCTGCTGAGCAGAGAGCCCGATGCAGGGCTCGATCCCAGGACCCTGAGATCATGACCTGAGCCAAAGGCAGCGGCTTAAGCCACTGAGCCACCCAGGCGCCCCAGAACCTGCATTTTTAATGTGTACATTCCCCGTCCCCACAACTCAGATTTCAAGGTTACAACACTAAATGAAATCGGATTCACCGTAGACAGTGTCATAAGATAGAGAAAACTATGATGCTCGCGAGAATAATGTTACCACAAATCCCTTCTTGGTACTTTCAGCAAGCATTCCCATGAAAGATGCAGCCAACACAATTCTGCATCCCATTACACAGCAAGCTTCCAGAGTAAGCTTCTATCTTGTGACTATTCATTGTGTCAGTGTATTTCAACAGAACTTATTTGCTTTACCGAAGAAATAGGAAATGTAAAAAAGTATAGTAAAAAGGGTCCTGGTCTTATGATCAAAATACCTAACTCAGATACTCTTCTCTGTCCCCATCTAGATGTAAAGCACAGGGCAAGACACTTCTTGCTGGACCTCAGTTTTCCATATTATTCAATGGGAATTTTAACAAAACCATCTCTTTAATACTTTTAGGAGTAATCTCTTCCCTTAGAGTACATTAAGGTCTAATTAAAAGACACTAGGACTTTCCTTTTTTATTTTCTTTCATCTTTAATAAATTTTGCTTGCTAGGGGCATTTGTTAATGTGTATGGGTTTTTTTTTCCCCCGCTTTCACATCCCAGTTTTCCTGAGGAAGCAGAAAATGACTAATCTCTCAATTATTTCTTTACAGCCAGACCCTCCTTCCAAAGTCAATTTAAATAAAGCTTGATGGCTCTCTAACATCCCAGCATAGGGATAGGCAGGCAAGAGGTTGAGAGCTGGTGTTTGCTGTCCAGCGCCCCACCCTGTCCCCCAGGCTTCACTGTTCTCATCCCAAAGGCCTTAAGCAGCTCAGAAGGCAATATAGCTCAGTCCCTGAAACTGAAGCCAGAGAATGTGCTTGTTTAGAATTGGCTTTTTGATTGGAGCGCACACTGGGGATTTGTACAACACCATCCATGCTTTTTGCCTGCCAACTCTCTACTTAGCCACTACATATTGAAGACTTGCCTCCTCACCTGTTGATTCACCATTATGAATTTTTCCAAGGCTTACAAGCCATCCTATTAATCATCTAGTTCCTTCATTTTCCCTCTTTCTTTCTCCTGCTGGCCTCATTTTTATCCGTCCTTTAGTTTGACATCACTTCTAGAACAAAGTAAATGACAACTGATGTAGAAAGATGTTAGGGTTCGAAGCTGACAGCCAAGAAAGAATTCTTGAGATGTCTTTCATGCAAAAAGATGGTTTGTTTGTTTTTTTTAAAAGCACAGGGACAGGACACGTGGGCAGAAAGACCTGCCTTGGGGTCATGAGGAGTGGCTGATTACATACTTTCAAGTTGGAAGTGAATTGGGGATTACATAAATCTCTAAGGAATTTTGGAAGCAGAGTTCAGAAACTTGAGGGGGGCTAGCTATTGTTAGGAAAATGTCATTTATTACTGTCTAGTGAAACCTTAGTCACAAGACCCTTTTAGATGTATATCAGTGGGTCATATGCTTGGGGGACGATTGCCAACATATATCTGGGCGGGGGAGGAATAGAGATAAAGGAAGTTTTCAAAGGAATTTTTATATGTTAAAGTAGACTTACAGGATCCTGGGAGGTTGGACTAAGATAGCCTTTTGCCCTTGGCAAGGTATTCACATCAAGGCAGCTGAACTGCTAGAGGAATGTCTCTCTGCCTGTTTCAAGGACTTGTCAGTGGGATACATTTAGTAAGGAAATTTAAGTTTTCTTTCGCTTTTGTTCCCACATCAACAACCTTTCTCTACTTTGAGTTGTTCACCAGACCTGGAATATTCAGCTTACTTCATGGCCTTGGCAAGGGGGTTGTTATCACATCTCATAAAGGGGACTATAATGTATGGTTAAAAACATGCCCTCTGGAATCAGTAAAGACATTAGATCAAATTCTGCCTCTGTCAAATGCTTTTTCTGCATCAATTGAGAGGACCATGTGGTTCTTCTCTCTTCTCATATTAATTTGTTGTATCACATTGATTGATTTACGAATGTTGAACCATCCTTGTAGCCCAGGGATGAATCCCACCTGATCATGGTGGATAATCTTTTTAATGTGTTGTTGGATCCTGTTGGCTAGGATCTTGTTGATAATCTTAGCATCCATATTCATCAGTGATATTGGTCTGAAATTCTCCTTTTTGGTATGGTCCTTGCCTGGTTTGGGGATCAGGGTAATGCTGGCTTCATAGAAAGAGTCTGGAAGTTTTCCTTCTGCTTCAATTTTTTGAAACAGCTTCAGGAGAATAGGTGTTATTTCTTCTTGGAAGGTTTGGTAGAATTCCCCAGGGAATCCGTCAGGTCCTGGGCTCTTGTTTTTTGGGAGATTTTTGATCACTGCTTCAATCTCGTTATTAGATATCGGTCTATTCAGGTTGTCGATTTCTTCCTGGTTCAATTTTGGTAGTTTATATTTTTCCAGGAATGCATCCATTTCATCTAGGTTGCTAAGCTTATTGGCATATAACTGTTCGTAGTAACTTCTGATGATTGTTTCTACTTCCTTGGTGTTAGTTGTGATCTCTCCCCTTTCATTCATAATTTTATGAATTTGGGATTTCTCTCTTTTCTTTTGGATTAGTGTAGCCTGTGGCTTATCGATCTTATTGATTCTTTCAAAAAACCAGCTTCTAGTTTCATTGATACGTTCTACTGAGCTTCTGCACAGCAAAGGAAACAGTCAAAAAAACAAAGAGGCAACCCACGGAATGGGAGAAGATATTTGCAAATGACAGTACAGACAAAAGGTTGATATCCAGGATCTATAATGAACTCCTCAAACTCAACCCACACGAAACAGACAAACACATCAAAAAATGGGCAGAAGATATGAACAGACACTTCTCCAATCAAGAAATACAAATGGCTATCAGACACATGAAAAAATGCTCATCATCATTAGCCCTCAGGGAGATTCAAATTAAAACCACATTGAGATATCACCTTACACCAGTTAGAATGGCCAAAATTAACAAAACAGGAAAGAACATGTGTTGGAGAGGATGTGGAGAAAGGGGAACCCTCTTACACTGTTGGTGGGAATGCAAGTTGGTGCAGCCTCTTTGGAGAACAGTGTGGAGATTCCTCAAGAAATTAAAAATAGAGCTTCCCTACGACCCTGCAATTGCACTCCTGGGTATTTACCCCAAAGATACAGATGTCGTGAAAAGAAGGGCCATCTGTACCCCAATGTTTATAGCAGCAATGGCCACAGTCGCCAAACTATGGAAAGAACCAAGATGCCCTTCAACGGATGAATGGATAAGGAAGATGTGGTCCATATACACTATGGAGTATTATGCCTCCATCAGAAAGGACGAATATCCAACTTTTGTAGCAACATGGACGGGACTGGAAGAGATTATGCTGAGTGAAATCAGTCAAGCAGAGAGAGTCAATTATCATATGGTTTCACTCATTTGTGGAGCATAACCAATAGCATGGAGGACAAGGGGCGTTAGAGAGTAGTAGGGAATTTGGGTAAATTGGAAGGGGAGGTGAACCATGAGAGACTATGGACTCTGAAAAACAGTCTGAGGGGTTTGAAGTGGCGGGGGGGGTGGGAGGTTGGGGTACCAGGTGGTGGGTATTATAGAGGGCACAGCTTGCATGGAGCACTGGGTGTGGTGAAAAAATAATGAATACTGTTTTTCTGAAAATAAATAAATTGGGAAAAAAAAATAAATATGCTCTTTCTAAAAAAAAAAAAAAAAAAAAAAATTCTGCCTCTGCCAACTACTAGATAGGCAGCCTTGGGAAAAATACTTAACTTCTATTTACCACTGGTTTCTTTGCAATACCTAAATCAGATCATTGTGAATATTAAAGGTAATAATTGTAAGATACTTGGCACCTATCAAAAACTCAATATGATAGCTCTTATTTTCATTCTTCTTAAAAGTGAACTATGGTGTATGTAGAGCTGAGGAATCCAGAATATCTAGACTCGAAATCACATCTTATAAGGACTTGTACTGTCAGAAATATTTAACATAGTGGTGCCTGGGTGGCTGAGTGGGTTAAAGCTTCTGCCTTCAGTTCAGGTCATGATCCCAGGGTCCTGGGATGGAGCCCCGCATTGGGCTCTCTGCTCAGTGAGGAGCCTGCTTCCTCCTCTCTCTGCCTGCCACTCTGCCTACTTGTGATCTCTGTCTGTCAAATAAATAAAATCTTAACAAAAAAAATATTTGGCATAGAGGAGCATACAGTTGGTCACAAATACACGGGAAAGAAAAGGATTTCGTGCATTTTGTCTACCCACTGAGAACAGGGCAAAAGTCGATAGAGGAATTTATTCTCACCATGGCAAATAATTTTCTGACCACTAGTGCTGTGTAGAAATGGGCTGGATTCCCTTGAGAGGTAGTGAGTGCCCCATGGCTAAAGGAATTTAAGAGGATCCTGGCTAGCCTTTGTTAGGAATGTCATATAAAAGATTCAAGCATGGGATGAACTATTGGATTTTTATGACATTTAAAATACCTTCTAAGATTGAAATTCTATGGTTCTGTGATCATTACCAGCCCCAAAAGAGGAGGCAAGGGGAAAATCTTAAAAGGTGAAAGAAAATCTAATCAATTTGGCAATCTGTGAGCAATTCTTGAGAGAGATAGATAGTCTAAAATGTTGACGGCATTAGCAAAACTAAGCATTGGGGATTGAAACATTCTACATCTTCCATTTACTATGGCTCTGAAAGGTGCTTTTCTCAGCTACTGTCCTGTAGTGCCAAATTCATTATGCAAAACCCAAGTGAGTGGATAGATTGTGTGAGACTCTTTAAAATGTAAACTCAATGGCAAAACCCATTATATGAAATTATCTTTACTTAATTAGCTAACGGCTTAAAGATAGTTAAAACAGGTAAACTGTCTTCTCTCCAGCAGAGAGATCATAAAAATGGATATGAAGAATGTTAACAAGTATCCAAGGATTTGTAAAATGTCAGGACCATTGAACTATTGAGTTTTAAGGAAGTGTACCTACAAATATTGTGAAATCTTAATAAAGGTTAGTTGATTGCTCTCCCTCTAGTTTGCTCTCTCTCTCCCTCCCTCCCTCCCTCAAAATGATTGAAGACAGGGGGTGCCTGGGTGGCTCAGTCACTTAAGCATCTGCTTTCGGCTCAGGTCATGATCCCAGGGTCCTGGGATGGAGCCCCTCATCAGGTTCGCCGCTGAGCAGAGCTGCTTCTCCCACTCCTTTTGCCTGCAACTCCCCTTGTTTGTGCATCCTCTCTCTCTGTTAAATTAAAAAAAAAAAAAAAAGGATTCAAGAACATCTCATAGAAACAAGAAATTAGCAGTCTCATCATTGAAAAGAAATTATTGTAGGCAAATTATTGTATTGTATCGTATTCGGAAAACTTATTTATGAGGAAAATTCAACAGAAGCATTTAAAACAAACATGACAGTACATGCATGTACATATACCTGCTCATACACACATACATACACAGACACACAAAATAGACTACTATCCTGCTGTAAGACTAGCAAAATGAAGTGTTGGTCTTATTTTATGACATCAAAGCTTGGATGAATTTCCACTGTATAATTCAAGTAACTTAAAAAAAAAAAAGCATTCTACAAACTGCAAAAGGCTTACGTGATGATCTCACTCTGTCCTCACTGACTGCTGAACCAGGCAGGGCAAAATTTAAGGACTGTCTGTACTCTTCACACCACAGCATCTGTGACCAACACACATATAAAAAACAACATGCACCACTGAGAAAACATTCAAAGTCTAATCATCCAAAGATGCTGACAACTTTTTTGTTTCAGACAATGATTATATCAAAGGGCTAGCCACACTTAGGATATTCATTAAAAGGCTTGAGATAGGTCGTGAACCCAAAACAGCTTGCAATACGCATTCAAGGGCTTTTCTGTCACTCAAGAACTTTATATACTTTTCAAGAGAGAATTAGATCCTTTACAAGTTCTAGTTAAGCAAATGAGAATGACTCCAGTGTGAAGCTCTGGTGATAAGTTGTACATTTAGTTTCTAAAAGCCTTTAAAAAGAACCTGTATGTAATCAACGTGGAATAAAATCTATCCATTATCCCCTGGTGCTATCAGCCAATGTTACTATAAATAGCACCTAATAAAAGGACCTGCACAAAGCCTTCTGGCCAGGAAAGAGTTGAGCTAGCGCCCCAAATCATCTGAATTCTATTTAGGAGATTAGATTGAAACCAATTTAATCCTTAAACAGAGGAACTAACATCAGACCTAACAGAGATAACAAGATACAGTGATAAATGGCATCAGAGGTGACCAATAAGCCTAAGAGGACTGGAAAAGTCTAAGAGTCATTCAATTTGCGGCTTTCCAAGTAAATCACTAACGGTCACACGCTGGCTCTATCAGAGCCGTGTTTGGTTTGACTCGTGCCTGAACTTGTGAAGCTCAACAGTGTAATTAATGGAACGGGGGAAGGATCCAGCACTGCCCACACCTCTAGACCAATCACCCACTGCACGCTCCTGGAAGGAGCCGACATCTAAATGTTTTCCTCCAAGACTCTTTCTCAACCTAGAATTTGGGGTGGCATAGCATTAAACTATTATTACTACTACTAATATCTAAGACTTACCGAGCACACATCAGATGTAGGAATCAAAGCTCAAGAGAGCATGAAAAGGAAAGAATTTCAGATTTACACAGGTGTCTGGGATTACAAAAAGCAAAATGGCAAGACGTGAACAACAAAGACAAGGGCCGTGTCCATTTTTTGGGATAAAAGAAAACCAGTATGGAAAGCAGATTCCCTGAATTTGGGAAAGCGGTGAGAAGCAGCTGTTTGTCAACGGCAGCTGAACGCATGCAAGAGCTGAGGATACACAGGAAAGCAGGCTGCCTGCTAATCGTTGTAATGCTCCAGAATGCTTTTTGTTTGTGTGAAGGAATTTACAACCCAGTGATTCACACTGTGAAGCTTATACTTATCTCTTTGCCAGCTCCTGGCGTCTTCCCATTCTCTAACTCAGATGTCAAGAGAAAGGGGGGATAAAGGTCCAATAATAAGACCTTGAAGACAAACCACTATATTTAGATATAGATATAACCTTCTGTCGATATAAGTAGTGTCCGTGAGGCACAAAGCTGTTTCATCTTTCTCTCTTTGTGTATTTCCAAATCCCATCTCTTTTTGAATCCGGTGTGCTTTGTACAAATGCCAATCCCTCCAGTTCAGCCCCAATGTCAAGTGGCAAAAAGAAATACTCCCACTTGAACACTTTCCCTTCCAGCCTTTCGTTTCAAGTCTCCTTCAGACAAAGACTTTGCCTCTAATTCCCGGCTTGATACTACTTTCTTGCATGACACAGAGCCTGGTGTGGCCAAGTAGTTAAAAAAAAAAAAAAAAAAAAAGGCAATGCCTCAATTTCCCCCCGTGCTGTAAATGAGAGAGTTGCAGCTCCATCAGGGTCCTCCAATGAAGCCACCCTCTGCGTGAGGAACTACTGGATTTCCATCTGGGTGTCTCATACCATTGGTGGCTATTGTTTAAATAAACATTACTCTGTATTGCTTTTTTAAAACATTCAATACATGTTGATGCCTGGTTAAAAGGAAAGAAAATTGCAGTATTAAAAGACTAGTATTTTCAGAGTCTTGTGATGTAAATTGCTAATTTAAAACCCAAAATATTGTTAAAGTGTCTTTATTTAATAGCAGGTGATTGCAAGCTGTAATTTGCAAGCTGTAGATGCAGATGGTAATGTTTTTCCTCCCTTTTCAGCAGTGCAGTACAGTATTTACTGCAGATCTCTGCAGACATGGAACAGCCAACTGTGGGGGGGAAAAAAACACTCTGGAAGAAGATAGAGCACAAAGTTCATAAGATGAAGATGGCTTTTGAAATCTGCTCCTGTCTCAGCAGAAGCAGAGTCATCCCCGTTGAGCCTGGATGGTGCTTGTTCCCTAAAGGAAGGTATAGGTGCTGTGCATTGGTCTTCAGGTTCCTGCTAAGGTTCAACCATGGGAATGGGAGAATGATTTAACTTAGGCTGCATTTGCTTATTCTTTGGCTGGAGAGAACCTAGGGAAAAGAGGGAATGTGGGGATAGGATTGCCAGATAAAATGCAGGACACCCAGATAATTAAATGTGAGGTTCAGATAAAAAACAAATAACGTATTAGTATGAGTATATCCCAAAATGCATGAGACATACTTATGCTAACAAATTGCTTACCAGAATTTCACATTTAACTGAGAGTCCTGTATTTTTATTTGTTGAATCCTGCAACCCTCTGTGGGGAGAAAGGGTGGGTAAATAAAAACAATGCCATGCTCAGGCAAAGGTGATGGGACTTGTCATTTACTGAGCCCTATGCAAAGGACTTGTCTTCTGCTTCCCCATATAATCGTGGTAACAATTCACTAGGTAGATGTTGTTGTTGGCCGTATTTCAAAGGGCCACAATTGTGTCTCAGAGACCTTTGGTAACTTTCCTAAGGTCATATATCTCACAACAAGCTTGGACACCGTGTACAGGGTCTCCATGGCTTCAAAGCCTGGGTTCTTTCCATAAAATGATGTCTATGCCTCAGCTTTGTTTGTGCTCTCCCAGGACACTTCAGAAACCTACAAGAACTCCAGGGCCTTTCTCTAGCTCCAGCTGGCTTCCCAACTTCCCCCACCCCTGCAAAAACCAGTGCACAAACTCAACTATTCTCACCAATTATCTACTGCCTCCTGTTCTCACCCCAGTGTGCAAATAATAGCCAAATTTCCTTTTATTTTGTTTGAGTTTTGAAGAGGAACAACAGCTCTTTCCACATTCATGTTATCCATGCAACTCCTGATTATTATTATTATATTATTTTCTTTAATTGTAGTCTATTACCAGGAGATCTGGGAGGGAGTGTGTGTGGGAATGTGGGGGTGCTGGCCTTCTTTGAACATTTGGCCTTAAGGTGACTTGGGTGGAACTCTAGAAGTGGTAACAGGGAACAGGGAGAAGGGGTTGCAGATTGTTACTCATTAGTTATACTACCCTTCCTTTCTTTTGCTGGAGTTCTCCTCAGTTCAGTGGTTCAGCCCCTTCCATGTGACTCAGTAACAAGTCCTGACGGGGCCAGTGATTCTCAACAGGAACAATATTGTCATGTGGGTAAGATGATTCTTCATTCACCTGTGCCCTGGGCCCTAAATACTTCACACAGTTGTGTAGTCACTTTGTAAAACATGAACATCCTTGTACATTTCCACATCTTTCCATTGGGGGAGAGGCACCTTGCCAGGCAATCAGGCTTATCTCTTATCCTCGGCAGTCACTGGTTTAGTGGACAAGGGCACCAGTTCTGGCCAATGAGACATGAGCAGAAGTCTGCCGGGAACTTCTGAGAAAAGTTTCTTCACATTGTAAAGGAGACCCAAGGAAGAAACAGATCTCTTTCACTGCCAGGTGTAGTTGTGTCTGTAGGTGATGTCAGGAGCCGCACTAGGTACTTTTCACCCATGGAGGCAAAAGCTGTGCATGAAGAGATGGCAGAGTACAGAGATGGAAAAATCCTAGCCCATGATAACATCTCCAAGCTGCTGAATCGCAAATCCTGGAGCTGCCCTAGCTCAGAGTTCCTTTATGAAGAAATGGAATTGCCTATTGTTTAGGTCTCTTAAGCGGGGAGCACTCCGGCCACTTGCAGCTCAGCACGCCCAACCTATCACATGACAAAAGAACACTGGACTTGGGAAGGGGGTTCCCAGGAAGAACAATGGGGAGGCTGGACAGGTGTGAGGAGCTAGTGACCACACTGGCACATATGGGACAATTAGAAGGCAGAGAGAATGGAACCTGAGAAATGGAATTTGGAATTTGAGGCCGAATTTTGTCGCTAAATAACTCTGTGAACTTGGGTGGGGACACATGATCTCAGCCTCAGATTTCTGTCCAAAAGCTATGAGGATTACATTTGCAAAAATTAGCTCACAGCCTGTGAGCCCCACCGGACCTGCGGCACACGTGCCTGGAAGCTGTGGTTCTGCTGTACAACAGTCACCACATCCCACTGTCTCACATCCAGGCTTCTCCATTCATTTCTTCTTCTTCTTTTTTTTAATTCATTGATACATTTGAGAAAGAGAGAGTGCATGGGAGCAGGAGAAGGGGTGAAAGGAGAGGGAGAGAGAATCGAAGGAGATTTCTAGTTGGGGCAGAGCCAGATACAGGACTCAATCCCAGAACCCAGGAGCCGAAATCAAGAGTCCAACCGACTGAGCTACTCAGGTGCCCTTCCACTCATTTCACCTGCCCGTTTCCTCTGCCATTTAAGCTCAGGACTCCCATTTCAACCCAATCCTTCCTGTCTTATCAGATGTATTTAACAACAAATGATATAAATGTCATTTGGGCTAACAATCAGTCCCAGATCTCTGCTGTTACGACTAGTCTTTTTGCCTATAACAAATGAATTTTATTCTTGTCAAAATACCAAAAGCCAATTCTGAGACATCCACCATTACAATAACCCATTTTCACTTTCAAGGAACATTGAGTACACCATTTAACTACAGAATGCATAAATGCTAACCCTGCACAGTCTATTCCAACCTGTTCAACTCCTTATTAACATTTATTTGCAGAAAAATAAAAATTACTTCTCATCTGCTTAGAGATATTATTATATAAACCACTTAAATATAGTGTTCTCTAGTGCCATCTAGGGGATTTCAGGCCAAGGAAAAAGAAATTGTCTGCTCAGCTCAAAGAGAAAAACAAGCACTGAGAAATCAGCTCTGACTCGCCAAGTAATTTCTTTTACATATCCGATAGTGTTTAGGTAATCTTTTATTTTACAGTTTGGATAGCTGAACAAGGTCATACGTGGTGCTGCATCTGGGGAATGCATAAATAAGTAAAATGTATGACATTGTGCCTGTGCTGTGTAGCCTAATATTTCACAAACATAACCTTGAAAGAAAAAAAATTTCCCCATTTAAATCAATGCCTCTTTCTAAAACCAAACCAAGCAGTATTTGTTAATGTTTTTAAAATGTGTTTTCTGGATACCCACTGCCTATTTATTAATTGTGTGCATGTTAGGATTCAAGCAAGTGCCCTTTGAGGCCAAGGAGAAAACCCAAGAATGAATTATGCTTTTCAAAGACCTCTCCTCCATTCAACCCTGAACACAATGCCCAGCACATAGAAGTCATTCCAAGATACTCATTTTACTAGAGCTTTGTAAACTCCAGAAGGAGTTAACTGCTGATGCATGGTATCAACCTCTTTCTAGGGAACCATATGTGACCTGACTGCAGTTTGTGTGAACCTAAAGTAGCACATTTCTGGAAAAGTTGACTCACGTGATGACCTTGTGCTCGGCTCTTTTTCCACAGGAATCCTTCCCACAAAGCCTCTGATCTCTATAAATATTCAATTCCCATTTGACAGATATGAACACTGACACAAAGATAAGTGGAATGTCTTCTCCAAGGAAACACAATAAGAAATGCATAAACAGAGTTTCATATCCATATGATCCTCTAGCCTGGAGCAGCGTGCTCCCTCCACTAAAATAGAATTTCAAACATAGCTTTGAAATATGACTACTAAATATCTTACAAACTATTTCAACCAGAAGTAAAATGCACATTAGACGGAACCACATGAAAGTCTTGATAGTCAACCACTTTGACCTGCAAAAAGAGCACTTACGTGGGATTCATCGTCATTGGTTCCCAAATTCAAAACCACTAGCCTTTAAAGCTTGTAGAAGAAAAAAGTAGCTTTTGCTATGTGTCATTTTGTATACATTGAGTTTTTCATGGTTTCTTAGCTACTGCAGACATCAATGGATTTAACTGTATTACCTCCAATGATGCAATTTCCTCATGTGTACTTATGTGTCTTTCAAGGCCAAGGTCCCTAAACATCGTCTCCAGGATGTATTGATCTTATTTACCCCAAAAGTATTTTATGATAATAGGCACTGGCAAGGCAGTTCCAAATTCATTCGTTCAGAACCAGTTTGTTTCATGTCTGGCTTGATTAAATGTTCTTTCTCAGTTGGTTCATTTCAGAGTAAGTCTTCATGCCGGAATCAACAGAGGAAGTTGAAAGAGTGGTCAGGAATAGATGGGTGGGTAGATATTTTAGAAAATATCCAATAATGATTCATGGAACATTTTACAAAAATAAAAAGCATTAGGCATTAGCAACCGCTCTCAAGCTATCTTGATGTAACCTTCAACAGCCCTTGCAAAGGCCATGTACCTGAAAATAAAGATGATCAAGGCATATTGGTTCCTAATCCAATAAAGCTCACGAATTCTGCTAAAGATGCAGTGAAAGGCTAGTTGGTTTTAGACAAAGATTTTATAATTTATTTATACTTTGTCCCAAAATATTTTCTCTCCATTTTTGCCTTTCTAATATAACAGGGACAAAAGTGGTTAATGTACAGGTATATATAACTTATTTTTCTTTGCTTGACCCAGACCTCATCTACCCATTAAAGAAACAATGTCCTGAGTTGTCAAAGAAAAAGGGGATTGGAGCGGAAAAATAAGGTCCACAGAAATGGATGTGGAGAAGCATTTCATGGAAAACTAAAAGATAGTAAATAAAACTGAAAGAAAAAAAAAGTTGGTCGTGGATAGATAATGCGGCAAGCAAGTAGGAGAAGAGTGTATAGAAAGAATTTAAGAAATACTGTCATGGATGATGAAGGGGAGAGCTTTGACACTGCTCAAAAAAAACAAAAAATTACATTTATTTTTATTTCCTTTAGTGTGTGACTGTCCACCCTATCTTTTGTGGAGCCCAAGGAATAATTGGATAGTTTGATCTCTGATTTTTTATTACCAGCTTGATCTACACATCATCTTGACAATCCATGTCTCCACTGCCCTCAGTTTCTCCTCACTTCAAAAATCTCCTCATGGGGCGCACCTGGGTGGTTCAGTGGGTAAAGCCTCAGCCTTCAGCTCAGGTCATGATCTCAGGGTCCTGGGATTGAGCCCAGCATTGGGCTCTTTGCTCAGCGGGGAACCTGCTTCCCCCTCTCTCTCTGCCTGCCGCTCTGCCTACTTATGATCTCTCTCTGTCAAACAAATAAATAAAATCTTAAAAAAAAAAAAACTCCTCATGGTGTCAATTCTGAACTCCTCCAAACAGGAGGAAGTTTGTAGGCTCCAAATGCATAAAGAGTAAAATAATACTCAGGATTAGATTTTTAGCAGGATTCTACCCAAAAGAAGGTACCCACCATTTAATATTACTACAACATGATTACAAACATCCAAGAAGCTCCCTAAATCAAAATTCCCAGAATCTTCTCTTCAATATGGTGAAACCCAGATACCCAGCAGTTGAAGGCTCAGTGATCTTTTGTGATAACCCTATTTATTCCTACCCTAAGGAAGTTCTTTTTGTTAATTTCTTTTTTGAAGTATTTGTTTTCTGTTGACACAGCCTGAAAGAGAGATACTGAGGATAATTTGAAGACCTATTTTAATTATTTATAACACCTTATATTACTTTACTATCACAATTTTTGTATTGCAATTTTTGGAAATCAGCTTACTTCACCAAGCCCCAATTTTATAAAGCTTACAAAACAAGGATGTTGCAACATTCCGTCTTCCAATATGGCTTTCTACAGCCTATCAGATACTTTAAGAGATACATTAACTACTTCTGACCATGAGAAGTATTTTTTACGTATTCAATTTAGGTATTTAGGTATTCAATTTATAGTATTATATGTTTTCATATAATATGATCAAAAGTGACATCTGAGTTGTTGAAAGTACACTGGAATTGGAATTAAAATACCTAGGTTGGTTCAAATTCTAAATTATCTGTCTACCACTAAATTATCTGTCTACCACTACTAGTGTCTGACTCTGTGAGCTTAAATGGGTAACTTAACCTCTCTAAACCTCATTACTTTATCAATAAATGAATATAAAACAATTGTGTTATTAAATGTAGGATAGTGACAGACAAACACCTTAAAACCTTGGCAGCTTAACACAATGCAGGGTTATTTCTCATTCATATAACTTTTCAGTACGAATATTTAGCCTGTAGCATTCCACACAGAGATTCAGGGACCAAGGCCCCTTCTATTCTATGGATCTGTCATCCCCTTTACTGTCTATCTACAAAAGGCCTTACAGAAAGTATCACAGGCCATATGTTACAGCTTAACTCTGCCATTATAGCACAAAAGCAGCCACTGAAAAAAATGTAAATAAATCAACATGGCTGAGTTTCAATAAAACTTTATGTATAAAAATAGGTGGCAAGACAGATTTGATCCACTTGCTATGGTTTTCTGACCCTGCCCTGTTATTGAAGGTATTTTCTGGATTCTTTGCAAACAACTGGTTAAGCACGGTGTGCAAGGGGAATGATCAAAGCATGAGTGAGAAATGGGCAGAAGTTCTTAATTGGCCAGGCTCAAAAATGACATATATCACTTCTTCCCATTCCACTGGCCAGAACATGGACATAACTAACTCCAGAGAAACCTAAAAAATATCTTGCATTTGTCCAAGAGAAAAAGAAAATAGGGTGTTAAGAACTCATAACACTCTCTGCCAAAAACACTTTTTTCAATGGTTGTAGAGAGAGTCATATGAGATAATGAGTATGCAAAACTACTTTGTAAATTATAATCTGCTATGCAAATTTAGAGTGCTATTTTTATTGTAATTACTATATGTAATGTCTCTATGAATACCTTACCACCAGGGAGTGGTAGCCCCTCAGAAAGAAGAAAGCTTATGGATATAAAAGGCACTTACAATTTTTGGATCAAGCAGATTCTGCAAATTATATTTTATGAGCCAGGGCAATCAGGACTCTTTCCTCCAACTTGGGTGTCTTGAAATGCCCTGAAATTTCTTCTTCCTCCATGGTAGACACAAGCTTTGTATGCATAGAGGCAATTACTGAAACACTTTTCAGGTTATCTCAATAGTCAGATTATTTGCTGTAAAATTGAAGTTTATTTGTGATACTGTTCAATGCCAGAAACAATGAGTTGGAAGTATAAAACTGAAGCTATCCATAGTATTAAGTAATTAACTAGAAATCCATGCTTAATATTCTCCAAGAGTAAAATGCTGTGCTGGAGAGATAGGACACATCTGAAAGTATATAAGCCAAGATAAAAACAATTCTCAATGTGATCCTTTCAATCTGATTTTGAAGGTCTCACTTCTAAACCATTTAATGTTTGAGATCAGGTCATGGTATATTTTCAACAGCCTTTTCACAGAATAGCATGAGCAGCAGAATTATTCCACTAATTTTAAAAGAGTTCTCTTCTGTTTGTGTCTTTTAAATGATGAAATTAAACATGGAGAAAATGAAAATGCAGAAGAGTAGAATTAATTATATCAAATAGGGGTTAAAGCAGGGATGATTCATTTATTTAATTTTTTAGCAAAGTGACAAATTGAGGGGACTTCCTATGAAACAATTAACCATCCAACATTTGTTATTTCAAACAAAGCAAGCAAGTGCATCAGAAACTTAAAGGGGTTAATAAAGACCTCACCGAGTGTGGGAGGTAGAGTAAAGGGCACCTGCAGACTGGTCTTGGCTAACCAAGATGATGGTCCCTTGCTGGGAGTGGTGACCTGGATAGCTATCTCTTTCTCCATATTATATATGATCTCCCCACTCTGAATAACTGGTGCTCAATAGAGACAGTATACATAAGGCCCAATTTGTTCAAGCCAATCCCAGTTTACCCCTATCCGCCAGCATAATTACTAATAGTGTCCTCATTCATTTGTAGATGTGTCCCATTTAGGCAATATATTATATGGACTCACTGTCAATGGATATATGGTCATGGCCTGATGACCAGAACTTGGGAAGATAGCACTCAACCACATCAGAACAGACTCCCAAAGACTCAAAGCAATAAGACGTACCAAGCAATGAGCAAAAAGAAAGTAATGGGATTCAAGGGCCCATAACTAAAACATTAATTGGTTGAAGCCACTTCTCTCCCAAACATCTGCAAGGAAAACTCCTCAACAACAGGAAAAGGGCCAGTCAGTGTTGACTTTTGAGCTGTCATTGTCTAAAAGAGGTGAACAATTATTTGAGGATTTCTATGAGCTTTGGTGACCATTGCTAAAAACCTGGATTTGGCACCTTAAATAATTTGTTCAAATTTTTAAACCCTGGCATTCTTCAACTTTTTAGATTAAAATAATGTCTCTATTTATTAATTAAATCCTTTTCTTATTCTTTTTAAATCCTTTCCTTGTTTTGCTTAGGGTAAATTTTGGAGATACTAATTGTCTCATGATTAGTTCTGAACTCTATCAATCACAATGATAAAATTTTATATGGCAAGAAGTCAGAGGGAGCTTAGGCAACATCCAGTCCTACATTCTTCAAGATGTAATATCCAGAATCAATGACTTACCTTAAAGCATTAGTTGGTTGGGGGGGGTGGAGGGACCATTAGTTGGTTGGAAGATTGTGAGGGCCCTCTGTCCCTATTCTTAACCCCTCACCAGGTGTTCCTACATCCTAAGCCGTTACACACACTAACAGTATTTTCCTCCCACTAGCCTCCAGTTCCTGCATTTGTTTAGTAACATTAATAATAAGACTTAGGAAAGAGAAAATGACTTTAATTTTCAGCTACAGAAAGATGATGGCTCACTTAGGCCATTTTTTCTAATTTTAGCCATAATCAGAAAACTCTTGGTTTCTCCTGAGTTGATGTCAGTCAAGAGCAAGTAATATTCTTCCCTTTATCCTAAACTTTCTAAAACACCATCTCTTTCATCATTGGCCAGAAAAATTCTCTCTGATTGCCGAGTAATAGTCTTTCTTTCCATCTGCTTGCTGTTGTATCCCCAGAGCCTGACTCAGTGTCTAGTCTTGTAGGTGTTCTATATGTATTTTTTAATAGATAAGTTAATGAAGGAATGAAGAAATTCACCAAGGTAACATGCAGCCAAAATATAAAGGTCTGTTGTGTGATAAACAGCAATGTGTCTTACCATGATCTTGTCTTACCATGTCTTACCATGGATTGATGTGTTTTCACTACTGAGACTCCAACTGAGTTGAGGAGTCACTGGGGTATAGGCACCTGGAAAGACCAAGAACTGCCTTAGAAAGAGAGCCAAGCTAAGCCACGGATGAAAGAAGTTTGCATAAAAGTCATTGACACTACAAAAAGAGTGAGAATATTAGTATTGTAGAGCAGCAAAATGATGTAAGAGGTAAACTGCTTCTTAGGGAGAACAATAATAATTGGGGTCTGTAAGAGTAGAGATGGATGCCAATGGCTACAAACAACAGAAATATGAACTCAGCTGTCTTAAATAATCTGATAATATATTTTCTGTCATAACTAGTAGTACAGGGTAGGTAGACTTCTAGATTGGATTATTCAGTGACTCAAAAGATCATCCTGGGATCTTGTTCCCTCCAACCCATGGCTCTGCAGAATTTTCATTATCAACATGACCTCTGCATGGTCGCACAATGACTGAAGCAAGTGTCCCATCCAGATAATAATGACCACAGAAAGAAGAAAAGCAATTACTCCCTACGGCTCTCTCTTGACTTTATTTATGTATGTGTTGTCCATTTATTTTTGAAGAAGGCACACTCTTTATTACAATTAATGAAGTTCATAATCCCCTGACAGCAGTTTTCTCCCTGAACCTGAGCAAACATAATTCTTAGAGTCAGAGCCTGCAAATCTACTTTACCAGCAATGAAACTTTTCCAAGAAGCTCTCAGAACCATTTCTCCCTCACATCTCATTTATTGGATTCCTTGTCTTTTCCTAGTGCATTACTCACATGGCAAATGGAAATCCCCTTGCTACCTTATAGGAGTCGTAATCAACTCATGCTAACGGATATGACTGCATGAGGAGTGAATATTTAAAAAAAAAAAAAAAAAGAGTTATGCCAGGGGAAGGAAGAAAAGGGAACCACTACCTGGGCAATCTAGATTAGCTCTGAGATATGTGAAGATTCCAGTGATCCTAAAAAAAAAAAAAAAAACTTACAATATGAATGGATGAAATAAATAAACACTATTATCCCATCCTTCCAAATAAGGAAATTGAGGTCCAACTGACTGACATAGAGAGTTATATAGTCAGGAAGTAGCAATTATATGTGGGAAGACAAACTACCGGTGAAAATTTGTCTGATTCCCTAAAATAGAAATTCCAAGTCACAGAGTTTTGAAAGAAAATTTCTGAGTAAATGCTCAATACACTTTGAAGCCATAGGTTAAATAAATTTTGTTTATTGTAATCACATTCTTTTTGCTACACCATTTATTCATTTGTTTATTCATTCATTTATTCAATAGTTTATTATGTGCAAGACTAATTGCTGTTAGAAGACGAAAGATTTCCTAACCACAGCACAAGTGTTACAATGAGGTGTATAATCCACACAATGTCTTATGATTCCAAAAAATGAGTGTATGATTCAGTCCCCAAGTGGGACGTGATGGAAGAAGTAATATTTTACATTTTAGCACTGAAAAATGAGTTGGAGCTTTCCAGACAAAGAGAAGAAAATCCAAAAAGAAAGAATAACACAATAAGACATGGAGGTAGAAAGCAACAGTGGATAATCAATTCGTTGCGGCTTGAGGACAGAATCTTCTTCATGCCAGGAAGAAAGAAAATGAGAGAGAGAGAATCTGGGTAAATATAAAATCCAGTGCTTTCCCACATGAGATATTCAGCTTCTCAATTATTTATTGAGCTACTGGAATCAGAGTCCTCGGGATGAAAGTCCCCATCCCACCACTAATTAGCCTGACCATGTTGCTTCACATTACCAAGCCTCAACCCCATCCCTATAAAAACAGTAGAGTTTCCGTGCCTACTTCTCAGAAGTTCTCAGGATTTGACATCATGTGGCCCATGAGCAACAGAGCTCAGTGCCTGGTGTATGGGAAGCATCCAATAAATGGTAACAGGCTAAGAAAAATGAGAAAATAACCCCACTTTTCAGTCCTGACATTTAAAGAGGCACCTTTCTTAGGTGCTAGACATACCCTTTAGGCAGTGGTAGAGACAGAGAGGTTGAGACTCCGAATGTAGAAACAGCCCGATGGACCTCATTTCTGCAACTGCTTCTGGAGAAAAATACAGAGGGAGTCTGAGGAAGAGCAGAGTGCGAATGGCAGAAGAAGAGCAATAGAGGCTGCTCTATTCCATGTGTTCCCTGGTAAAGTGGGGGCAGCAAGAGGATTTCTCTTGAGGTGTGGAGTGATTTCAAAATGAGGAGACTGGCATTCACTTTTCATTTGGAGATGTCTGAAAATGGGAGGCTTACAAATTAATTCCCCTCAGTGGGGTGGGAGGGAACTATATTGAGACACGCCTTATCAAAAGAAGGGAGCCCAGCCCATTCCTTATGCTCCAGAAGCATTAAAGAGCATTCTGCGTTTCTGGGCCCCAAAATGGAGAAGCAGAGAGGGGAGTAGACGTGTTGTGCTAACATACTGCTCTGGACAGCATTCCAGGAGATGGGCACTTAGAGCTGGCAGCACCTAAGAGAGTACATGACAGCCCTTCCTCACCATGAAGCAGAAGTAAAACTGAATACTAGTAGAGCCTGAGTGGGATGTATGTGTGCACCACATAACTCAAGACCACCAACCCAACTTAAGCTCAGACCTAAACCAGCCCAGAGGGAGAAGGGGGGGAATGCCTCCCTGACACCTGCCAGTCCCCGCTTGTTGCACCCATTTTTGAATGACTCCCAGAGTGGGGACCAACCCAGTGATGATGTAGAAAACCCTGTAAAAACCGGAAAAGGAACTAAACATGCAAACCTCCTTCCTACTAACTCAGATGCCATCTTGGGCAGGCAGAAAGGAAGGGGTTGAGTTTTGAATCTCCCTGAATATCAACTCCTAGGACACTAAGCTTTAAGCCAGTAGAACTTCGTCACCCAGAATTGTGTTTTCTGCCATGTCTTAGTCTGCTTGGGCTACTAACAGAATAATACCATTGACTGAGTGGCTTTTAAACAACCAAACTTATTTCTTACAGTTCTTGAGGCTAGCAAGTCCAAAAACAAGGTGCCAACAGATCCAGTGTCCAGCAAAGGCCCACTTCTTGATTTGTAGAACTCTACTGTTGTATCCTCCTCACATGGCAGAGAACAGAGAGTGGGCAAGTAAGCTCTCCTTAGAAAGGGACTAATCCCACACATGAAGTCTCCACTCTCATGGTACCTGATAACCTTCCAAAGACCCCACCTCTTAATACCATCACATTTGGGGTTAGGATTTTAACATATGGATTTTGGGGCAAAGGCACAAACAGTTCACAATATGCATTAATATGGAGCATTTCATGAGATATGGTGACCTCAATCATAAAACCCCCAAGTTGTGTGCATTCTAATTGTTTCCAGTAAATGAGAGGATTAGATAGTAATATCCAACATTTATTGAACTCTTAATTTTGTCAGATGCTAGGCTAAGCATTTACATAGATTATCAAATTTGTAGGTGATACTGTTATTTCTATTTCACAGGTGACAAAACTGTATTCTTACTGTAAACATTAAAACTAGAGGTAATGTTAAAAAACAAAGAGCAACAAACTCTTTTTATCTTGCTTCTTGCCATGATAGGAGATAAGTACAAATACCACATAATACCTCATGAAACACTACCCAGTAAAAACATATATTTCTTCAAGTCCACAAGCCCTGTCCATTTAGATCAGATCACAGTGGTGCTCCCAGGCAAGTTTGTGATGAAGATTTGACCAATACCTGTCTTTGTCCTCTCTCTAAGATTCCATTCTGGGTCCCAGCTTCCAGGTTCACGTGCCACATGACCTTACAACTACATAAACTGAGTAACTTAACTTTTCTGTGCCTCCACTTACACGAGTGCTCAAGAGAGGAACAATGCCCATGTTTTGGTATTATAATAATGGCCGTGGACAAGCCATGCAGAACACCTCACACAACATCCGGCACAGTGGTTGTTACTTTGACCACCATCAGAGCCTCACTCTCTCAGCCACCTGATGTGTTAGCAAAATTCCCTTCTCTGGCACATAAATTGTATAGGCAAGAATTTGCATGTTTTTCCCTCCCAGAGCATTTTACCAGCAACATCTTGGAAATCAGAGCTCCTTGAAAGACACAAAGGAATCTATTTCTGATACAAAGATATAAATTCCCTACACAATAGGTTATAATTCTGATTAAGATATTTCATGGGTCGAATGTCCCCCCTAAACCCATGAAAATGACATTTGAACTATTTCCATCCTATCCCTTTTCAGAAAGTATGTGGAATTGCTAAGAAAAAAAGGCAACATATAATGTAAGATCAATTAAAGAAGAAAAAAACAAACAAACAAAACAGAACATCACCAATCATGAAGGAAAGGAATCAATGCACTCTCTAAAAGATCATCCAGGTCTATGGGGCCCAAACATCAGACCTGGATCTGAATATTGCATTAGCTATGGCAGAACTATTTGTAGTGTGTCTGGGAATTTATACTTTTTATACTTCACATACATTTCTTACATACATTTCTCCCAGCACCAGCAATCCAATGAGAAGGAGGTTATACTCTGTTTTATAGATAAGAAAACTGCGGACTTGAAACAAGAAACCATCAGATCCAAACAGGTATTTTTGTTCGATGCTCCTCTGCCACATCACAGCTCCCTACTTTTAGCTATGAGGTAGAATTTTGAAGCAGGAAAGAACTTTAGAGGATATCTAGTCCATTTTCTAGAGAGCTATTCTAAAAAATACATGCATGTCAATACTCACATAAATGGTATTAAATTTAATAAAATAACAGTGAAATCTATGATTATGAGTGGTACATGCTTGACAACACATCTGACTACTCTCCTTCAGGCTGGAGATGGGCTTTTTTATGACACAGAAGCAACTAGAGAGTCAAAAGATGTATCAGAGTATGACCCAGGACCATTTTAGTTTGCTCATTTGGGGCATCAAGAGTCTAACAAGAGTCACATCATTATCAGTGATAAGTCATGAATTAAGCATTTTTTAAAAACTCTCACTGGTTAAATAGTACTTAGCAACATCATCTTCCAGAAGCATTTCTCCTCTAGTCATGATTAGCCCTTTCTAATGATTCTGCTCAGCTAAGATTTTTAGTGTTTTTTAATTGCGTACTTTATGATATTTTAATTTTATGTTTATTCATTATTAATCATCTTTATTATATTTTAATTGTAGATGCAGCATCCTAAGCAGGGGGAGGGAAACTTCACAAATAAGAATATTAATTTATATGTCTTCAAATAATAATTAGGATTTTAATAAAATTACTTCCTTTAATAGGTCTCTGAGGATCATAAATCCCCCACCCTTTAGTGAACTAATGAGATATGAGGTGAATATCATTAAGCCCTGTGCTCCCTTCTAACCAAAAAATTTAAGCAACAGTAGTAAACCTTCAAAATATTTACCTAAAGGCAAGTGGTCTATAAAAAGCAGTTGCACACAGAGAATAAAATCTAAGTATATCATTGGGGCACCTGGGTTGCTCAGCTGGTTAAGCGTCAGAGTCTTGACTTTGGCCCAACCCCAGTTCAGGCTCTGCACTCAGTGTGGACTGTGCTTGGGATTATCTCTCTTCCTCTCCCTCTGTCCCTCCTCCTGCTTGCTCACTCTCACTCACACACTTTCTCTCTCAAAATAAATAAATAAAATCTTTAAGCGTGTCCTATCTCATTCTGGCATCTGTCAAGAGGATGGACACATTGACATTGCCCATCTCACTGGGGTCTCCCAGACCACTCTGCCCCTGACTTGCTCCCATATCAGGAAAGGACTACCTGTCAACGTACAACTCTGCAAAGCAACCTGAGTTTTAGAGCTATTCCAGCTGCACATCTGAAGTGAAAATATCGACCATTGCCAATGCTGTGCATCCAAGAATGTCATAGAGTCTGGAAAGATCAAGTAAGTCTCTTAGGTTCTCAACAGAAGAAGAGGACAGCTTGGGTCCAGTGTAATAAACGTGGAAATTGAAGAGCAAAGAGAAGAAGCCACTAGTGATGCTTCCCGGCCACCGTACAAGCCTCAAGGAAAAACGAAGGAGACTGAGCACGCTGGGCCCTTCACTAAACTCAGTCTTCCTCAGTGGCTCTTGGATTGACTTTTGAGTTCTCCTACTTTTATCCTATGAATGCAGGAAAGAAACTGGATGTGTTCCTTTGAGTGACTGTACTTTTTTCTCTATTGTTGTCAAAGTTTACTTTCAATGCCATCCTTTGATACACAGCTTTCCTGTCACTTAACAGTTTAAGTTTCTTCTGTTGTGTAAGCAGGGGCAGTAATTTTTGGAACAGTCATTTCCTCTTTTGGGCAGAGGATGTTACAACCACTATGGAATTAATCTAAAATTCTTCCAGCATCATTTTAAAAATAGTATGTTTATAATGGCTTTGTGGGTGTATCTGTTATTATGGGGTTTCCATGTGTTCTTGTAGGTCCTGTCAGTTTTCTTAAAGCAGTATCTATAAAAATTCTCCCATAGAAAAGAATACAAGTGTTAGTAAATCATCCCATGTAGGTGGGAGATTTGTTTTGTTTTGTTTTAATTAACTGTTCAAACAGTTCCATTTCCATTACTTTAGTGTTACTTTTGGGGCCTCTGAGAATGTGCTGACCCACTTCAGGAAAATCACTGCCATCATTCTATTGACAAGGCCAAAGTTTATCAGAGCATGGCTACTAAAAGTAGTCAGAAGAAAGAAAAGCAGCTCCCATGAACTCTCAATTAATGCTTTGTCTTGTACCACCCCCTCACTTCCACCTCTTTGGTATGTACACACACACACGCTTCCCCCTTGAAGGGTGGCTGCAGCTCCATATGTTTTCAGGAAAACATTTGGTACTGATTATGAGAATTCATGACCTACTAAAATATCACTGTAAACCTTCTACTATGAAGTTCAAACCTGATGACATCATGAAACCCAGCCGAAGGAGAAGAACCACAGAAACTACAAGAAAAAACTTCTTGAATTCTTTGGCTTCCAGTTCTTACTTTAACAACCAAAAAGCAAAATTCAAAAAGGATGTCCGTGAATCTGAAGGTGATTTTAGCTCTATAACAACCTAATGAACAACTCTGGCAACAGAAGAACCCACCTTCAAGAGCAGAGATTAAACCTGAAGAGTAAAAATTCTCTTTAGCATGGCGGCAGCAGGGAGGGACAGCACTAAAATGCATGAAGGTTAATTTTTTTTTTTTCTTTCTATCGATCAGTCATGAACTCTTAGAAGAAATTGGCTTACCAAAATTTCTTTACAGCTGACAGAAGTAGGGAAGACAGCAACATATAACCTGAATTCTGAGAATTGAACTATGAAGTCAACACTAAGAGATGCAATATGTAAAAGGTGCCTTAGAGATAAAATGATTTAGGGTAAACAAGCAAACAAATAAAAATGGATATGACACAACTGAAGGTAATAGTTTATCTTTAGAATGAGGAAACAGAGGAGACAGGATAGATAAGGGGTCCCTTGGAGCTTAGGAAAGAAGAGTCAGAAACCCTAGAATTGGCAGAAGAGAGGGGCCCTTGAGCCGTCCAATCCCTGTGTGTCCTTCCTGTGGAAAGATACTCTGGGCTATCTTAGCCCATTGTCATTAAACATTTATGTCCTAAAACTAACTCCCTGTGTTCTAGTTCTGTGTTCACCAAGCAACCTTCCAATTTTCAATTCATTTCCAGAACAGATTTGCCAGCATTCTAGTCTAGTTATATTGGTAGTTAAATTTATCTTGGTAAAAAACTCAATTTGGCATGCCAGTTGATACTTTGATGCTTGTAAGTTTGTCTCATGTAAACTATCTGAATCTGTTTACAGTTCTCATAAACTATCTGTTTATAAGAACAATTGGAAAAATTATAGAAATATCTGAATAGGTTAGGCCTGAATTTGCCTAAGGATGATTTCCATCCCCCCACCCCCCCATTATGCTGTTCCTCCCCCTTGGCATCATGGATTTCCCACCATCTTTCCACCTCCATCACACCTTGGTCCCCATGTCACACCCAGCCCCTCCAGTTGATGTCTGCAGCTTTGGACTGACCATGTGGCTTAGATGGTTCTTGTCCTTCCAGTTTAGATCTCCAGTATAAAATTATAATCGGTACCCTTTACATCTGTGCTACATCCAGGACAATTCTTCACTACACTTAATCCCATAAGAAGAATCCATCACAGAATGAAGGACTTTAGGCAAGAAGCAGTAAAGGTAACAAATGAGACTAAGACCCCAATGTCTTGCCATTTTGTTGCTTTTTCTTCCTCTGTCCCCCAGACTGAATCGTAATACTTTCTCTCAACCCTAGAGAGAAATCTCCTAGCTTTAGCCCCTACTAAAATCCACTAACAGCATTTTTGTTATTCTTAACTAGAAAGAGTCCTTGGAATTCTGTATCTCATGTGGGATTGGGAGCCAGGAGGTCTGGGTGACAGTTTAAAATGTTCTCATTAAATAACCACGGTCCCCTAGGATCACACCATCTTGTGTAGTGTCACGGACCCTAAAAGCTGCATCGGACCTGACAGATCATCTATTATGATCCTCTCTTAGGACTGTTTATAGAGCAAAACTTCTCCAAAGTTACATCTATAAAAATGAGGCCTGAAACGATTCTGATCCCCAAATCCAGATTTAGTTTCCACTCCACTAAGCCTCTTCTTCCTTCCTTAATTTCACCAGCAGCCAATCAAAGGGTTGAATTTAAAGGGATTATTACAAATGAACTTTCAGAATTCAGCAACCTCAACAAGTTCCTGTCCCTTTTTCAGTTGAAATCATGGGGGAAGGAGCTATTGAGACCACTAGTCTGCCAGCATTGCTCAGCTGGCAGAACGCAAGACATTATCCACCACCTATGAAAAATATCCTGCCTGACGATGAAGTGAACACGGAGAGGATGGTGGCTTGCAGGACTGGAGACAGCATCCTGACAATGTCTTTGGGGCATCTGAAAACAGTTGAGTCTAAAGCTAGGCCTGCCTCTACATCTGACTATCTTGGTTCATGAGTTGAAGGGGAAAAAAGTCCCATTTCTACTTAGTAAGGGTCATATCTCTTTCATGTGAAACAAGAAAAGGCCTAAATCAGTGATGGAGTTTTCATACTGCTTGGGAGACAGTGTTGGTCAGGTACAAGGCTCTGGAGTGAGACCTGCAAAGTAAAATAGAGAAAATGGGCTGAGTATTACAGGAAGTGCTGAGACAGATTATGAATGGGCAGGGAAGCAAGTGCCCCCTCTGTGATCAAGTGTTCTCATTTGTGAATCTGAGATAAGACCTCCCTCGCAGGCTATTGTGAGGACTAAATTAGTGAGTAATTGTAAAATGATCACATCAGTGGCTGGCACTCATGTGCGATTCATACTGGGCATTTAGAAATGGAACCTAAAATGTAATTTATGGCCATCTTCACTTGGGCAATATTCTCAAGTTGGGAGACCTCCATACTCCAAGCCCAGCACACAAGAAATCTGGAGGAGCCCCAAACAATGGAGTTGATAAACAGGCTTACCTCCTCTGCTGAGAAAATTACATACAGATTCTAGTAGGGTGCACCACTATGTGAGTGCCTCATTAATATGTGTGTATTTGTGTGTACATTTTAGCTTCACCTTCTACATCCTGGAGGAATCAAGATGCTATTTTTTGTGGCAGCTACCAGTTTTATACTGCCAACTCAGTTCTTTGATCCATGGTCCAAGTGGGGACCTGTTTCTCTCAAAACTGTGGGGCTACCACAATGATCTTGTCAAGATCTTAGTTTTTAAGGAAATCCCTTGCCCATCTCGTTCCCAAGCAGAGCGCAAGTCAGAAAAAACAAGTAACAAACTTCTTCCCTTAGAAAAACACTCCTAGCTATGCACTTCCATCATTCCTTGGAACTCTGCTTCTTTTGTGTTTGGGATGTGAATAGACCTTACAATTAATTATCACCATGAATAATATATAGCTGTGAGCCCACGAAATAAGTCAAAGGCTCCAAAGAGGTTTATCCCCAGTGTCATACATGGGTGGGTGTCCTTGCAAACACACATTCCGTTTGAAACACGTCAGCACATTTGGAGATAGAAACTTTTTGGATCTAGCCTTCTTGCAGCTGGCTCATTAGTGAACTGCTCATGCAATCAATAAGTTACCAACTGAGAGACTAAGGGTTTCTTATCTCTGCTTCTGTGTGTTCAAGTGTCTCAGAAATATCAATGAAACTACATCTCTCTGTCTCTTTTTATTTCTCCTCCCCCCTTCCTCCCTCTCTCTCTCTCTCTCTCTCTTTCTTTCTCTCCCCTGAGGATTACAATAATTAGTTGGAGCAGGATGGAGGTTTGCCAATGTGTAATTCTTTCAAAATATATCTTTTGGTCACCTTGATTTTTCCTCTCCCCCTCAGCTAAAGGTTCTCATTTAAGTGACAGGCCTTTTTAATAATAGGCTGAGGCTTTGCAACAATTTCAAGATGTCAGGTAGGATGTCCAATATCTTAAGTCATGATAAATGTCCAGTTTAGGATACAGTGCGACGTTCCACAGGGGAAATAGATTGGGCTAAAACAATGGACATTCTTTATGACAATGTTTGAGCTAAGTTAAAATAGTTATGCTCATTTTTTTTTTTTTACTTTGCTTTCTGGGTATCTAGTTTTTGTTGATTTTTCTCATTAATGACTGAGGAAGCCAACGTGGCAGATAGCATGCTTAGATTAATTTGGTTGACCAACTAATTTCAATTGACTATTAGTGAATTACTAGCAGACCTGTAGATATGCATGAATAATTTTGGCAGATATCCATAATGTTCCAGTCCATAACTCTTGCCAATCTGTGCGGTCTAAGGACAGAGTGGATGGACATAATTGCCTCTTCGTTAGGCATGCAAGCTAACTAGCATTTCTGGTGTTGATCACCCAGTGTGTGGAGGATCCTCACTCTTCTAAGCCTTACAAAGGTTGGAGAAAACCACTGCATTCTGTTGCTTTCTCGTGAAAAGAAAGGCCAGCAAAGGCACAATCCCTCTCATGCCATCAAGATCTCTAGGGAAGCATCTAGCAGACAGAGTTCAACCTGTGGAAGCAGAGTCCTAGGTGTCAATTCAATTTGACCATGTAGTAGCTCTGAAAATCTTTTCTATTCTGTGCTACTCATTTCATCATCTGAAAAATGGATTTAATCATGTCTAACTTCCAGGGTTCTTGGGGGAATGTTACATCAGCTCACTGATATAAAGTAGGAGTTTGGGGGGCACCTGGGTGGCTCAGTGGGTTAAAGCCTCTGCCTTCAGCTCAGGTCATGATCCCAGGGTCCTGGGATTGAGCCCCACATTGGGCTCTCTGCTCAACAGGAAGCCTGCTTTCCTCTCTTTCTCTGCCTGCCTCTCTGCCTACTTGTGATCTCTATCAAATAAATAAATAAAATCTTTTTAAAAAATGTTTAAAGTAGGAGTTTGGGATATAATAGTTATTGGTAAAAATTTTAGAGAAAGTCAAATAAAAACTTAAGAAACAAGTACTCAAGAAGAAACATAAAATATTAATATTATCAAAGACACAATAATACTAATATTATTTTAAACTATCTCATCTATAGAGACAAAATGCAGCATCTATAGAGAGTTCTATGTAGTATTATGAACAAGAGTATCTAAAAATCATTCCAGGAGTTCTCTCTGAATTGAATTAGCTAACACTGGAGCTTGATCCTTCCCTAGGCAAGAAGCTTCCCTGTAATCGAACTGCCCGTAGGACTAGAGGTATCATCCCACAGAGGGATGGCCTGCAATGGCACACATTTCCCAACGTCTGTAGGTACTAGGAAGCTAGTTTTCTTAAACTACCACTGTACATAGCAGCATCCAAATCCAGAATTATCTGGATTCCAAGTAATGTATTTGTCTTTTCCCTCTATACCACAACCACTTGACAAGGCCACTTTCCCATGTTAGATTTTCTGTCTTCATCTGTTTGGCCACTATATCAAAAGAGCACCGACTGGGTAACTTCCAAACAATAGATGTTTATTTTTCACAGTTGCAGAGGCTGGAAGTCCAACTCAAAGCGCCAGCATGGTCTGGTGCTGGTGAAAGCCCTCTCCCTGGTACACATGTGTCCTCACATGGTAAAAAGGGTGAGGGACCTCACCTTTTTTATATGGCACTAATCCCATTCACAAGGGCTCCATCCTCATGACCTAAGCATCAACTAAAGTCCTACCCTTAACATAATCGTAATTGAGCACTAGGATTTCAACATACAAATTTGAGGGGAAGGGACACACAAACATTTAGACATAGCATCCCATAAGAAACCATAATAATAAGAACCATGCTTCTGCCCTGAGATTTATCCCCACAGTTTGTTCAGCAGAGTATCCTGTCCTCAGATTGCCTCCCCTTGGGGATAATAAGAAATTTGGGGAGTGCATACTTTCTTTTCTTGCTAACCCTTATTTTACAAATCTCCTAAATAAATCCTGTTCCTTAAACATACCCTGCAAGATTGTGCAGTTTGTCTGAAGCCTATTGCACAAATGTCTATCTTCAGAATATTTTTTTTCAATTCTGAACACCCATCCATGAGTTCTGGTTACATCATCTATCATTAAAAGTACATAGATTTTGTTTTCTGTTCAGAGAACTCTATTAACCCTAGGAGGGCAAATTAATTAAACACTAACCCTGCCCTCAAAGAGTTTTGTTTTTGTCATTATTATGGTCTTATTCTTTATCTTTACTAGAAAGGAAATATAATAGATTTAGTAGAACAGAACATAGATGTATCCTCAATGGTCTCTCTGTGCCATCCATTGGTTGAGAATAAATTATGAACCAGGTACTCTACTAGCCACTTTATAGACAGTGTTTTACAAAACTCCCAGACTTACCCTCTGATAAGACAACTGAGGTTCAGAGAGGTTAAATAACTTGCCTGAGGACACACAGCTAGTGAGTGATAAAAAAGAGTTTGAACTCAGCTCTGCCTTGTAATAATAAGTCACCCGGCTTTGTAGCAACTTGAATAGCCAAAGGGAAACTCAAAACAGATGAATTGAACTGGACTTAGCACCAACATACTTAGTCTATTTTTCTCCTGTCGCTCAAAGTGTGCCCCAAGGGCCCAAGAGTCCACATGTGTCTCTGCAAATGACTCATTTATTTCCAGGAAGCGACTTAGTGATTAAGGAAGAAAACAAGCAGAGTAGTTCTAGACACACAAATCATGTTCCAGAGTATCCTTGTCCACTGATCAGCACTCACAAGGCTCATATTTAAAGCCCTGTCGTATTCTAAGTGCTAAAAGCGTAAGTTGAGTTTTTACATAGCCAAGAGAAAAGAATGAGAGTTTCTGAAGCTATAGCAAAGTGTACAAAACATGTAAATGAAATAAACTAGTATAATTTGAGTTTTGCACAAACCTGTTTTTATAGCCTTTCAAATATTTACCGTTTTAGGGGCCTGAGGCACAGTTCTCCTAGCTGTAAAAAAAAAAAAAAAAAAAAGCAAAGAAATAATAAATGAGCAAGTAAGTGCTACAAATCACTAAAATGTGCTTTACAAATTCCATTAATATGACCATCAACAGTAAAAATATTGACCCAAAACAGGTAAAAATGGAATTCACATTTGTTCACAGCCAACTGTGTACTGGGTACTGTTTGGGAATATAATCACATTGAATCTTCAGAGAGTGAACATTTGTATTTATTTTTGGCTTTCCATCATTGGATTTACACTCCTATGTTTTAGTAATTCTCCCCTTAATGAGTCTTGCTAGGAAGCTGAGCCTACCCCTTATTCTGGAAGCTGCATCTCTTCCAAAGTCAAAAATATGCTCCAGCTATAGGCATCCAGTTTGTGGCTAGACTGAGAGTTGGAAAAAGGGACAAGTGAGAGAAAGAAGCAACTATACCACCACTACCAATGATAACACACCTGCCACAGCAGCCTGGGTCTTGACTTTGGCTGTTCTTCTTCTGGGCTCTGTGTCTGGTTCTCCAACACATCAGATGATTCTCTCAATCATTCCTGCTTCTGTGTAACTCAGCCAGAACTGGTTTCTGTTGCTTGCAGCTCAGAATCCTGACTGATCCACATTACAGCAATCTTTTCTGTGGTATTAGTGTTATTATTCCTATTTATATAATGAAGGAAATTGGGGCTTTGGAATATCCAGTCACCTACCCAAGATCACGCAGTTTTTAAGAGATAGTGCATAAGTGACTGAATTGTGGATGAGAAATTCCCTCTATGCTCTGATAAGAACTATGCAGCAGTACCCAGGCATATGTGAGCATCAACATCACTTGACAGAAACTATCTAGGGAGAGATAGCCTAAAGGTTTCCTCCCTAGAGTTAAAATTTGCAAGGTTGAACCTTTAAATAAATTCACTTAATTTAGGAGACCAAGCCCATACATTCTCTCTTCTGAAAAAGTACTCTGACTCTCCCAAGTCAACTCTTTCTCTGGTAATACTGCATGTTTTGATATTGATATTGCTATAATGGTGTATTTGTTCAACACCCCGAAGCTGGGGCCTTCATACAGAGTTTAATCACAAGAGACCAGGGAAACTTTTTCTGAATTCCAGCTCAGATCACCCTCAACGAGTGAGAGGTGATGATGGGTGAGGGAAGTGTCTTCTCTTAAGCCCCAGCATACCAAGACTTGGGAAATCTGCAGTTTTTGTGAACTGGAGGCTGTACATCACAGGGCTGGGCTTTGTCACTCTCATAACATGAAGGAGTGATAATGAAAGGTCATGGAAGAATTTGAGATAGTCACCTCTGCATTTATAAAATGCTCCTAATTTGCACCAGGGACTTACTGGGTCTCACTCAAAGGAGGCTAGAGAAATCCATTGTTTTAAAATTTAAGTCTCCCTCTCTTCCATTTTTCACACATCTTGATTGATAGATAGATATGGTGGGAAGAAAGTGGCTTGAGTGACATTCCAAGTAAGACTTGGAAGACTGAGACTTCCCTTCCAGCTGACAGAAAAGCCTACCTCACAGTAAAAATAGACACAGAGTCTTGTGTTTAAATACAAAAAGCACTGCATCTTGAAGGCTTTGACAGATCCCAGCCAGAATTAAGCAAGACCTCTAAGAGCTAGAGTGAAGTCTGTGAATTCCAAATGAGGAAAGGCTCCATCCCACTTCATACTCCCCTTAAAAACCTTGAACATGCTGGCATGGAGATCCAGGTCATCTTCACCACGTGGGCCTAGTAACAGACACATGAAAAAATGTCCAACATCACTTGGCATCAGGGAAATACAAATCAAAACCACAATATGATGCCACATCACACCACTCAGAATGGCTAAAACTAACAACTTAGGAAACAACAGGTGTCGGCAAGTGTACAGAGAAAGGGGAACCCTCTTACACTGTTGGTGGGAAGGCAAACTGGTACAGCTACTCTAGAAAATAGTATGAAGGTTCCTCAGAAAGTTAAAAAAAGAACGATTCTATGACCCAGCAATTACACTACTATGTATTTATCCAAAGCATACAAAAATAGTGATTCGAAGGAGCACATGCACCCCGATGTTATAGCAGCCATGTCCACAATAGCCAAAATGTAGAAAGAGTTCAGATGTCCATCAACAGATGAATGGGTAAAGAAGATGTGATAAATATGCATGGAATATTACTCATTCATCAAAAAGAATTATATCTTGCCATTTACAGCAACATGGATGGAACTAGAGAATATAATGCCAAGTGAAATAAATCAGTGATAGAAGACAAATACCATATAATGTCACCCATATGTGGAATTTAAGAAACCAAATGAATGAACATAGGGGAAGGGGAGAAATAAAGCAAGGTGAAAACAGAGAAGGAGACAAACCACAAGAGACTCTTAACTATAGGGAACAAACTGAGGGTTGCTGGAGGCAAGGTGGCTGGGTGGATGGAGTAGCTGGGTGATAGACATTAAGGAGGGCACTTGATGGAATGAGCACTGGGTGTTAGACAGACTAATGAATCACTAAACTCTACCCTTGAAACTAATAATACACTACATGTGAACTTAATTGAATTTAAATAAAAAATTAAAACATTAAAGACTGGAGGCCTAGGACTCAGTCTGCCTGGGGTTCAAACCTTACCTATTTGACCTAGTTACAACTTTGCCCACGAACTTAGCTTTTATATGTTTGAGTTTCCTCATCCATAAAATGGCTATCCTAATAATACCTACTAAGTAAGATTATGGTGAAGAATAAATGAAATCCTTCCTTTAAACATCTTGAATATAACTCAAAATGTTGTCTGTCTATAAATTTCATTTATTCTTTGGTTTCAAGGTAAAGATGAGTTAACAAAATCTCTAGCAAATTCTGTGGTTAGCTCTGCCACTTCCATGCCCTCAAGCAGCATGAGGCCAATAATTTGGCCTGGCCAAATTATTTCACTTCCCCAAACCTCATTTCCGTGTGTCTAAAAATAGCTAATGCTAGATTAGAACAAGCCTCAAAGGCTTCCGGTAAGGATCAAATGCAAAAAGATATTGAAATTGCTAAAACCCTTTAAAAATTGGTGGAGGTGATTAAAAGCTTCTCGATGATAAAATTTAGGCTTCTTTCTGTTTCTTGAGCATGCCAGTCATAGTCTGTCACCAGACCTTGACCCAGCTGTGCTGTGTGTCTGGAATTCTTTTCCACTAGCACCTCACGGGGCAGGTTTCAACTCAAAGACCATTTTAGGGAACATCTGGGTGGCACAGCAGTTGAGCATCCTACTCTTGATTTCAACTCAAGTCATGATTTCAGGGTTGAGGAATCAAGCCTCGGGGTCAGGTTCTGCACTCAGCCCAGAATTTGCTTGTCCCTCTCCCTCTGCTTCTCCCCACACACACACCCCCCCCAATGCAATCGCTCTCTCTCAAATAAATAAATACATTTTTTTTTTAAAGACCAGTTTCTTGGAAAGATCTCTTCTAAGCACTCTATTTTAGTTAACCACACACACACACACACACACACACACACATATGCATGTTCATCTTGCAATACTTTATAAAATCCATTCATCATAATAGTTTATTTGTGGATTATTTGTTCCCCACCCTTATCCCTATGGAATCCAAATTCCTTGAAGACAGGGATTTCTTAAATCCTGTCTCCCCAGGAATGAGAGGAGTAGTTGGCACATAGTAGATAAATATTTACTGAATATCCATGAATTTACTTAATGCATTCAAGAATGAATTCAATCCCATTGTTTCTGATAAGTACAGGTTAAAACTGTGGCTGAAAGCCTCTACTCCTTTTAGTCTCAAGGTTTTAAAGTGGCCAGGCTTTGTCAATGCCACCCAAGGACAGTGATTTTCAAGCCGTGCTCCCTAGCACAGCTTCCCAGGCCAGACTGCACACAATACTGGTCTGCTCAGCCTCTGGGGTGGCTGGGCCTTCACTTCCAGCGTAGGGCAGCATTCTGCAGACAATTCAGATTCTAGATAAACAGTATCTCTTTTTTTGTGGTCAGGTTGGGGAAAAGCTTGAGGAGCACTGCTCCAAAGAGCCCGAGTGAGGTGCTCAGAAGCCAGTGGTAGGGTGTGAGGGAGAAACCCAGGAGCCTGGCTCCCAGATTCCCCAACCCACTTCCAACACAGGGTCTTGACTTCTTCACTGCTTTACATAGCAAGCTTCCAGAAATGGTGATGTGCAAGAAAGAGCTCTATAGCAGCTCAAATCAAGATCTGAAGGGTTCATGTAGGGGTAAGATTATATCCTTGGGGACATCCTTGCAAACACTCCAGAGAACAAAGATCTATGGCCAGGAACGTAGCACTTCATTGACTACATCCCTTGAACCACAGATTACCTTGCAGAAAGTAACCCATGAGTCCTTGACACCTTAGAGAGAAAGAGTTTATTAGCCCACCATCCTGCTGGCAGGATGGCTATGGACCTAAGGACGTGACAGGAGCCAGAGCACTCTGACATGAGCAGAAATCTCTGAAAGGGGAGGAGGGATGTGCCAGAGACCACTGGCCTATCCCAGGGTCACCCTAGGCTCATTCTGGTCACTGAAAAACATTGCCCTATTTGCCCTCCTCTGTTCCTACACAGATCAGTCAGCCCAAAGCCACCCATGAGCGGGCAGCCGATGCTGCTTACCACGCAGTCCTTCTCCATGCACGCTGTCAGTGAAACAGATTTTCAATGGCCTTTGTCTGTGGGATATTGCTACCCATTCAGGGGTAAATTTCCAGTGCAGGGCAGCATAATGATTCCCATTAATGCTGATATTATTCATGCAGCTAAAATCCACATGCCCCCAGCTAAGATATTCTCCTGTAAGGCTACAGACCATGTCCGCTTAGAAATCCTTCATTACAGGTAGATAATATGTTTGCTCTGTATAGGAGTCTGATGCACAGTAATGGCATCCCTCATTGTGCCTTTGAATCCTGCAAAACACCAGGGGATTTTTATGTGTACATTTAATCACTAAGCACAGAGTTCCATCTGCCAGCACTCTACTTCCAGGGAGATGACAGGAAGCAGTGCTCTCAGATTCAGTGTTAAGAGAGTCTCACCCCTTGCAAATATATTTTCCACGTAATACAGTGCTTTTTATCCCCAGTATATTGACATTTTTGAGTCAGATAATTCTTTGTTGTGGAGGACTATCCTGGACATTGTAGAATGTTTAGCTGCTTCTCTGGTCTCTACCCACTCAACGCCAGTAGCCCCCAACCCCCAGGTGTGACAGCTCAAAGTTTCTACAGACATTGTCAAATGTCTGAGGGGACACAACTGAGAACCAATATCACAAAACAAAACAAAAGGAGGGATATCCCCTCCTGTCCTAAAGCACCAGTTTTGAAACTGAGTATACACATCAAGAAGCCCAAAAGAACAGGGAGAAAGCAGGTAAATAAGGTATCAAATGAAGAGCAGATAGAGTGATTAAGGAGTGACAAGAGTCAAAAAATAAATTAAATAATGTAAGAATCAATCCCTAAGTCAAGCAGGCTGTAAAGACCATTTGAGACCAGTCCCCTATGGGACAAGAGAGGCCACTCAGATCCAGAAATGATAAGTGATTTGTGGGTAGTCTCAAAGTCATGACAGCAGAGACTGGACTAGACGTCAGGTCCCCAAACTCCAAGAAGTTAACTAATTGTGGCTTTCCTTCCTTCATTTATTTATTCATCAAGCACATATTTTGCCTTTAATTCAGTGTCAACTGCTGAGTTCAGGCCTGAAGACAAAAGAAAAACAGTCATTATTTTCCAATAATTACAATGGAGACCCCTTATCAGTTACTTTCTTACCTTGTATCCATGGATGAGGTATTTTAAATCTGTCATGTCATTCAATCTTGGCCAAAAAAAAAAAAAAATCTTTGAGGTGGGTACTATTTCCTCACTGGTGATATTGATGGATACAATTAGACACGGTAGTCCCATAACTCATGTGACAGTCACAAAGTCCAGCATTATAATTGGAAATATGTCAAGAGTTCTCTACAAATGATGTATTGACTAGAGCAGAGAAGAGTCCACGGTCTTCCCTGTTGGTAAAGCAGCATCACCCATCAGCCAGCTACATGTAATGTGTGGGAAAAGAAGGGACATTTGCAGCTGCCCAGTGCTGGGCTCAAACCTTGGCTCTGTCCTCCTCTTTGCATCCTTTGAGCTAATCATACAATGCCACTAAGCCTCAGTTTCCCTATATGTAAAGACCCTTTAGGAGATCCAGCAGCCAGTTGGTATGATTAAACAAGAGCATGCCTTAAAATCATCAAATGCTTCACTGAACATTAAACCCCTCTTCTTTTCCTAATCTGGCTGTGCCTCAGTTTCCTGATCTATAAAATGGAGACAATAATGGTAGTACTTTGTACAGGTCTTGTGAGAGCTCAGAGGGCATATAAAATGTATATGGCTTGTAGGCTTTAGTTATTTTTACCTATATAAATAACTATTGGATATCTTTAATGGATAAATCAAAGGGGAGAGCTCACAGATATACCATAGAGATGAAGTAGTATTTTTTTTTCAGTGCCCACATCTCTCCCAGCCCACCCTACCCATTAACAGATGTGCGACCTGAGATCCTGAAAACTGAAATACTTTGCCCAAGATTCCTCAGTGAGCTGCTTGTGCATTTTTCCAGCTTCCAAACCCAGTTCTTTCTCCCTCCTCCTGTTCACCTCCTATGGGCTATCCTGAACTTAGCAGTGAGTAAACCTCCTGTGGATGGAAAAAGCGACCTACCTATCCTACACTATGTATGTTGAGGAGTCATTACAAATTTTATTGTGTTGAGACTGATTTTGAAGAGCCAAGGTATGAGTAATATCAAAGCAATATCCACATAAAAATAAGCTGCCACAGCCCCTCTAATGTCTGCCCCTAAATGGAGACTCCTGTTAGACACTCTATTCTGGGGTCTTATCACCTCCTTCAAGAGCCCTGCCTGACTGCCCTGTCAGAAGTAGCACATACCCACACCAGTCTGTTTGCCCCACCTCACCTGTTTGCCTCCATAGCACTTAGCAATATCTGAAAACAGCATGCTCATTTGTTTACTTGTTCACGACCTGTCTCCCACACCAGGATATAAAATCCATGGGGGCAGTGGCTTTATCTGCTTGATTTGCTACTTTAATTCCAATGGCCAAAATAGTACCTAATCATTATTAAGCTCTTAATAAATATTTGTAGAATCAACACAGGAAGGAGGAAATTTAAACTCAGATTCCTATACCTTTCTTGCCAGTCTTTCTTGCACCCTTGTTCCATTGTCCCAAGCCCCTACCAGCCCCCTACAGACACCCAACAGAATCCCTGGGTTGTTAAGGTAGATTGAATCTTTTGAAGTGTGTCCTGGGCCGTGTTTGATTAGGTCCCAAATCAAAATCTTAGGAGCTCTAGAACTTGCCAGAGCGCTAATAACCTGCAGTCCAGATGTCCAAAAGTCTACCATGATGCACTTGATTCCATGCATACCAAAACACTGAAGTGTTTCTAAAACTTGAGATGTCACTGAAAGTCAATTCAATAATCATTTATCAAACAACTTCAAGGGGCACCTGAGTGGCTCAGTGGGTTAAGCCTCTGCCTTCGGCTCAGGTCATGATCCCAGGGTCCTGGGATCGAGCCCCGCATCGGCTCTCTGCTCAGCAGGGAGCCTGCTTCCCTGTCTCTCTGCCTGCCTCTCTGTCTACTTGTGATCCCTGTCTGTCAAATAAATAAATAAACTCTTAAAAAAAAAAAAAAAAACAACTTCAAGGTGCTTGTCATCATATAAGCAAAACAGGCAATACCACCAATATGATACAGGATGTGTGGCAGAGATTCCTGCCCAAAACTATTTCCCTGCTTGTAAAAGTGGTGATGAAAAATTATGACATTAGCTTTTGGTTCTCAAGAGTGAATTCTGGTTGAATACACACACTGGGGTTACCATCTTACCACTCCAATAAGGATCAGTGCAACAGATACTTTCCAAGATAACTATTGACAAACAATCATGTAACACAGCACAGGTTCTTGGAAAGTCGATGGAGCCCAAGAGTATCAGACATGAGAAAGGAGGGCACACAAAGGGAGGGAAGAAAGATCTAAAAATAAACTCAACCTTCTTGAGGCAGTTGGGTGAGTATCTAGAAATACTTTCCTTGAAACCAGATAAACTTGGGGTCTCATTCTACTCAGGCATCCCACAGGTTAGTGCTATAAACTCAACATTTATGTCCTCCCAAAAACTATGGAGGTGAGGCCTTTGGGAGGTGATTAGTTCTTGAAGGTAGAACTTTGGTGAATGGGATTCGTGCCCTTAAAAAAGAGACCCCAGAGAACTCCTTCACCCATCTCTCCCTGTGAGAACACAGCAAGAATATAGCCATTTGTGAACCTAGAAATGGATCACCCAAAAAATGAAACTACCAGCACCTTGATCTTAAATATCTCAACCTCCAGAACTGTGAGAAATAATTTTCTGTTTTCCATGAGCCATCGCGTCTATGGTACTCTCCGTTACAGTAGTCCAAGTAGACTAAGACAAATGGCTTTTTACTGTCTCTGAGGCTCATTTTCTTCATCTGTGAAGCAGGAATAAGAATACATAGCTCAGATTTCTTGTGATTAATAAAGAATTAATATGGACAACGCGCTCAGCTTTAGGTCAGGGATAATAAGTGATATTATTATCATCACTCTGAGCTTACGTAGGTGTAGACCTCAAAAGGGTGAGTGAACACCAGGGTAGTTATTGGATATATCCCTTTGAAGGACAAGAAAAATGTCACAGAATGGACTCCCTAAATCGCTCTTTCACTGTGCCTGACAGTATTAAAGCAGCTTCCCCAAAGTGCTTGTCCCCAAGGGCTCCTTACTTACAGGAGAATCTGTTTCCTCCCTCGTGTGCTCTGTTCACCTTTCTACTCCCATCTGCAGCAATTAGCAGGAAGCAGATTGCCAGAGACCCAGGAGAGCGCCTGAAGAACAGACATGTGCCATGCCAAGAACAGGAGAGCCTTCGGAGCCCATAAAGGGAACAGGTCAAAAATGAAGATGTATTGGGGAACAGGAATTACAACACTGCTGACTAAGTGATGAAGTGAACAGAAATGAAAAGGTGGCATAAATTATTAAGGAAATGCTGGCTGCTCCAGGCAAAGGCTCCCAATATAGGGAGCCTGGATATTGTTAAAGGTTATAGAAAGAACCTGCAGCTGTAACCCAAGGCCTCACAGTGACACAGAAGAGAGGAATTTTACTCTCAGTATTTTCTATATTTGCTACTGGTTTCTATATTTTCAAAAGATGTCTTTAATTCCCTACTTAACTGGCTCTGTCCACTGAATAAATATAAGAAATGACCTCAGATGAACATAAGAACACAAGTTTACACCTATAATCAAAATAGTTGAATTGAGGGGCACCTGGGTGGTTCAGTGGGTTAAGCCTCTGCTTTTGGCTCAGGTCATGATCATGATCATGATCAGGATCCTGGAATAGAGCCCCGAATCGGGCTCTCTGCTCAGCAGGGAGCCTGCTTCCCCTTCTTTGCCTGTCTCTCTGCCTACTTGTGATCTCTGTCAAATAAATAAATAAAGTCTTTAAAAAAAATAGTTGAATTGAAATATTCAGATAGGCCATTTGGATTCCAGATAGTGTATTTTGAAAAACAATTCAGAGTGACAACTTCAGAATGCTTTCCTGATCAGCTCTGCAGGAGCTTGGATAGAATCCTCCAGTTATTTCTGTAGTGTCAAACGATCTGATCAAGGAGAGGACAGGTGATAGAGTAGATTTTGGAAAATGGTAACCAATGTGAAAATTTGCCTCATATAGAGGTACATCCTTTTGGTAGGTTTGAGCATTTTTACCAATCAATAAATATCTCTCTCTCTCTCTCTCTTTCTCTCTCTCTCTCTCTCTCTTTCTCTCTTTTTAAGATTTACTGATTTATTTGAGAGAGAGACAGTAGGGGAAGGGAAAAAAATCTTAAGCAAACTCCGTGCTGAGTGTGGAGCCCAATGTGGGGCTCAATTCTGCAATCCTGAGATCATGACCTGAGCGGAAATTAAGATTCAGACACTCAGCTGACTGCACCACCCAGGATCCTCAATTTCTCATTACTTTAAAACATTGTGATAATGCTGTCAATCCTGCCTGGGATTTCTGAATGGGAATCAATCTCTGTCTTGGTCTCTGTCTCTCTCTGTCTCTCTCTCTCCTTCTCTTTTTACCTAGGTGCACTATCTCCAGTAGTTTCTTGGAGGACAGATTCTTTGCCTTCAAGATGGGGCTGGCAAAGATTATACAAGATGCAAGTGCAGAAGAAAACAGGGAAACTTCACAATCCCTGAGAAAGTGACTGCCTGGGCTCTCAATGACTTTGCCAGCACCCCTAACCCATTTCCTAGAAACTTAGCTGTGCTTTCTATTCTGTTCAGGAACAAGAATCCTTCCAGTAAGCCCCCCTCTCCTAGAACTAGTTTGAGGGACTATCTCAGATCTGACAAAGGTAACCAGCTGGTTTACATGAGACTGAAAGTCTCTCCATCATGTTCCTGAGAAGAGGCATTCAGACATTGCTTGATTACCTCTTACAACAGCAAACTCATTACCTTGCAATATCACTCATGCCATTTCTGAATTACTCTTCTCATCCAGGTACATAGGTGGAAATAAGTGCTTCCATCAGTTAATGGCATTAAGTCAAGACCGAGAATGCAGATGTAGCCAAAGCAAGAAAGGCTGATCACAGTCCTGTTATACATCCTTCCCCCAAACCCTCTTCCCTACAGTTTGGCAGCCCGTGCACTTACCACTGGATCAGGAGGAGTAAAGCCCATTTTGTCACCTTGATCTCTGCTTATAATTTGGACCACCAGAAGCATAATATCAAAAGAAAGACAAAAAATTACTCAGGAAATACTACAAAGTGCTATATCTGACTCTATTGGATTATAGCTGGGGAATCATACAAAAAAAAAAAAAAAAGCCTTTGTACCTTTTTTTGTCTATAGTTCCTTGTGTAAAATTGTGTTTTTCATCCTCAAAAAACAAGGTTGCAGAGTAATAAATTTTCATTGAAGAAAATCCAAAGGATGGTAAAGCACAAAGAAGAAAGCAGAAAATCATTTAGAATCCTACCACACACAGAAAAATGCTATCAATTCAGTGTATATCTTTCCAGGGGATTTTGCCTATTTGTTGCATTACTTAATTGTGATCATATTTTTCATAGTGTTTTATAATTTTTTATTTTAATATAACGATGTACTGTGAACACTTTTATAAGTTATTAAATTTTTCTTCAACATAATCTATACTATTTGTGCAAATAAAGTATGATTATCCTATTTAGAATATACACATATGCTATTTATGTATTTACATATCTATTTATAGTGCTACTGATGGGCACTTCAGCTATTGACAACTTTACATAATATTCATATGACGGAAGAAGAATCAGGAGCTTTGAAACCAGAGAGGAAGAGCTCAGAATCTGGACTTAGGGAAAGGAGAACTTCCTAGAGAAAGCAACACTTGAATATTACTTTTCAGATTACACGGTGTGATAGCATACATTAAACTATTTAGTCTTTACAGTTGACCAAGATGGTCTTACAGTTCCTTTCAGTTGACTAAACTTTAGACAGATTTCTTCCTGAATCTAGGTTCTGACCTCCCTTTTCTAAAAGCCTTTGCTTTAGAAAACTTGTAATTGTAAAGTCTGTCTTCACTCCTTTGAGATGTAAATCTTTTTAAAAGCTTCTTGCCAGTTTTATAGCCCAAGAATTTCTCAAGAACCAGGAAGCCACCTATTGGAAACATAGTCATAGAGGAAGGAAATCTCTCCATTTCTATGGAAGGGTAGGAGCTTAATTGGACAGCCTAACTTCCTGTCATGAAATTTACTTTTCCTTTAGGTGAATGCAATTAGCACACAGATGGTCTTTCATGCCCCCATCCCAACTCTTAACTCTCCTGGACTTTGAATCAGCAGAAATGAGCTCTCACTGAGTTCTGGACTCTCTTTCCTACTACAATAGTCTGGAATAAAGTCTTCCTTGCCTGTTGAACTTGACCCGTGCAAGTTTTACTTTTCACACAATAAAAGTCGTGAAAGGTTTCATATCCAATTGTACAGGAAAACAGAACTGAGTCAGAAGTCCCAAGCTAGGAAGTCCATGAGCACCTGCCGTAGGTGTTGGGAAAGAATCTGAATCTTCTGAATTTCTACATCCTGCACTGGAAAAAAGAAGCTGAGAGTAGATAGAGTGATTAAATTATACAAATGAGAGCCTCATTGATAACTGGCTGGCTCCTCCTTGGCTACTTCATCCACGAAATGAGACCAGTAATAGTACCTACTTACAGGGTTGTTGTGAGGATTAAATGAGTTAGTACCTGAAAAGTGAAAAATTAGAACTGGCACATAGTGCTGTTTGGATTCATGTTTTATTATCGCTATGGAACAGCACCAATTTTAAAGAGTCAGAAGAGGCTGCTATGCAAAGCCAGCTTCATCACTTCCTAGAAGAGTGAATAAGGCAACTAACTTATGTCAAAGATTGTCCAAAGGTGTAAATTAAATAGCATATGCAGAACAAATGATTCACATTGGCCCTGTGGAAGGCAGAATTCTGAAATGGCAGGGTTTCTAAACCCAGTTATTCAATCAAACACTAACTCCAGTATTGCTATAAAGGGATTTTGCTGATGTAATTAAAGTCCCAAATCAGTTGACCTTAAAACGCTGAGATATCTGCATGGGCTTCATCTAATCACACAAGCCCTTTAAAAATTAGAAGATTTCCTCTATTGGTCAAGGAAGATAAAGTCAGAAAGAGTCCAAATGTGAAAAGGTTTCAGTGTGCAGTTGATATCCTTTAAGATGGAGGGGACACGCGGAAGGACCTAAGAACTGCCTCCAGTTGCTGAAGTTGACCCTCACCTGACAATCAGCAAGAAAGCATTCCTATATCCCAAAGAGCCTACACTATAAGGAATCAATTCTTCCAGCAACCAAAATGAACTTAGAAGTGGATTCTTCTCCACATCCTACAAATCAGAGCACAGCTTCGTCAGCATCTTGATTTCAACCTTGTAAGACTCTAAGCAAAGAACCGAGCCAAGCCAGCACCAACTTCTGACCTATAGAACTATAGAACTGTGAGATAACACAGGAGTGTTGGCTTAAGCCACTACATTTGTGGAATTTCATTATATATGCATCAGTGGAAAACTAACTCAGGCCCTTGGTAATGTTTCTGGTAAAAAAAAAAAAGTTTCTTTTTTTATCCCAAACATTTTTACCACTGTCAAACCCACAACAAATGTGGGGGAGGGGGGATAACCATGCAACCCACTCTTTCCTAGGTGCCCACATACCCCTATCCAAGGCCAAGGTACTACTTATCCTCCAAAGGATACCCTGGACACACAGACAGGTGCCCTGGTTAAAAGACTAGGGCAGCCTCAAGAGTCCCTTTGAAAATATACTTGCTTTTCAAGCCTCAGCACCAGTGCACTAAAGAGATCAGACTGTTTTCAGAATTGGGAATCACAGGCAAGTCCATTTGTACCTTTTTATTGACATTTCTGACCTTGCTAGAAAAGCATGTTATGTTTTGCTATAAAAATTATCAGAGAGTGCAGCTTGCCGAGTGATATTTTATATTACAGGACAGAACACTCAAAGCCACTCTCCTCAAAGAAGTGCTCCTGCCGCTGAAGAGCTCTCGGATCTTGGTGAGCCTTTTTCTCCCCCTGCACCATGTCCACACTGTTAACTAGGCTGCGATGTGAACAAGTAATTCAGTAGATGGAACCACAGTGTGACATTTCCTTGATAGAATCACTTCAACAAGTTTAGATGCAGTTTTAAGTAAAATACTAAAAGGAAACTTAAAACACAAGGCTTTTCAAGAAAAAAAAAACATTTCTTAAAAGTTCTTGGTGTGTATTGAGGATACCTGTGAACATTGGGTTTGTTCAGATGTTGATTCTTCTTAAGACAAAAATGAAATAAAAAACCAAATAAGGTCAAATAAATAAATAAGACGTCTGGGCCCCATATCATTTTTTCCAGGTTTCTTGTCTTGAGATAGAAAACTTTTTATGTTTAAGATAACAATGATACATATCTGTAATTTTTATCCACTCTAAAACAGCAGAATGGCCATGTTGACCAGTATTCATTCATAATTCAATTAAGTATTGACTCATATATAACTAGGGACCATGATAGGTGCTAGGGAAATAAGTGTGAAAGAGAAATAATCAATAAACTTAAATAGGAAAGGCAGATATTGACCTTTATAAGGAACTCGACTACCCATTCCTCCCTCCCTATAGATAGATCAAAATAAAAGCTGCATTGCATATTAAGAGATAGTTGGACAACAAGGGGTCAACTTCTACTTCCCTACCTACTAGCCATGTCACTTTGGACAAGTCATATAAGTTCTCCAAACCCCACTTCCATCATGTAATAATAATAATGAAATAATAATAATGGTATAATAATAACAAATATTATATGAATATTATAATAAGTATTATGCATAATATATGAATATTATGATATATGAATAATATATGAATGTTATGAATAACAAATATTATGAATAACGAATAATAACAAAATAATAAAAACAGTAATAATAGTAACAAAATAATAGTATTGTAAAGATTGAAGGAGGTGGTCCATGTAAAGACACTTAGCTCAGCACCTCATCATTAGCAAGCAAGTGGTGAGGATGATCGTGATAATGATGGTGATGATGATGATGATGATGATAACAAAAGGCCTTACTTGGCACTTATAGGTGCAATGGTAGATTTTTTCCATGTGAAATTGTTAAAGCTCTGGTTCTCAGGAGGTGTGACTTTTCTAATTTGTCCCTTTGTGGGTTTTTTGTTTTTTCTTTAATTTTTTTTATTTGAGTAGAGTTAAGACACGATATTACAATAGTTTCATGTGTATGACATAGTGATTCAACTTCTTTATATGTTGTGCTATGCTCACCACCTATCATCATAGGACACCATTGTCCCTTTGGATGGCTCAATAGCATCAGCACAGGGAAGGAGGCCGTGAACTTCCTGTTGTGAGGCCATCCCCAACCCAGAGAGGTGCAGTGTGAAAAGATCTGTGAGAAGACACATTTACCTCTGATAGGAAAGCTTCCCAGAAGAGGGCAGTTTTCTGGGTGGACAAGAAGACAATGACAACTGTAATGGCTAATGTTGACAAATGTTACAAAACATGTAGAGGTAGTTAGAAAAGCTGGATCATATATGAGAGAAAGGAAATGGTTAAAAAAAATTAGACTGGTAAAGTAAATAGGGATCATTTTGTGAAGACCTTCTTGTCTCACAGCAGGGAATTTGATGCTGAAGCATACTGTGTAGGAATGTGGTATGCTCGAATGCCCATTTTTGAAAAAGTTCACCCCAGTATTAGACGGGATTTATAGAAAGGCAAAATGAGAGGCTGAGATCTTAGGAAGCTGTTATGCTGGGTAGAGAAGGGAATGATTGAGAAAACATAGTCATATGATGTGGACTGGGGTAGATACTAAGCACAGAACCACAAAGGAATATTAACAGGGCATCATGACCCTTTGGTTATGGTGGACCATGACCTCTAAAACACCAAAAGTTCCATAGCATCTTGCTGATGTTATGGTAGAAGTAGAAGCCCCTCTACTATTTGGGCCATCTTGTCCTTTTCACTGTAAAAGCATGAGGTTTCCAGCCCTTCCCCACCCCCATAACTTCATCCTCATGCTTGTGTTCTCTTGGCCCACTGAAGTTCTCATCTAACTGCATATTTTGTGCAAATCACTGAGACCTACAGAATGTTTTTTTCAAAGAGACAAACAACTTTTAAAGCTGATTGAAACTGATTTTACACTAATCACACTTCCACTTCTTCATGGACTGCTACTCCTTTGGAAAGAGAAAGACCAAGTTTGAAATTATTAGAAAGTGGGGAAGGGCACTATCCCTGTAACAGATGGCACCTAGGGTACGACTCTATTACCTTTCTTCTGTGCAAGGAAGAAATTTCAAGGGCTTCAGGATTCCCTTTTAGGCCAAAAATGTATCCACTAATCCACCTGCAGCATTTTCTTTTGTTGATTTTCTCCCTGATCTCATTATTCTTCCAGTCAATCTAAACTGACCTCAGATTAGTAATTTACACCTTTGCAACCAACTACATTTAGAGAAATCTTCCATTCGAAACTTGTCTTACTGATTAATTTGCATCTTTCAGAGATATAACCGGTGTTACATTTGCATTTAGGAACAAGTCAATATGATTACTCCCACCAAAATTACATATATTTAGATGAAAAATCTACAATTGGCAAAAGTCATAATGATTTCTCTCAGGTTGGTTTTTACTGTTTTGTTTTGTGTTTCAGTTCTGATAGTGAAGGATTTCTTTTGATGATGATGATGATGATAATGATGTTTTTGTAATCGAAAGTAGGTTATAACCTCACAATGGCTATGAACACTAAAACATGTGTTTCTATTAAGTCAAAAATAAGCTGAAATTGATTAAAATAATTTTTTTGTTTTCATTTATAAGGCTGTGCAAAAGACTGATAATAATACAAGAAACATGATGGTAATACACACTTCGTTATTACAAACATTTTATCACGTTCCAGCAGATGGCCCACTACTTTCAACACTAGTGAGAGTTTATCTGCTAAGATTGGACTTTGTCCAAATCTAGAGTTGAACAAAACAAGTTCTGGCTTCTGTTCTAATACATATTTTGGATAAATCACCCATTTTCTGTATATCTCCATCTCTTCACTATATTTAGTATGCCTTGACCCCCTTGATCTTGATGCCTTAATTCTGTTCCTTGATCCCCATGACCACATAATGTAGTGGTAGAGCAAAATAACGATCCATAAAATATGTGAATTGTCTCTTCAAGTTTATTTCAAAATAAAAGACAAACTAAGAGAAATAATTTTTAAATAAATGCATTGCTTCCTTTAAAATCCCAACTACAATGTGTATTTCTCAAGGCCAGTACCCAGAAGATATTTGTCTTGTTTCTCTGATTCCCTTTTAACATATTCTTATAAATACAATAGACACTGATTTTTTTTTTATTATTAAACAACTGATGAGTGAACTGTTACAGAATATTGCCATTTATGTCCCAGACTCAGTTAGATCCATAGGACATACAACAGTAAATCAGGACAGGCTCCAGTCACAGCTGTAGCACATAAATAATGCTCCAATAATACAAGCTTCTTGTCTAATTTAGTCATGTAACAAGACACAAAACTTTTAGCAGTTCCTATTCAGTTTTCTTTACACTCGGGTGTGTATTTTTTTTTCTTTTCTGCACTGAACTAGATCTTACAAAGTACTGTCCTGTGCAAATATGTTATTTTATCCAAGGAATGTGGTGATTTATCCAGAGAATATGGTGGATGACAGTAGCTCTTTGATCAAATACTGGAAAATACAGAAATTTGGGGAGAGATCTTTTTGGTTTCTCCACCAGTAGAATCCTTAAGGTGATTTTGGGCAAATGGCAACCAAAGCTGCTTTCTTTTCTTGCCCTTAGCTTTATTTTCCCTCAAGGAACGATTCCTCCCACTGATCCTACAAACACTCCTAAGGCAACTAATATTGGCCGGAAACTATATTGGATGTGAAAGTGAATAATAAAGACAGTCCCTGACCTCAGGTAACTCTTAGGTAAAGAAAATCTTTAACTACTTTAAGCATGGCATTTTTAGTGATTCCAATTGCCCAAGATAGTACCGACCTCACAAGGAAGATGTGAGAGGAAGCTCGGATAAGATCATGCGTGAAAAATGTTGAAGTCCAAAGCTCAGTGCAGAGTAAGCGCTCTACCTGTCCCAGCAGAAGATGGTAGGAATTGGGGCCCCAGAGCAGACATTTGGAAACTGGAGAAGTGACAAGTTTCCTCAAGTGATGGGTGGAAATGTTACTATGGCAGGTGATTAGGAATAAATAGAGTCTGGAGAGGAGAGGTCCTGGAGATTTTCTTTTCCATGTGGAGGTTTGGGGCAGATAAAACAAAAATGAAAATAGTTTCCTTTTCCTGAAGCCAGGTCTTGATAAATTTCTAGTCCAAATATCAATTTCTCTTTTCCTGTGCTCTTTTTCATTTTCTTAGCATTAGCCCATCTCTCTAAGGTAGCTGGGCAGCCCCTTCACTGAGTGAGCTCCGTGGTCACTGTGTATGTACTAACAGCATGGGTGGGGCTGGGGGTTGAAGAACGGCCCCCTGAAAAAACAGCAAAGGGTGAGCTGTTCTCTCCCTCCTGGGGGAGGGGTGTGAAAAGGGGTAGCCATGGGACAACGGACTGGCAAGCTGCTCAACTTATAGGCATGGAGAATGGAGGCTTTTCTGCTGAATCTCTAGAAACTGGGACACTCTAAAAGCCTGCAAACCATCTGGGCTGTGCTCTATCTCCAGAGCCCTCCATTAGATCACCACCAAGTATGAGAGATTTTTGTCTTCTAAATACTTCTCAACACTGCCTCTCCTCTCTACTCTGATTCAGGTTGGACTTCTGCACTGGCTTCCTTACTTATCTTGAGGTTTTCAGTGTTTGCCATCAAGTGTTCAATTGCTTAACGTGCTGCTGTGCTCCTTAAGATGACTTAAAAAACCCTTCTCAGTCTGCCTTCCCGGGATGCCTGACCCTCTCTCTGCCTCATTTCTCTGTCTCACACTGTATCTCCAGTGACTCTGCATTGCTTCCAGTTCCGCTAGAACATCTCATGCTGTTTCTCTCCTCCTTGCTTTTGCTCATGCTGCCCTGGAATCTAGAAGGCTGTCCTCAAACTCCTACTCATCCTTGAGAAGAAATCATGACAGTACCTCCAGCAAGGATGACTAACTCATCCAGAGTTGCCTGAGAATTTCTAAGGTTCACACTGAAAGTCCCACATCCCAGAAAATTTCCCCTAAGTCTTCACCTTCTCTAAGCCTTTCTTAACTCCTTGCTGGCCAAGTCAAATACCCCTCCTCTGTGATCCGATAATACTGGTAATCTGTCCTTACCACACTGTAACGTATAGCATGTAGCAAGATATATACTTGTAGATCTTGACACACGCTTTGGTTCTGATCTCCTTAAAAGCAGGGACTACATTAATTTATTTTAGTTTCTGCATCCCCACACAGCAGGTAGGTGAACCACGATAGGCACTTAATAGAACAGAAGAGAAGAAAGGAGGGAGAAAAGAAAGAACAAAAGATGGAAGGTATGTTATAGTAAAACATGTTGAGCTCCAACAGACTAAGAAGTCATGGGATTTTCAGTCACCATAGGCCTGAAGACGTAAGATCTGTTGATTTTGTTTTTCCTCACAAGTGAGCCTCTTTCAAGAACAATACCTGGAAATAAAGAGCAATGTGCTATTTGATAGGATATCTTTTCCACGTATATACTGATGGAAAATTAAGAATAAATTCTAAAAACCTGTTGTCACCAATAAATGCCAATATTTCATTAGCATAATAGAAACATATTTCTAACTTACACAGTTGAATTTAGGATGTTAATATTCCCCATTGGCAGGTAGCTCTCCACCATGTGGTCACTCAGGGTCTCAGGTTCCTTCAGTCTTATATCTCTGCCATCCCCCTGAAGTCAGAAGTCCCCTAAATCCAGACATCAAGCAGTAAAAGAGTATAGGGAATAGATTATGGGTGGTTGTATAGCTCAGTTCTGGAGGGCTTCTGCACATAACTTCCCATTAGCTAGAACTTGGTCACATGGCCACACCCAGCTGCAGGGGAAGCTGGGAAATGCAGCTTACCTGTGTGACCAAGAAGAAGCAAAAATAGGTTTGATGAATGGCCAGTCATCTTCTGCCTCTCCACTGAAACAAGATTTGCCCCATTAATTGGGCAAACTTGGGTAAGTTTGTTTTTCAGACCCCTTCCCAGTAAAATGGGGATAATAATATTGCATAACGCACAGGGAGGATGTGAAGTGAGACTCAGATGAGATAATGCACATAAAATGATAAGCTCAAAGCCTGAGTTATTCTAAGTGCACCATAAATATGCATTAGTTATTATTAATTTTATTATTACTAATATTGTTACTATTCTTATGGCATTACCACTACTCATCTTTATGTGAAGTACATTCATTAAAAATATTTTTTTCTAGATCCCTTGGGTCTCTGAAAAGCCATCATCAGCTTCACATAGTCTCATACCCTTCATCAATCCCACCCTCAGGTCCTCTAGATGCTTTATAAATCCTAAGCCACTAGAAGGAGAGAAACAGAGTTCAGTTCTTTGACCACAAGTATACTAAATGTCAAGTGTTATGAAATGCAGTGTTATCCACCATCAGACAATGACAAACTATAATCAAATACAATTTCACTTGTACTCACCATGCATTTTATGAGAATACCATAAAGTTGACCATCGGCCTCAAAAACCAATAGTAAAACCCTATGATTCCTTGTGCTCTACTTCCCTGGGTGCCTTCAACAAAAAAAGAACTGTTGATTTTGAGTTGTCTGAAGTTCACTCTATAAAAAAATTAGCCTCAGTCCATGGCTTTCTTTTTACTGGGCTCAAATAATGGGAGAAAATGGGAAGATACCACAGAAATACACATCCATGGGAGTTATCTAGAGTCTAGCAGTGAATGATGGCCTCCATTTTAACCGAGCTTAAACCTGAAACTAGAAGACAAAACTCTAACAGTGCAGATCTGTTTGGAAGAGAAATCCGCATTCTTTCTAATACCAAACTGAGTAAAAGCAGCAGGCAATAGAGACATACTACTTCAGTTGTACAGAAGACTTCTATCTTCATAGATATCTAAATAATTCATTACCATGTTTATCCTCACAATCCCTGTGATGGAGATAATAAATCCCATCTTACAAATAATTTTTTTTCTTTTAAAGGAGCTTCGAATTTAAAGAGGTTGTCCAAGGTGATAGGATGTAGGATACTAGTGACTAGAATCCAATTCTTGTATTCTGATTCCTGGAACATTGCTCATTCTTTTTTTTTTTTTTAAGATTTTTATTTATTTATTTGATAGACAGCGATTACAAGTAGGCAGAGAGGCAGGCAGGGAGAGAGGAGGAAGCAGGCTCCCCGCTGAGCAAAGAGCCCAATGCAGGGCTGGATCCCAGGACCCTGAGACCATGACCTGAGCCAAAGGCAGAGGCTTTAACCCACTGAGCCATCCAGGCGCCCCCATTGCTCGTTCTTAATTGCTGACTTCTCATGGCACACCATCAAATCCAGTATGCACCAAGTAGAAAGATGTATACTGAATGAGTCAAAATTAGAAAGGTATGAGATGGAGGGGAGAGACAAAGAACAAGGACTGTGAAAAAAATATCTCTACCCTAATTTACCAAAGTCAATGACCACTAGTGAAGCTGGGAGGAGCAAAATCCTTAAAGAGCCGGGAGGGGAAAAAATCCTTAAAGATCCAGGAGGATTTAATTCTGGAAGAGATGTTGGGATAAGATATAAGTTCCAGAGTGGCTTTATTTGAACCGAGGCCACAGAACACCACAACCAAACTTATTCTTGTGGCCAAAAGGAACATGGGCAGCTGTGGAGTCTTCTTACCCTAAATCTTCAAAGGAGAAAGATACTTGTTCTTCTGAGTTCCTGGCCTTTGACCTACACATGACAAAATGGCTATTGTAGACGCAGGTAAAAGGCCCAAGTACTTAAATCCCCTCCCTCCAGCAAGCTGTCTGAGGTGACCATGCCCTTCAGACAAGGTAGCATGTATGAAAGGAAGCTTCTTAATAGTAGTCTCACTTTATTTCCTTGGTTATTTCCCCAGAATGCCTGAAGAAAAGAAAGATAATCATCTGAACAGCTGTGGACAATCCACAAGGAGCTACTTAGTTCTTCCTTAGTGATGGCAATTTATTTTCAGATTTTAATTTAAAACACAGAACTGACCCCAAACCCAGCATTATAGTCCTTTGCTAATCCTCTCCAGCTTGTGTAATTTTCCTTCATGACTATGTGCTAGTGTTCTGTTTTGTTGTGTCATGTTTTGTTTTTTCCCTTCTCTGACTGCTCTGCTCAAATTTGGAGCATGGGGGGAGGGGCAAGCATGGTGACATTTACACTGCACCTGTTTCACCTATAGCCCCATCACTTCCAAGCAGAGATCCCCCTGTAGAAGCAGCAAAACAACCTCCAGGAGGCACAGATGCCGCCCAGTTTCTGGGAATCCTTTGTAAGCATGGTTGCCTTGCACACTCCTATAGCTATTAAACTCATTTGTAGTCTCCACATGCCCACCCCCATCTTGTATGCTCCCCCAAATTGTCCCCTGAAAATATAAGATCCTCCTGAGTATGTATTACCCAAAGAATAAATGCAGTTATCTGTACAGAAGAGTTTGTGCTCGAAGACAATAATAAGAAATGACTAGAAAAAACTAGTGGCAAGTCAGAAGCTAGTAGCAGCTGATAGCTTCTGTAAAACCTGTCTCAGGCAATTTGGTAAGGGTGATTTCAGCCCACACATGGGGTACACCCAGCTGGTTAATAGTCAGCCCCAATCTGCATCAGATCTTTCTGGCAATGGCCTGCTCCCCAAGTCACTCAAATGCAAAGGCAAGTTAGCACACCTTTGCCATTAGATGTTTGCTGCAATGCAGTCTTTTCTTGGCTCCTGAACTTCATCATTTGGAGCCTGATGATAGAAACAAAGGATAAAAGGCTGTTTTCACATTTTATTTAGCCAGTTGTTGGAATTGTACAAGCCTCTTTTCTTCACCACAGCCCTCAGTGGCTTGGCAAATATGACAAGTGTGATTAGGCTGGAACTTCATTATACAGTCATTGAGGTAGCTCAGTATTTTATATAAGCAGAGTCCTTATAGCCTTTACTTGATTACCAGGTCCTTGAAGAGGGCTCAGGGCTATTCCAGTATGTACCCCCCCGCACCCCGCAATGCCCTGCACTCAGGTCTGCAGGGCACAGTGGATGCTTTTTCAATTGAATTGAATGCAAAGGAGTTTATATTGAAATAGCAAAGGGAATCCCTTTCGTCTCAGAAAGGTCTCCTTGCAGGTAATTTCCATTTTCTCATTTGGCCTTTATACACTCTTTTTCAGATTTCCTGACATGAACATTCATTACTTTCATAATCATTTATTCTAAAATCAGTTGTTTAAAAATGAAGTCTCCTCAGAAGACCCTGGGGTTCTGCCCTTAAGAGGGCAAATTTTTATTCTGAAAAATGCATAAAATGCAGCCTTCCCCAGATCACTACAATCTTAGGTTTATGAAATGATTGTATGCACAGAGAAAAGAAGAAGCTGTTTGGGACCAAGTCTTATGGATATTTACAGCTGCCAAGACACATGATATATCGATGCCATATACATATGTAATCACCTCATACACATATATGCACCCACACATGCCTTGACTAGAGCTTCAGGGTTTTAGCTTAGGAACTGAGGTAACATTTATTCCCTTGATAAAAAGATGGTCTAAGCCTTAGATTCTAAAGATGTATGTAACCTTTCTATGACCACAGAACCCAATCTGTTTTGATAAGACTCCTATCAGCATAATTGATGGACCTCCCCCAGTTTTCCCAAACCCCCCAAACTCTGCTTTCTTAGCTAACTGGAGGGGATGGATCCCGAATTCTTTTTGCTGCATGAGGCTCCAGCTGTTACTCCTTCACAGATGCTCCTCTCTACCTTGAGATCTTTCCTTGTCATTGTGGCTGTTCCCCCAAGAGCTGTCACCTCTTGTAATCAATGCCTCCCCCACCACATACGTGCGTGCACACACACACACACACACACACACACAGAGCTGCAATTGTGGCCACCTCCTGAAGGGCTGGAACAGACATTTGCCTAAAGACTACACTGCACAGGAATGAGTCTTCCAGACTTCTGGATACTCTGTGGTCTATGGGTATATGCACACCTCAAATTTTATGGAGGAAGAGTGTTTGTCCCTTCTCTTCTAGCAAGAAGCCCCCATGGGATGCCTACTGCCTACCCTCTCTAAAGTTTCTAGACTTTTTCTATTTCTCTTCCGGTTGGGAAAAACACACACACACACACACACAAAACAAAAAATTCACCTGTCTCAGTCATCTTTTCCCTTACTGAATAACCAACTTTGCTCTTGCCCTTTAGTATTAGTCAAGAGCTACTCTGGGAGCTCAGGCAGGTACCTGGCTCTATCCAGCTCTTTTGGAAAAGCAGAGCATGGAGGCTGGTGGAGGGCTTTGGAGTCATTGACGTAGGTAAACAACAACGATGAAGAAATAGCACAGGTTGAGGGGACTTCACTGCAGGGGTTCACTGCACCCAATCCCCTCTCCCTCTCAGATAGGCTTCTCTCCTGATATCAGCTGTGTTTTTTCCTAACTTTAATGAGAATCTTCGATAACTTCAATCCTGGAAACTCTTGCTCAGACCCTTGCACCTCATAATATAAGAATAACGCTTCAGTATGAAAATCCAGGTGAGAACTTTGACAGCCTGACTGGGAATGTTGTGAGGTTAGGGATTCAGGACAAGTCTGTATTCATGATCTCATTTGAACCCTGTTTCAAATCGGGGTTTCAAAAATCTGTTTGCAAATATATTACCTTGTTCCAAAGATGAGGAAACTAACTTAAGTGTCTTTGTTGCTATCTTGGAATTCAAGAGTAGGAACAGAGGAGCTCCCATAGTTGAAAGCAGAAATATAAGTGGAAGGTAATAATAAATACACTATAATAGTTAAAAGCAATTATTGTTTTCCAGAGATGGTGCTAAGTACTTTTGTATGCATTATTTTATTTTCCTTCCATCAAGTGAATGGTATAAGTTCTATTATCATCATTCTACAGTGGAGAAAATCAAAAGTTATAGAAGTTTAATAATTTGTACAAGGGCACAACAGTAAGGGAAGAAGACTCAGGCAAAGATGTGCTCTGAGCCACTCATCTCCAATATGGTCCCTGTATCCAAGAACCTATTCTCTATTGTAAAGTGGACTTCACAAGACAATAAGAACAAATAATACATAATTAAATGATAAATTCGGTGGGATACAACATAAGTTCTATAGGAATTCGAAGCAGGAAGAAATGAAATCAATGGGACCATCAAGTCAGAAAAGACTTGATGGAAGAAGAAATTTCTGGGTTCCAAAGGATACAGAGGAGTTAGTACCTAGGTGACAGTATTTAAAGAAAGAGGACCGCATAAGCAAAGGAATGTGGTCAAGAATAACTTTGGCATCTTTGAGATTGGAGAGAAGGAAATGAATTAGAATAGAAAGGCCAGTCTCTGAACTGAAGTTTTCAGCTTTTTAGTCTCTGAAGCTTTCTTGTCTTTTCCTTACTTCATCTTATGATCAGAGTCCTTCCGAATCTGATAAAAGCCGTGAGTTCTCTTCCCTTATTAAAATGTACATACACTATAAAAATTGTTCCGTGCACAAACACTAAAAAGACCCTACTATTTAGACACTCCTTCCCCAAACAAGTCCATCCATGAACCTCTGCTGCAGAGCTCCTCTAGATTAGATTAAAACCAGGTACCAAGTAATTTAGGAACTACATAGGAGAGGCAGACCTGGACTTTATATCCTGGTAGTTCTAGCCCCTGTCTGGGCCCTCAACATCCATGTCCTGAAGTACTCTATTCCCTCATTTGAGAGCTATTCACAGAACACGGAGACTACAAAAGGAAGTCTCTGTGCTAGGCACTGAAGAAACAATCTAGTAGTTCCATATCCTCCAAAGAACTATTGACTAACTCCCTTGTCTTGGTTCTCATCGTTACATTCCTCTTCATCATTGAACTATGCCATTCTCCATGAGTTGTCAGATGCCTTAGCATTTGGTAGGGTTCTGTATAGACTCTATTACTCTACTACAGTTTCTCGCCTCAACCTACATATTTGATGCACCTGACATTCACCGGCCAAACAAATCCTTAGATAATTTCACTTGTACTTCTAGGGTTTCTAAAATACACTCTTTCCTTGTATGTAGATGCAGTTTACATATCCGGAAAGTTTGTGGCTCATTGGAAGCCAGGCACCTTTAAAGCAAGAGAATTCAACGCTTGGCTCGACCATTGCCTCACTAGAAGGTCTAGGATAAAATGAAACTCCTTGACCTCAGTTTTTGGATCTGATAAGTGGGAATAATAATTATGTCTACATTTCATAATTCTTGTATAGAAAACAAATGATTTATATTGGTATTTGGTGCTCAGTAACTGCTCAGAAATTTGTATTTTTTTCATCTTTATCAGCATGTTCATTGCTTTATATTTTGAATTCTTGTAGAGAAAAAAAAAAACAGAATTTTATGTGTCATTTAATCCTGTGAGAAAAGTAAATTTTTGTTGGGACATTTAACCAGTACCTTCTTCACATATCTCAAAGTTTGGCATTTTTCCTGATTTCAATTATTAGATGGTGTTGCCTAAATTCGGATTTCTACTTCTAATGAGATACATGAATGACCTAATTATTTAGCTAACCATGCAATGAGAGACTTTTTACTTTAAAACATCAGTTGTAAGTCCCTATGTAGATCAGGCTATGTTTCAGTGCCAGGAGACCTTGTTAAATCATTTCTTGCAATCAATTAGTCAGTGTATAGGCAAGGCTATAAATTCTTCAGCTGACCTCTTCTTCTAGGTTTTGATAATTTTCTTCTTTCCCTTTATTGTGGATAAAACACCCAAGAAATACCCTAAGCAGTTGCTATCTCATTTCTGATGTTTAAAAATGATATCCTTTTCTGGCCCAACTTCCACTGCCACAGAAAGCAGGAGGTCCACTGCAACCCCTCCCTGCCTAATGGTGGAAGGCAACCCACTCTGGGCTCCCTGAGGATTTCAAACAAAAGTACACAGTGCCTTGGAAAGTTACTGCAGATGCAAAATACCGCCATTAAAGGAACTATTTTAAACTAAATTGATTCTTTGTTCTTTAGCCAATTGGCTAATCCTCCTCTTGAGACATGCTTCCATTTAGGAAAGCTAAAAACACAGCTCTGAGGACTGTGACCTAAGAAGGGAGAGATATGCTGACTTAGACATTAAGTAGGATTGAACCGAGAGGGCAGCTGCATCCTGATGAGCTACTTGAGGATTCCTCCAGGCTCTGCAGGCCCTTGTGGCCAAAGAGCATCCACAGAAGGGATATAAGAGAAGTCAAGGGAAACCGACAACAAGGCCTGGGTGTCTGAGTCAGTGACAATGTCAGCAGGACGGTCCATCACCTGTATACCAGTCACTGGATTCCAGCAGTGGCTTCCTTCACCCCCTTGGAATGTTTAAAATAGCTTCTACCTCCCTGACCTTCACGAAAAATTCTGGTATCCTGGTCTTCACCTGTTCTTGAGGAAAACCCTTAGGTGTATGCAATAAAACCATTCAATCTCCTACATGGGGTTGGTGTTGCATTCACCTAAGGGAAGGGGAGACATAGAGGGAATGGTGGAAGATGGAATAAGTGCAGGAAGACAGAGCTATGGCCAGAGCCTCATAAACATCTCTCCTAAATGTTACAACTTTTTTTTTTTCATTCTTAACCTTTTGCTATTTCATTAGTGCATGGTGTCCATTCCATGGTAAAATGCAGAAAGACAAAATATGAGAAAGAATATCCATAACCCCAACTCCCCAAATCCTTTCCATCATTTATATACATATGTATGTATATGCATCTTTTATATACATGAGATATACCATATAAAGTTTTTTATTTAATTATGTACATCATTCATTCATTTAGGATGAAAAAATAGTGATGATTAATTGTAAATGTCAACTTGACTAGGCTACAGAGTGTCCATATACTTGGATAAACATCAATTCTAGCTGTGTCTAAGAGGGCATTTCCAGATGAGATTAGCATTGACTCAGTAGACTGAGTAAAGCAGTTTGCCTTCCCACTGTGGATGGGTATCATCCGGTTGCCTATCCTCTGAGGGCCTGAATAGAACAAAATGTGGAGAAAGGAAGAATTCAGTCTCCTTGCCTGACTTCTGAAGCTAGAAGACTGGTCTTCTCCTGAACTAGGACTAGAACTTACATCCCTGGCTCCCCTGGTCCTCGGGCTTTCAGTTTTTGGCCAAAGCTCTACCACTGGTTTTCCTGATACTCCAGCTTACAGATGGCAGATTGTGGAACTTCTCAGCCTCCATAATCATATGTAAACCAACTACTTATAATCTCTCTCTCCGTCTCAACATATATGTATGTCTTCAGTAGAGTGTTCCAGAGAACCTCAACCAATACATGAATATACATCTACATTGATATTTTTAATGATTGCATAAAATCCCATTGTATTATTAAACCATAATTTATTTCTTTTAGTGTCCTGTTTGGGGACATTTACATTGTTTCCAAATTTTTAGCAATTTTATAAGCAACTTAGAAAGCTTTTTTTTAAGATTTTATTTATTTACTTGACAGACAGAGATCACAAGTGGGCAGAAAGGCAGGCAGAGACAGAGGGGGAAGCAGGCTCCCCACTGAGCAGAGAGCCCCACGCGGGGCTCCATCCCAGGACCCCGGGATCATGACTGAAACCGAAGGCAGAAGCTTTAACCCACTGAGCCACCCAGGTGTCCCTGAGAAAAGCATTCTTAAACATGCATTATTATGCATTGTTCTAAATATCCTGGTGGGCATGTTGGCTTGATCATCCCTCCCACCTCAGTCCCTAGTTTCAGTGCCTAGATTAGGACAGTTGATGCAGGCCTATGCCATTGCCTGGGGTAAAGGAAATCAGAGCACCACATATTCAATTCGATAAACCTCCAGGAGCTGAGTCATTACACTCTCAGAAGCTCAGACATCATCATCATCCTCAAATTATCATTGAACAGTTGCTTTGAGGGAACACTCACAGCATGTGCTTCCCAGACTGAACAGCTGAGTCAAGCCTACTAAGCACAACCCAAGGGGCCACTCCTTAGATGAACTCTGCTCTAACCTATCATGAATCTAGGTCAGAACCGATGCTTCCAGCAACCACCTTAAGGAATTCAGAACAATGAGATCATATCATATGGTTCTCTTATTCCCACTCTGTTTTGAATAATTTTAGAATAATTTTTAAATATAGAAGCTTAAGATTGATGGGGTTGGGAACCTGCGCTGGGGAAAGAGAGAGCTGGAGTAGATAAGTATAACTATCTCCAATTAGAAGTGCCATCAGTACACATAATAAAATATTCAACAGCTTCCCAGGGATGTCAACTTATTCATAATTGATTTAAATGAATCACTGAAAAAAAAAGGCCTTTAATCTCTCACATAACATGTCTCTGAAAAATTAAAACTGGAATCACAGTTCAATTAAAAAAAAAAATCCAGCCCGTGTTCCAACCACCTAAATGGATTTGCCGTTTGCTATGGCCACTTGGTTAGGCATCTCCACACTTGAGGCAGTCTGAGACTTGGGTCTCATCGTGTTTAATGTCAGACATATCCAGGAGGCTATGAATCACACTGTTCTTCATGTGATCAGTGCATTTTAAATTATTTTTCATCTGGAAACTAAAAAACAGAAACAAAAATAATGGACGATAAATCCTTATACTGCTCACCTTCTTGTATTTACAATGTTTTAAATCCAAATGTAGGTGTCTAAAAGAGCCCCAGGTAGAAGAAGCTTCTGTGTGGCTTCTGTCCCTGAAATCCCTTTGCAGTAATATGACTGTTGATGCCACATTGTACTAGCTGATGAGAGCCAACAGGGCACACCTCTTCCCAAATCTGGATCCAGTGATATTCAGTTCAGGAGCTTGAAATTGGTCACAGTAGGAGTTTTTACATCACAGAGAATGGCAAATGCTACTAATCAGGGATTCTTTTTTTTTTTTTTTTTTCCTCTTGAAAGCCAGTTGTTAAACATTTACCAACACCTCACTGCTCCATGCCCTTGCCCACAGCCCAGTAATTCACCTCTACTGACCAAGCATCTCTAGTGCAAAGTGCACACACACATAATGCAGGCCTATGCCATTGCCTGGGGTAAAGGAAATCAGAGCACCACATATTCAATTCGATAAACCTCCAGGAGCTGAGTCATTACACTCTCAGAAGCTCAGACATCATCATCATCCTCAAATTATCATTGAACAGTTGCTTTGAGGGAACACTCACAGCATGTGCTTCCCAGACTGAACAGCTGAGTCAAGCCTACTAAGCACAACCCAAGGGGCCACTCCTTAGATGAACTCTGCTCTAACCTATCATGAATCTAGGTCTTGTTGAAGTTTTATTCCCATGACACACATACAAATTTATAATCTAGGAAAGTAGAATACAGAAGGCCCAAGGAAAATAACAATAGTTTATTAAAATAAACTATTAATAATATTAAAAACTATTAATAATAGTTATTAAAATAAACAATAGTTTATTTTAGAACTTACAAGAAGTATCTCTTTACTAATTAATAAAAGATAATCTCAGGCTCACGAATGATAGGCATTTTCTTCTATCCTAAGAACAGATGGAAATTCTACTTATAATTCTCATTTTCATTTTAATATTCCCAAGACATATTGACACCCTGAACTCTCACAGTAGTTAAAATAAGAAATTAAATTAGGAACTCTTAAGCAGCTCATATATAATTGCTCATGTGTCCATTTGTCAAACTACAGTTTTCAGAATAGCTGCAATTCTTCCCTGGGATGTTCTGGATATATATACCTGTATCCCTGGTGTCCACCTTCCAGTAAACATTTAGCGCTCAAGTGATTTGATTGGCTCAGATTCCACAAAACCCAGAGTTAGATCCTAAGTGAGAGTTGCCACTTCCCTGCTATGAATTAGTATCCTTACACATGAATGCATAAATGGCCATCATTAAAAATCACCCAATAATGAAACCGACAGACAAAAGATTTGCAGGTTCTGACTCTATCACACCGATCTCGTTTGTTCCTTGATTTGTTAAAATTTCATGGTTGAGATAATACAAATTTCAGCTAAGCTAACTTACATGGATCTTAATACTTTCTCTGTGAGGCTACATTACCAAACAGTATCTTTTTTGAGTATTTTATTTTCTGTTAGTGGAAAAGAAGAATGGAATAGGGACCAAGATATGTAGAAAATACTTAGCACATCCTACTAATGACCAGTAGCTCACAAAAGCTTTAATAGAGTACTAAATCACTCTCTTTGCCAACTGCCTATTCTAATAAGAACTCCGACACTCCAACCTGCTGCTTGGGCTCAAAAAATGTTTAAAAAGAGAAAGAAAAGAAAAGGCAATTCCATTTTCATTTCTCTAGGTCCATATGCTCTTGGGACTCTCTCAAATCAGACTTCTGACTACTTGAACTCATTACATGGGATAGATCCAATCACTTATTGTAACAGACTGCTTTAGTGGCTTCAAACAACACAGACTTATGATCTTACAGTTCTGAATGGCAGAAGTCCAAAACGGTCTTACAGAAGTAAAATCAAGTGTTGACAGAGCTGCATTTTTTCCTGGAAGCTTGTTCCAACATTTTCATGTCTGCATTCCTTGACTTGTGGCCCCTTCTTCCATTTTCAAATCCATCAGGGTATTGTCTTTAAATATTTCTGTCTCTCTCTCTCCCCACCCCCGCTTGCATTATCACATCTCCTTTCCTTTGCTTATCTGCCTACCTCTACCTTTCCCCTTACAAAGTCACTTGTGATTACATTGGGCCCACTAGGTAATATGGATAATTTCTTTAGCTCATAATTCTTAAGTTAATCACAACTAAAAAGTCCCTTTTGTCATGTAAAATAACATATTCACAGTTTTTGAAGATTAGTACATGGACATCTTAATGGGGTCATTATTCTATTTACCACAGTGAAGAAACTGCCTTTGGAGTCTAGAAAGTTAGTGGCTCTGGTTTTAGTAAAATCAACTTGTAAAACTATTTCCTTGTTTTCCTTGTAAAATCTTTAAAAAACAAAAACAAAAACATGTCTTTGGAATTTGGAAGAGAGAAAATGGGCTTGCACATCTTACTAAAGAGACCTCCAGGCAAATGGTTGAAAGTGCCAACAGCCTGTGTTCTATAAGGAAGAAAGAGATTAGCTACAGAGAGAACGGTTCAGTCTGCAAGCAGAATTTCAAGAAGATATAGAAGAACCAGGATCTACTGGGTTGGAAAACAAAACTATTTCACATTTTCGCTATCTTTAGTCAGTAAAAGATTCAAAAACGAAGAAATGACCTCAGGGTTGAGATCAAATCAAAAGTTTATCTCTAAGACCTTTTGTTAAAGGCCTCAGAAAGATTTAGCAGAGTGCCTAGTTAGACCCTCTCCACTAGAATAAAGAGTTTCTAAAAATCTTAAAGGCTATGTTCTACAGCACCCTGACACTTAGCCCAAAATAGAGAGAGGTCTGTCTCAAAAAGAATTATGGATGTGACTTTAGGGGCATGAGGCGAACCCAGTTGGATTCACAGAATTCCCACTGAGTGGCCAAATGTAAAAGCTTTGTACCAGCTTGGGCTAGAAGGGGCAGAGACAGTTCAAAATGAAAAGAGGCTCTGGGCCCCCAACATTCTACAAGCAGGGAGCAAGTTGAGAAAGCTACTTAGCTGCAAACATGGGCCATTTCTTTTAGAAAAGGCAAATCCAAAGGACAGATGCAGGGCTCACAGAAAACAATGAACTGGGAGCCACTCCCATGGAGAAGAACTGAGCCCTAGTCAAGAAATATTCCCTTCCCTAGAACAAGGAGCCCCTATGCTGTATGCCTGGCTGGAGTTGAGAATTGTTAAGGACCTCCTCCTACTCCTCTTTTTTAAATTCTTTGTTCTGTTTCTTTTGTTTTATTTTTCTAAGAAGAGCAGACTGCCACATGCAGTACCTCATTTAGATGTGTTTGGAGTCTTGGAAGCTTGACTACCCTACATTCTCCTACAAATGGACCTTGAGACCTTGTTTGGAGGGTCTGGCAGGGGAACACAGCTATTCATATACACATACCCTTTACCACAGAAAAATCCTCCTCTGTCGGAGAAGGTCATCTTCCTTCACCAAACACACCGTTTTGGGAGGGACACAGAAGGAGATGTGAGAGAGGAAAGGGACACCTACCTTGCCAGCCAGATCAGCCAGATCAACCCTGGTGATCAGTGGGTTGACAAATGTCAGAGCCAGATTATTCTCACATCCTACCTATTTGCCCCTTTTGATTTAGGTTTTCGACACTGGTTATCTTGACTCGGTCCTCTGTCTCACCACTGTGTATTTGGTCTAGGAGTCAAGTAACTTATCTTTTTAGTTCATGGATCTCAAGACTAAGAAGAGCTGCACACAAATGACTGGGTTTCAGATTGATTTCCCCCAATTCATCTGACCTCCCAGTATCCACGTCTTTGTTGAGTCTCCTTGCATAGACTCCAAGTATGATTACATGTATATCTTTGGCCAGTAAGACATCAACAAACATGAAAGAAATAAGCTACCAACAAACACGATAGAAATAGGGATTTGAAGGGAACTTGTAAGTTTGGGGTTTGTTCTCTTATAATGCTGCCCTCACAATAGCGTAGTCTAACCTCCTTGAGAATAAATGACCATGGGAGATAAAAGGTCCAACCATTTCAGCTGTCTCAGCTGAGCTCAACCTCCAGTTAACGTTGTAGCTCAATAGAGCCACTTGAATGTGCACAGGCAAAACCAACAAAAAGCCACCCAGCCTTGGGGCACCTGGGTGGCTCAGTGGGATAAAGCCTCTGCCTTTGGCTTGGGTCATGATCCCAGGGTCATGGAATGGAGCCCTGCATGAGGTTATCTGCTCAGCAGGAAGCCTGTTTCCTCCTCTCTCTCTGTCTCCCTCTCTGCCTACTTGTGATCTATATCTGTCAAATAAATAAATAAAATCTTTAAAAAACAAAAACAAAAAACCACCTAGCCAGCTCCCAGACTAAGTATGTAGCAATAGATGATTGAAATAAGAATTTAGTAAAAGCACAGGCCCAGGAGTTATTGAGAGATGAGACAAAGTTCTAATTTATTTGACTCTTTTCAGTGGCTCTAGCTTCCTTCCATTGGTACTGGATTCTCTTTCATAAATCTTATTCTTCATAATCATGGTCCAAATTTTGCCCTCACTTTTCTCCACCCAAGTCTTCCAAAATCACACCTTGAGGATCTTATATTATGTTTGTCAATTTTAGTAAGTTTTGAAATAATATCAGACCTTATATGATCTTATAAATATAATCCTTGGGCCTTCTGTATTCTACTTTCCTAGATTATAAATTTGTATGTGTGTCATGGGAATAAAACTTCAACAAGAGGAACCACCACAATAGTTTATTTTAGAAAACACCTTTTTTTCCTCAAAGTATTTTTTCATTTTTGTAAAAAAATTATTTTAAGTGCCTTCCTTTTTTCCTCCAGGTTCTACCTGAGCCTGGGCTCCCAAGCAAGGTCAGAAAAATTAGAAAATCCTCCACCACTCAGATTGATGAAGCAAATCCAAGTACTTCAGTACCCAAGTCCCTCCTGGGAAGTAACTTCCATGTTCACGAAAGGACAGTAACTCTTCCACGTTGCAGCTCACTATATTGTCTCTCTGAAAATGTAAAAGGGAAATGATCCAAACACACTCCCTTACTCACTGCCAAGGACACTGGAAAGAAACAAGCTTTCACCTGTTCTATTACTTCACCCACTCCTGTCCTCAAACCCACGAAGCAGGCAGAGCTGTATCGTCATGTCCACTTTATGGATAAGGAAAGCAAATTGCCAGTAGGATAAGTGCATGACATGAGGTCCCAGAGCTTGTATAAGGCATTATAACCGCAGCTTAAATTCAGGTCCCTCTTTAAAATAGGATTCTGACTTTTTTTCTTTTTTTCTGCTTTTTTGGAGAAACCTGGTCCCAAGGCCTGAACACTCAGCTTATAAGCAGGTAAATTTGAGTTTGCTTTGTAACCTCACATGTGAAGTGTGGGTAATGGTGGCTGCACTACAGAGTTCTTATGAGGATTAGATGAGATAAAGTAGAGGGGAGACAGAGAGGCAACAGTTAAATATGTAGGCATTGAGCCAGACTGCATAGGTTTGAATCCCAGTTCTAATTCCTAGCTAGGTGGACTGGGGCAAGTTTTCTAACTTCTCTGTGCCTCTGTTTCTATGACTTTAAAATGGAGAGAAACATAGTAACCTTACCTCATAGAATTTGGGGGTAGATTGAGGAGGAGCTAATATATGAAAAGCTCTTATAACAGGATCTAGCTTACAGTAAGCGTCAGTTTCATCACCCAAAGCCTGGCATATGAGTCACACTCAATTGGCTGCAAGTCCTACACTCTTTTCAAGTCCTTCTGCAAGTCCTTCTGCTCCACGTTACTTCAAAAACTTCGAGTTCACAGGCTCAACTTCCGTCTATCAGATGTCCGGTTTCTGAACCAAAAAAACACAAGTTCTCTTAGTTAACACTATTTTAAAAATTCTTTACTAGAATGAATAGAAAGTTTGTCTCTGCTTTGATGAAACACAAATGATTTTTTTTTTTTTGCCCAGCTGTAGTTGACTGTATTAAATAAATTATTCACTATGACAGAGTAAAAGGCTGAACATTTTTGAACAAAAGAGACAGTCCTCAACCACCTAAGAAAGCTCCGTGGTCCCCTGTGGAGTTGAGCAGACACCAGTAGGGATCGATGTCTCAGAGAACCGAGACTGTATGTCAACCATTCAGCAAACTTGCATCATCCTCTATCAGCTTCTGTGACTCTGAGCTCTGGGGATAAAAGAAGAAGTCAATCAGAAACATTAATAAATGCTGAGTCTGAAAACAGAGGAGTTTAAAAATAATGACAGAAGTTCAATGCATATTCAGGAGACTTCCATTATATGCACATTTAACTTATTATGTTTTAAATATATGCTCTCAGGTAAAAAGAGAGAAGGAAAGTCAGAGAGACAGTGGGATAGAGAAATAACTACACAAGGAATGTAATTGATTCCAAACAAAATTCCTTACCCCTCCCCGCCTGGGAATGGAAGTGACATGGGGCCATAGTTCTGCTACCCTTCGGGAGATCTCCATGTGTCTCTGGAATGTAAGCTCTCACCTCACCGCAGTGAGTGTGAATGTAAGGCTAACTAAGGGGAAACTGCTTTTCACACACCTGCCCCCAAATGCAAGCCAACATCTTCCCCTGGTGCCCAAGGAAAACAAGAGCCATCTGCTCCAATATTGGAAGAGAAACTGTCTGCGGTGGATTTCCCTACGCAGATGTCAGCCTCCAATGGGTTGCCTTCCTAAGGATTTTAAAGTGTAATTTTAACAACAGGAGGTTTTCGCATTACAGGCAACTCCATTGTTCTGTTTCTTAGATTTTCTAGAACAGCATTTCCTCCCTGGATCTTCAATGTAACCTAGAAAAAGGAACTTCAGTCTTCCTTCTATAATGCTAGATAGATGTCAAGCCTTCTAATTTCTCACTCATAAATTTAATTGGATTGCATTTTGATGATTTAAAGGATTGCAATCTTTTGTTTAAAAAAAAAAAAGGCACTAAAATAAAAGCCAGAGATATTTATCCCTGCTTCACCAATCCTAACAACTATCATGTGTTCATTTCATACTTAGGGCACAAAACCTTCAGTCTCTGGAATCTGGCTGCATTCCCAACATGGAATATAGTGTTTGCAATAATAAAACTCAGCAGCAGTCATTTCTTTGGGGAAAAAAAAAAAAAGATCACAGCATTAGTACTGTGCTTTTATCTCCTGCTATGAAAGTGATACCCCTGTCAGAAGGACTTGTTTCAAGTTTATCTGAAACTCATTTATCCTGAATGGGTTAAAGTATTGCATCTCCCAGGAAATTATCCATGGGTGGGGAGAGGGGAGGAGAAAACTTAGAGGCTTTTGAAACTCAATTTTTAACACAAAAGATTCAGACAGATAAAATTTCAGTTTTCCTTAGAGTGAAAATTTCTCAAACTGGAAGCTTTATTTTACATATAAAATAACAATGGAATTATCCTATTTTCTCTTTCTCAACTTGGATATCAGTACATTAGATTCAAATTTTGGCCTAGGCTGTGTTATGAAGAAGTAAAGCAAAGCAAAAAAAAAAAAAAAGAAAGAAAGAAAGAAAAAAATCCCAAGAGCTGGGTTGATAGCTACCAAATTGTAACTTGGTAACTAGTAAAGTTAAATGTGTAAATGTGTAAAAAGTACCCATTTTACACATGAGGAGCCTGAGGTTCCAAAAAGTTAAATTATATACTCCAGTCTCATAAATGATGGAAGTAAGATTGAACCTAGGTCTCCTGACATCACAGTGGCTTTTTCTCATATGACTCAACTCTCCAAACCATAGCACCAGGGGAAAAAAGTAGCTAGTTCCACTCGCTTCATAATCAGGGACGTGTCTACTATGTTCTGAGCTTAAGTAACTTTGGGCTTGAGTTATTTAAAAGCCCAAAATAACTCAACTAAAATGACACTTGGAAGTGTAAAAGAGTTAGAAATGAAAGGAAGGGGCACCAATAACATTACACCCAGACGGCTGAGCACTTGGCAGAGGAAAAAGGGGGGTTTTTATGTTTAATGTATCAAAATGTGCTGCCGGTGGTGGCACCTGGGCCTCCTTCGCTCAGCCTCAGGGAACTAGAAGAGCTGCAGCTTCTAAAAATCACTGGCAGCAGCAAAAAAAGAAAAAAAATCTGGATAACTTGAGATTAACTTTCTATCCCTCAGGCAGATATATGCAGAGTGGGCAGAAGCAAAAAATAGAAATTCCCAATCACCTTCTTACAATCTTCCCCCAGGATTCTCCAAGACCGCGATGCTGTCGATGGTAGCGATGTGTGTTCTTTCACCGAACCCCGGAAGACTGGCTTCTTCGGTAAACACTACGTTTTTCACACACCTTGATTCTGTCTTTTATATTTTTCAATTTTCTAATCCATTTCTTCCAATAGCTTCCGAGAGAAGAGGAAAAGAGCTTTCAAGGTATAATGTGAAAGTATATAAATGGATAACCACATGTGTGTGCACTTCTGGATGCATTGAAGTGAGTATTTTGATTCTGACGACAAAGCACAAAATGAAGTGGATACTAGAAAATAAATTTATTCCTCAGGTGTAATTCAGGCCTTCCAAAATCAAGTAGAAGCCCAAATTATTTGATCAAGTGAACTTGGAAATAACTAACCACACACTGTCCCTCAGTAGTGTGCGGGGACAACTTGGTCTAGCCCCATTGCTTATGACTGTCATCATTGCCCTCCACGATGTAGCATTTAGACACTTAACAAAATTTAAATAAGCACCGCATCTCACCACTTACAATGGTCCTAAATCATGAACTCTCTGAGGCTTAATTATATATCTGCCTAATTAGGAAGTTCAAAGAAATAATCTCTGATATTCTCCCTGCTATGTCATTTTCTAAGAATTATCTAAGACCTGCAGTATATCTAAAGTATAAGCATTTTGTCAATTCTAATTTAAACCAAATGGAAGTCAAGAGATTATTTTAATGAAGTAATAAAAACGAAGGACAAAAGTCAAAAAGAGTGGATTCTAATTCTGGTGCTTCCATTTTGTGTTCTGGTTATCACTTGGCTGTCTAAAAAGCACACCCAACTTGATGGGATATGCAACCCTAATCAGTCCTGAGGATTTCCTCTCTGGAAATGTCTGGACTGAGGAGTTGGGTCCCGTTCAGGTGCACTGCAATTGCATCAGATGGTGAGTGGGCCTGGAGTTAAAGTCTTCATTACTCCCATGCCTGGCTCTTGACTGTGGCCATCACCTGGGATTTCAGCACAGCCCACCTGTTGGCCAAATACTGACAGATAGTCTGCCCTTGCTTGTAGTGCAGCAGCTGGATTCTTAGGGAGAGCTCTGTGAGATATAGAGACAGCCAGATGTATCGTGTCGCCTATTATGACCTGCTCTGCGAAGTCACACAGTTTCACCTAGGCTGCATTCTGTTCCATAAAAACAAGCCACTAAGTCTTGCCCATATTTAAGAAAAAAAGGAATTTGGCTCTACTTCTTTTTTTTTTTTTTAAGATTTTATTTATTTATTTGACAGAGAGAAATCACAAGTAGATGGAGAGGCAGGCAGAGAGAGAGGGAAGTAGGCTCCCTGCTGAGCAGAAAGCCCAATGCGGGACTCAATCCCAGGACCCTGAGATCATGACCTGAGCCGAAGGCAGCGGCTTAACCCACTGAGCCACCCAGGTGCCCCGGCTCTACTTCTTGATGCAAGGAAAGTCAACAATTTACAGCATGATTTTTGAAATCACCACATTGGCTTTGGTCAAGTCACTTAACATCTAGGATGCCATAACTCAATAATTTATCAAAATGTATCATTTTAGTGTCTAAAAGCCAAATATGTAACAGCAATGAATTCAACTGTGTTTCTCCAAATATTCTATCTTTCAAGAGATCAATAGCAAAAATAAAAATTAGCATTCATTCTGTGATTACTATCCTAAATGCTTTACGTGTATTTCATATTTCCTATGTCATAGTTACAAGGGTCATCCCCTTTAATTCCTACAAATGCACCTTAAATTCAGAGTAATAAGCTAACATTCAAGAATACTGACAAACTGTATGTTTGCTATTCCCCACATACAGAAAGATTGCTAACATTTCTTTGGAGTTCTGTGAGAGTAATGTATTTTAGTTTCAGATATGTTTTCAGTATGTTGATCATTATGAGGGAATGTTACTTACTCTTTATATGAAAAATGAACACAGCTGCCTCAAGGCCCTCTTTCATGTTCATCTGAACATAGTATTCTGTAAAATAAGTCATCCTTAAAGGGTTCCTTGAATCAGAAGACACATATATGTCATGATTCAGTAGGCCGATCCTCCAGGAAAACCTGTGAACCACATTTGAGGACACCCATCCGATAAAGAAAACTTCCCCCATCAGGGGAGACACTCAGCACTTGCAGCAAGCCACGCTGTGGCAAAATCCCAAAAGTAGAATGTAAGAATGACAGATCCTTAGCCTAAGTGTTAACAAGTTCCACACCAGAAGGGCTTGCTCCATCCCCAGAGCACTCCATTCAAACTGGTCTCATTATTTTAAAACACAGCCACAAGTTTAACAAGAGGTACATGTGAAAGCCGACCTGCATGTGATCAGGGACTCAGCTGAAGAGTGAGTGCGTGCAAAGACCAGGGGTTATGTTAAACAGTGAGGGCACCCTGCTGATTATTGACGTATTGACTAAGACAAAACAGTCAGAAAGTCAGGCCATCCCTGAGTCTTCCAAATCCACACCACTTTGTTGCAATGGAATATATCCTTGCAAGGAAAGCTGGAGAGCACGATGCTAAAGGTACTAAACAGGTGCAGGCCCTAGAGAGGTCTACCCTTCGTCATTTCCAAATGACTAAAGTGACCTTTTGGAAATGGTCAGATTTAGTGTGGCACAAACACCCACAATCAGGCTAGAGTCCATTCTATGTTAGTCTGGAAGGAAAGGAAAGGAAGGGAAAGGGAAAGGGAAGGGGAAGGGAAGGGAAGGGAAGGGAAGGGAAGGGAAGAAGAAAGGAAGGAAGGAAGGAGAGAAAAGGAGGACAAGGGAGGGAAAGAGAAGGGAAGGGAAAGGAAGAGAAGAGGAGAGGAGAGGAGGGATGGGAAGGGAAGAAGAGAAGCACAAAACACCTCAAGAAGGAAGGGAAAAGAACAGATACTGTTCCATTTTCTCCTAGGAATCCATTCACAATCAACACTCAAGGACCTGAGGTTTTATTGCGATCAGTACAACACCAGGCATATACCAAACATAAATCTAAATCTGATATTGCTTGAATGAAAATATCCCTGGAAGAAATCAAACTGTCCTTTTGAGATACATAGAGGGAAGTCCAAATAAAACTTAATAACAGCGTTTATCGAAATTGTTGCCATGCATTTAGATTTCTACCAGTTTTGAACACCTGGTGAATAGTCACTGCTATCTTGTGGAATTTCTGTTAAACAATTAATTTGCAAACGTTTCCCAGACTGTGAGTGCTATATGCTCTTCAAGGATGATCGGAAGGCTTGGGGATTGTTGCTGCTTGCTGTGGAGTGAGCATGTCAGTGGGATCGTGAAGCTGTGGCTGGGGCTATTTCAAGTCTGGACCACACAGAACCACAAGAAACAGATTTTAATACAAACCTTGTGTCTAGTTTCAACAGACCTTGTTCAGTGAAGCTCAAATGCCCAACTATCCTAATATTCTCTGGAAACAAAATGAGATTTCAGAGCAGAGAACATGCCCTTAAAAAGCCCAAGTTTCAAGAAACGGACAAAGATGACGAACAAGATTCCTGTAAGATGATAAATCACTGAATCGTCGCTTTGTTTGACATTTTCTCATCCTGGAGATGTTACTTGTTTCCTCAGTAAGCACTCACTTCTCACTGACCACAAAGACTCAGAATTAATTTTAGAATTAATTAACATTGCTAAGTGCTTACTGTGTGCTAAGGACTATGCAAGGTGCCTTTAAATGCTTGCATCGTCTTTAATCTTTCCTCTTCTGGGTTTAAATTTCCACCTCTCCTCCTAGTACACGACTCAAGTAAATGACTTGACATTTGGAGTTGGGACAGTGGGAGCAATTACTGTACCCACCTCATAGGATTACTGTCAGGATCAAATAAAATAATGTTTGTGCCGGTAAATAGGGATTTTTTAAATAAATTAAAAAAAAATTCAAAGGAAAGAAATGATTTGGAGAAAAGTGGGAGGAAGTAAAAAGATTAAAGGGAAAGTAAAGAACAGGGCTCTCACCAGATAGGAACCTGGAAACTCCCAAAGTGTGTTCATGATAGAATGCACTCTGTAGCCCCACAGCAGAGCTTCTCCTAGGAGGAATGAATTCTAGTTGTATCTTCCAGTTACTTTGTTCAATGTTTAAGATCCCCCAGCCCAAAAGACTGCTTAACCATATGGAATATGTGACTTCCCTTTAGGTATATTAGGCCAAGTGAAAAAAACAATCTGGCGAAAGGACCCCGTCTACTGCCACGGTGAGAAAGGAGGCTCCTAGATCCATAGTCCCACTGAGAACACCCACACTAGGGAAGAGGGAGATCTTCCAGAGGAAACTGAATGCTATCAGAGGAAAGAAAGGTTGTTACATATCATCCAAGATGACAGAAATACAATAAAAATCCCTACAATAAAAAGTACATGGCACATGTCAGGACTCAACAAATGTCCATTCTTTACAGCTTCTTTATGATGCTATTATTATCCCCATTTTGCAAAGACATAAACTAGAGTTGAGAAAGTTTAGGTGATTTAAGTCAACTCAATCATCTGAATACCAGAACCAAACACTTTCAATGGGAAGAATTAGAGAGGGTGAAGAGTTGAGAAAAAAAAAAACAAGAGAAGTTTAGCAGGATGAGTACTGAACAAAATCTGTTCAGGATGTTGGTCCTTAAAATGGCTTTTCCTTGGGCACAGCATGAATTTTGAATGTCATGCTCTTAAGTCACACAGTCTGTTCTGTGATCTCTGGACATGCATACCTGTGGGGTCAGATGTCATTACTCCCCCTTTCAGGAGCCTGCTGCTCAATAAAGGAAAAGCCAAACTTCAGAGAGGTCATAGGGTTTAAGTACAGTTTTAACCTCCTGTTTTCTGATGAGATGGATAGGGGATAGTAAATGTTTATGAAGCCAGGCACACGTGAATTTTCAACTAATCTCACATGCAGGAAAGGGCACCTAAGGCAGTCAAGATAGCAGAAAGAACTGGTATCATCTGACTGTTATCTGGAGTTTTCCTGAACCTGAGACCCCAGTCATTTTTAATTGATAGCAAAGGCTGTTGTCACCAGCAAAAATACCAAAAATTGAAGAAAAAGATTCTGTTCGTTTCCATGAGCTTCTTCCACATTCCTGCCCCACAATAACATTTCCAAGAAATTTTTTTTTAATTTAAATTCAATTTAGTTAATATTTGGTAGTTAATTTCAGGGGAAGAATTGAGTGATTCAACAGTTGCATATAATACCAGGGGTTCATCACATCATGTGTCCTCTTTAATGTCCATCATCCAATTACCCCATCCCCCTACACACCTCCTTTCCAGCAACCCTCAGTTTATCTGCTATATTTAAGAGTCTCTAATGGTTTGCCTCCCTCTCTGTTTTCCTCTTACTTTATTTATTATTATTTTTATTTTTTTATTTAAGTTCAATTAGCCAACATATAGTACATCATTAGTTTTTGATGTAGTGTTCAATGATTCATTACTTGCATATATTATTTTATTTTTCCTTCACTTCCCCTATGTTCATTTGTTTTGGTTCTTAAATTTCACATGTAAGTGAAATATTATGGTATTTGTCTTTCTCTGATTTATTTCACTTAGCATAATACCCTCCAGGTCCATCTAGGTCATTGCAAATAGCAAGATATCATTTTTGATGGTTGACTAATATTCCATTATATATATAAATATATAAAATATATACACACATATACATACATAATATATGTGTGTGTGTGTATATATAGATATATAGAGATAGATAAATAGATAGATAGATAGATATATCTTCCACATATTGTTTATCCATTCATTTGTCAATGGACATCCAGGCTTTTTCCATATTTTGGCTATTGCAGACATTGCTGCCATAAACATTGGGGTGCATTTACCCCTTCAAATCACTATGTTTGTATCCTTTGGATAACTACTAGTGCAATTGCTGGGTCATAGATAGTTCTATTTTTATCTGTTTGAGGAGCTTCCATACTGCTTTCCAGAGTGCTGCCCCAGTCTGTGTTCTCAACAGTGTACCAGGATTCTCCTTTCTCTGCACCCTCACCAATATCTGTTGTTTCCTGAGTTGTTAATTTTAGCAAAGGTCTCTATACTTCAGATAGGGGTTAGGGATGGGAAGTTTTAAAGCTGTATATAGCCCCCCAAACCCAACATTTTAAAGCAGTTTTCTGAGAGTTCCTTTTATGGAACTTTGAGGAAAAATGGGAAGACAATTTTAAGAATGATAGTTAATCCTCAGACATCAGGATAAACACTATTAGAAGATAAAAATAAGACAAAAGAGCATATGAAATGGTGTGAGAACTGGAAATGATGTGTGACAGACATTCACCTCAAGGACAGGAGAACCAAGGTGCCCAAATCCTGCCTAGAATCACAGAATTTAGGGGGTCATCATGGAGGCATAATTTTTGAGCATGGTGATGCTTAATCCAAGTCCCAGGGCAGCAGGAAATACACACACTGAAGGTTTTAGTCCTTTCTAAGAGATGTAGTAACTAGAGAAACACATGGGTCAGGAACAGCCAGAGCTGAAAGCAGACAAGCTATAGAGGAAGGAAAAGAAGAGGATGGAAGACAAACCCAGGGAAACGAGAAGACTGGATTGGAAGCAAAAGCTCCATAGGAGGCCATGCAATGGCAGAGTGAATTTTTCTACCAGTAGAAACAAAAGCAAGAGAACGTTAACAGCCACAGAGAAGAGCACGTGAGCAACCAAAAAACCAACAGGAAGAGGACATTGTGGGTCAACTATAATAGAACTGCTTGTTGTGGATGCCGGCCATGTGCAAGGATTCATATTTTCTGTGCAACTCTCATAGCAACTGGAAAAGATATATTATTATCCCCATTTTACAGATAAGAAGACTGACGTGCCCAAAATCACACTGTTCATAGAAGCAGGGTCAAAACTGCTTGTCTCCACAGCCCAGTTTCTCCAGGGCACTACCCCCATACCTACAGCTGATTCTCACCCAGCCCCTGAGACTGGAAAAAACTACAAAGCAAGATCTCATTTCTATAGAGTGTTACTGTATGAAGTTGCCAGTTTTATAAGATGGAGTCAAAAATCAACAGTGTTTGGTTTAAACTTTTCAATATAAACATTGTTCTAAGCATCATTTCATGTCCTCTCATTTTGTCCTCACAACAGTGCTTTTATAGACATGCCTACTATTATTAGTAATAATACCTATTATTATGGTAGAAGAAGCTGAGGAACAGAGAAGTTAGAAACAGTGCCGATAAGTGGCATTGCAAGAACTCAACCACATACTCATCCGCAATGCCAATCTTCCTCCCTCCATATAAAAACTGGAAAGGAAGGGGAATATTCATAGAGTCATTGATCTTTTCTCTTTCCTTCATGAAAACACCTTCATGAAGTTATTCACTTACCAAGAATTTATTGAGGACCTGTATTCTGTGCCAGACACATATCCTGACCTACCTTTTGCCTATAAAAACTGTCTGCAATATATGAGGACTGCTTCCTACAGAGTGTTTCTCCAACTAGAAAGCTGAGAATCAATAAAGATTCCTTCCTCCCTCCCTCCTCCCTTCCTTCCTCCCTCCCTTCCTCCCTTCCTCCCTCCTTCCCTCTTTCTTTCTTTCCACCTTTCCTATTACCTTCCTCCCTCCCTCCTTCTTTCCCTTCATGCTTCCTTTTTACTTCTTTTTATTATATACTGTTTGTTTGTTATTTCAATTCTAGTAATAATGGGTTGGTCTCTAGGGCCAAACAAATCAGAACACATATATAAAATATCATTAAGTCTCTACTTGCTTAACTCCAATCATAACCCTGGAGGAGCCAATGGTAGGAGCTTGAGTATACATATAATTCTGCACTTTGCCTATACCAACATTTATATATTTGTGTACATATTTTTCAACATATAACTCTACATTTTGATACATAATTTTTTTATTAAATTTATTTATTTTCAGAAAAACTGTATTCATTATTTTTTCACCACACCCAGTGCTCCATGCAAGCCGTGCCCTCTATAATACCCACCACCTGGTACCCCAACCTCCCAAACCCCCGCCACTTCAAACCCCTCAGATTGTTTTTCAGAGTCCATAGTCTCTCATGATTCACTTCCCCTTCCAATTTACCCCAACTCCCTTCTCCTCTCTAACACCCCTTGTCCTCCATGATATTTGTTATGCTCCACAAATAAGTGAAACCATATGATAATTGACTCTCTCTGCTTGTCTTATTTCACTCAGCATAATCTCTTCCAGTCCCGTCCATATTGCTACAAAAGTTGGGTATTCATCCTTTCTGATGGAGGCATAATACTCCATAGTGTATATGGACCACATCTTCCTTATCCATTCGTCTGTTGAAGGGCATCTTGGTTCTTTCCACAGTTTGGCGACCGTGGCCATTGCTGCTATAAACATTGGGGTACAGATGGCCCTTCTTTTCACGACATCTGTATCTTTGGGGTAAATACCCAGGAGTGCAATTGCAGGATCATAGGGGAGTTCTATTTTTAATTTCTTGAGGAATCTCCACACTGTTCTCCAAAGAGGCTGCACCAACTTGCATTCCCACCAACAGTGTAAGAGGGTTCCCCTTTCTCTACATCCTCTCCAACACATGTTGTTTCCTGTTTTGTTAATTTTGGCCATTCTAACTGGTGTAAGGTGATATCTCAATGTGGTTTTAATTTGAATCTCCCTGAGGGCTAATGATGATGAACATTTTTTCATGTGTCTGAGAGCCATTTGTATGTCTTTTTTTTTTTTTAAGATTTTATTTATTTACTTGACAGAGAGAGATCAGAAGCAGGCAGAGAGGCAGGCAGAGAGAGGGGAGGAAGCAGGCTCCCCGCTGAGCAGAGAGCCCGATGTGGGACTCGATCCCAGGACTCTGAGATCATGACCTGAGCCGAAGACAGTGGCTTAACCCACTGAGCCACCCAGGCGCCCCAGCCATTTGTATGTCTTGATTGGAGAAGTGTCTGTTCATATCTTCTTCCCATTTTTTTATATGTTTGCCTGTTTCGTTTGTGTTGAGTTTGAGTTCATTATAGATCCTACATAATTCTTCACAGCATTTGAGTTTTACCCTACACATTATCCTAAAACTTGGATTTTTTTCTGAATACTCATCTGTGATATATCTTCATGTTCTTTGTGTGCTATTTTTTATATTTATATTATATTGCATATAATATCATAATGCAGAGATCAACAGACTATGGCCCTCTGAATGAATCTGGCCTGCAGCTTATTTTTGTAAATAAAGTTTTATTGGCACTCAGCCACATAGATTTTTTATAATTTTTTTATGGCCACTTTCCTGCTTCAACCACATAGTTGAGCAATGATAACAGACAATGTATCACTCCCAAACCTAAAATTGATATAAATTTTTGTGTGTGTATGTGTGTGTTTCTCTGATTACTAGAAAGGCTGAAAATCCTTTTAAATCTTTGTTATCTGTTATATTTGCTCACCTGTGAATTGTCTCTTCATTTACTTTTTGCACTATGTTAAGAGTATAACATGGAGGGGGCCCCAGGGGAAGGTGAGTGTCCAACTAGGTTTCAGTTCAGGACACAATTTCATGGTCGTGTGGCTGAGCCCTACATTGAGTTCCACACATAGTACAGAGTCTGCTTGAGATCCTCTCCCTCTGTCCCTCCCACTCATGTGCGCTCGCTCTCTCTCTCTCTCTCTCTCTCTAAGTAAATAAATAATTTTTTTTAAAAAAGGGGGCACCTGGGTGGCTCAGTGGGTTAAAGCCTCTGCCTTCGGCTCAGGTCATGATCTCAGGGTCCTGGGATTGAGCCCCACATCGGGCTCTCTGCTCAGCAGGGAGACTGCTTCTCCTCTGTCTCTGCCTGCTGCTCTGCCTACTTGTGATCTCTCTCTCTCTGAGTCAAATAAATAAATAAAATCTTTGAAAAAAAAATTTTTAAAGAGTAAAACAGAGGGTTAAGCATGATTTCTCCACATACTGCTAGAATTCGCTAAAGTCCTGGCCCCAGTAGTTATTAACTATGTGATATAGGGCATGTTGCTGTATTTTTCTGTGCCTCAGTGTCTTAATCTATACCTATTAAATTATTATAAGAATTAATTAGCTATTACTTACCACTTCTCTTTTTTTTTTCTTGGTTGCCAATCTGTCTAGTCAAATAGTAAGAACTTTTTGCAACTTCCCCCTCTAAGTCCCCAAAGCACTGAGAACTTTTGAAGACACTAAAAACATATGTTGTTGGCCTGCAAGAGGCTAGGGAAGCTCCTAGCCAGGAAGAGAATATCCTGGTGACATGATTCTGGGTGGTGCAGGATAAAGTCTTGTTTTGTTTCTTCACCCCAGGCTTTTCCTACATCAGCCCAATAAACCATAAGTGCATCCTATAGTATTAAGTGAGATTCCAGCAGACCCTCAAGAATCACCTTCTTAACATTAGTTTCATTGTACAGACAGTAAAAAATAGATCCCAGGGGTGCCTGGGTGGCTCAGTGGGTTAAAGCCTCTGCCTTCGGCTCAGATCATGATCTCAGGGTCCTGGGATCGAGCCCCGCATCAGGCTCTCTGGTCAGCGGGGAGCCTTCTTCTCTTCCTCTCTCTCTGCCTGCCTCTCTGCCTACTTGTGATCTCTCTGTCAAATAAATAAGTAAAATCTTTTAAAAAGAAAAAACAGATCCCAAAAGTCACTGAGCCTATGATTTGCCTGATTTTAAAAAAAAAAAAAAAAGTTAAGTTCAGGTTTCCAACTCTTTGGGAAAATACTTATATCCCTTTCATTGCTTTTATTGTCTGTGCCTTACATTAAACTTACATGTACATGTCCTGTCTTAGCTACTAGCCCATAAACAGCTTGAAGACAGACTAAGTATTTGGATCCTGTGTCCCTTACAGGGCCAAGCAGAATATGTCACACAGAGTAGGTGTTCATTTAATATTTACTATATGAATAAACATCAACTGCTTCTCCTGATTCTTTCTCAAAGATAAAACACAAAGTAAAAGAAACAAATTTTAGTTAATTTAGGGTTTGGGGTCACTGGGTTCTGATGAATTGAAGTCTTATAGATGTTAAGTTGTCTACTGTATGTTACAAGTTCCCCTTTCATAAAGGAACATTGAAACTTAAGGATCTGGAATTCCCCAGGATGCCTTCATTTGGAATTTACAGCCTAAAACTTGAATGGATTTAATCTTGAATTTTCAGGGATTAGATAATCAGAATAGGGCAGAAAATAATAAAAATAATTAATGATAATAACAATAAAATAACTAATACCTAGTTAGAATGTGACATATAATATATCTGTTAAACTCACCAAAATATGAGTTTGGCATTGTTCTTATTCTTATTTTATACCTAAGGAACTTAAGGCACAAAGTGATTAACTTGCCCAAGGTCATGCATTTGGGATATGACACACCAAGATTTAGCCCCATCCAATATGGCTCCAGAACTAACACATACCTCTCTATTTTGCAGTGGAGATGTTGTTAGCAGTCTTCTAGGGACAAAGCACTATATGGAGAGGAGGCCTATTAGCTTAAAACCTGAGAGTTACATCAATAGACCTGAACTTGATTCCTGGATCCTTAATGATATATTGGTAAAAACTCAAGCAAACAAGCATTGTCTCCTTTTCTGGACATCAGTTTTCCTAACTATAAAGTGGGGATAATACCAGCCCAGAATCTATCTCACCATTACCTAAACTGGAATGAGATAATAAATATAACAAATACTTTCTAAACTATAGAGCAAATTCTCATGATCATGACTTCCAAGGAAATAAAATCTCAACATTTAGGCTGGGAGAAGGGTAAGATGAAGGATATATTAGTCTGCTCAGGCTGTCATAACAAAATCCCACGCACTGAGTGGCTTACACAACAGAAATTTATTTTCTCACAGTTCTGGAACCTGGAAGTCCAAGAGTGATGGTGTCAGAAGGTTTGGCTTCTTCTGAGGCCTCTCTCCTTGGCATCCAGATGGCCTCCTCCTAGCTGTGTCCTCACATGGTCTTTGTTCTGTATGCGTGCATCCCTGTTTTCTCTTTTTGCATCCAAATTTCCTCTTCTTATAAGGACACTAGTCAAATTGAATCAGAAACACCCTAAAGACCTGATTTTAACTGGTCACCTTTTTAAAGAACCTCATCTCTGAATACAGTCACCCTGTAAGGTACTGGGGTTGGGGATTTCACATATGAATTTGGTAGCCCAGAACAAAGAAAATCTCTTTAAATTAAAGGAAGTGTTAGCTCTACCCACTGCCCCCCCCCCAAAAATGGGTACAAGTAGGGGCACCTGGATGGTTCAGTCTGTTAAATGTCCAATTCCTGATTTTGGCTCAGGTCATGATTTCAGGGTCCAGGGATCGAACCCCATGACTGGCTTTGTGCTCAGCAGGTAGTCTGCTTGAGAATTATATTCATTGCCCTCTGCCCCTCTCCTGGTTTGTACTCTCTCTCTCTCCCTTTAAACAAATAAATATATCTTTTTTTTTAAATGAGTACAAGTAGGTGACATGGAGATGTTCGGAGGATTTATGCCCTAAATTCTGAACAGCCCAGATCACCCAGGTCATCATGAGACTTAAAGCTGAATCGTGCAGCCAATTATCTTGATTATCCTCATTTCACTACAGTGATAGTTCAGGGATTATGAGCAGTCTTATAAAAGAAGATTAATTATAATGGTAAATTTCACCAAAAAAGTCTAAAAATAATTTTAAGTATGTTGCCAACCCTACAGGTTATTGAACATCTTTAGACTGGAACTAACAAGAAAAAAAAAAAAAAAAAGAAAAGAAAAAAAGAACTTCTAAAATTAGAGAATTCTACATCCTGTGTGGTGGGAGGGAAAAGAGGATGAATTTGTCTGTAGCTGTGTGTGATAATGTGGCTTTGTAGTTAACTGATGCTTTACTAGTCCCATTCCCTTGCTTAGACACACTCCTCTATTGTAATCCTCTTTCCTCAACCAAGTCAAAAAGGTTAAATTTAAATGCCACCTTCTCCATGAAGCATCCTTTGATCACTGCAGGAAGGGATCTCTTTCCTCTGAAAGTCATTCTATTTTCTTGTATTTCTCAGAATGTTTTAGAAGTAAAGACTAAGCTCTTGTAACAAAAAGATGCAGAAATATTGTGGCTTGAATGAGATGAAAGTTTATGGCTTTCTGTCATAAGATCTCTGCAATGAGCAGCCCAGGTTAGGCCCCATCATTTAGAAACCTAGACTTCTTCCATCTTTTGGCCTCACCATACTTTCAGTCATTGTCCTTTTTCACTTGGTTGAAATTGGGTCACAGGCACAGCTAAAGAGAAAAAAGAAATAGCAGGAATCTAGGGCCAATAACCTTCTTTTATTTATTTATTTATTTATTTATTTATTATTTATTCGTTATCTCTTCATTTATTATTTTAAATAGGCTCTGCACTCAGTGTGGAACCCAGTGCAGAACTTGAACTCACGACCCTGAGATCAAAACCTGAGCTGAGATCAAGAGTCAGATGCTTAACTAACTGAGTCACCCAGGTGCCCCCAGTGACATTCTTTTAAAAGAAAAAGGCAACATTTGAAAATATCATTTCTGCTCACATTCTATGGGTAAAACTGTCTCATAGCTATACCCAACTACATAGAAGGATGGTGTGTTTGTCAGGGTTCTACAGAAAAACAGAACCAGTAGAATAGGTAGATGACTGATAGATGATCAATTGATGATAGATAGATAGATAGAATATTCATTATAGGAATTGGTTCGTGTGATTATGGATGCCAGGATATCCCACAATTTGCTGTCTTCAAGTTGGAGATCCAAGAAAGATAGTGGCATAATTCAGTTCAAGTTCAAAGGCCTGATCACCAGGAGAGCTCACTATCTGGAGACAGGAAAAGATGGAGGTTTAAGCTCAAGCCAAAAAAGTGCAGATTCACCCTTCCTCTGCCTTTTTGCTTTATTCAAGTACTCAATGGATTAGATGGTGTCCACATGCACTGATGAGGGCAGTCTTTGTTCAGTACCTGCTCAAATGCCAATCTCTCCTGGAAAAACCCTCACAGCCATACCCAAAAATAATGTTTTAGCAGCTCTCTGGATATCCTTAGCCCAGATGACACATACAATTACCCAGCACATCTGGAAAATGTAACTTCTCACCAAAAGATGGGGAAGCAGATCTTGTGGATAACTGGCTGTCACCACTCCACATTCTTATAGCAGTTTTTCTTAGAGTTTCTCGCATGGGTATCTTATTTCCTCCACTTGTTGTAAACTCCAGAAATGCAAGGATGGCTGGACGTTTTGAATCATGACAGCTCAGTGCCCCATGCATAAGTGTTCAATGAAAAAGAGTTGCATGGGTGAATGTTCACCTTTTTCCTATAGAGTACTCTGAGTACTTTTTCCCAGTGAGTACTCTGTCTGATCCTTCTTCTTATAATACTTTAATTGTAATGAATCATTTATAAACATATCTTTTTAATATTCCTTTCTCCTTATGTATACTATATTCCCTTGTGACACTGTAATTACAATGAGGACAGGGACCAGGCCTACTGTGTATGCTCACACAGGAAGTATGCCAAAAGTAGTTATTAAATAATGAATGAGTGCATTTGTTCAAATGGTGGTGCTGGCTCCCTAAGAAATGCAGAAAGTGAAGGTGATATTGAGGAATGTCATACAGACTGGTAGCCATTTCCCTTTTCTCCCAGACACAGAGCTAGTACTGAGTGTGATTTTGAGGATGGTTTCTGGCCAGTGGGCTTCGGGCATATGGGGAAAGTGAGGTCCACCACTTCCAGCCCTAGTCTATGAAACATCTTGAGAGCCATCCTCCACTTATACTTCTTCTGCCTACTGACAAGAGAAAACACTGAGGTTTTGAGGCATGATAGAACCATCAGATGGAAAATAAAGGTTTCTGAATCACCACGGGAGCACTGACAGCTGAACCCCTGCAGAGAGTGGGAAGTAACATTTCATTGTCTTGAGCCATTGATGTTTTGGGGTACTTTTGTGAAAGTATATAGTCTACTCTGATGAGTATGGGAAGAAAATCCCAGATGAAGATGTCTGAAATTTCTTAATTCTTCTCGGCAAGATTCTCCACTCCTTTTCTTATTTCCAGACGTAAAATTTATTCCTAGAAATATTTGACTTGGAACAGTCAGTAAAACAAGCTTTGTTCCTGGGTGTTCAATAAAAGAGGGAAAAGGTGTCTCTGACCAGGATCATATCACCCACCAAAATGCCTGAAATTCTTACAGCTAAAAATTCATTATTTTTTTAATTTTTAGAACCTAATGAAAAAATTCACTCTTTTTAGTTTTTTAAATGAGTCTTAAAAATGCTTTATTGAGGTTAATGGATATATAATAAACCATACATACTTAAATATATAATTTTTTACATACATATACATCTGTTAAAATATAACCACAATCAAGATAATAAACAAATGCAGCATCCCCAAAAGTTTCTTTATGCCTTTTTTTAATCCATTCCTCCTCTTTCTTTCTCATTCTCTCTTCCCCATCCCCAGATAACCCCTAATCTGCTTTCTGTCACTATGCATTTAGATGTACTTTTTATGTAAATGGGACTGCACAATATGCCCTGCTTTTTCTCTGGCTTCGATCATTTACCGTAAGTATTTTGATATTATCTTATATTGTAGAGTATATCAGTAGTCCATTTGTATTTATTTCTGAGTAGTATTCCATTACATAGAAAGACTACAATTTTTTTATACATTACCTGTTGATGGACATTAGGGTTTCCAGTTTGGAGCTATAAAAATTAAGCTATTATGAACATTGGTGTACAAGCCTTTGTGTAGACATATGCTTCAGGTTTTCTTTTTTTTTTTTTCTTTCTTTTTTTAAGATTTTATTTATTTATTTGACAGAGAGAGATCACAAATAGGAAGAAAGGCAGGCAGAGAGAGAGAGAGAGGAGGAAGCAGGCTCCCTGTGGAACAGAGAGCCCGACATGGGACTCGATCCCAGGACTCTGAGATCATGACCTGAGCGGAAGGCAGAGGCTTAACCCACTGAGCCACTCAGGCGCCCCTGCTTCAGTTTTTCTTGGCTAAATACTGAGGAATAGAAGGGCCAAGTAGATATATGCTGAACTTCTAAAGAAAGTGCTAAAATAAATGAATGACTTTGCATTCCCACTGGCAATGTATGAGAGTTCCACTTTTTCTATATCCTCACCAACACTTGATAGAGTCCATCTTTTTCATTTTAACCACTATTAAGTATGAGTGGTATCTCATTTGCCTGAAGCAAAAGTCCCAGAAGCTGATTTTCAATGTCACATTAACATTGTGAAAAGAATGTGAGTTGCAATGGGAGAAGAGCTGGTTACACGTCTTCTCGGTTGCGTTGATTTAGGTACCACTTTGTCAAAGATGGAGGACATTCCAGGGGATGACACATGCAAAGATGTGAACATATGAAAGAACATGTGAGACAAACAACAAGAGTTCAACAATGCTAGAGTACAGAGTGAGAAGTTAAGCCTGGAAGAGAGAACTCCTTAACAGCAAGAAGTGGTCAGTTCTTGAAGGGTATGGCATGTTCTGTAAATTGTTTAAGATTATGATCTTTGAGAAATGGAGGTCAATGATGGTGGTGAGTACCATGATCAGATTCATGAGTTAGAACTGACAGCTCTGTGAGGAACAACCTGAAGGAGAGGGGAGCCTTAGGGAGAGAGTCCTCTAAGAAGATTATTGCTTTGCTGCATCTCAGAGATAATGAGGACCTGATCTAGGATGATAGCAGCAGGAGGAGAGAATGAAAAACAAGATACAGTAGGAAGAGAATTAGCAAGACTTGGGGGATGATTCCCTGGGTCTTAAATGACTTGCAGGATTTTTCTTTGGGCAGAGAGATAAGCAGGATGTCTCCTATAAAATAAAAAACAAAAGTTGGAAAACAGATTTGTAGGGACAGATAATAAATTCATTCTAGGACCCTGAGTTTAAGGTATCTCTAAATATGAAATTGGAAACATTTGGAAGTGAGTTTTTGCCTCACTTACTCAAAACAAATGTTTTAATTATTGTTTATGTGCAAAGCATTGGAGGGAGATGGAGTTGTGTGGGAGTAGAAATAAGATCAGACCAGGAATTAGTTATCTTGGCTTCCATATTGGATCCTCAGTTTGCTAATTTGCTTTCATTTATCTTACATAAGTCTCTTAAACTCTTGGTTTACTCATCTGTAAAACAGAAGTAGTAATACCAGTCTTGGACATTTGCATATAGTCTGAGCAGTATTATATGAGAACATAAGATGGTGATTCAAAGTAGAAAGTGTTAAGAACCAAATAAGACACATATAGAGTCCTGGACCTAGAAGAGGGTTTATTTCCAATTGGCTCTGGCCTCATGTTGCAACATGTAACTACTTACGCCCACACCATTTGTAGCTACAGGTGAGGAGATGGTCTTGAAGAAATAACCCTTAAATGAACTTCAGTGAAACAAAGAGAAGGTCATATCATGGCATGCTAATTGTGGCCCAGGCAGTGGGATGACCGGAGAAATTCATTCTGTTCCTCCCAGAGGTTACTGCTAAGGGACATCAGGGAGAGAACATATAAAGTAGCTCAGGATCACCATCACTACGTGACTTTGCAGGACAGCAGAAACTATTTGTAGATTCATAGGCTGCCCCAAGCTGTGAGGTTGCTTGTGTCAAGGAGAAGAATGATTCTCTAGAAATCAGAGGAGCAGAAGACCAGTCTCACCACCACTACGTGATAGCTATGTGACCTTGAACAAGTCACTTACCATTTCTGGTTTTCTTTCCCCACATAGAAAGAAGGGGCTTAAATGATCTCCACTAACCCTGCCAGCTCTAACAATGAATGTCTTTATGAAGCCTTTCTGGACACACTGACCCTTGAAAGGGGAGCTCCTTCCCTTTGCTATTGATAAATATAGCCTGTTTGCTCAGCAAGATTAAAGAACATAATAAATATTCAAACCAGGCACTGTTTAGACTGCAACACAGTTTAACAATGCTAATCTGTTGTGTGGAAGTCACAGCCTGCATCAACTTCACATATTTATAGAGGTGCCCTTATCATCCGGTGCTCGAGTCAGTCATAAACTCACATTTGTCTCAGTAACTTCATTTAGCTATCTCCCTGTCACTTGTTCGTTAGCTAAGGCTTAAGCACGCAGCATAGGTCATCCAAGCAGAGGGAAAGTAAATCCTTCCATATATTCTGAGGATCTAAATACTGTCTCAGAACTACTACAAAGTGGTCCAGGGTATCACTTTCAGGATCTGGGTTTTCTGAGAATAGATTAATTGCTGCCCTGGTCGGGGCTCATTTTGCTAACCTCCCCAGCTCAGGACCCTGGACAGGTGTGCATCACTGAATAAGCCAGTAGGTGTGATGTGAAATCCTGAGAGTCTATTCTGTGGATGGAAGAAACTGCCTTCAAACTTAAATAGGGCAGGTATCTTTGCAAGCAACATAGTGGAAAGCTACCTCAATCAAAATGTGCATGCTCTGCAAATGAGAGGGATGAGAGGCTGCTGTTCTCCAAAGAAATACTCATAAAGTTCAGGGGGGGGGTGGGGAGGTGCTAAAAAATTCTCACCAGTATCTATTACTGTAAAGTGCCAGAAGCAATTATGATGTCATGTGTTGTCTAAAATTGGAGCAGTGAGACAGCTTGGGATGCAGTCAGAACTAATAAACCAAATAAAATCCTCCGAGTTTTACTGCATCATATTGTTTCTTTACACAATTATAAGCAGCAACGAAGGCATCTGCCACATTACTGTCGATTTATTCCTTCTTTATTTTCTCTTTGCTTTTTCCTTCCTTTGTTAAAAAGAAAGTACGTAAAGTGGGATTGGTTGAAGATAAATTTCAACAGTTACAGCAGGAAAAAGAGGTGCTGTTAATTTTTTTTTTAATGTCTTCCTGGATAGATACAATGTAACGTACTGTTCCAAGCTTTGAAAATAGCCCCCTGATTAAAATATGCTTTCCTATTTTGTACTTGCTTTAGCATCAAGCATCTGAGAAAGAAACAAAGAGCTTCCCATCTTAAATGAGAAAGAGAAAATAAAAGGCATGCCTGCCACTTGGGATCCTTCTAATAAATTCTACCTAAGAAGGTCCAGCACAAGAGGGCTACTTTCCAAGGTGTTCCTTTAATCATGTTCCTAAATATAAACATATGTTTCTTTAATTTCCTTTGGATCTGATAGCATTAAGCTGAGAAAAGTCAAGAGCTTATTTTTTCATTTTCCATATAATGAAAACATGCTTACTTTTCATGGGATTTTCAGATGAGATCAGTTGACTTCTTTCTCTCAAATGCTGACAACAGGAGAGCTGCAAGGGGAAACTTCAGGACCCAGAAGCTGCCAGGTTTATTTTCCTCCGTCCCCAGCCAGCCAGACAAGCTAGTTCCTTTGAGTCTAACTAAGGAATTTACTCAGAGAAAGGGTTTTCATTGTTATTGGTGAAGTTGTTGTTGTTGTTGTTTTGTGTTTGTGTTATTTATTTCCCTTCACAGGCTACAAAAATCAGTGTGAAGGAGTTGAAGAATACATGGAATGACATCATCTTATGCACCATCATTTCTACTAAATCCAAACAGTCTTCACAGGTCTCTTATTTCTACTAACCTCAGGCTCCCTCGCTTTTTCTCCATCTCTCTGCAGCCCTACATGCAAGGAGCCAAGGCGTTAATTATGTGAACCGCATCTTCACATGGGTTATGGGAGCTCTCAGACCACATCTGTTGAACGCCAAGGCCAAAAACACCCAACTCCACAGGGATGTTGTTTGCTATGCCCTTTTGGTCATCAGTAGATTGATTTTCATGTTCTGGCTAAACAAACAGTTAGCAATGCTGAGCATTGTTTCCTGTTTTGCACTGAAGACCCAATTAGCAAACACGATCAATGAACAGGTCGAGAGTTGAAGTTCAGATAGGCTCCTTGAGGCCAAACCTCTCTGTTTGAATAGCTTTCCACTGACCTTTGTCCTCATCACAGGTGATCTCCTATGAAACATGTCACCAAACTCCACATGCAGAGTCAGCGAGAAAATAAATTGTGGTGTATCCAAATATCATGTGTCACTGCACAGACAAATCAAATGGCTCGAGAAAGATCATTACTGATAAAGAATGAACCGCTAGCACAGAAAATTTAAAGATCTAGGTCAGGAGGGTCTGAGTTGTAGAGGTAAATAAATGCACTGTGAGTGTTTAGAGCTAGGCTAGGTGAAGGCCTGTTGAAACCGGATGTTACTTTTAACTCATGACAAACTGGCTCTGTGGGTCTTGGTATGCTGGCAATCACCTGTTAGTAAGCAATGGGAATTTCTTGTCGTTGGCTATACTTCAGTCTGACACTATAAATTCACAACAGATTTACAGCTTTCTGAGCCCCCTTGGCAGAGTTACAGGCCAATAACACAACAGGAATGGCAATCTGGCTAGTTGTTTTACCCACCACACATTTTACAGATTATAGTCTTTAAGACACCAAGGAGTTGTAAGACCCAGATAATGAAGCCACCGGAGGTCAGAGCTGCAGGGATCATGTTAGACTCTAGACCATGAAACACATATGTGCTGATAGGATTTGTCTATTTCTCTCCTGTGAGGCACTATTAAATAGCAGACCCATTGCTATAAAGGCTTCCCAGAGAGAGAACAAATTAAGCACTGGTCCATCCACCTAGCTCCTCTGTAATCCAACCACAGGGGTGGTCTGGAGTCACCAGTTGGCTGCACTGCTTTGTCCACATACTGATGGGAGCAGAAGATGCCCAGGCAGCAAGGATCAGCTGTCTTGAAGTAAGTACAGCCTTCACAACTTGTTCAGCTAACTCCTCTTAGGCACCAGAATAGTGACAGTGAGTAAAACAATGGGGTGAGTGGCTACACGTGGACTGTCCTTTCATGAAAGGAGAAATATTTTCCTAAGTCTGGACTTCTCCAAACAGAAGCATTTATGATCAGTTCCAAGCATTGTGCATAGAAAAACAAAACCAACCTAAACAAAATTAAAAATTACCCCAACTCCATAAGTCACATGCTATCAGGTGGGCACAAAGATGTGTGACAACACTCGTCTAAGGCAACCCTTGGAGCTAATTCCAAATTCTGAAGACCACTGATTTTAACTCCTTAATATTTTTCTAATCAGCATTCTCTTTTTTAACTACCAGTAGTGTAGAGACACCAAGCCTCCCTCAGTTCTATCTATACAGAGGAACTGAGTAAAATGAAGCTAAATGACATTGTCTGAAATCTACCTAAAGTAAGGCAAAAGCCAATGTCTCTTCACACAATGTTCTAGTAACTTGGTTACTAACTTGGTTGAGGACTAACTTGACTAGCAGCATAGAATAAACTTGGTTTATCAGGGTTCACAGCAGAAGCTTTATATTTTTAAGAAGACCGTACTAAGGAAGCCTGCAAAATAACTCTGAAACTAGAGTAGCTTTGCCAATATTTACATTCTGATTTTCCAACCACATCACCTCTGCAGGCTCTGCTTTTGCCTTACTGATCTTACTCCCAAGTCCCCTGCCACTGCTCAGTCAGTGGACAGTCTTGGTTTAAACTTTTCCTTTGTACCACACAATGGTGAAGCACCCATCTTGCTTTCTAATCTTTTCTCTGTGCTGCCCAGAAAGCAGGTATATCCTTACATCATGCAAAAAGACCCCTAAGTTTGAATCTAAGGGATGTTTAGGATGCCTTTTTTAGCCCCGATATCGCCCTTCTTCTAATCCCACCTTTAAGAGCCATTTGATTGAGTCTTAAAGGATAGTTTTGTTTGTTTGTTTTTTCTACCAAAATCACTGTCACAAATAAATACCCAGTGTAAATATAAACCTCAACTAATATAGCAGTCCAGTTCCATTCAAACATTAAGCCTGGGCTTTGCTTACCACAACATCTCTACCACTCCAGATATATGACCTCTAACCTATATTTAGGGATTCTTCTGTGTATGTTAGGCCATGGAGAAAAGTAAGTGCCCCCCACAGAGAGCAGTTAGATGGCCTCAGTGATGTTTCATCATCTATAATCTATGAGCAACTAAAGACAACTTTCCATGAGAAGTGAATACATTACAAGGTAATGAGACTAATGGCTTCATCAACATGACTTTTCTGACTACCTGAAAAGGTGCAGTCCTCTCCCCAGCTGGCAGAAAATGGGCTGCCTATGAGGGCTGAGCTTTCAAGGTACTCCCTCGTGTTCTGCTTGGCTTCTCCTACTACCTACCCCTCACCACCTCTCTACCTGGTTTATACCGCCTTCCCTCATTAATCATCTCCCTACTTTCCCTCCACTAAGGTCACCCAGACTTTTCTCTGATTCCCCTCTCTTTCATGCAGGGACCAGACAATGTGGGATAGAAAGAAGAGCAGCCTAGCTCTCTGGTCCTTACTCTACCTTCTTTCCAGCTTTTTTGGTTATGGTCCTGATATCTTAGGATCCACTTTGAAGATTGGAAAATAAAACAACAGTTTCTTGCAATTTCTAAAAGCAACATGGATTCTTCTGATTAATGGCATGGGTTGGAGGATGGGGGTAAGATAATCATATAAAGGAAGTAAGGAAAAAAGAAACATGGAATGTTAATTTTTCAAAATATTATCTGACCTCACCAGATATTGGCATTTAGCAATTGAAAAACAAGTATCTATGGATTAACTGTGCTAGGTGATAGAGTATTTCTACCTCACAGGTCTGTAAAAAGGTCAAAATAATATATGTAAAGTACTTAACACAGTGCTTGGTACACAAGAAGTACTTGGAAAAGGTTAGCTATTATTATCAAGAAGGAAGAAACTGAGTTAGAAGTAGCCTAGGGAAACACAGAAAAATAAAAATAAAAACAAACAAACCTAAAAAAGAAACAAAACAAACAAACAAACAGCAACAACAAAAAAGGAAATCTCCACCACTGCTCAAGCTTAATGAAAACCAACAAAACAAGGCCACCATATTGGTTTCTCCCCCTTCACCGATTCCTCTTTGAATTAGCTTTTGTCTTATGGCAGTTAGGAAGCTTCATCCTACTGACCTGCCACAAATTATTAGATCCCAAGGAAGCCCACTTTATCTGCACTCAAACTCTTAGTTAATTTTTGGCCTATTCTTTATAAAGTTTCCAGCAGAGATTTTGCTGTACCTGTAATTATATCAAAACACTCTTACAAAAATTAAACATCAACCTGATACTGTAGCAGATAATGCTCCTTCAGAGTGGCACCATCAGGCATCCCATGACAGGATGCTGAGTGAAGTGGTCCCCTCCAAGTCACAACAGAGACTCTTCGACAACAGGTAAATACTATAAAACTATTCATTAGAACCTGCGTATAACGTGCCATCACCGCAGGGAAAGCCAGTTTAAAATCATAAATGTCAAGACATAATTAGCTTAAAGGTCAGGTTTAATTACAGTTGTTGAAACTGAAATACACTAATTACTGAAACCATGTTGGAAAATTATTTTAATGGTCTAGAATGTTTTGTTGTTACCTTTGTTTTTACCAAATGATGGCTCTTAATGCTTGATGAGAAAAAAAAAATTTTAAAATGGTGACGGACATTTGCTTCCCTGCATAGATGGAAGCAGAAAACAAAACAGAGGGTTGATAGAAAACCCCACAACTCCAAACAGCTCTGCAGAACAGTTGCTCCACGTTATTGTATTATTAATCATTTTCTTATAATCGGTGCTTTAGATATAATTTTAATGAAGCTTCAAGGAAGGCTCAATGCATTACACTGTAACAACAAAAGAAGCACATTTATCATTTGGCTCGTAGGTTTAATGGCAAAACAAATCAATAAATAAACAACTGGTGAGAAAATAACTCAATAAGTGGAAAAAGTTGTTTACCTATAGGATTTCTAAGATTTCTACCGGGAATATTTATTGACTCACCTAAGTATTTTTGTTGAGTTTTTTATCATCTTTTTCCTTTGGGTTTCCAAAGCCCAGAAAGTTTGAACAATCTTTCATTTAATTTTATTTTGTTTTGTCTCCTGTTTTGTTTAAAAGGAAAAAAAAAAAGTAATAATACATTTCAAAGTTTGGCTCTATTTTAAAAAAGAAAATAAAAGAAAAAACTGCACAAGGAATTTAAGAGATAAGCAACCACAAGTTACCAGAAGCTCCACATAATTGGTAAGGAAAGGCCTTTGGAAGTTATGGTCTGAATACTGATATATATCCCCACAGGGGAAAAGGAAGTTTTATGCAGTGTAGTTCTCATATGGAGATTAGCACGCCTGAAAAGAACTGAAACATCAATTTCTGGAGGAAAAAATATTGTTAAAATGAGGCAAGAACCTACAGAATGTGTTTTGTCAAAATCGAGAACAAAGGGCTAAGGAAACACTGTTCTACTCTCTGAAAGACAGAGAGAGACAGTTTTAGTTAAGAGAGGAGGAACCGCATGACACCAAAGCATTTATGTAGCTCCAAAGAACCCACTTGTGACAAAGCCAGAGCTGAGCTCTTTGCCGGGGAGCCACAGACAATGCAAGGAGAGTCTGCACTCTGCTCTAGCTCAATAATGGAAAAAGAAAATGACATTTAATTAAGAGTTGCTTGCCTTCCAGGTACTTATGACATTGAAATCAGTGTGGACATAAGGCATTAAAGCTGACATCAACATAGTTCACCCAAGAAGTCATTTACTTAAGATTTACAGCCAACCGCAAGAGAAAAGTGAAAATTTATGAAAGGTTTCCATCTGGCAGGCTATATCATTAGTATTCATACTGATAGCACCAATGATTTAAATTTCTTAATCTAAGTGGAGATATGCATCAAAAAATTCCCCTAAAATATGTCTAATAGCTCCAACTGACTTCTTTATTAGAGTCTGCCTGTGAAAAAAATGTCAGATATCAATGAAGAAGTCATCAAATGTTAATTTCAGTCTATTCAACTAATAGAATTTCATAATAAAGTGTCATCATTGTGGCTGAAACCCCCACCCAAACTCTCTGAAAGAGACACAATAAACTAAGTACTTTTCATTGCTTTAAAAAATAAAACCTGATTGCCGTGTTTGATCTGGTTATAGCAAGCATTTCAAGTCATAACAATGATCATTTATTAAATATCAATAGCTCTTTTGGGGGGTGGAGGTGGCAGTGGAGGGAGCAGCCTTTGGCATGTGTTGTTCAGGGCCTCTGAATAAATCCTGTTAACAGAGAGGAGGAAATAAGTATAAATCTCCCACTGCAGGAGAAGCACTGTGCCATCCATTTTTCTGAATTAAAGCACACTGTCACTACAAAATGCCCTCGTGTTGTCAAAACGGGACTGTGCAAGAAGATAAACCCTTGACACTCTCTCTTAAAACTGTAGATAGAGAAGTGTTTAAAACAAAAAGGCATGTGGTTTACATAGCACAAAACAAACCCAAGACTTAGAATATCCTCCGATGATAGTGTGTACAACTTAAAAATACATTCAACTTTAAAAAAGGTTAATACAATTTCAGGGGTTCCGTAGAAGATACCAGAGCAATAAAGAGAAGTGCAAGAGTTCTGAAGTCAGGAGGCAGGCTGACGTTAAATTTGGTTCCACACATTTTAGCCATGTGACCTTGACACAACTATTCATACTGCCTGGTCTTCTGTTTCCCCAACTGGAAAATAATGCCTAGCTCATAGGGTTGTTGGACAATGAGTGAGATGTTATATAGGAAGTTTCCAAAACAATGGTTCACAAAAAGTTTCTAGCTATGGAAAGCTTTTCAAGGTTCTCTATGGAACTAAAAATACTGTACAGTTTGTGGAGCTCTGAGCCCCTTCCAAACCCAGAACTTAGGTGCAGGAGTTGGAGGAACAAGGTGTGACAGACAATTATTAGTTATCTTTCCAAGAGCCAACCCCCACCCCTTCTCCTAAGGGGGAGTCAGTTGCATCCAGATAGGTCATATAAATATGCCAAGGAAATAAACCACTCCCATAATCTAGGAAATAATCATGATTGGTTTATGTTAGCTATATATATGTATATATATATATATATACATATACATATATAAAATTAGCACTGTCAGTCAAATAGTTCTGGCTCTCTACCTTACATGTACAAGGTAGTCTTGCATTTCATGTTTGTTTGTGTTTTTTTGATGGGACTGTGTTATTAGTTATAATTAATGGGTCAAGAATACAAGTAACATTGGGATTTACTGAACTCTGTGAAACCCTCCCTTTTCCTTCTGGCACAATAACCAGCTATATTTAAGATGGTAGCTGCTTACTCATCCTGTGTCTCTGAATGATGATGTAGAAAGAATTCACAATGTGTATGGAATGTGACCAACAAATAAACCTTTGTTGTTGCAAACCACTGAGGTTTTGGAGTTGTGTGTTCCTGTAGCAGGTCCTGAGTTGTCCTTACTCCTACAACAGATACTTCCTGCTGGGACCAAATGAAATGAATAATAAATGAAAAGAAAGAGGTGCACAAAGGAAAAGACCTCATTCTTCCAGTTTTTATGTAATTGTGTGAGCATTTGATTCTACCAGAGTTGGGAGGGAATATCAAGGTAGACTTCGTAAAGGAAGTAATCCTTGAAATGAAGTATGATCTTAAAATATTTGAGGGGTTTACCAAATTGATTAGAGTGAAGGATGAAATGAATTTCAGACAGAGAGTAGTTGAATAAGTAGACAGGGACAGGGATAATGCTCGCAAAGAGTTGTCTAAAGAGATATCAGATATCAGAGAAGTCCCTACATAGCCTTCATGGTATTTGAACTTTATTTGGTGGGCCAAGTGCTTTTCCCCTGTAAAACCTATGGCAATTGTTATATATCTCTAGATAATCCCAGATTTTGAGTGAAATAACAATGACATCATTACCATCACTGAGGACAGTTGTCACACAGTATATCCCATGACATTTAAAAAAAAAAAAAATTGGCTGCGACTTACACGTAACCTCATCTCTTTTTATTCTATTCAGAAAAGAATATTAGAGCTTAAAATTGTGAAATTCCTATTTAAAAAGTAAATCACTACCAATCTTCAATTCTTTAACTCAGTTAGTAGCAGACATTCAATTCACACTTTACAAATGATCCTAAACCACTGATAGGTCCTGACAAAGAACTTCTACTACAGGCATTGGGAGGCATCAGAGATTTTTAAGCAGAGAAGTGACATGACTAGATGTGCACATTTTAGAAAAAAATATCTAGTAACAAAGGGATGGATGGAATGAATGGGGCAAAATGATATCTAGGGCATCATTTAAGAGGCTGTAGCAATCATAGGCTGTTACACCTACAAAGTAAGAAAAGAAAGGGCATCTGTCCATCTGCCAAATTCCAAGAGAGTGAAAATTTGTCTTTATTGAGGTTGTGGTTATTTGAAAACTACCTTCAGATAAAGCATCTTTTTTTTTTCCTTCCTCCCAATAATCTTTCAGTAAAAGTAATTATCTACCTGCTTCCACCATATGTCTCTCCTTGTTCTCTGTCTCTCTTCCCTCACCATTGCTTTATCCCTCCCTTGGGAGAACTCAGAAGTAGATTTTAAGACCTTGGCAGTGCACAGTTGGTGGAGTGGAGTGTTTTTCCCTTTTCCTAAAAACCATGGTAGCAATAACCCAGGTTACGATAAAGAGGGTCTGCACTGAGACAGTGTTCATGAATGGAAGAGGAAGAAATAGAACAAGTTGATGGTAAGCTTCAGGACATAATACACCTTTATATTGACAATAGAACCCACTTTTCCAGTTAAATTGTCAAATTTCTAGAATGTGGCATGCACTCAACAAATATTTACTAAATAAACATATAAGTTTGACAGGCAAAATGCAAAGTACTGAATGTATGAAGCTAGATCAACAATGATGCTTGCTGTACGTTTCTAGCATTGCTATTAACCCAAAATCTCAAGGCATAGATGACATCCACCACCTCCACTTCATTTTCTCATAGAAGTCATTTTAAATTGACCCCTTTAATTTTTCACTGTTTTACTAGACACATCATCAGAAGCCTTCCGAAGACAATGTTCCAGAAAATCATTGTCAGTTGATCCAAGTTGGTGCAGTAAATGGAACCTGATCACTCACTTATGGGACTTACTAATGTATTTAATGAGTTTGAAAAGAATCAAGCAGCATAACAAAGAAGAAAGAACTACATTCTGCTCTTTATTACTACTCTCCTTTTAATTATGTTTCTTGGGATTTTGTCCTAATGAAAGAAAACTAGAGCATTTGAGGTCATCAGATGCTGGCTGACAGGTCTCCAGTCTCAAGGGCTGTAGTAATGAAGAGTAGGCCTGGGTGGGATGAGGAAGGATGGAACGAAGGGAGTAAGTGGGTTGGCCTAAGCGAGCTATTTATTTTGAGAGAAAAAGAAGAAATTTATCTTATTTGTTTTGTTAACATAAAATCTGCAGATGCTTCCTACATAGAACTTTTTAGTACAAAGCATCTAAGAGAAATAAGGGACATGAAAACCACATCACACCAGAAAGAAAGAATTAGATCATCTAACCCTATTTTCACAGTGAATTCATAGAGTTACCAAAAGTAACATCAGCCACCCCTCAAGGTCCCTATTAATAAACTGAAAGCCAGAACTCCTTCCAATAATGACAACAATCACTTATTGAACACAAAATGTGTACTAGATAACATGTAAGCATTTTGCATATTCTATCAAAGCCAAGACTATATCTCCTTTGGAACCAGGAATGGTGAAAAGACATACCCCTTTTATTTTATTTGTATCATTATCCCCACCTAACACATGACAGGAATCAAGGCTCAGTAAGATTAAGGACCTTGTACTTACGTCACATAAGAAAGTCTGTCTGGTTCCAAAGCTAAACATAAGAACCACTATTCTATACAGAAACTGCTAAATGTCATTTTTCAAATTACATCGAGGCAGCTGGGCTAAGACTGAAGCTTCAGAAAACAATACAATCCCCATGTGTCACAGTAACACTTCTGTTTAGGAACATGATACTGACAAGTCTCTGAAAATAATTCAGCAGACCCAACCTGTTTAATGACTAGCAGTGTCCTGCTATGTACTAGCTGACACTGGTATATAAAACACTTTATGAGGCATTTATTGACCTGTTAATGTCACCCCAGGGCTAACTGAGTAGTATATTATCTACAGTGGAACTGTGGAAACCTGTATCCAATGGCAATCACTAGGACTAACCCAGAAACATACAGTTAACCTGGGCCAGCTGCCATCAGATAAATGAAGGACTTGGTTGGTGAATTTTCTGAGGGCAACAACACAGATAAAGTAGCAGCCTAGTGAACTGACTGCTTCTCTTTTTCAAGAAGTAGATACCACTGTGGCCTTGGCAATTACAAGATGATTTTACATTGCATCGGGCAAGAAATAGGACATTCTGGAAATGTGCTTTCTCAACATTTGGCACCTCAAAACTAGGGGAAGAAAAAACCTGGCAGAATTATTTGGAAAGATGAAAAATGTAAGCGCCATTATGAACCCTTTTCCAATGGTAAATAACCAAGCTTTTATTGGATGGATGTAATTAGAGACAGATTTCAGTGCAGCTTGGATACAGCTGCTTCTGTCCTCCTGGCACCAGACTGTTGCTGGATCATTCTGTGGCCATTGGCAATTTAGCCAATCAGTTCCTCCTCGGTGCACCCAGCTGACCTCTTTCTTCACTAAGAGATGATGGACCTGCTTATTAAGACTGCCCAGAATTCTAAAATGAAGTCTCAAAATCTCAAAGGCACCTTGAAATATGCACCTCTGATGACACTTCTATCAGGCTTTATCTTATATTAGTGTTTGTTCTGGGTAGGTTTGTGTTCTAGGAGGCCCTTGGGGAAAAAAATCCCTACAATCAACCTGACACCTCCCTGTCACTGCCAGGCAATGGTTTTTGCTTCTCCCAAAGATGAGAAAGAATTAAAGTACAATGTCTGTTGTCTGTTTGCCTGAGGGGAAATGTACAAAGGCCTCTGTAAATCATTGAGAGATAGACTATTTCCAAAGAAGAGCAATATTTGTAAATTCTCAAGGCCCCTTTGTTTTTAAACCAAAATTGCTTGCTCTTTATGGATATGTAAAACTGGGGACAGTTGTCTCTCTATGTCCTAAATATGGTCATATAAAATAGTGACTGGATGTCACAATAGAATAAAAGTTCCTGTGCCTTGAGAGAAGCAACAAATGGAATAAGAACATCCCTGGCCTCACAAAAGTTACTTATTGTCTCTACAGGGACCTGCTTACAAGATTCTGACTAACACTCTCAGCCCCTATCTTAACAACAAGAAAGCCTTATCAACACCTGGGCACAACAGTCTTCAGACCAAAGAAGTCCCAGTTTCTGTAGAGTTCTGAAAGAGTACTTGGCATTTGTTAGGAAACAAGGAAGGAAAAACCCTTAAACCAGTATTTGTCCTTTAGCATTTTACAATTTCAGTCTCCTCATCGTCACAAGAATCAAGTGCTCTCCGGTCAGGAGAAGGGAGGTACCACCAATTGACACGGGGCCTAAAAAAAATCCATCTACACCCTAGACTGTGAGTAACTAGAAGACTCTGGTCATAGCCCTTGCCTCACTATTCAGAGCACAGAACTGTCCCTTAAAGTTGCTCCACAGATGTTGAATTACAGTCAACATTGATACACTAAATGTCCTTTTCTTAGTTTGGAATGGAAGGGGTATCACTATTTTATAAAAGCTCTGAATGTAGTCCCATCTTTGCTTTCAAGGAGACTGCAAATAGAAATGACTTCTTTATTTTATTGGTACTTAATTCCTAAACACAAGGAGACTGAATATGTCACTGTCTATGGGGAAGAGGTCCAGCAAACAGCCATTGAGCAGTAACCTCAAGGGGTGACTTGATCAGCCTTCAAGCCAGTTAATTATTAAAAACTATTATCATTATTAAGAGCACCCTCACCCGCTTTCCTTTGTCTCAAAAAGGCATTTTATTTAGATAAAACCCAATTTCCTTACTGTATTGAATACAAATACTACATTAAAAAAAAATGACCAGAAATTTAGCAGCTTAAAACAACAACTTATTGGGGCACCTGGGTGGCTCAGTGGGTTAAAGCCTCTTTAACCCTTTGGCTCAGGTCATGATCCAGGGTCCTAGGATGGAGCCTCCCATCAGGCTCTCTGCTCAGCAGGAGCCTGCTTCCTCCTCCTTCCCTCTCATTCTCTCTGCCTGCTTGTGATCTCTGTCTGTCAAATAAATAAATAAAATCTTAAAAAAACAACAACAACTTATTATCTCACACAGTTTTTAAGGTCAGAAATCTAGAAATGTTTATCTGGGTAGTTCCCTTGTGGGCTTGCAGCAAACAGCTGGCTAGAACAGCAACGGTCTAATAGCTTGACTCGGACTAGAGGATTCACTTCCAAGCTTGCTCATGTGGCTGTCGACAGGAGGCTACGTTGCTCATCATAATGTTATTCTCAAGATGGTAGTTGTTTCCCACATTGCAAGTGATCCAAAAAAGAGGGAAGGATAAAGAAGGAGAGCGCACATTCAAAATGGAAACTATAATGTCTCTTACAACTAATCTCAGATGTCATATACCACAACTACTGCTATATTCCATCGGTCATACAGACTAACCCCACTACAATGTATGAAAGGACCACACAAGAGTATGATTGGGAGCCATCTTGGAGTCTTGCTACCACTTATCAAGGCCCATAATGCCCACCCTGCTTAATTCTCATGACTTTTTATTTTATTTTATAATAATAGTTAAATAGTTAGATAGTTAAATAGTTAATAGTTAAATAGTTAACTATAGTTAAATAGTTAAAATACAGTGTTATGTTAGTTTCAGGTGTACAATATAGTGATTCAACAATTCCATACATCACCCAGTGCTCATCACAAGTGCCCCCTTAACCTCCATCATCTATTTCACCCATCCTCCCCTGGTAACTATCAATTTATTCTCTATAGTTAAGAGTCTGTTTCTTGGGGCACCTGGGTGGCTCAGTTGGTTAAGTATCAGCCTTTGGCTCAGGTCATGATCTCAGGGTCCTGAGATCAAGGCCCACATCTGGCTCCTTGCTCAGCAGGGAGTCTGTTTCTCCCTTTGTCTCTCCTACAACCGGTGCTGGCTCACTTTCTCTTTCTCTCTCTCTCTCTCAAATAAATAAATAAAATCTTTAAAAATCAATTTCATGTTTTTTTTTTTTAAAAGAGTCTGTTTCTTGGTTTGTCTCTTTTTTTTTTTGCTGCTTTTTATTGTTTCTTAAATCCACATATAAGTGAAATCAAGCCTTTCTCTGATTTACTTCGCTTAGCATTGTATTAGCTTATTACATATAGCATTATAATTAATATTATACTAGCTTTATCCATGTCATTGCAAAAGACAAAAACACACTATTTTTATGGATAAATAATATTCCATTATACATATACCACATCTTCTTTATTCATCTTTCGATGGACAATTGGGCTGCTTCCATAATTTGGCTATTATAAATAATGCTGCTTACAAACATAGGGGTCCATGTATTCCTTTGAATTAGTGTTTTTGTATTTTTTGGATAAATATCTACTGCTGAGATTACTGGATTGGAGAGTAGTTCTAAGAGTGAAGTTTACAGCAATATAGGCCTACCTCAAGAAGCAAGAAAAATCTCAAATAAACAACTTACCTTTACTCCTAGAGGACTTACCAAAAAAAAAAAAAAAAAAAACCAAACTGGCAGACAGATGGAAATAATAAAGATTTGAACAGAAATAAATAATATAGAAACTAAAAAAAAAAAAAAAACCACACACACGTGCACACACACACACACAATAGATCAGATCAATGAAACCAGGAGCTGGTTCTTTAAGAGATCAACAAAATTGATAAAACTCTAACAAGACTCATTAAAAAAAGAGAGAGAGTGGGTGTCTGCCTTCAGCATGGGTCATGATCCCAGGCTCTTGGGATCAAGGGCCACATTAGGCCCTCTGCTCTACAGAAAGCCTGCTTCTCCCTCTCCCGCTTCCCCTGCTTGTGTTCTCTCTCTTCTGTCTCTCTCTATCAAATAAATAAGTAAAATCTTTTTAAAAAAAAAATTTAAAAAGAGAGAAAGAGAAAGAGAGAGAGAAAAGACTCAAACAAAATCGCTAATGAAAGAGGAGAAATAACAACCAATACCACAGAATACAAACAATTATAAAAGAATATTATGAAAGACTATATGCCAACAAATTAGACATGCTAGAAGAAATGGATAAATTTGAACAGACCAATACCAGCAAGGAGAAACCAGTAATCAAAAATCTCCCATCAACAGATGTCTGGGTGGTTCAGTTGGTTAAGCCTCTGCCTTCAGCTCAGGTACATTCCCAGGGTCCTGGAATCGAGCCCCAGACTGGGCTCCTTTTTCGTAAGGAGTCTTTCTCTCTTGCTCTCTCTCAAATAAATAAATAAAAATCTTAAAAACAAAAACAAAAAAACTCCCAACAAATGAAAGTGCAAGACCAGACAGTTTCACAGGTGAATTCTGCCAAACATTTAAAGAAGAGTTATATTTATTGCTCTAAATCATCAAGTGATTGTCTATTAAAGATAAAAAAAATTTTGGAACTTTGGTACTCAAAAATACATTTTGGGACTGTCCCCCCAAAATTTCTAAAATGCCTGTCTGTAAGTCATTTAATTTTAAACATTAATGATTTTCATAGTTTCTGTACCTTCAGATCTAACTAAAATACATGAGTGAAAGTATTAGCATTTTAAAATAGCTTTCTAATTTGATAGTTTCCAAGTGTGAAACAAAAAGATACAGTTTGTAGCTTTGATAGCTCATTATTAGCACTGCAGCTAACTTTCTACATGTATAAAAAAGATAGGAGTTTTTTTTTTGTTTTTTTTTCCCAATTTATTTATTTTCAAAAAAAACAGTATTCATTATTTTTTCACCACACCCAGTGCTCCATGCAAGCCGTGCCCTCTATAATATGTGTTATGATGAGTGCTGTGAAATGCGTAAACTTGGTGATTCACAGACCTGTACCCCTGGGGATAAAAATACGTTATATGTTTATTTAAAAAAAAATAGGAGTTTCAAATAAGTTATTCTAATGTAAATGGTAGGGTTGTAGAAAACAGAAATACAGACCAACAGGTCAACCCTCATTTCTCTTAGAGGAGGTGAAATGAGGGAGGGACAGACATGAGACATCAATGAATTTGTAAGATTCTGTATCTTAAACTCTAAGTAGTGGATACAAAGGTATTTATTTTCATAATCTACATTTCTGTATGACTGAAATATTTAGTAATTAAAAAAAGAGACTCAAAGATCAATTACAAAATAAATAAATAAAAATTAAAATAATAAAGAAGAGTTAATACCTATTCTCAAACTATTCCAAAAAATAGGAAGGAAACTTCCAAATTCATTCTGTGAGGCCACTATCACTCTGATACCAAGACCAGATAAAGTGACCACAAAAAAAGAGAACTGCTGGCCAATATCTCTGATGAACATAAATAGAAAAATCCACAACAAAATACTAGCAAGCAGAATCCAACAACACATTGAAAAATCATTTACCACAATGAAGTGGGATTTATTCCTGGGATGCAAGGCTGGTTCAATATACACAAGTCAATCAACATCATACTTCACATCAATAAGAGAATAAAAACCATGATCATTCCAGTAGACACACACACACACACACACACACACACAACATTTGGCAGAGTACAACATCCACTCATGATAAAAACCTTCATAGGAGCACCTGGGTGGCTCAGTGGATAAAGCCTCTGCCTTCGGCTCAGGTCATGATCTCAGGATCCTGGAATAGAGTCCCGCATCAGGCTTTCTGCTCTGCGGGGAGCCTGCTTCACCCTCTCTCTCTCTGCCTGCCTCTCTGCCTACTTGTATCTTTGTCTGTCAAATAAATAAATAAAATCTTTGGAAAACCTTCATAAAGTAGATCTAGGGGGAGCATACCTCAACATCATAAAGGCCATATATGAAAAATCCACAGTGAACATCATACTCAAATGGGAAAAACTTTCAGGAACAGGACAGGGATATCCACCCTCCCTTCTACTCAACATAGTACTGGAATTCTTAGCCACGGTTAAGTCCTAGCTTAACCGACTGAGCCACCCAGGCACCCCTTTTTGGGAGACTTTTGATTACTGGTTACTCCTTACCAGTAATTGGTCCGTGCAAATTTTCTATTTCTTCCTGCCTCAGTTTTAGTAGTTTATATGCTTCTAGGAATTTATACATTTCTTCTAGTTTGTCTAAGTTGTTGGCATATAGTCCTAGCAATCAGACAACAAAAAGAAGTAAAAAGTAACATGACCTTTCGCAGTTCTTAGGACACCCTGAATATTTCCTCCGTCAGTTTCTCCTTATATGTTTTTCCTTATGCCCAGAATGATTGTCTTCAGTTCTCCAGATGGATAAATCCTTCTGGTCAGTTTAAACACCATCTTACCATTATAAACCTCCCCAAACCATCTCCTTTAAAGAATTTTCTTCATAGGATACTCTATTATTTTTTTCTTTCATAGCACATGGTGCTTACTTTTACTCAGGGAATTGCTTTTTTTCTAAATTTAAAAAGCATCATAAAGATCATATGCTTGTCATATTCACAGTTGTATCTCCATTGTCTGACACAAAATTGGTGCTCAATAAATATTTGTTGCCTGAATGAAAAAGGCAAGTCAACAGTTCTTCTCAGTCACCAACCTGTTTTCTAGCCACCCTGACTCACACCTACACACTGGGTGAGAAGAGGTTTCCCTAAGTCAGGCATCAAAGAAAACCTTAAGATACTTTATTCATCGCCACATTCCTCCATCTCATGATTCAGCTTCCTTTAAATGGTCACGGACAACTGAGTCCAAACGGGTTCAGCACCCTTAAGATTTTTCTCACCAACTTCTGATGTGGCATCAGGCTCTTGTTTGAAAGTGACTGGAATATCAATCCACAATCAGCCTATAATCTTCCAGCTAGGCTAACCTCTTTTGATCTGTGGCACCTAGCTTCTACCCAAGTGCCACATAATCAGTTTCTACTGCTCAAACAAATAACTTTACTGCATTCTGTCTGTGTGAGCTCTCAACTTCAGCATTACCCATGGATATCAAATTCCCGATATCTCTCAGCTCCTCATTCTACAGATTTGTGTCAAGCCTGACTTCATGCCCACACTCAGCCAGAACTCCCAGAATCCCTGCCTGGGTCCAGGAAGAAAACATCATCCTGAATCTGAACAATGTAAGAAGTTCAGAAAAGTGGTTACTCCTTGTTTTTCTATGGCCTCTTGTTCTCTAGAGATCTCGTTATCATTTGAACTCTCATACACAAGATTATCAGATGCTGAAATTCTTTGAGTTTATCTTTCTTCCATTGGTTTATTTAGGGCACAACTACTGATCTTAATCAGGTGCAGGATAGGTAGAAACACTTTATTGAATGGTCTACACCTTCAACCCTAATTCTACACTGCAAAGTGAAATCTGCCAGATTTACGTTCAAGCCCAAATTCTAAATTTATCCTGTTTTCTGATCCATGAAGTAATAATATAGGCTTAGATGCTCTCGAAAACCTTCCGAAATTTTAAAAGTGTAATATACAATGTCAAGTCACATGTGGCTTTCCTTAGTTTTTTGTCTCTGATCCTTCAGGTACTTCTGAAACCAGATGTGCGTTTCAGGAACTCGCATGAGATCCAAAGCCCCCGTTCTCCCCTTCAAATATGTTCCCTTGATCCAACAGCCTCCAACCTCTACCTGGATCCTTCCTTCTCCTTCTTTCCTCTAGGACGCCTTATAAGCAGCTTCCCCAAGTGTGAATGTTCCCTGAGACTCGTACTGACCTCCAGAGGTCTTTGTACAAATCACCTTTGCCATGGTTGCTCCTGCTCACTGTCACAGGTCAACACTCTAATCAACTGAGACAGTCAGAGAAAGTCAAGGGTTTATCTATTAATACCCTGCTATTAACATCCAAGGCCAGGAAGAAAAAAGAGGAAAAATAAAGAAGAAAACTAAACTGTTTTAACCTGAAGGCCAAAATATAGATACTATTTCTCTTTTTAATTCATTATTGGAAGATATTTCAAAGCACATTCTCAAAATCAGTTTACATAAAATGTTCTCAACTGTCTTTGCTTTCATGCTCAATAACCCAGAATTCGTATGCAAATTTTGGACTCTCAGAATTACAGCTGGAGTTATGCTTGGGAATTGTTAAATACTTGTTAAATAAAAAAAGCAAATTATAAAAGAACAGACTGTACATATTATATTCTGTTTCTAACATTACCTGAGCCTCTCCCATTGTTCCCTGTTATATTTTGGGGCATACAAGGAATCAAAAGAAAAAACTATATTGTCTTTACTAGTAAGCAAAGTATCTTTTTTATAATGTTTAATTTAACAGTGTTTACTAAACTCTTCACACACACACATGAAAACCTTCTAGGGAAAATTTTCACCTAATAACTATCACAACACATTCAACTACAATCCGCTTTCATTAAAAAATACAGTAATTCTACTCATGTTTCACATACCTCGGGAAACTTTTTCAAATTTGTGAGAATAATAAGGGTTACTTTTCCTCAGCCTGAACCCCCACATTCTCTTAAAACACTTGTGTCAGAAAATACTTTTTTTCTAATCTTCTTTTTTATTAAATCCTTACTGATATTTTTCTGGAGAAAAACCAAGAGATATAGTTCAGAGTCTGTGGTTAAAGTGGCCCACGTGTGCGTTCCTATCAGAGGTTTTAAACTAAGAGGATTTCATCAAAGTCTATCATGAAAGAGTCTCTCGGTTATACAACATACCAAGAGAAATAAAGTGTCTCAAAATTATCTCCTCCTGAGCCCCAGTCCCTTCTGCTTCCTACTGCACACATTTTAGCTATATTGTCATTTGCTCAAATTCATTATTAATTATTTTACTTTTCTTTGGGGGTTGTTAATTATTGTTAACCTGCCTTCAAGACAGGTTAAAGCCATGCAAGCAAATGAACGTTTCAAGAAGGAAATCTGTTTCACAAACCTGCTTGATTATCATAACTTATCCAGTAATTTTTAATAAAATGATAGTTAAATAACTGGTTAGAAAGGACCAGGTTAACTTTGGTAAAACTAAAAACCGTTCCTTTAGTAAGGTATTAAGTATATTTTTGAGAAAGGTTTTTTTTCTCAGTATTAGATCTCTATAGTTTCATGGAGTGATGCAGACAAAGGCACAAGTTATAGAACAAGGCTTTGTACAATAACCACTTGTATTAGGAAAAAGGAATTAAGCAAGTCAGTATTTTACTTTATTGAATGTATCAGGTTATTTCATATATTAAATATCAACTACTTTGCCCTGAAAAAGAAACAGGTATCATGTATCATGTATCCCAAATGTTAAGGAAAAATTAAGGAGAGAAAACGATTAAAAAGGAAAGATTAAAATGGCAAAAAACAGTAATAAATAATTTTTTTAAATCTTGATTTACTGAAACTATTCTCATTTTCATTTCTGATTCTCTGATAAGCAGAACCTACAATACGCCATACGTGTTTTTGCATTGCCCATGTATCTTCCCCCAAACTCAGGTCTAGACCTCTTTCCTCCTTCTATAGCTAAGCTTCATCCAGTTCTATGGCATTCACTTGCTTCCATTGCTTAAATTACCACAGTTATGGCTCCCCAGACACTTCTCCAAGCAAAACCAGGACACTTCTGCTTGTCATTCATGCCAACATATCAAAAAGCAACCCTGTTATCTTCTATCCCAAAGACTCTAGCCTCTTCTTAATTTTCCTACACTGTCATAGAAATCACCACATTGAAGTCTATCCAGTTTGGATTCCTGAAAATGACATTTCATCTACCCATCCCTCTTGCCTGCAGATCAGTTTCCAGACTAGAGTTTGAGCAGTGTGACTGTTCTCAACCCACTTCTTCCTTTCCAGTACTTAGCCTACATCGTAGTCCTTAATATTGTTATAGTCAACCTAAAGTATTTAAACCACTACTTTCTGAGCCCTCACCCCTGACTCCCAAAGGACCATCATTAAAGGATTAGAACTTTATCAAAAGATGTTAAAGCCACATACATGATAGTTCTCAAAGAGGGATGTCATCTTCCTGAGTTTTTGTCAGGTTCCTGAGCTTTCTTCACTTGTGATAATGGCAGTAACCTACTGTTTCCTCTTCCAGAATATCCAGAAAAAGAATTGCATTTTCCAAACTCCTTTGCAGTTGGTTTGAGGCCATTTGGCTAAGTTCTAGCCAGTGAAATGGGAATGGGAATTACATAGTCCTCTTGCCTGCCTGATGCTTAAAACATCCCACATAATACTTCATATCCCTCTGTGGTCACATCGGTGGCCCCTGTTCCAGAAGATATAGCAAGAGTTGGAGGAGAGACACCTTACCTCCATTAGACTGTAACAGAATGAAGAAATGAAGTTATATAATGTTCAACTCCTAAAATTCAACAGTTCCTTTTACAGCAAGTGGCATTGGCACCTACCATTTCGTTCTACTTCCCGATACACAGACCCTTTGGTGAGATGACCAAAGACTTTGGGAACACAAAGTGAGTAACTTAATCTATATTCATTCTGAATGAGGGTCAGAAACTGGAGAAAAAAGCAGGCCATCAAAATGGATCCAAAACAAGAAATTTTAGGCATATGTGCTATAGTCAACACAGAGCAAAGCAACACATGAGACATATTGCTTAATTGAATTATTAGTAAGAAGCCTTAATTAGTTTCAATCACTTTCTGCCCTAACCTGCTTCATTCTTTCAACAACAGGACTGGCTGCAAGCATCCTATAAACATTTACCATTTCTGTCATACAAGGACAGAGAAATGCTCCCCAGAACCCCTCCCACCTTACAATTGAATTAAAATGTCCAAACTCTATCCCTTAATAGCCTACTTTGTTTTTGACTCTCTTCTAATGCTCTCTAGACTTCTTATTGGATTGGACTCTTTATTTGGCTCTGGATTTAAGGTTCTTCCAGAAACTGCCCTTTAGGTTTTCTTGGGATCCAGGCTCTGCAACGTGTGGGCCAGCCCAGAGCTTGCTCAACCATCAGCTCAGGATCTGAGAATTCTAACCCAATCCTTGAGGCCCAGGGTACAACAGTTACTACTTGTTAATTCTGAAGTATGTCCATCTTACTTGGGACCTTAACCCTGCCCACATGTCTATAAATAACCCTGTCATCAAACCATCTTAAAACTACGATTCAAATTTTTGTTTTCTACCAGGATCTTGGAAGAAAAGCAGGGCGGGGTGGGGGGAGGAAGAAGGGAAAAGGGAAACAAGAAAGAAAGTAAGAAAGAGAGAAAGAGAGAGAGGAGGGAGGGAAGGGAAGGAAGGAAGGAAGGAAGGAAGGAAGGAAGGAAGGAAGGGAGGAAGGAGGAAGACAGAAAGAAGGAGAAAAAGAAACAGCAGAAGCATTATGGTCTTTGTAAATTTGGCCATTATAAAGCTAGGGATGCCTGTGGTTCAATCAGAGCACTTCTTTCAAGAAGAAATAGCACAATTGCCAAAGTGACTAAATTGAAGTAGTTTGAAGCAATTTGCAATCCACCACAACCCCAGATACAAATCTTAGCAAATCTTGGTGGGTACAGATGCAGAACACTTGGCATAAGGCTCTTCCCCTGTCCCTGGGAATTCAGCTGCCAATGACATTTGCTATGAAATAATAATACAAATAAAAAATAAACACCTTGCTATGCTGTTTCCATGGCCATTTCAAAAGAACTAATTGTCCCTACGAGAGGTTATTCCCAACACACCCCTCTCTTGTTTCTTGAGCCAAACCCAACAGCGTGCAAGGTTGGGAAAACCCACAACTCTAACGAGGCACAAACAATACCTCTACCTTTAGCCTTTCAGAAACTCTGACAGCCCCTCTCTCAACAGAGGTTTCTTTACAACTGACATCACAGATGGGCCTAAATATGTTATTTGTCCTGAAAAACAAAGGGTTTGCATTTTTAGAAATACGGTGTGCTCCACGTAATAAAGAGAAGAATCCAGTTTTTGGTTTGGGTTTTTTTGGTTTTTTTTTTTTTTTTACTTCAAAGCACATTGTCTCTCCGCCAAGCAAAGGACAATAAACCATTCCCCATGACTATTTTCAAGGTGCAGGGTTAAAGTGTTTTTTCACATGTAGTTAAAACCAGGCAATAAGTCAGTGAAAAAAATTCCCCATGAAATTATTTTTAGATGTATTTTCTGATTGTTTGTACCAGCATTTATCTTAAAAGGATATGCTCATCTGTTCCAGTCACTAACATTTATACCTATCCAAGCCACAATTAGCTCCTACTGAAAATTTTGTTTTCATGATTATTACGGAACTTAATCATGTTTATAGACAAAGCCAATTTAGTTATTTGAAGCAGGCTTCTCTTGCAGAACAGTCGACATCATTGCAGATAGACCACAAAACACCTTCTACACAAATGCTCCCCACAACCTGTCACCAACGCAATATGATATCAATGTTCTATGGATGAAGGGGAGAGGTAGAGAGACTTCTCAAATATTCTTGTTACCTTCAAGGGAACACTGACATGCGTGTGTGTGAATATTACATCCCAATATTAAACTGTAGCCAAAATATACCAGAAGTATTTGCCTAAAAATGTCTGATCTTTGTTGATGCCGCTTGTATAATTCTGCACATCCATGTGGTTCAATCAAAACACACTCCATTCGAAGAAAAATAACACAACCACCAAAGTTGTTACAAAGTACTTCAAGCATATTGTAATCCACCCAAGCATCTGAATTCTTCTGCCTTTCTCTATACCTTTCCCTCACCTGCATCTGCTACCAAGAGGTTTTCAAGTGGCCCAAGTCTTTCTCTTTCATATAGCCTCTGTAGATTCTACAAGTGCCGTGAATGTAGATTGGCCTAAATTTCTCCCAGCCAACAATAATCTCCCCTCTCTTTAGGAGAACTGAGAGAAGAAGCTGGAAAATTGAGAAGCGTATTTTTACTTTAATCAACTTTCTATTGTGAGGAATAGAAACTAAAACTAGCTTGAGAAAAATGGGGGAGGGGGTTAGTGCAAGGACACAGTAGCCATTCTTTCAGCAACCACAGTCAGAAAATTAAACATATCAGGATCTCAAGGAAATTGTAAGTGAAAAAACGGAGTCTTCTCTTTCTGTTTCTCAGGGACCTATCTCTATGTCTATTTGTGGGGCCTGTCTTCTTTGATTCTCTTCCTAAGATTCTCTGTCCACTCATCTTACACATGTCCTATAATGGGGGCCTCAGTTTCTGTTCTGTTACATTGGGTCTCCTAGTCGAATTCCTTCTGTGTGGCTTAATTCAACATCCCAACAGAAACAATCTGATTAACTTCTAGTAAAACAATTAATTCACTGGCCTTAGCTTTGAGATTCTTCTCTGGCCTAATCAGCCAGATTGATTGGTGATGTGGTCCCATGGGACATAACAATTTTATGTGCAAAGAATAGAGCCTACTCTTCAGGCACACTTTTGGAATTCTGGAATCCAAGTGAGAACCAGAAGTATAGTCCTGATATTTTACACAGCTTTCAATGTGCTCTTCTGGATCAACTCATTCACCATGCATTTCAGTGTCCTCCTTCTACTGCAAAAAAACGAAAATCTATATTCCTCAGGCCCGCTTGAAGAGAGATTTTGGGTATAAATGAGTTTTCACTAAGTTAGAAGCAATTTCATCAACTTTTAGCGGTGAGCATGAGGTAGAGGACTTCCTTCTGCTTTGGATTTGCTGTTGCAAATATGGTTGTGGAAATATTAGGGTTTATTTACTGTGGCAGAATTTGATGACCACCCCTGGCCTCATGTAAATGGGGTTAAAAGAAGTTGGGAAGCTGACCCTAAATCTTAGCCAAGGTGATGTGTTTCTGAGGACATGGTTTCAGTGGCAGCCTTCTAATTCCCCATTTCCTGGCAAAAGGAATGTGTTTCCTGACAACCAGTCTAGTACAGCTTGTGGTGGAAGTCATTCTCAAAACCCAGGCCCATATCTGAAACTTAACAGCACTTTCAAAGATTTTTCAAGCATTAGATCCTTACATTAAACCTCTCTCTGTTAAAAATAGCCACAGCAGTTTCTATTCCTACAATTGAAAGAATCACTGGGCCTAGATCAATAAGATTCAGTGTACCAGTCAAAACAAACGTAAAGGAGAAAGATGAACAGCCACAGATTGTCTCACAGAGATTGGAAAACTATCCTGAGGTAATTGAGAGGCTTAGTTTCTCCATTCTGGTTGACTATATGTAGAGGATAGATTTGGATACAACCACAGGTATCCTCTTTTGGGGGGAAAAAAAAAAAACAGAGCTTGAAGGTAGTTAGAATGGTAAAAATAGTATATAGGAAAAGACACCCCAGTATAGAATTGGCCTCAGTTCCAAACATAACAAAGAAAATATATTCTAGCCAAGAAGCAGGGTGGGGTGTCAGTAGAGAGAAATTTACTAAGAGGAAATATTAGAAATGAGGGGACCCTGGTTGAATAGACTTCATAGGATTCTTAGTAAAGACAGACCAGGGTGATCAATGTCATCTGAGGAATTATGCAGGATGAGGAATTTGATCCATATAATTAGATATTGTAATCAGATATCAATGGTGGGGGAATTCTCTCTAAACTCACTTAGCAGGATTTTTGCTGAAATTGGCTGATGCAAAGATGATCATAGACATCCAAATGTCAAAGTCTAGTTGACAAGAGCGTTCAAAGGAACCAAACTAAAGTTTGGTCAAGAAGAGACTTTGCCACCTTTACACCAGCCCAAGAGATAGGAACTGGGATTCTTATGGAGGGGACTCTACGAAAATGGAAAAATAAGATTAGTCTCTTGGTAATAAAGTAAAATGTCACAGTTGGAGACCGACAAGAAATTAACAGAGAAAATAAAGTTGACACTGACGGGGGAAAAAAATCACCCTCCTTGCACCAGCAAGAGGACCACCAGGTTGAGAACAAGTTTAGCAGCCACAGAAACAAGAGTTGCAGGTTAATGGGGCGCCTGGGTGGCTCAGTGGGTTAAGCCGCTGCCTTAGGCTCAGGTCATGATCTCAGGGTCCTGGGATCAAGCCCCGCATGGGGCTCTCTGCTCAGCAGGGAGCCTGCTTCCCTTCCTCTCTCTCTGCCTGCCTCTCTGCTTACTTGTGACCTCTCTCTGTCAAATGAATAAATAAAATCTTTAAAAAAAAAAAAAAAAAAGAGTTGCAGGTTAAAAACTGGACAGGTGAAAGGAAACTTGCCAGGGTACTGCAGAGGTGAGTTTTAGTAGAGGTCAGATCATGAAATGCTCAGAATAAGTAAACAAGTGTCCACTTTCTCCTCAATCAGTTGTAGGCCGCAGCCCTTGTAGCCTGAGCTTCAGAGTCATTCTTACTGAAATCAATATGTGCCCATATTTCTGACCTTAACTTGCCAAAAGTAACATGAACATAAAGGAAGACTCAAATACTTTTTTATTGGGATTCTAGCATGATGTCAGAAATAAAGGTACACACATAAGTGAACTTGAAAAACAGGAAGAACATGCATCAACACACATATATTTAGAATTAAGAGAAGAAGACAAGGACTTAAAAGACTGATATAAATAAAAGGAAAGATCAACTTCAAAAGGAAAGAGGATGACAATAACAATGGTAAAAAGGAATTTATTGAATATTTATTGAGTGCCTACATGTCCCAGGCATTGTCCTAAGCTCTAGGGATGTTGCAATGAATAAGAATACAAAGAGAAAAGGTGATGAGACTTAAGAGACTCTTAAGATAGGTTAGGGTAAGATCAAGGAAGCAATTTTGACACTGTCCTTTAAAAAACAAAGAGACATAGAATTTTTATTCCTTAATTTCAGAGACATAATTCTAGTCCATGGTAGAAACAAATTACAAAGTGAGAACACTTGTAGCAGGTGAAAACGTTAAGGGGCTATTGCAATAGTCCAAGCAAAATTCATTTTCATCATCATCACTCCATCTTAAATAATTACCTTCTAATTGCTTTCATCATTTTCTATCTTGTATAATTAGATAGCATTAATCATGTAAATAAATGCAGAATAGAAGTGTTTTGTTTTGTTTTGGGTGTGAAAGGGAATCCAGAGTACTACTTGTATAATATTGAATTTAAAGTACCTATATCATAACTAAGTTGAGGTTAGTTCAACAAGTTGATAATTATACCTTGAGAAATATGCTTTCCTGTTGAGCTGAATGGAAATAACTGCCAGACCATGAGAAATCGAATTATTAACCTCTCCAGAGCACATACCACTGAGGGCTAAAAGCTTCTCCTGATTTTAGGTACTATTCCAACTTCTCTAACCTTGTCTTCTCCTGCTGAGGGTTTCCTCCAAGGATGAATTTCCTGCAACTGTCACAAAGAGTCTTCATAATCTTGGAGGAGTGTGACAGCTCACTGATTTCTGAATTAGGAAAACTTCTAAATAGGCTTTTGTCGCCCTCAGCCCGCAAGAACGACAACCAGCCTGGCATGGTGTTAATGCTTCGTCTCTTTATTTCGACAACTTTCTTAGCTTATATGTGTCAGGGTGACCAATAAGGGGCCAAACAATGGGGAGAGCCAATGAGAGTCCTGTTACTATGCTGATTAAATTTGAAACAGCCAATGACTATGTCCTCCTTTAGGTGGGCTTCACCAGAAAGTTCGGTGTTCACTTGCAGCGTATTTTGCTGGCAGTGAGCCAAGCACCATCGTGTAATGGTGGGGACTTTCCTGGCCGGAGGCGGTCCCCGACAGGCTTTTAAATCAAGTCCAAGTAAACCAGGTGTCTGGGTCCAAAGGCAGTCAGTACAAAATCAGGATCTAGTACAAAGCCCAATGAACTGTCGTCTAAAATGAGTTTGAAATAGCAATAATACTTTACAGAAGTTTAAGTAAATACTCTGGACCGGGCATAGCACCTTACTTACCTTCCCTAACACCCTCCTCCACCTTGCCAAGTCTACCAGCAGTATCATGTCCTAATGCACACACCACATGATCCCTGCCTGTTTGACAAAAGCTTATTGGGCCAGAAGTAAATTCCTGAAACAAACTGGGCTATTAGGTTCTCTCTCTTGGGAATTACTTAATTAAGGCAATTCAGTCTAAAAGTTTATACAAATTAAGGGCTGAGGCCACCATTTTGAGGTGGTCTGTTGTAACGAACCATATGCAGGCAGATGAATGACAGAGAACCTGGACTTTTCTGATAAACACCAAGCAGATCTATTGCACAGATGATAGACCATATGCCAAAGAACAAAAGAGTTTGAAGCAGTAGTTGTCTGACACTGTTCCAGTTCCTCAGAACTTCCCAATAACCCAAGGGCATCAGAGATGAGAAGTATTAACGTGTGGATGCTTCTAGCCATTCCCTCTTATCTCCGCAGTCTCTTCTGATTGTCTTCCCTTCTCTGCACTTCAAGGAAGTTTATGTCTGTGCTAACTAGTTTTCCTTTCAATTGAAAGCATAGGTGAAATTCTGACAGGATGGGAGGAATCTGGGAAGAATTCTTGATTGAATCAGAAGAAAAAAGCCAGAGAACATGGACCAAGATAGAAAAAAATTCTGGAAGCACTGGGTGTTAGGAAGTGTTCTAGAGAAAACCTGTTGAAGTGAAAGAGTCTGGAGAGGGCTGAGGGTCAATACAAATAGAAAAAGGATTTGTGCAAATGTTGCTATAGTTTACAAATAAAATTACTATTTTAAATCGTCTTCAAAAAATCCGAGGAAATATTTCTTATTTAATATATTTTGGAGGCCAAACTATGCTAATGTATAGAAATGACTGGATACTGAGACAAAGCACCTCAGGGCCCTACGTTGATATAGGTTCAACCTGTATTAAATTTCCCACCTTTTAGGTGAAATTGAGTGAATGCCCATTTCTTGTTTCTGAACGCTCCTTTAATATCTTCTTTAAAATCCCAGATTGAGTCCTGAATTCATCTCATTTCCATGCCATCTCCCCAACTTGCTGCAATACAAGCTTAGGTTTCCTTTGTTCTTACTTCACAGAAAGGGAAACAGGAGCTCTGATGGTCTATTAGGAATGGAGAAATACGGATTTGACTATCATTTCCCTCACCCTGACCTCCTTTTAATTTAGATGGAGTTTTAATATTTGTTGAAAATCAAAATAAATGGATAAATGTTTAATAGCAAAACAAGTATTAAAACGCCTGTCTCTGGCTTTTAATTCCCAGCTTCCTAACAGACTAGCCCCCCCCTCTTCAATGTCCTCTAAATGTAATGATATTCACTGCTGTTTAAGTCTTTCTTCATTCAGTAGCTGGAGAAATTGTCATTGGTATGCAAACTGGTCTCAGGCAGGGAACATTACTCTTTAATCTCCTAATTTTAATTGGTATGCCATCATGCAGACTGGGGCTGCTAATGGCCTAGTTTGTAGATTAAGACCAGCAGACCTGAACTGTGGTATGCCATTAGTTACAAATAAAAAGAGGAAAAACACCGAACAATGATAAAAGAGGCCATTCCAAATCAGAGAGAAGATGATTCTTCCTCATCTTCCCCAAGGTTCATGACCCTATTTCAATGTCCATTTGTAACAGGATTCGGATTAATGCTTTCTGCTTAATCAGATAATTTCAGAACAGTTGGTAAATTGAAATGATTTGCTGTGTATATCCCAATGTTATTGGCGGGCCCGGGAAACGTTGCCCAATGATCTGCTTCACAAGTGACATTGTTTCAACTGATAGAGCTGTTTCTTTCACTAGGAGACAATACTGTAAGTGAAAAGAATCTTCCACTATTTAAGGAAAGCATATTTTTCTCCAGTGGAATTAACTATCCTTATTATTCTAGTGTCTTTTCACCCTCCAGTAAGTAGAGCCTAATACATGTTAATCTTTCATAAAGTTCACACAGATATCTGTCACCAGTGAAGAAAATTTCCAAATGAAAAAAGAAAATTTATATTGAGATAGCTAGATAGATGATTGATAGATACATGGAAATGTAGACACATAGATAGATATGGATGAATGATAGATGATAGGTAGATAGATAGATAATAGATAGATATTACATAAATAGATCCACAGATGCATAGATACATACATAGATAGAGGATAGATAGAGGATAGATGAGAGACAGAGAGGGAGAGAGAGACACTGAAATATAACAGTCTAATTAAGAGGTTAGTCTCTTTACATCCAAAAAAGAGCAAATAAAAAACACTGCCAAGGGAAAGAGAGTAGACAAAAAGAGAAGATTACATTACTCTGAAACAAACAAAGGAAATAAAATACAATAGTCTGCCTTTATCTGCGGGGGATATCTTCCAAAATCACTCCCCATGATGCCTGAACCCACAGATAATACTGAACCCAATATATACTATGTTTTTTCCTATACATAGATACCTATGATAAAGTTAAATTTATAAGTTAGGCACAGTAAGCGATTAACAACAGTAACTAAAATAAAATGGAACAATCATAATATACCATAATAAAAATCATGTGTTTCTCTCTCTCAAAATTTCTTACTGTACTATACTCACCCTTTGTCTGATGATGATGTGAGAGGATAAAATACCTATGTGATGGGATGAAGTAAGTGCATAATATAGGCATTATGACATAGCATTAGGCTACGTTTTATGTCAGGAGGATCATCTGCTTCTAGACCTCGGTTGACTGTGGGTAACTGAAACCACAGAAAATAAAACCTCAGATAAAGGGGACACTACTGTATAATAATATATTAATATCTGAGAAGGGTTGACTTGTGCCCTCTAGAAAGACATAGGAACTTGTAGATGGTCGAGTTATGATGAGGTCATTAGGGTGGGTCCTGATCCAATATGATTGGTGTTCTTTATAAGGAAAGGAAATTTGAACAGAGAAATAAACACACACAAAAGGAGGAGGATGCACAAACACACAGCCAGAAGATGACCACGTGACTGGTGTAGCTAAGGGACACCCTGGATTGTCAGCAAACACCAGAAACTAGAAGAAGTAAGGGAAAATTCTCCCCTAGAGCCTTCAGAGACAGCATGGCATGCCAATACCTTGATCTTGGACTTCTAGCCTCCAAAATATGAAATAATGTATGTCTGTTGTTTAATGCCACCCACTTATTGACACTTTGTGACAGGAGCCCTAGGGATTAATGTAACACCTACATCGATTCTGTACTCACCTCCCACTGCCATCACTCTAGCTTACCTGTGTTTCCTCTTCTTCAAAGGAATTTGGTTTTACAGAAGGTCATAGAGAAATAGCAGAAAATACCTAGTATTTCTTGAGATCTTTAATAAACCATCTTACCTAATCCTTAAACAATCCTGAAGGCACATATTATCACTAGAGCTCTGAGATGTTGAGAATCTTGCCCATGGAAACCTAGCTGAAAACCAGTGGAACTGGAATCAAGTCAGTGCCCAAGCATGCTACTGTATAAAACATTCTACTGTATCTCACTTCCTCCAACAATTCTTCACGGTATGCAAAACAAAACACAAAAACTTCTGGTCTGGCAATTAACAGCACCATCTCAAAGCCAATGTTGCTATAAGCTAGAATGGAAGATTTCGATGACTAGGGAATTGTTGAGGTGAGGAGATGGGAGGTTTCCCATGATCCCATGGCCCTCCTCCTCCTTGTCCTCTGAAGGCTGCTTCGGATGTCTGGGCCCACTTTGGGAACTGGAACTATAAATAGAGCATGATGCCCAGAAACTGTCTCCTAAGTGTGCAAAGCAGCTGAAGGCATCTAGAGAGGACCAGTGTAGTGTGGGGAAAACAGAAACCAGCAAGCATGATCCTCTCCTTAGTCAGACGCAAGAAGCCTCCCACCCTGCTCAGGGGGTGGGAGGGAACCAGAAGAGAATAAGGCGTCTGCTGGTCCTTCTTTTTCCCTTTCACAAACACAATGATCCAAAATCAGCGTCGGTCTATGGACCCTGTTAGAATTGCTTGTTGTTGTTTATTTTGTGGCAATGATAATATTTTCAAACTCTGTGTCTCTGAGACACCTCCAAAAACAACTGGCACAACAAAAACTATTAACTTTTCAAATTAGTCAAATAATAGTGACTTCTTCAATCATAATAATGATCATATAGTTTATGATTGATAGACATCAAGCTTTGCTGGCATTAAATCATCAAATCCTCTTGGCACTGCAGTAAAGCAGTTGTCGCTCTTCTCGTTTTACAGATGGAGAAACTAAGGCTCAAAGAGAACAAATTAACTGGCTCAAAGCCAAACAGAAAGTGGCAAAGCCAAGAAATAATCCTAGGTTTATTTGATGCCAAAGGTCATATTCCTTCCCCTAGGAATGAGGAACTGGCCTTTGGATGGCAGATGTTCAGATAAAGGAGTGGGGGGCTGAATGACCCTGCATGAATCTCCCTATTCTAGTCCATATATTGCAGACTCCTTGGCCTCCAGAGATGAATCAGAGCTCACTGGTAAGAAAGGAAGACCAATAAGGTGAGTCATAACAGAGGAGTCTTCATTTTTAGCCTGGGCCTTATCAGTTCTACAGTACCTGCTGCTCAGGGTATAGCAATATCCTCTTGTGATAAACAAGGATCTCTTCATGTTGCTCCCCCAAAAAGCCCACACCTGGCAGGAGCACACATGTAATTACCTGGCCTGACCAAAAATGTAAGGGAGTCCCTGTCAACTTTTTTACTCAGGCCAGGGTAACAGATAATAACTATGAGACTTCAAGTCAGCTGATCATGCATTTCCTGAAGGAATATCACTACTATAAACAAATGGTTCTCAGTTCTTTCTCCTAATCCAGCCATAATCTCCTGCACACACACTAGTGGTGATGACTCCAGACAATTATAAGGGGATGAAAAAAGTTTCTTACTCCGTTTAGATTCTTAGTACAGTTCTGTATGCAGAGAGCATGCTCAGTAAATATTTCTTGTAGAGACAGACAGATGGATGGTGAACAGAAAGCATTAAACTTTAGGTAAGAGAAAAATTACCAAGTCATCATAGGAGGGAAAGTGTTGGAGGAAGGCAAGGAATTGGAAGGGGGTGCTAAACTGTCAGACAGGAAGCAGGAAAACCATCCATTCATTCAACAAATGTTTACTGAGCCCCAACCATACCCCAGGCACTCTCTAGACATTTGGGACATCATGTCAAATTCCCCACCCTTGTGGAGCTTATATTCTAGTGGGGGAAAGATATAATAAATATAAAAAACTAGCAAAGTAGGTACTACACAAAAAGTTGACAAATGCTACACAAATGGAGAAAAATGGGAAATGTTGTCATTTTATACAGTGTGATCATGAAAAGCTTCACTGAGATGATATTTGAGTGAAGTCTTGAAATGTTGAGCAAGAAATTCAGGTATATATCTAAAGAAAAATTGCCAGTGTGAATGAGAGTAGCCAATGCAAGCAATTGGAGCAGTGGAGAAACAAAAAGGAAGCAAGTATGGTTGAAAGAATGACAGAGGGAAAACAATTTGGGAAATGAGATTGGAAATGTATGGTGAGAGACAGCTCATAGGGTTTTGGCAATTCTACTGAGTAAAAGGAAAGCCAAGGGAAGTGTTTGAGCAGAAGATCAATTTGGTCTAACTTCTACCTCCTCACTTCTGTGTGTAGACAGGTGTAGGAGAAAATGATGGGATCTAGAAAGCATCTAGAAGGCTACTCTAACTTAGTGTTTAAAGATGAAAGATGTTGGTTTGGTAATAGCAGTACAGATGGTGATACTTGTCACATTTTTGGTACATATTTTTTTTTCCCAATTTATTTATTTTCAGAAAAACAGTATTCATTATTTTTTCACCACACCCAGTGCTCCATGCAAGCTGTGCCCTCTATAATACCCACCACCTTGTACCCCAACCTCCCACCCCCCCGCCACTTCAAACCCCTCAGACTGTTTTTCAGAGTCCATAGTCTCTCATGGTTCACCTCCCCTTCCAATTTACCCAAATTCCCTACTACTCTCTAACGCCCCTTGTCCTCCATGCTATTGGTTATGCTCCACAAATGAGTGAAACCATATGATAATTGACTCTCTCTGCTTGACTGATTTCAATATTGGTACATATTTTAAAAGATCATTCAGAATTTTCCAAATCGCTAAATATAAGTAACAAAGAAAAAAAAAAGGTGAGTCACAGATGATTCTTTATATTGTTGGCCTGAGCAACTAGAGTTGCGATTAACTCAGATGGGAAGACTACCAATGGAGCAATTGAAGAGGGAAGATGAGGAGTCAGATCGTGAACATATAAAATCTGAGGTTTCTATTCAATGCAGATGGAAGAGGAAGATTTGGATGTGTGACTCTGAAGTACCAGAAGTCTGGGTTAGTGATAGAAACATAGGAGTTGCCAGGTTATATGTGATATTGAAAGTCCTGAGACTAGATAAGATCACCAAGGAAATCAGTGTAGATGGGGAAAAAAAAAAAAAGGGACCAAAAACTGAGTCCTGGAACAGTCCAACATGTGAAAATCAAGAAGAAAAATAATGCTAAAGAGAGCCCAGCTAGCTCTTCTCCGGGAATGGTGCTATCATGGAAGCCAAGAGAAGAAAGAGCTTCCAAAGGAAAAAGTGAACCTGCATGACAAAAGCTGATAAGTCAAGTAAGGTCAGATTGAGAATCGACAGTTGAATCTAGAAACAGTGAGGTCATTGGTGATCTTGACAAAACCTAATTGGACGAATTAGTTGGAGCAAAAGTCTGACCACTGGGGCTTTTGGAAAAATGGGAAAAGAGAAGGAGATGATGAGAATAGATAAATCTTCAGAGTTTTGTTGTCAGTTAAGGAGACTGAGAAAACAAGAAGGAAGGAAGAAGGAATGAGTGGCATACCAAGGAGTGGGGAAAAGGTGAGGAGTCTCTGGTGCAAGCAATAATGTGGTACATTATCTTATCTACAAAGAATTTTAAAATGGTAAACAAAAAAACTGACTAAAATCAGTCAACTTTATACTATTACCATGGGACAACTGTTCTGAACAATATCAGCAAAAAAAAGGAAAATATTTCTACCCACTACAGCAGGTTTCTAGCCAACACCACTCTTTGGTTCACCCTTAGAAAGAAAAAAAGAAGAAAAAGAGTGCTTAAAAAAAAAAAAAGAAAGAAAAGAAAACCCCTATTTTGACTTCCCCAGACAATCCCTCCCTACAAATTGTGACAGTATAAATGTAATATAACAACTATTATTAGTCCCTTTGTGGCAGTAGGAAGAATGGCACACTGGATCACTTCCCAGCCTCTTGATTTGAGGTCTTGAATCTCCCCCTTGTGTCTCACAAAGGCTATAAATTCCCAGACATGCCACTAACAGAATAGAACAGACATTCAGTAGACTTTTTCCTCCATTGTGTTGAGGGAGGCATCATTGGGCAGGTGCCATCTGTGGATCTTTACACACCAACTTAAGTAGATGAGATGGCCCTCAAGTCTTGTCTTAAGTTTATCAAGCTATTAACCAATTAATGATGTTCACCATAGTCACACCTAATGAAAGAATTATGGCCAGGTCTTGGCTATCCAGCAAGACTACATTTAGCTGTAACCACGAGGTTATGTTATTATTGAAAAAAAGTGAGTAGTAGTGACATGGGCCACTCCCATGCCTGAGAGCCCCACATTCTCTTCCTTCTTCCTCTTCCCTAGAACCCAAAATAAGGCATTTAATGGGGCTACAAGCATGCAGAAGACAGTTCTCAGGGGATGAAAAAGGAATGGTTTAGCAAGAGCTCAGACCCTAAGTGATCGCAACAAACAAGCTGTCCCTAAATATGGACAATGAGAGGAAATCCATACCCATATCCTTTAAGTCACAGCTCCTGGGGCCTATTTGGAATAGAACTTTTCATCTCTTTCATGAATATGTTTTGCATCTCCCTAACGAATAAGCCCCCAAAACTTTCCAAAGAATTTCAATGCCTAGAAAATAAAGAGCAGTTTGTGCAACACAGCACACAGAGCCCCTGACTGTCCAACCCCACCTTGCATCATCCTGCATTCCCTGTCCCATTTTCAATGACACTGAATGAGTTAATGTGCTTGAAGACCGAACATAGGTCTGTCACCTTAAAAATTAAAAAATGTTCAATTGGTATTAACCTGAAGAAGCAGCTAAAGCCCTAAAAGGGTAAAGGGGTGATGTCTTTTTTTTACCCAGTCTCTTTCAGGGAGTAAATGAGAACACAATTTCAAAATTAAATCTTTCCCCTAAATGGAAAGGAAGAAAAACTAATTCCAAACTGAGTTGAGGGGAGGGGGCAAGGTGGCAGGTGCACTGAACACATGGATTCTAAAAAAGTGACTAACATGTTTCTCCCTTTATCCTCAAGAGAATTTCATTCCTGAACTATGTGTTCATTCTGGGAGCAACCAGAATTGCAACAACTTTTTTTTCACATCTGATTATGAACTAAGAGATTTACATGGGCCCATGATTAAGAATATTTCTATCTCCTTAACAACTAGAAAGTCTGCAGCTGAAAGATGTTAGAGAAAACTAATAACATCTTACGATCATATTTCACAGTTTCCAAAATTCTTTTAAATACTTAGACTTGTTTGTTTTTGTATGTGTCTTCCTCCTCCATCCACTAGAGATTATGCTCTATGTGAGTAGAGAATGGTTTTTATTTCTAGGTCTCTATTTTCATGGCAATTTCTTACTAAGTCCTAAGTAAATGTTCTGTAAATTTGGTTGAATTGGATCCTCATGGCAATCCTGGGAGAGGAGAGTCAAGGAGTGGTATGACTATCAGACTAGGTAGGAGGCTGATGCTCAGAGAAGTAAAGGACCTTCTCAGACAAGAGCCCTTCTTGTACAGTTCTTAAGTTAAGTTGCAATTTCTTTATTTGCCCCTTGTTATTAGCTGTTGAGCTTCCTCCAGAAGAAAACTTTGAGTTAAAAATCAGAATCTCAACACCTCATTTCCATTTATAGCTCATAAATCTATGTCCTTGTTGTTGGATTTCTTTGAACTTCAAAGTATTATGGTGACTAGGGACAAGAGAAGTATTTTTAATGATAACCCCATAAAATATCACAGGCACTTTATTTTTTTTAATGCATGCAGTAAGAGCACAGAGTGAAGGGTACATTCTCCCTCCATTTTCTATCTGGGCTCCCCAGGGTAGCAATTTGTGCTCAGGTTTTCCCTCTGTAGATTACACCTCAGTCCCTGGGTTTCTCATCCTCAGCAAAAAAATAAAAGCTAAAAAATATTTTAAAACGTCGATACCTTAGCATGGCATGAAAACAGTGAAATGCCTGACATCAAAGGACCATGATGACTTGTGAGTAGAAGCAAGAGTGACTTCTCAAAAATTCAGCCTTGTGTAAAACCCCCATGATCTTTGTGTTACTCAAATAGGCAAATGTAATTGCAAAATAATTTTGTTATTTATGAGGCCAAAAGATAGAAGTTTATTATTTCTGAGTACCTGGGTGGCTCAGTAGGTTAAACATCTCTCTTTGGCTTAGGTCATGATTCCAGGGTCCTGGGATCAAGCCCTATGTCGTCGTAGGGTTCCTTGCTCAGCAGAGGGTCTGCTTCTCCCTCTCCCTCTGCCCCACCCCCTTTTGTATTCTCTCTCTCTCTCTCTCTCAAATAAATTTAAAAAAATTTTTTTAATTGAAAAATAATTCTACTACATTGTTATTTTTTGCTCAAGTAAAGTCCTTCTGGAAGCTCCAATCAGCATTTCACATGATCACAGAGACCCAAGCTCTTATGGGTCTACTCTTTCTTCAGATCTCAGTGGTCTCTTAATTCCGTCATCAGGGAGGGAAGAGAAATGAAGGAAAATGGCCTTTATGTTCCAACAGCCAAAACTCAGGGACACAGCCAGGACCATTTGCTAAGGAGTCTGGGAAACACAATCCAGCCATGTGTCCACTGGGAGGAAAAGGTGGGTTCCATCCAATCTAATAATACATGGCGTGGGTGGAGAGGATAATCTCTAATCCTATGATGAAATTCTTGCCAAATTGGCAGAGTAGAGCCTAGAGTTTTACTTAACTAGATTTGAAGGAATAAATTAAATTGACATTTCTCATGCAACTGAGTTTTTCTAATGTCATCCATTTTTGGCTACATGCTACTGCCTTTATTTTGTGGCTTATCAACCCTGAATAGCACCTGTTAGTTCCTTACTGTAAAGGATAAAGTATTTGGTTCATTTACACTGATTTCCACATTCTCTCCCTGCTTCACTCCCAAATTTTGTTGATTATATCATTATATTTATTTCTTTTATAACTTGAATACAACAAATAAATTGTTTCCTGGATTTTCAGTTTTAACAAGTATCTGTTGACTCCTTGCTATAAAATATGAGAAAATTCCTTTTACTTACTCTTTTTATTTATTTATTTATTTATTTTTTTGCCTGTCTTTCCTTTCTCTACCCTTTATATTTTATCTTTGGTGTTTTGTTTTGTTTTTTTAATTGTCAAGCTTTATCTCCTTGACATTATGTTCTGTAATTCTAATCCCAAGTGTAGCAGGCTTTGTCTATATATTAATGGGCACGATGAAAATTATAAAACAGCATTTTCATGATTATGCTTATGCAAGAGTCAAATAATGTGATTCCAAGCATAGAGCTGAAAGTGGAATCCTATGCTACAAAAGCATTGTTGGTAAAGGGAAAATCTTCATAATGTCTTACCTTAAAGTAGTACTTCCCAAACCTGAACCTTCACACAAATCACCCAAGGATTTTGTTTAAACCTACTGGTCTCAGGTGAGACCCAAGACTGTGCCTTTATGATAAGCTCCCAGGTGATGCTGATGGTGCTGGTCCATGAACTGCAATCTGGGCACCAAGCCATAATGAACCAAACCTCTTTTTATACCTTTTAAACTCACATAATTTTTTTTGGATCATAGTAAACGTCTAGTGTTCTAAGATCCATTATTGTCTTCCTTTCTCGAATTCCCTTTTCAACCATTCTTGAGGCTTCTATTTAGAAAATTCCATGTGATCTCTGTGTCCCTCTTTCCGTTTCTACAAAACAATGTTAGTTACTTCATCAGGGCCACTTTTTAAGTCAGTAGCATGCTTTGAAACTCTTAGGTGAATGCTTTTTTTTTTTTTAACTTTGCTAGTTCAGAACATTTATAATCAACTCACACCCACCACTGAATTCATTCTTTGATTTCCCAACCTAGGTCTCCAAAATTCAAAGATTCCAACCTATTTCTGATTACATTTGTTTCAAATGAGTGGCCAGAAAGTTTTTCAAGCCCTTGGCAACAACCAAGTCAATTGCATCTAAATCACCATCTCCATCAAAATAGATCAAGTCAAGGCTTCATCTCAATAAAACAGTTTCCTCCTTGAAATTTGGAAATTTAACCTGGCCTATTGACAGTATGATCCACACCCCTCCCAGGACTACATCTCAGAAAAATCATTATAAAATTGTTTTCTTCATCCCTGTGACACTAACAAATGGCACAGGGAAGAAAGCAACATCTATTCATTTTAAAAAGTCCCTCTGAAAAGGTCTCTAATTCATTCTCATGTCACAAACTAACATAAAAAGAAATGTGATAAATAAATCCATCCTAATGAGGAAACATTGTTATGAGAAAAGAGAAAGGCATGCAGTTCTTCCATTTTTAAATAATCCTAAAATAATGTTGGGGTACACCCTGGATTCCACATCTTGAAATACGACTAGTCATTTTTTTTTCTTTATTCCACAAACCCTGATTTCACAAAAGCAATTATAAGAAAAAATGTGTAATAAAACAGGAGGTGATGCCAAATGGAATTCAGAAAACTGTCTAAGGGGAGAAAAAATAGATTCATTCATTGCTAAACATCTCTAAACACTGTACTTTAGGAAGAGTAGTGAATATTAATTTTAAATATTTAGAAACCTCATGGTGTGTTGAATACAGATCACCCCCCACCCTCCATTTTACAGTTTGGGAAAACTGAGTCAGCAATCCTCAATTACCCTAGACTTCTGCAGGATTTAACCCCAGAGGGGCACTCAGAGCATAATTTGATTTAGAAGTGTAATTAGGAACTCTTCTTTTACTTAGCTGAGTCACCTGGTGTCTTGTTGCACACTTCTGCTAAAATTAAATGCATTAATTTTTTAAATTGACTCAGGGAGAGTCCCATCTGCAGTATAATCAAGGTAAATTATATTATTAAGTGTCAGAAGGTCCAAGACACAAAATAAAACAAAATAAAATAAATATGTATAAAAGACTAACGATGCCCTAGGCAAAGGGCTAGGGAACTGCTGGCCAGATTACTACTGAAGCTATTACCAGCACTAGAATATAAAGATTGAAGCAGAGGCTGCAAATATTTTTGTTGTTGTTATTGTTGGTTTTTGCCTAGAAGATAATTTTCTCCAGTGAGAAAGAAAGCATACTAAAAATAGAATTGCTGGTTGGCTATTTGATGCCATCCTAATATAAGTATTTCACATTTTAAACTACATTTTCAAAGTCTAAGTGAAGATCAATTTTAAGGCTATACATTGTTACCAGGTTGCTTTTGACTTCAGGAAACTTCTATGAAGGGTCCCCAACCAGGGTTTCTTGTGGAGTTTCTAAGTATTTACTTAATGAGAGAATGTTCAAGAATGAGAGAACTTAACAATTGTATGGAAATTCCCAGAGGCCATGGAGCCCCTTCACCTGTGAGAGCATAATGGGAACGACAAGGGAAGACTTGGAATCACGGGAAGTTGCCAGCAACCTGAAAAATACTGGGCTTAGGAACAGGAAATTGATAAGAAAGAAAGAGAACTCAGGCAGAAAGAAGAAATAATTAGCCAGAATACAACAGAATGAAGCCGGAAGGCAAATTCAGGAAGTTTTCCTTTCCTCGGGTTCAAACAAGTCATTCAAGGTGCAAGGAATGGTGACAGCTGAATGCATTCCAGGGGTGTTCGACATAGGGACCATGGAAAAACACATCAGCTTTTTCTATTTCTACTGCTTCAAAATGGCTTCTGATTCATCTTTTGGTTCAGTGACTCATGAGATCTCAACACAACAAGTAACACTAGGTTTTACAACATTAAGGATTCCTTGATCCACCTGGGTATCTACAGTGACTACAGTGTCTACAGACCAGGAGATAGCACCCAACAGTATGCAGGCTAAATTTAGCCTGTGACCTATTACTGTGAACAAAATTATATTGGGACACAGCCATGCCCACTCTTTTAACTAATATCTATGGCTATTTTCATGCTTAGTGGCAGAGTTGAATAGTTGAAATAGAAACCATATGGCCTACAATGTTTAAAATGCTATATGGCTCTTTACAAAAAATATTTTGCTAACCTTGACATAAATTATGGACTCCTCAGCCCTCAAAACACTGTAACTGATTTTATATAGTACAGCATGACTCTGGATTTGGCCTGTCACCTCTAGTCTAAAGAGGTCTTAAGACATATTTGCTAACATTTTATCTGCTGTGTGTAGTGAGCATTATCGCATAAAGCTAAAAAGCCTAGGCCCTGGTGTTAACCAATTGAGCTCAAATCCTGACTCTGTTTGACTTTGGGCAACTTGTTTACCATTTCCATGCCTCTGTTTGCTCATTGGTGGTAGGTAACCACCACCTCCACTTTCTGGTAATCAAGCTTTTCAATCTACCTTCTCCGTGAGGGTAGACTGGACCTACTGCTTTGCCTCTAATGAGTAGAATATGGCAAAGTGAAAGATGTCACTTGTGAGACTGGGTTATACAAAGACTGAGATTTCTGTGCCTCCCTCTTCCCTGTTCTCACTTTTTCTAATGGAAGCCAGCTGCCATGTTTAGAGATACAATATGGAGAGCTACACATAGTAAAGAACTGAGGAGGACCTCTGGCCAACACTCATCAAGGACCTGAGACTCTCAGTACAGTAATCTTTAAAGAATTAAATCCCTTCCACGACCATTTAAATAAGCTTGGACTCAGTCAAGACTTTGAGGACTCTAGTCCCAGTTGACACTTTAATGCAGCTTTGTGAGAAACTCTAAGTAAGAGGCACCCAGCCAAGATGTGACTGGGCTCCTGAACCAAAAAAAATAAAAAACTGTAAGATAATAACTGTTCATTGTTTTAAGCAACTATGTTTATGATACTTCGTTACACAGCAGTAGCTAATGACTATTGTTATGACAAAACCCATTCTTATAAAATGTATACAATTATGCTTCCAAAAGTCCAACAAATGTTAGCTATTATTAGGTGAAATATTTGATTTCTTACTTCACTTCTACTTCCATTGTTTCAACTAAGGTCATTAGGACCATAAGCTAACTACATCAATTTTACAAATCACTTCATTTCACTCAGTGTCCTCATCTCTAAGTGTGGATGAGAAAATAGTACAAAACTCAGGATTTTCATAGGTATTACATGATGTATTAGTTTGACATAACTGCCATAACAATTGGCTTAAACAACATAAACTTATTTTCTTTCAGTTTTGGAGGTGCCTGCAGATTTGGTTTTTATGGAGGCCTCTTTCCTTGACTTGCAGATGGTCACCTTCTCACTGTGTGCTCACATGGTCATTTCTCTATGTTTCATGTACATGCTTCCTTGTGCACTCTCTCTCTCCCTCTTTCCCCACCATCTCTTGTTAGTAAAGACACCAGTCATATTGGATTAGGGCTTACCCTAACATAACCATTTTTTTAAAAAGATTTTATTTTTATTTATTTGACAGAAAGAGAGATCACAAGCAGGCAGAGAGACAGATGGTGGGGGTTGGGGAAGCAGACTCCCTGCTGAGCAGAGAGCCTCAAGCGGAACTCAATCCCAGGACCTGAACCGAAGGCAGAGGCTTAACCCACTGAGCCACCCAGGTGCCCTCTAACATATCCATTTTAAAGAACTTCTCTCTAAATACAGTCACATTCTGCATATACTTGGGGTTAGGGCTTCAACATATGAATTTGGGGGGTAACACAATTTAGCACATAACAAATGGATAATCCCAAGAAATTACTTGGAAAAGTACATATCCCATAAAAAAGGTACAAAATCCAGTTAGTTTTTATTAGTATTCCTTCCATTATTCATGGGATACAAAATTTTTAATCTATGAAGGGCTGTAGTGGCCCAGAAATCAAAATCTCTTTCTTTAAAGATGAAGAAACTAGAGACCTAGATGAAAAGCTACATATCAGAAATTACATTGAAACTTTTCATTTTCTAATTTACCAGTGGATGCATTTAACTAATTCTGAATCACAGGATAGATGCAAAAATCTGGGATATTTTCTTACTGGATATAGAATAAAGGCACTGAGAAAACAGAATTTTAGAGCTGAAAGGAATATTAGAAAATATCTTGTTTAATCTTCTTATAGAAAAAAATGCAAGGTGTACCAGTTACCCAGCTAACTTAGAGGCAAGATTTGAATTCAGGTTTATTCTTTCATTGAAGAGAGTTAATCTAATGGCTACCAGATTAAAGGTTATTTAATCCTGTTGGTGGACATGGGAAAAGAAGCATCTTTCAAAATACAAAAACAACACAACAACAATAAAAAAAAACCCACTATTGTACAATTTTCAACTGTAATCACAGAATAATTTCACATTATCAAAGAACAACTTTCAGAATTCCATGTTAATCACCATGAGAAAAAAGAAATGCAGGACTTTTTTAAGCTTCTCTCAAGATGTGTTCAGTATTTTCCCTGTCTCATCTCTGTTCTTTTGCTCATGTTAATCCTTTCAGCCTGAGCATGGTAATTGCCAGCTCACAACCCTCCTAGCCTTCAGATTTTAGTTTTAAACCCACCTGCCCAGATTAAGAAAGAAGAGGGTGGGAGTCATTAATAATGTTTGCCAAATATTCCAGATTCTCCATCTTCCTGGTCACTTGTGCTGGAGGGAGCCACCTAACTAGTTCCAGCAAATGAGTTGTTAGCAAAACTGTATGTCAATTCTGAGACATGTGAGATTCTCCTACATTCTGATTCTGTCACAGCATCTGAAACAGTTAAGGTTGAGATCTGTACGAGACCAAGTTGGGCAGATCTCCTACTCTTTCTCCCATCCAAAGACCTATGGTATGCGTGTATCCTGAATGAGAAATAAGTCTTTATATTCCAGACACAGAGGTTTAGGGTCATTTGTTATCACAGCATAACTTGGCCTATCACCAGTAAAAGTCATTTTTTCTGTACTACCCAAATATTGTTCAGTATGTTTCTTCATGTGATTTTGTTAAGAGAGAATAAGAATAGTTGACAATAGGACTTGGTAAACCTGATTTTAAGTAGTACAGTTGTTAATATTGGCATCTGTTCATTCTTAATAATTACAACAATTCCTTCATCTGTAAGAGGTTTTTTCTGTTATTAATGCTTCTTTTTGATTCAAAAGTAAAATATGTTTATTGAAGAAAATATAAAAATATGAAAAGCATCAATGGAAATTTAAAATTGCTCCTACTCCCTAAACTGAGAGATAACCACTGCTAATTTAGGATATATATCCTACCCATTTAGACATATTGTAATTAAATTTGCAAAATATGGTGATAAAGAAAAAAATCTTGATGCAGGAAGACAAAAGTAATCCTTAACTTACAAGGGAAAAATCCATAAGGCTAGCTGGAGATTTCTCAACAGAAATTTAGCAAGTCAGAATACAGTGATTCAAAATATGCAACATGCTGAATGGGGAAATCTGTAGCCAGGAATACTTTATCCAGAAAGACTACCAATCTGAATAGAATGAAAGATAAATAATTTTCCAGACAAACAAAAACTAAAGGAGTCTGTGACCACTAAACCAGCCCTGCAAGAAATATTAAAAGGGACTCTTCAAGTGCAAAGGAGAGACCAAAAGTGACAAAGACAAGAAAGGGTAAGACAAAATCTCCAGAAATAACAACAAAACAAATAATAAAATGGCAATAAATACATTCCATCAATAAGTACTTTGAACATAAATGGATCAAATGCACCAATAAAGACATTGGGTGTCAGAACAGTTTAAAAAACAAGTCCTATCTGTATGCTGTCTTTGAGAATCTCATTTTAGACCTAAAGACACCTGCAGATTGAAAGTGAGAGAGTGGAAAAATATTTTTCACACAAATGGATGTCAAAAGAAAGCTGGAGTAGCCTTACTTATATCAAAGTAGACTTTCAAACAAAGACTATAAAATAGAGACAAAGAAGGGCTTTATATAATTATAAAGGGGACAATCCAACAAGATGATATAACAATTATAAATATTTATGCAGTCAACATGAGAGCACCCAAATATATAAAAAATTAATAACAATCATAAAGGAACTAATTGATAATAACACTAATAGTAGGAGACTTTAACACCCCACTTACATCAATGAATGGATCACCTGAACAGAAAATGAAAAAGGGAACCACATTTTCCGAACAGCTTTCTGATCTACTTTTCTTAACAATGTGTTGTCAATATTTCTCCTTATTATTAAATATTCTTCTTCATCATTTTAATGGCTGAATAGTATTTCATCACATGGCTGCATGATGCTTTCTTAATTAACCCCTTATTGTTGAACACTTAATTTCTTTTAATTATTTTCTTAAAAAATAAATATTTTCCTACATCTGTAATAATCTTATCAAGATCAGTTTTTAGAAATTAAACTGCTGTGACAAATAGTATGTAAACCTTATAGCCTTTTGATCTATTTTGGTCAAATTGCATTCCCGCAATGTAAGTACATTTCACAATCCACCCAACAACAAATGAGAGTGTCTATTTCATGCTTTTCAACAGTAGAAATTCACCAACATTGTCTCAAACATGAAAATAGGTTTCAAATTACTTTAATTCAGTATTCAATTTTTTATATATTCAAATCTATTCCTTTTTCCTTTTTTATTTTTCTTTCTTTTTAAAGAAATACCTTTGCTACTCCAACATCAAAAATACATTTACTCATATTGTCTTTTAGATATTTTCTTGTTTCATCTGTTAATATTTCTTTAGGTAAGCCAATCAGTTTGTTTGTTTACTTTAGTGTTTAATGTGAAAGGCAGATTTAACTTAGTGGTTGTAAAATAGCCTCTTTTTTTTTTGCCATCCAATATATAATCATCCACTCTAATATTTAGGTCTGTTTCTTGGGCTTACAACAGCTACATAGTGTATTCATGACAGAGACGTTCACAGTATTTTCTTAACATCTAAAAATGCATATACATGCACACACACACACTTATCACAAGGATTGTCATTGCTTTCCTTTCTCAGATTTGTCTTTCAGTTTTCAAAGTATTTTAAAATATAGTCTTCTTGTTTAATGCCCACATGATGTGAGAAGGCAAAGACTTGAGGTGAGAAGCCTTGTGTTAGAGGCCACCTCAGAGCAGGTGCAGGAAGAACGGTAAGTGGAGGAAGATTAAGACAGGATCTATCGTGCAACCAATACAGGACTGGGGCTCTCAGATGGAGCTTCTTTCCAAATGAGTTTTGATTCTTTCATCTAAAAGATATGTATATCATTCCCTGATATTTGCCTGTGCTTTGGGCAGGGTATTGCCCCTGTCATTCCCTGGACAGAGTGGGAGAAACAGACAAATAAAAAGGCAATTGCCACATATTGTGGTTCACCACTAGGATAGAAGTGAGCACAGGATTCCCTGAGAGCATGCACTTTTACCAATCAAAGAGACTGATTGAAGTAATTGCAAATAGCCCAACCACATTTTGGAAAGCCACAGAGAAAACGTATTGAAAGTGTCTGTTTCTTCCACAGGAGCATCAGGAATTTTCATGCACCAAGACTCACAAAACAGGGCTAGATTCTGGGTGACATCAATAATATACTATAATTACCCACTTTCACCACTAATTTTTATTAAGCATGCACCACTTCAAAATATAAATACTGAATAATTTACTTAAAGCACTTTTTTTATTGGAAATACCATGCATGATTAATTTTGTCCTTGATAGTGAAATGCAAGCTGAATTGTTTCTACCTAATTGGCAGTTCCTTTCAGCAGCTTATTTTCATTAGTAAGCACTTGTCATTGCTTTTCTTGATGCACAGTAAACATTATAATGATTCAGAATGTTTTTAGGCTTGGGATGAGATCTCCTGCCTCTGACTTGAAAAAGAGGCAATTTCATAGACAGTCCCTTAAGGAATATGAACTAGGACCTTGCTATTCACCAATGGTCAGCTGCCCTCAACAGCTTGTTAGAAATACCAAAACTCAGACCCCATACCAGACATACCATATTAGAATCTTCATTTTGACAACAACAAAACAAAATAAAACCCAGTGATTGTTTGAACATTGGTGATATGGGAAAAATTGGGGGCCCCAAATATCTTCTCCTCATTATTCCATCACAGTAGATTTGGGACTTAGCCATTGGATGTACAATATTCAACACAGAAAAGGGTTTAACCAAAAATGGAAGACTTTTAGAGACTCACTCTCAATTTTGCCTGAGCCTGTGCCCATTCTTAGGTGCCGTCTTTGAGAGTCCCCCAGACCACTGCTACCAGGATATCCAGCCAGGGCAGGGGCCAATGCAGGACTAATGTTGGTTTTTAATGGGAAAAATTGAAATATCCAACATCAGATATTTGCTCTTTTTTTTTTATTTTTCCATGTAAGAAAATATTCTTCAGCTATGAAACATTGTTATAGTAGATAATATACATTAAATAACCATCATACTATAGTAAGCCACTTTGTTACAATCACTCTTGCTTCCCCCTCATGTTTGTAAAATTCCAGAATTTCAAGGTTTAAGGAAACCCCCAAAGGTTCTGGATCTCACCTCCACCTCCCACTAACCACTTATCTAGCCTCATCTTGATCTCCTCTGGCCATGAGAAACTCACTACCTGTGGCAATGTGGTCCATTCCATGAAAGTACAAATGGTTAAAGAATCCTCTCTTCTTTTTGATTAAGAAACATGTCTCCCTATACCTCCTTTCTTGTGAATTGAGGTTCTGGTCTTTGGAATCCATGCAATAACTTCCCCTCTTCTTCCACCAACAAGACCTTCAAATAGTTGAAGCCACTCACCATGCTTCCTCTTCTCCAGATTCCAAATAGGTTGCAAGTAGTTAAGAGGAGAACATTAACGACAATTAAAATCAACAAAAATTTCTTACAGTTTGGAATCCTGACACCCAGCTGCTTTCCCCTGAGTTCCCTCAGTTTATATCCAACTGCACCCACAGGTTAGTATTTTCATTCATTTACTCAGCAAATATTTATTGAGGGATTTATTGTTTATTGGAAGCCAGCCACTGTTCTAGGCACTGGGGCTAAAGCAATAAATGTAATAAAATAAAATAAAAAAATACCAGACCTCATAAAGTTTGCACTCTCTGTGAGAACAAACTACCAAATAATAATAACATGAACAACAATAATAATGTTAGACTAGAGAATCACAATAGCTATGGAGGAAACTGAAATTATGAAGAAGATACAGAGAATTTTTATTTATACAGGGTGGCCAGGAAAGCCAATATTGGAGCTGAGATGTGGAGGAAGTGAGAAAGCCAACCTTGCGAATATGGGAAGGATCATTCCCAGGGAGAGGAAACAGTGAATACAGGGGTTCTAAGGAGGAAGTGCATTAGGCATGACCACATAATAGCAAAACAGCTATTTCTTGAACTACCCAAAATGTCACCAGAATTGAGTGACCTCAAGGGTGAGGAGTCAGGAGCTGGTTATACAGAGACCTGTAAAACACTGGAAAGACCTTGGCTTTTTTTTTTTTTTCCTATGGGATATAAAACCATTGGTATGTTATAAGTGAATGAATGAGATAATCTGATGTAGTATTAGATGGACCCCTCTGGCTGCTGTGTAGAGAGAATAACTGGGAAGGAGGGGAAGCCAGTGGGGGAGAGGGGAATAGAGAGTACAGCAGGAAGACAAGAAAAGAGGCTATGGCAAAAGCCCAGCAGAAAGACAGTTGTTCCAATGATAAGGGCAATGTTGAGGCTTTGGGCAGAAGTCATTCATCAAGTAGTCTTTCTGAAGCTGTGGGAGGGGAGGAATGAGCAGCATTTTTGTAAGCGGTTGAAGTTGTTACCATCTTAAAATAGATTATTACAACCAAAAGAACTTTTATCAAAGCATGCCACTATCAAAGAAAAAAAAAAAAAAACCCACAAAACACAAAGGAAGACAGTAAGAGAAAAACTAAGGGTGACAAAAAAGCTTCAGTACTGGGGTGCCTGTGTTGTTCTGTTGGCTAAGCATCTGATTCTTAATTTTGGCTCAGGTCATGATCTCATGGTTGTGAAATCAAGCCCCCTGCTTTAAGCTCTGCACTGGGCATGGAGCCGGCTTGAGATTCTCTCCTTCTGCCCCTCCCCTCACCCTGCACTTGTGTGTGTGCTCTCTCTCTCTTAAAAAAAAGGGGGGTGGGGTGCAATACAGACAGAAAACTTAACAAAATGGTAATAGTGTTTCCATATCAGTAATTGTTTTAGATGTAGATAAACCAAGCTCTCCAATCAAATGAAATAGAGTAGTTGGATGAATTCTTAAAAATCCACTATATGAACTTAGATGTAAAAACTCCCAGCAAAATGTTAGCAAACTAAATTAACAACACATTAAAAGGGTCATACACCATGACCAAGTGGAATTTATCCCTAAGATGCAAGGATGGTTCAATATATGAAAAATCAATCAGTATGATACACCACATTAACAGAATGAAGGATAAAAATCACATGATCATCTCAACAGATCCAGAAGAAGCATTTGACAAAACTCAATGCACTTTCAAGATAAAAACTCTCAACAAATTGGGTATGGAAGCAATGCACTTCAACATAACAAAGCCCATATATGGGAACCTAACAGTTAATATCCATACTCAATAGTAAGAAGGTGAAAGATTTTCCTCTAAAATCAGAAATGAAGCAAGAATGCCCACTCTTATCACTTCTCTTCAACATTGTACTGAACTCATAAACAGAAATAGGACAATAAAAAGAAATACAGGGCATTCTAATCAGAAAGGAAGAAGTAAAATTATCCCTATTCTCAGATGACATATTCTCATATCTCACATCTAAAGATGACACACACACACACACACACAATTTAGATCAGCAAAGTAGATGGATACAAAGACATCACACAGAAATTAGTTGCATTTCCACACATTAACAACAAACAATTTGAAAAGAAAATTAAGAAAGTAACTCCATTTATAATAGCATCAAAAAGAATAAAATAGGAATAAATGTAAACATTGAGGTGAAAAGCTTCTATTCTGAAAACTATAAAACATCACTGGAAGAAATTAAATACACAAATAAATGAAAAGACACCCCAAGTTGATGGAATACAACATTTAATTTTCTTAAACTACCCAAAATGGTCTACAGTTTCAGTGCAAACCCTATCAAAATCCAATGGCATTTTTTGCAGAAATAGGAAAAAAAATCCTAAAATTTATATGGAACCACAAAGACTCTGAATAGCCGAAAAAAATCTTGACAAAGGAAAACTAAGCTGAAGACTCATTCTTCCTGACTTCAAGTTACAGTAGTCAAAATGCTATGGCACTGGCATAAAGACAAATGTACAGGCCAACAAAACAGAATAGAGTCCAGAAATAAATCTCTGTATGTACTCCACAACTGATCTTCAACAAGGGTGCCAAGAATATACAATGAGGAAAAGGAAAGGATATTCTCCTTAACAAAGGATGTTGCCAAAACTGGATATCTATAAGGAAAAGAATGAAACTGGACTCTTATCTTACACCACACACAAAGGTTAATTCAAAATTGATTAAAAATGGAAATGTAATATCTGCAACTATGAAACCCCTAGAAGAAAACATAGGGGTAAAGCTTTATAACATTGGCCTTGGCAATGATAGCTTCAATATAACTCCAAAAGCACAGGCAGCAAAAGCAAATCTGGATACATCAAACCAAAAAGCTACATCAAACCAAAAAGCTTCTAGTCATCAAAAGAAATAATCAACTTCATAAAAAGGCAACCTCTGGAATAGGAGAAAATATTTGCAAATCATATATCTGATTGGCGATTGATCTCCAAAATTTATGAGGAACTTCTCCAGTTCAGTAGCAAAAGAACTAAGAGCTCAATTAAAAAACTGGCAAAGGACTTGAGTAGACATGTCTCTAAAGAAGACATACAAATGGCCAGAAGGCACCTGAAAAGGTGCCCAACGCCACTTATCATCAGGGAAATGTTAATCAAAACCACAATGAGATATCACCTCAATCTGTTAGAATGGCCATTATAAACATACATACATCAAGTGTTGGCGAGGATGTGAAGAAATTGGAACCCTCATGCATTGTTAGTGGAATTGTAAAATGGTGCAGTTCCTATAGAAAACAGTATGGACACTCCTCAAAAAATTAAAAATAGAACTACCATTTAATCCAGAAATCCCACTACTAGGTATTCATCCGAAAGAATTGAAAACAGAGTCTTGAAGAGGTATTTGCGTTTCCACATTCATTGCGGCATTATATACATTAGCCAAGAGATAAAAGCAACTTAAGTGTCCAATGATATACATATGGATAAAGAAAATGTACATACCTACAGTGGAAGATTACTCATCCCTAAAAAGGAAGGAGATTCTGATGCATGTTAAAACGTGAACGAAACTTGAAGATGTTACACTAAGTGAAATAAGCCAGTCACTAAAAGACAAATGCTACAAAATTCCACTTCTATGATGCATCCAAAGCCATCAAACTCACAGAAGCAAAAAGTAGAGTAGTGATTGGTAGGAGCTGGAGGGAGGGGATAATGGGGAATCGGTTCTCAATAGTTAGAGTTTGTCATGCGAAATGAAAACGTTCTAGAGATTGCTAGACAGCAATATGCATGTAGTTAAAAATACTGTACTATATTGTGCACTTAAAATTTTAAGAGGATAGAGCCCATACTATATTTTTTACCACAGTTAATAGTAATAATAAAAAAAACCATGCCAGCAGCAGTCACACACATGTGCATTAAGAACATTTTATAAAACTTGATAAATCATTTTGGACAAAGCTTGTACCTCCCCAATCTAGAGCATCCACCCCTTCATTCCAGCTTTACGATCAACCAGTTATGTGACTATGGGCAGGTTTCTTTCTCTCTCTCTCTCTCTCTCTCTGAGCCTCAGTTTCCTTAATAAAATGATTTAAACAAATTAACTTTGAAATTCATTTTAACTTAAGGTCTTATGACTCTGAGTTTCTCATTTACTCAATGCGGCCTTAATGATAAGAGCCAGGGTGATCAACTAATCGTCCTTAGACAAACCAAATTTTATTTTTTTTTTAAAGATTTTATTTATTTATTTGAAGATAGAGATCACAAGTAGGCAGAGAGGCAGGCAGAGACAGGAAGGGAAGCAGGCTCCCTGCTGAGCAGAGAGCCCGATGTGGGGCTCGATCCCAGGACCCTGAGACCATGACCTGAGCCGAAGGCAGAGGCTTTAACCCACTGAGCCACCCAGGTGCCCCGACAAACCAAATTTTATATTTTCGAGTAGGTCATGAAGGCAAATTCTTTCCCAGTCTATTCTCCAGTGCTGAATTTTGTAAGCCTGGCACTCTATCTATCTGTATGCCTCAAGCAAAACAGTTGACAGAAACCTATGAACCCATCATGCCTTGAGTCATATGATATAATTGCTAATGATCCTAATTCTGGTTCATAGTTTACTTGTCCATAATTACAGCTGCAGTCAAATGCTTTTAGCATTAACATCTGCCTGGAGTTGCAGCTTCCTCCTTATCTTCGGGAAATGGAACTGTGAGCACATTTCAAAGCAAGGTTTGCTGCTTTTTTGCCTGGAACACTTTTTAATTGAGTATCATTTGGAAATTTCTAAATCCCATTTTGGAGCTTCTGGTCACTGCATTACTTATTGAAGCCCGAAAAGCTAGTTATGAGGCATGCCTAAACTGTGCAAATGTCAAAACAAAAATAGCTATCATCTCTGATTCCTTCACAAAATGAAAAGAGGCATTATCTTGACCCTTTTTTAATATGTACTGACAGAAATCAAAGACAGCAAAGCTGTAAGAGAAATACTCATGAGTTTGGGATTGAAATTGCACTTCTAATATAAGAGTTTCCTACCTAGTTGGCAGGGTTTAAAATCATTGGGTTTTTCAGAAACCTATAGACTATGTAAATGTGCAATTTTGGTGTATCCACCCAAATGCCTGACTAGCAACCTTAGTAATCCCTACCATTGCCCTCTCCTCCCCACCCACATCTAATGAGTCAACAAACCCTACCCATTTTACCTCTCTAATGACTTTGCAATCTACTCCTGCAACTCTCTCCCCCATTACTGCTGAAAAAGCAATTAAGGATCTCATTACCTCTTAACTGGGTAAGTGGTTGGTCTGACCCCAGGCCCTTTCCACCTCCAATCTCTCCTACACACAGAAGCAAGAGGCGGTTTTACTGAAGCACAAATTGAAGTCTGCTCTACCACTGAAAAATATATGATGGCTCCTTATAGCACAAACTAATCTAAAGCCCTAGCTTGGTACTTCTTCCCTGTCCGGTAAGTCCAGTAACACCTCTCAAACTTCCCCCTCAAGCCTTGTGGTCTTCTAGAACCCACCCACAAGGCCTATTATTTGTCACCTCTGCATTCCCCAATGCTCTGTGCACTTGCAAACATTTCCTTTGTTAGTTCTTTTCTCTTCCAGGAACTCCTAACTTTATATATTGGCATCCTACTCATCTTTTAATATGAAGCTCAACCACCACCCATGAAACCTTTCCCAAGCCTTTTAGAACAGTTCAATTCTATTTCCAACATGCTTCCCTAGAACATCGATTTGTTCATTCACTCACTTTTTTTTCCTCAGCAACTCTAAGAAGCAACTAAGTTCTGGGGTTGTGGCCATGAATAACAAACATGGTTCCTCTGACATCTACCTTCTTGAGAACTATTTCTAACCCATGCGTAGCCCTCCATTGTCTTTTTTTTTTTTTTTTTAAGATTTTATTTATTTATTTGATATAGAAACTGCAAGAGAAAAAGAATATGAGCTGGGGTTGGGGGGAGGAGCATTGTAGAGGTAGAAGGAGACTCCCTGCTTAGCAGGGAGCCTGATATGGAACTCCAACCCAGACTCTGAGACCATGACCTGAGCCCAAATCAGATACTTAACTGACTGGGGCACACTGGCATCCCCCGTCCATTGTCTTTTAAGCCATATTTTAATCAGCATTCTCTTTCACTGGACCACAAAGCCCTTGAGGAAGGGGATTATGTTTCATTCAGTGGCCAGCAGAATGAGGATCTCCTGGGTAATGTCTACTAATTTTATTTAAACTGAATTGTCTTTCCAGTTGATAATATATGTATTTGTACAACTATGTATTTGTACTCAAACCATGTCATTTCCAACCCCTTTCACTTTAATAGCCCATTAATCTTAAAACAGGCACCCCACAAACACCTCAAAAGCCTTACTGGGGATAATGTATAGAAAGCATTGATCACAGTGACCAGAATCCAGAAGTGTTTAATGAAAACAAGCTCTTTAGCTTAATTTGAGTAGTCCTTTACTTTTCAAATTTTTTTTAAGATTTTATTTATTTATTTGACACAGAGATCACAAGTAGGCAGAGAGGCAGGCAGAGAGAGGAGGAAGCAGGCTCCCTGATGAGCAGAGAGCCTGATGCGGAGCTCGATCCAAGGACCCTGAGATCATGACCTGAGCCGAAGGCAGAGGTTTTAACCCAGTGAGCCACCTAGGTGCCCCTACTTTTCAGATTTAAAACAAGCTAGTCTTTGTTTTGGTTTGATGGACTGTTCCAGTAAGAATGCCCAACAAAGGGGCACCTGGGTGGCTCAGTGGGTTAAGGCCTCTGCCTTCGGCTCAGGTCATGATCCCAGGGGCCTATCGAGCCCCACATCGGGCTCTCTGCTCGGCAGGGAGCCTGCTTCCTCCTCTCTCTGCCTGCCTCTCTGCCTACTTGTGATCTCTGTCTGTCAAATAAACAAAAAATAAATAAATAAATAAAAATAAAAAAAGAATGTCCAACAAAGAGCTTCTTTCCTATTCATCTCATCAAATGGTTGCCACTCAATCGGTAATATGGGGGGGGGGGAGGCTTGAAAACAAAAGTGGAAAAGGATGAACTTCTAAATTCTTGATCCCCACATGAAACTTGTCAAACAGGGCTGGATGACTGGGGACCTGGGTTCCTGCACCAGCTCTGACAAGAAGAGCTTCTGAAAAATCAGTTCATTTCTGTTGCTCAGTTATCTTATCTGTAGAGGATGGGGATATTAATGCCACTTTTACCTCCCTGGAAGAGTTTGTGGATAAAAATGAAATACCTGTGAAATTACCCTGAAAAAAAGGCAAAAGCTTATCACATGTGAGGTGGCATTGGTAATAATAAACACTTATGAGACACTCTTATGACAGGCCCATCTCTCAGGGATGTCCCCAAGCCTATGTGAGGCTGCTTGGCAAATTGATACACATATGGTCAGGGATTTAGTGGGAAGAAATAGTAAATCCTCCCTGATTCCTCTTGGGGCAGATAAGGAACAAGTACAGCCAACCCTCAGTGACCTGTGATAACAAGGCCAGGGATAATGTAGATAAACGAATTTCACAGATTATCCAAAAATATAACTTTCACCATTTACCATCTCTAAACTTTTGCAGAAATTCCTTAAATGGAGCCAGATTACTTTAACCTGACTCATAACCTGCGTGAGTTTCACAGCCAGTTCCTACCTCGATCCACGCCCAGATACAGCCACAAAGAAACAAAGAACAACCAGAGGAAATGTTGGAACAGCTGCCATAAAAATTACTGATCTATCCGAGAGAACGCTCAGCATATTTTGTACCCAAAGACCTATGGAATGCCAGCCCTGGCTACATTTTCCTGCAGCAAGGGAGAAGGAACTAGGGCCTGCAAAACCAGAAAATTCCATGAGTGACCTCAAACCGTGGTTATTTCCCCAAGTGACCTAAAGGAGCTTGTCCCTTCAAACTGCTGCCCGCGCCTCACTGAAATCCGTCCTTGGGTTATTCCAGTCTAGAACTATTCCACAGACGTTTCCAAAGCTGGGATGCGAAATGGCTTCAAATACCTAAATCTGTTATTTGAATTATTCAACAATTCTTTCCCTGACAACCCCTATGAGGGAGCTGCCTTCCTGTCACTTCTCATTATAATAGCTTTGCTTTCTCTCCTTTGTGTCACTTTTCCTGAAGTATTGGCAAGGAAGTTCAAACACATTGTGCAAAACACCTTGGGAAGGGTCGCCTGCAAAACAGCAGCTCTCTAGGCTACACGAGGCTTACTCTTTGCCAGAACACAATCTGGGCAGGTTAAAAGCAAAAAATCACTGATACCCTCTTGAAGGGATTAGAACGACAATGACTGGAAATAGACTCCCAATATTCCTACTTCGAGGGGCAAGCGTCCATCCATTCGCTGATGCGACAAATGTTTGTTGAGTTTTTCCTCCATCCCAGAGAGTCAAACTGGAGCACTTGGAAGCCTCTGCCTGGGTCTAGATTACTACCAACAACCACACCATGGGATTCCCCTGCAACTCTGCCCATTTTCCATCTGTGCCAGTGAAATAAGGAACTGACATCTTGGGCAGCCACAGGGCAGGGTAAAAAGTTATTCCAATTTGCCTAGGACTTAGGGGATTCTGAGGCACAAGACTTTCAGCTTCAAAACTGGAAAGTCCTGGGCAAAGAAGAACGGAGTTGGTCACTCTAGCACAAGACCTGGAACCACAACTAAGTTGGAGTTTCAGATCTTCCATTAAATGGCTAGATTTGACCTTTAGCAACCTTCTGTGTAAGCTTTGATAACTTTTCAAAAATCTCTGGTCTCGGTTTACACATTTGTAAAGATGCAAAATGAGACCATCTCAATGAATGAAGAAGATGTGGCATAGATATACAATAGAATACTACTCAGCCATGAAAAAAAAAATCCTGTCATTTGCAATGACATGGATGGAACTAGAGGGTATTATGCTAGCTGAAATCAGTCAGAGAAAGATAATTATCGTATGATTTCATTCATATGTGGAATTTAAGAAACACAACAGAGTAGCATAGAGGAAGGGAGGGAAAAATAAAACAAGACAAAATCAGAGAGGGAGACAAACCCTACGAGACTCTTAAATGTAGGAAACAAACTGAGGGTTGCTGGAAGGGAGTGGGTGGGGATACGGGGCAATGGGGTGATGGACATTAAGGAGGGCACATGACATAATGAGCACTGGGTGTTATATACAACTGATGAACCACTGAACTCTACCTCTGAAACTAATAAACACTTAACTAAAAAAATATATATTTTTTTAAATTTTCTATTTCATTTTGTGAACAAAAAATAAGATCTTATTCTGAATTAACTGAGTGACCATCATATAATTAAGCACTAATAAGTTTCCATTACTGCTTTAGAATTTGGATTTGCAACCACCTAATATTATCCAAGACTATATGTTAATTAATAGAATTTAAATAATATAAATTTTTTAAAAATTAGATCATCTCTAAGGATTATCTTTCAGTTTGAATATTCTGAGTGGATTTAACATTTTTTAGAATTAAAATGGTCTGAAGGTATAGGGAACTTCTTGCAAATCTCTGTCCACAAATACAAACTCCAAGTTGAAATCCTGACACAGTCCCAACAATTAAAATCATTTAATCTAAACTTGAGCTGCTCCTTTCAAGTAAGCACCAGCATTCTCCACCTAGGTGCCTGGTACAGAAAATGTTCTACTCAGAAGCAGTGATAGAAAACCAATGCTAGAGTCTCTATTGGAGTGATAGTTGAAAATTATATTTAGCTGGGTTAATTTAGCAATTAGATAGTGATGACCTCCACGTATTTCAGGCGAAATAGAGCTTTGTTGCCATTAGGCACCTTTATATTATGGGTAAAATTGTGGAAGGAGTTAAGGATCATATGCAATATGAACAGTCACTTCTTTATAAGAACTATAAATTTAAAAATAATAATAATAACAAGGGGCAGGTGGGAGGGAACCTGATTCCAATTCTAAGACTAGTTTGGAGAAGTAGTTTCCTCTTCTTGGACTTCAGTAGCCTCATCTGTACAATGGGCAGACAACAAACTTCCCAAAGCTCTGTGAGGATAAACCTGCCCGCTCTTATTAACGTTAACATACACACAATTCTTATATTTATTAATTCTTTTATTTTATATATGTGGATTTATATATGGATGGATTTTATTTTATAAATCCATCCTTATATTTCATATACATAGAACATATACTATACATGCTATATATAAATATATCTGTATTATATATAGTACATATAAAATCTCTGAAAACATGATATGTATACATATATATACATACATTTGTAGAATACCTACTCTGTGCCTGTCACATTCTTGGATCTAAGAAGCATTTCAAAGTGTCAAAACTGCCATGCAAATCTAGAAGGAGATGTTGTGAAGAAGTCAGTTCCAGAACCGCTAGATTTACCTCCTTCAAGTCCTATCTGATGAGGTTTTTTCCACTAACCCAGGACAGTCACCCAGGTTTAAATAGCAAGTGAGTAGTCATTGAGATCCCCCCATGTGTCTGAACAGCATTTACTCTTAAATTGTCATGGACAAAAAGCAACAAAGACCCTCCCACAATCCACAGGATCCCATGCTTAGACAGGCCTCAAGAGTCCCCTTCTCTGATGATAACTTCTCTAACCCAGACAAATGCTCACTCTCTGTGCCTCCTTGAGCATGGTCAGTCGCTAAGAGTTCATAGGCTTAGAAGACAGTCCTTTGTGCTTTTATTTAATGCATCTTCACAGATTCAGCACAGTATTGTTCCACCTGACTACACCATTTGGGATTGCTGAAGTTAATATGAGCTAAGCTCTGAGCCCACTACACATTGCTAGGCACTCAGTACATGACAGTGTCCTTCCCTCCTTACTCGTTCTCCTTCCTATATAATTGCTAGCTCCAGCGAAGCCATGATTAGCATTCTTTACAAAACAGTTTTCCTGATGTCCCTGAAGACCTGCTATGGGCTGACAGCCAGGATGTTCCTTGGGGATTACCAGTAAAAATTCAAAAAGACAAGAGAGTAAAGCTGCAGTTTGGCATTGGGACCTGAATTGCATTTGCAACCAAAAGAGCCTCTCTTGCCTTTAGCTTGGCAATTGCTCAAGAACTGTTGAGACACCAAGTCGACGACCAAAGTCTGTGGCTCTCCCTGTCCTTATACTAGTGGTATTGCAAGGCTGTCCTGAGTTTAATTTAACTTTCTTGCCAATACACGGGAACAGGTTGTTAGAAAACAATTATCTCTGGCCATCCCTCAAAACTGCACTGTTTTTCAACCCCATTAGTGTTGAGATAGCGGTATACAATTGCAGGATGATTTATCTCTCAATACTGATCTGTTGCTACATTACTGGACGTTTCCTCCACAGCTGATTCCATCAGTCATGCAATCATCTGAGCGGCTTTGCAGCCCATGCTCATCTGACAGAGCCACACTTGCTATTTATCTTACGTGCTGTCTCTCGCTCTTGTCAGTTTTAATTCTGTTCCATTTTCATTCTCTTCTCCTGTCCCCTGAGGGCTCCGTCTGGGATATTATTATTCAGTATTTACAGGGATGTCACTTGAAAAATGTCACCACCGCAAATGACAAAAATTCGGCGGTTTGCACAGAATCGTCCGTGCCCAGCCACCATCTTGAATTTTTATACCGTGATGTAAATTCCACAACTATCCATGAATCTTTAAAACTCTGGACCTGGTTCAAAGGAAGCCTTAGGACAGGTTTTTACTAAAATCCTTCAAGTATAATTGTTAAGTTTCCATTTGGGAGGAGGATTTATTCAATTCTTTATTTTTAGAAAAAAAAAATACAGTTTAGAAATGTTCCCACCATTACTGACACTGTCACACAGGTCCAGCCACAAGATTTATGCTTAAACCTCAAAGATGTGTAATTATGAATCATCTGCATCTTATGAATCATCTGCATCTTATTGTCAAATAGGTTTCTCTTTTAATGATGAAGTTAAATGCTTATTTTAGCTAACACATATGTAGTGCTTCTGATGTTCCAAGAGCTGCTTAGAAGCATTTGTACACACATATGTTAATCTTCAAATCAAGCCTATGTCCCCCATGACTGTCAAAGAGGATATTTGGACAAACTATCTAAATAGTACAGGAGGGGTGCCTGGGTGGCTCAGTGGGTTAAAGCCTCTACATTCGGCTCGGGTCACGATCCTAGCATCTTGGGATTGAGCCCCGCATCAGGCCCTCTGCTTGGCAGGGAGCCTACTTCCTCCTCTCTCTCTGCCTGCTTCTCTGCCTACTTGTGATCTCTGTCTGTCAAATAAATAGATAAAATATTTTTTAAATAAATAAATAAATAGTACAGGAGATCAAATTTATTCAACACATAGTATAGGCTCAGCTTTTTCACATTTTCTTTCAAGCATGAACCACAGTTCTGGGAGATAAATATAATGATCGACATGTTCATGGATGAGAAAGATGAAGGGTCAAAAGTTAGCACACTCAGTGAGGTCACTACACCAGGCTTTTAACTTGTATCTGTCTGATTCCAAATGTCCCACTTCTCAATGTCCCACAATATCAATCTCCAGCTTTGCCCTTCTAAGAGATCTGCTGATATTCTAGGTTACTATCTAAAATTCTTCTTTTAAGTTGGTACTTAATCTTTGACCTGGTGTTATCTTTTATCAGTCAAAGGTCAGCCATCTGTTTATATCAGCCTTGGTGGTGATTCCCTTTGTCCAGATTCATCATGCAGGATGCAGCTGAGATGGAGAGGGTATTTGCCTTTTCCCCAAACTGGAGTATAATGATCCAGAATTCTGGTGTGGTCACTGGGGCTTGCATTGGTGCCAGGCCACATAAACTAATCCAGCTCAAGAAAAAATCATCCTCCTCATGATCCAGCTAGACTCACTGGTATTCCACATCTGGCTCTGAGGCTCAAGGCCCAGCTAGGGAAAAAATTCACTTAACTTGCTTGTTCCAGTTCAAGTATTTCCTCTAAAGGATGTGTAATGCACTAGTGACTGGTCTATGGGAGATAAAAGGTTTCTTTGTCCTCTGACCAATCTGAGCCTACCACTGACAACCTAGAGGAAATTCAAATGGGCCAGCAGTGCCATGAATTTGGAGCAGATCATGAGGGTGATCCAGACAGTTCTCAACATGAGGGAGGCCCAGGAAAGAGGATCGGGGGTGAGGGCAGACTGTAGTCCAGTCTAATCATAAGGTGAATATCAGCAGGAGGCAAGTGTGGGAGCATTTGCAGGTAACCCAGATATACTGTGCAGAAGCAGGAGCCCAGTGTCCCACATGACTCAAGGGAGATGGAGCCTTAATTTCTGAGAACTCAGTCTTCTGGACAAACTCTCAAGACATAGTGCTGCTGGGGCTCCTGAGTGATTTTAGTCTGTTAAGCAACTACCTTCTCGGATCATGATCCCAGGGTCCTGGGATAGAGCCCCAAGTTGGGCTTCCTGCTCAGTGGGAGTCTGCTTCTCCTTCTCCCTCTGCCTGCCACTCCCCCTACTTGTGCACTCTCCCTCTCTCACTCAAATAAATAAAATCTTAAAAAAAAAAAAAAGAAGAAGAAGAAGAAGATACAGTGCTACTAATAATAAAGGTTTACTCTGGGGCAGGCACTTTGGTTTCATAGCTCATTCACTGTCTTAACCTCAACAATCACATGTGGCAAGCGCCATTCCTATCACCACCATATGCATAAACACTTCCAGTGTGTCGTAGCCCACAGCCCAATGAACTGGACTTTCCAAACCTTCTCACACTGGGGACCCACTCGCCCCGCCAGAACCACCTCTTGGTGTTGAGGTCAGGACCAAACCGCAGGCACTCATGGACTGTGATCTGAAATAGAAAGTACTAGTCCAAGATTTTGTTTTAGCATATGAAAGTTTTACAGCCCCACTAAGAGACAGTATGTTGGTCAGCATTCGGTCAGGAAAACAGAAGTTATTTGGTGAATGTTCCAAGAGTCAATAACTCCAATGCAGGGAATTACAGGCTTATGCAGTCATTTGAAAAGGCTGGGCAGTGGAGTTCAGGAAAGCCACCAAGATCTGCTGCATCTAGGCAAGAAAGCTCAACACCCAGCTTAGACTACAGCACATCTAGGGGGGCCCCAGGAAGCTTTCGCTATCTGTGTCGGCCAGCGCTCTGAGATAGGTGATTCTCAACAGGCTCACCCGGTAGCCACTGGGAAACTTACATCCTCCTGCCCACACTTCTGCTTGTACTGCCTCCTTTGGAACATAACAGCCATTCGTGATCTGCCAGGAGAATTTCACACCGGTACTTCTCCTTGGCATACCCAAAGCCATACATGAAAAGGTATTTTAGGAATGGTAATTCCCAGCTTGTTGACCGGGCACGGGAGACTTAGAAGGCAGTACAGACACATCAAGCTGACCATAGATCATCTGGTGGACTTAGGTATAATTACCATCTCCCTTTTGCAATTGAGAAAACTGGAGCACAAAGAGGTTAATTGATTGACCTTAAATCACATAACCAGTAAGTGATAAAAGCAGGATTCAAATTCAGAGCCTGACTCCACAATCAATATTCTCAGCATTGCGTAGTAAAGCTTGGCACAGATTACACTCGCGAAGTGGTTGCTATTATCATTCTTGTTCTGCTGTTGCTGCTACAATTACTATTATTAAATTACTTGTATTACTATACCAGTTTTTCTCATAAATACCATAACTGACATTGCCTTGCTATTACCTAAAGAATGTCGAATACCACCCCCCCACACAGATAGCCTGTTTCACAGTTGTCACTTTCCAAAGCACCTAGGTAGATTTCCTTCCCCAGTAAGTATGCCTTTATGATTTAGTCCGAGGGTTCTTAATTTCCAGCTTAAAAATCAGAAAAAAAAAAAGCAAAACAAAAAACAACGTTCTGAGTAGCCACACACGTGTGTATGAATACAAGCGCACAGCATGCTGTGTGTGCACACACATACACACTTGTGAACAACAGCAATGTAACTACTTCATTTCATGCAATTGATGATGCTGAGTTCTGAAAGCTTCATCCAAGCAATCCCAGCTGACCAATTATTGCAGGCAACCTGCTCCCACACACTTGCCACACAGAAAACATGTCAAATGCGCTTGGAAACAACCCTAGGCTGCAGCACACTGAGAACAGGAGGCTGAACGTTGGACTCATCGGCTTTGGGCTGTCTGGCATAGCCTGGGACGCATGTGTGGGCTCTGATTCCGTTTCCAGATACTGCAGGGAAGCTTCTGTAATTGGAAAGTGCTGCCCAAGCAGAAACCCTGCCTTGTTTAATAAACAGTGCCCTCTGAAGAAGTTTAAAATTTACCGGAGGAGAAACACAGACTCCTGTTACCATCAGTGTTCTAGAACTAGCTGAAATGATTCGAGGTTTCAGAGGACGTTCTTCCTCTTACAGCTCATTTAACTATGCAATTAGGCAGTTAAATAGATGCAAAATATTTAAAATTAAACATGCTTTTCATCAATTCAGTGGTCAAAACTTTTTAGAGTAAATGATGAATTTCCTCTGTCTTTATCGCTCTTTCTTCATTTCTACCCATCTCCAATCATGCTTAGGGGGAAAATGGGGGGGGAGGGGAGGAAAGGAGGAAACAAGGTGTTTATCTTAACTCAGCAATTTCATGATTTCTATCAGATGGTAGGAGCAAAAATAATAAGTTGGAAGATTTCAAATGAAAGGCTATAGAGCAGAGCAAGGGCACGATCACGTGCCTAATAATGTATTTTGTAAATGTAGGGAGAAAATTATGCATGAATACCAAATTTCCATGATAGGAAGGTGAACAGCCTGTTTAACGACCGCAAATTCAATGCTGGAAATCACATCACTCTGAACAGGTACACAGTATTATATTCCGATTGAGAAAGGAATGCTATGTGAATGCGCTTGGCAAAAAGGTAGCAGAGGAATATTGCATCTTTAATAGGATTTTTGATTCAAATGTGCTGAGCCAAACCATTTAAAATTGCATTTGAATAGTAAACAGATAACATCATCATTTTAAAAAACCTGCACACTTGTGCCAGATCAACAGAGACCCTGCAAAATAAAGACAGGGGAGAAGGAGGTATCAGCTCTGAATAGAAAATAAAATTAGATATGAATTCTCAGCCATGAGGCCTTCTTCAGACCTCAAAAAGGTAAAGCAAGGTTAACTCAATCCTTTGTCAGCACAACTCCAAGAAGATTTCAGAGCCGGCAGGTCCCTCCTCAGCAAAGTATCTTTTTCAAACACAGATTTAATTTGGGTTGGAGATTTATCTTGCTTCTTCTACCAAATTGCTTTAGTTTTATTTATCGATTTGCCTTGTTGGTGCTTAGGACGTGACATCAGGGAACAGTGAAAGAAAACATGCAGTCAGTAAGTGACCACACAGAATTAAAATGCCAAAAATTCAAAAGCAGAAGACATCTGAGGAAGCTCAAGAAATCTTATCAGCCACCCTTCACCACCACCCCGACCCACACCCCTGCTCCCAAAGCCTCAGTTTCTGGAATCCTCCCAAATGAATCCCTCTGTTCATTCAAGTTTCTGCATAACTGAAAGCTAACCCTTTATGTGTGCTGACTTTCCCATAGCATAAGTTTTCCCCAAATCTTGTTTTAAAACAGTAGCTTGCAGTGCTCTGGGTTTTTGTCTACTTTAGTTAGCATTCTTCAGGAGAAATGCATATGGAAGAGGAAGAATTTCATGTTAAGAAAAAACAGGGATGTCTGTAAGCCGAAACATTCCTCAAATATTTTAACAGAATTCTGATCTTTTCATTAGGCGATGTTGTTTTTCTCTTGTCTGTGTAGAGTATCTCCCCAGCCTGCCATCTAGGCTTCCGTGTTAGCTCTTGTCTTTGAGGAAAACATCATTGTTAAGGGGTTGGAAATTTACACCTAGAAAGGCTGACTCGGAAGTTTCTGGCATATTCCAGGCCAAAGCTCTGCGAAAACTATGGCTTGCTACAAAGCAGACGAAGGCATGATCAGAATGGACACAGCAGAAACACTAGGTCATGTTCTGCTTACCTAATGACCTGAAAGATTTTTTTTTTGTTTTGTTCTGGAGCAATAGCTTGTAAATTTTTACTTATAAATTATTAAATAGTAATGATTAAAATGCCAAAAATATAAAAGGGTATTCAGAAGAACTTTCTCTCTTAGCATTGTTTTCAACTGCCCTATCCTTGTGCCTTTGAACAAATGACTGTTAGCATTATCCCTCATCTTCGCAGAGTTTTTAATATGTGTCCAAGTCTCACTCCTTGGTCCCTCAGTATCTTCTAAGTTTTGACATTTTTGACTTCTCGGTTCCCAGTTTGCTTGAAGGGTCAGACTTTTCAGGATTTATACTAATCATCTTGCAAAAAAAAAAGAAAGATTCTATTTTTCTTTCTAGCTCAGGAATCACTAACAGGAAGATGGTAAAAATATTTTCAGGTACAAAGTCAGTTGCCTAGAGTAAGTCTGGTCATTGTTTTGGAATAAGAAACTTCTGTTTTTGCCTCAAGAAAAATGCAGGATTCAGAAGTGATTTCTCACTAATGACAATAAAAGGAGAATAAAATTAGTCTTGTCTACCCATATATTAATAAGTTATCTTAGGATTAAAGGTGGATTTCATTATCTCAGAAAACTCACAGAAAATGATATTTGGTCCTATTTTATGGTATCTAGGGTGGACATCTGTGGGATTTATTTGCCCAGCAATCATATTCCCTATTTTTAACAACTGTATTCTATTGTCATCTGAAGAACAACCCCTATTCAAAAGCTGTGAATTTCAGATTGTGCTGACACAAGTCCCAAGCCACAGAAATGGATATATGACCCTTACCATGCTGGTCAGAGTCAGATATCCCCTGGTTACAGTGATTTTTCTCTGAGCTCATCACATGACCCAGTCTAGCCAATGACAACCTGTCCTGGCCTTTTCCCAGGCTTTCTTGGGAAAGAGAAACTCTCTATGCCCAGGAGTTGCTGAACCAGCAGGTTTGTCAAGCTAGAGCTGCTGGAGGCCATTTTTCTCCCACCATTGGAAGATGTGGCCAAGAATGAAGCCATCACAAAGGAAAGCAGAACTGAAAAATAGAGGAAGACAGAACTTAATGTCCAAGCCTGGATCCAAATCTCTCCTTTTCAAAAATGTGAACAATTCCCCTTTTTACTCCAGTCATTTGAATTCATTTTCTGCCCCCAGCAACCAAATGAGTCTTTATAGTATTTCATTGCAGTAACAGTTGACCTCTACTTACTCTGTTAATATTTTTTTTAATTTTATTTATTTATGTGACACAGAGAGAGAGAGCATGAGCACAAGCAGTGGGAGAGGCAAAGGGAGAGAGAGAATCAGGCTCCCCACCGAGCAGGGAGCCCAATTCAGGGCCCAATCCCAGGACCCTGAGATCATGACATGAGCCAAAGGCAGACACTTAACAGCTTAGCCACCCAGGCACCTGAACTTATTCTGTTTAAAGCTGAGCTCATACCACCTGTATTTCTTAAGATGTGTACACATGGAGGAAAAAAAAAAAAAAAACTTTCCCAAATAGTATGCCTACAGATACTAAGAATCAAAATATGCTAGTATCAGGTACTTTAGAAAGCTTGTGAATTTCCAGTTGGATTTATCTTTCAAGTCCAAAATGAATCTAAATTCCTACTGTTAACATTTCTTTTTGTGCTAATAAATATACAAGCGTCATTTGTGAGGAAAAGCATATCACAAACAAATCACATCAAATTGCTAACTGCATTAATGATAAGCAAATTAGTAGCTCTCTCCTACATTTCCTGATATTTCTATTTTGAAGGCTGGTTATTGTAAACCACTCACTACTAACTTTTACTCAATGCCAAACCGTTATTCTGAGGAAGCAGAAGAAGAATCTCATGATTAAATTTATCGACTGTGCTCAGCTCACAATGCCTAGTGTTTCCGTGGTGTCAATAACCTAGCACAGGGCCTGGTGTAAAACTAAGTTTCAGTAACTATTTGAAGAGCATAAACAGCTACCAGTTAAATGAAGAAATTATTAGAGCAAGAACAGAACACATTCTCAATTATCTTCTATCAGAAATCAAAAGCACCCACCTTGCTTTCACCTAAGGAAATCATTGAAGGAAATGACCACTCTATGTTTCAGTCTAGAAGCCCATAGCCATCCCGCACAGGGCATTCTCCAGCACATGGTTTGATTTCAGATCCCTTAAACGTCTCAGAGATTACTTATATTTATCCCAAATATATCAGGGACTGCAAACTTAAATGCCCACATGAGCCAGGCACATAAAAGAGGAAAATAGAGGAGGTGAAGCATTTATATTCCAAATTTGTCATATATATTTTATCTTTAGACCCACAAAACACAATTAGTGTCAGTGTTAGGGAACCAGAGAGTTTAGAGCCGCATGCATTCTCCTGGGGGCGATGCCATTCCCGAGGGGCAAAAATTGGTTCTTGAGGGTGCGAAATCCTTAGATACTTACACTGGTTTGTGGTCCTCCAAAGGGCCACAGCATGTAAACAGATATGCAATATATCCATGCTATTAAAATTTTATGGAGATGGAAAGACCATTAGGAAGGAAGTAAATGTCTTCAAATTTTCCTTAGGAGAGCAAAACTGATAAAAATGTTAAGAAACATCAGGAAACTGAAGAACTTAGATATCTCAAAGGGCAATCATTTCTTAGATCCAACAGATTTGTGGCTGTATGAAAATATGGTATAGCCATATTTTTCAGAAAACATCATCTAGGTATTTAAACAAAGTTTCCCAAATTTTAAATGTTGGTTTGTTTTAAAAGAAAATCAGCAAGAGTCCTTTGCAAGCTAAATAAACTCTATCTCCAAGGCCATGTGGCCTGCCAGCTGTCAATGTACAGTCAAGACCCTCAGGGGAAATTTGAACCAAGTGTTATATCCTTAGAGCATTTGGTGGTTACCAATCAGTTAAGTTAGACAAAAAGAGAGAGCATTACTCACCTCGCACCCTTTTAGGGAAAGCATTCATAGTTTCCTCGAAAAGCAAAACCATTTGCCCATTGGCAAATCTGAGAAACATTTTTCTGGTTCCTCAGTATTAATCAAGGTGTTAATAATCTTTGAAAAGGGGCCTTAGTCATTCCAAAATTATTTAAAAATGAACAGAACAGTTATCCCACGGGAAATGTGTTAGGACACATTCAGGCTTTGAAAAGTTCTGCTTTTTAAACCAGCAAACCCAGCTCCCACCTAAGTAGAGATTTGTTTATTCTGCTTATCTCAAACCATAGTGAATATGGTCCCTGACTCTAAATGGTCCGATTTCTGCATACCGTATCTTAATTCTGCCTTAGAAAGATAACTGCAAAAAGTTTGAGACTGTGTTTACTGAACTTGTTATACTCACACAAAAGAATGCTAAATATTTGATGATAATCATCCCTTTCTTTGAATTAATATGAGTGCCAATCTAAACAGCACATGTTGAACAAAAATTTTATTTTAATAGCATTTCCCATGTTGCCTTCCCTTCACATAAATTCTAAGAATAAAATTAAAGTCAGCTCTAAAAAAGAATGCCTTCCCTCCTCTAAATGACACGAAGACATTAGTTTCGCCTTAATCACTTTTCATTTGAGCAGCTTAGGAAGGCTCAGCATGAATTTTTTATGTGTCAGATATCCTCCTCCACCTACTCAATCCCTTCCCGCTGTTTTCTGCATTTCTCCCCCATCATCCTTAGAATTTGGATAATCTACTTCCTCCACAGTATTTGGTGTTTTATAAAGTACTTTCACCCTCAGTTAGCTGCGACAATGCTGAACACACAGGAGTACTGGTAAATTCAACAATTCAACAGGCAAAATGGAAAAGAAAGTGTCAAAGTCATAAGGGATTTGGGGGACACCCATTAGATATTTCCCTCCTAGGTTCTGCGAAGCCCTGAACAGCCTGGGAAGCCTTCTCATTCCCAAGTGTGAGGGTGAGGACTTTGTTATTTCCTATCTGTGCTCACCTAGAGGAGTGAAGTTCGGGAATTAAAATTTAATGAAGAATCAAGTTTAAAATTCTGCACCAGTGCACAATGCTTATAAATACACCACACTGATACTACCCGGGTGTTATAAATAATACATGTAATGTTGATTAAAATTTTGATGTAAATTTCTAAAAACTTTATTAAAGTTGTAAAATAACTGACATGGGTTGTTTACAGTTAGGTGACAACTTAATTAATCAACTGCTGTCTCCACTGCAATAAAGACTAGAAGTGCATATTCTCCACTTATTTTTATTCCTGAAGAATGATCCAGAAAACACAAAATTATCTCTTTTCAAAACACCAAATTATCTTTTCTCAAAACAGTCTGAGTATTAATTGTGAAGCATGACAGCACATAGTCTTTGCCTAGACTAATAATTAATCTGGAAATTACAAATCTCTGACATTCAATTGTGAAGAACAAAAGTGATAACCAGGAAACATTTACTCACATTCAGTCCAGAAATGTTACTTTTTGTTTTACAGAGAGAAAATTTTTAATTTTCAGGCCACTAAACAACTTAATTCTGTGTTAGAGATAAAAACTAAAGACACAAAGCATCATCACATCAAAGAAAGAAATAAAAAATATGTATATATGAATTCACCCTGCTTGTTTCAGAATTCTTGCTTAATGAGACTTTCCCCTTTTTGAGTGAGAAACCCAGAACACTTTTGAAAATAAATAAGATGATGACAAAACTAGTGTTTCAGATTGTCTTATGGTACTTTATTATTTCCCTTTTCCAAGAGTCTCATTATACATGAAATGGATACTGTAAGGATTACAGAATATCAGTTCTGAAGAGAATGTGTTTATAATTATTGCTGCAGGTTCCATTCATTCATTCATTAACTCATTCACTCGACAAACTTAGCACCTGTGAGACACTATAGTAGCCACGGGAGTGGGGGATGGTTTCAAGGGATGGGTTTCAAGGGTCAGTGAGAAGCAAGTCCACTGAGAAGAGTTCACAGTGAACAGGCAAGACTCATCATGGACATAAACAACTTCGTGGCACAGAGACTAAGCCAAACACATCTGAATTCAAATCCCAGCTCCATCTGACCTCTCTGATTTTTAATGTTCTCATCTGTTAAGTATGGAAACAGTCTTATTTATACTGTAATGTGTTATGAGAATTCAATGAGATAATTCATGATAGGTATAGCACAATGTCAAATATATAGTAAGTTTTCCATAAAAAGTTAATTCCTCTTCTTCCTATAATTGCAGTGCTATTATTATTGTGGTTTTTGTCCAAACAGTAATTGCCAGGCCATGAGCTCTTAGCATACAAGAGGAAAATGGCTACTCATTACCCAGATCTGTATCCTGCAGCCCATGATTATCCTGGCTTTCCTCTGGGCACAACCATGTATAATGCCTATTTCCATGCTACAAATCTGACTCATGTTACTGTCTCTCACCATTAAACACTACCCCTGAATTAACCATTGAACAAAATAAGCACGGCGTGCTTGGGGCACAAATAAAAGGGAAGGGAAGAAACTTTTTGCTCACATGTCCTTGACCCTTTCCTGCTCACTCTCAATTTTAATGGAATTAAATTAAATTGAATGGAATTTTTATCATTTATGTATTGTGATCAACTTTAATCTGCATTGCTTGAAAAAAAAAAAAGAAACCTGGTAAGTGATTTGAGTTTAAAATTTTGGTTTTGAAACTTCTTCAGACACTATTATTTGTTTCCATTTTATGGACTGAGAATTTCTGCTTTCCTTTGATTGTAAACACAGCTGGCTGGCTCTAGCTAGCATTTAACTCATCAACTGCCTTGTGTAACAGACCCATATGTTCTTTATCGTAAGCAATGGAAGGGCAGGGGAAACCAGCGTTAAGCTATTCATAGAGCACCAGCTGACCTTACTCAAACCCTGTTAACTGGCACAGGGGTGCACAACCTCTTTCCCCTCCAGTGTCCTGATAAACTTTTTTCCATAGATATGTAAAGCTGGCTCCTCATTCTTGGAGAGAAGACGATATTCAGTATGTCCCAGCAGTTCCAATTTCTAAGGACCTCTCAACCCCCTATTTGAGGTCCAAATCCCCTTTCTCCTTTTAGTTGCCCTATAAATCAGCTACATTTCCTGCTATGTTCTGCTATGTATTGTTACTACAGCACATCGTACCTCCATTATAACCCAAGTCAATTTGTACTGTCATTTTTGGTTTACATGTTTATCCGTGCAGGATTACACCACACTCGTCTTTCTGTCCTTAGCAATTGACTCACACATACACAGTGGTTGCTCAATAAATATTTTGAACAAATGAATTAGTAATTTAATGAAAAAAATCTATCAAAATAGCTGGAACATATTTAATGTTTTCTCTCAGAGCCCTAATTAGATTAAGCTCTGATGGTCTAATTAACCACAGAAATACTCTCTTCACAAGATTTCTCGTCACAAAAGGTTCTAGACCTGAGTGTCCGAGTTTGATGATCAGTAAATCTCAGAGGATTAACAAAGACAGTGTATAGGATATTCATCTTCTCAGACAACACGAAAGACAGTTCAATCATTCCAGGTCACTCATATTTCTACCTTCTCCTATAGTTCATTCAGATGTCATTAAATATTTACTTTGAATTCTCCCTCCTCCAGCAACCACTCCATCTTTCTGCACTTCTTTCGAGCAAAACACTTCCATGCAGTGATAAATCCTTGCCCTCACTACCAGCCCCCTCATAGCTAGGTACAATAGGATGCTCTTGGTCCTCATCTCAATAGACCTAATGGCAGCATGTGGCATAGTTTGTGACTTTCTCCTTTTTGAAACACTCTTTACTCACCCACTTCTCAGTCTTCTTGGCTGGCTCCTCTTCATGTCCCTAGCCTCCAAACACAGATATACCCACAGCTCAGTCCTTGAACCTCTTATCCTCCCAATCAGCCACTCCTTTAGAAATCGCATCCAGCCTCATAGCTTTAAATACCAACTACACATGGAAGGCTCCCAAATTTGTATCTGCAATCCAAACCCGTCATCAATTTTAGAGTCATAAATGCCATATATAAATAACATCTTCACTCATATGCTTAATAGGCATCTAACTCAACATGTCCAAACTGAAATTTATATTCTTTCTGCCTCATATAACAATTCTTTCCATTTTTATGGTTACTGAGACCAAATTCCTTGGAATTTGGCTGACTTCTGTCTTTTCCTCATACCCCATATCCATCGACCTGCAGATTGTCTTGATTCTACCCTTAAAATGCATCCAGAATCTGACCGCTGCTCACTACCTCCACCCACCTCACCATCTCTCCAGCCTCATCTCCTACCATTACCTCCTTGTTCACTCAGCTCCAGCCAGACTGACTTCTTGGTTCTTTCTGAAATACACCAGAGCCTAGAGTGAAATTTGCCACAGGGTAGATATTTGTGGAAGGAAGGGGGTTGGGAAGGAAAGGAAAGGAAAAGAAAGGAAAGGAAAGGAAAGGAAAGGAAAAGAGGAGTTAAAAAATGGTTCAAACACAGCATTCAAAAGCAGAGTGACTGTTTTTAAAATAATATGTTCTGCTGTTTTAACAGTTGATAGAAATGCTTTTTAGAATATGTCTCAGAAGAATTTGTATTTTGATTCTGGCTTTAAGACTAAATTGCAGGTTTAGAAACATCCTTATTATTCAGCGTTTTCAAAAAGTTTTCAAGGTATCAATGGGAAAATGGAATGGACACATTATAGATCCTCAGAATGATTTCAGAAACAATCAAAGTATTTTATACAAAAAGAAAAAATTATTCTGGACAATTACATAGAGGAGCATATGCCTTTATTTCATGGACAAATCACAAATGCAATGCTGAAGAAATTGATGACATGCCAGGAAAAAAAAAGTGTACAACTTAAGGGAAAAAAGGCACATTGAGAGAACAAAAGTGACCAACCTATATCAGATAAAAAATTCAGAATAAATGTCTATAAGCTTGTAATAGACACAGTTGTAAAACAGTTCAGAGATCAATGGCTCAGTGGGTTGAGCCGCTGCCTTCGGCTCGGGTCGTGATCTCGGGGTCCTGGGATCGAGTCCCGCATGGGGCTCTCTGCTCGGCGGGGAGCCTGCTTCCTCCTCTCTCTCTCTGTCTGCCTCTCTGCCTACTTGTGATCTCTGTCTGTCAAATAAATAAATAAAATCTTTAAAAAAAATAAAAAATAAAAAAAAATAAAAGCATTCTCATTGTGCTGCAGAGAACACATTGTCTGGATCCGTGAAAACTCACTGAAATTTTAATATCCTTGATATTGTTTTAAGAAAAAGCATCATGACTTCGAAGTCTACAAACTGTGGACACAAAGTAAATTTTAGATCGGAACCATGAGCTGAGAGATTCTTCAAAGATCCAGGACAGAGTGAACAGATCTCTACCGAGAGAGAGAAGCAAAAGGCTGATATCACGGCTCATGGGACAAAATTAAAAGTGACTGTTCAGTATTTGATGTAATTGCTGAGGGTGCCTCCTGATATGACAAAGCATTACAGTGGCTCTTTTTTTCTGTCTACTCTACCTAAGTGATTTCTTTTTTTTAAGATAACTAAAGCTTACATAATTCAGTGTCAGCCTTTTGTTTAAATATGCCTAAAGTGTATTACCTCCTTGCCTACATTCTAGAGCAGAGTTCCTGGGACATAATTTAACTGACTTCTGATGGCTCAGTGGCAGCCAAGGAGACAGTGTGATGTAGCAATAAGGAACTGGACTTTTTTCCAGCTTTACTAGGTATAATTGAAAAAATTATTAGGTATAATTGAAAAAACTATAAGCTATTTAAAGTATACAATGTGGTGATATCATATACATATACATCGTGAAAGAGTTCCACCATCTCGTTAATTAACACATACATCGCCCAGCATACGTATCTTTTGTGTGTGTGAGAACATTTATGTCCTCCTCTCAGCAAATTTCACTTACATAATACAACTCCTGTATATTAAAATAACATAATACATTGTGTAATAACATACAATGTAAGGCACATAGATAATGTTATCTGTGTCACTGTGTTTTACGTTAGATCCTGAGAGCTTATTTATTTATAGCTGAAAGTTTTACCCTTTTACCGAACTCTCCCCCTGTTCCCCACTCCCAGCCTCTGGCAAGCACTTCTTTCCTACTTTCTGTTTCTATGAGTTTGACTTTTTTTTTTTTTAAGTTTCTGCATATAAGTGATTCCTGGTCTATTTCATTTAGCATAATGCCCTCAAGGAAAACCCTATTGTCTCCCATGGCAAGATTTCCTTTTTTATGGCTAAGCAAATTCCACTGTGTATATATGTGTGTATGTCTTACCTATTCATCCACTGATGGACACTTAAGTTGTTTCTGGGTTTTGGCTATAGTGAATGATGCTGCCATGAACAAGGGGGCATGTTTTCATTTCATATGGACATATACTCAGAAGTGGACTTGCTGGATCATATGGTTGTTCAATTTTTAAGTTTTTGAGGAATCTCCATACTGTTTTCCATGGTGGCATCCCAAATTCGCATTCTTACCAAAAGTGCACAGGGTTCTTTTTTCTCCACATCCTTGCCAGCGTTTGTTCTCTGTTATCTTTTTGATGATAGCCATCCCAACAGGTATGAAGCAAGATCTCATTGTGATTTTAATTTGCATTTCTCTGATGATTGGTGGTAGTGAACACCTTTTAACTTACCCATTGGCCATTTGTATGTCTTCTTTGAGAAAGTGTTTGTTCAGTTCCACTGCCCATTTTTTAATTCAGTTTTTGGGGGTGGGGGGACAGTTACTACTGAGGTGTAAGAGTTCTTTAGATACTGTGGATATTAACCACCTATCAGATATATGATTTTTAAATACTCTCACCCATTCAGTATGTTGCCTTTCATTTTGTTGATGGTTTCCTCTACTGTGTGGAAGCCTTTTACTCTAATACAGAGCCACTCATTTATTTTTGCTCTTGTCACCTTTTCTTTTGGTGCCAAGTTCAAAAAATGATGACCAAGACTGATGTCAAGGAGCTTATCATTTATGTTTTTTTCTAAGGGTCTTACAGATTCAGGTCGTATATTCAAGTCTTTCATTCATTTTAAGTTGATTTTCTAAGATAGTCGTCTGGTTTCATTCTTTTGCATGTGACTGTCCCATTTTCCCAGAATCATTTACTGAAGAGACTGTCATTTCCACGTTGTATATTATGGATTCCTTTGCTGTAAATTAATTGATCATAGAACAACATTCATTAATGAAAAAATTCTCAACAAACTGAATATAGAGGGAACATACTTTAATATAATAAAGGCCATTTATGACAAGCCCACAACTCATATCATACTAGATGGCCCTTTAAAACTAGGAAGAAGGGGCACCCTGGGTGGCTCAGTCAGTTAAGTGTCCCACTCTTGATTTCGGCTCAGGGTCATGGATTATGATCTCAGGGTCATGGGATTGAGCCCTGCATTGGGCTCCCTGCTCAGCACAGGGTCTTCTTGAGATTCTCTCTTTCCCTTTCCCCTGCCCCTCCCCCCCAAAATAAATAAAGCTTTAAAAATAAAGAAAGAAAACAAAACTCAGAAGAAGAAAAGGAAACCTACTCTGACTACTTTTATTCTTAATAGTACTGGAGGTCCTACCCAAAGCAATTAGGCAAGAAAAAGAAGTAAAAGACATCTGAATCCAAAAGGAAGAAATAAAGCACTCTCTATTTGCAGATGACATGATATTCTCCAGAGAACCATGAGACTCGACTAAAAAATTGTTGAAATTAATTTAAAAACTGTGGCCAAGTTGCTGGATCCAAAATTAATACACTAAACTCAGTTGTGTTTCCATACCACTTAGACACTGACACATCTTCACTAACCCTAATCCCACCTGGTCTCAACTTCTTCCTCTTTCTGGATTGTCTGCCACTGAGGTCTTAGCATGCTCTATGGCCAAAACTATCATGTCAGTTTGCTATGGGCTGAATGTGTCTCTCCCTCCAAATTTTTGTGCTGTATCACCAGTGAGATGGTATTTGAAGATGGAGCCCTCATAAATGAGACTGGTGCCCTTAAGATGAAACATGAGAGAGATCATCTCTCTTCCCCATATGAGGACACAGCGAGGAAATGACTGTGTACAAACCATGAAGAGTGTTCTCACCAGGGACCAAATCTCTCAACACCTTGATCTTGGATTTCCTGACCCACAGTATAATAATAAATAAATTGTGGATGTTTAACCCACCCAGCCTCTGGTATTCTGTTACAGCAGCCCAAACAGAGTAAGACACGGTCGTAACAGTTCTCATAGAACTTTGTCAGAGGTTCTTTGACTCTTCTCTCCTTGAGCTCCTCGTTCCTCTGAACTCCCTCCTTGCTTACCAGCAACCTCAAGCAGTTGCCAATATCTGAAAGGTCCCAACAGGGCAAGCTAATAAGGGCTGGCCTGAGATCCAAATGTTGGGTATTCAAACTCAAAATCTGTTTCAAGTGGGCCAAGCTTTACCCCCCACACTGCTCTCTAAAAATCCCCCAAGAGACCAAGATGTGCTTGCAGAGAACAGCCTAGGCCACAAGAAGGTACTCCTAGTGGAAACTGATGGAAATGGCCTAGGAATTAGGGACAGATGAGGAGTTTGTTGAGAGAGAGAACTGGAAATTAAAGAAGCAAGAGGAAGAAGAGTGAACTAAGCAAGATGGCTTCAGCAAAAGAAGAGGCAGTGATCAACACAGGGAGAGAGTGCCACAGCTCCAAATCTATAAATGCTCACATGAAGAAAGTGTTTAGGTGCCTCAGGCCACATTCTTTAAATAAGTCTCATATTACCCATGATAAGTTCAGCCACAACTGTGTGTGGTTTTGGTTGTTTTTTTTGTTTGTTTGTTTGTTTGTTTTGAGATACAATCGACATACAACATTATATAAGTTTCATAACTCCTTAACCAGTGTGAAACCCAGCACATTATTAATCCCTTTGGTTCTCCAGGGTGGTGACCAGAACCTCCAGATACATTAGTTCATTTGTCCCAGGGTGTCTGGGCAATGCAAAGATTTTCATCATGTAAAAGAGATTGGGAAGCCAGAAGCTGGTGCTTCCCAGCCCTTGTCATTCTCTTCTGAATTTGTACAATCTGAAGCCTGCAACTGGCAAGAAAGTCTAACTTGGAGCACCAAGAACTGAAAAAATACACTGGAAATAAAGTGACTCAAGTAGATGCCAGCTTATGGAAGGATCCAATAGGGCAGCAAATAACAAAATGAATGCTCCCACTAAATGCAGTGTCGATGGTTATAGCAGGTTCCTGATGATCTGCTGGCTCATAGGACCCCCTCCCAGAGGAACAGCAAAGGGGGTCCCTCAGAGGGAGTGAGGAAAGGCTCATCCTTGATGCTTTTGAATCTGTGTCCAAAACAGCAAGATGCATTCCAGATCCCACCAGGAAGGGAAGCCAGATTTGTTGAGACATTTTCTAACCAGGTCTGGGTTTGGATGGGACTGAGGATGGGCGAGGAGGTCACCGACTCTCAGGAAGGCACAGGTGAACATAATACGTTTCCCCGTGGCCTAGCGTCTTGAAAACTGCAGCCCTGCTGAGAGAAGGTACTGTCCCCCTTGAAAGGGCACAATTAGTACCGTACATGCAGACAGGAGACCACACCCCCTTTCATGCCACTGGACTTGCATTTCTCCACTCAACAGAGAAGAGAACAAGAGCCTAGCATTTACAGTTCTCTTCCAAGACACAAAGCCCAAACTCATAGCTGACTTTATAGGCCCTTCGAAACTAGAGCTCTCTGTCACTGCAGGCATCCCCCTATCCCCATTCCAGAGGTTTCCACCGCCTCTAAATTCACATGATTCCATCTTGCCCCCATCATCCATGTCACGAAGCTACAAATCAGGGTTGTGCACCACACTTTCAGGCAGGCAACCACCCTGCCTCTGTGACTAATTCTACTTTTGCAATTCTGCAAGCTCTTCCATGCAGTCTTTTGCAGGAACCCGCACCTCATTTGGGCCTCGTTACTGACTGGCAAGCATAAAACCACGGAGATGTGTTGGCAAGCCTTGCTGGATTTCTGGCTCCATGAGAAACCACTCATTCCCACGGTGCTAAAGCAGTATCCCAGGTGCCAACCAGGCTACCTCTCGGGAGCCCACAGATTCGTCTGGGGGAAGTGGAAAGTGGCCAAACACTGAGGCAGCATTTTGCAGCCCAGTGCTTATTTAACCCATTCTAAGTTATTTTCTGCCTGCTACTCCCCTCATTCCTGGTCTTGGCGTAGTTTTAAGAAGAGCCTCTCATCCTCTGTCCTCCCTTCCTTTTTAGTGGCTGAGAATGTCACCTCTAAAACTTTTTCCCCACCCCTGCTTTGACCAAATAATGCACCCTCCCAACATCCTCCCTTGGCATTCAATATCATATCAAATTCAAATAAATCACAGTTGACTTTAAAACCCTCCAGCAATTCATGTCTGCCTACATCAACTCCCACACTCCTCAGTTGCTCTTGTCACATAAACCACCTCACGGCCTCTTTCCCTACCACTTGCAATTCTTTACCTTCCCTCCCTGCTCCTGCACCCACCCAAACCCACCTCCCACCGCCAACTATCAAATTACTCATTCTAAAGGAAGCAGAAAAGGTTGCCTAAGGTACCTCGGTTCATATTCGTACCCTGCTAATTCCTAACTACGTGACCTTGGGAAGCAGCAGTCATAGTCACGAGAACAACAAGAAGCCTTTATCAGACTCTTTTAGGTGTTAACCCATTTAATCCTCACAACAACACCCTGAGATAAGGACCAGCAGCTTCCCCATTTTAAGAATGCAGAAAATCGCCCGATTTTGCTAAGCACACATTTTCCTCATTTAAAAATTAGGAATAATGATGCCAATGTCTCAAAAAGGAAAATAAAGAAAATTGTGAAATGCACCACATACAATTTATGTCAGTTTCCTTCCTTCCTACCCCCTTCGCCAAACCCGCCGTATTCACTATTTCCCACAGTTTCTGTCTCTCTCAGGAATCTTCACTCAGCTGAACAAAAGAAAGAATAGAACTCTCCTCCAGCAATTAAATATTGTCCCTTCCTGCTCTCCTTCACAATGCATCAGAGTTAAACACCAGGAAACAGAGGTTATATCTGCTGTGCCCCAGAAACATAATGACCTTCAGCTCAGCACACTGGTCCATGATCCTGGGTTGGAAACAGAAACAGGACTTCACCTTTCGGAGGCCTGGGCCACTACCTCCTAAATGGGAACTGAGGCATTTTCCTTCTGCAGGCACTCTCAGGAGAGAAAACATCTTTCCCACCTGTTTACTGAAATTCCTTCACCAGGGGACAGAGCCTTTCATTCTATGAAGCCAGGCTTAAAATGCAAATATCACTAGATGAGCTAATACTTTGATGTGACTCCAAGTTACTAGTTTCCTATCTTTTCTTGCCAGCAGGAGCTGGCAGAGATGACGAGAGTACCAGAAAGGGAAAGAGTACAGTTAATGAAGGCACAGAGACAATCATGTCCACTTAGCTATTTGGCCCAGAATAACACCTCTCCTCATGATGTTCAGTATATAAAAAGGCTACGGTAATAATCAAGCTGAAAGATACCAGCTTTCATGTGACTTCTGAGCAAAGATTGATAAACTATGATTACAAGCTACCCATAGCCAACTTAAAGGAAATTATCTTAGTTTGCAAGGTGACCCCACCTTTGCTTCTCCTTTATATTTTGATGTTATTTGGTAATTCATGATCACATATCCATAGTCCTCTAGAGACACTGAAATTTACCAATATATCACATATTTTAAGGGAGGGCTGGAATTTACCTTTCCTAATTAATGGCATCCAATTGTAAAGATTTTTGTTTTCTGTTCCAGTAAAAGACACAGAGGAAGCATTTCCTGGATCTATAATCATGTTCCTGAAAGAAATAAGTAGAAAGAATATTTAGTGTTGTAGCATACAGCCTCTACTATGTCCCCAGTGACCCTCATCTTCTGGTTTTAATGTCATTATACAATCCCTTCCCCTTAAGGCTGAGTTGCGATTATTGACACGCTTCTAATTAATAGAATATGGTACTAGTAATGGGATGTCTCTTATAAGATCAGATTATAGAAAGACTGTAGCTGCTGTCCTGGGTGTTCATTTTCTTTCACTCTCTCATTCACTGTGAGGAATCCAGCAGCTGTGTCTTCAGCTGTCCTGTGAAGTCCATAAAGCAAAGCACTGAGAGGGGAGGCTTTTAATCAACAGGCTGCAAGGAGCTAAGTCCTTCCAACAGCCACGTGAGTGAGCACAGATGCGAGCCCTCCCCTTACCAAACCTTCAGATAGGACTGTGTCTCCAGCAGGCAGGATGATGCCAACCACAAAACCTTGAACTAGAGACACCCAGATAAGCTACGCCCAGATTTCTGCCCCACAGCCATTGTGAAATAACGTTTGTATTTTAAGCCACTAACCTGTGGGGTGATTTGTTACACGGGAATATACAACTGAAGCAATTATCTTTTGAACTTCTTTTCTGGTAAAGCCCCAAAGGATTTCACTCTAACTTTCAGGATCATAAAAAATAATTAATTTTTATCTTAACATCTTACTTAATTTTTAATGATAGTCCAAGCATCTGACAAGCTCTAGCTTCCTTTTCCCCTGTTACTTCTTCCAATGCTAAAATGAACACAAGTAATAGAACATTCTGGTTTTTTAAAACTCAGAAACTTCAGAGCGCTTTTTTTTTTTTAGTTAATATTAGATTTTAAGGATTACAGGACATAGCAGATTTTAAAATATTTGTTTAACTATATATCTCTCTGGTAGGTATTCATAAGATTTCTCTGAGAATCATAGCATTTTTGAACATTTAGATACAGATCTCATGCAAACCTGTGGAAATTTAAGCAAGCTGAACTCTGAGGGGTATTGACCCCCATGTGGTCATAGAATTAGTACATGGCAGAGCTTACACCCAAAACCCATAATTTCTGACTCCAGATCATTGCTCTTTCCAGCTCACTGCTTTGAAAAACCAAGAAAGAGTGGCCGGCTGTAATAATCTTGCCCATTTTGCCCAAATAAAAATGGAACACCATCAGAGAAAAATTACAACACCCTAAAGCAACACAGCAGCCCCCAGTTCCTTGTCCTCACCTTTAACTTGAAGTCCGCATCTACACAGCAAATAGCTAATTGATTGACCAGCTTATAAATGCCCCTGATTTCACAAGTAGATTTCGTGGGGCAAAAGCTCTCCTTGGGGTTAACTTGCTCTTCACATAGGTTAATTTAAATAGCAGTGAAATTTAGCTTGAAAGGATAATTACAATATCTCACCTCCTTTTATCTCAGGTTATGTAAATGAGACTTTAATCTTCTCACAGTTCATATTATATTAATACAGGGAATAAAAAGATCTTGATATATTATGTGCTGCCAATCATTTTGGAAGATTATGCTCACACAGTCGTAGTGAGGTACAAATTGGGCTAATTCCCATAATCATGAGCTACGCATATTATCAACAAGTAAACAGATGGACTTCTAGCTTGGAAAAGTTCTCACTTGAGCAACATAAGCTGTCATTTTTATCAGATTGCGAAGTTTTGGGGCTTTTTTTTGACATTTCTCCAATTTTAAGAGTATTTACTGGATAACTAGGGAGAGTTCTGAAGAAGCCAATTCCATTTCTGCCCCCTTTTAGCCTACGATTTATGCATCCTGTGGAGGGTGAGGACAGCTCTAACCCTGAGTGACAGGCCCTGGACTGTAGCCTTATCCTCTCCTTGGCACCACAGCCCCTGTGGGAGCTTGTCGTTCATAGTCTTGAATACTGAAATGTGATGGTTAGAGAAATGCAGCATCGTCGAGTTTAATAAATATCAGGAAGAAGCTAGCAGATAAGTTTTAACCGCAGGGCATTTTCAAAAATCAAAATGCTGTTCTCAATCCACACAGTGTTAACACAACACCATGCATTTAAACTGAAATTTAGAAAGAAAGAGTAACTAAGGTTTTCCTATTCTACCTCAAGGCAAACTCAAGGTCTAATTCCTCCAGGAAGGCTTCCATGATTATCCCAACTCTCAAAAATTTGTCCTTCAAGGGTGTGAATATAGGACTTGTTATATAACAGTGGCTAAGGATGTAAGTTCTGTGAATAGATGAGTTAGCTTCAAATTCTGATATCCCTACTCACTAGCTATACGGCTTGGAACAAAAGACTTAGCCATCGTCTCAGTGTCATCCCTAAAATGAGGACAGCATCTGCCTCATAGAGTGTTTAATTCTTTAGAGATATTAGAACTGCATGGGGCACTCTATAAATATTTGCTCTTGAGTGACGACTGTGTGCCAAACAGGAATATTTACTTACCATATCTCTGAATCTCTCTTGTCTTGTCATAATCTTCTCACTTAGATATGATTGTTTCCATTTTATAAATGGGAAACTAAGACTCAGAGAGATTAAGTAACCAGCTCCCCCACATGCAGTTAGCAAGTTACACAAACAGTATCTGAATCTTGACATTCTGGGTCCAAAGACCACCTTACAAAATGTCCCAGCTCTTACACTTCTGGGAAGTACTATCATCAGTCTTTAATAATTTAGTAAACCTGAATACATACATATCTATCTCCCTCACTGCATTGTTAAGTTACCCTGGGGCAAGAATTGTTTCTTATTCTTCTTGGGATTCCCAATGCCTCGCATAACACTTAACCCGTAATAGATGCTCATTACATTTTCTTGAAATAAAATGAGTTGGGAAAGTTGCAGCTTTCCTATAGGAACTATAACCCTTCATTAAGGAAAAAATTCTACTGAAAAAGAAAGGCCACAAATTTCCTTGAGCAAGGAAAATTGTTGAAAGATGAACAGACACAGTTGTGGACCCTGAGCTGTCAAAAATCAAAATGGGACTGAGATTCTGCCAGAGGCATCTCTCCTCAAGCCCATCCATCAGTATATACATGTATTGATTATCTTCTGGATGTTAAAATAACCTCATGATATCAGTAGTTTCCAAACAGCCAGGTCAAGCTTATTTCTGACATTCCAGAAGAACAGTACAGCTGACTGTCTAACCCTAAAGGACACTGGGGAATCTCTATTTCAAGTTATCCATAAAAGTTTATAATTCCATAACAAGCTGTCTGTCACACGTAAGTCCCTCAGAGAAGGAAGTTGCACTTTTTAGGTCCTACTGAGAAAGAGCAGTTTGTGGTTATTGCTTCTTTCTGGACAGATAAATGTCAGAAATGGACTCTTAAAGTGTGAGGTAATGAGAAATTGATTTTGCCTTATTTTTCTATGTTGAGTAAAATGAATTCTTAAGTTTTAAGAAAACAGACAAGAAAGAAAAATATGTGGAAAAAATAAAGAGTGATTAGAAATGATTTGATTTCTATATGCAAAAGAATTAACTTGAACCCTTTCCTCACACCATAGGCAAAAATTAATTCAAAATGGATCAGTGATCTAAATATAATAAAGAAGCTAAAACTATAAAACTCCTAGAAGACAACACGGGGGTAAATCTGCATGACCTTAAATTTGGCAAAGGATCCTTAAATATAAAAACAGAAGTAAAAGCAACAAAAGATAAGGAAGCTAAGTTGGACTTCACAAAAAAAAATTTTTTTAATTTGTGTATCAAAGGACATTATTAAAAAAGTGGGGAAAAATTAGAGAATGGGAGAAAGTTTTTCCAAATTGTATATCTCATTAAAGGTTTAATTCCAAAACATATTAAAAAAAAAAACTCTTACATCCCAACAACAAAAAACAAACAACCCATTTAAAAATGGGCAAAATACTTGAATAGACATCTTTTCAAAGAAGACACACAAATAGCCAATAAGCCCACGAGAAGATGCTCAGAACCATTAATCACCTGGGAAATGCAAAGCAAAACCATGAGATATCACTTCAAATCTACTAGGATGGCCATATTCACAATAATAGAAAAAAGTGCTGGTGAGGATACATGGAAATCAGAATCCTCATACATTGCTGGTGGAAACTAACGTGGAAAGAGTTTAGTGCTTCTGTGAAGTGTGAAAAATCATCATATGATCCAGCAACTTCACTCCTAGTTATATACCCAAAAGAACTGAAAACCGATATTCAAACACAGTTGTGTGTCCATGTTCACTGCAGCATTATTCACAATAGCCAAAAGGTAGAAACAACACGAGAGTCCATCACAAGATGAATAGATAAATTAAATGTGCTATATACATAAATAGAATATAATTCAGCCATAAAAATAAATGAAGTTCCAATACTTTATACAGCATGCATGAACCTTGAAAACTGGCAGGTCAGTATGGAGATCTACTGCTCTTGTGGTCACCTACCACAAGCTTTGTGTAAGTTCCCTTGCTTATTAAGCCTGCCATCTGCCAGCCTGGAGTAATCCACCCCTCTGTTGATCTCTCCTTGCCTTCCTTGTTCAGAGGCCAGTTGGCAAACCAACAATCATACACTCACTGGACAGGGAAGAATCCAGCACAGATTTTTGTCCTTGCCTTTTAAATTAATATTTAAAGAAGGAGCTTATGTTAGTTACTTTATAAACTCAGTCCAAAAGCCAGAGATCAAATTGATTATAATTGTTTACCCTTACACTCATTGAAGTATTTTATGTTTGTGATAACATTAATTAATTGATATGCCTCTTTCTGAATAAAATGTATAATCTCATAAAAATGGTACTCTCTTTCTTGTCTCTGCAGACCCCACCAGAAAGAAGTAAATTCAAGCCGGATTGACCCCTGCCAATCACAGGGTGGCTTCTCCCTGAGTGCAGCCAAAATTCTTTAGAGATATTGTCCTGCAATTTCAGAACCTTCAATGTTTCAGAGAACTGAAGTCAATGATGTATTGTAATCAATGTATATGATGAAAGCTTAATGCACTCTGTAGTCAGACAGACATACTTTTAATTTGGGGTTCTCTTTCTAAGCATAAGAAGGAATACTTCTCTAGGCAAGTTATTTAACCTGCCCAAGCCCTACAGTCCTCATCTGTTCAAAAGCTTGTGTGAGGATGTAAGAGTAAAGCATGTGGACTGAAGTAAACACTCAACAGATGTCAGCCACTGGGAAAAAGATGGTGGAGATGGAAGGCAGGAAGGTGAGGGAAGTCCAGAAATTCACATGTCCACCATAACAGCTAGTCACCTGGAATCTGATACGGAGTAATGAGGGAAGACAAGAGAAGTATGTGATTTTAAGTACCTATCATGTTCCTGGCATCCCCCCAGATTCTATAGACACATGACTTCATAGCAGCCATGAAATACAGCTATATCATCTCCATTTTGTAGATGAGAGAATGAGGCCCATGGAGATATTAGGAAATTTATCAGAAGTCACTTACTTAAGAAAGGGAAGAATTGAAATTCGAACATCTAGGTCTTTGCGGCTTCAAAGTTCAGGGTCATTTTAGTATCATAGATTAGTTTACAGGACTAGCTGATCTTTCAAAGTAGCCCCAGAGAAAATTATTATAGTGAACACTCGAGTGGGTTTCACAGGCAAAAAAGATTGAAGTACTATAAATTCCATATAATAGACAATCAATCATGGTAGCATTATGTAGCCATATTATCAACCTCTTTAATGTTGTACTCATATATTTAAGCTTCACCTCAGTATTATCCAGCAGCAGGAAATCATTCCCTCTTGATAACATTCAACAACACTGATGTTATCAGTTAACTGGTGACATTCAATTAGCGAAAGGCTAGGTTCTTCTATTAAAAACACTCCAGGAAGGATTTCCAGAGCTCCAGAAACTGACCACAAACCTAAGTGGCTTTTAGAAATCTATTTCTTGTGTTGAACCATGTGGTACTTTGAGCTTTCAAAATGCCAATCTCTTTATATTTTTGTACTTTTCCTTTCAAAAGGAAGATGCTGATCATACCATTGTTCGTGCTTTGCCGTGTTGATCACTTGGACAGGTTCACATGGAAGCACATGAGGCACATGGTTTCTCCACAGCATGATTCGGGGTTGCTCACAGGAATGTGATAAATTGAGCAACTGTAAACTAAATTAAATCACAGAGTGAAAATACAGACATAGCAGGAAGATAAGACTGGGAAGAAAAATTAAATGAAGACATAAAAATGATAAAATCTTAGAGGAAATAACACTGAACAAAAAGGAGAGCTGTGAGCTTCCAATAGCCAAGAATTTAACTTTTTTAGGTAAACTGTGATTATAATACCCATATTTTCTTTGAGAAAAGAAAAAATATATATAAGTCCTTGGGGAAAAAAGTTTTTCCTGGACCATTAGTATATAGCAGAGCCATCCAATAGAAATATGATGTGAGGTACATATGATAATTCAAACTTCCTAATAACCACACTTTAAAATGTTAACAAAAAGGGATATTAATTTTTTAAAAGATTTTATTTATTTATTTGGGAGAGAGAGAAAAAGAGAGAGCCAGCAGGGTGAGGGGCAGAGGGAAAAGGAGAGACTATCAAGCAGACTATTGAGCGCAGAGCTGATACAGGGCACGATCCCACAATCCTGAGTTCAAGACCTGAGGTGAAATTAAGAGTTGGATGCTTAACTGACTGAGCCACCCAGATGAAAGGTGGCATTAATTTTAATAACACTTCATTTAACACAATATATCCAAAATATTATCATTTCAACATATAACAAATACAGAAATAGTAATGAGATTTTTTACATAATAAATATTCAAAATATAATGTGTACTTTACATTCATAGCATATCTCTGTAAAGGCACTAAATTTTCATTAGAAATACTTGATCTATATTTAGATTGCATAAAATGTGCAATAGAAAAAGTAGATTTGCATACCCACATTGTTTCAACATACTTGAGTTTTTCAAAAGTTTTTTGAATAGTCATTCTTCCCAAGGTCACACAGCTAGAATTAATTCTTAAATTTAAATTAATTAAAAATTAAATAAAATCTATTTCCTCATTGCACTAGCCATATTTCAAGGGCACAGTGACCACCATATGGTACAGGTCTAAATAAAAGATCTTGTCTAGGTCTTCATACAGATGATACTGAGTAATAGAATATGATATTTTCAGTAACACTCCTACAAAATTTGATTTCTTCAGGACATTCTTCAGTGTAAGCTAAGGGCACTATGCCAAAGTCTAACTCAGTGTTCAGCAAAAAGTCAAGGCTAAGATGTCAATTCACCCTGCTCTCTGATGATTTGAAACAAAAGAACCCTTCTACCCTCTTATTAGCTCCCTTGACCGAGTTTTAGATTCACAGACAAAAGAAGATAATATCCATAGTCAAGAACCTGAAGCTCACGTTTTCTTGATTAAGAGTAATCCATATATTTTGAAAATCTTGTGGTAGAAAGTTGGTAAGTACATCCAAGAACTAGGTCTCTGGGGAAAAAAAATTATATATATATATAATTATATATAATTAATATAATTATAATTATTATAATAATTATAATTATTAATCTATATTTATATGTTTTTATTTATTTTTATTTATTATTTATATTTATATTTATATTTATTTCTATAAATATAAATATATATTTGTTTATATATTTATATTTATTTATTGTTTATTATTTATTAATTTATATACACACACACACACAATTCTCATTAGCATTACAAAGATTACTTTTCTAAAGGCCCATGAATCCAAAAGAAATCATACATAATTCTAATACTATTTAAATTATTGTTTAGACAGAAAACAAAAGAATATAAAAGAGCACACTAATTTATTATTATCAAGCCACCATAATCTTTATATAAAATACTAAAAGGATTTTGAAGGTAAAAGATAATACAAATTAAATTTAACTTAAAATGCCAAACGTCATTCATGATAGGTACAGAGATTCACCAGTGAAATTTCAAAATCATTTGCACTATTTTACCTTTCTGAATTCTCTAATCTCTCTAATCCAGTTATGGAAATAGATGAGCTCAAGCACATTTGAGTTAGTCAAAGATTAGGTGATGGAAATATGACAAAACTATAAGCATAGTGGTAAGCAAAAAAGAAACAGAGGGCTTCATCAGAATTCCTAAACAGGAAATGTAAGAAAATCTTTCCATTTTTCCCACCAGCTAGAAATGAAAAATGCCAGTTCTGTCTACGATCAGTTTTGTTGAGGGATTTTCAATTTGAATTGACATCTCCATCTCTTGAGAAGAATCCCGTCGGGAAGGGTCCTCCAGTTCCACATTGACTCATGTGGCTCTCCTCCTCCAGCAGCCAGAAATGATTATCTACACCAAGGGGTGTGCAGAATAAATAAAGGTTAAATGATTATCAAAATGTGACCAACATCTGAGCAAACAGCATGCACCTTGGCAGGAGGGATATCAGCATTAAGGCAAATCACATCCAACTGTGGAAATAAACTTGTCAGATGCCGGCTGTTGCTGCTTCCCAACTATAGACCTCCTCCGGGGTGTCTGGCTCCTGAGAATGATTCCAACGTGCTTCACCTGAACCGGCCTCCCACGGCCTCCCAAGGCTGCCTTCACCTCCCATCATTCACGTCCATAGCCCTACGTGTCTCAGACCACAGCTTTTGAACTTGCAAGTCCTCATCGGAGAGGACTGGACATAAGGAAACGACATTATATGTGTAATTTAAGTCTGAGGTCTCAGGAAAAAAGAACTTTTGATCTGTCTGTCTCCACAGTGAGGCAGGAGGAGAGATATTTTGGCCAGACAGCAGGGAAAGCAATGAGATCTCTCTCAAGGGGATTTAGTGGGGCAGGCTTGCTGTGTGCCAGGCTCTTCAGGAAGAGCGTGAATTATCCCGTGGAATCCATTTAATGGACCTGTGGAGCAGGTTCTCTGATCATCTCCACTTTTCAGATAAAGAAACTAAGATACAGAGAAAGTAAGTAACTTTCCCAAGACCACACAGTTAGGATATGGGGGGAGATGAGACGTTAACCCCAGAAGTGACACTAGAAACTTCTTTCTAACAGCAATGCTACAGTGCCACCCAATGGGCCTGCTGGGAAAATGCCAATGAAATCCAGTCAAATAAGAAATCTTAAAATTGAAACTTCAGCACCAGGTGGTGGGTATTATAGAGGGCACGGCTTGCATGGAGCACTGGGTGTGGTGAAAAAATAATGACTAATGTTTTTCTGAAAATAAATAAATTGGAAAAAAAAACTGAAACTTCAGGAATGGAAGACCACACAAAAAGGACTGACCAGAGGTAGGGATTCTGTTTAAACATAAGCAAACAGTGGGGGCGCCTGGGTGGCTCAGTGGATTAAGCCGCTGCCTTTGGCTCAGGTCATTATCTCAGGGTCCTGGGATCCAGCCCTGCATCTGCCTCAGCATCCCTGCTGAGGCGAGAGCCTGCTTCCCCCTCTCTCTGCCTGACTCTCTGCCTACTTGTGATCTCTCTCTCTGTCAAATAAATAAATAAAATCTTAAAGAAAGAAAAAAAATAAGCAAATAGTGAACAATTGCCTGGATTACAGATGCCCAAGAGGAAGTACACCTTGGACATCATAAAAGAAATAATATATTCAACAAAAAGAAACTCAAAAATGATACCAATTTCTTAATGTTTTTCATCATCTCTTTAAGCAGTATCTTTGACGAAATAATGGCTCTTACAGCAACAACAACAAAAAAATCCCATTTAAAATGTTACCTTTTCCTTTATTTTCATTTTTTGTTTCTGTTCAATTCAAATGAAATTAAAGTTATAACTCTTTTAAATAGCACCAATAGTTGTTTCCTATTGTTATAGAAGTCCGAGTCCGTATAGAAGAATATGTGGAATAATGTTTCCTAATATGAATGGCGTTTATTTCTGGATGAGAGAATTTGGGAAGTTTTTCTCAGTATTATTACTAGTGCTATTGTTAGCACTTCATCTATTCCATCTCCATATATTTATGGAGCACTTATAACATGCCAAGAATTGTTTCTGGCTCCAGAGATAGAGCAGTGAAGGAGACAAACCTGGTCCTTCTGCTCTAGAGGGGAGACAGATGATAAACAAATGAGCACATATGACTATCCCAGGTGTTGAAGACTGAGAAGGGCTAGAGTGAAGAAAGGTGGACCTATTTTTGCTGGGAAGATGAAGGAAGTCCTCAAGGTGGTAACATTTAAATCAAGAACCTAAAAGAATTATGAGAGCGAGCCTTGCAAAGATGTGAAGAAAACCTTCAAAGTAGCAAGAAAAGCTGATACAAATGTCCTGAGGCAGGAAGAATATTAACAAGGTAATAAAGGATGCCAGTAAATTCTAGTACTGAAGCTTTCAAACTTGAGCCAATTACTTAGTAAACCAGATGGCATGCTTAATTGCATGTTATGTGATACATTGGTAAAGTCCAAATTTGATCTAGCTTATATTCATTTTCGTTTTTCCATGGCTGCTCCCACTTTCCCCAGGCTCACAGAGCAACCTCCTTACACTTGAATCCAAGTTCTTATCCCTGTGGAGTATTGAAATGAGCAGATAACCTATCTGGGTCTTTTCCCAGAGCAATAATCACCCAAGTGGAGTTGTTAAATGCTTACTTAACTAAACTAATGGCAGCGTTGAAACTTTTATTGACATTAAACCCTTTCAAAGCTATCTGACAACCTGGCTAAAAGCATATATACTGTGTGAATCTCCTCCATTAATGAGGCAATTAATCGTGAGAATTATCCAACTTCACTGGGAACCAACTGAGCTGCTCTGAAGATGGAACCCTGGGCCTCTCCCCAAATCCCCAGTCCAGAGAGCAGCAGAGGAAGCCTGGTTTGATTGACAGCTCTGTTTATTGATTTTGGATTTTGAGAAGAACTCCCAAGGGGGCTGGTATCCGTGAATCAGAGCACAATTTGATGAGGCAGATGGGACCCTGAGGGAAAACTTCACAAGTTGGAGCAGCCAAGTGCCCCTTCCTGACCCTCTCAGGCATGATAAGAGCTGGTCTGGTTCTCATTTTTATAGGGATTCATTCCCACCAGGCTGCATTTGAAGATGACAGCTTCAGTCTTGCTCTTTGGGGGGCGGGGGGTGAGTAAGCTTCTTAACTACAAACTTTCAAACTGCCACAATTGGCATGTGCTTCAGGGGAAAAGGTAGGAGCAAAACATCTGGTGACCAGACTCAGCCTACAGCCACCGTTTGGATTGTGTCATAAGTATTAAAGCATGTGAACAGATTCTAGCAGCACTTCTAAGGATGTATCTTTGTCAGGAAGGTCCCTCATCTAGCAGCCCAAAACACCTGCTATCAAAGGCAGATGGTGGGATGATGCTAAGGAAATGAAGCAGCAGGTTGTCCCTGTCTCCTAAACAAACAGTCCTCAGACGCACTCAGGTAGAGGAGCGCCTGGGAGTCATCAGGGTTTGGCCACACACACACAAAATAATGATGTGCTTAATCCTGTCTTATAAGATAGGAAATGCTTCCTCTGGCAGGAACTGTGACTACATGTTATGTATGCAGAGTAAAATCACAACCAGAAACACACAGACCCCTGGAATAAAATATGAACGGTTGATCTAAGAAAGCTGCCTGCTTCTGGGAAAGTTTTTGCATCAGCACACTCTGGATACAGTATTTGTATCATGCATTCATTTCCTTTCTCATCTTTTCACCTTATCTGCATTTAAGCATTAGCAGATGCCCAGTTTTCATGAAAACCTACTAGAAAACAATTTTCAGTTGTAAACAGTCCAACCAAATTGTTGTTTCTGCAAATTAGAAAAAGTCCTCAATCACTGTTTGATTTCTAGAACAGCTCTGTCCAGTGTGGTCAGAGGGAGGATGGTGTGAGCTTCACACCACCACTCCTGATGCTGCCGCAGACTTTCCTCCTCTGGCCTGTCACCTACTCCTCCCTGCTCTCAGCAAGCCCACTGTCCTTCCCAACAAACTCCAAAAGGAGTAGAGTAAGTCATGGGAATGTAGGTAAGATGGCAGTTTGCCCACCAAATCCATTCTTTCAACCTCCTGGATTGGATTGGATTGAATTTGGAATTGAATTGAATGCAAGCACAAGGCTATAGCTGGACTACATTCCTAGGCTCATTTTGTACCTGTTGACCAGGCTTGTAGGATATGACATGTGCCTTCTCCATATGCTCTCATCTCTTCCTGAAGGCTGGAACCTGAACAAGGCATCGATCTGTCTTCAACTGTGTAAACAGTAGCAGCACCCTAGGGGGTAGCAGACCAGCAAGTTGGCTAATAGTTACCCTGCTGACCTGGACTGTTCACACCAAGACTGCTTCATAAGAGAGATAAACTGCTTTGTTCCTTGGGTCATTGTTTTATCAGGTGTCTGTTGCAGCAAGTTGGTCTTACCCTATCTGAGGTAGGAATTAATCACAAAACATATATCGTGAATATACAGGAAATGCAACCCCTTAATTGGTACATGGTTCTTAGTTCCTTATTAAACACTTTTCCTAGTTTGCTGACCTCTCCTTTCACCTATTTAAATTCTCCTTCTTCTAGGTGTATCTCAGCTGCCATCTCCTCCAGGATAGGAGCCAAATACGCTGGGAGTCTGTCCCTCAGTATCTCATGATTATGTCACTTTGATGCCTCGTGCAGAACCTGGCCTGTAGAGGATACACATGTGGTTCACTTTCTGTCCAGTGTTTGACATCTTCAACACAACAGATTGAGTTCTTCTTGTAAACTTGTATACGACTTTGAGGACTCCGGCTTGGGTAAGCACTTGGACAGCGTACCAGTTAACTAAGAGGAAGAGCAGAACAACTATGGAGAGAAAAATGAAAGTGGGTCTCCTACATGGTGTTCTAGGAAACTAGTCAGTTTGGGGAGAGAAACTGAACAAAATTCTAATATAAGAAAAATACCTAAAACAGGTATTTTATCAAAATAACAACCAGAGGGGCACCTGGGTGGCTCAGTGGGTTGAGCCGCTGCCTTCGGCTCAGGTCATGATCTCAGGGTCCTGGGATCGAGTCCCGTGTCGGGCTCTCTGCTCAGCAGGGAGCCTGATTCCCTCTCTCTCTCTCTGCCTGCCTCTCCGTCTACTTGTGATTTCTCTAAAAAAAAATTTAAAAAAAAAAAATAACAACCAGAAATGATTGGGTCAGAGAGCCAGAACTAAGAGAAAGAGAGGGAAAGAGAAAGGGAGACACAGAGAGACCACTAACTCCATTACCCTTAATGTAATAATGCAATTTACAGACAATCATTTCTGAACAAAAAAGATTTCATTCCAATACCACCACTCTCTACAGGCCGCAGACCCTCAGCCGATCACCTTTACCTCTCTGTATCTTTGTATTTTCATCTGAAAAATAGGAATAATAATAAAACATACCCAGAGAGGGTTCTAAGAAATAACATAGCCATGATAACTAAATAGGGTAATACACAGGAAAGTCGCAGATAGAGAAGAAAGCCCCATATGTGTGAGTTATTATGCCTTATACTGCATTCAAAGCAAGTGGGAATATAGGTTGTATCTCTGGAGAGAGGCAGGTGGTGCTGGGGAATGGGATAGAAATAAGTTTAGAATGAGGAACAGGAGAGGGTGAGGTGCTGAAATAGGAACTTAGAAAAATTAAAGAGTAACCAAAGCAGACATTTTATCAAGCATACCCCTTACTTCCTCTGGGTGAGCCTGCTACCCTCCTCCCAGCTCTGCACAGCCCCCCGCCCCCCCCACACACAACTCCATCTTACGAAGACACACACTCCAGTGAGGCTTCCCTGAGGAGTGGAAGTCAGGCTGAGAAGCTGCACGCTTCAAACAGAAGCTGGACAGGACGGTACATGAAATCACACAGCTTAACCGACGCTATAGCATCATGAATAAACTTTTATAAATACTGCATGATTCTGCTTTTACAAGGTCTCCAAAATGATCAAACTCAGAGAAGCAAAGAAAACAGTAGTGGGTTGCCCGGGGCTGACGGTGGGGAATAAGGTGAGTTGTTCAACAGACCTAAAGTCTGTGTTATTCTAGAGAAGTACGTTCTAGAGATCTACAGGGTAATGCCTATGGTTAGCGCTATGATATTGTGCGCTCCAAAATTTGTTAGGAGAGTAGATTTCATGTTAAATATTCTTATCACCAAAAATAAGAGGACTCAGGGAGTGGGGAGGGGGGGTAGGGGGAGAAGTACACAAGGAAACATTGGGAGGCAGTGGATTTGGTTATTAGCTTAATTGTCAATGGTAGTATCCTGGGTGTTTGCATACGTCCAAACTCACCAAATTGGACACATTTGACATGTGCAATTCTTTGTGTATCAATTACACTTCAGTTAAGCTTTTTTTTTTTTTTAAGAGTAAGTTGTCATGAATTTAAAATGTTTTTCTTAATGATGCCACTAGCCTACATATCAGATCCAGCTGGTGTTAGGTTTCAGACTCAACGGTCTAGTTGTTCATTCAGTTACTAAATAGTCACCAAAACACAAATTATACCATATACTGTCCTTGACATTATTATCGTTTAGTAAGGGGGCAATGACTCAGTGGGTTAAAGTCTCTGCCTTTGGCTCAGGTCATAATCCCAGGGTCCTGGGATCAAGCCCCACACTGGGCTCTCTGCTCAATGGGGAACCTGCTTCCCCTCACCTCTCTATGTCTGCCTTTCTACCTACTTGTGATCTCTCATGGTCAAATAAATAAAGTCTTTTTTTTTAATATAGTTTAGTAGGGTTTTTTAATTCACAAAAATAACAAAACAAAACAAAAAGAAGATTTAGTTCTACCTTCAGGTAAGGAAGTCATTAACCAGGGAAGGACAAAGCAGACTCAAGTCTATCCTATTTGAAAAACCTTTAGACAATTATATTCTAATAACTCCCATAATCATTCGACAAGTACATATTGAATATATGTGTTCCAAAGCACAGTGCTGAGCATAATAGGTAAGACAAAAGATAAGGAATCTTACCTCTAAATGCCTTCTATGTGGCTGATAATTTAAATGAATTCATGAAATGGGAACCCAAACTTTATGCAATAGGTATGATTATCACTGGTACAAAGATGAGGAAAGCAAGTTCAAGATCATAGAGCTGATGGGAAGACAGAGGCTCAAATGACACACAAGTTTGACTTCCTGCACCATACAGAACCTACCCATTCCAGATTGGTAAGGAAAACCACAATCCAAAATATCAAGACGGATACAAGTTAGAGAAACCCAGATGTTGGAAAATGACTCCAAACAAGACCTTTAGAGAAGTTTTTAAGAAGATCTTTATCTGTCTTAGAGAGTGGGTAGAAATAGATAAAAAGAGGAAAAAAGAAGCAGGAAATGTTTATTGGACAAAAATTACAAATAGGATTAAAAAATGCAGTAAAGGTGTCATTTCTTGGAAGTGGGAAATAGCCCTGTCTAGCTGTAGCATTACTCGATGTAGGATTTTAACAGAAATTAGAAAAACGGGGGCACCTGGGTGGCTCAGTGGGTTAAAGTCTTTGCCTTCAGCTCAGGTCTCAGGGTCCTGGGATAGAGCCCCGCAGCGGGCTCTCTGCTCAGCAGGGGGCCTGCTTCCCTCTCTGTCTCTGCCTGCCTCTCTGCCTCTTATGATCTCTGTCTTACAAATAAATAAATAAATAAAATCTTAAAAAGAAAGAAAGAAATTAGAAAAATGGTCAGGATAGATTACGAATAACTTAAATGTCAGACAATGGAACTTGCAATTTATCTCCTGAGTTAGGGTCACTCAAAAATTTTATTAGGATTTACAAGTTCCTAAATCCATTGGAGTGAGGGCATCATTAATTTTACCAATAATCACGATGATTTGAAAGTATCCCTTGTTAAATAAAGAAATTCAAGTGTGACTCCAATACATATATATTTTCTTTCGTTAATAATCTCTCATAATGCCTATGTTCCATGACTTCATTTTAGTGGAATTAAACTCAAGCAGTTGAATATAACAAAGGGAAGTTTACCTTTGGCTGCATCCTGATCACACAGAATGGAAGGTTGCCAGGTACACAGTGAACAAAGGGGCATGTGGTTAGACTGAACTGGCCTGAATTTGTTCCAGGATGAAAGTCGGGTAAAATTTACTTGCTGAAATCTTAGATGGGTTATACCTGAAATTTAGGCTGGCCAGAGCTCTCATATTATAGTTCTTGGTTGCAAGTAACAGAAACCTGGTTCAAGCCCTCTTCCCTCACCCAAAATGGATGAATGAATGCATAAATGAGAGAATGAATGAATTTTTTTAAAAAGATTTTTATTTATTTTAGAGAGAGACCAAGTGGGGCGGATCAGAGGGAAGAAACAAGCAGACTCCATGCTGAGCACAGACCCCCAACACAGGACTCAAGCCCACGACCCTGAGATTATGATCTGAACCAAAACCAGGAGTTCCACACTTAACCAACAAAGCCACTCAGGCACCCCTGAATGAATGTTTTTAAGGAATTTACTGGATCTCATTAAGTGGAGAATGTCAAAGTGAGCTAGACTTTAAGGTGACAGCATATCCAGGCCTTTAAATAGCATGATCAAGACTCCTATCTATTCTACTCTCATATCTATTTTCCTCTGCTTTGGTTTTATTCACCAGCTGCTTCTCACCATATTGTAACTAAACAGTGTTCATCAGCAGATCCAAGTTTACACTCTACCAATTTTGCAACTCCAGAAGAAAGAGAGATGATCTCCCCAAATATTTCCAACACAAATATGGGGCTGATTGGGGCCCATGCCTAGGGACACGTGTCCATCTGTGAGTCAGTCATTCCAATTCTGATTGGCTATGCCCTCAGGAAAGCTGCTTGTATCAGAAGAGCTCACACTGCAGAACAGGAAGAAACAACAGGGGCCCACGCATTATATTTGCCCAGGTTTTTCCTTTCTGCTGCACACTCAGGAAGTTCGTAGGTTTTACCAAAAAAAAAAAAAAAGAGAGAGAGAGAGAGGAGTGAATAATGTTGTGTGCTGAACTGTGTCCCCCACCCACACACAATTCCTATGTTGAAGCCCTAATCCCCAGGACCTCAGAATGTGACTGTATTTGCAGATAAGGCCTTCAAAGAGGTGTTTAGGTTAAAATGGGGCCATTAGGGTGGGTCCTAATCCAATCTGACTGGTATCCTTTTTTTTAGGAAAAAGATCTATTTATTTTTCATTTGAGAGAGAGAAAGAATGCAGGAGCTGGGGTGGAGGGGGAGGAGGGAAGGAGTGGGGAAGTAACTCCCCACTGAGCAGGAAGCTTGGCTCTGGCTAGATCACAAGCCTCTCACACCTTGACTGAACCAAAACCAAGAGTTGGACATTTAACTAACTGGGACTCCCTGACTGGTAGCCTTACTAGAAAAAAAAAAAAAAAAAAAGCACACAGAGAGGTACCATAGATGGGTACACACAGAGGAAAAACCCATGTGAGGACACCATAAGAAAGTGGCCCTTTACAAGCCAAGGGGAGAGGCTTCAGGAGACAGCAAAAATGCTGACACCTTGATCTTGAATTTCCAGCCTCCAGAACTGTGAGAAAATAAATTTCTGTTGTTTAAACCACCCAGACTCTGGTATTTTGCTGTTGGCCTGTTATAGGCTGAATGTTTGTGTCATCCGCAAATTCCTCTGTTAAATCTTAACACCCCCTTTCCCCTTGTGAAGGCACTGGAAAGTGGGGTAGGTGAGGGGATGATTCAGTCCCAAGGGCAGAGGCCTCATCAATGGCATTAGTGTCCTTATAAAGGACCACTGAGCGCTCCCTCAGTCCTTCCACAGTGTGAGCACATGACAAGAAGGCAGCTATCTATAAGGGTTCTCAGCAGATACAAAATCTGCCAACTTCACAATCTTGGACTTCCCAAGCTCCAGAACTGTAAGAAATAAATGTCTGTTGTTTACAAGCCACCCTGTCTGTAGTAGTTTGTTATAGCAGCCAAAAGGACCAAGACACAGCCCTAACAAAAATCTTGGGAAGCTGTGGTAGATTGAATATCACCACAAGTTATTTGCACTTTCCCCCACAAAAGCAGGAGTCTTGCACCCCTACCTTGAATCTGACTGGCCTTGAGACTTGCTCGATCCCACAGAATATGGCAGGAGTGGATGGAGAAGAGCTCCACGCAAGGCTTCCGGAGGGCTTGCAGCTTCTGTCCTGAAACCCACTCCCCATGTGAGGAAACCAAACCAGCCTCCTCCAGGATGCACACGGCCCTGTGGGGAAAGAAGGTCTTTGCAGAGGGACCAAGCATCCCAGCTCTTCCCCACAAACCATCGGAAGCCAGTCTGGTAAAGGAAATGAGGCAGTTCTGGACCAGCCAGCAGCCCCCATGGGACCCATCAGCTGACTTCAGTCACAGCCTGTGAAATCAGCCAAAGAACCTCAAATTCATGAATGGCTTACTGTAAGCCACTCGGTTTTGGAGTGACTTGCTATTTAACAATAGAAAACTGAAATAGAAATAATGCAAAGGGACCTAGAGAATTTTTTTTAATATTTCTTTATTTATTGGAGAGAGAGAAAGAGAGAAAGGGAGAGAGCATGAGAGGGGTAAGGGTCAGAGGGAGAAGCAGACTCCCTGCTAAGCAGGGAGCCCGATGTGAGACTCGATCCCTGGACGCCAGGATCATGACCTGAACCAAAGGCAGATGCTCAACCAACTGAGCCACCCAGGTGCCTGAGACCTAGAGAATTTTGTTTGTTCATTGGATTGTTTTGTGGGCTTGAGAAAAGGATGTTACAACCAAAAAAGTCTATTAAATCTTTTTTTTTTTAAGATTTTATTTATTTATTTGACAGAGAGAGATTACAAGTGGGCAGAGAGGCAGGCAGAGAGAGAGAGGAGGAAGCAGGCTCCCTGCTGAGCAGAGAGCCCGATGCGGGACTCGATCCCAGGACCCTGAGATCATGACCTGAGCCGAAGGCAGTGGCTTAACCCACTGAGCCACCCAGGCGCCCCTAGTCTATTAAATCTTACAAAACATTTTTATGCAGATAAGTAAAATTATTTTATTAAACATTGTGTTTTTAATAAAATATTTAATATATTATAGACGTAGATGAACGTGATTTTATGGTTTACAATAACAGCAGTTTTCAGACGTTTCATGGTGCAAAGAATAAGTCCCTTATTCCTTCCTATGTCTCTTGCATGTTGCGCTGACTGGCGAGTTGATACATCATTGCAAACCAGCCATGTTCCTAGCATCATTTGCACTCATCTCCAGTCTGTAGGTACTGCCTTACTCAGCTTTTCTTCAGCCACCTTTAGCTGATTCTTTATTTAAAAATATATCAATGAGCAAAACACATGGCCGTAGAGTTAACAATAAGTCACAAACCACCAGCATTTCCGCAGTGTATCATATATTTACTTGAATACAGACCATCATTTTATTTTTTTTTATTTTGAAGATTTTATTTTTTCATTTGAGAGAAAGAGTGAGGGAGAGAGAGAGAGAGGGAGAGCACAAACAGTGTGTTTTTGTGTGTGTGTGTTTTGTTTTTTTTTTAAGAAATCACCAGTTTGTTGAATGAAAAACCCAACATCCATTCAGTCCCTCAAGCCCCACCCCTCTCCTGCCCCAAGAGAGCAGCTCAGCCCAGGAGACGCTCCAGACAGGACCCCAGGACCCCAGGATCACGACCCGAGATGAAGGCAGGCACTTAACTGACTGAGCCACCAGGTTCCCCAGACCATCATTTTAAACTTTTATTTACTTAATTAGTTTTTATTAATCTGCAGAAATTGTGTTAACATGTTTCTAAACAGCATTCTGTATGCAGTATGGAGCCTTGAATAATACCACGTAGTAATTAATAGCACAGCTCTTTGTGCAACATCATTTGTGGCCAAGTACCCTGGCAGGACACAGAAAACCTGCTGGTTGTGAGCTGTTCTCTGTCCTATTTGCTGCCCCATCTCATTATTCCTGATTCCAGGGGATTGTCAGAATACAAGTGAGAGTGATACTGTTTTAAAAGACAATTGTGACTATCTTTTAATACATTTGAATTCTGAAATTAATAAAAATCCCAAACTCCTGTTCTTTGACTCTTATTAGGGAAAAATTGTGCACAATATATAGAGTCATAGTGTGTCATAGGGAAGATTGAAACTGCTGGTCTAGATCATCCAGGATCTGAATAGATGGGAAGGATTAAAGGGTTTTTAAATGAGGGTTTGTTTTTTTTTTTTAAGATTTTATTTATTTATTTGACAGAGAGAGATTACAAGTAGGCAGAGAGGCAGGCAGAGAGAGAGGAAGGGAAGCAGGACCCCTGCCAAGCAGGGAGCCCAATGCAGGACTCGATCCCAGGACCCTGAGATCATGACCTGAGCCGAAGGCAGCAGCTTAACCCACTGAGCCACCCAGGCGCCCAGGATTAAAGGGTTTTGAGTGAAGTAGTCATTGTGATGTGCTGAGAAGACTGATCTCAAGGCAAAGTGATGAATAGATTAGAATCATTATATGGATGCCAAGAAATTAATTGGTTAAGATCTGATTACAATGGCCCAGTCAAAACTACACAGTAACTAAGTATCCAAAGATAGTGCCCAATCGACCTCACCTCCCAGTATTCGTGCCCTGTATCATCCCCTCCCCTTGAATCTGGACTGGCCCTTTCCTCACTCATAAGCACTAGATTGTGAAAGGAGTGAGTTCTAAAGGTAGGTGAGAAGAAACTTTGCATCAGTTGGACTGGTCTATTGCAATATTCTCTAGGGAGAGCCAACCACTGTATAAGAAGTCCTGACTATCTGGAGACCAGTCTGACATGAGAAAGCCCTGTGATACGCACAGGCCACACAAAAAGAGATGTTTAGCCACCTCCAGTCCTTCCCGCCGCTGTAGCTGAGACACGTGAATGGAGAAGTCATCTTGGACATCTCATCCAGATGACTCTGTAAAGAACTGTGATTCCCACTGACACCTTGCTGTAACCTTAACAGAGATCCCAGTCAAGAACTGCCCAACTGAGGGGTGCCTGGGTGGCTCAGTTGCTTAAGCATCTGGCTTTGGCTCAGGTCATGATTCCAGGACCCTGGGATCGAGCCCTGCATTGGGCTCCCTGCTCAGCAGGGAGCCTGCATCTCCCTCTCACTCTGCCACTGACCCTACTTGTGCTCTCTCACTCTCTCTCTGTCAAATAAATAAATAAAATCTTTGGGGGGGGGGGAGCTTCCCTACTGAGCCCAGTCAGCCCACAAAAAACAACAACAGAAATAATAAATTTCAATTTCAGGGCACCTTCAGTCAGTTAACTTCTGACTCTTGATTTTAGCTCAGGTCATGATCTCAGGGTTTTGAGATCAATCCCTGCGTTGGGCCCCATGCTTAACAGGAATCTGCTTGAGATTCTCCTTCTTCCTCTACCTCTGCCCCTCCCCCATCTCTAAAATAAATAAATAAATCTTCAAAAATAATAATAATAAATTGCTAGTTCTGGTAAGTTTTAAGGTAGTTTCTTAAGTATCTATAGATAACCAAAATGATCTCTAGGAAATATTATTATGCTAATTGTTCCAAATCATGTGTGTTTCCTTCTATAATAATTTTAAATTAAAGAAGAAAAAAAAAAACTTAGTGTATTTGTTTGGTAGGTCTTCCATCACAAAATACCATAGACTGGAGGGCTCATGCAACAGAAATCTGTTCTCTCACAGTTCTGGAGTCTGGAAGTCTAAGGCCACGGTATCTGAAGTTTGGTTTCCTGTGAGGGCTCTCTGCTTGGTTTACAGATGGCCACCTTCTTGCTTTGTCTTCACATGGCATCCCTGCTGTCTCCTTCTCTTCTTCTAAGGACGCCAGTCACATTGGATGAGGCCCATGCTAAAGACCTCATTTTAGCCTAACCACCTATTTAAAAGCCCCATCTCCAAAAACAGTCACATTCAGAGGTGCTAGGGGTTAGGCCTGCAACATATGAATTTGGGGGGACCACAATTCCGTTCATAAACCAGGAGATTAGAGCAATGTTGCCACAAGCTTGTTTATAAAGTGGAATAGTGTCTGTCATCCATAAATGAACATAGACTTAATAAATGCCTTAACAGGGAAGGGTTACAGGGACGTATCTGAATCCGAAGGAGATTTACATGGATGACTCAGTGTTACATGTGCTTAGTAAAATTCCCATATCCCTCTGTAACTCCATATCTACGTCCATCTATCTTAGAGACATATTCTTTTTTTTTTTTTAAGATTTTCTTTATTTATTTGACAGAGAGAAATCACAAGTAGGCAGAGAGGCAGAGAGAGAGAGAGGAGGAAGCAGGCTCCCTGCCGAGCAGAGGGCCCGATGCGGGACTCGATCCCAGGACCCCGAGATCATGACCTGAGCCGAAGGCAGCGGCTTAACCCACTGAGCCACCCAGGCGCCCCTCCTAGAGACATATTCTTGCTGTAGCTCACCACTCTCACCTTAATGCTTAAAAAGAGAACAGACTGGCCATTGTAACTCTGGTTACCTATTCGGTTCGTGGTCTCGTTGGCACTGTGCACATTATAAAGCAAGCCAAAAACTTGCTTTCTCTTGCTCCCATGGTGCTCCAAGTCCAGCGAGGGCTTGGAGAGTTGCAAATGACTTCAATACAGGTAACAGTGCAGTAACAAACACACAAAATATACTCTGGGAGCCAGAGGAAATGTGGAGAGAGCTCTCACATATTCGGTGTGTGCATTCCTGCGCACGCGTGCGTGTGCGCACACACACACACACACACACACACACACACCCCACTCCATCTGGGATACCTCCATGGCTCTAGGGATAATATTTGAGACATCACTACAAGTCAGCCGAATTATGTGATTCTGTTGCCAGGATCAGTATTGATTTACTTCCTGCCCTAAAAGAAGCCCTATAGCCTCCCAGGGACATAATCCCCCATTTTCACTGAAGGAAAGGCCCTTCTTGACAGAGGCATGGGGAGAGTCTATTAGCTTGCTGTCAAAAGCCAGGGCTTCAGTCCAAGCGCAGACAGCTTAGTTTTCAGGCTTTAGTTCCCAACTAATGAGTCTGCGGCCTCAACCTCAAGCTTAAGTTCTTCACCCCTGGTTTCACTTGACCCAGACGGCTGAGCCCTCCTTGGGTGCTCCAAGATGAAATGCAGTGCAGGTTCCTCGAGGCTTAGTTAAAGCTAACTTCTTTGAGTTTCTGTGTTGCTCTCCTATTGAGTCAGCAAAATATCAGCCTCTATTATAGATCCCTTTTCTTGTTCCAGAAGGAAAGTCTACGTGGATCAATAGGTATGCCCACTCTTGAATATTATCTATTAAAAAGTCCAAACACTTTACCTGCTGTCTTCTCTCACCACACTGACCTCATACCTAAATTCGAGTCCTTTCCACGCTCTGCTTTTGACTGAGGCTATTTAGGAATTGCCTCCCTCCTCCACCAGGTTCTCATGCCTGTAAGGGCCGGGTGGAGGCTCTTGAAATTTAGGTAGTGGGTCGGGGAATGATCATCTGACTGGAAAGAGGGGCTGGGGACTAACCTTGAAGTTCCACCCATATAGCAAGCACACTGGCCCCACGTGGGTTTTGTGTTTATTTGGAGTTGCTTGAAGCTGCTTGCATTGCAAGCCCCTAGTTTTTACTTCGTGACGGTGAATTTTATATGTCAACCTGGCTGGCCACGGAATGCCCAAAGAACACATTCCCGGGTGTGGCTGTGAGGGTATTTCTGGATCAGTTAGCACTGGAATTGGTGGAATTAATAAAGTCGATTGCCCTGGCCTATGTGGGTGGGCATCATTCCAATCCAGGGAGGGCCTGAACAAAACAAATTGTGGGAGAAGGAAGAATTCACCACTTGTCTCTTCCTACCTGCTTGCTTGAGCCGAACTTCCTATCTCAACTTCTCAGTCCCCAGGACTGGGATTTAAACCATTGGTGCCCCTATTTCTCAGGCCTTCAGACTCAGGCAGAATTATACCACCAGACTTCCTGGTCTCCAGCTTGCAGATGACAAAGCATGGAACTTCTCAGCTTCCATAATCGTGAACCAATTTCTCATAATAAATCCCCTTTCAGGTTAACAGGTACAGAGACAGTTAGACAGATGATTGAAGGATGGATAGATGGATAGGTGGATAGATAATAGACAGACAGATAGATGATAAATAGACAGAAATCTTACCAGTTCTGTTTCTCTGGAGAATCCTGACTAATCATATTCTATGTTTGCTTTTTTGGATAGCTTTGGGAGGGGTGGAAATTAGGGGCCAATAAAGCCTCCCTCTCAAAGTCTGGGCAAGGGCAAGGGCAGATGTCCAGAAGTAAGTCTCGTTCCTAGTGGTCTGATAGATGAATTGGCAATATGGAGAAGCAGACCTTGTGAAGGCTCAGGCCTGCACCGCTGGGCCTCCTGCAGGTTCAGTTCATACCATCACCCTGGAGCCGTGCCCCAGACAACTATGCACAAGCCAGCAAAAATATTAAAAAATAAAATCAGTCTTGTACTAACAACAGTTCCACGGTGACCCAGGAAACACATCGTGGGTCACCTTTAGGCAAGTACTCTAAAAATTAATGAAGAGACGTCAACACTACCAAGTAGCAGTCAGATATTAGAGCGAATTTAAGTTCCTGGACTCCTGAGCCCCAAGCTCTCTGCATAGGCATCTTGCCCATTAGCCTGCTGGTGTCTTGATCCAATACCCTTGAGGTCTCTAAGTAGCAGCTTTACAAGGGTAATTGAAAGGGTATTACTGGCTGTCTATTTATCATCTCTTGATCACCTAACACCATGGTACCTATTAGGATGAGCTAGTAGACTCCTTGCTAAAGGTTGCCTCAGCTGGAAGCTTTTCAGCTGCTTATCCAACAGGACACAAACAAAGCAAGATTCCTCTCAAATCCTCTCATTTTGGACCAATCTTATGCGCTAATTAATCATGATTACTCCATACAGTAAGCATATTTGAGGAGATTAATCTGCACTAGCCTCGGGTAGTGTCCTAATTAACAATATGCTGACGCAGTGTTCTCCCTGTAAGTGTAAATACAGCACTGTGCCATTTGCAAGACAACAATATGACTGTTTATTAGGCATGCATGCTAGTGGATGCTATGCTGATCTATTAAAACTTTCTGTCCTTTGACCTTTCTGCTTCATTGTCTTGGCTAGATAGTCAAATACCAGCAGAACATGTGGCTTAGCTTCTTAGGATGTCTTAACTCCCGCTACACACACACACACACACACACACACAAACAACCAGACAGAGGGTATGGCCACACACAAACAACCAGACAGAGGGTATGGCCAAGAAAATATAATAGAATTAGGAAAACTTAAAGATCAATTATTCACTTTCCATTCCACCAGGCCTTAAGAACAGAAACATCGTCCAGAGGTCCAGAGTTTGATGTGATACACAATACAGATAATGCATTTCCTTGTCTGTTTGCATGCTCATTAACAGAGAAAGAAAATAGAGCCATCTGTCAAGATGAATGACCACCCACCTGTGTCCTCCTACACTGCATGTGTCCTTGGGCTTCCTATAGCAAACTCCCTACTCCCAGTCCTCCTCCCACACTTTACTTTCTCTCTACTCTAGCAGTTTCAAATTTGAGCTAGGACTCCCACATTATAGAGAAAGAAGAGGAAAATCAAAGAGGGTAGAATGTCAATGATACCTTTTTGCAAACCTATCTCAGGCTCAATTTTCCCCATAGCTTCTGACCCTAATTCCATGAAAGAAAGGGATCCTTTGCAAGGATTAAGCTGAAATGAGGGAAAAGGGTTGCTAGTGAGTGATTTATGAATATTACGTGTCAGTAGAGGCCAGAAAGTTGGTAGTGAAAGAAAGCATCTTCCTACTGATTCCTCCAAAGCAAATGGGCAGAATGGATGTGCAGAAGTCCACATCTGTGGAAAGGAAGAGAAGGTGAAAGGAGTAGGCAGAGGGAAAAGTTGTCTTATGATAAAGTCTCAACGGAAGTCTCAGATGACTTCACATCTTGGAGATGAGATGGTCCTTCAGGCTAACAACTAGAGGAGAAAAATATATTATTGTATTTTTATGTGAAGACATTCTTAATATGTGTGTGTACATGTTTCTTCAGAGCAAGTTCCCAGGAGAGCAAACTGAGATGGAGATTAGTATGGAGGAAGTTTACTGGAGAGTGCTCTCAGGAACAACATGGAGGAAAGGGAAGGGAAGGAAGCACTGTTCCCTAGGCCAATATTACAGATTCATTCATGGAAAGAACATTCGCTGAAAGCCTACTAAGTGCCAGGCATTAGCCATTCATACAACAGTGACCAAAGTCTCCTGGGCCCCTGCCCACACAGAGCTTTTCCTTCTACTAGGGAAGAAAGACAACCCACAAACACAAAACATGAAATGAGGTCAGGGACTTGTAAGCATTAGTAGGAAAATAAAGAAAAAGAGAAACTAAGGAAAACTATGCAAGATATGGAATAGAGTGGTGCAGACAATGAGTTTAGATACAGTGATCAAGAAAGGCCCCTCTGACAAGGTTGTAACTGAGCAAAGACTTGAAGGAATTAAGAAAGTGAGCCATAAAAAAAAAAAAAAAAGTGAACCATGCAACCATCTGAATGAACAACATTTTGGGGACAACCTGCAAAATATGTTCAAGAAACACATCATTATTTTTAACAACTCATTGAAGTTCAATTATATGGGTATCCCATAATTCATTCATCTACTCCCTGACTGATGAGCATCCAGGATGCTTCCATGTTTTTCCATCGCAAAAATGTTGCAATAAACATCTTTGTACACATATCCTCAATTTACTTTTATTTCTGAGGGATGAATTACCAAGAGACTGTGGGAGATCTCTGATCCAAAGGATATGCTCATTTTTTTATCAAATACATCTCAATAATATATAGCAATTCATTATCCCACCAGCAATATCATTGAGGTTCCATCTCCCCCACATCCTCACCAGCAGCTGTCAACTATTTTTCCTTTGAGGGAGAGAGAGTGGGAAGAGGAGCAGAAGAAGAGGGAGAGAATCTTAAGCAGGCTCCACACCCAGCAGAGTCTAAAGCGGGGCTCAATCTCACAACCCTAAGATCAAGACCTGAGCGGAAATCAAGAGTCAGACTCTTAATGGACTGAGCCACCAAGGTGCCCCAGCAGTTGACACCTTCTTAAACTTTTGCCAATCTGTTGAACAATATGACTGTCTCATCCCTTTTATTTGTGTTTCCATGATAATCAAAGAATCTGGGCAGCTTTTCATGTTTACCATCTACGTATCATCCCTTTTCTGAGTTACCAGTTCATGCTTTTTACCTATTTTTCAGTTGAGTTGCATGTTGTTTCCTTGATTTGAGAGAGCTTTTTGTAGATTAGGGATATTAACCCTTGCCATTCATATGTGCTGTGAATATTCTCTCCTTGTCTCTTGTTTGATTTGTAAGTTCTGATTATGATATATTTTTTCTATACAAAAGTTTGTAGCTTTAAGTGATCAAATCTATCAATCTGTCTTTTAGGGACTCTAATGAGATGAAATTTAGCTAGGATAAATGTAAATATTGTCATCCTTTGTCAAACAGAATTAAAGTTCAGAAAATCATTCTTATCAGAGATTTTGAGATTGAGAATTTAAGATAATATTAAAAAAAAAGAATTTGAGGAGCTAACATCAGAATTGAAAGTATGAAAGCCTATTAAAATATATTTTGTGTTCATGAAAATCAAGAATATAGACATCATAATGATCTCATATTAGTAATAATGGTTACTAAAATATTCATTTCCACTCAATTTTCTTGCTTGAAACTTTTGAGAGTTTCTTAAAATTGTAGAGAAGTGCTTATAAATTCCATGTATTTTTTCTTTGCATGTTTCTCCATTCAAATGATCAATGCCTTCCTGATTACATGACTCAGAAGATGCTTCCTACTCCATCCCCAGATCATGTGCCTGTCAAATCCGCTCACATCGAGGCTTTCAACTCCTCCTCACAGATGTCACCTGAATATCCTTCTGTTTACTGTGCTTTGTCTTCCTTTGTCTTCACCAAGGATTCACTGCAAAAACTCCTATCCTTCCTCTGCCATCTGCTTCCTAGTCCCAACTCCTAATTTCCTCTCTTTCTAATTATCCCTGGCAAAATTGACTCACAACCCACACAATTCTGTTTTTCTGAGACCAAACTTCCAGCGGTTACCAAATAGGTGTATAAAGTAAATTTCATTCCATTTTAGTGTATTTTGAAGTTGCAAAAAGATCATCACACTTGGAATTAGTTCAACAAAGTCAAAGGCACTAAAGTGGAAGACAAGAATCTGATTTGGTAACTGTTCACGTAGAACGTATCTAGGGGCATTAGTTTTACACAAGTTCAGGATGAGCTAACAAAACTAGAATAACAGAACTGGGGAAATTAACACACATCAATAGAAATATACATCGGGACTAAAAGGATTCAGTCCTCACAGTGTCAGTGGATGGGGGAGGCGAATTATCTTCATCAGTCAACATCTATCTAAATCGATCCTTATCCACTAGAATAGCACCAATATGATAAGCTTAAACCAAACTGATTTTCCACCTTGGGTCAGGATGAGCATCTACTGGAGCCCATGATCATGGGTTGGAGCTGATACCTGAAAAATTGAAGTCCTGCTATAAAATATCTAGGGGAATATTTGTTCCCTATTCTTTGTTTCCTTTCATGTTGTAGGGAGTTCCATTAGCATATATTAGTTTTATAGGAGAGGTCACCTAACCCCAAATTTATTTAAGACAGATTGATGGGAAGGGGAATGAGATGTTGTATCTGACTGGTAAGTTTGGGAGGATGAACCAGCCAGCAGATCCCAACAGCCCTTCCCCTAGCCCTGGCATGTGATTTGATAAGCATGCAATCTCCTCCCCATCGTACTCCATACATGACAGGTCAAGCACTTCCTGCTGGAAAGCTCGATTGTTCTGGGAGGGGAAGGTGAGATGGACATTCAGTTCAGGGGAGAGTTAACTTCTGGTGCCTGAGCCAGGAACACTAGGAAGTAGACAAGGTATGATCTCTGGGGCAACTAAGTCTTTGTGGATTTCTTGAAGCTCCCATTGTACAACAGTGCCTGGTTTGGGACCTCAAATGTGTAAGGACATTCTTGATCTTGTTGGTTCCTAACTGTTTACTTTGATCCATATATATATATATATATATATTTTTTTTTTTTTACAGATGTGCAGTAAGCTTTAACTGCCAAGGCCAGGCCAAGAAGCATTAAGCATCCCGGCAGCACAGATCATAAGCAGTTCTTCCACAAAGCAAGATCTACATGTGAGGTCTAAGGCAAAGGCCACTGGATGTCATCAAAGGACTAGGATCAGTCAAAGCAGAGGCCATAGAGCCCCACCAGGAAAGGCGCCTTACCCAGCACAGGCTACAACCCATAAGGGTTTAGCAAAAGAGCACCCACCTTTCTCTCAGCAAATGCATATGACTTCACCAGACATAGAGATTCCCTTAAGAAGCAGGTTACTTCTGCTTGACCTTGAACCTTATCTCAGTTTTCCTAACCAGGCATTATCTTAAGTCAGTTTCCCTAGATAAAGAGCCTTAACACAAGGATTCATGTGCAAGCAATTTATTAAGAAAGCGCTTGCAGTAGAAGCGAATGAGGGATCAGAGGAGGGAAGGAACTAAGCAAGGTGGAATTTCAGGTCAGATCACAGCCTCAGTCTGAAATCCTCAGGGCTGTTCTGGAGGGTAAATTAAAGCGCAGCATTTATCCTGCCCTAAGACAAGGGTGCTGGGCAATCACACCCCCAGCACAAGTATGAAAGTTAGTGTTCTAACAGTCCTGTAGGGATTCAATGAGTCTTACTGAGGACTTGGTTCTGTATAAGGTTAAAACTCTGCTCCATCCAGGCATCGAAAGCTCCTCTAGGGAAAACTGAGCAGAAAAAAAAAAGAGTTGGCAAGATGGATTTTGGACTTGATGCAAACATACTAGCTGGGTCTCCAGTAGCCATCTGGTAATCTTAACAATGGAAGCCGCACACGAAGGAAGCCACACACTAAGGATGGATTAAAGCAGAAAGGATCCCTGGACACTTCATGAAGTCTCTCTACCTGGTATAGACTCCCTAATTTTGGATTTTATTTTACAAGGAAAACTAATCCCTAATCTGTTTAAGCCGCTGTAGCTCCCTGTTCTCTGTTCCTAGAAATGAAATAAAATTCCTATCTAATACAATTGATAATTTTTTACTTTAAGGATTTTTTTTTAAAGATTTATTTTTTTATTTGAGAGAGAGAAGGGAGGAGGGGCAGAGAGAGAGAGGGAGAGAAGCAAACTCTCTGCTGAGTACGGAACCAGACTCCATTCACCCACCCTGAGATCATGACTTAAGCAGAAATCAAGAGTCAGAGGCTTAGCCAACTAAGCCATCGCCCCTGTTTCTCTGGGGGTTTTTTGTTTGTTTGTTTTTTTAAGATTTATTTAACTTTAAGGAATTTTTAAATCCAAACTTATTAAAATATTAGAGATTAAAGTCTCATTTTACATTTTTAGTTTTTTGGAGGTTCAGAGATTGTTACATTTTTTAATTCCAAAATGACATTCAACATGTTACACATATATATCATTTCATTTACACATTTATTCATTCATTCCTTCAACAAATATTTATCAGCCCCTGCAGCCTGCCAGGTACTATGCTAGGCTCTGGAGATGTTACACAAACAAGACAGACTCCTTTTCTCTAAAAAGAGCAGATTTAGTGAAAGAGGCAAAGCAGGGAGACAGATAATACAGTACAAAGTGTCAAACACTATGATAAATATCTGAACAAAGGGGCTGTGGTATCCCAGAGGGGATGAGTTATTTCTCTGGTAGCTAGAGGGAAATGTGCAAACAGTAGCATACTCGGCAAAGAGCCACAAAGGAAAAGACTATGTCTGTCCTCACTCAACTCTGAGAGGCCCCCAAGTCATCAGCTGGGTGCTGCAGCTGCCCCTTCTGTTAGAAAAGGAACTTGAAGAGCAATCACATTTGTATGCGCAAGGAATGAATCAGCTGAAGGCTGGAGGTGGGAATGTGATGTGACAAAACCACCAGCCACACGCGTAATTCTTTCCCTTAGCCTCAGTTTCAAGCCCATGAAGGAACCACAAACAAAAGCTGTCCTTGAGAAACCTTTGCAAGCTCCTTTCTCTTTGTCTTATTTTACTGCATCGCTGTGGTTTGATCTTTTTTTTTTTTCCCCATGAAGATGGCCTTGTGAAATTTAGCCCCCAAAACTGCATCCTACCTTCCAATCACATTGTTTTTAAACCCAGAGTGAGTTTGTATCTAAAGGACAGTGCAGTTGTGTCCTAAGATGAAGGGGTTTTTTTTCTGAATCACTGAAAGAGTTATTCTCTTGCAAGTTTTCTCTTGATGTTCTTTGTTATAACAACACGTTATGGATGGAGAAGCCTGAGGAATAGACTTATCCAGAATAGAAAGAAGGGGAGAAGAGAAAATGAGCCAGGCTGACTTTCCAATCAGATATTCTTCCCAAGTGAGTCCACTCAACCACCAGTAGGTGGAAGATGGCCTGGTGGAAGTATTGGCTAAGGATCACACCACTGTTTTTACTAATTATTATTTTGGTCATTACCCTCAAGGAGGGAACACATACAGAACACAAGCAGCTCTTTACTCAAAATTTTCAAAATCATGGTTCTCAGAATAGGGAGGCACAGCAGTGAAAATCTAAATTCACCTCTTTTACATGATTAAAAACACAAAGAATATAAGACCTCGAACTTATTTTTCAAAAGGTTCCCCACTTGGTCATTCACTACACCAGCTGAATGCCGACTCCTCCTTAACCTCAGATTTCCTTTTCCTTCACTCTAATTCCTCCACCCTTCTGACTCCCCCTCCTATTGAAATCTCTTGACTTCATCTATGTGGGGTTGATGTGAGCCACATCAGACAGAACAGAAGCGAGAAGTGGAATGCAAACAATAGAGAGAATTCAACAGAAACATAAAATGGGAGTAAGAGGTGAGTAGGAAAAAAGGTAGCTTTCCAAGACAGGGTTGAGACATCAGGGGCAAACTGGATCTCTCACCATCTAGGTTATTGGGATTCCAACTAATTTAACTTGATGATAAAGGGCTGTGTAAACCCCATAGGCTGAGGAGCTTGGAAATGCCTAGGCAATTCACATTATCAATACTTACACATAAAACTCATTGAAAAGACTACTGCCTCTGACTAGGGTGTAGAAAGTTGCCAGAGAGTGTCATGCCTGCAGTAAATACTAAAAACAAATAAGATAAACTACATACAATTTCATAGTTTAAAAAAAATTGTAAGATCTGAGGATGCAAAGAAGCCTAAATGAACTAAATTCTAGAATGTAGAAAGCTTGTCTTCAGAGAAAAGACAACACAGTTGCCTTCTTCCCTAGTGGAACAATGAGAGAGAAGGGACTTGGCAATATATGGAGATAAGGAGAAACCAGATGCACTTTTCACAAACGTTTTCAAGGTCATACATGAGCCAGCATTAAGGATTGAAATCCTGAAGGGCTCCCAGTAAGGAATGAGTCTAACCCACTTGCCAAAACTTCCACAAGTGTCTTCCCTGAGTACATGGAGGTAGCAACCAAAGTCACAAAGCAGAGCAGGAGATGTAAGAGAAATCCCATGAAGCTACAGTGAACTTTCAGGGAATATGAGGAAGGCTGCAGGCAGCGTTCTAGGACTTCACCAAGTACACTGACGCTGCCTAATAAAAACTGAAAGACAGGGTGGCAGAGTAGAGAGAGATTTTTCCGGATGTATAGAGCCAAAGGGCAGGACTGGAAAGCAAAGAGAATTCCCCAGTAGCCTAAAAAGTTAGCAACCAAGTTATAAAGAAGGGAGAACTTTCCCACAGTTCAGACGCTGGTGGCGAAGCTGTAAAGTGTTTAAAAGATTCCCATATTTCTGGTGCTGGCATTCCAAACCCTGTGGAAAGGAAAGTTCTGGTCCCAAACTCCAACATTTGAAATCAGAGTGGACAAGGTCTAACTAAAATTACAAGGTTCAGACCCAGCTCAACTATAAATGAGGTTGACTTAGCCTCATACCCTATCAACCCAAAAGAAAGCAGAGTGATCCTTCTTCTAGAGACAAATAGTTTATTCTGGTATCTAATAATCCTTCATACACAATGATAAGCACATAATCAAAAATTGTTAAGACCCATGATGATATCCGAAAATATGATCCATACTCAAAAGAATGGTTTTCAGTATAGCCACAGATGGCTTATAGGTCAGAATTATTGGAAAGGATGTCTCAATAACTATAATAAATATATTAAAGGAACTAGTAAAAATGATTTTAAAATATATGAATGGATGGGGAAGTCAGCAGATAAACTGAAGCTATTTTTTTAAAGAAATGAAAATACTAGAACTAAAAACTACTATGCAAACTATGCACAACAGAAAAAAATAATAAGCTTGAAATATTTTGATAAAAATTATTCAAATTGAAATAGAGAAAAAAGAATTAAAAGTGAAAGAGAGCACTTAAGATCTGTGAGATAATATCAAATGATCTAATGTCAAGTTTTTGAAGCCCAGAATGTAAGAAGGAAGAGATTAGAAAGATTCGAACAGAAGAAATGTTTTAAAATATAGAGACTATGGATTTTCCAAAAATAATGAGACATATATGAAGATCCATCAGATCTACACCAAAGAAATACTAAAAGAAGTTCTTCAGTTTGGTAGGAAAAGATACCAGTTACAAGCCTAGATCCGAAGAGAAAAATGAAGAACATCAGAAAGAGAAATATAGGGGTAAACATGAAATACTCTTTATGTGTGTGCTAAATTTATTTCTTACAACTATTGATTATATAAGTCAAAATTAATACCTCTCTTTGTGGGATTTTTTAATATGTAGAAGTAATATATATGATTCAATATTACAAAGACTGGGGTGCCTGGGTGGCTCAGTTGGTTAAGTGTCTGCCTTCAGGTTAGGTTATGATCCCAGGGTCCTGGGATCCTGCCCCACATCAGGTTCCCTCCTCAGTAGAAGGCCTGCTTTTCCCTCTCCCTCTGTCACTCCCCTTCTTGTGCTCTCTCACTTGTATGTTCTCTCTCTTCCAACAAATTCATCAAAAAAAAAAAAAAAAAAAGACTTACAAAGACTAAGGGACTATAAATGGAATTATATCATTGTAAAACTCTTACGTTGTTCATGAAGTCATAGTATGATATCATTTGAAGGGAGCCTATGATAAATTAATGATCATATTGTTATCTAGAGCTACTGCCAAAAAAAACAAAAATCTAATGTCAGTAATAGAGATAAAATGAAAATACTAAAAAAATACTTGTTTAACCCAAAAGGAAGTAGGAAAGGAGCAACAGAGAAACAAAAACTAGATGTGATAAATAGAATATAGTTTTACGAGTGACTATTAAATGTAAATGGGCTGAAGACAAAGATTGTAAGAGTGGATAAAAAATAAAAATCCAACTACATATTGTTTATAAGAGACACGCTTTAAATATAAAGACCTTTACTGAAAGTAGAAGGGTGAGAAGAGGCATATGTAACAAACACTAAGGACAAGAAAGCTGATGTTGCTCTGTTAATATATAGCAGACTTCAAAACAATGGATGTTATCAAGAAAAAAGAGACATTTAATAGTCATAAATAGATCAATTATTCAAAAAAGAAATAATAATCTTAAATATGTGTATAGCTAATGACAGACTCTCTAAATACATTAAGTAAAAATTGACAGAACTTGGGGCGCCTGGGTGGTTCAGTGGGTTAAGCCACTGCCTTCGGCTCAGGTCACGATCTCAGGGTCCTGGGATCGAGTCCCACATTGGGCTCTCTGCTCAGCAGGGAGCCTGCTTCCCTCTCTCTCCCTCTCTCTCTGCCTGCCTCTTTCTCTGTCTACTTGTGATCTCTCTCTGTCAAATAAATAAATAAAATCTTTTTAAAAAAATTGACAGAACTTAAATGAACAGATAAATCTCCAATCATAGATAGATATTTTAATATTTAGTAGAGAGATAAAAGGAATGGGGTAAGAGGGATCTTCCTCATAGAAAACAGGGGTTCAGTGACATTCTACTGAATGGTAACATTCTAGTTACCATTTGTTCCTCATTTATTAACCCACTGACAATTGGGGACTTATTTTTCTCCATTTCTTTCTTCTATTCCTGGAGTTTCCTGTTCTATGTTTTCCCCTTTTAGAATCCTCTTTGCTTGCCAGAAATCACTCACATAGACCATTAAGTTGCCCATTGTTACATTAACAAGTTAGACTTCTCTTGTGGCATGCCAATGAATTTCTCCATCATTGTGATATTATAAAAATAAAGGTATCTCAGAAAATTATGAAGGGAAGAGCTATTTTATCTCCTTCTCCCTTCTGCCATCCCACAACCATAACCTACCCTACCACCCTTATCATGGCTGACTCCTTCTTAATCTTTCAGTTTTTTATTTAAATGAAACATCTTCAAAGAAGATATCTTGACCGCCTTATCAAAAATACACCCCCCATGAGTATTTTCTCTCAGTAATAAAAATAATTTATAATAAAAATAATAATAAAAATAATTTATAATTTATAATAATATAAATAATATATAATTTATAATAATTAATAATTTATTTTTTTCTCCTTTTGCCCTAGGCAGTGAGTTAGATAAGGCCTGGGATCACATCTGTCTTATTCACTCCATCCAATTTCAGGAATGGAAATGCAAGACTCAGAGAGGTTATATTATTTGCCTAGCATCACACCGTGGAAAATAACAAAACCAGGACTCAAGCACTAGTCATTTCAGTAGTGCTGCTTCCCCAACATCTGACCCACTGCATAATCCCCTACATGCCTTTATGCTAAGATGCTCAGAATTCAGCAGAATTAACAGACAAAATAGAATAATCTGTAATCTTGGTTGGATATATTAGTACTCAGTAGAGAGGAAAAGAAAGGAGTACAATCAGTAAGTTCTAAATAATCGGCTTAAAATACAATCCAAATGAGAGATTCCTATATATTAAAAGTAATTCACTTAAGTTACCTAAATAAGTCATTTCTTAACTATCATTGTAATAGAGTAACATGAGCTATTATAAAAATAAACCCTCATGGTCAATAATCTGTCAAAAATCTATTTGACAGAGCAAGAAGACTATCCAATGGAAAAAAAATGTTTCTTCAATAAATGGTGTTGGGAAAACTGGACAGCAACATGCAGAAGAATGAAACTGGACCATTTTTTTTAAATCATACACAAAAATAAATTCCAAATAGATGAAGAACCTAAATGTGAGACAGGAAATCATCAAAATCCTAGAGAAAAACACAAGCAGCAATGCCTTTGACCTTAGCCAATAGCAGCTTCTTACTAGACATGTCTCCAGAGGCAAAGGAAATAAAAGCAAAAAAGAACTATGGGAATTTCATCAAGATAAAAAGTTTCTGCAAAACAAAGGAAACAACCAATAAAATTAAAAGGCAACTTTCAGAATGGGAGAAGATATTTGCAAATGACATATCTGACAAAGGGCTAGTATCCAAGATCTATAAAGAACTTATCAAACTCAACACCCAAAAAAACAAACAATCTGGTTAAGAAATGGGAAAAAGACATGAACAGACATCTTTCCAAAGAAGACATATGAAGGGCTAGCACACACATGAAAAGTTCACTTATCATCAGGGAAATATAAATCAAAACTACAATTAGATATCAACTCACACCTGTCAGAATGGCTAAAATTAAGAACACAGGAAACAACAGGTGTTGGTGAGGATCTTTTTGAGAAAGGGGAATATTTTTGCACTGCTGGTGGGAATGCAAGGTGGTGCAGCCACTCTGGAAAATAGTATGGAGTTTCCTTAAAAATTAAAAAATAGAACTACTCTATAATCTAGCAATTGCACTACTAGGTATTTATCCAGAGGATGCAAAAATACTGATTCAAAGAAACACTTGCATCCAAATATTTATAGCAGCATTATCAACAGTAGCCTAATTATGGGAAGAGCTCAAATGTCCATCAACTGATGAATGGTTAAAGAAGAGGTGGGGTGTGTGTGTGTGTGTGTGTGTGTGTGTGATGGAATATTACTCAACCATAAAAAAGAATGAAATCTTGTCATTTGCTATGATGCAGATGGAGCTAGAGTGTATTATGCTAAGCAAAAATAAGTCAGAAAAAGATAAATACCATGATTTCACTTATACATAGAATTTAAGAAACAAAGATGAACACAAGGGGGAAAAAGAGAAGCAACATAAAATCGGCTATGTATAGGGAGCACATTAAGGGTTGCTGGAGGAGAGATGGACAGAGGGATGGGTGTAAGGGGTAATGAGTATCAAGGAGGGCACTTGTGATGAGCACTGGTATTATATGTAAGTGATGAATCTCTAAATTCTACTCCTGAAACTAATATTACACTATATATTAACTATTGAACTTTAAACAAAAACTTGGAACAAAAATAAAATAAAATAAAAAATACCCAAATCTTAGAGACTTTATAAAAGAGATGTTTAATTTTCAGTTTTGTGAAATCCAAAATTGTGTTCCTAACGATGAACAGCTCTCTTGCAAGTGACAATGCAGGGACTCATCTCTGTCAAGCCAGGAAGGAGAAAGAACCTCAGGTATCACACATGGGAAGTCTCTAACAGGCATATCTGAACCTGGTTTACACCAGTGCTTCTCAGATGTAACATGCACCAGAATGGCCTAGAGAACAAGCAAACAGATTCCTGGGCTCCTTCCTGCAAAATTCTGATTCAGTAAGTCTGTAGTGCAGCTCAAGAATCTACATTTAGAAACCAGTTCCCGGGCGATGCTAACCCTGCTGATCTGCAGACCACACACTGAGTAGCATTGGTATATATCACTTCTGGTAACATTTCATCAGCTAGAACTCAGTAATATAGCTATACTTAATTGTGAACAAGTCTGGTGAAAATGGGCTAAACATATGCTAAGAAAGAAAAAGAAATGGGGTTGGTGAGCAGCTGGACATTCTTTTCCATATGTTTTTTGGTTTTTGTTTTTTTAATTACTAACTTATCTGACAACCAAAGAACCAGGCAAGCAAAAGAGAGAGATTTATAAATTGAAATTACAAATGTTCCCCCAGTCAATCCTCTACCCTGGATAAGATATCTCACTTAAGGAATCACATTCAATTAAGTTAATATAATGGCTATATTTTTTTAAAAGATCTGTCACTATATCCTAACAAATTGAGACTAAGAATGAAAAAGGAAAATAAGAGGCCATCATACACATACACACACACACACACACACACACACACACACACAGAGTATTAGCCAAGGAGACTGCATTTGTGTACCAAGATCTAGGCAAACCTGCTCTTGCAAATGGAAATGCTAATGGGTCCTTAACTCTTGATAAAATATTAACAGTGCTGTAAGTACACTCACTCATCTCCAGGAGACCACGCTTAATGGATAGAACTCCCTGACCTTTAAGATTTTACTTATATTTTTCAAGATGCCCCTGAGAGTCCTCTCACTCTGTTCTCATCTAGCCATTGGTCATGGGCTAACAATGCTCTGTGATATAAGTAATTGCTTGTAAGAGTCATTGCCCTCCAGGGCTTCTTTCTTCCCTAGAAAGATGGTGTCTCCAGGATTGGAGGGACTTAGAGAGGCCATTTAGTCTCTTCTGGCCTTTGGGTCGGAATGCACTTCAAAGCTGTCCCAAAGAAATAGAAATCTGAGCTTTACTTGTTAACTCTTTTCAATTTTCATCTACTGTCCCTCATAAGAAATTCTGCTTTCGTTTAACCTAAGTATGTGCTCTTGCTGGTAATTCACTTTCCTCTCATTTTGTCCTCAGGGAAATAAGAGATATTGGCCACCAGTATCCTAAGTTCAAGAGCCTTTAAAAAATGTAGATACCCGATGCATAAATTAACTTTATTGAGAACCACATATATTACTGACCTTCTACTTAGCACTGAGAGTATAAAAGTGGACAAGTGGGAGTATTTGCTGGAAAGTAGAAAATTATTTGTTAATAATAACAAAGAATACCAATGTTTTCAAAAAATATATCTTGTTCCTCTTCAACCATGAATCTCTAATAGTGTAGACATGATTTCTTCTACTGGAAACCAACCCAAATCATACCACAGGGATCGGAGAGATCTTCTCACAGCTATCTGTGAGCTGGTTGTTATTGTCTTGACTCCATAATAAGACAGTCATCCCCAGTGTATCTCCCAACACAATACCATTCACAACAATTCACGGAACACCATCCTGGGTCATGAATTGAGTTAAGTGCTATAGCAGACACAAATAAGGGCAAGATTTGGTCTCTGCCTTCTGGAAATGAAAAGAGAAATAGTCTATTTCAGGAATGGTAATTACATTTCCCCTGCATGTCAAATCTTATTGATTGATGGTAGCTGTGCTGAGTGCTATGTTGAGAATATAAAGCTTGATCTAAGGTTGGTGAGAAAGTGCCAGGACTAATTAGCAATGTCTGCCAGGAAGAAATGGGGAGGGGGGTTGTCAGCATGTTTTCCAGGTGTTTTCTTTGCCCGTGTATTATTTTAGACTAGAACTCTACCCAGATAGAAGACTGTTCCTCCTACCTACTGCTTCCCATTGTCAAAGTTCCCTTCAATTCCTGCAGACAAAGATAAGGACTTAGGAGGAGGCCACTAAGGCCTCAGGTACTCAGTTGGTAAGCCCTTATATTTCTCCTATCACCTCCAGGAAGGAGGCAAGAATTTCTCTTGCTTTTCTTTCTTTTCCCAAAAAGAACACTTGAACTGTACAGAATCTGATCTTCCACCATAAATGGTTAGTATGGCAATGCCTGAAATTAAAGACAGGTACAAGGTGAAACTGCACAAACAAATATGCTCAATTTCCAAGACGGGATTTTTTTTTTTCATTTTTCCTTCAAGTTTTCTCATTTTGATTCTACCTCCACAAAAGAGGCATCAGTGTCTCTCCCTTGAAATTGTGACCTGACAATGAACAAACTCGTCATCCTGAGACAGCCTGACATTTTCATAAAAAAACTTTAAAATCTAAGAGGAAAAAAAAATAATTACAGAAGTACAAATGATATAAAAATAGTTGGGTTTCTAAAACATAGGTTTGTGATCCTAAGCATACCAGTAAATCACAACTATGAAAAAAGAGCTTCAAAAGTCCCTTACTCTCAATCAAAAAGTCCCCAGTCCTGTGTCGGCTACCAAAACCAACAGGGGCTTTTGCTGGCTCCTTTCTCATCTCTCAAAGAGTGACCTTCAGGTGACTTTTGTCATCCTGACCCCTGGCATCTAATCTAAGGACAAATTCCAACACTCTTTTCCCAATTCCCGCCGCCCACCTAGGATCTTCTTCCTCAATTTCAGATCTTAGTCACACCTGTTCCCAAAAAATATTCAAGGTAGCAGTAACTGGCACTCACTAAGATCTAATGACTGATATTGCTCTTTTCAGGGCATTCTGTAAAGATTTTGTTGAGTCATCCCTATCTCCCCACCTATACACATGAAGGAATTGTCTTAAAAAGTCCACCCAGGGTGCCTGGGTGGCTCAGTGGGTTAAGCCTCTGCCTTTGGCTCAGGTCATGATCTCAGGGTCCTGGGATCAAACCCCACCTCGAGCTCTCTGCTCAGCAGGGAGCCTGCTTCCCTATCTCTGCCTACTTGTGATCTCTCTCTCTGTGTTAAATAAAGAAATAAAAAAATCTTAAAAAAAAAAAAAAAGTCCACCCACTCAAGTTTTAATATACTCTAACTCTTCATCCAGCTTGGCAGTAGGACTCTAGTCCTGATTCAAGGCTGGTCCAGGCTTAGTGGGCAAGAGCACAGAGATCAGTTAGCTGTGTGTGGGAAGCCCATCAATATTATGGGCATATGTAGGAACCCAACTTTAATTGTATAATAACCATAACACCAATCCAGAGTTAGCAAAAAAAGAAAAGAGCCCTCCTTTCCTGGTTGGCGGGGCCCAGAAGACTTTACTCAGTCTGAATGAGAAAGCAGCCACAGCAACCAGAGAGAAGGAGAATGCTAAATTCTAGAGTGATGGCCAATCCATATTTCTAAATAGTTTCATGCCTTTTCCACCACTCCTATTCTACCTGCAGCCAAAAAGGAGACCCTCTTTTAAAATTTCGTATTGTTTGCATGATGCTTATATTTGTCTTCTGTTGCAGGGATATGCTGGAAATCCTGTGGTGACAAGTTTACTTTAACATAATCAGCCTATAAATGCTGATATCTGGTAAGCTTCTTTGACGATCAAACCCTCCAGCTTCTGAATATAATTCAGAAAAGTAATAGGGATGCAATACCAATGGAGCCCACCACAAATTAATCTTTTCCTGAATAAAAAAGGTATGTGTCCCAAGACCCAAACTTACCACAATTTTGTTGTGGGTTTTTTTGTTGTTTGTTTGTTTGTTTGTTTAAAAAGGCAGGGCACTTGGTTGGTTCAGTCATTAAGCATCTGTCTTTGGCTCAGGTCATCATCCCAGGATAATGGGATCAAGCCCGGCATCAGGCTTTCTGCTCAGCGGGGAGCCTGCTTCTCCCTCTCCTTCTGCCTGCTGCCCTGCCGCTCTGCCTACTTGTGCGCTCTCTCTCTGTGTGTGTCAAATAAATACATACAGTCTTTATAAATAAACAAATAATTTTTAAAAGTCACATGATTTTACTCCACCAACAAATATCCACCATTTTAAATAAAAACATTCTCATAATGACTATAAAAGAAAATCCAAGGGTCTGAGAGCCACTGCAGGCTCTTGCTCCTAACTTTGACCTCGTATGAAGTAGGAGGAAACAGTTTTCTTGTTGTATATTCATACAAGAGGAAACCATATCAAGACTTTAAGAAATAAGGGTGGAAATTAGCTTAATGAAGAAGGCAAAAAATTATCATAGATTGTGTTAAACCTCTCAGCTATCAATCACAATAGGGAACATGGAAAATATGAAGAAAGAAAGGACATATTCTCCAGTACTTCTACTTAGTTCATATATTGTTAAGATTCTTCTAAGAACCATAAGACTTTCAGTATGTGGGGGATGTGGGGGAACATGCTCATTAAATCTATGTGGTAGAAGAAATCTGTATGCGAACTGGGGACAAAGTGATGGGGAAGCAGCTACAGAGTTGAAAAAGTTTGCCTCACTATTGAGGGAACTTTGTGATATTATTTTTAGTACTTGGGGTTCTGGTAAGACACCATTAAGGAATATTGAACTAAGAAAAAGAGGATTGGAGTTGTGACTTTAAGATCAATTTAAAGGGATTAGAGAAGAGTTAGGCAAAGTCAAGTTAAGGAAATAGAATAATTCATGCATCTAACTCTCAATTCAAAGTCTACATTGAACAAGAATACTTTAACTATGATTTTATTTCCCATGTTGTCTGCAGTAGGTCAAATTGTGTCCCCCAAGAAAATGTGTCCAAAACCTAACACCCAGTACCTGTGAATGTGACCTTTTTGGAAATAAGGTCTTTGCAGATGTAATTAAATTAAGGTTCTCCAGGGGGGGACAAGATGGCGGGGTACTAGGAAGAGGCGTCTTTTCAGCTGGTACCCCAAAGTGAGCTGATTACCTACCAAAGAACTCTGATCACCCATGAAATCAGCCTGAGATCAGAATTATACACGTCTGGACCTCTACAGGGGCAGAAGACGCCAGTGAGCAGGTAAAGCGGAATGGGAACAGCGGACTGATATCGGAAGATAAAAGGGGGAGGGAGCCACCAGAGGCGACCGGTGGGAAAGTCATACCCCGATACGAGCGAGAGCGCCCTGCGTCTGGGGACCAGCATTAACTCGGAGACTGGTTGAAAGCACTCCAAAAGAGCAAAGGATCGCGGGGGCGGCTAGGGACAGGGGCTTGAGTCCCCGGTCCCAGACGGCCTCCCCGGCGCGGAGACAGAGAGAGTGCGGCGGAGAAACCGGCTCCTGGTCCCTAAGCCGCCAGCGTGCCCCAGAGCGCGGGGTTCCGGCTCCTGTGAGGGGATGGGAGCCGGTCTGCAGAACGCGCGCTAGCCCTACCACAAAGCTTGAGATGCGCGTGCACGTCGCTCCAGCTCTCCTGGGTTTCTAAGGCCCTGGGGCGCTTCTTGACCCGGGCCATTGTTTCAAAGTCTAAGCCGCGCGCCCGCGAAACTCTTCCCCGGACAGAGGCGCGCAAAAGCCCAGCCTGCGGCTTACGGACCAGCGCCCCGTTCTCAGTGCCCCAGACGCGCGCCCGACCCACAGCCGCCTCTGAAAAGAGGTGCGCGCAAGCCGGGCACTCCCAGCCCCGGCCAGCGGCAAAATCTCAGTGTGCGATCGCTGCTTGGAACCTCTCTGGCGGTCAGGAGCTCCCAGACAGCCGCCACTGCCTTGGCTTTGGGGACAAGCAAGAGATCCTGCACCCCCAGGGTCTCCAACTTGGAACCTGCACTGCCAGCGTCCAAGGGGGAATTTATTCAGCTTCTGCACCCAGACTGAGGCTTCTGAGACGGAGATCAGGAAGTGCTCCAGGGTGCACCTTGACTGCACCAGAGTTGATACATCCAGCTACATCTGTTCAGTCTTCTCCCACCAAAATGACTAGGAGGAGGAATGCCCAACAGAAGAAAAATACAGAGGATGGACCTTCTGCAACAGAGCTAACGGCTATCAACATAGACAATATGTCGGAAAGAGAATTCAGGCTAACAATTATCCAGGCAATAGCTAGGTTGGAGAAAGCCATGGATGACCAAACAGAATTGATTAGAGCCGAACTGAAAGCGACCAGACAGGATGTTCACAATGTTAGGGCGGAGCTTAAAGCTACCAGGGAGGAGGTCCACAATGCTCTCAATGAGTTCCAATCCAATCTAAACTCTCTCAAAGCTAGGGTAACTGAGACAGAAGATAGAATTAGTGATCTGGAAGACAAACAGATAGAGAGAAAGGATCAGGAGGAAGCCTGGAACAAACAGCTTAGATCCCACGAAAGCAGAATTAGGGAAATAAGTGATGCCATGAAGCGTTCCAACGTCAGAATTATTGGAATTCCCGAAGGGGAGGAGAAAGAAAGAAGTCTAGAAGATGTCGTGGAACAAGTCCTTCATGAAAACTTTCCGAATCTCGCGAATGAAACCAGCGTTCATGTACTAGAGGCTGAACGGTCTCCACCCAAGATTATACACTCCAAAAAAACATCACGACACCTGATAGTCAAATTGAGAAATTATAATTGTAGGTATAATCTCTTGAAAGCCGCCAGGGCAAAGAGGCTCCTTACTTACAGAGGGAAGCCCATCAGAATAACGTCAGACCTGTCCACAGAGACCTGGCAAGCCAGAAGAGGCTGGCAAGATATATTCAGGGCACTAAATGAGAAGAACATGCAGCCAAGAATACTTTATCCAGCAAGACTGACATTCAAAATGGATGGAGAGATAAAGAGTTTCCAAGACCGGCAAGACTTAAAAGACTATGCAACCACCAAGCCGATACTGCAGGAAATATTAAGGGGGGTTCTATAAAAGAGGAAAAATCCCAAGAATAGCATTGAACAGAAATATAGAGACAGTCTACAGGAAGAAAGACTTCAAAGGTAACTCGATGTCAATAAAAACGTATCTATCAATAATCACTCTCAATGTGAATGGCCTAAATGCACCCATAAAACGGCACAGGGTTGCAGATTGGATAAAACGACAGGACCCATCCATATGCTGTCTACAAGAGACCCATTTTGAACCTAAAGATACACGCAGACTGAAAGTGAAGGGGTGGAGAAGCATCTTTCATGCCAATGGGACTCAAAAGAAGGCTGGGGTAGCGATTCTCATATCAGATAAATTAGACTTCAAACTAAAGACTGTAGTCAGAGATACAGAAGGACACTACATAATCCTTAAAGGGACTATCCACCAAGATGATCTAACAATTGTAAATATCTATGCTCCCAATATGGGAGCAGCCAATTACTTAAGAAAACTGTTAATCAAGATAAAGAGTCATATTGATATGAATACACTAATCGTAGGTGATCTTAACACGCCTCTTTCAGAATTAGACAGATCATCGAAGCAGAAAATCAATAAAGAAACAAGAGCATTGAATGACACATTGGACCAGATGGACCTCATAGATATATACAGAACATTCCACCCTAAAACAGCAGAATACTCATTCTTCTCAAGTGCACACGGAACCTTCTCCAGAATAGACCACATACTGGGTCACAAATCAGGACTCAGCCGATACCAAAAGACTGAGATTATTCCCTGCATATTCTCAGATCACAATGCTTTGAAACTGGAGCTCAATCACAAGGAAAAGTTCCGAAGGAACTCAAACACCTGGAAGCTAAAGACCACCTTGCTTAAGAATGCTTGGATCAACCAGGAGATCAAAGAAGAACTGAAACAATTCATGGAAACCAATGAGAATGAAGACACTTCGGTCCAAAACCTATGGGATACAGCAAAGGCGGTCCTAAGGGGAAAATATATAGCCATCCAAGCCTTGCTCAAAAAAATTGAAAAATCCAGAACACACCAGCTGTCTTTACACCTTAAAGAACTGGAGGATCAACAACAAATCAAACCAACTCCACACATAAGAAGGGAAATCATCAAGATTAGAGCTGAGATCAATGAGGGAGAAACCAGAGATACAGTAGAACGTATCAATGAAACTAGAAGCTGGTTTTTTGAAAGAATCAATAAGATCGATAAGCCACTGGCTACACTAATCCAAAAGAAAAGAGAGAAATCCCAAATTCATAAAATTATGAATGAAAGGGGAGAGATCACAACTAACACCAAGGAAGTAGAAACAATCATCAGAAGTTACTACGAACAGTTATATGCCAATAAGCTTAGCAACCTAGATGAAATGGATGCATTCCTGGAAAAATATAAACTACCAAAATTGAACCAGGAAGAAATCGACAACCTGAATAGACCGATATCTAATAACGAGATTGAAGCAGTGATCAAAAATCTCCCAAAAAACAAGAGCCCAGGACCTGACGGATTCCCTGGGGAATTCTACCAAACCTTCCAAGAAGAAATAACACCTATTCTCCTGAAGCTGTTTCAAAAAATTGAAGCAGAAGGAAAACTTCCAGACTCTTTCTATGAAGCCAGCATTACCCTGATCCCCAAACCAGGCAAGGACCATACCAAAAAGGAGAATTTCAGACCAATATCACTGATGAATATGGATGCTAAGATTCTCAACAAGATCCTAGCCAACAGGATCCAACAACACATTAAAAAGATTATCCACCATGATCAGGTGGGATTCATCCCTGGGCTACAAGGATGGTTCAACATTCGTAAATCAATCAATGTGATACAACAAATTAATATGAGAAGAGAGAAGAACCACATGGTCCTCTCAATTGATGCAGAAAAAGCATTTGACAAAATCCAACATCCGTTCCTGATTAAAACGCTTCAAAGTATAGGGATAGAGGGAACATTCCTGAACCTCATCAAATCTATCTATGAAAGACCCACAGCAAATATCATCCTCAATGGGAAAAAGCTTGCAGCCTTCCCGTTGAGATCAGGAACAAGACAAGGATGCCCACTTTCACCACTCTTGTTCAACATAGTATTAGAAGTCCTAGCAACAGCAATCAGACAACAGAGAGAAATAAAAGGTATCCAAATTGGTAATGAAGAAGTCAAACTCTCTCTCTTCGCAGATGACATGATTCTTTATATGGAAAACCCAAAAGACTCCACCCCCAAACTACTAGAACTCATACAACAATTCAGCAGCGTGGCAGGATACAAAGTCAATGTGCAGAAATCAGTGGCTTTCTTATACACTAACAAGGAAAATACAGAAAGGGAAATTAGAGAATCGATTCCATTTACTATAGCACCAAGAACCATAAGATACCTGGGAATAAACCTAACTAAAGAGGTAAAGGATCTATACTTGAGGAACTATAGAACACTCATGAAAGAAATTGAAGAAGACACAAAAAGATGGAAGACCATTCCATGCTCTTGGATCGGAAGAATAAACATCGTTAAAATGTCTATACTGCCTAGAGCAATCTATACTTTTAATGCCATTCCGATCAAAATTCCACCGGCATTCTTCAAAGAGCTGGAGCAAATAATCCAAAAATTTGTATGGAATCAGAAGAGACCCCGAATCGCTAAGGAAACGTTGAAAAACAAAAATAAAGCTGGCGGCATCACCTTACCTGATTTCAAGCTTTATTACAAAGCTGTGATCACCAAGACAGCATGGTACTGGCATAAAAACAGACACATAGACCAGTGGAACAGAGTAGAGAGCCCTGATATGGACCCTCAACTCTATGGTCAATTAATCTTCGACAAAACAGGAAAAAATATACAGTGGAAAAAAGACAGTCTCTTCAATAAATGGTGCTGGGAAAACTGGACAGCTATATGTAGAAGAATGAAACTCGACCATTCTCTTACACCGTACACAAAGATCAACTCAAAATGGATAAAAGACCTCAACGTGAGACAGGAATCTATCAGAATCTTAGAGGAGAACATAGGCAGTAATCTCTTCGATATCAGCCACAGCAACTTCTTTCAAGATACGTCTCCAAAGGCAAAGGAAACAAAAGCGAAAATAGACTTCTGGGACTTCATCAAAATCAAAAGCTTCTGCACAGCAAAGGAAACAGTCAAAAAAACAAAGAGGCAACCCACGGAATGGGAGAAGATATTTGCAAATGACAGTACAGACAAAAGGTTGATATCCAGGATCTATAATGAACTCCTCAAACTCAACCCACACGAAACAGACAAACACATCAAAAAATGGGCAGAAGATATGAACAGACACTTCTCCAATCAAGAAATACAAATGGCTATCAGACACATGAAAAAATGCTCATCATCATTAGCCCTCAGGGAGATTCAAATTAAAACCACATTGAGATATCACCTTACACCAGTTAGAATGGCCAAAATTAACAAAACAGGAAACAACATGTGTTGGAGAGGATGTGGAGAAAGGGGAACCCTCTTACACTGTTGGTGGGAATGCAAGTTGGTGCAGCCTCTTTGGAGAACAGTGTGGAGATTCCTCAAGAAATTAAAAATAGAGCTTCCCTACGACCCTGCAATTGCACTCCTGGGTATTTACCCCAAAGATACAGATGTCGTGAAAAGAAGGGCCATCTGTACCCCAATGTTTATAGCAGCAATGGCCACAGTCGCCAAACTATGGAAAGAACCAAGATGCCCTTCAACGGATGAATGGATAAGGAAGATGTGGTCCATATACACTATGGAGTATTATGCCTCCATCAGAAAGGACGAATATCCAACTTTTGTAGCAACATGGACGGGACTGGAAGAGATTATGCTGAGTGAAATCAGTCAAGCAGAGAGAGTCAATTATCATATGGTTTCACTCATTTGTGGAGCATAACCAATAGCATGGAGGACAAGGGGCGTTAGAGAGTAGTAGGGAATTTGGGTAAATTGGAAGGGGAGGTGAACCCTGAGAGACTATGGACTCTGAAAAACAGTCTGAGGGGTTTGAAGTGGCGGGGGGGTGGGAGGTTGGGGGTACCAGGTGGTGGGTATTATAGAGGGCACAGCTTGCATGGAGCACTGGGTGTGGTGAAAAAATAATGAATACTGTTTTTCTGAAAATAAATAAATTGGGGGAAAAAAATAAATAAATAAATAAAATCTTTAAAAAAAAAAAAAAAAAATTAAGGTTCTCCAGATGAGATCATCCTGGATGTAGGGTGGGCCCTAAATCCAATGAATAGTGTCATTGGATTTAAGTAGGAGGAAGAGAGAAGTTTGAGACACTGAAACATAGAAAACAAGGCATATGGAGGTGGGGCCAGAGCTTGGAGTTATGCTGCCATGAACCAAGGAATGCCAGGAGCCACCAGACACTGTAAGAGACGAGGCAGGATCTCCTCTGGAGCTTTCAGATGGAATGTGATCCCACCAACACTTTTATTTTGGACTTTGGACCTCCAGAATTATGAGAGAAGAAATATCTCTTCTTCTAAGCAATTGATTTTGTTGTAGCAGCCCTAGGAAACAAAAACATAGTTTGCTTTAAGGAAAAGAATGCGGTGACATAAGGATTTAAATGTCTAGCTCTGAAGCCGTTACATGTACCCTTGTACATTTTTAAATTAGCATTCTATTTCTATACAGCAATGTCATTCACTTGGGGAATCAGTCAGGATATTAGGTTATGCTGTAGTGATATTCCCCAACTCTGCTTTAGCATGCTACAAACCCATCAAGGGTTGGTACAGGATAGGGCACCACATCCATCCCTCGAGGACTGAAAATCGCCATGTTATAGCTGTACATGCAGAGCACAAGCCTTCTGAGTAGCAGCAGGCAGGCTACATAAAAATTTCATATCAACTCCTCTACGTCTTAGCCTAGAAGAGAACAATACAACTTCTGTTCAGAACCTACCAGCAAACTCTAGTCACACGGCTGTGCCTTGCTGAAAAGACAATGGCAAGTGTCTGAGAATAAACAAAATGTTCTCTGAACATTACTTTTACTGCCACACTTTGTTAATCTGAATCCAAAAAAAGACTTGTCTTAGTAGACTCAAAAAGAGAAATTACTGAGTTTATGAGATAGAAGATTAGCCCTTAAGCTTTGGCAAACTTCTCTCGTGCTTCTTACAAGTATACCAGGTGGCTTTCTCTGGGCCACGTACCATGCTACTATTTCAGTACTATGTGCAAAGAAAACATTTTTAAATTATTTTTTGCTTCTACAGCACAAAAATACAGAAGAAACTCCCCAAGATCCATCCCACATCTACCATTCAATTCCAGACATTCTAGAACTTCTGGCACCATGGTATATACATGCGAGCCAACCCAACCCCTCTCCCGCTAGGTACTACAAAATTCTGATTCCCCAGGACTCTTGAGAAAGAAGGTATCTCAGGACACCAAAATTCTTGTCAATTGTAGGACTAATGCCAAGAAAATTTTTATGCCAGACCTGCACTACAAATTCTTCCTGAAATATCCATAGACCACTTTGAATTGCTAAATGGAGTCAAACATGAAAGAATCTTTATTGGTCTGAGTCCTGTAGCACCCGAGGGTCATCATTCTTAACAAGACAGTTCTCAGAGGAGGAGTCCTCCTCCCAAAGCAGGAGGGAAAAAATTCACCCTGAGGGTCTCAAACCATGGAACTCCTCCAGATCTGTTCTCTTCTTCCAGAAATCATTTGGAGTCATGCCTATCCTATTTCATCCAGGTCTCAGAAGCCTGAATCCAATCCAAATTTACTTCCCACCATTTTCAAACAACAACAACAAAATCTGGATCCCAATAATTACCACTGAGTATGATTTAGGGGAAAAAAGTAAACACTCTTCAAATTGCGATCTGCTGCAATTTCCAGCTGAGGTAAACAAGCTTCGCAAACACAAACGTTTGCAGAAAATTCTTCCTGTGCTGGTAAAAACTGTTTTTAAATTGATGCAGGTGGTCCTGGTGAGACTCCAGCGCCACATTTGGGTATTCCCTTAAGGGCATGTTCCCTCCTCGATGCTTAACTGTTATTTTTGTTACAAATTAATAGGTGCAGTTAACCTAGAGTTGGGATTTAACCAGTGAATGGGGAATTGGGACCTATGAGGCTGCTGCGCAAAAGAAGGAAGCTAGGTCTCTCCCAGAAGGGCACTGTCAGTTCCTTGTAATGACGCCTTAAGGTCAGGAACAAGTGTCTCACCTTGCAAGGGAATTGGCCTGAAGGAAGAGCAAAGGAGAGCTCATTTAACTTACAGCAAACCATCCCAGTGGTGGAACTATTAGCAGAAATGTGTCCTGTCACCAGCCTTGCACTGTGCCATTACCCATCGAAGGCAGGGAAGCTAGAGACCTCTACTTACCACCCTCATTCAAGAGCATTATTGGACACCACCATGATCGAGATCTCAAATACTGTTGCACCGGGCAGAGGAAACTACATGCTGCCCCCCTGAAGACTACCCAACAGGTGACACTGACCGAGATAGATTAAAAAGAGAAACATGAGTACTACGTGTGTCAGTGGGTAAATTTCTGAAGGTAAATCTAGACTTGAAAACAAGACCGTGGATGCTAAAGTTTCTGAAGAGTCCTGCGTTCTCCTTCATTCTTAGTCTGTACTGACTTAATGGAAGTAAATGTGTTCCTCTGTCTTTTCTGCATATTCTGATGAGGGCTTGGTAAATCCAAATGACAGTCCCAATTTAAATGATTTCGACTCAACTATCAAATGATTACCAGCTATCTATTTTGATAGACTTTTCAGCATTCTTCACTCTTGCATAGAAACAGCAGCCCGATTTTGTTCCATGGAATACTCCTTCCTTCACTCTCCTGTTGATGATGTTTAGATTATATTAACCCCAACTTAGCCAGGCTAATGAGGACATTACATCCTTCAGCCACCGTAGAAACAAAAACAGCAACAACAAAGAATCACTTTTGCTGGGAAAGCAGAAAAAAGAGAGAAGAGAAGATGTGATGCTCTTACCTTCTTGTCTTTGGCCTGGATTAGTCAGGGCCGGATTGCCACCGAGAGAGAGGTGTGAGCTAACAACCACGGCAATTAGAACTGAAGGATGAAGAATCACCAGGGACTGAGCGTTTATTTAGGACATCATTGAACCTGATTCCAGTCATGCCTGAAGGTGGCAACCCCTTTAATGTTTCAGTTGCTTAAGTCCATACATTCCTTTTGTGTGTGTGTGGTTGTTGTTTAAACATATTTGGCTGGGGATTTTTTGTTACTCTACACGGCATAATCAGACTTATACACATTTATGTTTCTAACACTGTGAAAATAACTTTAGGGGCACCTGGGTGGCTCAGTGGGTTAAGCCTCTGTCTTTGGCTCAGGTCATGGTCTCAGGGTCCTGGGATCAAGCCCCGCATTGAGCTCTCTGCTCAGCAGGGAGCCTGCTTCCCTTCCTCTCTCTCTGCCTGCCTCTCTGCCTACTTGAGATCTCTGTCTGTCAAATAAATAAATAAAATCTTAAAAAAAAAAAAAAAAAGAAAAGCACTTTAAAATACAAAACACATAGGCTGGTCCCATAAGAAATTTACATGCTAGATAAAATAGCACATATAATGGTGCCCAGGAGTAAACATTCGTTGTTATGAATTAAACAATCTGCCACTCTGATAAGTCTTCACAAAAATTAGGAAAATACAGATTGACAAGTTATTATAGTTCCGTGGGGAAAGAAACTGGGGTTACTCAAAGTCTCATTTTTAATTCTGGCTACTAAGTACGAAAAGGACCCCTTCCAATGATGATTTGAGAATCGTGTTAGAGCAGATTTAGAGACCTTGAAACCTCCGTCCACCACCATCATTTCTTGCTTTCTTGTTCATAGTGCATGGAGCTTTAGATCCTGTATTCTAAGCTTTTCAGGGTAACGACCTGACACTAGACTCTCAGGCACACAAAGCACAAAGGATGTCAGAGAAGCTATACAAATTATACACAGCAGCAGTGATGAGAGGAAAGGAGTCACAATGAAACTGTGCTCCTCGGAGTTTTATGAACATAATATTTCAAATTGAAGCTAGAAAATCTTTGAAACAAATCATGCTACCTAAGGCTGGAAAAATTGGGGAGTTAAGCTCTGTGTTTCTAATGTGTTATGATTAATCTAGAGATGGAAATAGAAATTTTATGTCTGGATCACTCTGCCTCAGTGGAATAATGCCTTATACTTATTTTTGCAAACCATATAGAAATGAATCTTCACATTAAAAGCTCAAATTTTTTTCATGGAGTCATTTCTTTTATGTTTTATGTATTTGGAAAATTGGCATATTAACTAATAAGATAAAAACTATACAACATTTTGAAAAATTATGAGAGTTTTGATGTTGTATTTCAGGAAAAAAATATAAATTACATAGAACTAATGTTACTCTTCAAAGTTCGGCAGGAAGAAAATGACTCAGGCAAAAATAGAAGATCACAAGAGATATTTATAAAAGATAATTAAGTACATGCAAGGTACAGACATAAATTAATTGACTTTGCCATCCTTCTAAAGCTTTCTCCATTTTCTCCCTCTACTGTCTCCTCAAAAAAAGAGATTTAAAGCACCCATAATACAGATATTCAAAGGGCAGTTCCATGTGCCATGTAAAATATCCAGGTTACCATGTACCCCTTGTGGCATTTAAGAAAGCAAGAAGAAAAAAAGTGATCAGACTTTTTTTTTAAATAACAGCTTTTTTGAGATATAATTCACATGTGGTTAAAATTGCCAGTCCATAACTCAGTGGTTTATAGTGTATTCACAAACTACTGAAACTGACTCAAAAAAATCTGCAAGGAAATTAGTAATTTGTCTGATTCATTTGGTTTACCTAATTTGTTGGCATGCAACAGTTCATGGTAGTCTCTTACAAAATTTTTATTAAATTTCTCTAAGTCAGTAAAGCTGTCCCCTCTACTGATCTTGATTTAAATAGGTCATGTCTTCTTTCTGTCTTTACTTGGTCAGTTTAGCTTAAAGCTTGCCAACTTGCCTGATCTTGTCAAAGAAAAATTTTTTGTTTCATAGGGGTTTTTTTTCTGTTGTTCTTATTTTCTTTCTTTTTTTATTAAAGATTTTATTGATAAATTTGACAGAGAGAGAGATACAGTAAGAGAGGGAGCACAAGCAGGGGGAGTGGTAGAGGGAGAAGCAGACTCCCGCCAAGCAGGGAGCCAGATGCAGGGCTAGATCCCAGGACCGCAGGACCATGACCAGAGCCAAAGGCAGATGCCCGATGACTGAACAACCCAGGATCCCCATGTTGTTCTTATTTTCTTTATTACATTTACTATTGCCCTATCCTTCTGCTTGCTTTGGGTTTTATTTGCTCTCCTTCTTACAGTTTCTTTTTCTTATTTTTTAAAATTATTTATTTATTTGACAGAGAGAGAGCACAAGCAGGGAAACAGCAGAGGGAGAGGGGGAAGCAGACTCCCCACAAAGCAGGGACCCCAATGCAGGGAGCTCAATTCCAGGACCTTGGGATCACAGCCTGAACCAAAGGCAGACACTTCAGCTGAGCCACCCAGGACTCCCTTCTTGTAGTTTTTTAAGGTAGAAGGTTGAGACATTGATTTAATATCTTTCTTTAGTTTTAATATAGATGGTTAAAGCTATAAAATTCCTTCTAAACATTGATTTAGATTATCTCATAAGTTTGCCTGTGTTTTAATTTTCCTTCATATCAAAGTATTTTCTGATTTCCCTTGTGATTTCTTCTTTGGCCCCTTGGTTACTTAGGACTGTGGTCTAATTTCCACATATTTGTAAACCTCCCATGTTTCCTTCTGTTATGGATTTCTAATTCCATTCCATTGTGGCCAGAGCACATATTTTACATGATTTCAATCCTTTTAAACTTAATGAGGGGCACCTGGATTGCTCAGTCTCTTACGTGTCTGCCTTCAGCTCAAGTCATGATCTCTGGGTCCTGGGGTCTAGCCTGTCAGGCTCCCTGATCAGCGGGAAGTCTTTCTCCTCCCTCTGCTCCTCTGCCTGCTTATGCTCTCTCACGCTCTCTAGCTCTGTCTCTCTCTCTCAAATAAATAAATAAAATCTTCAAAAAAATTTATTAGGCTTGTTTTGTGGCTAAATACATAGTCTAGTCTGAAGATCATTCCATGTACACATGAAATGAATGTGTTTTCTGCTGTAGCTGAGTGCAGTATTTTACATGTTAAGTCTTTTTGATTTATGGTGTTTCTCAAGTCTTCCATTTCCTTGTTGATCTTAGGTCAGGTTGCTCTATCCATTATTGAAAGTGGGTTATTAAAGCCTTGATCTATTATTGTTAGATTGTCAATTTATTTTTTTAATTCTTCAGTGTTTGCTTAGGTTTGGGGGACTTTGTTTTTAGGTAAATATATGTTTATAATTTTTATGTTTCCCTGATGGATTTACATTTCTATCATTGTAAAATGTCCTTCCTGGTCTCTAGTAACCCATTTTTGTCTTAAAGTCTATTTTGTCTGGTAATATAGCTACTCCACCTCTCTTTTAAGTACTGTGTGATTATATATATTTCCCATCCTTTTACTTTCAACCTATCTGTGTCTCTGAATCTAAAGTATGTCTCTTATAGATACCATACACTTAGATCACGGTTTTTCTTTTCCTTTCTGAAAATTTCCACCTTTTAATTGGAGAGTTTAATCAATTACAGTTAATATAATTACTGATAAGGTAGAATTTATGTCTGCCGCTTTGCTGGGATCTTTTTCTGTATATTTTATATCTTTTTTGTCCACTATTGTCATTCTTTTGTTAAATAGGTCTTTTTTTGTTTACTATTTTAATTCACTTATTACTTTTACTGTATGTTTTGAGTTATTTCCTTAATAGCTGCTTTGATTACAATTACCATCTTAACTTGAAACAATCCATTTACATTAATACCAATTTCCATAGTATACAAAAACTTTGCTTTAATATAGTTCTATTCTCTCTGCCCTCCTTTATACTATTATTGTCACACAAATTACATCTTTGTACATTATAAGCCAACCAACATAGTTTTGTAACTATTGTTTTACACCGTTGTCTTTTAAAGAAATAGAAGAAAATAGTTACAAACAAAAATAGACATGAGCGGTCTTATATTTACCTAAATGGTTACTTTTACTGATGCTGTTTGTATTTCTTCATGTGGATTCAAGTTAATGTATAATATCCTTTCATTTCAGCTCAATGGACCTCTCTTACTATTTCTTGCAGAGAAGAGTAGTAGTTGGAGGTGAATTCTCTCAGTTTTTCCTTTTCTTGCTATGTCTTCATATCTCCTTCATTTATGAAAGATAGTTATGCTGGATATAGAATTCTTGGTTGACAAGTTTTTTTCTTTCAGTGTCTCAAATATCACATCACATCTGACCTCGTCAGTGAAAATTCTGTTAATCTTATTGGGGATAGCTTTGTATATAATAAGTCATTTTCTCTTGATGCTTTCAAGATCATTTGTCTTTGTCTCTTGGCAACTTGACTATCAGTGTTCCCTGTGGCTCTCTTTGAGTTTCTCTTCTTGAAATTCATTGAACTTCTTAGATGTGCAGATTAATGCTTTGTCACATTTGAGAAGATTGAACCATTATTTATTCAAATACCCTTGCTCTTTCTCCTCTTCTTCTAAGACTTTCCTTAATATGTGTTGACACACTTAAGGATGTCCCACAGTTTTCTGAGGCTGTGCTCACTTTTCTTTTTTCTTATTGTTTTTCATAATGTAAAATCTCAACTTACTTGTTTTCCAACTTTACTCATTTTTCTTTTATCCAGTTCAAATATAGTCTCTCTAATAAATTATTCATTCAGTTCTCCTATTTCCCAACTCTAGAATTTCTATTTGGTTCCTTTTTATCATTTCTATCACTTTATCAATATTCTTAATATTTAGTGTAATTTCATTATCTTATTTTCTTTTAGTTCTTTAAGTAAGAGTCACTTGGTGCCTTGAATGAATATATAATGGCTGATTTAAAGTCTTTTTCTAGTAAGTTAAACACCTGGTGACGGTTTCTATTTACTGCTTATTTTCTATGTATTGGCCATACTTTCCTGTTTCTTTGTGTGTCTCATAATTTTTTTTCTGAAAATTAGAAATTTTGAATAATATAATATTACAACTCCAGTAATCAGATTCCCCTCTCCAGGGTTTGTTGTTTTGGCTGCTGTTATTGCTGCTATTGGTTTAGTGACTTTCCTGAACTAATTCTGTGAAGTCTGTACTCTGTCTCCTATGCATTCACTGATGTCTCTGTTTAGTTGCTTAGTGGTCAACTACTTATTGGACAAAGATTTCCTTAACTTCTTGGAATTAATAAGTTCCCTGGTCTTTACATAAGGGCTTCCTATGCACAGACACATAGTCAATGGTCCTGAAGGCAGTTTACAATTCTTCCCTTAGTATGCTTTCTAGATTCTCAGGAATATTTCAGAGCTTTACAAAGTCCCCTATGGACATTCCATTTCCCAGTTTATCTTTTTAAGTTTTGTGGTCAGCCTCCTGTTAAAAAAAAAAAAAAAAAAAGCATACTAAGGGAAGACCTGAGGAAACTCTAAACTGATTTCATTTATGGCGGAGCTTGAGACTATGCACAAGCAAATATGAAGGTTGAGACAGAATTTTAAACTGCCTTCAGGACCACTGACTGTGTGTCTGTGCATAGGAAGCCCTTAGATAAAGACCAGGGGATTTATTAATTCCAAGAAGTTAAGGAAATCTTTGTCCAATAAGTAGTTGACCACTAAGCAACTGGCAACATCACTTTAGACAGCTGTGATATTAAACAATTGTTAGTGATTGTTTTCAATAAATGCTTTGGCAGACAGTTCTGTTTGCAGAGTGAATTCTGAGTCAAGACAAGTGATACTCTGAGAATGGAACATTTCAACAAGCAACCAGATGGGCCAAATTCTGACCATGAGGCTTTTGGGGAACTCTAATTCCACCCTGCCTCATTCATTGGGTATTAAACTGCTGGTTTTCATAACTATCATAGTTGCAATGCTATTTGTTTTCAAAGTTATCACAAAGATGAGAAAGGGGATAGAATTAAGGTAAGCTAAAACACCACAAGGCTTACTGCTTTTACAAAGACTCAGTTGTTTTTCTTGAACAAACATGTCTTAGATTGTTGTAAGACTTTAGTTAATGCCCAGAGTTTTGAAAAAGTTGATTTTTAAAATATTCCAGTGTTCTCATTGTCTTTATGAGGAGCAGATTTTGAGAAGCCTTTACTCTGCCATTGTCAAAGTTAGACTTAGCAGACCCTTATTATTAGCAAGCTTCTTTTAATTTGAAAATCAAACTGTAGAAATATGTAACATTTTTTTTTGAATTTTTTCCCCCAATTTATTTATTTTCAGAAAAACAGTATTCATTATTTTTTCACCACACCCAGTGCTCCATGAAAGCCGTGCCCTCTATAATACCCACCACCTGGTACCCCAACCTCCCACCCCTCCGCCACTTCAAATCCCTCAGATTGTTTTTCAGAGTCCATAGTCTCTCATGGTTCACCTCCCCTTCCAATTTACCCAAAAGCACATACCATATAAGTGAGTCAAAAAATAATAGAAAAGCATATAATATAACAAAATATAATAGAAAGAAATAGTATACTGTTGCCCTTATTTGGGTACTTCAAAATTTCTATTTTGTCATCTCTACTGATGGACCAAACATTTAGGTAGTACCTGACATCACAGCCCACAGGTCACGATTTTCAAATATGACCAAATATCATAAGAAAGAGAGATTTTATTACAATAGCATCATAAAAACAACATCTCAGCGGTTTAAACTTAAAGTTTTGTATCTCACACTACATATCCAATAGTGAGGGTCGTTGAATGGAAGGAATCTCTGGCCATAATCCAGAGATCCACACTGATAGAGGCTTTATTTTTGACAGGTAAACTCATGATCGATACCACATGGGAAAGTAAAACTTCCATGGGCTCTTAAAACTCCTAGCCATTAGTAGTATCACTTCTGTTCATATTTCATTGGTTTAAACAGATTACATATCCATGCCTAACTCTAAAGGAATTAGAATTGTGTAATCTTACCACATAACAGAAAGAAGAGAAGAGGTAAAATATTTGTGAACAGCTAGAATGTCTGCTGCAACAGGTCTTATCAATTTATTCTTCATCCTTATCATTCTTAATTTACAAGGACTCTTGAGAGCGAAATACGTATGTCAGTTTTCAGAAGCCTTCCTAGCAAAAAAATACAGAAAAACTATCCAGGAAATGTATTAAATTCTAGTCATCATTCAATTTATTTCCCTAAAGAAATTCTAGTAAAATGAATTCCAGAGGGATTCCTCTGCTGGAGCTAACAATGAGGATAACCTTGGGAATACTTTGGCCCACAATATCATTTGGTATAAAGGGTTAAGAGGCAGAGATTCAGTGTCATTCTTAATCCTATTTCTTCATTCAATAGTTATTGGCCAATAGAAACAGACCTTCTTCACTCATTTAACAAACACTAATTGGCAGTCTATCATTTGACAGATTGAGTCCTACAAATATGTATTAACACTTACAATGTACACAAAACAAGTAATACAAAGATGAAGTCAATCCAATCTGTACCCTAAAAGGAGTTCACAGAGCAGTGGAGAGTGATGGTCACTTGATTAACCAACTATAATGCAATGGTGATGTTTGAGGGTCAGGAATTCTCTATTAGTAGCAAAACCGGCTTTCTGGATCCACAGAAATACTCAAATTGTCTTCCCCCCCACTCCTATCAAAAGTGGAGTAGAGAAAATGGGTATTTGGGTAAGATGAAGTAATGGTACTTTTTCCGGATAGCTGATTCTCAAATTTTGTTATGTAACTGAATTACCTAGAAAACTTGTTAGCAATGCAGATACCCAGGGCCTATCCTCAAAAGTTGTGATCCAGATGGTACAACTCGTGCTGTTGAAGACTCATCCATATATTATCCTTTTGTAGGTTTTATGGTATCACTCCACCTCAAAAATAAATAAATAAATAACATTAATATGCATTAAAGTCCTAACCCCCAGTACCTCAGTATGTGATCTTATTTGGAAATACAATCATTGAAGATATAATTATCCATCCGTTGAGAACACACTGGAATAGCTTGGGCCCCTATCTCAATAAGACTATTATCCTTATATGTTAATCTTCTTGGATTACCATAACAAAATACCACAGACTGAGAGGCTGAAACAACAGAAATTTATTTTTTTTATAGTTCTAAAGATAGAAATCCAAGATCAATGTTTCAGCAGGTTTGGTTTCTCCTTAGACTTCTTTGGCTTACAGATCACTGCCTACTCACTATGTTCTCATATGGTCTTCCCTCTGTCACACATATCCTTGGTACCTCTCTATTGTCTAAATTTCTTCTCCTTATAAAGACACCAGTCAGGTTGGACTGGGACTTACTCTACTAACCTAATTTTAACTCAACTGCCTCTTTAAAGGACCTAGGTCCAAAAACAGTCACATTCTGAGGTTAAATCTTCAATATATGGATTTGGGAGGAACAAAATTCAGCCTATAGCACCTTATAAAAAGGAGTGATTTGGACACAGGCACACAAGGACAATGCTACATAAAGACAAAGGCAGAGATCGGGTAACACAATGAAAATCAAGGATATTGAAGACTCCTAGCAAACCACCAGAAGCCAGGAGAGACTCATGGAAGAGATTCTCCCTCACAGCTGCAGAAGGAGCCAAACCTGCCAATTCCTCAATCCTAGACTTGCAACCTCAGAATAGTAAGACAATAAGTTTCTGTTGTTTCGATCACCTGGTTTGTGGTACTTTGTTATGGTAGTCCTAGGGAACAAATACATTCTCCTTCCCACCACATGTGGTGCCAGTAGAGGTTCAAATTTCAGTCCTGCACTTCTTTGCCTGGCTTTGCCTACATTAGCTCTCCTGACTGCCAAGGTTTGCTTTGCTTGCCCGTGTATCAGGGCAGACGTGCTGGGGTATTAATGTCTCCAAAAGCTATCGTCAGCCAAGGAGTGATGGAAATTGGTGTGTAAATAACACAGATTCCTTGCTCATTGGGAGTGGTAAGTGCATCCTGGCCACTGCGTTTCTCCAAGGTATTAACTTCCAGTTGCCTAATAATACATCCAGTATCGGCTGTCTTGTCTTCCCTGTTGCCTTTCCCACTCCTTCACATTTCCTTCCCCCTCTTACTTCACTGAAATTCTTGTCTCAGGCTCTACTTTGGGAGCTTCTAAACTAATAAGTAGTTCTGGAGTGGGGCCTGGATATCTGCATTTTAACAACCTTCCCTGTCATTTGGACAGAAGTGTTTCGTGGATTACCCCTAGAACCAGACTGTGTCAAGGATCCGCAGTTCTATCCCTGAAACCAGTTAGAACAACCTGAGTGAACGGTATTACCCCCTCTCAGTTCTTCTGCTGCACAAACATTTTCCTGAGTTGGAATTTAATGTGACACCCTTGAGCATTACAAGTGAAACAGCTACTTAAAACTACTTCTAAATTCATCGTACAACTCTTACCATCTATATAAATTCTATCCTAAGATTTTCTTTCTCTAAAAATTTTATGCCAAAAAAATTAAGTCCCCTCTAAGGAGCCAGAGTGCTTCTCTGTGATAATAGTAGGTACACATTTTCTCTTTTCCCTTTTTGCTCTGGTGACCAGGAAGCTCTAAGACAAATCAGATGCTCAGTCCACATAATTACTGAGCCAACATTCATATCATATTTCCTTACTATCCTTTCCATGCTCTTACATTTTAATTCTGCTTATAGATCCCTTTTGAAAGAGTCCAGGAAAAGCAAATAAAACAAAGATTAGAGTGTGAACAAGGAATAATAAATTCTCCAAGGTTACCAAAGCAACACCAAACCAAACAGCTTCTCCTCTGCATTTTCTATGACGGGACTTTTCCCAAGGGAATCTAAAGGGTAAGTTTCACTGGTAAAAGAAACCTGAGCGAAGGATTCTTAGTAAAAATGACTAACGGCATTAGAACATGGAACACACTTGACCTTAAGCCAGCCACCCAATGACATTCATTTGGCCTCTAACTCTGAATATACCCTTTGCTAAAAAATGCATTCAGAGGAAGAAAAAGACTGACTCCCTCAATAGGATCCCCAAAGGGAAGTTTTACCATTGTTGTAGAATTATTGGTTGGGAAAGAAAGTAACCATGCACATTTCCTCTGGGGAAATGTACATTTCCTCTTATTGAGAAAGCAAGAGTTCTATTTTCATCTCATTTCAATTCTGGAGTGGCCCACTTCAGACAACTGCAGTTTTACACATGAGTCAGACTCTCTGAGCCCAAATCCCTGCCAACCCCATGGGGGCTTAGAGGAAACTCTTGGACTAGTCTGTACAAAAGGACATGCTCAGTGGTACCCTGTGAGTGATAACTTCTCTTTACGAAGTGGGATAAAGACACAGGAAATAATACTCAGATAGAAACAGAGAATGCAAAACACACAAGCATTTTTCCCATCCATTGACTCACCAGAAATTTCAGTACCTCGTAGGCACTCTACATTTGTTTGACAAAATAGCTTATTTATTTAATTTTTAAAATGACATCCTTGTGAGAGAGGTAGGAAGAAAAATTATTTTTAGTTCACAGGTAGGAAGAAAAGAGCACAGAGATTGTCTCTTCTTTGAGGTTCTATATTAAAAATGACTTAGGTCCTGTTATCACCCCTCCTCCCCAGTATCCTGCACCTTCTCCTGTGTTTACACCTTAGTTAACACAATCACTACCCATACCGCACCTCTGGCTAAAATTCTCTGAGTCAAATAACCTCTTCTGCTCTTCCCCTTCTTGTAGCAGTTGTCACCAATCACTACTGAGTCTGCCCCAGAATCTGGCTCCTCATGGACCATGAACTTCTTGTTTGACCCCTCCTTGTCTCTCACCAAGACACTCAGCCAGTCAGTTGGTCACTAATCCATCACAGTTTGAGCACTGCATTGTGCCAGACTCTGAGCTAAGGGACTTAGCACTTGAGTTATAAGAAGGAGAGGAGTGGTCCTTGCTCCTAAGGAACGTACAGTCTCAAGGGGAAGCCAGAAAAACTAGAATGCATGGAAGTGTCCCAGCAGAGATAAGAAGAGGGTGCCATGGGTGCACAGAGTTCAAGAGTTTTTAAGTTCATCTCTTGACAAATATTTGGACATCAAAGAAACTGTGTCCCAAGCATTGGGCTAGGTGCTTGAGATCAACTATGTTCAAGACCAGTAAGCTTATATTCTACCCATGGAGCTCATACATTCATGGAAGAGACAGATTAAAAAAAAAATTGTATTGATGATGGAGTATGAGATAGATTGATGATAGGTAAGTAGACAGATGAAAAGATGGATAGATAGATGATTGATAGATAGATATTTTGTATTAATGGCTCTAGGAAAAAGGAAGCAAGAAGAGAGATGAGCTGATCTCCAGCACCTAGAATCTCACACCTAGGGCAGGTCGTAGTGTCAAGGGTGATCAGGGAAATCCTCTCCAGCCAGATGCCACTGGAGCCGAGATCTGGAATTGAGGGAGCATGCCAGACTAACCCATGGTGAGAGCTTCTAGGCAGAGTGACCAGTTTGTGCACAAACTTTGCAATGAAACATGCATTTTCCTCCAACCAGGACCCAGGGCCAGTTTCAGGAAGACAAAGCATTGAGCTGACTAGAAGAATGAACGAGTTACGAAAAAGAAACAGAGGAGGAGAGCATCCCAGCCAGGACAGGTGCAGGGAGAGAACAAAGCCAGGGAAAAGGGATGTTTCATTCTGAAAGCTCCTGGAAGTTAGAAATACCTAGCCACCAAGCAATTTGGGGTCTGTGCCACCAGCTCCCCACCCCATGAACACTCCAGACTATTTGCCTCATTTTTGCTGAATTTGAACTGTCTTTCAGTACAGGCATTTTACCCAGGGATGCTGCTTTTGATCAGCTGTGCCTATAAAAACGGGCTCAGCCAGGCACCACGGTTAAGGGTTTGGCTCATTTTCACATGCTGACCTGGCCTGAGGGTGCTGTTGTGAAGTAACAGGAGCTGGGAGGTGGGAGACGGACCTCATACCCAACCATGGGTCCCTAAGGAGGTGTTCTGCAAGTCCTCAGCTATTCTCTGCTCTCCTCTCCAACCGTCAGCCCAGGATAAGGGGCTGGGCTTGGCTTTGTTTCACTGACTTCTTTGCAAGAGTAAGCACAGCCTCAGTTTCTCCACCTATAATACAAGGACCAATAATCTGTGCCCTCCTCCAGCTTTTCAGCGCCCTGGGAGATTAACTAAATGTCGCCTAGAAAACCTGGAGAATTCATGCAGATACAAGAGTAAACCTTCAGCAGCAGGAGAAGGCTGGTTTTCATTCCTACACCAGCGCTCTTTATTTTTTTGCTACAGAAGCAATTCTGGCTCACCAGAATTCACAACTGGCTGGAAAAAAGTTCCAGTGATTTTACTTCTGTATAATCCAGAAACATATGGCACATAGATCTATTACAAAAGAAGCCAGAAAGGGCTGGGTGAAGTGTCACCAGGCAGAAGGAGCCCAGCATTGGGGGGAATGGTACTGAGACAGCAGGGAAAGAAAGAAGGGGTTCGGCCAGGCTGCCAGAGGAGAAGGGATAGAAAGTAGGGCACACAGCTGAGGCCACTGCCCCTCCCTATACCCACATTCTGAGAAAGAGGAGGCCTCAAGAAGGCGCCCATATAATGACAAACAGCTTACCACAACTGCTCTTAAACCAACCGCTTTTACTCTGTGACACCCCTCAACCAACAGAGCCACCCACTGTCCATGTCACCTTGCTAAGAACTTGGGTGTCCTTGATCCTCCTCCAGGGTCCAAAAGGCCCTCGGAGGCAGAACCATCGGCAAAAGTGGAGACTACCAGTCAGGCCAAAACAATATTCCAGACCCTGGGTGTTGACCCAGAGGCAAAGCAAGCAGCACTCGCTTTGTGACTCAGCAGAAGCCACGTGAAAATATCGACCCTGAGTCAGCTGGCCTGGGCTGAGGCTGAGACTGTGTCTCTCACCACTCAGAGGATGCTGAGGCCGCATGGCACATGACCATACTTTGAATAATAAGGAGGTAGGACCCATGGTTAGGAAGTGAGATCCTATGGGGGAAACTGGAAGCTACTGAAAGGTGCATTTGCAGGTGTGTCTGTTTGTGTGTGTGTGTGGTTTGCACACGTGTGCTCAAACTCTGTCCTCAGTAGGGATCAGTTTGTGATACAGTAGGAATCAGACAAGTGAGAAAAGAAAGTTCTAGCCTAAAAAAAAAAAAGAAAGAAAGAAAGAAAAGAAAGTTCTAGCCTTCGGGGAGACATTAATAGTGACCGGGTTGCCTAGGCTGAAATTCAAGAAATTGCCAAACACAAGAGAGTCCTCTTAGAAGCCTTGCCACTCATTGTCGCTGCAGCATGGGACTAAGGACAGCACCCTGTTCACAGCCCCAGTGTGGGGGGCCTCAGTTCACAGACTGACTCTAGCCCCTGCCCGCTTGTCCCCAGGTGAGGCCACTGTAACCAGGACTGACTGCTCCAACCAAGTAAGGTCCTGGCATTCTTGAACTTGATGCAGAAAAGAAAAATAGACCCCAGGAAGGTCGATGCTTGAAACCTACAGCAGCAAACGGGTGTCTGGGCTGTTTTACTTAAATAGAAAAAGAGATTTGACCTCGGTCTGAATTCTAAACAAGTAAACCAGACAGATTGCTTACCTTTATGATCAGTGAAAACCAGAAAGCTATTTTCATTTGAAAGAAAGTAAAAGTGCAGAAAGGGCCTGGCCTTCTGAAAATTGTTCCTGAGTAAAGTACAAAACCAGGCATGCCCACGCCTCTCCAAAACATAACCTGTGCCCACAGTTCCAATACTCAAAGTCACAAGAATGTTTCTGTGATTTGTTCTTAAATGTGGACAGGGGGGAAAAAAATGAGTAAGAGAAAGGGAATGGATCTAAAGGGAAAATGAAAGCTGGAGTGGGTTGGGCATCTGCTCTTTTCCGCCTGTCTGGGTCGAGAGAAAACACCTCGTCTGTTCCATTGCCCTCCTGATCGCAAAAGCCTCAGCGAGACGGTATCTGAATAAACAGAGAGCAAGGAAAGCATTTCCAAGGGCTGCAGACGGTAGATGGAACAGATCAAAGAGGAAAGGAGCCCAAAGCAGGGATGTCTCGGGGTTCAGAATCAAACCTGAGTGCCCCATGAAGCCTGCATCTTCTTTCTCAAGAGTTTCATTTTTCTTCTTGTCTCAAATTCTGCCGTCCTCACAGGTTTAGGATGGGAAGGGTAAATCTCTGCCCCCTCCAGGAAGGGGCCAAGGCCGTCCTGAGCATCCTGATGGCTACCAGGAAGTCAGGCCAAGTCAGACCAGGAGGTGCACCTGCTCTGTCCTTCCATCGCCCAGTGTGACCGAGGCCTTGGATCTGGGGCTCCTGAAGGCTCGGCTGGTCTCTCCAGAGGCATGTGTAAGACAGTCTTCACAAGAAAAAGAAATGCCCTTTTATTCCTCCCTCTTGCTACTGCATAAATCCACCTGCTGTCCTGTCCCTTGAGGGTTCATGAGGACCTGAGCACATCGCTCTCTGTTAAGGAGGTAAACCCTAAACTTTGGGACACTCTAGAGAAGGGAAGGCTGTAGGAATGCTGGAGGTTTTCAAAGCAATGTATCAAAAAGTGGAAGTAGATGTGGTCATATATTGTTTTTGACCAAGTTTGTGCTGTGAGCAGAGAAGGCTCGCGAATCAAGGGGAGGTAAAAAAAAACTGGAAACTTTCGAACTTTTAAGTCCCCTTGCTCTGGTGCTGCCTTCAGGGAGCATGCATAGCCTCGCTGGCCACTGCTTGGGGCTCTGAGGTGCCCGCTGCAGTTACTGTTAGATATAACCTGCTGGTCTAGTACACACTGAAGACACGGGAAGAGGGACAGAGGGGCTGAATGAGACTCACGGATGAGAACCAAAGTTCCATTTCAAATTCCAAAGCACGTAGGAAGGTGTTTTATCTTCAGCCCCTGTGACAATAAAAAAGCCAGGAACTCACCTGAAAAATGTGCCCGAGATGCAAGATAGAAAGAAAAAGTTAAAAGTGAAGAAGTGAGGGTGTTCCTGGGTGGCTCAGTCCATTAAGTGTCTACCTTCAGCTCAGGTCATGATCCCAGGTGCCTGGGATTGAACCATCACTGGGCTCCTTGCTCAGCAGGGAGCCTGCTTCTCCCTCTCCCTCTGCCTGCTCCTCCCCCTGCTTGTGCTCAATCTCTTTCTCTCTTTCTGTCAAATAAATAAATAAAATCATTTTTAAAAAAGATGAAGTGATAGATAAAACTAGAAAGGATCACAGAGAGTCAGGCACAGAGAACAAGGCAAGATCAGGAAATTACACAAGCTGAGAAGGCCAGCCTGAAGGGATGGACCCCAAGTCTCGGGAGGAAGCTGTTTGGGGAAGGCCCTGGCCCAGAGCCTCGCTCAAGGCACATGCCATCTCTCCAGATTCCTCTGGGGGAGTCTGGTAGGTGGACTGCAGTGGTGTGCTGGGCTATAGCACAAAGAGAACCAGATCAGGGATTCGAGGGCCAGGCCAACACGTTTCCTAGATGACAGTAACACAGCATTCATTCTCAAAACACTTACTGTGTGTCTGCTCTGTGCTGAGCCCTTGGAAGGGCACTAGGGTACAGGCAGAACAAGGCAGCCCCAGACCTTGCATTAGCAGAATGACTTAAAAGATAGTTTTTAAATACACACACACAACTGTGGAGAGAGTCAGAAACAGGAGGGATCACATGAAGAAAATGCTTATCACGGAGACTTGATGGGACCTGGGGTTTAAGGAAAACCTCCCTGAGGAAATAAAATAAAAAAAGAAAAGGAGGAGATTTTAGCCTGAACTAACTCATTTCATCCTTACAACTCTATAAAAACATATACTGTTCTTTTTTATTTATTTTAGGGAGAAAGAAAGAGAAAGGGCACACATGAGCCAGAGAAGGGACAGAGGGAGAGGGAGAGAATCTCAAGCAGGTTCCCCAAATGAGTGCAGAGCCCGACATGGGGCTTGGTCTCACAACCCTGAGATCATGACCTGAGCCAAAACCAAAAGTCAGATGCTTACCCAGCTGAGCCACCTAGGTGCCCCAGGAAGTCTAGAATTCTTAAGCCACAGGAGACCACATTTTACCTCTCCATCAATCACCAACATCAGGTAGAACAGAAGAGATCAGGGGTGTGCGCTTCAGAATCAGATGTGAGCTTAAACCAGTGTTACCATCAACCTGCTGTGTGAGTTTAAACAACCTACTTAACCTCTCTGTGTCTCCATTTTAACATCTGTCAGCGGACAACAATAACAATCCTTACCTGCTAGAGTTGATGTCAGGAACGGATAAATCAGAATATGTTTAAAACAGCGTCTGGTATATAGCAAGTGTTCAATGTTGCTATTATTACCTCGTTAAAGGGTTAGCGCATTCGGCGCTGGGGCTTACGGACACAGCAAATGCTCGGTAAGTAGCAGCTGTTTCACTGTCCTTCCCGCCCACCGGCGTGCAAAGTGGCGTGAGAATACCGGGGAATCTAAAGCTGTTCTCAGGAAGCCTCACAGCCCGACTGGAGAAGAGCGCTGATAGCAAGACAGACTGGAGAAGAGTCCATGGAGGGGGCGGAATGTTATGCATTCATGGAGTCATTCAACAGAGATTCATCCAACAGCTGCCACAGGGCTGGATGTTGAGCATTTAACAAGCTGGAGAGCACCTAGTAAGCAACTGCTTCCCAGGAACCCAGCCAAGCGTCCCCGCCACCCCTGCTCTGGGGCTTCTAAGGAAACCCGGCACATCCCCGGCCCCATCTGGCCGCTAAAGGGGCTTCATCTGGCAGAGCAGGAGTCTCCAGGGCCGCAGGACCCACTCCAGGGCTCCCCTTCTGAAGGACTGGTACCTTTCTCCCTGGAGTTGTTAATGTTTGGAAAACACGCCTGTGCGCACCCCCAGGGTCTAGTGGAGAAGATACGAGTTCACAGTGAGTTGTCAAACAGTGTGACAAGAGCCAACATAACGGTACTCAGAGAAATGAGGTGCACGGGGCACTCTCCACCTCGTGCACAGGACGTTAAAGCCGGCTTTACCACAAAGATAATGGCTGAGACCAGGCGTGACAGGGACCAGCAGAGAAACAGCATCCCGGGCAACGGGGACATCAGCAGGAAGGGGCATCCTCGGAGAAAAAGCAAGACCACAGGGCATTTGCTAGAGTTCTAGGCAAGGAGGCTGGAAAGGCGGACAGAGGCTAAGGAAGGGCTGAGCATTGACTGGCCTGGGATGCAGTGAGGTCTCGCAGACACACACAAAACTGGAAGTGCCATTTGGTAACAGCCCCCTCGGAGTGGATGGAGTGGGAAGTGGATCAGCGGGGCACAAGGATGGTAGCAGGGAAGCTGGTGCGCAATGAGACAAGTCAAGGCTCCCACGCTACGGAGAGATGGAGGCGATGAGAGCCAAGGGGAAATTACAGAAGGGGGAGAGACGGTGCACAGGGCCGCTAGAGAGATGAGGATACATGAGTGGGACGGTCAGGTTTCCACCCAATCACACGGTGGACAGGACGGTGCTCCCCATCCGGGACAGCCAGATTGGAAGGATGACAGCCAATGGCATACTTAGGGGGCAAGATTATGCCGCCACACACCCCTCGTGAGATGTCTGCCAGCGGGATTTTTAAATACATGAAAAAGGTGACATCATCATCCTCTTACAATCTGACGGCAGCCCTTACCCCACTCCAAAAATGATTTAAGGCCCGATTCCTTTACCCACAAAACCACATTGCAGCTCTCTGTCCCCGGCGCTCCCCGATCTTAGCTACACTGGCCTCATTCTCGCCTTACCCAGACCAAGCTCATTCGTTCTCCCAGACCCTTGCCTTTGCTGTCCTCACCACCTAATGTGCACTTTTCACCATTTGTCTTGTCATCCAGGGCTGCTGGGACCTGTCATCTCCCCAGAAACACTTTCCCCGACCACGCAAGCTGGTATTGCCTGCCCACCTGTACCCACCCAGCTCCTCTCTGCTTTATTCCTTTCTTCTCTCTCAATCTCTCTCTCTCTCTCTTTAAATAGTGTGAGATGATCTCAGGTATGTACATATGCTTGACTTGTCTCTCCTTAGTGTCTCCCATGAATGTAGGAACATTCATCAAGGATAAGGGCGCGGAGTGTGCTATTCACCGTGCCATTAGGTCCTAATTCCCAGGGCAACACTGGCTTATAAAAATATTCAGTAAACACCTCCGAATGAATGAAGGGGCCAGCCTGGATTATCTGCCTACCCAGGGAATTTGGTTTTAGTTTTGGAGATACATTTGTTTAATTGAGTGGGAGGGTAGGGATGGGAAGGGGGAAAGGGAGAGAGAATTTCAAGCAGACTCCCTGCTGAGCACAGAGCCCAACATGGGGCTTCATCTCATGACTCTGAGATCATGACCTGAGCCAAAATCAAGAGTCGGACGGTCTAACTAACTGAGCCTCCCAGGCACCCTGGTTTTAATTTTGGAGGGATACTGAGGAAGAATAGGATTTAGTGTATATGGGTCAAGATGTCAAGAGACTGCGCACTCGATGGGCGGACTGAAGAGAGTTCAGTAAAAGCGCTGTTTACAAAGGTGGGTCCAGGGATGGGGATGTTGTAGTCACCGTGCCCCCAGGGCAAGAACAGCCAGCAGCTGCTGCATCCCCGGGCACAAAGAGCATAGGGAGATAGTTACCAGAACCCCGGAGGCAGTTGAGAGCCTGGAGCTTTAGTGAGGAATGAATCCAGCCTGCAGGAATCGGGGAGGGAGGGACCCCAGGGAATAACCTCACTCTCCCAGCTCGCCTGTCCTCTCGGTGCATCTTCTGGATGATTCCAACCAGAACCCACAGGGAAGGGAGTCCAGGGGATGAGTGTCCTACGGCTCAGCCTCCCAGGCAGGGAGGGCAGCAGAGGGCCAAGTGACCCCACGGCCTGGTTTCATCCGCACCCCTCACAACCACACAGCGGCAGAGAAGGAGTGATTTACCAAAGTGACACTTGACAAACAAAAGCAACCAGTTTCTGCTGTACAAACAGACTGACACAAAAGGGAGACTCATTTCCCCACAACCTCCCTCTGGCCCCTTTGGAGTCCTGCCTTCTCTTTCTTCTGGATGCCCCCACCCCAGCTTCTTGCTGCCCTTGGCTTGTCAGACACGGGAAATAGCGTGGTGGCTACAATCTGTAAAATCATCCGTTACATGTCAGTACTGCCTCGGGTTGTGGTGCAGAATCAACTGGAGGCATAAAAAGAACGGTATTCTGAAATTCTCACTGAGCTCAAAAGCAGCAGGAGCCGGTAGAACAAGAGATTTGAATTTCATGCCCTCCATCACCTGGGCTTCAAGTTTTGAAAATGAAGAATTCCCAAAATGCTGACCTTGGAAATAACAGGACTCAAGCTCAGAATCTTCTAAAGATTTGGGCTGCTCTGTGTTTTCCCCCAAAGATTTGGGTGTCTGGTTTTTTTTCTGCACAGTTAAAGCCTACAGACGTGCGGGTGCACCTATTCCAAAGATCCATGCAAGTTTTTCATGTATTTGTTTCTTGGGCATCTAATTCAGTGCTTTGCCTCAGGCTTCATATCACAAACGCAATCAAGTATTAGCTGACAAAATCTTTAAATATAGCCAGTGTTTAAAGTACTTTTTCTCAAGGTGATAGAATCTGGGGCGGGGGGGGGGGAGAAAATTTCACATTCAACCTTCCTCTTATCGAAGGAGGCAAATGTCCTGCTAGAATGGACATCCTCTAGCTGAGGAAGGGCTGGTGCAGGAAAATCTTTTGGTTTCCAGGTCCCACGTTCCTGCGGGTGGCAGCACCAAAGAAGCGTGGCCCCCAAAGTTCCAGGCAGGCAGAGATTGTTGCTTGCTGCTGGCTCTCCCCATCATCCGTGAAGACATTTCCCCACCCATGCAGAAGCTCCTGCCTCCATTGCAGGATTTCTGTTTTCTGCAATTCACATCATTAAAATCAAAGATCAAGACTGGGTTCTAGGAGGGGTTTGCAGCTCCGCTTCTGTGCCTCTGATAAACTGAGCAGTAACACCTTATAATCTGGTTTCCTTTTTGCCGAGTCACCCTCAGCCTTCAGGAATAGCAGGGGATACAGATGACCAGAGAGATGTCTGTGAGACAGCCATGTGCTGGGTTTGGTGACAGCCCTGTTCATGGGCAAGAGACAAAGATGAAGAGAAAGAGGGAAGGGATATGAGGGGGCAAAGATGGAGAAAAGAGATGGAAATAAGATGAAGCTTTAAATGACTGGTCTGTGGTCACTCGCCTAGGAAGCAGGAGAGACAGGACTTAGGTTCAAAACTGGTTTTATTTGGCTGCAAATCGAAATTCTTTCCTTTACAGTCTGCTTGGAGAGATGTCACATGGGGCTCCCCGAAACAGAAGAGCATTCTTGTAGGGAGACTTGCCAGTTGATCTGTTTAAGCTATATTGATTTTCCCCAAAGCATTTTTAATAGCCCTTAGTGTGTGCCAGAAAATGAGCCAGGTGTTTGGGATCTATGAATAAACAAGACATATTTCTCACTCTTGAGGAGTCCACAGTCTAGTAGGGGGATAAATGTGCAAACAAATAACTATACCCCCCCAAAAAATTAATAAGAGTGAAAACATAAGCAAGTATAAGATGCCATAAGGTCAAAAACAGGGGAGTAACAATTGATCTAGAGAATCTGAGAAAGAAACATAAATATAGGGATATTCAGTCTGGGTTTTGAGGGATGATTAGGAGTTCATACAGGAGACAATGGCAAGAAAAGGTATTGCAGGCAAAAAAATAATTTTTCCAGGAGACAAATACGCAACTATACATGGACATAATGAGATTGCAGATTTGGCTCAATAAAAGTATAAATGCCCCCAAAATAAAACACTGCCCCTGAAAGCAAGGAATTCTCCATTGCTAGAAAGGTCTGAGCAGAATGCCGACAATCCTGCATTGACAAGAGAACAGTCATGGTGAATTCTGGCTATACTCCTTGGAGATCCCTAAGGTGTTCCTAACTCAAGCTCACATGGGAGATGGACTGTGGATCAGTGTGAAGAGTAAGGCCTTGGACTCACATAGGAAGGGGCTGGAACCCTGGCTCTTCCTTGACTGTAAGCTGTTAATTGTTTCATTTCTTAAACTCCACATATGAGTGAAATCATATGGTGTTTATCTTTTTCTGACTTATTTCACTTAGAATAATATCCTCTAGTTTCATCCATGGGCAAATGGCAAGATCTCATTCTTTTTGAAGGCTGAGTAATATTTCATTATATATCTATACCAGCTCTGCCTTATCCATTCATCTGTCCAAGGACATCTGGGCTCTTTTCATATTTTGCCTATTATTATTCTGCTGCTACAAACATCGGGGTACATGTGTCCATTTGAATCCGTATTTTTGTATCCTTTGGATAAATACTTAGTAATGCAATTGCTGGGTCATAGGGTGGTTCCATTTTTAACTTTTTCGAGGAACCTCCATAGGGTTCTCCAGAATGGCTGCACCAGTTTGCATTCCCACCAACACTGTAAGAGGGTTTCCCTCTCACCACATACTCACCAACACCTGTTCCTTCCTGAGTTGCTAGCTTTAGCCATCCCGACCAGCCTGAGGTGGTATCTCATTATGGTTTTGATTTGTATTTCCCGGATGCCAAGTGCTATTGAGAATTTTTTCATGTGTCCCTTGGCCATCTGTATGTCTTCTTTGGAGAAATGTCTGTTCATGTCTTCTGCCCATTTCTTGACCGAACTTCTTGCTTTTGGGGTGTTGAGTTTGATAAGTTCTTTATAGATTATTTCATGAATGTATTATGTCTCTTGATTCCTGAGCTTTTGAGCACCTCCTTAAATTTGGTGCCGAAGGCAAATGCCTCATTCCTGTCATCCTATCCCCTCCCCACACTCCTCCCTGTGTGCTGGTGCACTTCATCCGGACCCCAACCTTTAACTTTCAGGTGTTTCTTTCCAGGATGCCCTCACCTGAGCAGAGGGCCCATGAGACCCCCCCACAACCAAAGCAAATGACTCCTGGATTGGTTATATGTGCTTCCTTCAGTCTGTCTTCTTTCTTTTTTTTTTTTCCTTTTCCTTTCTGCCCGCCCTTTGACAAATTTTATAAAATAAAAGAATTTTTTTAAAAAACTTCAGAATTGGACAGCTAAGAGCTCTCCATGAGAAAATCAGCCTGAATTGTGTCATTACCCTGAGGAACCAGAGGAGTGAATTAAAGTGAATACATAAAATTCACATCACCGCCAAATGAGTAGTATTAATGCAATTTTTGCCAAGAGCTTGTGCTCAAAGGGCCTGTTTTCCAGGTGTAAAGTGCAGCAGCCTTCCACTAAGCCATGGCCAGGCATGTTTTGCAAAGTGTGGAAGCCTTAATCAGCCTCGGTGTTAGCAACTTTCTTAAGTCCTCACCCTGCTGACTTTTCTCCCTTGGCAGCAGCCCTAAACGATGCTGTTAAGTAATTCAGCTTGAAGAACTCTTATGGAGATCAATTTTACTAATGCACACACAGCATAATAGAGGCTGAGCTACTGTAGAGACAGGAATCACTCTCTCTCTCTCTCTCCCTCTTTTTTTTTTTTTTTAAATTAGAGAACAAGAATGGGAATTACCAATCTGGTTGGAGCCACAGCCTAGGCATGGCTTCCTGATGGATTAACATTTCCTGACTTGGCACTTTGCAGAAAGGTGACAACTATTTATGTTACGTGCAAGCCATGCAGAGTGGATCTTCTATGCAGTTTAACCCAGGATATTTGTTGGGATTTCAATGCAGACATCAGAGTTCTTGAATCTGATGACATTTGTCACTGAGAATCAACAGCAAGGGCCTAGCTTTTGCATTTTGCATATATATAGAGAGAAAGACACATGCATATATATTCTTTCATGTTATTTCCTACTGCACAATCAAGTATTTTAGACTCCTCCACCGATTAACCCTTCTGTTATAAATTTTGATGTTCCTATTGTAAACAATTACATGGTGAAGTCCGTAACTTAGCAACTATCCAGCAAGATGGAGTTCTAGCTCAAAGACAAACCTTGGTCATATGTAAAGACTTATTCAAAACATGCAGCGTTAGTAGGAGTCAGGAAGCAACAGATGGCAAACCATATAGGAACAAAGAAAGCCTTTTTAAAAGGTTGGAGGCTAAGATATGTTGGAAACTGGCCAGGGAATGGGGCTTTGAATAAGGTACCATGAAGTTCATGCCTGTTAAATCCAGCAGTTGCTGATTGAGCAATCAAATAAGACACTACATACCCCAGAACCAGGATCCTCCATAAAAGCTGTTCTTTTACAAGGTTTCGATTCCCCAGCAATGGAGCTCCCCATTTCTATGCCTCTGTGATTCATATTTTTTTAACATATTTTTGGCTATAGATTAAGTACATATTCGGCTTGAGCCCATGGAAAAGTAGGCCATCAGAGAAGCATTAGATCACCCCGGCTCCTTCCTACCACTTAGAAGATTAGTAATCTAAAAAGGCACACAAAACCTGCTTTAAAATGTGTTTTGCTTTCCAGCATCTAACTTGAAATAGGCTTCCAGGAAGAGAAGATAAGGGGATGGGAGGGAAGGAGAAAATTAACATCAGTGGGGGTCTGCTGTGTGTCAGACGCTATACCGGGCACTTCGCAAAACTGCTTGTTCAATCTAGGTCATAATGATTTGAAATCAACAAGCCTCTTGCCTTCTTTATTTTCAGAGCAGCCCATTCACTGCCAAGTACCTTATGTATCCAATTTTAATTACTCTTTTATTAGTTTGCATGCAAGTGACGGAATCTCAATTCAAACCAGTTGGGCAAAATCCAAGATTTATTAGCTCAACCCCAAAGAGAAACTGAGAAGCCAGAGGGTATGAAGGGCAGGGAGGCAGCTCAGTTTTACGACAACCGGAGACCGGAGGTCAAGTATCTTCAGAACGACCTTCCTGAAACGTATCTCTATTTTTCTCCAGGTGGTGCACTCTTCCTCAACACAACCTGCTTTTCTCTGCATTGGGGTTGGGGGGGGGGAGCACGACCCTCCCTGAAGCACTGGACCTTGACGTGATATAGCTTCTAGTTCAGAAGAGGGGCTAACCAATGTTTCTTAAGATCAACAATCCCAGTGAGAAGCCAGTTCATGGTGGACACTGCATGCCAGTAGCAGCCACAGGCGTGGAAGGTGGGCAGCCTCTGGGAGAGAGGGGACAAGAGAGGAGACTCGGCAGCAGTGCCTTTAAAGTTTTCTACACCCATCTAGAAAAGAGTTCCTTAGCAAATGCCTAGTTTAATTCCTAGCACATAGCAGGCCTTCAGTAAATAGTTATTGAATATCGCCGATATAAAAAGGGAAGTAAAAGACAGGGAAGTGAGTAGAATCGATGAAGGTGGCCATGACGCCTGGGTCCAGAGTGTTATCTCTTCCCTGCAGGTGAGCTCCCCATCCAAAAGGGATTATTGGGAGCCCAGGGGAGAGTCACTCCTGTGTTGTTTAGAAGTAAGGACACTTTCATTGTAAAAAAAAATATATAGGGTAAAATAGATATACATATTTTACATATATGTTATATATATATATATATAACATGTATTTTACATATATATAATATCTATTTTTCTATATATATTTTATATATATATATATTTTTCCCCCCCTTTAACAGCTAAAATGGAAATCCCTCCTCCTAAGAGAGACCCACTTTCAAAGGCCTTGATAAACCCACTCAGGGTCTCAGGGCAGTTTCGGCTGAGATTAGAGAAGCAGGTAGAGCTGCTCTGCATGAGATAAGAAAACTGACTGCTCCTGGGAGGGGGGTTAGGGAAGGGAGGAAGGAGGAGAGAAGACAGGAAGTGAGAGAGGGAGGTAGGAAGGGGGGGGGAGAAGAAGAAGAAGAGGAGGAGGAGGAGGAGGAAGGGGAAGGGGAAAGGGAAGGGGAGGAAGAGGGAGAAAAGGAGGGCAGGGAGGACCGGGGAAAAAGAGGGAGGGGAGGAGGGAAGAAGGTGGGGAGGAGGGACCTGAAAGAGCAGAGAGAAAATACTCCAAGTCAATGAGACACTCAAAGAAGCCTGGGAAGAGAACAGACCCATGTTTATAGGGTGAAGTGCTCTGAGCTGGCTGTGTGAGCCCTCCCCATCAGAAAACAATAGCCATACCCATTCACTCACAGGGGTGACCTTTTTGGAGAAGCCTGAGGAGGGCAGAGATTTTGGTCAAAGTCAGAGCAGAAAGTTCTGACCAAGTGAGCAAAGGCGGAAATACCAGGGTTAGGTTTCCACTGTGCAAATGTGAAAAATGACCCCCAGCTCATGCCTGAGTCTATATCTGCTGGGAGCCAAGATGAAGACAGCTAGCCTACCCTCCCTGCCCCTTGGGGGAACAGGCCCGAGGTCCTGTCCTCTGTTGTGCATGGCCTCCCTCCTTCTTCCTTCTGACCCACCTCCCCTCCTCAGATGGCAAGCTCCTCTCTACCTATTAGATGTCACCTTTCCTGTTCCATTTTCTGGGGAGTCTCTCAATGAGTGACCCTTGTCCCCTTTATGTGATCATGATTTCCCGGCTGATTTCCCCGATCATGTTGAATTCAAACTATATACTTGCCACTTCTCTGCCTGTCTCTTCCACTAGACTATACACTCAAGATAAGGCTGCATCTGTTTCATTCACCTCTGCATCCCTAGCACCATGTACAGTGCCCATCCCCTAGCAGGTGCCCAAGAAATATTTGTTGAATATGTTGAATAAAGGATTGAATGAATAAGGCTCTGTAAAACCCACCCAAAGCCTATTCTTTACCAGACTATGACTCCGGATGGGTCCTCTCTGTCTCCTCAGTCCCACACCCTCCCTCGTCTCTCCATCAGAGGCAGGTAGAGCCTCCCCCATGGTTCTGCCAGCAAAAGTTTACTCTTAATGATGCACCCTGTTGGTGGACTCCAGGTAGCAGAACAGCCGCCCAAAGAGGTCAAAAGTCTCGACCTCAGGCAAGTGAGGCTGGGAGAAGAGGACTCCGGAGAAGAAACCCACCAATTTGCTGACTCCCACTGTCCACCTGTCCGCTGTTACCATGTCCCAGGATCACACACATGGACACCAAATGTGCCCTTCCCTAGGGCAGTTGAGTGACCACAGAGGCAGCAGCAGCAGGGCCTTCTAGAAGACTTTCAGATATCCTGGCTCTCCGATTACATGGAATGGAATGCAACACAGTCCTTATTCTCCATGAGTTTAAACTCCAGCTGAAAAGACCAGATACCACAAAATGCCCAGGTTCAGCCCTACAAGATAACAGCAGAGAGAAGGCACTGAGAGATTGAAGCCCACAGGAGAGAAGATTCTTCAGAGGCAGGAGCAGGGACAATCCCCCGAGGACCTAGAAGATAGGTAGCATCTGAACAGATGAATAGAAGATGTTGAAGACATAAAGAACAAAGTCAGCAAAAAGGCAGGAAGTGAGAAAGCCAGGGACTGTTGGAGGCAGGAAAGAGATCCTTGTTGCTGGAGAAGAGATTCATGAAGGAAGAACAGAAGTCCTAGGAAGGGCTCAGATTGTGGAAGTTTAAGCTCCAGGCTGGGAATTTTGAACTCTGGCTGGTGGATAACAGGAACTCTCTGAAAGCTTTAAGGCAAGTTCCCCTCAAAGCAGAGATTGGGGGAAAATACCCTAATAATATGATGGAATGTTCTGGAAGGGAGAAACTGAAGGCAGAGAAGCAAGGAAGCTGCAAAATTTGGAATGGGGGAGAAGGGCCTCCCCTCTCCCCCAGATGACTGGGGACACGGAGACAAAGCAAAGCAAAGATGAAGTGAGGAGGAAGAGGGCCAGTCTTTGGGCTGGAGGATGAACGAAGGAACTGAGCTTTACCTGAAATGTTTTCATTTCTCACAAGGAAATATATTTATGCGGTTCTTGAGTGATTGGAAAGTAATGAAATTATGTGAAGGGAAGGAAAGAAGGAAGAAGCAAGAGAGAAAGAGAAAAAAGAATAAAAATGAAAAAATAAAAGAAAAATATCGAGGTAGAAAGGGTCAGAGGAAGAGAAGGAAGAAAGCAAATAAGAAAGAACAGAATTTAGTAGATTCAGAAGAATTTAAGAAGTACTTATTGGGTACCTATTAGGTGCTCTTATAGGCACTAAAATTTACGGGGAAAAAAGGTCAGATTAAAAAATTTCCTTTCCTCATGGAACTCATATTTAATGGAAAAGACAGAAAATAAACAAGTTAATAAATAATAGTCCAAATAGTGATAATTAAAAAGAAAATTTAAGGACGCCTGGATGGTTCAGTTGGTTAAGCATCCACCTTCCACTCAAGTCATAATCCCAAGGTCCTGGGATTGAACACCACATTGGGCTCCCTGCTCAATGGGGAGCCTGCTTCTCCCTCTCCACCTGCCCCTCCCCCCTGCTCATGCTCTCTCTTTCTCTCTCTCAAATGGATAAATAAAATCTTTTAAAAAATAATTTAAAAGCAAGCAGGATAACACATTCCAGTTATTTTGCTGTAAACAACCAACCCCCAAATAGTGGCTTTAAATAATAATAATTTGGTTCTGCTCTTGACTCTCCAGTTCCAGTCAGGTACAATGGGGACAGCCTACATCTGTTCCACTCAGGGTCCCTGGGGCAGCTCAGGGTCCCTGGGAGGCTGGAATCATCCGGAGGCTCAACCTGTGACCTATCTGAAGTTGATGCTTGCTGGCAGGTGGGACCCTCGCTGGGGCAATGGGCTACAAACAGGTTCTTGTGGCCTCACTCTGTGACATGGGTTTCCTCACAGTAGGATGAGAGAGTTCGGAGAGCAGGCGGTACAGAGAAAGAGAGAGAAAGAGCAAGAGAGGAAGAGAGAGGGTGGCAGAGAGATTCAGGCTGACACGTTAGAAAAGATTCAGCCTTTCTTAATCCAGCCTTGAGAGAGGTCAACCACCATGTCTTCTACTGCGTTCCATTCAGTGAAGTGAGCCACTAAGGGCTGCCCATATGGGGGGCAGGGATTAGTCTTCACCTTCCTATGAGAGGAATGTCAGAGGATGTGTAAACATCACAGGGAGTAACGTGGAAGGACAGCATTTTATCCCTGATGGTTGGTAGAGGGTACGCCAAAAACAGAGTCCTCTAGAGAAACAGAACCAAGATACTATATATTTATATCTACATTTATAGCATCTGCACATACATGTCTACACACACTTATATGTAAAGGGATATTTCTTTCAAGAATCGGCATGATTTTGATGAAGTCCCAAAAGTTTATTTTCCCTTTTGTTTCCTTTGCCTTTGAAGACATATCTTGAAAGAAGTTGCTGTGGCTGATATCGAAGAGATTACTGCCTATGTTCTCCTCTAGGATTCTGATGGATTCCTGTCTCACGTTGAGGTCTTTTATCTATTTCGAGTTTATCTTTGTATACAGTGTAAGAGAATGGTCTAGTTTCATTCTTCTACATATAGCTGCCCAGTTTTCCCAGCACCATTTATTGAAGAGACTGTCTTTTTTCCACTGTATATTTTTTCCTGTTTTGTCGAAGATTAATTGACCATAGAGTTGAGGGTCCATATCTGGGCTCTCTACTCTGTTCCACTGGTCTATGTGTCTGTTTTTATGCCAGTACCATGCTGTCTTGGTGATCACAGCTTTGTAGTAAAGCTTGAAATCAGGAGCTTCTGCACAGCAAAGGAAACAGTCAAAAAAACAAAAAGGCAACCCATGGAATGGGAGAAGATATTTGCAAATGACAGTACAGACAAAAGGTTGATATCCAGGATCTATAATGAACACCTCAAACTCAACACACACAAAACAGGCAATCATATCAAAAAATGGGCAGAAGATCTGAACAGACACTTCTTCAATAAAGACATACAAATGGCTATCAGACACATGAAAAAATGTTCATCATCACTAGCCCTCAGGGAGATTCAAATTAAAACCACATTGAGATATCACCTTACACCAGTTAGGATGGCCAAAATTAACAAGACAGGAAACAACATGTGTTGGAGGGGATGTGGAGAAAGGGGAACCCTCTTACACTGTTGGTGGGAATGCAAGTTAGTGCAACCTCTTTGGAGAGCAGTGTGGAGATTCCTCAAGAAATTAAAAATAGAACTTCCCTATGACCCTGCAATTGCACTCCTGGGTATTTATCCCAAAGATACAGATGTTGTGAAAAGAAGGGCCATCTATACCCCAATGTTTATAGCAGCAAAGGCCACGGTCACCAAACTATGGAAAGAACCAAGATGTCCTTCAATGGCTGAATGGATAAGGAAAATGTGGTTCATATACACTATGGAATATTATGCCTCCATCAGAAAGGATGAATACCCAACTTTTGTAGCAACATGGACAGGACTAGAAGAGATTATGCTGAGTGAAATCAGTCAAGCAGAGAGAGTCAATTATCATATGGTTTCACTTATTTGTGGAGCATAACAAATAGCATGAAGGACAAGGGGTGTTAGAGAGGAGAAGGGAGTTGGGGTAAATTGGAAGGGGAGGTGAATCATGAGAGACTATGGACTCTGAAAAACAATCTGAGGGGTTTGAAGTGGGGGAGGTGGGGATGGGAGGTTGGGGTACCAGGTGGTGGGTATTATAGAGGGCACGGATTGCATGGAGCACTGGTTGTGGTGAAAAAATAATGAATATTGTTATGCTGAAAATAAATAAACTATGTTTTAAAAAAAGAATCAGCATGAGCAGTTGGGAGAGGTGGCAAGTCTGAGATCCACAGGGCAGCCAGGAGCGGGCAGCTCCCGCAGGAGTTAAAAAGCCTGGAAGCCGCTGGAAGAGTCTGAGCAGGATGGCTTGATCTGACTTGGGCCATATGAAGACCGCACTAGCCTCGGAGGGAGTGAGGACACTGAAGAAGTGTTGCCCTGAGTGAGCAGCTCCCAGGATCAGGAAAGTCAGGTCTAGAAGGACAACGGTTCAGCGCCCTTGAATCCAAGCCGTGGGAAAGTCAGGGCCAGAGCTGGAGGCGCGCGGGGGTCTGCGCGCCCTTCTGGAAGGCGGGCTCAGAGGCACACACCTAGGCGGGGAGGTCTCTCTCTCAGATCCCAGTACAGTCCGGCGGCCAGCCCCTCGCGGAGAGGAGATCAGGTAGCCGCAGAAAGGAAAAGAAAACAGTTCGAAGAGAAAACGTCTTTGCTCTGTGCCTCGTGAAAAGGCCACGTCTGTGATGAGATGTGCCAGGCAGTCGGGGAGCCTGCGGAGAGGCGAGCGGCATGCATTACTTATAAGACTCCACTGAAATGTAAATTGGGGTGAGTTTATTGGCTCCCTTGGTCTTAAATGGAATCATAAAGTATTCATTGCGCCCAACCAAGGCCTTTCAGATCAGGAGCTCCGCAAGAAATACGTGGCGTGCTAAGGTTACATTAATAAAAAATAAATAAATCCGTGTCCAGGAAGCTCGGGCCTGTGCACTATAAAACTGCCCATTCTGTAGATATTAATGTTTAATGTGTTTGTAAAAAGCGGTCGGCTTTGCCGAGCGCAGCAACAAAAATACCCTGCCACCCTCAGTACTTAACATCTCCGCGCGCAGCCTGAGCCGGGCGGGGAGGGGACCCGCGGGTCGCGGGGGAGGAGGGGCCTTGGAGTGGCGCACAGAGTCGCTTCCCTAGGAAGAACCGGGCTCGCGGGCTGCTGGGGCCAGTGAGAGTCACAGTTTCCCCACCCACCGCCTCCGCCTTCACCTTATAGGGGCTCGCGGTGCTCAGGAGCCCCGCCCGGAGGAGCCGCTGATGTTTGCAGAACTGAATGCAGAACGACTTGGGGCGGGGTGATCTGATAAACACTCAGAGAAGGAAAAGTACTTTTTTTTTTTTTCTCCAGACCTCTCATACACCCCCAGCCTTCTCCTAGACATTTCTAGAAGGACTACACCCATCAATGTGAGTCAGGGCTTTCCTAGACCTCGGGGCAGCAGGCGGTGAGTCAGAGAGGCTGTCTTCTTGAGCTGTTGGGTTTGCTTTGGGTGGCAAGTCAGTGCAGAGAACTCTGGGCTTTCCCTTGGCTGATCTGCGGTCTGTCCCAGCAGACATTATCACCTTACCCTGGGTCTCTTGCTCACTTTTCATCCTTCCGAGCCACTTGAAAACAAACGGGGAGGGGGGTGGGTAGGTGCAGCAAGCAGAGCCGCACTCTCAGGAAGGATGGAAAAGATGTACTTAAACCCAGCACCGGGCAGCCCACCTCACCCACTAGCTGCCCAGCAAACTGAGCAGAGAGGCCTACACAAGGAGCATGAGCAGCATCAAGAGACAGACTCTTCCTCCCACACTAGCCATCTCCTGGGGTTCTGCAGCCTTCTCCGCCTCCGTTCCTGCCTAGACTCCTGCCCTCTCAGAGAATTCCCTGCTGATCAAAGCCTGGAGACATCTGAAATCTCACGTTCTGCTTATGTTCTCTCTCGTGCTCTCGCTGACCCTCACACCCAGGCTTAGGGGTTGACTTGGGTCCCCCAAAAACACGTTGGAGTCTTAACACCTGGTACTTGTGGATGGGACCTAATCTGCAGATGTCATCTGCCAGTTAACATAGCCATCCTGGGTGGCGTAGGCTTTAATCCAATGATCCGTGTCCTTATAAGGACAGAAAGATTTGTTGCTGCGTAGACACATGGGGGAAGAGGCCATGTGAAGAGTGAAGCAGAGCTGTCATGATGCTGCCCCCAGCCGAAGAACGCCAGGATGGTGGGAGCTACAAGAAGCCGGAAGAGACAAGGAAGGATTTTCCCCTGGAGCCTTAGAGAAATCAAGGTCCTGCCCACATCTTGATGCCAGACTTCTAGCCTCCAGAACTAAGAGAAAATATATTTTTGTTTTTTTTAGTTCACCTACTTCATGGCGATTTCCACAGCAGCCCCTGGAAACGAATAGACCCAAGGATACAGGGGGGTAGCTCAGGAATGAGAGAGAGAAATCCCATGGTACCGGCCCCATTGCAAGAACAGAGATATTCACAGCTGGTCCCAAAGAGGCTTCCAGACACAGAAGCACTGAAGTGAGCAAAATCCTACTTGGACAGGATGTGGCCAGGGCACACCTGTCCCTCTGAAATGTCTGGGCGGTGTCACCTATAACAAGGGATGTGCGAGAGCGTCATCAAGGCAACAGAGAGAGTAAGACAAGAAGAGGGAGTCTCTGTCCACGGAGGGAGCAGAACTACTAGGTGCCCAGACGGCCATATTACATCATGGTTGGCTCCAAGGGGAAGGATGGCTCACTGTCCCCAACTCGTCCCCCTCTGACCTACCTAAATCCTTGGCTTATTTTTTCAGTGCCTCGCCTAAGAAGAAGGAAGACATAAAGCACTCCCCATTGCTGGCCTGATTGTTTACAACTGGATTCTGGCAGCTGGAGTGGGACCCAGTAGAGAGTGGGAAAGCCTTAGATATTTGTTGATGGACTGACCAACCAAGACAGTGCATGCTTTAGTAGCAGCGGAGGGAAGAGAGGAGCCCACCTGGACCCCAGAGAGTGAACCTGAGGGGAGCCAGGGAGCGATGGGGAGCATAATTGAGGAAACTTCTGGAATTGGCCTTCTAGAAATGATGAGCTGAATGAGAACTTCTTAGGATAGCTCTGAAACGCCAGGAGGACTTGGCGACCTGGCGCCTGCCAGCCCTCCAGCCTCTTCTCACTCCCCTCTCCCCACACATAGGACCAATCATCCCAAATCATTTCCAGTTGTCTCCACTTGCCTTGCTAATTCAGGACTCCAGACTTCTGCGCATGATTTCCCTGAGCCTGAGACCCCTGCCCTTTCATCACTCTCCAAGAATGCTGCTTGTCATCTTCTCTAGGAAGCTTTCCTGAAGAGCTGCCATCCGAGTGTCTTGCTTCACACCCTTTGTCATCTTGGGCCTATTCCCAACATTACAACGATTAGCATAGCTGTGAGCCCCCCTCTCCAGCCACTTTTATGTGCCCTGGGCCTGGCAGAAGATAAATCCCAGGTCAATGTCTAACTGAACAGGGGTAGGGATGGAATGGGTTGGGCAAGGAGAGAAGGATAAGGATTGGAATGTGCAGGACACAGAGAGAGGAACTATGAAATCAGGATGGATTTGGGATCATCAGGGATTTTGTCTGGAGTGAGTCCAGTTCTGAGTCATCTGTCAATGCCCTTTAGAACAGCGTGGGCAACTTTATTTAGGGAAGAAGCTGGAGAAATGTGAATATGAGTACTTTACTCCCAGGGACTCACGGTTCAGCTCCTGAGATTTGCTTTCCCCCCGCTGACAGCCTCACTCTGGCCTGCTGCAGGGAATAATCTTCTGGGCAATGAACATCAATCATTCCAGAAAATACATGCCTCCATGGAGCCGAGTCTCGCATCGGCTCACTGGAATGGACCCACTCTGCCTCTTTCTGTCTCCTAAGCAGAAGAGTAAATGAATGAATGAGCGAACGAGTGAATGAGGTTGACCACCCCAGCATCAGTAACCCCTGGTCCTAACAATGAGCAGAACAGGGCATCAAGAACACAGGTCGTGCTCTCTACCACTTCTAGCGTGCGGCCGTCAGCAAATGACTTCACCTGTAGGAGCCCCCGTTCCCTCAGCAGCAGGATAGTTGTTAGCAAGAACTGAAGAGAAATATGTAAAGTTCCCAGCACCTAACACGTGCTTCACACCAGGAGTTTCCTTCTTCCTCCCAACAACCTTCCCTTCCTCCCTCCTTTATGCCTTCTTTATAATAACTAGTGTCGGAAGAACTCCCAGGAGATGCACGGCCCTCCGTGCTAGAGCCTTTCCCCCACGTTGTCTCGTTTCATCTCATCCTTACTGATTACATGTCCTTCTGTATTAATTCGCTAGGGCTGTTGCCATAACAAAGGGTCACAGACTGGCTGGCTTCAGTAGAAATGTATTTACTGTTAAAGTAAACTTTAACAGTATCACAATTAAATACAGTTCTGCAGGGGAGAGGTCGGAGATCAAGGTGGTGGCGGGGTCGGTTGAGGCTGTGAGGGAGGCCTCTCCCCCAGCTTCTGGTGGTTTGCTAGGATTCTCTGATGCTCCTTGTCTGGAAAAAGCGTCACCGCTTCGCTGCCTGCGTCTTCACACGGCATTTCTCCTGTCTGTTTCTACTTCCCCTTTTCATAAAGACAACAGTCATGCTGGATTAAAACCCAACCTAAGGGCCCCATCCTTACTTGATCGCCCGCATAGACCTTATTTCCAAATAGGGTGACGTTCCCAGGTGCTGGGGGTTAGGACTTCAACAACCTCTTTTGGAGAAACGATGTTTAACCCATTCTCCTCCCAAAGGTGGCCAGCAAGAGCAGAACCAGGACTCACCCTCACATCCTCTTTCTGTATTTCTCCCCCCAGTAGCCTTTGGTGTAACTCTTTATGCCAAAGTCCCAGAGAGATGCGAGGTGAACAATTCAACCAGAAGGAGACAGCTGGAGAAATTCTTATCGCCTGTTAGGTTGGAAGAAGGTCATAAATAACTCCTAGTCCATACTATCATTTTACAAGTGAGAATACTGAGGTCCAAAGAGAGACAGTGACTTGCCCATGGTCATGCCACTAGATAAAAAGAGATCAGATCTAGAACTCAGGTCCCGGATGCACCCGCAGAGCCTCTACTCACCTCCCTAGAAAATCCTCCATTAATCGTGCAGCTGGGACTTGCTAGCAATCACATTAATGCTATCATCGGGGTTGAGAAAAAAGACGCTTCTTCAACATAAATTTTAGTAAAAGCTTCAAACACCCACTTGCACTAAAGCACTGAAGTAAGCAAAGTGTCCATCTTAAATCAGATGAAAAGACAGCTATTGTTACCATTATCATCATTATTATTAAATCTCAAGTCAAAATTGCCAGTAAATCCAAGGATGCGACTTTCCTCCCGTGTCCAGTTTCAAGAAAACCACCCTCAGAAATTGAATCACAGTTTCAGCTAAATACATATTTAATTCCTTATGTATTTTTTATATTTTGTTTTGTGCAGAATGGTTTACCTAGTTAATGATGAAGTGCAGCCTATTGTTACTGAATTGCTGGGGTTTGTTGTTTTTTGTTTTTTTTTTCTTACTCAGTCTTCAAGTGCCCCCTAGTGACATGTTTCTATATTGAAGCTGAGAAGAGCGGAAAACAAGATTTTTTGAGAGCTGGAGAGATTTTTAGAAAGAAATGGGGACAAAACTAGGGGTGGAGGGGATTGTTCCTTGGTTTCGAGGGGATTTGAACTTGATTCTTTTCAAATATCTTTGTAAACCCTTCTCTCTATGCTCACTCACACGAGTGCCTTGCAGACTACTCCCCAAGGCAGGACGGTTTCACCCACAGGGAAATCCTGCCAGCCTGCTCGCAGCCAGGCCCCTGGAGCGGACAGCGCGGCCAGGACCTGGGGCCACAGAGAAGCTAGGGTTCAGCCAGTCACTCACGAGATGCCGGGAAACCTGCCAACACTAGGTTTGTGCATGAGCAACTTTACGGAGAATCTTTCCAGGAGCAGAAATCTGAGAGTCCTCCTTTGGTCATTTCAAGTCATGCAAATTGGTATGAAAACAGCCATTTGATGGGGGACGCTGTAAATGCGTGGAGGAAGGGGGAACTCTCTGTACCAAAACATGAGGTTTATTAATAAAATCATTTTTACTAATTAATTTTTTAATTTAATTATTTGTATTAATTAATACCACAGCATCTGGTAAATCAAAGAAGACCCAAAGGAACTATAAATAGCAGGAGAGGCAAGTAAACCTCAGCCTCACGGAGTTTGCCGCCCAGCAGCCCCTGCATCAGAATCCCCTCCTACGGAGCTTGTCTTCAGTGGCCATTTCGCATCTGCCCCCAAGGGCCCCAACTGATTGATTTGGAATGGAGCAGGCATTAGTCTTCCTTCAAAAGTCACCCTGAAACAACATAATGTGCAGCCCCCGTTGAGGAACTGTCCTTGCCCAGACTCCAGCTCCAACAAGGCCCCCTCTGCTTGGTGATAGGTTCCCTTGGGGTCCTCCAGGCAGGTGGACAGCAGATGCTGGCCATCCAGAAGGGATGAGAGTACAGGTGTCATGGAGGCCCCTCCCCGGACCCCTGTGGTAAGTCAGTAAATGGCTTCTGATTCTGGATTGGCTTCCCATGTAAGTAATTCACCAAGGGATTCAGACCTCCAGGTAGACTCCCATTATTGGGGTAATCTCATAATCTGAAATGGGCCACAAAGCAATAGTACAGAGTGGCCCGTGCCCCAGCCCAGAGCACGATGCTACTGAGGATGTCCACCTCCACCACCACCAGAGGATTGCACTTGACAACCTGAGCTGTGGCCAAGGACAGCCGGAGGGGGGCAAAGGGGTGGGTTGCAATGCATCCTGAGGCCTGTATAAAATGCACATTCCCAGGCCTGCCCCAAACTTCTGAATCTGTCTCCAGGAATGGGGCTCAGGATTCGGTATTTTATAAATGCTCCTCTGGGTTATTCAGGTAGGAATGCCCCCAGCACATGAGAAGGAGTTCATGCTGTCCACTCAGACCGATCTGGGCTCCCGCCCCAGCTCTGCCATCGTTAGCTGTGGCCCACGCATTAGCTGTCTGACCTCCTGAGCCTGCCGTTCTTCATCTGCCTTCCCTCCCACAGGTGGGGAGACTCTCATTTTTCAGAGTATTTGCAGGTGCGTGCCACAGAGCCCCGTGTTCATCAGGGCCCGATCAACATTAACTTGTGTTGTTAAAACTTCATGCAGACCAGACTTCTAGGAGCTTAGCATTGGGCTCTCTGCTCACCTGGGCAAGCTACTTAACTTCCCTGAAACTGAGTTATTTCACCTTACAATAGAGATGATAATCATAACAATATAGTCATTTCTGAGGATTCAATGAGTCATTTAGGGATGCCTGGGTGGCTCAGTTGGTCAAGCAGCTGCCTTCAGCTCAGGCCATGATCCCAGGCTCCTGGGATGGAGTTCCCGCATCCAGCTCCCTGCTCAGTGGGGGGCCTACTGCTCCCCCTGCTTGTGCTCTCTGTATCTCTCTCGCAAATAAATAAATAAAATCTTTAATAAATAAATAAATAAATCCAGGGAGAGTGCTTCTCGTGGAACTCTCCTAGCACGTAATACGTGCTCAGTCAATACTAGCTCTTCAACTATGTCCAGCCTGGGTATCTTGGCTCATTTGATTAACCTCTTTTTAAAAACCTGAGGAGCACCCAGCCTCCTCTACCAGCCAGTCACAAGAAGCCGTCACAATGCCATGGAATCACTAGAGTCTTGGTAGTCCGCAGACCTGGGTTCAGATCCCAGTCCCTGGTGTGAGCAGTACGTGTCTTTACTTGTTTTCTTAGTATCTCTGAAGCCCAGTTTTCCCATCAGGGAAGTGGGCACGAATGTGCTCTGCAGGCTTCAGGGATCACACTTTGATTCGCATCTAAAGCAGTCGGAATCCCTATGCTGGGACTTTATGGGCTTCTCGCCTCTTCATGTTTCCAAGAGCTGTTTGGAGCTTTACAAGTGCTGCCTGTGGGCACTCCTGCCCTCTGGGTCTGCATCTCTTCTGCTCACCTCTTGCTGTCCTGTTGGAACTTTCTTCAAACCACTTTCCGCTGTTCTTTCTGCGGTGCTCCAAGCAGCAGAATCAACCCTTCCTACTTTTCCACCAGACACAGGTAACATACAAGCCATGAGGTGAGTCTTGACCGAAGGCCTGAACTAAACATCAAGAAGTCTCAGTATTAAGAAGGCCAGCTTCAAATGGGACTATCAAATGTTTTCACTCCCAAAGTCCACTGGACTTCTTGGGGTTTCTGCTGTGATAGCAAATAAAGGGGATAGAGCTTCCGGAAGGACAAAGGGACAAGGAGGTCGCAGGGACAGGCTCCCTGAGAGCTCTAAGAGAAGTGGCAGTGATCCAGCCGACAGCACACCTCGGCAGCTGATGCTGAGAACGTTGCCCAAGAACAAAGAGGGGCCTCCAACTGAGTGAAGGGACCCAAAGAAGAACCACAGCAGATGAAGGCTCAGTGTCAAAGGCTCAGGGGCCACATGGAATGTCCATCCTCACCACTCACAATGACTACTGTGTCTACAGGACCTGTGCAGGAGAGGGCCAGTGACTCTGCCACCCACTGCCCAGCCGGTGTCACACCTAGCCTCACCCCAGGATGTCTGACATCCTCCACCTGTCCCCATGTGAATACATACACCCCTCCCAGTAGCCCAAAAAACATGAACCCAAAGGCTGAAGGGCAGTAACATCTACCTGAGAGATGGGGGTGCAGGAAGCCTCCCCCCCCCGCCCCGCTTCAGAAGGAACCTGACACCTCTCTGAGTGATCTGTCTCAGGTCACTTACTGTCTTAGTGACACCTCTCTTTCTAAGACCAGCTCTTCTTTCTCCGTTGGACAGGCACCAATGACACTGTTCTCAGACAGCTTGGTACTCTGTCCCCTTCGCCCAGCCTGCAAGGGCTCCTGTCAGAGCCTGGGCACTGCTTGGAGGAGGTGCAGGGCACCCCAGGAAAGCACAACCACACTGAAAAAAGGGGCTCACATCCCTATGATATGCTGATGGTGGATAAAGGACATTATGCCTTTGACCAAACGTACAGAATGGACAACACAGTGAACCCCAAAGTAGACTATAAACTTTAGTTGTTAACAACATACCAACATCAGTTTATCAACAAATGTACGACTCTAATGCGAGATGTTAATCATAGGGGAAATGTTGGGGGGTGTGGGAAGCCTATGAGAACTCTCTGTACTTTCTTTGCAATTTTTCTATAAACCTAACTCTACTCTGAGAAATAAGTCTATTAATTTAAAAATTAAAAAAAAAAAAAAAAAGAAAGGCACTTGCCCTGAAATTCCCTTGGAATGAAAACAGTGGCTTTACCTATTAGAATAAGAATCAGTTAAAATGTCAGCCAGGCAAATACAATCATCCCTGCACAGAAGAATAAAAAGCTCCCCCAAGCAAACACACACACACACACACACACACACACACACACGTGTCCTTCCCCAAACCCTCCCAGGCCCTAGCATGATGGCCAACAGCCAGGCCAGCAGCCCAGCCTGCAAAATCTCTAGCGCAGCACCACCTGAGACCCCAACCTGGGGCCTCTCCTTCATCACAATGAGAGGTGCTATTCCCCCAAAACGCCCATACTCCAGTGTAAGTAAAGCAGCCATGGAGATCACTGGAGGGGACTTTGGTATTACAGCCCACCTGTTCCCCGGGCTGGGAATTGTTTCCTCACGAAGGTGAATGCCTTCTCCTGAGCCGCTTCCCGCCAGCCACATTCCCCATGCCTGCTTCCTGATAAATGTCACCAGAAGACCACAGCCAGAGATTGTGCACGCCCCATTGGGCGAGCCCCTGTGAAATCTATCCAGGGCTGATGAAAGCTATGTCTGCCCACCCCAACTCCGCCAATTTGTCTGCCTGGGGGAGAAAAATTACAGTGAAAACAATGGCCATTTTAAGACAGAGGTTGCTTTTTCATTATTGTGAAACATTGGTATAAAAGGAGATTCATCACCCTTTGCTTACTGCATTCCGCTCTGGTTGCTAAAAATAAGGAGTCCAGTGTTCCCATTTTCTAGAAGGTGGTTAGGCTTGTGTTGGCAAAGCTGCTTGGGAACCAAGTCCCATCCAAGGTTGTCTCCAGGAGCACCCCCAGGAGAAGTGTGGCTTCGGGCCCCCCCAAAAGCACCTTAACAAGGGCAAAGCAACCACAGATCCTGAAAATGAAGGAGGAAGAAAGATACCGATGGTTTTTTAAAAAAAATAAAAGCATTCCTCGCGTCAAACTGTCCCTCTGGGGTAGGACACCAAAAGGAATATTTCCAGGAGGTTGATTATCCTCTTTTAACCTTCTGATGATTCCCTCACCTACTCCATTCCCTCTGCCTATCAGACAGTCTGGGAGGTTATAAGATTCTCCACTTCCTCTGCTGGAAGGCACATCTTTAGAGAGAATTCAGCCTGGCGTGAATACGACTTCCTCTCCACATTCATGTTCAGGAGTACCGCCCGTAGCACAAAGCCTGGCCTCTAGGAGATACTCAGTGAAGATGTGTTGACTGAGCGAAGAAAGATGCTTATCATGGCCCCATTCACAGAGAGGAGAAAGCAGCCCACTCCATGTTGGTCTGAAACTTTGGGGTGAAATCTGAAACTGGCCCTGTACATGGGGGGTGGGGGAAGAAACCAAAGAAAGAAGCAGGCCACCCCAGAGTGGTCGGTGGCAGGTGTAAGGAGCAAGGGAAGTTACCTATGAGCTTGTCTTGGGGGCCACAAGACCCACGCGTGGATCTCCACACCCGCTTGCCTGCATTGGCCAACGCATTCACTCCTCTTTAATCTCCACTTGTAATTTTAATCAATGGCTCAGAGGCATTTACAGACACTCTTCCAGGACTTGGACATGAAACCAGGGCGTGGGTAAGGAAGGTAAACCTGATATTTAATCAAAGAAAAAGAAAAGAGATACCTGAGCAGGGACTCTCTTGGCAGTCGGGACAGTGTTTTTCTCTGCCATAAATTCATCTAGAATCTCGAGCCATTTCTAAAGCGCATTCTCTTCTGAAAAGAAAACGGCAAGGGGCGTGTGTTTTATGCCATGAGATCGCTGCAGGTTTGTGTTTCCTTCGCGTTCTCGGTATTAATCTTCACATTCAAGTTGACGCTGCTTTCGCTGACTCAGCGCCCTTTCCTTTAAGTGACCTGATTTTGTAGTTCCATTATTAATATTATGAAAATGGCTTTCCTCTGCACTACTTTGTGCTATCAATGGAAAACCACAGTTCCAAAATGCATTAGCCATTGCCGGCTCCGGCAGGATTATTTCCATCAATAATATAAACGGGGTTAATCACTGGCCCATTTGAATAATCAGCCACGTGGTGCCCAGCGCCCGCCCGCCAGTGGCTCAGCCGCACCCGCACCCGCACCCCCGGAGCTGGGGGATTTCATTTGGGTCCCCCCATTCTCCTGAACACTGCAGATTTCCCCGCTCGCTATCACAGCCACATCTTGCCATTTACTTCGCAATTTTTCCTCTCCTTCTCTGACAGTGATGTAAGCCTGTGCCCGGCCCCCTAATCAGCAGGTCGGAGGTGGTAAATGGCATGTGTTAAAACCGATAAGCGGAAGGAGAGAAAGAAACGTTCATTAGGAAAAGTAACGAGCCCGGCAAGAATAAATGTCAGAACAGCAAAGACGCCTCTTATTTTTCACAATATTAAATTGCCTTTGGTATCTGAAGGCCTTAAGGTAGTAATTTACTGATTTACATTTTGCAAAAGCAAAATGAAGGCAGATGTGGATGGGGTGTGGGGCTAGTGTGAATTAGATCCTAATATGGGGGCTTCTGACACGTTCCACCCTAAGTACCCTCCCTCACCTAAGCCTCCAAGGATTGTCAGGGATTTCCCACTGACAATATTGTTGGCAAGCATCAGAAAATTATAGAGTTCTAGGCTTGAGGGGAGAAAAGGACAGCTAAAGAGATCTTTTCAAAATGCAAATCGGATCACTGTAGGCCACCTAAAAGCAGAAGGCAGCATGGATATGCCTGGGGAACCCACCTGTCTCACCAGACCATTGCTCCATGCTCTGCCCCTCCCCTTGCTTCCACACACGGACTGTCCCAGCCCTGCTTGCCCCTTCTTTCCCTGGTGGGTGCCTCCTCTCTTAAACCTTGGTTTTCTTTCCTTTATAATATCCCCACCTCTGTAATGCTCTTCCTCCTGGTTTCAGATCATGTGACTTCCTCCAACAAGCCCTCCCTAACACCCCAAAAGAGGTTGTTGTACCATTTTCTTAAGTACCTCACCCCAACTCCCAAAAAGATGTTGTTGTAACATTTTCTTAAGCACCCCACCCTTCCCCTTTGTAACCCCTCTCCACATTTCTTATAATTGCTCACCATTTGTAATAAGTTGAATGGTGGTCCCTAAGAAGATATGACCATGTCCCAACCTCCCGAATCTATGAATGTGACCTTATTTGGAAGAAGGATCCTTGCAGATATAATTTACTAAAGGAACTTGAGATGAGGTCCTGGATCACCTAGGTGGACCCTAAACTCTATGACAAGTGTCCTTATAAGAGACATCCAGAGAAGAGACACAGGGAGGTGAAGAAAAAGCCATGGTAAATTCAGAGGCAGAGATCTGAATGACACAGCCATAAGTCAAGGAACATCTAGAGACTCCACAAGCTGGAAGAAGTAAAAAAGGATTTCCCCTAGAGCCTTTGGAGAGAGTACAACCTGCTGACACCTTGATTTCAAATGTAAAGCCTCCAGAATTGTGAAAGAATAAATTTCTGTTGTTTTAAGCCAGCAAGTTTATGGTGATTTGTTATGGCAGCCACAGGAACAGACTATAAGCTCCAGGAGACCAGGCACTGTGTCTGTATTACTCCGCAGTCTTACCAGAGAGTAGACCACAGTACCCAGCAAATGGCAAAGTTCAATATATGCTTATTGAAAGAATGAACAAACGAACTAATGAATGAGTAAATAAATGAACAGACAAGTGATGAAGTGCACAATAACGTAGGAAGAAATGTTATTTTTCAGCATAGGGCTTCAGCCTGTACCTAAGTAGTCTCCTGGAAATGGCCCTTTTGTATGAATGTGATGCAAACTTACCAGAGCTTTAGGACAGTGTCTGGAGGATAGGAATATGACCAGGCTTCAGAGGGTTCAGGAGGAGGAACTGGGAAGTCATCAGCATCATTGCTCCCACCTCTCATCTCAGGGACACACATGCAGCTGCTCCCACAGCTGCTTCTTCCTTCTCTCGTGTGGTGTTTTCCCTGCTTCTGCCTGGACAAATCCAGGATGCGAAGAGACATCCTTATCACAGGAGACAGGGAATTCAGAGCTGAAAAGGCTATAGAACAAACCTTGTTACTTTGACTAATGTACTACACCAGCCCAAATTCTATTTAGAATTCCTTACTAATTAAAGTTCCTGAATGTAAGTTTTCTTGTCTGGTCAATTCCTCACATATTTATGTCTCTTTGTGCAAAACATATAAAAGATGCATGACTTGGTCATTTCTTTAGGTCTCAATTTTATCTTAAGGCCTCTATGTGCATAAAATTAAACTTTGGGTTTTTCCCCTTTAATCTTTCTCTTGTCAATCTAACTCTTAGGGTAGCTAGAAGAATCTCGAAGAGTAGACTAAAAATTTTTCCTCCCCAACAGTAACAGTAATCTAAGTCAATGGGCTCACTGGCCTGATGGTAAGCCAAGCCTCCAGGGGAATGCCCATCTCACTATCAGCCAGGAAAAAAATCCAGGTAGGAAGTTAGCTCTCCCAAGTCCCGGTAGTGTTGTGGGGAAAGAAAAATAAATTTCCCTCCATCTTTCTAGATTCATGTCTGAGATCCCCTTGTAATAAAAGACAGATTGACAGGAGAACAACAAACAGAAGTTTAATAACATGTATACCTCCTGTATACATGGGGGAAAAAACTGAATAACTCTCCAAAATGATCTAAACTACCACCTTAAATAATAACTCCAGCTAAAGACAAAAGATGTTGGGGGAATGGAGAGGCCAATTATGGGAGGTTACAGGGGAAAGCACAGTAAACAAGGGTGAGGTTGTTATGCAGATTTAAGTCCTTGCTTTCTCCATTGATAAGAGTCTCTAAAGATTTGTAATTACCTTTGTCTTCCTGATAAAAGCAGGGAAACATTCTTACAAATGGAGGTTTCCCTTATACGTGGAAAGATCTCTTACAAAAGGATAACTTAAACTCAGTTTTCAGAGTTTATTTTCTATGTCTGCTATTTCTTAAAAATAATCAGCCTAAAATAATCCATATGTCAAAAAGGCATGTTTGAGGTGGCAAATTCTGCTCTCCTTCAGTGCTCTTATTTGCCCCCTCTCCACACCCACCAGTAAGTAAAACCAAGAGAGGGGGCAATTACAGAGAGTCAAGGCAGAGGTCCAGGGAAAGGCAAACAAACTCATCCAAACAAACCAGAATGTAGAAGTGAAAAAATCACATAGTCTTTCCCTCTGAAACCAGTCTGGGATATAGTAAGTGCTCAGGGAATAGCATTTCAACCATTGCTAATTGATGGTATAAAGTAAGACTCGTTATTTACAAATGGTAATGTATGTTTTGATAGAACAAAAGCCAGTTGAAAGAATATTTCATAAGACTTTTTTTTTTAAAGAGAATGACCATATGATAGTTCTCATTTTTTTTTATAAAGATTTTATTTATTTGACAGACAGAGATCACAAGCAGGCAGAGAGGCAGGCAGAGAGAGAGAGGAGGAAGCAGGCTCCCCACTGAGCAGAGAGCCCAATGCGGGCCTCGATCCCAGGACCCTGGGATCATGACCTGAGCCGAAGGCAGCAGCTTAACCCACTGATCCACCCAGGTGCCCCATAAGACTGTTTTCTCATTACTTCTTTCACAGAACAGTTGTGTTCTTTTGTTTATAAAGACAAAGATGACAAACCCTTCAGGGGGAACAGGATGAGACTTCTAATCCTGATCCCCATACAGTTCTGGAATGCCCAGTGATTCAGCAAAACTGCTTTGGGAAGTTTATGATCTCTTTCCCGACATCCCCAGTCTTCCAGTCCTGATGGTAGTGGAGAAGAATGCCCAAGTCCTCCCCCTGGGACCCTGAATCTTGAGTCTTGGTGACTGTGATGTTATTATTTGTAAGAGATATTTACTTGGCCTTTGTCTCATTCCTGGTACAGAGTACCTAAAACTCCTGACAACAGGAGTGCTGAGAACCATGAAGGTGTTTTTGTTATGATCATGAGGTGACTTTAGAAAGAACAGGGGGCTGGTTGCCAGGAGAACCAACCATGTGGATTAGATGGTTGGAATTTTCAGTCCCACACCTGACCTCCAGTAAGGAGACAGGAGGTGAAGTTGAATCAGTTGCCAATAGCCAATGATTTCATCAATCATGCTTAGGTACTAAAGCCTCCATAAAAACACAAAAAGATGGAGTTCGAAAAACTTCTGGGGAAGTGAACACGTGGAAATTGGGGAGAGTAGCATGCCTGAGAGGGCACAGAAACTCCACACCCTTCCCCCATATCTATCCTGTGCAGCTCTTCCATTGGCTATTCCTGAGCTACACCCTTTTATAATGATCTGATGAAAACAGCAAACTGTTTTCTAAATTCTGTGAGTCACTCTAGCAAATTAATTGAACCCTAGGAGGGGTCATTGGCACCTCCAATCTCCAGCTGATGAGTCAGATGCAGGAGTGACAACCTGGACTTGAGACCGGCATCTGGATGTGGGGGGGAGTGGGGGAGGGGAGGCAGTCTTGTTGGACTGAGCCCTTAACCTATGGGATCTGGACAGCATCGCTGTCACGAAGAAACATGGCAGTAGCTGACACTGCTTGCTGATTTTGTACATCTCCTCATTCGGTTCTCCCTGAAAGCCAGTGAGTGGGGCTAGTGCTGACCCCACTCTAGAGAAAGAAGATGGTGTCAGAAGAGCTTTATAGTTTGTAATCTCCTTGATTATATGTGGCCAAGTTTCTGTTTTTAGAGGGGGAAAATTTACTCTCTTGCCATTCCAGTGAGAAAATAGAAGACGCTTGGAAGTGCCATAAAAATTCTAGGCCATGTTCCAAGAACCACAATCCAGGACCATGACACAAACGTCTTCCTTTCTGACCATGTACCAGGTCAGTCCATTTGTCCCATTACTCCAGTCTGATGGTAAATCTTCCAAGGACTCATTGCCCCGGGCATTCACTGGAATCACCCTGCCTTAATGTCAACTTTTGTTCTTCATAAGTTGAGGTGTAGGGTCTTTTATTCCCTAAATGCTCCTGGGTTCCTAATCCAGATAGGCCCCTACCATCCAAGAACTCGAAGGCAGAGACAACATTTACCAAATCCACAAAACAACAGCTATACCCTATTCCCAGGAAAATGGGAACTTCTTTGCATTCTGTGATCCCTAGACAAGTTTTCCAAGTCTGTTTTCTGCAAAACAAAAATAGCAATAGTATGACTTCATTGGACTTTGTGAATATAAACGAGATAATACATGTAAAGTATCATTCACCTACATTTGCATGAACAAGGTTTTTCAAAGGACCTTCTGCTAAATGAAGATCTGCTTCAAAATCTCTATCTCAGTCTACTCCTGTTGCAGCTGGAATCTTCTCTCAACTAAAGCCTGCTCTCCTCTACATATGCACCAATTCATGGTCCAGCACCCTGACTACATAAAGAGCTGCTGGTAATATTTTAGTGAATTTCTGTCTCAACGTTAATCTACATATTGATGCTCCTTTCCTTTATTTCTGACTCCCCTCCACATTCTCACACACACACACACACACGACATAAAAAATATTTAATATAAACCCTGTTTTATTCTCATGATTACTGATACAGAGAAGTGCACTGGAGCAAACGTTCAAGCCCATTAAAATTAAATAATGCACTACTCATGTCTCTGTATTCCCAAGCACACAGGGCTCTCTGTCTGATAATAAAGGTTGCCCACGCTTTTTGTAGTTCAAGTTCTGGGAAAAGTAATCACGTTGTAAGTGCTTAGCATCACCTGTGCATTCATTTATCTCCTAGAAAATAAGAGCTTAAGCAATCATCACTTAAACCTGATTATGATGGGAAAATGAAAGGAAACCAGGATTTAAATAGGCCTGTGAGCTTAAACATGATTCTGTCCAAAATACAAACATTAGCCAATGTGAAGTGACTGATGGAATATTGCATCTGGAACTGTTAAGAAAAGGGTTGACTTCGCAGTGTGCCTTTATGGTCACCCAAATTTCTTTTCCTCCACACGTCTACTCCTCAGTTAGCCAGTTTGGTACTTGACTTGCTTTCTGTCTGAGGTATAGATATGAGGCAGGCATCTTTCATTCTACCCGGTTTCTCTTGGGTCCCTATGATGTGCCTGGAGCTGTATCAACCACAGGAGACACAGAAATGAAGACGCCCTGGTCCTGCCTCAAAGGGACTCATGGTGGAACATGCTATTAACGTGGAAAGGGCTGTAATGGAGAGAGAGGGTATTGGGAGCCAGAGAAAAAATAGTTCTGGTAACTTGGGATCTCTGGGAAAGTGTTATAGAGGACCTATTTCAGAAGAGCTTTTATCGTTGAGGTGTTCATCAAGAAAGAAGGGGCCCTATGCATGAAGGAAAGAGTAGAGATTTAAAGGAGAGAAAGTGCTTAGTGTTTTCATGGAAAGGCAAGCCCAACTATAAGGTTAAAAGGAAAATGATTTGTTGAGTTCTGTATCAAGAAGTTTTTCCCACAAGTAACAGAAAGGTAGACCACCTGTATCTTGAGCCATTAAGATAATTACTGTTTCCTTAATAAAATAAACAAACTGTGGGCTCTCGATGATTCCAGAGTTCATTCTGCTGCTCAGTTGTGTCCACATCCAACCATGTCCTTTCTCTACCATCCTTGGAGTGTTGGCCTTCTACTCTGCTCTTTGTCAGCTGGTGATGGCGGCTGCCAAAGATACAGACATCATATTGCCATCTACAGTCTCAAGAAGGAAAAGAGTCAGGGGTCAGTGGGATTCTTTATCAGAAAATAAAAGTTTTCCAGAACCATACACCCCCCCACCACCAACTGACTTCCTCTTAGGCCTTAGAAAAATAGGTTATATACCCAAAGTGATCATATGGCAAAAGGAAACAGGACCTCCATTCCTGGGTTGGATCAATCTTGATGCATCACCTGAGGAAAGACACATGGTTGAGTCTGTAACTAAAAGTGCTGCAACTTCTTTTTATTAACATTTGAGACACGTAAAACAGCGTGAAGAATGGCGACTCTCACCAGCTCTAAAATTAATTCACTTTCAACATAGTGAAATTCCCCGTATAGGACCTCCTTGTTCCTTCTTTCAACCCAGGCGGAAACTCTCTCCTGATTTTAGAGGTTTATCCCTTTATTTGCTTTTCTTTTTCCTCTCCACATCTATATCCCTATTCAATTTATAGAACTGTTGCATGTAGATACCATACTGCAAATATTCATTAGCAAATTGCTTTCTTTTGATCAATATTATATTTAGAATTAATCCATATTGATTCGTGTATTTCTAGTTGATTTCTTTCACTGCTATGTGGAATTCCATTACAGATACAACAATTCATTTCTCCTCCGAAGGGAGTTTGGGATGTTTCCAATATTTTACCTACAAATGATACTTCTGTGATTGCTTTTGTTCATAGTTCCTGACATACACATGTGTGCATATAGAGATGCAAATGTGTATATACATATGGATGCATATATATGTATATAAGAATTCATCTAGGAGATACATCTAGAAGTATAATTCTGAGTAATAGTGAGTCTGTATCTTCATCTTACTGGAAGGTACCAAATTTTTCTCCTAAGTGGCTGTGCCTATTTTTATTTCCAACCTCACTGGATAAAAAAATCCCATTATCCCATATCCTAAACAAAACGGATGGAGTGGCCCAATTTCTCAGTCCTTTTCCAGGAATCTATTTGCCTGTGTCAGTACCATATTGTCTTTCCTAGAACTTCACAGTCTGTCTTGGGAGCTGATAGGGAGAGTCCCGAGCCTTGTTTTTCCTCTTCCGAGTTGTCTATCAGCAAGTGGAGACACCCCTCCCGTGCGGTTCCTTCCACACAGTCCACGCAACACTGGCTGCTTGTTTTATTCTAACCCCAAAAGGCTGTCCTTCACCTTTTTGTTTGCACATTCAGCAAAGGGTGGGATGTTTGGTACTTCTTCAGGCTGAAAGATTTGCTACCCCTTCGAAGCCTTATCTGAAATCAGACACCTATTAGCAGAATTGCATTCCCAGGACAATTGCGTTGTTGTAATTAAACATCGCCTGACCACGTTAGTGAGCACAAGGGTGTGAAAGGGAGGAATGGTTTTGTAACTGCTGCATGCCCCCCAATAAACGTAAGCTGCACAAAGCCAAGGAAATCCACAAAGCAGGTTACTCCAGGCAATCTCAGATGTCAGGTGAACTGCCAGCCAGGATGGGGACTGGAGACTGGAGAGGAGGAGTTGTCATTTGGCTCCTGCTTCCTTGTCTCACGGGCAAACCCAAGCCCTGCCTACCCACCCCATGCTCCCCCTCCCCCTATGCCCATCCACTTCCTTCTCTTACTTGATAAGTCAGAAAAACTTTCGACCCTACCTCTTCCATGCCTCCCCTGGCTTTCCAAGCCCTCAGAATCTAATTTAATGTTCAGATTCTCAGATTCTAGCTTCCACTAATCTCTTCAGTCTTCCTATGGAATTCCTAATTTCTGTTTATGTGTTACTAACTGTTGTTTTGCATGCATTCATAAGTACCTTCAAGAATGCTTTAGGGGAAGGGAAAGCATCTCAAGACATGTACCATTGGCACATAAGGAACTGAGCCTCAGGGAGACGAAGCAATGGGTCCAAGAATTTGTGGTGTACCCGAAGCTAGAATGCCGGACTTGGGACACTCAGGCCAATGTCTTCTCGCTTTTTAAGTCTCCTTCTTTGCTCCGGAGACTTCTGGCCCAAGGAACTTAATCCCCTGGGGCCAGTGTGGCTGAGGAGGACTTACACACTCCTTCTTGCCCAGTGTTGTCCAGGCAACCACAGCAAAAACACCACATGACTTCTAGGTACTTTGTCCCCGGCGGCTGTGTGTGTGTGTGTGTGTGTGTGTGTGTGTGTGTGTGTGTCTCCACGCATGCGCTGGGTATACCCACTTTAATAATTAAGTGCGCAGCTGAAACTCTGCAGGAATGGTGGACCTCCCTCATGCCAGTTCCTGTTTAATTCTTAAATCCTCAGTTCTCCACCTTAGGCGCAGGGTTTTAAAAGCCACTCAGGAAAGGGGGAAAGATCTTGACACCAATTTAAAAGCTTGATTCACCCAGCAGGAACCATCATTTTGTTATCAACTCAGAAACCTTGCCAGTCCAAAATGCAGAAGAAAGAATTGCAGCAAAATGGCAAGTGTGTTAGTCCTGGCAAGGAGAGACCACAGAGGAGCATGCTCAGAGAGCTAGGAGCCCCAGGAGGACCCTGCCAGAGGACATGGGGTTTGAGGCTGATTGGGACACAGTCACGCCCCCAGGCCCCCGGTGGGTCCCACCTCACTCACACGGGCTGCTGCTCAGGAGCTCCTCCTCCCAGGTGTGCCTAGCCCTGACCCGTGGTTCTCACACGTGAGCAGGCATCAGACTCACCTGGAAGGCTCATTAAAGTAGACTGTGGGCCCCCACCCCAGAGTCTGGTTCAGACGAGCTTGGAATGGGGCCCAGGAATTTGCATTCCTCACATGATCCCAAGAAAGAGATGCTGGTAGAACACAAACCACACAAAAGAAAAATGGCCCCACTCAACTCCATTAAGCATGGCAACAATCTCAAATACCAGTGGGCACTCGTCGCAGTGGTCACAGGGAAAGAAAGAAGACACAGTCTATCCCTCCAGGAGCCCATGAGTCAGACACCTTTCCTGTCTCCCCCTGCTTTCCCTGCATCCCCCGCCAAGATGCTTCTTATGCTTTTTTTTTTTTTTTTTTTTAACTTCTTATGCTTTTAAGATACGGTTTTGGCGTCCACATCCAGTTAATCAAAAGTACCAGCCGGAAAAGCTTGACGATGCACAGCCACCCAGACGTCTCCCAGAAAACACAGAACTCGTACCTCCATCACAGATTCAGGAATCTGTAGTGTCAACAAACTCCCCTGATAATCCTTTCGGTCATGGAAGTTTAGACAGACCTGATTTAAGGCATGGCTTTTTCCCAAAGCCCAGAACTTCTACTACCCGGAAGCTCCCAGAGTGACCCATGAGTACTGCCTATTGTTACGATATCTCCCCACGTTCTGTTATCTGTCATCTGGCACAAATTATCCTAAAATAAGCTGGCTCCTTCTCATAAAGGATCCTGAAAAGACAGCCCTGGAATAACAAGGGGGAAGATGGAAAAGCTCTGACACCAGGACAAGAAAGTTTCAGGAGCACTGGATGGAAGGCATGAGATGCTGAGCTGTGCCCAGAGGTGATGTCAGGGATTGCAAAATGGCCACAGTGCTTTGTAGCTCTTCCCCCAAGGAGTGGCATATCTTTTCCCACCTCTTGAAGCTGAGCTGGTCTGTGACCTATGGTGATCCGTAGACTGTAGTCAAAGAGAAAGTGTTGCAAGTTCTAATCCTAGGTCTCCACAGGCCAGACAGCTTCCCTTTGTGCTGTTCTTGGAACCCTGCTGTCACCCTGAGAAGGAGTCCAGCTAGCCTGCTGGCAGATGAGGGACCACAGGAAGAAGCCAGTCGAGAGCTGCTCGAATCCTCCCTAAGCCAGCCAGCTGCAGCCTTTTTCAGGGCTGAAAAAGATGGGCCTGGAAAAGATGGGCCAGAGCAGAACTGTCCCTCTGAGCCCACTCCTCATTACCCACAGAATCATGAGCTACATTGGAGCGGGGGGGGGGGGGGAAGACGAGGGCAGAGAATGGACGATTATTTGAAGCCACTATGTTTAGGGGGGGTTGTTACACAGCAAAAGTTAGCTGAGACAGGAAGGAGGCCAGAAATGTCAGGAGAATCCAGAAAGTCAACCCACGCTTGGAACACTTTGCCTCAGGTCAGATCTAGGTATCGTATACTGGGTGATAAGGCTCCCTTTGGCTTTTCCAACCCTTTACCTGCCCCCATCCTCATCTTTTCACCGAGCTGAGAACAGGAAAGCTCTGATCCTTTTAACATCACAGCCCTGCTCCTTGTCCCATCACTCTGAATTTAATCCTAAGATTCAGCTGAGAAGGGAAACTGCTGCCATGTGACCCCTTGCCTCGGGTGTCACTGAGAAGGCAAGGCAGGTCCGTCCCCTACACACACACATATAAGGAGTGTCCCCCAACACCCCATGATAACTGACCATAAAGAAGTGTCTGCGCGTGGGCATTCACACTGAACCAACTCTGAGCAGATGGAGCAGCTGAGGGAGCCAGTGGCAAGGTGATGGGGTACAGTAAGCCATGGCTGGACCAGGGCTCTGGCCACCAGGCCTCCAGTCCTGTCTCTTCCCACTGGGAATCTTGGGATACACATTTCATCTCCCTGGACCCCTGGTCTACAGTGGTTGGACTGGATCACCAGTAAGTCACTAGGGATCTGTAGCGCAGGGTACAAAGCTCAGGTACGAGAGGTGGGCTGCAATTCTGGAGAGACCCCACCTTGTGGGTGGGTGACCCAGGCCACCGCACAGGGCTCCAGGCTCCGAAGAGTCCCACGTGTGCTCTAATGCTCAACTATTGCCATCTTGACATTCTTAGTAATTTTATCCTTTTTTTTTTTAAGATTTATTTATTTATTTTTAGGGAGAGAACAGGCATGAGTGGCAGAGGCAGAGTGGAAGAGAAAATCCCAAGCAGATTCCCCACTGACTGAGGAGCCTGACTTGGGGCTCGATCCCACGACCCTGAGATCACGACCTGAGCTGAAATAGAGTCGGACACTCAACCAACTGAACCACCCAGGCACCCTAATAATTTTATCTTTGAACTTGGGTTTTGTGAGTGAAGTCCAATGGGACAATGGCGCACGCATGTGAGCAGAGGAGATATACAGGACACCTCTGTTCCCTCTGTTCCTGGCTGTCATGTTCACATATAGAGTTCCTGGTTCCCCTTGAGCACACAATGCCGGTGGACCCACGATGTGGGTCCCCAGATCCACAACTGGGTAGAGGGTCACTGACATCCCCAAGGGGTCGCACTTTCTGTTCAAACCAGAACCTGTTTCAACTATAGAAAGAAAGCAATGAGCTCTAAGCAACACGATCAAGGAATCTGGTATGGGTTCAGTTGTGCTCCCCCTGCCCCCAGTTCACTCCCAGCACCTCAGACTGTGACCTTATTTGGAAATAGGGTTGTCACAGTTGTAATTAGTTAAAATGAGGTCCTGCTGGAGTAGGACGGGCCCCTCATCCAATAGGACTGGTATCTTTATGAACAGGGGAAATTTGGACACCAAGTGTGCGCCCAGGAAACAGCAAGTGGAAACTGTAGGCCGGCTGCCTCATGCCACAGAAGGCCAAGAACCCAGGTGAAAGGCCTGGAAGATCTTGCCCCAGAGCCTTCATCAGAGCCCCAGTGGTCCTGCCAACACTATGATCTCGGACTTCTCCTTTCACAACTGTATGGCGACCCCTTTCTGCTGTTTCAGCCCCTAGGCAGGCAGTACTATGTCCCAGCGCCCCCAGCAAGTCAATCCAGGGCCCCCCTCTGGCCCCCCAGCCTGCCTCCCTTTGCTGCTCAACAGTGCATGCAGAATGAGGACAGAGGAGGGAAGGAACAGAAAGATAGTGCAACTCGTACTCCCTTTTCCTTTCTGTCTTTCTGCGCTCAGCAGAAGCCAAAGAGACATGTCCGTAGGATGCGCACACCTTGGGAGGTGAAATTTAAAACAGTCTAGTTAGCTTTCATGCTGCCTTCTGCAGTTCCGCTGGGAGCAAAGTGTACACACGTGTACGAGCTACAAAACAGGAGTGAGATGATTCTGCCGATTGCATGAGTTAAATGCTTTTATATTTGCATTCAAAAGAGGCCTTGCACTATATAAAGATGAACAGGGGCCCCTGGGCGGCTCAGTCCTTAAACGTCCGCCTTTAGGTCCTGGTATCAGGTCCCGGATGGGGCTCTCTGCTCAGCTCCCTCTCCCACTCCCTCTGCTTGTGTTCCCTCTAATTGCTGTGTGTCTCTCTGTCAAATAAATAAATAAAATCTTTAATATACATATAGATATTTATATAAAGATGAACAGTAAAGTTCATATTAATAATTATATTTTTAATTTTTCTGTACTTAAAGCAACATTAGAGAGCAAAGAGGAAACTCCATAACGAGTTAAAAAAGAGACCATGGAAGAAAGGAAAAAGCCTTGTACTATACTACCTTTAACAGCACTTTTTTCCTGCTCTTTCAAAAGTAAAGATCAGCATTTGCATTTTGCACTGGGCCTTGCAAATCATGTAGTTGGCCCAGTTCTAGAATCAGCCAAGAGCCATAGGAAATGATATTTCTACTCACGTGCTCTGAATTTTTGGCTTTTTCCCAGCTCCAAAATCTGGATCTCCCTGATATTATTTCTTATTTATATGCATATAGCAAACACAAATGTTACATAATCACAGTGCCCAGGTCTACAAAAATGTCACCTTCTTCATTACTCCAGAACTGATACAAACATAGTTCTCAACAGTCCATTTACCACTGACGGAGGATAAAAATTTTGCCAATTCAAAAAAAAAAAAAAATTTGCCAATTCAAGAAAACCCTGTGACTTTGCTTTTGAGCTCAGTTAATTCAGGATACTGTCCCTGCTAACTCCCTTGCTACCAGCTCCCCCCTCCCCCGCCCCAGAACCACAGTCTCCACACACACACACACACACACACACACACACACACTTCCCCGAGGAGACATTAAAACCCAGGAAGCAATGCCAACTCCTTAACACATAAAATCTCCTATATTCTTTAGTCTTCTGTCCATAAGCCCAGACAGACGGAGCTGAAATGTCTCAGTCCACATCGCTCTTTCTGCAATTTCTTCATGCCCCCCAGGAAGGCCTTCCAGGTCCAGCAGCCGGCCTCAGCCTCTTCAGCTCTCCTGGAACCGCTGGAGACCCGGGGGTTTGACTTGAATCCTCTGGGCCTACACCAGGGAGGGACAGACTACCTCCCAGGAATCTGGGCGGCTGCCTGTTTTTATAAATCAAGTTTTGTTGGAACATGTTCATGCCCTTTCATCTACATTTTGTCCATGGTTGTTTTCACTCCACAATGGCAGAGTTAGTAGCTGTGACAGACATGGTAGGGCCCACAAGCAAGAGTACTTATTATCCGACTCTTCCCAGAAGGTTGCCAGCCTCTGGCCTAGACTAGTTGGCTGTTACCTCTACTTCCTGTGATCTCAGTGCAGTCAATAGTTTCTTCTACAGGAAGTTTGCTTCCTCCTCAGGATGGACGTCATCACGACTTTGCAGAAGCCCCCAAACTTACCCAGGGTGTCCATCCCCTCTAGGAAGGTGGGGCATTTGTCCATGTCCCAAGATGGAGATCCATCACTGTCCTGGCCCTGGTGACCTTCTCTCTGCTTGTCCTCCACATCCAACAGTCCATCAGACCCTTATCACTTCCTCAGACTGATTTGATATCATCATGCCCTGGCCACGTACCTCAGTTATCTCCTGGTGAATAACAGATTACCCCAACACCTAGCAGCTCAGCAAACCAAGCATTTATTATTTCGGTTTTGATGGGGCAGGAACCGGCTGTGACTAGCTGGGTGGCTCTGCCTCAAGGCCTCTCCTGAGATTCAGGCCACCAAGTGACGCCCAGTCTGCGGTCATCTCAAGGCTGGACGGGGCAGATCCACTTCCAAGCTCCCCCACGTGGATGTGGCAGACCAGCTTCCCAACTCCAATGCTTGGGCCTCTCCACAGGACCACCTCATGGCATGGCAGCCGGCATCTCCAGAGCCCACAGTCCAAGACAGAGAGAGAGACGGCTCCCACGAGGAAAACCACTGTTACTATTCTCTGTTCTCAGAGCAACGTGTCATCATTTCTGCCTGATTCTATTCTACTGTTTCTAATTTGCCATATTCCCATTTAAGGATATGGTCTTCAAACCACCACGTCCCTCTAAGGCAAATTCTGTCCTCAAAATACCTTTTGTCAAAAACAAAAAACAAAAAACAAAGCTTTTGCAGGAAAAAGCCTGGGCTCTTGAGACGAGAGTGTCTACTCTTTCAAATTCCATTCCGAAAATGGTTTGAAAACTGTTCAGAGATGTCTTCAATGCTCCCCTTCATCTGTCTCCTCCCTGGGAGGCCATGACTGCTCTGGGGCAAAAAACACAACAGAAACAAACAAACAGAAGAAGTAGAAAGAAAAACCTTGGTTATTACCTTCTAATTTTATCCTACCATATGTACTCAACAAAGCATTTTGGATGTCTGAAATCCATCTGTTCGGGCAAAGGAATCAAGCAGACAAGATGAGCCAGAATAAATGAGGAGAGCCAGAGCCCTGTGCCCTCCACACGCCTCAGCTCTAAGCACAGGACCATCTGAGCAAACATTTGGACCCAATCAACATATTAGGGAGCAAGTCTTTTGGGAAGAGCTCACTGGAAGACCCTGGCTAAAGAAAACCAGAGGGTCTGCTTGCCTGGAGCCTGTTCTTTGTACACGTGTGTCTTCTCTTTCTGGCTATTTCAGGCTCCTCACCCAATCCCACATCAGCACAAGTCTCACAGGGGCCAAGGGGCCAACTGGAGGTCTCAACGTGGGTGAGGACCGAATAAAGAGCAGTAGTCTTCCAGCATTAGGAAGGTCAAAACATCCCTTCCCTTTCCTCCTTCTCAGAATAAGGGACAATATAAATCACAGCAACAGTTTCCTGGGAACACATTACCACTCTGCTAAGCACGTCACATACATTATCTCACCGAATTATCATCTTCACAACAACCCTGCCAGAAAAATATTATCTTTTTTTTTTTCAAATGAGATAACGGGCTCAGAGAAATTAATTCATGTCCCAAGGTCACACAGCTACCGAATGGGGAAGTCAGAATTCGACTCCTGAGCTCCTTCTCTTTCTAATATTACCTTCAAGGAATAAAACTGTGCACCCGTCCTCTTAGAGCACCTGTAATCTAGAAAGAGCCAGGGGGAACTATTGTTTCCATATTAAAATAAACATGAAGGATAGGAAAAATGCATATGCATTGTTATGATCAAGTGAAGGCCATACTTTTGGTCTGGGAAGATCTCTGGGAAGACAGGTTTCCTCTTGGTGACAGTGGGAGATTCCCCTGTAATAATACCTCAGGAAGCCCAACACTCACCTGCTGCCTCCCCACAAATAAGCAAACAAGCTAAGAACAGCGAGACATTAGATAAAGCTTTTTGATTTTTTGTTTTTAATACACTCTTGATTCCTTGTGGGACTCTCTCAACACCACAACTACTGTGGAAATGAAGGTAGATGATTGGGTTTTTTCATCCCTGTCTTACCCTCCCCCCCACGTTTGAATTCTGATATAATCCTACAGAGATCCTTACAGGGCAATGAGACGTTTTTGATTTGTTTGTTGATTTCCAAGGCAATCCCTGGGAAATACCGCTGAAATCATGTTCACATTCGCCTGAGTAAAATGTTTTTGCTTATTAGAAAGCAGCCTTTGCAACGGGAGCAAGGTGCGCACGAGATGTGGAGATCCGGGATGAGAGGAACCAAACAGGGAAGCTCTGAAAGCTACTGATCATTTCTGGAGATACGCTAATGTGTCAAATTTGAAAGAAAGCGAAGGGAGCAAAGCGCAGCCATTTGGGAGAGTACAACCCGATCATCCAGATGCCAGTCTCTTGAAATTTGCACACGTGTATCTTCTCTTTCTGGCTATTTCAGGCTCCTCACCCAGAGGAACTCCTAGATGTCATATACAGGGACAATGTGGGACAAACCCAGTACTTAACGGCGCTCACCCCTTCCTCCCATCAACCGGTTGGGGTGAGAATTGTTATTCCCATTTTACACACGAGCAAACTGAGGCAAGGAACCTCCCTAAGTCTCTGAGCTAAAAGGTAGTCAGGCAGGACTTGCAGGTGGCTGGGCACATCTGGGTGCTAAGAGGCCGCTCCACTCAAGGAAGGCAGAAGCACCTGCTCCCATACCTGTCCTTACGCATCTCTCCCTGCGTTTGGCTGGTGCTGGAGAGTAGTCCCTACAATGCATCAGAAAACATTCCAAAAAATGTAGCAAAGTGAAGTTCCCAACTGGAGTCTGGCGCTGAGAGTCAGCAGTCACATTCTCTTATTATCAGGCATCACGGTCTGGTTTCTGATGTAATTGGAAATCTCACCAGAGGTTTGCACGCTCTTGGAAGGCCTAGGAAGGCAAAGTTTCAGAAACCCAGGAGGTGCCAAGTCTGTGGTGAAGCTACGGGCAGTCCCAGGGAGGGTGATTTCTAAGAGTTCGCCCAGAAGCTGCTGCAGACCTCATGCCCGGGTCTGTCCACGCTTCCACCCACAGTTATCCTGGAGGACGGTAATTTCACCTTCTCGTCTGCCTTCCGAATCTTACTCCCATGCCTCTAGCTGAAGAGAAGCCAGAACCGTATGAGAACAGGAACTGTGGGACATGTAAATTTGTTCCTGCTTCTTCCCGCGGTGCAGAAGAGAATGCACCAAGACCACAGCAGAGAGGCTGAGCTGACCACAGCCAGTCCAGCCAAAGTGCTGAACAGTCGGTGCATGGCCAAATTTCTAAGCCCAATTTATATACCTATGACTATAGGTCTATGACTATTAAAAAGAATTGTTTAAATTAATGTCACCATTGTACTCTATTGCTGAATAACAAACCACCCAAAACTTAGCAGTTTAAAACAATAACCACTTCTGTGGCTCATAATTCTCCGGGTCAACAATGTGGGGTACACATGTGTCTGGTCTCTTGCATATGTCTGTGGTCGACTTCCTTCCAAGTCAGGTGGTGATGCTGGGGAGCAGGATGTTGGCTGACTGTTGGCTGGGGAGGGAGGCACCTAGAGCCAGGTTGTCTCACCCTCCAGCAGATTAGCCCACGAGTGCTCTTACAGAGGCTGGCTGGGTTCCCAGAGGGTGAGGAGAAGCTGCAAACTTTTTGATGCCCAGGCTCAGAACTGGTACAAGGTCATCCCAGCCACTTTCTGTTGGCCAAGGCAAGTCACAAAGCCTGTCCATATTTAATGTGTCAAGAAAGAGACCCATCTGTGAGGAGAGGAGCAAATGAATTCACATTCCAGTGGGGGACAGGGGTCCATCCACAGAGTACAATGTGCAATTCCTACAAACTTCACAGGACATCAAGTAATTTGGGGAAGGAGGGAGGAAAATAAAATTTAAACATGCTCTTGCAATCCCCTTGCAGGACTTTAATATATTCAAGTGGATTGTCCATCTCCAGGCAGAGCGTAACATGTGGTGTTCCCCCACAAAGCCCTTCGGGGTTCGTGCAATATGCTGGGCAGGTGCCCTGGGAATCATCCTTGGGAAACACCGCTATGCCTCAGTGTGATTTCCCAGCCAGGATCAAGGGAGATGGGTGCTTTCATCATGTAGGGCACGAAATGCCACCAATGGGGTATTCATCATGGTGGGGAAGAGTGCCCTGTGTTGGGGCGGGGGGGGGTTCGGCTGACAGGGGAAACAAAGTGCTCCACAGCCCCTCCACCTTTGGTTTCCCAACCAGAGGGGCCACCGCAGGCAACCCAGCAGCCTCCCTGAGGCCATTCGGGCTTTGGAGCTTGCGGATTGCTTGATAATTACAGTGCCTGGCGCTTCCCAATGCCTTTCCTCAGAGGAGTGCCAAGTAATTTACAATCGCTTATTAATTAATCCTCAGCCCCCACATGAGATGAGGCCGGGTTATTACGCGTCTTTGACAGATGTGTGAAGTGGGCGAAGGGAGACAAAGTGACATTAAGCTTCCGCCCAAGGTCACCACGTTGTCAAACTCACTGGACACATTCCCAGCTCCTCTGCTCTCCCGGTCCAGCATGCCTACCTCTCCCACAGTCCTTTGGGGGCTCCTCTGCGGGGCTCTGGCCATTTCAGAAAGGGCTGAGTTTTTCAGATCAAACGCAAGGATCTTGCTGTTCCGTTCCATGTCATGGGGGTTTCCGTTCTTACTGTCCTGTTTTCGGTCTGGATGTTGAGGGGCACTGTTTTAGCATCTGGGATGTAGGTATCCCGGAACAGGTGGTTCTAAGTGCATGACTTTTGCACTCAATTCAGACACGGGGCTGACTCTGGGAGGGCATGTGCTCCCCCAGCCCAAAGAGGACGCCAGATCGGCTCCCGTAGTGTGAACGGTGCCAGGGCTGGGGCAGGGGGAGCAGAGCAGCCGCTGCCTCTCCCAGCACTTGTATTTTCCCAGCAACATCCAATTAGGAGATCAATGCTGATTCGCTTTTCTAAATAGAAGGCATTTACAGCAACACTCAGTAAACCGGAGTCCACTTTCCTTAGCAGCCGAGCAAATTCTCTGAAGAACTTACAAACGACCAAAGCGTCTTTGCGATTCCTTTCAGGCATTCTTTCCAGTTTATTGTCTAAAGGGTGTCTTGCCTAAGTATGTGTGTTTGCACATATCCAGCTCACCCCAGCAGAGTGGGTTTGGCTTTGTATGGGGAAGCCACAACCTAACAAATCAAAAGAAGAGCTACATTGTACTTTAAAAACTCCCCAGAAACTGTCAAATAAATATCCCAGTGATGAGGCAGCAAGAGCCAAGGCCAGCCTTCGAAGCCAGACCACCCGGCTGCAGGCGCTGCTGGCGAGGGAGAAGACACTTTGGAAGACATAAAGAACTAGGAGCCACTAAGGGGTGCTGAAGTGTGTCACTTCCAAGGTCACTGTAGTGGAAGAAAGCTTTGTCTTGTTTGGAACTTTGAGAAATACTCTTTGGGTATCATACAGTGAACATTACACTAACTGATAGAATTCTTCTCCTTCCCTCCCTTCCTTTGTTCCTTCCTTCCTTCCCTCCCTTCCTCTCTTCCTTCCCCCCTTTCCTTCCTTCCTTTCCTCCTTTCCTTCTCTTTCTTTCTTTCCTTCCTTCCTTCCTTCCATCCTTCCTTCCGTCTTTCATCAAATATTTATTAATCACTTACTTCACGGAATTCCCCATTCTGAGGCTCTGTAAGGAGGTCCCCAGAACAGGAAGCCTCCAACAGAACATCCAACAAATTAATTTTCCTGGACCCTCTCCTGTCCCCTCAGGCCTGTGCGCCATGCTGGCTCTGCCTGGTATGGTATTAGTCCTCTTGCTGACAGATAAAGCTGCAAAGCAGAACTCTGTCCTAGGGAACAATCTAATAAGACTTCCCTGTGGACGCAGATACCCCAGGAATCCAAGAAAAGAGGCCGTGGTGGTGAAGTTGCCTTTTGCGGGACAGAAGTGGCCTCGCCCACTTGTCCAGATCATGGCACGCTGCAGGAGAGCCTCGGCCCCCTGGGAGAGAGTGTGGGGATCCTGCTTGGGGACTGCAGGCTACTGGCTCCAACCAAGTGGTTCCTGGGGAAGCACACCAGCACACCTTCATACCTTCTCCCATCGTGAGCTATAGTACTTCCTTTTTTGTTCCAGGGTCCCCCCCTGGGATTGATCTTGCATGTCTGTGTGTGACAGGTGAATGTATTCCCGTACCTGGGTTTTAACTAACTGCTCATTACTGAGTGGAATTTATCATCGTCCACCCATCCTTCTTCCTCCCATCTGTCCTCACCTAGTAAATCCTCATTACATTCCAAAGCCCTAGTTGGCTGGTTCGCATCTCCTCTCTATTCCCGCGTGACCCCGACTGAGAAATTTCACTTCTGAGCGCCATTGCCGGCATCTGTTGTCTGTGTTACAGGGTTATCATGGGAAAGAAATGAAATGACCTCCATAACACACGCAGCACAGCGTCCACTGTCAGTACATGTTAGCTCTTTTTGTTTGTTTGTTTTTGTTTTGTTTTATTTTTTTATTTTTTTATAAACATATAATGTATTATTAGCCCCAGGGATACAGGTCTGTGAATCGCCAGGTTTACACACTTCACAGCACTCACCATAGCACATACCCTCCTCAATATCTGTAACCCAACCATCCTCTCCCTTCCCCACTCCCCCTGGCCACGCTCAGTTTGTTTTGTGACATTAAGAGTCCCTTTTGGTTTGTCTCATTTATTCTTTTCCTACCGCCTTAACCACCCCCCCCATTGCATCTCTACTTCCTCATATCAGGGAGATCATATGATAATTGTCTTTCTCCAATTGACTTATTTCGCTAAGCATAATACCCTCTAGTTCCATCCACGTCATTGCAAATGGCAAGATTTCATTTCTTTTGATGGCTGCATAGTATTCCATTTTGTGTGTGCGTGTGTGTGTGTGTGTATACTGCATCTTCTTTATCCATTCATCTGTTGATGGACATCTAGGTTCTTTCCATAGTTTGGCTATTGTGGACATTGCTGCTATAAACATTCGGGTGTACATGCCCCTTCAGATCACTACATTACGTGTGAACTCTTTTATCTCCTGTCCGATGTTCTCCCCCGAGTTCCCATCTTGCTCAGACAAATACATCTGACGTAGGTGATAGGCTGCTTCGTCTAAAAATTAGGGACAACAAGCCCTTTAAATTGACCATGAACAATTTTTTAAAAACAGAGAAGGAGACTCTATGTTGACTGACAAAGGTAACAAAGATAGAAATAAGAGGCACAGCCTTGGAGGACCAGGGAAGTGGGCGATAAGACAGGAATCATAATTTATTTGCATATGCACACTCACCAGGGAGTCAGAGACCAGTGGTTTGTTATCAAATCCTATCATTTCAAATATTTACAAAGTATTTATCAAATCAGCACAACCGTATTTTAGAGGGCAGTCTTCCAGAGGTTTACCACACAAGAAGCTCACTCCATGTTTAAAAAGATCAGAGGATGATAAAGGGCAATGAAACGAACCCCTACCAAAGGGGATATAAATACCATAAGAAAGTACCTCAGAGAGAGTAAACATGTGACGTTGGTGAAGGATGTGCCTGCTTTGGGTAGATTGCTGAGTGACTGCCAACATCAGTCTACGTGCTAAGTTAGTAAAAGTCATGCCACGTAAAGTGCCAAGTTTGGCAGACCGCTGAGAAATTGCAACTGGCAGATAACGAGTTCACACGTACACCAGGGACAGCCCCATTTCTCCTGACCTATTTGGAAATAATGGATAAAAGAGAAGATTCTACAAGAAGCAAAGAGAAATTCTAGCTCTTTACCAAAATCGTCTATTACCAGGTCTGTGTCACCACCATGCACCTCAGCCACAGACGTGCCACGGGAAGGACGAGCCGGGCAACTAAATCATCCATCACCCCATCGCTGTGGCCGGCTGGAGCAAAACCGGAAGCAAGTTTTCAAAATCCCCCTGCTGTGAGTCCTGCTAGCAGAATATTTCCATAATGCCATGCTCTTGGAGAAAGACAATGCCCCTTCAACCGCATTTTATTGTGAGTCAAGTACACTTTGGGCAAATCAAAGATCATTATTCACTGTCTCCACTCCCTCACCAATGTGGTATGGCTTAATTAAAGACAGTCCTGACTCTGGGGATGGAAAGCATGTTAGAATTCTGAGCCAGCCCCTGCCTCGCACGTTTCCTCACCCAGCTGGAGTCGGGTGGGGGGGCTGGGGGCGGAGCAAGACCAGCCAGAAGGTCATCACGCCAGAGGAAGGTGACTTCTCTCCAGTGTAAGAAAGAGAGGCGGAAAGAGCAGAAAGCAGCAGCTGTCCATCTGCAGAGCTCTGCTCACATTTGACCAGGGAGACAGAGCTAAACAGACTGAAGATGTGCTCCCATGAGCGACACGCATGGGAACACTGTGAACCACAATGAGGGCACCCACGGTGGTAAGGTGACAGAAAGGGCTTCACATACACACACACGCACACACACACACACACACACACACACACACATCAGAAATATTTTCTTTAAAGAATTATCTACAGGAGGTGCCTGGGTGGCTCAGCGGGTTAAGTGTCTGCCTTAGGCTCAGGTCATGATCCCAGAGTCCTGGGATGGAGCCCCGCATGGGGCTCCCTGCTCAGCGGGGAGCCTGTTTCTCCCTCTGCCTGCTGCTCTCTCTGCTTGTGTGCTCTCTCCATGTGAGTCTTAAATAAATAAATAAAATCTAAAAAAAAAAGGAATTGTCCACAAATGAAAAACCGTGATTTTTCTCAGCAAGTTCAGACCTCTCCAGCCTTCTGCACTGAGGCATCATGAGATATGCCTGGAGACAGGTCAACCAAGTCAACCTTGTCCCGTCATTAAGCAGCGGCCAGGTTGGTGGACCTTCACAGTTCCCAAAACGACAGGCGGAGGCATGGTCACGGCCCTCCTTAGCCCGCCCGGGCTCGACATCCCTAGACAGCATCCCCCAGGGCCCCCCTTGCCATCCACCACTGATCATGGTGGAGTAAGACACACAGCCGCAGCAGCTGCGCGGTGGGGAGACAGTTCCAGGTTTTATTCAGGAGCGAGGGTGGCTTTACTGTTGTTGCTCCTGGAGGAATACAAACTGGCCTGATTGCTGGTGTGTAAAAGGCCAGCATGAGGGCCTGGGAGAATGTGCAGAGAGAAGAAGACCTCTTCTGAAGAACGACGTGTAAATCGTGGAAACGCACCAGTTGGGAAATTGGGTGCTTTCACGGGGCTCTCTCTTAGAAATATTTCTACAAGCCTTTGAATTGAGCCCCAAATCTGGAGTTGCTACTGGGCGGGGTTCTCAAAAACTTACCAGATGTTAAAAACTTCACCTTGCAGAGAAACTACACTGTACATGCTGTCAAGGCAGAGAGAGTCTCATCTCCACATGGCCCTGCGGTTTCCACCAAGAGAAACCCCCGTGTTCCTTGTACCTTTCACATTCCCTACAGGAGCATCTCCTCCTTGGTTGTGGCATCAGTGAGAGGCTGGCAACCTGGAAATTCTTATTTTGTCCACCCGGGACTCCCCGGGCATGATGTAGATCCCCTGGCAGCGATGGAGCACAGTCCTGGGGACTGGGTGGATGTAGAAAAGGATGAAATCAGTCACCTGGGGCTTCCAGTCTCGTTCTGTAAGGATGAGACAGGCAATGACAGGGACCGGCACCATGGCCTGACGTCATCCTTTCTGAAGAAGGCAGCAAGTTAGCCGAGTCTCAGAGTGAAGGGTATGCAAGAGCTCTTTCAGGTGTCCAGGCCCCCCTAGACCCTACCTCTCTACCTGGAATGCCGCTCTTCACATCATCCACTCAGAAAACACCTGTTCTTCCTTCAAGACTAAGTCAGGAGTCGGGGTGCCTGCCCGCCGGAGCTGCCCCTTGGCCCAGCCCTTCGCTTCCTGCTCCTTCAAGCCATTTAGCCTCTGCCGATGCTGTCAAGTACACCGTGAGCATTTTGACAGGAGAGCTGGGTGTCACACAGGACTTCCAGACCCGAGGCGAGACGAGTCAGTCCCAAGGTGGCAATGCAGACCTCACACTTCCTCTAACAAGGTCCCATTAGCCAAAGGCTATTGCGTTGAAAATACATGCTGTGCATAAAAGCTGACTTGTCTTGAAAGTTTTCCTGAAACTAGAAAGATTGTTAGATTTTGAGACGCTGCAGAGCAGGTGGCTATTTATTCTCCCTCGTTCAGATTTCATTGACCCGGGGGTTAGAGCCGCTGAAAACCAGGATGTAGAGCTAGCCAGGCCCCAACCTGTCTGGGGGAATCTTTGCAACTACCTCGGAGTAGGAGGATTGAGGATGTGGAGGCATGTAGAGAGGGACGATTCCAGTGTGCAGACAGAGGTGAGTCTGGGAAGGCAAGGGATGCGTGGTCCTCACGTAGGTCCTGACCCACACAGAAGGAACAGGTGGAGAGGAGGCAGGGAGGGTGTTCAGGAGGACATGGAATGGCATCGATCAGTGCAGATCCTGGTCAGGCAGGGGTAAGAGCCGCACGAGACGTGGCTGGGCCGATGCTCTGATTTTACAGGGTAACACCCACCTCGTGCGGACGGGAGAGACGCCTGAGAGCAAAGGCTAATGATGACATTTTTCTAGACATCTTACTTGGTGCAGCAAAGCTGGACCCAAAGGCCAGACTCCAAGCAGAATGGGGAAAAGGGGAGTGCCAGTAGCAGAACAATGGTAAAAACCATTGTAAAATCCATCACTTTGATCTAAGATTGAAGGCATTTGGTTCAAGGGTGGGAAAAAGTCTGGACCATAGAAGTCAGGCTGTCTCTTTCATCAGAGCAGGGCTGGGTCACAGAGGATTTTCCCTTCTGTGGTTTGGATAAGTCTGGAAAGGCAGACGGGTTCCGCGGCACCGTCTAGAGGGCTGTGTCAGGGACCCCAGGTCCTCGCAGGCACCTCTGGAGCTCTCCCGGCAGGAATCCTCTCACCTGTCTGCCTGCAAGTTTCCTCCCGGCCCCAGCTCTCCCCTGGGCTTGGTGAGAGGAGATATGTACGGTCAGCTCTGTCCCTTACAGGAGGCAATGCCACCCCTGACATTCCAGCCCCAAGGCGCTCAGACAGGGACTGGAGGAGCAATCTGTCAAAAAGATTGTACCCCTTGAACCCTGGGCGACAGGGGTCCTCATGGACTTGCTCCAAACCTAACAAGGACCTAATCAAGGTGATAACAAGGATTAGGACATAATCAAGGTGATAACAAGGAAGCTTCCCTCCTACTTACCTTGGTCCAAGATGCCAGACCAAGATTGTAGGAGAGGGAAATGCAGAGTCCCTGTCTCAGACTCGGCTGTCTACTTATGTGTATGCGTATCTCTAAGAGCATCCCCTTATAGTACAGACCATTTTCTGCTTCCTTGCCTCCCACATTTGTGGGTAACACTCATTATCCACAAAACAAAATAAAGAAATTGCTCCAAATGGGAAACATTTGCTGTTTCAAAGTATACAGGGACAGGGCTATTTTTCCGGCACGCACTGCAGATGTGGCCGCTGAATGCGTGTGCACACGCAAACTCGAAATGAACAGCCGCATAATCGTAACAATTATCCGTTGCAATATGTTCTGTTTCAAATAATTAAGTCAGGAAGCTCTGGGAAGGGGGGAGGGAAAAAAAAAAAGGATGTTCATTTTGTTCTTTTAAAATAATGCAGCTTCTGGAATCTACCTGCTTCCTGATAAATTTCACATCATTTAAAAAATACTAAAATAAATTTAGAAACAGGAATTATTCCCCCTGAAAAATTATATAACTAACATGTTGACGGCTTCAAGAATGAGCTACGGTAATACCTGTACAATACTGCCATCTAGAGGAAACTATGAGAAGCTGCAGCCTTTTTATTTTTCTGATTGATTTTTTTTTTCCCCAGGCCTGTAAAATAAACAAAATAAAGGGGTTTGCTGGTCTATCTGATAATGATAGGAAAAGAAGACTTGGCTTGCTAAATAATGAGATCCCTACTATTCTTACGTGGGGGAGGAAAAATTTTTGTCCTTCGTAAGTTCTTCCAACTGGTCTAACAATTAAATTGACATGAGACAGAGTAACAGGAGAAAATCAAATTTAATATTGCATGTACCAGAACCCTACACACAGGAGACCTTCAAGGAAGGAAAGGTAAAATAATAGATATATGCCATGGGATCGGGGTCTGGGGCTTCAAAGTGGAAGAGAAAAATTCATGGGACAATAAGAAGAGAAGATGCTTCATAATTACATATTTGTCCTGCCATATAGATGGGTCACTCAAATACAATTTATCTCCGCTAATAACTTTCATTCTGGAAAAGACACCCAATTTAGACTCTTCTAGGTAGGTAGTTAAGGGAGGGGCACAGCTTCTCTTTGACCTATGGGGTCTTAATCGCCTTCAGCTCATGCATCGTCACTTGCCAAGGTGGCACATTTTGGGAACACGTACTCTGAACCCCTTCCATCCTGCCTTTGAAGGTTGAAAGAGGTTTCACGATCCAGAAACTACAGTGGTGGATTGCTCCGTTTCTCAAAGATCTGGTCCCAAGGAGAGGTCAGTTCAGATGAAGAGCTGTCTCATTTCAGGAGAGGGTCTTTCAGATAGGCTCCCAAAGTTAAGTCTATGTCATGATGGCAACCAGGTCATTAATAAGCGGCATTTTTAGGGAAACTAATGAAAAACAAAGGTCAATAGTTGGAACAAATTCTAAACCCAGTGTCTAAGTTCTAGATGCTGCTGACAAGAAGATTTCTAGACACGAGGCTTGAAGTGCCTTCAGACAGAGTGAGGGTAGACAGTAGTGAGTCATGGTTTGCATTGTGAGTATCTGGTGAACCTTCAGAGGGGCCGAGACAGCAATAGGCACAAAGACTGTGTGTAAAGAGATGGACTGTCGGGGCGACTTCTCTGAAGTTTCCATTCAAGTTGTCCAGATTTAGCTTACACAGCTTAAGGAAAAAGGACAGCCTTGCTCTCAGTGATTCCAAATCAGAAATATGGGAGAAAATGAGAAACATTAGCTTGGAGAGTCATGTAGTCAAGGTATTTGAAGCAACCAGAATTCAGGATCCAGTCCTGGTTGTAGGTAGAAGACAAATTCTCGAGGAAAGTTCGTAAGAACTAGAACCAACAAAAGTGTGACTAAAACATAATTTTTCTCTCCAAAAAGATAGCCAAGGGAAGACTAATTTGTAAAATAAGCTGTGTTTCAACAAACTTGGCCTGATTCTAGAAGTGCCACAAGAAGAGTGATTAAACCCTACAGGCTCCTTTGAATCTGATTTGTTACCATTTCTCATAAAGAATTTGAGATTGAACTTTTAAAGGCCTTTTGGGGCCAGGAAAGCCAAGCCAAGGAGTTGCCATCAGATTTCACCAGCAATAACCTACATTTTGGGTGAATTCCTCTTCTGAAGGACCCAAAATATCCTGAGATTCCTGCCCCTTCCTTATGTAGGCTGCCGGGAACCCTATTAAGAAGGTACCAGGCTGCTTCTCTAAGGAGATCTATTGCTCGATAGAGTTGACCTTAGTTCTTTAAAGCTCCCTGGTCTTGGGGCACCGGGGCCTCGGTCGGTTAAGCATCTGCCTTCGGCTCAGGCCATGATCTTGGGATCCTGGGATCGAGTCCTGCAAGAGGCTCCCTGCTCAGTGGGGAGTCTGCTTCTCCTCTCTCTGTGCTCTGTCTGCTTCTCTTCCTCTTTTCTCAAATACATAAATAAAATATTTAAAAACAAATAAAGTTCTCTGGTCTTTTTTTGAGTAAAGTTCTCTGGTCTGCCAGACTCTGGATGGGCAAAGAGTCTACGTGTCTCTCAAATATGAAATATGACATTCCAGTCAAAGCCTTGGTAATATAAACAGTGTTTCTAATTATGCCTTGTCACAAGAAAAACAGATTCTTATTGAACTATTGAACTTACTGAAATATCTATACCGCCATGAAAATAAGAATACTCACTGAGAATTTTTGAATTCCGGAGGGATTGGGTAGGAGAAAAAGATAAATGTTTCATATTTGCTTTCAAAGGTGTATTTCACCAATTGTCTAAGTCATAGACAACTGAAGAGAAGTTTCCTTAAATCTGGAACATTAGACATTAGAGAACCATCAATGTTTCATACAAGAGTCGTGAAAATTATAATTCCCCCCTCAATTCATTTAGTCCCGTGTTCTTAATTCTTGTTCTGTTTAAATCCAGTTTTCTTACTAATTCAGAAATACTTACCCAGTTCAGTTTTGTGATCTTAAGGTTAACAGAAAGCTGTGTTTGTCAAGAGACCTTTCCATGAAACTCTCTGAAGATGAAGAATGTCTGCAAAGACACTTGTGTAAAAACACCTCAGTTAAAACAATAATTGTACATGACAAAGACTTTTTAAGAAATGTCCACCATTAGGGACACCTGGGTGGTTCAGTTGGTTAAGTGTCTGCCTTCAGCTCAGGTCATGATCCTGGTGTCTCAGGATCAAACCCCACACGAGTGGGGCATCTGCTTCTCCCTCTGCCTCTTACCTCACTCTCCTGTGCTCTCTCTCACTCTCTCTCAAATAAATAAATAAATAAATAAATAAATATCTTTTTAAAAATGTCCATCATTAGAGATCTGATGAGAAGTCATCATAATGGAATTGACTGGGAAATTTGGTTATGTCTGTGACACATACATTTTAATAATTTGAATTATAAGTGATAGACAAAATACCAGGACATATCAGAAGTTCAAGAATTTTATAAAATTTCTAGAACACTTATACTTAAACAAATACAACATAAAGAAGGCTTGGTATTATTTCTTACTTGACAATGTTCTCCATGTAATTTAACATCTCAAATAAACCTAATTAGTTTAACAAAATCTTTGGAACCTTTCAGGTACCTTTCTGGAAAAATCTCAAATGTTTCTTATAGGTCAAAAGACTTTATTTAGAATTAGATTTGAGGAAGTTTGTCAAAAAATTTTTCTTTTTAAAGATTTTAAAGCACTTGGTCAAATAGGTTTATAAGTTCTGGTTAATATTTAGTTAACTATTAAACCAAAGTGACCCTAAAAGATTTTAAAAGCAAATAAGCTTACATAGTGGTTAGCAAAATTTAGCTCTTTTAATATTAAGAGGATTCCGCTTTCTTATGTAAACAAAAACCTGATAAACACAGGAAAGTATTCTAGCAAAACACAGAATCTTTGTTTTTTAGATGGATAACTTTAAAATGCAAAGTCTTTTACAATCATATCAACAGAAGACCAATAGTTCTAGAAAACTTGTCTTTTTAACAGGTGAAAGAAAATTAACTCCTGGGTGGCTCAGTAGGTTAAGCATCTGCCTTTGGCTCCAGTCATAATCCCAGGGTCCTGGGATCCAGCCCTGTATCAGACGCGTTGCTCACTGGGGAGCCTGCTTCTCCCTCTGCCTGCTGCTCCCCCGGCTTGTGCTCTGTCTCTCTCTCTGACAAATAAATAAAATCTTAAAAGAAAGAAAATTTATTCCTGGTTTTACATAAGAACACTACTGATAAAGCTTATTTTTAAAACCCTTGTAACAGACCCATTCATTCTTCCCCAGTTTGATCACACATCAGATTCCTTTCCCAAGACTCCTTTTTCATAAGCCTTCTACAACTCTGGTTCATCCCTGCTTCTCTTTGTCATTTTGAAACCATCAACTATCAGATAAAATTACTTTTGTTTCCCTAAACAAAAATGTATCTCCATTCCTTACCTCCTTTTGTAAAAAAACAAAACAAAACAAAACAAAAAACTGCAACTTACTTTTCCACCCTACAGGGTTGTTTCCCTTGTTTTTTCTAGTAGCTTTAATAACAAACATTAATTAGAATTCTTAGCTTCTGGGGCGCCTGGATGGCTCAGTGGGTTAAAGCCTCTGCCTTTGGCTCGGGTCATGGCCTCAAGGGTCCTGGGATGGAGCCACGCATTGGGCTCTCTGCTCAGCAGGGAGCCTGCTTCCTCCACTCTCTCTGCCTGCTTGTGATCTCTGTCTGTCAAATAAATAAATAAAATCTTTTAAAAAAATAAATAAAAGAATTCTTAACTTCTGAAAATCTTTATTTCTAGTGGAAACCAACAAGTAAGTAATTATGAACTGTTACACCAACATTCTTTAGACTGGCAAATTTATGAATACATTTCATAATTTCTAGAAATGTTGCTTTCTCAAGTACTTTCAATAAAGCTTAAAACATATTTACCAATAGACCCAAATTCATCTTCATCTTCTCCATAAAAGAAGACAAAATTTGGCAAACTTAGATGTCCTTAGCAATTAATGTTATTAATGTTTCAATATTTTTTCTTATTTGGGAATGACCTACACATACAAAGAATTTTAATCATTTAGGACAGAAGTTACCAATGAGATCTGAGGAATTATTAAGTAGACATACCATCCATAAAACATAAATATACTACCCAAAAGTTCACTTACAAATGTTTATCTTACATATCCTAAGTTCATTTGTTTTTAATAATTATGCTTGGATTAGTCACAAAAATTTAATAACAGCTAGCCATCGTCTTAGGTTCTCTTTCTTGCTGGCAAAGTCTGTAACAGAGATAACAGGAGCTTATTTGACTTTTAGTAAGCCTACGTAGAATCAAGGTATTAGATTTAATGCTGATAACTCTAAAGACATGACTATTTTAATTAAACCAACAAACTTCAATTAGTTTTTATTTATCAAAGACTAATCCTAGATTACATGAACCTGAAAATTGTTTCGGTTAGTTTTCATATTTCTGAGAGTTTTCGAATAGCCAATCCTTTTAAGTACTTGCTTTTTCCAACCAACTAAATAGAAGTCTTTACAAATTAATTTTGGCAATACCATCTGGAGGTAGAAAACTATCACACATCTACAACATATTTATATAGACATCCATGAGCAGATGCAGAGGTCTTACAGTTCCTAATATTTGTAGAGAAGATTTTTCTTTTGACCAAATTCCAAATACTTCCTCTCTCCTGTTTTTTTCCTTCTGATAAGAAACCTCTCCCTATGGTTTGCATTTCAAATAATGGCTCTTAGTTCCCAGAGAAGATGGGGATAGAAAATCTTTATCACAAAGTCACAGAGAAAGTATGCAGTTTCTCTGAGAAGGACTATTTCTAAGGACAATACTAGTACACCTTTTAAGATAAAAAGGGGAGGTTTGGGGATTGACATTGAATATTTTCAGGACCATATTTCTAGTTCTCCAAAGATTTGTAAAATAAGGACAGTTATTTTTAATCCCTCAAGGAATTGGGGATGTGTTTCTTTCCCTCTGGGTACATAGTTTTATTCTAATTTGGAATAAATCTTTTAAAACTTCTGTTATACTCAGGGTGCCTGGTTAGCTCAGTAGGTTAAGTGTCTGACTCTCGATTTTGACTCAGGTCATAATCTCAGGGTCATTGGATCAAGCCCTGTGTCAGGCTCCACTCAGCATGGAGTCTGCTTGAGATTCTCTCTCCCTGTCCCTTTGCTCCCCCCACTCATGCTCTAATAAGTAAGTAAAATCTTCTTTAAAAATTAAGTATTTCTATTATGCTCTAAATATTAGCTTCGAATATGCCAACTTTTGATTGTAGACCCACTCAAAAAAATATTTCTTTTCTTTTAAATTTCTTCTCCATTTTCAGCCAGAACAAATATTAAATATTTCTGGCAATATTAAATATCCCCCCTATTAAGAGGGGTCCTCACTGAGGGCACAAAGGATACTACCTTTCCAAGATCCTGTCACTCCCAAAGATAGATCGAAGAAAGAATGGAGAGCCTTCATGTCCCAGGTAGGCAAAGTGAGATGAGGAGGAAGGCATTATCTATCCCAGGACAGAACAGATCAGAACAAATGGGTCTGGATTTGGAAAGGAAAGGGCATCATGAAATTTTATTTTCCTTTTCTATCAGTCCCTGAACAATAATTTTCAGCTCATCATTTGGGGGAGGGCGCAGCAGAAATTCTGGTCATCCGTTTCCTCTATGGAGTAGGTGGATGGTGTTGGATTTATGAATGGCCACTATTCTAATTCTTCTCTAAATTTGGTAGAATCTTCTGAAAAGTTATGCTGCTGTCCATGGGACATGAATTCCTTTAGAGAGGGTCTAAGATATGTCTGCAAGGAACATTGCATAGGAAGGCTTGTAGCTGGCAGAGCCTGATTACAGAGCCCAGGAAGGCAAGCTCCACGGCCTGTCCCAGGGTTCTCTGCAAAATTCACCCGTATACCCTATGCCTAAGATATTAGGCTAGAGTGTTCTCTGTAAATCTTATAGGAAAAACTGGAAGCTAAAATAGGCAAATGGGGCCAGATTTGAGAAGAGGAATTTCCTTTGGATTTAATTTTTATTCTAATTTCTGTTGTTTTTTTTTCATCTTATGGGCATCCCTATATTTTTGTGTGTCCTCTTTTTAATTTGGTCTCTCCATAGGTACAAATAAATCATTTAGGATGATAATTCTCTAAATTTATTTTCTTCTCAAATATAGCCAATTCAAAGGATTGGGCCTGTGGCCATTGACAAGTAAGATCTCTCAACAGTGACTCAAACCAGTAGGCCCTTTTATGGCTTAATCAAAAACACAAGAGACATCCCATAACAGACTGCAAAATACACAGCCCTCCCTAGATCCAGAAAGCTCACTTTCAAGGACAGTCTAAGAAAACCAAGGCCTCCGTTGGATAGATGGTAAAGATGGTGTAGTATAGCTTCCCATGGTAATAAGAGATGCCACCAGTCACAAGCCTGCTAATCTGAGACATCAAGTAAGAGCTGCAGGAATGGGAGTTTTCCAGCCTAACAAAGCAAGGAAGGTTGAAACAACAAGGGCCCCTTCTGGACTGGGACCCCTTGTGACAAACTCCCCAGAGGATAGGCATGGCCAAAGACACTGCTGCTTGGAACTCCAGTGTGATCTGGCCTCCAAGCTGTCCTTCTGCAAGTGCACCTTTTGGATGGTAGAGAACACAGAGAATCTTTTCAGTGATCACAAAACCAAGCTCTCAGGTCACAGAACGAGATGAAAGAAAAACTCCTTTGGTTTTCTGATAAGTATGTAAGAGCTTTGGCTGAGCCTTGAGTCTCTCAGAGTCAAACTAATATCTCTCACCCTGTGCCCACTGATTTTGCAAAACTTCAGAAAGGAAAAGAGGGAATTTCACTATCTGCTGCCACTGTAATCTGCAGATAGGGCTTCTAGAGTCTGACGTGGTAAGAGCTCTTACCTCTGGCCAGCTCTTCTCAGAGGTCCCAGGATTGTTCTACTTCAGCAGCTTTGCGGTAAGCAGTACGCATCCGAGTGAGGTCTCCCGACCGGTTTGTCAAACTGTTGGGGAGGAGAAGTTTTTATTTACCCTTCAAAGGTTCTTCTGTATGGCCTAAGAATTAAGTTGGCATGAGACAGATGGGCAGAAGAAAATCAAATATATTTTGTATGTACAGGAACCCCACATACATGAGAGTTTCAAAGCAGAAAAGTAAACTGATGTCTATATGCCATCCTGAGCTAAAGAATGGGATGGGGTTCTGGAGCTTCAACGTGGATGAGGATAATTCATGGGACAATAAGAGAAGATGCATCATAATTACATATTTGCCTTGCAATACAGATGGGCCACTCAAATAAAATTCATCTCTGCTAATAACGCTAACTCTGGAAAGGACCCCAGTTTAGATTCTTCTAGGTAGATAAAGGAGGGGGGAAGGTTTCTTTCAGTTCACCAGGTCTCAGTTGCCTTCAGTTCAAAATAGTCCATATGCCAAAATGACACATCTTGGGAAGACTTGCTCTGAACTTCACATCCATGCCTTAAATCAGAGCTCTCCAAACTTTTTACTTCTTCAAAACCCTAGGATACTGGGGAGGTTGAGGAGGGCTGTGGGACTGCTGACCAGGAAGAAGAGTGATGGGCTCAGAGGGCTGCCTGAAGGAGTGAGCAGGCCCAGGCTCGGTCATGCCTGGTCTTCCTTTTTTGTTCTTGTTAGTTTAAGGAAAGCTAAAAATCTGCATTTGTTTGTGAGACCTTCAGATACTTTATTTGGGAAATTTCAGAAAATGATCTTTGCAGTCTGAATAAAACATGTCTGAGGACCAACTCTGGCTCAAAGGGCAGCCAGTGTGTGGCACTTGGAAGGGAAGGAAAAATACTGTTGGTGACTACCGACCCAATGAGAAAGGAAGAGAGAGCCTGCAGGGTTGTTACGAGCTTGGAAATGTATCAAGTGAGGTTTTGCGCCATACCTGGAAACGCCAGTCAGGTGGGAAGCCAGGATGCTAACATAACACTAGCTTTAGTTTTCCAGCTCTGTAATTCATAGACTTCTGTGATATAGAACTTAACGACATATTCACAGTCTTCACGTACAAATGCAATTAGCTACTCTCCCACCTCCTCACACAGATAAAAGTGTCCGTAATCCTGACTCATGAGTGCGTTAGGTCCCTCCTTTCTCCTAGCCTGGGTTACAGCTGAGAAATCCCCAGGAACTGTGAACCAGGGAATGGAAGACACGATGGGGAAAAAAAGGAAGGAGCAGAATGCTTAGGAAAAAAGTGCCAAAGGCAGAAACTGCCAAAGAAAACAGGAGCTTTTGTTCTGGTATTGTTTTCAAATAACTGCAATAAGCAAGTTAAAAATCAGCCAGATGGCCACAACGTCACATCACAGAAGAGTAAAACAAGCAAACCGAAAACCCCAAAGTGATGGCGAGCTCTGTGTGAGTCTCTATTGAGCAAACACAAGTTTGCAGGGCGTGAGCACAATACTGGTGGGTTGGGACACTGCTGTGATTTGCACTCTTCAGCTGAGTTGCACCGAGGTACTGACTGTGCTGTGCCTCCCCTCTTGATGAAATCATGGTAGACCTACACTATCCCAGAACAAAGAGAACCTTGACTTTGCTCCAAAATGTACTTAGATGATTTCACATACTTTTGATAAACAGAGAAGTAAAGGATGGACATCTCAAATGTGTGTACAAGAGACCAGAAGCTTAAGTGATGAGTGTAGGTGAAGGGGTACAACTTCTCTTTTTCTACTGATCTGTTTTTGTCTTTTTGTTCCACCGACTTGTGAAAATAAGACATTAAAACCAATTGTAATTGTGGATTTTTTTAGTTCTTAGTTGTGTGAGTTTTTGTTTCATGTACTGCAGGCGTGTATATATAGATATATGTCATGTATGCATATATATACATATATATATCGTGTATAAATATATTATGTTATTTTTTTACTTTATTAAAATATTAGAATTCTTTTGAATAAAAATAATATTGCAAATAAAATTACTTTTTTTGGTAAGTCTACACCCAACATGGGACTTGATCTCATGACCCTGAAGCCAGGAGTCACATGCTCCTATGCCTCAGCCAGCCAGCTGCCCCGTGCTTCATGTACTTTAAAACTCTATTATCATGTGCATGTATACATAATTGGGGTTTCTGAAGCTTCTTGGTGAATTAACTCATCATTATGAAATGTCCCTATTTATATGTAATAACAACCTTCATCTTAAAGTCTACTTTGTGTGAAATTGATAGAGGTACAGAAGCTTTCTTATGCTTACTATTTCATTGTATATCATTTCCTTCCTTTCGTTCAAAATACATGTATACTTATATTTACATGCACTTAAATTGCATCATTTATAAATGATGATAAATAAATAAGCTTATAAACAGCTTATTGTTGGGCTGTACATTTTTATCCAGATGATCTCTGCCTCTTAAATGAAGAGATTAATCAATTCATATTAAGTAATTAATATGATTGTGTTTAATTCTGTTATCTTAGTATTTGTTCTCTACTTTACCATCTTTCTTGTTTTCATTATTCCTCCATTTCTCTTTGTTTTATTATATAATTATATTATATAATATTATATATATAATATATATTATATATTATTTGAATTAATCAAACTCCATGTATAATATTTATCACTTCCATTGAGATTTTAGCTATATCTTATTCTTTGTAATGGTTGCTCTAGGGATTACAATATTCATCCTTACTTATCACATACCACATAGAGTTAATAACCAGCCACTTCACGTGACATGTAAGGTGTTTTCAGAAGTGTAATTCCATTCTTGTGCTCTGTGCTACGAGTGTCATGTATTTTATTTCACATGTTATCAATTCCAAAACATAACGTTACCTTTCCTTTAAAGCACTATGTGCTTTTTAAAGAAAGTAGTTTATATTTTCCTGTTTATTAACCATTTCTAGAGTTTTCATCACTTTCTGTATGTTGAGTTTCCACCCATATCATTATTTGTTAGGCTAAAAAAACTCCTTTAGCATTTCTTGTAGTGGTCTGCTTGCCATAAATTTTCTGGTTTTATTTATCTGAAAATCTCTTTATTTCATCCTAATTTTTGAAAGATACTCATGCTAGATAGAGAATTCTTGATTGACAGGTTTTTTTTCCCCCTTCTTCCAAAATGTTAAAGCTGTTGCTCTATTGTCTTCTGGCCTTCATTGTTTTCTGTGAGAATTATTTGTCAGATATATGACTATTCCTCTGTAAATACTGGGTCTTTTCCCCCTGGCTGTCTTTAAGATTTTCTCTTTATATTTGGTTTTTAGAAGGATAACAATGATGAGTCTAAGTGTAGTTTTCTTTATACTTGCTTAGGATTACTGAGCTCTTAGATGAGTAATTATTTTTCTACCAAACTTGAGAAATTGTCAGATATTATTTTCTCGAGTATTTTTCTACCCTACTCCTTCTCTTTCTTGGACTCTTCACAGACAGTCTAACAATCTCCCATAGGCCACTGAGAGATCTGTTTCTTATTTTTGTCTTTTTATCTTTTTTTCATCAGAGCAATTCTATTGCTCTCTCTTCAAGCTCCTTATCCTATTCTTTGAGTCTCCACTTTACTGTTACTTTTCATTTCTAATATTGTAACTTAGTTCTAGAATTTCCACTTGGTTCCTTTTTATAGTGCCCATTTCTTCCCTAAGGTCTCCCATCTGTGGACTTATTGTGTACATCTTTTCCTTTTAGTTTCTGAACATATGTACAATGGCAGTTTTAAGGCCCTATCTACTAAGTACAATGTCTGGATCCTATCATATTCTGCTTTAATTGACTAGTTATTGTTTCCTTGACCTCTGGTCAAGGAAATTTCTCATGTGTCTGGCAATGTTTCTTTGTATGCTAAACATCATGAGTGATATAAGGAGTCTGGATTATGTTGTTTTCTTTAAAAAAAAAAAAAAAAAGCTTAGTTTTGTTCTGCAAAGCAGCTAATTATTGGCAAATCGCCTGACTTTGGCTTGCTTTTTTTTCTCATTGGGGGGCTTCTATTTCAAATTTATTCTTCATCACAGGACGAGGTCTTTATTACGGGGGAATATGTCTATAAAAGATCAGGTAATAAATATTTCAGCCTCGTGAGCAATTTATGTTCTCTATCTCCTTTTTCTTCTCTTTCTTTTCTTCCTCCTTCTCCTCTTCTTCTATTTTATTCTCCTCCTGCTGCTGCTTATTAACAACCTTTTTAAAAATGTAAAAAACAAAACATTCTTATCTCATGGGCTACACAAAAACAGGCCCAGGCCAGATTTGGCCATAACTTCCCAACCCCTGATCTAGGGTACATTTCCTACTCCCAGATGTGGCCTTTATGAGATCTCAACTGAATGCCCAGTGTTCAATGAACACATTCCATTCTGGACTGGCCAACATTCAATGTGTCACAGCACTGCACAACTGCTGGCCCATCAGTAGCCACACTTTCCTAAGCCTTAATGAAGCCTCACCCTGTGTATGTACAACCCAGATCTCACCCAAGAACCCACAAGAAGCCCCTATACACCATTATACCACACTATAGTCCAAAAAGTGGCCCAGGAAGAGAGCTGGATGGCTGTGTGGTTCACTTGATATGTTCCACTTCTCTCAAAGAACAGTCTGACATTATTTGTTTTTTAATGCCTGAAACTAACTTCCTCATATATATTGACTTGCTTTACATTGTTTATGGAAGACAAATTGCTCCATCAGGGTCAGATAGAAGTTCTGATAAGTTGCAATTTAAACAGATGGAATTCCCTTTTCAATAATTCTGAGATACAAGAGAAGATGTCCAGGGGCAGATGATGAGAATGGGCAAGATTTGCCAAAATACAATTTGTTAATTTAGGACACTTGATACCAAACCAAAAGAGAGGACATTTCTCAGAGAAAACATACAATGGATAAAAGGGCAAAGGATTGAGTCAAGGGGAAAAAATGAAGGTAAGAGCTACCTGAGAGCTAAAATGGAAAGATCTGTCAAGTGAAAGGAGAAGCTCAGCCTTCCAGAAGCCAATTTTTGTCTTCAAGACTGTACACTTCATGAATGTCCCAGAGTCAATGTCCTCACTGCCTAGAATATGTTCTTATCCTCAGTTGGGAAACATTGATCCAAATCTTATAAAATAGTTATTCACAAACTCACCTTTACAGATGTTTTTTCTCTCCTCCATTCTCATACTGTTGATGACTCTTAAATAAATAAATAAAGCCACCACCACACAATCTTGTCAACTTCTGGCTTTCCTGTCACACTTCCTGAAGACTTTGTTATAAACTACACGCTACAAGTAGGTGTTTAACAAAGACACACATCCTCAGAGCCTCAAGGACAAGTTACTCTCACCTCTTGATAATGGATCCATAGGTACAGTCTTAAAATTTTTTCAGTGTTCCAAAATTGTTTATGCACCACACCTAGTGCTCCATGAAATACATGCCCTCATTAACACCCACCACTAGACTCACCCATCCTTTCACCCTCCTCCCCTCCGAAACCCTCAGTTTGTTTCTCAGAGTCCACAGTCTCTCATGGTTTGTCTCCCCCTCCAATTTCCCCCAACTCACTTCTCCTCTCCATCTCCTAATGTCCTCCATGTTATTCCTTATGCACCACAAGTAAGTGAAACCATATGATAATTGACTCTTTCTGCTTGACTTATTTCACTCAGCATAATCTCTTCCAGTCCCATCCAGGTTGATAAAAACTTAGGGATTCATCCTTTCTGATTCATCCCTTCTTATACTCCATTGACTCTATGGACCATATCTTCTTTATCCATTCGTCTGTTGAAGGGTGTCTTGGTTCTTTCCACAGTTTGATGACTATGGCCATTGCTGCTATGAACATTGGGATAGATACAGACTTCTAAGTGGACACTGCTTGGACAACTGCCAAATATGGCAGGGGCTGGAGTCTTGATTTCCAGGACTCTAAGTCCAGAAGCATCAACTTTGTAAAAGCAGACTGCAGGTACTCACTCCAGGCAAACTTGTAGACATAAATTCCTTGGGTCTCATTTTCTAGCCACAGAACATGAGTGCAAATAAGAGCAATAAAAATTTTTCTGGAATAATAGAACCAATTGAAAATACGATACTGGATTCCATGACATCAAACAGAAGGTGATTTTCCTGGCCACAGTGGTTATTTAATACCACAGAGCACTGGATTTGTTGACCATACTTCAAAGAAATTTATGTCTATATTAACATGTCTTGCTGCACCAATGTTAATGAGTTAATGAATCAGAACAAAGTAAAATCAGACTAGCATTAGTGACCCAGAATAACCCTCAGGGGGTATTTATGATCACAAGGAATGGTTGTTAGAAAAAGTGTCCAAAACCTGGAAATGGGCAAAGAGATTTCTGCCTGTCATTTCAGTGTTGTGTCGAACAGTGTCTAGCAGGCCTGTCCAGACTTATTCTGATTCTCTAGGACCGTGCACCTTTATTTACTATTTAGGATCTTTTTTAACTCTGTAAGGATAAATGCTAACTCATAAAACATGGAAAGACATGTACGTTATTTTTGTTCAATGTGAAAGAAAATGAAAGAGATACAAATGAAAATATTATAACCCAGAAGTTATAGTTTATTTTATATGTAATTTAGCAATCTCATTTTAGCATGCTTTTCATTACTTTATATACCTAGTTTTTCAATTTTCTTTGAACTAGCTTTACCATTCTCCAGAATCCTTCATTAATTTGTTTAATAAATCTTTGACATAGATCCATTTTAAAAATTAGGTATATAATCATTGACTACCTTCCTAGATGCTTGGGCAAGATACATGTGAAAGCTAGAAAGAGTTATGGGGGTTTTTTTTTTCCTCTTAAGATAACAAAGATTTGAGCCTGTTTCACAATTTTTAAAAATGCCATGGCAAGAGAGATAGTAGATACAGTAAAGAAGAGACAATGAGTCAATCCCAAGAAAGGCAGGTAAGCACAAAATTCAGAAACAGGAATGTCTGGATGACTCTTGGATAGAAAAATAACAAACGTTCCCTCTGATGGGGGAGAAAGGAGGAAGGGAGAGTTGTATACATACATAATCTTATAGGCTCGGGGACAAGCCGTTGAAGATGTTCATACCAACTAAGCCATGGATTACCTGAGAGCTTGGTGGCATGGCAGCGTCAGGACTTGAGAGAGCACAGGTGGAAGTGGGAAAGGGGGCCTGTTTGCAACAACCTGGAAGTCAGAGCTTACAAGGGAGTGAGGCAGCTCTGCTAATCTCTATGTGGGACTTCTGGTGAGGAAATCAGGGACGTGTGGGAACACGTCCCATGCAATTGCCGAGACGTGTTGTGACGTTCTGGGAGGAGAACACAGGAAGAAAGCCAGGATGTGGTTGATGACCATAGAGAAGGGCATGGTACCAGAGATGAGGCTCTGTGACAAGGAGCCAGCACAAGAGAGACACAGGGAGAGGGCAGGGATGGAGTCCCCAAGTGGACTGACCCTAATAATGACAAGATTTCACAGTGTCTGCAGCACTGCTTTCTGGCATTCAGGTAATTAGGGGTCCCATTTCTACTTCTCAAAAGACTTTGGGGTGGGGCTCAGGGACAGGCTGGTAAGTGTGACTTCCTGAAGGAAGATAAATGCGACACTAGGCTCTCACATGCTAGGAGATTAAGTCCTTTCTCATAGGGACAGCCTTGACCTTCCCCAGATGTGCCATCTGCCTGGGGGCTGGAGATCACAAGGAAGGGGACAGGGGCAGAGATACCGAGAGGGTGCCCTCCACACACATCATCTAATTCTCACAACAGGATGGAGGCATTTGCGTCCCAACTTCACCGCCAAACAGGCTCTGGGCTTAAGTTATTTACCCAATATCAAAGAGAGGAAACATCAGGGCTCATACTCAGAGCTATCAAGACTCCGAAGTCCATTTTCTAAAGTACAGCAGCTTATAGTCTCCCAGAGTAAAGAAGTAAGAAAACAGGACTCAGGAGCTGGAGAGATGAGGGAAAAGGCACTTAATTTCTCCAGATGGACATTCAGGCACTTTGTTTTTTTTCCAAAGAGGGAGGAAAGCCCCTGGCACCCCTACAGAGTTGCCCTTTCACAGGCAGCAAAACCACACATACTGATGTCCGTAGGAAGAAATTAAGATACAAATATTAGAATCCATAAAACAAACCTTAGAAGTACAGCAAAGAACCCAGACCCTTTGTATCTGCTGCACCCGACTGCCCTGTTTCAGATGCGGGTTTCGGGGTGCTTGTCCGACTCCATCCCTCACCTCATCTATGTCATTACTGGAATGCCAGCTTGCTTGCGGTGATCTCCCCTGAACACTCACCTGAACACGGCGACCCACCCCCTCAACCACCACTGCCCAGACATTTCTCATTACCTCTGTCCAATGTGCTACACATTTCATCTGTTGGCTGTACCCTTCACTAGAACATAAGCCCCAGGGAGGGTCTTTTTGCCTGTTTTGTTTGCCGCTGTATTCCCAGCACCCAGAATGGCTTCCGGTACATGGCAGAAACTCAAAATATTTTAATACTTCTCTCAGGGTCAGGCAAGTAATCAGTGACACCCCCTGCCTCCACACACACCTCCGCCTAAAGAAGAGTTAGACATGAGAATTCACCTTGTCCCTTCCCTGCTTAAAATCCACTTCTTCTTTCTTATCAGTGGAACCCCAACTGTGTTTGAGGGCAGCAGCACGTATGCATATATAAATGCAGAATCACTCATTTCCCAGTTTCTCTGGCTGAGGATGTCCAAATGGCATAGCTCTGGCTAAGGAGTTAAAAAAGGTAATTGCTGGGGAGGCTTCCTGAAAAGCTCTTCACAAGGTGGGTAGTGACAACAGGCACCCCCAGGTTGCCGTTGCCCTTCTTCCTGCCTGGCACGTGAAGGTGACACCAGAGGCAACATGGTCATCTTGGGCCATGAAGTGACTCCAGGAGTGCACGAGGAGTGGACGAGCCCAGTCTCTGAGCCAGTGGGCTACCCCGGGACATCCGGTTGTATGAGGAAGATGAAACCTCTCATTTTATGAGCCACTGTTGGTTAGTTGGGTTTTCTGTCACTTGGAACTGAATGCAATCCTCTTCAGACTTCTGAGATTAAAATTGTGCTTCCCACTTTCCCTTCCTTCAAATCGAGGCCTTGTAATCCACTTGTGGGAAAAGGAAATGGGCTTGGCAGCCAACCACATGGAAGATAGTGGCTGGCTTAGCAGCCCTGTCAGTCACGGCAGGACAAATAGTATGGAGTACAAGAAAATGAAAAGCTTATTTTCCTGTGCGGGCCTGGAAATGTTGGGTTCTCTCGAGTTTCTCTAGTTGGGGGTGGGGGTGGGGTTGAGGAAGTCTCAGAGAAAGTGGAAAGAGGGAATGGGATATTTCCCAAATGTGGAGGAGATGAGAGAAGTCCCTTGGTTTATAGGCGAGGAATAAAATGAAAGATATAGTAAGAGTTCCCTGATACAATCGGCATCGTCTCAGAGAGATTTTCAAAAAATGTAGACTCTGAGTCTCTGGCTTCATACTAAACAAAACAGAAACTCCCAACACCAGTCCCTTAAATATCTCAAGTTTGAGAAAGCCCCAGTTCTACTGACTTACACCCTGGCTGACAATCCCTGCTTCAGTGGTCTCACATTACAAAATCCGTTGCACATTTAATTATGCCCCCCCCCCAATTCATATGTTGAAGGTCTGACTCCTAGTATCACTATATTTGGAGACAGAACCGACAAGGAAGTAAATAAGCAAAAGTTAGGTCATAAGGGCAGCATCCTAATCCGATAGGACAGGCATGTTTTCTGGGTGTGTGGGTACGTATGTGCACATGTGCCGCGTGTGAAGATACGGCAAGGAGGCAGCTGTCCTCAGACTAAGAAGAGGACTCTTATCAGAACCCACCTTTCTGGCACCTTGATCTTGGACTTTTAGGCTCCAAAACTGAGAAAACAAGCAGCTGCTGTTTCCGCCCCTGTAGCTGGCTCCGGTAGAGCCTCTACCTGAAGAGGGTGACCACTATGCTAACTTCACTTCCCACTGCTCCCCATGTTCTGTCAAGAGTCCTTCCTCGTCTCCTGAAATACTCTACTCACTCTCACCCTTAAACTTGTCTCCCTCCATCTGGAAACCAAATTGCTAAATATTTACCTGAGGATCTAATTTAGCAGCAGGTGCTCAGAGGGAATTTAAGGCTGTATCAACCAGTGTATTTACCCTTCAAACTATCTGGAAGCACCTGAGATAAAATAAATACAAGAGCTGGATTTTCCCCCAGGCTTAACCCTTTCAATGACTTCCCACTGATCTCAGGAGGACGTCTAAAATCTTAAATACAGCCTGCAAGGCCCTGCAGGATCTTGCCCCTTTCTTTTTAATTTTTTAATTAACATATGCTGTATTATTTGTTCTCTTGCTCCCTTGCTACAGTCCAGCCATACTAATCTTTCTGCTTCCAGAACACACCCGATTCTTTCCCTCCTGAAGTCCTTCTACACATGCTGGTACCGCCACCACCATCAGAAACGTGTTCTCCTCCTTGTCTGTTTCCTACAGAATCTGCAGGGGAAAGTGCAAATGTCATTTCCTCAGCGCTGCCCTTTCTGACCCTCATTAAATAATTACATAGCCCCATGACCTGTTCCTTCATAGCACTAATGACAAACATAGTAATGTAAACATTTATGGGTTTGTTCAACAAGGTAAGGACTATGTTTATCTTACTTATTGCTGTACGCCCAGCACTCAGCACACGATGGACGCTCACTCTACAATTACTGAAAGAGTAAGACCTAACAATACCAGAAATCACGTTAATTACCAGCTAGGCAGCACAGCCATTACATGCTGGGCTCAGGAGAGGGGCCAAGCTCCATACAGGACAGGCTAACTACACAAAGCACACATCTAAATAGAGCCTGGAAGGAAAAGCATCTGTTTCTCCTATTAGGCGTCTTCAGACCTCACTCATCATTCAGGGCCCAGCTGGATAAATATGTTTTGCAAAGAGAGCGTACTAGATATTCCATGCCATTTCTGATCTCTTCCTTCCTTAGAATCTCCATAGAAGACAATGGAAAGACAGCACACGTTGCTGAATCATATTGGGAAATGGTCTGGAACTGTTTTTCTCATCACTAAATGTATGAATACCCTTAGCAGTCTGAAGCTTGAAAGCAGCAAAAATGTTCGTCATTTATTCATTCAGCGGGTGTAGAATGTATTTAGCACCTACAGGGCCAGTCCTTGGGAATTCGAAGCTGGAGAAAGCCAACTCCCTGCACTTAAGCAGCTTGGTTTATTGGGCAAACCAGTTACGAGGTGGTGGCCATATGATGTGACAAGTGCCACAGTAAAGCTCTGGACCGTCACAGAAGTGGGATATCATCCACACTGAGGACATGTAGGGGAGACTTCCCGGAGAGGCCCGAGCTGAATTAAAGGCTCAGAGTTAACAGCCCAAAAAGAGGACATTTAGGCAAAAGCACCAGCCGCTGCATGGTCAGGGAGGCAGGCAGGGAAGCTGTAAGAAGTTCTGCTTAACTGGTGAGGTTACGTCCATGATGGCGAGCCCTGAGGCTGGCAGAATTAGCAGGGTCCAGAACATCAAGGTCTTTCACTAGTTTCTGTTAAGTTTGTACTTTCTCCTATAGACAATGGAAAGGCATAGAAAGATTTTAATCAAAGAAAATCCATCGTGTGGCTTAGCTCACCAACAGGAAGATGAAAGAGGGTAAGGCTGGTTCAGTTAGCTTGTGGAAGTTAATAAAATTAGAAATGAAGAAGGCAAGGCCCCAGGGGAGTAGAGAGGAGCATTAGCAGAGATATTCAGGGATTAAATGAAAAAGAGTTGGTGATTTGCCAATACAGGCATCCTTTTCCTCCCTATGTCCCCTCCTTTCCCAAGGTCCTATGCTCAGTCCTATTTCCAGGTTCATTTTCTGAGTTTTAAAGTTCAAATGTAACCTCTGGTTGCACCCAGGCTTATTTTATCCTTTCCAATCCAATCTCCCTTTCTTGTAATTTATCATTCTACTTTTTGGTTACAGATATACATCTTGAGAGTTAATAGAAAGCCTTTTTAAGGAGAATCAAACTTGAACAGCTGGTATTTCAAAAGCAAAACAAAACAAGCCACATTCTTCCCCTAGAAACCTCTTCCAGTTCCTAAGGGGTGGTGCCCTTCGATCTCCACAGAATCTGGCGTGACCGCATCTCAGGGACCAGAGGTCTTAAGGGTATTTCAGCAGATAACATTCTCACACGTGGGGAATTGGCTCACATGGAAATTTTAGAACCACGACGCTTCAGTTAAAGAAGCTGTACTTTAAAAATAAACACACGATAATCTTAACAGAACTACAACACTAGGACGGCTGCTATGTCACACAACTACTTGAAAGCAAAATGTGAAAGCTTTAGGACAGCAAAGGAAACCATGAGCAAAACGGAAAGGCAACCTACTAAGTGGGAGAAGATATTTGCAAATCATATATCCCATAAGAGGTTAATATCCAACCTATGTCAGGAACTTACACAATATTAAACAAATAACCCAATTAAAAAATAGGCTGAATAGGCATTTTACCTAAAGAAGACAGAGGACAACAGTTGTACAAAAAGATGCTTCACTAAATCATCAGAGAAATGCAAATTAAAACCGCAAAGAGCTATCACCTCATACCTGTCAGACTAAGTATTATCAGAAAGACAAGACATAACATGTGTTGGCAGGGATGTGGAAAAAGGGGAACCCCCATAACACTGTTAATGGGGAATGGAAATTGGTGGAAATTCCTCCAAAAATTAAAATTAGATCGTTCAATCCAGCAATTCCACTTCTGGGTATTTCCAAAGAAAACAACCCATAATTCAAAAAGATGTATGCACTCCTATGGTCACTGCAGCATTATTTACAAAAGTCAAGATATGGACGCAACCCCAGTGTCCATTGAAAGATAAATAAATGTGGTAAACATATTTATACAGTGAAATATTACTCAGCCATAAAAAAAAAAGAATGAAATCTCTCCTTTTGCAACATGAATGAACCTACTGGGTATTATGTTAAGTGAAATAAGCCAGAAAGACAAATAACGTATGATTTATATGTGGAATCTAAAAAAGCAAATGAACAAACAAAACAGAAACAGATTCACAGATCCAGGAAACAAAGTGTTATCATAGCAAAGAGGATTTAGGAGGTAGGCCAAATTGGTGAAGAGGATTAAGAGGTAAAAACTCACAGAGTCAATTATCATATGGTTTCACTTATTTGTGGAGCATAACAAATAGCATGGAGGACAAGGGGTGTTAGAGAGGAGAAGGGAGTTGGGGTAAATTGGAAGGGGAGGTGAATCATGAGAGACTATGGACTCTGAAAAACAATCTGAGGGGTTTGAAGTGGCAGGGGGTTGGGAGGTTGGGGTAACAGGTGGTGGGTATTACAGAGGGCACAGATTGCATGGAGCACTGGGTGTGGTGAAAAAATAATGAATACTGTTTTTCTGAAAATAAATAAATTTAATAAAAAAAGGTAAAAACTCTAGTTATAAAGTAAGTCATGGGATGTAATAGATAGCATAGAGAAAATAGTCAATAATACCATAATAACTTCATATGACAGATGGCAACTGTATTTATCATGGGGCTTATAATGTGCAAAAATATTGTATCACTATCACATACACCTGAAACTAACAGGATATTGTATGACAATTATACATTTAAAAAATTATACTCATTTAAAAAAAAAAGACTCTAAAATGTTACAATCTGAAGCTACGGACAAAGAACCATTTTGACCCAGTTAAGAAACTTGCGAGAGTCTGACTTTTACAAGGAACTAGAATCTAGCAGGGCAAAGCCAGAGGAGCGAGGGAAGCAGAAACAGACGCTTTGCTGCTGTTTTAAGAACTGAAGGTCTGGATGGCTGCGTGCTGTCTCTCCCTGGGGCACAACTGCAAACTGTCTGCCATACCTTGAACCTGTTGCTGTCACATTTGGAGGCTGATGAAGACATCCTAGAACATCCGGTAAAAACTGGACCATCGGAACAATGGAGAATCTGGTAGATTAAATTCTTTAACTCAGGCAAGGATCTTGAGCATTGTCTCACTCCCTTCACATGGTAAGAAATCAAGATCTGGATTGAGGCCTCCCTCCCAATGTCCCATCCAAACTGCTGGAGGCAGGTTCCTGTAAGGGCCACTGCAGACACTTGCAGATAACATCCCGAAAGCTCAATCATGGGACTGGGGTAGAATTCTGAAGGCTAGCATGAATCCAAGGGATTCAAGATAGGATCAGGCCTACCCAGGTAAGTCTGAGGTGGGTCATCTTTTCAACAGAGGCTACCCTCTTTTAGGCCTGGGATGTGCGGAGGGAAGTCTTATCTGTACTATCAGGGCTTCGAGATTGCTCAAATGCTATTTCCCTCTGATAACATAACCACCATGCACACCCTCCCAGCTATTACAAGCTGTTCTGCTGGACCTCAGTAACTGCAAGTTCGTTTGCTGGAACTAGACTACTAGTTGGTAGAAGCCCTAAAACTAACTTGCTCTGGGGCCTGTTACAGTTCTAGCAAATTTCTCCACGTCCTCAGCAAATTAGCCCCATTTAATTGTCCTTGATTTATTAGTTTTGAGCTGCAGAGAAATCCTCTCCCTATTAGCTCCCATCTCCCCGACATTTGGTTTATATTCTATCACTGTCCTTATTACAAGAATTTTTGTTGGATCTGTCTCCCCTATTAGATACTGAGGAGTTCCTTTAGGGGAGGTACTGGTCACATTAGTCTCTATACCCACAGAGCTGATGATTGTGATGCTTGGTATGTGATAGGCTATTAAATATTTGTTGAATAAGATTCTAATATTGTCTCTTATCTGTAAGTTTTTTGGGAAATACCATTTAAGACCTATAAATAGGAGATCATTAAGGCTAAAACATATGTAGGTTCTCTTTTGCTTACTTTTAAAAATAAACATGGAAATACGAATATAATTTTTAAAAAATCACTGTTTTAGTTGGTAAATGAAGAATACAAGAATAGCTACATTTGAAAGACAAAAAACACTAGGACCCCAGGAACATAATGGGCAAAAGACATGAATAGACAATTAACTGAAATGAAAAATACATAACATGAAGAAACTTTCCAACAATACTAGACATTATTTACCAATTAAATTAGCAGTTTTAACCACATGGTAATTCAGAAAGTGACAGTGTGAAACACTCTGGTATTGGGGGGGGCGGTTATAAACACAGCTATATAAGAAACCTTAAAAAGTTATACTCAAGGTATAAACAAGGTATAGTTTTACATATATATTCTCTTTAGGCTTTCCTATATACTTCTCAAAATATATATTCTCAGGAATCAAAACGTTTAGAATTTATGTGGTATGACTCAGAAGCTGACACTACCACTTACCAGCTATGTAACATTCAGCACATTATTAATTTTCTGGCTCAGTTTCCTCATCAGTAAAATGATTATTAAAAAAAACAAACAAACAAACAAACAAAAAAAAAAACCCACAAAAGCCAGTACCTACCTTACAAGGTAGGTATAAAGATTATATGGGAATATATATTTGAGTTTAGAACTGCACCTAGTACATTGAGCGCTCAATAAATGTTAAATCCTAGTATTTCGCATATCAGAGATCAGGAATAGCCTAATGATTAATAAAAGAATAATTTAAAAGATTATGGTAAATCCATATAATGGCATATTATAGTTACTAAAATGCTCATGAAGTTTTTAATGATGTTGGAGAAATGCTTATATTAAGTGAAAAACATGATGTAAAATTAAATACATATATGGTATGTTTTCAATTATGTAAATATATATCAATATAGAGAAAATAATCTGACAGAAAATGAACCAAAACATTAAAAATAGTTATTTGGGCTGGTAGAATTTAACCTGCTTGCTGTTCTTTTTCTTCTTTATACTTTTCTATCATGAGTCATTTTATATAATAAGGAGGGTATTACTTTTAAAATCAGAAAACACCAGTCTTATAAGATTAGTAAGGTAACGAATGGATAATTTAAAAAACTTATATTAATGCCCAACTCTACACATGGAAATGAAGCAACACAGAAATTATTGTGGCTTTCTACAGCTTAATTATTCTCTGTTGAATTTACAAATATAGAACACTGTACTAAAGCCAAGTAAGTACTACCAACATAAAGCAGTAAAAACCCCTTTGTTGAATTTGTTTATACACAAGAACATGAAATTTCATACAAACCATGAATTCCCTTAGACTGCCCACACTATACTTAGGCCAGCCTCTTCCACCACAGCCGCCATGTGCTGGCGTCCAGTGGTTCTGATCCTGAATTCCCTTCTAACACTCAACAGGCAGCGGGCCTTGCTGGGAGCCCTTTGGAGCCCTTCTTTCCTCCTCCCCCCCAACTCCCTGCCCCATCGGTCTTTTACCTTTTCTATCTAACAAACTATAAAGTTCTCAAACCTTGTGCAATTTTCAGAGGAAAGAACTACTGTCTGGTTGTAAGAAGGAGAAAGAAGATAAAAATATTCCCTCACTTGGAAGAAACTTTCCAGAATGCTTTTCAATGCTTTACGCACATTACCCCCACTTCCCAACAGCTTTAGTGCCATTGTTCCTCAACTCTTGACCTTTCAGATCTTACCTTCTGATTAGACCAAAACACTGTGTTTATTTCAGTTAATCAATTTTTTTGCCTTTACAGCACTGTCTCTTAAATATATAAATATCTGTGTGTGTATATAACATATATATTGAATATATCATATATTGAATATATGTGAATATATATATCATTCAACACCTTAAGTTTTTAACAACAGTACTAAAGAGAATAAACCACCACAACTTTTGGACACTTCAGAAAACCGTTCGTATTCTTGATAAAAGTATTTCTAGGAGCACATCTCACATAAACTTCCAATCAGTTGGCATTTTCCTCTAAGCAGGACTGGGTTGGACACTACGTGTTTTAGCCATACTGCTGAAAAGCCATTCTAGCTAATATGTATCCACTGTTCATCCCAATGTCCATCCATACTGCATTAACCAATCATTTATGCCTGAATTTTTAGAAGTAGTTTAGGCGAAAACTCCCAGACGTTATTGGTAATTTTTTTTTGCCGATCTATGTGATGATCTTCACAGTAAAAGCTACCCTTAAATAACCTAGAGATTTAACGAACCCCAAACTTTATAAATTAATACAACACAATCTAAATGCACCATAAATTTATATTTGTTAATCTTGATATTAGAACATTTAAACATTTGAAACTACATAAAAATATGACAAACAATATAAAATGGAAAGAAATTTGTTGACAACTTCCAAAACGTCACTATTTCTTATAGTGCAATTAAGCAACACAACAGCTCACTTAGCTCTCCAGAAACAGTATAGTGTTTTTAGTGGAGTGTTATCAACAAAAATCAACACAGTCCCACACAATAATGTCTCCAATTTATTATCTTTTCCACAGTACAAATTCTTCACAAACCAAACTTCTTTGCGGTTATTCAAAGTCTGTAAACAAGTGCCTGAATCCCCACGTCCCCAACCTCAGTTTAAGCTTGTGAATGTCAGTCCTTAAATCAAATTTTAACTCTTCCACGTGTGTAAGGAAATCAAGAGCCTTCTCTCCTTAAATTATTTATATTTTATCATACAGCCTGCAATGCAGTAAATCACAGTGAAAGCCCTGGGAAAAACAAAACAACATGATCTTTACAGCAGGACTTGAAACTTTATAACATTAAATGCATTTATAGAAGCTTCCCATAATAAAAGCGTGGGTTTTCATTTCCAGAAATCAAGTCAATTAGAAACCCTAGGTTCTACTTAAAAATCCATTTTGATCTAAAAGTGAAAACAGTCCCCTATCCATAGTCATTTTATAAACTCTATACAGTTTCACTTGCAGAGATTTTTTTTTTTTTCCAGTCTGGAAAATGGTAGTGCAATTAGTTTTACTTTAAGTCATTTAGTCCAGGATGTAAAGAGCTCTGTGGAAAGATAAGAAGATGGTGTGGTAAACAAGAAATTTTTGCAAGCCCATGCTGGCTTACTAGTCCATTAAAGCTTGTAAGTCCATAGTGGCTTTCAACAAAATGTTGTATATACATCACTAATAACAAAGCAGAAATAAATAGGCAGAAATGACTGTAAACTGTCTCATCTCTTAATGATTTTTCAATATAACTGGCTTGACAAATTGATTATATAGTCATTTAAATAGGCAGACAGTAGACAGTTGCCCCTGGGACAGTCCACTATGACATCCAGTCTGGAAAGCCCCAATGGCGTTACATTCCTAAAATTAAAAAAAAAAGGTGGGGGGGAGTGGAGGATGGGAGATAAAGAGTTTAAAGATGCCACTTCAATAAATTCCATCAAGTCAGCCAGTTCACTTAGATTTCTTCTTAAAAAGGCTTTTAATTTTTGATGGCTTTTTGCTTTTCTCTCCATTATGACAAAGATCGTGCGGGATGCTGCTTATCCTGGCAACATGTGGGGCTTCCTGAACTGGCTTACTGTCGTTGCCAGCAGAGGAACAGGACGTGTGGCGAGGTTTAGGCACCGGGATGCCACTAGAAAGCTGGTTCATGCTACAGGACTTCTCCAAGATGCCATTGTACACTTTGCTGGCAGGACTGAAGATCATACTCTTCGTTTCTGTCAGACCTACACAATCTGGAGAACCCCGAGAGATATCTGCAGTTATGGGTGAATCTCCTCGGGATGAATCCTCTAGAGAGAGCTCATCTCTTGATATCTTTCGAGGAGACAATGTTTGGTATATCTCAAGGCTTGAAGGAGGAGACTGTTTCCTTCCAATGGAAGAATTTAAGGAGTCACATTCTGAGGCAGTGTCTGGCACTTCCCTGGATGAGACAGAGACAAAGGTAACATTTTAAATCAGTTATTTTCTAACACTACCAGCAGACATGCTAACTAATTCTAACTAAAACTTCTATTTTTAATCCATCAAAATGTAAAAAGGGAAAAATACTAAAAGTCCATACATATTCTGACAAAATTAGATTACTATTTTAAATAATAAACTTAGCAAAACTCAATGTTTAATATGTAACATACACTATAATAATGAAATCTTCCAATTTAAGAAACATAACTCATGCTACATCTTTCTTGAATTGTCAGAGAAATGAAAATGCTTAAAGTTCACAGATTTTTTTTTTTTTAATCTCAGCTACTTTGGTGTTTTGTTTCAACACCGAGTATTTTTCTTTCTAAATCATATAGCTGACATTACATATTTTAAAAGATGAACTTTAGTCATGGTCTCTCCTTTTCCTACTTAGTTATTGAACTGATGAAATTTAGCTTCCTGAGGAAGGAAAAAAGGAATATAGTTAAGCTAAAATGTAAGATCTCCCAAGTTTAGAAGCAGGAGAAGGAAGCTGACGTACAACTGGGGGCAGAGGCGTGGGAGTGAAGGGAGGCAAAAGTCAGTGATGTCACCTGATTTTTTAAGAAGTAGACAGTCAATAAATGCTCACAAGTTTATTCCCTTTTGATTCCCCCCTTCTCCACGTAAAGAGAGAAGAAAAATAAGAAGGATAATAAAGATAAAGTTCACAACCTCAAGGCCAAAAAACAGTAGATGCTATTAGCCATTCCTGCAAAATATCCCTCAAATCCAACACTTGTCACTCCCCCACTGCTACCATCCCTATTCCTGAACTACTGTGAAGTCACCTCAGTGACTGCAAGGGCTTCCTAACTGATCTCCCTGCTTCCCTTCTTGTTCCTCCTTCTTAGCTACTGCTCTACACAGATGCAAAGGGTTTTTTTTTTTTTTTTAAGTCAAAAAGCATATAATTTATTAATAAATTTGGTTTGATGCCACTTATATAAAATACATAACAAAGGAACACCTGAGTGGCTCAGTCAGTCAAGCATCTGACTTCAGCTCAGGTTATGATCTCAGCGTCCTGGGGTCAAGACCCACATGGGGCTCCCAGCTCAGCGGGGAGTCTGCTTGTCCTTTTCCCTCTACCCCTCCACCTGCTCCTCTCTCTCAAATAAATAAATAAAAATAAATAAAATCTTCAAAAAAAAATAAAATAAAAATATGTTTTATGGATATACAAATAAAAAAATAAAAACAATAAAACATTCACACAAATTATATACATCCAAATCCATTTAAGTACTTATTTCTGGGCAGGGGTGAGGATGCTGAATAGGCATATAATATAGGTCATTTTACCTGTAATGTCTTCATAAAAAAGGGAGAGAACTATAGCAGATAAAATATCAAAACTTGACAAACATGGCCTGGTGGGTATAAAGTGGCTAATTTTCTCCCTCATTGTCCACAATGATATGTTAAAGTTGAGATTTATAAAATGAAATTCTCACACTGCCTAACTCACAGGGATGTCATGAAAAATTAACAAAAACTGCTCTGGAAAATGCAAATGTCACACAAAGTTTAGACAGGTGTTTCTCTCACCTAAATTCAATTCATCTCAACAAATATTGATTGAGCAGGGCTAATAACCCATTGGAGCCAAGGGGCACACAAACTAAGATAATAGTGCAAAGGGGTTTTTAAAAACCGAGTGCATCATTCATTTACTTGCTCACACCTTTCCAATGCTTCCTCCCCTAGTCAGGCTAAAAATCCAAAGACCGTGCCCAAGTCCGCAGAGCCCAGTACAATCAGGACCACGGGTATGGCTCCAGCTGCAGGCCCCAGCACTCTGTCTTACTACACTATGCCTCCCTCTTTGTTCTCCCCAAGATGCCAATCCCATGACTCCCTCGGGGCTACGCACTTGCTGTTCCCTCTGCCTATTTTCTTTCCCTCCATCTCTACAGGGCTTAATGCCCCAGGTCATTCAGGTCACTGCTCAACTGCTCTCTCTCCAGAGATAAATCCCTTGGCACTCTGTCAAAACAGTATTCTCTTTTTATCGGACTTTAGTTAGCATCCCAGAACATCCCACTACTTCAAAAGGTATTTTATATTAACTTGTTATAGTCACTTTCTCCAGAAGAAAGAAAATGAGGACAGGAAATCTTACTAACTTCTGTATTCTCTGCACTGGAATGGTGAGAGACAAGTTCACAGTGGGTATTTAATAAATATGTGATGAACGAATGAATGAATGAAACAGATGAAAGCAAAGAAAAAGAGAAAAGACCTTGGATAATAGAGATCATGTCTTACTTATTTTTGTATGTACCACATGGGATTCAAATACTGTTCACTCTATGAAAGAAATGATTAAGAAATAAAAAGTAGAGTTAAGATAAAAAGTAACTGGCAGAAGAAACACGGTAGGAGAAGGAAGAGAGCTGAAGACCGAAGAGAAAGGCAAGGACACATATGATCATAATCCACCAGCCAGAACGAGGCCAGAACCTTGTCTCACTTGTTTTGGCAGCCAAGTTATTAGCAAGTGCACAGCATACAGCAAGGACCTAAGTTCATATTTATAGAATAAATGAACTGAATGATCTCTCACCTCAGATGACCTGTGATTACTATCATTACTCACACAGTGATATTACTTCTGATGTGCATTTCATGTTAATACCCCATTTTAGATCTGTATCTTACTCAAAGTATTTAATCACTTCTCTGTACTTCACTCACACGTGTATGGGCAGATTGTTTCTATTACACTTCAAGCTCTCAGAAGGTACCAAATCCCCTGGGCAAATAAAGACTTAAATGATGATTTCATGTAATACAGTTACATGTGCTGCATCATTTTAAAATGCTTTTACAATATGATAATGGGGATACTAACAGAGGACAAGAGGAAGTTCAGATAAGAAGAAATGACTCAGCAGTTGGTTACTGGTAAGGACTTTTCTGTTAGCTTCTTTTGGAGTTGGGCATCCATTAATGGTATAGCATATATCACTGTTCCTGAAGCTGTCCAGGTCCCAGAGCCAGAAGATGATTTAAGTTACAATTTTATAAATTTACTTTCTACTCTGCTATGTGGTTTGGCTGCTTTGTGTGTGAAGTTCTAAGCTAGGTTAAAAATGTTTCAAAGACAGTCTCTAAAATCTAAATAGTATGTGAAAAGAATACTAATCTAAGGTCAGACTCCTAGATTCCAGTACTGGTCCTGCCATTAATCAGCCGCACAACCTTGGGCAAATCACTTAAATTAACCAGGTCTCAATTTTCCTGTCAGAGTATTTGATTAATCTCTAAAATTATTCCTCATTCTAACATCCTTACTCCAAAACAAATAATAATCTGAAGTGTTGCTACTTCCACAGAACTAGTGAGATTTGGGGTGTAAGGTATAGTATAATCTCTGACTCTTAAAGTGTCCCATTTTTTCTAGAGCATATATTCTTTGGAATATTGAACCTGATGTGTACTATTTATGTTATTTTTCTATTTCTTTTTTTCTCACTGTGAGGTATAGGTGAATTCATGTCAGTTTAATGCCTATATAACAAGACTCAAGTCAAGGTAAGATTTAAATGAGGGTATACGCACATAATGCATAGAACATAAAAGATCAGTAAATAGTAAATGTTATTAATATTACTAATGGTAAATGTCATTACCATTACTATTACTACTACTATTACTATATTACTATTTTGTAAGGATTCTAGTGGTTCGTCATGTAAACATGTAAGAGACTAAATGAGGAAAAGTTTTCTGCAGCTAAATTCTCTATTTATGAGCTAGCTGTGAATTTCCAACACTATTAGTTGAAATGAAAACTAAACATTTCCACAAATGCAGAGATTCTACTGGATAGCAGCACTCTAGAGTCTTCCTATTAATTTCCATAAGCCACACAAAATTGGTTCTGTCCCTAATGCCATCCTGTGGGTGATGATAGTTATACTGCAAAGGTTATACAAAAAGCTAATCAGAAAGTGCTACCCAAGCAAAGCTGCACCAAATTCTCCAACTGTAACAAGGACACAAACCTTGTACCTTCTCCTCGGGAATACTCTCTCATAAAATCTACTTTCACTAATAGATAAAAACAAACATGTATGAAAATTATTTTTTGATGATGATGTCAAAAAAAGAATCACATGATAAAGAGAAGCCACAAAGGGTCACTGAGAGCATCGAGCCCCCTCCCTTTAATTTTGTTTCTCACATAGGGACAGGAAGACTTCAGAGCTGCATAGCGACAATGTGTGAGCAAAGTCAGAAACTGGCATCGGTTTTCCTGTCACTTAATATCCCACCACTCCTAAAGAGAGATGTGGTTTGGAAGGAGACATCCTTAGTTGCAACGGGTCTCATGGAGCATGATGGTCCTCAAGCTGGACTAGAACACACTGCTGCTATACCCATTCTATACAAATTCTTACATTTTCTTTTATCTTTGGCCATTTAATATTTCCTGTTTGCTAGTAAGTACTAGCACATAACAGAAAAAAAATCACTGAGTGGCAATAAATATTTTAAAAATTCAGTCATATTTAGCGTTTCTTTGTGTATATTTAACTTTATGCCTTTGTGTTTTACAATAAAACTATTTGTAAGACAATTCTGTGCTCTGAGACTTGAGTCAGTTGTGTGCAGTGGTCTCTAAGCAGTTGCATGTCAAGACATCTACACTGTCTATGGTGGGCAGAATGCTAAGATGGTCCCTAAATCTCTAGTCTTCATGTAAACACATATATTCTTCCAGTTATTCCATCAAACACTAATAGAGGTGCTGCAGAAGAGATTCTGCAGATGTAACTGGAGCCCCAAACTAGTCTATCTTAATATACAGAAATTATTATCCAAGTGAGTCTTTTAAATTGGGTCCAGAGATTAGAGACAGGGCAAGTCAGAGATACCAAGGAAAGAGGGGACTTGACAGAAGGGATAGTTTCTGTTGTGCACTTTGAAGATGGAGACCCATACAGCAAGGAGTATTGTGCAGCCGCTAGGAACTGGGAGGGCACCCGGCTAACAGCAAGTGTGGGAACAGGACCTCAGGGCTATAATCACAAGAACTGAATTCTGTCACAACCAAGTGAGCTCTGAAGTGGCCCTCCAGGCTCCAGAGAAGAATAAGGCCTGGCAAACACCTTGATGTTAGCCTTGTGAGACCCTGTGCAGAAAACCCAGCCACACCAAGCCTGGACTTTGACATGCAGAACTAAGAGCTAATAAAGGGATGTTGCTTGAAGCCACTAAGTTTATGGTAATTCGTGAGGCAGCAACAGAAGAATCCAAAGTGTCGCTCCTCCCCACCCCAGGCCCACCTCCCATCCATCCCGCCCAACATATACTGCAGTTGGTTCAGTGCCAATACCATTGCTTTTCAGCAGAGAAGTAAATGGCCTCCTCCTCCTCCTCATTTCGATAAAGGACGGGACAACTTGACACTGACAGGATATCAGGGTCGGGGGAAGGCAAGGAGTGCTGTGGGTGCTGGGGGTGGTGGGGGTGCCGGGTGTGGGCCTGGTGCGGCGTGTGAGGAGGGAGCTGGGCACGAGGACACTGCGGAGAGGCTGGCACAATGCTGCGACGGGAGCGGCACAGGCTGCTGCTTCGGGCGAGCGACCCCGCGGGCTTGGCCATGGTCCCTGAAAACAAGCAGAAACACACAAACGGGCTCATGAGACCAGCGTCGCTTCAAGGCACAGCACAGACACACATGTCGGGGTCCTGCCTCCACTAACAGGTCACGTCACCATGCAGCCAGCACTCACTGGAGTAACTGCACTATCGTCACCACTTCTACCACCTGGACTGCTTCCCAGGAAGGTGAAGAAATACAAAAACAATAGAATAAAAACGAAAACAGGTCTAGAAAATAAACAGAAGAAAACATAAACCCATGAGGCTCTAACATTACATATGACATTACTAACTACACAGGCTTGAAAATTTGCTCATGATGATAAATCCTTACATTTAAAAATCAATACAGCATGTGTACTTTGTAGCAAAACTTTGTGTGAATTTTACCATTAAAAGAAGAAAACTATCAGTTAAAAAAATATAGGTTGAGATTATCTCTTGAGATAGCGTGACTTGTCTGAACTTGGAAGTTTTATTGTTTTCATGTTTCAAGTTTCAATTTAAATTCCAGTTAGTTAACATATAGTGTAATACGGTTTCGTATTATAACAGAATTTAGTGATTCATCACTTATATACAATACCCAGTACTCATCACAAGGGCACTCCCTATTGCCCGTCACCCATTTAGCCCATTCCTTACCCATCTCCCTCCATCAGTCCCCAGTTTGTTCTCTATCATTAAGGGTCTTTTATGGTTTGCCTGCCTCTAAGAAATTTTAAATCAAGTCATTGAAATACTGTTTCCTAGCCAGTAAGGCAAAGATCTGACCAAAACTTGTTTCCTGAACACTGATTACTATGGAGCCAACTAGAAATCTTAGATAATCTTGTTTCTGCTACCAGTCTCAGTCTAGACCCATGCAGGTAGAAAACTTCGGCTGCAGCACCAGAACATCACATCATTAAACTTGAGCAATCTCATTTATAAATAAGACCTTCCGACACCTTAACTTATCATGGTTTCCCCCCATCTCAAAACATCTATGCCATCACTCACTCTCCCAAGTTTGTCTTGCTGTCTTGAGATCACTGCTCCATTTTTGATATTATAAGTCAAGACAGACAATTGAGATTCTGACCACGTTTCTATCTTTCTAGTTCACACATTCTGCTCCTTCTACTTTGTCCTATTCTCGACCCCAAGTTCAAGCACCTTACTCTACTGATTAGGGCTTCTGTTAGCTTTATATTCAACTTCTTTCCCAATAGCATTTAAAAATCAATGCTGAACAACAAACCTAAAAAACAAACCAATAAACAACAGCAGCAACAAAAAACCCTCCTCTGTCTTCACTCTGTTTTTCAATTGACACAACCTCTCTCCCCTTTTATGAAGAATTTTATCTGTTACTTTCTCCACTACTTCACCTTAACTCACTCATCAAAGAAAGTAGGAAGTGCTCACATATAGTTTGCTGCAACTGTTCTCAACAAAGTCACAATCTACTTCCTTGTTGCTAAATTCAACAGATAGCTCAACCCTTCCCTGACATTTGACCAGCACCTGACACTGACTATTATTTTGTCCTTCCCTTGACTTCTCAAAGCACATTCACACACTGTGCTGCTTTTATACAACAGAATAAAGAAAAATAATATAAGTGATCTCCTCAAATTAAGCAGGAAAAAATTTGGTAAAATTTAACAGCCACTGATTTAAAAGAAGAATCATTCTTAGCAAAATAGGAATAAAATTTCCTTAACTTAAAAGCAATCTACCAAAACACAGAGCAAACAATAATTTAATAAATAAATAAAAATCACATTTCATGATAAAATATTGGGAGTATTCTCCTTGAAATCAGAAATGGCAATCATTATTGCCTACAATCATGGCTTTTATTCAACATTTTTTTAAAAAAGATTTTTATTTATTTATTGACAGACAGAGATCACAAGTAGGCAGAGAGGCAGGCAGAGAGAGAGAGAGGGAAGCAGGCTCCCCGCTGAGCAGAGTGCCTGATGAGGGGCTCGATCCCAGAACCCTGGGATCATGACCTGGGCGGAAGGCAGAGGCTTAAGCCACTGAGCCACCCAGGTGCCCCTATTCAACATTTTATTGAAGGTCTTAGGGGGAAAAAAGGGAGGGAAGAAGGCATTAGGACTGAAAAGAGAAAAAAACAACTTATTATTATTATTGCATAAACAAAAAAATCCAAAAGACTCCTGAGAGAATTTAGTATTTCTGTATGTAACATCAGCTTAGCAAAGTCAATAGCAGTTCCCTTTACATCGGCAACAAGCAAAAAAAATTTCTTAAAGAGAGGTAACGTGTAACTACAAACAATAACAAAACAAAACAAAAAACACTATGGGGTATCCAGAAATTAATCTTTTTTAAAAAGATGTGCAAGAAGAGTACAGAGAAAAATTTAAATTTTAAAGATGTAAAAGCAGATCCCAATAAATGAAACTTATAAATAATAACTGTCCCCAAATAGATCAATAAATTCAAAGAAATTCCAATAAAATCTCAATGGATCTTCATAAGTGAATCCTAAAAATCATATTGGCCTAAACAGCAATCGTGAATTGGAATAATAAAGGAAAATGCAGACCTATCAACCCTCAACACTTACTATAAACTATAAAATAGCAACTAAAGCAGAATGGAACCAGTGGAACAGAACTGAGAGCCTGGATGCACACGTGCACTAATGGAGAGAAGTGGGATTACAAACCGGTAGGGACAGACCAGGAATGAGGCTGGGACAACTGTTTGTCCATACATCAGGAGATATATTTAGATTCCTCTCTCACAATACAAACAAAAATAACTTCCAGGTAGATTAAAAGACTAAAGGATTAAAGCAAATCTGAAACTTTTAAGAGAGCAAATCTGTTATCTTCTGAAAAAGATGTAAAAAGCACAAATCAGTTTCATAAATTTGTCACTGGAAACGTATTTTAAAAACCCCTATGGTTATAAAAGAAATAAATAATACAGCTGAGTAACAAAGAAAAGCCAAAGCCTGAAAGCTATCTGCAACCATCAAAGAGCTGGAAAATATTAAGACAAATTCTCCTGGATCAATAAGGAATCTTGAGAGAGATTCCACAGTAGGAACAAACAACTTAGAGAGGAAGAAATCTGAATACAAACACCATTAAATGAACTGGAAATTAATCTCAGTAGTCATCAAGGAAATAAAAATTTTAATCACTCTATGGTATGCCACAGCCATTCAAGTTACAAAACAAATAAATCAGATCATTCTAAGTATTGATGAGGATATGGGCAGACAAGCACTCTTATAAAGGTGGGTGTAAAAATGAACAATTATTTTGAGAGCAACCCTGCAATGACTAGGAACAGCAGCCCTCCCAAGGACTAAAAGTGATCCATTTTCTAGGTGTCTACTCAGAGAAACTCTCAAAAGTATGCACAGAAAGATAAAGGTAAGGTAAGGATGCTCACTGCAGTATTGTCTGTAAAGGCAAAAAAGTACAAAGAGCCTACCTCAGTAGAAAAATGGGTTAATAAACTGTGGTTTGTGATTATAATGAATAGATACACTGTCGTTAACTCATATTAAACAGTTACAGTGATTCTTAATAAAGCTGTATATGAACATGGAAAATTTACAACATACATGTGAGCAAAAAGAACTGCAAAACATTACCTAGAGTTTTATAATTTATGTAAATTTTTAAACAACTGTATCTATTATTTATAGGTACATCTGCAAGTAATAAAAGTACAACAGGCCTTAGAATGGTATACAACTTCAGAAGAGTGGGAAGGGGAGGCCATGTGTTTTAGCTATATGTATAGCAGTTTATTTCGGAAAAAGGGATGAATAGAGCAAAAATGTTAAAATCATTTATCTTTAGTAGGTGGGCATTTAATTTTCAGTACTTTTAAGTACATCTGAATGACTTTATAATAAGAAATTTTAAGTAAATTGGTACCACATTTCCCACTATGAATATTTAGCAGATAAGAGGAAAAAACTATGATCTCTTCTCCTACCCACAAAGAGCTAAACTTTGATAATTTTTTCCCTGTCTTTTTTCTTCACACATAATTAAACATAGACAATATTATTTTGTGTATAGTTTCACAATCTTTTACTTTGCTCTTAACATACCACTGGTATGTTTCCTTGCCACTATTTCACACTTAGACAATTTACACATACCCACGGTACAAATTTAAAACTTCTCAGAGGGTACAAAATAAAGAGGCCTTCATCCTACTCTAGGCTCTAGTCTGACTTCCAGGAGTTTCCCATTTATCAGCTCTAGAAATTATGCTTTCGTAACTAGGCAGAGTGGAGTATCACTGCTGTGCCACTGGGTGGAGGCAGAGCTCTCAAAGTGTAATCTTAGGCAAGAGTTTTTTTCACAGATAATAAATTTGGTCACAGAACTTCTAAATCATCAAACTAAAAATCAACTCATACTTTTTTCATATTTTAAATTTCTCTGTATATCACAACCACTGAAAACCTAAGACAACTATTCACATATAGATGTTTTGATCCATCAAAAAGAACTTTTAAAAAAGGAAAGAAAAAAAAAAAACCTAGTTAACTTAGGGAAAACATCTTCATGTATACTGATACTGAATAACTATGGATTCTAAGGAGAAGCTGTTATTTTTAAAAGCTATAGTTTTCAAACAAAATCATACACTTATGAATCAGTGTAGCATTTGGCAAGCTTAAGGGCATATAATTCAAATAAAGACAAGACAATATTCAAAGAGCAGAGCTGGTCCAGATACAGGTATAACTTTGCACCGGAACTACTTCACAGCACAGGACAAGTGAGATGAGCAAGGTCACATATTCCAGGGTTTACAGCATTTATTATCTGTTCTGTCTTCCCTATTGTGTTAAGAGTTTAGTGCCTCCCCAGTTGACTTGCGTTACCTCTCTATCATTAAACCAGAGAGAGCCACAGAAATGAACACAAATGCATAGTCATTCAATATTTATTTATAAATTTAGGGCTTTATTTCCTAAAATTGTTCTAAAAATTAGAACCGTTTGTAAATCGTAACATCAGGAAAAATGTAACAATTGGATAAAAAAATTCAAACTGGAAAATGTTTATATATCATGATTGATTTGTCTTAAAACGAGAATTTCTATTTAAGTTTTCAACCAATTAGTGATTAAATTCTGCTTTCTATTCTTTGGAATCTTGTTTTATCTATAGTTTCCAAAAGGTCACAAAGATTGGGAAAGTTATTCAGGCAGGCAATAACAAGGATGAAAAGTTTTTCAAATGATTTCTAATATAAGAACATACCATTTTAAATTCAACTCTCTAAAACTTTGCAAAAATTCCATATATTAATAAATTCTAAAAATGATTAAAATTTAAAATATCTGAATTTAACCTTCCTACTAAAACATATTCCTAACAGTGTAAAAATTCAAATATTTATGTTTAATTTTTACATATTTTATATTTATGCTTTACATTTATTTTTACATACTGTTTTTACATATTTTACATTTATGTTTATGTTTTATGTTTATAGCATAAACAAGGCAAAATACAAAAACTGTAAATTTTAAAACCACCTTTGAGAGGAATTCCATTTTCTAGCAACAACAAAAAAAAGTTCTTCTAAACGTAAGCACAGTTTAAGTCTGCTTAAAAGTAAACTGAGCCAGTGCAACAAGAGTAAAAAATATAGCAGGATAAACTCTTTAAATAAAAGGATAGAGAACTGGAAAAGCAAAACAGAAAACCCCTTGCCCACTGGGAATGGTAATGCAATTTCAAATAAATCAGACTGGCCCAAAGTCACAGAGTTGGTTAGTCAGTGGTACCAAGATCTTCCCCTAATTTTTACTTTCTACTATAGATTAAGCTGTCATTTGAAAGAATATTTACCCTCAAAGCTCAGCACTTCGTTCATATGATATTTAGCATGTATGATGCACTACTCTATGTATATATGTATATAAATACACACCTGATTATTCTCACATAGAAAAGAGAAATTATTAACCACAAAAGGAAAAAAAAAGAAAATGATGAATGAACAAATTTTTCATCATAGGTTTCAAAGTCAATGATTCAAAAACGCATGGTAGAAAGTTACCTGAAAAACTGTACAAACTCTCTTTTTTGAACTCATCACTTACCAGGAAACTGTGACACTATTGGGGGTGTATCTTCATCTAAATCATCAACTCCTCCAGCAATTGGATAGGGTGGAATGGAGACTCTGGGCATCACCACCCAGCTGTGATCAGAATACAGGGAAGAGGTCAAGCTGGGGAGTCCCGAGTTATGGGCTATCTGAAAGCCACAGATCTTCTCAATCTGCTGCCAGCGAAAAAGTCGTTCCCGTAAACAAGTTGTCAACTCAGAGAGCGCTTTCCTGAAAAAGCCAATGTAGTAATTACTTGTTGCATCAAAGAATCTTTAATATGGCACTAAACAGGGCGACTACATGAACAGACCGTTACAATTAACCATTCTTAAAATTAGTATAGGTTATGTAATTACACATGCTTAAATGACAAGTTAACATATGTAAACTGTTTATAAATTACACATTTCAACATAATACAGGTAAACTGATAGCTAAAATAACATTCTTACTTTGCTTCCAGAATTTTGTGATCTACCTCATCTAGGGAGGAGCTATGTGCAACATGCAGAGTCCCAAAGACTGTGCTTCTTTTCTTTTTAATTTTCTCTGCCTAGAAACCCAAGGAGAGAAAAAAATAAGGGTAGGTTTGGAAAAAATACACACATATTAATGAAGTTTGTTTTGAAAATATTAATAATCATAAAATCAGTGGAGAATTATATTAGCCAAAATAAAGCCCTAATTTCCAAAAAAGAAAACAGATGAGGGAGAAAGCATGCTTTCTTAAGCCAATAAATACAATTCAAAACTTTGTTCTGGAAAACTTTTCTCTTATTCTGATGGTTCAGAAAATCCTAATCTTCTATTAAAACTAACAAAATAACATTAATCATATCCTACTGCAATGAGGTGTTAGTGAGTGAACTGAGCTTTTTTTTTTTTTTTGCTAGAAATCAGATTAAAACTTAATGTCATTTCACACAATTTAATAAGAGTCAGACATTAATTTCTAGTAACTACTAACCTGAATCAGATATGATGCAGCAACCTAGAGAAGAAAAGCTCTGTATAAAACATTTATGATAATGATAATAGGGATGATTTTTAAATGACACTAAGGTCATTTTAAAAGTTATATACTGCTCTAAATAAGGTAATTTTACTCTACGGCCTATGACTACAAGAGTCAATTTATGCAGTAAGTTCCAATTCACAAAAAGAAGCTACAACAATAAAATTTTATTCAGATCTTTGTATCCCAATTGGTTAATCTCTTTAGAAATTTATTAAATTATGAAATATAATAGAGTACCTCATCCTTAGCAATAGCTAATTGCATCTCAGCATTTTGTCTTTTAATATTGTAGTACTGAACTTCTACTTCATGTGTTAACTGAAGCCATTTCTGAAGTGCATCTGGAACAGACCAGCTGCTTCGGAGTTCAAATTCTTTTTCAGCCTTTTTTAGAGCCATTCGAACCTGGAAAGGAGGGAGAAGGAAAAGAGGAGGGGGAAGAGGAAACGGAAGGAATGAGGAGAGAAAGAGGAAGAGAACGTTGGAGGGAAGATGGAGATGGAGAGAGAAAGAGAAAGAAATTTATTTTTTTAAGAAAATATTTAAATTAAGATACATCTTAAGAAATTAAGATTTTACCAAAATTAAAAGAAAATGCAATTTTAATTATGCTCTTTGTAAACATCTTTTTAAAATCACAAAGTATAAAAATATATTCCTAACATAAAAACTAGAGCTGAAGTTTTTAAGTGCATCTTAACCCACTAACCAAAGTTGTAAAGCCAAAGGATAGAAAGGGCTTACATAAATCTTAAGTTGCATTATTTAGTTTTTATATTTTATAATAGCCAGACTCAAGGGACAGAAGAAAATTTCAGACACATACCAAACTAAAATGGATTACATTCTTCTTATAGTGTATTTTTGTTTAGGGTATAGAATATAAGAAGTATCCAAAATGCAGTGGATACCTGCCCTACTACCCCTTCTACTGTTCCCAGGAGACACTACCAAAAGCCATACATTCACTATTCACTATACATTCACTTCTTAAAGTAATGATACCGGTTTTTTTTTTACAGTTTTCATGACATCTGCTTTACGGTTAGTTATTTCTCACTGTTATCATAAGCACATCTGTCTGTTACAGTCTGTTTAACTGACTTCTACTTAATTCGCTGCTTCTAACATACGAGAAGGTAGATAAATCAGCATTTGCAGACCATGTGTAAATTTCAAGAAAAGAGATTCTGAGTGAGACTCTGCTTGATTTTTCCATGAGAAACTATGCACAGGTTTCATTGTCAGGATGTCGAAGTCTTCCTTCGAGCTGCCCTTTAGGGGAACCGGACAATAAACAGTTACAAAACTAAAATGCCTACTGCAGTAGTTGGAATAAAATGCTAAGGGAAAAACTCTTAAAGAAAGCCTAAGAAAAGAACTAAGAAAAAAGAGACAATCCATTCTAAGGAAGATTCACTTAAAAACTAGCAAGAGCTCAAGCTAAAGATGTGTAAGGATGCGTGGTGGAATATAAGGAATCACAAACACACTCAAGACCTTCAGACAAAGTCACAAATGCACCGCGGAGCATCCTGCTTCTGGAGCACCATAGCTGTAAATTACGTCCCCCAAAGCTAAGTAAGTAACTAAAAACTCCACTCTTAAACTCATGTGCAGAAGAAAGTTTGATCTGAGCAAGCTCAATTTATTTAAATAAACTTTATTGTGTGCCAGAATAAACTAATAAGAGTACTGTACACAAATTTCTTCTGATAAAGAAATAGAACAGCTGTCAGATACTGCAGAAAGAAAATTATGTTTGAGAAGTATCTTTTAAAACTTCAAAATCAGAAGAAAAAAAATCACAATGGGACACTAAGTACAGACATTACAAGTAAGGGTAAGATAGAACATACTCCACTTACTCACTAAAAACAAATCCTAAGCAACATGTGCCTGACACATTAAACTGTGCAAAGCGCTTGGGACAATACTGTGTTTAATAAAATAGCTGGCTAAGCTGTGTGGCGTCCCTGCTGATCTTTCAGGAAGAGAGGATCTGAGGTCAGGTCCTGTGACATGGAGCTCCACACAACACTATAAAGTGTAGGTCAGCAGGCTCTCTTACTCATAAGATCTTAAAGCTAAAATTTCCATACAATTTCCATTGCCAAGGAGCTAAACAGAGAATCTATTTTAAATTTCACTCAAGTTTTTCTCTTTATTCATAAAGATTTTCCTTATTATGTCCCCTAAAAGAACTCAATGAACACATTTAACACAGAATTAGTATAGAGCTAGCTGAGGCTTGGAAAATTGGTTTATTTCACAGCTGAAGCTGAACAATGTTTTCACTGACTGTCAAATAATGATTCAAAATTTTGGAAATCCTGACCTTCGAACAAGAGCAACTATTTTTAACTATATTCACTGTTATTATTCATAAGTTTATCATTTGACCTAAATTCTAATCCTTCAGTTTGAATTACACTGTTATTTACAGAGGAATGGATGCGGAAAAAAGCAAGTAATTATAAGCTTTTGCAAATGAATTATTAAATTGTTTACAAATATAATTATTTACACAATGTTTGTGTCTCAGGAATAAAACAGCAATAAGTAAAAACATGGTATCACACAAAGAAACACCCTAAATATCTGGAAACACGGCTCTAGACCCAACTTTATGATTATTACCCTTGTGACCTTCACAAGTTCTTCACTTTCTAATCTGAGGTTTGTCTCATGTAGAAGAGGCAAATACTATGACTTGTCCTGACTTTGGTCTTCTTGAAACTTTAAGAACAAAATAATTTACATGAAAAAGTATTTAAACCATACAAAATATGAAGTGGTACAACTCTTCACCCGAAAGTTTTTGTTTTAGGGGAAAATAGCGCCACTATACAATACATGTACCAGATACTCTTGACTTGTAGTTCTGAGAAGTTGACTACCTCCCAGATAAGCTATAGTAATACTTCAAACTATGTGGAATTGTAGACTATATAACATACATAAATTAACTTCCCAGTGAAATTTACTTTTAGAGACAAAACTTTTAATAGCAGTACGGGAAAACGTGGACTTTGGAATAAGACACACAAAAATCTTGGCTTTGCCACCTAAGAGCTATGTGAATTCAGGCAACTTATTTAACCTCTCTGCACATCTCATCTATAAATGAGCATAATATCTATTGTGAGGATTAAAATTTATGACCAAACCACCTGTAATGTGCATAGCATAAACTTCTGACACAGAGTATGCAACTGTTAAAACTGTGTTTCTTATTACTATAATCATGTTGGACAAAGTTCTTTTTAAATACCCACTTAACCCCTTTAAACCACCTCTTACTGACTTGGGATCTGACTAGGATCATTACATTTGTACTGGGACATATCATGGAGATCCTACGGTCTACGGAGGTGTGCAACGGTTTTTGCAAAAACTTCCTATTAGAATGTTTGTGATTTGTGAATCCTTTTTGTAGGGTGTCTTCTCCCTTGCTGTGGGGCAGTCACTTACTTGTAAAATTCTGCTATCAGTTTATGTATCTGTAGGCAAATTAGCACTACTGCTTTCTGATTTGTTCTTTCTTTCCCATAAAGTGCAGAAAAATAGCTAACAAGCCAGTACTGGGAACAAACCAAGAGTTAGAAGTCTTGGTGGGAAAAGGCAGTGAGTTCTCACAGAAATAAAAAGCATAATATCTAATTCCTGCACACTATAATTTTGGCTAAGCCTTTTTCTTTTCTTTCTGTTAACTCCTGGATTCTTTACTACATTCTGTACAGATAAGGTTTGTCAGGTAAATAGGACCTGACCCCAAAGTACATGTAGGAGTTAACTTTAGAGAACAAACTCCTTACAGGGAAAAGATCCAACAAAAAAGATGCCAGGGGTATGAGGGAAACAATAGCTAGCCATGAATGGAAGAGATGGCTGTGTTCAGGCAGAAAAATCCTACCAAAAATGACAATCCTGAAGGAAACAGTAACACACACTGAACATTTTTTTCATGAGTTTAAACTGAAACTCATTCATCACATAATTCTTATTCCTTATTTAGCACCTGGCTGAGAAGACAACAGTACACAAAGCAAAGCGGGAGACAGAACACCAAGGTTCTTGGCCCTGCTTTACAACTGAGACACTCTGATCTTGGGCACGCTTTCTCGCCTGCAGTTTATCAGTAAAGAAAGGGTCCAAGTCAGAAGAAGGAGATGAAACCACAGAAACAGAGGCTGGAGTGATGTGTTTTGAAGATGAAGGAAGGGGCCATGAGCCAAGAAATGCAGGCAGCCTCTGGAAGCTGGAAAAGGCAAGGAAACAGATCCTCCCTAGAGCCTCCACAGGAATGCAGCCCTGTGAACCTATTTTAAACTCTGTCTTAAGAACTGTAAGATAATAAATGTGTGTTGTTTAAAGTCATGAAGTTAGTGGTAATTTTTTTAAAGCAAGAACAGAAAACCAAAAGATCTGCCTACAATTAAATTCTGCACCCTCACCCCCCACCTTTCCTGAAGGCTTTCATTCCATCTTGAGCAACTGCATGGTAGCAGGAGATACTGAAAAGCCACCTGTAGACAACTTCAGAATTTTTAGCAGATTATGTTCTAAAGCCATTTAAGAGGATTCAAATGTATAATAGATTCTTTACCTTTGCAGAGAGGCTTAACATTAGATAAACTTTACTAGGTTACAGCTGGTAGCTGAAACATATCACAGATGTTAAATAAACATCTTAAATTCACTGGAGATAATTAACATGGCATGGGGTAAGATTTCATGAGTGAGTGAACATGACAGTAACTTTATTTTTAAATTATTACTTTGTCATTTTGCTATATGGGCTTTGATCAATGCCAACAATGCTAACAATGTAAAACAAATAATTCTTTTATGAACTAAGGAAGGATATACAATGCCACTAAATGTAGAAGACTAAACAAAAACAAAACAACTCCTCAGAGGGGCACTACCACTGCCCTAACAAATATGTTCATGGGATGTAAATACCTGCTCCAATTCCTGCTCTGCATATTGCCGTCTGCTCAGTTCACATTCGGCTCCTTCCCTTAGCTCTCTCAGCCGACAGGCCTCTTCCTTTGCATAATTGATTTCATCCATCATTTTGCGTTCTAGATTTTGCTTTTCTACAGCAACATTTCTGTTTTCTTCCTGTGCTTTTTCAAGCCTTATAAAAGGAAAAAATTAAAATTCCTCACCAAAATTTCCAAAGTTTCATTTTTTTCACAAAGAATAAATACGTATCAAGCAGGAGAATACATGTTTCCATCCAAAATCAGAGTATTTTCTATTAGTCTTACATGTGAATACCAAAACTAGCAGGTAGCCCCCTATACAGCTATATGGGTAATACTCAGCTCAAAATACAGTGATAGCAGGGAATCACCCTTCAGCAAAGAGACTTTTAAGAAATTCATTATTACCTGAATCACGTTAATAATAAAACTTAACTATACATATCATTCCACCTATACTTGATTTATTTCCACTGACCTGCTCATTTATTCTCTAGTGCATACCTTTAAAATAAATCTCTAGCTAGAACAATATAATTTTTCTAAAAATACAAAATGAAGTGGCAGACCCTTACTGATGTGTATAACAACTAAATAAAAGTGTGAGCCAATGCCCATATTATATTTTCACAAACTATATTTGCCTACATAAATAGTAAGACTCACATAGCTTTTTAAACTTACTCACCTCTCCTGTAAGTCCATTAGGCTTTGCTCTGCAGTTTGTAGACTCTCTAAGTCCTTCATCATTTTTGCAACATGTTCTTTTGATGTCTTATTCTGTGTGTAAGCAAACCAGCACCCTCCGACACCAATTACTATAGAAACTGTGAGAATAAAATCCTTCATCCAGTTATGAGGTGGGCCTATAAAGAAAATTAGAAATGATTAATCTTTGATAACAGAAGTTCAATACATAGAAGCAATTTTTTTTAAAGTAATAGGTATCTAAAAACAAATGTGAAAATGTCCCTCCTATAAACCAGCTCTAGCCTTTTAAAAATTCCTTCTTCTAATAATCAAAGTGCTTATTATAACAGTCTGATACACTAGAACTACCAGAGGGCACAGATAAACCTACAAGCGTGTACTCCACCCCTGTTGGTAACAAAAGTCCTGGGGAGCCATGAAACACCTCCAGTCATGTCCTCTGTGGGGTGAAAGGAGGCATAAAGAGTACCACCACTATCACACCAACGGCTTTCCTTCAGTCCAGTTAGAGATTGGTCTTCCTTTGATACATAAACTGGAAGCCTAATCATTCCCCAAAAGAGCATTTTTCCCAAGCAAGTAGTCATATAACTAAGATCAGTCAACGATTCTCAACTAAGGGTGATATCCCCCCAACAGTGGACATTTGACAATTTTTGCTTGTCACAATTGGAGGGCGTAAAGTGGATGGGGAAGTTGTTACCGGTGTCTAGTGGGGAGAGGCCAGGGATGTCGCTACATGTTCAATAACGCACAAGACAATCACTTTCCAGCCCCACATCTGCCAGTAATAGAGAATCATCCAGGAATTATCCAGCCCAAAATGTGAAGCACCAAGGTTGAGAAAGTAGGAGTTAAATGATAACAAGTCATGCTTTAGGTGGCTATTTGACAGAGGTATCTGGGTTACTAGACAGAAAGAACAGATCACCTTCCTTTCCATTAGGCATGTCAGTAATTTCTAGCACTTACTCACTGAGTAAGAAGCCAGGGCCTACTATCTTCAGTGATACCAAACACAGAAATCACTAGTCAAATAATTTCCTAGTTTATCCCTCTTAATGCACACGAATTTTCAGAGGGCTCTCTGGAAGGATACACAAAGATAACTAATACAATATAATGTATTCGTTGCTCCAAAGAGATATAGTTTATAGTGGAAAACGACCTAACTGCCCAGGCCTCCAGCAGGAAGATCTGTTGCATGGGTGATGAAATAAGGAGCTCTATAGACGGACAAGCTCCTGTGCTTCCTCGGTCTGTGTATGTTTACACGGTGTGATGAACAGCATGCTCCAGGCCAGAGACCCTCAGGGCTGCATATTTCCAGAGCGCACACCTACAGTGAAACGGATGCACTGCGGAAGACTAAAATCTCACAAGGATTTATTTTTATTTCTGCCTCAGACTGAGAAGTTCAGCTCGAGTTCTAGTTCAAATATGAGCTCTGTTCAGGCCAAAATAGAATCACCAGAAATAACAATAAATAGACAAGTCCCAAACTCTAAAATAATTACCACAAACTGAAAGAGATTTCAAAAAACTCCTTTAAAATGTATCTTTGTTCATTTTATAATATTAGTGACAAATCTAACGCCTATATTCCAACTGCAGGGCTCATTCACTCGAATAATAACTCTAAGACAAACACATTAAAAAGGTAATGCATCATTAACTTCTTCACTGGTTTGTTTATTAAAACATTTGCTTTCAACATTCTTTGAGACTAGTTTGATTTCTTTTCAAATGATAATATAATACTGTTTTGGCATAGAGGGTGATTTGTTTCCAGATTAATAAAACATAAATATCCCTAACCAAGTTGTACAGAGAGGCAAGTTTTAGAGCTTAATTCTATTTTCACCAATCACTCCGATGAAAAAAGTAGAATCTCATGGAAGACAATCCCCAAGAGATGCAGTAAGAAACTCAGGGTGTCATCTGTGTGGAATGCCCGGCATTTCAGGAGCATTCTGCTTCCTAGGGTTTGTAATTTCCAACAACAGTGCATTGCCACCACCTCTCACAAAGCGGAGTTCCAGCTGTTTCACCAGCTGCTCTCAGCCTGAGCCAAAAAAGAACCACCAGTACAGTCATGGAATCCATCCAACAGCTCCAGGAACCCTTTTTCAGCAGGGCCACCCCCAAAACCATAGTACCAAAACTGCAAGTCTCCTAACTCCAAAAATTGAGGTAAAATAAATATTAGTTTCCTAATTTATCATCTGAAGATGCCATTTTCCTTGTATTAATTTTGTTATTTCTTTTTGGCTTCTGAAAAATAGCACATAATTCCTTTAAAATGTGTACTCTTCAAACATTTTCCCCCAAAGCTTTTTAGAATTTGAAATTAAATATATTAAATTTCCTTTCTGGAAAAAGTATTCCTGTCAAAAGTAAAGAAATACAAGGCTTATTTTCCTTACAAATATGACATAAAAATTTGTTAGATGTTCTTCTTCAACACAATCAAATAACATTCTCCGCCTTGTACTTCTGCCAGGATAGTCTGTTACCATGTAAAATTTCAAGTGGATCTCTGCTTTTGATCTATAGCTAGAAAATCCTTTTCCCGGTGATAAATGAAATCAAGTTAGGATGTATTACTCCATGCCATGGAGACGGTTACATTGTACCATTTCTGAAAGGCATCCTTCAGTGAATACCCAGCTATAATGGTATCAACATTAAAACTGTTACAAAGATTTAAAGTTCCAAATCTAGAAATTTAATTCTAAATTATCAACTAACATAGTTTTTAGAACTTTTTACATCAGTAACCAGCTTGGAAATTTCACATGCCATATTTCAATGACAGAAAATCTCATCCTATAAATCTTAATATATATGACATTTCCTTTATACCTAATGATTTTCTTAGTGTTCCTTCTTACTTTTTCCTTCTTTAAATAACAAGTATATGATCTGATGATTCTTTTGCATCAGACTCAGAGAGAATACTAACGTGTCAGAGGTCCAAACAAAACCACATCCAGTGCCTTGAGCTGAAGTTTTTGCCTGTGACTCCGATCGCTGATTTTCAATTGAGAACTCATAAATGAAGGTTCATGTACCGCTATCCTGTTTATTTAAAAAAACACACATATTAAATGAAAATATTTCAAGTATGTAAACTTAAAATTTTAACAATACATTTAATATTCAGTGATGACTGCTGTAAGAGCTCATCCATGTGATTTAATACTTTATTAACATATCAAAACATACCAAAAACCTTCTAGTGTAAACTCAGCTGTACGAACACCTATGTATGTCAATTATTTATTTATTATGTTAATTTTTTTGTCTTCTAAGGTTACTTTATGCTATAATTTACTAGGATATTGAAATTTATCAAATGCAAAAGTATTTTACAAAAATTAATTACCTCTGGCATTTTACTATCATTTCACAGAGGATAAGAACATTGTACATGATTTACTTAACATCACTAGCAGACTTTAAAATATAGTTCTCAATTAGGTCGTATCACTTTTCTTTAAAAGTATCTATACCTTTAAAAAGCCTATACCTTTACATTTTTATATGTAAATTGCTTAAAAATTAAACAAAGTCCACTGAAGCCCTAAGTGAGAGTTAGAAGTCCTCATGGAGAAGAGGGAGGGATTTAGGTAATAAAAAGTACTCAACCATTTCACCAGCAATGAAGAAACCATGTAGGGAGAAGGGAGCGGAAAAGGCACACGTGAAATAAGTAAATAAAATTACTTTGTTTTGAATTTCAAATCCAAGTAGCCCAAAGTCATCAACTAAGACATCTTAACAACCAAATATGATGCCAATAAAGATCTTATAACACAAAGTCTAATAATAATAAAATTGCTAATAACAATGACAATAAAAACAAGCATGTACTATATGCCGGGTCCTGTATCAAGGGCTTAGTCAAAATTCAAGCAAACCTCTAATATATATAAAATTCCCATTTTATAAATGAGGAAACTAAGGTAGGGAAAGATTGAGTAACTTGCCCAAGGTTGCATAATTACCAAGAGGTAGGGCAGGGATTCAAATCCAAATACGTGTGATTCCAACGACTGTACTCTGAACCACTATATTTTATTTTGGAAGGTATCAAAATATTTAAGTATGGAGAAGTTATAAAGCCTCCTATAACTGCTGTAGGCTTCCATAACACTTTACAGAGTAATGAACTCTAACTTTCCCTTTACAAAATGCTTTCCTTCACCTCCGCAGGTTCCTTCTGTGTATGCTGCTATTACACCTTTAACGTGAGAAACTGCTTGAAGCCAAAGCTAGGTCTTGTCTCAGTATCCCCAAACCTAGCACTATGCTTGGCAAAAGTAGATGCTTGATAAATGCTTGTATAATACATGAATGAATGCATGGATGGATGCATGAATGAATTAATAGCAACAATATCGATAGACTAAATTTAAGAAAGACAATGAGATGTAGTAAAAAGGATACCAAATAACAGTTTTATACAAAGTTCAGTATGAACCCAGAGGTGGAAGTGATTCTACCTGAGTGGGTGAGGATGTCAGGGAAGTTCACACAGGTCTGAAAGGAATGAGGAGGCATGTGTCAGGCGAAGAGAGCCTTAGTATAAGCTCTGGTAATAAGAATTTCAGAGTATAGAAAATCAGTAAAAAGCTCATGATAACTGACATAAAACTAACATAATTTTGGCTACCTACTGCATGTGTGACAGTATTTTAATGTCACAGAAAGGAAACATAATGAATTGTTGAAGGCACATGTACATCTGTGATGTGTAATACATTTTCTTATACATTATTATAAACAGCTCTTTTATCTACAGTTACCCTACAAAAAGTTCTGTAACTCACATCTTTAAGTTAATTGATACTGCTCCTTTAAGTGGACTCATGTAAGTGCCATTACCATAGAAAAGGGGCTGGATGAAGGGCATTCCAGTTTTCCTTTCTCCTCCACTCCAAAAGGCTCCAATGGGCTTACCTGAAAGCTGAACTTCTGTATTTATAACTTGTCTTTCCTAGCAACATGTTGACTATTTAAAAAAATTGATCTTGATTAAATGTGATGTTATTTCAACAATTCTAGGATTTGAGTTATCGCTGAAAACCTTTACTTAACCAAAAGAAAAAAGTGACCATAACATTTATTGCCAGAACACCAATCAACCTATTCTATCTCGTGTTGTCACACAAAGAAACTTCCCAAAAGACAACATAAGAAAAATACTATGAGTTCCTCATACCAGGATAACAGAACTCAAAACCCCCTAATCCCATTTTAGTGCTCTACTATCCAGTTTTGACTTAGAAACTTCTTGTATTTAAAAGCAAAAACTGGGGTGCCTGTGTGACTCAGTCAGTTAAGCATCCAACTTTTGATTTGGGCTCAGGTCATGATCTCAGGGTTGTGGGATCGAACCCCACATCAGGCTCTGTGCTGTGTGAAGCCTCCTTAAGATTCTCTTTCTGCCCCTCTCCCTACACCCCCCACCCCTTTTCTCTCATAAATAAGCAAGCAAGCAAACAAACAAAAAAATCTATCTTATCTTTGTCTTCTTTCCAGCATCTAGTTACACCATGAACAACATAAATGATACTCAATACACACTTGTTGAATTGACTCGTATTCCCATAATTCCATCATTATAGTCATGTACAGAGTAAATTCAGAAATACTGATGTTGATGTTCAGAAAATATTTACAGGAGATATGAAAATTTTGGATTGAGTTGAAAATTTTCATATTTTTCAACTCAATCCAAAATCCAAAGTCCAAAGCAACAAAAGCCACTCACTCAAATACAGTATGTAAGTAAACTGATTAGAAATTCAATATGCACATCTCATCACATATCATAATAAGACAATAATAAGGGCTTAATCTTTTTTGATACAAGAAACATTTGAGAGAATATAAAATAAGCAATCTTCCAACAGCCGGGTTCTGGTAGAACCATTACAAATTTCAACATTGAAATCTTTAAAAATTAACAGGGCTCCTGGGTGGCTCAGTGAGCTAAGCATCTGCCTTCTGCTCAGGTTGTGATCCCAAGTTCCTGGGATGGAGCCAGGAAACCCTTGTTGGTCACCTACTCAGTGTGAAGTCTACTTCTCCCTCTCCACTGCCCCTCCCCCTGGCTCCTTCTCCCTCTCTGTCAAATAAAATCTTAAAAATTAAAAAAAAAAAAAAACTTAAAACTTATTAAGTTAAAAAACTTGAAAAATTATTAAGTTAATTAATGGATATTTAGAAAATAAAATTTAGAAGACTAGAAACAATAATTCCAGACACCTAAGGAATTAAACTGGCATCCTAGACTTTGGTATAAGATCTGTCTGGGTTCAAATGTTGAATTGGGCAAAACATTTAACTTCTCTATTTTTTTTTTTTAAATTTCTAAAATGCAATAATACATACTTAACTTTAACCATGAAGTTTAAATGAGATAAGACAGAGTACCTCCATGTAATATACATTTTAAAATGGTTTTTACTAAACCTCTTTTTTTTTTTTTTTGAGGTTTAACTTACAGTGACTAATACTGAGCGGTTATTTTTGTTATTAAAAGAATCTAATTAAGAATGACCCATTCAAATAGGTCTTTCATAAAGGTAGATTAATATCAAATGAGTATGTTTTTGTCATATCTACCACATGGTCAGAGGTTGGCCCTCTAAAGTTATCTAAAAAAAAAAATGCAGCTGGCCTATCTTCTACTTCCCAAAATTACTATCTTTGGTAATAAATTTTAAAAAGAGTTTGATTATTCAGATAAGAAAAGTTGATTAAAATTACAAACTCACACCTTTAAAAAAATTAAAGAATGGATATATTTATAATATTTCCTTTGAGCCCTTAGCCACAGAGTCAACTTACAAATCTGGCACTAAAAATAACATCTAGTATGTAATTCTCCTTGAGTAAAAAAAAAAATACATTTGGATAATAAAGACTAACCTGGGAAGCGTTGTTCCTTTGACATTATTGTCTCTAAAATTCTTTTCATATTGGGGTAGTTCAACAAATTCTATCAACCACTGAAGCGTATCCTCAAGGGTCCAATTATGAACTGCAAGAGATAAAAGGGGAAGGCATATTTTAAGCACATCTGCTTTCAAAATTTGTGTAACTTACATATATTTTTATATGTATATACATTCACACATACATAAAATTACTATAATTTCAGAGGATGTTAATTGAATTTTCAATTCAATTCAATTGACAATAAGTACTAACATGATATTTGGCATTCTATCAGAAGCTGAAAACAATGGGAGACATACCTCCTACACTTAAGAGCTTATAATCTATGACAGAGAAAACATGAAATAAAAAGAAAAAAATTAGCATGGTTAATTCTAAAATAAGTAACTATGTAAAATCATTCAGGATGAAACAATCCATCATTTCTCTGGTTGTAAAAAACACTTATAAAACATGTACCCAATTATTCTTTCATTTCGTCATCCATCCATATAATCCTGTAAACCTTCTGAATATCATATCAGGTTCCATTCTAAGCCCTGGGAATATGTTAGTAAACAAGATGCATAAAGTCCTTGGCCTCATGAAAGAGGGGAGGGGCAATCCACAAGACATGGAAGAAAAGTAGGGGAAATTCCAGACAGAGATCAGCTATTAAGAAAGAAAGGAAAGCTGTCAGGAGAGCCTCTGAGGAGCTGTTATCTGATTTGAGAACCAAAACTTGCAAGAAGCTAACACTGTGATGATCAGGGATAAAAATATCCCTAACAGAAGGAAAAGCTAGTGTAAAGGCCTTATGATTGTACTGAACTAGCCACGTTTGAGAGAAGGAGGCGGTAAATAACCAATGTTTTCAAATCTACGTTTACCCTCAACATGGAGAAAGGATTATAGGAGACAAGAAGGAAAACAAAGAGCAGTAAGCAGGACATTCATTTATATAGCTGTCCAAATGAGAGATTATTGCCTGGGACTACGGTGTTAGCAGAGGATATGGCGACAGACAAGTGGTCAGATTTAGGATATATTCTGGGGATAATGCTGCTAGATGTGCTCACAAAATGGATGAAGGTTGTTAGCTACAGGAAAGTTAAAAAAAAAAAAAAAGTACACAGGGCGGTGCCATTAACTGTGATAGGAAAGACTAGGAAGGAACAGACTGGGGAGGCAAGTAGGAATGCGTGACAGAGATCAAAAGTTGCTTTTAGACATGTTTTACTGAAGTATTATTAGATATTTAAGTGTATATCTATAGTAGCAGTTACACAAGTCTGGAGCTTCAGGAAAAATGAAGTTAGAAACAAAGATATAAAAATTGAGAGTCATCAGCATTTGGTTGATCTTTATGCTGAATGAGATCCCCCAGGACAGTGGATTGAGGGAATGGCCCAAAATCATCAAGAAAATGACCAGTTATAGCATCTCTTCTCTTGGACACTTATTTTGAATTAAGCTCGTTACATTCATTTTTTCCTCTAAGCCTTACTTAAAAACAAACCTCATGAAGCACTAATATGATTATCTCCATTTTTGAGATGAGAAACTAAAAAGTCAAGGGGACCAAGATGGTCAGTAGCAGGACTGCATAGGAATCCAGGCCAACTGACTGTAGGACCTGACTATGCTACTCTAAAGCACTAATACTAAATAGCAGTAGAGAGATAAACAAAAAGTTAAAGACTGGGAACGACTTAGACACTCCTGCTTGAAGCATATGGAGGACAATAACAACATTATCCAAAGGGAAGGATCCAAGTGTCCTTAAAAAATTAAGAGCTCCATATTGTCTGCATTTAATTTGAGGGTTTGGGAACACAAAGTGCTTACAGGCCACAAAAAAGTCAAAGGAGAGTGATGAAAATAAATGAGCAGTAAAAGCAGACCTAGGAATCCATCTGTGTATATATAAATTTGAGAAATATCTTTCTGATAAACTACAGAAAATTATGAGTCCACTCTTGCAAGCAAAGCTAATTCTTCACAATCTGCATTTTCATTAAGTGCTCAATAGAGAAAAAGCTTAAATCACAAATGAAAAATTAACTAGCAAAAAATCCATTTAAGAACTACACATGGTAATTGGTGATTTTCTATTGAGACAAAGCTTCGACTATTTTAAAAATCTCTCCTTCATATGTTTCTGCCATACGCCTGGATACATGCCCAAGGCTGCTGTATCCATTTAGTCAAATAACTTAGAATACCAGCCAAAGGTTCAGGCCCTTGGTGCTTTCTACTGAAATTAATATATTCAAAGTAGCCTTTTTTCTTTTAAGTTTCTTCCCATTCAGCATGAACTGCACTGAGAATTGCTTGTCTTGATTGCCAAGAAACCAACAGTGCAGCTGCACCTCACACACCCACACAAAAATCTCAGCTAAGAAAAAAGGATAAGATTCCGTCATTTCTATTGCTGTTCAACTGATCAACAAAAGTCCCTGATCTCAACACTCCAGCACATCAAAATATTCCCCCCAATTCCCAATAAGCCAGCATATAAAGGAAGAAAAATCGAATAAAAAAATACATATTTAAAGTGCCCAAATCCCAGCATTACTCTACTCTGTAAACAGAGTATTACAGTGGCTCTAAAGTAATTTTCTTTATAATGAATCTTTAAAACAACAAAATTCTAACTCAGAGCACACAGTTTACTTTAGGAGAAGTTCACTTCTTCCTATGCCTTTTGGTTTCTTCAGTAATACCTAGTAAATACCTTCACTTCTCACGACCATGGCATGTACTTTACATGAGCTTTCTCTGATCCAAATATACTAGCTGTCTTTCAGTTCTTAGTAGAGATCATACTGTGTCCCTCCTCAGGGCCTTTGCACATGGTATTTCCTCAGTATGATTCTTTTCTCCATTGCTCTGACTCATCTTTGTCTCTTTACTGAGTTTCCCTATCTCAGTTAAGACTTCAGTACCTCAGGGGAGGCTTCCCAAACGTTGTTAATGGTCATAAATCACTCTGTACTCTTTAGGCACAGCATTTAACTAATTATAGCTATTTATTTGTATGATTTATTGTATGATCATTTCAACATATGTTTACTTCACTAATGAATTGCTTCTTGCTTCTATTCCTAGCATATGGTACACAAAAGATGCTCAACAAAAATTACCTGTTTGATCCTCTTGAATAAATGAAGTAGAACAGGTATTGTGAAAATCTATTTCCACACTTTAGTGAGGAGACTCAAATAATCAGAAATAGGACTTTGTACAAGAAATCTTTGATGGCAAAGCACTCACTCACTTAAGAATTACCTAGTTCCTTATCACCGCCTTTCAGGGCTCTTTCACATGTGCTGTTGCTAAACAGAACTTCCACCAGAGGGCAGCCCGAGAAGGAGACTGCATTTCTTCAAAACCTAGATTTCCCATCTGCAAAACTATAGAAATGCCAATTTCTATACGGCTAACTTATATTCTTTCTGCTAGAAACTGTGTCTCCGAGTGATTTTTGACATTTATTCCAAGGCTAAAATAAAGAACTCCGGAATACAGAGACCTTATTCTTGTCCCAGCTGTGTCACAGATTCACTAGGACACGACAGCCAGGTGATTAACTATGAGTCAGTTTCTTAACACAAGGAATGATAAAATTAATCTAGACCACCTTTAAAAATTCACTCAAATTCTGATTCCATTATAACAAACAAAAGTTGGTGTTTAAAATATTGCTAAATAGCTAGCCTAGAAAGTAGATTATAAAATACTGACGAGAGAAAACTAACTCTTAAAAACTTTCAAGACAGACACAAAAACTGCTGCTAATGTTTATTATGTGTGTATTAAACACCAAGAGATTTGCAAACATTATTTCAAATACTCATCGCAACAACCCACTGAAGTAGACACCTTGATCACACAGAACTTAAAAGTCTATGAAGATGAAGTTCTTAATTAGACATAAAAGATTATTAGCAAATGATCAAACCAGGTTTCAGACTGAGTTTATTTCTAGAGTTGTTAACCACTGTGCAGTAAATTGCCTTTTCAGATTTAGGTAAGGGGTCCCAATAATCAAATTAAGCAATACAAGTAGACAGCTTATGCTCCAGTCATACCTGAAGCCATATCTGCAGCTTTCTGAATGTACCACATTCCGCCCTGCCACTCCTTTGACCTGGAATGGCTTTCCCTTCTTCCTCTTTCTCTGCCAGGCATGTTTCTTCCCTGGCCTTTAAGACTCAGATCAGCAAGTCCCACGTCCAGGAAGTTTCCCCTAAATGTACATTTTCAGATTATAGTTGCTCTCCTCTGTGCCCCTCATCACAGGTACATATATTTGCCACAGAATGTATCACATACTCTCATGGCATTGCCCATTTCTGTCATATCTAACCCTGGGTGAGGAGTTCCTAGAAGGCAGGAACTTTTTTTTTTTTTTTAACGTAATATAGTGACTGTTAACACCACAAAGGCACATTCCTTTGACACAGGATTTTATATTTTATTATACCCTTTCACTTACATTCTCATTAAGCCCCCATAACCGCATTTGAGACAGCTATTCTCTCTACAGCCAATACAGAGAACCTTAGCCAGAAGAGGCCAGTAAGTACACAAATGGTCACACATGTCTATGAACTGGAAGAGCTAGAATTTAAACTCTCATTTTCAGAATCCAAGTTTACTGCCAATATAGGTGTCCCCTAATTTGAATACCTCACTGTTTAAAACTTAAAACACATTTTCTCTTAGAAACAAACATTCTAGACGCATAGTACTAATAGTAATACAAGAGTTAAGCATTATGTATGAGCAATCTGCTATAGCTAATTGCATTAATGGATTTGGGATTCCACTAGAGACATCAAGGACACATTGTGGCCTCCTGGGCCTGGAAGTAGTAACACAATAGCTCAATGGGGCTATGCCAGTTCTTCATCATGAGGTGACTCCTGGGACTTAGAAAAGCCTAAATGATAAGACTTTCTAAGAGCCAGGGGACTCAGAGCTGGGGCAGGGCTCTGGCACAAAGAAGGTGATGAGGAACAGGAAAGAGCAGGGACAGGATGGTGAGCAGAACCAAATCTTCAGGAGATGAGTGGGTGTGAAGATGTAGGATGTGTGGGGGCACACGTTTATGGATTTTCACAGGAACAGAGGCAAGATAAGGATTCTCCTTTTCATTATCCCTCCCCCTTGCTGCTCTCAACAATGCTATTTCTGTAATAGGGAATGAAGTTCCTGATTCTGCACCAAAACAGCTTCCCTCTCTTCCCCTTCCTCCTTGCAAGTCTCAGTGCCACCATGTAATTATTCTGATCAGGTCTTGAAAAAGAGGGAAAATGATAACTGGACCTAAGGGGAGAACAGCTTTGAGACAGTAAGAGGATTTATAATAATGGGAGAATGACAAGATATAAAGGGCTAGAAATAGCCAGCAAGAGAGAGAGAAGCTAGCATTCCTGTGGCCTCCCAGCCGAAGAAGCCTTCTAAAAGAAACACATGAACCATGCATAGGTACATCCTCATGTACAAACCGGTTTTAAGTAGAAAAAACACTGCAACTGAAAGTGCTCTCCCCCCACCCTGATACTTAGTATTTGTATCAAACAATACATTATACGTGATGCATTATTTCCTAACTACATCTGACATAGACATGTGTGACCATTTGTGTACTTACTGGCCTCTTCTGGCTAAGGTTCTCTGTATTGGCTGTAGAGAGAATAGCTGTCTCAAATGTGGTTATGGGGGCTTAATGAGAATGTAAGTGAAAGGGTATAATAAAATATAAAATCCTGTGTCAAAGGAATGTGCCTTTGTGGTGTTAACAGTCACTATATTACGTCTTATGTCTCTTATATCTTATGTCTCTACTATACTATAAGCTTCCATAAGGCAGGAGCTATGCAGCCCAGCATAATGTTGCCATTTAAGTATCAGCTTTATGTGTAACGTGTTTTTCTTCCCTAAAGGCGAAAACCAAACCTGCTGTATTTAATTGGCTATACCATGCCTATATACCATGTCTACTGGCTATACCATGTCTATAGTTGTGTAAAAGACAAAATATACTGTTTTCATGATATCATATTTCAAAGCAGCACTGGAGAATCCTTGACACCAAATCAGAATCACAGAGACCTACAACATCCTGGAAGTTAGAAGGTGCCACTTTACAGCTGGGTGTTTGACAGCAGGATGAGATGAGAACTTACGTGCTTCCAGTCCACCCCTGCCTTAAGTATGATATACACAAACCAGTGTGCAAGACACACTTCAGAAGATTAAGATATACATATTTACTTGCTCCTTTCATCTATAAAAGGCAATCTTATAAAACCAATGCACCCAGTGTACTTAGCCATATACCTGTATTAAGTTACAAGCCTAAAAATACAAAACAGCTTAGTGAAGTACCACCATATAAGTTTTCATCTGTTATATTTAATATAAGTACAAGCTGTCCTAAAAACCTTCAAAGACAATTCGTAAAATCACCTAAATACTATGAGAAAAAACTGATTCCTAATTAAAAGGCATTAGTGTGCACATAGAACATGTTAATAATAGCAGTAACTAATATTGTGTGAGCACTTGGCAATTTCCAGGAACTAGAATAAAGGCTTTACGTGAATTATTTCATTAAATTCTTTCAACAACCCTATGAAATAGGTTTTACAAGTAATATTATAATCCTGGTCCACAGATCAGGAAGCTGAGGCTCACAGAGTATGAGTACTTGCCTAAATTCACACAAGGAAGTAGCAGAGAGAGGATTCAAAACTACCCCTGTTGACTTCAAAGCTCCAACTTCTAACCATTATACACCGCCCTACCCAGCTCCTCTGCATGATGAAAACATTTCCAAAATACAGCCAAAGTCACCATCTGCCACGTCAGAACTTGGATATAATACATGCATTACATTTATTCTATACTTCATGTCTTAATAGCTCTCCAACTATTTTTTAAAACCTGCAATATCCTAAATTTATGGTAAAAAAAACTCGTTAAGGGGCACTTCACAGGCTCAGTCAGTTAAGCGTCTGGATCATGATCCCAGGGCTTCCTGCTCAGCAGGGAGTCTGCTTCTCCCTCTCCTTGCTTGCTCGCTCACTCTCTCTCTCTCAAATAAACACACACACACACACACACACACACACACACACGAGTTGGGGTGCCTGGGTGGCTCAGTTGTTTGAGCATCTGACTCTCCATTTCAGCTCAGGTCATGATCTCAGGGTTGTAAGATGGAGACCCCTCAGGTTCCATGGCCAGCATGGAGTCTGCCTAAGATTCTCTCTCCAACTCCCTCTACCCCTTCCTCCCTCTCTAAAAACAAAACACACACACACACACACACACACACACACACACTTGCAACGTATTAATGCTAAGAAAGCAACTGGCATAACAGTTTCTTCCAGCAAACTAATATATTTTAGAAAAATCAACTTCTGATACCATAAAATAGTACTGCAGAATTAAATACAGTACAGTTCAATACACACTCACTATCTTCTATTAAAGCATGAAAACATCTTTATAAGTACCAAAAGGTTTGGTAAAAGGGAGGAGAAATAAACATGATTAACAAAATATTAACATATTTAACATAATTAAATGTTTTGTTAACATTGTTAACAAAAGCAACTACACTTAAAGTTGGCCATATAAAATGGTTATTGAAAGAAGTTCTAGATTTTGCAGTTTCTTGATAAACAAGCTAGAAACTATTTGTGGGGACACCTGGGTGGCTCAGTCAGTTAAGTGGCTGCCTTCAGCTTAGGTCATGATCCCAGAGTCCTGGGATCAAGCCCTGCATCAGGCTCCATGCTCAGTGGAGAGCCTGCATCTCCCTCTTCCTCTGCCTCTGGCTGCTGTTCTCCCTACTTGTGCGCACACTCTCTCTCGCTCGCTCTCTCTCTCTCTCTGTGTCAAATAAATAAATAAATAAATATCTTTTTAAAATGAACTAACAGATAAATAAATAAAAACTATTTGTGGCTATAATAATAACAATAATAATAATAATAATAATAACCAATAATATAATAATATAATAATAATAACCAATAATATAATAATAATAACCAATAATATAATAAATATTATTGGTATATTTATATGAAGTACTGTATTCTAAAATATATGTGCATACCAGTATTAACCACTTCTCTAAATTCAATTTCACTATGAGATTTCAAGTAACTAAAGCCTCCGAAAGTCTCTTTACAGTGACATAACTTGCCAAAAGAAAATGCAATTAATCTAAGGTACAATACAGCAGGACTTTGATGAAAAGCAACTTCAACTAAATGCAACAGAAACAGTTAAAAATTACTTTTTAGAATATAAAAGATGAAAAAGTTTAAAGCTTTCCACATTTCATCTTATCTCAGCCGGTTTATAGATTTTGTGGTATGACTTCTGAGTGAGGCTAAATGATCAGCTGCTCTGCATGGTCCAGACAGGCTTATCTTTAGAACGGTGCCAGAATGTGAGCTCCTCATTTGCACACTGCTTGGCGGGGCATGTCTCTGTAGCATGGACTACATTCCTGCAACATGCTATATTTGGACACCTAAAAGCCACACCCTGAACTTGGGAAGTCCAAATATTAGTAGTTGTACTAAAGACAAATAAATACACATACTGTCCCTCATGAGCTCCTTAACTTTCACTGACCAAGAATTACATGTAATTTTTAGGCACTCTTCATAAATGCTAGCAAATGTCTGAACATTTAGAACATAAAAGTTACCAGGGTGTCTTCTTCTCAAGAGTGGTAAAATGGACACTAAAGGAAGACTTTATTACTTTTTCTCTTGTAAACTGCCATCTTATTTTAATTTAAACAGGATAGAGTATCAACCTGTAATTTCATGAAGATGGTGAGGAATAACAAAGACATACCTATAAAATAAAACCTAGAGAAACACTGAGTCTTAAAATTTTATGACTGTTCTGAAGATTAACAAAATGCATGTGGAAATGCCTCTAAGCAATGGTGTGAAACTACAAATGTAAATAAGTATCACAATAAAATAGTAATAATGAATCAGAAATTATTTGTAATTAAAGAAATGCAAAGAATACACTTTCTTGAGTCAACAAACCAGTGGACTCAGAGGCCATAAAGAAAACTAAATGTTTAATCAAGTTTTCCTAAATACCTCACTATTGTAATAAAGACATTATTAAAGACATCACCTTAAGGACAGGGTGGTCGCATCTCTGGTTATGCATTCTTTCGTGTCACACTCAGCCCCTCGGCTGCCCATCTTGCCCTCTTTTATTTACTTTTAAACACTGAACTGAGAATAAAAAGAGCATTTCACATCAAATGAAGGTAAGTTCTTTAAGGGCAGACAACACTTCTCATTCATTTTTATATTCATTCCCAACATGTTGTACAATGTCAAAAATACAGCTACCACTACATAAATGTGGAATGGCAGATATGTCTTAGGAACTCAATTAATGTTTGTTAGATGAGTAAATAGATGACAAAGTGATTCTATCAACCAAGGCTGCCAGGAAAATGTCACCTTCGTTTACTCCTTTTAGTGGCGCTTCTAGATAAAGCAGCAAACATTTTCAGAAGTATTACTAAGTTTCATAAAATGGAGCAGATGCTGCTTTTCAAGAAATATGTTAACAGAAATTCTACTTTTAAATGACAGCTTTACAAATGTTTGCTTTAATTTTCTGTTATTAAAATTATTAAAAATGATCAATTTTTTTTCTATTGGAATTTGAAAGTTTCTTCAAAAGAATTTTCTCTACATGCAAATTGGGATTCTTTTATTCAGCAAATTTTTTTTAAAGATTTTATTTATTTAGTTGACAGAGAGATCACAAGTAGGCAGAGAGGCAGGCAGAGAAAGAGAGAAGCAGACCCCCTGTGGAGCAGAGAGCCCGATGTGGGGCTCAATCCCAGGACCCTGAGATCATGACCTGAGCTGAAGGCAGAGGCTTTAACCCACTGAGCCACCCAGGCGCCCCATTATTCAGCACATATTTACTGAGTTCACAGTAATTACTACTGGGCACTGGATAAAATAAATATAAGACATCAGAGTCAAGATACTATCACTAACACTATTAGAAAGCTCAAAAGAATATATATATATATATATATATATATATATATATATATATATACTGACTTTAAGAGGGAGTAAAACAAAAAATGAACACAAAAGTCCAGTTAATAAATACTTTCTTTCTAAAGGGGATTAAAAATTGAGTTTTCACAGCTTGTCACACAATCTCCAGGTAGGAAAAGGCACTACATTCAAAACTTTTTAATCCTAATTTCTTCTAGATAAAAAAATTCACCAATTTCAATGACAGAAGTATTTTCAAGACTCGGGCAGTATGAACTGGTACCAGATATCAATGATACTCAAGGCTTTTTAATATATAGACAGAAATAAATACAAAGATAAGTATTTCTAACCTGTTCACTGAGAAGGCCTGGCAACAACACCTCAGTAGCAATAAACATACCTAGTGCACAAATCACAGTTTCGAAATACAATTTCAACTCTATATAACCAGGAGTCCTTGAGGAAATGGCTGTTTCCAGGGCTAGGGCTGAGAAATAACATGAGTCTGGAACATCTTTTTTGTGCCAGAAAGTAAAGAGGAGCTCAAAAAATGATGGAGACATACACAAAATAATATAGAAGTCAGCCAGCTTGAAAGGCTTTCCACTAGCCAAATATGAAACAATTTGAGCATCAAAATAATAACAGCAACAAACTATGACCCACTGAATAAAGCAGAAATCCAAGAGTCCACAAGGATATAAATGAGTAAGTGCAGAAGATCAATCTTCAGACCATGAGATTCTGAGATTCACTATTTCTCCAATTTCTACTCTCAAGATACATCTGTCTTCCTCCCTACCATCTCCACAGGAAAAGATTTTGATAATAAATTGCTTAAATCTCTTCCTTACAGTAGAATACAACTAATAAATAGAAGGAATTATGTAAACAAAAAAAATTACAATCATGAGAGTTAATCAACTGAGGCAAGAAATGCCAACAGACGCTACAACTAGTGGGTGCAAGGGATATGAGGAATATGCTTTTACAAAGTCTCCAAGTTTCTCTCGACAAAAATATTAATTAATTACAAAAGAAAAGAAAGTAACTTTACAGTTAAAAAAAAAGACATTATCTTAATGAAGTGATCAAAGATAATACCATCAGTAACCAAATAAATTGATCCCATATGCCACTTAAAAAGATGTAATGAGAAGGATCATTTCTGTAACAGTCCAATCCACAATGCATTACCTGGATCTAACCATATGAAACCCTCAAAACAAATTCTAATTTAGATGCAATCTGTGAAAGGTCACTCATGTTAAGTTTCAAGCCAAAGACAGGAAAGTCCAGGAAATACTATGGAATTGTTTCAAATTAAAGAAGACAGGACAACTGGGTATAATGCATACTCTTGGATCCTTTGGTATAAATTGGAAGGGGAGGTGAACCATGAGAGACTATGGACTCTGAAAAACAGTCTGAGGGGTTTGAAGTGGCGGGGGGGTGGGAGGTTGGGGTACCAGGTGGTGGGTATTATAGAGGGCACAGCTTGCATGGAGCACTGGGTGTGGTGAAAAAATAATGAATACTGTTTTTCTGAAAATAAATAAATTGGGAAAAAAAAAAAAAAAAAAAAAAGATCATTATCAGGACAAATGGCAACACTGGAATGAGGGTCTCTGGACAAAGTATATGTGAGAGCTCTTTGTTCCGGTACAGCAAATTTCATGAAATTTAAAACTGGTTTCAGTTAAGACATTACTATTTTAAAAAGAAGTATTTCTAATTCTTTCTTAGTTATGTAGGTAGAGTTCTAATAATTGCTGATTTCTCTAGTACTTTGTAGCTTCTGTTTTTCTTCAATAAAGTACAGTAATCTTTAAACCCTAACAATGATAACTGTAAACACCAGGCCCTTATTAACTATCAAGTATTATCCTAAACTCTATATATTCAATGACTCATTCAATCCTCAATACTCCTCTAAGGTAGTAGTACTATAATAAACTACATTTACAAATGGGGAAAGTTAGGAAAATGGAGATTAAGGTACTTGCCCAAGGTCACGAATCTAGGTAAGTGTTATATAAAGAACTGAATACAGGCAGTCAAGCTCCTCTGGGATACTGTCTCTCCAGGAAAAGGATAGGTATACTTCAAGGTTTCTCAAGAAATTAGTGTCTAAAAGATAAGAAGCCCCAGGAATTATGTAGCCTCAGAACCCATAAAGTTTATTTGTTGTTCATTGTTCACTTAGTACCAGATTGAAAAGATATAAGATACTAAATTCACACTATTAGAAAGCTCCTAATACAGATTTAGGATGTTTATCCTGCAAAAAACTAATAAACTACTACAAAAATATTTATAATACTTTTTGAAAACGAAGACTTTAAAGGAAAACAAATTCCCTTGACTTACGTTACATTCAGGAATTATCTGAAATTTCAGTAGTTTTTTTTTTTTTTAAAGGAATAATTACATTGTTTAAATTACTAATACATGTAAACTTTACTATTTCTCCACTTTTATGGGATGGAATTGAAATAATCTGTTTCAGAGTTTTTTGCCTTTTCTATCGTCTATTCAATAATTCCCAGTTGTATTTCCTTGTTCTCCTGTAATCGACTTGTTTCTCAGATCCCAAAGTACATTCCTATTTTAACTTTTTTTTTCCACCTGGGCCCCAGCTGTGCCAAAGGGGAAGAAAGTAATTCTGCTTATTTTGGTGAAACTGTTAGGTGATAAACCAATAAGCTATTACCAAATAATTAAATTCCAAGTTCTTAAATTATAAATTGTCTTTTCTTATACTTGTTATTCCATGAAAACAATATACTTTATTCTATTGAGTAATAATTTTTATTTTAATGAAATGTTGACAAACCAGAAATGATCACTTCTAGCTCCCCACCTAACCAATTTACTTGCAAAATAAACAAATCCTTATATTCTAGAAGACGAACTCCATAATTATTTGTAGGTTTCCACATGCTATAAATCTACAAATACTAATGAAAATATTTTATACATTTGATATTTCAGAGAACTCTGCTCCTTGTTTCCTATTAATACACAAAAAAGCAAAGACACTCACAATGATACAAAATTCATTTTTGAAAAAATATCACCAGTTTTTCATTAAAAATCTGGATCATAAGGGGAGGAAGGGAAAAATAAAGTCAGATGAAATCAGAGAGGGAGGAAAGCTATAAGAGACTCTTAACTATAGGAAACACGGAGGGCTGCTGAGGTGGGGGGTGGGGTACCTGGGTGATGGGCATTAAGAAGGGCACTTGTTGGGACACTTAGGTGGCTCAGTCAGTTAAACATCTGCCTTCAGCTTAGGTCATGATCTCAGGGTCCCGGGATAGAGCCCCACATCAGACTCCCTACTCAGCAGGAGGCTGCTTCTCCCTTTCCCTCTGCTCCTCTGCCCTGTTTCCCCCCCCCACTCTATCTCAAATAAATAAGTAACTAAAATCTTAAAAAAAAAAAAAAACTTAAAAAAAAACATTGTGATGAGCAATGATATGCCACTGATGAATCATCACTGAACTCTACCTCTGAAACTAATAATACACTATAGGTTAATTAACTGAATTTTTAAAAAATTAAATTTTTAAAAATATGAAAAATGAAGACAGTATTGTAAGCTACAAAACGACCATTTCTTATAGTAGCCTAAGTCACAAAGAAGTATTGCTTCTCCTAGAATTGATAACAAAATATTACTTATAACTATTTATAATGTAATAAAGCTCTCTTTATAATATCATAAAAGCATATCCTACAAGACAATCAATTCTCTGGTTACTTTAATAAACTTTACACTCAGTGGCTGTCTGATGTTACATTTGTTCTTTTTACCTATTGAGAAGGCCTCATTTGGCAAAAATTAATGAGTAACTCAAATAAGAACTCCAGGACATCATGAAGATACAACACTGAAAAAACCTTCCACATTCTTACTCTGTATATTTTATAATAGTAGTTGTGAATAGTAGTTGATATGCTCATATATTTCTTAAGTTGATGAATACTATTTGCCTTTTGGGGGTGTTCAGGTCAGGTACCAAGAATCATCTATTTCCTGAATTTACAGGTATTGGGAGAGCATCCCTTTCTCAAGATTTCCACTGTAACTCAGAATGGACAGGACCTGGTTTCTGCCACCTAAAGTTCACTTTTTTGCTCCACCAATGATGCTTTTAAAAACACCTGTAGTGGGGCGCCTGGGTGGCTCAATGAGTTAAAGCCTCTGCCTTCCGGCTCAGGTCATGATCTCAGGGTCCTGGGATTGAGCCCCATATCATCGGGCCCTCTGCTCAGCAGGGAGCCTGCTTCCTCCTCTCTCTCTCTCTCTCTCTCTGCCTGCCTCTCTGCCTACTTGTGATCTCTGTCCGTCAAATAAATAAATAAATAAAATCTTTAAAATAAAATAAAAAAAAAAAAAACTGTATTTCCTCTTACAAGGTACAGAAACATCTAAGTGCTCCTAAGTAAACTAAGTGACAAGGATTTCACCTTGTCAAAGAAGTGCTGTGAAGTACAGAAAATCTGAAATAGCTGGTAAGATTCTAGAAAGGGGAGAGGTGGAGTAAAATTTACTGATGTAACTCTCAGTGTTAAGAGTTACACTGGTTCATTTCATTAAAACACCAAAATGGAATTTAATAAAGCATCTGTATTTGGGAAATGATACACTTAATTATCTTAAGATTCAGAGTAAGACCAAAGAAGGCTCATAAGAAAATCCATTTATAGTCCAAGTTTTAGACTGCAAATATCAAGAACATACCAGATTATTTCTGAAAGGGGTAGCTATACTTTTTATCATGGGACACATGCTCCCAGACCCCACTCACCCACCCCTGTTAAGCTTTTCTTTTACCTTATCTTCTCAAAGTCTAGTTTGAAAGTCAACAGTATTTACCCTCTTCACTTCCTCCTTTACCCACTCCAATCAGACTTTCGCTTCCACCACTATAGGCAACTGCTTTTGTCAAGATTACCAACTACTACTTTGCCAATCCAAGTTCTGTCACCTTCTCATTTGAACTTCTGGAGCATCTGACATGGACTGTGCCCCACTTTTTAAAACATTTCCTCCCTAGGCTTCCAGGACCCTACGTTCTCCTGGTTCCCCTCATAATGCATCTTACTGCTCTTCCAGGCTCCTCCCTCTGCTTCTTGGCCTCCTGGTACTCAGTCCTTCACCTCCCTGCATCTTGACCTCAGTGTTTTATCAACTTTTTTTTTCCATTATTGGTCCCCTAATTGGACCTCTTCAAACTTTTTTCTCCTAATTGCCTCCATCTCAAAGAAATTTTAATACCACAGGTACATAACACCTAGGAGCCAAACTTAATCCCTGTCGTCACCCCCCCATCAACTTCCTGAATCCAATCTTATGGCAAATCCTGTCAGCTATTCCTTCAAACTACATTATCAGTCAGACCTCTCTGGTACCTCCCTCTTACCAGGTCACTTCAAGAGCAAGGCCTCACAGCCTTCCACTTCTACTCTGCCCCTTTTCTTCAAGAGTCTAAGACCCACACAGTTACTATGGTCAACTTTTCAAAAAGGAAATCACGTCCCTTCTTTGCTCAAAACTCCAAAATGAAGCTAGATGCACAAAGACTACATTATACTTAAAACAAATCCCGAATTCTTTATTAGGCCCTAAAGGTCCTATGAGATCTGGCCCTTATCTGAAAATCTGTACCCACTGACCAATAACTTCCCACTCACCTCTCCCCAAATCCAGATCTTATGTCTCCTACTACTCTCCCATCCCTTCAAGACCTTCTAGCTATACTACCTCGTAATGCTTTCAATACTTTGAGGTCACACCAGCCTCAAGGTCTTAGCCTGGCTGATCCTTAAATCTGAAATATACTTCACCTAGACGCACCCCCCCCCCTTTTGGCTCACTCTCAACACTCCCATCTATAACCAAATATCACTTCTCTGGAGAGTTCTTCCTAAATGACAGTACTTTAAAAGCCCTTGCTCTACCTGGTCACTGACTCTGTATTATCCTGCTTTAATTTTATCCTACCACTTATCTGTTCCAGCACTTTTATGAGTGCATATAACCTACATGCACACATGCAAACTTATTTACTATCTTTCTCCCTAAAAGAGTATTAACTTCCTGAGGGTAGGATATTTAACTTGCTCAATGCTCCATCCCCAAAACCTGGGATAATACCATCTCACAGGAAGCACTAAATATATGTTTGATGACTTAATGAATGCATGGAGATGTAGGTGATTTTTATCACTTGTGATTAATAAAATCATTGATGATAAAGTATCCTTGCAACAAATTTCCCAATTATCTCCTGCCACTAAAGTAAGACTTACTAAAACACACATAACTGATCAAACTTCAAAATAAATCTCTATAGTAAAAAAGAAGACATAATATACTATAATTTCAAGCCACTCAACAAAGCATTTTGAACAATCAATTATGCACAGGAATTTATTAAGCATTTAGTTTTATAATAAATTCAGCCTCCATTACTTAATATAGTGCAGGTTCCACTGGAAACTAGAAAGATTACTTTTTTGGGCATTCCTGAAAACCATTCAAAGAATCTGGACACAGCCCTAAAACATCTATCCACTAACTTAAAACTAGTCTCCCCTTTTTTCAATTACACATCCAAAAGCTTCCAATTACACCTCTAAAAGAGAATGCAGTCTAATGTCAAGGTCAGATGCATGCAACTAAGTATGCTTATTAAAAAGAGATGAGAAAAATTTAGACAACTACCAAAGCAGATCAATCTTCAACTATCTCACACTGCAATCTGGGACATGCTTACCTTTACTAAGGTCACAGGCTCTGGATCAGTGGGTATGCAGCTAGTACACAGAAACCTATTATTATTCACTGTAGTAGTAGAGCTGTAGCACTATCATTAAAATTCTGCCAGAATATATCTGGTACTGGTCAAAACATGGAAAATAACCCTAGAATTCTATATTCTTACAACATATAATTCAGAAACCAAATACAAGCATAAGCAAATTTAAAAGGTAAGGTCTTTCTTGGAGCCTCTCCTCTCTAAGTACTCAACTTCCCAATTCCCCTTTTCCCAGCCCACCCTAACCCGCTCCCAAAAGTTCAAGACATTGTTTTTAAATTGTCATTCAAATTCTTCATAGGAAATAAATTCTATGATGGATTTGAAAACATTTAGTGATATGTCTGTGACTGAGTGCCAGCTAGCAATTCTGTCAACAAGACTGTCTTATCTCAAATTCACCTTTTATTGGCGAATGATATCTTTTCAATCCATAAACCAACGCAAGTATTCATGAAGAAAACAAAGGCTGACATTAAATGATGTAATAAGGTATAATCCCAATTGCCAAACCTTATATATAGTAGTTTTTGAACAAAGTACTTCCTGAATTGAAACTTCTTTTAAATGTTTAACTTTTTAAAATGTCAATTGGGTGCTTCCCTGTTTCTTTAAGCACAGTCACACCTACCAGTTCTTAAGAAAACCCTTCCTTTGGGGCGCCTGGGTGGATCAGTGGGTTAAGCCTCTGCCTTCAGCTCAGGTCATGATCTCAGGATCCTGGGATCGAGCCCCACATCCAGCTCTCTGCTCAGCAGGGAGCCTGCTTCCCCTTCTCTCTCTCTGCCTCTCTGCCTACTTGTGATCTCTCTTTGTCAAATAAATAAATAAAATCTTAAAAAAAAAAAAGAAAGAAAGAAAAGAAAACCCTTCCTTTGATCACACTAGCCATTTGTAACTGCCATTCAATTTCCCTCCATTTTCTTGCTTATACCTTAAACAGAGGGTTTGCCCACCATTTCTCTACTTCTCATCTACTCACTCTCTAAGATCATTTTTTATTTGAGGTTAAAACACATGTAACATAAAAGCTACCATCTTTACCCATTTTTAAGTGTACAGTCCAATAGTCGTTAAGTGTTCATATTATAGTGCAACCATCATCCCACCCAACTCCAGAATTCTTTTCATCTTATAAAACTGAAAATCTGTACCCACTGACCAATAACTTCCCATTCACCTCTCCCCAAATCCAGGCAACCACGATTCTACTTTCTGTCCTTATGATCTTAACAACTCCTAGGAATCTCATATAAATGGAATCATACAGTATTCATCATTTTGTGACTGGCTTACTTCACTCAGCATAATGTCCTCACAGTCCATTCACGTTACTTCACTCAGCATAACGTCCTCACGGTTCATTCATGTTCTAACATGTGTCAGAATGTCCTTCTTTTTAAGGCTGAAGAATATTCTATTTCATGTATGTGCCACATTTTCTTTATTCATTTACCCACCGATGTACATTCAGGTAGCTTCCACTTAAATCTTAATACTTATTCTTTGTATGGGACTCAATTCCCCATACCAATGTTTAAACTGATCCTTGAGGGTTAATGATTTTCTTCTTGCCAAGACTAATAGTTTTTCACAATACATCATATTTCTCTATATCAGAACTACTAGGCACTTTTCATCTCTTCTCTCTCGATCCCCCACCAAGGAAGGGAGGGAGGGAGAAGAAATGATTTACAAAGATTCACATAATGTAAAGAGAATAATAACATAAAAGATGGCAATGGAACAGGGAAATAAAATGAAACTAAGAATGTGCACAAAATATACATGAGATCCTTAAAAACAGCTACAAAAAACAGACAAAGGAAACAAGATAAGCATAAATCATCTTATCAGAAATTCATCTGTTCCTATTAAAGAGACCTAAAAAAAAAAAATATTTGTGAAGGCTTTCAACAGATATCTTCCAATATGGTAGATAGACCATGCCCTCAATTATACAGCCATCCATTATCTCCTGAAAACTTTCCTCTCTAGACTTTCAAGACAATGTACCTTACTGATTCATCTCCCATATTTCTAATGGCCATTACTTATTTCATTAGCTAATTCTCTGCTTTTGCCTTATTAACAGTATTCCCAAGGGTGACAATTTTTTTCCCTATTCTTATGGAACTCTCAACTCATATGACTTTATTATACCTTTATGTGAGTAACAACTCTCTGTTGTTAATTTTGTTCAAGAACACAGCCCTTGAGCAACCAGAAGCTCCTAGTGATAAACACTTGTTTAATACTTTCTTTTTACCTGATTACATGCTAAGAAAAAGATTGATAATGTAAGTAAAAACTTAATTTACTTCATTGGAACTGACATTTGCTATTTCATTTTGTCATAGTGATTTAGACTCTTACTTTTAAACTAATAACTTAAGTAACCAGTTAACTTTAAACCCTCTAAATCAAAAGTATCTAAATGGCCCACCATTTTCAACATATGGAAGAATTCACACTGACAGAAAGAGAAACAGAAGACTGGCCAAATGTTAGAAGAATGCTTATTATGAATCTCATATTGAAGAACACCTTAACCAGATGAGAAAAAGTTAGAAAGTAAGCTTTATTTGTACTCAGTACTCAATTTAGATAAAATAACCATCCACAGAGTGAAAAGTATTTAAGTATGACACACATACTATGTGATTTACCCTATTTTTTACCATTCATTCTAAGCCATATATTTATATATGTAATATAACATATATTATACATATGTGATTCAGGATTGCAAAGATGTTTAGTTTTCAGAAACAAGCCATGTTCATATTGCTACTGAAACGGTTCCAATATCTCTGAAAAGTTTATTTTCATTGTATTTGTAATTTGCATTATTTCTATTATAATTACTTCTAACCTGCTAAGTAACATTCAGTGGAATAGCAAAAAAAAAAAAAAACCCAAGTAAATAAAGACTTGTTCAAAAAGAAAAAAAATGTCTGTACAACTGACCATCTTTGAAGAGAATACTACTATCAACAAACAAACCCCTTATCCAAAAGGATGAGAATAAAATTGTGCTCCACCTAAAGCAGAATTTAATACAATGAATCTCCTATAATAATATATATTTTAACGCACAGAACTCTAACCAGAGTCCATCCTACCCACCCACTTCCCAAAACAATGAATGGTAAAGCAAAACTTAACACAAATTCTATATAAAATTGATTCCCAACTGTTGGGGCAAAGGAAGAAAGAACACTAAGATGTTTCAGAAAAGCTACTGTTTTCTAAATAGTCCATCACGGTGAAAAGTGGACAGCCCTCATTTTTACCTTCTGCAGAAGGTTCTGTTACTGTACTCCAAACTTGAGGTATCCCTTGAGTCTGTGAACATAGCAGAGGAGAAATGTAGAATAATTCAGGTGCACAGAAAACCATAATAAGGCAAATTTACAATCAATTTTAGAATTGTACTTCCTTAAATTGTAAGAAAACTTTCATCATATGATGAATTACCTACTGGAAAATTTGTTATTCAAGGAAAAAAATAAGGCTTGCAACCTATCTATTTCATGAGTTCCCGAAGAATAGAAAATGTCAAATTTCTAGAACCCAAAGTACAGAAAGATGTGATAGGCAATTGGTCTCTGCATCCTGTCCTGAAAAGCAGTCTCTATTTCAGAATAAAATTTTTAAAAAGTATAAAAGACACAGCCTGTCTCAAAGTGAACAATCTTCCACAGATTAAAAGGCAATAACTAATCCTAGCAACTTAGTATACACAAGGATTCTAAATCTCTAAAAGTCAAATATTCTGAAGTAAAAGAGGAAAAGGGCCAAGAGTAAAAGAGAAAGAGAAAAAGGAAAGAAGAAAATGAAAATAATAAAAACCAAAGCAGCCCCAATAAATAGATATGAAATGAAGGAAAGAGGGAAACTGAAATGCTGACATAAAATAATGATTAAATAAGATTAGAAACTTATTGTGAGTGCTCTGAATTCACACAGATAATTTTATCAAAAAAGAAAACTTTTTGATTATTTTTAAAAGAATACAATTTATGCAAAGTACAAAAATCAATTCTGACTAACACAGAACAGTGTTTTTGCAAACTGATCAAATAATATTCACGTTACTCCTCTAACAAAAATTCACATTAAGCACACTTAAAATTTGGCTGACAGAGTAAATGGACAATATGTTTGTGTTGCCTATTCTCCACATACAAGAAACTATGACTACAAAAGGCCTTTGTTAATAGTACAAATAATGACATTTGTCATTTTGAAACTAGACTCTACCTCAAGAACAGGCCTTCCCTTATATAAACTGCTTTCTATAGCAATGAAAACCCTACGTACCTCTATAGACGGCTAACAACAGCTTCTTCTGAAACCAAAAATATCGTTATGAAGGCTGTATAGTGTTAAAAACCTGAATTAATAAAATATCACATGCATTTGAGGCATATTAAGAGCCCTGTGTTTTTAAAATGTGCTGTATTAACCACAAATATCTTGAAAGCAATTACTCCAGGAGAGTGCCTCCCAGTGAAGGGGCAGCAAGAGATGAAAGGTAAATAAATGTCCCTTCATGCAATTAACTCCTCTGGCCTCACCAGCCCTCTGGTAGAACATACTTCTTATTCTCTCACCCCACATTGCCTACTACATACCTTGATGCCAGATCATATGACATCCTTTAATTATGTGTTAACAGACCTTTCTCCAATAACACACTACAGACAGGCGGAGGAGAAAAAACATATGCTTCATCTCTGTATCTTCCAAAACTAGGACAATGCCTTGCTCATAATAAATACATTTACTAAAATATGTGCACTGTACGAACCCATTAAATGATTCTGCTCAAACCCAATGGGTTTTAAATGACATGGAAGAAAAAGAAAATGGAATTCATTCTGAACAAAAGGAAAAAGTTGATTCAAGTGTTCCTTTAAAACATCTCAGAATTACACATTATATTAAAATCAAAGGTAGTCTTCCTAAGTGAATTCATCTTCCTTAACTGCTCTATATTCTAAAGCTTTCCAAAACAAGACACTGTAAAAGCTCCTAATATTTAGTGTGATAATGATAAAAACGCTAAAATACACTACCACCTCCCACAGACACAGTTAATGTTGCTAACCACTACAATAACATCCTTCTTTGCTACTGAGACCAAACACAAACCAAGCTTCCTTAATACACTGCTAAAGGCACCACCACCAACTGGTAAGCACTGATTTATGAGTGGAATCTTACTTACCACTCCTGGAGCAGCTCATCAGGCTTAAACATTTAAGACTCACCAGTATGGTCTCCCTCTAACTGACCTATTTTCTACTATTCCCAACTCAGATGCCTGTTCCAACTGCATCAGGCTCCAAATCCCCACATGCGCCATGTTCACATCCATCATGTTCACATCCATCTTATAAAATTAGTGGTAACAAGGGATGGTCATTAAGCACTTGCTATGTGCTAGGCACTGTTCTAAGCACTTTCGATGTACGAATTCATTTCAACCTGAACAATCTTATGCGATACACAATTTTTATCACCATTTAGCAGATGACAAAACAAAAAAACAAAAAGTTAAGTATTACATGTAAGAGTGAAAGACAAATATTAAAAGTGATTATTCTTATCTCTCACAGACTAAAAAATTACTGTATTTCTAATTTATAAATTGTGCTGATTTGAAGGATTTAGAATTTCAGTCTGGAATTATACATATTCATTTACTCATTTTAATGTGCTAACTTGTATACTGCTATCTTTACCATTTCTCTCTCTCTTTTTTTTAAAGATTTATTTATTTATTTATTTGACAGAGAGAGAGAAAGAGATCACAAGTAGGTAGAGAAGCAGGCAGAGTGGGGGTGGGGGGGCACGGGAAAGCAGGCTCCCCGATCAGAGAGCCTGATGTGGGGCTCGATCGCAGGACCCTGGGATCATTACCTGAGTCGAAGGCAGAGGCTTAACCCATTGAGCCACTCAGGCGCCCCATCTTTACCATTTCTAAGAACATTTTTGCCTTTTGAAATCCTGCTGAAGAGTCATCTCCCTAATGAAGACTTCCTCATAACAAATCTGTCCATTTCCTTAAACTCTTAAAATAGTACCACTTACCTAGTATTTAATCACAACTTCTTAAATTGTTATTTAATATTTCATGTGTGCACATGTAACAATACCAAAAGCCCCTTGAGGAGAAAGGCCTTCTCTTATACTTGGTGCTCTACCATAGTGACTCCTATGCATACTGAAAATATACAAATAAATACTGTGTAAATGGATGCCACAAAGATAATGACACTTTCTTATGTGCAAGGTCTACATCTTTAGTTACTCTTCTGGTAATGTTTAACAATTATGCACAGTTATGTTTTGTTTTGTTTTTCTTTCCAATCTCATTGTAACCAACAGCATACACCTAAAAAACTGGTTGATTTTTATCAGCATGTAGAAATCCACTTATACTTCCATACCCAGAAGAATACCCTTATAAATGTCAAGTTTCTATATAAAGGAAATATTTACAGTCCTCTTTACTTTTAGAACTTTAACATCCATGATAAGGAATTTTTTCCTTTATAAATCTTTTTATGGGGGTGCCTGGGTGGCTCAGTTGTTAAGCATCTGCCTTTGGCTCAGGTCACAATGCCAGGCCTGGCATGGGCATTGGGCTCTCTGCTTAGCGGGAAGCCTGCTTCTCTCTCTCCCACTTCCCCTGCTTGTATTCCCTCTCTCACTATCTCTCTCTCTCTCTCTCTCTCTCTGCCAAATAAATAAATAAAATATTTTTAATAAATAAATAAATCCTTTTATGTCCTGTTTACATTTCTGCTTTCCTAAACAGAAAGAAAATACTCTTGATCATCTCTCTCTAGCTAGGATTTAAATACACTTGAAAACAACCATTATTTAAATGCCTACATCTCTCTTCTCTCAATTTCAGTTCCTTTAAATTTCTAATAAAAAAATTAAATTAAATCTGCCAAATTTCCAAATGTCTATTCAATTTGTAAAGCCCAAAATTACACAGTGACCTTAGGTAAGATAAGACCCATGCTAAACAAACAGGATGGAAAGATTACCTCATGGTTGTCACATGTTATAATAACTATTTAATCCAATGAACTACCATTTTTAAAAACAGTACATTACTTAATCAGTTTGTATCCATTATGGTGCTTAAAACTTATATACAACTAATAATTTTCTACATACATTTCCCTTCATCAGGTATCTGGCTACTTTTTAACCGCATTTGGTAATTCTAACAACTTATCCAATTTATCAAAATCTATCTGAAATCCAACACTAGTTTTTAAAATGGCTTTCATTTGCACTGCACTGCTGGCATGTGCAAACTGACCAAGCATTCACCGCACAAGCAAAAAACGTATATTCACATGGCACTGAAATTTTTCTATGTGAGATCAGGATCAATTTCTGCATAACACAATTTTACTTTTCCCTAGTTGACATCCCCATAAAGACCTTAGATCTGTTTCACCCTCCAGAAAACTGTATACTACAATGGTAAGTATTTAGCCTAGTATATTTTTTTATTTTATTTATGAATATTATTAGAGTGAATCAAAAACCTTAGAAAACTTTCAGTACAGTGTAAATTTTAGTTTACTCAGCATTACAAGGACAAGTCAACATTTTCTAAGTACCTACCAGATGATGCCGGAAATTACGCCAAGCACTTTTGTTACAGTACTCATTTAAATCACATAAAAACTCTATTTTATAAGAAAAGTTTAAAATGTATCCTATGTCTTAATGCTCATTAAGTAAAAGGACTAGGATTTAAATTTGTATAGTTCAAAAGCCCACATACTTCCTAGACCATGCCACTTCCACTTCCAGCAAATTTCAGGTACCTGCAAGACCCATGGGGGGGCCACCATTTATGGTCCGCTTCCTCATCCCTTCCCAGAACTCTTGGTCAACCCTCACAGCTTATCGCAAACACCATCTTCCATGTCTAATACTACCAGAGAGTGATACTACCAGTGAGCTACCTCTATATCCTACACTTACTCCTATTATGATACACATCCCCATTTATTGCAGTTATTTGTCTTTCCTACTCAGCTACTTATGCCTCATAGCCCAGAGATTTCCTTCATCATCAATACCTGGCATCCAATGCCTAGTGAGCACATCACAGACATAACCTGTTCTACTCCAGGTGCTTCTGCGTCATGAGTTAGCTTACATGCAACTGGTAAACAAGGATCATGTCAATAAAATATAAAAGTCTATCATTTCAAGAGTGACTTTTCCTCACATGTTAGCATTTTATACTGCCAAGCAACAACAAATGGATACAAAGTATCCAAAATGGCAAAACAGCAGGCTGTGCACATACCGTCTGCTCACACTCCTTCCTCTCAGCCCCATTTGGCCACCGCCTGTCTCAGCAAGGCTTGTAGCTCACTTCTCAAATTCATGAGCTCTGCCTTTGTCTGCATAATTTAGCAACCTCGATCCTAACACCTCCTTCCATGAAGTTATCTTGACCTACCAGTTTAAGGTAAAGGCCCATACTCACTACTGTATTAACTGATTAGGAATTTAACATATCTTTTGAACTTGTGCTAGTATTTTTACTAGCACTATTAGTGCACTGGTTACAAAGTTGCATAGGTTTTAAGTAGCCTGCTCCAACCCATTTTTCTCATAAACTCTGGAATTTTTCAGTTCATAAGTTTACAAAACATAACCTTCTCAAGAATCCATACATCTCACTGTAACAGAAATGCCCATACTCAAAAGTACTGGATGAACTGAGTCATTGAGTAGCCATTGTTCATCAGGGATGATACATTCATTTATTCAACAAATATTTACTGAATATCAAAGTAAATAAGGCACTGGAGACACAATGACAACGGGCACAGTACGACAGCTTTTGTACGTGTAAGCAGGCATGCATGGATGCCAGTACTTGTGTGTATTAGATTCACCTAACAACCATGAATTGCAGGTAATCCCTAGAGGTACACACTCATGTCTATACCAGCAGTTTCCAAACCTTTTCAGAGGACTCACCTTTTGTTTCCTAAGAAAAATCTTAAACAGAAACACGACATCCAGATAAAAGCAGAATCCTGCACATTCAACATGCCCTGCCCCTGAGCGATCTCCAGGATACCTGGGGTTTGTCAAGCTATGATGGAAAAACCATCTAGCAACAATACCCTGTCTTTACATGACCGTTAATAAATGTCTCATATGTATTGAGAAAATCAATTAGGTCACTCTAAAGCATCTAGGGGAGGTTTAACTCAAGGCCAAGGCTCATTCTCTCTCCTCCCATGCAGCTGTGTTAACAGGAGCCTTAAGACTACTCCTCCAACATAATATTCCCCTAGAAGGTGATGTGAGAACCATACGGTTTATAATTTAGGCCACCTCTTTGGTGACTCAGGGAAATCTTACCTTGATAATGGCAAAATCTTAACGGGTAGAAATTAAGGTGAAACCCAGGGAAAAAAAGAGATTTAAGAGAACCCAACTTGGAAAGGCCCTAAGCCGAAACCAAACAAAACCAAAACAAAACAGCTCACAGATCACAAAAGATCTCACCAAACTCCCTAGGGTCAGAAACCAAAACCAGGTTTAAGGATAGAGTCCCAATACATTTGGGATACATTTAATAAAATAAACAAAGACGCCCTGCTCTCTGAGGCAGACATTCTCAGAGGCAGGAGAAAGAAAAGACACCAACATAACGAATAAGTCAATTACATGAGGTCTTAGAAGATGACACATGATACGGGAAAAAGAAAATGTGAAGCTAAGAGAGAGGAGTGCAAAAAAAAAAAAAAAAGTAAAAGTGGGAAGAGAGGAGTGTGATCTGTGATCTTAAAATAGTGAGGGTGGGCCTCCCTGAGGGTCCATGAGGACATCTCCAGTCCTGGGATAGAGCACCAGGAGTGAGGCAGGCCGGCTACACACGACAGGGAAGAGAAGAAGAAAGAGGAGAAGACAGAGCATGGAGAGGCATACAGGTCTTTGTTAAGACTTTAGCTTTTCCTCTGAGCAAATCTGATTTATGTTTTAAACAGATTACTCTGCTAAGTGAAGTCCAGAATGCAGCAGAGCACAAAGACACTCTAGGAGACCCTGTGGCAGCTGCTGCAGTTACCCAGGCAAGAGGTGGGAGCTGAACCAGGGGGGAAGCACTGTGGGTGGTAACAAGTGGTCAGGTTCCTTTTTCCCTCATTCAAGCACATTTAAGTGGGCTCCACTTAACTTATCGTATATCCAAAATCTAAACTATACTCATAGCAACAGATGTTATAATGGGTCTCTAATTCTTCATTAGAATTGAATGATGCCTCCATACTGCAGAGAGATTTCATACACAGCCATGCCTTGTTTGACCACACTTCTATTCACTGCACTTCACAGATACTACACAGACACTGCCCACAAAATCAAAGGTTTGTGGCAGCCCTGCATCAAGTAAGTCGATCAGCGCCATTTTTCCAATAGCATTTGTTCACTTCATGTCTCTGTGTCACATATGCATACTTCTCACAATGTTTCAAACTTTTTCATGATTGTTGTATTTGTTATGATGATCTGTGATCATTGATCTTTATGTTATTATTGTCACTATTTTGGGGTTCCACAAACAGCACCCGTATAAGATGGCAAACTTAATTTTCTTACTTTTAATTTATGATTTTAAAATATTTTTTATTAGATTATGTTTTTGAGAGCAGTTTTAAGTTCACAGCAAAACAGAATGGAAAGTACAGAGATTTCCCACACACCCCTTACCCCACACATATATGACCTCCTTAATTATCAACATCCCACACCAGAGTGGTACATTATTTATAGGTGATGGACCTATGTTGACACATCATTATCATCCAAAGTCCAGAGTTTACATTAGGGTTCACTTGGTCTTGTCTATTCTATGGTTTGGACAAATATATAATGACATGGATCCACCATAATAGTTTCAGACAGAATAGTTTCACTGCCCTAAAAATCCTCTGTGCTCTGTCTATTCATCCTTCTCTCTACCCTAGGCCCTGGAAACTGCTAATTTTTTTAAGATGGCAAACTTAATTGATAATTGTTGTGTGTTTTCTGATGGCTCCATCAACTGGCTACCCCCACCCACCCACCCCCAGGGCCGACTCCCTGAGACGCAACAATACTGAAATTAGGCCAATTAATAAACCTACAACATAGCCTCTAAGTGTTCAAGTGAAAGGAAGAATCACATGCCTCTCACTTTAAATCAAAAGCTGGAAATGACTGAGCCTAGAGAGGAAGACATATCAAAGCCAAAACAGGCTGAAATCTAGGTTTCTTGTGCCAGTTAGCCAACTTGTCTATGGAAAGGAAAGTTCTTGAAAGAAATTAAAAGTACTACTCCAGTTAACACACAAATAGTAAGAAAGTGAAATAGTCTTCCTATTGATACAGAGAAAGTTTTAGTGGTCTGGATAGAAAAACAAACCAGCGACCATGTTCCCTTAAGCCAAAGCCTTATCTAGAATTAAAACCCTAACTCTCTTCAATACTGTGAAGACTGAGAGGTGAGGAAGCTGCCCAAGGAACGTGAAGCTAACAGAAGTGCAACCAGAGGTTGGTTCATGAGGTTTAAGAAAAGAAGCCATCTCCATAAGAAAAGTGCAAGGGGAAGCAGCAAGTGCTGATGTAGCTGTTCTCCAAAAGATAAGTAACAAAGGTAGCTACACTAAACAGCAGATATTCAGTGCAGAGGAAACAGCCTTATATTGGAAGATGCCATCTGGGACTTCCGCAGTTAAAGAGAAATCAATGCCTGCCTTCCAAGCTCCAAAGAACAGGCTGACTCTTTTGTTAAGGGCTAAAGACGCTTGTAACTTTAAGTTGAAGGCAAAGTTCACTTACCATTATGAAAAATCCTAGGGCCCTGAAGAATGATGCTATATCTACTCTGCATGTGCTCTATAAAGGGAAAAAACAAAGCCTTGATGACAACACGTCTGTTTACAACATAGTTTACTGAATATTTTAAGCCCACTGTTGAGGCCTGATGCTCAGAAAAAAGAAAGACTCCTTTCAAAATATTACTGCTCACTAGCAATGTACCTGGTCACCCAAGAGCTCTGACGGAGATGTACAATGAGATAACTGTTTTCATGCCTGCTAACACAACATCCATTCAACAGCCCATGAATCAAGAGTAATTCTACTTGCAAGTTTTATTATTTAAGAAATATATTTTATAAGGCTATAGCTGCCATAGATAATGATTCCTCTGATGGATGGAAACGATTCACTAATCTAAATGCCATTAAGAATATTCATGATTCAGGCACCTGGGTGGCTCAGTGGGTTGAGCCTTTGCCTTCGGCTCAGGTCATGATCTCAGGGTCCTTGGATCGAGCCCCGCATCGGGCTTTCTGCTCAGCGGGGAACCTACTTCCCCCTCTCTCTCTGCCTGCCTCTCTGCCTACTTGTGATCTCTCTCTCTCTCTCTCTCTCTGTCAAATAAATAAATAAGATCTTAAAAAAAAAAAATTCATGATTCATGGGAAGAGGGCAAGATATCAACATTAACAGGAGTGTAGAAGAAGGTGATTCCAACCCTCATAGATGACATTGAGGCTTCAATGGAGGAAGCGACTGCAGATGTGGTGGAAACAGCAAGAGAACTAGAAAGAGAGGAGGAGCATGAGGATGGGACTGAACTGCTTCAATCTTATGATAAAATTTGAACAGATGAGGAGTCGCCTCTTGTGGATGACCAAAAGAAAGAGGTTTCCTGAGATGGAATCTACTCCTGGTAAAAATGCTGCAAAGATTGTTGAAATGACAACAAAGGATTTAGACTATTACATAAACCTGGTTAATAAAGCAGGGGCAGGGTTTTGCAATTATGAAAAAAGTTCTCCTTTGTGTAAAATGCTACCGAACAGTACTGCATGCTACAGAGAAACTGTTCATGAAATGAAGAGTCAGTCAATCAATGTGGTAAACCTCATTGTTGTCCTATGTTAAGAACTTGCCATAGCCACACCACCCTTCAGCAAGCAGCATACTGTTCAGCCAAAAGCCACCAACACTGAGGCAAGACCTCCACCAATAGAAAAATTAAAACTTGCTGAAAGCTCAGAGGATGATTAGCACTTTTTAGCAGTAAAATATTTTACAAATAAGGTATGTACATTTTTTTATACATAATGTTATCGCATACTTCACAGAATACAGTATAGCATAAACATAACTTTTAAACACACTACGAAACGAAAAAACTCATTTGACTGGCTTTACTACAATATTTGGTTTATTATGGTGGTGTGTACAGTATCTCTAAGGCATACCTGTAAGCAGAGTAAGTTTTTCTGAGGTTTTCCACCATTCTAGCACTTTCTCCCCCATGAAATGTACATTCTTTCATTCGCAATACTACCCAAATTCCTATTACTTAAAAATGGTATGGGGCAGGGAAATGGAAAGACAGATTTTTAAGTGTATGTATTTTTCATTCAAGTCAGTGGTATTTTTTTCCTTCTTTTTCTTCTTCTCAGTGTATTTTAACAAATGACTCCTTTAAAAAGTGAAAACAAAAATGTAAACAAGCTATAAACCTCCTTGTACATTAATAAAAAATACTGAGCATTGATGGGATAGTTTTCTAAGAAAATTTTTCCATTTCCAAATGTTACCACAACCAGTCTAGTAAATTTATAATAAAGAGTCTTTATCCTACTGTGCAGTAGTCTGTCCCATCTTTCTCCTCCTTTCCTTTTATTATTCAAACTTAGAGAGGAAAATATATATAACATAAATGTTTGGTAAAAGAATAGAAACATAAAAACATTAGGAAAACAACATTTTGGTTCACTGTCACTCAAATAAAATAAAAGTAAGAAGAGGAGTAAGTTCGATGGACTTTTTTTTTTTTTTTTTTTTTTTGAGCTTTCTAGTATTAGGAAATCAAGTTGAGGTTTTAGGCATACACCTTTCCTGCCTTAAACAATTACTGTCCATGAGATGGCTGGAGGATCTAAAACCAGAGAAGTAGTAAACTATAAATCACAGAACTTTATCATGCAAGTCTTAGAAGACTTCATAAAAAATTTATTTCAGTAAAAGCTTAAAAGTTCTGTGCCTTCTGAAGACTTTAGGAACTGCTCGCAATAACAAAAAACTTTGGGACCCATATTTACTAGATAAACCTTTTATAATAATGTCACTTAACAAGTGAAGCAATACTCCACAACTTTAAGCTCTCAAACATGCATTATCGTATTTATCCTAGCATAAGGTATCAAATTATCTGAAAACAGGCTGACCCTTAATCATAAGATAAAAGAGCATTTTTCAAAATCAAAAATGGAAAAATTATTTACTAAAATATAAATACCCTCACAGAAACGTTATTTTGATTTTTTTCATAAAATCATTTGCAATTAGTGAGTTAACAATGGCTAAGCAGGGCAGAAGAGCAGATTCAGTTCACTAAAACAGTCTTACCTTCTGAAGTTTTCCACCGTTTCCATAAATCCTCAACAGTTATATGCTTATCTTCTCTGTGCAGATGGCTGTGTTTATTAGTAGCATCTTTATATTTCATATCTTCTCTAATAAACTGTAAGAGAAAAAACACTAAGTAACCTTAAGTTCACTATTTTATAATCTCTATAGACTCAGAAACAAAATTTTTAAATCCCGAGGTGGCAATTTTCAGATAACAACTGGGGCATTTTTGGTATTTTATAGTCACATTATTCTTACATGTTTATAAAATTTATTTAATAAAATGTCTTCCAGTAATCATAACAACAATAAAAGTACTTATTTAATGCTCATTATTTCCCAGGTACTATCTTACATTGTGTCTCTACATACACACACACACACACACTCATTTAACTTCATAATAATTCTATATTATGTATCCTCATTTTGTAGATGAGAAAACCAAGACCCAAAGAAATAAAATAATTTGTCCAAGATTGAAAAAATAACAAACAGCAAAGCTAAGTATACTGTGCTCAACAGCATAATATAGTCTATATTATGGCCAGTACGTGTGTGTATGTGTGTATATATGTGTGTATGTGTGTGTATATATATGCATTTATACGTGCATTTTTACCAGACACTTAGTGACAAGGGTGTTTCAAAACACCATAAATGATAATCTCAATTACTACCTCATATTTTTGTGTTCTCCTACCAGTGAAGCTATTATTTATAGTTGAGAGGCATTTGACTGCAGTGTTCAGAACTGTATTTTATAAAGCTGAAGTAGATCTCTATTAATCTTACATTAAAATAGATAAAGAAAATGCACTAAAATTTTCTTTGCTAAAAACCAACCTGCTCTAAATTCGTTATAGAAAATCCATCAGTTGCTCCCTGCTGCAGTTAAAAAGTTGTTTGCTTTTTATTTGGGAGTAAGAGAACCAAACACCTTTTATGGCTTGCATACCATTTTCCAATCCTATTCCCAACAATCTTTTTAGCCTGATCTCTTGACACTATCCTCATATAAACGCATAACTCTAATTATATAAAGAAATATTTTAAATTATTAAGCTTTTTCTCTCATTTCTCATTTTTCCTGTTCTGGTATTATTTTACTTGATATCTTTATTGATTTTTTTCTGATTTCAAAAATATAAGATCACACAAAAGATTATTTAAGAAACCCATAATGCAGAAAGTGAATATCCCCAACCAATATCCCCCAAAGTGAATAACTCCCAATCCCAGAGGCATGTTTTTCTGACTTTTATATACTGACAATGAACATCATTTTCAGACAAAGGCCAAATTTTGCTTTTATGTCATCTTCCACTAAAACTAAAAAAACAAATTTTTAAAGCTGTATAATATTGAGAAATCATTTCACTTTCCTGAGATTTAGTAACCTCAGCTACAAAATGAAGAAACAACATTTTACGATCAACACTACTCAACATGTCAGGAGACTGATTTTGGTCAGGGAACTGATACCTGTCTACAGTATGTAGAGAAACAGAGAGAAGCCATTTAGAAACCTATACAGTAACAGACATTTTCAAAGACTATGACCCAAGCACGTGGTAAATGTACTTACCATTTACCATTATAGATGTAGGCCCCATCTATAACGAACTGGACATGAAAAATCTGGTCCTTCACCATAGATACTTTGAAAAGCAATAACCCAGGTCTATTCTAGTGCTTATGTATTTTACTGTTCTAACTAGTGCCTCACTTTGTTTTCCAAATACCCTTTTAAAAAGTTAAAGGGGCCTGCCTCATTGCTCCAACTCCTCCTATTTCATATTTTTCTAATTTCCTATTTTCTGCCCATTCCTCTTTGTTCTTCCTGATATTTTCAGAATCCAGTAGATATACCCGGAAAAATCACTGTCACTGAGATGTTCAGAAACTGCACCTAGCTTGGGAAAGGTTCAAGAGCTAGAGAGAGGGGCACCTGGGTGGCTCAGTTGGTTAAAGCCTCTGCCTTCGGCTCAGGTCATGGTCCCAGAGTCCTGGGATCGAGTCCCGCATCGGGCTCTCTGCTCAGCGGGGAGCCTGCTTCCTCCTCTCTCTCTCTGCCTGCCTCTCTGCCTACTTGTAATCTCTGCCTGTCAAATAAATAAATAAAATCTTTAAAAAAAAAAAAAAAGAGCTAGAGAGAAATTCTAGAAAGAAAAGCATGGGGATGAAAAAAGCAGGGAGGAAGCCTGCCTTGGAAATTTTCCAGTCAGTTGGAATAAATGGCAACTGTTTCATATTTGTGATACATGAGGAGGGGAAAAAAGTCCTAAGAAATTCTCTTTACCACATGAACACAAAGAACCTAAAAGTAGAGTTCTGTGGCTTTAGGATCAATGTACTTCAGAAAATAAAGCTAATCTCCATATACAGACAAGATGAGGCATTCTAGTCACTGAACTATTTTAGTAAGCCTAGGATGAGTGTATAGACACCTGCTACAATATGTGATTAACAAAATAAAAGAATTAAGATATCAAAAAAAGGCTATTTTTTTAAAAAGCTCAGGAAGATTATCTATAGTGCAGTTAATGCAAAAGAACTATTTGGCTCCCAAAAATGTTGGGTCAAAACTGAATAAATGCACAGAATTGTATTTTCCCTGAAATTATCATTTAAAAATTAATATATACTTCCCTTTTAAAACATGATCCCAAGACAACACAATTCATAACAAACCATATTGAACTGTATTTTATATCTCATACATCTTCAACATTTTGATCACAAATGTGAACAGAAAGCATTAGAAAGCACTAGAAATATGAGTAGAAAGCATTAGAGTAGAGTAGAAAGCACTAGAATTACTTTGTGTTGAAACTAAGGTGGAAAAATGTTAACTAAACCAAGTACACTAAAACTCATCAGTTTCCATTAACCCTCTCCAGTATGTTTCCTACAGGATCAGTTTGTTCAGAATTTTCTAAAACTTCACAGAAAACTGTAAATCATAGAACAGAGGCAGGCTAACTAGAGAAAATTTAAAAGCAGTCACCAATAATTGAAAATGCATGAGAAAATGACAAATTTTTATCTGCTGAAATCTGGAAATTAAATCAGAAAATAGAATCTGAAATTCTATGAGGTAAATCTTTAAATAATGTAATGCAAATAAAAAGTGGTAAACATGTCCAATTATGTACCTAATTATACCTACTATAAGAAAGGCTGAATTGATAATACAAATACAGAAGTACTCAAATTTCTTCTCAAAAATATTTATGCAGATGATTCTTTAAAATACATTCTTCTAAACCATTATGGAATTTACATAGCCAGTTTCAGGAACTTAGCTTCTAGATGATAAACTGGTATCAGTTCCTTGTATCTCTAACATATATATTATTTGTATTTTGTATTTATACTTCATATTTTTGATGCTATATTTTTCTTTTTATTCCAACTGCACTTATATTTGTGTTATTTCTATGACAGTGCTTAATAAAATCTGATACATGCAAGTACAGACACAATTGAGGGCTCTTTTCAGCCAATATTTACCTCCTTTCCTACCAAAGTAAGTGTATATCTCTGAATGTGTTCAGTCATCCCTCCTCCACCTATCACTCATTGCCACAGCTGTGTGACTAAAGGATGGACACTTGACCCAGAAGAAAACAATCCAGAGTATGAACAGGATGAAAGGATTTTATTTCACAAGTAAATGCAATTCAGACCATAAAAGGCTAGGTTATTTGGTGATGGTTCTGGATTTTTAAAGAAACTGGTGTTGAAGGTACCATTTTATGAATGGACACATGAACCACGTACAGAGGAAGCCAAAACGTAGAGACAGAAACTAATGAAAGAGAACAGAGAGAGAAAGAAATGGTACCAGGAACTGCCTCAATTCTTGAGGACTTCCTGTTTCAGTTCCCCAGGAGGCCTGGGGTATATAATTCTTCTCCTGATTTCCACGACATAAGAATGATACATAGGTATTTCCCCTTTTATTTTTAAACATACAATTTTAAGATCTCAATACCCAAGGAGAGGTGATTTATCATCACAGTTAAGCACTCAGACTCTAGGGTGACAAATACACTCAAAATCTGACTCCACTGCTTGCATTTTTTTTAGCCTCATATTTCTCCTTTGTACAGTGAGGAAATTAAATCACCCACCACGTATGGTTATGGAAAGAGTAAATTAAAAATTCATACTTAGAATATAAAAGTGTTAAACAATAAAAACAACTTGAGTTGTTATTGCTGTTGAGCTTTAAAGCCTGAATAAATTAGTTTCACCTTGACTACACTGGTAACTTAATATACATCTTGGAAAATATCAGACATTTATAAAGCTACAATTTCCAAATACTCTTAAAACTACCATTTCAGACATTCTGAAACAAAATACATAACACAGAAATGAACAGGAAAACCACAAACTTTTCATTGACAATGTAAGAGGTTTTCCCAAAGGATACCTGTCATCAAAACAACAGTTTCCAAGGTCTGATATGTGAGTCAGTTAAAGCAAATGGGTTCCTGGAAAAAAACTGCAGGGTCTTCCTGTCTTGAAACTAATACTAAAATAGCTCAGTATAATGTCTCAGGGGAAACAATACATAACCAGAAAGGACTACTATTATCCGTGCTTGTACAGATGGAAAAAGGCAGAGCTAAGGGAGGGTTGACAATTTATTTGACTTGACAGAGTTATTTAAGATAATCAAATACTGGAAGTAAATGTTAAAGAATTCCGAAGTTTAAGTCCTTCACCACTATTCACACCACTATCCTAACCTGGATATTCTGAAAAATTTACTGATTCTCAATTTTTAGAAAAGATACCATACTAATTTTGCATGAATTGCCCATGTTTCCTCATCCCAAAACTAAGCATAGTGGTGGAAAGCACAGACTCAGTCTTCACACCTTGAATATCTCAAATGTACTATTTGCTATATGACATTAGTAAGCTACTTTTCTCCCTTCGCTTCAGTTTTCTCAGCAGCAAAATGTAATTATAGTCATATATCAAAAGTGACTTTTTTCACATGAAGTATAAAAAACTGTTTGGTATAGAGTAACCACTCAACAATGTCAGTATTTCATGTAAATCATTTATTTTTTAAAATAACAAGTTAAATCTTTGCCTTGATAGGCACACTCTGTTTCATTTCTTGAAGTGGCAGAAGATAACTCTACTGATAATCACTGATGTAAGTGTAGTAATATCAAATCTTGGTTGATACCCGCCACACAAACTGCTGTTCACAATGCAGAGATACAGGCTAGTGCTAAGATTTGTCTTAGTAACTTTGACCTTATCATCTAAGATGGATGACGACACCTACACAAAAACATAAGAGAACCCAGGCAAACTGGAATATGTTTTCATGGAATTAAGAATGAAAAAGGTAAATCACTTAATATCTGAGAAAAAACTTTTGAGATCCTAACTTCAAATATTTTTTTTAAACATTAAAATTCTATACTAAAAAAAACCTTCAAGCTGATTTGGACAGTTTCTACACCTTAACACAAGCATAACTTTACACTTTTGCCCAAGTGTTACAGTATGTTATCAGCCCTTAATTCCAATTCCTAAGCTTCCAACATCAAAATCCCATCAGTCAATCCCCAGTTTACCCACAGTAAATGCGCTAATGACCTCCTTAGGATTCTGTTCTGTTCTCAGAACAGCTCAGCGTTCAATTGGCCTCACAATGACTGTCAACACCGTTTAAGCTAGACTATATAGCCTTTTATGAGCTAGGTGGAGACCTTAACCATTATTTATTACACTAATTCAAATAAATGATCAGTTAATAGAGATGACAGATGACAATCAAATAAGGAGTTTACAAAGACCTGTAAAACACAACATATTTATGAGCTGAAGTATGCCAGTCATTTGTTTTACATGAACCAATACATGACATATTATGACTAGTCTTCAAGATTACTGTTCATTATAATCCCAAAATCTCTAACAAAATTACTGATGATTCCATCAATCAATCCAATTGTAAATAAAGAAATATAAATAAATAGATAAATAAATAAATAAGGTATTATACTGTCCTTAAGAACACCAAAATAAAAGTCCAAAGGCAGAAGCAAATGATTCATCTTCTGTGTTCTCATTTGGAAAATAAAAGGAAAAAAAAATTTTTTAATTATAAATATAAAAAAAGAGAGCACAGATTTACAAATATATGGGGAAAATTTATTGTTTTTATTTACTATTATTATTTATTTTTTATTTTTTAAAGATTTTATTTATTTGGCAGAGAGAGAGATCACAAGTAGGCAGAGAGAGAGAGGAAAAGAAGAAGGCTCCCCGCTGAGCAGAGAGCCCGATGTGGGGCTCAACCCCATGACCCTGAGATCATGACCTGAGCCGAAGGCAGCAGCTTAACCCACTGAGTCACCCAGGCGCCCCTATTTATTATTATTATTAAAATAAGTAGCTATTGTAGCAAGTTAGAGATATACCAAAGTCTAGTTTTGGCTCTAGTTTCTGGCCAAAATCTACCATTAGGCTTTGGTTTCAGTTTCCAGAAATCCGAACACACAAATATCTACTTAAATGTCTCCTGCCATCAATGAACTTGTGTGTGATCAATACTCATGAGATCATATAAATCAAAAAATATCCATCAAGCATAACAACAGTAACACATAAGGTAAGCCACTCAGATTTAACATCAATATGTGAATTTTACTTTAAGTAAACTTTCAAGATGTAACAAAAAATCTCCTCTTTTCTACTGGCTAAAATGAGCTAAGTCAGAACTTGTATTTCCAGCTAAGAAGAGGTTACAGACACAAGATTTACCACCCTCTCCCAAAACAAATAAGAAACTGGATAAAATATAGGGAATGATGGTTTTTAAGACACTGAACATCAAGACAACAAAGTACAGTGATCCCTGGAGACCAAAAACAAAGCAAGCCCTGGGACTGCCCTAAATTAATTCCTGAAGAGAACTCCAGACAAAGCACAGGAAGAGGGAACCCAGGCAGAGAGGACAGTCCTCTGAGTTGAAAAGACAGAACTGGCAGGGAACAAAAGAGGGTATGGATTACAGTACTAAGTACCAGAGAAGAGTGAGCCACAGAGAGAGAAGCCTGGGTTACCTCGAAAGAGTACCTTGAGTCTTTCGTGACTACTGATCACCCCACGCATGCAAGCCAAGGAAAAAAGACACACCAAAAATTTGGAAGAAATAGTCTTTGAAGATTACATAGGACAGGGAATAGTGCTTGTTCCCACAAGACAGAAGAGAAAATCTCCTAATCTGTAGGTCATCAGGTGGAAGACTAAGAAAGGTTTTGCCCTAGTACTGAGAAATACTAACCCCCAACTAAACTCTACATTGATTCTGCACCCCCCCCAGAAAAGCTTATAAATACAAGCCAAGGGGATTAAACTGTTTCCATAACTTAACCCTGCCCTAGAATAAAGCTCAAGAATACTTCTATGTTTACAAAATACTCAGTATCGAACAAGGTAAAATCCACATTGTCTGACATTCAAAGAAAAACTACCAAGTACTCCAAGACATAGAAAAACAACCCACAACTGGGAGAAAAGTCAAACAAACCCAAAAAGGGCAAAGATGAGAGAACTATAAACAAAGACATTAAAACAGTTATTATAGCTATAATCTATTCAAAAAGCCAGAATAAATACTGAACATGTTAATGGAGACATGTAAGACTGAAGTGTTTTTTCAGACCCAAATCAAAATTCTAAAAATTAATACCACAAAGACTGAGATGAAAAAAACACTAAATGAAATTAATAATAAACATGACAGACTAAAATACCAGCAAACTTAAATACAGTAAGCATGAGAAACTATCCAAACCAGAGCTGTGGGACAACTTCAAGCAGCCTAACATAAGTGTAATTGGAGTCCATAAGGAGCCAAGAGTGAGTGACAAAAAGACACTTGAAAAAATAATGGCCAAAATTTTTTCAAATTTTATTAAAACTATAAACCCAGAGATCCCAGAAGAAAACTACACCAATAAACATCACAATCAAATAGCTTAAAACCAAGGATAAAGAGGGTAATCTAAAAGCAACTGCATAGGGAAAAGGAGATTTTAAAAAAGCACATAATAGGTACAGAGAAACAGAGATAAGAAGGATAGCACAATTTTTGTCAGATCCAAAAAAAAAAAAAAAAAAAAAAATCGAGAGACTGCTTAGGAAGCATATTTAAAGTATGAAAGAAAAAACTTTTAACCTACAATTCTTACCCAGCAAAAACATCTTCTAAAAATGAAGGCAAAATAAAAACTTTTTCATACATACTAACACTAAGAGTTTATCACAGGAAGTCCTGTACTGCCAGAAATGTTTTTAAAAGCCCTGTAAGCAGAAGGAAACTAATACCAGATGGAAACCTAAGCATAGTAAGAACAGTTTTAAAGGAATAACAGAGACAAAAGCTTAAGTGAGTTCAAGAAAGAACGAGATGAGAAAAATAGTACACAAATCCTTTTGAGGAAACTCGTTGGAAAGAAGGACAAAGGAATTGGGCAATAACCAAAGGGAGAAACAGAATCAGCAGAAGTTTTATGCTGTTGTGAGAAAACAAAAGCAGGTTTGCATCACATGGGAAAGATCCAGTAGAAAATGGAAAATTGTTGAAGCACTGTCCTGCAGTTGCCAAGGGGAGACAAGAGATGAGATGGAGTGCTCAGGTCGAAGTAATTCACTTTTGCAAGGGGCACAGTGAATCGACAATAATAGGAGAGAATATATAGTTTATAGCTATAAATGAAGGTGGATGAGCAACTCCAGTGGCCTTAAATGGCCTCTGAAAAGGAGAGAGGAAAAACTTCCCTATCCCAATCCTAAGATCATCATTGGGATAATATTTTATTTATTTATTTTTTAAGATTTTATTTACTTATTTGACAGAAAGAAATCACAAGTAGGCAGAGAGGCATGCAGAGAGAGAGGGAGGAAGCAGGCTCCCTGCTGAGAAGAGAGCCCAATGCAGGGCTCGATCCCAGGACCCTGAGATCATGACCTGAGCTGAAGGAGAGGTTTTAACCCACTGAGCTACCCAGGTGCCCCTGGGATAAGATTTTAAACACACCACAAAGTATGGGAAATAAACAGACAATGGAAAGGTAAAGGAAAATTACTGACCAATTATACATAATAGATTTTATAGCAACACAAAGATTTCTCTTCACTGCCCTCCACAAAAGAATGTAACAGTTTCAAAATCTGAGGATCAAAATGTTCTATACCACAATTGGGGTGGTAGATACATGGGTATATACATTTGTCAAAATTCATGAAACTGTATTTGGCCAAAATTCTGCACTGAATTGAATGTAAGATATACCCCAAATATTTAAATCATCAAGAATTTCAAGAAACTCATTATCTTTTATGGGCACAATTTCATTCATTGAAAAAAAAATTATTTATTCTAAATGTACTACTCATCTCTCATAATCATTAAGCCAAACTCTAAGAGATTACATTAACTTCCCATAAATTAAACTTTGTGAATGTCTTTTTATTATTTTGGTTTTTCAGGGTAGAAGAGTTTAAAGTACTTCCATCAGTGAGACTCAGGGTTGTAACTATAACCCATTTCTTTATGGTTTTTGCTTGTTTTGTCATAATTGAGATTTTATTGGCTGTTCTCGGAATTAGCACAAAGACATTTCAATTTGTACACAACTCTTCATGCATGTAACCAAAAACCTCAAAAGTCATGTACTTGTGACTCTTTTCTAAGCAGTTATTCCAGTGACTTTCCAGCTTAAAATCTGGGGATAAATTTTCCTTGACAGGATATCAAGTACTATTATTGTCAAATGTTGTACAATGTTACACAATTAAATCCCACTAATTCACAATTTAGTATCGTATACACTATATACTCAAATTTTAATCTGTCACAATACATTAACAAAGTTACTAGGAAAACTGGACAACTACAACTAAAGATATTACAGAGTGTACAAAATTATGACAGGGAGAGCCAAGATCAAGGAATGGTTTTCTTGAGGAAACAATTTACCAAAAGCAACACAGAAACAGAAGTAATTTAAAATGTTCAAGATGTATTAAATGCAGGACTGAGTGCAAATTGCCATTTAGGATGCTCTGTGTTATAGCATATAAAAACCACCCCGTCTATGGAATGTTAGTCTGACACCCAAGACAACCACATGCAAAATGGAACAGGAAGAGAATGAGAGAAATCATGAGTGAAAGGCCTCTCCAATCATGAGAATACAGATATGTCCAAAGAGCAGTCTTTCAGCAGTTCACTTTGGGGAAAATAAAGAGTGCATCAAGAAGTTGCAGAGTAAATGATAATGGCTAGAAGGACAGATTATGACCAGACAATAAAATATTTTCAATGCCAAATTAAGAAGTCTGGGCTATATATGGTAGACTACAGTGGTGGTTCTCAAGTGTGACCAACTCTAATGTCAGTGTTCTGAACACATTTAAAGTAGGTTAAAGTCTGTTAAATGTGTGTCTGACTTACAATATTTTCAACTTATGATGGGTTTATTGGGATATAATCCCATTATAAGTTGAGAAAAAGATGTGTACTCCAGAGCACTGTTTGTCTCAATCAGGTCTACCCTCAGGGGCAACTAGTTAACTGGAGCCTATCCTGCAGGGGTATTATCAGAGCCTAACTGACCAGGACCAATTCAACTCTACCAGGCTCTCTAGCTTTCCAGTGGGAGAAGAGAAATACCCAACTCCAACTCCTCTAGCCATCTTATCCCATCAAAGGGGAAAAAAAAAAACCTAAAACTGAGAAACAGTTGTGAAGGCCACCATACAGAATCACTGGTTCATGAAAAGACTGGGACCTAATCATGGGTCTACAAACCACCTCCCCTCTCCCCACACCTCACCACCATATTACTACAAGCCTATTTGCAGCATTTCTTTTATCCCATACACCATGTTTAGCTCTCTGGAAATAATGACAAGGCATACCAGAAGGCAAAAAAAAAACATCTGAAGAGACAGAACAAGCATCAGAACCAGACACAGTAGGGACTGATCTGATGAGGGATTTAAAACAATCAAGAGGATACCCTGAGGATTTTAGTGGATAAAGTAGATCAGAAGTAAGAACAGATAAGCAGTAAGAAGAGATGGATATCCAAAGAAAGAACCAGAAAGAGATGCCACAGACCAAGAGCACTAGTTCTAGCGCTTTAAGAACTCCTTTGATGGGCCTGTTAGTAGACTGTGCACTGCTGAGAAAAACTCTCTACCCCAGAGGACAGATGTATCAGTAGAAATCTGGAAAACCAAAAAGCAAGGAGAGGACTGAAAAAACAATCAGAGCAGAGTATCCAAGGACTGTGAGACAACTCCAAAAGGTATATCATACATGTAATGGGAGTACCAGGAGAAGAAACAGAAAAAGGAACAGAAGAAATGCCTGAAACAATAAAGACTGAGAAGGTCTAGGGCAGTGAAGATACCTTGTGATATTATAATGTTGAGTGCATATCATTATACATTCATCCAAACCCAGAGAGTATACAACTGCAAGACCAAACCCTAATGACAACTATGGACTTTGGGTGATTATGACATGTCAGTGTAGGTTAGTCTTTAGTAGGTAAAAAATGGACCAGTCTGGTAGGTAATGCTAACAATAAGAGAGAATATACATCATGTGTGGGGGTAAGGGGTATATAGGAAATCTCTGTGCCTTCTCAATCTTGTAAACCAAACTGCTTTAAAAAAAAAAACTTTTTTTAATCTTATACAATACATACACTTTAGGGGGCAAGAAAAGTAAGAACAATGAAGAATCAAAGGAGAAGTAACCAGAAGCAGAAAGAGAAAAAAATCAAGCAAGTTCTTTTCAATGCTATCCCCCATCTCACCATACTCCAGACAGACTGAATTACCAGCTACTGCATAAATTAGTACCTTATATTCTTGCTTTTTTTTTCTGCCCCCTGACCGTTCCTCTTGAAGTGATCCACCTAATCATCTACAACTGTAAAACCATGCCAACTTCCAAAGGCCCATCTGAAGGACTCCTACTTCACGCTTTTCTAGATGCTCCTCAAATGAATGTACACTCTTCTGAGACACAAGAGCACTTCCATGATTCATATGTATTCCTAGTACATACTATGCCATGACATGCCTTGTATTAGACAGATAGAGCCTCATATGCCCTACCAGATAGTAAGCATATGGAAGTCTATGCTTGTTTTTTCATTCTGCTCCATATTCAGTACAGTGTTGTATATATAAATAGGAACTTAAAAACATTTTGTCTTTAAGTGAATGCTCAAAAATGCCCTTAGTCAGGAGCCTAGGCATATTTCCCAAGCCCTTAAAGGAACGAAGTAAAAGAAAATAAAAGGAAAATAAAAACAAAAAACGCAACTAGTTAATTTAAAAAAAAAAAAATGGGCTTTTAAATTCCATAAAAATTCCTATACTTCCCTAATAAAGACTTCAAAGAAATTTTAGGAACTTGGGAGATACAAAAAATAAAAGTCAGTGGGCAAGGATTAGCAATTAAAGTGAAAGGCTCTCAAATATTTTTTATCAAATTTTTGAAACATTTTCAGGATCAAGGCAAAATACTCCTTCATCTTAAAAAGGTTCTCTTTATCACTGAATTCAACAGCCTTATAGTTTTAGCCTTCTGGGCCTAATAACCCTATTAAAAGGTCAGCACCGGCGGGGGGATGGGGATGGTGGTAATAAAAAGCAAGTCAACAACATTTGGTAATACCTACTTCGTCAAGGCCATGAGCAAAGTCAGGCCAGGCCAGACCCAGCAAGGCCAAGATAGAAAGTCTAAAGGAAATACAGGGGTGAAAAGTGGTGTGAAAAGTAGTCTTTAGGGTGACATAAGGAGATTCTTAAGCCATGCTTGAGGTAACACTCAAGACACAAGTCAATATGATTTAGACCAAATACAGGGAACAAGCAGGTATAAGGTCCAGGTGAAAGAGTTGACATCAATGCCTAAAGGTTTGCAACTAAAACTGAAGTCATTAATAGAAACACAGTTCAGGAATGTAAGCAAGGAATGTTCTTTCAGAGTCCAGGGCTCAAAATTGAACACAAGTTCAAGAAACAACAATTAGCATTGTGCCTAAACATGTTCAAGAGTGAACAGGACTTGAGATGGTTGGGCTCCAGCCCAGTCCCCTATGCTGTGTGACCTAAGTAACATAATCAGAGCCACAGTCCCAGCCTTAAAACAGGGATACCACCTGTCTTGCCTATCCCAAAACAAGACTGCTGAAAATAAGGTGAGAAACCATAAAAGCTTTATGAGCCATGATGTTATAATCAATAGTTGGTGGGGTTATCAGGAGGATAAGAACAATTTAGCTTATAGCTTCCTGATGTAGCATAGCACCTTATCACCTTAAGGCCACAAGATCAGCTTTCCAGAGCAAAACAGTCTTCTGAAGACCATGGGGTTAGTGACTACAGCACTTACTTCTGGGAGAAATTCTGGAGGCCAAACACTGGGTATATGAATAGGAAAATTTAGACTACTATATACAATTCTTCAGAGGAATTATCGGGAAAGCCAGAAATTTACAGCAAAAGGGAAAAAAAAAAAATAGCAGGATCTGGACTTGTGCTCAGATCATGATCTCAGGGTTGTGGGACCGAGCCCTATATCAGGCTCTGTGCTCAGTGTGGAGTCCACTTGAGATTCTCTCCCTCCCCTCTCTCTCTGCCCCTCCCCCCACTCATGTCTCTCTCTAAATAAATAAATCTTAAAAATAAATAAATTCTAGAAATCAAAGAAAGGGTCAATGAGTTTTAAGTTAATATGGAAAATACTGTTACATTGTTTTATTTCCAGAGAATAAAAAGATAAAAAAAATCACTTAGCTCTAGGAAAAACTAGAATTATGTCAAAGTCTCTGTCATGTTCCTAGAAAACAAGGGGCCCATGCATAAAGACAGTATGATAAACTGAATTGAAACAGATCCAACCTTTGCTAACAGCACAAGCCTTGGCACAATACTTGAATCAATTTAATAACAACTTAGTAAAGTGAGCAAGACACAGACAAAGGAAATTACAGAGGAAAGCTGACTGTGGAAAGACATAAAGTGAGTTAATTATATGGCCCCGTTTGCCTAGGACAAACCTCATGTGCACCTGTCACCCTGGTGTAATTATTAATAGTACCGTCTTTTACTCTCAAAAGTATTCCAGTTTGGATGATGAATTATATGTCACCATATCCATAACAACAAAAATTATAAGGTCAATAGAGTTAATGTTACTGTAAAGGTACAATATTCACTTGTGAAACAGGAATAGGTTTTGTACACTGAAACTCAGATGTTTCAGAAGCCAAGATATGCAAAGTGTGCTAAACTCACAAAAAATATATTACATAAATGCACTGCCATGCCATGATCCTGAAAATGCCTGGGGGAGGAGGGAGAAGAGCAGGACTGGCTATATAGTCAGGCTGAACTAAAGCAGTACAGAGACAGATCCTGATTCACACCCCTGCTGCTCTGCCCCCTTCTAGTATATAACAGTATTTAATACAAAAGTCCTGTTAAGGGAAATAAAAGACTAATGGAACAGGAATGGGGAAGATTTCTTTTTTTTATTTTTTTTTCTTTAAAGATTTTATTTATTTATTTGCTAGAGAGATAGAGAGAGAGCACAAGTAGGCAGAGTGGCAGACAGAGGGAGAGGGAGAAGCAGGCTCCTCCATGAGCAAGGAGCCCGACATGGGGCTCGACGCCAAGACCCTGGGATCATGACCTGAGCCAAAGGCAGCCGCTTAACCGACTGAGCCACCCAGGTGCCCTGGGGAAGATTTCTTTAATGAAAACAGGTAACTGCCAGATATTCTGTCTAAAGAAAATGGAAATCATTTGAGAAAAGGGGCTAAAAGATTTACTAGTTGAAGCAGGGTTTGTGGTAACTTCCTAGAAAGAAGCCAAAGGTAGTGGGTTAAATGTCTCAAGGCCGCAAAATAATTTCAGAAATTTTTGGCTCTTATAGACAGATCTCATACCATAGAACATTCATTCCCAGTTTACACACTGGTTGTATTTAAGAGTGTATTTGCCATTTGAAAAACATCTTTCCTTGGGATGTCTGGATGGCTCAGTGGGTTAAAGCCTCTGCCTTCAGCTCAGGTCATGGTCTCAGGGTCCTGGGATCGAGCCCCACATCAGACTCTCTGCTTAGCAGGGAGCCTGCTTCCTGCCTGCCTCTCTGCCTACTTGTGATCTCTCTGTCAAATAAATAAATTAAATTAAATTAAAGAAAAGAAAAGAAAAAGAAAAAAATTTTTCCACAAGAAAAGAAAAAGAAAAACATTTTTCCACAAAAACTGTTATGGTATTTAAGTACCTACCAACTGCAGCACAAAAGCCCACTTAATCTGCATGTATTAACTAGATAGTACCAATGGTGTTTCTCAAATGACAGGCAACTAAGGACATAAAAAAGAGGGTAACCATTACACTACATCCCAGTCGGAGGGGGGAGAGGCAAGACTCTCTGGACGGCAAGCAATGGTAGGGTAAGAAAAAGTCTTCTGAGTTCTATGGTAGTTGCTCTGAGGGATAAGAAGACACATGAACAGAAATAGTCTAGGAGAGGGGTGCCTGGATGGCCCAGTTGGTTAGGCTGATCTCAGCTCAGGTCTTGATCTCAGGGTCGTGAGCTCAGGCCCCACGCTGGGCTCCACACTGAGCGTGGAATCAACTTAAAAAAATTTTTTAAAATAAAAAATAAAAATAAATGGTCTGGGAGAATTCATTCTTACCAAATATCATAAAAAGAAAGATAACAACAACTAGTAAATTAACTGGAAAAGCAAGAGATAGAGAAGGAAGCCCAGTAAAGAGGTACTGCAATTGTCATGACAAGACATAAAAAGCCTGGGTACTCAACTAAAAATTGCTGAGGCAAGACAGCAAACTTAGAACTTAAGAAACATCCTAAGTACAACTATAAAATAATAAAGACATTTTCTTAAGACCTGTTTCAATAATTTATACAATGGTTCTTAACGATTCTAGGTTACAGAACCATCTTACTTTAACAAAAGCAAAGAATTCTCTCCCCAGCAATATAGAAGCATACCCTGCTTTCCAGTAACAAATAATATATTACTATAATAATTACTGTGTTACACATGTTTATGACTTCCAGTAGAACATATTAAGAAAATTTTAAGAAGAACTTGGGGAAAGTGAAATCACAAAGTACAGGGTCAGGAAACAGTATCTTCTGCAAGACCATCATAGTAGCCAAATACAAATACTGTGCCCAAGATTATAAAAACTGTTACCAAAAAAAATATTACAAAAACAACCATAAGATTTATTAAAGGATAACATGGGCATCAGAATTACCAAAGGACTTGTTAATATACAGATTTCTGGGCCCCCCTCCCACATTTCTGATTCAGTAGGTCTGGGATGGGTCCTGAAAATTTGCATTTCCACACATTGCTGCTTTGTCCAGGGAACATACTTTGATTGGTTTTTAGAGCAACCTTCAGGAACTAAGCCAACTCCTTTTCATCCATTTCTGTCCCTTAAGGGCCAAAGATTTGGGTGCATTGACCCCCTTTGTCTTCAGGATTTATTGCCTTTCCTTCCTCATTCTAAGCTTTATGCAAAAAGGGTCTCAACCTTTTTTCTACCTTGCTTCCAAACACATACAGAGCCTCCATATTATTTTGAATTGCCAAAACTGCAATTGAAAAAAATGTTAAAAGAGAAGGGGTAAGTGAAACAGCAAAACAAAATTTGATGCTTAAAAGATTTTGGTGCATTGCAGAGTATCAAAAAACTGTACACATATTCTAAGAGATGACTTCTTCGCAGGTAACAGAAGAATATTTCTTCCATAGACTCCTATTTATAGGTGTTCATAATCACTACTTCTAGGATCTCTACATATCAATAGATACACTCCAAATAAAAATTAAAATTTGTAGCTACAATGGTTATAGTGACAAATTTATAGAAGTATTTTTGAAACAAAGGAAATAAAATGTAGATTTTAACCATGCCTTCCCTTATCAAAATGATATCTAAATGTTCTGCCTCAATCATCCCCTGCCTTTTTTTATTAGTATAAATGTGTAAGTTTTGCTTCATTCTTACAGTACCATTTCTTCCAGGTATCAGAGGCAGCAGAACTAATTTCAATCTTGAAAAACAGAGTGGTCACCCTAAGTATATCAGAAATTGATGTACTATATAGTTAAGAGACCCATATACAGCAAACAGTGAAAATTAAAGAATAAATATTAACATTAGCAGTGTCTCTGGAACTTGCCTTTATTTTTAATATTTTATTTATTTGACAGAAAGAGAGAACACAAACGGGGGACAGCAGGCTCCCCACTGAGTAGAGAGCCCAATGCAGGGCTTAATCTTAAGACCTCGGAACCATGGTCTGAGCTGAAGGTAGATGTCTAACTGAATGAGCCACCCGGCTGCCTCTGGAACTTGCATTTTTAAAAAAATTCTCAGTTATCTGTTCTTATAAAACTGGAATGAAGTCTACGTGACTTATAACAGATCTTGCTTTATAATTCATTAGCGTAGTCATCTCCAATTTCAGTTGCCCAGACCCCACAGAGATACAGAATCTAATCCACTCATGAGGGAGAAAACATGAGAACTTCTATTATATTTAATTTTATCTCAGTTTTCATTTATATTTGTGAATATTTTTTAAAAAGCATAACAATATAATAGTATGTATGTATCAAATATGTCTAATATAATAGTGTGTATATATAGATACAGGTGTATCTACTATATCTGTACACCATGTACACATAGCTATTTACTTGTAAATTATATTAGGAAGGGCATAATGATGGAGATTGATGATAAACATTAACATGAGAAAGCAACACACGCTGGAAATCAAGAACACGGATTCAGGGTGCCTGGGTGGCTCAGTTGGCTAAGCAACTGCCTTTGCCTCAGGTCATATCCTGGAGTCCCTGGACAGAGTCCCATATCAGGCTCCCTGCTCAGCAGGGAGTCTGCTTCTGCTGACCTCTCTATTCTCATGCTCTCTCTCTCTCTAATAAACAAATAAAATCTTTAAAAAGAAAAAAAAAAAAAAAAGAAAGAAAGAACACGTCTTCAGTCTGGACTCAAACTCCACCCATACCACCCACAAGCTGGTGGCAATGTGTAGACTGTTTCACTTCCCTAAGCCTATTTCCCCATCTGCAAATAAGATGGAGAGTATACTCATAGCTCATAGGGCTTCTATGAGGAGCCCATACCACAGTCCATGTAAAGTGCTTATAGAGTGAAACAAATGGTAAACACTCAGTATTTTCTCTTACTTTAGCATATAAATCCATAAACGTAAGTTCAATAATTCCTATAGTAACAAAATTAAAAGATCATTTCCCTATTTTTCCCAATTTGGGCCATTTAACCCTTTTCTTTTTTTTTTTTTAACTGAATACTCAGTTAGCAGTCTCTGCTACTCTATTTATATGCTTATTGCTACTATTTCCCAGAAAGATTTAAAGCCTGTTTTTATGATAACACATTAACTGAACTATGAAACTATAAAAATTCCAATATGCAGGGAAATGCCTCAATAATTAGAACATAACAGACGGCAAGGACTCTTTAGCACCTAATCTCTCCTCACCTTACCTTTGCTCTGTTTGTCCTTTCAGTTGAATGCCAAGTGATCCTTTGGTCAAATAAGTTGTACTGGTCCATTTATGCATATAATTACACATAATTACTAGCAGCAAAATAGTACTTAATAGATAATTTTAATCGGGTGTATCAATGCTTTAAAATTCTAGACATATTCTATTACTAAGATCAACATGAAAAGTCTTATTGTGGGTCCCCTCCAACACAAAGCCTTCTGAAGGAAGTTGTGTAACTTTATCATTCTTATATTTTATAATTCCATGGCTTGAGAATTTCCCATCAAATATCTGTAGTTGAGCAGAGTATAGAAACAAACTGTGCTAATCAGTCTCTAAAATGGCTCCCAATGACCCCAACATTCTCACACCCATACCTTGTCAAACAGCCTCCCCTTGAGTATCAGCTGGACCTAGTGACTCCCTTCTAACAAACAAAATTTGGCAAAAGTAAAGGGATTCCAATTCCAAGATTAGCTTACAAAAAGACTTCAACTCCCAGGTTGTTGACTTTCTCTTGCTCTCTGAGCTCCCTCCCACGCTCTCTAAGGGAAGCTCACTGACATGTTAGAGCTGCCCCATGGAGAGAGCCATGAGGCAGTTAACTGTTATCCCCAACCAACAACCAGTGAAGACCTGTGAAGACCAACAACCATGATTAGGCCTTGAAGTGGATCCACCATGTGTCAGGCTTTGAGAGGACCACAATACCAGCTGACATTTTAATAGCAGCTTATTGAAAGACCCACAATCAGAAGACCCAGCTAAGCTACACCTAGATTTCAAACAAACTGTGAGATAATGAACATACACTGTTGTAAGCTGCCAAATCTGGGAGCCGGGGAGGGGTAATTTGTTACATAGCAAAAGATATGTTTACATAAGTTAAAATTTTAACTTAAAATTTTCAGTATATATATACATGCATTTATTCCTTTGGAAACAGTACTCCACGTAATTCAAAACTCACTGATCCTATTTTAAAATGTATTTTCTAGTAGGTTTTCCTAACCCTACTTTTGCTTACTTTCATAGTGACTCTCCTGGTTTCAGACACTCATACATCTGTGCTAATAACTAAGTTTTCTAAGAAGTATACAGATAAAAGATGACAGAGGTGTTATTCAGGTAGATTAGCTAAATCTAAAAAAAAACGAAATATCAGGTACAACCAGTTTTTTTTTTTACATAAATTGGTTTACAGTTAATTATAAATATCAAAAACTGATAACATAAACTCTAAAATTATTTATCCCAAATGTTACCACTAAAAGGTAAGCATGGATATATAAAGGAAGAAAAAATAGGGAAAAAAGGATTTTTACATTTTTTTTAAAAGGAGGAAAAGTAAAAACAAAGTTCATGCACAGTAGAAACTATACTAAAGTGTTCAGTCCACAAAGCAGACAATAACAATGTCAATTGTCACTGCCTCCTATGCTATGTTCAAATCAACAAAACCATTCATTTCTCTTATTTAAAAAAAAAAGTATTTCTTAATCAAGTACCTACACTTTCCAAAATATCTCCAATATTGGCAGAATAGACAAACTTGACTGTAATCAAAGCCTCAATCTAAACAGGTCACAGATTGAGCATACACTGACATCTAATCTTTTTGATCTTGGGTCAGAAGACAATGACCTGGAAAGCAAAAGCTTTATATCCCGTTCTTAATCTAAAACACTCTTGTCCTCTATTTTCAATTTGAGAACAGCTCTGAAAAACTGCCAGATACTTACTCTCTTACTTGTCCCAGTATTCCATACAGTACACCCTTTAAATGTTACCTTCCCAGTGAGGCCTGCTGAAAGCACCCTATTTAAAATTACAGCTACCCACCATCTACCTGCTCTCATCCCCCTTTTTCCTGCTTATTTTGTTTTTTTTGTTTAGTCTACCTTTTTACAAGCATCCAACAAAATGTCCACTTTAGGGTTTGAAGATTAATGTGAGATTCTGTTCTGTCCCAGATATATTCCAAGATCTGAGTATCTGGTGTAAACAGAGCTTCAAATATTAGCTCAATATTAAATGCATGAATAAATTAAAAGAGTAAATGCTTTCTCATATGACCAAAAACAAAAACAAAAGCAGAAGCACTAAAGAGAAAAAAATTAAGATTTCAAGTAGCATTTCAAATGCTAAATATTTTTCTAAATTTTAAAAAAGTTAACATTCTAAACCAAAATCACAAGAAATTAAGTACTTTAATTTTTTTGACTAAGGTTTCTTATTAAACTCATGAAGTTTCCTAATGATGACTGCTAGAAACCCAGAATGATATTACAATTCATTTCTTTAAAAAAGAAACACTTAACCAAGAAATATAAATCAAGATGTAGTTATGCAGCTCAGAAGGCACCAAAATAGTCCAAGAACCACAGAATTAAAACTCTTTCCTTAAAGCCTACAACACACCACAATCTCTAGATCAGTGCTTCCAATACAAATTAATTTGATCTATATATGTGATGTTAAGTTTTCTAGAAGTCACAATAAAAAGTAAAAAGAAACATATGGGATTAGTTTCATATCATATTTTATGTAATCTGGTATGCCCATAACATTATCATTTCTAACAGTTAATGAATATTTTAAAGTTTAAGTATTTTACATTATTTTTCTCATATTCAAAAGTTGAAGTGCATTTTACACTTGTAACACATCTCAATTTTAAATGCCCAGTAGCCAAACATAGCTTAGTAGCTACCATACTGGACAGTAGATTTCTAGACTCTGTAAGGTACTAATAAAATATAGAGGCATACCTTATTTGCTCTTGAACATGAATATTAGAAGAAATACCAAGAATAACATCTCCTGTTTTTAAATATTAAAGCTCACCAATCATACTCACAAAGTTCTAAGTTTTGTTAAAATAAGCTTTACATTTTAAATAAAGTTTTTACTTCTAACCTCATTTATAAAATATTTGGAATTTCACTGAAATTTAAAAGATTTAAGATGTATTCCATGTAAGTATAAATTATATAGCCATGCCTGTTTACTTTATTTGGCACAGTGATAAATGATAACACTTCACACATCTGAGCATTTAATATCTGATGATGAGGTTAAAAAGATTAAAATAACTTGTAATTCGAGGAACTATTATGCAATCAGATACATTTAAATAGGCTGTCAAATACCTGCATAAGCTTACTTAATCCCTCCCTGTCTATATATTACATGCAAGTTTAACAGATCTTTCCTTGGAGGGTACTTTTAATGATTGAAAAAATGTGAATTTTTGCTATTCTTTTCAGATATAAATATTTCTGTAATTGTGGTATAAGAAATATATTTGGTCTTTGTCCTTGGTTCCTGGCAGAGAGCTCTTAAAACCCTTGAATTTCCTGAGTCAAAAGAGTGTATTTTGCCCCTTTTGATCACACTTGAGTTCATGCTAAGAGAGTACTCAGAATGGTGCCTCTAGATCACCCTGGGATGGGACTGGTCAGCAGAAAGACCGGGCGATTAGAGCAAGAGGACTTTCACTTCTGACCACTGAGGAAACTGAGCTCTATAAATACAGAGAAATTTGTTCCATGCCTTTCTCTTAGCTTCTAGAGTCACCAGCAATCCCTGTCATTCCTTGACTTATGGCTCCATAACTTCAATCTCTGCTACCATTATCAGGGTCAGCTTTTCCCCAGTGTCTGTGTCACCACGTGGTGTTCTCCTCTCTTACACAGATACTAGTCATACTGAACTAAGGGCCAACACTACTCCAGTATATCCTTACCTTAACTAATTACATCTGAAATTACCCTACTTCCAAATAAGGCCACACCCTGAGGTACTAGAATTTAAGACTTCAAAATATGTATTTTTGTGGGGAAACATTTCAACCCATAACTTGGGCCTTTAAAAAAAAAAGTCGGCCAACACCTGATCTGGAAAATTTTAAACTAAGGAGAAGTAGGTCCAGAAGGGCCACTGAATAGTCATAGATTTCAAAGAAGAGAGCTGAGATTTTGTTCTAGACAAACTAACTTGAAGAAAAAGTAAGAGCCCTCAAAAGATGTCAGGCAGAAAGCAACATATGTAGGTCAGGAATCTACACTGGCTTAGAGATGGAGGAACCAAGTGTAGCCTACAAAAGGATGAGCATTCCCAAGGTAAAGTGTTGCAGAGCAAGTCAAGAATTAATCTTTAGAGACTGTAACTATTAGGTAACAATGTGATTAGAGAATATGACTGTTATACAACATTAGATTATAATGTAGAAAAAACATAATTTAGTATCATATAAACTAAAAGAGAAGCATCTCAACTATGACAAATATAAGAGATTGAAGAGGCCTGAAAAACAACCAGGGGACTTGGCTAGAGTAAGATTCCAACCAAAGAAAACAACTTCTATGGAGAAACTAAAAGGGATGCCAGAGGGATGTCAGGGGGAAGATGATAATGCTCAAGAAATAAAACGTGATTTATTTGTACAGTGGGTGCAGTAGATCATTACATCAATGACCCCCCAATAAACCACATCTCCTGGTATTCATGCCCACACAGACTGTGAGCTTAACTAGATCACTTGCTTTAAGCCAATTTGATATTAACAGGCACTGGCAAGGCAAGCAAGGGATGATAAGTACTTTTATGCGGAAACTTGTTTTCTTGAAACACTGTTTCCTGGAAGCCAGCTGCCATGCTGTAAGGAAGCCTGAGCTAGATTATGAATGACGGGAGACCACATGAAGAAAGACTGCGAAAACTAAGAAGTCATCATTTCAACCCCAGCAGAGCTCCCAGCAGAATGCAACCACACAGCATCACAGTGACCTCAGACTATACCAAAGGGAACAGAAAACATACCCAGCTGAGCCCGGTCAACCCACAGGATCAGGAGAAATGATAAACTGGTGTCCTAAGCCACTAAGCTTTGTGGTGTGCAGCAATAGATAATAACTGATATAGTCAGAAGAGGACATATGTTTGAGGAAAGCAAGAACACGAGACTGAGGATTCTTATAAAACTAGGAAGACTTGTATATGCATGAAGAAAAAAGAAAAAAGGAAAGGTGTACAAATACAAAGGGTAAAATTAGAATGCAAAGAGAAAAACTAAAGATACTGAAGATGAACCTGAATCACATATGATGAATAATGGGAAAATTTAAGAGAATAACAGGAAAAGCTTTCCACCTACTTCATCGCTTTCATCTACTTCAATTCCACCATCTTTGTCATCATCCATCTGTTTATGTATTGTCTGAAGAGCTTCCAGACTGTATCTGTCTTCTTCTGTGAAGCATGGTGGACTCAGTGATAGGCAGGGATCTGAAAGAGAATGAAGGGCAATCACTAACTTGCCACAGCAAAACATAGGCAATATAGTTAAGAGAATATAATGTAAAAGAAAAACAACACTAAATTTTAAAGCATTTCATGTTTAATGTTTAAAAACATTAAATTTCAGGCTAAGTCAAACCAATGGGTTTCTAAAAGTCTAGCAGAGTCATCGAAAGTGTAATATATGGACACAACTCATTAAAAATAAATAACTCAATTTAATGGATCTTAGGCAACTACCACCAGAAGTAACTCTAGTACTGACATCAGGTTTTTTATATTCTTCCACATCTTGAACTATTTTTTTCTTATTCAACATTATATTTACTAATCATTGACCCCCAAAATAGAATGCCTTCCTTAAAAAAAGAAAAAATAACCTAAAAATCACAGAATACAAGGTGATATTTTTGAAGAATCCAGTTTAATTAAAATGTGAATCCAAGTAAATACAGCAGAGAATATAAGAAAAGGATATATAGAAGAGTTACATGATACTTAGAAAGGTTTTTTTTTTTTTCACTTTTCTATTTAACAATCAGGGTCCACCCATATTAATACCTTTTAAAATACATCACTTCTTAAATTTAATAAGGAAACACTGGGGGGAAAAAAAGACTGAACTTTAAAAAATCTTATTCCTCATGTTTTCTTTAATATACATTTATTGGTTAAACCTCTTCCTATGGAAAATGTGTAAATTTAATCTAACAATTTAGAGATAATTTAATGCTTTTCAAAGCTTAAAATCAGATTAGTAAAAGTTACTTGTTGACTCAAACAGTAAACAGCCTATACACTAAATGAAAATGTACTGCCAAAACTTCAATTACACCCAATCCAGCTGACTGGCAATTTGACAAACTCTAAGAACTTACTTCTACTATTCTGCCAGGTCACTAAAATACCCTTTTAAAACACCATAGTTCCACATGTATTTCTAGAATTAGAAATTGCCTAGAAGTTTAAAGTTCTATTATTACTAGAATAATAGAAGGGTTAGCCATAGTTTGGTCTTCTCAACAACAGTCAAAAATCTAGTTTATCATTCTGCCTCTGTTATAAACTAACTGTCCGATTCTGTACAAATCACTTGTCCTTGTGTCTTAGTTACCACACCTGTAAAATAGTCTAGATGTTTACTAAGATCTACTGCAGCTACAATAGCCTAAGAAATAATCCAATTCTGCACTTAGAGAAAACAATGTCAAGAAGCCACTTCTGGATACCAATTAATAATTTTTTTTCTGTTGGTAATAGAACAATGCAACTCTGGATTACATGCATGTTCCAGTTGTAACTCGTTTGGAGGAGTTAACACTTTTAATAGTTTGAAGTCAAAATCTAATTTTAATTTCTTTAGTCTTGGAAGAGAAGCAAACAGAAAAGTTTAAAACTATAACAACAGGCAACACAATCCTAAGTTATGTGACATGTGTGTATGTGTGTATATTTAAAACTCTGATCAAGATTTGCTAAAATCAAAGAACCTGCAGGCACAATGGTCAATTATGATTCTTACATCACAAAACAACCAGAACCCTGACATGCCTACAAGTTCCAACTCATTTGTACTTATTCTGAATGGAGGTGAAGTAAAAGATAAGCAAACAGGTATCCTAACATATGGAATAAAGAGGATCCAAATCAATGTGTTATTGCCTCCAGCAAACCTGTTTTTTTAGGTATTTTATTTTGCTAATAAATATATGGAGTGAAAATGTTATTGTAAGGAGTATACAAGGGTCAGTTATCATCAATCACTGATTAAACAGGCTTTGTTGTTAATCCAGTCAAACTCTAAAAGTAAAGTGAATGATGGGGGCTCTAAAAACCTCATAAAGTCTTAAAAGATAAAAGAAAACTAGGAGGGGGCGCCTGGGTGGATCAGTGGGTTAAAGCCCCTGCTTTCACCTCAGGTCATGATCCCAGGGTCCTGGGATCAAGCCCTGCATCGGGCTCTGAGAGCCTGCTTCCCTTCCTCTCTCTCTGCCTGCCTCTCTGCCTAATTGTGATCTCTGTCTGTCAAATAAATAAAAATTAAAAAAAAGAAAAAAGAAAAAGAAAATTAGGAGGAACATACAATCTGAAAAAAATTCGTGTAAAAACAAAATTGGTATTTTTTTCAATTAAATTAACTAATTTAATAAAACACTTCCTTTCAAGGTCTGTTTCAGGTTGTAACATCTCCAGGAAATGTTTCTGTATTGTATCTGTACTATCTTTCAGGGATCAGTTCCTTTCCTGAACACTATTCCATCCATTCACCAAATATCTATTGAGTATCTACCATGTGTCAGGCATGGAAATACCATAGTGAAAAAAGAAATAAAAATTCCTCATGAGTGCTGTGAAGTGTGTAAACCTGGCGACTCACAGACCTGTACCCCCAGGGCTAATAATACATCCTATGTTAATAAAAAATAAAAAATTATAAAAAAATTCCTCATGAAACTTGCAGCATACTGGGGAAGGCAAGTGTAACATGATAAATAATTTGTAAAAGGCAGAGCATGTTAGCAGTGTTAAGTATTAAGTAGAAAAATAAAGAACAGATATGAAATGCTAAAGAATTTGAAATCTGATTATATTTTATTCTCAAATCATTCAACCTAAGTCCTCATTTGATGTTGTACTTCATTAATCTCTAACTGTTTTATGGGTCATTTTGCCCACACAAGTAAGTTTATGTACAAGGCAAGAACCATGTTCTACTTCTCACAATCATAATACCCAGGACTTAGCCAGGCAATTTTGTGTCTCTGATAAACTGTTACTTCATATACTAACTAAACCATAAATTTCTAGGCTTCTATACAGTGCAAACCAGTGACAGAGATGAGGAATTAAAGGGCTTATAAGAGTATCTTGTACTTGAAGAAAGTTCACAGTCTAGTGAGAAGGGAAGCATGTGGACTACTACATTAGGTTAGGGACCACTGAAAACACTATTTGTAGGGCACGAGGAGAGCATGGAGGAAGGGAACCAATATAGATTGGGAAGGAAAAGTCAAACGTTTTCTAGAGGTAACCATGGGAAGTTTTAAATGACCTATAGTTGATGACTATAGGAAGGGAGAGAAACGCATGCCTGGAAAAAGAAACATTATAATGGGGTGCCTGGGCGGCTCAGTGGGTTAAAGCCTCTGCCTTCAGCTCAGGTCATGATCCCAGGGTCCTGGGATTGAGCCTGGCATCAGGCTCTCTGCTCAGCAGGGGGCCTGCTCCCCCCACCCTTTCTCTGCCTGCCTCTCTGCCTACTTGTGATCTCTGTCTGTCAAATAAATAAATAAAATCTTCTAAAAAAAAAAGAAAGAAAGAAAGAAAGAAACATCGTAAGTTCAGTGGCATGAAAAGAAAACGAACATTCAGAGAAATGCCACTCGTTAATATGTCTGGAATACAGAGGAAAAAATGGAGAAAAGAAGAGAGATCAGATAAGAAACTGGAAAGAAGGGGCCAGATCTCTAAGAGTCGTTTTTCCCAACTAAGGAATTTGGATTTTTATCCTGAAAACAATAGGGGATTTTCAAGGAGAAGCCCAACACAATCGGATCCATTACAGAAAGATCACTCTGGTGACAGAGGAAAACAGAATAGAGGCAAGGCTGAGAGGCACAGCTGTCAGGAAGTGCTACTGTAATCCTATAGGCTTGCAATACTCCATGTGTCCAAGGAATGGAGGAGGGAAATGATGAACATTGCTGTGGGATTTGGTGTTTTGCCAAGCTGGAGCAGCAGAAGAAAAGGAAAAACAGGAGTTGAGGATATGGCAAGAGTGATCCATTTCTCCACATAAAATTTTATCTCTTTTTGGTACAGTGACTTAAGGACTAGAAATCTCAGAATAACTGAGAATTCTGAACCCCATTACCTGTTCTAAAGTCTTTTTCATTTCTTTCTCAACTGTTTCCCTTCCAGGTTAATTCAGCTCAAATGATCATTTTAACTCACAATAGCTGACCTAAATTTCTTTTCAAATACACAAACCGTTACAAAAGATCTGTGCATATAATGAATCTGGTGTAAGGGTTCCAAAGACAACTGCTAAAATGACAAAATAGTTCTCCTTTGCCAGCATCTCATTGACATCTACTTTAGCTATCCAAAATGCACCAGTACGTATCATGTATTCCATAGCCAGAAATATGTTTCTCAGATATCTAAACAGAATTCATTTGTTCAAGTAAATAGGATATAGAGTGCCTGTAATGTGTCAGACCCTGTGCTTGGTGCTGGACATCCACATAACAATTAAGACAAATTCCCTCCCCTGGATGCCCTCACTCTGCATTAAATGCAATATGATGTGAAAAATCTTTTTAGCATTATACACTGAGCATTCCTTTCTTTTTCCTAAATCAAGAACAGAACTTTCAACTGAGAAGAAATCAGCTGAAACAGAATAAAACTTAACCAAAGCCAGCAACCAACACCACTGTTAAATTCCAACTTGTCTTCCTCTACTCAAAACCAAAGATTAAGCCAGTTTCATTATTATATATTATTACCAATATATATATATAGGTAAATATATATATATATAGCAGTGATATATCACTGCTATACAAAATGATGCCTGAAATTTACATGCAAGCAATTACATTTTGGGTGGCATTAGCAAAGAGAAATTGGATTTCAGTAAGTGGGGTTAGGGGGAAAAAAAAAAAAAAGCAAGAACTCAAACAGGAACTAACATGAGCTCTGGGACCAACAAAGAAGGTTGGCTAACTGAGTGGTTCTCCATGAGAGTACCACTCAGTGTGCTGCCCGTCCCCCTCACACTCACCTCTCTCCACACTGCTGCTATGGACATGCAGGGGAGGAGTGTGGAGCCCAAGAATCAAGCAACTAGAAAGCTCAGTCCAGTCCCACACAGCAGAGAACAGCCTTGTCCTCAGCTATGCCAGCAGTCCCCCAAAGAAAGGAAGAGAACACTAGCAACTGCTGGAAGGAAGAGCAGCAGGGTATGAAGGATATGAATCTGGAAAGAGAGCCTGGAGCTGTCAGCACCAAAGGACAATGAATCTCTGAGAGAGGCACCTAAAAGAAGCAACCAGTGATTTTTAAGTAGGACAGTGACATAATGACAAATGTTACAGAGAGAAATTACAACTTATATTTTGTGTAATGCTTTCAAGTTCAAAATATGCTTTCCCATATAGTCGATTTTATTTTAATCCAGAGAAGAAACTGTAGCTATAGTTTACATGCTTGTTCCCAATGAGTGTCTGTTCCAACAGTCCAGGCAGGAAGTAACAGAATATAAACCAGAATATAAGTCATGGCAGTGAAGACAGAAAGAAAAGGTCATACTGAAGTGACAACCGAATGCAGTCAAAGGAGACATCTCATTCAATCGATACATGCAGGGAATATGGTTTGGAAACCTCAGAAAGCAAGAGCTTCAGAAATAACTGAAGCTGAAAAAGTAAATCCAGTCTTTAGAGCTAGCTTCCCTCCCATAATGCCCTTAAGGTCAGCAAATTTCATGCAGAAAAGAACTAAGAAGGGGAGCCAGCTGACTCTTAATCACAATCCAATGATTGTAGCCTGTTAACAATGTGCAATATCATATACTGCCAAGAACTTGGCTTACCATACGGGCAACTATTTATGCATCTCGTGATAAGGATTTTCTTAATTACCACCACTGAGAGAAATTCTTTAAATAAATAGTCTGTACTTAGTACTTCCATTAATAGTTCAAGCATTTCTCAAATTAAATACTCCAATCTAAATATTTTGAGAATAAATGTTCTCTAAGATCTTCAGAGATAATTCCTTAGTATCATTTTTCGATAAACTAAAGACATGATTCAAACTCAAAATAAAAATAAATAATGTGTTCTCTCTTCTGATATCCTCTTTAGGGTGAGTCTCTCATGCCCCTTCTATTTCCAGTGTCTAACGTACCACCAACACCTAGCATATAGTAAGATTAATGGATGTTTCTCCAAAAATCTAATAAATAATAAAGATCACTGAATACATTTTTAGAAAGAAGTTAGTTGGAACCCATCATCTATTATATTATTTTGTATATAGTAGATATTCAAAATATGCTAGATATTCAAAGTAGATATTCAAAATATGCTCTTTATTAAAAGTATATTACATGCCAGAAAAACAAATGAGAAAGAAAAAGTTGTAACTGGTTAGTTACACAATGCTATACCAGGACACTATAAAAATGCAGGTGGAAGCCTCTAGAATCTCTGATATTTACTCCTACAATTAAAGTTCACCAGTTAAACAAACCTTACCAATAGAGGGTTGAGAAACCACTGCAGATGTACCTAATTATGCCAAAAGTGTTACACTGAACAGAAAATAAAGGGTCTTTACTTTAAACCCCTCCTGACTGATGACTGCCTCTTGGAGCTCTGAATCTCTTTAATCACTTTGTATAAAAAGTATCTATTAATTAGATACTTCACTTCCACTTACTCCCCCACCCACAAAAAGCATCTTGTCCTTGCCTCCTCAAACAGTCCATGCTAATCTCAAAGAGCCTCTCTAAAAGTAGAAGACAAAAGAGAATGCCTCTGCCTTGAAACTATCTTAAAACAAAATTCACTTACCAACACATCACTCGTCCGAAAAAATCTATATTTATATTCATGGTTAAACAATATGTTCCTTCAATGTATTTAAATAAGTAATATTTATGCAGCTGTATATCTCTCTGCATTCATTGACTGCTGCCTATTTCCACTATGCAATATACTATAAGTTCCTAGAAAGCAGTAATGTATCTGTTTATAACATTAGCTGCATCTATCATATGTGGGAAAATAATGTTGACTAGGCACAAAAAGAAAAAAAAAGTAAACAAGTGCCCTGATTTACTCCCAGGATACCACAAACACTAACATCTGAATTAGCAGCATTATGTGAACAGAATAGTGCAATAACTTTGCTTACTTTTATTTATTTTGTGTTGTTTTGGACGGAATGTGGTAATTCAAAGTGACAACCAGAACACTGTGAATGTACCTAATGACGCTGAATTGTGTACTTAAAATGGTCACACATTATGTCACATTTATATTTTACACAATAAAGAAAAAAAGGTACAGCCAAGTACAAGGTATAGAGAGCAAAGATCATTAATACTGTCCTACACTGCTTCACTTCTCTCACAGAGGAAGAACTTTAAAACAACCACAAAAAATAAAATTACTATCCCAATTTTACAGAAAGAAAGGTTGAGGAGTGTGTAAAAGGAAAAGAACTTTTTTTTTACTTTTTTTTTTTTTTTTTTTTTTTAGAGATTTGTTTGAGAGAGATAGAAAAGGGAGTTGATGAGGAACTCAAGCAGACTCGGCGCTGAGCACAGAACCCAACAAAAGGCTTAAACCCAGGAAATGGAGATTCGACCTGAGGAGAAACCAAGAGTCAGAAGCTTTCAAACGACTTCACCAACCAGGCCCCAGGAAATTCATTTGAATCCTGCCAATTACTGCACAATCTTAGCAAAGTCACTTAACTTCTTTGCCTTAACTCCCTGATCTATAGAATGGGAATAATAGATAGCAACTTTTGCCAAGCTGACGTTAGAATTAAATGAGACATCTATAGATAAAATACCTAACACAGTGTGTGGCACACATATGGAACTCAGCAGACAACACTCAGTAGATACCTAGTACTATTATCCAGAAAGGTGAGGGCCTTTGCTAATCAACAGCACAACACCAAGTCTCCTGCAATCTAAGTCTAGTCTTTCTATGTTACTGTTATCTTAACATATATCAAAAACATCATTTTTTCTAAATTAAACTTACTCTAAATATCTTTTGGTTGATTCTGAAATCAAATAGACCCTAAAAGGCAAGAAGAAAAGATAAAGAGGGAATAGAGCATTTACTGGGTAACATATGCGAGGTGCTTTACTTGGTTATCTAATTCAACTTCTCTACAACCCTGCCATGTTGGGATCATGCTGCTTCTTTCCATGATCAACAAATCAAATTCTCATACACAAAGCAATATGCCCAAAGTCAAAGAGCTGGGTTAACTATTTTGTTGAAATTCAAAAGAACTTTATTTCTCCCCATCTCCCATAATATGTCAAAAGAAAAAGACTCCCTATTTCTAAAAATACCCCAAAAGAATATTCTGAAAGTAAATTCCAAAACAAGAATTCTAAAAACAGGTCCATTAAAAGCAGTACTTACTGTAAGTATAAAATCTCCAAAGATTACTACATTGAAAAAGAAAAACACTCATCTAGGTATAAGTTTTACTCTGTACTTACAGGATTAGTTTGTTTGTTCAAACAATTATTTTAGAAAGTTCTTACTGTTTCCAAGTGAAAACAAATTCACATTTCCAACTGGGAAGGAGAATTCATTGTCCCACCAATTTGGTCTCAGCAACAAAAATGGGTAATTCCCCTTCCATGTACCGTTCCATAATAATGGAAGAAAGACTTACAAAGTTATATCTCACTCAATGAAAGAGGTCAGCATCTGAAAGAGCGCACTTGCGATGGCAGTCACAGGAGATAAATGAGGCCACACCCAGAGACTTGATAATAAGGATATTTGTAAATCAAATATTTCTAAGTTGGGAAATGCCTATACAATGTAGAAAGAAACCACCAACCAACCCCTTCAATCACCTCCAAAAACAGAGAGCCACTGGTTTGGTTTTGTTTTGGAAAGGGAAAGTCTCATAAAATCCTCTACACATTAAAGATTTACAAATTCAGCTTCCAACACACAGCGCTACAAAGTAAAAACATACAGTTACAGAGCTTATTGAAATCCTTATTGGTAATTAAAACATCAAAGCAGAAAGTATTATAAAGGTATTTCTGAATTTTGAAGAAAATATCTTCTCAGAATTTTTTTGAAGCCTCTTATTTTCCCTGAGGTTTTGTGAATTATTATTTGCTAATAAATAATGACCACCTGTAAAGCCTCTTTTTTCCCCTGAGGTTTTGTGAATTATTATTTGCTAATAAATAATGACCACCTGTAAAGCCTCTTTTTTCCCCTGAGGTTTTGTGAATTATTATTTGCTAATAAATAATGACCACCTGGGATTCCTGGTGGCTCAGTGGGTTAAGCATCTGCCTTTGGCTCAGGTCCTGATCTCAGGGTTCTGGGATCCAGCCCCGTACCAGGCTCTCTGCTCAGCAGGAAGACTGCTTCCCCCTCTCTCTGCCTACTGTTCTTCCTACTTGTGATTTCTCCCTCTGTCAAATAAATAAATAAAATCTTTTAAATATTTTAAAAAATTAAAAAATAATAATAATGATCTTACATATACCAGATTCTATCATCATTTCTCTTAACATATTAATTTCGATTTTTACATTAATAATGAAATATATTTATTACTATCTGTATCTTTAATGTAAGCAAACTGAGACTGAGAGAGTCACCAAAGGACAGTCTGCATTTTAAATTTATATTCATGTGGTCAGATCCACTGTTTTCCTACACTGCATATCTACTTAGAGTTACAGGTGTTACAGGTAATTTTCGTGAGAACTGTTGGTTCTACATGGATGAACCATGGAGATTAAGCACATCAGAGAAAAGAAACTCTGCAATAATTGAGTACATAATAACATCTTAAGTATGAACTTGAAAAGAAAGTAACCTGGTATCAAAGAAGTTGTAAGATCAAAGGTAACAGCTCTCTTGGTTCACCACTGAATCCCATGAGAGAGAGAGATCTACATCTATATCATCTAATCTACACATATAGCTAACTTATGAATAATTCAATTAAAAAGGCCAACATTGGGGTTCCTGGGTGACTCAGTTGGTTAAGTGTCTGCCTTCAGCTCAGATTGTGAACCCCGGGTCCTGAGATGGAGCCCCACCTCGGGCTCCCTGCTCAGTGGAGAGCTTGCTTCTCCCTCTCCTTTTGGCCCTCCCCCATCCTCGCTCATGTCCCTTTCTCTGTCTCTCACCTGCTCTCACTCTATCCCAAGTAAATAAAATCTTTTTAAAGATAAAAATAAATAAAGGCCAACATCAAGGGATATCAATTTTATCAGAAAAATTGTTCTTGTTTCTATCCATGTTTGTTTCTTTTGTTCCTTCTTCAGGTCAGATGCTCATAACCCATACCTTTCATTTCACTCACTGCTTTTGTATACCCTAAGAATTCCACTGATTTTTTCTAATGTTAAGATATTCACAGGCAAAAGAGCCTCTTTAAGACATTCAAAGCTTCCTCCCTCCCCCAAAGACATCCAAAAGCAGCAGAGAGAAACTGGAAATGTTAGCATTTGTTAAGGAGCTTGTAAAGGGCCTCATGCAAAAAGCAGAATCAGGCAAAGCATCTGTTTATTAGTTTATGAGCAAACCAGCAGCTAATTCTAAAGATCATTAATTAATGCCAGGCTCCAATACAGTCTTTTCTATCTACCTTTACACATGCTTTTTCTTTTTTCCTACCATATAATTCTAACACCTATTTCTGCTTTGAAATATGTAAGTAGGGGAGCCTGTGTGGCTCAGTTGGTTAAGCGACTGTCTATGGCTCAGGGCATGATCCTGAAGTCCCAAGATAGAGTCCCTTCTCCAGCTCAGGTAGTTTGCTTCTTCCTCTGGCCCTCCCCCCCTTCTCATACTCTCTTTCTACCTCTCAAATAAATAAATAAATTTTTAAAAAAGAAAAGAGAAAAAATATGTTAAGTAGAAAGCAGTGAGTTCAGAATTACAGAAGTTACTGGAGATTCCTCACATGTACCCCAACTCTGTTCCTAACCAGTATGGCAGACATAAATACCTCCCAGGGGAACCTCTGTTCTCTCAAAGTGTTTACTTCAGCTCTCTAGTAGTAATGATGTGTGGTCATCAACAAATCAACTTTCAGGGGTTCTCTCTAAACACCAGAGTTTATTGAAGATAACACTGAAAGTAATTAAATTATTTAATCAATGTATCAATATATATGCACACAAATTAATAATGACCTTCCTATTCTGAGATTTCTCTCTTAGGAAAGTATATATACTTTTTCCAACAACACTGCCACTGTCCAAAATTCAAGGCACTCATGACTCAACTAAAAGAATTAGCCCCAAACAATGTGCAGTGTTTTCTGCATATTCTTTAAAATGGCATACTTTCTTCCAGTTACTGTAGATTTAAACTTTGGAAACTGCTCAGTCAAATAGAAGAATGTCATTTCTGCTCCAAACAATGTATCAGGTGCCAGTAAAGAAAAAGATTTTTTCATATGGTCAAATTTCAATTCATTAACCCTCAAACTTACTTCTACTTTCTATTTTTTGGAATACGTCATTAATACCTTAAATTATTTTAAATAATTGTGACCTAAAAAATAATTGCATGATAATGTAAGTTCCTGGAGGAAGAGTACTAAAAGATGAAAAAAACTGGCTTAAATATAGTCAACTGAGATATTTAACAATTCAGTACGAGAATAATATAAATTTTCCTTATTAAGATATGGTAATTCCTTTTATTTCATAAAGTTTCCAAATTTTCATTTCTCAATTTTAACTAAAAACCAGTATAAGCAACTGATTTATTTCCATCATCTAGAATACCACCTGGGAACAACAGCAAATACTCAAGTATTTACTGAATGAGTGAATCAACATAGAAACTGAATGAATGAATGTGGATTAAGTTTATTTATATTTATTATATTTAGCTTAATTACACTAAAAATTTTTCCTTTTTATTTAGAATAATCAACAAAAAATAATCAAACCACTGAATGTAACAAAGTACCAAGCACTTCTGCTGGCAATAATGACATTCTTATAACCGCTCAAAACAAAAAGTCTAAGTCGTTATTTTTCTTTTTTAAAGATTTATCTCGAGAGAGAGAGAGAGAGAGAGTGTGCGTGCACTTGTGTGCCAGAGCGCACAAGTATGGGGAGGGCAGAGAGAAAGAATCTCAAGCAGACTCCCTGCTGAGCGCCCAACCTGATGCAGGGCTCAATCTCACCACCAGGAGATCATGACTTGAGCCAAAATCAACGCTTAACCAACTGAGTCACTCAGACATCCCTAAAGTCATTCTTGACTACAACCTTCACACACATAATATCCAACCACCGAAAATCTGTTGGTTCTACCTTGGAAACATTATCTGGACGCTGCCCCATTCAGAGACACCTTCATCTCTTGTGGAGAATACTGTTTCTCATCCTTTAATGTCTTCTCTCCCCTCCTTTCACAGTGAAATCCACGGTCACTTATTATAATTGCTCCCCTGCAAACACACACAAGTTCCTGGCCCATTTCTCCTATATTACACTTGGTTGGCAAAGCCGTAACCATGGTAAAAATCTAGTTCTCCACATACTCTGTCCCTACACCCATGCATCTAAACATGACTGAGCATGATGCCTTAAATCCATAACCACGGGTCTCAACTGCACCGCTAACTTGACCAGACAATCACACTCTAACTTCCAGGTCAATTCACACTCCTGCTCTATTACACACCTTCTTGATCCTCACCCTCAATGCATTCCCCTCACCCTCATTCAGAGCAAAGACTCTGAAAAGGAAAAGGAAAAAGAAAAATCATTCAGAAGAGAACTTCGTAAACTCACATCACACACTGAACAACCTCCCAATACCTATACCTCAAACTGGGCCTCTTGCCTATAGCCACAGATGAATTATCCAAGTTTCTACATAATACCAATCCCTACATTTATGTACTAAATCTCATCTCATTTGGCCCCTCAAGAGCACTACTCCAGAAAGTCACACTTAGTATTTTGCTCTCAACGAATCACTACCATCAGAATATAAACAGTTTTGTTTTCCTCCCCCATTCTTTAAAAAGAAGGTGGGGGGCAAAACACTCTCAACTCCACTGCATTACTACTCCATTTCTTTGATCCCCTTTGCAGAAAAACTCCCTGAAAATATGGCTAACTTACCATCTCCAATCTCTCTCCTCCCTTTCTTTTTTTTTTTTTCTCTCCTCCCTTTCTGTCTTAAAATACACTCCCATCAGACTTGAGCACTCACCACTCCACCACGACTCCCCTGGTCAAAATCACCAGTAATCTCTATCTTACTAAATCCAATGGTCAATTCATTGCTCCTGTTTCTTTGCCTATCAGTGATCATCTGCCACAGCTGATCATTCTCTTCTTTCTTCAGTTTCCAGGACAACATAATATTCTTGTTGTCCTCCTCACTCACTGCTGCCTCTCAGTTTTCTCTTTCAAAGGGTATGAGGAAACTGTGGAGGATTATGGTTATATGGTTACTTAGACTGTGGTGACAGTTGTGACAGCTCAGACATCATGAAAATAATTAGTTGTTTTTAACCCTTAGAATGAAAATATCCTGGCCACTGAGAACAATTAGTTCCTTTTTTATTCTATTCTCTGTTAATAACTTTTATCTACCATTTTCAATCAATTATTTTCCTAACAAAAGAGAGACTCCAATAGGTGGTGAAGAGTTGGACTTTCGGGCGCCTGGGTGGCTCAGTGGGTTAAGCCGCTGCCTTCGGCTCAGGTCATGATCTCAGGGTCCTGGGATCGAGTCCCGCATCGGGCTCTCTGCTCAGCGGGGTGCCTGCTTCCTCCTCTCTCTCTCTGCCTGCCTCTCTGCCTACTTGTGCTCTCTCTCTGTCAAGTAGATAAAATAAAATCTTTAAAAAAAAAAAAAAAAAAAAAAAAAGACTTGGACTTTCTATTGTTACCATTACAGGATCAGAAATAATCACTGCCTTGTTTTTTTCTCTGAACATAACATTCCAAAATGCCTTTTATTATTTCTTAGCACTCTCTACAAGCCTCAGCAAAATCTGGCCCTCAAAATTATGAACACAGCTGACAGAGATCTGTACCACTCTCATTTACTATCACTTACATGTCTTATGTCCTATCTTTTCATAATTTTATATCCGTCTCAATTAACATCTATCTATATCAGGTATTTTAACAAATACTAATTATAGGTAATTAAAGTAAAATGGTACTTGAAGCATATTAAGAAATAAACTCGTTGAAATATTTTACAAAAACCAAACACCTATGTGTTGGGGTGAGGGGTGTATCTGTGTAAAATACTGAGCTAGCAAAAGCTCATGGAAAGTAAATGTTCAAGGAGCCACTATATTTATGTCACAACTCATTTAGCAGAACTCATTAGCAATAAGAGACTCTGGGAGTCATGGCTGGGACAGTGTCAGATTTGTGTTTTGTACAGAATATGCAGTAGCTGCAGAATGTGGTTTTAAGAACAGCAGATTGGAGGCAGGGAATCAAGTAATTTTATCTCAAGCAATGAGGTCTAAACTGTAAGGCTGTACTAATAAGGTGAGAGAGAATGCGGCAGATTCCATAAATATTACAAAGTAAATTTTACTAATTTCTAAAACTCTCCATTGTTTCCACCACAATATGCAGCCTCCATTAAATAGAAATGTCATCAACAGGAAAGATCTTATTCATTATCAAGCATAAAGGTAGCTATGATCTTTTTCTTTGTATTTTGTAATTTTAGAGAAAGAGATAACCAGATACATACATTTCTAAATGATTAAGTATTGAAAACTAAACTCATATTATAAGCTCTTTTGTTTTATTTATTTATTTATTGGCCTCATTAACAACAGGAAGACTGTTCTTATAGATAATCCAAGAAAACTCCACCTACCACATGACAGACTGGAACACTGCAACAGCTCCCTTCTACCTCAGGGTATGAGGAAAAAACACGAGGCAGGGTGGCATCAAATAGGTAGAAATTGGCCAATAAGGACATGTTGTCAAAAAGACAGACAATCACTGCATTCTTTCTGCATACAGAACTAAATCAGATATTTCTAAGAAATGATTTAGAATGATCTACAATGCAATGAAAGAAGTCATTCATAAAATGGTGCTGATCATTTTAAGTAATACTAGCTTTGCTTCCTGAAATGATGTCAGAGTGTAGATCCTATACTGCAAAGTCTTACATTATTACCATAATCCAGGCATAAATTTAGATTCTATCTAAGGAAACAATTTTGTCACTAAAAGATATGATTTCTATCCTAAATGTGGCTATAATCTTAACAAGAGCAAAGTCCTTTGCAAACCAGTATTGGGTTGATCTTCTAAACACAAACTTTTCACTCATTATTTTTGACAGAGAAGAGAAATGAGTGAGAACAACAGCTGTATATTGTCTGGCTATTAAAAGCTCAAATCCTGGTTGCCTTGTCCAGTCCATTGTCCATCTCTATGGCACTGCCATCGGAGATAACGTCATCACTCCCCCACAGCCTTCTTCTAATGGTGTCTCTACTTCTAGGACCACCACACTACTGAGGTGCCCTGTTTTACAGCCACCGTATCTTTTTAGAATGTGCATTGGTCACATCACCCCTCCTGCTGAAATCCTTCAGGACCTCCCAATCCCCCAAAGAATAAAGCCCAGTCTCCACAGCACGAAACAAAAGACACAATCTGATCTCTGAAGAATCACTTCACCAGGGATTCACCCTCTCTGTAAAGCCTTCCTGACCTTCCTAACAGATATTTCCAATTCTCCACTCCTACAGTAGTTTATGCATAACTATTACAGCAGCAAGTAACTCTACCTATCAACCAGCATTCTCCCTAAATAATCACACCACCACCAACTCTAGTCAGACCTGAACTCAAATCGCGATTCCACTACTTATTAACTATATAATCTTTAGTAAACCCCTTACATCTTCAATTCTCTGCTACCTCAGCTGCAAAATTAGCATAAAATATTCACCCTCACTCACCAGCAATGAAAAAATATAAAGAATGATACAGTCCTAGAAAACCTATAGAATCATAGTGCAGCTAACAACATCCATTAAACCTAAAAAAGAAATTTATTATATAAAGGAACTAAACCTCCTCGATGTCAGGTATAAGTTCTACCTTTGTGATATAGGATATAGGAATATCCTATATAGGATACAGGACATAGGAATATCCTATATAGGATATAGGTAACGAGTTTTATTTAAAGAAAATGTCCTGTTTTTCAGGGGAAAAAAAGTCACAAGCCTGTAATAACTAACCTAACATTAAATCTGACCTCCAACTTTAAGACAACAAAATTATAATTAGTTTTACATAAATGCACAGTGAATCTCATAGAAATTAGTATTTAAACAAAAAGAACATAGCCAGGGCGCCTGGGTCGTTCTGTGGGTTAAAGCCTCTGCCTTTAGCTCAGGCCATGAACCCAGGGTCCTGGGATGGAGCCCCACATCGGGCTCTCTGCTCAGCAGGGAGCCTGCTTCCTCCTCTCTCTCTGCCTGTTTGTGATCTGTCAAATAAATAAATAAAATCTTAAAAAAAAAAAAAAACCACAGTTTCAATTCAAATATTCAAATATTCCAAATAACTACTGACAAATCTCGTATTTGATGGTATTACCTCAAAAAAAAAAAAATACAAATGTGATCAAAATGACTTACATAAAATATTTAAAAACTCAGTCAAAGTATGGGACACATATTTTCTACAAAGATGTTTCAGATTGTAGAAGTCCCTCATCAAACCTGGGATCCTCCCTTCAATATGTCCCTAGTGTCTCACTAGTTTCCAGGGAAGCGAATTTCTGGCAGAGGAACGGTAAGAAGGGAAGAAAAGAGAAAATTCTTCAATGAGAGCAGACAGCAGAAATAGAGGTAAGGGGCACCAAGTGAAAGGTGTGCTGCACCTTACGGAGGGCTGGGGAGGGGAGGTGTTTGGTACAGTCTGGTACCAATACACTGCCACAGTGAGAAGAAAGGAGGAAAGAAGGCCTCTCCTAGGTATTAGACACTACAAATACTACATAATATATTGAATTTTTAAAACTCAAATAATAACAAACCTCCTCATTATTAGTATCAACTTAAGACTTTGAAGTAAACTATTTTTTTAAGCCTATAAAGAGAATAAGGAATCAAGGAGACAAGTTAGACTTCAAGGAAACACCTTTTGCAAACACAATTCGTTTGAAAGTTTTCACATTAAATTTAAGGTAAGATTTTACTAAAATTATACTGAAGAAACAGCTTTTAAAGTAAAATTTCAACTGAATTTCAAGTACAAAGTTCTGTGGCAACCACACAGGGCCTTACTTCTTACTGTATTAGATGAATTTTAATCCCTGAGAAGTATAACAAGGCTCTCTTTGTCTAAATTCTGAGGGGGAAAAAAAAAATCAATAACTACTTTGACAGCACTTTTAATTACAGATAACTTAAGGAACTAAAGTCTTAAAATTCCTTTTTCTCCCTAATGTCACATGTACTTTTCCCCCTAGCCTCAGGAATGATACACTCAACTGTGTACCTAAAGAAATCAAAGTTTCTCTCAAGTACATACTTCAATTTACAGGAAGACAAAATAGAAAAAGCTCAGTGATTTGGGAAACAGGAAGTCTGAACTCTGCAGTCAGCTCTGAACATACACTTGTCACTTCTACTTCCTATAAAATGGAGGGACTTAAACAGATCTCAAAGTTTCCTCCAACTCTCTTTGTTTGAACACTTCCCCTATATTCACTATCTTCAAAACCTTTCATTTATACAGCTTATGGTTTATAAAGCACTTCTCAGTTTATCCTCATGAAAACTATGTGAAGTATCTATTTGTTTTACAAATGAGGGATCTGAGGTCCAGAAAGTAAGAGATATACTCAAGATAGTAACTGGCAGAGCCAGAAGCTGAACTTAGGTATCCGGCTGAAAGTCCTATAAAGAGCCCTCAAAGATTCATTATTCAGGATTCTTATAAACTTAAGAAGTTTAAAACACAAATCTAAACTGTATTAAGGAAAGAGAGGAACTAACATATTTTTCAAAATGTAATAATATTCAAAATAAATGTAATTATTTACAAACAAAAAGTATACAGGCTATACCTCAAAAACTGAAGACAAAACAGTTTAACTCAAAATAGTAAAAAATATTAATCAGCAAATGAATTTTTCACTTTTAACTACTAGCCTGTTACCACAGGAATATATTATTTCTACCTCACCATTCTTCGAAGAACTAAAAACTAAACCACCTGAGAATTTTCCCCACAAAGAAAATTCCCAGCCCAGATGGTTTATGAGTAAGTTCTAGAAATAATCAAGGAAAAGGAATTCCACTCTTAAACTCTTAACAGAGAGTAGAAAGAAATTTGTCTCCGAAACTTGTTTTATTAGGACAGTTTAACACGAGAACCAAAACCAAGAACACAGTACTAGAAATGAAAATTATAAAGCCAGCCTCACTTGTGAACAAAATGTAAAAATCACAATTAGCAAATTAAATTCCATAACCTACAAAAAGGATAGTAATACATCAAGATAAAGATGAGTTTATTCCAGTAATGGAAGACTGGTTTAACATTAAAAAAAATCAATTAATAAAATTCATATTAACAGATGAAAGGTAGGAAACACATCATCATGGGAAGAGATACAGAATAGCTGTCCATAAAATGAGACATTAATGCATGATAAAATGTATAGTGATATAAGGAACCATCTTTAATCTGATAAAGAACCTACATAAGAATGTAGCAAACTATATTCTTAATAGTGAGATACTGAGGTGTTGTTGCCTCTAAGGTAATAGGCAAGAGGGGGGCTGCATTATCCCACTTCTATTAAAATTGTACTGGAGAACTATACTATTACAGTAAGGAAAGAAAAAGAAACAAAAGGTATAAAGATTTAAAAAGCAGAATTAAAAAACTGCCATCTGCAGATGATAAAATCTAAAAATAAATTTAAATGAACAAGAATTTAGCATGATTGCTGGATTAAAAAGATCAGTGTACAAAATTCAGTTGTATTTCTAAACACCTACAAACAGAAAGTGAAGTTTAAAGAAAATGTCATTGAAAAGCATTAAATACCTTTTTTAAAAATCCAAATTCAAAATGAGAAATTCAAAATTCAAAGAGAAAATGATGGAGGACAAAACATCTCACTGGTGTTTTCTGTAGATTGCTTGGGCACCAAATCACTGCTCTAAGAACTGATAAAAAGGTGAGGGGTGATGCTGAATTGTGCATTTTTCCTGCTTTTCCTTTATGAGTACATTTCATGAAAACCAAAATGGTGATAAATGTTCTTAAAAGTTCAGCAAATAAAAGAAAGAAAGTCCAGCAAATAAATGCAAGAGTAAATAACTAAGAAATCACCATTCTACAACCCCAAATAAAATTTGAATCTAGGCAACAAACATCAATGGAAGCCATAACCATTCGGTAAAAAAAAAATGAATGGAGAATTTTTAATGTAGGGATAGGACTGACAATATCTGAAATAACTGAAATAACTGATCTCACTTGTAGTCTGAAAAGTGGAACAATCAAACATTATATGCCTTATGCAATGCAAAAAAGAGTACATGGTACCCCTGTGAAGATTCTGTTCTAAAAATCTGAACACTAATCTAACCAACACACTAAACCTATCAGTTTAGGAAATAAAACAAGGGGATAGAACAAGTTAAATGGGGACACCTGGGTGGCTCAGTCATTAAGTGTCTGCCTTTGGCTTAGGTCCTGGGATCGAGCCCCGCATCGGACTCCTTGCTTCTCCCTCTCCCACTCCCCCTGCCTATGTTCCCTCTCTCACTGTGTCTCTCTATGTCAAATAAATAAATAAAATGTAAAAAAAAAAAAAAAAAAAAAAGAAAGAAAAGAAAAGAAAAAAGAACAAGTTAAATGATACAAAGAAAAAAGGAATCAGCCAAATCCAAATTACTCTAGAAGACGACCCAATTTCTCCAACAAATCAACTACTGAGGAAAAAAAAAGGAGCGAATATTGTCAAAAAAAAGAATATATAAATGATCTTATTTGAATTCTAATTCCAACATATCATTTTTAAAAATACATTTTTGAAACAAAAAATGCAAATATGTACTATTAGACATTGGGTATCTATTACCCATTACTAATATATATTTAGAATGGACTAGTTACTAATATATATCATTATTGATATATATTAAGTACATGCTAATACTACAAGTTATTAATAGTAAATATTAAGGAACTATTGTTAAATTAAGTATAATAAGGTCCTGGTGGTTATAGTTTTCAAAAATCCTTGTAAGAGAAATGCATCTCTTATACAAATTAAGTATTTATAAATAAAACATCATGAAATCTAGGTATCTGATTTGCTTTGAAATATTCAAAAGAAAAAAGGGCTAAATATGCAGCTGAAGCTCCATAATAGGGGTTCATTAGGCTACTAAGCTTTTATATTTATTTGCAAACATCCACATAAAAACCAATCAAAATTCAATTCAAGAATGGGCAAAGATATGAGAAGACAGAGAAAAGACAGATAAATATATAAAAAGATGTTCAACATTGCTAACCATTATGAAGATGCAAATTAAAATAATGAGATATCACCACATTATCTATTAAAATGGGCAAAAGAAAAAAATACCAACACAGCCAAACACTGGCAAGGATGAAGAGAAACCATATCTCATACTTTGCAGGTGAGAATGTAAAATGGTACAGTCCCTCTGGAAGTGAGACTGGCAGTTTCTTAGAAAGTTAAATGTACCCTAACTTACTATATGGTCCATCAATTGTGTTCCATGGCATTAATTCTACAGAAATTGTTAAAATGTTCAAACAAAATCCTGAATTGTATCTGTAGTGGGCCCAATGCAAACCACCCAAATGTCCTTCCAAGGGTGAATGTCTAAACAAACTGCGGTGTATCCATGCAATAGAATACTACTCAACAGTAAAAAAGGAACAAACTACTGATACACTCAACAATCTGAATGGATGTTAAGGTCATTATGCTAAGTGACAAATCAGACAGTTATATAATCTGAATGAGCTTGGAAGAACACTCCAGGCTCCAAATGAGAATGCAGCCCAACCAACACCTTGATTTCAGCCTTATGAGACTGTGCAGAAAACCCAGTTAGGCCATGCCAAGGCACCTGACCAACAAAAACCTTAAGATAATAAGTATCCATTATTTTAAGCAGCTGAGACTGTAATAATTTACTATGTAGTAATACCAATATCTAATACACTGAGTTTGATGATTATTTCTTAAATATGCTTACAAAGAGAAGGACTCTGGGGTAATAAATAAAACTAAAAATAAATTCTACTACTTATTCAAAATTTGTCTCATATTCTGGCTAAAAATTTCATAAGAACAAACTATCTGAAGACTGCCATGGTTTGGGGATTGTTTGGCCCTCATTAATGACAGGGCAAGACAAAAACAAAATTAATGAGATCTGGTTAGAGTCAAATTCTGTTTTTTCACATTTCTCATTACCATTGGGTTTTCAAAACACTTGCCTTAAAAATCGGCAGGAAAAGGAAGGGAATTTTTACAAGTTCACGCTTCCTGAGGTATAAAAAAACTCAGACAGTTATGAATCTATGATAATACTTGCTATCCTAAAAAGTGAGGACACAATCCCATTTTAAAAATATGATTGAATTTTTTTTAAAGAGGGGACCAAAACATAAAGTGCCTAGAAATAAATACAACAGTATTTATGAATTCTAGGGGAAAAAATTTTTAAACTTTATAAGAGCCATTGAAAGACACTTAAACAAATAGAGATTTTTACCAAGTTTTTAGATTGGAAGATTATGTTATAAAGATGTCAACTGTCTCCAACTCAGTATGAAAGAACCTATGCAATTCCAGTCAAATTCCCAATAGGTTTTTTCACCTAGAGCTGGACAAGCTGACTGCAAAACATATACGAATACACAAAGGGGAAAAAATAGCCAGACAGTTTTGAGAAGAAGATAGTAAGAAAACCTACTATACCAAATACCAAGACTTAGAAGACATCTGTAACTTAAAAACTTTGTGAGTATTGTCAAAGCAACAGAGAAATAAGTAGAAGAAATAAAGAGCCCAGTAACAGATCCAAACATATACACATTGGCTATACAACATAATTAGCAATGCAAATTGGTGGGAAAATTGTAACTTGTTAAAATAAATGGTTCTGGAATTGGCTGAGTATCTACATTTAAGGAAAAAAATGGAAATCAGACTCGATTCTTACAAAACACACAAAATTCAGGTCGTATCAAATGAAAAACTTAAATTTGAAATACAAACCATACGGCATTGAAAAAATAAAGTAGGATAAGATCATGAGGGTGGGGAAAAATTTCTTAACTAAGATATAAAAAGTATTTAATTATAAAGGAAAAGCCTCATTAATTTGATACTAGCATTAAGAACTTCTGTTCATTAACACACTATAAAGTAAATAAAAACTCAAGCCAAACTGAGGTGAGATATTGCAATTATAAATACAGGAGAAAAACAAAGAATTCCAAAAATATTTTGTAACCAAAGAATATAAAGAATTCCATAACACTGTAAGAAAAAAAAAGGACTAACCCCATACAAAAATGGACAGAAAACTTTAATAAACAATCTCCAAAAGAAGAAATCCAAATGACCAATAATATGAAATGATGCTCAATTTCAAAAGTAATGAGCAAATTAAATTCACAAGAAGATACCACTATATACCCACTGTAGAATTTTTTAAGTGTACAAATACCAATGCTGGTAATACTGGGAAAGTAAACTGATACATCTCCTTTGGCAAATAATTAGGCATTGCTAAGTAAAGTTGATACCATCTGACCCAGCAACCTCCTTGGTTATATACCCTTGAGAAACTCACACAGATGTGTAATGCTAGGACATTCACAGAAGCATTGTTCATAAAAGGCCAAAACTGGAAACAAACAAAACGTCCATCAGAAAAACTGATTAAACTGTGGAATATTTAAAACTGGAATATTATTGTAAAATGAACGAACTGCAGCTACATACGACAAAATGAACAAAACTCCCACCTTTCCTGAGTGAAAGCAAGAGACAAAAAGTACAATGAGCCTAATACATAGTTAGAGACAAAAATAAATGATAGTGTTTAAGCATACATACACAAATGGTAAAAGCAAAAAGAAAGAAAATCTTTACCACAGAAGATTTAATGTTACCTTTGGCAGGAGGAGAGGTGGTAATTTAGAATAGATATGGGAGAAGGAAGTCTCTATGAATATTGGTGGATTTCTATTTCTTGACCTGATGGTAGATCAAGGTGACCTTTCAGCCTGCCCTACAAATTTTAGACTTGCTAGTTCTTACAATCTCATTAAGGCAATTTCTTAAAAGAAATTGTGTGTGTGTGTGTGTGTGTGTGTGTACACACATACATACTTGTTCTGTTTCTCTTAAAAACCCTAACAATGATTTTAAAACCAAGAATAGTTCTAGAGGATCAGAATCTTGATTAGTTTTCTGAATTGGTTCTGGGGTTTCTGTAACTGGGTCTCTAATCTGATTAGCTTAAAAGGCACTAATGACTCTATTTCTAGTCATGTCTAAACATGGGAGGATACAGTAATAAAGATACATAAAATATAACCACTGGGTAACTCCTAAGCAAATACTTTAAAAAAGCAAGGTTCTGAATGAACATACAACTGATACTTTGGAACATTTACCAAAAAATGACATTAGTAGTGACTACTAACTGTGTTAGATAAATTGGGAAATAAAAAGATAAAGCTCAGAGCTTCAAATTCTACATAAATGACCTAAATGCTCCTGTCTCTTTCTGCCCTGAAATCTTTATCTACTAAACCCTCAGGGCTGAGATTTCTGAAAATCAAACCCAGAGTGTCATCCTGTGCGTGGCCAAATTAAAACACAAATTGAATTACCAACTTCATGCAATACTGTCCATTAAAGAAAGGGTACTGGCTAGGAAGAAACGAGATCCTGAAAATCGGAATGGAAACATGTGGGCAGATCTCAGTGATGCAGGGGACACTGGACCTCTAAATTCTGCAGGGTCTTCTCTGCTAGTAGAATCAAACCTTCTACACTTAACTAAGATGAACTTGCTTTGCATAAAGACTCTGAAATAGCTTCACCTGAGGTACTTACCTTGCCACACACAGCTGATTCTCCTCAGGACCTATACTCTCACCCTTTGCTTCTAGACCTGTATTTAGATTCAAGACTCAGCTTGTCCCAAAAGGTGTGGTATAAAGTGTTATCCTCCAGAAGATAAACTATAACTGAAAATGTTTCCACTCTATATTATATAGACAGGAAACCTGGAGAATATGAGTCAGATTTGATATTAAGGATGCAGGGTAATATGAAAAAATAAAAATTGAATGAAGCCCAATTTATTAATGTAAGCCCACTAAACAGAGATTCTAGATTCAATGCTGTAGCTCAGGGGGTTGTAGCTCTATCTCTTTGGTTGGTTGGTTAGCTCAAACATGGACCAAAAGGTGACCTGCATTTCATGAAGCTGAATTGCCAGAACTGCCTTGGTATAACAAAGAAGAAAGTATCCATAGGTTTGGAGAAATTAGAATGGAATGTTAAAATGGTTTTCTGATGTAAAACCTGCTCCCCAACCCCACAAGGGTCCAGAGGAGATGTGATAAATAAATCTATAAATATATGTGGTGAGTCTCAGCTTTGCTGAAGAACTCTGTCATTGCTCTACTCTGCAGGTCAGAAATTACAGTGGGAACTGTTACCACTGAAGTGAGATCCTTAAATGCAATGGGGGTAACTGAATCCTAGGAAGTCAGGAACCATGTGGCAGTATTTAATCACCAAATACAAAGTAGACATGGTTACCACAATGGACAACAGAATGAAAACGAAAATCAGAATGGTCTAACTCAGAAACCTATGACATACATTAGTTGATCACAGTGCCTCTAGAAGTGAAAAAGGTGGGTTGTCTACTAAATTCTCACTTGTTCTAGTAGATGAAACAATTCTAGGTCCAGTGAACCTGAACAAGACTGAATTATGGCTCCTCAAAACTTCCCAAACTTGAGCCAGCTTATAGACTCATAACCCCTGACAATAGAGAGGAGGATGGGTCCTCTTGAGGAAGGACCCTGTGATACAGCAAAAAATTCATAGATTTAATCTTTCCCCCAGACTTCCCCAAATAGATCTACAGACTTTTACCATGATGAATGCACTGAGAAAAGGAAATAATTCGACTTTTGAGGAATTACTGGACACTGGTTCTGAACTAACACTAATTTCAGAAGACCCAAAATGTCACTGCGGTCCATGTGTCAAAGTAGGGGCTTATGAATGTCAGGTAATCAGTGGAGTTTTAGCTCAGGTACATATCACAATGGGTCCACTGCATCCCCTAAACCCATCCTATGGTTTATTTTCCCAGTTCCAGAATCCGTAATTGGAACAGACATACCCAGCAACTGACAGAATCCCCACATTGGTTCCCAGACCTGTGGAGTAAGGGCTATTAGGACAAGAAAGGCCATCTGGGGGGCCATTAGAACTGCCACTGTATAGGAAAAGAGTAAGCCAAAAGCAATACTGCATTCATGGAGGAAATACAGATCAGTGCCACCATCAAGGACTTATAAGGAGAGCAGGGTTGGTGATTCCCACCACATCACCATTCAACTCACCTATCTAACCCATGCAGAGAACAGATAGATTCTGGTGAACAATGGATTATCACAAACTTAACTGGGTGATGGCCTCCAACTGAGACTGCTGTACCAGATGTGGTTTCACCACTTGAATAAATTAACACATCGTTAACAATACTTCGGATGAAGATGAAGATCTTGCAAATGCTTTTTTTCACAATATCTATTAATAAAACTACCAGAAGGAGTTTGTTTTCAGCTGCTAAGTCCAGCAATATACGTTCACTATCCCACCTCAGAGGTGTATCAACTCTCCGGCATTACGGTCCCAGGCATAATTTAATTTGCAGGACTTCTGATACCCGTCCCCTTGTACAAGATATCACACTGGTTCATTACATTCATGACATTATACTAACTGGATGTGGTCAGCAAGAAGTAGCAACTACTGCTACTACTGCATGTCAGAGGGTAGGAAATAAACTGGACAAATATTCAGAGGCCTTTCACCTAACTGAAATTTCCAGGGGTACAGTGGTGTGGGGAATGTCAAGGTGGCCTTTCTAAGGCAAAGGATAAGTTGTTGCATCTAGCCCCTCCCACAAACAAGAAAGAGACAATACCTAGTGGGCCTCTTTAGATTTTACAGGCAACATATTCCCCATTTGGGTGTGCTATTCCCCAATACACATACTCACAGATAGATAACATGCACATGGGGCAGGAAAAGAGACAGAGAAATACATAGCAAGAGATTTATTATAAGGAGCTGGCTCGTGCCACTGTACAGGCTGGCAAGTCTGAAATCTGCAGTTCAGGCCACTTAGGCAGGAAACTCAGTCAGAAATGAATGCTGGAGTCGTGACTCCAAAATCTGTAGTGCAGGACAGCATGCTTGAAACTCCAGCAAGATTTCTAAGATACAGTCTTGGAGCAGAGCAATCTTTCTGGAAAATGTTTTTGCTGTTAAGGCCTTCAACAGATTGGCTTGAGGCCCACCCACATTATCCATAATAATCTCCTTTAGGGAGTCAAATCTACAAGTTACCTTCACACCAAGGTCTACACTAGTGTTTGACCAAACCACTGGGCAGTACACCCTAGCCAAGGTGACACACAGAACTTACCCATCACACCAAATGATCCAAAAAAACTACTAGTTTTTAGGATGACCCAGAAGAAAAGAAAGCTCTGCATCAAGTCAGGCTGCCAAGCAAGTTGCTCTGCCACTTGGGCCATACGACCCAGCATATCCAGTGGTACTTGAAGTGTCAGCAGAGAGAGAGATGCTGCTTGGGACCTATGGCATGCCCAAGTTGGTTAATCACAGTACAGACCCTTAGAATTTTGAAGCAAAGCCAGTCATCTTCTGCAGTGAATACTCTCTTCTTAAAGAACAGATTTTGGCTTGCTACTGGGACTTAGTAGAGACTGATGCTTAATGATGGACTACCAAGTTACCACGTGAACTGAGCTGCCTGTCATGACCTCGGTTGTCTGACCCACTAAGTCATAAATGCGGACGTGCACACCAGTACTCTATCATGAAATGGAAGGTGTACAAAGAAGATAGAGATGGCACAGATCCTGAAGGCACAAGTAAGATACAAGAAGAAGTGCCCAAATGCCCATGTCCTTCATTCCTGTTACATTATCTTCGCTCTCCCATCCCACACTCACAACCAAATGGGAAGTTCCCTACCACCAGCTGAATGCAAAAGAGAAATGCTGGGCTTCATTTACAAATGATTCTCTACATATGCGGGTTCCACCCATAAGTGGGTGGTGGCAGCACAGAGTAAAGGAAATCCTTCCAGAGGACAGAACTTTGAACAGTGCACCTGGTTGTTCATTTTGCATGGAAGAAGAGATGGCCAGAGGTGCCACTGCATTAGGATATAGCCAGTGGTTTATTCTAGGTGGTCAGGAACTTGGAAGGACATAAATGAGAAACTGGTTATAAGGTAGTCTGAAGAGATATGCAGACAGACCAAAAAAAAAAAAAAGGATAAAAAATATGGAAATACCTTAGTGGACAAAAAAATGTGAAAACAGTGTCCCATGTCAATGTTCACCAAAGGGTCACCTCAGTAGAGAATTTTAATAATCAAGTGAACAGGATGACTGGTTCTGTATATGTCAGTCTCTTTCCCCAGCCACTCCTATCACTGCCCAATAGGCTCCTGAACAAAGTGGTCATTGGAGGGAGGAAGGTTATGCATGGGCTCAGCACCATGGATTTCTACCCATTCTGGCTGACCTGGCTAGAGCCACTGCTGAGTGCCCAATATGCCAGCAGTGGAAATCAACAGAGGTCCCAATAGGGCACCATTACTCAGAGTGATCAGCTAACCATGTGGCAGCAAGCTGATTACACTGGAACGCTTCCATCACAGAGGGAAAAAAGTTTTGTTCTTAATGGACAGACTTTCTAGATATAGATTAGTATCCAGAATCCTTCACTGCATCCAATATTCCTGCCAAATCTCCATCTGTTAACTTACAGAATGCTCATCCACCATCATGATATTCTACACAGCATCGCCTCTAATCAAGGAACTCACTTCACAGCACATGAAGTGTGGCCACAGATGCATGCTCATGGAATTCAGTGGTCTTACTATGTTCTCCATCATCCTGAAAGAACAGGCCCACAGATTAATGGGATGGCCTTTTGAAGACTCACTTACAGTGCTAGTAGGGCTAAGGCAATGTTCTCCAAGAGACTGTATATATTCTAAATCAGCATTCAAGAAATAGTGTTGTCTCTTCCCTAGTTAGAATTCACAAATCCTGAAATCAAACGGTAGAAATTCCCCTAGTAACCCAATAGCAAAATGCTTGCTTCCTACCCCCATGACCTTATACCCTGGTGGTCTAGAGGTCTTACTTCCAAAGAGAGGAATGCTTCCACTGGGAGACACAATAATTCCATCAAACTGCAAGTTCAATCTGCCATCCGGCCACTCTGTACTCCGCCTCCCTCTGTGCCAATGGGAAACAAAGGGAGCTAATTTACTTACTCACGTGATTGGACCCAAGTATCAAGAGACTGAACTGCCATTACACAATGGCAGTAAAGAAAGATAAGTCTAAAATATAGCAGACCTCTTACAGTGACTCTCAGTACTACCATGTCTTGTGATTAAAGTCAATAGAAAACTACAACAACCTAAATCAGGCAGGACTACTAACAGTTCAGACCCTTCAGAAATACTTGTAAGGGAAAAATAAAAAACACCATTTGAGGGACAAGTACTACTACTGCCAGATACTGCACTAGGCACTTCACAACTTGGAAAGCCAGGCACTGTGTTTTCCACTTTAGAGGAAGCTAACAGAGGCCTAGAATGTCCTACCAATCTAATAAGCAGCAGAACCAAGATGATAACTCACATGGGTCTGATTGCAAAGCTGGGAAACTTACCAGACTATAATACTTGAGATACGCATATGTATGAATTTTTTAATGCATACATGACATAATAAATATAATTTACAACAGATAAGTGAATACAGTAACAAGAAATTAATACAAATGAATAAAGCAAAATAATTAAGCATTTGCTAAGTATTTATCTGCTAGATGCTGATAATAATTTACTCTCTCTACTGACTCTGCAAAATGAAATAAGCTCTTATTATGTAATAAAGCAAAATGCCTAGAAGTTAAGTGACAATGATGTAACTTTGAGAATTATATAACAGATTATACAAAATCAGAGAAAAAAGTAAAAAACCTAATAAAATACTAAAGGAAAATTAATTAAAAGTATGGCCAAAAACCAGATCAGGTATTTGTGATTACATCAGCATATAAGAGGAAGACTAAAAATCAAAAACAAAAACAAGAGAAAGTTAAGAAAAATGAAGGCAATATCAACCAAAAGTAAGAAAAAAGAAAAAATTTAAAATAAAGTCTATGTTTTAAAGGGACTAGGGACATGGAGAAAAGCAAACAAGGTTTAACTATTTGGCATGATATTTATGCCACCCATAACACCCAGCATTTGAAAACTACAATAAATTTGTTCCAATGTTTTAACTCCTTAAATTACATAATATAGCATAAGCTCTTATGTTTTTACATCACAGGGAGGTTTATATCACAATAAACCTAACTTTCAGGACAACAGAACAGAAAGCCTTTCATTGTGTTTGGTTATCTCTGTATATAATCACCTATGCCACCTCCCACCATCTCCACAGAGAATACCAAAGCCCTATCACTCTCCCTCCCATGGACAAAGCCTCCTAACTTGTATCTCCTCCCTGAGACCAGCCCTTCCACAATCCAATCTTAATGAAATAACTAACTTGACCTTTGAAAACACAATTCAGATGATGTCACAACTTTCTCAAAATCCTGCAGTGGCTCCACATCTCACTCAGAGAAATGTCAATGTCCTTACATCAGTCTATGAGACCCTGGACATTCTGGCTATGGCTACCTCTCTGACTTAATCCAGTATTCCCCTCTCTACTGCTTACTCCATACCAACCCAGTAGTCTCCTTAAGTTTCTCCAAAATCCAAGCATGCTCCCTATAGTGATGCTGTACATGATGCCCCCGGGCCAGGTTCCCTCCACCTAAGGGGTACCACATCATTCTGTCACCTCCCTCCCTTTTCTTATATGTCACCTATCCTTTCTCTGACCACTGTATACAAAACAGCAAATGTGCATACACACTATGCCCTGACATTCTCTATTGCCCTCAGACATATAATTTTCTTCCATAGTACTAAATACCTCCTGACGTATTACATATTTGTCTACTTGTTTAGGGGTTTTGTTTTGTTTTGCGGGGGAGAGCGAGAGATACAGAGAGTTCATGCACACAGATGAGCTTGGTGGGGGGAGGGGCAAAGGGAGAGGGAGAGACTCTTTTTTTTTTTTTTTTTAAGATTTTATTTATTTATTTGACAGAGATCACAAGTAGGCAGAGAGGCAGGCAGAGAGAGAGAGGAGGAAGCAGGCTCCCTGCTGAGCAGAGAGCCCGATGTGGGACTCGATCCCAGGACCCTGAGATCATGACCTGAGCCGAAGGCAGCGGCTTAACCCACTGAGCCACCCAGGCGCCCCAGATGGAGAGACTCTTAAGCAGGCTCCACACTCAGTGCAGAGCCCCACATGAGGCTCCATCTAATGAGATCATGACCTGAGGCCCTGAGCTCAAATCAAGAGTTGAGACACTTAACCATATGAGCCATCCAGGTGCCCCTTGTCTGTTTGTTTACTGTCTTACTCATTTAAATGTAGGCTTGTTCTGCATTGTTTTATTCACTTCCCCAGTGCCTAGAGCACTGTAAGTGTTCAGTAAATACATGTTGAACTAATAATACTTAGCCTTAAGGTCAAATTTCAATCCTCTCAATTATGTGAATATGCTATTAAACAGCAAAAGCTTTAAGTATGAAAACTGATCAACTTTCCTAGTTCTTCTATTCTTCTCCCTGATTTAGTTTTACAATAAACATAAAAGTGAATGTTCTAACTGTTCTATTTTTCTTCTTTTCCACTTAAACACAAATTACGAGTCTCCAATCCCAACTTCCTTTATTTGTCAAATAAGAGGAACTATCCCATGGTAATCAGCTTCTAAAAATCTAGGATTTAAAAATCAGATTTGAAGCAAAGTTAAGTATAAATTTTTCAATAAGCCATAAGGAGGTTTCTCAGTACTCAGGATAAATCAACAATGTATACGCATATATAAATTACATGCATGTATACCCTATCTATAGCCTAAGGGGCTAAGTTTAGCTTCATCCTCCTAATGCAAATAACACTAGACCTTACATTTTAAGTTTTTCTGCCCCTGAACTCTTTAATCTGATAAGCACAGGAAACAGTTTATCTGAATGCTCCTTCTAACTTGACCTAAGCAAAACACAGTAAACTTAAAAAAAAAAAAAAAAAATTAAAAAAACCCTCAGAAATGAAAAAGGTATCACAAATATCACACACTAAAACACTACATGCTTTATCAAAGGAGGATCCTTCACACTACCAAGAGCTAGAACAACTCAAGCTTTGGTAGCATTTTCCAGCCGTAGCAGATCCCAAAAAAAAAAAAAAATTTTTTAACATTTTATTTTTTTATTTTGAGAGAGAGACATCACATGTAGGGTGAGGGCAGAGGGAGAAGCAGACTCCCCACTGAGCAGGAAGCCCAATATGGGGCTCAGTCCCAGGACGCAGGGATCATGACCTGAGTTGAAGGCAAATGTCCAACCGAATGAGCCACACAGGCGCCCTGATACCAAAAAATATTTTTAAACTACAGATGTCCAACCAATAAACTGTGATATAATTATATATGTTAATGACTCCACATTTACATTACATTCAAAAACATGAAAGCTAGGGGTGCCTGGGTGGCTCAGTCAGTTAAGTGTCTTCTTTGGCTCAGGTCATGATCCCATGGGTCCTGGGATTGAGCCCCACATCGGGCTCTAAGCTTAGCAGAGAGCCTGCTTCTCCCTCTCTCTCTGTCTGCTGCTCCACCTGCTTGTGTACTCTCTGTCAAATAAATAAATAAAATCCTTATATAAAAAAAAAACAAAAACAGGAAAGTTCTTCTATGACATTGAAGTAAGGACAGTGGTTAACCCTGGCAGAAACAGGCAGTGATTATAAGAGGGCATAAGGAACCTCAGGGGTAAAGATAATGTTATGTTTCTTGATTTGGGTGCTGGTAATATGTAAGGATTCACTTTGTGAAAAAGATATGCCATCTACTGACTTGGCGCCCTTCTCTGTACTATCATACTTAAAAAGCTGATAAAGAAATAATTATTACAGCAGTTCAAGGCCATGAAGCATAAGGACAAAGAGCTCTACACAAACCGATAGCCCTGAAGCACACCTGCACACTAATAGTACCACTGTGTCTGTTAAATTGCGCTCAGTACCAGTCAGGGAAGTAACAAATTGTTTAAAAAAAAAAAAAAAAAGTGCTTCCAATAAGTTTGAAATAAAAAAAGTTCACAATTCAAAGGATTAAGCTGAAATCACTCAAGAGTCCAAAGAACACTTGTTAGGGATGTAAATCCTGTCCAGAGCATCCTGTGTCTTTCACTAGTCAGGTCCATGAACTTAACTTTGGCCCTCTGCGACCCCACCTCCTCATAAGCCTGTTGTGAGGACAAAGTGAGTCATCTTATGTAAAGCATAAGAACAGCACCTGACACATAGTAAGAGCTCAACAAATGTTGGCTCTTCATTCACGTGGGATATTTAATCTCCCAGTGATGCTAAATAAACAATCATAACCAACTGACAGATGGGCACTGTATTGTACTTTTTCTACAAAGCAGGATCACAAACCACTAGCTTTCTTCAATTTTAATTTCCCAAAGTAGTTGCTGAAGTAGCAATAAATCACAGACCAGGGACGCCTGAGTCGCTCAATCAGTTAAGTGGCTGACTCTTGATTTCACCTCAGGTCATGATCTCAGGGTTGTAAGATCAAGCCCCATGTCAGGCTCCACACTCCCTGTGGAGTCTGCTTCAGATTCTTTCTCTCTCTCCCTCTGTCCCTCCCCTCTGCTCAGCACACACTCGGAAGGAAGGAAGGAAGGAAGGAAGGAAGGAAGGAAGGAAACCTTTTGAAAAAATAAAATAAAAAAATAAATCACACTTCAGTCCCACTCTGGTTCTTCCTCAATTCTTTGTGCTGAATGTTTTAAAGAGTAAATAAATAACCATTTAGAGCACTGCATCACCATAGAAAAACTATAGGAATATTAAATACTAACAGCCAACCCTTTGTAAAAGTTACTATGTAGCTAACATTGCACTAAACATTTTCCTATATTCACCATTACTGTTCGCAACAACCCTATTAAATAGGTATATTGTTCACTCTAACTAAAACAGCCTATGTCCATCTTACTTCTGAGCTCATTTTATTTCACTGATTTCCTTTACCTTATTCTCTCACAACTATTTATATATTCTTATTGTAATGTTTTGTAGTTATAGCTGCTCTTCCTCATTAGATTACAGATGCTACAACTCCCCATTCCCAGAGGTGGCAAACAGAAGGGACTCAGGAATGGTCACCATGGACTAATTCATTATAAAGATGGGAATTAATAAATCTTAAACCCAAATGCATTTGGGTGAGTTGGAGAGAAAGTACCTTCTCTTCAGAAGAACATAAAGAACTCAAGCATCTAATTCCATTATTTCAGTCCCACTTGAGATAATTTTCTTGGTTTGCTGAGATGCATCTATTTCCCAGGTGTTAATCCAGTGATAATCTGATAATCCTGTTGTTAACAGTAACTTTTCCAAGAATAAGATAAATGCTGAGAATCCCTTTAAAGGGCATTTAACAGGAAATTAACTTAACAATGTCCTATCAAAAGACACAATCTTGCAGATCTGCATGCCTCACTCATAACTACAATAACATTTCAATATCTGAACTTGCTACTTTTGTCTTCCATTTCAAAAGGAGCACCATTTGATATATCATTAAGTCTACTTCAAAGAAATTAGTAAATGTAATAGGAAGTTTTCATTTTAAATTAACTTTCAATACTTCATATTAATTAATTAAAAATACTACTTACTTCCACTACAGCTTGGTCACAAGGAATGAATCTGTTGAACTGCTTTGCTCACCACAACGGAACTTATTATACACATTCAGTACCTCGGGCAATGTCCCAGCTTATACTATTACAACTCACGCCTATTGTGTTTAACAATATGGTATTCCCAGACACTGCAACAATCTTTTTTTTCATTTCCCTAGGGAAAAAACACAATTCCCGAATTTCTTAATTTACTGAACCCCAAATAATATACTACCTAGCACGGGTGTGTGTGTGTGTGTGTGTGTGTGTGTATGCATGTATAATTTAATCCTTACTATGACCTAAGAGAGCTTATTAGCTCCTTTTCCCCTAAGTGAGAAAGGGAGCCACAGAAATTTGGAGTTAGTAAATGGTATACAATTAAAATGCAGGTTTATGTTACCTTGCCTCATTTTCCTTTATTCCATGCTCTCTTCTCCTTCTGAATCTACCTCCTTCTCACTCTGTAGTTTTCTCTGGTCACCAGTCCCCATAGTGGAAGAGACACATGGATATACAGTACTAGCCTTAAAGTGACAAATGACACACACTTTAGATCCACTAAATCAAGGATCTATCACAGACCTCACCATTTACAGAAAAGGGTCAATATTCCAGAAAACCTTGCAATAGAAAATAAAGGCAACCAACATCTTCAATATTCACGGTAACTTACTCCTCAGAAACCTGAGTTGTCAGTCAAATTAACAAATTCGAGAAACAAGGCTTCTGAACTAAACCAGAATTATGAAAATTGAGAAAAAGGAATCACTATTTACCTATTAGAAAGCTCGACCCTTTCAATGCTACCACATTTTTATAAGAGTCACCACAATGGAATATCAATAAAAAAAATCAGTTTTGATCCTCTCATTAGTTTGAAAGAAGAGATCTGCCATCAGGACCATTCCAACCTTTGATCACAAGGACAATTGGCTAAATACACAAAGGGCAAAACATCCAAACTCTAATAAGTAAGGAAATGAAACTTGGTATTTCACCCAAAATAGCAAAGACTCTTTTATAATTAAAACACCAGGGGCGCCTGGGTGGCTCAGTGGGTTGAGCCGCTGCCTTCGGCTCAGGTCATGATCTTAGGGTCCTGGGATGGAGTCCCACATCGGACTCTCTGCTCAGCAAGGGGCCTGCTTCCCTTCCTCTCTCTCTCTCTGCCTGCTTCTCTGCCCACTTGTGATCTCTGTCTGTCAAATAAATAAATAAAATCTTTAAAAAAAAAAAAAAACACCACGGGTGCCTGGGTAGCTCAGTGGGTTGGGCCTCTGCCTTCAGCTCAGGTCATGACCTCAGAGTCCTGGGATCAAGCCCTGCATCGGGCTCTCTGCTCTGGCAGGGAGCCTGCTTCCCCCTCTCTCTCTGCCTGCTTCTCTGCCTACTTGTGATCTCTCTCTGTGTCAAATAAATAAATAAAATATTTTAAAAAAAAAAACCACCAATGGGCATTCAAAAACATAAACCTTTCAGGATGCAATTATTAATATTGCCAGTAATATATTATTTTTTTAACCTTAAAATATTCATACCTTTTACTCTAATACTAAGCTCTTGGGAATGTACCCTTAAAATCCAGAATGAAGGAAAGGTTTCTGTGCATAAATGTTTGTAACAATATTTTTAACACAAAAACTGAAAACATCTGTTCAACAATGGGAATCTTTCCAACAGTAAGAACAAGTAAATAATTTCTTCTACTTCATTTACTATCTTCTATTTCACTTTCTATCTTCTATTTCATTAACTAGTTAAGAAAAAGCTCGGAATATGTAGATTTTAAAAAAGCAAGATGCAAAACTGCATCAAAGAGAACTGAAACTAAATAAAATAATTCTTACTGGATATAAAGAACAATACCAAAGCAGTTCTTAGGAGTGAAATTTGTTCTATTCTCTTTGCTACATGTGTCTGTATATTCAAAGTTCATATTAAGAACCACTTATATAAAAGAAGAATGAAAATTAAGAAGGTACAACATCCATTTTAAGTATCACAATATCTAAAAAATGCAGGGAGGAACGGGATCATTTCTGAAATGTTCAAATTAGCATAAGTGGTTAAAAAAAATACATTAGACATTTCCCTTAGCTTAATTGACTTTTTACTCTCGGGGGGAAAAAACACCAAAATACAGAAAAAGGTTTATGCACAAAAAGCATAAATCAAGACATTTACTATCCAAAAAGGTTTATGGCTTACCTTAATTTTATAACATACTAGACACTATCTAGGTAACATACAAGCAAGAAAGACAGGGCCAATTCTTACGGAGCTTACATTTCTATGGGTAAGTACAGATAGCAAGTTAACAGATCTCCTAAAATAGAACTTCTAGTTTTAGGTATATATAAGTGTTAAAAGTGTTTTATCTGTTTCTTGGGAAGAGACAAGAAGGAGACTGCTCCTATATGTGGTCACCAAAATAAGTCTTTCTGGGAAAGATACAAAACCAAAAACTAAAGTCAGCCAGGCAAAAAGGAACAGAGGAACAGTCAAAACATAAGAAACAGGGGCGCCTGGGTGGCTCAGTGGGTTGAAGCCTCTGCCTTCGTTTGGCTCAGGTCATGATCTCAGGGTCCTGTGATCTAGCCCCACATCCCACTCTCTGCTCAGTGGGGGGCCTGCTTCCTCCTCTCTCTCTGCCTGCTTCTCTAATTGTGATCTCTGTCTGTCAAATAAATGGATAGAATCTTCAAAAAACAAACAAAAAAAAAACATAAGAAACATTAAGTGCCAGAATTCAGAAACAAGGAAAGAGTTTGAAAAAAAAAAAAAAAAAAAAAAAAAAAGGAAAGAGTTTGGCATATTCTAGCAGCAGCAAAGAACTCAGTGTAAGGGAAAATGGTAAAAGAGGTAAACCTGGAGAGGTAGGCAGGGGCCGGACCATGGAGGGATTTGCAGGCCAGGAGAAATGTCTATTTTATTGTAATTAAAAAGGGAAGCCACTGAAGGGGGAAGGAAATGATCTTATGTGTATTTTTATGGGGCTTCTGAGAAAACAGACTATAGAAGGTTAAGAGAAATTAACGAAATTAACAAGAAGTTAGGAAGCCACTGCAGGAATCCCAGTGAGGGGTAACACTGGCCTGGACTATAATGATGGCAATGAAAACAGAAAAGTAGAGAAACTTAAAATATATGGGGGTGGTTAGAGCCCACAGCATTTATAACAGATGGTCAGGATGTGGGAGATAAGGACCCAGAACAATCAAGTATAGCTCCTAGAAGTCTGAGTGAATCGTTACAAAACTAAAACTTAAAGTGTGTTTCCAGTACTAAGGCACAGTTAAATATATTATGAAGTATCCATCAGATGGAACATCATTAATGTTTATTGAAGGTTTGCATCTCTTACCATCTATGGGGTAATGGATATGATACTAAGTATCCAGGCCTCCAGTTTCCTAAAATAATTACTCAATAATCCCTCAAATAATTACTATAAATAATACCTACAACACTCACAGCACGGGGGATTAAATGTGAACCTATGAGAAACACTTTGTGCTCTATATATGAAAGCTGCCAGAAGTCATAGTAATGACTCCAATACCAGAATAGAAAAGGCAGTCAACAAATATTTTATGGATAAATAGGCAGATAAAAGAAATGATGAAGCAGGAATTTATACCCAGGTCATCTGACTCAATCTTTATAAAAGCATACACTCTTCACCACAGGTGAGCAATAAAGACTGAAAACTTAAGAGCCGTTAAGATTGTGAAATCAACTAAGAAGAACTATGAAATCCGTGAACTTTCTGACATAAATTACACAACAACCCAAAATCTAGAGGGTTCAGTATTACATATAGTCATGTAGATAAATTAGAATAATTGGTAACTTCTGAATCACAAAATAATCAAAAAGCATATTGATCTTTCAGTAAGTACCTTGATAAATATGGTTGATGATTCAACCTCCCAGCAATGCAAAGGGAGCTCAAGACTAGAAATTTGGTTAGACCATGGAAGTCTAGGAGCAAAGAATTATCAATAGGAACACAAGAGCTAGATAGGAAATACAAGTAAAAGCGTAAGAGAACATAATCCCCAGCCTGGAATGAAATCACTGGCAAAGGGACATATACCAAAAACTATGATCAGTCAATTTGAGGGACAAGCACAGACCAAGAGAAACAAGGAGAGCATCAGGAAACTCTCATAGCCCCAGGGCTCAGGCAAAGATCCACTGCCCCAAGGGAAGAGGTACAAGTAAGAGCCCACCACTTCAGGAGAGGGACAAGAACCCCTCTTGGTCCAGGATGCCACACCAAACAAAACAGGCTACCACTGGGCAAAGAACAGGAAACTCTCGCCTAAGTACTTCTCCCACCCCTCACCCCCCTCCTGCCCACCCCCTCACCTCCCCCCCCCCAGCAATACTAGGCAGAATTTGCCTGCTGCTGGGGAAAGAGGAAGAAGAGTGAAAAAGCTCAACTCCCAAGGCCCACGCTCACAAGCCCTACCTAGAGTAGATCAAAACCAAGAACTCCTCCACTCCCATCACAAACCTAGTATACAGAGAGAGCCTCTCCACAGTGCAGGCATGCTGCTGATAGCTGCCAAAGCAAAAGGAACACTACCTCTGCCACACAAAACACTAAGTAACAGCAAACCACTGCTGGGGAAATTTCTGGTCTATGGTGCTCTGAAAGTGATAACAGTAACAGCATAAACCATACCCACCTCAACCATTAACAAAACTGACTCAACCTACCACAGTAATAGTGTGACAGAAGAAGCACATCCATTAAAGGAAACAGGCAATATTTACCTCAGTCTCAACTGTGCTACCATTTAATCAGAAATAATGAGCCATTAAAAAAAAATTAAGTCACATTTTGAAAAGGAAAAAAAGAAAAAAAGCTTCATTGTCAATAGATAAAGCAAACAATAGAACCAAACAAAAGGATAACCCAGATGTTAGAACTACCACAGTGGCTAAAATAATTATGATTAATGTTAAAAGATCTAGAGGAAAGGATTAATATGTTAAAGGATCTGGACAATATGTATAAACAGCTGGGGAATCTCAATAGATATGAAAATTCTAAAAGAGAACCAAATGGTAACACTAAAAAAAAAAAAAAAAAAAAAAACAATTTCGAAGTTGGAAAATTCCTTTGACAGGATTATCAGTGCACTTAAAACAGACCAATGGTTTATCCAAGCTGAAATAAAAAGGATAAAAAAGGGTTTTAAAAAAAAAGGGTGGGGGAGACCCAACAACTGTGGGACGGTATCAAATGGTCTAACATATACTTAATTGGGAAGAGAGAGAAGGAAAGAAGAGAAGGAAGGAAAATAGGACAAAAGAATCATCCAAAAAAGTAATGGTTGAGATTATCCAAAATTACTGGAAGACAACAAACTACAGATCCAAGAAGTTCTGAAAACTCTTAAAATTGTGAAGTTTTCATTACCTTAAATCAAACAAGTTAAAGCAAAGGGTTTAAACAAAAGATAAAACCTGAAACAATTAACTACTGAAAGCATGTATTTAGCAGATACTGTAAAATACTCTCTATTATCTATAAAAATACAGTAACATATTATTTCCATCTCCACATTAAAAGAACTAGAGGAACAGATCAAACAGAAGAAAAGGTGGTAAAAGGACAAAGAGACCTAAATTATAAAGTATAATCAAATAAACATATATTATAGTTTCCTTCCAACAGCCACCAAATACAGGTATTTAGAATATATCCCTCTGACCAAAAAAAAAAAAAAAAAATTTTTTTTTCAACAAGTACATTAAATAAAAGCATTCAGTTATGAGCGGTAAAACAGTTATTGTGTATGAGTTTAGTAAATCCTCTGGGATGATAATTTTACTTTGTGAGAATTCTTTTACAAATTTATTTATTTATCTATTTTTGAGAATTTTAAATAATCTCTCCACCCAACCTTGTGGGGCTCCAGGACAAGAGTTTGCACACCACCATCTGAGTCAGGCAGGCATCCCTCTTTTACAAATTTAATTATGGTTTATCATGTTCACTATCATGAGAATCTTTATTACAGATGACTGGGGGGGGGGGTCTAGAGATTGATAAGCATAAAGCAGAGAAGAGCCATAGTTGAGACTTTTGAAATGCAATCTTGAGTTAAGGAGACCTAGGTAAAGTGACCTTACCTCTAGATATCCTTCTGCTGTCTCAAAGCTGGGAAAGTGCTGAAGTCTGAAGACATACTTAAATGGTGGGGAAACAGAGGCAAGTCAGAATATACTCATGTCTCCTGATAAAAGGTTCCTACAGGAAGAATTCAAATTTTACTAATACCCTAATGAATTATTGAAGATGTCTGAGCCATAGCAGTAAGAATATTCAAAGAATCATTAAATAAATTTACTCAAAGTTTTTCACATTTTTCATCAAAGCTAATCAGCATGTCTGGAACCACACTGGACACAAGTGGACACAGTGGACACAACTCCAATTAACAGCAAAAGGCTATCTAACTTGCCAATGAACTAAACACTGAGTAGCATATGAATAATGCTCCTTAGTGCACGTACTGCCTACTACAATCTGAAATGGGTTTTCAAGCATCTCACAAACTACAAGTGGAAATTCTGAATGCTTCATTATAATAAAAAGATGATAAAAAGAAATTAACTTTTCTAAATTATAATTCATAACAGGCAAATAAATGATCCTCTACTATGGCATTTTCTTTTAGCAAATATAAATATTAATAAAGACTGTCATACAGCTATTGATCCCTTTTTTTTCCTTCGGAAGAGAGAGAGAGTGCACATGTGCAAGCACGCAAAAGCATGCACACAGGTGTGTTCTTATGGGGGGCGAGGGAGCAAGGGAAAGACTCTTAGGCAGGTTCCACTCAGCATGGTACAGGGCTCAATCTCACAACCGTGAGATCATGACTGAGCCAAAATCAAGAGTCAGACACTTAACTGACTGAGCCAACCAGGCGCTCCTACTGATCCCTCACTGGAAAGCCTATTTTCCCCGTAAGATCTTAGTTCTTCAACTTTGAATTCTGCTACGGTAAGACTTTTCAGAAACATCATTACCATGATTAGAAGAAATTATCTATAAACATACCATGTCTTGCTTTGGATTTGTACTTAACTAAAAACATCTGCTATTTATCTAAGCTTAAAAAACTGACCAAAAACAAAAAACAAAAAAAGGACTTATTATCTTTTAATTTCAAAGAAGAGTCTATTCTTATGTTATTTCATTTTAAATCAGAGGCCCTAGAATATAACCACTTTTTACTCTTTTACTAACCTCAACATGAAAAAAAAAAGTCCTAACTATTAACAGTTCAATACTCAAGGTTTATGATAAATTATATCGTGATTACCAGCTAGCTATGTGAAAAAAAGTTTAAGATTTCAAAACGTCAGACTAAATTTTTAGTACATTATAAAAGATAAATGGTAATTTTATAAACAAGTTTAAACAACTCATTATGAATTTTCTTGGATTTGACTACATTCAGAGGACCAACACATTTGCATGTTTCTATAACATTTTTAAAATAAATCCCATAAAGAAATATTACAGAGCCTATAACAAAACAACCCAGGACTATGAGTTAATAGATCTGGGTTCTAGTTCTAGGCCTATCACACTGCACTAAAGTTTATTTTAAAATACACATATTTAAGTATGATTTGTATAAGACTTAAGAGATTTATCATGACTTGTAGAGCTAATGAGTAAAAAGGTTTTTTACTCATTTATGAGCGAGTAAAAAGATTAATAGCTAAAACCAGTGTGGCTCTCAGCTTCAATTACAAAGGCATCTGGAAACCAGTGAATACTGGGATCAGCAGCAACACAAAATGAGGAAGCTGCCAATTTGTTCAAATATCACATATTACATATACCAAAATTATTACTGCAGGACAAATAACTGGAACATTAAAAGTGAAATCTTAAGAGCAGAGACTTCATTTGTTTAGTTTCTACTATTTCTCCAGCACCTAAAAAGTGTCTAGTAGTAGGCATTCAAACAAACATTTGTTAAATAAATGTACTCCCCAACAAAGCAGCACAATGCAATCTCACAGACTATGCCTACTACTGACTTTACTACTCCTAATTTCACATGAACCAGTACTTTTTAAATTTTTGTAATGTCCATAAGATTACAAACTGAATAAAATTCCAGCCTTTTTAATAATCACTTTAAAAATCACAATCATTTTAATTTCTCTAAACTCTTTCAAAAGGATGTGAAATAATCAACTAAGGAGTTCATGACTCAAACCAAATGAGTAATGCATTCATCATAATTACTGTTTATATAAGTGAAAAACTGAAAGTTATCCTGTAACATTTTCCACTAGAAATTATTAACAGTCACAAATAAAGATGTGCTACAGCTTTTTCCAAAAACATTTAACTCATAAAATTTTTCAATAGCAACAAAACATCTTAGATAAGAACAGTCACCAACAGTTAAATCATACTATATTACGATGACCCACATGTTCTAAGGTGCTGGACACAGTGGACACAAAGTTCTACTTGTCAACCATTAATCGATCCACAGATATAAGCAACATCAACTACAACAGATTACAATAAAAAACAAACCTTCATGTTGAAAAGTATTTACAAGGCTAATTACAACCTTTATGAGAAAGATATCAGAATAGATACCGCAAATGGGCAAAAAGAAAGAACAACCACTGTGATACAACATAAGTAGATAGATACTGCCAGTAAGAATTGCAATAAGAAGAGTATAAACAATTTCCTAAGAAAGTCCCAAGGTGGAAGAAATCACGTCTTACTGAAGATAACTTTGGAAAGACTTTATGACAAAAGAAACACGGAGAGCAGGACCCATGTCAATTTCTTCCCGCCACTGTATCTCCAACTCATATAACTGTGCACTGAAATAGAATAGTCTCAATAAATATTTACTGACTGAACAAATATTTGGAATGGGTCTTGAGAGACTGGGAGGACATGCTAGTATGAGGGAAATATGCAAGCAACAGAATAAAGAAGAAAATAAAGTATGTTCAAAGAACAAGAAGTATCCTAATTTTGCTAGAATATAGTTATGGTATACAGAAGACCATCAGGAGTTTGAGTCCACTATGAACTTCAAAACAAGTTTAAATTTAATTTGGTATTAATAAAAAATAGTAACAGCTTTACTAATAAAAGTAGTATATAACAGAGTACAATGTGAGTTACAAGATTATTGCCTCCCCTAGCACAAATAATTTAGTTCAGAAGCACTGTGGTAGCAGTAAAAACAGAAAGAATGGCAAAAAACTCAAATTTAACTTCCAGAATTTGTGTTCGGGGACGCCTGGGTGGCTCAGTGGGTTAAGCCTCTGCCTTCAGCTCAGGTCATGGTCCCAGGGTCCTGGAATCGAGCCCCGCATCGGGCTCTCTGCTCTGACGGGGAGCCTGCATCCCCCTCTATCTCTGCCTGTTTCTCTGTCTACTTGTGATCTATCTCCCTCTGTCAAATAAATAAAAAATAAAAATAAAAAAATCTTAAAAAAAAATAAAAAGAATTTATGTTCAATTGATTCAAAAAACAATGGTGTCACTAAAAGAAATACAGAGTCAAAGAAAGGGGAGAGGGAATCAGGTAAAGAAAATGCTATTTATTGAGCATTTATTCCTTGCTAAGCACTTCAAATGCATTGTTTTAATCTTTATAACAACCCTGTGAGGTAGTTACGCTCCCATTTTACAAATGAAGCAAAAGAAGTCAAAGCTTTCCCCCAAAGCTGACAAAGCTAATTAATCTCTCATTCCACCTCTTCTTTCCTAAAAGAACCTCCATTTTGTTCAAACAGGGTAGCAATGTGCTCAGGAAGGTGGGCCACTATCCCAGTCCTATGAGAATGAAACACAATTGTTCTAAAAATGGAAATCATTGTTCAACAACCCAGACCTGACCCATGAGATGAGAAGAAATATGTTAAGGGCTTCAAGGAAAGACCTTTCTACCTGCATTAGCATTGTGGAGTTCATCAGGGACCTTGAAGTTAACAATCTTAAGAGCTGTCCTTGACTCTTCCCTGTCTTTCACTGCTATTTCCCAATCCATCAGCAAACCAAATCAACTCTAATTCCAAAATATCTTGTTAACCCTTCCTCCTCCTATCATCCAGTCCAAGCCATTAATTTTAAATGAGACTACTAACAACTACTTTCCAGTGCAATCTCCCTGTGGTGACTCTTGCACTCAACAATTCACTCCCTGAACAACAGCCAAAGATATTTTTTGAATGTAAATCATGGAGCAATTGAAACCCTTGTGCTCTGATGGTGGGGCAATTAAAGGGGGCAACCACCCTGGAAAACAATACGAGGTTCTTCAAAAAATTAAAAATAGAACTACCATATGATCCAGCAATCCTACTGAATATATATATACAGAAGAACTGAAAGCAGAGTCTCAAAGATATTTGCACACCCATGTTTATAGTAGCACTATTCACAATAGCCAAAAGATAGAACCAACAGTGGCAGATAAAGGGATATAAAAAATGTGGTATATACATGCAATGGAATATTGGCAGTATAAAGGGATATAAAAAGTCTCCATTGGCAGATAAAGGGATATAAAAAATGTGGTATATACATGCAATGGAATATTACTCAGTCTTAAGAAGAAAGGAAATCCTGTCATATGCTAAAACACGGAGGAATGAACATTGAGGACATTATGCTAAGTCAAAGAAGCTAGCCACAGTAAAACAAATACTGTATGAGTCCACTTATAGTGAGATATCTAAAGTAGTTAAATCCATGGAAACAGAAAGCAAAAGGTCCCCAGGGGCTGCAGGGAGCTGCTGTTTAATGTCTTGAAGTGAGAGGCTCCATTTTGAAGCTCCATTTTCCTTTCTAAGTAATGAATTCTTAAGCTGACCCAGAATGGGCAACTGTTTGACAAGCAGGTGCTAGTAAAACTCAACAGAACAACTGATACTCGGACCATAAAACTGTCGGTATGAAGTTTATGAAGACAGAACAATTAACTAATGCATACCAAGAACTGTTTTGTTTGGTAGCATCAATAAAGTAGTTGATGAGAAAATAATCAAAAGGAGCTCAACAAGTTAGCACCAATGAACATCCTTCCCCCTCTTCTCTTATCTAAGTCAGGTGATTACCCTCTTCTCACTCATAAAAACCTCTTGCTTTCCTCACATTAGTGGGACACCTTCCTGGTTGCTACTAATATCAGCATTCCCTGAATTGCCAATTCTGAGACCCCAAATAAAAGGCCGCCTTTGTTTCTTGTTCAGTTTGCCTCCTTTCTTTACCTGATTGGAAAATGGAGTTTCAGTTTTGTGAAATGAAAACGTTCTGGAAATCTGTTTCACAACAACATGAATATAATTAATACTGCTGAATAGTACACTTAAAAAATGGTTAAGATGGTAAATTTTGTGTTAACATGTTCTTTCCATAGTAATTCAGGGGGAAAAAAAAAAGCAAGCCAAAACACTAGACCAAACCCCACCCCCAAAAAAGGAATCATGTAACCACCCTCCTTAAAATGCTTCAACTGCTTCCTATCACCCACTGAATAAACCCCATTGAAAAAACCCCAAACAGGGTTTGGGGCTTTGTACTATGAGGCTTTGTACTGTCTGACCCTTCCCTCTTGCACAGCCAGATCAAACATTGTTCTCCCTCTTCCTCAAGATGCTCAGTCAAAATGATACTTTCACTTCTTCAAATAATTCAAATTCTCTCTTGCCTCATGGTTTTTTGCCCATGCTGCTACCATGATATGGAATGTTATTACCAACTCTTCAGAGATTTGGCTCCTGATCCTTTAGATTTTCCGCTAAACGTCACCTTCTCAGAAACCTTTCTTAACCAGCCTAAATTAGGTGTCCCCATACAAGTCATATTATTTTCTATCTTCTATCTTTCTTTTGCTCCTTGATAGTATTTCTCACAAGTTAAAAACAATTTATTTTTCCTATTCTCTCAACTGAAATGCAAGCTCCATGGGGAACTTAAAGTCTGATATCTCAACTGCACAATGTTTTAAATCTTTTAATCATATAAAATAATAAAGGTATAAAATCACTTAAGCTAATGATATAACTATTTAAAAATTCACTAACACTCCTCACTCTCAATCTCCTCACTTAGTTTCATATTTCTACAAAGTTTTTACTAATCTTAGACCATTAATGATTATTTGAATCATGGAAGTGACTCAAACTACGTCTTCACACTTTTTTTAAAGGCAACGTAAAACATCTAAACAATGATACTCAATACATCACAGATCATTTCTACAACTATTCTACATCTTTATCTCCAGATTTTAAAAAAAAAAGTCGACAACTAAATACTTGTATTTGCCAGACTCTGTACTCAGCACTTTACACAGATTAAGTCATATATTCTTCAAACTCAGTTTAGAGTTAAGGAAATTAAGGTACTACAACATTGTAATTTATAAGAAATGCATGTATTTGGTCACAGAAAAGAGCAAAATAAAAACTTCATTTATGGTTGGTCTTCACCCACAGTTCCTGGCTCACAGCTCCCAAAATCCGCGGAATTTCCCGAGAGTTAAGAGCAAAAGGAGCATCTTTGTTGTATTTGAGCACTAATACTCAATTCCTGAAAAAGCTTCAGAGCCAAGAAAGTGAAATGAGTGTCTTATTATTCATAACAAACCCTTTCTACCACAACTGGGCTTATGTTAACGAAGGTGACTTACAAAGCACCTAAGGGATAGGGGCTGGTTGCCAGGGAAACCAACCTTGACTCTAGGGCTGGAACTTTCAGTCTCACCCTGATTTCTGGGGAGGATAGAGGGCTACAGGTTGAATTATTCACCAAGGCCAATGAGTTCATCAGTCATGCCTATATAATGAAAACCCAATGTCTCCATAAAAAAAAAAAAAACAAAAAGAGGGCATTCAGAGAGCTTCCATCTTGGGGAACCAGAAAGCTTCCATGTGCCATTACGCGGAGCCCCAAACTCCAGGAGGATAGAAGCTCCTCTGTTTGGGATTTTGCCCGATATAATTTTTCATCTGGCTGCTGACCTGTATCTTTTAATATCCTTTGTAATAAACTGGTAGTAAATAGGTTTTCCTCAGTTCCGTGAACCACTCTAGCAAATTAATCAAACCCAAGGTGGGGGATCCATGGGAACCTACGATTTACAGAGGATCAGTCAGAAGCACAGGTAACAACCAGGGCTTGTGAATGGCTTCTGAAATGGAAGGTAGTCTTGTGGGACTGAGCACTCTACATGTGGGATCTGATTCTATCTCAGGTAGAAGACGTCAGAATCGGGCTGAATTCTCAGACTCTCCGCTGGAGTCGGAGAACTGCTTGCTGTTATAGGCAAGTCTCCCCCGCACAGACTGGAATTGGGGCCAGAAACACTTTTTAAACATGAATAAATTAAATCACCTACCCCTGATTACAGAACCACTATCAGACTGGGACTCAAGCTCAAGCAATTCCACTCTAATCTAGAGGCTATGCTCCTGATCACACTGTACAAAAAGTGGGACCAGACTTACGGCCCAAAAAAAGTTCAAGATGTAAAATGTTATGCTTCTTAAAGCTGACATTCCATTCTTAAGGAATATTCATGAAAACAAATCACAAACAGGAATTACCCACTTACTGAGGTTACCAATTTAATTTTTTAAATTTTAATTTATCATATAAATTTCCACATTGATGGATTTTTTTTTTTAAAAGATTTTATTTATTTACTTGAGAGAGAGAGAACACACTAGCACAGAGGGAGAGGGAAAAGCAGATCCCTGCTTAGCAGGAGCCTGATGCAGGCCTCAATCCCAGGGTCCTGGGATCATGACCAGAGCTGAAAGCACTTAACTGACTGAGCCACACAGGTACCCCCCAGGAGGATTTTTAAGGTTATAAACTATTTGAGACCAATCCTAAATCTCCATCATACATAGTAATCTACAGATATGATAATAACCTCAGCAGGACTCTAAAGGATTAAATAAGATAAAACATACAAATGCCTAGCATAAATTTGAATCCCACATGCCGACACGGATGTTGATACACTACAAACAGGCTGACCATTGACTCTGCAACACCAGTAATTCACAATCTTCACTAGGCATTCTCAAATGGCAATGTCTATGATGTCATTCCCCACTCAGCTTCCTCCTCTCAGTGCTATATCTTGCCCCATGTGACAAACTCTTTATAACATTTTTTTAAAGAGTTTATTTATTTGTGAGAAAGACAGAGTGAGCATGGACAGACATGGCAGGGACATAGCAGAGGGAGAGGGACAAGCAGACTCCAGGCTGAGCGCCCAGCCTGGAGTCCGCTTGTCCCTCTCCCTCTGCTACATCCTGAAATCATGACCTGAACCAAAACCAAGAGTCAGACACGTAACCAACTAAGCCACCTAGGCAACCCCTCTATGTGACAAACTCCCATGCATTCTCAGTGAATACTTCTGTGGGAAAAAAAAAAGCCCATGTTGGGCACCTGGCTGGCTCACTTGTGGAGCATGCAACTCTTTTTTTTTTTTTTTTTTAAAGATTTTTATTTATTTGTCAGAGAGAGAGCGAGTGAGAGCGAGCACAGGCAGACAGAGTGGAAGGCAGAGTCAGAGGGAGAACGATGTGGGACTCGATCCCAGGACGCTGGGATCATGACCTGAGCTGAAGGCAGCTGCTTAACCAACTGAGCTACCCAGGCATCCCCGGGAGCATGCAACTCTTGACCTTAGAGTTGTGAGTTAGAGCCCTACGTTGGGTGTAGAAATTACTTAAAATAAAATTTTAAAAAAACGTGTTTTAAATACCCCACCTCCCCACGTCAAAATGCAATTCTATTAAATACAGCCCTTATGCCCTTATGCCCCCCTCCTGTCACAATGTAGCATCACCATTTAAAAGGCAGTATCTCCTCCTAGAATAAAAAGCAAGATCAGTATCTTATTAATCTTAAAATTCCAAACACCTAACTTGGTGACTGGCATATACAGTCACTTAAGTGTTTTATTTGCTTGTCTGCTTGTTAATGAAGACTAAAAGTAATACCATAAAGTAAACAAAAAAGTATTGTATTTATTAATACCACAACTTGTTCCAAAGAAGGGGAAGGGGGCTCGTTTTCAATATTGCAAATATATAACCAGGAACTTCTAATAGGTATTTTTAGAAATGCAGAAATGCTACGAAATAAGCTCCCACAGTAGATTTCTTTTAAAAAACAAATACAATATTATTACTTTTTTTTTGGATTATGCAATCCACTCTCGGATTATTTTCAAGTTTATATTGTTCTTGCAACAATGCAATTTCAGCATCTTTATATCCCCAGTTCCTTGCATCATATCTGGCACTAAACAATCCCTTAATAATGTTTAAAGCTTTATGTACAGACACACACACACACACACACACACACACTCACCAAGTCTGACTTTCTGACTTTTACCCTCCACCCTTCTTTTTAGGATCTATTTCAACAGACCCAGAACCAAACACTGGATGCACATCACAAGGTCTATTTTAAAAAGCAAACTCAAAACATAGCAGAGTATCTATACCCCCAGTTGAACAAAGATTCAAAGTAGATTTTTTTTTTTAATTTTGGTATCCAGAAACAGAGAAGAAATATCAAGGATTAACACAGTTTGAATGTGTGTAATAAAGTAGAAAGAATTGCTAAAGATGAAAGTAAGGAAACAGGAGAAATTATATACTTATCATTAACGGAAAAGTTAGAGGTTTATTGCTGGAGAATAGGAATAGAAAAGAAGGATTAAGATTATCTATTTACTCAACATCAGATATTTTTAAAAAGGAAAAAAAAAATAAGCACAATAACATGGAACTGTGAAATGTCCAATATGTTAAACAGCAGATAAAAATTGCAAGTAAGGGTTTTTATTTTTTAAGATTTTTATTTATTTATTTGACAGACAGAGATCACAAGTAGGCAGAGAGGCAGACACAGAGAGGTAGGCACAGAGAGGCACAGAGAGAGAAGGAAGCGGGCTCCCTGCTGAGCAGAGAGCCCCATGTGGGGCTCGATCCCAGGGTCCTGGGATCATGACCTGAGCCGAAGACAGGGGCTTAACCCACTGAGCCACCCAGGCGCCCCAGCAAGTAAGGGCTTTTGTTTTTTTTTGTTGTTGTTTTGTTTTTTGTTTTTTTAAGATTTTATTTATTTATCAGAGAGAGAGAGGGAGAGAGAGCAAGCACAGGCAGACAGAATGGCAGGCAGAGGCAGAGGGGGAAGCAGGCTCCCTGCTGAGCAAGGAGCCCGATGTGGGACTCGATCCCAGGACCCTGGGACCATGACCCGAGCCGAAGGCAGCTGCTTAATCAACTGAGACACCCAGGCGTCCCGCAAGTAAGGGTTTTTAAAAAACCTTTTTTACTTACTGAGAATCATTTAACAAACAACTACAAATCATTTTCGTTACTCCAGGGGTTTGTGATAAGATTGTTTAGTATTTTTAAAATCACATAAATCATATACACTTCAATTATTTTTTAAGTCAAAAACCTAGTTTTTAACTCAGTAAAATCATTTTTGAAGTGTGAAAGTTCTGTATACTGGCAAGTTTAGGAGGCCAAAAGAGAGGTAGAGAAAGCCTGCCTCTCTGCCTACTTGTGATCTCTGTCTGTCAAATAAATAAACAAAATCATTTAAAAAAAAAAAAAAGAGAGAGAGAGGTAGAGAAAGAGAACAGGTAGAGGTAAAAGTACGTTAAACAGAGGCCAAGATCCATACGGACAAAGAAAGACAAATTTATTTTGCAAGAAACACTGGGACAAGATATAGGTGCGTGGGGTCTGAGATGAATATTAGTCCAAATAACTGTTCTGGTATTACTCTGTGGTTCTGGGGGTAAGGCCAATTACCAACATCTAAAGAAAACACTGAATAGCCACTATTTAACATTCTACAACTAATTTTAGTCTTTATCCTAAAGTTGTTTCACTTTACACTGCATGACTAAGGCAGCCTAGCAGAAGGAAAATTACTCTCAGGTCCGCAGCCATGATAGTTGTGCAGTATCACCTCAAGGGCCAAATGAAATAAAGCCAAAAGTCAAATCAATCATTGGCTTGGGGTTCCCTAGCCCCAATTTAGAACTTTCCTAGTAATGAAGTTCTGTGAGGAGGAAATGTTCAGCTAGGCTAGAGGAACACAAGACTAAGGACAGAGACAGGAGAGAACCACCCTTAAAATTAGCAAAAATAAAACCAATCAAGAAAAACAGTTACTGAAGACAGGATTAGATAATTCAAGAAGAACTAAATATCTAATACCTACTAATATAAAGTTCTAGAAGGATAAGGAAATGACAAATCATTTAGATTTGTCATTTGAAATCATCAGCTAAGGATCGAGCTTGAAATTCATATGTGAAATTCAAAAGTTAATTTTGAAACAATATGCCAGTATTCTAAGATACTGCCAGTCAAGGAAGGGGTGGGGGTGGGGAAAGTTCAACTTTGATGCAATATAGTATTAAGTCAACCTGGAAAGTTATCCTTTGTTAAGGAATAAATTTGCACTTTAAAATACGGAATACTAGGGGCACCTGGGTGGCTTAGTTAGTTGAGCATCTAGCTCTTGATTTCAGCTCAAGTCAAGGTCTCAGGGTCCTGGGATCCAGCCTTGTGTCCAGCTCAGCACTCTCTGCTAAGTCTGCTGGAGACTCTCTCTCTCTCTCTCTCTCTCTCCCTCTGCCTCTCCCCCAACTTGCATACTCGCTCTCGCTCACATGCACTCGTGCTCTCTAAATAAAGGATAAAATCTTCTAAAAGATTAAATCAAAATAAAATAATGATACTAAAAATACATTTCCTCTTGATATTTTCAAGGACTTTAACCAATCTAAGTCACACTACAAAGGTTACATGTTTAAAATTAAACAATAATTTTTGTTCTTAGACTTCCTCTAGATTCCTTTCTAACAATAAAGCAAATTTTATAAAATTTCCTCTAAACATTTTCATCACCATAATTTCATGATTGAAACTGTCAAGGCCTTTACTTCTATACAGCTTCCTAACTGGCCTCTTCATTTATCTCTATCATCTCCTCATTTCCATCTACCCAGACTGTGCTTTCTTAAACAAAGAGCTCATGTTCAAAAACCACAGTGCTTTCCCAACCCAGCAGGAAAACAGTTTACTAAAGATCAAAATACCTCCTTAAGCCTTTTGTTTTCCCTTAACAATAAAAGTAAATTTACATTCTCCATAACACATGCAAGTTCAGTACCGTTAAATGTTTTAAACTACTATGGATTAAATACTTGTTTGTTTCCCAGTTAGTAAAATGGATATGCCAAGAAAATGTATCATAATTCCCATACTCCCATGCACATGGCTGGGTACGCCAGTGTTAGATGTGTTGACATTTCAAAACAAAGCATATAAACTAAGGAATATTAAAGTTCTAGATAATCTGGATCGAATCTTCTTTCTCCTTGCATTTCCCATTACTTTATATACACCCTATACTTAACTCTAAAAAGAACTATTAATTTACCGCTTATTCTTGCATATTATGCCTTCTCCCACAAAGCTCTTTCACTCATCTCCATAAGAAGTCCCTATTTATACATCAAGCTCCCACTCAAACCCTAACTTCCTCCTATTCCCTAATAGTCTTCTCTTCCCCAATATTTTGCAGTCTTTTATTGGTACTAATCAGTCTGTCTCATTATGTTTAGTTGTGTCTAAGATGCATACAACATACAAGTTAAGAATCAAAGCTTTGTAAGCAGAAAAACTCAAGTCAATCTCTGACTATAATTACTAAGTATAACCTTGGGCGAGTTACTTAAGATCATCCTCTATGGCTTTCCTCATCTTTTATACGAAGATTACAGTAGGGTTATCGCCAACAGTGTTAATCTCAGAAATAAAACAGTGATGTATATACGGCACTTAGCACAATACTGACAGCTAGTAATAGTTTAATAAATATACATACTATTCCCAACAGGCACACTCATTGTCTCACTCCTTTTTTATTCCTTCCAGTTCCTACTGTACATATAGTATTCTGCATAGGTTTCATAATTGTTTGGCTGAGGGGAACCTGGGTGGCTCAGTCACTTAAGGGTCCAACTCTTGATTTCGGCTGAGGTCATGATCTCAGGCTCATGAAATTGAGTCCCGTGCCAGGCTTCACACTGAGTGGGGAGTCTTACTACTCTCCTTCTCTCTCAAATAAATAAATCTTAAAAAAAAAATAATAATGGTTTGGCTAATAAAATCTGATAATTCTTAATAAGATAAGGTCATAATTCTAGTGAATATCAATAATGGCTTGCTACTCATATTACTAACTGTGTATCTTAACAATAGCTCAACCAGTTCATACTTTGGCTACCATACACATAGATACAGATCTCAAGCATCATCTTACGAGTATTCTACATTGCATTATTATCAATGAGTAAGCCAAAATCCAAAAAACACAGTCACTCAGAAGTCAAAATTAATCTAAAAACATAAGCATGTATCCAACCAAAAAGCAAGCCCTATACAAAGTAAAGAATTCTGGTATGGATCCTCCTATTGCTAAAGTTAAGCCAATTCCATAACCCATTTTTCCAACTGGCCCTCTAAGTTATTCCTATGCAAGAGGATTCCCAACAGACACCAATCAGTTCTATCATGGTATTCTCAAGAAAAGCAATGTCTCCAGACCAGTAAGATAATTCTAAAATGTTCAAAACAGACTAGATAAAAACAGATATAAGTATATACTTAATCCTGTAGTTAGCAAGAGAACAAGACAAAACAAACAAACAAACAAAAAAAAAAAAAAAGAAAGAAGAGGAATGAAAAAGAAAAACCCCTTATCACAATGGCCAAAGAATGATGAAGAAAAGGACCAGTACTAGTTAACCTGGGAAGCCAAAAGAGAACACAGCACAAGACCTATCCATCAAAACGTGGCTTCAGGAAATCAGAAGCTAAACTCAGAAAGAGCAATTTCACAAAAAGAGAAACAATGGTTTCTAATACTATGTGAACTACACTATAAGTTTACCTATCGTCACAATGTAAACATCAACACTATAAATTCACTGTAAAATACTCATCAAAGCAACATATATGTAACTACACTCAAGCCAATACTAATTTTTTTAAAAACTGACATTTGCTAGGTAAATGTTAGATATGCAAGGTGAAATGCTTAAAAATGAACCTTGAGATTTTTTACAGTGATAATCATGTTCATGTGAAGTGTTTTCATCTAAATTAACAAAACCCCCACCACATACATGTGTTTAACACTCATGAGTAGAGTGGCTCTTTCTAAATGGTATAACTTCACATTAAGAATATTTTAAGTTTTCACTGAAATTTTAATACTTCCAAAAGACATGTCTTAAAATGTTTTATATTGCAGGGGCACCTGAGTGGCTCAGTAGGTTAAAGCCTCTGCCTTCCGCTTAGGTCAAGATCGCAGGGTCCTGGGATCAAGCCCTGTATCTAGCTCTCTGCTCGGCAGGAAGCCTGCTTCCCTTCCTGTCTCTGCCTACCTCTCTGCCTACTTGTGATCTCTGTCTGTCCAATAAATAAATAAAATCTTTTAAAAAAAAAGGTTTTTATTTCTAATATCCTACTAATGATAAGTATTATAGTAAACCTTAACAGAAACACTAAAGAAGGCTGCATTAATTCATTTTTAAGAAAAGATAGAACCAAATATTTCTGAAGCTAAAATTTGTTTTAAAAAATTCTGAAACAGGGGCGCCTGGGTGGCTCAGTGGGTTGAGCCGCTGCCTTCGGCTCAGGTCATGATCCCAGGGTCCTGGGATGGAGCCCCGCATCAGGCTCTCTGCTCAGCAGGGAGCCTACTTCCTCCACTCTCTGCCTGCTTCTCTGTGATCTCCCCCTGTCAAAAAAATAAATAAAATCTTTAAAAAAAAAAATTCTGAAACAACTTCTACAAGAAAACATGTTTTAAATGTTTCAGTTACAGTTGACCCTTGAACTGTTTGAACTCTATGGATTTAAACTTCGTGGGTTCACTTATATACATATTTTTTCCATACAGTACAGTACTGTAAATATATTTTCTCTCCCTTATGACTTTCTTAATAACACTTTCTTTACTCTAACTTACTTTAAGAATATAGTATATAGGGCGCCTGGGTGGCTCAGTGGGTTAAGCCGCTGCCTTCGGCTCAGGTCATGGTCTCAGAGTCCTGGGATCGAGTCCCGCATCGGGCTCTCTGCTCAGCAGGGAGCCTGCTTCCCCCCTCTCTCTCTGCCTACTTGTGATTTCTCTCTGTCAAATAAATAAATAAAATCTTTAAAAAAAAAAAAAGAATATAGTATATAATACAAATATGAAATATATGTCTATGAACTGTTTAGGCTTCTGGTCACTGTAGGTTATTCGTAGTTAAGTTTGGAGGAGTCAAAAGTTATACTCAGATTTTTAACTGCACAGGTCAGCACTCCTGACCCCACTGTTCAATGATCAACTGTATTGTGCACACTTTGCCAGAATAAAGAACTGTGATATATTCATATACACAAATGATATATTTGCATATGTGTATTCTTTGGCCTTCCCTTGTCCTCTCATAAACTATTTCTCGAGACCATATCTGGATGAAATCAATCACTCTTCACTGGGATCAATTCACGGATTCTAAATCTGTCAGGCAAATAATAATAATAATGCTTGAATTATTAAAACACTGCCTTAGATTGTAATCAACAAACTTCATCACCAAGCCCTAATTTGCTTTAAATTTCAATCACTTTCAAAGCAAAAGCCCTAAAGATACATACATGTATATGTAATTTAAGCCTTTACTACACAGTATTATAAATACTGGTTTCACTTTATCAAAACATTTGCACACTCAATCCTGGAAACGTAATATAAAAAAGGAAAATATAAACCAATATTCATTACAATGGTGAGTCTGTTTCTTTTGATGATTTCTCAGTCTCTTTGTAAGAACACTTGCTAACTTAAAACTAAGCATGAGACAGATGACTTAAAAGCAATTTAGTCTTAAACTACACTAAACCTCAAAAGTAAAACTCTTGGAAGGCAAAATTCAGTGGAAAAGAATGCTTTCAACATTTTATTTGTAAGAGGCAAACTCTTTATGATGTTGCTGAAGTATTAAAAATACCAATCTGTAGAGGAAAAGAAAAGATTTGATTTAGGCTATCACTTTCAGAGCTATTAAGAATACTCACAGTTAAATGACAACTTTAATACAGAGCCAGAATACAATTCTTCTCTCAGAATTCTGTCAAGAATTTTCCACTTTCAAAATTCACATGTATCTTAGTTTTATTATTAATGCTCTCTACCCCACTTCTCTCCATTAATGCTTCCCAGAATATGATAAAGCAGTATTTTTTAAGTACAGTCTATGGTTCTACTTCCTGAAGTGTACAATAGCCATAATTTATTATGTTTGGGGTTTGGCATAACACAAGTAGAAACCATTAAAGAAAGCACTATTCACACAATCAGAAGAATGGGAAAGAGCCCTATAGTGGAGAGCATATATAAAGCTCAAAGAAATTTTCAATATGCTCCAACTTTATTACAGACTTCAATTTACCACTTCCCAGGTATCAGTGCTATTGACTGTATTTACATAAACTTACTAAAATGACAATTTAACTTGCACATTGTATAGTCAGATTATCTTAAATTTGAAATGGAAATGTTTAACTTGTTAAAAATTAGTATTCCAACAAAGGGAAAGAATAAGAACATTCAAAATAAATTCCAGAGTTAATATTATTTTTGTAAACATATTTTAAATCACTATAGTACAAACTCACTTTGTGTGATCACACTTATCTAATAACAATCACCTTTCCTTTTTCATGATGCCATAAGAAAAATTTAAATCTTCAAAAAGGATTATAAACAGCTAGTTAAAATTCCACCTGAAGTAATTTCCTTGCTATAATCTATATACTATACATTGTATTGTTATCAGTTAGAAAGTACTGAATTTTCTAAATCGCATGCCCTCCTACCAATTACTGATAAAATAGTAGCCAATTATTTGTTAATCGAACTCTTCTGCTCAAGAAACCAAGAGTCATGCTCCTATATCTTCTAGAAGCCCAAATATTTGTTCCCTCCCTTCCTGCATGAGGCATTAAACCTTCTGAATCAGTTTTATCTTGCTACTTTCCTTAACCTTTGCAATTAGTTTTCTTACTAATTTCCTAATAATCACTGTTCTTCATTTTATCTGCCACAGTTGTATTTGGACAATAAAGACTATTTAAGCTTAAAGTTATTCCATCTATCCTTTCAAACTATACTATGCTAATACTCATCATTCTGTAATCATTTTATCCAAATTAACCAGTGATACGTTTGATGTTTCAAGTTTCATTTAAAAGAGCTTGATATGTTTCAGGGTAAAGTAAATTAAAGATTCTGGTCATTATGTTCTACACAACTTTGAAAGAGCCTGACAAAGTTTACCAACACCCTCCTCTCTGAACTAGTAAACACCCTGCCACAGAACCCAGAGAAGAGCTGCTTTGCTCCAAAGAGTACAGCTCCTGGGCACTTCTCAGAGCAGCTGTTAGTAACTTTCAGGGCCCTGCTGGACTATCACTTTGGTTAAATCAATGATGGGTCATCTTGTTCCACTTTGCTTTTTCTTTTTAGTCTTGCAATAAGTGTAGAAAACCTACTGATGACCTTTAAAAATACAGTACAAAAATTTAAAAAATAAGCTTTGGCTCCACTACTATTCCAAAAGAAATCGTTTCAAGATCCCTACATCATTACTTAAACCACACATATCAGTTGTACGTGACACTGGAAGGCTTTAAAGGGATTCAATTTTCTTTCTAAACTTACTAAACATGTTCGCAAATTTTAAATAATTTCGAGAACGTTCTATACTACAAAGGTGCTGGTGCGCTGTAGCAGAACTGTGCTGCTCAAATACAAGCCCCGAAACGAATATCCTGCGCCTAACAAATTATAGGTACATTTCTGGTTACCTGAAGAGCTTTCTGCACCCTTTAATCCCCCAGTGATGCTCCCAGCAGCAAATACTTCCCATCCTTTAAAACCTTCCTTCCAACCCTCCAAAAATACACGTTAGGTTTAGAGGTTTCCGCATACTAATACGGAACCACTAATACCATTAGGTATTACGGCTCTCAAAGAATCCTCTTTAGCAGCCTCCCCTGGGACATTGTGCTCAGCGAGGCTTTGAACCTGTGAGACTCGCTGCCAGCTGCCTTTGCAAAAGGAGCACCACAAGCAGACTAAATACCGCAGTGCTGCGCTGACTTTTTGTAGCAGCTTTAAAAAAAAAAAAAAAAAAAAAAAATCAGCCCAGTACCCTGCACACCCTGCTGGCTCTTCTGCAGCACCGAAGAGAAACCACCGCATTGCTCAGCGAGGAACACTGGGGAGCCCGACTGCAGGGCGGAGAAGCGAGTGCCGTCGAGAGGCTCTGTCGAGGGCGGGGTGTCGGGGGTGGGGGTGGGAGGAGAAAGGCGTCCCGACTGTAGGGGACCGCGACCAAGCAGCGGCCAAGGCGCTGGCGTCTGGGCGCCCCGCTCCGCACCGCGCACCGCCCGTGGCAGTAGTCTAGCGGGCACCCAGCAGGGGTACGGGCCCCTCCCGGGGATGGGAGTCCCGCAGCAGCCGGCCTCGCCCCGCCCGCCGCCCCCCGGGCCCTCACCTGTCATGAGCGCCGGACTGTCGCCAGCCGCCGCAGCGTGAGAGGAGACGGCTGCCGCGGCAGAGCCTGAGGCCCGCCGCCCGCGGAGGTGCCGGGACACCAGCTCGCATCCGTCCGCCGCTCCGGCCACCAGCAGTCCGAACACCAGCAGCGCAGCCCAGCACCACCGCCGCCGCAGCCAGCCCGAGGCCGGGCCGGACGCCGCGGCGGGATGAGGGCGCGGAGGAGGAGCGAAGGGAAAGCGCGGCGGCGCCCCAGCCGCCGGCCGCTCGTCCGCTCCGCCAGGCGCTGCAGCCGTTGCCGCTGCGGGCGACTTCTCGGGCCGCCCTAGCCGCCTCGGACTCGAGCTCCTGCTGGGCGCCAGCCTGGTCCCCTCCGCACCGGCGGCCTCTGGAGCTCGGGTCCCGGCTGCGTTCATTGGTTCCGGTTATTTAAAAAAAAAAAAAAAAAGGTGAGGGGCAGAAAGGTACGGCGTCTTCAGGCCGCGCGCGACACCCGCGCTCCTGCGGCGGCGAGACCGGGATCCGCTGCTCTGGCGCCTCTGAACACCAGCCCCAGCGCCCGCGCCACCGCCGCCGCGGCGCATCCCCCCGCCCCCTTCGGCCCGCGCCCGTCGTAGTACCACGCTCGGCCCCGATGCCTCCTCCCCTCACACACTCGCACGCAGCATACCAATCCCCCGCCTCCTTCAGCCTCTCCACGGCGCAAGCGCGGCTCTGCTGCACTGCGCCTGCGTGGCCTCACGGCCCCGCCCCCGAGGGCGTTCCCGGGAAGACTGGAGTCCCGTGGGGTGGCTGCTAACGCTCTCCTGGAGCTACGGAGTTGGAAGGCGGGGAGGAAGACAGGCATGTCCCCCTCCCCCATTCACGGACCCGCCCAGACAGCTGGAGGGTGGGGGTACCAAAGAAGCGGGACAAAGGAGTACAGACTCCCCAAATTGTTTGGGCAAGTTATAGGCGTGTAGACGACAACAAAAATAATTGCATGGGTCAGGAAAACCTTGTAATCAAAAACAGCGGCGTCTCTAGAATTTCAATATAGGTGCGGCTTACAAGAAGCCTGCAAAGTGGAAGTAGAGGTTAGCAGAGAGCAGTATTTTATTTACTTAAAGCGCTTGGTACAAGCCCACGTGTCAGGTGCTCTAAAGCCTTTACAGATTTACACATTGTAATTCTAAATGTTAGATATTGGTATCGCTTATCATCCCCACTTTACAAATGAGCAAATTAAGGCGCAGAGATGGTAAGTAACTTGCCCCCAGGCCCCACAGCTAATTAGAGACAGGGACAGATTTAGGACCATTGGATGCAAATATTTGAAATGGATTTGCTCTGCCATCTTAACTTTCCTATATTCAAGCATTACCTGAACTCATCACCTCGCTACCACCCCAGCATAAAAATTTTTCGCTGTCCGTTTAAGTTTACAGAATGGTGGTTCAGATTTGGCTTTACCTACAGGGAATGAAGCACAATGCACCAGCGCCCTGCACACGCAGAGGCATTCTCTCTTCCAGGAGCACAGAGTTATTTAAGATTTGCAGATAGGGTTCCTGAGCATAAAGATCCTGTTTGGTATTAGTTTTTTGTTGTTGGGTCAGGGTTTGATTTTAGTTTGTATTGGCGGGTTTTCTCAAGTCAAGAAGATACTGAAATTACACAGTCTCCCAAAGAATTTCTCAGTCCCATCTGGCCAACATAACCATGACTCATTTACTGTGGAAGAGTGGATGCACGGGAGGAAAGAATTGAGAATTTCTTTGAAGCTAATCAATCTGTCAACAATTATTTCTCGTTTTTTTTTAAAGATTTTATTTATTTATTTGACAGACAGAGATCACAAGTAGGCAGAGAGGCGGCAGAGAGAGAGGAGGAGGAAGCAGGCTCCCTGCTGAGCAGAGAGCCTGATTTTGGTGGTGGTGGGGGGGGGGGGGCTCAATTGCAGGACCCTGGGATCATGACCTGAGCTGAAGGCTGAGGCTTTAACCCACTGAGCAACCCAGGCCCCCAGATCAACAATTATTTCTTGACAGACTTCTCGGGGACAGTGCTTTAGATGGCAATTTTTTTTTTTTTTTAGATTTTATGTATTTATTTGACAGGCAGAGATCACAAGTAGGCAGAGAGGCAGGCAGATAGAGAAGGGGAAGCAGGCTCCCTGTCAAGCAGAGAGCCCGGTGTGGGGCTTGATCCCAGAACCGTGGGACCACGACCTGAGCCAAAGGCAGATGCTTTAACCCACTGAGCCACCCAGGCGCTCCTAGGTGGCAATTCTTAATAGGACGACAGGGAAATTATATTTCCCCTGCTGAAAGGCACAGCAATGAAGTCACACATTTGCTGAGCATCTACCAAAAGGAGAGAACTTTGCTAGAAGACCAGGAAAATATAAATAACAGGCTTGTTTTCTGCTCTTCAACATGTCATACACTCAATATTTACTGAGTGCCTATTATGTACTCGGGAGGGTAATGAGTAGTGGAAATTCGAGAGGAATAAGAGACAAAAAAAAAGTCAAGTCAGAACTCAGGGATATGAGAGACTACACAATACCTGCCTGGGGAATCTGAGGATCTTGTTTAGGAGATAAAATTTACACTCATTAAATAATTAGTGGCAAAAACAAAGTAGCAGTTAATTAGTTGCTAAATTGGGTACAGCAGGCTGTATTATAGCAATAACTGCAGTATAAAACACAAATTATCAAATCACTGAGGCCAAACTTCTTTAGACAAAGATTATATAGGATCCCCCCCCTTTTCTTTTTTTTCCCCCTTTTCTTTTAAATAGGGTCCACACCCCATCTGAGGCTTGAACTCATTACCTGAGATGAAGAGTACCATTCTCCACTGACTGAGCCAGCAAGGCACCCCTCCTCTTTGAAAGATAAGGATGTTGGCAATAAGAGCGCACTGGACTTGAGGTTATGATGAACTGTTTATGCCTCTCACTGCTGGAACCAGAAGGAGATAGGGAGGTACCTGGAACACTGAAGAGACCTGTCTCAAGCAGGTCAGAGTTCAGCCCTAAATCCTTCATCTCATATCATCTCTGTCGTGGGTGCCAAAGTTTCTATTAGAGTGGCCAGAATGCATCCTCTTGTTGTAGAGAGTCATAGCATCACTGTGCATCTAGTATAAACCTAAATCCAGAAAAGAGAAAGTCCGGTGCTTTGGAAGGCAAGAGGTTCTATAGAATTACAGATGCTTCCATTTGCAAGCCGAAAACAAACACCCGGTTCCCGTTAGAGTAATCGCCTTCCTTTCTTTTGACTTCCTGTCCCACCTCCAAGCTTTTGCCTTCCCTTTCCTAGCTTCCAAAAAACTTTCTTTCCTCTTGCCAAATTCCCTTAGAATCTACGTTAAGCCCCTTTCCTGTCCGCATGCCTTCCTACAGCCTAGTTCTTAACGTCCAAACCTTATCCATTAATTTACAGAATGTCCTTATTGTCTGCTTTTCACCCATTCGCTACTTCAAGCATTTGATGGGGAGCACTAAGCTTTAGAATGAGAGAAACGTGGTGGAAACTGCAACTCCACCATTTTTCAGCTGTGTAATCCGTAAGAAACGTACTCTGTCCTGGGTTTCCGGAGGGGAGAATTAGGGACCACGTAACAATGCCCGCCCCACAGGGTTGCTGGTGGCTGCAACAGAGTAATATAACAGGTTCTGACTTTGCACGCTGCCTGGCACACAGGTACGTTTTCATCCCTCAGGGGAAAACTGGCCCCAGGTTCCGGGCGTGTGTTCTGAGCGTGTTCCTAATTTAGAGAGAGCTCATCGCTCTTTGCCTGCGTGGTCGCTTGAGTTCATCTTCCGACAAAAAATTCCTTAACTCCGTAGGGCGCGCCCAGCACAGACGCAAGATCCGTCCACCCGGCCCCTCCCATCCCAGAAGCAAACCAGCCCTTCCCAAGCGTCGGGCTCGGTCCCCATCTTCTTCTCCCCCTTCTCCCGGGGAGCCAAGACAGCCCACGACTGCCAACCCGGAGAACCGGATCTCGTCCCGGGAGCGAAGCCAGCAGCGCGCCTGCGCCACCAGACAACCTCGCGCATGCCCGTTGTCTCCCACCGCCTTTTCCCCAGGTGCGCGAGCTCTGAGGCTCCCGCGGTTCCGGGACGCAGCGAGCCGCAGCTAGCCTGGCTTCCGGCTCCCACTCCGTGGGCGGTGCGTCCGGGCGGCCGGCTGCCGCGGGATGACGTCGCCGCGCGGGCGGGCGCGGCAGGCTTTGGGTGGGCGTGGAGCCGGAGCTGAGGTGGAGGTTCGGGAGTGGGGAATTCCGGTCCGCGGTTAACTGAGAGCGGGGCTTCCTCCTGCGTCCCGACCGCCAACCTAGCTTCTCTGGCCCGCGTTTCGCCTGCAGAGGGATGTGTCAGTTTTCATGGCTTTGAGTCTGAAGAGTCAGTTACCATAAAAGAGTAACATAACAAAGAGTTAAAGACACCGTACCTCAAATAAGCCTCCAGTAAGGACATGGCTCCCCCGGAACCAAGATACAAAAACTTCACAGAATCCCCGCGCCTGACGGGGAGTCACTCGTAACCCCGCTTCTGCTAATTACGGCGAAATGCAAAGAGCTCCCGTAGGTGAAAGTCCTGTTGCGGAGCACCTTGTTTTCCCACTAAATCCCCACCCAGGCTCGCAAGGGAAGTGAGGTCCTGAGAACTTTAGAAACATCTCTAAAGTGATACTATGTTATGATGGCCCCAGAATTCGAACTGTGAAGCCTCTGCAAATTAATATGGTCCTCAAATTGTAGATTGAAGCGCTAAGAAGAAAAAGTGACACAGGGGAAATAACTCATTAGCAAGATTCTTTCTCCTTAAAGCCAATAAGGCAGGGAATATTCCTCAGCTAGTTTGGAGAAGGTGGTAAGCTTTGTCATTGCATTCTTGCTTTGAAGAAGGAAGTCTTTTAAAGGGTATCCAGCATCCAGGGTACAAAACAATTAACATAAGATTAACATAGTTTTTTAAAAGCCATCCAACAGAGCAAAAGCAAGTAAGTTTTGCCCACCACAACTAAACAGTAGGCTTCTGGGGTCATTTCTATTATTTAAAAGGATGTTTGCTCTGTTACTGCTTAATTTGAGGTGTTTCATGAATACTATTGATCATATAGTATCTCATAAGTGCTAAAGCAGTGGGAGTGATAAATGCTCCCTTAAAAAGAGAAGTCGAATTGTGATGAAGACAAAGGTAGAGAGGTTCATAACGGAAAATGATGAGAAAATGAGCACTGCCTCATTTGCACACAGATGAGTCCTTGGATAGTATTAATTCTGAAGATGGAAGGCAAATTGTGCAACAGGTAAAACATGATATGCCTACACTTTTGACAGCAAGAGACTGGAAAAGTGATTGATGGAATGGAAAAACCTTTGAGTATGATGCAAGAGACTATGCTTCTAAGTCAGATGCCTACTTACCTAATCTTAAGTCACATAAGACCAAGTATTTGTTCTAGAACTAAAGCTTAGAATGGTAAAATATGTGTTTCGGGCAAAGTGTGGTTCCATGGGTCCACAGCACCAACCAAATATTTATAACATCTGTGAGTTATGAGGCATGAAGTTGCTAAAGAGTTCTTAAAACAGTTGAAGAGATTATCTAAGAGGGAATTACCTACCCTCAATTTCAAAGTGTACAAAACATGTCCATTTTTGGAAAAGATGCCATGGAACATACAAGAGCAAGGAAGAGAAAAATAGATTTATTTTAAAGTTGTAAAGTGTTACGTATCTCACTCTTTTGTGAAAAGTTCATCCTGATACTGTGGTTTAAGCTTCTTATTAAGTTTGAATGTATATAAACATGACCATAAGTACAGCCATTTGGAATTTAAACCTTTTGTGAAGGGAGGAGGAGCTCTTGTATCTTGGTTCCAGGAAAGCCATGTCCTTACTGGAGACATTTGAGTTATGGTGTCTTTAAGAATACTGATTGTCGGAGGAGCAGGGAAGTGGGGTGTGGTGGAGGCCCATCTGGGTGGCTCAGTCAGTTAAGCATCCAACTCTTGATTTCAGCTCAGGTCATGATCTCAGGTTTTTGGGATCTGGCCCCGCATCAGGTTTCATGAGGTGGAGCCTGCTTGGGATTCTCTCTCCCTCTGCACCACCCCCCCCCCAAAAAAAAGAAGAAAGAGTCTGGTACACACAACCATTTACCAATTGTGTGACTTTGGCCAAGCTACTGAATATCTTAGCCATAGTTTCCCCTTCTGTAAAAAGACAATAATAATGGTACCCACACAGGGCTGTTGGGAGGTAAAAACAGTTGTAAGGGTACCTGGTACACAGATATTATTATCTGAACTCTTGAGGGTGTTAAGGACAGAACTTGTTTTCAGTTTTATTGTGCAAAAGAGGAAAGTGGAAAGAACACATAAAAAAATACAAAAGCGGAGCACCTGGGTGGCTCAGCGGGTAAGCCTCTGCCTCTGGTTCCAGTCAGGATCTCAGGGTCCTGGGATCAAGCCCTGCATGGGCTTTCTGCTCAGCAGGGAGCCTGCTTCCACCCCCCTCGCCTGCCTGCCTCTCTGCTTACCTGTGATCTCTGTCAAATAAATAAATAAAATCTTTTTTAAAAACCACAAAAGCACATAAAACTAGGCACATAAAAATTTTTACAGCACCATATTTCTGGGGAAGGGGCAGTCAGTGATGATATTTTAATCCAGGTTTCCAAGAAAGCAGGACCCAAGGTAAAGTCTTATATGACAGCAGTTCTTTCGAGAGTATAACCCCAGGGAAACAAGAGTGAGGGGGGAAAAGGGAAAAGAAGTAGGGAAGGAGATAGTAAAAAACCCAGAAGATGAGAAACACTGAGCTGGTCACAGCTATACAAGGGAGAATACTGGCTGTTCCATCTCAGCTGATGTCTCCATAGAAGACTTGGGGGACCATAGTGTTTTGGAACAGAGGAAGGAAGAACAAAGTTTCCTATTCCTCATCAGTCAAAGGTTATTGCAGGAGATATGAACCACCCCCACCCCACCACCCCCATACTTTTGAATCCTGCCTCCTGCTACTCTAGGCAGCTGCCAGGAAAGCCAGATCCCTCAACAGCACTAGCGTTATCCATGCATGAGCTGAGCTAGCAAGTGAATGGGAGCCAGTAGCGCTTCTCAACTGTGCACCTGCAGCTCAGCAGTGTCTACCACTTCTGGAGCTACACGAAAGCTCCCTTCCCCGCTGCACCACCACTCCCCTGCCCCGACAAAAAAAAAAAAAAAAAAAATTGGGGATTCACCGCATTAAGTGAGACTTTATTAAGTCATATCCCAAAGCAGCGTGAGTGACCTGGAGCAAACAGCCTCACAACATCAAGGCCACTACAACCAAGGCAGCTGCCAAGTTCAGTAAGCCTCCCTTCAGTGAAGATTGAAATATTCCTTCTGCAATCTAGGACAATTCTGTTGCAGTGCAGTAATGTTCTACATGGTAATTGTAGCTTTCAACAGAAAACTATGCAAAGCAAATCCAGGGAGGCACATAAACAGGGTTCAATAGAGTTATAATGGCAGAAACATGAGAGACCCGAGGCATAAAAGGCACTGTGAAGGGGCGCCTGGGTGGCTCAGTGGATTAAGCCGCTGCCTTCAGCTCGGGTCATGATCCCAGGGTCCTGGGATCGAGCCCCGCATTAGGCTCTCTGCTCTGTGGGAAGCCTGCTTCCTCCTCTCTCTCTGCCTGCCTCTTGCCAACTTCTGATCTCTGTCTGTCAAATAAATAAAATAAATCTTTAAAAAAAAAAAAGGCACTGTGAAGTAAGAAAAGCCCTTTATGCTTTCAAACACTAAAGGCGTTTTAGGGGTCAGATACTATAATAGGTGTTATGATGAAAGATAAATAAAATAACCTTCTGTCCAAGACCTGAGGAGCTCATGGTCACACCACAGTAATAAAAAGGTAGTCCTTTATTTCATTCATTTATTCATGCTTTGTTATTTAATAATTTCTGTCACCAACCGCACCAAATGCGGTTTCTACAACCTCTGTATGGTTAAATCATTAAGAAAACAGGTTTGTTTCAAGAAATTATTGCCTCGGATACCTGGCTGGCTCAGTCAGTAGAATGGGTGACTCTTGATCTCAGGGTTTTGAGTTGGAGCCCCATGTTGGGTGTAGAGATTACTTAAAAATTTAAAAATCCTTTAAAAAATTTCTTGCCTCAAAACATTAATATCAAGTAACTTTATGAATAATTTTATACTTCCCATAATTTACCTGCCAGGAACTGGTAAATATTTTAATATTTACACGAACATGCTCCAAAATGTGTTTGCCATGAAGAAGTGGAATAATTACAGGAGTTTGTCGGGACAAGTCTTCTGACATGGAAAGGGAGGAAAGCAGAAAGCTTGGAAGTGTGGAGGTCCACACTATGGAGGGGCACATTCTCAGAAGGAAGATGATCATGAGAGTTTAAAGCTGTCTATCTAACTGAAACAAATTTGTGTTATTTAGCCAAAATTGATGGACTCTTTACTATCTGCCACAATTTAAAAGAAAAGAAAAGAAAGAAAACACGTCCCATGGCATTACATTCTTGCTGAGGAAGTTGATGGATGATATGTGAGATAAATAAGTAAAATATGTCACGTGTAAAATACTGATAAATGTTAAAGGGGTTAAGAAGGCAAAGAGGGTGGAGGTGACTTTTGAGTAAAGATTTGAACAAAATGAAATAGTTCTATGGTTATCTGGGGAGAGAGGATCCCTGCAAGCAGAAAGGTTTTAGAGAAATGGTATGTGTGACTTGTTCAGGAATAGGACGAAGGTAAGCATTGCCAGAGTAGACCAAGGGAGAGAATAATAGAAGCTATAAGAGAAGTCATGGGGACCAGAAAATGGACGGTGTTACAGGTCATGGTAAGAACTTTAGCTTTTTCCTCAGAATGAGTTCAGAAACCCGTGGAAGCTTTTGGATAGTGTTAATGCCTTCAGACATCCTTTTTCTGCTCTTTTTTTTTTTTAACTTCTTATTTAAATTCCAGGTAGTTCCCATACAGTGTAATATTAGTTTCAGGTGTACAATTTAGTGATTCAACACTTCCATGCAACATCCAGTGCTCATCACAAGTGCCCTCCTTAATCCCACCACCTATTTAGCCCATCCCCCACCCACATCCATGGGCATATTTTGTTATATAGCATCACTCTAGTTGCTTCATAGTGGGAACAGGAACAAGAGTTAGGAACCTCCTGCAACAGATGGAAGTTTGGGTCAGAAGAGTGAAAGAAGTGATGGTTTAAAGTGGTTGAAATTCTTGGTAAAAAAAATTTTTTAAGATTTTATTTATTTATTTGACAGAGAGAGAAAGAGATCACAAGTAGGTAGAGAGGCAGGCAAAGAGAGATGAGAAAGCAGGCTCCCCACCGAGCAGAGAGCCAGATTCGGGGCTCGATCCCAGGACGTTGGGATCATGACCTGAGCCGAAGACAGAGGCATAACCTACTGAGCCACCCAGGCATCCCGAATTCTTGGTAAACCTTAAAGGTAGAATCAACAGGCTTCATAGGCCAACAAAATACAATGTTGTATTGTACAATGTGGAGAGCAAAATGAAGGATAAGGCTGAAATTTTTGCCAGAAGCAACTGGAAGAATGGAGTTACCTCCCATGGAGGAGACTGTGTTGGAGGCAGGTAGTAGTGGTGGGAGAGGTTTAGAAGCTCATTTCAGGGTAGGTTCAACTGGAGATGCCATTAAGCATCTGGGTGAAAATATCAGTCAGCAGTGTGGTATACGATCCTGGAGTCCGGAGGAAAAACCCACGTTGGAGACTTCAGTTTAGGAGCCACCAATGTATAGATTGGATTTAATGCCACAGGATTATTCACATGTTCTCTAAATGTATCCTTCCTCTATTGTTCTTCATGCACTAAACAGGTGCAAATAAAAGGAATAGTACTTATCACAGCAAGGAACAAATATATAGACTTCACTACCCATAGAAGTAGTACAAAATAAATATTTAAACAATTCCAAAGAAGGAATGTAGTTCAACTGATGATCAAGTGATCCAAAGTGACTTTATTAAGGGGAATTCAGTAGTTCAGGTTTACACACTTTGCACTCCTCACCCAAAGTTTGAGATGTCAGAGTGTACTTCAAAATAGAAACAAAAGTCTTTGAAACCCACCAACCCTGGTATTGGTCTACATTTTTTGCCTTTGAAAAAACCAAATATGCCTATATCAGTTTGCTAGGGTTGCCATAACAAAGTACCACAGACCAGGTGGCTTAAACAACAAAAATTTGTCATACAATTCTGAAGCTAGGAGTCCAAGGTCAAGGTGTCAAGTAGGGTTGGTTTTTTCTGAGGCCTGTGAAAGAAGGCTCTGTTCCCCTCGGCTCATAGAAGGATATCTTCTCCCTGTCTTCCCTCTTATGCATGTCTGTCTCCAAAAATGTCACCATTTTTTAAGGACACCAGTCAAATTGAACAACCTCACTTTAACTTGATTATCTCTGTAAAAACCCTGTCTCCAAATAAGATCACAGTCTGGAGAACTGGGGGTTAGGACTTCAATTTATGAAGAGGGGGGGAACACAATTTCAGCCCATAAAAAGGCCTATTAAAATAACAAAGCTAAATTTCAAGGTTCTCTTGAAGTTTAAATGAGTAAATACAATATCTGAGATCGTTCTGGCACCTGATAGGCAACCAAATGTAAAGTAGCAGAAAATATGGCATAAAAAGCAATAGTGATCTAAGTATAATCCCTAAAAGAACCTTCTGTTAATGTGATACCAGACATGAATTGGTTATAAAAATAATGAAAATGTCACTTACCCTCAGAGCTAACCAAAAGTTGCAGATAAAAATGTGTTAGGTAATCCTAAAATCTGGAAAATGAGTTAGGTCTTAAAGTTGACATGATGCAGATTCAAAAGTCCACCCAACAAAAAGAGAGTCTTAATTTTTCCGTGTGCTAATTAAAGCTCTTTCATTTGCAAAGCACATTTATTAGTAAAGCACTTTGTGTTACTAATAACGCAATTACTAAGTGATTACTAATCAATCAACTGACCAATCACAGTTATTAATTGATTATTAATGCTGGACACTGTGCTACCTGCAGGGCATCAGAGGTTAAAAAACGGAGAATACCTGCTCCCAAGCAACTTTCCTTCTAATAATTGAGACATATGAATAAAGATTTAAAGAAAAATATGATGATACTGGTGAAAATAAAATGTTCCTTAAGTACAGCCTGCCAGGGAGCTGGGGAAGACTCCTTATAGGAATAATAATTGAGATGGGTTTCAAGGACAAGAAGCTGTTACCAAATCTAAGACTAACTAGAGGGGCACCTGGGTGCCTCAGTCAGTTAAACATCTGCCTTTGGCTCAATAATGACCTCAGGGTCCTGGGATTGAGCTCCCTGTCAGGCTCCCTGCTCAGCAGAAAGTTGGTTTCTCCCTCTGCCCCTCCCCCAGCTAATGTGGTCTCTCTCAAATAGATAAATAAATGACCTTTTTAAAAAGAGACTAGACAAAGAGGAAGAGAAAGGCATTCTAATCGAAATAATATCATATGAACTCTTACTAAATGGATAAAGTAAAATCTTAAACAAGAGTAAATGTGCAGTCTTTGAAGAATAACCATATTTTGCTCAACAACAGCATGTAAATAATTGAATAATAGACCATGGCATTGTATGGCCTCAGACTCATATTGTGTGTGTGTGTGTGTGTGTGTGTGTGTATGTACATTTTAACATCAAACCACTTCAAAAGCTCTGAGTATACCCTATTATAATTTGAAAGATTTAAACCTAAAAGCAGATTTCTACCTAATGAGCACTGTGCTTGGATGGATAGCAAAAAGACGTAGTGATGTATACACACAGGAGCAAAAATGGGTGGCAAGGGATCTTTAGAAAAGCTAACAGCGTATTATTTTTAAGTAAGAGAAAGAAGTAACAATGGCAAGAAGGCTTCTGAGAATTTGAGAAGTGCTGTTAATTCTTTGGTTGCCAGGAAGCTCAAAGTGAAATTGGCTGTGTGACTTTAATAATCATATGGGAACTTAAACCTATATAACAGCTTACTCTCCTTTCCTTTTTCAAATTCCTCTGTTCTATCAAAATGGTGGTTCTCTACATAGAACTAGAGAATGAAAGGGGAGAGATAATTGAATTTGAGAGAGAGTTAGCTTGAAATGTCCTTGATACATGCAAGTGCAAAAATATAGTAATAATTTCAATCTATGACAGAGCTCCCAGAGCACAGGATGTAGACCTCTCCTCTACCTACACTGACTCTCTGGTACTTTCATCTGCTCTCATGGCTTTCTTTCTTTCTTTCTTTCTTTCTTTTTTTCTTTTAATTAATTTATTTGACAGAGAGAGGGAGATCACAAGTAGGCAGAGAGGCAGGCAGAAAGAGAGGGGGAAGAAGGCTCCCCCCTGAGAGCCCGTTGCAGGGCTCAATTCCAGGACCCTGAGACCATGACCCAAGCCGCAGGCAGAGGCTAAACCCGCTGAGCAACTCAGGCACGCCTCTCGTGGTTTTCAATGCCATCATCTTTTGATGACTCCTAAACTCATTTCTCCAGCTCAGAGCTATCTTGTAAACTCTGGACTCATATTGACATCTCCACTTGAATATCTAATTAACATCTCAAATTCACATGTTCAAAAACGATCCTTCTGATATATTCTCCAAAGCCAGTTTCTCTTTATTGTCCCCATCTCAGTCAATGACTGAGACCTTTCCTTTCATCCCCACATCTAGTCCCCCAGCAAATCCTCTTGACCTTTGAAATAGAAAAATAATCTGACCACTTTTCACTACCTGTACATCTACTGCTGTGGGCCAAGCAAGTTGATTTGCCTGGGTTACTGCAGTTGCCTCTTGACTGGCTTCCCTATTCTGCCCATGTCCTCCAAAATCTATTCTCAGCACATCTGCCAGAGACCATGGTATTTCTCAAACAGCCCATCTTTCTTGGAGTAAAAGCCATAAAATGGCGACAGAGTCTTGTGTTATCTGACTCCAATTACATTTCTGACCTCATATCTTATTGCTCTCTTTCTTCTTTAATCTGGAGGAGTCCCAGGGTCTCCCTCCTCCTGGAACAAACCAGATACACCATCGCCTCAAGGCTTTTGCATTTGCTTCTCCTTCTGAAATGTTCTTCCAACAGATAACCACATTTGCTCCATCTGTCTCCTTCAGCTCTTTGCATAAAGGTCCCCTTTACAGTGGGGCTTTCCCTGGCCACTCAGTTTAAAACTGCAACCCCCACATCTGCCCACAGACAGTTTTTAACTTCCTTGCCTGCATCCATTCGCCTCATCGCTCTTATTTTACCTAAAAAAGAAATAGATCTTGTATGTACTTGCCATATTGTCAGTCTTACCCACAACTATGTACGTTCCATGAGAGTAAGCATTTTTTTAAAAAGATTTTATTTATTTATTTGACAGACAGAGATCACAAGTAGGCAGAGAGGCAGGTGGAGAGAGAGGAGGAGGCAGGCTTCCTGCTGAGCAGAGAGCCCAATGCGAGGCTCGATCCCAGGACCCTGGGATCATGATCTGAGCCAAAGGCAGAGGCTTTAACCCACTGAGCCACCCAGGCGCCCCGAGAGTAAGCATTTTTATCTTTTCAATTCAATTCAATTACTTTTCAATTACTATTTGGTGAATATTGAATGAATCGAGGACTGAATACAGAGATCTAGAATCCAGGTAGGAGTTTATTGCCAGATTTTTTTTTTTTTAATGGCAGGGTGTCATTTGCATATAGATCCAAGAGGTGGATTACTTAGAGAGAATGTGCAACATGAAGAGAATAAAAAGTTGAAATCAGTCTTACGAACAGGTAGAGAAAGAGGTGGTACAATGAAGGGGCCTGAAAACCAATAACAAAAACGTACAAGAAGAACCAGGAGAGAGTGAGCAACAGAAAGATAGACGAACTTTCAAAAGGAATGATTAGCAATGTCAAACATCGCAGAAAAGTGAATAAGACTAGCAATTATAAAAGTGTCTATAAATATTGTTTAGCTATTTAGAAGGAAACAAATTGCCAGTCATTTTACACCATATACCTAACTCCAGACAAATAAATTGTTGAATGCAAAACATCAGTGGAGAAATACACTCTTAAGAGGAAAGAATTTTCTAAACCTAAAATAAATGATATAATTTACAAACATATTGATAAATTTGACTCCATTAAAATGTAAAATATTCTTTAGATACAAAAAGAAGCCAAACCAAAATGAAGAGGCTAAAATAAAGTGGGAAAAATATGTGCAAGAAATTTGACAATAGGAAAATTACCTTGTATTTAAAAAAAAAAAACCTCATACTGTAAGAAAAATCTTCAGATTCTAATATGTAAAAGGGTGAAAATATGAACAGACATTTCATAAAAATGGAAATATAGACAGTTGGAAATGGTATACATGTCTAATAAATGGAGAAATACCAGTTAAAACAATGCTGAGATATTTTCCAACTATTAACACAGTTTGAAAATATAATGATGTTAAGTAAACTGTGAAAAAGAATTATTTAATACTGTCAGTAGACCCAACCAGGTATATACAGTCCATTTTAGAAATGGAATAAGGGGTGACTGTGTGGCTTAGCTTGTTAAGCGACCAACTCTTGATTTCTGGTCAAATCATGATATCAGGGTCATGAGATTGAGTCCCGCATCAGGCTATGCACTCAGTGCAGAGTCCATTTGACCCTCTCCCTCTGCTACTCCCTTCTACCACTCTCTCTCCCTAAAATAAGTATATAAAATCTTTTTTTAAAAAAATATGGAGTGCCTGAGTGCCTAAGTCAGTTAAGTGTCTGCCTTAGGCTCGGGTCATGATCTTGGGGTCCTGGGATTGAACCCCAAGTAAGATTCTGCTTAGGGTGAAGTCAGCTTCTCCCTCTCTCTCTCTTCCTCTGCATGTTTTCTCTCCCTCTCTCTCAAATAAATAAATAAAATCTTGAAAAATAAGTAAAATAAAAAATAAATTACAAAAATTAAAATAGAATAAGTCATAATGAGCCAAAGGGTGTAAACAATCCAAATGTCCATTAACAGATGAAGAGATTTTAAAAAATGCTGTATGTACATAAAAAGAATATTATTCAGCTTTAAAAAGGAATGAAATTTGACACATGAAATTTCACACAACATGGTGAAACTGTAAAACATTTTGCTATGTGAAACAAGAGGACAAATACTGGGTAATCAATTTAGATGATGTATCTAGAAAAATCAAATTCATAGAGAAAGAAAGTAGAATGGTAGTCGCCAGGGTCTGGAGATGGGGAAGTGGGAAGTTACTGTTTCGTAGGTAAAAATTCCATCTGGGATGACGAAGAGCTCTGGAGATGGTTAGTGATAATCTTTGCACAACATTGTGAATGCATCTAATACCACTGAATTATAAACTTCAAAAGAGTTCAAACTGGTAGATTTAATTTATGTGTATCTTACCACAAAGAAACCCTCAAAAAAATATATATCTAACAAGATCCTAAAAGTGACCCAATAATTCACTTTTAGAAATTACTCTTGTGGCAGGGTGCCTGGGTGGCTCAGTCGGTTGGGCATCCAACTCTTGATTTGGCCTGATCTCAGGTTGATGGGATCCAGCCCTTCACTGGGCTCCTTGCTCCCTGGGGAGTCTGCCTGAGATTTTCTTTCTTCCTCTGCCTCTGCCTCTCCCCCGTTCATGTTCTAAATAAATATATAAATAAGAAATTACTCTTGTGGAAATAAACCCCAAATTAAGCAATATGTTTATCAGAATGTTATTTGTCATTACAAAACAACTTTTCGGAAACAGAATAATGGTTACATAAATGACAGCAAACTTCTGCTAGAATGAAAGCTCCCAGACACTATGTACCAGCCTGCTCCCCACTTCATCTCCATCACCTTCCTGTGCTTGGTATAGAGAAAAACACCGCACCGGTAGTGGTCACATTAATTAATATGGTGAAATGTTTTGTGTAAGAGTATTTAGGAAGAGTTTCATGACATAGGAAGGGGCTTGATAGAATAAGTTTAAAACACAGGATAAAACTTGTATATACAGTTTGATTTCAACTTTGTAAAACAAGGATGCTTTTTTTATGAGAGATAATGAATTCCCTTATTGTTTAAATCAGTCTGAACTGTGGCTTTTTATCACACCTGAAAGCATCCCAACTGATCCTTGCACCCACACAAAAAGTTCACTCATAAAGAGTTCCTCATGCTTTCCCAAAGCTCATTAAAGACAGACGCAGACAGTTAAAAAAAAAAAAAAAAAAAAGTAATGGTACAATTAATAAAAGCTACCTGACAGCAAGGAAGAAAACAGAAAAAATATTTAAATAGAACATGAAAAACCTATTGCAATACCATAAAAACACAGCCAGCTGGACCATTTAGAGGAGGATCAGACAGTTTTATAATAGGCTTCATAACTTTTTAAGTTATTCTTATAATAACGGATATCTGTAATAATGATCCTGAGTCACCAGTAATGATGTCCTATTTGTGTAATGTATTCTCTTTGAGACGATGGTGCATTATATAACACAGTTTAGAAGGATTTTCATTAAAATGTTTAAAACATTAAAAGCTCCAGGACTTATATGGGTATACTGATATGAAATTCTTCCGGAAAACTCACTTAGATAGAACTTATTTTCCCAATGTTGTTAAAAAGAGATGAAAAGTTTTATTTGACCATCTAAAATTATTGTATTTATATTGCAAATTGGGTTTTCCTAAAATCTGGAGTACCTACTGATCCCTTGGGATAGGAGGGAGGGCTTGTTAAAAGTGTAGTTTCCTCAGCCTTTCCTCCAAAGAGTCTAATTTAGTGGGTCTGGAATGGGGCTTAAGTAGTGGCATTTTTAATAGACACCCCAGATGATTTGATCCAGACATTCCGAAACAGTGCAATCAAGCTATAAAGACTTAATTTAGGAATTGCTAGAGCGATCTCTATTTTACCAAGCCTCCAGCTCAGATCATATCAAAGTTTGTTACTTGGCCCAAAAAGAGGCAGATAGCCTCAAGGCTCCTGGGTGGCTCAGTTGGTTAAGCATCTGCCTTCCGTTCAGGTCGTGATCCCAGGGTCCTGGGATGGAGCCCCAGTGTGGGCTCCCTGCTCAGCAGGGAGGCTGCTTCTCCCTCTCCTTCTGTCTTTGGCTCCCCCTGCTTGTGCTCTCTCTCTCTGTCAAATAAATAAACAAAATCTTAAAAAAAAAAAAAAAAGGTAGATAGCCTCACTTCTTAAATTGAAAGAGAGTACTAACCTATCTAAAACAACCTCCTGCATTTTCAAGGGAGTTGTGGACCATACCTACCCTGACTTTAGTGAATTTTTGTGATTCCATTTTTAACTTAAAGAAGTCCTGCTCTACTATTACTAATATTTAAAGTTTGGGTTAACAATCGGCCTTATCCCAGATTTCATATTTAATGTTGATAACAACGTAATCTATGTTATTAATGGTCTCTCATGTCAGTACATTTTTCCTTTTTTGTTTTTTTCTACCAGAGTGCTTCGGCACCACACCTCCCTCCTTTCTCTGATTCCTCAAGTTATCTAATCCTACATCTGAAACCTTGGTGGAGGGTGGGTTATTCGTAAGACACTGGGAAAAACATATAATGAGTATAGGGGAGTTTCAACCAAATGTATGGCATGACTAAAACATTTGGGGAGACAGGAATCTACTTGGACATGGCATTGGTATTTTTTTAAAATAAGCATGAAGCTTTAAATAGTGTCATGATACCACTTACATGATGAGCATAAAATAGTCAAACTCTTAGAAGAAGAGAGTAGAGTAGAATGTGGGTTGGCAGGGGCTGGGGGAGGGGTAGGCAGGGAGCTATTAGTCAAAGGATATGAAGTTTCAGTTATGCAAGATGAGTAAGTCCTAGAGATCTCCTGCACAGCATAGCAGCTGTGGTTAACAATACTGTGTCATATACCAAAGACTTTGCTAAGAAGGTAGACCTTTTGTTAAGCCTTTTTATCACATCAGTAGCAGCAGTAGCAGCATCATAAAAGGGCAGGAGCAAACTTTTGGAAGTGATAGATAAGTTTATGGTGTAAATAATGGTGATGATTTCATGAGTATATACTTATTTCTAAGCCCATCTAGGTATATGTACTAATAATCATGGATAGCTATGTGTATGTTAAAACATTTTTTAAAATGAAAAGCGCCATGTGAACACTTACCAAAAAAAATTTTTTTAGTACAAGAAATTATTTTATAACTCAGTGATTTCTATTACATCATGTGTCTGTCAGTGTCAAAGATTTTTTTTCCTGCTTCTTCTCCTTTTCCCCTTTTTCTTTTTTATGGCAAGTCTGTGATTGAAATGAACATCTAGATACCCAGATATGGGGGTCTAGCTTCATATTCTGCCCACCCCCGGCCTCGGGTATCCCTAGAAAATAGGGTTACCCTCTGTAAGAAGCTGCCTTTTCTGGTACCTGTAAATTTTTTCTTATTTTTCCTGTACAATTTATTCATTTACTGAGAGTCTCCAACATACTATGTTAGGCATAAAAACGTGCAGATAAATAAATATACTCTATCTTTGATTTGGTCACACCCTAGGGGGGAAAAAACAGACATAGAAGCAAATAATTACAACACAGCATAATAAATATTGTAAACACAGGCTGTTGCATCACAGGAGAAAGAGTGACTAATTCTGCCTGGCCAATCACAAAAAGGCTTCTTGGAGGGGGTAATATATGATCTGGGTTTTGAACAGGTAGGAAACAGGTAATTCAGGTAGCACATACCCTATGCAGGCATGGAGAGAGGGGAGGGCCTGGAATGCTTGGTAGAACAGGTGGAATTTGGTGACCAATTGGATATGGGAAATTGAGGGAAGGGAGAGAATTGAAACTGTTACCAAAATTTCATTCATTCATTCAGTTTAGCACCTACTCTGTGACAAGAGAGTGACGAGATGAAATTTCATGAGGTGAAAAGGAAAGCAGAAGGGAAGAAGCTGATTTGGGGAATGAGATCAGATGTGAACACATTGCCTGCCAGTGTCCTACATGGCCTCCAGCTCCCTGGCCTGTCGTACCTGGTGAGAGGAGGAGCAGGTCCAGGCTGCCGACAGGGGTAGGAGCCATCAGCATGCGAAGGCCTGGACATCCCCAGACACACAATTTATGGTGCCTGATGAAAAATAAAAATGTGGGCCCGTTGTTCAAACAGCAGGAAAAGCATGCCATCAAAGTCACGGAATATACTGAAGGCATTAAAATGCAAGAGTTTCCCTTTCTTCTATAGTCTCTCAACATGTCACGGAGGTTTTTACTTGCTGTTCAATGTTGTTCTAAATAAATAGAAATTTAAATTTGTTGGAATGAATTTTTCCATGAATCTTTATAGTGTGCAATGCCAGTTCTCAGTGTAAACATCAGAACATTTAACTTGGAATCACTACAATTACACAACGTAATTTCTTGGCTTGAAATTGAGTCACCCTAGAAGGTGATGCAAGCTGGTCAAAAGAAATGAACACAAGCCAGATCCAGAGAAGTTAGAAGGAGGAAGAAGAGTTTCCCCTGCAGCACAGTCTGGTCCCAAAGGATTTGGGGATACTCGAAGGGCGCCTTCAGTGCCGAGCAGGTGCCAGGGCTTCCAGCCCGGGACTGGCAAATCATCCTGCAGTTGGACCGAACTGCTGCTATGTTCCCCCTGTCACTAGTGCCCAGGCCAATGTACCGCACCTCAGACGGGAGCCAGAAAGTCAAATCAGGCATACAGGCCAGCTGTCCCAACTCACAGCAGATTGGCAACCCCAAGGGTATCTCAACCTCTGTGCCAGCATGGGCTAGGTATTTGGATCAAGAGTGGTGAGGGGCTGGCCTTATCCAACTGGTCCACTGAAGGAGTAGTGCTGCTGGCAACACTGGTGGGGGGTGGGGTAGGGAGGGCAGCCACCCCTGTTGGGCCTCTCCCCAAGATGCCACAGGTTAACCTCAACTCTCCTCACACCTTCGCTCAGATCCAGGTCAGGTGAAGAGAAGCAGTCTGGGCAGGGGTAGAGGAGGCACAGTGGGGGGGGGGGAGAGAAGGTAGGACCCAGGGCTGTAAAAGGTCGAAGGGAAGGAGACCAAAAACCCTTCCCAGGGAGGCAGAGGAAGGAGAGATTGTACAGAACTGAGATGCCAAGCCTCTGGGATATGCTCTGTTGTCCCATCAGACTTCACCCACAAGACACACACTCAAAGATATTTTGAGAACTTCAAGACAGCAGCTGCACAGCATTAAAACCCAAGCACGGAGGCTTTCTGAGCGTGGGCTCCTGGGCAACCACATGGCTTGCAAACCCATGGAGCCAGCCATAGCCACACGACATCACCCAAGAGGCTGAGAAGACAGAAGAAGGCCAAGGAGGAAGACTAGGGAGCACCAACGTGAGAAATGTGAGTGGGGGGGGGGGGAGCAAATGCAAGGCAGAGATGAACAGGTGGGAGAGAGAGAGAGGTAGGCCCAGAAACTAGCAGAACTAGAGAATCTTCTACTAGGAGGCAGATCTGCAGAGACGTTTACTGGTCCCACAAGCATCTCGGAAATCTGAGGCAATATCTAAAAATTGGAAACATTCTCACAAAAACGAAGCTTTAAAAAAATAAATCGAGAGATTTCAACCATGCTGGGTCTATAGGTTTCCGTGGCCACAATGGAGCCAGAGATGAGCAGCCGCTGGTCCCCTAGAAGGGGCACATGCCCCACCTCCACCCCCACCCCCGACTCGTGATAGGGCCGCACCAGACCCAGTTTTACCCATTACTGTGGGCACACAGTCGAGAAACCCGGGTCTGCCCGGCTGTGTCCAATGCCGCAGAAAGGGCAAGGGGCCTAAAAATAGGTCACTGGATTCGGCAAGTAGGGAAACACTGTAACCTCTGAATCGGAGCAGTCTGAATGAAGCGGTGGAAGGGAAGCCAGATGGCAGTGGGCTGGGACGTGAATGGGAGGTGATGAAGTGCAGCCGGCGAGGGGAGAGGCTCGTTTTTCTCAGATTTATTTTGTCCTAAAGGAAGGTGATGGAAAAGCAGTTCAAACCCACCTCGCCATCCGTGTTCCTCCCGCATCCTCCTGCCCACGTGCTTTATAACTGAAGAGAGAAGTAAAGCAACATGACTTGGAGGAAGATCTCTGTTTAAAATTTTACATTCTAGAAAAAAAAAAAAAAGTTCAAGTCCAGCAGTGGAAATTAACTGGGATTTTAGTGTCCCCTGTTAGCACATCATACTCAAAGATCCCAATTATGAGTATTTATTGCTGTCGGCATTGGGGGTCAGGAAAAACAAAACTGGGCTGTTGCAGACTAACTCAGAGGGATTTATTTTATTTTATTTTTTAAAAGACTTTATTTATTTATTTGAGAGAGCAAGGGAGCACAAGCAGGGGGAGCAGCAGAAGGAGAGGGAGAAGCTGAGCAGGGAGCCCGAGGTGGGGCCGATCCCAGGCTCTTGAGATCACAACCTGACCTGGTCAGTCAGTTAACTGACTGAGCCACCCTGGCACCCCTTTTTTGTTTTATTTTTTAAGCTTCCTTAGAATATTCTATCTTAGGGCAACATAATTTTTTACAGCAAGTTTCAGGAAAAACCCGTTCTGTTTGTATGGCAGAAATACACCGAATTACACATTTAGGCGCTCCTTTAGAAATCAAGAAAATTATTTGACAGCCCTATATTTTTTTAAATAACAAGTAAACTGTTCACATCCTAAGCTGTTGTGCAGAATAAGCAACATTCCTCCTTTCAATTGTTGAATAAACTAATCTTAAAATAAATGATGACATCTGTTTCCACCTACTGCCCCGTTGTTTGGATGTTTCACAGGCGTGTTTGTTCATACAGAATGTAATTGAGAAGGCTGATATTTTATCAGGAACATAGTTGGGCTTAGACCAAGCGGGTTCCGTATTTTATGAAATGTCTAAGTTGGTCAAGTATACCTTATCCCCAAAGCAGAACTTACCAGAATTTTGAAAGCTGAGTACCTCTTGCTTGGTGCTGTGAGAGGTGCCCTCTAATGATTTGTTAAAGGATTTCTGTGAGGCGATTTTGGTCAAGGTTTGAAACACTTGCAAAGTCATCAGATTTTCACCGTGGCTTCCGCGAGCCCGTCAGAGCACAGGAAGTCGGCCTGCTCCCTCCGTGGCCTACTCTTGCCAATGATGTAGAGTGTGGTCTACAAAGTTCACCGGGGGCTTGTGAGAGATGCAGCTCTCAACACTTCCTCGTGTGCGTGGATGTGATTTGGTGACTTTGAGTGAATGTCAAGTACATGAGAAAGGATACACTTATTAAAAAATAATAATAATAACAAGGGGGATTGTATAATTCTTCTGTCTGTTTCTAGTGAAGCTATGGAAGGCAACTAGCCTTGATTTAATAAATTGCTGACATTGTTAAGGAAAAGCCCTAGCCCAACTGTAAACCCCGTTAATCTATAAATTTAAGCGTCACTCCCTGACGCTGATAGGTAACTTGAGCCTGCACAAGAGGGTGATACGGCCTACATGAAGTGCAGGCTTGCAGGTCAGGAGGCCAGCTCTGTACACACGACCCCAACAACTGGTCTGTCCTAGACTTGGATGAAGAGGGATGGGGAGCTCATGGACACATCACTGGCGGTGTGGGAAGGGAAGGGTTCTGCCGTAGGCACAAGAAATGGATGCCAACAGGGCCAAAAGGATGGAAAAATAGTTCATTCTTACCTTCTTACTTCCTCATTCTTCAACTACTCTTTAGCCATTAGAAACCTAATTCTGTCCCTACTGTATCATTGAAATTGAGGTCTGCAAATCCCATGGAATTTTCTTCAACATTTATTCTCCTTAACACCTTGCAGGAGGTGACTGTTGTGGCAAGTCCATTTTTCACAAAGTCTTCATGAAGGCTCAGAACTCTCCTGGTCCCCCTGCTACCTACTTGCCTGCTACTTTTCTGCCTCCTCTCTCTCTCTCACCTCCAACACTTTGTCCTCCTACGCACCTGCCCACAGGCATCCTTGTGGGCCTGGCTTCCCTTACTCTCACCCTTAGTTATCTCATCCAGTATTATGTTTTTGGTTCTCTCTTCTATGCAGATGACTATCAAATCATGTTATATAAACCTAGATTCTTTGCCAAGTTGTAGACCAATGCCAATGAGCAGTGTAGAGGAAAGAGCTAGAAAATTGGAATTGAAATCAAACGAGACGTCAGGTGAAGATTCATAGTGCTATAGAGGCTGATTCTTCTCTACCTGCCACAGCTTCCAAGTGACTTTAATTCTGTCTCCCCCACTTCTCCTCATACCCCTACCTTTCTCTCAGCAAAACGAGGAGAATTGTGGTGTAACCGTTGATTTCTCCCTTCTCATTCATCTCATCCAACCCAGTCCACATTCCTCTAAATACTATATTTTTACGAGGGTTTGGATCCTTCAGTTCCTTGCTACTCATCACACCCGCCACTAAACAGAACAGCTTCCTGGAGCATAGCTCTAGTCCCAGCACCGGGTCGCAGGCCTCAGTGACTCTCCTGTTAATCAAAACCAGGGCAGACTCTTCTACCCAGTCTTTGAGCTCTTCCATGACATACACCTACTCTGCCTCCATGGCTTTTCTTCTCACCCCTCTCCTGTTGGATCACCCTGCCCCAGACAAACTGGACGATTTCTCAAATATCCCTGCAAACCCTCTCACCTCTGGGTTTCTCCTCATGGCAGTTCTCCTTTACAGAATGCCTTTCTGTCTGTACCCCTTTTCTTGATTTTAAGGCAAAATTGGTCTGCGTTTGGACAGGAGAATAGAAGCCGCTTTAGGGGAGCACCTGGGTGGCTTGGTCGGTTAAGCATCTGACTTCAGCTTCAGCTTGGGTCGTGATCTCGGGGTCTTGGGATCAAGCCCTATACCACACTCCATGCTCAGCAAGGAGTTTGCTTGCCTCCCTCTCACTCGTGCTGTCTCTCTCTCTCTCAAATAATGGATACAAGTTTAAAAAAAAAAAAGAAGAAGAAGGAGGAGGAGGGGAAGGAGGAGGGGGGGAGGAGGGGGAGGGGGAGGAGGAGAAGAAGAAGAAGAAGAAGAAGAAGACCACTCTAAGTGTTTCAAATACAGGGAATTCCGTGCAGGGAATCGGTTTCAAAGATGCCAGAAGGGTTGGAAGAGCAAAAGGGAAGAGGAGGGGGGCTTTTATGCTGAAGGAGCATAAAAGAAGCCACAGCTAAGCACACTCAGGCTAAAAGCCCTGAATCCACACCCTCTGCTTGTGCTGCTTGTCTGTTCTGGATGGGCCAGAGGGCTGCCGCCTGGACCGGGCTGTGGCAGCTGAGATGGGGCGTTCTGCTGGGGCCCACTCTGCTGGAATCCGACCCCCGCTCATCCTGCCCCCACCCCCCACTGCTGCAACTCCAGAAACCCACCTCCTCACTCCCAGAGCCCAAGCAGGACTCTTCGGTGCCTGTGGATTTCCCTCTGCGCCCAGACGGCAAGAGAGTCTGCGAAATGTCATTTTCAGACACCTGACCCTGCCTCTCCAGAGCACAATACAGCAGGGCAGGTGGGACAGTGAGGCAACAAGTGAGTACTGGTGAACAAGGGTCCAATTCTGACTCCAAGTGTTTCCCAAAGACGTTCTTGACTTTTCTCTTTTCTCCTCTTCCCTGGCTCCTCACCCCTCCCCAGCTAAAAGAAACCTCTCACTTGTCCTTGTCCAAATTGTATTGGTCTCTTTGGCTCAGTTGAAAGTATATTCTTTGAGGAACCACTGTGTCCCAGGCACTAGGCTAGGTGCTGAAATTACAACCGTGAGTAACACAGACTTGACTTCCATTCCCCTGGGGCTTCATGGAGTCCACAGTATAGCTCAAGAGACAGACAGTGAAACAGGCAATTACAATGTAGCTTGCTAAGCACCAAGACGAGGGGTACAAGAGTCAGAGCCCACAAGAAGGATGTTTAAACCAAACTGGGAGGGCCAGGGAGTGCTTCCAGAGGAAGCCAAAGTCAGAAGCCAAAGAGGTCGGGGTCAGGGGAAAATGCTCTAGATGGAAAGGCATGTATGAAGTCCTGGTGGTGAGACAGGGCAGGTCAGGGGGGAGAACCAGAGTGTGCACAGAGCAGCCAGCGCACAGACTGTGAGTGGACAAATAGAGGGTGATGGGGAGAGACGGGGCTGGAGGAGGCAATGGGTGTCACATCCTGCAAGGCCTGGAAAGCCACATCAGAGGGTTTGGACTTTATCCTGGCAGCAATGAGAAACTACTGGACGTTTCCAGTAAGGATGTGACACGATCAGGTATTCTTTAAGGAGAGTTGTGTGGAAATAACCTATAAGCAGAAGTCCCATGGTCCACAGAAGCTGTCACGGCACCAAGCTCCCTTTACCAACTGCCCCATCTGTTCTCAAAGTGCTTTAGAGACATTTGATCTCTGAAAAGCTCCTCTTTCTTGAGAAATCTCATTTTTTTTCCTGCCACCCACTGTGTGATTTCACTTATCTGTCATTCCGAAGAAGGCAAAACTAGAGGGACAGAAAGCAAATTGTCAGTTGCCAGGGGCCAGGAGTGGCCACAGAGGTGACCTACAAAGGGGCACAAGGGAGTTTTTTGTGGTGATGGTTCATAGGACTGGATGTGTCAGAACTCACGGAAACTGGCACTGACAAAGGAGATTTTTCTGCTTATAAATTGTTTCAAAAACCTGACTGTAAAAGAAAAGAGAGTATCTTTCCTCCCTCCTGAATCTTGCATGGGCACTCCCTTCCTGATTTCTCGGTTGTGCCACCTCCTACCTTGGCATTTGGGAAGTCTGATTACTGGTGTCAATTTTTTCTTTCTTTTTTTCTTTTTTGGGAGGGAGAAAGAATCCTAAGCAGGCTCTATGCCCAGCACAGAGTCCAATGCAAGGCTCAAGCTCACGACCCTGAGTTCATGACCTGAGCCGAAATCCGCTTAAACAACGGAGCCACTCAGAAACCCTTATTGATTACTGGTGACAATTTAAATCCATCTGTTCCTTAATTTCTCTTTTTTCTGTCTCATTGTGAGTGTATAGAAATGCAACTGATGTCTGTGAATTGATTTTATATCCTGACACTTTGCGGATTCCTGTATGAGTTCTAGCAATGTGGGGGGTGGAGTCTTTTGGGTTTTCCATGTGGAGTATCAAGTCATCTGCGAAGAGTGAGAGTTTGAGTTCTTCTTTCATGATCTGGATGACTTTTATTTCTTTTGGTTGTCTGACTGCTGAGGTTAGGACTTCTAGTACTATGTTGAACTAGAATGGGGCTAGTGAATATCCCCGTTGTGTTCCTGACCTTAGGGGAAAACGTCTCAGTTTTTCCCTGTTGAGAATGGTATTCGCTGTCGGCTTTTTATATATGGCTTTTGTGATATTGAGGGACATATCTCAATATCATAAAAGCCATATACAAATAGGACATAAACTGCGGGTTGCTGGAGGGGGGGAAATGAAGTGATGGGGTAACTGCGTGATGGGCATTAAGGAGGGCACGTGATGTGATGAACACCGGCTATTACATGCAACTGATGAATCACTGAACTTTACCTCTGAAACTGATAATCTACTGTAAATTAATTGAATTTAAATTAAAAAAATTAAATTTTTAAAAAATTGGAGAAAATAATCTTGTTTGCCAGCAAGGAAAATCTCTCCTTGCTTGTTTCTGTGTGTCTGCAACCATGATTCAGCTCCTCGAGGATGATGGGCAGAACTTCCGTAATTATATTTTGATTGTTTTTCCTGCAGGTAACTCACCACTCACTAATCTTCGGGGAGTATATTTCAAGCCAGAGAAGTGATTTCAGTTTTTTTTTGTTGTTGTTTTGTTTTGTTTTTTTAAAGATTTTATTTATTTATTTGACAGAGAGAAATCACAAGTAGATGGAGAGGCAGGCAAAGAGAGAGAGGGAAGCAGGCTCCCCGCTGAGCAGAGAGCCCGATGTGGGACTCGATCCCAGGACCCTGAGATCATGACCCGAGCTGAAGGCAGCGGCTTAACCCACTGAGCCACCCAGGCGCCCCTGATTTCAGTTTTGATAAACTCATCCATAGCCTTTGGACTGCCTTCCCTCTAGCTTCTCTGGTGCCCATCCCGCCTTTACCTCTTCTCTTATTCCATTTGTTTAAGCCTCCCTATGTGCTACTGTATAGATACGAAAGGTTCTAACCAGGCGGCATGCGAAACTAGGTATCAAACAAGAAGATAAAACGTCTAATTGTTTCAAATGTGAAAAGTAAAAAGAGGACCAGCATTTCCACCATTTTGGCTGGGAAATGAAGGCAATCGCAGATTTCTGGAGCATTCTCCCTAGTTGGACAAGCAGCAGCCTGAAGCCTGGCAGGGAGTGCCAGTGTGTGTTTGCAATGTCAGAAGCCTGTGATTCTAAAAGATATCAGGTTTCTAGAAAAAAACAGAAGGCTACCTTTGGAGGATCAGAGAGAGATTTCCCACCCAGAGTGAGGCCCTAGGGTGAAAGGATTATTTTACCGTAGTCATTTGCCAAAAATCTGATTTCCTTGAGTTGCACAGAAATACAAATCACATTTTAAATAATCCAGTTTTATTTTTGTCTTATGCCCTGGAAAAATCTGACACGTGGAATTCTTGATTTTAACTGTTAGGTGTTTAACATCACCCGTGGGTTGCCCAGCATGTAGAAATACTTGTTGAAATTACTTTCATTCCAATAAAATGACCAACAGAATAACAAGATCAGACACTTTGTTTTTGCTAAGTAGCTTGAAGTTGGTATACATTATATACCTGGGATACGTGAGCCTTATCATTTTTATTCCATAGCATCTTGAAACTTAAAGACAGGCAAGAGCAACCTGCTGCCATGGCCAAATCTGGCCCACCACCTGTTTTTGTCAATAAAGTTTTATTGAAACACCACCATTCCCATTTGTTTACATATTGTCTATGGCTGCTTTCCACACAAGAGCAGAGTTGTGTAGTTTGGCAGAGACCACGTGGCCTGAAAAGCCAAAAATATTTATTACTTGACCCTTTACAAGAGTTTGACCACTCCTACTCTAAGAGACAACATTTCCAGAACCAGTTTCAGAATCGTCATCTGTCCTGTGCTCAGACGTTATTTTTGAAGCTAAGAATGGAAAGGCAGAATGTGTTGTAATAATCTCTCTCATTAGTAGAGATATTTTCTTTTTGAATGAAAACTAGGAAAAACGTTAATTAAATTATTGGTTTTTTTTTTCTCCTCGAAAACTTCTTAGGCAGTTGACCTTTGTGAAATATAAAATTTATGCTCATATGTCTATGTGTTTTCATGCACCTCTAATGGTAAATAACTTCCAACATCTTATCAGAAAAAGCAATCACTCCTACACATTTGTGGGGTTGTTGACATTTTGGGGTACCAACAAACATATAAAGATCCTTTCTTCACAGTGAGAAATGGACAGATGCACATATACACAAACTTTGGGTATAATTTCAAGAGTTCACAGGGGTCTGAAGCCTCCTTGGACCGTCCAGGTGAATTACTTTATGGTAGGATGAGTCTCCACAGATGGAACTCCGGGCACCAGCCACTTTGAGAAGGGGACTGTGGAGGGGATCAGGGTGATCCCAGCAGATGTGAAATATCTCACCTCATAGGCAGTCACTGTGTTTTTCAAAACTGAAGTCTTAAAGGGTGTTTAGGCTACAGATGCAGATCCGTGTCCTGGTTCTGTGTGGTCACAGATACAAACAAAAACTTGAGGCCATGTCTGAATTGCAGAAGCTGTCATCTGGTGGTTAGGGTATCTCCAGGAATAGAACACAACTGCCGAGGTCAGAGGGGATAAACGTCCTGGGAATATGCAAACACTGCACAGCTCAGAGAGTTCCATGAGGGCCCCACACTTCATTGCAAGGACCTCTCTCTTATCTCTCAGTTTTGTCTACACACTAGACAAATATAGAGTGGAAGTTAGTTTTACAGAAACATGTGTTCTGCCCAGGCAGATGTCATGTGCTCTTCCTATAACTCAAGTGACTACAGGATAACCAGGCCAAGTTAAAGACAGGAGCCGAGAACTCTCCGGCCAAGTGTCCGCTGGCACGCTGACCCACCACGCTCAGAAGGGCTGGCCAAACACGGGTGATTATCATTTCCTTGTAAGTATTGTTTATTCATAGGTGAAACAGAGCAGGGGGATTTGCAAGCACTTGCCAAGTGGAATAAACAGTTATGTAAATCTTCCCTCCAAATTCAAATGTGAGATTAAGTGTTACTCTTAGGGGTCAACTTCTTACCAAAATCTCTTTTGTGGACCATGGCTACGCTAGGGGTAGGGATGGGGATGGGAAACCATTACTGGATGAAATGGCCCAAATCACGGAAGCCCTGTTCCTCGAAGCCAGCTCGTGAATGCTTCCTGCAGTGCTGATGAGTATGTGAGGAGTGCAGAAGGAATCGCCAAAAGCTAAGCTCTTGATAGGCATGCTGAGATCCTGTCCCAGTGGAAAACTCTGGGCTGGCCCTATGTCAGACTACCTTCCTTCCGAATAGATTAATTCCCGGAGTGCAAAACCCCACCTACCCGGTAATCAGCCACGTTCTTTGTCCACAGGCATCACCAAGTGACGCGTGGATCCAACATAGCAACAGGTTTTAGTCCTGATGACGTAAAAATAAACAGAAAATAATACCTGTCTCTAATAAATCTTTATCTTGAACATTTGGTGAGTCACTGCTGAGCCTTGATAATTTCTCTGCTAAATGAGAATTGTCTCTGCAGGTAAATGATCAGTTTATCCTTTTTCCTGTGAAAGGGAGGGGAAAATTGGAGAATTTCCCAACTGCAAATAGCAGCGCCCCCCCCCCCCCCCCCCCCCGCCATCTTCCTCTCTCTGTGAGACTGCAGATGCGTTACCTGAAAGGAACTGGGCTAGGAGTTAAGAAAGTGGGTGTTGGTTTTACCTCCCCAGTTGCTGAGTGGCCTCAGGCAAATCCTTTAACCCCTCTTGGGCTTGTTTCTTCAGCCATAAAAAGATCACTTAGGAGGAGATGATTTTTAAAGAAACTTCCTGCTCTAAAATGTGATTGTGTGAAGTTTGGGAATACCTTGGGACATTCAAAAGAACTTTAACTCCCACAGCGGGAACAGAGTCCCAGGAGAGACATGGCCTGTGTAGTTTAAACAACTGAATTGTAATAAGGCTTTTCCCATTAAGGCATTTGGTGCGGGCATGTACTTTATAATAACCTTCCCAGGAGCTCATTTAAAGCTCCATTAAAAAGCAAACATATTTTTCAAAATGAGCTCCTTCTAATTACTTGTTATTTGAGTTTTGCGTTTCCTTCCAATTTTGAGTTCTGGGCATCTGTGGATGCCCAGGCCAAGTCTGGAGCTCTCCAGAAAGATAATCGGTTTGATAAATGTTGTAGGTATAAATGACCAAAGGAATATAAACTACATGGATTTGTCTGTTCTCCCTCCCTGTCCTGTTCTTTCTTCCCACTCTTCTGCATCACAGCCTCTACCATTTAAAACGGTAACATAGGGGTACCTGGGTGGCTCAGTCAGTTAAGTATCCCCCTTCAGCTCAGGTCACAGTCTCCAGGTCCTGGGATTGAGCCCTGCATGGAGCCCCCCGCTCAGCGGGGAGTCTGCTTCTCTGCTTCTCCATATCCCCCTCTCCCCATCTTGTGCTCCCTCATGCACTCTCTCAAATAAGTAAAATCTTTAAAACAGTAATGTAAAAGCTAACGTTTGCTCAGTGTCTATTGCCAAATGCTGTTCCAAGGGCTAATGCTAAACACAACACTTAAAATATTCTAAGTCCTTTCCATTTGTTAATTAAGCAAATTCTCCCTAAATCCTGTAAAGTGGGTACTTTTCTTGTCTTATTTACCAACAAGGAAACTGAAGGACACAGGTTAAGGAACTTGGCCAAGGTCACACTGCTAATAAGTGCCAAAAGCAGGATCTGAAGGTGGTCAGGCTCCAGGATCCACACTTTGAACTACTTGACGGTAATGCTTTATACTGGGGCATTGTATGTTTGAGAAGCAATGTTCTATAAGAGGAGTTTTTTAAAATGTCGTTCCATCAAGTATTTCACCGTCTAAGCCAAGGGTAATACAGTGATGATTTGGAATGACAAAATGATTTCCATTTGATTCCAATGATTTCAGCCAAAAAGCAACAGCCACAAAATTGTGTGGAACCGCCGCGGGTGTTTCTGTGGTTTCTTTTCATCCCATAGTGCATTTCTGGAGAAACTGCCAGAAGTGTCTACTTTAGACCAAGCCAGAGTTCACAAATCAAACTACCTCCATTTAAGGCAGATGAGGCTACCGCTTAGGAAGCCAACATTAGTATTTCTGGTTGGTGTATATTAAGTTGATTTGGGAGCAGTGATCATAATGGGCACTCCTTGCATTCACGCACATAGACCGCTGATTTTCTTTGCCCCGTTTCTGGAAGAGGAACCCGAGCCTTGGAGTGCATGGTAATTCTCCTGGGCACCACCTGACTCGTAAGAACCAGGACTAAAGAACTCTGACTTGCAGCATGGGGCAGTTTCCATCTTACCCCATAAACCCGCAGACATCAAACTAGCTGCCAAACCAGGTCTCAGAGGAATTGTATACAAGTTATTTCTTTTAGCAATCCCTAGATATGTGTCAAGTGGCCTCTGTCCATCTCCAAGCCCAGGGGCATTGTCCGATCCTCAAAAATATGTGCTGGAGATAGTGGTGAGTAGGTGGGTGCCCGCCTCATGTTTTGGACCCAAATGGTGGATCTAGTCACTAAGATGAGAGATCTTTTGAATAGTAATACATTTAAAGCTGAGTATTTTAGGGGCACCTGGGTGGCGAAGTTGGTTAAGCGTCTGCCTTCCACTTGAGTCAGGATCCTGGGTCCTGGGATGGAGTCCAGCATGGGGCTCTCTGCTGAGTGGGGAGCCTGCTTCTCCCTCTGCCTGCCGCTTGCCCTGCCTGTGCTCTCCCTCTTTCTCCGTGTCAAATAAATAAAATCTTTAAAAAAAAAAAAAGCTATTTTAATCAAATGCAAATAAAGTATTTTCAGTTTTTCTGTTCGTGATTTATTGTGACAGAACTTGTGGTGGAGAGAGAGTACTTATGAGCGATTGTCTGTCTTGATTGACCAGAGTTACAATGGGAAGGTCAAGCTATCCTGGTTAAAGTTAAAAATTAGTTACTGTTCCCCACGATACAGTTGAATAAGCACATTAACAGTTTATAAAAGAGGTTGTGAAATCTTCTACGGGGGAAAAAAAAATATTATGTAACCCATTTGAAAGGGGGAGACTTCCTCACCCCCCCTTCTCAGGAGGGGGCTGAACTGCACGACTGGGAGGTTCATTCCTATTTCATAACTATTATTAGTTCTCCAAAGGGCTTATCTTTTATTGTTAATATCATTTCTCTCTGAGCTGCTTTCTCCACTCTGTCATCTCCATCTACGTCACCACCCACACCTAGAGCCATTATAAACATGTCCCCAACACCGGGCACTAATCTTCAGTAAGTAGAAACAGCAATGTCTTTTCTGCCTACCAACAGGGTTATAAACCTTGAAACATCAGTATGCCAAGCCTTACTGGATTTTGTTGTCATGGTGGTTGAATATCCAGCTGAAGAGTACCTGACAAATCCGTGTAGACATCCACTGTAACAATGACTTCCAAAGTGAGTATTTTTTAAGCTGTATTGAAGAGCATTAAGAAGTATTTAGGATTATAACAGCCCTGTTATCCTAACAGTCTTCTGATCTAGAATTAAAAACACAGCAGTAGTGCCATTCATGTGTGTGGTTTTTTTTTTTTTCCAAATAAGCTTTAAGCACTATAAGCAGAGAGTAAGGGCACTAGTATATATAAGCTTTAAATTGTTTTAAATACCTTGCTTTTCATTATGGCTGTCATCGTTACCTATGTTTTAGGTTGTTGGACAAAATTGCTCTGACATAGCTTTAAGTGCTTCTTTTGATTCTTTTAGAATCAAAGCTTCAATCAAACCTTAAAGCACAAGCTTTAAATGAGTCTTTGATTCTTTTAGAATGTGAAGTTCTACCAACAATGGGAATGACATTTTCCTTTTATGACAGAAATATGGTCTTCAAATGAAAAATCTTTTTAAAAATGTCAAGAATTTGTCCTCTATATTCTCTCAGAGGCAATATAGACAGGTGTGAGTGCCAGCTCCGTACACCAGCAAGGACACCGTAGCTGATTTATTTAATCCCTTTGCATCTGAGTTTCTTCATTTATAAAATGGACATAACAAAAGAAGTTGCTTTAGAGAGTTGATGAAGATCAAATGCGTTGTTTATATCCTTTATAACTCAGTAAACATTCTGTATGGCTTACCTATTATTATATCCTGTTACTAACCGTTAATGTTTATTGAGGATTTACCTTGTATGAGGAAGTCCCGTTACAAGTGCTTTACTCATCTTATCTTAATGATACTGTAAAACCCCTATTAAATAGGTACTATTATCTCCATTTTACAGATGAGAAAAGTGCACAGAGATTTTCAGCAGTTTATCCAATGTCATACAACTGTTAAGTGATAAGACTGGGTTTTGACCCCAGAAAGTCTGGCTGTAAACCCATTTTAATTAAGTAGTATAACTACACAATAGTACCTCTCAAGTCATTCTGCTTAATTCATGGTGGTTCAATGATACAGAAAATTGTCAGAAAAAATTCAAAGCAATGGGCAATGGGTGTTTCCAACCAAAATGCGTTCACTAGGGCCTGGAGGTTTTTTATTTTTTTATTTTTTGCACTTATAGAAAATGTCATTGGAAAAACAACTGAATGTCTGATAATGAGGCATTACCTTATCTATCCAGTTACTCCTGAAAGAAAAGAAAAGCAATTCCAAACCTTAAGATGGTAAGAGGTAAATCAAGAAAATATAGGATATATTGATATATTGATATTTGCAAATGATATCCATTAAGGGGTTAATATAAAAAAATGTAAAGAACTTTTTTTTTAAAGATGTTATTTATTTATTTATTTGACAGACATCACAAGTAGGCAGAGAGGCAGGCAGAGAGAGAGGGGGATGCAGGCTCCCCGCTGAGCAGAGAGCCCGATGCGGGGCTCGATTCCAGGATCCTGGGATCATGACCTGAGCTGAAGGCAGAAGCCAACCAACATAGGAAAAAATGTTCATTTTGATTGTAATTAGGACAACAGTAATTTCCAGTGCATGTGATCATGTGGTAGGACAGCAGAGGAACAGATTCAAACAGCCTCTGCAGGGCAGTTTGGTGACTTGCAGCAAAAGCCTCAAGCAAGCACGTCTCCTACCCAGTAATTCCACTTCTAGGAGTTTATCATATAAAGAAATGCATAAATGTGTTCATTTAAATATAATCTATAATAAAAATTTGGAAACTACCTAATAAGGAATTTATTATACATATGACCATGAAAATTTATCCTAAGGAAATGACCATGGATGTGTGCAAAGGTTTATCAACATAGATGATCAACATAGATGTTCATGATAGTAAATAGTAAATTTTTTAAAAAGAAGAAAGAAAAAAATGATTCCTGTTAAAAAGGAATTAAATAAATTATAAAGCACCTGCATGATTTGGATATTATGTTACAGAAGTTCATGCACATGCATATGAAAAGACTCAAAGAACATACACTACAGGTTAACAATCATAATTTCAGAGTTGTAGTACTAAAAGCGAATTTTGCTTTATTTTTTTTATGTTTTCCAGACTTTCTGCATTAAGTACTTCTCTACTTCCATACTGGGGGAAAATAGGAATGAAATGAAAGATTTCATGAAATGAAATATTTATTTCAGTGTGAAAAAAAATTCTGGCCCATATGATACAAGATTGTAAATTACAAGCAACAGAAAACCCAGCTCAAACTGCCTTGACAAGAAGGATATTACTGCTTTTCATGCTTCAGGCATGGCTCAATCCAGCCCCCAGATAAAATTGTCAGGACTTTGTCCTTCTCTCGGGATCTCTTAACCTTACTTACTCTCTCTCTCTCTCTTTTTTAAATTGTTTCTTTTCAGGAATGCTCCCTCCATAAACTTCCACATTGCAAATACGATGGTGCAAATATGCCCAAGATGTTTCTATCCTCTTCCCCCTGCAAATTCTTCAACTGCCTTTTTCATAAGAGTTAAAATAAAAGTCCTTGATCTTATTTTCATTGGCCATCTTGGGACAGCTTTTTTATCCTTGACCCAATCAAACACTACCATGAATGGAATGTCCTGATTGGTTATGCCCCGGTCACATGTCCACTGCTGGAGCCAGGAGGTGGGGTCAGCGAGGGTGGCAGGGAGTGAGAGTTGGGGAAGGGTGGTTCTCTAAGACACAGTGGAGTTCCACGTACAAAAGGAAGAGTGTGCAGGATGCTGGTGAACTGAAACCACAATAACAAAGAAACAAAAACACATTCACGACGAGATTTCAGTTTCTTTAGATGCTGGCGGTGCGTGGGTAGGAAGAGAGTTAGCAGCCTTGAATCATTTAGGTCTCTTGTGTTTGCACATGACAGAGAATCCAATTAGACAGGGCTTAACGAAGACAGAGAATCTATTGACTTACATAATTGAGAAATCCAGAGGTAGAGCTGGCTTCAGGTAAGTCTAAGCCACCCGAGGGTCTGGCTCTGACAGTCTCTCCAGTTTTCCAAGTGGTAGTGGTTTTACCTCCAGATTCCACACAAAGGCTCCTGGCAACTCTGGGCTTTCTCTCCCCAGGGGAGCAAATTGCTGCAGCCCGTCCATACCTCACATCCTCACACCACCCCCAGCATGATCCAGGGACAGAGAAACTGTAGCATTTTTCTATACAGGTCAGGTGATTGTCACTTCTGTCACTGGTCCAAATTAAAAGAGTAGGTAAAAAGGCTGGGTATTAATTCTTCCAATGTTTGGTAGAATTCACCAGTGAAGCCTCCTTATCCTAGGCTTTTCTTTGTTGTAAGTTTTTGATTACTAATTCAATCTCTTTACTAGTAATAGATCTGTTCAGATTTTCTGTTTCTTCATGATTCAGTCTTGGTCGGCTGTATGCTTTTAGGTGTTGGTCCGTTTTTTCAAGATTGTCCAATTTGCTGGCATACAATTGTTTAGTCTCTTATGATCCTTTGTATTTCTGTGGTATTATTTGTAATGTCTCCTGTTTCATTTCTGATTTTATTTCTTTGAGTCCCTTCTTTTTTTCTTGGTATATCCAGATAAAGGTATGTCGATTTTGTTTATTCTTTCAAAAAAGCAGCTCTTAGTTTCACTGATTTTTTTTCCCCTATCGTCTTTTAAAACTCTATCTCATTTATAATTTCCATTCTGACCTTCGTTATTTCCTTCCTTCTGCTAACTTTGGTCTTCATTTGTTCTTCTAGTTCCTTGAGGTGTAAAGTTAGGTCATTTATTTGCGCTTTCTCTTTTTCCCTAATGTAAGTGTTCAGCGCTATGAATCATTGGCCCAAATTGGATCACAAGCTCATTCCTGACCAGTCTGTGTGGCCTAAGGAATGGGATGCATGGTTGGCTTGAGCCAATTATAGTCCATTCCTGGAGATGGGGGCCGGGTCAATCCCATCTTGACCACCAGTGAGAACGGAAGAACGGTGTATCCCCAAGGAAAATCAAAGGGTGGGGAGAGGAAGAATCCATACTGGGGAGGTAGATGGCAAATGTCTACTCCAACTCCTTAGGAGTCTGAACTGTTTTAAACTCTACCTAGTTGTTCATTTTTGAATGGGAAATATTTATTAAAACTATATCCTGCTTGTGGCTTCACGCAGAATATTTCTAACATACTTGGCTAAATGAAGAAGCATACGTTGGTTGCAAATCTTCAGGCATATCTCCATTTTAAGCTTTTCAGATGTGCCTACTGTCATTTAAAGGGGGAGAGAAAATTACATCATCCTGTAAACTGCCCTTCACAGCCCTGGGAAACCTTTCTTCTTTTGGGTTGAAATAACCGAAAAATTGTTTTTATTTTTAATATGTATTTTCATGAAATTTTGTTGAAGGAAACATATGGGGCTTTGAAATGTCAGCACACTGGGAGGAAGGCAGGAAGTGTAAAGAGTTTTGTGCTCCTGTCTCTTTTATTTACAGAGTGGGTTCAAAGTCGTGCAGGGTTAGCGAGAAAAACAAACATAATGATCCCTGCCTGCTTGGGATGACATCTGTCCACCAGGACAGTCACTAGCTTTGGGTTTTGAAGGGTTTTCGGAAGATGGCACCGGAGTGGAATGACATGTTTTCATCTCCAGAAGAAAGTTTGCATGAATCCTTTCAGAAGCAACCTCGCCTGTGATAAATAAATGTGCCTCTGCCAGAGAAAGCAACAAGAAGACCTCAGCAACTGACGGCTTAAAAGAGAGCGAGAAAAAAAAAAAAAATCACAAGGCTAATGTCATTGCAAATGAGGGACAGCTTTGAAGGTTACACGATTAAAAAATGCTCTGCGCAGACAACAGCAGGGCTGGGCATATGATGTGACTCACTGATCTGTTTTCCCACGTGGCAGCTGCTGCACGAAAATCCCCCATCTTCTCTCTCATGAGTCAACGGAATTCTGCTAAAGGGTCATAAAATGGCAGTGAAAACATGTCTGCTACCAGGGCCCAGGAGATGATGGTAGTGGGGAGAGGGGGTCACCAAGGGAAGGGAAGTGGGCGTACCAGAGGCCCGCCCATGTGAAGGATGGCTCCTCTGGAGCCTGGGGCACAACGGCAGATGGGGACAGACACTCCAACACAAGCACTGGGTGCCCAGCCCTGGCTTCCGGGCTCCCAGCCACGCCCATCACGCGTGGATGGCTCCTCAAAGACCTAGAGTCTCAGGCAGTGAAGGGAAACTTCCTTTTTCAAATCCCGGATTCTTGCCAAGACCATTTTATCTGTTGGATTTTCTTGGTCTCACAGACCTGGGTACTGTGAGATTCCATAATCATGGCTGAGTCCCCTCAAAGAAATAATTACCAGCTCTAATGTTTATAAAGAGCATTTCAAAATCTGAATTCAGCCGTGCTCACGTAAATGCCCACAGAGCACAGAATTATCCGGATTTCATTAACTGTTGAATTGATTAGTCATAAAAGCGTCATTGCATTGGAAAACCATTTTAAGGTTAGATTTGATTTCACTTCGAAAGAACTTCTGAGTGGCCACGATGACCTGATGAAACTCAGAGCCAATTGTAAATTCACTGAGCGCTTCATTACCATATGATTTCAAAAGCAAAAATGCAATAGTGTTTTAAAAAATTCTCAGTCAAAATTATGTTTAAAAGGGAAGATAGGTGCATTTAACTCTATCTGCTAGGATGGAAGGTAGGACCTTTAAGAGAAAGGAGAGTTTGTACTCGAAGGCCCTTCAAACAGTCTGGAACCTGCTGAGTGCCTATGCACATGCGTGCTTAAGTCCAAAGATGCTCTCGGCTGTGAATCATATTAGAGCCCACGCATTCGCAACAGTTTGGGGCTCAGGGCATGCACAAACCTGAGTAGACACATTCCAACTCATTTAGTAACTAGTCAACAGATATTTTCATGCCTAATATATTACAGGAGGTGTTCTGGGGACCAAGAATTCAGCCACAAAAACAAATAAATCTCTGTACTGATAGAGCTTTCAGTCTAATGGGGCCAAGGACTATCACTAAATAAGTTAAATGTATAGTTTGTGAGGTGGTGGTAAGTGGTAAGGAGAAGAGTAAAGCAGAGAACGCGTATGAAGTTTGCAGTTTTAAACATAGCGGCACGAAAGGACTTCATGGAGAAGGTGTCATTTGAACAGAGCATTGAAATTGGTGAGAAAGGAAGTCGGGCTGCTATGTGAGGGAAAAGCATTCCTGGCAGAGGGAAAGGCAAGTACAGGTGCCCAGAGGCTTGAAATGTTTGGGCAGCCTGAGAAAGAGCAAGAGACCAGCACAGTAACAGAAGCATCATCGAGGCTGGGACTAGCATTGGATAAGGTTGGAGAGCCGCCTGAGAACTGCACCAGGCTGGGTCTCCGGAGCCATTGTTAGGGGGTTAGACTTTATTCTGAGCGAGATGGGGAGTCGTTGGAGGCAACAGGGTGACATGGCCTGATTTAGATATTAACAAGATGACCTGGCTACCGTGTTGGCACAGAATGAAGGTGACAAGCACAGAAGTGGGTTCATCATAGCATCTGCTGTCGCTATAGCATGACTGGGGGCTGCCTCTGCCGTCAGCACGGTGAGAAACACGGGCAGCTTCGACCAGAGTGAGTGTGGGATGCAGATAAGGAGGACTGAAGAGGGTGGATCTGGTTAGACGTTCAGTTCTTACCTTTTTTGTCTGTGTAGACGCTTCACTCCTCACTCCACCATTCTCCACTCTCTTCAGGGTGCACAGAAGCAAAACAGAGTCAGGACAGGGGCTTTAGGACCTCAGAAGAATGGGCACACTTTTCAGTCATCCCCAATAATAGGGATTTCATCCTAGCTATCTTGCTGTCCATACACCATCCCTCGTCCCCAGAACCCTCATGGGCCTCTGTCCTGAGAGAGGAGACAGACGCCCAAGGTCAGAGCAAGGTGCTCACAAACAGGAAAGAAAAAAATTCCAGCTACTCTTGTTTTAGGAACCAGTTAGTTGTTGGGGATTTGTTTTGCCCTTGCTTCCAACAGCAGGCTCCCTGGGAGCTATCATCTGAAGAACACTTGACAAGCCAGAGACTCTGATCCGTGTGGCTTCCACACTGGGCCACAGCACTCACTGCTGGGACCCACGGGACTCATCTGAATCTGCTTTGGAGGATGTTTCTTCAAACCATGTTGGGCTTTTTCCCTTTCAACGTTTTATTTTGCTATAATTTCAGACACAGAAAAGTTGTGAATATGACAAAGATTTGTCACACATATCCCCCAAACGTTAACATCGACTACATTTATTTTATACACCCACACACATTTCTTACCTGAACTTTTTGAGTCTTTTGCAGCAAACATGACCAACTCCTCCCATTTTGCCCAGGACCTTCCTGATTTTAACATGGAAAGTCCTGCCTCCTTTGGCTCCAGGCAAACTGAGACAACTGGTCACCCTAACTACAGCCATGATGCCCACTTATCTGTAAATAACTCAGCGTGTATGTACTACAAACAAGGACATAACTAACTATTGTATGGTTAAAAAAATCTGGAAAAGAACTTTGATACAAAAGCCTCTTCAATCTACAGATGACAAAGTTTTCAGATTTTGCCAATCTTCCCAATCAAGTCTTTTGCAAAAGAGAAAATCCCAGATCATGCATTGCGTTCACTTGTCATGTTTCTTTTGTATTTCTTCATCTGGACCAGTTCCTCAGTCTTTGTCTTTTGTGAGGCTAGTATTTGTGAAGAGGATAGGCCAAACATTACGTAGAATATCCCTCAGCATGGGTTTGTCTGATGTTTTTGCACAATTAGATTCAGGTTAATTGTCTTTGGCAGGAATCCCACAAAAGTGAGGCATATGGTGTTGATTTATCCCGGAGCAGGTATATTAACTTTGATCACTTGATGGAGGTGGGGGTTTCTGCCAGGTTTCTCCCCTGTAAACTCGCTATTTTCCTTCTTTGTAATTAATAAGTAGATTGTAGGGAGACATTTGGAGACTATGGAAGTATCTCATTTCTCATCAGACCTCCCATTTGCTTAAAAGCCATTGATGATTCTTGCCTGCATCATTTTTATGATGGTTGCCCATGGCTGAACTTTATTTTTGAGTATTTTAACAGTGGAGAATCTTCAGTAGAAGAGTGCATGGGTTTATGGAGAAAAAAAGTTAGAGATAATTACAGTACAATGTAGCAGGGGATGGCAAGCTACAAGACCCTGGGTAAAAGCTAGCCCAACACCAATTTTGTAAAGTTTTATTGGAACACAGCCATGCCCAACTGCTTCCCTATTATCTACGACTACTTTCACACCACAGTGGCAGAACTGAGAGACTGTATCAGAGACTCCGTGGCTTGAAAAGCCCAGCGTATTTACTACATGGTCCTTATAGAAAATATTTGCTGACCCCTGGTAAAAGGGGGAGGCCTCCTCTGAATTGAACCTCAGTTCTGTTTAACTCATAATTAGGGAGCACTTCTCTGCTCTGTAAAGCCCTGAGGGGTGGTTTACAGCAAGTCATGGTTGTTCCTGCCCCGAATTTGGTAAGGTATAAGGCTTCCGCACGTGGGTTACCATACATACTACAGAGGTGTCATGTCATGTCTTACTTAAAAGAAATTAATTCTGTTTTTCTTTTAAAGTATAACTATATATTATCAAGAAGGAAAATTACACCAAGATATAGTGATTAATTACAATTACTATGATTAGCCTGACCCAAATCTTTGCATGTCAAAGTATCGTCAAACCATATAAGAATGTCCTCTTTATTTCTAGCAAATCATTGGTACAACAGAACTTGAGGGATTAAAAGAATTTGAACCGCTTTCAAAATGTGTAACATAAGCAGCCCCTGGGTGGTTCAGTCGGTTAAGTGACAGACTCTAGATTTACACTCAGGTCATGATCTCAGGGTCAGGAAATGGAGCCCTGAGTCAGGGTCTGTGCTCAGCAGGGAGTCTGCCCGAGATTCTTTTCACTCCCTCTGCCCCTCCCCCTACCCCATGCACGCTCTCTCTCTCTCTCTTTCAATAAATAAATAAGTCTTTTTTTTTTAAAAAAAACTGTGTAGCAATAAGACAGAATCTGTTTTGGCACTAGATTCAGTAAAGATAAATAATAAGGGTTATTGGGAGGTTGAAAGTATCAATTAGTCATTTACATGTGAAGTCACTTTTATTTCCAGAATGAGTCTTGTTTACTAGAGCTCCAGGCAAGATTAAGCTAAATTGAGTGTGTTGCTCAGAAGGCTCTGTTTTGCGATAGGAAGAGGAAGTTCTGGAAAATCAATTAAGAACCCAAAGTAACTTAATCTTGTTGATTGTTCCCTTTTATAGGGAACACCCATGCCATGTAGTGCTGGAAAGACCAGCTCCAGGAAAAGATCAGGCCCAGCCTATATGATTAGAGAGTTATGTATCTTTCTGGTGAATTTTGTCTAAACACACACACACACACACACACACACACACACACACAAATCTAGATTATTTCTAAAGCCAAAGCAACAATTTTTTATTGGTAAAAGCCATCTATAGAAGATTCTTGCTTGAGATAGTGTTGGGATAAGTAGGCAAAAGAGAGTAGTCAAAGAAAGTAGGCAAGTAGGCAAAGAGAGTATTAGGGGCACCTGTCAGGGTCAGTTGGTAGAGCATGTTGACTCTTGATCTCGGGGTTCTGAGTTTGAACCCCATGCTGGGTGTAGAGATAAAATCTTAAAAACAAAAAAGAATTTTCATGACCGATAGAGTTCTTACTAAAGAGTATTACTTTATGCTCTAGGGAAGCATGAGACTTTAAAGCAGACAGAGCAGCTCCAAAACTGGATAGAATATTGAAGACTTGGAAGAATATAAAAATGAAACCCCAAATAATTACAAAATAGCAGACGATAGAAAAGGAAAAGTGGATTGATTGGTGTAAGACTAAAGCACATGAACTTCTGCCCAAGACACTCACTGAAGTGGATGGTAGAAATTAAGCTCAGGTGACAAAGAACCGCTGAGTCCTGAAATGGACATCTAGGAAGGAGAGAGGCGGAAGAAGAAAGGCTCTCCTCTTTCAAGTCTCCTGCGGCCACTTCTGGTGTCACAGAGCATAGGTATCCTTTGCGCTAAACAAATAGTTACAGACTGCGTATTTGTCCTCCCCCCCCCACTCCAAATTCTTATTTTCAAAGCCTAACCCCAATGGGCCTTTGTGGGAGGGACTTAGGTTAGATGAGGTCATGAAGGTGGGGCCCTCTTGATGGGACTAAAACCTTTATTTATTTTTATTTTTATTTTTAAAAGACTTTACTTATTTGACAAACAGAGATCACAAGTAGGCAGAGAGGCAGGCAGAGAGAGGAGGAAGCTGGCTTCCCACTGAGCGGAGAGCCCAATGCGGAGCTTGATCCCAGGACTCTGGGATCATGACCTGAGCCGAAGGCAGAGGCTTTAACCCACTGAGCCACCCAGGTGCCCCAGGGTTTATACAAAGCCTTTAAACAAAGCTTTTATACAAAGAGGAGGAAACAGAAGCTCTCTCTCTCTGTGATGTGAAAATGCAAGGAGAAGATGAGGGTCATCTGCTAACCAAGAAGAGGGCCTTCACCAGATACCGAATCTACCAATGACATTTTGCTCTGGAACTTTCCAGCCTCTAGAACTGGGAGAAGTAAATGTTGTTTAAGCCACCCAGTCTGTGATATTTTTGTTATAAAAATCTGAGCTGAGACACAAAGCAAACACTCTTCTATCCAGATGAGTTGGGGGAGAGGGTAGGTAGAATTTTCGTAATAACTGAATATTCTGGTTTCTTAAGAGTTCTGGAACTCTGTATTTCTTTACAGTTGCCTATACATTTTCACGTACATTGACTGATTTTATTATCACAGCACACCCTAAAATAGGCATTATCAGTCCTTTTTTGCAGATGGAAAAAACCAAGGACCAGAAAAGTGAAGGAAGGAAGGATCCCAAATTAGCCAATCCATGAACCAGGGCCTCTTGAGTTCAGATCAGAGCATATCCTAGAGCATTATGAAGACTCTGATTTGTCACTGCATTGGTCTGGTGTGCAGTAGGAAGCAAGTGTTCACTCCGGATGGTTGAAATGGAGAGACTCTAATGAAGGGGTTCCTTATAAGGTGTGGGCAAGGTGCAGAGAACAGCATGAAGTGGCAGCATTCAGATGTCTGCAGAATTGGGGAGCTGAAGGAGAAGCAGAGGGGATAGTCTTCCCCAGTTCACAGCACTGGAGCTGCGGATGTGAACTGGGCTGCTGGGCAGGAAGGGCCCAATGACGGACACTAAAGCCAGAGGCAGTAGGAAGAAACACTCCAGCCTCCTTCCCGCAGCCTTCAGTTCTCCAGCCTGTCCTTGCACCAGCCATCAAGTGAGTCAGCCAGAATGAGCTCATCTGCTTAAGTGGCCTCCCTGGGCAGAGGGCAGGATGGTGGAGTGTGGATTTAGGAAGAAGGCCCGCAATGAAAAGGGAATAGCCAGCACTCCAACTCCATAAAGGAATACCCTAAAAAACGCTTACTCTAAAATAAGGTTGAATATAATTTATACAGACTTAGGCCCGTTATCCCTTACCTGAAGCTCTTTGGGTCAGATGCATTCTGGGATTCAAAATATTTTGTATTCTAGACAGATAATAGTGACATAAACTATATATTATATAATGCCCCCAAACAGAAACTAGGGCACCGCCTGCCATCAAACACATTCATATGCTTGCAGCAAAAGGCATGACTATTTGCTCTAAGTGAGATAAATGAGTATAAATAACTTTTCCTTAGCCCAGGTTAGTTTTTGCTACCAAATGAATTTTGGAATTGTGGACAAGGGATTATTGCCAGTAGTTTATTTATTTTTTAAAAAAAGATTTTATGTATTTATTTATTTGTCAGAGAGAGAGAGAGAGAAAGCACAAGCAGGCAGAGGCAGAGAGAGAAGCAGGCTCCCTGCTGAGCAAGGAACCCCACATGGGACTCGATCCCAGGATCCTGGGATCATGACCTGAGCTGAAGGCAGCAGCTTAACCGACTGAGCCACCCAGGTGTCCCAACCAGTAGTTTAAAGTTCAGCAAGCACCCTAGGATTTTGTGGCATTTTATTGTCATTATTATGAATGCTGATTGTCTTTCTTTCGCTAGCTTGTTATGTGTATGTATTTTCCGGGATTAAATAAATGCAAGTTTACCTCATAAAGGCTTTTAAAAAAATATTAATTTAAAAATAAAAGAACATGATGATCCCTTTTGCGAAAGAGTCTCTGGCCTGGAAATGATTCACGGCAGAATTCAGCTTTAAATAGCAAGCACCCTGCTCCTTACAATTTGGCTTTGTTGACAAAAAGTGGAGTGACACACTACTTCTCCTGAGTGGCACTGGGTACTATGTCCTGGATGGGACCCTGACAGTGAAGAGAACATCACCCCCACTCTGTCCTCTCCGATTCTCCGCGTGCTCTGGAATGCCCACATTAGCAGCACAAGGAATGGTTTCACGGAACTCTGTGGCGATCTTTAGTGGTAACTTTGTTGGCAGGCATTCCTGGTCTCTGAAGCTCTGAAAGACACAGTTCTCAGAACGACTTAACAGGAAGCCTCACCCATGAACAGAGGAAGCCGAGGAAGGAAGGAAAGATGGCAGTGCTGGGGGAGGGGCGGCATAGCAAACAATAAGCAAAGTCACATGCCTTGGGACTGTGTCTACGTGGTCAGAGGAAGCACCCCCATCTGCGCCGTCCCTGCTGCCCCCCAACACTCGTCTAGGTACCTGGCCTCTGCTGGCCCAGATCATTTCTCATTTCCCAGGCTGACTCAGACATGTCCCGCCTCAGAATATTGTGTTCTGGAACGCCTCCTCTCCCTGCTCCTCATCCTCCCAAGACCATTGCCCAGCTATCGCTGTCCTTCTTGACCTTCAGAGCCAAAGCTCCCCTCTTTGATGGGAAAGAAGGGCCGCTTCCCTACGTTCTGGCAGCCTGCATGGTGGTTTCGACTTTTCCCATGATGCTCACCCTATTTTACTTTTGTTGGAGGAATTAATTGTCTTATTCCATTTCCTAAATTAAAAGCTTTGTCCACTTACTACTTTTTTCCCGTTAATTCATCAAGCATTTATTCAAAATCGCCTCCATGTAGCTAGGGTGCTTGGCTTTAGACTTTGAAGATAAGTGAGAAAAGGTTCCTGCGTCACAGAGCTTACAGTCCAGTGGGAAAAGGTGGGCAATAGGAGAACAGAGGGGTCTGGGAGCATGCAAGAGGGATGCCCAGCTGCGGTGCCTGCTTGTGGGGGGCGGTAGAGGAAGACTGAAGCCTCACAGGCAGGTGGGAAATAGACCAGTGAATGGAGGGGAAGGCTGTTGCTGGCACAGAGAGAGCATGGCACGGCACCAGAGGCCTGAGGATTGAACTGTATTCCAAGAACTGCAGGTCACCGAGCATAACTGGTACATGGAGGTCAGGCAGGAGAGGTGAGGTTGGACGGTGAGCAGCGGCCTGATGCTGAAAGGTCTTGGCAACCCTGCTATGGGATTCAGGTTAGTCCGTGGTGGCATCTGAGTGGCCTGCAGGGATGAGGCATCCCGTGAAGTCACAGATCAAGGTATGATCATCTGGCATCTCAGGCTGAGTTCCCACAGAAGCAGATTCTGAAAAAAGATTCAAGTGCAAGCAGGTTAATTGCGAGGTGATCCCAAGAACTGTAGGGGTGTGGGGAAGCGGGAAGGGAAGGTGGCCACCACAGGGAGCGTGGACAAGCACGTTGTCGCTGTGAGTGTCTCTGCTCATGCCTCTGAGAAGCTGTAGAATGGGTTTTGGAGTCATTTCACTTGATGGGCAAGGTATTACCCACTGGGGCTCCTGTCAGTCTTTGTTCAAAGGTGGTTTTCAGGGGCTTCTGCACCCCAACACTGTGGCCTGCCCTGCATGAGGGGCCACGGGTGCCTTCAGTCAGAGAGGACCTGCGAGAACCAGAGAGGCGCTTGAGGAGGAAGCCACTGGTGTAGATGGTTTGTGTCCTATGTACGTCTCGTTATCCAGATGGAATAATCTGGACATGCATGGCAGTTCTGGCAGTCAGGGCAGGAGATGGATGGCTCACACAAGGGAGAAGAGAAGAGAGCTTTCAGGTGAAGGCAGACTTGAGGAGGTTTGGGCAGGCGTGGCAGCCACGAGGAGAGGTAAGTGGCCAGGAGTCCCAGCACTCCGAGGGCTGAAGGGGGAACCACTGCCTCCTCACCCCTCAGGCGGGACAGCCCCGAAGCTTGCTCTACAACATTGTTTTCCAGAGGTCTGAGCCCAATGTTCACCATAAGCACCATGGATGTCCCCTGTATTGGCTGCTTTCGCTTTCCTGGCCCACTTTCCAGCTCCCCTAACTGACCCTATTTCATCCAGTTAACCTTCTCAGTGGGAGATGGTGAGAGATGGAATGGAGGAAAAGAGTGTGTGATCAGGAGTGTGATCTTATGGAGAAAATTGCAGCCCTGCCCAGGGACAACTTGCCAGACAACAAGCTGAGGGCAAAAGCATCACATTCCTTCTCTTGCCCGGGCCCCAGCCCGAGGACGGGGATCTCCAGTGATGTGATGCTTCCCAAGAGAAGGATCTCCCAGGGCACAGAGCAGGGAGGGCAAATCAAGAAGACCCAACTCCTATCTCCCGCCAGGAGAGAGGTGCAGCCTTTAACCTGCACTATTCCGATTGGTATTTCTGCTGCCAAAGAACTCCTTTCATGGCAAATGCGGCTTTATCTGACCCCACCTTATACTTGTGAACTCCTTGTAATATAATACAGTATCTAAATTACTTTTCATTGACCCCATACTTCTTCTTCTTCTTTTTAAAAGATTTTATTTATTTATTTGACAGACAGAGGTCACAAGTAGGCAGAGAGGCAGGTAGAGAGAGGGGGAAACAGGCTCCCTGCTGAGCAGAGAGCCTGATGTGGGACTCAATCCCAGGACCTTGAGATCACGACCTGAGCCGAAGGCAGAGGCTTTAACCCACTGAGACACCCAGGCACCCCGACCCCATACTTCTTTTGCCTCAAAACAACCAGGTCAGCTGGGCAGAGCAGGTGTTAGTGTTCATTCCCTATTGATCCAGGAGTCCAAATCTTATCTTTAGCTTCAAAGTCCAGCATTCGCTCCAGTACACTATGTCCTTCCAGGAGTCAAGGTCGTCAGTGCTCAGCAAGGACCGCACTCTGAGTGTTTGCCATACATCTTTGTAATTGCTTAGCTGGTACTCAGTCAGTAACCAAACTTCTCAATTTCTGAAGGTCCCAGTTAGTGTCAACTTTCTTGGTTTGATAACAATCTGACCTAAATTAGATGTGACCTCGGTGGTGCTACAGATGGTCTGTGTGTGCCCTCCACCCACCAAATTCATGTGTTGAAATCCTAACCTCCAGTGTGGTGTTATTATGAGGTGGTTAGGTCATGAGGGTAGAGCCCTCAAGGGTGGGATTAGTGCCCTTCTAAAGGGCTGCAGAGACCAGAGTTTTCCCTTCCACCATGCAAGGACACAGGGAGTAGACAGGCATCCGTGAACGAGGAAGAGGGCTCTCACCAGACCTGGAATCTGTTAGCACCTTGATCTTGGACTCCCCAGACTCCAGAACTGTGTGCAATACATTTCTGTTGCACCTGATGGATGGCATTTTGTTATGGCGGCCCAGATGGTCTAAGGCAGGAGGGTACATTATCTCTCTTTAACTGTGGAACTTCATGGAAAATCTACTTGGGCAGGGGGAGGCTGACAAAACTAAACTTGCTGAATGCCTACTGGGTGCCAGACAATTTGTAAATGCTCTCACTTTACAGATGGAGAAACCAGAACCCAGAGAGGCTGAGTCACTTGTTCAAGGTTACACAGTTAGTAGGGCAGAGCCAGGAATGCAATCTGTGTCCCACTGACTCCAAATTCCATATTCTTCTGTGCTTCAGTAAAGGTTCCCAATGGATGATGGCTAAGAAAATCAATATTTTTTGAAACACGACAAAGAGGGTAAGGAATGATTTTGGGGTCCCCCGTGGCACATGCATGATCCTTCTCTTGCAGGAACGCGTCCTTGAGCTGCACTATTGGCAGGCTGGGGGCCTGGGCTCCGGATCCAGATCGCCACTATCCTGCTCCGGCTGGTCATTGATCCTTTATTCACTGTGTAACTTTAGATGAGTTATCCAAGCTCCTAGTGCCTCAGTTTCTCCACCCCCGCAAAGTAGGGTCAATAATATCCTTGCCCCTAGACGTGTAAGGGACATTAAGCAAAGCTCAGGGTGCCTGGTGCAGAGTAACCCGCCAGGAAGATCAGCCGTGAGGATGTCTCTGACCCATGACCCGTCCTAGAGAGTGTAGGGGTGGACCTGGAAATGCCGGGAGTCCAGGACCCAGAGAGAGATCCACAGGCGCCAGGACAAACGACCGCCGTTCCCTCTGGGTGGAAGCGTCTGCACCCGTCAAGCGAGTGGCACATTGAGGGGTGGGCGGGTCTCATCAGAAACGTATTTTGGTCTGTGGTTTCCCTGAGGCATTTTTATCTTTCCCAAATGACCCCCTTGGGAAAATGAGGCAGCTCAATATATAAAAATAGCCAGGATGTGAGAGAGGAAGTGAGAGGTTTCCTAAGAGAGGGCAGAGCCGCGGTGGTAGGAGCTCCGAGTCAGCCCCGCACCTCCACGGGGTGGCCCCTCCTCAGGACTATCCAACCAGCCCAGGGATCTGAACGGCTTCCTCCTTCCTGGACAGAGACCATTGTCTTGAAGACAGTGTCGGCTCCTCTGTGCTGGTCTGACCTTGGCTGAGGCTGGGTGGTTACCGGGCTCTCCACCTCTACCTCGAGAGGGGGAAGGACTCTGTATCCCTGCTGTGCTTCCCAAGGGAAGGCTTGTCTGCTGAAGCCCCTAAGAAACTCCAGCGATGTTTTGGGGAAAAAAGGGAAGCTTTTGCCTTCTTGTGGAAGTCAGAGTTTAGGGGAAGGAGGTGTCTGAATTATTCACTCACTCACCCACCCACCCACCAGTCACTGGGTGCTGTGTTAGTTCCCAGGGCTGCCCTACCGAAGTACAAACTGGGTGGCTTGAAGAACAGGGATTTATTCTGCCACAGTTCTGGACGCCCAAAAGCAAGGGATCAGCAGGGTCACGTGCTCCCTGGAAACTCTAGGGTTCAACCCTTGGTTGCCTCTCCCGGCTTGGGGTACTTGCCAGCAATCTTTGCATCCCCTGGGTCGTGTCTGTGAAGTGTCTGTGCCACCACTGCCTCTGTCACCCCACAGCCTCCTTCCCGCTGTGTCCCTCTCTTCATGTGACCTCTTAAGAGGATGCCAGTCATCAGATTTACAGCCCGTCTTAATCCAGTATGATCTTGCCTTCTCTAGTGGCATCTGCAGAGGCTCTACATCCAAATAAGACCCCATTCTGAGGTTCTCTGTGCCTTTGAATTTAGGGGAGACACTACTCAACCCAGTTCAGGTGTCTTCTTTATGCCAGATACCCTGCCAGTGGGCCTGGATATAGAGACGAGTAAGTCCCCCAACGATGTCACAGTCTACAGAAGAGGTAGACACAGAAACAAATTATCGGGCTGCCCTGCCCTGAATGCAAGCTGATGCTTCACATTTATTGAGCACTTACTAAGGGCCTACCACAATATACATTTTCTATCAATCAGTGAATGCATGGCTAAAGAAAATGTGGGATTTATATGACAGGAAACATTATTCAGCCAGAAAAAAAAAGAAGGAAATCCTGCCATTCGTGGCAACATGGATGGACCTTGAGGGCATGAGACTCAGTGAAAAAAAGTCAGACAGGGAAGGACAGACACTGTATGACCTCACTTATTTGTGGAATCTTAAAAAAAAAAAAAAAAAAAAAAGAAGAAGAATTCAGAAATACAGAGAACAAATTTGTGGTTTTCAGAGGCAGGGGTTTGGGGATGGGGGAAGGGGGTCAAAACTTCCAGTTGTCAGATAAGCAAGTCCTGGGGATGTAACATACAGCATGGTGACCACAGTTGAGAACACTGGATTGTATATTTGAAAGTTGCTAGGAATAGATCTTAAAAATTGCAATCATAAGAAAAAAATTTGCAACTATGTGAGGGGATGGATGTTAAGTATACTTATTGTGGCTATCATTTTGCAGTATATACGTAAATCATTACAGTATACATCTTAGACTAATATAATGTTATATGTCAATTATATCTCAATAAAACCAGAAAAAATGTAAAATTTTGAAAATTTTTTTTTTTACAAAGGTGCATTCAAACTCATATCATCCTCCTAGAAAGCCCAGGAGTAATACTACTATTCTCTCTATTTTAGAGATGGGGAAACTGAGCTCCTGAAAAAGTTGTAGGTCAGAGCTCGCTTCCTTGGTTCTGGAAGCCAGGGCACACCTCCCTGAGGAGCTGGCATGGAGGCAGTGACTGTTGGAGGAGAAAACGGGAGCTCTGGGAAGGCTGGAGGGCAGATGGGGCGAGCAAATGTTCCAAGCAGAGGGAAGAGCCAGCGCCAAGGCTGTGAGTCAGGCACAAGCTTAGCATGTGTGAGAGGGAGGGAGGAGGCGGCCGCCTCACAAAGAACTAACTGCCTGAGAAGCCAGGTGAGCTTAGACGGAGGGGCCCTGGGGCCAGACTTAGTCTTTGAAAGAGTCTCTTGGGCTGTTGCTGGAAAACGGACCACAGCAGAGCAGGAGGGGCCGCTGGCTCAGCTCAGAGCAGAGGTCAGGAGGAAGGGCTGGGTTTGGCTTGCTGTTGACAGGACTGCTGATGGATGTGAAGGGGAGGGGGCCGAGAAATCCCAGCTCACAGCCTGAGCATCTGGGGGTGTAAGATGCCACGAGGAGGTGAGGCTGATGAGGTCGGGCAGGAGTAGTTGCCCGGGTTTAACATGTGTGTTAGGCATTTGTTGGCATTTGGAGCCAAGGGACTGAATCTGAATGGGGCCTTCCCAGGCCACAGTCATGTAGTTCCGGGGAACCTGGTTCCCAAACCTAGAGGTCCTGTAGAAAACTTGGGAGGGGGGGCATGTTGGAAATACAGACTCCTGGGCCTTATCTCAAACGCGCTGAGTCCTGATGGAAGAGCGTCCAGGAGTCTGCAGGGTTAGGAGGCCTACTGTCCTTCCAGAGTCAAACTTGCTTTCCTTAAGCACTTTCTCTGGGCCAACACTTTTCAGTCCTTGTTTTTTTAAAATCTCATAAGAATTCCATGAGATCCTTTCTTCCCTCCCTCCATCACAGATGAGAACCAGAAGGCTGAGAGCATCTCAGTCACTTGCCCTTGTCTCCCAGCAAATTCAATAGAGCGGCTGGGGGATGGGGAGCTGGGCGCCTCGATCTTGAGTGCATTTCATGAATCTCTTGAATCTTCAGGCCTCTTTCTTTCAACCAAGGGCTTTCTCCGGTGCCAGGGGCTTACTTCAGAAAAACGGTGTCCGGCTTCTTGCGTCGAGTCTGACTTAGAATGTTGCAACCGCCTGTGGATCTCCTCTTTGAGTAAATATTTAAAGCGGATTTAAATTTTTCCTCTTCAACCTTTCTAAATAAAAATAAATCTCGCCCTCTGGACTGTGTCCACTTGCTTCCCGTTTATTTAAGAGCTCCGTTTATCCTGCTGAGTGCCGGTGAAGTGGGGCCCAGGCAAACAGAGGATGCCTGTGGTCAAGGAAGGAGGGTTCTGGAACCCCAGGCTGATCCCCTCCAACCCCCCACCCCCACCCCCGCAGCAAGCAAGCTTACTACCACGCTCATTTGCAACCCTTGCATTTGGCTGAGTTGCACCAGCTCCCCCCAGGGGACCAGCTCTGGAGGGAGTCACGCCCCAGGCAGATTCCCAGATACCGAGGTAAATGCTCACGATCTACCGTCAGGGATCACAAGTTGCAGACTTTTTAATGATGAAAAAAATGCTGTTTGTTTTCTTTTTTAGGAGTTAGATCCCCGGGCCCCCAGAGACAAGTCGACAGAATGAGAAAGTAAGTGACCACTGACTTCCATCTGAAATCATTTTAATCCACGGAATTCCAGAAAAGTCCACTTTTCCTATTTCAACCGCTCCCCCTCTTCCCTTTGTTTGTAATTTAGCCGCCGTTTCCCAAAGACACGCAGCAGTGAAGATTCTCGCTCAGAAGGCCCTGCAAAATCAAACAGGAAAAAAAGAGACATCACGCCCCTCCCCTCGCCACCCTGTCTGTCCCCCTGGTTCTGCCAGAACTCCACCGGCTTGCCAAGAGCCACCCAGGAACAGATTTCCTGTCTCATCTGCTGCATCTGGTCGTCCACTCCTACTCCCTGTTCATCCCCCCCCCCAAAGGCACTGCTGGCCACAAACCCGCTGCAGACGCCGAGCTCGCCATGGCACTGATCGGCGTGGCTGCAGCCGCCCTCCCTTCTGCTTCTTCCGGAAACGCAGAGAAGCAGCCACCCTCCCTCCACCCAGCCAGGTGACACCGGGCAGCTCTCTGATGGCAGGGCCACGTCCAAACCCCCCCGCCCAGGAAGCCAAGCCTTTACCGTCTATACACTCGCTCCTCTATTCCATGCCCGCGGTTTACACTTGGCTGGGAATAACCTCACCTCCGGTTCAAGCCACGGGAAAGTCAGGAGGCTTGGGTGGTATTTCAGGCTGAGCAATTGCCTTGCTGGGGTGGGGGTGGGGGGTGGGGCGCTGGCGGAGGGAATAATCCTTTCTGAGCCAGGGTGTCTCTGACTTGAAAACAGGGAAATCTCCCAGGCAATAGGTGTTTGTCAGGTGCACTGAAATCGGCTACTAAAAGATAAATCTTTATTTTAACAGATGAATCCTGTTTATTTTCTTCTTCCCTTCCCCTCCCCCCCACCCCACCTTTTCCTTTTTAGTTGGTCTGGAGCATCCTCAATGCCTCCTCGGTGCCCCAGGCAACCTGTGTAGACAACCTACTATTTATCTGTTATGGACTGGATATTTGAGTTTCCCCAAACTCTTATGTTGAGGTCCTACCTCCCAGAGTGCTGGGATAGGGAGGCGGGGCCTCTGGGAGGTACTGAGGGTAGAGCCCCCATGGTGGGATTAGTGGCTTTCTAAGAAGAGGAACAGAGGTCGTGGTAATGTCCTCTCCTGGACCCCTGAAGATAAAGGCGGCCATCTGCAAGACGCGAAAAGTGCCTTTACCAAGAACGAGATCTACTGACACCTTGAACTGGGACGTCAGCCTCCAGAACTGTCGGAAATAAATGTCTGTTGATGAAAACCAGTCTGTGAGATTCAGTTATTGCAGCTGGAGGAGACCTAGACATTATCCTTTCACCACTTTTCCTCCATGTTCGTATAATCATCCATAACCATCAAAGAACATCTGTATAAATACATATATGTTTATCATTATTTTCTTATTTTTATATTTTTCTGTATCTTGCTTTTTGTTTGTTTCCTGTAGCACCTAGTGGAATCCCTCTTAATTCACTCAGGCTAGCTCTAAGTTATCTCTCTGAACAGCCACAAAGTGGAGCAGAACTACAGTTTCTTTAACCGTTCTCCTACAGAGACTATTTACTTTGTGTTCAGTTTTTTGTTTGCTTGTTTAATCACCGTTTACAATGGAGTGCATTTCTGTGAAAATACATCCTTAGGTCTTAAAGCTTTCACTCCTAAGGGATAGATGCCTGGGAGTGCAGATTCTGCGTCAGACATGTATGTATTTTTAATCATAAAAGATGTTGCCACATTTCTTTCAAGAAAGATTGCATTAATACATACTTCCAACCAGAAATGTACTAGAGTCCACACATCCTCTTTAGCAATAGGGATTATTGGTCCCCCATTTTTCCATCTGATCAGTGAAAATTGCTGTCTCTTGTGACTTTACTTCCTATCTCTCTGATTGCCCCTGAATTTGAGCCTCTTTTCATGCATGTGCTGGTCACCTGGAATTGCTTTTCTGTGAATTACCTATTCACATCCTTGGCTCAGTTTTCTGTTGTGCTGTTTATCCCTGACTTACTTGTTTTGTAAGAGTTCTTTGTATATTATAGCTGTTCACCCCCTGATCTCTGGGTTGCTCCCCAGGCTAGTGTTTATCTATTGACTTAGTTTATGGTGGCTTTTCCAAGCCATGGCTTCTCATTTTTATCTCATCAAGTATGTATGTATGTACTTTATAGCTTCTGAATTTCCAACATTGATTAAAAAGCTCTCACCCACCCTAGATTTTACATGTGGTGATCCAGTATTATTGTTGTTTCAATTTTTACATTTAGATCTTCAATCTACCTAGAATTTATTTTGTGTATGGGTAAGAGAGGAGCTAAGGCGGGACTTGGTCCCAGGACCCTGAGATCATGACCTGAGCTGAAAACAAGAGCCAGAGGCTTAATCAACTGAGCCACCCAGGTGCTCCTCATCTTTATTTAATACCCAATCCTTCCCCACTGGATTGAAAAAATCACCTTTTAAAAACAGCTTTATTGATTTTCAACAACATGGATAGAGCTAGAGAGCATAATGAAATGCTAAACCAAATAAGTCAGAGATAGACATACTATCTGATTTCACAGATATGTGGAATTTAAGAAACAAAATAAATGAACAAAGGAAAAAAAAAAAAGAGAGAAAAACTAACCAAAAAACAGACTCTTAACCATACAGAACTCTGAACCATGGTAACCCTCAGTTACCAGAGGGGAGATGGATGGAGGTCTGGTTGAAATAGGTGATGGGGATTAAAGAGTCCATTATCATGATGAAGACTGAGTAATGCATAAAATTGTTGAATCACTACATTGTACACCTGAAACTCACATAACATTGTATGTTAACTATACTGGAATTAAACTTTTAAAACTTAAAAAAAAAAGTTTTGTTGAAGTATAATTTACACACTATAAAATTCATCCATCATTAAGTAATTTGAGTAAGTCAATAGAGTTTTACAACCATCACAATCTAGTTTTAGAACATTTCCATCACCCCAAAAAGTTTTCTTGTATCTGTTTACTCTCTAGCCTAGGCAACCACAGATCTGTTTTCTACAGATATAAATTTGCCTTTTCTAGACAAGAAGAATCACTTTTGTCCTACTTGAAACTATAAATATATGGTTAGGACTGTCTGCTTTGTTCCACTGATTCATTTGTTTATCCTTCAACACACTAGAAATAAGAGCAAAGAATATGAAGAGTTTTTGAAAAGGAAATACAAATGCTCTTTAAAGAGCTTCAATCTCACTCCTAATTAGAAGGAAAAAACAAGTACAGACGAAAATTATGCTGAGATACCATTTTTCCCCTTTTAAGTTGGCAATAATTCAAAAGCTTGTAACACACCACGTTGGTGAGGTTATGGGCAAACATATTCTCATGCATTTCTGGTAAAAGCATAACCCTTCGGCATAACCCCTATGTAAGGCAATTTGGCAATATTTCACATGCATATTTCTGGCAATGGTACTTTTGGGAAATTATTCTAAAGATATATTTAGGAGAAAAGACATGGATACACACACACACACACACACACACACACTCACATTGTAACAGGGCTTATTGTAACAAAACATTAGAAATAACCTGAACAAACAATAATAGGGAACTAGTGAAATAAATTACCATATATCTATACAATGGAAGGTAAAGCATCTAAATAATAGAGAACAAATAAGCTCTTTTTGTATTACAAATATCTTGGAGATTTAGTAAGTAAAAAACAGGATTTGGAGGGTATGCTATGATACCCTTTGTGTAGAAAATGTGGAAAAAAACAAGATTCTCTATTTCTTTCTATCTATCTATCTAAATTCTGGAAGGATATCATATGGTGGGGGATTAGATGAACCTGGACAGATGTGGGACAAAGACAGGAGGAAAGTTTTCACTGCATATTTTTCCCCTTAATATAATTTATATTAATTTTTTGCCTATTTAAAATTTTCTCTTAGCTATCTTCAGGCGTTTATCCTTTTGTATACAAGTTTATCCGATTCTCACTTTCTCAAGGCTATTGGCCTTGTAATTGTAATTGTATTAAACTTATATCTTAATTTTGGGAGAATGGACTTTTACATTATGTTGTCTTCTCAACCAAGACTGTTGAGGATTTTTTCCATTTGTTAAGATTTGGGTTTAGATACTTTGACAAGATGTTATAGTTTGATTTAAATGTCCTTACTTATTAAATTTATTTCTAGAAAAATTTTTAGTTTACTGTGAATGAAACACTTTTCCCACTTTTTTTCAAGTGCTTACTGTCAGAAGACTGAACATTCACTTCTTTTATTAATTCTAGTAATATTTTATAAGATTATCTTGGATTTTCCAGGTATATAACCATATCAACAGTTAGTTTAGACACTTCCTACATTTATGTCAGTTCTTTCATATTCCTGTCCCAATGCATTTGTTAGAATCGCAAGACAATGTTAAATAATAGTAATGATTATGGCTTTCTGTTCCAGTTCCTGATTTTAGTGGAAATGATTCTAGCATTTTTCATTTAGGTTAATATTAGGTTAAGCTACATACGATTGTTGTTTTATAGGTCCAAAAGAGCTGGAGATTGGTGATTTCATATGATTCGATATGAATGTTTGTTCTTGGTTTCCATACCTCTTTTGCCTGAAGTTTTTATTAGAAATGGCTGTTAAGAGGTGCCTGGGTGGCTTAGTTGGTTAAACATCTGCCTTTAGCTAAGGTCATGATCCCAGGGTCCTGGGCCTGGGATTGAGCCCTATGTCCGGCTCCCTGCTCAGCCAGAAAACTACTTCTCCCTCTCCCTCTGCCCCACTCCTTCTGCTCCAGCTCTCTCTCTCTCTTAAATGAATAAATAAAATCTTAAAAAAAAAAAAAAAGAAAGACTTGCCTCTTCTAACATTCCAGTTATGTGAGTGAGTAAATTCCACATTTCTTTAGTGAGTTTGAATTGGGCTTCTGTCACACACCATAGGAGGAAACCTGATAGACACAGTAGGGGGTGGGGCTGAAAGGTCCAACCCTCTACGCACATGCGTGGGGCCCCTGATAACCAGCCCTCATCCTTTGATTACCTAGGGACTTTCCAAAAGCCACATTTATTGCTCTCATCACTTAGGATATCCCAAGGGTTTCAGGAGTTCTGTGCCAAAAATGGGGACAAAGACAAAAATATATATATTTCTTAGTGCAAATCACCATAGGCAGAGAGGATAGATACTTGTACATTAAGATAGATACTGGTCAGAGTAAAAGGAGAAATTTATGTGAATCTTAAAGATTTCAAAGAATCTTATGCTTATGGCAGACTCCTTAGGCCAATGAACTCTTGAATCCTGGCAACATACAATTTTGATGTAATTGCTCCACTTTAAGGAAAACCACCCCTGACCCTGTATTCTCCTCTAGCTATGGCCCTTTCATTTGACTTCCTGTATAACTAAACTCATTCAAAGAGTGTCCACATTTATTGTCTCTACTTCTCTTCCTCGTAGTCTTTCCTGATGGGGTGGCCTTATCCATATTCTGCTCCTATTTTGCTCTTTGCTCAAGTCTCCAGTAGCTTCCATGTGGCTAAATTCAATTGCTAAATCCAATGATCTGCCTTCAGCTTATATGACAAATGCAGAATCTGATGTTTTTCAGCCTGTCCTGGAAACACTCTTCATTTGGCTTCTAGGATCTACTTTCTGCTAATCTCGTCTCTAAGAGTGGGCACGCCTTTTCAGTTTCTTTTGCTTCTTGTTCTCATTTCCAGGACCACTTAGAATATGGGCCCTGTGGTCTTGCCCCTTTGATGTCTTCACTCTCTACGTGTTCTGAGTGGTAATCTCAGCCACAGCTTTAAATGCCATCTATATGCTGACAACTTCTAAATTTATGTCCCCAGCCTGGACCTTTCCCCTGAATTCCTGTGACATACTTGACATCCTCAGTTGGAAGTCTAATATGCATCTGACTTAACATACCCAGAAAGGAAACTCCTAATCTTTCTACAATAAACCAGTTTCTCTCTCATCTTTATATTTTTAGGCTTCAAATTATAGATTCTTCTTTTACTCTTTCACACTAATACTCTACATCTAATCAATCAGAAAACGATCTGGGATCTATGTTCAAACTACAGCCAGAGTTTCCACTGGTACCATCCCGGTCTAAGTTTCCATCGTCCATCATCTCTTGCTCATATTACTTACTATCTTGGGCTCCTAGCTGGTCTCCTGGCTTCTGTCTATGCCCACTCTAGGCCATTTTCCACCCAGCAACCAGAGCAATCATTTCAATACTTGTCTTTGCTTGGAATCCTCCAATGGCTTCCCAGTTCACGCAGGGTAAAAGCCAAACTCCCTCTGATTGTCCTCTGGCCTTCATTCAATCTAGATTCTTCTACTCACTGCATGCCAGCCACACTGGACTCTGTGCTGCCCCTCAAACGGACAAGATGGACCAACCCTCTTGGTCCAAAATTTGTTCTCTGGAATGTTCTTTCTCAGCTCTGTACATAGCTTGCTCCCTCACTTTCTAGATCTTTGCTTAAATACCACTTTTCATGAGTGCTTCCCTGATCACCTTATTTAAAATGCCATCCTCCTACCCCACTCCCAATATGTATTATTATTCCCCCATAATTAATTCTCTCCTGTTTATCACCATTTAATGCACCATGATTTATCGTATTTATTCATTTATTCTCTATCTTCCTACACTCTAGAGTAAGCTCCATGAGGGTAGAGATTTTTGGCCTGTTTTGTTAACTGTTGTATCTCCTGATTGACAGCAGGTGATTACAAATGTTATTTGAGAGATTCCTGGGTGGCTCAGTCAGTTAAACGTCCGACTTTTGATTCTGGCTCTGGTCATGATCTCGGGGTCATGAGATTGAGCCCTGCCTGCATCAGGCTCCATGCTTAGTGTGAAGTCTCTTTGAAATTCTTTTTCTCCATTTGCCCCTACCCCCACTCACATACGCTCTCTAAATAAATAAATAAAATTTTTAAAGAAACCTTATTTGAGTGAATTCAATCAATGATTAAAGAATACATGACACCAGTTTGTTCTCTAACACATTTGAGGTTCTATGTGAGAAACAACCAATGGCTGCGTAGGGTTTGGAGGAGAAGAGAGAGGGGAACAAGGATTTTGAGGCAATTATCTTGAGGACACTGTGCTAGATGGATTTGGGAGTGGGCAGGAAGGCATGGGGAGCAAACGGGGATCAGGTGGGCTAATAGGAGGTTTTTGTAATATTAAAAATGAAAGAGAACTAATGCTGATGTGGGGGGTAAAGTCTTTGTGACTGGGACAGAAAGATAGCACTGCAAGAGAAATAACAACATCTCAGAGGTAGTTACTACTGTGGCCAGCTCAGTTATGATCCTTCTTCCTTCCCCCCTTCCCTCCCCCACTCCTTCCCTCACTCCTTCCTTCTTCAATTCCTTCTTTCCTTCCTTCCTATTCTATGAGGAATAGAAATTCCTCATAGGAGCAAATTCTCTCAATGATTATGTGACTGGGAAAGAGAATATATTATTTTTGCATAAATACCGTATTTGGCTAAAAAAACCCTATTTCATCCAGACAGTATGTCTTTGAAAAAAGCAGTTGTCTTTTATTTTTCTTCAAGAAACATAGAAATGTACTAATCAATGCCTTGGTTTATTTTTCTTTTTTTTTCTTTTTTTTTTTTTAAAGATTTTATTTATTTATTTGACTGAGAGAGATTACAAGTGGGCAGAGAGCCAGGCAGAGAGAGAGAGGAGGAAGCAGGCTCCCTGCTGAGCAGAGAGCCCGATGCGGGACTCGATCCCAGAACCCTGAGATCATGACCTGAGCCGAAGGCAGTGGCTTAACCCACTGAGCCACCCAGGTGCCCTTGGTTTATTTTTCTACGGTGCCCTTTTTGCCCCTCAAATACAAACTCTACAGCCATATAGTAAAAATGTATTTTTAATATTATCTCAATAATAATCTAAGAAATAAGACTCTGAACTAAGTGGAAGAAATCAGACAGACAAAGGAAAATGTGTATGATCTCACTTATATGTAGAATCTAAAAAAGCCCCAACAGCAACAACAACAAAACCGACCAAAGAAAAAACCACTCATAGAAAAAGAGATCGGATTTGTGGTTACCAGGAGTAGGAGTGGGGAGAGGGGGAATTGGGTGAAGGTGGTCAAGAGGTACAAACTTCCAGTTTTAAGATAAATAAGTACAGCATGGTGACTACAGTGAACTCTGTTGTATAATATATTTGGAAGATGTTAAGAGAGCAATGCCCAGAGTTCTCATTGCAAAGAAAGAAAAAGATGCCCCTCCCCCCCTTTTTTGGGTATCTGTATGAAATGATGAATATTAACTAAACTTATTGTGGTGATCCCTTCACAATATATGCAAGTCAAACCACTATGCTGCACGTCTTTAAACTATTCAGTGCTGTAACTCAATAAAACTGGCGGGGAGGGAGAAGGACTCTGGCCAAGGATCTTTGCAATCCTTAAAGATAATTCTGCCTCTCCCTTTCTCTAGCTCGCTATCTATCAACTATTTATCCATCCATCCAAACATCATGATAAGGCAATTATGTTTATAGCACATTTATATATGTTCCAGGCACTGTCAGGAACTCTGTATATGTTAATTCATTCAATTCTTGCAAAGACTTTATGAAGTAGACCTACTGTTATAGAAACCCATCATAGATTCTCAATACCTTAACAAATACAAGCTGTTTTCACTCAAGTAATAGTTCAGGGTTTATATTTGGCCAAGTGGCCTTCCACTTGGTGATTCAGGGACCCAGACTCCTTCCATTTGATGACTCCATCATCCCACAGGGCTTCGGAGTCCTGTCAGGCACCCAGCCAATGGGATAAGACAGAATGTGGAGGAGCCAGGCCCACAATCAGGGCTCCCCATGCCCCCCCAACATTCCATTTAATAGAGAATTCAATTACACAGCAGACCCAAAGGTAAGGGAGGCTGGGCTGGGCAGAACCATCTGGCTGTAGGGGAACTGCTGACACATACCAGTCTGCCAAAGGTGGGCACGATGATGCTATCCTCCACAGGGGAAAACCAAGGTCTAGAATATCCAGAAACTTGCCCGAAGTTCTACCATTAACAAGTGCTGGAGCCAGGGCTCAAGCCCACGTCGTTGACCTCCGGAGTGCGGCTCTTTATCACTGCAAGTAGGATGACCTTCCGCAGAGGTCAGCTCAAAGACACAGCTGCCAGCGGACAAGGACGAACAACAGCAACAGAAGCAACAGTGTCTCCCAGACCCCAGACTGCTCCCGTTTTCCTGCTCACTCTCCACCTGCTGCTTCCCTGGAGCATTCGGCCAAGAGGTCCAGAACCTCAGCAAGGCGCTTGCCCACCAGCAAGGGAGCCTCAGGAGAAGCACGTGGCTGCCTGGGGAGGGCAGCGGCTTCCTCAAAGGAAGTCGGCCCGGTAGGGGAGGGGCGCACCAGAAGGACCAGAGGTGCTGGGGGCAGAGGGCGCAAAGACTTCCGCAGTAGACTCTTCTGACATAGCTAACTTCTGTCCCTGGGGGCCATGTTCAGGGTAACACAGAATGTCCCCTTATCATAGGCTCTGTCGTGGGGCCAGGGCAGCGGAAGGGCTCAGAGACTACTTCCCCTCTTCCCTGCTCTCCACCCTTGGACAGAACTGCGGGGAGTCCACGGTGCTCCTTGGGCAGAACGAGGTTACTCGTGATCAAGACCTGCAGGAGATCTTAGAACCCAAAGGAGCTGATGGAAACAATGGGTCCTCTCCTCGCAAAATGTACATATCCACCGAATTTTGCAGACTTTACAGACTTCCTGAAGGGGATTCCTGAACGAATGATTCAGAAGCGCTGGACTCTGGGCTGTCTTGAGCTCCAGTGTTCCTTCTTTCTTGAAACCAAGGACCCAAGAACCGCTCGCCTTGCCTCTGCTGCCTCCTGTGGAAGGAAACCTGGTAGGCACCTTCCAGGTTCCCGTGTCAGCCTCCCTGTGGTCTGCTCGGTGGCGTGAAGCACAGCCTGTCCAGGTCCCCACAACCCCGGGGCGTCCGGTTGCTGGAACCGCACCCACAGATTTGCTGGCAGAGGGCCTTCTGCACGCAGCCCTGTGACAGCGTGAGTCACCGCTGACTGCTCTGATTCACGGGCAGCCTTTCCCCACCAGAGGACCTTCAGGGGCCTCGTTTCCCTTTGTGCCAGCTCATCTTTAAACATCATTTGCTTCTTAACTGTCAAGGAAGGGTTTGGGGACGAAGCAGCCTTCCCGCGCGCTTCCCCTGGGGATGGAGCGGGGAGCTGGTTGTCACTGCCCCGCAGCTGTCCTGGGCACAGGAAGTCCAGAGGCTACTTGTCAGAGGTAAAGGGAACTATAAATACTATAAAAAATGAGAGAGTCCAAGTTCAAAGGAAGTCCGGATATGGCCAAGGTCGGACTGAGGAAAAGGAAGAAAGCGGGTCCAGAGGGAGCCTTTCTGTTTCCCTTTGAACCTTCAGTATTCCTCATGGACCTCCAGGGAAAAGCCAGAATCCCTTGGCGTTTCAAGGCCTCCCAGACTGATTTTCTGAACTTGTGAACCTGTGGCTCTAGTTAGCTTGCCCGAGGGACACGGCATGTGCCTCCATCTTTTCTAGGTACACGTTCTCATTATGCTGTTCTTCCAACAGATTGTCTCCTTCCCCCTTTCTGTCCACCTCAATCTGTCTTTTCTTAGGTCTGCTTTTAATTCCGTGTCCACCTGAAAACTTTTCTAGACCATTACCACTGGAAATAAACATGGTGGCTCTTCGCTGAGCACCCGCCACGTGCCAGTTGCTTCACAAACCTTATCACATTTAATTCCCTCAATCAGTTTGCAAGGCAAGTCTTATCATCTCTATTTTATAGGTGAGGGAATTGGGTTTGACGGGGTTAATTGAATCTCCTGAGGTCATTCAGCTAGTAAGTGACAGAACAGCAGCTCTTGTCCAACTGGCTTCAAAACCACTCTGTTACACTGTTGTTCTTACGTACCTATGCACGTGTTCATCTATCCATCCCTCCCCCCAGCCCCACCACCATCCATCCATCCAACTGACCTGTACTTTGTTCTTCCTCAAATACCTACAAGGAGCAAAGCAGCTCTTTCCCTCTTCCAAAGTCCTGTGGCACCCAGTATCCGAACCCTTCCTATGGCAACCCAGTGTGATACTTCTTCTCTTTTAGTGTAAACTTTATTTTATTAACTAATGCTAAGGCCAGGTGCCCCTCATAAAGTCTCCCATAGCACTTTGGGCAGACTGGATACTTACTGACAACTGCCTAATGATTGAACACTTACTCTGGTTTTATGGGCAGCTGAGAATAGCCATGTTCCCAGATGACCAGGAGCCAGGAGGCTGTGTCTTCAGGTGACCGGGGTCAGGGAAAGCCATTCATGAAAGGTCAAGAGACAAAAATGGGCTCTTGCTGGAGTCCTGAGCCAGAGTGTCCATGAACCCAGAAGAACCCTAGTTTATACTCTTTCCAAAACCTTTTGACAGGTAAACACTTACGTAAAAAAAAAAAAAAAGAAAAGTCTGCAGTGAGCATGGAACTTCTGCTTTGAGAATATAATCCCAGGAAATGTAATGTTCAGTTTCATAGATAACCATAATTCTTTTGCTTTCCATCCCGCCTACCCCTTTATATTATAATGAGATCTCTAGTAACTGGACCACGAATCCAAAATACTCTTCAATGGCATGCAAGGTGATATTTTTAAAAGTCCTGGAGATCCTGGTCCTCCGTAGCACAAGGAAAAGGAAATGATAAAGTAGCAGTTGTCTGAACCTAACTGTGTTCCTGTTTACACAGACAGATGAATACACAGGCAGTCATTTTCAGTCACTTCTAGTCATCCATGCACATAGGCACCATGTGTCTGTGAGTTGACCGAATGCTGCCTCAGTTACGCCCCCTCCCTTGAGCTGGCTTGAGCTCTCCTCTCCCTGGTCCTGGTTCCCCTTCATGCATTAGTCATGCACTGTAGCATGATCACCTGTTTACCTGAAGCCTTCCTCCACTAGACTGGGAACTTGGCGAGGGCAATAACCATGTCCTCATCATCATTATCATGGTGAGAGGCAACATTTTCAGTGCTGACTGTGTGACAGGCATCATGTTGACTGCTCTACCTGTGTTATTGGAATCCAACCCAAGCAATCCTATGAAGTAGGTGCTTTTACTGTTCTCAGGGGCCATTTTGGTTTTCTTCAGTCCCAACATGCATAGTTTGGCGAAGTCGAACTTATTTTGAAAGTTTTTTAAACAGAGTGAGAGAGGGAGAAAGAGCTTTAGAAGAAATATTTTCCTCTGCTATAGCAAAAGAATGTATCATCCCCAAAACACAAACTTTTTGACCCGAATTGTAAAGATCACCGATACAAAGTCAAAATAATAACTACAGGGGGTACAGAGATAAAAGACAGACTGGGTGTGAAAGTGCCACTAAAGGCTATGTGACCTCGGGCAAGTTCCCTCACCCCTCAGAGCCTCAGTTTTAACATATGTGAAGTGGGGGTGATAAAATGGGTGTTGAGGTGTTCTTGAGTGTAGGCACAGTGCTTACTTAGCATGGCCTGTGACCCAAAGTTGGTGTTTGATAAGGTGTGGCCATTATCATTATTTTCATGATCAATACTCACCCATTAATACCAGAGAGAAATAAAATCTGAGGTTTAGCCTGAATTTATATCAAGGTAGTTTTTAACTCTCTACAAATAGCTAGCCAATGTTCCTGGAGGAAGAGAATTACTTCTCCCTTCACAAATTCAAAAAGTGCTCAGTATTAGAACATGAACTTGCTAGGGTGCCAGGGTGGGGGCACTCAGTCCATTAAACTGCCAACTCATGATCTCAGCTCAAGTCTTGATTTCAGGGTGGTGAGCCCAAGCCCCGCATTGGGCTCTATGCTGAGTATGGAGCCTACTTAAAATAAAGAGGAAGGAAAAAAAAAAGAGTATGAACTTGCCATGCAAGAGATTTAAGGATACTCAAACATATTATTTTGATCAAGAGTTAAGATCTTTTATGTCTTCAGAAGATTCATGGGACTCATTTTTGATTGGGGTCACCACAAAAATTCCTGTTCTGGGTCAAGACTTAACATGACCGCACAGAACTCTTGCTTGGCAGGAGTTGGAGGCCTTAGAAGCTCTGCAGGTGGGAGGAAGCAGAGGCAGACAGAGTGCCCCTGGGAATGTCTCTTGATATATCAGAAGACCAACTTTGGGAATGTCCATCACAAAGATTTCACTTGTGCTTTAAGTTGCATTTGGGTGGTTTGCCCATGCACTGCCCCAGGCGTTTTGCTAGGAGCCTGCAGAGGTAAGAGGGTGGTGAGGCCAGCTCCAGGCTGGGCTCCTGGGCTCCTGCCAAGTGCCTTGGGCGGTCACTAGACAATTTTGAGCCTGGGAGATAAGAAGCTTATACTACAGTCTGAAATCTCCCTGCCTTTTCTGTACTGGGTCTATGGAGCACAAAAGTGCTCACAAAGACACAGCCTATAGGCTGTTTTACTGGGAGAACCACTTGTGGTTAAAGGACCTGTGGGATTCCTGCCCTGTTGCTGCCAGTCACCGAAGCCTTCGTTACAGCCTGGGCAATGGAGAGGGAAGAGGGCCAGTGCCTCTAGCCCCCAGCGTGGTGTGAACAAGTTCATGCAGGTTATTTTCTATCCCTGGTGAAGATACTGAAGGAGTTCTCCCTAGGGGTGGAAAACAGGAGAGGCAGTTTAGAACGAAAGCAACCGAGTGGCTAAACATTTCAATATGGTTAACATACAGAGCTCCTGGGAGGTAGGAGTGTGAGATTAGCTCTGATCTGGCTCGCAGATGACCAGTACACAAGCTTCGGGAAGCTTCCTGGGGATGGCAGCCACCAGAAGGCATGCTCCAGGAGTATTTCTGACATGGACTGAGCCATACCTCTTAGGGGAAGTATGAGGAGCACCCATTTTTCTAAATTAAAAACTGTGGGAGAACATTCTTTCTCAATTTATTCACCCTGCCTCCATCCTCCTGTCTTATGTCTCTCTCAAATAGCTACTATTTTGACATTGTATTGCCAATCTTTACACTTCAGTTCAAAAAGCATACCCACTTTATTTCTCAGAGATGACAAGTTCTTTCGCATTCAAGGGGAAAAATAGGATTGGTTAATGTCTCTACCAAATTGCCTGTTTTTAAGTGCTTTTTTATCTTGGAAGAAGATGTTCCAATTTGTTCTGATCTTCCTGGTCTATTCAAAATGTTCTTCAGGAGGCCTTCAGTCTGAAACCAGATTGTTCCCTGCATCCGTTTCAATAGAAGGTGTTTCTCTAATACATGCAAGTCATCATCAGTGACCAGCATCTAGAATCAATCACTCCTCAAGTTCTTAATTAAATCTCCAAGTTGGAAACTATGTAGTGAGACTCTTTATTCAAAATACTAAGAGAAAACATAAGCAGGCCTCATTTCTTACTGTAACAATGCCAGTTTTCCATAATCTGACCTTCACTTGACATCAGTGGACCAGAACCTTTCTTCAAAGCAGTGTATATATTTTTATAACCTAGATGCACCAGATGACGACAGAGGATTATCTTCGGTCATTAAAGATGTTGGAACATTCTTTATTACAGAGGGAAAAAATAGCCTCGTGCTTAGTTATGATTCCTGTTTGCAAAGCTGACTTGAGTTGTCTTTTGTTGTTACAAGGTGTGGACTCCAACTGTAGGATTAGAAGTACATACATTCTTTAGAACCAATATTTAAAAGCAGATTAGATACGTGATTCACACATTCTGTAGTCATATTTTGCAGAATAGCGAGAGATATGTGTGATCATTACAAATGCAAATATACTCACAAACAAGAAAATGATCTGTATTCTCTTCCCTGAGCAAGCTGTTTTTATTTTCAAGGGAAACTTAGTGATGCAATGCTTTCAAGATATATGCTATGTTTTATTCTTCCATGCTCTTTTTTTGTTTGTTTTATAAGAAAAGAGTCAATGTTGTTTTTAATCCATAAGTCTCTCTGGAATATGAGTGAATAAATGATCAGTTACAGGGAAACTGGCATTGCCACAAGATGCCAACGTCAAAAGATATTTAGTTTGACAATGAAGCTTTTGGTCACCCCTCCGCCTAGAACATATGATAGTAAATTTAGGACAAAGATGCACAACTGCAGTTTTGGTGTTTTGCTGGTGACAGCTACTGAGCTCACCTCTCCCCTTTCCCCTTGTGCCCCATATCTGATACCTGATACCTGATGAGAAAGCGCAGGGACACCATTACGTCTACACCAGTGGGAGGAGCAAACCACCCAAGGCCTGGTCATCCCAGCCTCTCCTCCTACCCACAAGAAAAACCAATGCCATTTGCCTTCCCAATCTCTCTTGAGCCATTCATGGACCTCTTTAGAAGCCTGCTCTGCACTCCTCTCCTTCCCCCAGAAAGCCTCATAATGTGAGTAATAAATCTTATCCTAACCTCTTGGTGTATGCGTGTTGCATCGCTAGTTTTGACATCGGAACCAAATTTTGGGTGGGAGGAGTCCATCCCCCCTCTGCAGGGTGATCGCAATAGGATACGATGCCATTAAAAAGTTTTTATGTACATACACATAGTAATACTCCTACCCATTAGCAGGAAAAACAACACAGAGAAATATACTGAGACATTAACAGTGATCATCTGGGAGCTGCAGGATATGCGCGTTTTCTTCTTCATATTTCTCTGTATTTTCTAAAGTTCCTGCTCTAAAGATATGCTTTTTTATATGTACACAAAAAGCAATGTAGTATGCAACATAGAGCCAAAAGTGTTCTGCCCTAAGAGAGAAGGAAAAGACTCAAATCGTTTTGATCAGTTTTAACTTTACCTAATCCTGAATTATGTATATACAAAATATGAAAACCAAGCCTCACATGATCTGTTCTTTTCCCTCTCTTCGTAAGAAAAAAAGAGGAGGCATAAGTGAAGTTAAGTTTCACTTTTTAGGAAAGTTTTAATCTAATCTTTGAAAATATTTGGATGAAAGTCAGCCTGGGGAACATAATTCTGCTAAAAACAATTCTTCATTCTCGGGACTCAAAGGCTGAACTGAACTCTTGTAAACCTAGAGCCGTTTAAAAATGTTAATTAAAAATGTATTAACCTTAGCATATTGGACATGTGTGGTCATTCCTTGTCTCACAGATTTTCACTCTAGGGGTGGTGGGTCTGGTTTTGTAAATTTCCTATTTGATGGATTGCCGGAGGGAAGACACAGACACTCGTGACTTCCCAAGGAAGAGGTATGAATCCCTCCATCCTAGAGCTGAAAGCAGGATGTACAAGGTCACAGGACTAGGTGGCGGCAGGGCTCGTCTTCCGAACCATGCAGATGGATCTGAAATTCCCAACCCCCCGTCCCTCTGGGTGATCCAGATGTAGAAGGGGCTAAGCAAACAATGATGTTTTTCACAGGAGCAGTGGTCCGAGAACTTGAGCCTGCACTGCAGTCCCCAGAGGGCTTGCTCAGACACAGGTTGCTGGATCCCACCAGCAGGGATTCAGACTCAGTAGATCCAGGATGGTGTCTGAGAATGTGTGTTTCTAACAAGTTCCCAGGCAATGCTGAGGCTCTTTCCCAGCAACCATACTGAGAACCAGCAGGGTGAGAGCAGAAACTTAACTCTGGGACTTTTGGGGGCAGATGGTTCCAGGCCTGGGTCTTAGAGCCCTTAGGGAGCTCCTCTAATTCACTGGATGTGTAAGGCTGCCAGAGGGCTTTAGTGGTCACCCTAAAACTTCCAGTCCTAGAGACAGCCACCTCCACACCCTGGGACATTTCCCGGCTTGTCAGGTGATCTCCTCCAGAGCTGCTTTCTCCTCTGCTGTCTCTTGGTTAACTAGCCACTACCCCCACAGGTGAGATTTCATTAGGCCAATTACTTGTGGAACAGGAAATTTCTTCTTTTATTGTAGCTCTCAAAACAGCTCTATTTAAATAGTGCTCCCAGGGACGCCTGGGTGGCGCAGTTGGTTAAACGACTGCCTCCGGCTCAGGGCGTGATCCTGGAGTCCCGGGATCGAGTCCCACATCGGGCTCCCAGCTCCATGGGGAGTCTGCTTCTCCCTCTGACCTTCTCCTCGCTCATGCTCTCTCTCACTGTCTCTCTCTCTCAAATAAATAAAATAAAATCTTAAAAAAAAAAAAAATTTAAATAGTGCTCCCAAGGGGGTGTTAGGGAAGTGAAGACAGGGGCTTATGTCTACTTAGACTAGTCATGGGAGACCAGATGCCAATCGCGAGGGCTTGGGTCCAACCCAGATTGCAGCTGGGTGCCTGGCCGTGGGTACTAGCTGGGACAAGGGTTTTGGGGAGATTGTTTGAACCTCATCTGAGGAATGAAGTGTTCCCTTGGCCAGCTTTTCGGGAACAGTAAGGATTAATTACGCTACTAGCAGAGAGGAAAATCTGCTCAGCCTTTGAGCTACATTAACTCTTCTAGGTCCCAGAGGGGCTTTCTCTGAATCTTTAGAAACTGGCAAGAAATGAAATAGTCTCTAGAGTCTGGAATATAAAACAGAGCTATTCCACAGGGTCAACACGTTGTGTCCTGATGACTAGCTTTATCTGGCCTGTGGAAAGGCCTTGTAGGTAGTGCTCAGAAAAATGTCAGTGAACGACTCCCCAGTAAAACACGCAGGATGATCTCGGTGTAGACGCTGACATTTAGAGAATCTCTGACTTGGCTGCCTTTGCAATGGGCACCCTAAGGTCTCCGTGTTTTCCCTCCCTAACCCCATCGTGCTTTTCTTTCTGTCAAACCTAGAGGAAAGTGAGTCCGTTTGCGCTGTATTCGAGGCTCGCTCTGGCCGCCGGGATTGCAGGCAGGTGCTCTGCCACCTCAGGAGCCGGGCCCGCGAAGGCTGGCGGGGGAGTGCTCAACCTCCCGGCCTCCAGAGGGAAGCGCTTCCTCAGCCCTCGCCTCCCGAGCAACCGCTCTGCTCCGCGGCAGGCGAGCGGATTCCAGTCAGCACTCTGGGCCGCCGCGTCCCCAGCCCGGGGCTGCCTCGCGCGCGGCGACTCCCACGCCGCGGGCTGCCGCCAGGAGCTGGGCTCTTGCCAAGGGAGAAAAGCAGGTGGATTATAAACTGGAGCGAGAACGTGTTAAATCCCGCCAAGCTGCAGTCCTCAGACCAAATCTTGCACGTCCTGAGCCGGGCCGCGCCGGAAGCCGAGTCAAGTCCGGTCCTGCTGTGTCTCAGGCGCTCCCTCTCCGGCGCGCGTGCCTCGGGGCTCCGGCCTCGGCGTCTGGACTTGGTGCGAAGGCCAAGGGCGCATGCGGGGGACGCAGCAGGTGCCCCAGGGAGGACCCCCGGGCGGAGGGAGGGAAGGACAGAGCGGGGAAAGCCGGTGAAGGCGCGGGCAGCCCGAGAGAGGGCTGAGCTTGCCCGAGCGCCTGCCCCCGCCCCGGGCCCCCCGCCGCCTTCTGAGGCCGCAGGAGGCCTCGGCCTGGCCCGTGCGCTCCGTGCGGCCGCTCAGCCCTGCGCCAGGTGTCCCGTAACCTGGAGGAGCCTGCGGCAGGCAGCCCCCCTTCTCCCAGAGTTCCTTGTTTCCGGGGCCGCGGCGGTAAGCCGGCCAGGACTGGGCCTTACAGGAGCCGGCCTGGATCCTGTGCTGCTGCTCCTCCTGACGGGGCTTGGTGGAGGGAACCTCCCAGGTACCTGCATTTTACACCAGAAGCTCCTGGGACCAGCCGCATCTGTCACCTGGGACTCACTCTCAGGCCCCACCCTTTACCTACTGAGTCAGCATCTGTCACTTCATGCTCCCGGGTGATTCTGAGGAACGTAAAGCCTGACGAGAACGGCCTGAAGCTCGGGTTCCCAAACCCGCATGTACTTCTGGGGAGTTTAATTTAATTTTTATTTTATTTTATTAAAGATTTTATTTATTTACTTGAGAGAGACAGCGAGAGCAGGCATGGGCGTGGAGCGGGGAGGGGTAGAGGGAGAAGCAGGCTCCTGACTGAGCGAGTGGCATGACGTGGGACTCCATCCCGGGGCCTGAGCCAAAGGCGGAGGCTTAAAAGACTGAGACCCCCCGGGCGCCCTAATTCTGTAGTTATTCTAACATTCAGTAAAGTTTGAGAAACACTGCCTACAGTACCTTCAGATTTTCCTCCTAGTCCACTGTTTCTCAAAATTTAATGTGCACAGAAATTCCCAGGAGATCTTGTAAAATCTCAGTAGAACTGAAGAAAAGGATATTCCTCAGTTCTAATGAGCTCCAAAGCTCATTAGATGCTAATGCTGCTCGCCCAAGGACCTTTCTTTGAGAAGCAAGTTTTTAAGACATGGGAGAGTGACCACTGGAAAGAAGGTAGTAAAATAAAAACAGGAGAGATCCCACTTTGTGATATCAGGATCGGGGCAGCTAGCTGGGTAGTGTGGGAGAAAGCCCTCAGGATCCAGAAATAAATAGACTAGAGTTCTAGCTCTCTCCCTACCAGCTGTGGAAACTTGAATAACTTAAGTATTTTTCTGATCATCATTTTCCTTAGTTGAAAAATGGGGATGGGAAGGCCTATTTAATACAGCTATGTCAAGATATCAGGTGATCTACTGTCCTAGGGTTTCCTGTAGGAAAAAACCCAAACAAGGAAACACAATGAACAAAATTATATTTCAAGAAAGCTTTTTTGAAATAATAATAATTTGAGAGGAACCTGAGTCAGTTGGTCAGTTAAGCATTTGCCTTTGAGTCAGGTCATGATCCCAGGGTCCTGGGATGGAGCCCCACATCAGGCTCCCTGCTCAGTGGGGAGTCTGCTTCTCCCTTGGCCCCTCACTCTGCTTTGCTGCTCTCTCTCTCACTCTCTCCCAAGTAAATAAAATCTTTAAAAAAAAATTGAAATTACATATTTCAAAAGATTTGAAACAGCACAACATGAACCTCAGAAGACCCACACAAAACCACCAACATCAAGGCATATTTAATTGCTTGGCTTTAAAGAAAGAGAAAAAACCTTTAGAAAATGGAGGCAAAACCAGCAAGTGACTTATAAGGTAAAAAGATTTAGATAATCATCTTATTTTGGGGCAGAAGAAAAGAGAGTAACATATTTATGATATTCAAGGAAATAAAATGGGAGCCAAGAATTTTATATCCAGCCAAACTTACTTTCAAGTAAAAAAGGATGCATATAAGCTATAATCACCATGTAGACTTTGGGGATTATTATCCCTCTCATGAGTCCTTCTTGAGAAATCTACTAGAAATTGAAGCTTCGGATAGCTAAAATGATTAGGAAGACACTAGCATAAGTACTGATGGTGAGTATTCAGTATAGTTGCTTGTAGAGCCAAGACTAAATATGGGTTATATGGAAGAGAGGTATAGTATGTTCTGACCATGTGCTGACAAGGTAGATTTGGTGCAACTCCAAATAATAGTATTAGAATGAGGAGAATATATGACAAAGATATTTAAAAGCCCTTTTGCATTGAGGCGATAGTTCTGTTGTTTTGAGACTATGGAATATGAATTGTTGGATAAAATAAATAAATGATTATAGATATTTTATCATTTCTTGTGTCCTTGAGAATCATGATTATCAGTGTTGAAGAAAGGAGATAGAGATGTAATATAGAAGAGCTAAAATAAAAACACTGTAGTCTGTATTTTTTTTTAAAGATTTTATTTATTTATTTGACACAGAGAGAAAGATCAGAAGCAGGCAGAGAGGCAGGCAGATAGAAAGGGGGGGGCAGGCCCCCTGCCGAGCAGAGAGCCCGATGTAGGGCTTGATCCCAGGACCCTGAGATCATGACCTGAGCCGAAGACAGAGGCTTAACCCACTGAGCCACCCAGGCGCCCCTGTAGTCTGTATTTGAATTGGAAATGTCCTCTGAACACTTGAAAAAAGCCTGATAATGATGATTAACCTAGTAGCAATGAATGGCCCTAACAACCAAGTTGTGGCTTTGAAATATTGGGTTCCACTAAAAGATGCCAGAACTTCCTGAAGAATTGGCTGTTTTCAGGTTTGTGGTGGAAGACGCACCAGATGAACCTGGAACATTTTGTCATAACAGAGAGCAAACTAGCTTTCAGTGAGGACTACAGTCATGCTGGAAGGATGTAGGAGCCCTTTGAAGGGTCTTTCACTGACCAAAGATGAAGCAATTTGAGCTTCAATCATGACAAAAATTTTAATGGATTGAAACCCATAAGATATCACATTTAAATCTATTATGTTCATAATGATTTTTAAAAAACAACTGACCACTTTGAAGAATAATCCAGAAACAACCCATGGCCTTGATAACTGATAAAAAGAAAGAATCAAGAATTATCTGGGCTATCCTACACGTACAGTGTCAAATTATTTAAACAAAATTCACCTTATTAACACACTAAGAGAACAAAACCATATGATTAAGTCAGTAGATACAAAAAAGGAATTTTTACAAAATTCAGCATTAATTTCTAATAAAAACTGTCTGTAGACCTGGATGAGAAGGTAACTTCTCAACCTGACAAAAGGGATCTATAAAAAGCTTAACTGTAGGGCCTCCTGGGTGGCAAAGTCAATTAAGCATCAGACTCTTGGTTTTGACTCAGGTCTGGTCTTAGGATCATGGGATCAAGCCCACATTGAGCTCTGTGCTCAGTGTGGAGTCTGCTTGAGTTTCTCTCTCCCTCTCCCCCTACATATCCCCCACCCCACTCTCTCTCTCCGGTAAATAAACAAATCTTAAAAAAAAAAAAAATCACATACTGTAACACCATACTTTTTTTTTTTTTAAGATTTTATTTATTTATTTGACAGACAGAGATTACAAGTAGGCAGAGAGGCAGGTAGACAGAGAGGAGGAAGCAGGCTCCCTGCCAAGCAGAGACCCCCATGTGCGGCTCGATCCCAGGATCCTGGGATCATGACCCAAGCCAAAGGCAGAGGCTTTAACCCACTGAGCCACCCAGGCGCCCCTGTAACACCATACTTAATGGAGAAATAGGAATGCTTTCTTCCTAAAGTTAGGAACGTGGGGGAAGTCCACTCTCACAACTTCTACTCAACATTTTATCTGTAGTTTTAGCTACTGCACATAGGCCAGAGAAAGAAATAAAAGATATCCTCACTGGAAAGGAAGAAGTAAAACTGTTCTTATTCATAGATATTATCATTTATGTGGAAAATTATAGGGAATTTACAAAAAGCAGTAGGACTAGTGATGAGTTTAGCAAGGTTTCAGTCTATGAAAATCAACTATATTTGTATGCTAGCAACAATCAAAAATTGAAATTAAAAGTGCTTATAATAGCACCAAAATGTGAAACTTAGAGAAAGCTCTGACAAAGGCTATATAAGACTTACACATTGACAACAAAAAGAACTAAAAAAATGGACATATACCATGTTCATGAAATGGAAGAAATATTGTTAAGATATTAATTCTACCCAAACTGATCTTTGGATTCCACAAAATCTCAATCAAAACCCCAGAAGCCTTTTTTGTAGAAACTGGCAAACTATAATTCAATGGTGTCAAGCTGAGTTGAGTTGAGAGTGCCCTGAACTCCCAGGTGTCAGAGTAGCTGATTAAGGCAACAAGCCAAAATGAAAGTGTAAACTAAGCCTTTAACCATTACTTCAGGAGTAAAACCAAGAGGCTAAACTGGCAAAAGCATCACCTTCCTCTTCCATTTTGTCCCCATGAAACAACTCCTGTTGAAGGTGAGGTATATTGGCAGAGGTGTGGGTTATTATCTTAATGCTCAGGAGCCCCAAAGAAAAGGTTCCTGAAGGGGACCAGGAGGGGAAAGAGAGGGAAGAGCTGGAAGTGGAAGAGTACCAAGTATTGAGGCAGAGGCAAAGAAAATGTCTTCAGGTCCTCCTCACTCCCAGCACCCTGAAAAGATTTTGGCAGAGCCCCTGAGGAGGGCCCCTGTAGAAGACCTCTGATAAAGGGGCTTCCATAAGAAGGCAGCTGGGCTAGGAATGCAGATTATATTGAAGACCATAGCCAGGCAGGGGAGCCCAGTCCATGATGCAATGTCTTTTAGAAGCTGCTCTGTGTTGGCTATGCACCAAGTCTGGTATGAGTGGGGCAGCTATCCCTCATGGGGCCTACCAGGTGAAGCCTTTAGCAATTGCCTATGAAAAAAATTATGCATGGGTTTTTGGCCAGGAGCAACTCCTCAATAAAAGATGCAAACATACCAGAACAGTCAAAATTTTGAGAAAGAACACAGTTGGAGGGCTAAAACTGCTTGACATCACATTTATGGGCATAGGTTTTTCATAATATTTCCTATAGTTAGAGCATGTCACTCATTTCTGATTCTGGTAATTTTTTACTTCTTTCTTTTCCTCCTAATCAATTGGGATAGAGGCTTATCAATTTTATTGATCTTGCCCAAGAAGCAGCTTTTTTGTTCTATTGATTTTTTCTATTTCATTGATTCCTGCTGTGATCTTTATTACTTCCCCTTTTCTACCTACTTTTGGTTGAATACTGTTATTTTTTTCCCTAGTTTTTTAATGGAAGCTAAGATCCTTGATTTGGAATCTAGTTTTCTAATATAGACTTCTATAGTACTTCCCACCAAACACTGTTTTATCTGCATTCTAAAAATTTCCAGATACTGTGTTTTCATTTAGTTCAAGTATGTCTAATTTCCCTCTTCGATTTAGTCTTTGATTCATGGGTTTTTAAGCAATGTGTTAGTTTCCAAATAGTTCAAGTTTTCTCTAGATATCTGTGCTATTGATTTCTACTATAATTCCGTTGTCATCAGAGAACACATTATATGGCTGGAGTCCTTTTAAATCTGTGGAGACTTGTTAGCTGGCCCAAGATATATTCTGTATTCCTAAGAGTTCTGTGTGCACTTGAAATGAATGTTCATTTTGCTGTTGTTGTGTAAAATGTTCTAGAAATGTGATTAAAGTTGGTTAGTTAACAACATTGTTCTTTTATATCCTTACTGATTTTCTGCCCACTTTGTCTGTAAATAATTGGTAGAGGAGTGTTGAAATCTCTGACTATAATTTTAGATTTGTCTATTTTTCTTTTTTTTAAGGCATTTATTATTTTTTAAAAGATTTTATTTATTTACTTAGAGAGAGAGGGAGAACACAGAGGGAGAGGCAGAGCACTCCTGAGCAGGGAGCCCAATGTGGAGCTCCATCCCAGGACCCTGGGATCATGACCTGAGCAGAAGGCAGATGCTTAATCAACTGACCCACCCAGGCATCCCTAGATTTGTCTGTTTTTCTTAGCATTATCAATTTTGCTTCAGAAACTCTGTTGTGTGCATAAATGTTTGGGACTGCTATGTCTTCTTGATGACTTCACCTTTTCTCCTGGTGATGATCTTTGCTCTGAAATCCTATTTGTCTGATATTAATACAGACACTCCAGCTTACTTTTGATTGGTGATAGCAGACTATATATTTTTTTCATTCTTTTGCTTTTAATCTAATTATATTTTCACATTAAAATGGGTTTATAATAAGGACCATGTAGTTAGGTATTGGGTTTGTTTTTATCCAATATGTAAATCTCTACTTTTTAACTGAAGCATTTGCATTTAAATCTTACATTTAATATAATTATTGATATGGTTGAGTATTTTGTTATTTTCTGTTTTCTCCATCTGTATCTTGTTTCCTTTTCATTCCTTTTCTGCCTTCTTTTGAACTGCATGCTTTTATAATTCCATCTTATCTCCTTTAGCTTATTAATTATACCTTGGTGGTTTTATTCTAGTGGTTGCTTTAGGAGTTTTTATGTAAGTCTTTAGCTTATCACAGTGTACCTTCAAGTGAAGGTGTTTTCATGCCACTCATGTACAGAAACTTACAACATATGTATATTCACATTTCTACCCTACTTGCTGTTGTGCTACATTGTCACATATTTACTTCTACTTCTATATAAACCTCAAGATTTATTATTATTTTTGCTTTACATGATTTATTTTTTATAGTTTATTTATTGATGTATTGACTTACTTAATCTCTACACCCAACCTGGGGCTTGAACTCATGACCCTGAGTTCAAGAGTCGTGAACTCTTCCAACTGAACCAGCCAGGTGCCCCTATTTGGTTTATTTTTAAAATGAATTTAAATACTAAGAAAAAAGGTTTTTTTTTTTTTTTTTTTTTTAAGATTTTATTTGTTTATTTGACATAGAGAGGGAAAGAGCACACAAGCAGGGGGAGCAGTAGAGGGAGACGGAGAAGCAGGCTCCCCACTCAGCAGGGAGCCCAATACAAGGCTCGATTCCAGGACTCTGGGATCATGACCTGAGCCAAAGACAGACACTTAACCAACTGAGCCACCCAGGCACTCCAAGAAAAAAGTTCTTGTGTTTATTCACATAATTATTATTTCCGGGGCTCTTCATTCCTTCTGATGTCATTTTTCTTGTTTGAAAACTCCCTTTACTGCTTCTTTTAAGGCATGTCTACTTGGTGAAGAGTACTTACAGCTTTTCAATGTGTGAAAAAAGAGTCCATTTCCCATTCATTTTTGAGAGATATTTTCACTGGGTAAAGAATTCTAGATTGACAATATGTTTTCTGCAGCATTTTAAAGATGTTGGTCCACACTCTTCTATTTGGCACATTTCCAGCAGTAATATGCAGCCATCCTTAACTTTGTTGTTCTGCACAGAATGGGACTTCTGGGGCTGCTTTTTAGATTTTTCTCTTTATCACTGATTTTAACCAAGTTTATGATGTGTCTTACAGTTTCTCCAAAGACAGCAAAATACACATTCATTTCAAGTGCACATAGCACTCTTATGAATACAGAATATATTATGGGCCAGCTAACAAGTCACCACAGATTTCAAAGAACTCCAGTCATATAAAGTATATTCTCAATGACAGTGGAATTATGGTAGAAATCAATAGCAAAGATAACTAGAGGAAACTTGTACTATTTGAAACTAACCCATGAATAAAGAATAAATCAAAGAGAGAAATTATATAGTATTTGAACTAAATTAAAATACAGTATCTGGAAATTTTTGGAATGCAGCTAAAACAGTGTTTAGTGGGAAATTTATACTGTATGCCCTATTTGGCACTGACTGGCATTTTATAGATGAAAAAATTAAGGCTTTTAAAGGTTAGGTAATTTTGCCAAGGTTGCAGAGCTAGCAAATGTTGGAGCTGGGTTAATAGAGTATATACAAAAATATAGGATATTGTGAAAATATTTGCTTTCAAAGTGTTGACTATTCCTTCTGTGTCTAGCACAGGAGTTACTAAGATGAATAGTTCCCTGGCACAGGTACAGGAACTCTTCCTGTCTCTTCCAACAATCTCCATCACATGGAATAGATGTCTGTTGTCTGGTGGTTCCTTAAAGGCAGGGAGTCGTTCCTACTTAGCAGATGAGTCCACTGACCTTATCCTGGGGCTGAGGTCTAGAGTTGGCCTTCTATCCAGGGAAGTTCCTGTTCCTCATATACTGACCTGTTATTTCTGTACTTTGCTACCAGCCTGGCAATATCAGACCTCTGACAGAGTTGGGGTTCTATCAGCCTGTCCACTGATCCAAATGTTTCTTTCCATATATGTATTCAAGCCTTCTTATTTGCTTTAGGCTCTCATACATGAAATAATAATTCAGCCACTTTTCTCCTACACTAGGGGAGATTGCACAACACAAAAAATTGTGTGCCCCTTTTGAAGGTTAGGCACACAGTTCTTTGAAAGGTGAGAAAAAGAGAAAAACCTGCATGTTTCTCCCTATAGAGTCTTACAATTGGTGTTCTGATCCCCATTCCTTCATTCCTTCATTCATTCTCTCTGTCTCTGGGTCAGTCCATCACCGTACATGCTATGGGTGCAAATTAAGTTGTGTACTAAAGATAATTTGTTGCTTTCTATATTTCATGAATACTTTGCAGTGATTTCATTTATAAAGGAGGGATCCTTTTGTCTAAGCAAAGAAAATAGTCTCTGAGTTGAAACAATGAATAGGCAAAAGCCAAAAGAGGGGAGGAGAACTAAATCCACTGGGTGGGGAAAAAAAAGAAGAAAAAGCTAAGACACCAAACCACAACTGCTGTCTGCAAAGGCAGCTGACTGTAAGTAGCACATGACAACCTTAGGTTGCCACAGGGAGCAGCTGCCCCACCAAGGAGAAATGGTCTGGACCACAGTGGTCAAACTGATGGCTTAGTCACCTGTGAGAAGACCAGCCCTTTCACATATCCCTATTTATCCCACTCTCCATCAGAATTCCAAGCTTCTCAAGTCATCAATTATCTAAACTTTCCTTTAATTGGACCTAATTCCCACCCCACTTTTTATTTCCCTCCCTGGGAAAGCATTTCCCTTTGTCTCTTGGAATTTCCAAGTCACAATGTGAGGTGAATAAACTATTTTCCAACCTCTTCTCTGAAAGTTCTCTTCACCTTTTCACTTAACTAAAAGCAGGCTGTATCCTGGGGACACGGTTTCTTTGCTGCTTTCTCTCAAATGGATTATTTCTTTTTTCTTACATTCAGAGTGATTCAGCACCAGGCTTACTTGGCAATGTCAATTTGAGTTTTACTCCCCCTTCCCTCTTGCAAACTCCTTCTGCTCCTTTGAGGCTCCTACCATCTGGTCACACCACTCTTCCTCCTCCAAGTTACAGTTACAAAGTAGTAGCTTCAGAGTCTTTCCTTCTGATTCTCAGAAAAAGTAACTTGCAAGTCTGTTTTCTTCTTCTCCCCTACTTCTGTCATCCTCTTTGGTGACTTCAATATTTATATGGATGATTCATCCAACACACCACAGACTCTTGGTTTCTTGACTTCCTCATATTTTCAATGATGGTTTCCTCTACTCTATGTCTGCTATCCACCATGCCTTCGATCTTGGCATCAACAAAAATGGCATCAAGTTCAAAATTTCAAATGCAAATATCCCATTCTGGTTACAAACATTATCATCCCAAGTTACTTGCTGAAGTACCCTTCCTTCAAAAATGCTTTCTCTTTTTTTGTATTTACCTTTAATCCTCCCACCCCTCTTTATCCATATCTATCATCACCCCCTAGTTATACTTCATTTCTCTTCTTTTCTAGCTTACATCCCATGACCCATCATTACAGTTTCTTCCTTGCAACCCTTAACTTTCTTATCCATGTGAATAAGGCTTGTAGGTCCAATGAACAGCACCTGTCTTTCTGCCCGAGTTCTGAGTACTTCAGAGATTAAAATTAAAAACTAAGCAAATCAAAGCTTATGAAGATGATATATCATCTTTCTTGCTGATAAAGTTAATCTCAGGAAGTGTGACTTAATTTTGCAGTAAGGACAGGTTTTTCAAAACGTATGTGCTCAGTGATGCGCTGAACAATGATAGCCACCCCTCCAGCCACCTCCCCTGACATTCCGTGGGATCCAGACTTTCTAAAGCCAGGGTATAGAGGAGCAGTACAGAATATATGCTTGCTTTGGGTTGTTGGATCCCAAGAGAAATAGAGAAAGGAGTTGGCTTTATATGCCCACTCACTGATCCCAACTTCATCAATAATATAATCTACTCCTGGCCACGGGAGGAGGGAGTGAGGAACATTACACCAGTGAACAACAACTGCACCGAAGGAAATGTTAAGACTTGGCAATACATTTCCCCCAACACATCTCTTCCTCTGTTACACTTGTCTTAAAATAGCCCAGCTTTGTGGGGTCTTTTCCCTGTCAGGACCAGAGCCAAAAGTTGTCTTCAAAATACTTCTACACATTTTATCTTATTTGATCATTATAAAAACCCCACGAGAGACCCTGGACAGGTAGAATCACCTATATTATAGGTAAGAGAATTGAAACAATGTGAACTTACTATAGTATGTTATAGCTGATACAGTAAATCTAATTTATCTGAGAGGAGGTGGATTGATTTCCTGTTCTTGCTGCAACAAATTGCCATACACTTAGTGGCTTCAAACAACACAAAATCACGATCTTATAGTTCTGGAGGTCAGAAGTCCTAAAACCGAGGTGTCAGCAGGGCTGGGTTCCTCCCAAAGCTGTTGGGGAGAATCCGTTACCTTGCCTTCTCCAGCCACTGAAATGACCTGCATTCCTTCCTCCATTTTCAAAGCCAGTAGCACATCCTCCAATCCTTCCCTGACTCTGACACTCCCGCCTTCCCCCCCTTACATGACAAAGGACCCTTGTAACAAAGTGTCTTTTGTCATGTAAGGTCACATACTCACTGGGTTCAGGGACTGGAACGTGAACTTTTCTGGGGGACCATTATTCTTCCTACCACTGGAGGAATGGCATCATTGCTTGCAAAAAGAGGGGTTACTATTTTATTTACGTAAGAAGTTCTGTCTCTTATCATTGTTACTGAGAAAGTGAACATACAAATACATATATATCAACATTGAATGCTCAGTATAATACCTTGTTCCAAGTAAACATTTAGTATTTGTTGAGTAAATATCTACACACCACATTATCTAAGAACAAAGTTTTAGGGATAAACAGTAATTGAAGAAGTAATATAAAAACAATCACCTAATTAAGATAAGAAAGACATTGAAAATACTTTAAATCAATTACTTAAAAGGAATAATTTGAAGAAGCCATTTGGATGATTAGCAGCAAGTAACTGACCAACTTTATCTTCACTGTGTATCAGTATGTCACCCCACCTCATTCTGAATCTGTTTCAAAATTTCCTCCCACTGTTTTCTTAAATTGACCAAACTATTACACTGATATATATTTAAAATATTTATTGCACTTATTCATGAAAGAAGTACATTTAATTTAAAATTAGGTGAGCTGTAAAACTTCCATATCCTATTGGAAATTCTAGTCAGCGAATTAAAAAAAGCATATAGATTTGAAAAAAATGTAAAATTGTCTTTATTTATAGATGACATTGTATATGTAGAAAATCTTAGGGAAGCTACAAAAAAGGGTTTTAGGGATGGTAAGTTTATCAAGGTCTCAGGATCCAAGGTCAATATTAAAATATCAGTTGTGTTTCTATATATTGACAAACCATTGGGAAGTGAAATTAAAAATACCATTTGCAAGAGCATAAAAAATGTGAAAGAATTAGGGGTATTTTAACAAAATATGTACAAGAGCTCTACATGGAAGACTATAAAATATTACTGAATGGAACTGAAGAAGACATAACTAAATGGAAAGCTATCTCATGATCATGGATTGGTAGGCTCCATATTGTTAAGGTATCAGTTGTCTCCAACTGATTTATAGATTCAATGCTTTCTCAATAAAAATCCCAGCATCTTTTAAGAAAATTTTGGTACAAGTGGAAAGCTGGTTCTAAAAGTTATTTAGAAACACAAAGAACTTACAATAGCCAAAATAATTTTGATATAGGAAACAAAATTAGAGGATTTGAGACTACCTGATTTCAAGATTTACTCTAAAGTTGCAAAATCAACATGGTGTGATATTGGAGAAGGATAGATATAAATTGGAACAGAATAGAGTCTAGAAATAAGGCCACAGATTTATGATCAACTGATTTTATATAGAGGTGCTGACATAAAAGGGATAGTTTTTTTTTTTTTTTCCCAAATAGCACTGGGACAATTGCATATCTATATGCAGAAAACATGACCCTCAATCCTTAACTCTTGTACCATACATAAAATTAACTTAAAAAAAAAAAAGGATTATGGGCCTAAATATAAGAGCTAAAGCTATAAAGTTTCTAGAAGAAAACATAGGGAAAAAGTCTTTGTGACCTTTAGTTATGGAAAAATCTCTTAGCTATGACACAAAAAACATGAACCATAAAAGAAAAAAGATAACCTGTTTCAATAAAATTAAAATTTTTGCTCTTTAAAAGATATTTAATAAAATTAAGAGAGAAGCCACGGGGTGGGAGAATATATTACAAGATGTAAGTGTACCCAGAATAAGAAATTCTTACAACTTAAGATAAGTAATTAAAAATGGGCAAGATATTTGAACACTTTTAAAAAGATTGTGTAAATGGCTAATAAGCATGAAAAGATGCTCAATGTCATTAGTAATCAGGGAAATGCAAGGTAAAACCACCTATCAGAATGACCAACATGATAACACCAGGTGTTGGTGAGGAATTGGAGCAATCAGAACGCTTACACACTGCTGGTACGAATGTAAAATGGTAGAACCACTTCAGAAGAGGGTTTAGATGTTTCTTAGAAAGTTAAATTTATGCTCACGAATGACTCAGTAAGTCTACTCCAATGTATTTACTCAAAAGAAATGAGGATCAATATCCACATAAAGGCTTGCACACAAATGTTTATAGTGGCTGTATCCGTATGAGTATACACCAAAGTATGAGAATACACCGAAGTATGAGAACATGGATGACCATTAGCAACGATGGAAAAACAAACTGTAAGAAATAGTTATACACTGAAACACTGCTCAGTAAGAAAAAGGAATGGACAACTAATCACACAACGTGCATGAATCTCAGACATTACGCTGAGTAAAGAAACCAGACACAAGAGTACCTATATAGGGCGCGGTTTATAAGCGCAGTTTATAAGTTTATATTTCTAGAAAGGACCAATCTGATCGGGGACAGAGCAGATGAGTGGTTGTCTGAATGGGAAACCAAATGGGAACGGGCTTAAAGAGAATCGTTTCAGATGATGGAAATGTCGTATAGGACAAGTGATTGCAGTGGTGGGTGTGATGGTGATGTGGGTCTATACATTTGTTAAACCTCATAGAACTGTACAATTAAAATGGATATTTCACTGCACATAAATTATACCTTAGTAAAATAGACTTAAATACAAAAAGTTGAGTGAGCTAAAGTGTTTATAAAGTTGTTTATGAAGTGTTTTCTTCTCTCAAGATATTCTTCCCTTTTGGAAGGGAAGATATTCTCCTTGTGGAGGCAACTCCACAAATCAACTTTGTGGGTAAAACAGCTGTGTGACACTGAACAGGGTTAAGTTATTACTCTGAGCAAGTTTCTTTCTCAATAAAATGAGTGAATTAGGTTAGATAATTTCATCTGTTCATTCAATAAACGTTTATTAAAGCCCACTATGGGGCAAGCACAATGTGAGGTTCTAGAGATATAAAGCTGAAAAAGAAACCATTTTGGCCCTTGGGGAGTTATAGTCTAGTGCAAGAAAGACAAGCTAACATGATTATGATATAGCTTATGTATACATAGGGTATGAGGAGAATTCATAAGAAAGCAGTCTTCCCTGATGATGCAATACCTGAGACGGATTTTGAGGTAAAAGTAAGAGTTCAGGAAGAAGGAAGAGAAGGCATTCTGAGCAGAGGGTGCTGCATGTACAAAGGGCTGAAGTCGAGAGACATACTATGTGTTTAAGGTACTTCAGGTGGCTCAGTAGGTCTGGAACATAGAATTTATCCTTCTAAGGTCATGGTGTGTCTTGACTGAAAAAAGGTTTAAAAAAAAGCCCTCCAGTTTAAGCAGTGTGTAGACAGGAGTCCTGTACCACGTAATGACACCCATGTTGTAGTGGATCGTCTAAAACGTAAGAAAACTGACCTTCAGTTAGGATCCTTTCTGTGGCAAAGAGAATCTTCTGGCTCATGTAACATAACACTCCTGGGGCAGATTGGTGCAATGTGACTGGGGGATCAACAAGGTCAAGAGAACATTTTTTCACGTTTTCCATTTCTAGGCCACAGCTCCAGACACTATATCCTCTTTTTTATACCCAGCTTTCCCATAAGATAAAACCAAAGTCTTACAATCAAGTTTCATCAGTCTTCATTGGTCTTAGATTTTTGCACTGATCCTGAAGCAATCTCTGTGGCCAAGAGGTACATGGTGACTGGCTTGACCAGGACCCAGAGGTCTTGGGGTGAAGTCAGCCTCATCTGAAGCATATGGCACCAGGGGTGGGGGTAGAAATCTCCAAAAAAAAGGGAGACTAGTAGCTACTTAGGAGGAATTATGTTTTAAGAAAAGGAGACCCCCAACAATTTTTAAGAACAGATCAGGGGATACAAACACAAATGAACAAATTCTTCTTTCATCCTCCATACTTAGGACCAGTAATGAAAAGTAACTTCAGAATAAGGTGATGGGAGGGGCACCTGGGTGGCTCAGTGGGTTAAGCCTCTGCCTTCGGCTCCGGTCATGATCTCGGGGTCCTGGGATCAAGTCCCGCATCAGGCTCTCTGCTTGGCAGGGAGCCTGCTTCCTCCTCTCTCTCTTTCTCTGCCTGCCTCTCTGTCTACTTGTGATCTCTCTGTGTCAAATAAATGAATAAAATCTTAAAAAAAAAAAAGGATAAGGTGATGGGAGAATCAACATGTATACAAAAAACTGTCTCTCAATATTCTAAGCAAACATAGTAGTGGATGAGCAGTTTTATGAGAGCAAAGAGAAGGGTGTAATTAATTCTAACATACAGACTCCAGGGTGTCTTCACAAGAGATATTCTTCAGTTGGGCCTTGAAATATGGAAGTCCTTCTGGCAGAGACAGGTGCGTGGCCACAGCTGACTGAAGATGAGCAAGGAACCTGGTGAAACTCAAGTCCAGGATAATGGACCAGAGTGGGGGCCTAGGAATAGAAAGCCCCAGCTGTGGATAATTTGTCATGCTATGCTACGGAGCCCCGACTTTATCCTTGAAGCAGTAGGGTGTTGATGAATTTTTAAGCATGGAAGTGACAAAACCAAGTGTATTTAGAGAGCTGTAGGAATAGATTAGACACTTCCCGAGAGAAGAAGGAAGGAGGTAAGTATAGAGGGAATAAAGGTAAGTTTTGAAGCAGAAGGCTGGGGGAGGTTCAATCCTAATGGTCTTTATTTTCTCTCTGAACGAGGAAGAGAAAGTACCTGCGGAGTATAAGAGGGTGCTAGGCAGTTAAGACCAGCTGGAAATTTCAGGTAGCCAGAGCCCTGCACTACCCAAACATTCTATCAGAAAGATTGTTCAATAAACTCTTCCATCACATAAAGTCATACATAGTACATTAGTGGGTGAACTGAATTCCAGAAGAGTTGAATACAATTTGTCTACTAGCCTGTTTTACGGTCAGTGGGAACGCTGCAGATAGAAAGATTACATGAAATCTTACATGGTTAACACGGGTAACTTGGGTCCTCGTGACCACTAGCAGAACATCTGTGGGGGTTTTGGAGGTTGGTAGGAGGCGGCGCAGGAGGACACAGGAGGAAAGAAGCCAAGAGGGGCAGCGTGAGGAGTGCGGTGAGAGGCAGAGGGGGGCAAGACAGCCCGAGTACCCTTGATGCACGATTTTAACAAGCAATTAAGAGCAGCACCTGGCCCAGAGGGGTTTGTGATGGCAGCAAGATGTGTAGCAGCTTTGGGATTCAGATTCAGAACTGCTGGCTGGAGCCACCTGTTTCAAATGAAAGGATCTGCTCTGCCATGTTCCAGGTTTCATTTTTTTATAGTCACAGTCTCAAATTATCAAAAAAAGTCAGACAGATACAAATGAAATTATGCATTTTTCATATGCATCTTCTACTACTTGGCCTTAAAGTGTTGTATTTAAAATTAATTACCAACAACATCTTACATTTGTTTGGTGCTTTACAGTTATAAAAAAAATCACTTTCAAATATATTTTCTCATTTAGTCTTACTCCACCTGGAAAGGTAAATAAGAACAAATGAAATAATTTCCTTGCCAGCCCCTTACACCCTCCACCCCCTCAGCTGTAGATAAGAGAGATTAAATTATCTAGGGACTCACTGCTAGGACAGAAGTCTCAGTCTGGAGTTTTTCTACTTGACCACTACACTGGAACTTTGAAAAAAGGTTTGTGAATATTCTCTTAAAGAAGCTAACAATAGGGACGCCTGGGTGGCTCAGTTGGTTGGACGACTGCCTTCGGCTCAGGGCGTGATCCTGGAGTCCCGGGATCGAGTCCCACATCAGGCTCCCAGCTCCATGGGGAGTCGGCTTCGCTCTCTGACCTTCTCCTCGCTCATGCTCTCTCTCACTGTCTCTCTCTCTCAAATAAATAAATAAAATCTTAAAAAAAAAAAAAAGAAGCTAACAATAGGTGTATCCGTACACAGTTGACCTTAATCATTTCAAACTCTAACAAGAAACAAAGTCAAAGGCGTGTGCTTATCTTTTGATGAATATGCATTTGCATATACCCAACGGCAAAGCGTATGATTATAACTGAATCACTTTCAGAAGCAATGAAATGGGGCTTCTTAAAAATCATTCACTGAGTCATAAATTATTACTTTGTTTTCAATACGTACCTGATGAATAAAGCATATAATAAAGATTTTCAAATGAAGAACTAATTCTATCAAACTCCATCACACTTGCAGTCTTGTGCTAACCCTTACACATTACCTAATTTATATATACTCTTTAAATAAGAGTGTCAGGAAATACATCTGGACAAAACTTAATATAATTCTAGGCATCCAGTAAGAGCATCAATGTTTTGATTTGAAGTTGTGTTGAAACGATCAGCATCTTGAATTTGGACTTTTTTTCACATTCTATCATTCCAAATTACAGAAATGGTAGGTCTTTAGGAAGTGATAGAAAATAAAACCCTTCATTTACAGTAAAGACCAAAATAAGGCTGATGCCCGGCATAATGTCTTCAGTTCTAAAATAAATCTGTATTATACCTACTGCTAGTTTCTCAGCTGCTCTGTCCTGGAAGTAAATCTTGTTAAACAAAGATTCAGCAAAAGCTGATATGCCTTTGATTTTTCATTCCCTTCATCGACTCCGTGGGTGTCCTCTTTGCATACTTCCAAAGTAACAGACTCCGGCAGGGTCAAGTCTTCTAAGCAAGAGGTGGAAGGTTGAGAAGTCTTAAGGGATCACTCCGTAATTTTCTTTTTTTCAGAAAGTGATGAAGAAAAGACTGTCAGATGGAGACAACTGTATTTGAGACAACTGCTCCACTGAGACCTTTCAGGGAGAAATAAAGTGGAAAGGGATCTAGAAGATCTCCGTGAGACAAAGCCGTTAAGAACACCAAAGTACATTTGAATTCCATTACCTTTTCCAAATCTTCCCACAGTTTACTCCACCCCTGGCTCTGAGTGAAGAGCAATTTACAAGACAAAATGATACATTATCTAGAGATAAATTTACAAACTGACATCAGAAAACTGTCCCAGAGGCTACATTACCTCTTCAAGTTTATTACAGTATCTTTAGTTCCTATTGCATATATTGTTACATGCCTTTTACAAGTCAGGAGTATATATATAGTATGCTCAATTCAGCAGAAGTCATGTCTATTGCTTCTCTCTTGAAAACCAGCAGCATGCAGTGCAATATTTGGTGTGCAGAGTTATTGTTTCAAAAAGTGAAAAACTACTTAGGTTTAACTGAAGAGGGAACATGATCTTTATTGGCTTATATGCAAAGTTTCATTTTGGTTTTATGCAGAGTTTGCATAGTTCATGATTATTTTCTAATGAAAAACTAGATGTGTTGTCAGTGACCTTGAAGAAGATCAGGTGACAGTAGCAAACAGAAAAATTTGAAGAAGAGGCATAACTTTTAAAGTAGAAAGGTCAGCAAGAACTGCCTGAAACAAAAGAACAAAAAGGATTATTAATATCAGTATTCTAATGGGCAAGGGAAGCCACAACAGAAACACCACTGCAATGTAAGCCTGGCACTGAGCCCCCTCTAAGTTCTTCATGTGTGTCCTGAATCTGTACAGAAACTCCAACTTCCCTTCTCTTTTCTGAACGTATTAATGTTAGAATATGTGCAAAATGCTAAAACATGCAGTAGAAAACAACCTGGACTTTTGTCTTGAGCCTTCTTCAAATATACAAGGTAGCAGGAGTTTATAAGAGGTCTAACATTTCAACTTGCTTCTATAAATAAACGTACATTATGAATCTTGGTCCCGTTATTCTAGTATACGGAGTATCTGGCTTCAGGAAATCATTTGGAGATGGAACTAATGTTTATTCAATTGCAAGATGCATAAACATCCTCTTCCCTTTAAACAAAGAATGTAGGCAGCTATTTTAGGGGTAATATTTAAATTTCTATGTGAGATAACAAATACACTAATATGGTAAGGCACTATTTAATTGAACTATGTTTCAACTGAAAACATATTGAAAAGAAACCAGCTTTAAAGAATTAACTCATTATTAAAAATAACCAAAAAGGCTTGTATCTTTACTGTATCATCTGAATGCATGCTCTTTAACTCTCTCAAATAGTTTTTCTTTGTTCTAGCAGAATATATAATAAGAAAATAATAAGAAGATGCAACCGAAGACCCAATAGTTGCTACTAAAATTACTGGGTATCTTGTTTCCCATAATGGTTATAATGGTTTCCTGTAATAAGCTTGTTTGTGATTCCTTCACATGAAGACTAAGGAATTTTGAATACTTATTATTACTTAGCTTGGAACTTACAGGTTTTAACCGAGTTAAAAAATTAGGTTATGAGTAATGTGTGTCCTATGCATCTGAGACTAAAGGGCCTGAGCCTGGCAATCTCTCAGGAACTATTTCCATCCCCTCCGAGTAAACTTATCCTTACTTCAGCTGCGGCCAGTGATGTCACCTCCATCAGGTTCACTGCTCGGAAAGCAAACACAGCAGCTGCCAGCACTGGAAAAGAATGCACACTATTTCAACTGCTGGCCTACCCATCAGCCTGACACACTGCCTGCGATGCCCACACCCCACCAGGAGAGCTCAGAACGCGCGCTTTACATGACTGCACGCGCACATTCTGCACGAAGGCCTCGTGAGGACTGGAAGTCGTCTCTAGAGGACGGAGTGTCTGATGGCTAGATAGATCAAAGCCCACAGTTTTGGGAAAAAGGAAAATTCAGTGGTCTTAAAAGAGCCGTTTTATAAATTGCTTCTTTCCTACCTATAACTTAAGTCATAAGTTCTGAAATATAAATAAATAACAAATACAATATAATAAATACAGATAAATAAAGGTTTATTTTGATGCAGGTGTTTGTTACTAATGCAACAGGATTCTGAAGTTATATGAAGACTGTATTTTTAAATTCATCAGATCATGTTTCGTATGTATGAAGGAGGTGTCCTGATAGACATGTGTAATAAACCTTTTCTTAAAAAAAATTTTTTTAGTATTTTGTTATAGTTACACTTTTATATTCAGCATTGCCTTTCGTAGAGTGTCATAAATGGATAGTTCTGTGGGGAGAGCTGCTGTGGACTGATCCTGAAATTTATATTAATGTTGGCTATAGGAAAAAGAAGTTGAAACTTTGAAAAAAAATCATAGGACACCTCACAGGTCAATAATGTACATGGAGTAAAAACCAATATTTGTCATATCCATCATATGCATGTGACAAGAAAGTAATGCTAATGTGTAATTCTTCTTACTACATAATCTGCCATAAAACCCCATGTGATGGAATGCATCATACTGAACAGCAAAAGGACCCAAGTAAGAGGTGGGTACCCTCACCCAGAGATGGTGCTGCCCCAAGATGACTCTTGACTTTCCCCTGTTTCTTCTTTTTTATTGCCAGTGGTGGTAGTTTCCTCTCTACCCAATAAATCATTTAAATTTAGGGAATAAATGGTAAGCAATCTTCAAAATTACTGAAAGACTGGCTCCCAAGTATATGGCACAGCTAATGCAAATACACACACACACACACACACACACACACACACGTATTTTAAGTACATTTTTACTATGGGAATAATAATAATAATGCTAATGATAATTCTCACACCAACTCTATGAGTTAAGTACCACCGCTAGCCCCATTATATTAAGATGGAAATGGAGGCCCAGTGAGTTGGGAGGGCATGTTTGGAGTCCCACAGGTAGAAAATAGTAGATTGAAAATTTAACCCTGGCTCTGGAGCCTGCACATCTAACCATTCACTCTGTGATGACTTTAGTGAGACTGAAGGTAAGTAGTAATGATCCTTCCCTGATGTGAAAATCTGGGTGCTTTCCTATGAATCATCATCTCTGCTGTCCTTCAGAATGGTTTTCCAGAGATGGCCTGAAGCATGATGCTATAGTGACCCTGAGCTCTGACAGGTAGGTGGCTGTGCCTGAGGAGTGGAAGTCAGCATCCAGACCTCTTAATTTCCCCAGACACTGAGTGCAACCAGACCAGACTGGGAAACATAGGCATTTTTCTAGGGTACAACAGATTTTGGACAGTCTGACCAAAAAAAAAACAAAAAAACAAACAAACAAACAAACAAAAACCCAAAATAAAAAAAACAACATTGCAATTAGAAAACTCTGAGGAAAAAAAAAAAAAGATAATAGCAGTAAAACAAAATTTAAAAAGTCAGATCAAGCTGGGATTATTTAATATGTAACAAGGGATACAAGAGATCAGGGACAAAGAATTTACCTTTTAACTGAAAAGGAGAAAACTTAAGTACTTTAAAGTCACTAAGCTTCTAAATTTATAAGAATACCAAAGAGAAGAATTTCTGTGGACCAGCAACTTCTTTATAGATTCCTAATATCTGGAATCATTTTGACAATGGGGACATTTGAGAAGCTAAAGACTGTGTGACTGTTACTTCCTTTTTTATGTGTGATTTAAGAGGGTTGATGAAAGCTTGACAGGATGGCCACATTTTCTGCTGTAGCAGGAAAGAGTTTTACATGGCGGGAAATTGTTTTTCCAAAGGTAGATAAGAGGGAGGAAAAAAAGATCAGTTCAGTAATTGACCTTAGCATCCCAAGTGCTTATGTGCTCATAACCTTTATTTATCTTGGTGTCACATCACAGAAGTTCCTTTGCGTCTGCTTCATGTTTGATTTGCCCAGCCCTTCCGCAGAACACGTTTTTTTGCCAAGGAGTAAAGATCTCCACTTTGTGATATTCTCAGCTGCAATCATGCTTCACAGGAAACCTAGAAACTCTCACATTTACCTGTAGTTTTTTAAGCTATTCCCATCATTTTAATTCTAAGCAACTCTATCACAAGCACCAAGACACCTATGCTTTAAACTGTTTTTAAGGGGTGCCTGGGGGACTCAGTGGGTTGGGCTGCTGCCTTCAGCTCGGGTCATGATCTCCGGGTCCTGGGATCGAGTTGGGAGCCTGCTTCCCTTCCTCTCTCTCTGCCTGCCTCTCTGCCTACTTGTGATCTCTCTCTGTCAAATAAATAAATAAAATAAACTGTTTTTAAAAAGACCCAATTAATTTAAAATTAAAGCCAGTAATATTTACTAACAATTTCAAAAGACTATATAATGACTCACTTGAGCAAAAAAGGTGGCCCCAAAATACCCATTCCAAAAACATCTGAAATAATAAAAACTAATTTGGGTGTACCTACATGAAATGATCTAACCTGTGGCTCCTTATTTGGATTCATGGTAGGGGAGTACCCACCAGTTTAGTTCCATTTCTAGATGTTCTATAATTCTTCTCTGTTGATTTAAAAAAAGACTCAGGGAAAGGGGATGGGTACAATAGTGCAGACTGCATTTCTCTACCTATCAGCAGTAACATTTTTATTAATGTATTAAGTCACAGCAGAGTACTAGTTTAGACCAAATGTGTTATTCAACATTCATTTATTTCTCTCTCACTTGAGAGTTTGCTGGGGAGTGGGGTGTGGTAAGTCACAAAGTGAGAAAATTTAAACTGAAAGAGCTCTTGAAGTTCTTCCAATTCAACATTTCTTTCCCAGTAGAAAAGCTCTTAACTTTTGGGTGACAGTTAAAAGCCCATTCTAGTTTTGAAAAGTCCTAATTATTAGAAGGTACTTTCTTGTACTGAACCCCCTTCTTTAACATGCTCTAATATCTTTTTGCAATGATACAAAAAGCTATACACAACACTCTTCAAAATTTATGACATACCCAGAAGAGATTTATTTGCTGGAAAGTCTAAAATCCTGTTGCCTGAGAAATGGTAGCAGAAAACAAGGCTTCTTAGCTTGGAGAGTAGAGGCTTTGGGGAAAGGCAAGAGTAGAAAAAACATGATGATGACCATGGTTTAACAGGAGTACATTTTAACAAGGTATATTGTCCAGAAGTGAAATGGGCTATGTTGGTAGACAAGGACTCCAACACTGAAGAGTTCAAGCAAAGGATGAGAACTGCCTATCAGAAACATCCAAAAGGAGTCATACCTGAGGACCTCTAGGATTCCTCTACCTCTAGATTATAAGTATCACTGCCATTCAGCCAAGAGAAATGAGGGCAGACCCTTCTTTCCTAAGTCTTATCTGTGTGGGCTTAAAACCCAATTGAGATAGAAGGATAGTAGGAGTTATTAACATCAGTGAGTGGTATCTGTGATTATACCAAGGGTGACACTGATCTTCCTGGCACTTTATTATTACTGTAATTTTCCTTTTTAAAATGCCACACAATTACTCTAGACCTCTCAGCATTCAAGAATATGTTAATATGGTACCTAAAGAATCTTCTGCAAGAAAAGGGTCTTCTTTAATTAAGCACTATTTCCACAAACCCAGAGAGGTGTCTTTACAATGCTATCAATATAAGGTATGGAAATGAAGGTCTCACGCAGGTTACATAATTTATTCAATATTACACAACTGGAAAAGTTTGGACCCAGCACTCTGCCAACTTTTCTACTCTCCATCCATTATTGTGAAAACCTTGTGCTATTTACCTGAACTTCCTGATAATCCCAATGATTAAAAATAACTGAGCCTATTTTGGATAAGAGAAACAAAGTAAATAACAAGAAATCTGTGTCCTATGTATTATCATACAGTTGTCTTGTGTGTATATCTATTATAAGAAGTACTTAATTATAAGTAAGAGATAAATCTGTGGCTTCCTGGAAAAAAAAACGAAATATTTTTTTGGCTTAAGAGAATACGTAAGAGGGGAAACTCAACCATCAGGAGTCAGAGACTGTTAGCAAAAAGGAAAAGGTTGGGGCGCCTGGGTGGCTCAGTGGGTTAAAGCCTCTGCCTTCGGCTCAAGTCATGGTCCCAGGGTCCTGGGATCAAGCCCCAAGTCGGGCTCTCTGCTTGGTGGTGAGCCTGCTTCCCCACTTCCCCTCCCCTACCTCTCTGCCTACTTGTGATCTCCGTCCATCAAATAAATAAATAAATAATCTTTAAAAAAAAAAAAAGGAAAAGTTTTTGAGTTCAGTAGAAACTGAAGTCCAGGAGAGCTGAGATTTCCACTCTGGAGGGAGTCTCCTTGTCAGTGTGGATTTTAGGCAGTGGTTGGGAAGGGGCACAGCGCAGACTCAGAGATATCAGGGAAGCCAGGAACAGAAATGTAGTATACAACCCGCTGCATGGAGGTCACAGAGGTATAGCAAGTCCTGGCTCGACTAGAAATGAGGGAGGAGAAATGGACTTTCCTGGGAGCAAAGAAAGAAAGACGAGGAACACACTAGTGTTGGGAAGGTACAGAGAAGTATCTAGATCTTAGAACTTCAGTATTTGTTTTCTAAGGCAGAGAAATCTATTAAATATTTATGAATTAGAAATGACAGATAACTATAGACTCAAACTGCAGTTACAGATGATGAAAGTTAGAAAGGAAAAGGGCTTTATTATAGAAACATGTGTTTTACAAACAAGCACTTATTACCAGCAAGAATTTCCAGAGAGTTGTATCCTAGGATTCTATCCCACAAAAGCAGGAGTTGATCTGTAGCTAAGTATCCAGAGAAAGCTCGAACCATCCACTTAAAGGATATGCGAAGTCTGTAAGCAAAAAAAAAAAAAAGAAAATGCATCTTAACAGGGACTTTTCTTCTTACAAAAAGGCAGTATCAGAAGAGCCAACCAATTCTATTGTTCAGGTAACTTCTCTGTGAGGCTTAGAAATCACCTATGCTTTTAAATTTCACATGCCCTCTTAAAAGCTGCAGAAGGGTAATGGTGAGAAACCGCGAGTCTTCAAATTAGTGATCTCGACATATTAAGTGGAAAAATTTGACCTGCTGTGTTATAGTTCAGCTTCAGAAAACTCACTTCTATGTTCTGTGTCAGGGTCTGAACTCATTAGGTATCAATGACGTGGTCTTAAGAGTCAATAGTTCTTAACAGTTTGAATCATGATTATTTGAATTTTTATTCAAAATTCTTGAAAAAGTGCTTGCTAGCTGTACGCTTTTGCAATTCAATGCATTATATACCTGTAATTTTTAGTCAAATGGCTACATAGTATGAATAAAATAAAACAACAGGCAGGAGTCTTTGAAGATAAAGAAAAATAGTTTTAAAGCTATAAAGGACCTTAAAACTAGATTTCTAATTTCAAACCCTCCATTTTAATGGGAGGTTATCAGAACTCTGAAAGGTCAACCAGAAAGTTCAGCTGATTTCTCAAAAAACAACAAACAACCCCCCCCAACCCCAAGAGATACGGGATCCCATTACTTATAAGTAGGTTACGTTATAATAATAATTTCTCTCTGCAATCAGGAAATGAACTCTGTACTATCTATTAGCATCTAAACATCACTTGATTGCCCCTGAGAGGTGCTAGGCAAACTCTGCTGGAGCTGTTATAATATTACATAGGTAAATATCTGTGCTATTTTCTTAAAGCAAGAGAATGGGACCTGGAGATTGCCATTGTTGATGTGGTATTAATTCTCTTAAGACCGAAAAACACCCCTAAGTTTTCAGAAATTCCTCAAGACTAGATAACTATTATTCTAATATAACAAAGTACATGCAGAGAGTAATATTGTCAAATTAAACTTTTTGGTTGGTTTTAGAATATCTGTTTATAAATGCTGAAGAAAGTTTTGGCTACCAGATATTTTAAATTTAAAAAGATCATTTGACTTTTAAGTCTAAGTTATTAATGTCATCCAGTTTCATTTTACTGGATCCCTCATGGTGTGTTATTAGAGCAACAGCACCCCACACTGTGCTCCATCCATATATAGTGCAGAATTAGTTTCTTGAGGTATAATTTATGGGGAGTAAAATTTACCTTTATTAAGGCACAGTTCTATGACTTAAGAACCAAATGGAAACTTTACAACTGAAAAATACAATAACAAAAACAAAACAAAAAACAACTTTCATTGGATAGATCCAATAGCAAAATGGTAATGACAGAGAAAAGAGCCAGTGAATTTAAATATAGATCAAAAGAAAGTATCTAATTAGGACCATAGAGTAAAATGGATTGAAAATAAAATGAGTAGAGTTTCAGGGACCTCTGGAATGAGACCACAAGTTTTAACATTTGTATCACTGGAATCCTAGAAGAAAAGGAAAGTAAGTATGGTGCAGGAAAAAATATTTACAGATACATCCTAATTAAACTGCTGAGAACTAAAGACAAAGAGAAAACATTTTTCCTGAAATGTTTGGCAGAATTTACCAGTAAAGCCATCCAGGGAGTTTATCTGAAGGTAGAATGTGATTAATTGAAAAATGTATACTGTAAGCCCCAAGACATTGTTATGGACTGAAAGTTTCTGTCATCCCACCAGCCCCCCATTCATGTTGAAACCTACCCCCCAGGGTGCCTGGGTGGCTCAATTTGTTGAGTGACTGCCTTCAGCTCAGGGCATGATCATGGAGTCCGCAGATAAGTCCTGCATGGGGCTCCCTGCTTGGGGTGGGGAGTCTGCTTCTCCCTTGGACCTTCCCCCTCTCATGCTTGCTCTCTCTCATTCTCTCTCTCTCAAATAAATAAATAAAATTTTTAAAAAACCCCAAAACCAAAACCTACCCACCAGTGTCATGGGGAGTAGTCAAAGAGGGAGGGTCTTAGGGTGGTAAGTGAAATGACATAGCTTTAGAGGGTGAAGCATTCAGGATTGGGCTTAGTGCCTTCATAAGAATCATGACAGAGTTAGTTTCTCTTCTCTGCTCTCCACCATGTGAGAATACAATAAGAAGTTGGCCGTCTGGAGCCTAGAAGAGGGTCCTCACTAGAACTCAACCATGCTCTATCACCCTGATCTTAGACTTTCAGTTTTCAGAACTGTGGGAACTGTTTCAGTAATTCATAAGCTACACAGTTTATGGTAATTTGTTATAGCAGACTGAACTAAGACAGGCATCTATCCAAAAAATGTTTTAAGGAAGGTATAAATAATAATCCAATAGTAGAGATAAAATGGAATAAAAAATACTCAGTTCAAAAGCAGGCAGGAAAAGAGGAAAAATAGAATAAAAGACAAATAGGGGCGCCTGGGTGGTTCAGTTGGTTAAGTATCTGCCTTCAGCTCAGGTCATGATCTCAGGGCCCAGGGAACGAACTTGCTGAACTGGGCTCTCTACTCAGTGGGGAGCTTGCTTCTCCCTTTCCTTCTTGCCGCTTCCCCTGCTTGTTCCCTCTCACTCTCTGTGTCATAAATAAGTACAATCTTTCAAAAAACAAATAGAAAATGTCTACCAAGATAGTAGATAATATCAATTGCTATTATTTTAATCAATAAATCAATTATAAATACAAATGGAATAAATACAACAATTAAAAAGACAAATTGCTGTACTGGAAGGCCCAACTATACTTTTAACAAGAAAGCCACTTAGAAAATAAAGAAATCGATAATCAATACACTAAAACCAAAAGGACATATGAATTGTAATTGAAAGAAAGCTGGGATGGCTATATCAAATGCAGTAGGTTTATTACCAGGAATAAAAACATTAAGTAACGATAAAGGGACCAGTTCTTCTAAAAACAGAGCTTCTAATGCATGAAGTAAAAACATATATAGCAATGAAGGAAGAAATAGACACACTCCCAATAATAACTATATTATTATATAATAATATATAATATATAATAATATATATAATATATAATAATAACTATATTATTAATAGACACACTCCAATAATAACTGGAGACTAACATTTCTTTCTCAATAATTAATAGAGAAGGTAGACAGAAAATAAGTTTATAGAAGGCTTCAGTATTATCAAAAACTTGACGATGTTGCCATTTACAGAACATTCTGCTGAACACCAGGAGAATATGAATTCTTTTTAAGCATACTTGGAATAGTCACCAAGACAGACCATAATCTGGGCCATAAAACAAACTTTAGCACATTTTAAAAAATTGAAATCTCATGAAGCATGTTGTCTAATTACAACATAATTAAAATAGAAATAAATAACAGAAAGGTTTCATAACTTTCCAAATATTTGGAAATTAGACAACACACTTGTATATAACCCATGATCAAAGAGAAAGTCACAAGAGAAATTTAGAAACACTTCAAGGGGCGCCTGGGTGGTTCAGTCAGTTAAGCACCTGACTCTTGATTTTGGCACAGGTCATGATCTCAGGGGTTGTGAGATGGAGCCCTGTAACAGGCTCTGTGCTGGGTGGGGGTGGGGAAGGAGTCTGCTTGAAATTCTCTTTCTCTCTCCGCCCACTCCCTATCCCCCTCCCACACACGCGCTCTTTCGAAAGGAAGGAAAGAAGAAAGGAAAAGAAAGAAAGGAAAAAACATTGTGAATTGAATTAAAATGAAAATACAAAATATAAAAATTTGCTGCGTGGAGGTAATATGGTGCTTTGAAGGCAATTTATAATAATATTTCTTATATTAGAAAAGAGGAAAGGTCTCAAACTAACGATCTTTAACCTTAAACAAGAAAACAAGAGCAAAATAAAAGGCAAACATGAGGAAGGAAATAATAAATATAAAAGCATAAATCAGTGAAACTGAAGACAGAAGAATAATAGAGAAAATCAAAGAAAATCAAAGAAAACCAAAACATGGTTCTTTCAAAGAAGAATAAAATTAATAAACCTCTAGCCAAACAAGAAAAAAGAGAGAATATATAAATATCAATCTCAAGACCGAGAGAGGTGTTGTCACTGTGATTCTCTGGATATTAAAAAGATTAATTAAGAATATTTAGGGAGTATTAAGAATAACTTTATGTCCATAATTATGATAACTTACATTAAATGAACAAAGTACTAAATCTTATTCAAGAAGAAACAGATAACCTGAACAGTCTTATTATCTATTGAAGAAATTAAATTCTAATTAAAAACCTTCAACAGCATCAGTTTTAATTCATAAAAGCCTTTGAGAAATTGATTTCTAGCTTGACAATTACATTTTTATGCTTTCTTCTGCATAAGAATTTTAATGTTTGCTATAAGTCATTGAAATAAATGTGTTCCATTTTCATGATTAAAGTGTATAAATTGGCCAAAAAAAAAAAAATCAGGACTTTAGTTTTAAGCAGTAAACTAAATGTCTTCATCCTAGTAAAGCTTCATTATATACAAATATTCATTGCACAAGAGTAAAACAGAAGCCAATTTACTACAAGTTTAAGAAAAAAAGACATGTGCAATATAAAATATTTCTGCCACATTCTTGTTTTTATCATCTTAATCATTAACAGAATCTTATTTTTTAATGGCTACAAAGGAAAGAGTATAATCTCAGTATTATCAATGGATGAAATGAGGTATTGTTTTATAAAAGGTATTTCTAAGATCTAAGATGTCTGACATTCAAGATCTAAGATGTGCTTTAGAGAAAGTATATATATGTATAAAATTTTATTTTATTTCCATATATTTTTATTTACATATATATACACACATACATATGTCTGTATGTATAAAATCCTTGACTACTGAAACAACCTCATGAGGTAGAAATTCTCTTGATTTTAAAGACGAGGAAGATGAATTATCTTGATTTAAAGAAAGAAATTCAGACTTAGATGAATTAAATAACTTCATCAGGATTATACAGCTTAGTAGACAGAATTTAAGTCCTGGTCTGTCTTTTAAACTCACCCACTCATCCATTCACCCATCCACCCAGCCACTTGATGTGGATTCAAGTATGGAGAAATCAATACTAAACTACTGCATTTTCTATTAACTACATTTGTGATCTCAAAGAGTTAATGCTCCTTTCAAATATGCCCTGCCAATAGGGGAAACTGGTTTCACAGAGGGGAAGACAGTGACAAAACATTAATAAATCATTTAGAAACTTCTGTTGCCTTAGACACTGTTATTTTAAAAAAAGAGAAGGGACCAATAATATTGAAGCCCAGAGGTACCCTACCTACATGTTCACTGGGAACTTATACTGAGATAAACGAAAAAATATTCAAACTTTTGGAAGAAAATAATCACAGTGTACAATCATTACTAGGTAACTGATATAGTTTCCTTGAACAAAAAAGCAAACTTTAACCTATATTAGCTTTCATTAAGCTGTTCTCTGGTAAACTTAGCCTAAAATGACTTAATTTTAGTAATATCACATTTCTTACATAGTATTTGTGTTCACATATTTTTTCTCAATTTTGGCAATGCCTTTCCTTTTGAATAGAAATCAGTTCATTTTGGTGATCCTTCCACCAGGCACAAAAATCCCAGCAAGTAAGAATTCATTAGGATTTTGGATGATGTTCTGAGAATTTTTGGCACAACATAGAGTTACACTCTATTACTTGATAATCTGTGTTTTATTGGAGAAATTGTTAGTTTAATTTCCCTAAAGAATTGTTTATCTTTACATTGTATGCTTTAAAGTGATAGAACAGTACCTTCTGATGTCAATCTATTCTTTAATTAGGAGAGAAAGGCACTCACGGTTGAGCCCCAATTTCTCGTAGATGATAGAAGAGCTGAGGGAGATACGTCTGAAGAAGAGTTTCAAACAGCAAACAGAGGGACACAATACCCTGGATATAATAAGAAAACACAAGAGAAATACATAGTTTAGCATTTAAAAATTAACTCTGACAATAAATTATTCAAATAGAAACAAGGAAAAAATCATCAACATAAATATTTTTATACTGTCGAAAAGTAAAAAACAGGAAATGCTCTAATGATCTCCAATACTTTGTTAAAAGAAACATTTTTTCCCTCTTACTATTATAGGTATGCTAAGGAGCCTCCTTTTTAACACAATAGGATCCCCATATAACCTAGTGTATAATATTCAGAGAGTCCAAGGAAAACATTTTATAGAAAACCTGCTACTCTGTAAGCCCTGTATTATCACTTATGTCCAGCAAACTAGTTATTTCTGGACGCATTCCAGTTTCCAGGTATTTCTTTGTACTACACCCACACCCTTTACTCTCTCCCTCCATAAGTCCCTTCCCTTTCAGCTGCCTCACCCATCCAGAAAAATATTTCCTGCTTTTTTTCACTCTTTCTTTGAAATCTATTCCCAGGGGAAGACTGACCAATGACTGTTTGAAACTTGCATCAGGAAGTTATCAAACAAGAATGCCTGATTACCTTAGTATAAAGCTCTATCTTTCTATCTATATATATAAATCTACTTTTTATAAGGGCATCATTTGTAGAGGACAAAAAGTAACCAATTGAAGCAGATGGTTTTTCAAGTGCGTTTATTACTTGACGACTCTGAATAAAGTCTTTCTTGTACCTCAGCATTCCTCAGGGCTGAACTTTGTGAGGAAGTTTGAATCCTCTTTGTGAGTTTCTAAGGAAAAAAAGGGCTGGCATGGTTCCAAATAGTTCAGCCTGGCTACAAGCCAGAAAAGGAGCTGACCGCCTGTAAGTCTATTCCATTGAATAAAGAAAGGGCAAGAGGCAGGGCTGGCCCAACAATTCACTGAAAAAGGACACCTCAGGGTCAGCATGGAGCTAGAGAAGGAGTATCCAGGGTTGCTGGATGTCAAGCTTCAGTGCTCTGCACAAGGAAAACACTGTGGGTGTATCCTGGGCAGCCAGTTAAAAAAATTTTTTTTAACTCTGAAGCATAAAATGGTACAGATATGAAAGTAAGAAATCTGAGACGAAATAGAAGGTTATTAGAAAACAGAATTATTTATATATTTCTGATTATTCTGCACTAGAAATTAATATAAGATAAGCACTAACTCAAGTTGTTTCAGAGAATAGGAAACACCCCAAAGATAATTGGTGGTGCTTCATTTGTTCATGGTAGAAACCCTGGATTTCTGTTACTTGTCAGCTTTTACCAGCAATGTAGGAGAGAAAAGGTGGAGACAGAGGGAGGTGGACTAGGAATACACAGGGTTAAACTGTGGGAGAAAAAGAAAAGTGATTTAATTTAATAGTAGTGACAGAGTATTCTCTTCAGGGAAATTTGGTAGCCCTGATACATTCCCATTTAGTGTTTCTTCTGGAGCGTCAGCTGAGTTAACCACAGGTGGACCAGAGCAGGGCCAAAGGTGAAAAAGTATAATTAAAGTAAAATATTGTTTTGACTCAGGCTCATGGGTAGAAAAAAAGATGTGCTAGAGGACCAGGAAACATAAAATAGATAAAAATGTTTGACTCCTGGGGTGCCTGAGTGGCTCAGTGGGTTAAGGCCTCTGCCTTCAGCTCAGGTCATGATCCCAGGGTCCTGGGATGGAGCCCCGAATCGGGCTCTCTGCTTGGTGGGGAGCCTACTTCCCTCTCTCTCTCTGCCTGCCTCTCTGCCTACTTGTGATCTCTGTCTATCAAATAAATAAATAAAATCTTAAAAAAAAAAAGTTCGAGTCCCAGTAGGTCCCTCTTAGAGGTCAACGGAACTATCTACTGAACACAAAGAAATTATCTAGTATGGTAACTGATAATTAGTCAAATCTGAAAATGAAAAATAAGTGACAAATAAATGTTGGATTTTCATTAACAGATGACAATCACAACAATAGTAATAAAAACAGCAGTCATTTATTTACTGAACACCCACCATAGCCAAGTGCTACCCTGGCAGTCTATAGCCCTAGAGAAACATACTCATCTCATCTCCGAGATGAGGACATCAGCGTTCAAAGAGGGTAGGCAACCTTGCCAAAGTGAATAATAAAGACATTTTTATATGATTTTTCAGTTAACAGATAAAAGACAATGTAAGTGCAATTGATAAACGCCCTTTTCCTCTCTAATTATCACCAAAAATATTTAAATATCAATTTCTTCTTCTCTTCAATTTCACTTATTCTGTAGAAATATGCTGCTTGACATTACAAATTAAAATTTGCTGCTTTAAAATTTAACTAAGTAGCAGACTTTTCCTTAAGGAAAGAAAACAGATCAGAGTCAAATTTGATCCAATTTTTATGAACTTACAGAAGGATGAGAAGAGATGGAATGGAGCCTGAAGAAAAAACGCACATACATCTCACGGAATATCTGATACAATTTGGAAGGTTCATGGTAGAGAAAACAAAGTGGTGCAACTGAAAGAATAAAGAAATTAATCAATAACATTGCAGAACTATTACAATTTGAGAAAATAAGTTAATGAAACATGAAAGAATAAATATTTTATAGTAATATTCATTCAAAGACAAGTTTAAAATCATATATATTGTTTCTCCATGTTGAAAAGGAAATAAATACACATGTAAAAAGTTCAGTCCTTAAAAATGATAAAGGGGTAATTAAAAACTACCATAAACCCAACTTAATGGAATGACACAGTGGAATTACATATAGAGGGATATTAAAATTCAAAGTAACTTTAAAAAACTAGGTAAAGTCAAGTCTCTCTTTTTTTAAATTGAAATAGTAAGAAAGTGAGACGGAGGTCATTCATTTTCATTTTGTTCCACAAAGGATATAGAAGGTTTTTCAAAGTTTTTTTTATTTTGAAAGTGAGGTAAGTAAAATATAAGATGATTTATGACTAGCATTTAGAATCACGGTCTTCAACTAATTTAATTTGAAAATAAAAGTTTTGGTTAACAGTTTAGAATAACTGGTCCTTGAGACTGGCGTTATCTCAACATTTGTACAAAGGAGTTTTTATAGGCTTAAAATAAAACAACTCTCAGGCAGAGGATTTATTTCTCTAATGAATGTTCAATTAAGTTTTCCTTTGCACCCAATTCTTGGCAATTAAACACAGGTGAGTCAACTCAATCAGACATCCCAAAACTGAATGTCAAAAGTCCTCATCTCAGATGCTGATGTGACAACATGATTATTCTGGACTGACATGGTCATGCTTTTCATCTTTTCAAACCTTGAGAATTTTATGCAGCATGAACACATTCATAATGCAGATACATAAAACTGCATTACCTAAATATTAATTTTAAAACACAATGGCTTACTGGGTAATTTTAGCTATGACATAAAATGGACAAGTTAGAAATTCTCAGGCTCTATAATCCATCAATACCGTCCCTGGCAGTAGGCAGTTAAATTATCAGGGAAAGCAATAAGCCAACTCCACTCACTTCTTTTTGAAAAAATGAAAGGAAAAAATGATAAAAATGTTTAACTCTTACAAAAATAAAAATTCAACTATCTGGAATAAATGTCAGTGCACAGTATTATAGATGAGTAAATCATCAAAAGCTAGCATTGCAAGGGTGAGATTTCACTTTTTCTGAAGAAGAAAAGAGAGACAAATCAATTTTAGGGGAGTAAATAAATACCTACAAAAATAAACTACTTTTATATATAAAGAAAAAAATTAAATTATATACATACATGTTTAAAAACTAACTGGCATATCTTTCCATTTTAAAACTAACTTTAAAAACTTACTCTGCTATCAAAATAAATTGCTCTTTGTTAAAATAGCCCAAATTAATGTATTCTACACATTTAAAAAGAATAATTCACATTCTAGTTGCAACAACCTAAGAAAAAGCAATGTGGCATAAATACATGGCATTACTATAAATTTATTTATAATAAATAAATTTATAATAAATAAATAAATAATTTATAATAAATAAGTTTATTTACCATTTTAGGCATTTTTTTTCCTTTAACTTTGAAAGTTATTGATATGTAAAAACCTATAGTCTGAGTCTAAAGATTTTATGGATTCAGTACTCATTAATTATCATTTCCAGTGAAGGAATAAAAGAGATAATTTTAAAATCAGCACTTTTAAAACAAACATGTATCATACAAACCTTTACAATTGGTTATTATTTAAGATACCACTACTGTTTGTGTTGAATTCCCTCATAAAGCTATGAAATGGAAAAGCTTTAGTCCTTTATATGTAACATGTAAGAAATCTACATGAGCTTGCTTTTTATTTGTAGCACATTTCCCATTTGTTTCTTCCATAAAAATGAATTAGCTCATTATCTTTTTAATCAATTAAATATGGTATCATAGGAATTTCTTTGTGAAATCATCAAACTATATTAATTGGCATAAATGGGAGAGGGGAAGGCCAGTTTAAAAATAAAAAGTTTTAAATCAGTTTTTTAATGAGAGAAGTATTACATAATTATTAAGAAACATAGTAGCTAAAACCGAATTAGTAAAGTATTATGTAGAGTCCTTGGGGATGCTTGGGTGATTATTCTAATACACTGGTTCTGAATAAGTGGTGTTGCTAAGGTGTTTGTGGATGCTTAACATACATTTTTAAAATAGTATAAAGAAACTCTGTATCAAACATTTTGCATCATCTAATTCCTTAGTGATCATTAAACCTTTACCTATTTAAGCAAGCATGGGAATAAGCAGAGACAGAGTCAATGATGTGTTTTGTTCCCCAAGAATCACTAGATTTAAGCTTTTATAACATCATTAATATCCTCCAAATCTCTCAAGTTCACTTTTTAAAAACTGTTTACTTGAAAAATTCTTACAGTTGGAAATAAAATAGATAACAGGCTAACATTTTTATTATTAGATGTAAAACTTTATATTCTTAACCTTTTTGGGGTTTTCTATTTTAAATTCCTCACATATTTATAAAAGAGAAATGTGCTGAAAGGTGATTATAATGTTCTGTATTATGTTATGAAATTTTGGTTGCTCAAGAGAAGCAAGCAGAGTGCCCTGTAATTCAAGCCTGTGATTAACACCGTGAAGGTAGCATAATGCAATGTTCCTAGGTCTTCTGAACTCCTTCCATTGTCTGCTAGTTTTAAAAAATCTAACCTTCTGTCCTTCACCGTTATTGTCTGATGCTGAATACAAAGAGGGGCTTTTACAAAGAAAAATGTTAATGTGTCACTGATTCTTTTATAAAAGCAAAACATTAAAGTATTTCTATTTAGTATAAAGGTGGGGAGATAGCAGATGGGGAGACAACACTCTTCAACATGTTTATATGCAATGTGTGACAATTTAAAAATTATTTCCATTGGAGTATAGAGCATTCTTCCTCTTGCTCATCTTCATTAAGCTTCTTGCATTCCTCATTCAATGACACCTGAGGCTGGAAGGCATTCAGGGTCCTCATGCCTGAAGGTGCACTTTTCACATGGTCCCTCGGGATGTGCAAGCCTTCAGTGAAATCTGATGTCTATGTCAGCAGTCTGGAGAAAGCATAGACTCGAACTCAGTCTTGGCCCTCCCTTCACATTCTTTCGGACCTATTATTTGTTTAAAAGACTTAGGAGAATTAATTCAGGAATTTAAGCAACCTCATTTTCCACCTATGAGAACTAAATATTAACATGTATCTCTAGTTTCCATCAGATTAGTAACTGGTCAACACAGAAGCACTTTCACAGTATGTTCTGATTTTAATTCGTCAAGCAATCATCATCTGAGAAATTATGAGGACACTTTACTTTAAAAATATTTAATAGGCGATATAAACAAATACTAAACTCAATGTTTAAAAATGTTCACGATAACTTAAGTGGGTGGGTGATAATGGTATAAATTGTGATCTTCATGTTTAATTTTCTAAAGTGTGATAAAAACAGTGACTATTTTAAAGCCCAACTTACCATACATTGAAAATCCATGGAAAGGGATTACACCTAAAAAAAAAAAAGAAAGAAAAAAAGTTTCTTTTCAATTAGTATACCCACTGAGTTATTAGGTAAACTGAAATAGAAAGGTTTCCTATCTTGGCTTCACTTGTTCATGAATGTTAGAGAGACTGAGTGATGGTAACCACCAACAACAAAAATGCTTTTTAATACCTGTATAAAAACAAACTAGAAGTTTTCAAGTAAAAAGTCCAGTTAACTTTCTATTGCTAACACTGAAAAACTAAAACTTTGAATATGTTACAAAAAGAAGACAAAATCAGAACAAAGCATATCAGAACTAAGTTTAAGAACAAATTGTAATGGTCTCAGAAAGTCAATAGATCATGTCCTTCCTGAAACAACTTCATCCTGTATATTAGAACCCAATCTGTTAAAAAGATAAGTGGCTGGCTTATACAAAACAGCTGGGTAACCTCAGGAAAGTCACCGACTTCCTGAGTTTTAGTAACTTCTTGTCATGCACAGGAACTAAGACTGTCTCTGAAATATCATCTAGCTCTAAAATTCTATGTTTAACAATTATGCTTAGAGCAAACACAGAAAAAATTGTGAGATCTAAAGAAAAGTGGACATAGGAGGATCTTCCAGTTTAAGATTCTTCAGCAACGTAAAGGTTTTTTGCTTCTAGAAACTGAAAAAATTCAAAACCAGATTAGGTTCACATTAACAAGTCAACATTCCTAATGTGATAGCCACCAGCTCAAGTTCCAAGGAACACTTAGAATGAGGGCCCACGGGACACCTGGGTGGCTCAGGCGGTTAAGAGGCTGCTTTTGGCTCAGTTGATAATCCAGTTCCACATCAGGCTCCTTGCTCAGTAGGAAGCCTGCTTCTCCCTCTGCCTGCTGCTTCCCCTGCTTGTGCACGCTCTCTCTCTCTGACAAATAAATAAAACCTTAAAAAAAAAAAAAAAAGGCTGAGAGCTGAGGGCCCACCCACCATCCTTCTTCAAGTCTCTCTCTCTGTTTATATCTTTGGTTGAGCATCTTTTTTCTGCTTATGAATGACTATCTTTTCCTACCTTCCCTCTCAGCTACTTAATTTTGTTTCTTTTACTAATTATAGGCTTTTAGCAAATAATAAAAAAGTCTGTATTTTCTAACTTTTCTAATAAAAATAAAAATAAAATAAAATAAAAACAAAATAAAATTGTTGATGTCTGAAAATAAACTGAGAGGAAAATAGTTAATAAATAGTAGACATATTTTGATGCTTAACAGAAATGTAAGTACATATTACGTCTTTCTAAATACTGCATCTCAAAGCAAATGGATATTATACAAAATCCCAGTATTCTTATTGCAAAGACCCTTTTTCTTTCCTCTGTTAAACTACTGCAGCAACATTTGAACAAGCAGGGATAGTCAGAAATGGAGGTGGTACTATTATTATTTTCATATTCTACAAATATGTATTAAGGATCTGCTAAGGATAGGAGTACCCTAGTCCAGACAAGACACTTTTAATTAGAAGCTTATACTGAGTGAATTCATGAACTGCCAGGCAACAAAAAGGGATGCATATATTAAGACGACTTGTGGCCAACTGCACTTCCCCCACATTTTCCCCAAGTTCTGAAATCTATAGCTGCTTTAGAAGCAGTTAGGTTATAAACTCTTTGAGGCAAGGGGCACAATTCATACTGTGTATTATCTTCAGCACCCAGCACAGTATCTTCTAGAAATGAGATATAAATTGATGGAAATTTGAGGATTTATAATCAGGTCTTTTAAATAAGATATTAAAATACAACAGAGAACCAAAATAATGGTTGCCGGGGCAAGAGAGTAGGGAGGGCGACAGGCAAATGGGCAAAGGGGAGTGGGGCAAACAGGTTTCCAGTTATGGAATGAGTAAGTTAGGGGGCCAAAAGGCACAGTATAGGGAATACAGTCAGTGGTACTGAAGTCGTGCTCTACAGTGACAGGCCTCACTGTACTTGTGGGTGAGCACAGCATAATGTGTCTACCTATCCAATCAGCATGTTGGCCATCTGAAACTAATGTAACACTGTGTGTCAATGATATGCAAATAAAAAAATTAAAAAGTGAAAAAACATTAAGGTGTAAGATTCACTTACGAATAAGTAACTAACATGTAGGATAAGACGCTCTCAAAAACTCAGTGTTGAGATTAGAAATGGCCAATGAAGTCAAACAGACACGAGTATGAATGAATTCTGTGTGACTCCAGGCAAGTGACACCATCTGAGTCTCTATTTTCATTTTTGAAAATGGAGATAAACAAGACCAACTTCACCAAGTTGTATAAAGCACACGTGAGTTAATGTCCTCAGAGTGCAAGAGTCCAGTATTTAGGACACAGCAGATGCTCCACAACTGTAACTATTTTATGCTTTCAGAAGGAACAGCACCGCTTTTAAGTATCAGCTTAAATCTAAGAAAATCTTTTTTTGGTGAGTATCAGGTAAGATTAACCGGGGCTTACGATTCCGAAAAAAAGGGTGCACAGTCTGCTCTGTTGAGGAAGGACAAAGTGAAATTCTGGCCGACGAAAGTAGAAGGCATAAGAAGCAGTGACAAATCCATTAACACTCTCGGGCACATATCGCCTAAAACGTTTCTTTGATCTCAGAGGTTGTCATGTTCTTGGCCAGTTTTCCAAAATCCTTTCCTTTGCCTCTCATCACTTCAGCCTTTCAAGGGTCAAGTTTCATACACGTGGCCATCATCCAAGAGTGTACTTCTAACAGGCGTCAGGATGCTTGGGACACCATCTCTTCTCTGGCCTTAGAGTTCTACAAGTCTGCCATAACTGATTATTTTAAGATACTAGGCTTTGTCTGTCTAAAGAAAGTCTAAAATATTAACTGCCTGTCCCATTCAATAGGAATAACTTTATAAAAAGGTAATGGTCTCATGGGCCTTTGACATAGCTCAGAATGGTAAGCATGGTCAACAAAAATAAATCTTGAACTAGATAAGATATAAATAGTAAATATGACTCAGAAAATACACCGAATATTAAAATGCTTTGCACTTACTAAATATTTTCTCTTCATTTCCTCACTGTCTCTGTTAATACTCAGCATTTATAGTTGTGTCACAGATCTCACCTCTTACTCAATTTGATATCATTCCAAAGTTTTACACTCTTTCATTTGGGATTACTTTGTACAGTTTATTGAATTCATTTCTGGAAATAATAATTTCCTTTGGTTATCCTCATTCTACACATAGCAAACAGGTAAATAAATAAAAATAAATCCAAATAAATTTTGGATTATGAGATGTTTTTAATTTGTTTAATTCATAAAGATGACAAAGTACATTGCTATTTATAGACCTGACACTTGTAAGAGGGTTTTTTAAAAGACCTTATTTATTTATTTGACAGAGATCAGAAGCAGGCAGAGAGTCAGGCAGAGAGAGAGAGGGGGAAGCAGGCTCCCTGCCAAGCAGAGAGCCCGATGAGGGGCTCGATCCTAGGCCCCTGAGATCATAACCCAGGCACCCCAACACTTGTAAGAGGATTTAAAATGAATATTTTCACTATGTCTTCCAAGAGCCTTTCCTAATCTTTGTTTTGAGGAGCTATCCTGTGTACTGCAGAATGTTTAACCACATCCCTGGCCTCTATACCTGAGATACTGGTAAAACCCCTCTTTCCTCTGGCTCTGACAACCAAGTGTCCACAGATATTGGCCAATGTTTCCTGGGGGATGGAAGGTGGGACATGGAATTACCCTTGGTTGATAGCCACTGATCGAGAGTCCCCAAACTCCTCTGCTTAATGTTCACTAGCAACTAATTATTTTCTCTTTTCTTGTAGGAAACAAATGGTATTAGCAAATTGTAATGTCTTTTACCAAAGTCTCAAAAATCTATGTGTATTTCTCTTGTTAAGTCTTGTCCTTTGCTTCTATTTTTGTTCTCCATATTCTTCAATATTCACTCCCTCATTCATTTGCTCTCTCATTCAACGATGTCCACTGAGCAATGAGTGACTTTATGATATGCACGATTCTTGGTGCTAAATATGTTGGTCCTCAAAAGGTCCGTGTTCTCTTGGAGTTTACATTAGAGTGATACTTCTATTCCACACAGTAGTTAGGATGATTTTGGAACTGGAGAAGAGATATCACTGCGAATAGTAGAGTAGGGGACTCCAAAACTCTGTCCTTCTGTAAGGTGATGGCTAGAACTATTAGATCAACTTTTTTTGAGTTCTGGAATCAATAATAATAATAAACCTCACAATCAAGGAAATGCTTAATAAAAGAAAGAGAAGCTGAATTTTGGAAAGAGAGCATTGTGGTATTTTAATTTATCTGTCTACCATTGTCCATTGTCCAGTTTGGTGGCAATTATGAAGATATAGCTCCCCATGTTCCCGAGGCAGTTGCTGGTCCCAGAGTGGACAATATGGATCTTGAATCAAAAAACTGTGGTTGTGGGACGCCTGGGTGGCTCAAATGGTTGGGCAGCTGCCTTCGGCTCGGGTCATGGTCCCAGTGTCCTGGGATCGAGTCCCACGTCGGGCTCCTTGCTCGGCAGGGAGCCTGCTTCTCCCTCTGAATCTGCCTGCCATTCTGTCTGCCTGTGCTCACTCTCTCTCCCTTTCTCTCTGACAAATAAATAAATAAAATCTTTAAAAAAAACAAACAAAACTGTGGCTGTGTATCTTGACCTGTCTAGTAGCTTCTAGTAGCTACCTGAGGGACTGGGCTTAAGTGGCCTACCCACCATCAAAAGCCTATAAGTGCAATAATACTCGCTACAGCTCCCTCGGGCAGCAAGAACAACAGATGGGGCAAGCCATAGACAGACCGGCAACCCTGGGAAGGAAGAAGCTAGGGAAGGAAGAGGCTGGGAAAAGCTCCTCTCTATTCAGGGGACTCTAGAAAGGACCTAAGAAGCACGTCAGCTTTCACTTCTGCCAGACTCGTGCGCTCTGTGCAGGCAGCAAGCACAGGCTAAGGCAGAACCACAAATGGCCTGGCCTTGAAAGAATACCTCAACACAGAGCCAGGCTATAAAGTCTGGGGTAATTTTTTTTCTTTTGGTGTCAGATATTTAAGGAAATCTCTATCAAATTATCAGCTGACCACTAAGCTAATGAACAGAGACTTCAGTGGGCACTCCCTACAAAAAACACAATCCTGACAAAAGCAGTTTAGAAAAGTCACGAAACAAATAACTAGTGCACAACAAACAACAACAGATTTGGGGGAGGGGAGACAATCCGATTCCTAGTTACCACACTATAATAGTCAAGAGATCTAGTTATCAACAAAAAAGTTACCAGGTGTGCAAAGAAAGAAGAAAGTATGGCCTAAGGGGATCAAGAGTACACTTAAATCATGACGAACACTGAGTAAGGTACGGAAGTGCTGAACCACCATATCGTACACCTGAACTAATACAACACGGCACGTTAACTAACTGGAATTAAAGTTTTTTAAAAAGGATAGCTCATTCATAGGAAACAAGGAATTAACAGAAACTATCTCTGAGGAATCAGCCCAGACACTGGACTTACCAGACAAAATTTTCAATCAATTGTCTCCCTAGCTGACCTGGTCCCTAAGTCTCCTACCTCACCTTGTACCAGGTTATGTTTTGCTCACTGTCACCAGCTCTGCAGATCATCTTATTCTTCAAAGCATCAGGTACATGTCTGTCGTAGGCCCTTCACCAGGCTGTATATTCTCTTCGGAATGTTCTGCCTCTTTGCACAGCCCAGTCTGCATATTTGGTCACTGTTCATATTCTACCTCCTCAGAAGTACTTTTCTGATCACCTGACCTAAAAGAGCCATGCCCCCCACTATCAATCTTTGTTCCCCTTTATTGTTCATGTCCTCTCTGAAATTATTTTCATTAGCTATTTATTTACTTATTTATTGTTTGTCTCCCTCAATAGAATGTAAGCTCCTTGACAGCAGGTGCTCAGGTTATGACTGCAGCTCACCCAGCTAGAATAGAAAAGAAAGCCAGAGAAGGACTAAAGTATTAAATGAATACAGTTATATAAAGTGAACAAAAAATAAAAACGAGAAGCTTATGTAATTCCTGTGAAGAGTCTCCTCAGCTCAGAAATTATGCTCACCAGTTGTTTAGTGAATCTACTACAGAAAAGCCTGTCCACTAACAAGGCCTCAAATGAGGTGAGAGGGTAATGTCCAATGCCACTATGGCCTGTCACTTCAACCCTAGGAAAGGTGATACAGGGAGGGAGGTGCCCCTGGTTAAGCAACTGTTTGGTCTGGGACAGAGAGTGTGTCAGTGGGCTATAGTCTCTCTGTGTGGACCCCTGAGACCAAGAAAGCCAGGCCAATTCTGGTGGCAGTGGTGGTAGAGGTGTCCTTAAGATTTTATATTTTTAATTTTATATATTTTTTCTACTTATTATTTGAGAGATAGAGAACATGCAGAGAGGAGAGGCAGAGTAAGGGGAAGAAGCAGGCTCTCTGCTGAGGAGGGAGTCTGATTCGGGGTTCGATCCCAGGACCCCGAGATCACGACTGGAGACAAAGGTGGACACTTAACCAACTGAGCCACCCAGGCACCCCAGAGGTATCCTTAAGATTTTAAAGTATTCCGATCTTTGAGTGAGTAATATAAAATGTTGCCTTGTATTGCCTTGAGTAAAGAATAAAGGGACAGCACACTAACTACTCTTTGTCTCTTCTTATTCTGCAACTTCAGACTCATTGCCCAGAGAGGAGAGTTCTCTCTGATTCTGGTAACATTCTAAAATAACCTGAAAGAAGAAATAATTCTGAAGAATTAAGTTTATGGAAAGCTGTAGGTTTACCCTATTTACCCTATTTAGCAACAAACTACTTTTATTCTGAATGAGTATCTTCTTAGAACCTATTATATACATCTAATTTTTCAATATGTTTCAATATATTACCCCTTCCTTATCTTCTGAAAGACACTCTAGCATACACAGTAACATTTCCCTGAGGCAAAAGGGCATGGTGATGGAGAACACTGCAGTCAAAGGACTTTGAACCCAAAGCCCTTTGAAACTCACCAGCTGGACAAGTTGACATGCTATGCCTCAGCTTCTTTAACTACAAATAGGGCTAATATTAATACCTGCGTCCAAAGGTACCTGCTCTGTAAGCATTCAATGAATGAACATAAGCAATGTGCTTAGCACCCTGCCTGGTACACAGTGCTGCTTGGAGAACGCTGGCAGCTGCTGCTGTGGCTACTCTTACTGTTATTACAGCAATATTTTTCCTTGGTGTCTTGAGTTCCTAATAAAAGTCTTAAATTATGATAGTATGCTACACCCAGTGAGACCTTTTAAAAAGCTTTTACATAAAATGGTCCCAGCCTGATTTTCTGGAGTGCCCTTATCTGCTGGTTTATCGTTTTTCTATTTTCCTTTGTGAAACCTCTGATTTTCATTTCTACTATTGTTAGTCATCTTTCCTATCTCTATCGGCCCCTTTCCATGCTTCTAGTTTCGCAGGGCACCATAAACACTGGCAAACCAAGCTTGTTAGGCATGTGTGTGAAGTAAAAGCTAATATATTTTTTTAAAGATTTATTTATTTATTTGAGGGAGTTTAAGTATAAGCAAGCAAGGGAAGTGAGGGGAGAGGGAGAGAAACCCCAGCTCAGAGCTCAATACAGGGCTCAATCTCACAACCCTGAGACCATGACCTGACCTGAAACTGAGAGTTGGACACTTAACCGACTATGTTCTAAACTAAGTTGAAAAAGCTCTCCTAGGAATGGAGAGAGGAAGAACTTGACTCCATGGACACTTCTTTGGGCTCTTCAGAGGTATTTTTCCTTTGATTTCCTGATTCTTGGATAAACATAAAAAGTTGTCTGAAAATTAGGTTTCCGAGGAATCAGAGGTATAACATAAATAAATGTTAAAATTAAAAATCCTCTAATTTATTTCAATTAAATACTCATTAAACCCCTGTGATGACTAGATGCTGGGGGAACAAAAATTAATATGGCCTTATACCTCAAGGGTTTTGCAATCTAGAAAGGAAGATAAAGCATAAACAGATAATGTCAAGATAATATAATAAGAGGTATCAAAGATTTTCACACTGGATATTATGGGAGCCTAAAGAAAGGGCCTTAGCCTAACCTGGGGATGCGGGGAAAGCTTCTGGAAAAGGATTGTGCCTGAGGTGAGCCCTGAGAGCAGGGAAAGAAAGGCTTCTCCATACATGAGAGCAGGGAGGGAATGAGGCAGGAAGCAGCACAGTGCTCTGACAGTGCACAGGGCTGCGTGTGCGTGTGTGTAGCTAATAATTTGATATTGCTATCATAAAAGAAAAGTGAGATAGGAAAAGGGGAGATACAAAGCTAGGAGTCAGACTGAGTACAGGCCTGAGTCAAAAGAGGTCCTTGAATGCCAGGCTGAGAGGCTTGGGCATCTCTTATAAAGAGATGGTAAGCCTGAAGACAACTTTAAGGAGAAAAATGGCAATTCTGAGATTTTCCTTTTAGATGTAAAACTCAGACAGCACTGTGAACAGTAAAGTAAAGCTAGAAAAGGCTGGAAAAAGACAGACCAGTGAGGTGTCTATTACAATTAATAAGCAAGAGATGGTAAAGCCTGGTTGAGAACAAAGCAGCAGTTACAGTGAAGGAGAGAGAAGGGAGAGGTCCCAGATGCATTTTAAAAGTAAAATGGGATGGCTCTGGTGACTTACTAGATGAGGGGGATGCAAGACTGAGAGGAGTCAAGGATGACCACCTGGCATTTGGCCTTGAATGACCGGTTAGATGAGAGTACAACGAACTGAGAGAGAAAAAGCACAGTTTTGTTTCATTCTTAATTTCATCTTGTTTTTAACCTTTTTTTTTTTTTTGAATAGTGGGTAGAGGAAGATAAATGAATGAGTTCATGTTGAGATATGTTAAGCTTGCATTAATTATTTTAGAGGTGAGAACTGCAGATGTAAATTTTAGAGTAATGAACAAACAGAACCAAGAAAGCAGGTAAAAAAGCCTGAGGAAAACATGTGAAAAGAAGAGCAGCAGAATTGGGGTGCGATGGGCCACGGGAGAACACCGGTGCTTCAGTTAAGAGGGGCAGAGAAGGATGGCCGGTGGAAGAGCCTGAGAGGTCACACTGACAGGTGCGTGGAGAGATCAGTGCTGTGATGCCAAGTACGACTTTCACATGGAGAGGTTGACAAAGAAGCAAAATACACCAGTAGCAACTGCGTTTTTTGAGCACTGGCTACTTATTAGTCACTGTGCCCTTTTTATAGATCGTGTCTCTTTTAATCCACGTGCTATCGATGATGCATCTGAAGCTCGGCAAAGTCATACGACTTACCCAAGGTCACAGGGTGAGCTGGCAGAACTGGGATCTGAACCCACATCTGTTGGATTATAAAGTCCATGTTCTTAACTCTACTGGGGTGGACTTCTTCAGGATGCAACTTAAAATTATCAGAAAGAGGAATGTTCTATATTGCTTTTCTGAAAAGCAGATCTTAAGAAATGTCCAGTAATCTCAAAGGAATACTTAATATCTAATGAGGTCATTACACATTTGATCAGTTTATACAGTCAAAATAGATTATCTTGGTGATATATTTCTTCAAAAATTTTTAAAGATTTTATTATTTGACAGAGAGAGAGTGTGTGAGAGAGCATAGGCAGAGGAGGGGCAGGGGAGGGGCAAAGGGAGAGGCAGAAGCAGGTCCCCACTTGAGGTAGGGCTCTATCCCAGGACCCTGAGATCATGACTTGAGCGGAAGGCAGATGCTTAACTGACTGAGCCACCCAGGTGCCCCTTCAAAATCTTTTTATTTCATAAATACCACACTTGTAAAACTATGAGAATAACAAAGCTTAACACCGGGCAATGCACTCAACTGATTCGAGCACTGTTGCAGGGAAATCAAAAGGAAGGCCCTGGGCCTGGGTGCCTCAGTTGGTGAAACATCTTGTCTTTGGCTCAGGTCATAATCCTGGAGTCCTAGGATCAAGGCTACATAGGGCTCCCTGCTCAGTGGGGAGTCTGCTTCTTCCTCTGCCTGCCACCCCCCCTGCTTGCGCTCTCTGTGTCAAATAAGTAAATGAAATCTTAAAAAAAAAAAAAAAAAAAAAAAAAAAAAAAAAGGAAGGCCCTGGATGGACCCAGTCAGTGTCCTGCAGAAGAAAATGAAGCAGCCTAGACCTAAGTCTGATCAGCTTTCTCACAAACATCACTACTGGTTTCAAGGAAAGCCAGATAGGGTGTGCACAGGTCAGCACAAACCTACTAAAAACATGGGAAAATTTGCTAAAATAGATATTCTTTTTTTATTTTCCTTTTTTTCTAAGATAGATAGTCTATAAAAGGTTTACTTTAGATAATAAATTATCCATCTCAATATAGACAAGGTCACATTTGTTACAAAAGTTGCAATTTTCCTATTTCCCACTAGAGGAAGCAATGGTATTACTCTTACCATTTGGTGGATAAAAGACTGCATATTCTTCTAGTCCTAGTTTTCCTGTAAGAAAAATCATAGAAGGTTTCAATATGATTAAAATAAATCTTTAAAAAACAACTAATTTTGTGGATGTACTCATAATGGTGTTTTGAAAACTACTAGAGTTACCAGCTCCTTTGACTTCGTTTCAGGATATGGAACTAATTTGAAAATGTACCAGCTAATCTTTTGATATTAGCAGATCTTTTCCTCAAAGTCAACAGTATAAACTTAAGTATGAGCAACTGATACAAAGTAATTAAAATAACAACTGCTTTCAACTTCCTTAAGAACTTAAGAAGAGAAGCATCAATTTAGAAGCATAGACTTGTTTTGCTAACTATAAATAATTCTAATCTATTCATTAAAGTTAAGTCCTAAGCCTCACAATGCCTCATTAGTTTACATGCCTTTGGAATGTACTGAAGAGTTAAAAATTAAATGTCTTAAACCATATAGTGGTAATATTTTCTGAATTCTAAAACAGTTTATGTGGTCCAAGAATGAGGCTAAATATTGGGAATCAGGATTGTTTCAGAAAATTAAAGTAATTTCACCATAATCAAATATTTAAAAGTAGTTTTAAAAAATAGCTTTCCCTCAAAAAAAACAAAACAAAACAAAACAAAACAAAAAACCAAACAAAATCAAAACTAGCTTTCCCTCAACTCTTAAGGTTCTGAGTTTTTTCCTGCTTTCCACTGAAGATGTTAAAGTAGCTTTTATCTTGACAGTTTTTTTCCCCCTCCTTGTACCTTTGAGTCTATTGACTAGTCTCATGCATTCTTGCACTTGGCTTTAAGGTAAGTTTTTAGTGGAAAAAAAAAAAAGAATTTTTTTTTTGAGAGTGGTAACAGAGAGGAGAAAAGAATAAGGAGTATGAACAATTTAGGTTAGGGTGGAGAAAACAAAGATAACAAAGATGACAAAGACTGAGCTTGTGAGTAAGCAAAGATTACAATAATGAAAAATGGATGTGTGAGAGAGAGAGGGAGAGATATGGATGGTACAGAACGCCAGCTGGATATTAAATATAGAGCTAGGTGAAAACCCTTGTAAATTTTTCAGTGGTAAGAGACTGGGAGCATCTGTTCTACTGGAGTGACTCTGGTGGACTTCTGGATGAGGACTGGTCACCAGAAAGACCAAGTAATTAATAGAACCTTGGAATTTTCAGCTCCGTCTGCCATTTTCCAGAGAGGGAGACAAGTGCTGGAAATGAGGTCAATAACTGCTCATGCCTACCCCAGGAAGCCACCACAAAATCCCGGTAATAAGGCATTCAGAGAGGTTCCAGGTAGGCAGACACACAATCACTGGGACACCACCCTGTCCACAGGAGCAGAAGCGCCTATGCTCAGGACACTCCCAGACCTCGTCCTATGTATGTCTTCATCTGGCTGTTCATCTGTGTCCTTTATCATGCCTTTTTAAAAACTAGCAAATGTACATGCTTTCCTCGGTTCTGTGAGCCCCTCTAGAAAATTAATTGAATTTAAAAAGCAAGTTGTTGGACACCCCCCATCCCCCCAATCTACAGCCAACTGGTCAGAAAGACAGCAGGTTATGTAGACCTGTCCTAGGGCAGGGACTGTAGTAATCAGGCTAGACAGACTTGGGAGATACAGGAGAAATAGTTTCTTTCTTTATGGGAACAGCAGAACCATCATACACAACGGGGTTATAAGCTCTCAGTGTTGGGTGTTCACCACTTAATAAAAAGAAATTGGTAAAGGTTTCCAGCTGAAATCAGATCTGTTGTCAGGTGACAGCAAGATATTGAAATAGCATTATCTTGTAGGCAGCTAGTGATAAAGAAGAGCAGAAAGCCCTCAAATAGAAATTAGAGAGCTAATAGCATATAAATTACATCAAATTTTAAGGGTGGTAGACCATTCCAAGGGAAGGAATAAAGAAGGGAGAAAAGGAAGTAGAAAAAGCAAATTTGTGTGATAAACTCATAATTAGAAGGGAAAGTCAACAGATATGACAAAAACACCAACAGAAGAGAAAGAGGCAGGAAAGATAAAAGAGGCAACTCTAAGTGCTGCTTCTGGGAACCACTTGCTTGTGATTGTGATGAGTTGCTTGCGCCCTGATTTGAGTAGGAGAGAAAGCACGGTTACAATAATCTGAGAAAAATCTTAAGTACTTTACAATAAAAAATTCAACAACATCAACAAATGTTATAAAATATAACAGACTTGGTATGACTCTGTAGTCTTAAAGAATACTCCCTTAATGTAACTAAAATTTTACCTCTTATGTATTCAACAACACCAATAAAAGCTATAAAATGTAACAGTCTTGGTATGATTTTGTAAGTCTTAGAGAATACTCCCTTTATGTAACTAATGAAATACATAATACATAATACTCCCTTTATGTAACTAAAATTTTAACTAAAAATTTTACCTCTTATGTATGATTTCGGTGGTGAAGCACTGTTGTACGCAAAATGACCCAACACAGATGTGTCCCGGGAAAAACAAAGTAATACCTGGGTACAATAGTGTAAGAAACAAACAATTAAGCACTGTTTTATAACAGGTAATTTATTGCTATTTCCCGCTTAGGAGGAGCAGGATGGAATCTTTCCAGTTCAGTGTGGTATCTGGAAATGGGAGGAGCGCCCTCTATTGGTACACCTATGCTAAGTGTTTTAGTGAACGCAAATGTGATTTTTCACTCAAAGTTGACCCAAAGATTTCTCACTGTTAGCCTTGAACAATAGCAGATAATGTATGGTACTAAATACCATTTGATTCTTTTATTGTTTTCTATCTGGAAATGAGAAACAGCTCGGAGAAATTTAACCCAGTAACAAATGTGTAGCGGGGACCCTAGTTAACTAGAGTGGCACAGAGTTGTTTGGGAAGTGCAGGAAACTGGACCCAGAGTCTTTGCAGGAATGCAGCAGCTGGCAGTTGGGCATGTCAGGGTAAAAGGGAAGGCAACTCATGGCATCTAGAAGGGAAGGCAGCTGGAGAACAAGTGGCAGCCCAATACAGGTTAGTAGCTGGTTGTTCTGCCCAGCAGGTGGAGTATGGTATCTGCCTGGAGATGAAAACAAGAAGGGCAGAAAGTCAGAATCAAGGAACTGGGTTGCTGACATCAGCTTAGAATCTTGGGGAAAAAGGTTGATCCCAAGGTGAACAGTGACAGGAAATCTGGGTCCTGGTATTGGAAGACCTGGGATTCAAAAGATATTACTGAGAAAAGAATTGGAAATGCCAGGAAAAAGGAAGAAGTCCAGTTAATAGAATAGGGGCATAAGGTCAGGGTTGGACTAGCCGCAGGAGCCAAGAGAGAAACTGTAGATCCAAGGCATAAGAACGGGGCCCAGCTTTAGAAAAAAAATAGATAAGGAGATTTCACATCACATGGTGAAATGTATACCAGCCACTACCACTGATTTGTTTTTATTGTATTTTAAAACATTATACAAGGAATACATGGTTATGGTAAAAATTAGAAGTACAGATCATCAAATACCCCTAAGCCCAGCTGTGTTAACATTCTGATGTATATCCTTTCAGACTGCTCTTATATGTACATCCATTTTTCAAGCAGAATTATGTATGCAATTCTACAATCCATTTTTCTCAATAATATAAATATTCTCTGCTCATATTTTTAATGTTGCAGAAAATGTGTCACTATATGGATAAACAATAGTTTATTTAACCTGTCTTTTATTGTTGAACATTTAATTTTTCCACTTTTCCCTAGCTGTAACAATGCTGCAATAAACCTACCTATAGTTAAATATTTATGTACAGCTTTATTTAAATTCCTAAAACTGGACTAGCTGTCTGGTGAAAGCAATGGGCATTTTATTTTATTGTTATTATTTTTTAAAGATTTATTTATTTGACAGACAGAGATCACAAGTAGGCAGAGAGGCAGGCAGAGAGAGAAGGGGAAGCAGGCTCCCCGCTGAGCAGAGAGCCTGAAGCAGGGCTCTATCCCAGGACCCTGGGATCATGACCTGAGCTGAAGGCAGAGGCTTTAACCCACTAGTCACCCAGGTGCCCCGCAATGGGCATTTTAAATCTAAACCTTTTGATATATATTGCCAAACTGTCCTCTAGATAGGGTTTGCTTTGTTTTTGTTTTTAATAATTACAGTGATAACATAGTGCATCTTTTCTATTATTCTCATCAAAACAGGTTATCAGGATCTTATAAGTAAAAATAGCATTTTACTTTAATTACTAATAAAGTTGAACACTTTTCCACTTGCATTTCTTTTGCTATTTTCCAGCTTGTCATCTTAGTCCATTTTAAAATTGATGTCTTTAAAATTATTCCTTTAAATTTTTTTATATGAAGAGTTCTAACCTTTGATCTAATAATATGTTATGAATGGCTTTGCTCCAACAATTTGTTGTTTCTAACACAGAGATGTTATTTTTTAAATGCTGAAATCTACCAACACTTCCTTTCACGCTTCAAAAGCTCCTTCCCACATTTAAAATACTATTTTAAAATATAAAATAAAATCTTTATATATTCACCTAGATTATGAAAGTTTTTAGCATTTCACCAAATATTTCTGGTTCTTCCCCTTTGGGAATATGTCAGCTTGTCTTTTCTGGCCACTTTGGGGTTAAATGTTGCCAGGTGATTTGCTCTCTAGTCAATGAAACAGATACACGTTATTTGAAAATTTCTAAATGGAAGTTTCAAGAACTAGAGCAATAACCATATTCCCTCTTTCCCTCTTCACAGCAACCATGGTTACAGTAACAGTGGTTACTCCATCAGCCTAGGTTCTGGAGTGAAGATGACACATAGCTAGGTCCCATCCTATCAGATGGACATGACCATGAGCAAGAAATAAACCTGTGTTGTTTTAAGCCACTGAGATTTTGGATTTGTGTGCTATTGCAGTATAATCTAGTGCATCCTGACTAAAACAGGAAATTCTGTCTAGCATTTTTTTTTAGTGGCTTAAAACAACAAAAATTTATTCTCTCACAGTCCTAGAGACCAGAGATCCAAAATCAAGGTAATGTTAGGGCCACACTCCCTCTGAAGCTACTGGGGGAAAATCCTCTCTTGTCTCCCCCTTCCAGTTTCTGGTGTCTCCAGGTGTTCCTTGGCTTGAAACTGTACAACTCTAACCTCTGCCTCTGAATTCACACATTCTTCTCTTTTTTCTCCTCTAGGTCTCTCTTTTTTGTTGAAGTATAGTTGACATACAATGTTATATTAGTTTCAGGTGTATAATATGGTGATTTCACAATTCCAAACATTATGCAATATTCACCTCGTTAAGTGTACTTACCTTCTATCACCACAAAGTTATTATAATACTACTGATTATAACCCTTATGCTCTACTTTTAATCCCTATGACTTATTTATTATACAACTGGAAGTTTTCACCTATTTTGCCTATCCTCCCACCTCTCTCCTGTCTGGCAACCACCAGATTGTTCTCTGTATTTATAACTCAGTTTTTGTTTTTCGTTCATCCATTTGTTTTGTTTTCGTAGGTTCCACATGTAAGTGAAATCACGTGGTTTTTGTCTCCTCTGCCTGACTCATTTCACTTAGTATAATACCCTCTAGGTTCACTCATGTTGCTGCAGATGAAGAGTAATGAGTGGGTAAAAAGGGTGTGGTATATAAATACAAGGGAATATTACTCAGCCATAAAAAAGAGCGAAATCTTGCCATTTGTATAGCATTTCTGATAAATTCATTTTGTGTTAAAATCATTACCTATCTGGAATTTATTTTGACACTGCATTGCTAGAGTTCTAATTAGATTTGAACTCCACCACTTACTAGTTGTGTGGCATTGGGAAGTTACTAGATTTCGTGGTGTTTCAGTTTCCTCACATGCAATATTCATACCATAATATCTACATCAAAGGCTATTGTAGGGATTAATTAATATACATAAAGTGTGTTGGGGTGCCAGAGTGGCACAGTCAGTTGAGTATCTGACTCTTGATTTTGCCTCAGTTCATGATCTCAGGGTCATGATATCAAGTCCTGTGTTAGGGGGAGTCTGAGAGTCTCTCTCACTCTCCTTGACCCTCCCCCCCGCCCCAGCTTGTGCTGTCTCTCACTCTCTCTCTAAAACAAACAAATCTTTAAAAAAAAGTGTGCAGAACAGTGCCTAGCACATGCTGAATATTATTAAGATGTTAGCTAGTACTACTACTACTATTACTTTAATTTTATTTTATATTCTGTATTTCCCCACAAACTAGTATATTTTACTTGGTTTTTATTTATATGGCTCAAGACTGTCATGTTTCTTCAAATTTAAATTTTCTTTATCCCCATTTCTGGAAAATTCTCAGCCATTATCTTTTAGGATGATGCCTTTACTCCATTCTCTGTTCACTTCTACTTGACTCCTGTAAGATGTGACTGAGCTACATTTACTTGACCTGCCATATTTCTTAATTACTTTTATTCTGTGCTCCATTCTGAATGATTTTTGTTTTTTTTTAAGATTTTATTTATTTATTTGACAGAGAGAGATCACAAGTAGGCAGAGAGACAGGCAGAGAGAGAGGGGGAAGCAGGCTCCCTGCTGAGCAGAGAGCCCGACGTAGGGCTTGATCCCAGGACCCTGGGATCATGACCTGAGCCGAAAGCAGATGCCTTAACCCACTGAGCCACCCAGGCGCCCCTCTGAATGATTTCTATAGATGTTATCTTTTAAAATCAGTTCACTAATTCTTTCCTTCTGTTTCTACTATGCCCTGGACACTCTTCTAGATGCCTGGTGTTTGGGATATAACAAAGGAAACAAGCAAACAAATTAAAAAAAAACAAACACAAAACACCTCTCTGTGGAGCTTAATTATGGTGGGGGTAATAAATAGCAAACATAACAAATAATTACATGATATGGTATTTTAGGTTATAGGTGTTATGGAAACACAGTAAACGGGAAATGGGAAAGGGTGGTTGCCATTTAAGAGCAAGGGCTCAGAACTTTCTCATACTTATGGTGAGAATGCAAGCGGGGGTAGCCACTCTAGAAAATAGTATGGATGTTGCCCAAAAAAGTTGAAAATAGGGCTACCCTATGACCCAGCAATTGCACGACTGGATATTTACCCCCAAAATACAAATGCAGTCATCTGAAGGGGCATCTGCATCCCTATGTTTATAGCAGCAATGTCCACAATAGCCAAATTATGGAAAGAGCCCACCAAATTATGGAATGAATATATATTATTCATACACACACACACACACACACACACACACAATCTCCACACAATGGTATACTACTCAGCCATCAAAAGAATGAAATCTTACCATTTGCAGCGATGTGGATGGAACTAGAGGGTATTATGGTAAGTGAAATAAGTCAATCAGAGAAAGACAGTTATCGTATATTCTCACTGATAAGTGGAATTTAAGAAATAAAACAGAGGATCTAGGGAAATTGAGGGAAAAATAAAAGAAGACAAAACCAGAGAGGGAGACAAACTTTAAGAGACTCACAATCATAGGAAATAAACTGAGAGTTGCTCAACAAGACGGGGGTGGAGGGATGGGGTAACTGGGTGATGGACATTAAGGAGTGCACGTGATGTAAGGTGCACTGGATATTATATAAGACTGATGAATCATAGGCCTGCTGAAATCAGTAATATATTATATGTTAATTAAATTTAAATAAAAAATGTCTAAATGTTAAAACAAAACAAAACAAAAACAGACTGCTCAGGGTAGAAATCATTGAGAAGATAGCTTTTTTTTTTTAAGTTCAGTTAGCCAACATATAGTATATCATAAGTATTTGTTGTAGTGTTCAACGATTCATTAGTTGTATGTAGATAACATCTAATCAAAGACTTGAAAGGACTTGAGAAAGTTAACATACAGATATCCAGGGGTAGAGCATTCCAGGCAGAAGAGTCATCAATCTAAAAGCTGCTAAGGCTGGACAATGCCTGATATGTGAGAGGAACACCATGAATACAATTGTGGCTGGAGCAGATGAGTGGGAAGAGATACGTAAGAAAAGTAAAGAGAGATGGAATTATGCAAGGCATTGCAGGCCACTGTCAGGATACTGGCTTTCATTGTAAGTGAAATGGAGAGCCACTGCAGGCAGGGTTTTCAGCAGAGGAGTACAATGATTTAACTGATATTTTATAAGGATCACTCTAGACACTCTGAATAAATTGGTCATGGGGGTGGGGCAGGGGCAGAAGGACGGAGACCCTTTAGGAAACTACTGATAACAGCCTGGACTAAGCTGGTAGCAGTATGTGCTGGGCACTGGGATGTGGCCCCCAGATTCTCTTTAGGAATAAAGGACTTCGCTGCTAGTGGTGCTGAAGCAGAAGATCCTCAACTACCCTCAGCAGTCAGCTCCTTGCAGGGAATGCCTCTGCTCAAGAGAGCTGTTTTGCTCAAGGATCATGCCCCTTTCCTGGAATGGCCTGCATCCAATGACAACTGATACTTGGCAAAAAGGTCTGAACTTCCTGCCCCCATCTCAGGATTAGCTGAGGCTTCCATTTATACTGTATTGCAACTAGACTTCTTCCTCTGCTCAGTCCTGCTTTATTCATTGCCATTCTACAGGTGCTGATCATAAGAGCACTCTGAAATAAATCTTTGGCATGCTAATCTCAATTTGGGTCTCCTTCCCTGGGAACTCATCTTGCAACAGAGAAAGTGGGGAAAAATGGTCAAATTCTAAATATAATGTCAGAAAAATAGGAATCAAGAATAATGCCAAGTGGAAGGATGTTTGATTTGAATAAGTGTAAAATGGGGTTACCATTAACTGAGATAGGGAAAGCTGAGTGGAACAATTTTGGGAATGATTTCAGGGCTTCAGTTTTCAACGTACTATATTTCAGGTATCTGCAAAATACCTAAATGAGGTATTGAATAGGCAGTTGGAGATACCAGTCTGGAGTATGGGAGAGAAGTCTGGACTCAAGGTATGAATTTAGAAGTTATCAACATACAGATGATAATGAAAGTCACAAGATAGCTGAGCTTGGTGAAATCAGCAAGTGAGTAGGTATTACTAGAGAAAAGATCAAGAACTGAGACCTGGGACACTTTAACCAATGATATGAGGGAGAAGGGAAGGAACCAGTCTTGGAGGTTGAGGAGTAACCAAGAGAGGTGAATTTCCCATGATGCTAATGAAGGGTCTCTTTAGGACCTCTCATTTCGATGGGTCCCTTTGAGTGCTGGGAATTGCTGGGAAGTGTAGTGTCCTCTAAGTACGGAGGGCAAGTCAGGATGTGACCAGAAAACATTTCTAAGTATGCATTTCTAGTAAACTGCCTAATAAGATCTCAGAAAAAGGGGACCTGACACTCTGTTCTAATAATTAGTTATGATTTTCCCTCTTCTTCTAAACCAGTATGCATGTGCTTACCTAATTACGATTTATTTGTAATATATTTTCTATCTTTAAAGGGTTTCCCAAATTATATAAACTTTAGTTCCCAAAATGCTAGATTTGCCTCTGGTGACCAGTAAAGTAAGAGAAGAACCAAAAACAGTGTAGTGTCTTAAAAGCCAAGTGAAGAAAGGGCACAATTAGGTCAAATGCTGTTGAGAGATCAATTAAGAAGAGGAATGGCCATTGGTCATTAGAATTAGTTATTGGGGACCTTCACAACAGCTGTTTCAGCTCAGAAGGTAGAACACCATATACAGTGTTCAGTATCTGACTTTTTTTTAACTTAATAATGAACTTTAGAGATCCTTTCCTACCAGTACATATGAATATATTGCTGCTTTATATAAAGCTACTTCATTTTAAGAGCTGTACTGTATTTCATCATAGATATACACCATAATTTAATGGGTTAGTCACCAATAAATGAACATTTAAGAAATTTTCAACTTTATGCTATTTCTGGCAGAGCCAAAATAATTTGCCTTTTACTGTGTCATTTTCACATATATATGAATATCTCTGTAGGACAAATATATAGAAATATAACTGTCCAGAGGATAGGTGCACTGAAAACTGTGATGAACTGTGATAAAAGGTTATGTAGTCACATTATTTGGTATCTTCTATCCAGAATTTCTTTATATTTACAGTGTGAGTAAACTCACTTTGTCATCCAACTCTTTATTTTCCACTGTATATTCTAACTGATTACTTCTCATTTTTAAAGGAGTAAGTAATTTAAATATTTTATTGGGTAAACACATATTTAACTAAATTATTTTATTAGTTCTAATAGCTTTCAGTTAATTCCTTTGAATTTTTATGTATCTATACTTGATAATAATTTTATATTTTTTCTAATATCTGTAACTCTAATTTATTTTTCTTATCTTGTTCATTGGCTAGAAATTCCAAAATGATTCATGCTCTTTCTTTGCTTTAGTGGGAATATCTCTAGTATTTCAACCTTAAGTAACATTAACTTATGTTAAGATGGCAAAGGTTGGTTTCACACAAATATTATATGTCATGAAAAATACTTCCATTCTTTTATATAAAGATTACAGAAAAAAGGATGTTAAGAGCATAACAGTGTAAATATACTTAACACTACCAAACTGTACAGTTAGAAATGGTTAAGATAGTAAATTTTATGTTGTGTTTTTTATAAAAATGTAATAAAATAGTTGTTATTAAATACAGTTTCATATATGTTTTGGGCATCTATTGACATAATCATATCCTTTTTGTTGAGATATAATTAACTCACAGTAATATTATAACAGTTTCAGGTATACAGAATAAGTCAATATTTGTATATATTGTAAAATGATCATAATTACATAATTTTTATTTTTAGACCTATAATTGTGATGAATATCTGCCAATAATTTAGTAAAATCACTAAGTTCTAAAAATATCCTAAATCTATAAAATTTTATCAAATCAGTAAATAACATTAATCCCTTCTCCTGTCAAACTTTCCTGTACTACCATGGTAGATAAAATAATGCTCCCCCAAGAAACACCCACATCTTAATCTCAACTCAGGGCTTGGTCCCAGGACCCCAATATCATGACCTGAGCCAAAGGCAGATGCTTAATCAACTGAGCCACCTGGGTGCCCCTTAAGTTTTTTTTTTTTTTTTAAGATTTCTTTCTATTTATTTTTGAGAGAGAAAGGGAGAGTGTGCATGCGTAAGTGGGGGAAGGTGTAGAGGGAGAGGAAGAGAGATAATCTCAAGCTGACTCCAAGCTGAGAGTGGAGCCCAACATGGGGCTCCATCCCACAACCCTGAGATCAGGACCTGAGCTGTCATTAAGAGACGGATGCTCAACTGACTGAACCACCCAAGTATCCCAGGAAGGGATTATTCTAGATTATTTTGTTAGGTCTAACATAACCACAAGGATCCTTGTAAATGAAGGAAAGAGGGAACAGGGTCAGAATCAGAGAAATCTGAAGATACTATCTGTTAGCTTTGAAGATGGAGAAAGGGACCATGAGCCAAGAAATACAGGTTTATCTTAAAAGCTGGTAAAGGCAAGGGAATGTATTCTCCTTCAGAGCCTGTGAAAGGAACACAACTCTGACAACACCTTGATTTTAGCTCACTAAATCTCATTTTGAACTTCTGATCTTCAGAACTATAAGAAAATATACTTGTTTTTAAACTAAATTTGTGGTAATTTGTTACAAAAGTAATAACAAAATAATACAATTAATATAACTAATACAGTAACATGGCTAATATAATAATAAACCAATGCAACCAATAATAAATTAATATAATTAAAGTAAAATAATGCAAAAGGAAAATATACTTAATCTTTCCAGCATTGCCTGGAAAGAAAACAATTTCTAAAGAAATGTTCATATTAATTCTCCCTTAGCAGCTGGTGGGAACATACTAATGTTAGGAGAAGATCTGTGCTTAAATATAAGCACAGATATAAGCCCCGAGTCTCTGTTGCCCTAGAGAAGACAAGATATCTGAGACCGCTCTAGAGAGAATCCTGGTGACTGTAAGGTGATAATGCCAGAGGTGGTATGTCAGACATTATGTTCTGATGGGCCACCCTAGCATACAAGCAAAGATCTGCCAACTTCCATTCTAACCCGGGTTGTTTTAGCTTCTGAGATTCCAAATTTGTATCTGTAAGGAAGTAACAGTTCAGTTGTAAATTTGCTATAAAATTTTGTGATTATATAAAGACAACAATTTCAATTAACCAGACACTAACTAGCAAATTAACTAGGAAGTTTAACTTTGATTATTTACTAATTAAGTGAAAACTGAACTTTATGAGGATAAGGTTATACATGGTAACGATTTACTTTATGTAGGAGAGCTGTAAGAAACTGCATTGTGATTCCCAGCTGTTGTTTATATAGCAGAATTACATCTAAAATGTCCACATATAGTTATAAAAGATTTACTTGAGCCTATAGTTTTCTTCAGTCTCTTGAATACATATTTATGGTGAATGTTTCTAAGAAATAAGTTATTTATGTAATAAAAAGCACATAAGGAGCAATTGATATCAATTAGAAATCACTTTAACTTAGAATTATTACACAATTTTTTTTCATTTGCAGCTTTTGCATTTTTATTCAAACCAACTTAGAGAATTTTAAACAATAAATTTTCAAAAAAGATTCTTTAAAACACTCTTCATTGATTCAAATTTTCATAAATTAAAGGGCAAAATTTACAAGGACTTTGAAACTGGGCAGCCCTAACTTGGGGTCATGGTAGCTGTACTGAACTTGGGCTCTGAGCCTCTGCTTCTCCACTGGGAAAAACGTGAATAAACCTGCCTTATGGTTTTCGGGTAATTCTTATGGGTTAGAATAACTAATAACATGATATAATATATAATATTATTATGTATAATATATAGCTAATAACATAACTTGTTCTTATGGGTAAGAATTAGTTATGAAATATATAAAGTATCTAGAGCAGATCCTGGAACTTAACAGGCAATGCATAAATAAATGACAAAAGGACTGACAATCTCTCTTGCAATGATTGGAGAATACTGGGAGAAAAATAAAATAAAAAGCTTTTTTCCGGACTAATTTCTTGCTTAGGTATTGGCTCTCATCTTCTTATCACATTCTTTTAGAGAAAAACAAACACTTAGAATCTTTCCCTTCTCTGTCTCACTGGCTTCCAACCTATACATTCTTTCTGTATGACTAATGTGAATTCCTGGAACCACCAAGCTTGTAACTACCAAAAACCTGAAAATCTGGTCATTCTTGAATCTTAACATTTCTCTCAACCTGCATATTTAGCCAGTCACCAAAATCTTCCTTTGATAGTTGCTCTTCCTTCCTTCATTCTCCCCTTCCTTCCCTTCCACCTTCCACAAGTATTTATTGAACACATACTGTGTGACAGGCACTGGTTATATTTATTGCATGTCACTTGGTAAAAGCAATGGGAAAAATAATGCAGACATGAGGGATAATGCACGCACACATGCACAAGTATATACTGGGAGAAGTTTGCTACTTAAATTAGGACCTGAAAGTAGTCAGGAAGAAGTAGTCAGTACTTGGGTAATAAGGCTTTTGGCAGAAGAACAGCTCCTGGGAGCACATAGGTAAGCCTGGAGTTTAAGGGAGAGGTCCAGAAAATGGGGAGTTGTTAGTACATTGGTGATATAAAGATGTGAGAATAGATGAGATCACCAAAGGCAAAGACAAAAAGAAAAAAGAGACCTGAAGACTTGTCCTTGGGGTACTCCAGGATAAGACACTGAGAGGAGGAGAAACCAGCCAGGGGGAATGAGAATGCCAGCTAGTAAGACAGAAGGAAACCAAAAAGCAAAATATCCTGGAAGAGAAGAGAGAAAGAGAAGAGACAAGGAGACTGGATGATTAACCAAATGAGATGAGTAAGAGGAGATATGGAAACTAAACTAATGGGACTCAGCAATATGAAGTCACTTGTGACTTTAGTGGAATAGCTGGGCAAAAAAAAAAAAAAAAAAAAAAAAAAGTAATAAAGAAGGATACAAGAGAGAACAGGAGGATAGAAATTGAAAACAATACGGATTTTTTTTTTTTAAAGACGTTATTTATTTGAGAGAGAGAGAGAGCACGAGCACAGGCTGCTTGCTTATGACCTGAATCAAAGGCAGACTTGTAACCCACAGAACCACCTAGGTGCCCCAATATCTATGGATTTTTTAAAAGAAGTTTTGCTGAATAAGAAAACAGAGGAATGGGACTGTAGCTGGACGGAATAGGGATCAAGAAAGATTCTTGTTTCAGGGTGTCTGGGTAGCTCAGTCAGTTAAGTGCCTGACTTCGCTGACCTCTCAGGGTCCTGGGATTGAGCCCTGTATTGGGCTCTCTGCTCAGTGGGGAGTCTGCGTCTTCCTCTACCTCTGCCCATGCTCACTTTGTCTCTCTCAAATAAATAAATCTTAAAAAAAAAAGATTTTTGTTTCATTTTATTTTGCTTTGCTTTTTGGATGAGAGGAATAACAGCATATTTGTATACTGAGAAGAGTGACCCAATAGATACGGGAAAATGGACAATAGAAAAACTGCACTGTTGTTGAGTACCTCTTTTGAGGTTAGTGGTCGTGAACATAAAGCATAGCTGATTATCATGGTTGCATGTTTTTCTCTGGCCACATTCAAAAGCATACTGCTGTCACAGAATTGGTAAAGAACTGTATTTAACCAGGGTTATGGTTTGGTCAGGTCATTACTACTAGACAGTGGGAGGAAGGCAGGGGAGTTGAACATGTATTCAAGAGGAAGTGATTATAATGATGGATAGATCATGGTACTGACATTTCTTTATTTGTCCTCTCTTGTCTATTCACACAGACCTTGCTCTTTAACAGGTGCTCATGAACACTTACCTGAGCCACTGGAGCTGTTCATTGCTGTGCTAATCTCTCCTCACCAGTCATTGTATGTAAGAGGTTCATGTGCATTTTTGTTTTTTCCATTCTCCTTCTAATTCCTTGCCTTTAAGAACCAGACATTTCTGTTCTGAAGTCACCACTAAACTGTACTACGCCTAGAATTTATGTCTATTTTAACTGTATTTGCATGGAACACTACATAGACTTAGAGCATTTACCAAATTATAACTATGTATTTGCCTTTCCCTTCATTTTCAAACACTAAAATGTGAGTTTAATAAAATCCTTTTATGTGGCACCGAACACAGTGCCTGTATTAGAACACACTCAATATAATGTGACATGGATACCTGAACAAATGATACATGATTGCCCCTCGGCCTTCCTTAAACTCCATTCAATGGCATTAAAATATCTGTTAAGTATAGCATACTTTAATATATCTGTATGGCTGAGTATATGCTAGATAAGCCAAACATAGGATAGAAGATCTGTTACACAAGAGAATGAGTAATCCCCATATCTTCCCTTTACTATACAGGGATTCTTCCTTATGGATATTTTATATACTTTGGGCCACAAGTTAACTTTTATAGGTTGTCATGATTTACTAGAACCCCAAAATGATTAAATTACCCAATTTACTTCTGTGGAATAAGGAGCATCTTCTGTTTGAACACATTTTAAAGCTGGCAATTTAAAATTTTCAACATTACAAAGTATTTTTAAGAATTTCATGCAAAATAAAAACTAACTAAATTTTGGAACTAAACTAAACTGAACTAAAAAAATTCACCTCTTACTCGAAGCATTATTTGTATAATAGTGTTGTTGCCTATAAAATTTAGGTAACTAGCATGAGACATTTGGGAACAGTGCCTGGTGTTTCCTTGTAACATAGGCCCAGATTTCCCTTAAAAAGAAAACCTACTGGAGGTTTTCTAATCTATCTATGGACACAGCAATGTCACATGTCATCTAACTTTGTAGTCTAGTCACAAAACTCAATAAATGGCTTAGGACCCAGGGCATGGCCAGAAACATTAAATTCATTTTATTATCATCAACAATTTCCTCACATAAGTTATGTAGCTAGACAGTTCTGCCAAAGGAAAGCCTATAATTAACGATTAAAAAACAAAACAAAACTATACCTTCTCTCTCTCTCACACACATACATGCACATCTATGAATAATTTTTTTCCCAGAGAAAAATCAGAATTCAATTTCTGATAATATAATATTGTTTTCAATACACACAATTACATATATTTTTACTACATAAAATGAACTTTTCTTTAGTGAGACTAATTCTAAAATAAATCATTAAAAGGTATAATCATGGAAAGTGTTTCCTTAATAACTATCTGCATAATTCCCCAAGACAAAGCTTATGTATTATAATTATTCTTTTCCTTATTTTATAAGGATAAATATCCACATGAAAGCTTATTTAGTATTACTCCTGAAGTACTAAGAGTAGCAAAAGCCATGAGATCTATGGCTGAAAAAAATTATGTAAAATCTAAAAAAAAATTACAATTGGGACTGGACTATTGATAATTAAAAAATATAAGTTAAAGCACACTCCTACAGTATCACTGTCTGTGATATGAATTAATAGCTAATGCTTTACATAAATACCTTAAAATAATTTCAAAACATTTTTAATGTTGTTTTTGTCTCCTTAACTAGGATAGAATGTAAGCCCATCAAAGGTAATATAATTTATGTATAATATAGAGATCAATAAAGATCAATAAGTAATTACTGGTGATTATTCTGCTTTTCTCAGAGAACACATCCATTGTTCATAAATAATTGTTTGTCAGACTTAGAGTCACTTACAAGTTTTCCATGTTTGTGTGGGAAAATGAGTATCTTTCTATATCCCCCCTTAGCCATAGGGAATATGTTCCAAGACCCCCAGTGGATGCCAGAAACCACAGGTAGTACAGACCCTGTATACATATACTATGTTTTTTCTTACATATACATATTATGATAAAGTTTAGCTTATAAATTAAGCATAATAAGAGATTAAGAACAATAACTCAAAGAAGAAGTATTGTAACAATACTCTGTAGAGTATTGTAACAATACTCCGCAATGTAAGTTATGTGGATATGGTCTATCTCTCAGAAAAGGTCTTATACTGTACTCAGCTTTCTTCTTTTTGTGAGTATGTGAGATAGTGAAATGTCTACGTGATGAGATGAAGTGAAGGGAATGATGTAGGCATGTGATGGAGCCTCAGGCTACTATTGACCTTCAGACTATACAGCAGAAGGAGGATCATCTGCTTCTGGACCACGGTTGACTATGGGTAACTGAAACCATGGAAAGCAAAACTGTGGATAAGCAGGTACCACTGTACCTTCAAGGGTTAATTCTGGAACTTATTTCAAGAAATTGTTACAACTCTCATTTCAAAGGATACCCTTACTGATTCTGTTCGCTGAAGGAAGCAGATTTGTTACCTGGCAAGTCCCTTTCACCACCCCTAAAAAGAGGTTGGGGTACCAGGTGGTGGGTATTATAGAGGGCACAGCTTGCATGGAGCACTGGGTGTGGTGAAAAAATAATGAATACTGTTTTTCTGAAAATAAATAAATTGGGAAAAAAAAAAAGAAAAAAAAAAAAAGCTTTTTTAATTGTAACTTGAAACTGACAATCCTCTTCTCCCCAATCACCAAAGGGGATGAAATTGTCAACTTTACACTTTCTCTTTATACTTTACCCACACGCTGAAGTAGAATAGTCAACATGTTATAAATCATGTCATTACCGATCTTTAGTTGATTTTATAATATATTTATTCCTGTGTTTAGTGTTGTAACAATTTCATGTTTCAAATAATTTGCACAGGAAGGACCAAAAAATTTAACAAGTTAAATTAAAATTTTTGCCAAGCAGTAGATATTTAGTTTGTTTGGTTTCATTTGTTTTATATCTTTAATATTGAGTAACATTAACTGATCTGTTTCCCTTAGGAGTTAGTTCACAAAAAGGATCTATCACATCTAGACCTAAACTCAACTTAAGGAAATCTTGAGCCCTGTATGACGACAGCCAATAATTCCTAAAATTAAGACTTCAGATAAAAGAAGAAATCTTCCTTCTCAACAATGAAAAAAAAATCAAACCGCATCAATGGAAAAACATATGATGTTAAGATAAGCGTTTTCATTCAGTATCTACAGCATGGTATGCACTGGGACTAACACTGAGGACCAAAACACTATGGAATTTATATGGGAGAGACCATCTTAAATAATCAAGCCATAAGAAGAGCTATAAATATAAGGTATGAAAAGTACTACATAGTACTTTAAAAGCACACTTCAGATGGTCATGACCCTGTTGTGTGTGTTTGTGTAGGGAAGTAAGGTGTAGGTCAGGGAAGGTATATGTCAGGAACTGATATTTTAGCTGAGAGCTAAGGGAAAAATAGGAATTTACTTGGTGAAGAGGAGAGGGTAACGTCTGTCACATCAAAGGAACTGTAGATCTGATGGCCCTGGGGTAGAAAGGAACACAGGGAACTTGAGGAGTGAAACAATCAGTAGTTGGAACACACTGGGCCAGAGAGTTCAGGACAGAGGTAAGCAATGCGGCAGGGGAGCTGGGCCAGGCATGTAAGGTCATGTAGGCCCCATGAGGGATTCTGGTCTTTCTTGGTTTTAATCACACAAGTGGCATGAACTGATTGGTGTTTTTAAAAGACCACTCTGGGCAATCAGCTAAGAAAAAGAAACAAAAGACATCTGAATAGGCAGAAAAAAAAAAGTCTTTATTTGTAGAGACAGGGAAACTGAGGGGACCCCATGAGAAAAAAGAGTTGCTTTATTTTTTCCCCTTTGCTTCTTTTCCGGCTTCTATTCTTACTAGGACCTGCACCCCTGCCCTATGCATGCCTTAATGTATGTCCTCCTCACAAGGGATGAAGAGTTAATGATTTCTTTGGAGGCTTCCAGAATGACAGATACCATCTAAGGAATGACCAGGTGAGGCCATCATGTGCATATTCCAGACCACTGTCACTGAGCACCTTGACACTAAAACCTTCTGGCTCTAGGGAATAAGTGACTACGATGGACACTCGGACCCTGTCCTTGTTTTGACCAGTTCCTGGATGCCTGAGAAGACACGTGTTCCAGACCACAACATCAATAAAAACCCGGGGCCCCAAACACAGGCTCCCTTGTTTCCTCTCCGACGTTCCCAGACACTATCTGATCTGCTTACTCTCTACTCTTTCAGTCAACTCTGCTTTTGCCTCCTGCTGGTTCGAGTTTGATTTCCATCCCGCGTGCAGCCAAGGACCCTCTTGGCTGGTTCTATGGGACTCCCTCTGGGTCCTCAAACCCAGCTTGCCCGCATCATCTTGGCGACCACAAAGGGACCCACAGAGGAACATCGGTAACCCCCAGATTGAGTCTGCGAAGCACAACTTGTCTTTTGGGAACTGGTAAGTTCCTCTTCTTGGGAACAGAGCTAGTTTAATGCTGATGTAATTTTTGTCTCTGTGCTTCTTGTTTTCCTCCTTCATTCTCTAGGAGGAAGAAAAACTGGGAAAACTGGTCTGTGAGGCTGCGTTTCTTACTCCCCACTCTCTCTGTGCTCTGAAACTTTTTACTCTGGCTTTCAGACAACTTCAAGGCTATTAGTTGTCATGGGGGACTGAGTCACTCAGCTCTAAAGAAAAGGGACACTTGGTTCCTTCCCCCTGAAAGGTGTTCTGAGAAAACTAAGGACCAAGGGGAGTATCAGAGATTATTTGAGACAGGTGTGGTCCCATAGAAAAACTTCTGCCCAACCATGGTAATCAATTTTTGGCTCACTCAGGGATATGCAGGCGTGTGTGTCCGTGTGCGTGTGCACGCGCGCACACACACACACACACACAATAAAGAGTGGTCCTGGTGTCCCCAGTGGCAGTGGGTTTTCAGCTTATAGGGATGAGACACATGGCATTTTGTTGGATAAGGGAGAAGAAATGTGGCAAACTAGAATCTTTTGCACCCTTTTGCTCAATATGCCAGACCTTCTCACTCCTCTACACCTGTATCTATCCCTCTGAATTTTTGCCTTTTTCACCCACTGTTCACCCCATCATTGAGGAATTACATCGTCTGACCATAGTATTCAGCATTAGCAGGCTTCTCTATCCTTAAGAGATTATCTTTCCTTTTGGTTTCTAGGAAACTCCATGGCTTCTGATTCATTTGGCTGGGGCCACTGCAGCCAATGATTTTTCCACTGCCTTAGATCTCTGGCATTCTGAACAATATTATCCTAGAATCTTATCCTCCCTGTGCCCTAATCTGATTCCTTGCTTACAGTCCTAAATGGGAGCAAGAATAAGCATTCCCACAGATTCCCATTTGTTTCTTACATGATTAGGCACAATTTATGCTGAGAAGTTGAAAAAGAAGTTAATATTCTACTGTAATGGGGCTTGGTCCCAGAATCACTTGGGGGACCAAGAAACCCAGCCTGCAAATGGGATTTTGAATTACAGTACCATTTTACAGCTTGATTTATACTGTAAGAGGGAAAGGAAATTGAATGAAGTAACTTCTGGTACTTCTGATACCCTGTATCAGGACCCCAAAGGACAATGTAGTTTGCGTGGCCTGAGTTCCTAAATCAGTGGAGGCACTTGACATCCTGGAACTGATTTTGATGTTTGATCTGACTTGGGGGAAACCTAAAGACCTTATTGTCTCATTGCTGCACTTTAGAGGAGGGAATGAGACCATGCATAGTTAAGCCAGTTAATTCAATAAAGTAAGGAAAGAAACTCAAGGAAAGGATGAAAATCCAGCTTTCTTTAGAGGCTCTCTGGTGGAGGCTTTCCAGTAGTATACCAATACAGATGCTAATTCTCCAGAAGAGCAGTCACTGTGCATTCAATGTGCATTTTATCCTGCAATCTGCAGCAGATATCAGGGGGAAATGACCGAAGGCAAATGGTGGGCCCCAAACTCCTATGAACCAATTATTGGATATGGCTTTTGCTGTCTTTAATAATAGAGACAGGGCAGAGAAGGAGAACAAGTTTGTCCAACATAAATACCATGCCCAACTTTTGGCCACAGCACTGGTGATCACTGTATATGGAAACCTGTGAGGCCGGACTTGGGCAAAGGCACACCAGAGCCCCTGCTCACAAAAGGCTGAGTCTCAATCAATATGCCTTCAGTAAGATGGACAGCCACTGGAAAAATGATCATCCCCATCTTGGAAGGAAGGTGGGTTCAGTCCCAAAACTTTTGCTGGCCAAAGTTATGGAAGACTGAAGGGGCCTGAGCTCTCCCTATGACTCTTCCTGAACATCTCAACATAATATACCAAGAGCCCTGGGGCATCTCTGATAGGGAAAGTAAGGATACTGAGTTTTTATTGGACACAGGAGCCATTTACTCTGTCCTGATTCAGCCTAATGGGCTTCTACTCCAGCACTCCTGTATAGTTACTGGAATAGATGGATGGCCACAGGTGGAACAATCTACTTGTCCACTAGCTTGTGGCATGGGCTGCCTCTTGTTTTCACATAGCTTTCTCCTGATACCTGAATGCCCTACTCCCTTACTGGGAGGAACTCACTTGTTAAGCCACAAGCTATCATCCAAATAGGACTGACAGACCCAAATGTAGACAAAACAAAGTTTATAATGGTAATGGCCTGAACATGCAAGTGGTAAATAACATTTATGTGCCAGATAGTATACCATCCCATATTGCAATCAGAATAATGCCCAATGTATGGGAAACAGAAGTTCCCAGGCGAGCCAATGATGTTTTACCCATTGTTATCTCCCTAAGATGACATGTAGAATATTCTTAGAATACCTAAAAAGGTATTCAGCCTCTAATTAAGAAATTTTTGAAATATGGGTTATTAACTTCTTGTCAGTCACTTGCAATATCCCCATTCTACCGGTTAAGAAGCCAAATGGGAAGTCCTGTTTTACCCAGGATTTGAGCGCAATTATGGAGGCAATGATTCCTATTCATCCTATAGTCCTTAACCCTTATACTATACTGACACAAGTTTCTCCGGATGCAAATTGGTTTATGGTACTAGACTTAAAGGATGCTTTCTTCTGCGTATCAGAACACCCTGACTCCCCATTGCTTTTTGCTTTTGAATGGACTGATCCTGATACTTGTGAGACCTCCCAGCTGATCTGGACAGTGCTGCCTCAGGAATTCACAGACAGCCCAGATTTGTTTGGGAATGCTTTAAAAAGGGAATGGCGGGGGGAGCAGGGGGATTTACAACTGATTAGTGGAACTCTACTCCAATATGTGGGTGATATATTGACTGCCAGCCCAACAAAAGAGGATTCTGATGAAAACAAAACCCTCACCCTTAACTTCTCATGACAATGGGGATAGAGTACCTCTCCAAAAAACCCAGACTTCTAAGGAGAAGGTTCAATATCTGGGCTATGTCCTCACTCCAGGGGCACAGACACTGGCCCAGAACAGAAAAATCAGCCATACTGAATATTTTAATACCTCAAGCAAAAAGGCAATTGAGAACCTTCTTAAGTGTGGTAGGCTTTCGTTGCATTTGGATTCCAGCCAAACTCCTTTATAAAGCATTAGAAGGAAGTGATTTAGAACCCCTGGAATGAAATGATGACTGCCACCAAGCCTTCGAAGGTATGAAAGAAAACTGAGCACTGTTCCTATCTTGGGGCTCCCAAACAGGAAAAACCCTTCACCTCATATGTGTGAGAAAGAAAAAGAATAGCTTTGCGTGTCCCAGCTCAAACATTCAGACCCATTCCTAGACTAGTAGCTTCTTTCTCTGAACAACTAGTTCTGGTAGCAGAAGGATGGCCAGAATGTTTATGAGCAGTGGCTGTGACTGCCCACCTAGTTGGAGAAGCTAGCATATTTACTCTAGGAAAACATCTGGATATCAGGATTTCACATCAAGTCCAAGGGGTTTTAGAAGCCACAGGGCACAAATCCTTAAAAGGAAAGAGATTAGTGAGGTATCAGGCCCTCCTCCTTGACACCCCTGATGTAACTAACCCTCCAGGTGTGTGGAGGCTTAAACCCAGCTACCCTATTACCTGATGAAGGCAAGCAGGAGCTTCTAACCCACTCCTGTGCAGACACCGAACAACACATGTATTCAGGAAAGCCTGATTTAAAGGACAACTCTCTGCCCAATCCAGAGGCCGAATGGTTTACAGATGGAAGTAGCTTCATGCATGAAGGAACCAGAAAAATTGGATATGCTATTGTCAGCCTACAGGATATAACTGAGGCAAAATCTTTCCCTCCCCATACTTCAGCACAAAAGCCCAAACTGATTGCTTTAATCTGAGCACTACAGCTAGATAAAGGGTTAAAGTTAAATATATATCCTGATTCTAAATATGGCTTCTTTATTTCATGCCCATGCAGCCATCTGGAAAAAAGGGATACTATCAAATTCAAAAAGCTCCCTATGAAACACAAAGAGAAAATTTTTAACATTATCAGAGGCTATACAGCTTCCTTGGGAGGGGGCAGTTATACATTGTAAAGGACACCAAACAGACCAAACCATAATGAGTACAGGAAATGATTTTGAGAATAGAATAGCAAAAGGGGCAGCAAGGAAGAAAGAGCTTGCTATACAGGTTTTAGCTTCCAGAAGGTCCTTTGCAAGAAAGAAACCCAAAGTATATTCCCTCTGAGGCTCAATGGGCCTCACAAAAGGGATCTGAAATCGACTGGGATGGTATATATTAAATAACAAATATGTACTTCCCAAGGCACTCCAATGGAGAAGAATTAAGCCTTCTTCTGCCACTCCTGGTGCTGCTTGTGTGCTCGCTCGGTGTGGACCTGGCCCCCTCTGGTGAAGCAGCAGCTGAGGAGACTCCAGTGCTCGCCATGGCCGAGGAAAAGCCCAAGGAAGAAGTCACAACTGAGAACAGCAATCATATTCATTTGAAGGTGGCGGGGCAGGATGGGTCTATGGTGTACTTTAAGATTAAGAGGCATACGCTACTTAGTAAACTGATGAAAGCCTACTGTGAACGACAGGGTCTGTCCATGACGCAGGTCAGGTTCCGATTTGACGGGCACCCGATCAAGGAAACAGACACTCCAGCGCTGCTGGAGATGCAGGATGAAGATATAATCGATGTGTTCCAGCAGCAGACAGGAGGCATCTGCTAAAAAGGGAACTCGCTACTTTATTCCAGGACTCCATTCCTCCTGACCAAGAAGATATTCTCAGTTAGAAAACTGCAATTTGGTCCCATCACACCCTGACTACTGCAGTACAGTTTTCTCTATTCTTACATTTTCTCCTGCCCCATTCCCTTGGTGGACATAAAGTAATCAGATATGTGCACAAGCACATTGTCCCCCCCCCTTTATTTTTTAGCTAAATGGCCAATGGTATGTTTTGATCGACATCAAATGGAGACGGGATGGGGAAAATACTGGTTCTGTGAGAATACCCCCTCCTTCCGAAATTCATGGCATGCTCAGTCAGCTCTTATCTTTATATTCCAGCAAGTTGTTTTGTTTTCACAGTTTAACAAAAAAAGAACAACAAAGACATCTTTGCTTGTTTGATTGGAGAATTTTGATGTTTTTCATTTAGCATTGTAAAACCAAGGACAATTTTATAACTTTTTTGTATGTAGCTGTTACATGTTAAGACAGTATGTCTTTAAGTGGGGATAGATTACTCTAAAATAAATGAATCAGAGATTGTTTTCCTGTCAAGTCAAGCATCTTGTTTAAATAAACTTCTTGTGTAAAATGAAAAGGAAAAGAGAAGGAAAGAAGAGAAAAGAACGAAGTAAATCCATGACTCCACTCAGAAGTTACCAGAAATGACCCAAGGTCCTATCCTATGCCTTCCCTCTTAATTAAGTCAGTTCAGTTTAGAAGAACTTACCATGGGGAAGACTGGCTAACTGACTTCACTCAAATGCCGCCTTCTCTGGGATCTAACTATCTGCTGATTTATGTGGGTACGTTGACAGGGTAGATAGGGACCTTCCCTATTAGGACAGACAGGGCTTTAGAGGTTTCTAAGATCTTATTAAAGGAAGTCATACTTAGGTTTGAATTTCTCTGGAGTTTGCAAAGTGACAATGGACCCTCTTTAGCTGTTAAAATAACACAACAATTATCAGTGACTCAGTGATCATCTGTCTTGGAGGCCTCAATCTTCAGGAGAAGTGGGCAAAATGAACGACATCTTTAAATGAACTTCGGCAAAACTCTGCCAAACTCATGGAACATGGTGTAGGTGTTGCTGATTACTTTTCTAACAATAAAAGTGGCTCCAAAGGGGAGTCTTAGATTGAACCCCTTTGCAATAACATACGGAAGGCCTTTTCTCACTGCAACTTTATGGTTTGCTGAGGAACCCAATTACATTTTAAAATATATTACTAGTCTGGGTAAAGCACTAGTCTCTCCAAAAGTACGGGAATAAAGTACTTCCAAACCCCGCTGAAGACAAACAGTCTGTGCCAGTGCCATCAGGGAGCAAGATATCATTAAAAACATGGAAAAGGGGTCACCAGAAGGTCAGCTCAAACCAAGGTGGGAATGGCCCTATCCACTTTGACTCAGCACCCCCAGAGCAGTACAGCTTAAAGGTATCTTTAGCTGAGTTCACTTGTCCAGAATCAAATCTGTCTCCCCTGAGTCTCTGCAGGAGCCAACTCTGATACTGCCTCCATGGGAAGAAAGGGACACACATGCCTGTGAGCCTGTCAACGAATTAAACTGTCTTTTCAAGAAAATACCTGCTGCAGTGTCTACCTGAAGCTCCTAGCATCCATCCACGCCTGAGAACCTGAGGAAAAGACTAAAATTGCTGCTCTGACGGACCAATAAGTAAGGCTCGATGGTGCTTTTAAAATCTTTCACTTTTCTGAATTTACTCTTTACTTACCTATCTCTAGGGAGAACTACTGGCCCCAATTTATTTTTGCAATGGGCTCAACACTATGCTGACAGTTTACAGAAAAGTTCCTGCTGGATTTGTGGCCTCCTCCCTTTATCCAGCACCTCAGGCCTCCCATGGTGGGTTTCTCCTTTACAAGGCACAGACTGGCAATACTTACACCAATATGTAAAGGATATGGTTTTATATCCAGATTCAAGCATATACAGGGACATCTCTATCACTAACAGAAATGTTTCTTGTTGGCCTATGGTAAATACTACCTGGAATTCTCCAGGCCATAAAAGACCTTTTTCCTACCCCCAGACTGTCAAAATCATGACTGAATATGCCAACGCTAAGATTGAAAATAAGAAAGCATTGTGGGCAACAAGTCAGTCTAATAATATGAGATACACTGAGGATGGTTATTTTCAAGTATGGGATGAATTTATGTGGCTTACTCCGACCATAGGCCAATTAAACCGGAAAGCTCTTTTATGTTGGGAGCAAAGAAATCATTCCTATGATGCCTGGCCTAATAGCACCCGTAAATTAGGATGGCTCCCCCCAGAAGTCTGTACCCATACCATTGTTTTACAAGCAACTGATTGGTTTGCTACTGACTGGATGAGACGACCAGGCATCAGATGGTTAGCACCTAATGGAACTCAATGGCTATGTGGCACAAATTTGTGGCCGTGGCTACCCCCTGGATGGATAGGGCGCTGTACCCTGGGCTTTCCCTGGATACAAGGGAAAGTGCGTAAAAAATTACCTATGCCTGCAAATTATCCCCATTTACTCCATCGCTGGACACGGTCAGTCTTCCACTGGTATGATCACCTGTTAGGTATTTTCCTGCCCCACGTAGGAATAGAAGATATAATCTGGCATGTAGAGGCCCTCACAAACTATACCACACATGCCCTTAATGATACTATACTGGCAATTGGGCTATTAAATTCTGAAGTTACATTAATGAGAAAGGCTGTATTACAAAATAGGATGGCCTTAGACATAATAACAGCAGCTCAAGGAGGAACTTGTGCTATCATTAAGACTGAATGTTGTGTATATATCCCAGATAACTCAGCTAATGTATCTAAACTTTTATCAGACATGAACACCCAAATTAAAGAAATGTCTGACTCCTCTAGTTCCCTCAATGATTGGATTTATTCCTGGTTTAGTGGAAATGGATGGTCTTGGTGGAAAAAACTTCTTTTAGCAGTAGTAGCAATAATTCTGCTAGGGTTTTTTCTTTGCTGTGGGAGCTATTGTTGTTGCATGTTCTGCATAAATATGTCAGAAAAATTATCAGAACGGATATTCTCTAGGAGGCGTTCTATTTTAATGATGCGGCCTCATGAACATCTCTGACAATCTACAAGTAGGGACCCTTCATTTAATCGGGATTTTTATGCGTTCCAATAGGCAGGGTCTACAATCCCTTTCAGCCTGAAGAAGCTACAGAAGATGAGACCTTCGCCCTTCAACACCCCTTAAGAATAGGAGTATGAGGGGCACCTGGGTGGCTCAGTGGTTTAAGGCCTCTGCCTTCGGCTTGGGTCATGATCCCACGGTCCTGGGATCCAGCCCCATATCGGGCTCTCTGCTTGGCAGGGAGCCTGCTTCCTCCTCTCTCTCTTTCTCTCTCTGCCTGCCTCTCTGCCTACTTGTGATCTCTGTCAAATAAACAAATGAAATCTTTAAAAAATAAATAAATAAAAAGAAGAACTGGCGTATGAAAATCCCATACCAGGGAATGAGACAGAAAAATCAAAGGGGTCCCATGAGGAGGGGAAAGAAAAAAGAAAAGTTAGTTTCTTTTTCTCCTTTGCTTCTTTTTCTGGCTTCTATTCTTGCTAGACCCTGCACCTTGCCCTATACATACCTTAATGTATGTCCTCCTTGTAAGGGGCAGAGTTAATGATTTCTCTGGAGTCTTCCAGCACGACAGATACTATCTAAGGAATGACCGGATGAGGCCATTATGTGTACATTATAGACCACTGCCACCAACATCCCGATGCCAAGACCCCTGACTCCAGGGAATAAGTGACTTATGATGGACACCTGAACCCTGTCTTCATTCTGATCAGTTCCTGGATGCCTGAGAAGACACATGCACCACACCACAATCATCAATAAAAACCTCAGAACCCAAGCAAAGACTCCCTCTTTTCATTTCTGAGTCACCCAGATTCTCCATCTATATCTGTTCTCTCAACCTTCAATAAACTCTGCTTTCACCTCCTTCTGGCTCATGTTTGATTTCCATCCTGTGTGAAGCCAAGGACCAGCTAAGAGGGTCTGAGTCCTCAGACCCAGCCCACCTGCATCAATGTGAACTAATAAACATAAAAATCCTAAAGACGCCACCAACAAGCTGCTAGAACTAACTAATCAACCAATTCAGTAAAGTTGCAGGATATAAAACCAACACCAGGAAACAGCTGCACTTCTTTTGAGAGCACAAGAGAGTGGGACAGGGAGAAGAAGAGGGAGAAAGGAGACTCCCGACTGAGCAGGGAGCCCAACACAGGGCTCAGTCCCAGGACCCTGAGATCATGCCCTGAGCTGAAGGTAGACACTTAACCAACTGAGCCACTCAGGTGCCCAACAGCTGCATTTCTATACACTAATAACAAAACAGTTAAAAAAAAAACACAAACACACAATAATCCCATTCACAATAACATACAAAAGAATAAGATACTAAGGAATAAATTTACCCAAGGAGGGAAAGATTTTTTACACTGATAAATATAAGACTTTGATGAAACAAACTGAAGAAGACACAAATGGAAATGAAAAATCCCTGTTCATGGATCAGTAAAAATAACATTGTTGAAATACTGATAACCCAAAAGCCATCTACAGATACAATGGAATCCCTATCAAAATTCCAGTGGCATTTTTCACAGAAATAGAAAACCTGATCCTAAAACTTTGTATAAAGACGAAGGACCCCGAATAGCTAAGGCAGTCTTGAGAAAGAACAACAAAGCCAGAGGCATTACACTTCCTGATTTCAAACTACACTTCGAAGCTACAGTAATCAAAACATATGGCACTGGCATAAAAACAGACACAGAGACCAATGGAACAGAATCAAAGAGCACAGAAATAAACTCCTGCATACATAGTCAACTCATATTTGACAAGGGAGCTGAGAATACTCAATGCAGAAAGGATAGTACTTCAATAAATGGTGCTGGGAAAACCAAATAATGACATACAGAAGAATGGAATTAGACCCCTGTTTTACATCACTCACAAAAATAAACTTAAAATGAATTAAAGACTTAAATTTGGGACGCCTGGGTGGCTCAGTTGGTTGGACGACTGCCTTCGGCTCAGGTCATGATCCTGGAGTCCCGGGATCGAGTCCCGCATTGGGCTCCCAGCTCCACGGGGAGCCTGCTTCTCTCTCTGACCTTCTCCTTGTTCATGCTCTCTCTCACTGTCTCTCTCTCAAATAAATAAATAAAATCTTTAAAAAAAAAAATAAAGACTTAAATTTAAGACCTGAACCATAAATCTTCTAGAAGAAAACATAGAGAAAATCTCCTTGACATTGGTCTTGGCAATGGTTTCCTGGATATAATGCCAAAATCACAAGGAACAAAAGCAAAAATAAATAAGTGAGACTCCATCAAATGTGAGTTTGCTTATTTGTTTACTGACTTGGTTGGAATATTTTATTGAAGTTCATTTCTCTCACAGTGTGAAGCCTCTGATGTATGTCAGAGGGCACAGCCTTGCCTATGCAGTCACTCCTCAATAACAAGTTTTAACAGGGCTCTCTCTAATTGTCTCCCTCTCTCTGACCTCTCTGCTAAGCTTTCTGCCCCTGCCTGTATCACAACCAGATGTTAAGCTCCACTAACTGCTAGGTGATGCTCTACTGTTTTCAGCAATGTTCTTGGGCATAAATCGTACCACAGTGTGACACAATTAGATTTTGAATCCTTTACTGAAGTCATTTTTGAAGCCAGTCTTTGAAATTTGTTCCTACCCTAGCAAGGCTCCTTCCAGATGTCTCTTTCTCTGGTCTCTCTGGTAAAGTAGGTGGCTTGTAGTTTTAGCTCATTACCCTTATGAAGCTAATTGCCTCCTCTTAATTGCCTATCGGTAAAATCTCCATTGTTTTAAGAAGCCCATTAAGCTTGAACTTTCCCACATTCCATTTAAGGTCAGTTCTTTGTGGACAGCTTCATTAGTCTCTTTTCTTATGTCCCTGGACAAAATCTCTTGAGTGACTGCTCTGGAACTAGGGGTAGGGACAGTGGCCCACTTCTGATTTCTGAGAAGGGCACTGGTTGGCTACAGTAACTTCTAGTGTTCTCAGCTTGCCTCTCCCAGTGAGGAACTACCACCCTATAAGCAAACTGGGTGAGGGAATGGGGATCCAGTATTCTCAGCCTATTGAGAGGAGGTAGAGCATTTGGGGCAGATGCCTTCTCCATGAGTGGAGACCAGGTGGAAGAAGGGAGCTTATGACTTCTTGGCAGCAATATTCTGGAATTTAGCATCTGCAACAAAGAGCTAAAGGATATGAGAAATACTAGCTACGTACACCTTCTGTAGAGCTACTATAGCCCTTGACTGGAAGTTAGAGGAAAAGGGAGCCCCATCTTCTCGGTCACACTCAGATGAATTGAAGCTTCTGTCTTGTTGATCTGGGGGTGAGGAGAAGGAGAGTGATTTGGCTCAAGTGCCACAGACTGTTCTTCCTGGGACTTAGTAGCTTCTCTTGAGCAATTTTCTTTTCTTTTCTTTCTTTTTCTTTTTTTTTTTTTTCTGACTTGATATATAGCCTTAGGACCATTTTCAGATACTTAAAATGTTTCTGTTTTTAAAATAATTTTCACCAGTTATGGTTCTTCTGCTGGGGATGGTTCCATGCAACTCTTCTAAAAGTGATAGCATACATTCAATTTTCTTAAGTTTAGAGGTAATCAATAAAATAATCTATAAATGAAATTCAGAATTTAACTGATTACTAACAATTAGACACTTGGGTATAATACTGGTGCCATAAGTAAATAAACTTTCAGATTTTTGTATTTTCTAAATTTTAATTAATAACTGACTTTACATTAAAAATAGAATTTTAAAACATTATTTTTTAAACTAAAAAATATAATCACATATGTGAAATCATTAAAATCCTCTTAAATTTGTTTCTAGGTCATTTTAAACTTTAATTTTATCAATGAAGTCTTTGGATTTCAGTTCTTTGAATGAATGATTAATTAAACCTTGAGAGATTCTTTTCTAACTCTTTTTCTTATATAGATGCATACTACTACCACTATTACTAACAGAAATCTGCTAATCCAAACAGCTGGAACTGATTTATATTTAATCAAGCTGAAATTGCTTTGTGAAAACTAGATATTAATACCATGACATTTATATTGACACTCAAAATAAAATTATTAATATCTATGTGTGATCTTTTAAAAAAGAATATCATCTAGGCAATTCTTTAGAAATTATACATTTTCTACTTATGATAAAATGTTTTAATTTTAGTAGATATGAAAAAGACTTAGGTAAGGACCAAAACATCTACAACATCAGTACATGAAATGATCAAAGAATAATCAAGACACCTCAAATAGATTTCAAAACATTTAATTATTTATTCAATACTTTTAATAGAAAAGTGTCATGTAAAATGCTTTTTCTAAACATCTTGGGTTCCCTTAAGTATGAATTTAATACCCAGTTTAAGGCTCTGTGCCTATACCTCTCTTGGTCATAGCAAATATGACCAAAAGAAACAGTCCAAACACTCATTTGAGAACTCTTAATCTCCCACACAATTCCACATAAGAATAAACGTTAACCTTATTCTAAACTTAGAATATTTGATAAAAAACCAATGTGGCTTAGATTTCAGGAGGATTCAGTTAAAAACAGAGATACCTCCTCAAGAATGCTGAGTTAGAGCACTTAAAACAAGAACATTATATATTTTGATTTTTTGACTTACCTGATACAAATAATCTTCAAATACAAAATAATAATCATCATTGCTTGCTGTCAACTTCACATCCTATAATTAAAGGTAGAGAGTATAGAAAAGAACCTAAAGGAGTATGTCTATAGTACTATGACATAAATGCATTATCTAGAAATAATACTGTAATGATTTTACTTATGTATGATTATAAATGTGTCAGATTTCATCACTGCTATAAATTTACTTGACTAATACATGTGACACATTATTGGACCTCAACTGTTCACAACTCTTTAGGTTCCATTAGCAATTCCTTATTATTCATTTTAATCTTTATCTTCTTTAGTCGGATTTTTTAGTGTCTTACAGTTGGAAAAGCAGATATATCACAACAATCAGAAGAAACCATAACAAGTTAGCTCTAAGTTACTGTTTCAAAATCATCAATTACTGTTCAAGTTCACATTCTTGCCATTACCTTGAAATACCAAACATCTTTCACATGACGGTGATTATTCATTTGCAAGTCATTGCATATTACCCAACGAACAACTGCTACCTTCAAAAAGTCTATAACCACACCAGCAAGAAAACATATGTAATAGAAATATGGGAACAGTTAGAAAGAAAAATTAAAGAAATCCAAGATAATATTGCTCAATCTACAAATTTCAACCAGGGTATTGAGCAAAGCAGCAATCAAGGGAGGATGAAATGAATCATGGATGATCCTGGAGGGAGTGAATATGTGCTAAGTCTAGAAAAATTTAAATACACAAATTAAGAGAAAAGAAGGGGTCAGTCTTCTAAATCAGAAGATAATACAGGTAGAGATAGAGATCATACATTCTCAATAGGGATGACACTACCTCCAAGGGGGTGAGAATTAGCTCTCTGAGGCCAAAAAATTTCATTATTACAATGGTTTATAGACCTCTAAATCTTACTCTTTGGTATTATTTTTTTATATTAGAGAAAAATTAATTTTTCTCTTTAGGGAGCTAATAATGAAGAAAAGGTCGAGAAACTCTGGTATAAACTGTCAGGTCATAGTAGGTGGTGCAAAACTGTAGAAAGTGTGGACACGAGTCAACTTTGTGGGAAAAAAAAATTCAGTCCAGAGAGAACAATTTAATAATTTAGCTTAGGGAGGGTTTGGTGATGTTCTAAATTTAGTATTTCCTTGTTCCATCCATTCCTTCAACCACTAAAATAATTTTGTTTTATTTTCAGTTAAATTAAAAATTAGTCTTTGCCATAGGGAGCTTTAATGAAACTTCAAGTAATTTTTTTTAAATGCCCATTCCTTCAAAAGCTGACTTTATTAACATTTGGAGTTGCTCCAAAAAGATCAGCAAAGCTCAACACACTCAAGTCACGAACAACCAGAGACAGATATCTTCCTAAAAATACTCATGCTATATGGACAGTCAGGATTGATTCTACTAACTTACAATTAAGTTTTCAAATAACAAACTGTTTACCTCTTCCTTTACTGATTCAAACTGAAATTCATCTTGGCAACAAAGAGAATTCTCATGCTAGCCCCTCCTGACTTTCTGAACTTCTTTTTTGAGTCTTCTTTCGTTTGAATAGAAAAAGCGGTTGAAAGGTCTGAAAGTCCTGAAGATCTCTTAGGCTAGTGCTAAAATAATCCCCTGAGCGTGACTAACTGACCTCAGTTAACAACAGTATCTGTGATCCAAACCTATATAAAACTTCTGAGAGAGTCAAGACTTTGCTTCCTGTAGTGAATAGTGATTTAAAAAAGTATGATTGTGGGGGCACCTGGGTGGCTCAGTGGGTTAAGCCGCTGCCTTCGGCTCAGGTCATGATCTCAGGGTCCTGGGATCGAGTCCCGCATTGGGCTCTCTGCTCAGCGGGGAGCCTGCTTCCCTCTCTCTCTCTCTGCCTGCCTCTCCATCTACTTGTGATTTCTCTCTGTCAAATAAATAAATAAAATTTTTTTAAAAAGTATGATTGTGAAGTCAGATTATCTACATTCAAATCTTGACTGTGCTACTTATTATGTGAATTTAGCTAATTAATCTTTCTTTACTTCAGCTCCCTCCATACATAAAATGGTAAAAGAAGAGTACTTCCTATTTTGCTATAACACATGTCAGTATGTGGCTGGGGGGCAAGGGAACAATATATGTTATAACATGGATTGGTTCATATGCAACTTCTCTTGCATTGGTTCATATGCAACTTCTCTTTTAATAGAGTTGCCAAAATTGCAAGAGTAGAATTAGAACATTTGGCAAGAAAGGAAAAATGCCTTTCGCTCAGCGGCTGCACAGGAATGAGCCTTTATAATTGCATTTCATGAAAATTAAAAATAAATGACCATATGAGGGGCTCTCTCTTCAGACAGGCACACCCCTGGCCTACACATCTCCTAGTTGTTGTATTTCCTCTTGTGCCTACCTTAACAGAAGCCCCAGGAGCCCAGCACACCACTTCCATCTGCATTCTGTTAGCATTTCTACTTCGTTATATGTGTACATTTTTAGTAACTCCTGCAGGAGCAGGCAGCTGGAGCTGTCCAATCCATCTTCCAAACTATCAATAATTGTTTTTGTTAGTATTCTGGTTATAAAATTGCAAAAGTTACCCCAACACTATTTTTCCCAGGAGCTCTATTATCTTTAATGTATGATTTTACTGAACGTATGGCTTTTTCTCAGGGGGAAAAATGCATTCATCTATAAATGATACCTAAATGCTGGTATCTGATACTCTTAAGATAGCTTTCAGGATCAAGGACAATCTATATGAAGAGTTTGGAACACTGTATGGCACATGGTAGATAGTCACTAAATGCCAATCGTTATTAGCCTTGGTCAAGTTCTACCCATAAAAATCTTCAGGTCTTCAATGTGTTTTCTCTCTCCCATTTTTGAGGCCTGAAATAATATGTCCTTCTTCTCTATCTTTCAAGTCCTAAAGTAAAAATCCAAGTCTTTTATTAATGTAGAATCAGGCATATCCTATTTCAGGCTTATACTATCTATATCTCAACACTCAACTCAGTATCAGACACCTGGAAAAAAACCTCAGTGTATCCCTATCATAAAACTTGACACGTGCTTGACCAGATGTCCAAAACTATAAAAAAATTAAAAATAAAAATGAATTCAACACAAGAGAATATGCAAGTAGCCCCTAAAGAATCATTAGATAAATAAGATATAAATATAAGTCTAATTTTGACTCTGAAAAATAGTCTTATTTTTTCAGTTGCATTTTTATTTGGTTTGTGTGGAAAACTTGAATTTATAGGAAAAAGGAATGTTTATCATCCTTTTAATAAAAAAAAATGGGAGTATCAGGAAAGAATCATGAAGACAGTTTCAAAGGGAAGGAGGATAATATTGACTGGAGACTAAATATTTTGAAAATGAACCTTACCTTATGGTACAATGATCACTTAAAATTATTTTTAAGATTAACATGTATTATCACACAAAGTATAGGTCCTATATGTTAAAGACTCACAATGATTGTTTAATGATATTACTGAAGTGAATAAACTGTGCACACCTTTACTTACTTTATAGATTAGACTGTCCACCAAAAGGTCATGTTGTATTACATTGGTCTTAAGCTGCTCATAATACAAGATATCCTAGATTTAAAAGTAAGACAAACACACAAAATTAAAGGTCAGTCACATTTATAAAGTCAGCCTCAAATTTTAATAAATAATATTCATTAACAGTATCATAAACACTAAGAGGACTTCATTTTATTCGCTTCTATATTCTCCATGCCTGGCCAATAGTAGATACTCAATAAATATACCTAATCCTATCACTTAGGATAAGAATTGGGGACCTGGTGGGTATTTAATCAATGTTTGCTAAACGGATTAACTATTATTTAATAGCAAATACAGTAATATTTATTAATTATTAGATGTCAGAAACTGTTTTACCCACCATACATGTTAACTCATTTAATCCCATACCAATAAAATAGTTCAGTGATTATTATTCCCGATTGTATTTGAGAAACAGACCCAGAGAAGAAAGCAACTTGCTATCAAAGGCCACAAAGGTAGTAAGAGTTGATTCCAAGAAACATGGCCTGGAATCTATGCAAAAACCCAGAAGGACACTCCATACTGCTTTCCTAATATCTAAATTATTATAAAATAAAAAGGTTAACATTTTTTAAATCATCCCAGCGAGTAAAAGCAATCACATAGCAAATGAAAGTCAGTTTTTTTTTTTAATATTAGAATATGGTCCCATAACATCATAAAATCTGATTAACACTACGTAGTGAAAAGATTAGGCTAATTTTTTTTAGAAGATTTTATTTATTTATTCGACAGGCAGAGATCACAAGCAGGCAGAGAGGAAGGCAGAGAGAGAGGAGGACGCAGGCTCCATGCGAAGCACAGAGCCCAATGCGGGGCTCCATCCCAGGACTCTGGGATCATGACCTGAGCCGAAGGCAGAGGCTTTAACCCACTGAGCCACCCAGGTGCCCCTAGGCTAATGTTTAATTTAATAGATAATAAGATATAGAAGACAGAGAGGGAAGATGGAAAGGAGAGAAAAAAGGGGGAAAAGAAAAACAGCAAAGGAGGGAGGGAGAGGGAAGAAGGATTTGAGACTATAATCCAGCTAAGCATCAGGTTAATGTTGGTCAGGGCATTCAAAAAATAGAATGAAGGTAAAAATCAAGTGGATAATAGTTGTCTTAAAGACAGATGGAAATATCATCTCATTGCTTTAGCTGGCCCTTGTATTTTTCCAATCCCTCCATTCATCTCTCAGGCACTTTTAGCTCTGGTTTCTGCTGATATCCAAACACTGCTTAGCTCCACTACACACCAATCTGTATGATTCTTTCTGAAAACATTTCTTCAGACAAGTAAGAGGTGAGGGACAGGGTCATTAGTGACAAAGATCTGTTGTGAGCTGCTTTAGCAGGATGGTGTCTGACCCTATGTTTCATGAAATATGATTTCTTAATCTTGAAAGATGCTTAATACACAGTTCTCTGATTTGGGCTAAAATGCTCTTTGCCTTAAGATAATCTGGAGATTTACTGGCTATTTTTAGTCATTTTAATTTTAATAAAAATGCCTTACTTTGCTCTTATTTATGATGCTTTGATTTCTTAACTAAGGCAAAATTATTTTGTTATTTTATTTAACTTCCACTGTATCTATTGAATCCATTTCTCTCACTAGAATGAAGAACATTCTTAAAGACAGGAACAGTACCTAATTCAAACACCAATCCTCAACAACTGACAAAGAGACTAGTATTATACTTTAATGTTTTCTAGAGTGGAAAAGCTAGTAAGTCTAGAGTTATGCCTCTTTAAAAAAAAAATCAAACAAATTTAAAATCACAAATTGATATGTGACTGTTAAGGAACTAAGACAATCTAAAGCTGGATAAAGCTTCCTTTATCCTTCCTTTTCCCATTCTGCCTTCCCAAAGAAACTAATGTTATTTGCATTGTATTTGTAATATTATTAGTAATTTCTATTTTTCCATAGCTTTCTCTATGCTTGTATAAATATATACTTATATGTAGTGGTTTTGATTGTCATTTTTTTAAAAAAGATTATATTTATTTATTTGACAGAGAGAGAGAAAGAGAGAGAGAGCTCACAAGTAGGCAGAGAGGCAGGTGGAGAGAGAGGGGGAAGCAGGCTTTCTGTTGAGCACGGAGCCTGATGTGGGGCTTGATCCCAGGACCCTGAGATCATGACCTGAGCCGAAGGCAGAGGCTTAACCCACTGAGCCACCCTGGCACCCCCTGATTGTCATTTTTTAAACATAAACTGGTATCACACTGTACTCATTATTCAGTTTCTCTAAATTAGCTATATAGAAAGATCATCCATCTAGGTTAATAGGTATATATCTATCTTTCTTTTTAATAGCTATATATACGTCAATATTTTTAAAGCTGTGCCATAGACAGATCACCATTCCATAGACAGATCACCATTTATTTAATCATTCTCTTATAGATGGATACTGAAGTGCTTGTCACTACAAGTAACATTATTAAAACTATCCTTATTCACATGTGCTTTTGTATGGGATATACCGGCAAAGGAAGGGTTATAGGCTGAAGGTTAAATATATATCTTTAGCTGGACTACAGTTTGCCTGATCATTTTCCAAAAATCATCAATTCAAATTCCCACCAGCAACAGATGAGAACAAAATTTACCTATATCCTCACCACTTTTAACTTTCTCACAGATGGAAAATGGGTTCTTTTTTTTTTTTTAAGATTTTATTTATTTATTTGAGAGAGAATGAGAGAGAGAGAGAGAGAGAGAGCATGAGAGGGGGAAGGGTCACAAGGAGAAGCAGATTCCCCGCTAAGCAGGGAGCCTGACATGGTATTCAATCCCAAAACTCCAGGATCACAACCTGAGCCAAAGGCAGTAGCTCAACCAGGTGAACCACCCAGGCGAAAAATGAGGTCTTAACTGTTGTGTTAATTTGCACTTTCCCAAATGTCAATAAAGTTGAACATTCTCTCATATGTTTACTGAGCATATGAATTTATACTTCAAAGGTAGGCCTTTTATAACATTTCCCTGTTTTTCTATCAGATTATATTTATTTTGTTATTTTTTGGGGGTCTATTTATAATGAGGATTAACCCTTTGTCATTTGTATTACAAATACTTTTTCTTCAAAACAAAGGGGTTGTTTGATTCTTGTTTATGGTATACATTGACAAATTTTTAAAAAATTCCTTATGGTTTTGGATTTCCTTCCTTGCTTTAGGTAAGGTATCCTACCACATATTTATACAAATATTTTTCTAAAATTGCCATTTTTTACTTGAATATTTATAATCTTCCTGAAACTTATTTTTATATGTCATAAGCAAAGTTTTCTTTTTCATAAGCATATGTTTTCTTTCAGTAAGATGGCTAATTATCAGCAACATTTATTAAATAAACCACACATTTCCAGCAAAAATAAAACTTTATTATTTCTCTATTGGAAAGAGACAAATTGAGCAGGCAAAAAAATCAGTAAAAGGATAAAATTGAATACAACACCATTAATTGGATATAATGGAAATCTATACATTACTTCATCCAACAACAGCAGAATACATATGCTTCTCAAGCTCACACGAACCATTCATCAAGACAGATCAATTCTGGGTCATAAAGCATCCTTAACAAATTTAAAAGAATGAAAATCACACAATGTCTGCTCTCAGAACACAACAGAATTAAACTAGAAGTCAGTAACAGAAAGATATTGAAAAATGACCAAATACTTGAACATTAAACAATATATACACATGGGTCAAATAAGAACTCTCAAGAAAAATTTAAAATATTTTTGACTAAATGAAAATGAAAACAACTTAAGAAAATTTGTGGGCTGCACTGAAAGTAGTGCTTAAAGATAAATTTACAAAAGCACTGAATGAATATATTAGAAAACAAGAAAAATCTAAAATCAATATCTAGGTTTCTACCTTAGGAAATTAGAAAAAGAAAAGCAAATTAAATTCAGAGTAAGTAGTAAAAAGCAATCATAGTATTTAGAGTAGAAATAAGTGGCAGTATCATAGCCAATGAGGTTTATCCGAGGCGCGATTATTGCTAATAAATGAAATTGAAAACAGAAAGTCAGTAGAGAAAAACTGTCAAAACCAAACTGATTCTGGGGCACCTAGTTGGCTCAGTCAGGCAAACATCCAAGACTGCTGGTTTCAGCTCAGGTCACGATCTCACAGTCATGGGATTGAGTCCCATGTCGGGCTCTGTGCTCAGTGGGAAGTCTGCTTGAGATTCTACCCCTCTCCCTCTTTACACCTCTCCTACTCACACGTGTGCATGAATGGGCTCTCTCTCTCTCTCAAATAAATACAGTCTTAAAAAAAAAAAGAAAAGAGTGCCTGGGTGGCTCAGGAGGTTAAGCCTCTACCTTCGGCTCAGGTCATGATCTCAGGGTCCTGGGATCAAGTCTTGAGTCGGGCTCTCTGCTCAGCAGGGAGCCTGCTTCCTTTTCTTTCTCTCTGACTGCCTCTCTGCCTACTAGTGATATCTTTGTCAAATAAATAAATAAAATCTTTAAAAGAAAAGAAAAGAAAAGTTGGTTCTCTAAAAAGATCAATAAAACTGATGAACCTCTAGCCAGACTAAGAAAAAAAGAGAGAGGACACAAACCACTAATATTGGAAATGAAAGTGGGGACATCACTATAGATCCTGTGGACATTAAAAGGATAATTAAGGAATACTATAAACAACTCTATAACCACAAATTTGATAACCTAGGTGACATGGACCAATTATATGAAGTACACAATTTTTCAAAATTCACACAAAAAGAAATAGACAATCTGAATAGGTCTATAACTGTTAAAAGTAATTGATTCAATAATGGATAACGTTCCAAAACAGACAACACTAAGCCCTGAGGGGTTCACTACCAAACATTTAAGAAAGAAATTCTACCAATCCTCTACAATTTCTGTCAGAAAACAGAAGCAGGGGAATACTTCTTAACTCATTCTGTAAGGTCAGCATTACTCTAATACCAAAAACAACATATGAAAAGAAAAACACACCAATATCACTTATGGACATAGAAAAAAAATCTTCAACAAAATATTAGCAAAACTGAATCCAACAATGTATAAAAAGAATTGCACACCATGACCACTTGGGCTTTACCATGGGTCTATAAAGTTGGTTCATTCAACATCTGAAAGTCAATTAATGTAATCTATCACATCAGTGGATTAAAAAGAAAAATAACATGATTAATAGATAAAGGAAAGCATTTGATAAAATCCAGCACCCACTTATAATAAAAACCCTCATAAATTAGAGTCAGAACTTCCTCAACTTGATAAAGAATACCTATAAAAACTTATAGCTACTGTTAATCCTTATGCTGAGAAACTCAAAGTTTTCCTCCTAAAATTAAGTACAAGGCAAGGGTGTCCCCTCTCACCACCATTTTCAATATCATGATGTAGGTTCTAGCTAGTGCAATAAGACAAGAAAAGGAAATAAAAGGTACACAAATTGACAATGAAGAAATAAAACTGTCTTTGTTTGCAAAAAATATGACTGTCTATATTGAAAATCCCAAAGATTTAACAAAAAAACCCACCTGGAACTAACAAGAAATTATAGCAAGGTTGCAAGATAAAAAGGTTAATATACAAAAGCCAATCACCTTCCTATACACAAGCAATGAAAAAGGGGAATTTCAAATTAAAAAACACAGTATCATATACATAAGTCCCCAAAGAATAACTTCAACTTAGATATAAACCTAACAAAATATGTATAAGAGCTATATGAGCAAAACCACAAAATTCTGATGAATGAAATCAAAGAAAGAGATAGTCTATGTTCAATATTGTCAAGATTCAAGATGTGCATTCTTCCTAATTTGATTTATAGATTCAATGCAATCCCAATCAAAATCCCAGAAAGTAATTTTATAGATATCAACAAACTGATTCTAAAGTTTATATCAAGAGGTAAAACCCAAAATAGCCAACACAGTATCAAAATAGAAGGAAAAGATTTTAAAAGTCTATTTCAAGAGGTAAAAGACCCAGAAAAACCAATACGATATTGAATAACAACAAAGTTAGAGGACTGATGTTACTGAACTTCAAGACTTACTGTAAAATTATAGTAATCAAAATGTATAAGCCTGATGATTCACAGACCTGTACCCCTGGGGCAAATTCATTATATGCTAATAAAAATAATTTTAAAAAATTATAGTAATCAAGGCAATATGGTATTGGTATAAGATGGGACAAAATACAGACTCCAAAAATAGACCCACATAAATATAGTCAACTGATCTTTGATGAAAGAGCAAAGAAAATATGAGGGAGTGAAAAAGTCTAAAAAACAATCTTTATAAAAAATGATGGAATAAGTGGACATCCACATTAAAAAAAGTTAATCTAGATAAAGACTTTATACCCTTCATAAAAATTAACTCAAAATGGATTACAGACCTAAGTGTAAAGTGCAAAACTCATAGAAGAAAACCAAGATGACCTTAGGTATCGTGATGTCTTTTTAGATATAATATCAAAGACATGATTAATAAAAAGAAAATGGATAAGCTTGCTGCATTTAAAATTTAAAATTAAACACTTGTGCTCTGCAGAAGACAATGTCAAGAGAATGAAAAAACAAGACACAGACCAGGAGAAAATATCTGTAAAAGACACAGCTGATAGGGGTGCTTGTGTGACTCAGTCATTCAGGGTCTCCCTTTGGCTCAGGGTGTAATCTCGGGATCCTGGAATCCAGCCCCACACTGGGTTTCCTGCTTGGCGGAAAGCCTGCTTCTCCCTCTCCCACTCCCCTTGCTTGTGTTCCTTCTCTCACGGTCTTTCCTCTCTGTCAAATAAATTAAAAAAAAAAAAATACAACTGATAAAGGACCATTATCCAAAATATACAAAGAACTCTTAAAACTCAACAATATGAAAACAAACTAAAAAATGGGCTAAAGAGACCTTTACAGACACCTCAACAAAGAAGATGTACAGATGTCAAACGAGCATATGAAAAGATGCTCCACATCATGTGTCATCAGGGAAATGCAAATTAAAACAACAAAATACCACTACACATCTACTGGAATGACCCACACCTGGAACACTGATAATACCAAATGCGGTGGAGATGGAGAAAGAGGAACTCATGTTCACTGCTGATTGCAGTGCAGAATGGTACAGCCCCTTTGGAAGACAATTTGGTGGTTTCTTAAAAGACTAAATATTCTATTACCATATAATCCAGCAAGCTTTCTCCTTAGTTTTTACACAAAGGAGTTGAAAATTTATGTCCACATAAAACCTTGCACACTCATGTTTATAGCAGCTTTATTCACAGTTGCCAAAAGCTGAAAGCAACCAAGATGTCCTTCCGTAGGTTAATGGATAAACTGTGGTATGTTCAGACAATGGAATATTATTCAGCATTAAAAAGAAATGAACCATCAATTCATGAAAAGACATGGAGGAACTTTAAATGCATATTACTATATGAAAGAAGCCAATCTGAAAAGGCTGCATAATATATGATTCCAACTATGTGACATTCTGGAAAAGGCATAATTATGTAAACAGTAAAAAGATAACTGCTAGCATGTTGAAGGGGAATAGGTGGAGCACAGAGGATTTTTAAGGCAGTGAAAATCCTCTGTATGATAGTATAAGGATAAATCTTGTCATTATACATTTGTCCAAATCCTTAGAATGTACAACACCAAGATGAACCCTAAGGTGAACACTGGATTTGGGGTGATTATGATATGTCAGTATAAAAGTTCATCCATTGTAGCAAATGTACTACTCTGTGGGGGATGTTGACAGCTGGGGAGATGATGCATGTGTAGGGCACGGCAGGTATATGAGAGATCTCTGTACCTGCCTATCAGTTTTTCTATGAAACTAAAATTGCTCTAAAACATAAAATTTAATAATTTTAGTATGAGTGATTTGAGTGCTTTCAATTTATTTTTATCTTTTTTATGGATTTATTTACTTATCTTGAAGAGAGAAAGCGCACACGTGCACAAATAAGGGAGGGGCAGGAAAAGAATGTCAAGCAGACTCTCTGCAGAGAGCAGAGCCCCACGCAGGGCTTGATTTCACAACCTTGAGATCATAACCTGAGCTGAAACCAAGAGTTGGACACTTAACCAACTGCGCCACTCAGGCACCCTGAGTGATTTCAATTTATTATTGTTTATTTAATTTGCTATTTGAAAATCCTGGGTTTACATTTTTATTAACATAAAAAAGTGAAGTAAAATCAAAGAAAATATTTCTTTAAGAAATATATACTGCAAACATATATTCATAAGTCTATTATTGCCTATAATTCAGAAATTCCCACAGGGAATTTAATTTTAATTGCTATCCTAAATAGCAATTTGTAATTGTATTTGTAATGCCTTTTATTATAAATTAATAATAAACACACTTCATGACCAATGAAAGTGTCATTGCTAGACACTAATAAAGCTAGAAAGCTAATAAATATTTTAGAATTTAAATAAATTTAGAATTTAAATAAAATAATTAGAAAGCTAATAAATATTTTAATAAAAGTCCTTAAAATTCTAATTTTAGTACAGTATGCTTCCATAAAGAAATACATGTTCAGAATGCTATGAATAACTCAACATCTATAACTCTTGACATGTAATGGTGCCAACAAAATCGACTTTTAATTCTAGAAGAAAAAAACATGTTGGACAATTTGAATCCTAGAAGGGACCTTGGAAATATCTAGTCTATTTGTCTTATTTGCACATTAAGAAAATGAGATCTGGTCAAGTTAATTTGCCTTAGCCAACATTATAGAACTGGCTAGTGAGTGAACTAGTCTTCCTAATTCCAGTCTATGGTATTTGGTTTCAATAACCTTTAGTGTAATTTATCCATATAAAATGAAAGAAAAACATGGGTAGGAGAGTTGAAATTATAACATGTGATGGTGATTAAGGGATTGTTTTTATATTGATAGTTTAATTTTAGTCTATAAAATACATAAGCATTTATAAAGTACAATGATTACCAATAATACAACAGGATAGTCTTAAAGATTGTTTTGTATAAGCTCCAGTAATATAGATATTTAAGAATAATAAATTATAATTATTAAAAGTAATCTCTGAAAAACAAAGTAGCTCAAGTTATTAGTATCAGAGAATATTTAAAGTTTAGTATATATATATTTGTTTGGTATTTTATGCAGACTTACTCTTTTTAAAGAAAAAAAGGAAATGTACTTTCAGGAAATGAAAGACCTCAAAGAACATTCCTAACATTTTATATAGTTCATTAAACATGTAGACATAGTACAAGATACTGACATTCATAGATGGTGAAGAGAAAAAAAAAAAAAACTCTGTCCTCAGGCACTCAACTTAGAAAGAGTGGCGGCCAAATAGAGTAAGTATGGTACATTTTCCTCTGTCTTTAGGCCTTTGCTCCTGCCCTGGTTATGAAAAGAGAAACAAGTATCTAACTGTAATGGTGATGGAACTGGGAGAAGGCAAGGGAGAGGAGAGAATGTTAGCAAAGGTTCTCAGAAAAGAGGATGGAATAAGCTGTATTTGAAAAATGAGTAGGGGTCTCCAAGCAGACAAAAGTCTGAGTAGGTTTTTTTGGCCTGGTGCAAAGAGAAACAATAGAGCATCTCTTGAAGGACCACAAACACATCGAGGTAAAGATTGTGCCTTTTCTTTTAGATATCATGAGTCTAGCATACTTTCCGAACACATATTGGTGGGTTTTTGTTTGTTTGTTCTGTTTTGTTTTTGTTTTTAAGATTTTACTTATTTATCTGAGAGAGAGAAGACAAGCAGGGGGAGGAGCAGAGAAAGGGGGGCAAGCAGACTTCCCACTGAGCAGGGAGCCTGACAGGGCTCCATTCCAGGACCCTGAGATCATGACCTGAGCCAAAGGCAGATGCTTAACCAACTGAACCACCCAGGCGGCCCCACATATTGGAGTTCTGTAGGCAACTGGAAATAAAAAGTTTTAGGCTTATGAGAGAGCTTGGTTGAACACAGAGTCAAAGCCATTAGGGAGTAAATGAGACAGTCCAAGAAACATGTACAGAATGAAAAGAGGATCAAAATGGAATTCTTAAAAATACAAGCCCTTAAGGTCTAAAAAAGGGAACTCAAATGGGAATGGAAAAAAGTGGAACAAGAAATTTAAGAACTAAGAAAACAGGGCAAAGTAAATTAGAGACCAAGAATATTTCAAGGGCAGAGTAGGCAAGAGTATTAAATGCAGTAAACGTAAAGACTAAAAATGTGTCCACTGTTTCTTGGTGACTTTAGCTAGTGTGGTTATAGTCATGTAGTGGGGTGTATGCCAGGACTATGGTAGACTGAGCAATTGATGATTTTAAGGAAGTAGATGCCACCATCATAGAATTTTTTTTTCAGAAGGGTTAGCTACAAAAGTAGAGGAGGCATGAACAGGTGCTAATGCAGTTAAGTCTACAGGTTTGGTAGTTTCTTAGGATGATTTCTATTTTCTCTGGGTAGGAGAAGGTAAGGTATTTTGCTAAGACTCTAAAAAGAAGTGTTGAGGAGAGTGAAGGTCAGAAACAGGCACTGTGAAGATTAATTGAGCTGACGAGGAAAATCTAGGAAGCTCAGGAGTTGTTGTGGACTTGTGTAAGGTTGTGGGGAACTTTATGAACTCACTAAAGAAAATGTTAAATATTAATAGTAGTCCTGGCTATTTTATCAGTAAGGGAGTACCTAGAGCAAAGTATAGAAAAATTTTCTGCATTCTTTGATTAGCAAATTGAAATTAAGCAAAAAAGTTTAAAATCTGAATAATGTTTATTAAATAAAGGTATTTTTATATATACCTAGAGATTTGCATAAAAATATATAAAAGCAATCCTTTTAAACACATCACATATTTTCTTGATAAGAGAAACAATCAAAGTTAGTAATGTTCTAGTGAAATAAATTAATTATTAGGAACTTAAATCATTATATACAGTCTTTCTGTTGAGATAAGATTTTTTAAAATATCCTTATGGGTGTTAAATGTGAAATATTCCACTTATCTAACTCCTTAATTATGATGCATTTGTATGTGTAGCTTATTTTAAGTGATTGAAAAGCAACTGAACAAAAAGTTCTGAATCAGTATTCTTATTAAGAAGCAACCATTCTCCCCCTCTTTCCCCGCCTTCACCCTCTAATGTATTACCTACAACCATTATTTTGGAACTGTTTGTTCCAGTTTGTTGAGGTCATACTTTTACAGCTGAAAACAAGTGTAAGTGAAGGAAAGTATTTTATTCAATAAAATCAAAACTGTTTTTCTGATAATATTAATTTCTATTTACAAACTTACCATTTTGCATTTAAAAATTAGGATGACCATTAGCTCCAAAACTCAAGTGTAAAAACTGCCTTTGTATATTATAATAAACAATCATTATCTAGGATTACTACTTTTATTCTAGAGTGATACTTCTGGAAAAATTCTAAATTTGTTTCTAAATAGCAGCAGTTTGTTCCTCTGGAGTGACAGATTTTATTACTATAGCTCCTGATTAGGGAACATGGGAGTTCATCTACACCATTAGATAAGAACAAGAGTTACCATCTTTTCTCCAAGTGTTGATACACTCACAAAAAATGCCCAATATATACTCAACATCTATTCTGTAAACTGTTACTTCTAGTGTCACCACAAAAGATCAGCAATATCATTTCTTATTTCAAAATTTCTCTGAAATAAATCACAATGTTTATTCTTTCAAAAAGAAAGAGAATAATTTTTGCCAGTGCTGTTCATGAAGGGAGATTTAAAAGACACATACACACACAAGCGCACAAGTATATACATAATTTGCAAAAGTCAGAGGTGTAGTTTTTATAATATTAATAATATTTAATTTTTAACTGTATTATTATAAATTATAATTAGTTGTAACATAATAAATACAACATGTAAGTATTATTTTATTACTATCATTAACGGTCATTATTTGTGTCAGGTACTGTGTTAAAAGACTAACATACATCATTTCATTTAACCACCACCACTCTATGATATAAATATTATTTCCTATATATAAGTGTGGGTAAGTTGAAGTTTCAAGAAATTTAACTTGCTCAATGGCTCATTTCAAATAAGTTGAGTAAGCTAGGAGTTGAAACCTGGTCCATATGATTCCAAAACCCATGTTTTTAAGGCCTAGACTAGGGAAGTATTAGTTTGCTATTTATTAAAATCTTTAAGTAGATGGATTATTTGATCAATGGGCTTAAAGTAAAAAAAAAAAAAGAAAAAGAAAATTTTTTTTCAAAAGGAATTAATATCTTGTATAATTTTTCCTTATTGAATCTATTAGCAGTCTGTTGATTTCTCTTCATATTATTTCCTAAAATAAAATGTTCCTATACTTAGAAAAATAATATTCCTATATCATATATCACTTTTTAGAACCATAAAAATAGTAATGTTTCAAAAGTAACTGTAGGGAGAAAGAGCTCATTTACATGTACTGGGTAGTTCTTCTTTATTTCTCCTTAGTCTAACAACACAGTTCTACCAGATATCTTCACTGACCTCTACTGGAGGACTCCATTTCTTACAATTTCATTTACTGGTTTTTGTAGCTTTAAGTTTAAAGTATACAACTAATTATCAATAACAAAAACTTCTATGTTAAGTACACAGTGATTAAATTCTGTTAATCTTTTCTTAGAACTCAAAACTACAGTGATTTTGAAAATAAAAAAAAGGGGAGTGAATACATTAGACTAAGAAACCATAGTAGAGAAAAAAGAAAACAAAAGTATTTCTTTTTTTTTTTTTTTAAAGATTTTATTTATTTATTTGACAGAGACAGATCACAAGTAGGCAGAAAGGCAGGCAGAGAGAGAGAGGAGGAAGCTGGCTCCCTGCTGAGCAGAGAGCCCGATGCAGGCCTCGATCCCAGGACCCTGAGATCATGACCTGAGCCGAAGGCAGCGGCTTAACCCACTGAGCCACCCAGGCGCCCAGAAAACAAAAGTATTTCTATTTTGAATAACTGGTCACTGAAAAATAAATATTAATAGCTCAAATTTGGCCCATCCTTTTTCTTCTTACCTCTGGTTGACTGGAAATATTCAAAATGAGAGCCCATAATTCTGCTCTCAGGGCTGTGGGGCTTCCTTGTCTGATATACTGTTGAGCAGCAGCACTGTCTTGTTCTGCTAGAACTGTCAAAAGTATAGAAAAATCTCATTAGAAAATTCATAATTTAAGAAATTACACTGAAATCCTTAATTAAAAATCTTTGATGAAGTTAACATTTCATCTTTATATCTAACATTACATCATGTCTTGACAACCTTCTTTTACTCTCTGAATTTTGATGTGGCCCTGTTTACAGCCCTATACATGTCAAGATTTAAATTCCCCCACCTCTTACCTAATCTGGTAAAAGTTTTTAATACAGGTATCTGGAAATCACTTTGCTTTAACCATAGCTCACATATTTATTTATTTTTTGGTGGGTGCTCTGATTGTCTTCATTTTTTAAAAAATTTTATTTTTTCAGTGTTCCAGAATTCATTGTTTATGTACTCCACGCAATACGGGCCCTTCACAATACTCACCATCAGGCCCTCCCAACTCCCCACACTCCTCCCCTCCAAAACCCTCAGTTTGTTTCTCAAAGTCCACAGTCTCTCATGGTTTGTCTCCCCTTCCGATTTCCCCCAACTCACTTCTCTCCTTCACCCAATGTCTTCTGTGTTATTCCTTATGCTCCACAAGTAAGTGAAACCATATGATACTTGACTGTCTCTGCTTGACTTATTTCACTCAGCATAATCTCCTCAAGTCCCATCCATGTTGATACAGAATTTGGGTATTCATCCTTTCTGATGGAGGCTTAATACTCCATTGTATATATGCACATACATAGTTAATCTTTGGATTCCATGATCAAGTAAAGTCATATTTACAAAAAACTCAAATTTCTTATGCATATTCTCTAAGTCATGGATGCTCTAGTATTTGAAGTAGTATGGTATTTGAAGTATTATGGTTAAGAATTATAAAGGTGATGAGCACTGGTATTATATGCAACTAATGAATTGCTGAATACTCCATCAGAAACCAACGATATATTATATGTTGGCTAATTGAACATAATAAAAAAAGGAATTATATAGGATGTAAGATATCTATTAGATGATTTCTTAGCTACCTGTCAAAAACAACAGAAAACAGAGATTTAAATAAAAAGAGGTAAAAAATAAAGGATCTGATAACCTTTAAGAAGGCCAAAAACTATTTGTAAGCAGCCAAGTATACAAAATTAATACATTATCCTGCTTTCATTTTCATTTTTATTTTCTTTAATGGAAATACCAGCTATTAGGTCTGGAAATAAAGGCCTTCCTAAATAAGCAAAACAAAACAAAAAAAAAAGCAAAAAAAGATATTCTAGACAACTGCTGATATTTATCTAACATAATGTTTTCTTACTATTTTCTTCTTACTATTTTTTTAAAGATTTTATTTATTTATTCATTTGTCAGAGAGAGAGCGAGAGAGAGTGCACACACAAGCAGGCAGAGTGGCAGGCAGAGGTGGAGAGAGAAGTGGGCTCCCAACTGAGAAAGGAGCCTGATATGGGACTTGATCCCAGGACCCTGGGATCATGACCTGAAACAAAGGCAGCAGCTTAACCATCTAAGCCACCCAGGTGTTCCTATTTTCTTCTTAAAAGGGAAAAAAAACTTATACTAAATGAAAATTACTTAACCTAAAGAAATAAAGGGATCATATAAAATAAAAAAAGCCAAGGCATATCCTTTAACTTGTAATTGTGTTTAATGCAAATGTTGAACATATGAAGGAAAAATGATGAAGTCTGGAATAAATATGATTTTGAAAACTGAACTAGTGAGTTTAGAATATGACAATACAATTGCTACAGAAGGTACTTGTGACACAAAGACTTATCTGCACTTTGTATTTCAAAGACAAAACAAGATTTATAAAAACAAGGAAAATAATCTTCAAAGGTGGGGAAAAATTATTCCCCAGAACACTAAGAGCTGCTTTGGTTATTAAGCCTTACCACTGTGAACAGTCATAGAGAAGCATGAAAGTTATAGTTTCTCCTGATGCAGGGGCATATTCCCATTAACACTAATGAGAAGTGTGTGAGCACATCAAAGAGAGCCTGTTTGATTTTAAAATGAAATTCTGTTGAATGGAATAAGCTAACATTCTTGAAGAATGTGTGTCTGCATTTATTATTTCCTTTTTAGTGAGCCATCTGTGTACTTCTTTATCTAACATTTATTGATGAAGCGAAAATGATGCATTTCTCCTCTTTATAAGGATTCCCATTATATTAACTACACAACTAAATATTACTCTTTTTAGATTTTTGACTTTTTAGAGATTGAATTTCAGTTGGAGGTACAGAATGCAGACATTTACTTCAGACTATTTCATTTTCAGAAAGTATAAATATAATCAAAATCTTACCTTTTTGCCCAATACGTACATGCTCATTTTCAAAAAGTTCTAAAAATGATAAAATAAAATTATTAGACACAAATATGATTAACCATGTTTAGAACAATATTAAGTATATTTTTCTGCTATTGATATGGTTTTAAAGCTAAATGGCTCTATGGAGAACTATAAGAATATATATCTTTATATGTAGAAAATCTTTATTTAAAGTTCTTTAAAGTTTATGGAAATTAAAAATGAGTTAAGTACATCTAATCAGAAAAAAGGTGATAACTAATTTTCCTTTGTTAAAATAAAATAGTATCTTTTCAGAACAGAAAAACGTCTACTAATCTTGACAGCTTCATTTGCAAAGCCCTACTTTTGCTCTCTAATCTGCCATGACAGCATAGCTAAAAAAAGCCTTAATGCTATTATAGGTAAAATCCCACTATACAAATGCCATTTTAAAAGATTATATTGGAAAAACAAAGACTTACTTTAAGAGAAAAAAAGGTTTTATTTATTTATTCATTTTGAGAGAGATAGAGAGCCAGCGAGCAAGCGCAAGAGAGCAGGGGGAGGAGCAGGGGAAGGGGCGGGGGAGAGGGACAGAGAAAATCTCAAATGGACTCCATGCTGAGCTCAGAGCCCAATGTGGGGCTGGAAACCATGATTCTGGAGATCATGACCTGAGCCAAAGTCAAGAATCAGGTGCTTAACCAACTGAGCCACCCAGGCACCCCAAAGATTTGCTTTTAAAGTACCAATCATAATGGGAAAAGACTCAATAAATGAGACCACATTAAAAAAGAAAAAATTTCTATTCATCAAAAGACACCTGGGTGCCTTAGTGGGTTAAAGCCTCTGCCTTTGGCTTGGGTCATGATCCTAGGATCCTGGGATCGAGCCCCACATCAGGCTCTCTGCTTAGCAGGGAGCCTGCTTCCTTCTCTCTCTCTCTCTGCCTGCCTCTCTGCCTACTTGTGATCTCTATCTGTCAAATAAATAAATAAAATCTTTAAAAACAAACAAAAAAAAAGACACCATTGAGAGTGAAAAGGTAAGTCGCAGAGTGGGGAACTGTATCTGCAATGCATATACCTGACAAAGGACTTGTATCTAGAACATGTAAAGAACTCCTGGTAAAGACAGATGACTCTCTGACAAAATAGGCAAAACATGCGAACAGGTTATTTACGAAAGAGGAGACCCAAAGGACTACTAAAGTTATGAAAAGAGACTCAACCACATTAGTCATCCAAGAATTTAATTAAAACCATTATGAAATGCATACCCATCGCAATGATGAAATGGAAGACGGACAATTCTACATGCAAAGAAAATGGAGTAAATGAACTTTTCATATAAAGGTGGTGGGACTGTAAATAGTGCAGCCACTTGGAAAACCAGAAGCACTTACTAACACAGAATGTATGCACACCCTAGGACAATTAGCAATCTGCTCTGGGGTATACACCTTAATGCATTCATATGTGCCCCAAGGGACATATACTAGAACATTCATGGTAGTGCTGACTACTGGTAATAACCAAATAGAGGGAACAACTCAAATGACCATCAACAGTAGAAATCATCAACTGTATGAACCCATATCTACAAAGTAAAAAATAGGCAAAACTAACCTACAGTGTTAGAAGTCAGGATAGTTGTTACCCATGGGGGTTGCTGGAGTGTAGAACTGTACCTGGAGGCTTCTGGGATGCTGGTAATACTTTATCTCTTGATCTAGTCAAAGGTTTCACAAGTGTTTTCACTTCATAAAAATTCACTGATCTGTATACTTAGGATCTGTGTCCTTTTCAGTATGTATGTTATACTACTATAATGTTACTCAAAAATTAGAAGAAAAAAAGATTATGCAACTATGAGAGGGAAAGATTTTAGCTCTTTTCCCCACCCCAGAGAAAATCAGTTTTTCCATTTTCTCTTTCTCTTTCTCCCCACCAGCTGAGAAAGGAGAAGCTGTTAATTGGATTTGTTAGATTCTACAACAATGATTAGTTTAGCTCTTCTAATGAATGGGATAACCATGTGTTAAGGGCCATGAACTTACATGTGACTGTCTGGCTAAGTACAGCCTGGGTCCCCTGGCAACCTGGTGACCATCTTGGCACTTGATTCCCTCCTCCCAATTTCTAGCAGTCCTGCTTTGAGGAGTAGAGAATAAAAACAACTGCATCAACTAAAGAGACTATCAGCCTCCTCTAGCAGATGTAGTGTTCCTTCCTCTGCTGTATGTATGTATGTAGGTAGGTATATGCATATATGCATATGTATGTGTGTAATAATATACATATGTATGTATATATGTAATATGTAATGTATGTAATAACAGCAAATACCACACTGATTCTTATCTTACTTTTCCACTACCTCTTCACCAAGAGTAAATATTATGTCACACCTATGTGTTCACTAGTCTCTGGCCCTTAGAAGGGTCTCATATTTGTTGTGTTACAGTGAATCAAAAAAGATAGAACTGTATTCTAGATTAAGAAAATAATTGGGCTTTCTAAAGCATAGGTACTACAGGATCTAGAATAATTTCAAGCAATTCTTAAGGGTTATTTCAAAAATGAAAAACATAAATATCATTCAAAGTTATATTATTATTATTTTCTTTTCCTTTTGTTATATGTACAGCTATCACTGGCCATGAACAGAAATACAAGGTCTCTGTCTTAGTCTGTTCAGATTACTACAATAAAACACTCACAGACTGGGTTATAAACAACAGAAATTTATTTCTTACAGTTGTGGGGACTGGAAGTCCAAGATCAGGGCACCTGTGTGGTTGGGTGCATGCCCTATTCTGGGTTGCAAACTGCTGACTTTTCTCTGCGTCCTCACATGGTGGAAGGAGCTCGAGAGATCTTTCACAAGGGCACTTATCTCATCCGTGAGGGCACCACCCTCCTGACCAAATCATTTTCCTGAGGACCCACCTAATACCATCACTTTGGGGATTAGAACTCCAAAATATTTCAGGACAAAAACATCTAAACCACAGCAATATCTTATTCTGTGGGATATATGGTATCTTCTCATAAAATAAAAAGGACTATCAAAGGTCAGGAGGGGAGGCAGCATATAATGGCAGACTTTAAGGCAGACTGTTTAGTTTTGAATCTTGGTTCTAGCACTTACTAGCTTTGTGACTTTGCACAAGTTACTTAGCATCTTCACTTCTTCAACTTTAAAATGGTAGTAAAACTTCTATCTCACATGATACTAGAAAATTAAAATCGTAATCAAGTATAACTATATACCACCAGAATGACTACAAAGATGGCATACATTAAGCATTAGCAAGGATATAGGACAACTACTTCTACTCTCATACCTTATTGGTGGAAGTGTAAACTGGTATTACCATTTTTGAAAATTCTTTAGAAATTATCTACCAAAGCTGAACTTATGCAAACGCCAGGAGAGAATAATTATCTTCCCAGGGATATATATACTTAACAGAGTGTATACATATGTTCACCAAGAGAAACAAACTAGGATGTTCATAGTAGCCTTATTTGTAATAGCCCCAAACTTGAAACTTCCCAAATACTCATCAACAGTAGAATACTATAATGCAAAAAAATTGCTCACAAATACACACAATATGACTGAATCTCACAAACATAATGTGGAACAAGAGAAGTCAAACATCAAAGAGTACATACTATATGCTTTCATTCATACAAAGTTCAAGAATTGGCAAAATTAATCTATTCTGCTAGAAATAAGAATAGTGGTTATCTTTGACAAAGGGAATAAAGATTGAAAGGATAGGATGGGGCTTCAGTTTATTGATCTGGGTGGTATTTTAATATGTGTGTCCACTTCATAAAAATTCAATGAGTCATTCTCTTACGATATATGTATTTTTCCTTTTTAATAAAAATATAATCTCTATATGTAACGTGGAGCTCAAACTCACAACCCAGAGATCAAGAGTCACACTCTCCTCCAACTGAGTCAGGCAGATGCCCCTGTAATTGTCCATATGCATTATACATTAATAAAGTTTTTAAAATGGTAATAGAACATACCTTCTAGAGCTGCTGGGGTTAAAATTAGATAATACACATGTAACATATAGTATGTACTCAATGACTTTATTGTATTTGTTATTGTTATTAATAATAAGAAACAGCCAACTTCTTTATTTTACAGAGAAAGAAACAAGTCCAGAAATGTAAAGTGACGTGCCCAAGTCACACAGCTAGCCAGTGGTGGAGGAAAGACCGGCACAATTCCACCACCATATAGACCTCCATATTTTAAGCCAATTTTTACTTCTTATTTATTATAGCTAAATACCAATCTGGCCTTTTATGAAAATCACATTTATTTATGCACAAAGAAGAAAAGTTGCGGAAGTTTTCTATTGGGTTAATATTTAAAAGATACTAATTTTATAGCCTAAGTTTATACAAGGTAGAATATATGTATACAATTAACTTGGTGAAACAAATAGTTATGAAGATAGATAGTAATAACCAGTAAAGGAAAATATGAGTGCTGCCGATGACAATTTTGCCAACCAAATGATGTTAAGTATTTTTTTAAAAAAAGATTTTATTTATTTATCTGACAGAGAATGAGTGAGAGAGAGCATGAGAGAGAAGAAGGTCAGAGGGAGAAACAGGCTCCCCAAAGAGCTGGGAGCCCAATGCAGGACTCGATCCTGGAAGTCCGGGATCATGACCTGAGCCGAAGGCAGTCGCTCAACCAACTGAGTCACCCAGGCGCCCAAATGATCTAAGTATGTTTAATGACTTTTCAAAATTAAAGACCTTCAAATTAAAAGATAAAATCTAGTTGAATTCTGATAATAAAAACATACAGAATTTTATTCAATAATTAACAGAAATCAAGGAGAAGCAAAAAGTATACTTGGTTTTCAGACATTAAAAAGTTACTAGATTAATTTGGAAATGACCAGATAAGACTTCAACTTGTTCTCATTTACCATTAATTATATGGTGTATGGGAGAAACACTCACCAGGAGGCACTTGTGTAGAATCATCTATACCTAGCTGTCCTGTAGTTAAGCCGAGTTCTACAAAGAATTCTTTCTGAAAAATAACATAGAATTAACATACATCTCAGACTTTGCTACACAATATTTAAAAAATCAGTCTCCTCCAAATATCAGCTTAAATAAAAATTACAATGTAAAATGAATCTTTGCTTCATTCAAGTATCTTAAAAAGAAGAGGTTTTTATTGAACTTTTCAAGAGTAATGCGTTAGTTAGAATTTTGCCTTTTTAAGTAATAGATTAATCAGTTAAGTAAGACATGATAATTATATTTTTTTTAAAAAAAGATTTTATTTATTTATTTGACAGAGATAGAAACAGAAGAGATGGGAACAGAAGCAGGTGGGAGAGGGAAAAGCAGGCTTCCCGCTGAGCAGGGAGCCCGATGTGGGGCTCGAGCCCAGGACCTCAGGATCATGACCCAAGCTGAAGGTAGACACATAACAACTGAGCCACCCAGGCACCCTGATAATTATACTTTTGAGTAAAGAACTAGTAACATTCAAATCTTTCCTAACATACACACACAGAGTATGTGTAAAACTCAGCAATTTTATTTTTTAAATTCATTGCCTAAAATTACCGAAATGATTCTCTACCTGTTTTTTATGGTACTATACTTCACTTCACCTTTAATCAACTAAACACTGCAAATATCCAAAACAATTTAAATTAATTTTTAAGTAAAATTAAACTACCAAGCATTCTGCTAAACTAAGAACAAATTAGATTTATTCTCCAGACTTCCTCTACTTATCTAGTAATGTCCAGGGAAAGTAAACATGTTTGTCTGTTATTTTTTAAATATACAACAACTTCATATCATTCACATTATGTTTATTCCTTAATTAAATATTTCTATTAATATTTGCCTCAGTGTTTTGTTATTATTCTAATTGCTAAAACCAAACTTCCTTCTCCTTTAAAAGATGAAATTAGTTTTAATCTTTCATAATTATGTATTATTATTTAAGTTAGTGATTTATTTCTGCCCCTCATAAGACAATTATCCAGCCTAACATGCATAGTCATTTTATTTTTGTATTGATTTTAAGTACTGATGTTAAACTTCAATTTTTAACTAAATTTGAATTTATATATACTTTTAAAAAGCACTTCAATTTATTTATTTATTTATTTTAAAGATTTATTTATTTGTTTGACTTAGAGAGATCACAAGTAGACAGAGAGGCAGGCAGAGAGAGAGAGAGAGAGAGAAAGAGAGAGAGAAGCAGGCTCCCTGCTGAGCAGAGAGCCTAATGTGGGACTTGATCCCAGGACCCTGAGATCATGATCTGAGCCGAAGGCAGCAGCTTAACCCACTGAGCCACCCAGGCACCCCAGCACTTCAATTTATGTTTCTAATTTTTAACAACTAAAGAGGAAAAGTCCCTTCATACTACAGAAGGGACCTAGATCCAATAAACATGTCGATATAAGCTTTTGTAGCCACAATGGGGAAGAGAATTTTACTTATGCTAAGTCAGGTTAAGGTGCAGAAACAGAACTCTGAACATTCATTTTCTATCTCACTGCTCTGTACTATTTTTCACTCAATAGCAGTAGACCTACACCCCAATCTCAGATTGCCTTCAAAACTTACCCAAGATACTAGGCTTTCTGGGATGCTTTCCTTGAAATTCTGGGCTAACAGAAACAACTTTCTATGCTACATGTATTACCTTTTATAAACCTCTAGCAAAGAACAGAATCATATCATACTGAAATTATCTTCTTAATGTCCATCTCCCAGTAACCCGAAGCTCCTGGAAGACAAGACTGTGTCTTACAAATATTTGTACCCCCAGTACTTAGCAGTGTGCTAAGTGACATATTGCAGAGGGACCCCATAAATATTGAGTCACCGTGCTGAGCTCTAGTTTTCAACCTGTTGCCTCTTTGTGACTGAATCGGTAAATATAAATGAGCTGACAATTTCACTTTAGAGTTAAAAAATTTTAGTTTATTAAAAATGCCCTTTTAACATGGATGAGTTTACATAACACTGTGAACTAGGTTTGAAAGCCATCTATTATAGGATCATTTGACTCATTGAGCCTCAGTTCAGTACTCACATACACAGACCAGGGTCTCAAATAAACTATGCATCATGGAGTCAGAACCATATCCCCAGGCCACATGACTCAAGGAAAGCAGGAACAACTAGCCCTAGTCACAGCAGGAAGAGAAGGACTAACCATACTCTTAGTGGGGACAGCCACAAGTTTTTTGAAAATTAGCCACAGGCTTTTGGTTCTTCAATAGCTAAGAACAAACCACATCTACTCCAGGTCTCCCCAGACAGACAGAAGGCATAACTAGTCCCACTTAAACACATACTAAACTTTTTCATACAGCAGCATCCTTTTCCTAGTTCTTTACCTAGCAAACTCCTTCAAACTAGTCCAAATGGCAGTACCTCTAAGAAGACCTCCCACCACTTTCAGCAGAAGAATCTGCCACTGCCTCTTCTGTATATTTTATATAAACTACTACAAACAGGTCTTCTAATATTAAAAAAAATAACTTCTTAAAAATTAATTTTTTGATTGATTATATTTTTATATTTTTAACAGTAATTATATTTTTATTATATTTTTATATTGCTTATATTTTTATTATATTTTTAACAGTAATGATGAACAGTTATATACTACTTACTAACTTTCAGGTACCAACTATATGTTTTATATTTTAGTTTCTTAGGTCTTCCATTAAAAAAAAAAAAGTCCCACTTAACTGGGTGGCTTTAAACAGAAATTTATTCTCACAGTTCTAGAGGCTAGAATCAAGGTGTTAACAAGGCCATGCTCTCCCTGAAAACTCTAGGGGACATCTGTTCTAAGCCTTTTTTCTTACCTTCTGATCTTGCTGGCAACTTTCAGTGTTCCTTGCCTTATAGATACCTAACTCCAATCTCTGCCTCTACTGTCTTTAGAAACTCTCCTTGTATGTCTCTCTTCTGTCTCTTCTCTTCTTATAAAAACACTGGTCATATTGGATTAGGGCTCACCATATTTCTGTAAGATATCATCTTAACTTGACTGATCTGCAGTGACCCTATTTCTAAATGAGGTTACATCCACAAGTACTGAAGGTTAGGATTTCAACCTATCTTCTTGAGGGACACAATTCAACTCATACTTTACATCTTAACTTGTTGATCTATATAATACTTCTATGATATGTTATTATCCTTCTTTACAAATAAGAAAACTAAGGCTCAAGGAAACTTGCCCAAGGTCACATAGCCAGTAAGGGGAAGAGCAAAAATTTAAATCCCAATTAGGTGGCTTCAGAATCTAATCAATTAACCATCATGCTATACTGTTTCCACATACAGTAAATAGTTTAAGACATCAAATCAGCTAAAAACATGTAGCAACAAAATAGCAGTTCCTTATCTTATACATTCCTCTGCCATACGTATATACACACATGCACACACAATCATAACTGGCCACTACTCAGGGACAACTATTCACAGGGTTTTTTTTTTCTGGTATTTACCTCCATATTTCAAGTAACACTTATTGCTACTTTTATCAGTTTCAAATATCTATTGACTTTTTGTTGTAAATAAGGATTTTAGTTCAGGTACATTCTCTTTTCCTCCATCATTCCAATATAATTACATATCAATTCTTTATTAAATCCATATTAAGAGTTTGTATTATGACTAAATATCCACTGCTGAGCCATGCAGTATGTGATAAATGTTTCCTTTTTTGTACTATGTTTTTGTATATGCAGCTCATAATTAAATCCTTTTTTCACATACATAATCTTCTCTAATCATTTATCTCTTCCTGTACCTCCAACAACTCTGAAAAGACCATCCACAATATAATTTTGCATGTGGTCAAACTTTTCTTGCAAACACTCATCCTGGAACCCTCCCAGTTTGGAATCCCTGTGCTCTGGCCTTATGCACACCCTTTGCCCTGAAATTTCTTTTCACTCTCATTCTGGAAATTTTTCTTCTCTTAGGTTGGAACCCTGTTTCCTAGGCCCCTACTTTGCTCTTTTTATGAACTTGTTTTGGAGGCTTTCTTCCAATAGGTCCCCTAATAAGAGTAAATATTTTAGATCACATACATCTGAAAACATCCACTCCAACCTCATACTTGATTAACCGTTGGCTACATATAGAATTCTTGGCTTGAAATCATTTGGATTGTTAAAGGGATTACTTCGAAATCTCCTCACTTCCAGTTTTGCTGCTGAGAAGTCAGATGCCACTCTAATTCCTGACACTTTGCATGTATTCTCCTTCTCTTCTATAAAATGTTTTTAGAGTCCTCTTTTCAGAGGCCTTTATATGGGTCTTCTTTCATTCATGGCATTGGAAAGTAGGTAGGCCTTTTCATTCATAGGATTCATTCATAGGAATCAGAGATTCCTATCTTTCAGATCTTGGGATTTTTTTTTTTAAGATTTTATTTATTTATTTACCAGAGCAAGCACGCGAGAGAGGCAAGCACAAGCAGGGGGAATGGCAGGCAGGGGAGAAGCAGGCTCCCCGCTGAGCAAGGAGCCTGATGTGGGGCAGAATTCCAGGACCTGGGATCATGACCTGAGCCCAAGGCAGCTGCTGAACTGACTGAGCCACCCAGGCACCTGAGGTCTTGGCAATTTTAAGAATTCCCCTACCACTGTTTTCTTTTTCTGGAACTCCTATTAGTCAGATGTTAGTTCTTCTGGATTTATCATCTAGTTTAGAAAAAAAATCTTTTCCCTCTTATTTTCATCTCTTTGGCTTTTGCTTTTGTTTTGTCTTCTGATAGAGATTTCTTCACCTTTGTTTTCAACTCTCCTACCATATTTTTGATTTCTAAATATTCTTTCTCATTCTCATGTTCTGTTTTGTTGTTTTAATGAAACTCTGTTCTTTTGTAATTCTTGTCTCATGAGTAGTTAACTTCTCTGAGAATATTAATGGTTTAAGTCTCCTGTGGGGAAGAAATGTTTGACAGGCTAACTTCTTTGTCCATGTGAAGATGACCTTGGGTTTACCTTTACCCAGCACTGTTGCCCTGAAAATGTTCTGGATCTCACACACACTATATATACACACAGACACACAAATTATGGCAAGGAATGCTAGCTATATTACTAACTAACGGGCTTTACAAAAAAAAATGACCCTTGATGGTAAATTACATTTGAAATGGGAGACTCTGAGTGGACTATAAAAATCTATTGAAAAACACAGGCGTTAGCTGCCTGGTGTGGTGCCCCTTGACAGGACTTGGAAGTTAGGCTCATGTGCATTTTAAGAAACAGTGCCTATCGTGTAGGACTTCCCTATGTTGTGCCTATGTAACTGTCACTTCCAATTCCATGCATTTCTTGTCAGGGCTTGGAAGCAGCATAGGATTGGCTGTGAGGACACCCAGCGAAGATCTGCGTGATATACAGACATGCTGTGTCTTCTGTCCTATACTATTCTATAAATCTAAAGGAACCTGATGCCAGGTTATGACCTATTGTATCCTGTGAGTGTGAATGTAACTCCAAACCTAAAACAATTACTAGTGCTCATGATAAGTATTCATTCCCTAAACTGGCTATTTTTTTTTCTTTCTTTCTCTCTTTTTTTGAGGGGGGATGTGGTTTAATTTTGGTTTCTGCCTTTCAAATTGGAAGATTTCAAATAAATGTCTGTGGAGATCCTAGGCTGTTCAGTCATATTTAGGAATGAGGCAATTGACTGGAAGCTGTGTCAGCAAGGATGGGGCACAGGATGCAACAGAGGGAGAGAACTGGGCAGGCACAGTGATGGAGGTAGGGGATGAGGGTATTAGTCTCATCATTTGGTCAACTTTCACTTAATTTCTCTGTTTTCAAAGCAGTGTCTCATTTGTGTAATGCTGTAAATCTGAAATCTCTGAATTCTTAGCCTTTCTAATTCTTTCTCTCTCATGAATATGTCTCTGGTCTCCTCGGGGGAAGAAGGAATCACCTGAATGAATATACAACGTGGTAGGAGTCTAGGGGTCTGCTCTCTCCTGATACAGACTTTCACGCAGTCTCATTTTCAACCCTATGGCTCAGCAACATGTGGTGTCTCTACTTCTTGAGTCTTTCCAAAGTTCTGTGGAGAAAATCATGTTGCTTCTTGTATCAGTCAAGTGTCCAGTAAGAAAATAGAAATCATACCAGAAATGTGAAAAGGGAAAAAAAGAATTAGCAAATGCAAAAAGAAACTATGACTTCTAGACTGATGAAGAGGGAACCAAGAAGGAACTAGGAACTCTGGAAAGGGTTCCCCCTGCCCTCAAGACTGAGATTCAGATTTTTTTTTTTTTTATGAAATGCTCACCATGGCAAGTTGTAGTTACCATCTGTTATACAAAGTTATTACACTTCCACTGACTATATTCTCTATACTGTACTTTATAGCCCGTGCTTTATTTATTTTGTAACTGGAAGTTTATACCTCTTAATCCCCTTTACCTATTTTGCCCATCTCCCCACCACTCCCCACTCCGACATCCACTAGAGTTTGTTCTCTATTTATTTCTGTTTTTTGTTTGTTTTCTTAGATTCCATGAGATTCAGTCTTCTTTTTTTTTTTTTAAAGATTTTTATTTATTTATTTGAGAGAGAGAGAGAGAGAACAAGCGGTGGGGAGAGGCAGAAGGAAAGGGAGAAGCAGGCTCCTGGCTGAGCAGGATCCCAGGACCCTGAGATCATGACCTGAGCAGAAGGCAGACACTTAACTGAATGAGTCACCCAGGAGTCCCAGATTCAGTCTTTTAAGAAGAGAGAATGGCTACCCCAGGAATGTGCATGGGGGTTTAGTGGGTGGGTGAAGAAACTTGCCAGAGGGCACAATTTGGAGTTGGCTTCTCCATGCTGATCAGCTCCCTTCTGAACACAGGAACCAGGAAGGGAAGCTCTTTTTTCCTGTTCAGTCTGCAGTGTCCCCTCCAGAACCCTCTACAACTAAAGCCTAACATCAAGCCAGTTAGCAGAAGAGGAATGTTTGTAAGATCTAGCTCTAGCGTAATAAAGCAGAGCAAAACAAAGAGGCGGAATTAGAGCTGAAAGATAAACTGATTGTTGCCATGCCTCTCATCTGTAGCTCCCATCTTCTACAGTGAAGCATTTGGGCTTGACCTTTCATGCTTAAGTCATTTTCCTACCAGCTCTCTAAAGGAATATATTAACAGAGTTATAAGCTGTTTCCTAGTCTCACCAATGATGGTATTTATAGTTCTGCGCTCCTTATTGCTTTGGGGTGATTAGCAGAAGAAGGAGTGAAAATTTCTTAACTCCACCATCAGGAATTCTCTCCACCTTTCTATAATTGCTCTATTTTAACACCAACTTCCTCACTAAAATGTGATGTTTCCAGAACAAAGACAAGCTCTACTTCATCTTCCCTTCCCTTTATCTCCCTCAGTACCTCATCTTGTTAAGCTTAATAAAGGTTGGTTGAATTGTTAAATATAAATTGTTAAATGTTGAATTGGTTAAAAATGTACATTCTTTAAAATTTTTTAATAAAATTCACAACTTGTTTCAATGAGTTTTATTGCCATAGATAACACACCTGAATCCCAACAAGCTGTCTTATAAATCTACGCTGTTGATTAAAATGAGAAAAAAGCAAAAGTATTTATAGGCCCATGAAAGCTCATTTTTAGTCGTACCAGCAAAGCAATTCACTGTCTATATAACATATTGACAATAAAAAAATAAACCTTTCACTTAATTTATTTAATAAGCAGTCTTGTTGCTTTAGATATATGATACAATAAATATTTTTCTAATGGCTGTCTTCTAAAATATGTAATATTTTGAAATGCCTATACTTACCAATTCAGGGATGTCTTTTACTTTCAGAGGTACTTGGATTAAGCCCAAATGGGTCCTGAAACTAAGAGAATCACCATTTTCATAATTTGGGTTGCGAAGATTAATTAACACCTTTAAAAACAAATCCAACAAAATTGGTTAGTTTCTTTATAGAATGTTTACACTTATAAAATTGGCAATAATATACCTGGTATATCGCCACAAAATTAAAAACTATTTGGGGTTATGCATATACTTTAATTACATTCTAAAAAACTATTCAATTGTGATGAGATGTTAAAATACCAGAAACATGCTTTAAATTTAATATTCCAACTGATGATCTACCATATGAAAGTCTAAAAAGTTAAGAATTTAGTTAGAATGAAAAACCTTTTATGCTAATAAAAAATAAAAATTGTTTGATTACAATATTTAACAAGGAAGGTGATAGAAAAATAAAAATTGCTTGATTGTAATATTTGCCAGATTTAGACTCAATTCTAGCCCTTTTAAAAACAGCTATTAACAACATTTTTAGAGAGATAGGAGACTAATAACTGCAGAGTATTGCCTCTAAACCAAATCCACAAGGAAAAAAAATTCAGAAGTCAAGCTAACAAGAAAGACCATTTATATACTTCTCAAAATTATGCACACAAAAAAAATCTTAGACATTTACATACCCTTTAATCTAGAAATCCTACTTCTATAAATATGATTTTGGAAATAATTAAGATGTTTACAAAGATAGTGCAGAAAGAATGTTAAGTAGTTTATAGCAGAAAAAAATGAAACAGCTTAAACATTCCATTAGAAGGAACTACTTAAATTATACTTAATTGATAAAATAAAATACAATGTCATTTGCCTCAATTAATACAGGTAATGTAGGTAATGACATGAAAAAATATTCACAATACATTCAGTTAAAAAATGTATAATAATGTAGTGTTTTTTGCTATGTGATGGTATTAAAAGTAATTTTTAAAAAATTTTCTTCTTATGTATGCTTTCTTATTTTTCCAACAACAACAATACAGTTTTGGGAAAGAACAATTATAATTAAGATATATTTTTAGATTGAAACTCTTGAGAAAAAAAAATAAAAAATCCAGTGCAATGACATAGATGGAATTAGAGTGTATGATGCTAAGTGAAATTAGTCAGAAAAAGACAAATACCATGAATTCACTCATATGCGGAATTTAAGAAACAAATGATCATAGGGAAAAATGAGACACACCAAGAAACACAATCTTAACTATAGAGAACAAACTGATGGTCACCAAAGGGGAAGCGCGTGTGGGACAGGCCAAATAGGTGATGGGATTACAGATGCACTTGTGATGAGCACTAGGTGATGTATGGAAATTTGAATCACTATATTGTATACCCGAAACTAATATGACACTTTATATTAACTAACTGGAATTTAAATAAAAGCTTAAAAAATAAAAAGCATCCTGTGAAGGAGATTAGGTAACAGAAATGCTATCGTATCTGAGGAAGGGATTAATAACTAATCACTGATGAAACAGAATGTGCGATAATGCCAAAATAGTTTCTTAAAATTGCAAACACTAAACTGGAACTAAAAATATCAATGTTATCTGTTAAAAAATATATACAGCAAAGAATCAACAGTCTGCTAAGTGCAGACTAATACAGAACAATACAATTTTAGCTTAAGTTCACAAGTAAGGGATTATACCACACAGGAACTTCACAAATGGATAGAAAAGAGAAAGAAATGATGAATATGAGGGTAACAGAAAAGAGAAAATATTAGAAATGCAGAAAGTATAAGGATATAATTATAGAAAATGTTTTTTAGTTAAAGAAGCATCTCAGCATGAATAATCAGAGATCAATTCATCAATAGTCCTGAAAGAAACAGAATACTATGACTATTAAGGAGAAAACATAAAAATAACCATACAAAAACCACATGAACTTTTGGCTCTTAAGTGCTAGAAAGGGAAAGAGTTTGGGAGAAATCTTTAACAAGCCAAGAGAATTAAGGCAGTTTCTGATCCAACTAACTTCTCCTTAGAGTTACAAGGAGATTACAGGTGGAGAGCCTGGGTGTCTCAGTCAATTATGTGTCCCACTCTTAATTTCAGCTCAGGTAATGATCTCAGGGGGTTGTGAGACTGAATCCCACTTTGGGCTCTGTGCTGAGCACTGAGCCTGTTTAAGACTCTCTCTCTCCCTCTCCCTCTGCCCCTTAAATCCCACCACCTCCCACTTGGTCTTTCTCTCTCTCTCTCTCTCTCTCTCTTAAAAAAAAAAAAAAAAAAAAGGAGACATCCTACAGTTGACTTTTAAACAACATAGGTTTGAACTGTGTGGGTCCACTCAAATGCAGACTCTTTACAGTACAGTACTATAAATGTGTTTTCTTTACTTTATGATTTTAATATTTTCTTTCCTCTAGCATATTTTATTGCAAAATTAGAGTATATAACACATACAATATACGCTCATTGACTATTATGTTATCAGTAAAATTTCCAATCAACAGTAGACTATCAGTATTTAAGTTTCAGGGGAGTCAAAAGTTTTCTGTAGATTTTCGACTATGCAGAGAATCAGAATCCCTGGGTTGTTCAAGCATCAACCATATGCCGTATGTTTTATGCTGGCAAACTAGTATCAGGGCAACAGTTCAGAAAAGAAATAAAAATAAATTGTGAAAGATTCATTAATTCTTTTACTCATTCATTCAACACCTATTTATTGAGCAACTATAGTGCTAAGCACTATTCTACCATAGCAGATGCTTTGTGGTAGCGCTATGCCTATCTCCAGGGACATCTAGATGTCCGGTAATGACCCTTGGCCACGATGGGATGAAATATACTAACCAGTCATTTATATTGTGCTATTTAATGTCCCTGGATACAGTCCATATCAGTTTACTTACACTGTTTCTTGAAAATGTACAGATAGTTCGTTTCACCTGATTTACCAGTGGGGCTATAAAAGACCCCTTGGGAAACTTGTGCCTCAACTACCAAGGCCAGTGTATCTCACTTGTATCTTGACATCTCATAACCCAAAGACAAAGCATGTCCTGTGCAACTGAGGAAGAATCCTAGGAGCTCATCTGAAAGTTTGGATCTCTTTGTACTTGTATGTGCTTTCTTTCTCTTGCTGAAACAAAAACCTTCTATGGTTAAATCTTGTGAAGTCATGTGAGTCTCTTGGATTATCTGACTCTGTAATTGTTGCAGCAGTGCACAAAACAGAAAGAGAAGCTCCTGCCCTTGTGGATCTTCCATTTAATAGGAGAAGGCAGATAATAGGAGAAGGCAGAAAAAGACAATGTTATATAATGATAATGCTATGAAGAAAAACAAAGTAGGAAAAGGCTAAAGGGAGTTCCAAGCAGGAGGTACAGGGAAGACTTTGCTGAAAAGGTGACATTTAAAGCAGAGAGAAAGGAGTTAAGGGAACATGCAAACAAACATATGAGGAAAAAGCACTGTGGGCAGAGAAAACAAGGAGCAAAGACCCTCAGATGGGAGGGAATCTGGGAGAAAGCAAGGAGGCTAAACTAGCTGGAGTTGAACAAATCAGGGAAAAGTTATAGGAGATGAACTCAGAGGTAATGGGGTACCAGATCAAATAGGATGTTTTAGACCACTGTCAGGACTTTGGCTTTTAAGTAGAATGCGATGGGAAGCCACTGGACACGACGAGAGGAGTGATTTATATGGAATGGTACTTAAAGGGCTTCCTCTGGGAACTGCACTGAGAAGAGATTCTGGGTGGGCAAGGGTGGAGCAGGAAGACCAGTAGGAAGCCACTGCAGTGGTCCAGACAAGACACGGGAGCTTGGACCATGGAAGTAGGAGGGGTTGTGATAAGAAATGGGTGGATTCTGAATACATTTTGAAGGTAAAAGTAACAGGATTTGCTGATAGATTACATGTAAGGTATAAAAGAAAGAGGAGAGTAAAAGAAGGGTCATTAAAATAATTAATGAGTTCTAGCTGGCTACTATAGAGTTGCACTTAATGATCGATGTACCTATCAAACTTAACTAAGCTCATCTTCACTAACAAACCTGCTCCTCCTCCTATATTCTCTCTCTCTTGGGAAAGGTACCTCTGCCCAGCTACCCAATCTAGACACTTAAATCATCCTTATCTTTTATTTTCCTCATACTCCCCAAACCTAATCAGGTCCTAAATCCTCCTAAAAATCTCTTGCAAATCTGTTGAACTCTTTCCATTTCCAACACTGTTCTTTTGCAGCAGATCCTTTTCACGTCTTGCCTAGACTACTAAAACAGGAAAGGACTTAAAAAGGAAAAGATTCACTGAGCATCTATATAGGCCAGGCAACAGGTTACCTGATTTATAATTACTGTTTTTTAATCAAAATCTTCCTAATTGATTTTCTTGCCTTTAATCTCTCCACATTCCAATGTATTTTCCAAGAGCTACTTCCAAACACAAATCCGATCATGTCATTACACTGCTTCAATGAATCTAGAGCTTTATACATGGCAATTCCTCTGCCTGGAGATATTCTTATATCGTCATTTCTTCCTCTTTTACCCTCACTAATATACTTATATTGATCCAATATAACCTACCTCCAGAAAATCCTTTGGTGCATAAACAGGTCTGAAAAGGCTTAAATCTGGAATTAATAAAATAGATTAGAACAAAATTTCAATTAATACAACATATGAATGGTTATTAATAAAAAACGTTAACGACTCCTTCATATGTTACAATGCAGCTAAATTAATTCAGACTTGCAGAGTATTGACAATTTGTCATTCATTGTCTTAAGTTTTGGGAACACAAAAATGAAAAGGCAGTCCCTTCCCTTAATAGCCTAAGATGACATATTCCGAAAGAAATTAAGAGACTCCCCTTCATAAATCTGTAATAAATTTATAACTGAATTGAAAAAACAATGTCAATATAACATAAAAGTTCTATATGAGAATTCTCCAAGTACATAGAACATAAATAATACTTTCTTAGTGAATTCCTCTAGTTGTATTGAACTGTTCTCCCTTTTGAACTTATATAACACACTGCTCCTCTAGTAGGGTACTTATTTCTTGCCCAGTCTCCCACACTTATTTTTAAAGGAGTGGTGGTGGGACGCCTGGGTGGCTCAGTTGGGTAAGTGTCTGCCTTTGGCTCAGGTCATGATCCCAGGGTCCGGAGATTGAGTTTCACACTGAGCAAGGAGCCTGCAACTCTCTCTGCCTGCCATTCCTCCTACTTGTGCTCCCTCTCTCTCTACCTCTCTCTGACAAATAAATAAATAAGATCTTTTAAAAAAATAAGGAAATAAAGGAGTGGCAAGCGATTATGTACATGTCTATCTATATAATTATATACATCTGTTTATCATAATAAATGAGACGTAGTCACTCAAATGTTTATAAAATTGATTGACTCTATTTAACATTAAAATAAACCAAAATACTTAAAAACATTTAGAAGTCTCAAAACTTTTCACCATTTAACCTACCTTTAAAGCCTGAAAAATATTTACCTTAATTATGAGTCTAAGAAATCCACTGAAAGATTTAATCTACTTTTCTATAAAGATGTTTTCAAATGCTGCTTTAAAAAAGGATAACTGATTTAAATACTCTCGAAATAATGCAAAGCATTGGTCAAAGTTAGGAATTTTTAAACTGCAAAGTAGGAGTTTAAGCAATAAAAGTAGAGGATAGTAATTAGCAGGGAAGGAAAATTGCTATCTTTCCAAAAGAATTGTTAAGATTGTTATTTTGGACCCAGAATTAAGAACGCAATTTGTTTCCTACTACCACATTTTGAAAAAAGTTGTTCATATACCTGGTTCATCAGTTCCCATTTCATTCCATTTATTGAGAAGTTCTTTCTGTTCTCCAACTGGCCTCTAAAAAAGGTAATTTTAAAATTGGTTTCATTTTGTGAAGTTTAGCAATGCAGCTGAAAAATAAGAACCAATAACTTACCGAAAAGTTTGAATAAGCTACCATAATAGAAGAAAAAAATAATTTTACTACACACGGAGAACTTTTGTTGGAATTACTCTTAAATTACTGTTATTTAAACTATTATATCTAGTTTGAATGGCTCAGGTGGAACGTGATACTAATGAGCCCCCCCAAAAAGAAGGTAAATGATCTCTACCGGACAGTAAATTTCACAAAGAAATACTGCTCCTCAGCCACATACTCCATCTCTTACCCCATCTAGCAACCTCAGAAAGGCATCGTAAGGGGGACTGGCAAAGACAGTGTGACTCCGAGTCAGTAGCATCATCTTCCTATATGAAAGACAGTACATTGCCCAATACTATATACTTCGACTTTATATCGAGAACTTTATAGTTCTCCATATAAATTTATCTGCTTTTTACACCATCCTTCTGGTGCCTTCAGTGACTTGTCCTTGGGTATTACCCAAAGTTCATCCACTATATCCTGTCCCACAACAAGGAATAAATAGCAGGTAGGGAGAATAAAGTGAAGAGAAACTTGTGTTTTCCTATTCAGGAGCCGTCAGAAAGAATCTTGAGCATTCCTCAAGTGGCTTTTCTTTTCCTCTTTATCTCTCCCCGCTCAAAACCCATAGTGACATGTAGGCAGCCGTGGACCCAGCTAGAGGCGAGGGATCAAACCAGGCCCCGACTCGTGCCTCCTGAATATCAGTTAGGTTGCGCTTGAGAAGAGCCTGAGCTGACTCGTCCTCCTGAATCATCAGTTGAGTTGCGCTTGAGAAAGAGCCTGAGCTATGGACCCTAAGACTCGCTGACGTGACTGCCTACATGTATTAAGAGGCAAAACTGGGTTGCACATTTAACTGTTACAAGATTACCCAGTACTTGCATGGATTATAAATTGCACCATTGTAAGCTCGTGAATTGCTAGTTAAAGATTAGCTAAGTAGACAAAAGTTACTGGCGTCAGAAGATCCACTACCAGTGCTTGGGAAATGGGTTTCGTAAAAGCTTAAGGGGTTTCATGTGAATGTTACGTGTGTATGAAGAATCAACCGAAAATAGATACTTCCTTATAATTGTTTCTGTTGGCTGTATAATGCCTCACAGCCTTGAATAAAATTGGCACTGCTTGGACAGCAACCACTGTGTCCCTCCTGTCCTCATTTCTTTACAAGTCTTATTCTCTCTCCATTCTCTTACTCTCTCGACCCTGCTGGTGTCGTCGCACTGGCCGCAACAGTGACAGATAAATGTTGAGAATTAGATCTAATAATACTATTATTAGAACTAAATAGTTCAACAGAGAGATGACAAATCGTCATTTCATTCTCTATGTTAATACTGAAAGATGGTACCATACTGGCTATTACAAGATGATAGTATGCCTCAACCCCATCTCCGATTCAAAAAATATGGTTATTGTGCTAATTAGTCAAATGTAAGGAGACCAAAGGTAAGTAAAATTCTTAAAGACCATTTATAACACTTATAACCTTTATAGCCAGATTTCTAAATAATCTATACGTAGATTATATATTGTATTTTTATTTATTCTCAAGATATGTTCATTACGAAAAGCATTACAATATATGTAATAGAAATCTATATAGAATATACCCACGTAGGTGGCCTTTTACAGAATTTTGTTTCAATATAAACTGGTATACTGGTTAAAAAAAACAACTGCCTAACAGTTACAACTTCATGGTACTCCTAGTATTTGATTCACAATAAAATACTTAAATGTTAAAATTACCTTTCGTGCCAATGGGATACTCAGTTCAGTGCACATGCTATTTAAACTCTTCAAAATTCTTTTTTCCCAACTTCCCTAAAATATAAAAAAATAAGTGATTATTGTTTCTGGTTAATAATACCAAAACTAATCATTTAAAAATTAAAGCTATTACGAGTTATATAGAAATGGTGAGGTTGGTTGAGATTGGTTAACTTTATTCATTAGTTCACTCAATAAATATTGATTACTGCCTACTATGTGCTAGATACTACCCTTAGTGCTGTGAACTAAGCCATAAACAGAAGGTCTCAGTCTTCATAAAACTTGTGTTCTAGGGGGAAGGGTGGCAATGGGGTTAGGAAAAAAAAAAAAAAAATCAACAACTCATATTATAAGAAAAAATAGCAGGTAATAAAAAGGTAAATTACTTTTAAGCATTTTGTAAATGTTTGATACTTAGAAATCCCATTAATAACCTAGTAAAAAATGGAATTTTATAGGAATTATTATATTGTGATTTTTCCAAACAAGACATTTCAGTCCTAAATACTTCACCATGCATGTTCTAATAAGAACCTTCTCCTACAATAATAACCACGATACTGCTATCACACCTAAGAAAACTAGTGTTAATATTTCACACATCTAATACCTAGTCCACTATCAAACTATTCCAGTTGTCCCCAAAATATCTTTTATAGTTTTTAAAATCCATAATCCATTAAAAATGCATGTATTACATTACATTTCGTTGTTATGTCACTTTCCATGTAGCTGAATCTAGAGTCTCTTTGTTCTTTTCTCTTTCATGATATTGACTTTATTGAGGAGTCCAGGCCAGTTATCTTTTAGAATGTGTTACAATATGGATTTGTCTTACTGGGTTTTTTGCAGCATTGATTACCTTCTTCTCCAGCCTCCATATCTCTTTTAAGCTTGAAATAAGTTATTTTTAATAGCCAGTCATAAACTGATTACCCATGTATACCATGTTTTAGTAAATTATTCTTTTTAACAACAAGCTAAATTGTCATAATTTTTTTTTTGGTCTTTTTACTAAAACATGCCTAGAGGCCACTTCTGGCTCACTGAAACCAAAATGCTCACTGAAACCAAAATAAAATAATACCAAAGCTTCAAAATTTAGAACAAGAGAAGAGAAGAGAACTATATATAACAGCATTGATAATGGACAGTTATATCCAGGCAATAAAAGTATAATAGCTCTTTTATGTGGTTTTTATAAAGCTTAAAGATGTAAAGTGCCTGGAACAGTGACATAATAATGATGATGATAATAATCATTCAATAATCGATAGCTTTTACTATAGCTATTATTGTTCACAGCTTCCTCTTTAACAGACACATTTAAATACATTACCCTCTTTATCTGGAATATATTCTCCACGTTCTACTCCAATCCCTAACATATTTTTTCCTATTATCTGAATAAATCTTACTCGCTTCTCAGGTCTTCATCTCTATTAAGATTTCTCTTCCTGGTCCCTCCCCCCAGATAGTAGTAGGTGCATTTGCTTATAGTCTCTCACAGCACCCCTTCTTTCACCTATCATCACATAATCACACTTTGTCTAGCACATAATAGATGCTCAATGATTGAATCGATTTCTACTCTAAGTAATGTTGCAAGCATTTAAAAAAAAATTTGATACAACAGCCTAATCAATGAATGAACAAAAAAGCATTTATCTGTAGGAGAAATATATAGCTGTGTGAAACGTATAAGCCTTAAGTCACTAAATATTTACAAACAGCTTTTCAGGAGTAATAGAATAGTCTTCATAAATTATATGAAATGCTGACAAAATAATCCCATTTATTCGTTTATTTTCAATGATCTCTCTCTCTCTTTTTAACTGTAAATACTTCTCTTAAATCCAAGACCTAAATAGAACACATTTGAGCACCTTATTCATGATCAATGAATTAACAATTATATATTGTTAGTTATAACAGTATAACCTTCTTCCACCCCCAATGTCCTATCCTCAACTTATCTGAATAAATCTTATTCAACTTTCAAGTCTCAGCTTAAATATCATCTCTTCTAATAAACCTTCTGTCACTTGCTTCCCCCACTTCAGACTGTGGTGGAAGGAAATACAAGAAAGCTTATTTTGGGAAAAAAAAAAAAAGGAATTTTAATTCAGTCATTGCTATAAAAATAAAATTTGCATAAAGATTACAAATCTAGTCTCTGGGCACCTAGGTGGCTCAGTCGGTAAAGTGTCTGCCTTCAGCCCAGGTCATGATCCCAGGGTCCTGGGCTCAAGTCCACATCGGGCTCCCTGCTCATCGAGGAGTGTGCTTCTTCCTCTCCCTTTGCCCCTCCACACTGCTTGTGCTCACTCTCTCTCTCATACTCTCTCTCAAATAAACAAATAAAATCTTTTAAAAAATAAAAAAATGAAAAAGTCCAATTCCTGAATTCATATCACTTATCCTATTATATAAAGAAAAACTTAACTGAAATGGTTTAAGTTAGTGAAATCGTGAGTTCCCTGTTTTCAGAAGTACTCAAGCAAAGGGACATGAACTTCAGAGGTTGAATGAGATAAACTTGGGTCCACTTCAACTCCACTCATAGATAACTTTTTTCAGGCTCTATCTGTTGAAGTGCCTAAACAAGCCCAAAGTCTCAAAAATGCTTTAAAAAAAAGTTCTGAGTGAAATAAGTCAAGCAGAGAGAGCCAATTATCATATGGTTTCACTTATTTTTGGAGCATAACAAATAGCATGGAGGACATGGGGAGTTAGAGAGGAGAAGGGAGTTGGGGGAAATTGGAAGGGGAAGTGAATCATGAGAGACTATGGACTCTGAAAAACAATCTGAGGGGTTTGAAGTGGCGGGGGGTGGGTGGGAGGTTGGGGTACCAGGTGGCAGGTATTATAGAGGGCACAGCTTGCATGGAGCACTGGGTGTGGTGAAAAAATAATGAATACTGTTATGCTGAAAATAAATAAATTTAATTAAAAAAATCAAGTCTATTAAAAAATCATAAAGTAAGTTGTGATTCTAGGAGTGAAAGGTACAGCACAGGGAATATAGTCAATGTAACCATAATAGCACTGTATGATGATAGATGGCAGCTAAGCTTCTGGTGAGCATCGTGATGTGCATAGACTCATCAAATCACTATGGGATATACCCGAAACTGTGCTCAACACCTGAAACTAATGTAACACTGTGTGTCAACTATACTTCAATAAAAAATAAATACAAATAAAAGCCATGAATTTTTAATCAATCAGTTAATTAATTAATTAAACTGTGTTCACCAAGAGGAAGGTGGTATGGGCCTCAATTTCCAAACTCATTTGTCCATGGAACCCTTTTTTGTGGAGCATCTCTCAGGGCTAGTATTCAGTAGAAAACACTCTGGGAAATGCTGATGCACTGTAAGAAACCTCTTTCCCTCATCAACCCAGAAAACTGAACACCAATCTAGCTTGCCAAAACCTGTAGAAAGTTGATTTACATCCAACTCTGAAGACACAATTAAGAGCAGAGTAAAGTTCAAATAACTCATGAAACTTTAATAGAAAAAAAATCAAAATTTTCCAGGCACCAGTTCCAATATATTTTCTGCTGACTTGTTTAATGAATAAAAGTAGAAGGAAATACTTATTTTTTTTAAAGTTCTTTTTGATTGTAAAGAACAACTTAATAAGGAACCACCTACGCCCAGGTCCTCCCTAGCACTCCTACAGAATGTTTTAGCCAGCTCCCCCATAGCACATAGCACTTCCTACCTTACACTCCAACTATTTATGCCCACGTCTTCTTTCAATGATTAAACCATGAGTTACCCATAGGCAGAATCTTTATTTAATTTCTTTCTTTCTTTTAAGATTTATTTATTCATTAGAGAGAAAGAGGGAGAGATGGAGAGCAAGCTGAGGGGAAGGGCAGAGGGAGGCGGAGAGGGGAACCTAAGCAGACTCCACACTGAGCATGGAGCACAGCATGGAGCTCAATCTCACAACCCTAAGATCATGACTTGAACTGAAACCAAGATTTGGATGCTTAACCGACTGTGCCACCCAAGTGCCTTATATCTAGTTTATTTCTGAATCTTCTTAGCACATAGTAGTGTCTTTTAGCAGGCATTCAGTAAAGATCTTTTAAATGAATATCACAATAATTGGTAGAAGAGATGACAAGCACCTTTACTATTAATTTCACATAAACTTCCCAAGTTCTTGCTACTTAAAGGTCAGTATGCTAGATGTAATGGGTAAACAAAAATGTTTTTAAATTGTTACTGCTTCCAAGAGGCTTATAACAAAAGCCAAAAAGATGTACACAGAAATTGCTCTAACAGAACACAATTTGTGATAAAAACTGTAAAATGATAGTGTGCTACAAGAGTCCAAAAGAGGGAGAGGTCCTTTTCAATGGGGATGACAACTATCACAGAGAAGAATGTCCTCTGAGTTGACCCTCACAAATTAGATGGATTTTCATAATGCTAAGCAGGCAGGAAGAGCTTTCTGGGACAAGAAAACGAAATGAGGAAAGTGTTAAAAGATGCAAGAGGAAAAGGCAAAATGATTCACTTGGCAGGGCACACAGAACAGTTATAAGACAGTAGAGATTGATAAAGTGGAAGGGGAAGCTAGGGACAAACAGTAAAATTCTTAAATGTTGAGCTTTGGAGTAGGAACTTGTTAGACATTGGTAGTCACTGAACATTTGGGAGAAGGCAGTGAGATACATTATAAGGTTTCACCTGCTTGTACCTAAAATTAATTGTAGTAAGAGTATATATGATGATGGGGCGGGAGACAAGTTGAAAATCAGGAGGTGTAAGAATAAGACAAGGATGTGAATTAATGTTTGAAACAAAGCTAGCACTCAATAAAAGGCAGTAGTCCTCCTCATCATCACTGTGACCACCATGGTAATAGTCTTGATGATAAAAAGGAAGGAGAGGCTATAAGACTATGGGAAGAAATAATTTGTAGAACTTAATGACTATTTGGATATAGAAAACAGAGATCAGAGATATTTCAAGTCTAAATTACTATAGTAATGATAAATTAATAGAAATAGAAGGTCAGGAAGAGATGCTCATTTTAGGAACAATGTAATAAATTCAGTTTTAGACATGTTGATTTTGACCTCACAGAAGAAATGTACAGTAGATAGTTGATTATAGAGGATTAGAGGCAAAAAAGATGTGGCGGCAAAGAAGAGGGAAGCTGTGGAAATCTGAATGAGATGACCTGAATGTTCTTAATAAACTAAGTGGCAAATATTAAAAGCATTTAAACATTTAAAATGAGAGAGAAGTAGAATTAGGGGCTACACCAGCATGAAAAATTCTGGGAAAATCTAACCGGAAAGCAGGTAAGGCATGATGAATAATAAAATAATTGACAAGAAGCAAAATGAATCCACTGAAGGACAAATAAATGGATTTAGAACTAAACTGATGGTAAATACACAATTCATGTGACTTTCCTAAGTAATTTCACAGTTAGGGAGAAGAAAGCAGATGACGGAAGGAGCCATAGGCTGAGGACTGGAAAGGCAGACAGAACAGAAGTCAAACGGGGAAAGAAGCGATGAGGTGCAAGGGGGCACACTGATGGAGTGGTACTTACGCCATTCAGACTAATGAGCTTTTGTGCAAAGAGGTGAGAACTGCCTAATACAACAGGGAGCTTAAGAACTAGATGACTCTGCGAGAACAAATAAAAGATAGGCAGACACTAACTGGTAGAGGACATATTTAGTGTGACTACAGTTAAAGAATCAATTATTTCAATAAATCGTGTTCCATGGGCGAAGCACTGTACCGGATGCCGAGAATTAAAAAACACAATCCCTGCCCTTAAAGAATGAAAAATGTGGTACGGGGATTGACAAGGTTCCTGTAAAAAGACAAGTGGCAAACATTTTAGACTTTGCAGGTCATAAGGTATCTATGCAACTACTAAACTCTGACATTGTTGTGTGAAAGCACCCACTGACAATGTGTAAATAAATGAACAAGACTATTTTCCAATAAAGTGTATTTTATTAATTCCTATAATTTTCATGGGTCACAGATATTATTATTTTGCGGGCTTTTCAGCCAGTTGAAAATGTAAAATAAAATAGTCTTAGATTGCCAGCTGTACAAAAATGGGCGGCAGGGCAGATCTGGCCCAGGGGCTATGGTGTACCAACCCCTGAGTTAGTGGGTAAGTCTGGGAAGAAAAGAGAGGAGTAGCATAATATATACACAATACATATACTTACCCATCATATGTGTTCTCAGCAACTGCAGTAGGCTTGAAGAATGGACCTATTATTTACCTCTCTACTACTTCTTTTCCATCATGATAGGAAAATAACTTTAGTAACTTCTTTCTCACACTTAATACGCTAAAACTGGTTCCCTTTGGAAATTTTCAAATTTCACCAAAAAAATATTCATACCCAACCTTTTTACGTTTTTGAGTTTATATCTTTATAACAAAAGAGCAAACTATCTTATCACACATGTATCATTTAATGATTATGCTTTATGACATATCAATAATACTGTCTGATTGCTAGACCTAAATAAAGGTGCCACCCAGAGATAAGAATATATTACATATTTCCTCAAATATCTTCATGTTATTGCTTCCTTTCACCATCTGATTTTGAGAGCTTTTTAAATGAAAATAAAAGTTGAGAAATAAAAGAGCTGCCACACATCCACTGCTTGAATGATGATAATTCAAAGCAGCAGATTATTTCCCAGGAGCAAAACGAACCACTGTGATAACTGAGGTTGAGTGATGGGTTCATGGAAGTTCTTTGGGATATTATTTTAAACTTTTCATGATAATCTCTGAGACTATGATTGAGAAAGATCCACTTTGTGGTGCCCATTAAACACCTTGGCAGTGGCAGAGAGTCACACTCAGTGCCTTGAGGAAGGCTCGCAGAGGCTACCTCAGAGGCTACCTCATAGGCTACTTCATAGGCAGGTGCACGAGGCCCTGCTGAAGTGAAAAACAGTCTAGAGGTCAAGGGCATGTGACAGAACGTGTTTCTATTTTAACAGTTCTTTACAGTTTTCTGTGTAAAATTTCATTTTTAAAGTGAATTTTAGTTGTTTCAGTAGGTTCATTTGAGTTCTGTGACAGAATACAGTTAGTAAATAGCAGCCTGCTGTGAGACAAACGAATTTCAAATACAGTATTAGTATCACTGGCTTCAAAAGCCAATATTTTAAAGGAAGAGTGAATCAGTTCATTGCCATCTCATTCTTTTACTATCACAGAGCATGAGAAATAAATGGTCACATAATACTTTTATCACATTTACAATTTTAGGCCAGTATGGTACATTATTTTTTCTCCTTCTACTCAACATTTTCAGGATAACTGTAGTTATGTACGTGTGCTTCTTGGTTACTGAAAGTAAAAAGGAAGAGCATGTAAATACTATTCAGATTGCCGGAGTGGGTCCTACCCGGGCTACTATACAATGGATAATATATACTCCTGATATCCATAAGGATCTTCCATTCTGTATTATACAACTTGGCATGAAAAATAAAATTGAAATGAACGATAGCCAACCTGTGCTTTCCTCATGTAAACCAAAGGTTCTTTCAGATGTTCAGGAGGTGCAGCAGGGTGACTAGGTAAAGGAAACCTATGGACAAAAAGAGGCTGCTAAATATTGTGCATTACCTTGATAAATAATTAATTTTCTTTGTTAGAAATTACTTACCTCTGTGGTCCATGTCATAAGTGAACTAGAATATCTGTTAGCAATATTTTGTGTTTATAGAAGGCACAACAACATAATAAAGCATTCTTATCCTACTAGTATTATAGTTTTAGATTAGAAATTTAATCACTTGTTAAAAAAAGTTGAATTGCACAATAATCTGAATTCATAATTTGAGGTAATTTTAAAATCACTGAGCTTTGTAAATGCTCATGTAAAAATTGTCAGAGCTGTTACTTTTAGCATAAAAATATTGTTAACATTTACAGGAATTTTTTAAGGCTGAATAAAAATCCATGAACTTGCTAACATATCAACTGTTTTCATTTCTCCCAATTTCCTTTTCAATATGATTATATATTTTTTACATAGTTGAAATGATAATATAAATACTATCTTTCAAAAGAGCCATGTTCTAATATATACTCCACGTATTTAATAAAATTTTAAAATGTTAATGTCTTATGGGTTCTTTCTGTTTTCTATGTAACTTTATATTCAAAATATCTTGTTTTTATTAAGAAAATATTTATTCAACAAATATTTGAGCCATTCTAGGTACTAAGCATACAGTGGCAATTGAGACAATATCCCCTGTTCTCATATACCCAACATTCTAGTGAAGAAAGACAGTCAATAATTATAAAAAGAAACAAATTGATGGAACAGTATCAGGTAGTAATATATGCCATGAGAAAATGAGAGTGGGGTAATGAGACAGAAGTGATTTGGAAGGAAAGGTGTCTATGGGAGCTAATACTTGAACTAAGACATAAGTGAGAAGGAGCCAACCATACAAAGATCTAGGGGAAGAACATTCCAGGCAAGACCCTGAGTTAGGAACATTTAGAATGTTTAAAAATCAGAAAAAGCCAGAATGGTTGGAATATAATGATTGAGACACAGAGTTACATGAAATCACAGAAAGCACAATGGGAAAACATAATAGTTCAACATTTACTTAGAGATTCCAGTCTCTTTCATAGGAACAAATAACTCCTATCAAAATTAGTCTTAACACTTGTACCTACAGCAAAGCAACCATGTTCCAATACTCAAGAACCATACACTGAATTTTCAAGAAATGTCTCATTCAAAGTGGGACACCAACACATAAAGTGTTTATGATATACCAAGTTTAATTATACTTATCCCAGGACTTAAGAGTAAAATGCTCAAACGTCCAAAGGAAACACATCTGGAATAGAAAAAGCAACTTGTTCAATCCAATCTCTAAAACAGGTTCACTAACTAATTATTTCTAGCTAATTGTTTTTTCCACTAAAATCTATACTCCATGTACCTAAATAAATCATCTTTCCCCATTCACAAATGAAAAAAAACTAAGCCTCAGTTTTCTCTTCTGTAAAATGGCTGTAATAAAAAATTCCACAATCACAGAGTTGTTGTGAAGATAACATTCCATAAGGCAATATATTTAAAGTGCTTAGCACAGTGCTTACATAAATATCATTTAATCATGTAAATTACCTATTAAATATTAACTATTAACACAACAATAATTAAATAAGCTTGACCCCGTGATCCCAAGATCATGACCTGAGGCAAAACCAAGAGTCAGTCTCTTAACAGACTGAACCCAGGTGCTCCAATTAAGTAGTCAATATGAAGTGGGAAGAACTAACCTAGCCTACTATTAAAGTTTCAGGTAAATAATAGAATACAAAATTTTTTCTCTCTCTTTTAAACAAGAATTGGACAAAAATCTTTGTCATGTTTTCTAAAATGAAGTTAACAATTTTCATGTATCATCTGTATAGTTCATATGTTTACACCTTTATTAGGTAAGAGCATATTTTTTTTACTTAACCTAGTGAATTCTTCTACTCTACTTTTTGCATTCTTCACTTGTCCATCTAATGATTTCTGCCAATGAAAAATGCAACACAATATACTAAGTCCACTTTATTCTTCTGATTTATGTTAGTGGAAACACTTCTTCTCCACCCTGGATGAGTCCTTCCCTGTGAAAAGAGCTCCATTACTGTAACATTCTTGGCTTCTCTCGAGGGCTTTACTTGTTATACCACAGAAGAGGTATAGTGCCTTATCCAACTTTTAAATTTTGGAATAATAAACTGACCATGCCCACCAATGTTATTTAACTAGAAAGTAAGTCTATTTAATTTTGGAGTTCAGTTAAAGGACTCATTTTGCTTTTGCATTAAGCTATGTCCTCTTATCTAGTCTTCACCAGTAATAAAAGTATAATTTTGATCACCCATTTGCCTTTATGTTTTACGTTATTTCTCAATTTCTGCAGAACCCAAGTGAGTAAAAAAGGTATTACTTACTCCTTCAAAAATCCCAACAACTTATTAAAAAATATTTATTTAATGTCTATTAGGATACTGAAAATAAGACAATGAATGAAATATTGTCCTTCCCATCAAGTAAAAAGGCACTCACTGTTCACTCACAGAACAATTTTCAGGAATGGATTAGACAAAAATAGCAATCACCAGTAATATCTCCTCAGATGAGAATTCACTGTTTGTAATTACACAGAACCAGATGCTTTTATTCCACCAATACTGGACATAAAGAGAAAGTTACAAGCTTTCTGTGTAATAGGCAGAGATAAATCACTATGTTCTATATTAAACTATAAACTAAGTTATAAACTGTATATATAAACTATATTAGTTTAAGTAACCTGTGCCATCTCTATACATACTGTACATTTAAGACCTTACTTATCATGATAAACATCTACACCTTGGTGACTAGTACCAGGGGTATGGTCACAGTCAACTTCCATTAACAGATAGCACTTAAATATAGTATTATTTAAGAATTTGTAAATCTTTTGGGAAAATGGTGATAAGCAAAGAAGTAAATACTAGTTTTTTAAATGTGGGTTTAAGCACAGGTCCACAGGCCTTCATCTGAGTCTCTTTATTTTTAAAAACAATCTTGATAAACTGGGTTATCTTGTTTCCTAGTTAACAGCAGATTAGAAGGGGCAATTATAAACAGAAGTGTTAGAATCTAGGGAATGCTAGAGACATAAGCACATTGATAGCAGTAAAAAAAAAGAAAAGAAAAAGACATAAGAACTCCATTAGACTATAAACTCCATGAATGTAGGAATTGATTTCTTGTTCTATACTATATTCCCAGTGCCTAGCACAGTGCTAGCACATAGTAGGTGCTCAATGAATAAGTGATGAATAATGGGATATTGAATAAACTATAAAAGCTAACTCTACAACTTTATTCTTTAAAATAACAAATAGTTATATACACCTCAACACACTCTGAGGGCAAGTCCACATTAACAAAAACATTGATTTTTCCTAATAACACCAATTTTGCAAAAAAAAAAAAAGGGGGGGAAGTTAATTATATTTTATATTTAGAATGGTTGCTTTATAAAGATAGAAAAAGGGTAATATCCAAAATGGCAATAATAAAAAGAATATTGATAAGCTTCAGTTATCTGAAATATTAGCTTAATTCCCTTACTATACTAGATAAATGAATTGTTAATATAAAAATATTGGTGTAAAAAACAACACTTATTAATTATTCATTCTCAGGCAAGACTTTGATTTTTAAATGTATTAACTTACATGAAATGTTATATAAATACTAATGAAAAATAACAATATAATGAGTGTACATAGCAATACTATATTCATTACTTACAAAGTAAATACAGCTAAACATAACAGTATCTCAAAATACGTAGGAAAAACTCACACACTCAGTTCACTATAAACAGCATTCTGAAGTTTCTTCTCCCAACCTATTTTTTAAAAAAGAATAAAATATATGAACATATTAGTTTTAAAAATAAGCATACAACATAATTAAATTTATCTCACTAAGACTCTATCTAACATTATATTCATTTGTGGAAGAACTATCAATTGCCAATTGCTGTGTGTTATTAAGGAATTATTTCCTATACATTCACTCTGTTGGCAAATACTGAGTACAAAATTATCAGTATGACACTATTTTTTAGGTAAAACTATTGCATCATATTCTCAAGATGGGAGAAATCCTTCTTCCATTGCTAAGGTACCCAGTGAATACCAAAACAGTACTGGCTACTGTACTACCAGTCTATCAGGAATGTACCAAGGGAAGGGCAAGAAATAGCCAGACCCTTGACAAAGATATATCATAAGTAATTAGTTACAACTAACTAGTCAATAAACTCCCGAAGAACAAAAACATTACTATGGGTATTGGAGAGGGCACGGATTGTATGGAGCACTGGGTGTGGTGCAAAAACAATGAATACTGTTACGCTGCAAATAAATAAAAAAATTTAAAAAAACAAAAAAAAACCCGAACATTACTATGAGGTACCATCAGACCAATGAGCTTGGCTGCTAATTAGAACTCTTCTGGGTAAGTAAACCACTTAACATCTCAATTTCCATGTGCGAAGGTTAGAATAGGGAACTTTTTCTTGTTCTAAAAGAAATCAGGATTTTCATTTCTGTGAAAGGATAGAAAAGAGGAGGGGGGAAAAAAGTATAGAAGGGAAAGAAGTATAGAAGAAAAAGAAGCCACAAATGAAAATAAGAGAGGGCATGGGGCACCTGGGTGGCTCAGTGGGTTAAAGCCTCTGTCTTTGGCTTAGGTCGTAATTCCAGGGTCCTCGGAGAGCTTCCCTTCCTCTCTCTCTCTCTCTGCCTGCCTCTCTGCCTATTTGTGATCTCTGTCTGTCAAATAAATAAGTAAAATCTTTAAAAAAAAAAAAAAAGTAAAAGAGGAAGTACTTAGGGAGGGGGTCTCTTCATACATTCAGGATGTATTTTTATCAGGAAATAATAAGCAGCATTCAAAACTGATTACTTTAATGCAGTGATTCCCACAGCGTTCCTGGATTTTTGCAGCATTTTATTGAAATATCTGAAAGTTCTAATTCTCCTCAAACAGAAACCTATCCAGCCACTGTTTCACAATTTTGAATAAGTAATTGGAAGTTTAAGGATAAAATATTCCCTCCAAATAAAGTATTTTCTTATTTTGCCTTAAAGAATTAGGGTGGGGGAGCAACTTACAAACCTGATATTTTAAAGAATTCCTTAATATCTTCTTTTAGTGACTGAAGTTTAATCTCAGGTCTCTGAAGACTGGCCTAATTTTAGAAAGAAGAAAAAGAAGAAAGGAAAAGACAGAAGTCAAAAGGAAGCCATTGGGTTGTTTGATATGAAGGAAAATTTTTAAAAAGAAGTGTCTAAATGTGCATACAATTTTTAAAATTCATTTTTGAAGCCAGAGCACTTTAGAATTATCTAGAATAGCTCTTAAGAGAGAAAACTTTTTCCGCCTACTCTTAAAATACAGTATCTGGGATGGTACACTGCAGTCTAATACTTAACATTTTTACCTAGGATTTTTACCTTTGTGAATAATTAACATCTATTTTTCTAATAGGAAAAATACTCAGATTTTATAAATTCTCTTAATATTATATCAAACATATACGGTAGCATTTATACCTAATGACCAAAAACCCAGTTGCCTCCCTTATATATAGACCTTCAAAAATTGTCTTCCTCAATGTAAATGTCTTGCTCAATGCACACCTTCATTTGCTACGCATATTTATGGAAAGCACATAAAACTGTTAGTTCACTAATGTCTCCTTTATCTTCAAGTGCATGCTTCCTATTCTGTTGGTTTTTCACAGTGTAATTTTAACAAAAAGTAGTAATTTCTCCCATTTATAATGTCTTTGATTATTTTCAAAGTGTTGCTCTTTTACCTAGTTCTTTTCATCAAATTCTAAAAGTCTATTCCTTAAGAAGGTATTAATATTAGGATAATTCATGATAAGCATTTTAAACCTAAGAAATCAAAACCAGATCTTATCTTCCACTCATAATTTGTTCCTTCTCTTCTATTTCTTAATCCTCATCTATGAAATCACCATGCACCAGATCTTCTAAGTCAGAAATTTCAGTTATTCTTGATTCCACTCTAACTCCACAAAGATTCAACCCCTTTCTGGGAAGATGGCATTGGAAGCAGTGAGTTATTTTTTGGTTTGGGTGGGTTTTTGGTTTTGGTTTTTTGTTTGTTTGTTTTTTAATCTCCCTGATTTCCACATAAAAACAGACCAAGCAGCTCAATAGGAAAACCCAAATCCCATGGAAAATATTTAAAAAACTTCATGATAAAACTTAAAATACAAACAGTTGGGGACAAACCAACAGCTACAGACCTGTATGGTATTAGCATTTGTGCAGGAAAAAGCAGAAGGAAGCAGTGGGATATGTGATGGATGTGAAAACAGCAAGACCCCAAAATAGCCAATACTGTTTTCACTGGAACATATCAAAGGCCAATTTTAGAACAGGAGCTAAAACTGAGAGGGGTTTTTGCCTAAGTGAATAAAGCAGATGAGGTCTGAAAAGACTGTGGCAGCCTAGGACCTATGAATTCTTGACACTGGCCAACCAGCACCCCTTTCCAGACAAGGCCATACTGAGGAGAAAATACTGATAGAGTAATAAAAACTGAGGATGACAGAGAACCAATGTATTACCTTGAAAATCAATAAATCAAGGAAAAGGTGTGTATCTTATCTTTCCTATAGAAACTGCATCACAGGATAACTAAATAATAGATAAGGGGAAATGTCTCTTGATAAAAGTATTCCAGATAATAACTAAAACAGATGTAATGAATATCAACATTTTACAGCCCCTAATAAATTACTAATTCTAGGCATTGGGCAGAAACAGCTGTTAATAATGCAAAAGACAACCAGACATTATGTGCTTCTTAATAAACTTAACACACACTCCACTGCTAATAGTAATGGCCAAAGGAATGACACCTCAGTCTGATCAAGCCCCTAGTCCAGCTGTCAATTTACAAGTCATACAAAGGACAGAGGACCATGTTAAGCTGCACCATGAGGGTACAATCAGAAATATCCACAATAACAAGTTGTTCTAAAGGTCAAATGTCGGGACGCCTGGGTGGCTCAGTTGGTTGGACAACTGACTTCGGCTCAGATCATGATCCGGGAGTCCCATTGAGTCCCGCATCGGGCTCCCAGCTCCACGGGGAGTCTGCTTCTTTCTCTGCCCTTCTCCTCACTCATGCTCTCTCTCACTGTCTCTCTCTGAAATAAATAAATAAAATCTTTTAGAGGTCAAATGTCTCTGCTCTTCAGCTCATAAAGTATAAGGAAAACAAAGGGAAGGAGAAAACCTATAGATTTAAAAAGATATCAAAATAAACTTCTTTAGGCATGCCTGGGTGGCTCAGTCGGTTAAGCAACTGACTCTTGGTTTGGCTCAGGTCATGATCTCAGAGTCATAGGATTCACTCATCCCACGGCAGGCTTCACGTTCAGTCAGCTTGAGATTCTTTTCCCTTCCTTCTCCTTCCCCTCTGCTCCTCCTCTGGCTCACAAGCCCTCTCAATCTCAAATAAATAAATAAACAAACTAAATCTTCAAAAAAAAAGTTTAAAAGTAAAAAAAAAGTTTAACCTTTTTAAATTGGCAAGACCAAGTTAGAGTGTCTTCATGTGAGGGATCTACATTTGGTAAATAAAGCTACTAAATTCAGGAAAGTGATTACCACAAAGATGAGATTGCTTGGGAGGGAGGAGTTTGTGATTGTGATGGGGTGGAGCAAACTGAGGGATCTGTGTGGCTGGCAAAGTTTCTTTCTTTCTTTCTTTTTTTTTTTTTTACCAGAGTGGTTGTTACAAGTTCATTCATCTTATAACTGATTACATTATAGGTTTGTATTATATAGTTTCTGTGTTTTATTTTAGGATAAAAAGCGTCAAAAAAGAAAAAGAAAAATATGTCTCCCAATTTATTCCTTCTTTCCATTCTAAACTCCCACACTTAAGCGTAAGTCCTCATCATTTTTCATTTGAACCACTGTAACAGATTCCAAACCATGTCTTGCCACTTCATTCAAATTGCAGGTACTCCCCACCTGGCATTTTTACACTCCCTTAGTCTACCTTCTTTCCTAATATTTATTATCTCCTTATATGCCATATGATTAATGTACTTACTATATTTATTGGTATATGTCTGTCATCCTAAATTATAAGTGATAAGCTCCACTAAAACAGTTATCTTTGTCTTTCTGTTCACTGTAATAGCTCAAGTTCTTAGAATAGTTACTTTCACATAGTAAGTTATGAATAAATGTTTATTGAATAAATGAACAAATTTCTCCATTTATTAATCCATCCCCTGCCATTTTCTTCCTAAAACATAAGGCTTTCTTAACTGCAAATCTCCATAGCATAAACAAGAAATCTAAATTTTTCAACAGGGCATACTTGGTCCTTCACAATGTAGACCAGTTTATCTCTCCAAATTCATCAGCTGCTCTTCCACCAAACTAACAACATCTTCTCTTTTCTCACACTTTCTCTCGCCAAGACACCCTGCTCTCTAGTCATAGTGAACTACACTATGTAGTGAACTACATTCAACATTATCCCCCAACTGTTACATATTTTAAGGTTTCCAGGCTTTTGTTCATGTTGCTCTTCAGATGCAAGTGCTCCCTCACCACCCTGACAAATACCTACTAGTTTCCAAGACATCTCTCAAAATACCAACTCCTTTATCAATTTGTTCCTATCACTTCCCCACAAAGATAGTACAGTTCGTTCTTCTGTTACAGCACTCATCAGATTATATTGTAATTTTCAGCCTACCTATTTTTCTTTTTGACTCTTAAATTCAAAGGACCATGATTTCATTTTTGTATCTCAAGTATTAACTCAGTATTAACTGTTGCTTGGCAAAATTATATTGATCAAATCACATTCTATCCTTTTTATCCAGTTTTCTCCCAAATAAACAAGGAACTTTATAAAAGTTATTTTTAATTAAGGAGACTGATTTCCAGTCTGTTATCCCTAGGATTTTAAAAGCTGCAAAACCTTGCTCATTATTCAAAATATCAAAGCAAAAGGAAATAGGCTTTCTTTTACAAGTGTTTATTTGGAAATGACTCTAAGGCAGCAAAATTAAAAGAATTTTAAGAGAAAAAAATGGTTACTCCTTCTAAACATTTTCAGTATTTTAAGATTGCTAGACCTCTTAGATATATTTTTTAATCAAAGGCAAACCAAATTTATAATCAACATAATTATAAAAATCTTGAAAAATTTGGGGTGCCTGGGCAGTTCAGTTGGTTGGGCATCCAACTCTTGATTTCAACTCAGGTCATGACCCCAGGGTCATGGGATTGAGCCCCATATTAGGCTCTGCACTGAGCATGGAGCCTGCTTGAGATTCTCTCTCTCTCCCTCTCCCTCTGCCTCATACACCCACTCACACTCTGAAAAAAAAAAAAAATTGACAAATTTGAAAATCAAAAGCAGGCCAGTGACAGGAAGACAACATGGTAAGGCAGTTTTCAAACATGTTTTAGCAGCATAACTATTTTTTCAAATGAAATCTGAACCCAATTAAAAACCTCACTACAAAAAAAAACCCTACTATATGAAACACATTGAAAGTGATACTGATAGACAATGAAAATGAGTATTCTCTCATTGCTAAGGTATAATTATGTTAGAAATGTGTAGATTTATTGTGATATAGCTTCAATATCCAGTTTGTTTTTGTATTTTGTTTTGGTTGCTCAACATAAATAGTCTTAATACACAGAGATAAATGGTTGCACTTTTAATAGCCTTCTTGGCAATCTCAGCACATTCCCAAATTAAACTGCTGCAGGAACTCAAAAGAAGAGTACTTGGAAATAATTATTTTGAACACAAATCACTAAAGGGGCACCTCGGTGGCTCAGTCGGTTAAGCATCCAACTCTTGATTTCAGCTCAGGTCATGATCTCAGGATTGTGGGACTGAGCCCTGTGTCAGTCCCCACATTCAGCTTGGAGTCTATTTGAGATTCTTTCTCTCCCTTTCCCTCAGCCTCTCCTCCCAATCACTCTCTAAATAAATAAATAAATCTTTTAAAAAAGAAAACAAATCACTGATACTAGTTTTCATAAATACAAAAATCAGATGCAGAGCTTCTTATGCTTACGATTGCAGAACTACATATATCATGATATTACTACCATATGACGTATCACTGGCTCACTAGTCCCACATTGTGGCAGTACACCATGAAGGGAGACTCTGCTGAGCAGATGCACCTTCACTCTACCTACTACCTGAAGTAATATCCTCACCTGCACAATGAACCATGAGTGCACATCTGCAAAATCCAAATACTTTGAAAGACCAGTGCAGAATTATATCCTTGCTCATTGATGACACATTTATAAGTGTCTCTAATATATGAAGAGGATGAAAGGAACAGGTTTTTTTCCTGGGACTTATCTAGAGACAAGTTAATTTGGAAGCACAACAGTGGATTATGAAGAATTTAATATAGTAACAACGCATTTGAAAGAGTGGTGTTTCTTAATATACTTTTCAAATTAAGAATTTTTAAATAAATAGGACATTTTCTGAGTCCTTGGGTATAACAAAGCACAATTTTAAAACTATTTGGAACTAAATGAGGATAGTATTTGGCATCAGAAGACCTTGAATTATCTCTCAACTAGATCAAGTCATTTAACCTCTCTGTATCTCAGTGTTCCTTACTTTTTTAACAGGGAAAGTAATACCTAAACTAGGTTATTGTGAGTCTTAAATAAAAAATTTTTCAAAATTATTTTTAGTTGGGAATTCCAGTGAAAATTAAAGTTGTGTTATAAAATATGAGCTATCCAGATGACAATGGACTGAATGTAAAAGACTAGCAGGGAGGGAGTAACTAGAGATAGAGGTTTTTTAAACATTTACAACAAAATTTAACATTTTCTTTAAACAAAACACCTCTAACTCACTATAAGAGCTAGTAAAAATATGATAAAAAAAAAAATCCAGGGGTGGCTGGGTGGCTCAGTTGGTTAAGCTTCTGCCTTCAGCTCAGGTCATGATCCCAGAGTCCTGGGATCAAGCCCCTGTCCCCCAAGCTCTCTGCTCAACGTGGATCCTGCTTCTCCCTCTCCCTCTGCCCTCAACCCACCCCCCTCCACACCATTTGTACTCTCTCTCTCTGTCAAATAAATAAAATCTTAAAGTATATATATATGTGTGTGTGTGTGCGTGTGTGTGTGTGTACACACACACACATATATATATATATGAGATCCAGCAAGCATGTACATTACCCTGCATATATTCATCACCCATTTATTTATGTTGACATTTCTGACATCCTCCACCATTCTGCACTCTAAAAACACATGACCGTCCCTGCCCCTGACACACACACATGAATTCAGTTTCTTTCTACTTCTAACAGAATAATCTTAATCCAAGCATTAGCCACTAGCAATCTTAAATTTCTAAACTTGGTAAGTAAAGAAAATGAGAAGGAAAGTGGCTGATGTTGTGGCTGAGTCCAAGAAGCTGGGAGGTAACCTGAGACTAAATATTCCATGAAGTACAACCAGGCCTAGTATGTCTAAAATGGTAGTTGCAACAATCTTTTAACTCCCTTTAAAGAGGCCCCATCCTCTCCACTTCTCACTATGCCTCATGCAAATCCTAGACTTCATCTTTCTGTGTCTGAAGACTCACAGAATTTCAGGATTAAATGAAGCTACAGTTCTTCTAGGTCAGCTAACCATTTAATAAAACTCTTCTCCAAGTGGTTTTTCTAGCTTAGAAACTCTAACTTAGAAACTCTAAACTAGGGCAAGAATTGAGATGGCTGAGAAACAAGGAAACCCTGGGCTTTCTTCATCCCTCAAACACAGCTGGACCAACATCAAATCATTTTGAACAACTAGGAAATTGATCTAAAGATTAAGAAAATAATCTGTACAATTAGAGGGAGATGCAAGGTTCAGAGATGCGAATTGGGGAAGAGAAAAGCCATGGTGCCATAGAGGGAAGAGAGCCCTTTACACAGAGAGAAGTCAGAGAGAGAGGGGAGAACAGCAGGTAGGGTTCCTGCAAGATGCTGTGGGTGGGGATTCCTTGAGTCGCACTGGGAGAGAACATGGTCCTTCCTGGAGTACATTTGGAAGAGGGTCCCTTGCCTCTCCAAGGACAAAAGGCCCACCAGGTGCCACTGAGTAGCTGTTGAACAAGCTGGGACAGAGGCTCACTTAGAAGGCAGATAACTTGATCAGTTTTTCGCGGTGCTTCACTATAGACTCCAGGCACCAGTGTGGCCCTGCAACTGCTTTTCTGAGACAGAGAAGTGTCAGGCACAGTGCCGTGAGGCTCTCCTCCTTTAAGACTTGGAGTTTTGGGGGCGCCTGGTTGGCTCAGTGGGTTAAGCCGCTGCCTTCGGCTCAGGTCATGATCTCAGGGTCCTGGGATCGAGTCCTGCATCGGGTTCTCTGCTCAGCAGGGAGCCTGCTTCCCTTCCTCTCTCTCTGCCTGCCTCTCTGCTTACTTGTGATCTCTCTCTGTCAAATAAATAAATAAAATCTTTAAAAAAAAAAAAAAAAAAAAGACTTGGAGTTTTGAATCCCAGCCACACTCCATAGATAAAACATAGGAGAACAATGGCTTGGGCACAGACAGATTGAGGGCAGGAATCTGACAGAAGCCTGGGACCTCAGGGGCGGGGAGGGCAGATTGTTTTCCTTTCTATGAGGGCCTTCTGAACAATCACACCCCTGATTTCCCCTCCCTGGGGAAGATGGGGAAGAAAGAGCAGGGTGATGCCATTTTCCCCACCACACCCCACCCTGCCCACCAGCACTATCAGACTTCAGAGAGAAACACAGTGCCCCTGGTGGAAGCTGGAGTTGCTTACAGCAAACCTCAGCCCCCTGTGCCTGGCAGGGGCATCTTTACCAGGGCAGGTCTGACTGAGAGCCAATGCAGTGAGTCTCTCCCCCAGAGGACCAACACAGGCCCTTTGCAAGTACCAAATCAAATAAGCATAGAATGTTCTAAAGCATCAGTTTCAGTTCTGGTAGAAATAGGACCAGACTTTTTTTTTTTTTTTTCCTCCCCTTTTTTCTTTGGAATCAGGCTTACATGTTTTGTTCATTTGTTTGTATGTTGCTTTGTTTCCTTTTCTCATTTTTTGGATCAGGCTGTTTTTTTCTTTTTTCTTTTTTTCCTAATCTTTTTTTTCTTCTTTCTTTTTCTTCGGAATCAGGCTTATAGTATTTTGTCTGCTTGTTGTTTTTTTTTTTTTTTTTGGTTGTTGTTGTTGTTCCTTTTCCTTTTCTCTTTTCTTACATCAGGGTTTGTTTGTTTGTTTTCAGGCTTATCTTAACAAACAAATCAAAGCACACCTAGTTAAAAGTCCGAAGACCCCTCACAGCAAGCAAGGAGGAACTCTGCAGAGGACTGACCTGTGGGAAAGAGAAACCAAAACACAACAGCAGAGTGCACACAGAAAAACTTCCTGAAGTGCCAAGCCCTGGACAGTGTATGACCCCCTTCTTAGTACTGTACTCTCAGGAGCAGGAAACATAACAAGCTTTCATAATATGCAAAAGACATAATCTAGACATAATGACAAAATGGAGAAATTCTCCCCAAAAGAAAGATCAAGAAGAAATCACAGCCAAAGATTTGCTCAAAACAAATATAAGCAATATACCTGAATAAGAATTTAGAACAACACTCATAAGAATACTAGCAATTCTAACCAGGCTGGAAAGAAGCATAAAAGACATCAGAGAAACCCTTGCTGAGGAGATAAAAGACCTAAAAGCTAGTCAAGCTGAACTAAAAAATACTATAACTAGATGCAAAACTGACTGGACGTAATCATAACAAGGACAGAAGAAGCAGAGGAATAAACAGGTGATACAGAAGATAAAATTATGGAAAATAATGAAGCTGAAAAGAAGAGGGGGGAAAAAAACCTATTAGATCCTGAATACAGACATAGGGAACTTAGTGATTCCACAAAGCACAATAATATCCATATCATAGGAGTCTCAGAAGAAGAAGAGTAGGGGAAAGGGGCAGAAGGTTTGTTTGAATAAATTATAGCTGAAAACGTCCCTAATCTAGGGAATGAAACAGTCATTCAAGTCCAAGAGGCATACAGAAGCCCTCTCAAAATCAACAAAAACATGTCAACACCAAGACATATCATAATGAAACTTGGAAAATACAAAGATAAAGAGAGAATTCTGAAAGCAGCTAGGGACAAAAGGTCCTTAACCTACAAGGGCAGACACACATTGTTAGCAGCAGACCTGTCCACAGAAACTTGACAGGCCAGAAAAAAATGGCATGATATTCAACATGGTAAATGGGAAAACTGTGCAGCCAAAAATACTATATCCGACAAGGCTGGATATAAGTATGGCTACTTTGTCTGATATAAGTATGGCTACTCCAGCTTTCTTTTGTGCAGCCAAAACTACTATATCCAACAAGGCTGTTATTCAGAATGGAAGGAGAGAGAGAGTTTCCAAGACAAGCAAAAACTAAAGGAGTTCATGAACACTAAACCAGCTTTGCAAGAAATATTAAGGGGATGCTTTGAGCAGGAAACAGAGACCAAAAGCAACAAATATTAGAAAGAAACACAGACAATCTACACAAACAGTGACTTCATAGGTAATACAATGGTATTAAATTCATACCTATCAATAATTACTCTAAATGTAAATGGACTAAATGCTCCAATCAAAGAATATGGGGTGTCAGAATCAATAAAAAACAAGATGCATCCATATGCTGCTTACAAAAGACTCACTTTAGACCCAAAGACACCTCCAGATTGAAAGTGAGGGGGTAGAGAACAAGCTATCATGCTAATGGACATCAAAAGAAAGCTGGAGTAGCCATACTTATATTAGACAAACTAGATTTTAAAACAAAGACTGTAATAAGAGATGAAGAAGGGCACTATATCATAATAAAGTGTTCTATCCAACAAGAAGATCTAACAACTATAAATATTTATGTCCCCAACTTGGGAGCAACCAAATATATAAATCAATTAATGACAAACTTAAAGAAACAGATTGATAATAATACAATAATAGTAAGGGACTTTACCACCCCACTCATAGCAATGGACAAGTCATCTAAGCAGAAGATCAACAAAGAAACAATGGCTTTGAAAGACACACTGGACCAGATGGACTTAACAGATATATTCAGAGTATTTCATCGTAAAGCAGCAGAATCCACATTCTTTTCAAGTGCACATGGAACAATCTCCAGGATAGATCACATATTGGGTCACAAATCAGGCCTCAACCAGTACAAAAAGATTGAGATTATTTCATGCATATTTTCAGACCACAATGCTATAAAACTTGAAGTCATAGAAAATTTGGAAAGACCACAAATACACGGAGGAGGTCAAAAAACATCCTACTAAAGAATGAATGGGTTAACCAGGAAATTAAAAAGAAATTAAAAAATACATGGAAGTAAATGAAAATGAAAATATGAAAGTCCAAAACCTTTGGAATACAGTAAAGGCAGTCATAAGTGGTAATTATATAGCAATATAGGCCTTCCTCAAGAATCAAGGAAAGTCTCAAATATACAACCTAATCTTACACCTAAAGGAGCTGGAAAGAGAACAGCAAATAAAGCCTAATATCAGCCGAAGAAGAGTAATCATTAAGATTAGAACAGAAATAGTGATATAGAAATTTAAATATAGAGAGAAAGAGAATAGATAAATGAAACTAGGAGCTGGTTCCTTGAAGGAATTAACAAAATGGACAAACCACAAGCCAGACTTAAAAAAAGAAAAGAGAAAGAACCCAAATAAATAAAATCACAAATATAAGAAGAGAGATTACAACCAATACCAAAGAAATGCAAACAATTATAAGAGAATGAGCAATTATATACCACAAATTGGGCAATCTGGAAGACATGATTATTTGGATATTATTTGGATTATTTGGATAATTATTTGGATAAACTACAAAAATTGAAGCAGGAAGAAATAGAAACCTGAACACATCCATAATCAGCAAAGTAACTGAATTAGCAATAAAAGATTTCCCAACAAACCAGAGTCCAGAGCCAAATGGCTTCCCACAGGAATTCTACCACATAGTTAAAGAAGAATTAATACTTCTTCTGAAGTTATTTAAAAAAATAGTAATAATAGGAAAGGAAGGAAAACTGGCAAACTCATTCTATAAGGCCAGTATTACCTTGTTCCCCAAACCAGACAAAGACCCCACTAAAAAAGGAGACTTATAGACCAATATCCCTGATGAACATAGATGCAAAATCATCATCATCATCATCATCATCCTGTTAATGTACTCTTGAATTCAATTAACAAGAGACTAGTTAACTGAATTCAAGAGTATACTAACAGGATTATTTACCATGATCAAATGGGCTGTATTCCTGGGCTGCAAAGGTGGTTCAGTATTTGCAAATCAATTAATGTGACACATCACATAAATAAAAGGAAGTTTAAGAACCATATGATCCTCTCAAAAGATACAGAAAACACATTTGGCAAAATACAGCATCCTTTCTTGATAAGAACCATCAAGATAGTAGGGATAGAAGGAATATACCTCAACACCACAAAGGCCACATATGAAAGAAACACAGCTAATACCATCCTCAATGAGAACAAACTGAGAGCTTTCCGCCTAAAGTAAGGAACATGAGAGGGATGTCCATTCTCACCACTGTTGTTCAACACAGTACTAGAAGACCTAGCCTCAGCAATCAGACAACAAAAAGAAATAAAAGGCTTCCAATTGGCAAGAAAGAAGTCAAACATTTACTCTTTGCAGATGATGTGATAATCAATGTAGAAAACCTGAGGACTCCACCAAAAAAATTGCTAGAACTCGCACAGGAATTCAGCAAAGTCATAGTATATAAAATCAACATACAGAAATCTGTTGCATTTCTATGCACCAATAATGAAGCAGCAGAAAGAGAAACCAAGGCATTAATCCCACTTACAACTGCACCAAAACCCATAAGAATTTATCTAAGAATAAACCTAACCAAAGAAGTAAAAGATCTGTACTCCGAAAACTACAGAACAATTATGAAAGAAATTAAAGATATGAAGAAATATAAAAACATTTAATGCTCATGGATTGGAAGAACAAATATTGTTAAAATGTCTATACTATCCAAAGCAATCTACATATTCTATGCAATCCCTATCAAAATAACACCAGCATTTTTTATAAAGCTAGAAAAAAAAATTCTAAAATGTGTATGGAAACAGAAAAGACTCTGAATAGTCAAAGAAGTGTTGAAAAAGAAAACCAAAACTGGTGGCCTCAAGCCACCAATCCTGGACTTCAAGCTCTATCACAAATCTGTAATCGGTACTGGCACAAAAACACATAAATCAATGGAACAGAATAGATAATCCAGAAATGGTAACCCACAACTCTATGGTGAACTAATCTTCGACAAAACAGGAAAGAATATCCAATGGAAAAAAGACAGTCTCTTCAACAAGTAACATCTGAAGAATGAAAACGGACTACTTTCCTACACCAGACACAAAAATACACTCAAAATGGATGAAAGGCCTAAATGTAAGACAAGAAACCATCAAAACCCTAGAGAAGAACACAGGCAGAAACTTCTTTGACCTTGATTGTAGCAACTTCTTTCTACATGTATCTCCAGAGGCAAGGGAAACAAAAGCAAAAATGAACTATTGGAACTTCATCAAGATAAAAAACTTCTGCACAGTGAAGGAAACAATCAACAAAACTAAAAGGCAGCCAATGGGATGGGACAAGATATTTGCAATGACATATAGGATAAAGGGCTAATATCCAAAATCTATAAAGTACTTATCAAACTCAATACCTAAAAAAAAGAATAATAGTACAGTTAAGAAATGGGCAGAAAACAGGAACAGAGAATTCTCCAAAAAAGACAAACAAAGGGCTAACAGACACATAAAAAAATGCTCAACCCCCCTGCGAATATCATTCTCAATGGAGAAAAACCGAGAGCTTCTCCACTAAGGTCAGGAACACGTAAGGGATGTCCATTATCACCACTGCTATTCAACATAGAACTAGAAGTTCTAGCCTCAACAATCAGACAACAAAAAGGAATTAAAGGCATCCAAATTGGCAAAGAAGAAGTCAAACTATCACTCTTTGCAGATGATATAATACTATATGTGGAAAACCCAAAAGACTCCACTCCAAATCTGCTAGAACTTGTATAGGAATTCAGTAAAGTGTCACGATATAGAATCAACGCACAGAAATCAGTTGCATTTCTTTACACCAACAACAAGAGAGAAGAAAGAGAAATTAAGGAGTCAATCCCATTTACAATTGCACCCAAAACCATAAGTTACCTAGGCATAAACCTAACCAAAGAGGTAAAGAATCTATACTCAGAAAACTATAAAGTACTCATGAAAGAAATTGAGGAAGACACAAAGAAATGGAAAAATGTTCCATGTTCATGGTTTGGAAGAACAAATATTGTGAAAATGTCTATGCTACCTAAAGTAATTTACACATTTAATGCAATCCCTATCAAAGTCCCATCCATTTTTTTCAAAGAAATGGAACAAATAATCCTAAAATTTATATGGAACCAGAAAGACCTTGAATAGCCAGAGGATTACTGAAAAAGAAAGTCAAAGTTGGTGGCATCACAATTCCAGACTTCAAGCTCTATTACAAAGCTGTCATCGTCAAGACAGTATGGTACTGGCACAAAAACAGACACATAGATCAATGGAACAGAATAGACAGCCCAGAAATAGACCTTCAACTCTATGGTCAACTAATCTTCAACAAAGCAGGAAGGAATGTCCAATGGAAAAAGGAGAGTCTCTTCCACAAATGGTGTTGGGAAAATTGGACAGCCACATGCAGAAAAATGAAACTGGACCATTTCCTTACACCACACACAAAAATAGACTCAAAATGGATGAAGGACCTCAATGTGAGAAAGGAATCCATCAAAATCCTTGAGGAGAACACAGGCAGCAACCTCTTCGACCTCAGTTGCAGCAACTTCTTCCTAGGAACATCACCAAAGGCAAGGGAAGCAAGGGCAAAAATGAACTACTGGGACTTCATCAAGATCAAAAGCTTTTGCACAGCAAAGGAAACAATTAACAAAACCAAAAGACAACTGACAGAATGGGAGAAAATATTTGCAAGCAACATATCACATAAAGGGCTAATATCCAAAATCTATAAAGAACTTATCAAACTCAACACCCAAAGAACAAACAATCCAATCAAGAAAAGGGCAGAGGACATGAACAGACATTTCTGCAAAGAAGACATCCAGATGGCCAACAGACACATGAAGAAGTGCTCAACATCACTCTGCATCAGAGAAAAACAAATCAAAACCACAACGAGATACCACCTCACACCAGTCAGAATGGCTAAAATGAACAAGTCAGGAAATGACAGATGCTGGAGAGAATGCGGAGAAAGGGGAACCTTCCTACACAGTTGGTGGAAATGCAAGCTGGTGCAACCACTTTGGAAAACAGCATGGAGATTCCTCAAAAGTTGAAAATAGAGCTACCCTATGACCCAGCAATCACACTACTGGGTATTTATCTAAAGATACAAATGTAGTGATCCAAAGGGGCATGTGCACCTGAATGTTTATAGCAGCAATGTCCACAATAGTCAAACTATGGAAAGAACCCAGATGTCCATCAACGGATGAATGGATAAAGAAGATGTGGTATATATTTTATACACACACACACACACACACACACACAAATGCACACACGCATACAATGGAATACCATGCAGCCATCAAAAGAAATGAAATCTTGCCATTTGCGATGATGTGGATAGAACTAGAGGGTATCATGCTTAGCGAAATAAGTCAATTGGAGAAAGACAACTATCATATGATCTCCCTGATATGAGGAAGTGGAGATGCAACGTGGGGGGTTTAGGGGGTAGGAAAAGAATAAATGAAACAAGATGGGATCGGGAGAGAGACAAACCATAAGAGACTCTTCATCTCACAAAACAAACTGAGGGTTGCTGAGAGGAGGGAGAGCGTGGTGGAGTTATGGTCCTTGGGGAGGGTATGTGCTATGGTGAGTGCTGTGAAGTGTGTAAACCTGGCAATTCACAGACCTGTAGCCCTGGAGCTAATAATACACTATATGTTAATAAAAAAAAAAAATTTAAAAATGCTCAACATCACTCACCATCAGGAAAATACAAATCAAAACCACAATAAGATACCACCTCACACCTGTCAGAATGGCTAAAATTAACAACACAGGAAACAACAGATGTTGATGATGAAGGAGAGAAAGGGGAACCTTCTCACATTGTTGGTGTGAAAGCAAAATGGTGTAGCCACTCTGGAAAAGAGTATGGACATTCTTCAAAAAGTTTAAAATAGAACTACCCTAGAACCCAGCAATTGCACTACTACATATTTATCCAGAGGATACAAAAATACTGATTCAAAGGAGCACATGCACCCCGATATTTATAGCAGCATTATAAACAATGACCAAATTATGGAAAGAGCCCAAATGTCCATCGACTAATGAATGGATAAAGAAGATGTGGTACAGCTATATACAATGGAATATTATTCAGCCATCAAAAAGAATGAAATCTTGCCATCGGCAATAATGTGAACGCAACTAGAGTGTATTATGCTAAGCAAAATGCTAAGCAGAGAAAGACAAATACTATATGATTTCACTCATATGTGGAATTTAAGAAATAAAACCAATGAATATAGGGGAAGGGGAAGAAAAATAAAATAAGGTAAAAACAGAGAGGAAGGCAAACCATAAGAGACTCTTACCTACAGAGAACAAAGTGAGGGTTGCCGGAAGAGAGGTGGGTGGGTGTTGGGCTAAATGGGTCATGGATATTAAGGAGAGCACATGTTATGGTGAGCACTGGATGTTATATGTAAGTATGTAAGTGATGAATCACTAACTTCTTTTTTTTTAAATTTATTTTTTATTTATTTTCGGCATAACAGTATTCATTATTTTTTCACCACACCCAGTGCTCCATGCAATCTTTGCCCTCTATGATACCCACCACCTGGTACCCCAACCTCCCACCCACCCGCCACTTCAAACCCCTCAGATTGTTTTTTAGAGTCCATAGTCTCTCATGGTTCACCTCCCCTTCCAATTTCCCCCAACTCCCTTCTCCTCTCTAACTCTCCATGTCCTCCATGCTATTTGTTATGCTCCACAAATAAGTGAAACCATATGATAATTGACTATTTCTGCTTGACTGATTTCACTCAGCATAATCTCTTCCAGTCCTGTCCATGTTGCTACAAAAGTTGGGTATTCATCCTTTCTGATGGAGGCATAATACTCCATAGTGTATATGGACCACATCTTCCTTATCCATTCGTCCGTTAAAGGGCATCTTGGTTCTTTCAGTTTGGCAACCGTGGCCATTGCTGCTATAAACATTGGGGTACAGATGGCCCTTCTTTTCACTACATCTGTATCTTTGGGGTAAATACCCAGGAGTGTAATTGCAGGGTCATAGGGAAGTTCTATTTTTAATTTCTTGAGGAATCTCCACACTGCTCTCCAAAGAGGCTGCACCAACTTGCATTCCCACCAACAGTGTAAGAGGGTTCCCCTTTCTCCACATCCCCTCCAACACATGTTATTTCCTGTCTTGTTAATTTTGGCCATTCTAACTGGTGTAAGGTGATATCTCAATGTGGTTTTAATCTGAATCTCCCTGATGGCTAGTGACGATGAACATTTTTTCATGTGTCTGATAGCCATTTGTATGTCTTGGCATCACGTTACCTGATTTCAAGCTTTACTACAAAGCTGTGATCACCAAGACAGCATGGTACTGGCATAAAAACAGACACAGAGACCAGTGAAACAGAGTAGAGAGCCCAGATATGGACCCTGAACTCTATGGTCAAATAATCTTTGACAAAACAGGAAAAAATATACAGTGGAAAAAAGACAGTCTCTTCAATAAATGGTGCTGGGAAAACTGGGCAGCTATATGTAGAAGAATAAAACTCGACCATTCTCTTACACCGTACACAAAGATAAACTCAAAATCGATAAAAGACCTCAATGTGAGACAGGAATCCATCAGAATCCTAGAGGAGAACATAGGCAGTAATCTCTTCGATATCAGCCACAGCAACTTCTTTCAAGATATGTCTCCAAAGGCAAAGGAAACAAAAGTGAAAATAAACTTTTGGGACTTCATCAAAATCAAAAGCTTCTGCACAGCAAAGGAAACAGTCAAAAAAACAAAGAGGCAACCCACGGAATGGGAGAAGATATTTGTAAATGACAGTACGACAAAAGGTTGATATCCAGGATCTATAATCAACTCTTCAAACTCAACACACACAAAACAGACAAGCATATCAAAAAAATGGGCAGAAGATATGAACAGAGACTTCTTCAAAGAAGACATACAAATGGCTATCAGGCACATAAATCACTAACTTCTACTCCTGAAACCAACCAAACAAGAAAGAAAAGAAAAAACACCCAACGAAACTCTACACCAACTTTCTAGTTTAGAAACTCACCACATCCCTACCTTAGCCAGTTCCATCTTTGAATTATTACCTTAGAAAATTCTTTATTATGAGCTAAAATTGATTCCTCATACCATCTGCCACCATCAAACCCCCCCCCAAACATACACACACAATGTCACAAAATATAAACCTAATCCCTTTTCTACAGGAGACCTTCAAATATTCAAAGAAAGCTACTGAGTCTTCTCTAAAAGCTTATTTTCTCAAGGTCTCATATACTTCCAGATTCTCCCAAGTTCTCTTCATATGACAGATTCTTTATACCACCCTTCCCATTCTTCTATAAGCAACTTATCTACTACCATAGTAACTTCCTAACAGATCTCTCTACTTCACTCCTTTCACTAGACCACTGATTCTCAAACTTTTAACCCTCAGGACCCTCACTCTCTTAAAAATTGAGGATATAAGAGCACTTCCTTTATGTGGATTGTATCTACTGATATTTAAAGCATTATAAATTAGAACAGAAAAAAAACCTATTTGTTTATTAGTATGGAAATCCCCCCCCAAATTAGAAACTGAATTATCTCATGATCCAGCACTTTCAATTCTAGGTACATACTTGAACATATATTTATACACTCACATGCACAGCAGTATTATTCACAATAAGTGCAATGTGGAAACAACACAAGTATCCACAAACAAATGAACAGATAAGCAAAATGTGATATGTGTACACAAAGAAATACCACTCTCCCCTTATAAAGGAAGAAAATCTTGACACATCTACAACATGGATGAACCTTGAGAACATTATGCTAAGTGAAATAAGCCTGTCACAAAAAGACAAATCCTATATGATTTCACTTATATGAGGTACATAGAACAGTCAAATTCAAATTCAAAAATTCAAATTCAAAAAGTAGAATGCTGGTTGCAAGCGGCTATGGGGAAGGTTGGAATGGAGAGTTAGTGTTTAATGGTTACACAGTTCTATTTTGTGATGAAAAAGTACTGGAGATGGATGGTTATTGATGGCTGTGCAACAATGTGAATGTACTGAATGCCACTGAACTGTACACTTAAAAATGGTAAAAAATGGGAGGGGGGGACAAGATGGCGGGGTACTAGGAAGAGGCGTCTTTTCAGCTGGTACCCCAAAGTGAGCTGATTACCTACCAAAGAACTCTGATCACCCATGAAATCAGCCTGAGATCAGAATTATACACGTCTGGATCTCTACAGGGGCAGAAGACGCCAGTGAGCAGGTAAAGCGGAATGGGAACAGCGGACTGATATCGGAAGATAAACAAAAGGGGGAGGGAGCCACCAGAGGCGACCGGTGCGAAAGTAATACCCCGATACGAGCGAGAGTGCCCTGCGTCTGGGGACCAGCATTAACTCGGAGACTGGTTGAAAGCACTCCAAAAGAGCAAAGGATCGCGGGGGCAAACTGTGGGAATCGGGGCGGCTAGGGACAGGGGCTTGAGTCCCCGGTCCCAGACGGCCTCCCCGGCGCGGAGGCAGAGAGAGTGCGGCGGAGAAACCGGCTCCTGGTCCCTAAGCCGCCAGCGTGCCCCAGAGCGCGGGGTTCCGGCTCCTGTGAGGGGATGGGAGCCGGTCTGCAGAACGCGCGCTAGCCCTACCACAAAGCTTGAGATGCGCGTGCACGTCGCTCCAGCTCTCCTGGGTTTCTAAGGCCCTGGGGCGCTTCTTGACCCGGGCCATTGTTTCAAAGTCTAAGCCTCGCGCCCGCGAAACTCTTCCCCGGACAGAGGCGCGCAAAAGCCCAGCCTGCGGCTTACGGACCAGCGCCCCGTTCTCAGTGCCCCAGACGCGCGCCCGACCCACAGCCGCCTCTGAAAAGAGGTGCGCGCAAGCCGGGCACTCCCAGCCCCGGCCAGCGGCAAAATCTCAGTGTGCGATCGCTGCTTGGAACCTCTCTGGCGGTCAGGAGCTCCCAGACAGCCGCCACTGCCTTGGCTTTGGGGACAAGCAAAAGATCCTGCGCCCCCAGGGTCTTTAACTTGGAACCTGCACTGCCAGCATCCAAGGGGGAATTTATTCAGCTTCTGCACCCAGACTGAGGCTTCTGAGACGGAGATCAGGAAGTGTTCCAGGGTGCACCTTGACTGCACCAGAGTTGATACATCCAGCTACATCTGTTCAGTCTTCTCCCACCAAAATGACTAGGAGGAGGAATGCCCAACAGAAGAAAAATACAGAGGATGGACCTTCCGCAACAGAGCTAACGGCTATCAACATAGACAATATGTCGGAAAGAGAATTCAGGCTAACAATTATCCAGGCAATAGCTAGGTTGGAGAAAGCCATGGATGACCAAACAGAATTGATTAGAGCCGAACTGAAAGCGACCAGACAGGATGTTCACAATGTTAGGGCGGAGCTTAAAGCTACCAGGGAGGAGGTCCACAATGCTCTCAATGAGTTCCAATCCAATCTAAACTCTCTCAAAGCTAGGGTAACTGAGACAGAAGATAGAATTAGTGATCTGGAAGACAAACAGATAGAGAGAAAGGATCAGGAGGAAGCCTGGAACAAACAGCTTAGATCCCACGAAAGCAGAATTAGGGAAATAAGTGATGCCATGAAGCGTTCCAACGTCAGAATTATTGGAATTCCTGAAGGGGAGGAGAAAGAAAGAAGTCTAGAAGATGTCGTGGAACAAGTCCTTCATGAAAACTTTCCGAATCTCGCGAATGAAACCAGCGTTCATGTACTAGAGGCTGAACGGTCTCCACCCAAGATTATACACTCCAAAAAAACATCACGACACCTGATAGTCAAATTGAGAAATTATAATTGTAGGTATAATCTCTTGAAAGCTGCCAGGGCAAAGAGGCTCCTTACTTACAGAGGGAAGCCCATCAGAATAACGTCAGACCTGTCCACAGAGACCTGGCAAGCCAGAAGAGGCTGGCAAGATATATTCAGGGCACTAAATGAGAAGAACATGCAGCCAAGAATACTTTATCCAGCAAGACTGACATTCAAAATGGATGGAGAGATAAAGAGTTTCCAAGACCGGCAAGACTTAAAAGACTATGCAACCACCAAGCCGATACTGCAGGAAATATTAAGGGGGGTTCTATAAAAGAGGAAAAATCCCAAGAATAGCATTGAACAGAAATATAGAGACAGTCTACAGAAAGAAAGACTTCAAAGGTAACTCGATGTCAATAAAAACGTATCTATCAATAATCACTCTCAATGTGAATGGCCTCAATGCACCCATAAAACGGCACAGGGTTGCAGATTGGATAAAACGACAGGACCCATCCATATGCTGTCTACAAGAGACCCATTTTGAACCTAAAGATACACGCAGACTGAAAGTGAAGGGGTGGAGAAGCATCTTTCATGCCAATGGGACTCAAAAGAAGGCTGGGGTAGCGATTCTCATATCAGATAAATTAGACTTCAAACTAAAGACTGTAGTCAGAGATACAGAAGGACACTACATAATCCTTAAAGGGACTATCCACCAAGATGATCTAACAATTGTAAATATCTATGCTCCCAATATGGGAGCAGCCAATTACTTAAGAAAACTGTTAATCAAGATAAAGAGTCATATTGATATGAATACACTAATCGTAGGTGATCTTAACACGCCTCTTTCAGAATTAGACAGATCATCGAAGCAGAAAATCAATAAAGAAACAAGAGCATTGAACGACACATTGGACCAGATGGACCTCATAGATATATACAGAACATTCCACCCTAAAACAGCAGAATACTCATTCTTCTCAAGTGCACACGGAACCTTCTCCAGAATAGACCACATACTGGGTCACAAATCAGGACTCAGCCGATACCAAAAGACTGAGATTATTCCCTGCATATTCTAAGATCACAATGCTTTGAAACTGGAGCTCAATCACAAGGAAAAGTTCCGAAGGAACTCAAACACCTGGAAGCTAAAGACCACCTTGCTTAAGAATGCTTGGATCAACCAGGAGATCAAAGAAGAACTGAAACAATTCATGGAAACCAATGAGAATGAAGACACTTCGGTCCAAAACCTATGGGATACAGCAAAGGCGGTCCTAAGGGGAAAATATATAGCCATCCAAGCCTTGCTCAAAAAAATTGAAAAATCCAGAACACACCAGCTGTCTCTACACCTTAAAGAACTGGAGGATCAACAACAAATCAAACCAACTCCACACATAAGAAGGGAAATCATCAAGATTAGAGCTGAGATCAATGAGGGAGAAACCAGAGATACAGTAGAACGTATCAATGAAACTAGAAGCTGGTTTTTTGAAAGAATCAATAAGATCGATAAGCCACTGGCTACACTAATCCAAAAGAAAAGAGAGAAATCCCAAATTCATAAAATTATGAATGAAAGGGGAGAGATCACAACTAACACCAAGGAAGTAGAAACAATCATCAGAAGTTACTACGAACAGTTATATGCCAATAAGCTTAGCAACCTTGATGAAATGGATGCATTCCTGGAAAAATATAAACTACCAAAATTGAACCAGGAAGAAATCGACAACCTGAATAGACCGATATCTAATAACGAGATTGAAGCAGTGATCAAAAATCTCCCAAAAAACAAGAGCCCAGGACCTGACGGATTCCCTGGGGAATTCTACCAAACCTTCCAAGAAGAAATAACACCTATTCTCCTGAAGCTGTTTCAAAAAATTGAAGCAGAAGGAAAGCTTCCAGACTCTTTCTATGAAGCCAGCATTACCCTGATCCCCAAACCAGGCAAGGACCATACCAAAAAGGAGAATTTCAGACCAATATCACTGATGAATATGGATGCTAAGATTCTCAACAAGATCCTAGCCAACAGGATCCAACAACACATTAAAAAGATTATCCACCATGATCAGGTGGGATTCATCCCTGGGCTACAAGGATGGTTCAACATTCGTAAATCAATCAATGTGATACAACAAATTAATAGGAGAAGAGAGAAGAACCACATGGTCCTCTCAATTGATGCAGAAAAAGCATTTGACAAAATCCAACATCCGTTCCTGATTAAAACGCTTCAAAGTATAGGGATAGAGGGAACATTCCTGAACCTCATCAAATCTATCTATGAAAGACCCACAGCAAATATCATCCTCAATGGGAAAAAGCTTGCAGCCTTCCCGTTGAGATCAGGAACAAGACAAGGATGCCCACTTTCACCACTCTTGTTCAACATAGTATTAGAAGTCCTAGCAACAGCAATCAGACAACAGAGAGAAATAAAAGGTATCCAAATTGGTAATGAAGAAGTCAAACTCTCTCTCTTCGCAGATGACATGATTCTTTATATGGAAAACCCAAAAGACTCCACCCCCAAACTACTAGAACTCATACAGCAATTCAGCAGCGTGGCAGGATACAAAGTCAATGTGCAGAAATCAGTGGCTTTCTTATACACTAACAAGGAAAATACAGAAAGGGAAATTAGAGAATCGATTCCATTTACTATAGCACCAAGAACCATAAGATACCTGGGAATAAACCTAACTAAAGAGGTAAAGGATCTATACTTGAGGAACTATAGAACACTCATGAAAGAAATGAAGAAGACACAAAAAGATGGAAGACCATTCCATGCTCTTGGATCGGAAGAATAAACATCGTTAAAATGTCTATACTGCCTAGAGCAATCTATACTTTTAATGCCATTCCGATCAAAATTCCACCGGCATTCTTCAAAGAGCTGGAGCAAATAATCCAAAAATTTGTATGGAATCAGAAGAGACCCCGAATCGCTAAGGAAACATTGAAAAACAAAAATAAAGCTGGCGGCATCACCTTACCTGATTTCAAGCTTTATTACAAAGCTGTGATCACCAAGACAGCATGGTACTGGCATAAAAACAGACACATAGACCAGTGGAACAGAGTAGAGAGCCCTGATATGGACCCTCAACTCTATGGTCAATTAATCTTCGACAAAACAGGAAAAAATATACAGTGGAAAAAAGACAGTCTCTTCAATAAATGGTGCTGGGAAAACTGGACAGCTATATGTAGAAGAATGAAACTCGACCATTCTCTTACACCGTACACAAAGATCAACTCAAAATGGATAAAAGACCTCAACGTGAGACAGGAATCTATCAGAATCTTAGAGGAGAACATAGGCAGTAATCTCTTCGATATCAGCCACAGCAACTTCTTTCAAGATACGTCTCCAAAGGCAAAGGAAACAAAAGCGAAAATAAACTTCTGGGACTTCATCAAAATCAAAAGCTTCTGCACAGCAAAGGAAACAGTCAAAAAAACAAAGAGGCAACCCACGGAATGGGAGAAGATATTTGCAAATGACAGTACAGACAAAAGGTTGATATCCAGGATCTATAATGAACTCCTCAAACTCAACCCACACGAAACAGACAAACACATCAAAAAATGGGCAGAAGATATGAACAGACACTTCTCCAATCAAGAAATACAAATGGCTATCAGACACATGAAAAAATGCTCATCATCATTAGCCCTCAGGGAGATTCAAATTAAAACCACATTGAGATATCACCTTACACCAGTTAGAATGGCCAAAATTAACAAAACAGGAAACAACATGTGTTGGAGAGGATGTGGAGAAAGGGGAACCCTCTTACACTGTTGGTGGGAATGCAAGTTGGTGCAGCCTCTTTGGAGAACAGTGTGGAGATTCCTCAAGAAATTAAAAATAGAGCTTCCCTACGACCCTGCAATTGCACTCCTGGGTATTTACCCCAAAGATACAGATGTCGTGAAAAGAAGGGCCATCTGTACCCCAATGTTTATAGCAGCAATGGCCACAGTCGCCAAACTATGGAAAGAACCAAGATGCCCTTCAACGGATGAATGGATAAGGAAGATGTGGTCCATATACACTATGGAGTATTATGCCTCCATCAGAAAGGACGAATATCCAACTTTTGTAGCAACATGGACGGGACTGGAAGAGATTATGCTGAGTGAAATCAGTCAAGCAGAGAGAGTCAATTATCATATGGTTTCACTCATTTGTGGAGCATAACCAATAGCATGGAGGACAAGGGGCGTTAGAGAGTAGTAGGGAATTTGGGTAAATTGGAAGGGGAGGTGAACCATGAGAGACTATGGACTCTGAAAAACAGTCTGAGGGGTTTGAAGTGGCGGGGGGGTGGGAGGTTGGGGTACCAGGTGGTGGGTATTATAGAGGGCACAGCTTGCATGGAGCACTGGGTGTGGTGAAAAAATAATGAATACTGTTTTTCTGAAAATAAATAAATTGGGAAAAAAAAATTAAAAAAAATGGTAAAAAATGGTAAATATAACACTTTAGCCCATTATATATTAGCCTAAATATTATTTAAGATTTTATTTATTTATTTTAGAGAGAAAGACAGAGCACAAGCCAGGGGAGGGGCAAAGGGAGAAGGAGAAGCAAACTCCCCGCTGAGCAGGGAACCCCCCCCCAATGTGGGGCTCAATCCAGGACACCTGAGCCAAAGATATACTGACTGAGTCCCCCAGGCACCCTTGCCCTAAATATTTTTATTTCAAAGAACTGTATTTTCAGAAACAAAAACAGTGAGAAAAGAGGCACTGTTTAACATTTCTGCAAATCTCTGATGTTTGGCTTAACTGAAGACAGCCTGGAAACTTCAATCTGCTGTGATATTCCATTTGCAGCACTAGGTTATTTTGATTGATGTATATGAAAAAAATCAGTGTCAAACAGATATGTAACTGGAAAAGGGAAGAGTATTTTAATATCCTTTTTAGATATTGTAGATACTCTCCTGTGATAGTATATCAAAATTTGACTCAAAGTTCCCTAGAAATTAGTTGCACAATAGTATCTGAACCTCAGTAAAGTTTTCATGCTTTATTACATAAACATGTATCACTCTACCTTGCACTTTGAATCAATCTTCTATCTATACATGATTTCACAACATTATACACTGATCATTTTGAATATATTAAGTGATGCAGTGGACACATTTCATTAAATAATATCAAAAAGTAACATTCTTTAACATCACCATAAATATCATCAGAAAAGTCTTTAAAGGGGCACCTGGGTGGTTCAGACAGTTGAGTGGTTGCCTTCAGCTTGGGTTGTGATCCCAGTGTCCTGGGATCAAGCCCTGCATCAGGCTCCCTGCTCAGTGGAGAGCCTGCTTCTCCCTCTCCATCTGTCTGCTTCTCTGACTACTTGTGCTCTCAATCTCTCTGTCAAATAAATAAATAAAATCTTTTTTTAAAAAAAAGAAAAGTCTTTAAGTATTAAGGAACCATCAAATTCACAGTAGTGATTTCAAGTTTTCCAGAATCTAAGTGTCTTTCATCTCTGTACCCTAAGAATCAGCACAATAACTATCACATAGTAAGTACTTCATAAACATGTTCTCAATGAATCCATTTGCACTAAAGATTCCTTAGACCTTCAGCTGCAAAACCCCATGGGAAACACAAGATGATTGGCCTAGTTTTCTGGCATTTTTAGTCCAGACATGAAGATACCTAATAAAAAATAATAATAATGCTACCATACGAAAAAAAAATGTTACAACAGAGTTATCATCCTTAGAGACAGAAACAATTAATTCTAACTGAAGAACTGGAAAAGGGGAACAAAAGAGTATAGGCTAAGTAAAGAGACTGAGTAAAGGCCTGGGGATGTTCTTGTACACTGTCACTTTGTGGAACAGCAAAAGTTCCAAGAGAATGTAGGAAAGAATAAAGTGGAAGATGAAGTTGGAACACTCTCTTCTATTCCCATCTACTGAACTCACCAGTGCCATATTAATATACTTTACAAAATCCTTCATATCTTCACCCTCCTCAAAATACCTCAATGACCCCTTCAATACCTACAGAATAAAAGAAAATTCATTCTGGCATTTATGATCTTCTAAACACCTAGTACTACCCAACGTACATAATCTTATCTTTCGTTGGGAAGAAAAAATCTTCCTCTAGCCTTTTTTTTTTTTAAGATTTTATTTATTTGACAGAGAAAGACACAGTGAGACAGGAAGCACAAGCAGGGGGAGTGGGAGAGGGAGAAGCAGGCTTCTCGCTGAGCAGGGAGCCTGATGCGGGGCTCGATCCCAGGACCCTGGGATCATGACCAAGGCCAAAGGCAGACACTTAACAACTGCACCACCCAGGCATCCCTCCAGAGATTCTTCCAGCTGGTCTAAGAATTAAGCTGACAATAGACAGATTAACAGGAGAAAATAAAATTTAATTTCATTCATATGGGAATCCCACATACATAAAAGGTTCAAAATAGAAAGGTAAAATGAGGTGTATGTGCCATCCTGAGCTAAAGAATGGGGTAGAAGCCTGGGACTTCAAAGGGAAGGAAGGTAATTATAGAGCAGTAAGAAGAGCAGATGTTTCATAATTAGATGTTTGCCCTGCCATATAGATGGGCCACTCAGATAAAATTTATCTCTGGTAATAATTCTTATTCTGGGAAACACCTAATTTAGATTCTTCTAGGTAGTTAAGTACAAAAGTTTCTTTTGAGGCAGCAGAATCTTGATTGCCTTCAGCTCAAAACAGTCCACATACGAAAGTGGCACGTTTTGGGGAGACTTGTTCTGAACTCTTTCACTCTTTAGAAGTGCCCTATAATATAACAGAAACCTTCTGCTTCACCTTCTCACTGTTCCTATATTGTGAATTCACTCCAGTCTTCCCACCTTGAGTGCTAACCAAGCTTTCTCTACCCCCATCTGTGTCCTTTCACTATATTTATATCCTAGTATATGCCTCTGAATTTACATTCTTCTTTCAATAATTAACTGAACACTTCCTACGTGCCAGTTGCTAAATATAAAAAGGAAAATAAGACATGATTCTCCCTCACTCTTGAGGAACCTACAATGTATTGAGGGACATAAAAAGCTGGGGTGCTGACTATTTCAGTCAGTAGAGCATGTGACTCTTGATCCTGGGGTCATAAATTTGAGCCCCACATTAGGTGTAGAGATTATTTAAAAAAAAATAGCTAAGAAAAAGTGTGACAAATAACTGCTCTTTCCTGCATCAATCCACATTCTTCTCATTAACATCACTGTTTTGGATGTTGTCTAATTTTTCCCATCACCACCACGTAAGAGAGGCTCAATTAAAACATACTGAATTGGGTATCTCCATTCCTTCCTAATATTTTTGGTTCTTTATGAAATGGTAGACCAAATCTGTTTCTGTAATCCAAGTAGTCCCAGTGGATATGCACTGTAGCCAGGAATGAGTTTTAGTTACAAATTGGAAATTTTGGCTCTGTACAAGCTGACCATGCCTAATACTCAGTCTGTGTTGTATAATTCAAACCCTGCTCTGGTTTCTCTCACCTGAAGATAGATTCCTCTCTGGTTTTCTTTTGCTGACATCTCAAAGCTGACCCACTTTTCTGCCAGCACTGTCTGTCTTATCCCTCTAATTCCACATCTTACTTCTTAGCCTCCTTTCATAATATACTTTATGCCTGAGCCTGTCTTCAGTTTACATTTAGTAATCAATCTTTTCTCTCTTGTTTCAGCTTGGCCTTACCTAATTCAAAAACCCTATTTGACCTTCTCTAAGCAAGTCAGTCCTGAAATAAAATGCAAAAAGATATACTTACTTATTCAAAGTAAACCCATACTTTAATAGTTATCTTGCCTACCACACCCCGCCCCCAGTACATAAATTCTATGGAAACAAATGCTTCTTATTTTGAAATGCTATATACAATAATTCATTTCCACACTGTTGTTAGAAGATGGGAGAGAGACAGTAAAGTATCCCCCAAACTGAGAAGGTACTTTGATAGTACAACCGCTCTGGAAAACAGTATGGAGGTTTCTCAAAAAGTTAAAAATTGGGTTACCCTACAATGCAGCAATTACGCTACTAGGTATTTACCCAAGGATACAAACATACGGATCCAAAGGGGCACATGCACCCTGACATTTATAGCAGCATTATCAACAACAGCCAAATTATTGAAAGAGCCCAAATGTCTATTGATTGATTCATGGATAAAGAAGATGTGGTACATATATACAATGGAATATTACTCAGCCATCAAAAAGAATGAAATCTTGACACTGCAATGATGTAGATAGAGCTAGAGTGTATCATGCTAAGCGAAATGAGTCAGTCAAAGAAAGACAAATACCATATGATTTCATTTGCATGTGGAATTTAAGAAACGAAACAGAGTAACAGAGGGGATGGAGAAAAAAAAAGACAGAGGAAGGCAAACCATAAGAGACTTTTAACTTTAGAGAACAAATTGGGGGTTGCTGGAGGATGGAGGATGGATGGGGGATAGGACAAATGGGTGATGGGTATAAAGGACAGAACTTACTGTGATGAGTACTGGGTGTTATAGGTAAGTGATGAATCACTAAATTTCATTTCTGAAACCAATATTATACTATATGTTAATTAACTGAAATGTAAATAAAGAGTTGGTATCAAATCAATCAATCAATCAATCAATAAAAAAGAGATACAAGGCACTTTGAGACAAGAAAATGAAACTCCATACAAGTTACATAGAGTTTTGCCAGGTAACTTACTGATGGGGGTGGCAGGCAGATGACAATTCAGGTACCATAGAGCTATTCTTCACAAAGTCTAGATCTTTGTCCACAGATTTTAGAGTGTGACAGAATGTGCAGAAGGGCAGAAGGGCACTATAGTGAGATCAAAGGGTCTGCATGCACTCACAGGCTTTGCATGCACCTAATTAACAGCTAACCTTGAATTGGATCTTGTGGTACAACCTGTGCATCAGAAAGGAGAAAGACTGTTATCTTTATTGGATTCATGGGAGGTCAAAGCAAGCTTCCCCCCATCTTAGCCTTGGTGGGCATTTCTAAGTTATGTATATTAATCTCCAAAGAACCAGAAACACACAGCTCCAAGAAAGAGCATCCAGTGAACATGAACAAAATGAAGGAACAAAGATGGAGTCAGTATTGTGAGCATTCCTACAATTGTCTTACTTTCCAATGTTGAACACAATAAAAGCCATGACAGATACAGGTAAGAAAGACACAGTCCTTGTATCACACCAAACACAGTCAGAGTCCCTGAATTATTAATTTTATATCGACTGCAGTAGTCCAATCTAAAGCTTAATAATATATATGCCAAATCCTACCCTAGAGAGAAAAAAAAAAAAAAAGGAGATGGAAGTTCTACTCATGGCACAGGCCTTTCAATATCAATATATGTTCTAAGGCACCTGCATGGCTCAGTCAGTTAAGCATTTGCCTTCAGCTCAGATCATGGTCTCAGGGTCCCGGGATCAAGCTCCTCTCTGGGTTCCCTGCTCAGGGGGAAGCCTGCTTCTCCCTCTCCCTTTGCTCTTGCCCTCTGCTTGTGCTCTCTCAAATAAATAAAACCTTTAAAAATATATACATGTTCTATCTATGTCTTACAGAAAATATAGTTAATTAAAATTTATTTAAATCCATTAAATTTTCATTTCTTTAAAATAAATGATAAATGAATGTTTCTTCTCTTTTTATAATCTCTAAATTCCTTACAGATGTATACATTTCTAATAATGATAAATGAAGAAACAGTATTTGAAATATAATTTCTTAAGTTTTTTAGTAGGGACATTAGCATTGAGATGCTCTGGGGTTCTAGACTTATGACAGCATCCTATCGATTATATTATTCCTTCTCTCTCCAAAGCTTACCTTCTTTCAGGTTCTTTCTTTTCACAATTCTCTTATTATAATAACAATCAGAGCAACAGGATTTATTAAACACTTAATGGAATGCAAATAACATTTGAGGTTTTATACAACACCCATTTTAAATACAATAATGAATGATACAAAATAACAATGCTGATCTTTGTGCTAAACATCAAATTTAGATTAGGTTATCAAGCTATTGTCTAGAGGATGAACGAGCAAATTCGATTTTAAGAGTAAGTTGACCTCATAACAAAGTAACTCAAGAAAACTCAGAAATCAAAAAAATCACCCCTTTCCAGAAACACAAAATTCCATGTTATCCACTAAGATCTTGATAATTAAACTTTAATCTACAAAAGTATATATTAAAATACAGTTTAATTATACTATTTAAAAAAGGAGTGCTGGGGCACCTGGGTGGCTCAGTGGTTTAAGTGCCTGCCTTTGGCTCAGGTCATGATCCCAGGGTCCTGGGATTAAGCCCCACATTGGGCTCCTTGCTCAGCAGGGAGCCTGCTTCTCCCTCTACCTGCTGCTCCCCTCCTGCTTGTTCTCTCTCTCTGTCTCTCTGAAAAATAAATAAATAAAATCTTTTAAAAAAATTGCTAATAGTGGGGGAAAATTCTAGATATCATTTACATTTCTCTTTGAAATATTCTGTGTGATTTTATTTTTCTAATTAAGTTGAACCAATACTGCTCTAGCATTTTCACAGTATACCAAACAGACAAAATGAAGATAGTACAGAAAAATGCTGGTGGCAGGAAACAGCCCTCACGATTAAAATTGTAAAGGCATGTAACAAATAACCAGTTGTTTAAAATTATGTTACTAAAACTGACTATAGCGTTACTTTTTAAGAGTTAGCTTATTTCTATTAAATGTCTTCATTAGTGGATATAAGCTAAGGCAAAGTTGTCAACACATTTTTTCAGGTTCAAGTTTGTATTAATATTAAAAGATCTGTAATTATATACTTTTAAAGTATCAATCTGTAATATTATGGGTCTTTTACTTTAGGTATCTTAAGAACCAGCCAAATATTAGTTGAGTTCCCATGTAATCATCTCCTTACCCTGCTGTATCTTTCTTTCTCTTTTCTTGCCCTAATTTTTATTATATCAAAGCAATTAGCTGATGTTATATTGCAGACACATTATCCTTTACTTGAAATTCTCTAAAAGCCAACGTTTTTTCATAACTGAATAGGTGGCATAATCGGTCCTGACTTGATTCATTTGGCAGCAAAATCTGATCTGAACTGAATTGGCATGAGACTATTTATAGTCCTTATTTATCACAATTAATGTGAAAATTCATACATTTTGTTGCAGAAATAATAATCTGTATAATTACAAGGTACTATAAGACCATGGGATAGGGATATTAAGTAACACAGAATATGCCTAAATTAACCTATTAAAATTTGAAAAAAATCTGAATTTCAAAAACATTCCTGGCCCCCAGATTTTAGATAAGGGATTACGGGCCTGCATTTACCTATAATACTATCATCTCTCCATGATAGCAGAACTTTATTTTATTCGCTATTGTATCCCCTGGCAGTAGAACCACACCTGACATATACTAAATGTTCAATAAATACTTGCTGAATAATCAAATAAATAATCATATTTAATTAATGTAAGTGGAGTTCAAAATAGAAAGCAACAAAAATACTTCCTCAGGGCTGTAATCTCCAAATAAGGTTATATTATACACGTCTTTAATCTCTTACTTGCAATTCTGAAATACAAAAAGCTTTAAAAATAAAAAGTTTTGTCATTGTTGCTTACTATTTGGAACTTTAAAAAAAATTTTATAAATTGAAATAGCTATTAAGTTATTAGATCTCAAGTTTGAAAAAAAAAAGAAATATTTAAAGGAAAAAACTTTTCCAAAGAAAAGCAGAGTCCCACATAAGACTTTGAATGGTTAGGATGCTTTCCGTAATCTTTTATCACCTAGTATAGTATCTGGCACATAGCAGATATACCACATATGTCATTACAATCAACATTAAAGAAGAATATGGATTTATTCCATTTAATAAATACATGTTGAGCACCTGGCTCATGATGCCAGTCATTTCGGTAGGTGTAAAATACAGCAGCTCAGTGAAGACACACACTTGTCCAGCTTTCATGAAACATATACTTTAATGGGAAAAGCAGACATTTAAAAAATAAATACAAGCATGATAAATATTACAAAAAAGAAAGTTCCAGGTACTATAGGCCACTAAACTGGGAGATTATAGAAGACCTACAGAGCTTAAATGGTTTTGGCTAAAATAGTAGAGTAGGTATGATCAAGGATTTTGACCATTTTTCTAAGGGCCATTAGAAGCCTCAAGGGTTTTAAGCAATCTTGTTTGGACTTTGAAGGATACCCAAGCTCCCATTCACTAAGCACTTACAACGTACCAGGCATATTATCTTCTTCAGTCCTCACAAAATGGGACTTACATTCCCAAGCTGATAAAAGAACTGGTGGCTGATCAGGACCCCTAAATAGAACTAGCCAAACCAAGGGGTGGGGGGAGGAGTGGGGAATCAACTATCTGAAGGTAGAAGAGAACTGCTGAGAGAACAAGAACTACAGTAACAGAAATGGAAAAATATTGATAGATGAACTGCTGTCTATAGCCATGTTTTCCCTGGAATCATTATTGAGCACAGGCAAGAGGCTGAGAATCAATACAAACCCAACATAAAGCAGGGCTACCAACAGTGGACAGAGAAATAAGGACAGCTTTGGCAAACAGTTGGAGGTCTTAAGCACATGGCTGGTTTTGTCCCCAAGAATTTTTTTGAATATTAGAATTCTTTGAAGTAGAAAGTTAAAAATCTAAGGAGGATACCTGTGAAAAAGTATTTTTAACAGTCTGACAAGAGAAAAATTAGAGTTTGGGACCCACAGAGGAAAGGACCTCTAGAATACATCAAATTCTTATTTGAAAACTTTGAAGAGCCAGGAAAGAACTAGAGGAAGATTGGCCTAAGAGGCTAAAACTCAGCCTCAACCCAGAGCATTCCCTAACTGGATTACAATAACCATTGACAAGAGTATCTTCCCAGCGGAGAGGGAACCCTCAATAAAGTAAGATATCACCTACAAGCTATACAGTTTTTCACACACAATGTCTAGCATCACATAAAAATTTACTAGTCATGCTGACTGTAAAAATCAGATAGACAAAAGCTAAGAGAAAATAACACCACAGAAACAGAACTACATGTGATCCAGATATTGGTGTTAACTAACAAGGACTTTAAAATAATTACGAGCTATATGTTTTTTCAAAAAAGAGGAAAAAATGATCTGTTCTACGGTTCTTTTGGTTTCTATTTCATTGATTTCTGCTCTGATCTTTATTAATTCCTTTCTCCTGCTGGGTTTAGGCTTTATTTGCTATTCTTTCTCCGGCTCCTTTAGGTGTAAGGTTAGGTTGTATATTTGAGACCTTTCTTGTTCCTTGAGAAAGGCTTGTATTGCTATATACTTCCCTCTTAGGACTGCATTTATGCATCCCAGAGGTTTTGAACAGTTGTGTTTTCATTTTAATTTGTTTCCATGAGTTTTTAAAATTCTCCTTTAATTTCCTGGTTGAACCATCTTCAGTAAGATGCTCTTTAGCCTCCATGTATTTGAGCTCTTTCCAACTTTCCTCTTGTGATTGAGTTACAGTTTCAAAGCATTATAGTCTGAAAATATATAGGGAATAATCCCAATCTTTGGTACCAGTTGAGACCTTATTTGTAACCCAGTATGTGTTCTCTTCTGGAGAACACATGTGCACTCAAAGAATGTATATTCTATTGCTTTAGGATGGAACACTTTGAATATATCTGTGAGGTCCATCTGGTCCAGTGTCATTCAAAGCCCTTGTTACCTTGTTGGTCTTCTGTTTAAATGATCTGTCCATTGCAGTGAGTGGGGAGTTAAAGTTCCCTACTCCTATTTTATTAATATCAATGTGCTTATTTAATTTTGTTATTAATTGGTTTATATAATTGGCTGCTCCCATGTTAGGGGCATAAATATTTACATTTGTTAGATCTTCTTGTTGGATAAACCTTTTAATTATGACATAGTATCCTTCCTCATATTTAAGTACAGTCTTTGATTTAAAGTCTGATTTGTCTGAAATAAGGATTGCTGCCCCAGCTTTCTTTTGATGCCCATTAGCATGATAAATGATTTTCAAACACCCCACCCCATTTTCCATCTGGGGGTGTCTCTGGGTCTAAACTGAGACCCTTGCAGACAGCACATCAATGGGTCTTACCTTTTTATCGAATCTGATACCCTGTGTCTTGATTGAGGCATTAGTCCATTTTCATTGAGTAAATAAATATTCAAAGATACAAATTTAGTGCCATTGTATTACCTGTAAAGTCATTATTGTTTCTGCGTGTTGTCTCTGTTCCTTTCTAATCTATGTTACTTTTGGGCTCTCCACTTAAAAGATCCCCTTTAATATTTCTTACAGGACTGGTTTGGTGATCACAAATTTGTTTAGTTCCTGTTTGTCCTGGAAACTTTTTATCTCGCCTTCTATTTTGAATGACAGCTCTGCTGGATAAAGTATCCTCGACTGCATGTTTTTCTCATTTAGCTCCCTGAATATACGATGCCAGTCCTTTCTGGGCTGCCAGGTCTCTGTGGATAGGTCTGCTGCCAGTCTAATGTTTCTAGCCTTGTAGGTTACAGACCTCTTGTCCTGAGCCACTTTCAGGATTTTCTCTTTATCTCTAAAATTTGCAAGTTTCACTACTATATGTCAAGGTTTTGACCTATATTTATTGATTTTGAGGGGGAATTCTCTGTGGCTCCTTGTGACTTGAACACCTGTTTCCCCCTTCAGATGAGGGAAGCTCTCTGCTATAATTTGTTTTAATTTACCGTCTACCCTCCTTTTCCTTCTTTCCTCCCTCTTCTGGAATCTGAATTATTCTAATATTGTTTTGCTTTATGGTATCACTTATCTCTCAAATTCTCCCCTCAGGATACTGTAATTGTTTATCTCTTTTTTTTTTTCCCCCTCAGCTTCTTTGTTCTCTATCACTTTGTCTTCTATATCACTAATTCTCTCTTCTGCCTCATTTATCCTAGCAGTTACAGCCTCCATTTTTTACTGCATCTCCTTAACAGCCTTTTTTAAATTTTGACTTGACTAGATTTTAGTTCTTTTATTTCTCCAGAAAGGGTTTCTCTAGTGTCATCTATGCTTTTTTCAAGCCCAGCTGTATCTTTACAATCAGTATTCTGAACTCTAGTTCTGACATCTTACTTATATCCATAGTGATTAGATTCCTGGCAATCAGTACTGCCTCTTGTTCTCTTTTTTGAGGTGAGTTTTTCCATCTTATCATTCTTTCATAACGTGGTTGTTTTTCTATTTGTAGAGTTGCAGCTATTCTTTTCCTTAGATCTCCAGTTGAGTTCATAAGTATTCAGATTGATCTGATAAGTATCTAGCTGAATTCCTGGGATCAAATGAAACTAAGATTTCCTACTCATCCACCATCATAGACAATCTCTCTCTTGAGGGATTTAAATTACACATAAAAGGCATGGCAAAAATAATGAAGGGAAAAAGTCATAAATGAGTAAAATGTTCTAAGTTCTAACATTAGCTAACAGGGAAATAGTAAAGTGATCATTTATATGAGACTATAATCAAAAATAAATTCTGTGACCTCTAGGGTAGCTATTTAAAGAATAGTAAAACACTGTGTAACTATCACATTAATGGACAGAAAAATAAATAATAAAATATTTGAATAATATCTGAATAATCAAAACAAAAGAGGAAAAACAGAATATGAAGCAAATGGATCAAATAAAAAAAACAAATATTAAGACCAATAATACAAACTAAATCAGTAACATATAAATACAAAACTAATGTCAGCAAACTCATTAAATACAAATAGACTAAATAATACAATTATAAGACTGGCTATTAGACTGGATTTTAAAAACAGCTATAAGATGCTAAAGTTTTCAAGAGATACACTTTACATGAAGTAACAGTAGAGTGAAGATAAAAGTATAGGAAAAGTCATACCATGCAATCACTAACTAAAAAAAGCTGGCGTAATTATACTAATATCAGACAGAACAGACTCTATGGCAAGAAACTCACTAGAAATAAAGAAGGACATTTCATAATGATTAAGGGTTTAAGCTATCAAAAAGATAACACAATGTAAATCTTATACAACCAATAAAATAGTCTTACAATATAGAAAACAAAAAAATTGAGAGTATTAAAGAAATAGACAAATATATAATCATGGTGGGAGATTTTAACATATTTCTTACAATTGCTAATAAAACAAGCAAAAAAAAACTCAATAAGATTATAAGAAAGTTAAACAGCATAATTAAAAAGTGGACCTAAAAGGCACATGGAGATAAACCTAACCCAACAGTGACAGTACAAACATTCTTTACAAGTGTACATGAAACATTCAGCAAAACTGATTATATACTGGGTTATTATATACTGGGTTATAAAACTGATTATATACTGGGTTATAAAGCAAGTCCCTAAAATTTCTAAAATATTTAATCAATCAGAGGATGGACATTCTCTGACAACACTAATATTAAGCTGTATATCGGTAACAAAAATAGAATATCTGAATTGCACAGAAATTAAACAATATACTTCAGAATAACCCTTGCATCAAATTAAAAATCACAAAAAATTAGGAAATATTTTGAATGAAAATATGACTCATTAAAACTATGGGGATACCATTAAAATAGTGCTTAGTGGAAAGTATAACCTTAAATGCATATTTTAGAAATGAAGAAAGGTTTCAAATCTTTGATGTAAACTTCCATTTGAAGAAACTAAAAACAAAACAAAACAAAAAACAGTTACTCAATCCTAAGGAATGTAGGAAGCAATTAATAAAGATATGATCCAAAATTAAGGCAAAATCATCAAAGCCTAAACTACTTTTTTAATGAGATTAATAAAATTGAGAGACCCTCAGCAAAACTGTTTAAATAAACACACCACAAAGGCACACATATGAATTACCATTATCAGAAACTGTAATCAAATTTTCAGACATTAAAATAAATGTTTATTATAACAACTTTAGGGCACTGATTTATATCATTTAAATGGAATAAACAAGTTCCTTGAAAAACACAACTTATTAAAAGTCACAATAAAAGAAATAGAAAATATTAATATTCCTATATCTATTAAATTTAATATTATTAAAAATCTTGCCAACACAATATTAAAGAATAAGAACAAAGTTGGAGGATTGATACCACCCAACTTCAACCTATTATAAAGCTACTGAAATCACAGTGTGGTAATGGTGAATGGACAAACAGATCAATGGAATAGAATAGAGACCCAGAAATACCAACACAAATAGAGTCAACTGATCTTTTGACAAAGGAGCAAAGACAACGCCATGGAGCAAAGATAGCCTATTCAACAAGTCAACAAATCATATTCAAACAACTTGACATTCACATGGAAAAAAAAAATCTAGATATACATCTCATACCCTTCACAAAAATTAACTCAAAATGGATCAAGGATCTAAATTTAAAGCCCAGAACTACAAGACTTCTACCAAAAGATAACATAAGAGAAAACCTAAGTGACTTTGGGATTAGCAATTAATGTTTAGACACAAAACCAGAAGCACAATCCATAAAAGAAAAACAATGATAAGATGGACTCCACTAAACTTTAAAAACTTCTTTGCAAAAAAGATATTGTTAAGAGAATGAAAAGACTAGCCACAGATTGGGATAAAATATTTGTACAAGACACAGCTGATTGAAAAACAAAACAAAACAAAATAAAAATCAAAAACGTGTACCCAAATTTTACAACAAATTCTTAAAACAATAAGAACATACAATCTAAAAATGGGCAAAAGATCCAAACGGACACCCACCAAAGAAGATATATAGATGGCGAATAAACATCTGAAATGATGCTCAGTATCATATGTCATCAAAGAATTGTAAATTAGGGACGCCTGTGTGGCTCAGTTGGTTAAGCACCTGCCTTCAGCTCAGGTCATGATTCTAAGGTCCTGGGATCGAGTCCCACATCTGGCTTCCTGCTCAGCAGGGAGTCTGTTTCTCCCTCTGCCTATGCTCCACCTGCTTGTGTATGCTCTCTGACAAATAAATAAATAAAATCTTTTAAAAAAAAAAAGAATTGCAAATTAAAACAACAGTGAGAATATCACAAAACATCTGTTAAAATGGCTAAAATCCAATGCACTGATAACACCAACTGCTGATGAGGATGTGGAGCAACAGAAACTCATTCACTGGTAAAGGAAATGGAATATAGTATAGCTACATTGGAAGATAAGTCGTCAGCTTCTAACAAAGTTAATCAGTCTTACCATACAAGCAGTCATGCTACTTGGTATTTTATTTTAACACAAAAATTTACACAGGAATGTTTTAGCCGTTTTATTCATAACTGCCAAAACTTGAAAGCAACCAAGATGTCCTTCAATAGGTGAATGTATAAATGACCTGTGATACATCCACACAATAGAATATTATTCCCCAAAAAAAGCTATCAAGTCACAAAGAGACACTGAGGAACACAATGCATATTACTAAGTGAAAGAAGCCAGTTTTAAAATGCCACATACTGCATGAGCCCAACTATATAACATTCTTCAAGGTGAAACTATCAAGACAGAAAAGTCAGCGGTTGCCAGAGGCTTGGGAGGAATAGAGCGAGGGATGAGTAGGTGGGGCACAGAGGATTTTTAGGGCAGTAAAACTATTCTGTAAGATACTGAAATAGCAAATATATGACATTACACATTTGTAAAAACCACTAGAACTGTACAACACAAAAAGTGAATCCTGATGTAAACTATGGATTTTATTTAATAATTATGTATCGATTGGTTCACCAATTACTAGAAAGTACCACATTAATGCAAGATGTTAATAATAGGAAAATTGTGCACAAGAGAAAGGGAATATATTGGAAATCTGTACCTTTTGCTCAATTTTGCTGTAAACCTAAAACCATTCTTAAAAAATGAAGTCTGCTAATAAAAGAGAAAAAAAAAAACCTTCCGAAAAGAAAATCTAAGACACACAGTTTATTGGAGAATTCTTTCAAAAATCTAAGAAATAAATAACACAATCTCATAACACTCTTTCAGCGAACAGAAAATAAAAAAGGAGGGACCATTTCCCTACTCATTTTATCAGGCCAGCATAACCTTGATAATAAAGCTTTTCAAAGACATTATAAGAAAGGAAAATTACAGACCTATTTTTCTCATGGACATAGATAAAATCCTTTAACACTTGTTATTGGAGTTCTACTAATACGTAGGATGTAGAAAGCCAGTACAAGAATGTCTCTCCCACCCTAACAATGAGGGGAAAAAAAGGTATGATCTACCAAATCTTATTTTGTTCTTGAACCCATCAGAAAATTGAAGTTGTAGACAATCAAGTGAATTAAATTTCAAAAAAATAACAAGCCTCTCCAAGGACAGAAGGGACTCCAAACTATCTCACCTTTGGCAAAGCAGAGGAGGAAAAAAGCAAAAAAGAAGAAATCAGTTAAAATTTTAACTGTAGTATGTATGTGGGCTAACATTTCAACTTAAAATAACTAAAAGCTCAAAACACATGGGGGTGGTGGGCACCTTCGGATCAGGTCATGATCTCAGGGTCCTGGGAAAGGTCATGATCTCAGGGTCCTGGGATCAAGCCCCGCATCGGGCTCTCTGCTCAGCAGGGAGCCTGCTTCTCTCTCCCCCTCTATCTGCCTCTCTGCCTACTTGTGCGCGCTCTCTCTCTCTCGTCAAATAAATAAAATAAATCTTAAAAAAAAAAAAAAGCCAAACACATGGGGAATTATACTCACATTCATTCTCTTTTCCATGGGTCTCTAGCTGGTGCTCATCCAGAAGAATGGGGGCAAAGCCAGGAACTGCAGAGAGCCCTCTTTTGTGGCACAGGTGCACAAGAAGGGATAAACTGCCACTCTAGGACAGGCATAAAACCGTGCTACCTTTCCTAACTTTCCACTGATTTAAGGAAAAGGCCTTAAACTTCTGAGAGAGGGCTCAGAAAACTTCCCTCTCTGAAGACAAGGCAATAATTAATTGTTTCTGGGGGTGAGATGGATTATAAAATGATCTTCCTCATGGGAATTTAAGAAAAACTCTCCTAGGCCCAGGATCCTACACCAGTAGGATCTACACCAGATCCTACAAAGCCAAGGTAAGCCAGCACTACTGAGGATCAGGAATCTCTCTTTTACCCAACATCAGCAACAAATACAAGGCGAAGTTTTGTTGCCAAGAGGAGAAGAGAAAGGAATGCTGAGAAAGACCCACTCCCAAGGCACACGGACTAAGACAGGACCAGTAGAATAGAGAATGCCTGTACCTACCATGAGCTCAGGACCGATAAAACAAACAGCATTCTACTGCTGAGGAAAAGATTAAGAGCAGGAAGAGAGACTTCTCTCTGTGGCAGAGGCAAACAGAGGCAGACGAAAGCACAGGATGTAGAAAAAACACTGAGAAAAACCTTCCAGTCCTCCAGGGCCCTTTCTAAAGCACAAAGATATAGCAGCCCACCAACTTTGAAGCCTATGGTACACTGAAGCTAATGACAGTAAAACAAAACTCAAGCCTAGCTTGATCCCCAAGTATACTGCCTGAAGCTTCCATACTCAGTCAGCCTCCACGCTCACTTAAACAAAATTGCCCCTCTACTTGACTACTCTAACTGACATTTGTAGAATACCAAGAGCAGAATGTTCATTCTTTTCTTTTCCTTTTTTTTAAAGACTATTTATTTATTTATTTGACAGATTCTTTCTTTTCAAACGCACGCAGAACATTCACCAAGAAAAACAAACTGAATAGCCCTGCATATGTTTTTTTTACTTAAACTTTTTATAAAAAAGTTTCCCACCAAGAAAACTCCAGGCCCCAGTGACCTTACTGGAAGTCTACCAAGTATTTAAGAAGGATAATAATATTAATTCTATACAAATTCTTCCACAAAATAGAAAGGAGGGAACACTTTCCAACTCAACTTATGAAATCAGCATTACCTGATAACAAAATTAGATGAAGATGTTAAAGCTACAAACTAATATTTTTCATGAAAATATTCACATAATCTTCAACAAAATACTAGCAGATCAAATCAAGAAATATATATATATATATATATATATATATATATATATAAAGGATGATGCATCAAAACCAGTGGAATTTATCACAGGAATGCAAAATTGGTTCAACATTCAAAACCAATCAATATTATTTTCCATATCAACATATTAAAAAAGAAAAATCACATGAGCATCTCTACAGATACAAGAAAGTACCTAACAAAATCCAACATCCATTCATAATAAAACTCTCAAAAAACAAGGAATAAAAGGGAGCTTCTCAACCTAATAGAACACATCTAAACACCACTGCAGCAGAGACACTAGGCAGTGTGACAAAGCAAAAAAAAGAAAAAAGAAAAGAAAGAAAGAAAAGAAGGGAAGGAAGGAAGGAGATGAGAGAAAGGGAAGGAAAGAAAGAAAAGGCATACAGATTGGAAGGAAGAAATAAAACTATCTTTATTCACATATGACATATGCTCTTAGAAAATCCTATGCAATCTACAAAACTGGTACTATAACTAATAAGTAAGTTTAGTGAGGCACAGGATACAAGGTAAATATACAAATATCAATCATATTTCTGCATACTAACAATAAACAACTGGAAAATGAAATGAGAAAAAAATCAGCATTTATAATAGCATCAAAAATATTTAGGGGAAAATCTAAACAAAATATTTGCAAGATTTGTATACTGAACTATAAAACACTGACAAGAAAAAAAAAACAAAATAGAAATAAAGAGATAAAATATGTTTATAGGCAGAAAATTCAACACTGTTTACATGTCAATTTTCCCAAAATTGATCCACATATTCAACATAATCCCAATCTAAATCCCAGCAAACTTTTTGTAGTAATTTACAAGATGACTCTAAACTTTAATATGGAAAAACAAAGGATGTAGAATAGTCCAAACAATTTTGAAAAAGAGAAACAAAGTTGGAAAACTAATTATCTGATTTCAAGACTTTCTATAAAGTTACAAAAGTCAAAACAAATAGATCGGTGGAGCAGAGCAAAGAGCCAGAAATAGGGGTGTGTGTGTGTGTTCTAAATCAATTTTCAACAAAGGTACCAACGAAATTAGTGGAGAAAGGATAGGTGTCTCAACATAGAGGTATTAGAAATAGGTGTGGTACTGCACATCAATCTATCTGTATCAAAAAATTAACTTAAAATGGATCACAAACCTAAATGTAAAATCTGAAACTATAAAAATTCTAGAATGAAACATAGAATGAAACAAACATTTGAGACTGTGGGTCAGGCAAAGATGTGTATGTAGGGCACAAAAAAACACAAATCATAAATGAAGAAACAGGGCGCCTGGGTGGCTCAGTGGGTTAAGCCGCTGCCTTCGGCTCAGGTCATGATCTCAGGGTCCTGGGATCGAGTCCCGCATCGGGCTCTCTGCTCAGCAGGGAGCCTGCTTCCTCCTCTCTCTCTCTCTGCCTGCCTCTCTGCCTACTTGTGATCTCTCTCTGTCAAATAAAATAAAACCTTAAAAAAAAAAAATGAAGAAACATTAAAAAGTGGTCATCGAAATAAAAAAAAATTTGCTCTTTGAAAGATCTAGTTAAGGGAAAGATATGCCACAGATTGGCAGAAAATATCTGCAAGATGCATGTCTGATAAAAGACTTGTGTCATATATAAAGTATCCTTACAATCAAACAATAAGAGAACACCATTTTTTTTTTAATGGGCAAAAGATTTGCACAAACTACTTAACCAAAGAAGATATTAACCTATGGTAAGATGCTCAGTATCATTACTCAAACAGGAAATGTAATCAAAGCCACGATGGGCTATCATAATCCTACCAGAGGAATGTAATTAATAAATAAAAATTAATTTTAAAAAAAGCTGATACCAAGCACTAATTAGGATGCAGAGCAACTGAAACTCTCATAATTGCTGGGAGAAAGGCAAAATAATACAGCCACTTTGGAAAAGTTTGGCAGAGTCTCATACAAGTAAACATACACTTACCATTCAACTCAGCAATTCCCACCTAGATATTTATCCAAAAGAAAACAAATATTCAAGCAAAAAAACCTGTATCAAAATGTATATGTCAGTTTTATTCATAATCTCTATAACTGGAAACAACCCATAGCTGTACCGGAAAATACCCAGCAACCGATGAATGGATAAACAAATCCTAGTACATCCAAACATGAAATATTACTCAGCAGTAAAAAGGAACAGAACTAGCGAAATACCAACAATATGACTAAATCTCAAACACATGATGCTAAGTAACAAATACGAAAATTCACAAACGGTACGATCCCGTTGACAGGACATTCACACAAAAAGGCAAAGACCAACCTCTGCATCCCAAGAAACCTAGCACCTTGGGAAAATACTCCGTGAACCCTGGATGGGGAGAAAGAGGAAGAAATCACTGCAGGGAGGACAGAGGGCAAGAAGGCGACCGACTAACGGTGAGCCAAAAAAAAAAAAAAAAAAAAAGCACCTGGGGGCCAAACGCCCTCCAGGACGAAAAATGTGCGGGAAGGCGTGGCCTCATCCGTCTCTACTGATTCCAGAAGCTTAAAAAAATTAGACCCTGGAAAGGACTATGGTCTCAATGAACAGCCTCAGCATGCTCTGGCCTACAGAAAGGCGGGGTGCGCCCCACCCTTCTTTACAAATCGGCCACCCCACGCGCGAGGCCGGGCAAGTGGAGCTTGCTCCCGCAAGGGAAGCGTGTCCGTGCCGAGGAGCGGAGCCGGGAGGACCAGCAGCCGGCTCCCGCCCAGGCTAGCGGGCGGCAGGCGGAGCGCAGGCATCCCCGCGGCCCCGCCCGTCTCCGTCCCTTCCCGCCCGGCCTCACTCACCCAGGCCTGCCGTTCCAACTGAGCGTATAAATTGGAGCCCTTGAGCTTCTGGACTATCTGGGCAATAACGAGAGACAGGTCCGACTCCTCCTGCAACATTTCCGCGGCCCCAGCCCGCCCAGCCGCGGGGGCAGCTGGCGCGGGGAGAACGGGCTACGGGGTCTCTCACTCGGGGCCAGTGACACTTCTCCGGGAGGTTCTTACGCCGGGACTCCTCCAGCGGGCGTTACCAGGCAACTGCCGGGCCGTGAGTCCGTTCCTCTCTGGTCCCCCCGGCGGCTGAAGGTCCCAGCGCCTCAGTTCCGCTGGCGGAAAAAAAAGACCTCGTGGGGGTAGCTTTTCAAAAATTCCATTGTTCCTGCTTGGTTTACATCGATAACGCCCAAGAAGAGCTCTTTTCTCCAGGACTGCAGTGCGTCTAATGGGCAAGGCGAAGTCAGAGTCGCGTATTTTTGTGTATTATTATAATGGAGCTTGCCTTCCCCACCTTTGAATCTCTGCAGAAACAGGACTGTGCACACAGTTACACGGGAAATTATTGCCAAGAATTATCCGGCTCTGACATTAGCTGTGTATACATGGGTGGGGTGCTTACATCTCAGAACTCAGTTTCTATCTCTGTAAAATAACAGCAGTTCACAATGTTGTGATGATTAGCTGAGGTAACAATTGTGAAGGCGGCTAGTTCTGTATGTAACAATTCATTTTTTATTTCCACGTCTCCTGTTTCTATTCTCTGGGGTCTTATGCGAGGAATAAATAGACATCTTCTCCTCAAACAGCTTCAACTTAACCAAGAGGGATTTATTTATTAAGAGGCTTTCTGTGACGCGTTGGCAATTCAAGAATGACTAAGACACTGTCCCAGTCCAAAGGATGTACTACCTAGATGCCTCCTCTTCTATGTATTTATCCATCCAATCATTATATAAAATTCATTCAGCTTTCAAAAAGAAAAGTCATTCAGCTTTCAACTTACTGAGCATTTCCATACAAGAGACTATGTGGGCACAAAGGTAAATAAAACATGGTTCTTGCCTTCAAATAAACATATCAAAGGTTTTTAATAGAACTAGAAGAAACAGATTTAGCTAATTGAATGGCATTCCCAAAGGCAACTAGAAAAATCTCTGTGGAATAATATAAACATTAGAATAATTTCACCAATATAATCAAGAATTAATTTCAAGTGTGAGGATGCATACATTTTAAGCAAAGCAAAGGTAAAATTCCAAGAAAACAAACCAAGATTACTGCAAAAATTACTCTAGCTTAACTACATTAAACTTTAATTTAATATTGAATCAGATCCTCTGATTCAATAGGCTTCTTGTAAGACCTGTTAATCTGTTTTCTGGCAAGTTCCAAGGAGATTGTGATGCTGGTGGTTCAGGAACTCTGAACACCAAAGGAATAAAGCTGGTACATGATAGAAATTCTAAAGAACTGGACCTTTGGCACCCATGCACAAGACCTTGGCACTCGAACACCACTGTTCAGAATAGTTCAATGGTAAATACAGATTCCAAATAACCTATTTGGTCATGTTTGTTTGTTAAAAACAACTTTGGAAAGAGGCAGGCAGGGGGAAAATAGTACTTAAAGTCAATTAATGATAGTCTCCACAAAACAGGTAGTTTCTCTACAAAACATTCCCCCCCACAATTCAGAATTTCTGCAAGTAGTAGATGAGTAAATCTGCTCAACCCTTTATAGCCTCTCCATCCCCAACACCCCCATCCATGAATCTCCAGCACAAATCTCATTTAGAAAAAAAAGGGAAACTCTGGAGAGAGTTCTTTTTGAGATTGGAAAGGGGAAAGTGATTAATAACTAAAGAGATAAGAATGCTTAGGTTGAAGAGGGTCATTAAGCCTAGGGAGAAAAGAAGATGAATCTGTGGAGTGGAAGAAAGCCATGGCACCTGGAGTCAGAAAACAACCTCACTTCTTCTCTGCTATGTACCCTTGGGTCTCTTTCCTTCTCAGAGTTTTAGCTTTTTTGTCTGTAAACAAGAGGATAAAATAATGACCTGGGGGGCACTCTGGGGAAGGATGTAGTTAGTGTTAAAATACTTTTTAAAGTATGAATAAATGAATGATTAAAAAATTATAGCAACATGTATGATAATGCCCAGCACAATTTTTTGTACAGACAGAAGCTTTAAGAAGTTTTTTTTCCCCCTGAGGAGAAAACAATTTGCAGTCTTACAGAAACAATTAAGAAGTTTGGATGTGATTCTGAAGATATGCCCAAGCAAAAAAAAAAAAAAACCAACAACAACAACAAAAAACTTAATCCTAATAGTGAAGATTTGTTTCCTACACTCATAGAATCAGATGTGTTAGGTTATAATTCAATTCTAGAATGCCCTCTGTTCTCTTTTTCCAATACAATTTAGCAAAACTTTTCAGAACACCTGCTCTGTGCTTAGAAAGGCAAGGAATACAAAGATGAGTAAGAAAGGTTCCTTTCTTCTGAGACATTCTCAGTCTCAAAGGGATAGTGAGATCAGTCCACAAAGAGCTGAAATGTTAGACAGGACACTTTAGACTCCCACATGTGTATCTGGAAATTTTGTTACTCTAAAGTCATTGTCCAGTAAGAAACAAAAGATGCAGATTTCCATCTACATCTCACCAGCACAACTTTGCCTTGGAAATCCTTATTCTACTCAGAGTAGGGGGGAATTGGGAAAACACTCTATTTCTGAAATTTTAGAGTGAACCATGACCCAACCTAAGAGACGAATAGAAAAAAGAATCCAGTGTCATTGAGTAGCTAAAACCTTATGAAAAGAAACAAAAGTAAAATGTCTCCTCAAAATCCCCTCAAATTCAAAGCAAACTCACGTTTGGGCCAACAGGTGTAAGCTTCTGGGCTCAGTCCTGCCCTTTTTCAGATCTGCTCTGCTCTGATCTATTTTATATATAATATTGTGTCAGACTTCACTGTGGTGAGGGGGAAGACAGGAAACCACTAACCAGTGGCCTCACATGAGCAAAGATGAGGAGCACATCCGAAACACCTTGTGAGCGCAACACCCACAATCTGCAATGAAGTATGTTCAGCTGTTGTTTTAGGAGACATTGCTATTAGCATGCTGTATCTGCAGAATAGATTGAATTGTGTGTTGTCAAGAATTCACTTAAATAAACAGAAAAGGATTTTCATGTGTGTTGTGTATACCACAAATGTCACAGGCCTCCTTGTCTTTGGGAACAAATGAACTCATTGTGGTACCAGTTACCTGTCACTGGATTGTTAGTGACCGTATGCTAGCACAGGATCTCAGGCTCCTCTTCCAAGCCTCTTTCTGTTACTTCTGGGAGTCCTCAGATAGTGGCACGTGTGTGCTGAGGAGCAAATCTGGCTGTGATCTGCTCTGCTTGCTTTGGTGGTATCTGAGGTCTCAAAGCTACTGTCCAAGGTGCTGCTTTTTGGTGCTCCCAAACCTGCAAAACCCCCAAGATGCTTAAATCCCAAGTCTTACAAAACCTCTCAAAAACAAAGCCCCTTACAGTTCTGCTCGCCATCTCTCTTTGCAAGGTGGTCAGATCTCCTTTCTGAACCCACGCTGAATATCAGACCATGCTACTGGATGAGAGCAGATTTTGCTACCCCAAAATATATCTCTTTGGCATAAAGATTACTTTGAGCTAAGGCCATTTACAACCCAAGAGATTCACAAAAAGTTTTTTATTCAACTGCTTATATTGATATTGGAAAGGGGACCTGTACCAGGAAGAGAGCTAGTACTAGAGACATAGTTTTCACTAAGAAATTTATCTGCATAGGAAGTTGTCTGCAAAAGTTGTCACCTTTGTTTCCCAGGCATCTTCTTTGCCTTCCTGTGAATAACATTCTCCCCTTTGTATATCAAAACCCCTACCCTTTTCCTTAGCTCAGGATGTTATATTTTTTAAAAACTGCCCTTTGAGTCTTCATATCTCTCCCCTATCCATTAAATTTTTGTTTTCCTCCTGTTAATCTTACTTATACCAATTTAATCATTAGGCAAGCCAAAGAGTCTAGAATGAAAAAGGGAAAATTTTTCTGCCCTACACTATACTCCATTTCTCCATCTTTCCTGCTTCTGGCCCCAGGCACTTATGTGTAAATGGGGAGGATTGGGCTATTGGTTCCATAACACTCTCAGGGACTGTGTTGGTTTCATGTTAAATATAAAATTCATGAGAAAAATCCAAATAACAGTGGTTTGAATCATAGGATATTTATTACTACCAACAAGTCTAAAGGAATGTACAAAGGCTGTCCACAACATCATCAAAAATCTAAGCTCTTTCCATTCTGCCCTCCTTAGCATGTTGGCCTTTACCATTCAGCTTACTGTCTTAAGGTGGCTGCTGCAGTTCGAAATATGACATTCTTCCACCACTGCCTGCAAAGGGAGGCAAGAAGAAGACAAAATAAAGGAGTTCCCAATGACTTTGTATGTCTCTTCTTTTCCTGAGGAAAGATTATTTTTCCAAGAAGCCCCCAAGAAGACTTTCCCATGCATCTTATTGCCCAAAGCTGAGTCGCCTGACCACCTGTAACCACAGAGAGTGGCGAGAAATGATGTGGTATTTTATCCTCAATCCTGGGAGAAAGATGAAGGAGAAGAATGGGTTGTTGATTCTACTGTATTGTCCAAAACAACTTCAGGTCTCAGATTGGCCTTGTGATATGAACGCTTGTAGCTGAGCATTCCTGACTGACATTCAGGCCAACTGGACCACAAATAAAGTAAAGCTGAGCAACAGCCAGATCATTTATTATCCACAAGGTTGTTTGTATGAAGTTCAGAGTCTGGAATCTAAATTATAGTACTTATTGATGTGACATTTTCTCAGTATTATGGTGACATTCTAAAAGCTAAAAATAAATAAGGTTGACCCATTTGCAAAATAAGATGTATAAATAAAGTATTGTGTGACAAGAACAGAATATTTGCAAGTGTTATTACTTTTTAAAAAGACAAAATTGATGACTTGTGAAGAAAACAGCTTGTTCATAAATAACTTTTGTGAAGTCCTCCCTACCTCTAGAATTCACTCTACTGGAATTCTAGGTTATTCTCTCTGGTCATACAAGCAGAAGTGAGCACTGGAAATAACCTATTCTCTAATACAACCTGTACTTCTTGGAGCAAAAGAGGCTTACTATTGCAAAGTGAAGGATGGCCTAGTTTCTCCAGATACTTCCTCCAGGTTTCAGATAACACGGTAAAGCAGGATCTTCTTGACTCATTTTCTCTTCATTTCTCTAATCATAGCTCTGCTTTCTCACCTGTCCCAGCCAAACTACACCCCCCCCAAACGCACACACTTGCATTCCACAATGCTTCCTTTTTAATTATTCTTTCTTGTTTTGTACAGCCTTTCCTCCATTGCCTCCTAGGAAACTTATATACCGTCTGCCATCTTTTTTTTCTTTCCAGTTTTTTTGAAGACATAACAAGATGTACAAGGCAATGTATATATATATATTTCTATTCATATACATATATATATATATGAATAGAACAGCTACAATATTAAGTACTCGTGATCAAATTGAAAGTTGCAGTGGGGCCTGTCTCTGTCTATTAGGGAAGGAAAAATTGTCCATATGGTTGCATACAGGAATTAGGATTAAGTTACAGACCTAGAAAGAAGATCAAAACCTATCTGTCACAAGCTTAGTCATCTAGGAGCAGTGCCAATGAGGAGCAGAGCATGGAACTCTAGTGCATCACCAGCAGCCCCACTGCAGATGCTTGTTAACAGGAGGGATCCTAGGGAAGGGGCTGATGGGTCTGTTACCAGGACTTAAGCCCAAGACAAGCTCTGTGCATGGCAAAGAGTAAAACCATGGGCTCTGGAACAAAGTGGGTGTTGACAAGGGTCTTGCCAAAGAGAAGCCTTTTTAGTGGGAAACAGGGAAGAAGGAGGACTTGGCATGGTGTCACCATTTCTTCCTCTTGGGTCTCAGTGCTTTTCACAGAACTTCCACCAGCACCATATTGGGACAGAGTATCTAGAGATTCACACACGGGAGCCACTGTGAGGAGGGCCTAGGGAAGAATTTGCCATTTTCAGTGAAAAAAAAGTGGCAGTTACTAATTATGATGACCATGTACTTTGGATCTGAACTTGCTGCATCCTTTCTTATAACAAAACACCAGCTACTTAAGAAATAAGAACGTTTAGTTAATCCATAAGATAGATAAGAAGAAAAGCCTTATTCTTCTGTTCCTGGTTTGTCCCTGCTGAATGGACTCCACTCTTAGGAAATGGCCTCTTGAGGTGATCCAGAGCCCCTACCAGAGTCCCTCATGGGTATCATCTGGGTCCAGAGTGGTCCGTTCTGGTGGATCCCAGATGTTATCTCCTCCAGAGTCCCAAAACAATACAAAGTTTAATTCATAGAACTAAGCATGAAATATGTCAAATAGCGCTTCTCTTAAGGGATAGGGAAAGTGGCAGAATCAAATTCAGCCCCAAGGAGGAAGGGAAGGCTGTGATTCATCAGTGTGTATTTTAGTCACACTCCTGTGGGTGCGTGTGTGACTTAATATCTAAACACACTGGAAACATTTTAAAAGAATATCTTTGACACATCACATCAAATAAGTACTGCCAACTCAAATGACTCACGTGCTGGAACAACTTCACTTGACAATACAAACAAAGCAGATAGGAAACGCGTATGGTGGAAGAACTCGTTTTAAGGTACTCAATATATGAGTAAAGATGTAGAGTTTTTTAAAGTAAATTTTAAGAATCACAAATTTTAAGAATTACTTTTTATATTCCTGCAACACATACTGTCAGAATTAGAACAAACCTGGGAAGTTAAAAATTTAATGATAAATTTAAGTTTGGGAACTTCTATTGACTAAAGAGTTTACAAAGTTTAAAAGGGGATAATATTTCCTTTTATTCATTGTGCATTTCTGCACATCTTTATAAGAAGTTCCTATGAACATCTTCCAATATCTTCCTCTACATTATTAATTTCTAGGCATTAGGAGAATAATAAGGTTTTATTAAACCTTAGAGATGCAATCTTGAAAATGTAAGAAACATGATTAGTAAGAAAAAAAGAATGTGGGACTCTGCAGCTAAATAATACTATTTTGATCTATTCTTCTTGAAAATGTATGATGTTTTTCTAATAATAAATGGAGGGACCTAAGGTTCAGTTTGCTATTCTTCACTTCAAAGATAATAATAATATTCAGGGAATTATTAGTTTTGTATCTGAGAGCAATTACTCCTTCAAGCTATTGCTTGATTTAAATAGGTTTTATTAGACTTTGAAGTTTGTTGCACCTACCCTAGAGACTATTGTTTTGCTAGAAAGATTTTTGTTAGCCCAAACCTTTTCTTTAGTAACTAAATGACCTGATCACAGAGACTGTGATATTGTTGTTGCTATTGTTTTTGTTTTAAGATTTATTTATTTATTTATTTGAGAGAAAGAGAGGAGGGGGTAGAGGCAGAGGGAGAGTGACAATTTCAAGAAAACTCCTTGCTGAGTGCAGATCTCAACGTGGGACTTGATCAAAGGGACATGAATTCATGACCTGAGGTGAGATAAAGAGTTGGACACTTAACTGACTGACTCTCCCAGGCACCCCAACACTGGGATATTGTTATGTTTTTAAAAATTACTTGGAGGAATCTGATTTAAATTTAAATGAGACTCACCTTAGGCTCTTCTGAGAAGAGAGAATTCATGCAGAAGAATGTAGTGGTCATGAGCTTGGGGGTCTAAGTCCCTTGGTTCTTGGGTTTAGGAACTAAAATCTACTTATGAACTGTGTGATCTTGGGTACTTTCCCAAGGCTCTTTAGTCCTTGGTTTTCCCATCTAAAAAAATGGGGATAATGCCACTTCCTACTTCATAAGGTCAATACGAGAATAAAAAGAGTCACTGGGTATCACATGCTTTGAAGATGCCTGGTTCCTAGTAGGTCTGAGAGAATTTTAATCCAGAACTTCTCAAACTTTAGTGGTTATTAGAATCTCATAAGGAACTTGGTAAAAATAAAAATCTTATTTTTTCTCAGTGAATCTGGGCCTACATGTTCATTATTGGCTTCTAGATAATGATGACACACATCAAAGACAAAGAACCACCAGTTTAGGCAACAATGATAAGAGTTTGTTCATCTACTACATATGCCAGGAATTGTGCTCAATGCTAAAGACACAAAGAAGAATGCATCAATCCAGGTTCAGTTGCAAAACCAGACACTGCTCTAGCTTTCTTAAGCAGAAAGAGATTTTATACAGATCATTAAATACTTATGACATAGCGAGAGAGTCTTGAGGAGGTACTTCTCGCCAGGGTTCCAAAAATGACTCTCAGAACATTGTCGAGGTGGCCTCACCAAGGTGGCTGTGACTTCTGCCACAGTCGGGGGTGGGGGGAAGAATCAGATGATCCCATTCAGGGGGTGCCTGGATAGCTCAGTTGGTTAAATGCATGACTTTTGATTTTGGTCCATGTCATGCTCTCAGGGTTGTGAGATCAAACCCTGTGTTGGACTCTGTGTACAGTGTGGATCCTCCTTAAGATCTTAAGATTCTCTCTCTCCCTCTTCCTCGGGCCCTCCTCCTCCCTCTTCTTCTCAAAGAAGAGGAAGAGGAAGAAGGAGGGAAAGGGGAGGAGAAGGGGGGCAGGGGAGGAGGAGGGGGGCGGGGGAGGTGAAGATCATCCTATTCAGAAGCGGTTGAGTTTGAGGATAAATTGCTTTAGCTGTCATCCAACAATCAAGAGTCTACCTTGATCACCACAATAACTGCCTCACAACCTCCTTCCAACTAGGACTGGACACTAGCATGCTGCTACAGAGCAACCCAGCACTTCATGACTGCCTGTCCCAGCAACACCCACAGCAGCCTGAAGATGGCCCTGCCTCACTTCCACCTTCCAGCTTTCCCTTAAGAGCATCTAATCAGCGAGACTAATTTACATTTGAGATGAAGGAGACTATTTTAAGCTCTCTGGTCTCTACAGTAAAGGAGGACACACTGGAAGGAAGTTGGAAGGAATGCTGAATGCCAATCTTCCAGTTTCATCATAGATCAATGTATTCGTTGGCTAAAGCAGCCATAACAAAATACTCAAATACCAGAGTGGGTAACTTAAATAAAAGAAGTCTATTTTGCAAGGTTCAGGAGGCTAGAAGTCCAAGATCAAGGTGTTGACATGTTTGGTTCCTCCTTAGGCATCTCTCCTTGGCTTCTGAATGGCTACTGCTCCCTGTGTTCTCACCTGGCCTTTCATCTATAAGTGTGCATCTCTAGTGTTTCTTCCTCTTCTTATAAGGACACCAGCCCTGTTGGATTAGGGCCTCACCTTTGTGATTTCATTTAGTCTTAATAACTTCTTTAGAGGCCCTATTTCCAAATACAGTCACACTAGGAGTTAGGACTTCAACTTATGAATTGAGGCGGGGGAGAAGGCACATCTCAGTCCATAACAGTAACTTTGACGGGCCTCTTCCTTAAAAGAATTTCGTCTAAGAAAAAAGGTTATGAACACAGCGACACATGTTAAGAGTCACAACAGAAGTAGGTAGAGATTATGGTAAAAATACAGCACAGGATGGAGGTGACCTTTTTTTTTTTTTTAAAGATTTTTATCTATTTATTTGATAGACAGAGAGAGATCACAAGTAGGCAGAAGGCAGGCAGAGAGAGAGGGGGAAGCAGGCTCCCCACCAAGCAGAGAGCCCGATGCGGGGCTCCATCCCAGGACCCTGAGATCACGACCCGAGCTGAAGGCAGAGGCTTAAACCACTGAGCCACCCAGGCGCCCCCGGAGGTGACCTTTGATGATGGATTGCATGTGTCTGTACAGAGCTTATAACTAGAATCCTTATGCGTATTAATTCTCTTTTTCTATTTCAGAGGTAGAGTTCTAATGCAAATTCCAATGCTCAATAGTAAGGGGAAAAGATGGTACAATGCTGTCTTGGTGATCACAGCTTTGTAATAAAGCTTGAAATCAGGTAAGGTGATGCCGCCAGCTTTCTTTTTGTTTTTCAACATTTCCTTAGCGATTCGGGGTCTCTTCTGATTCCATACAAATTTTAGGATTATTTGCTCCAGCTCTTTGAAGAATGCCGGTGGAATTTTGATCGGAATGGCATTAAAAGTATAGATTGCTCTAGGCAGTATAGACATTTTAACAATGTTTATTCTTCCGATCCAAGAGCATGGAATGGTCTTCCATCTTTTTGTGTCTTCTTCAATTTCTTTCATGAGTGTTCTATAGTTCCTCAAGTATAGATCCTTTACCTCTTTAGTTAGGTTTATTCCCAGGTATCTTATGGTTCTTGGTGCTATAGTAAATGGAATCGATTCTCTAATTTCCCTTTCTGTATTTTCATTGTTGGTGTATAAGAAAGCCACTGATTTCTGCACATTGACTTTGTATCCTGCCACGCTGCTGAATTGCTGTATGAGTTCTAGTAGTTTGGGGGTGGAGTCTTTTGGGTTTTCCATATAAAGAATCATGTCATCTGCGAAGAGAGAGAGTTTGACTTCTTCATTACCAATTTGGATACCTTTTATTTCTCTCTGTTGTCTGATTGCTGTTGCTAGGACTTCTAATACTATGTTGAACAAGAGTGGTGAAAGTGGGCATCCTTGTCTTGTTCCTGATCTCAACGGGAAGGCTGCAAGCTTTTTCCCATTGAGGATGATATTTGCTGTGGGTCTTTCATAGATAGATTTGATGAGGTTCAGGAATGTTCCCTCTATCCCTATACTTTGAAGCGTTTTCATCAGGAACGGATGTTGGATTTTGTCAAATGCTTTTTCTGCATCAATTGAGAGGACCATGTGGTTCTTCTCTCTTCTCATATTAATTTGTTGTATCACATTGATTGATTTGCGAATGTTGAACCATCCTTGTAGCCCAGGGATGAATCCCACCTGATCATGGTGGATAATCTTTTTAATGTGTTGTTGGATCCTGTTGGCTAGGATCTTGTTGAGAATCTTAGCATCCATATTCATCAGTGATATTGGTCTGAAAGTCTCCTTTTTGGTATGGTCCTTGCCTGGTTTGGGGATAAGGGTAATGCTGGCTTCATAGAAAGAGTCTGGAAGTTTTCCTTCTGCTTCAATTTTTTGAAACAGCTTCAGGAGAATAGGTGTTATTTCTTCTTGGAAGGTTTGGTAGAATTCCCCAGGGAATCCGTCAGGTCCTGGGCTCTTGTTTTTTGGGAGATTTTTGATCACTGCTTCAATCTCGTTATTAGATATCGGTCTATTCAGGTTGTCGATTTCTTCCTGGTTCAATTTTGGTAGTTTATATTTTTCCAGGAATGCATCCATTTCATCTAGGTTGCTAAGCTTATTGGCATATAACTGTTCGTAATAACTTCTGATGATTGTTTCAACTTCCTTGGTGTTAGTTGTGATCTCTCCCTTTTCATTCATAATTTTATGAATTTGGGATTTCTCTCTTTTCTTTTGATCAGCCAACACAGCATGGTACTGGCATAAAAACAGACACATAGACCAGTGGAACAGAGTAGAGAGCCCTGATATGGACCCTCAACTCTATGGTCAATTAATCTTCGACAAAACAGGAAAAAATATACAGTGGAAAAAAGACAGTCTCTTCAATAAATGGTGCTGGGAAAACTGGACAGCTATATGTAGAAGAATGAAACTCGACCATTCTCTTACACCGTACACAAAGATCAACTCAAAATGGATAAAAGACCTCAACGTGAGACAGGAATCTATCAGAATCTTAGAGGAGAACATAGGCAGTAATCTCTTTGATATCAGCCACAGCAACTTCTTTCAAGATACGTCTCCAAAGGCAAAGGAAACAAAAGCGAAAATAAACTTCTGGGACTTCATCAAAATCAAAAGCTTCTGCACAGCAAAGGAAACAGTCAAAAAAACAAAGAGGCAACCCACGGAATGGGAGAAGATATTTGCAAATGACAGTACAGACAAAAGGTTGATATCCAGGATCTATAATGAACTCCTCAAACTCAACCCACACGAAACAGACAAACACATCAAAAAAATGGGCAGAAGATATGAACAGACACTTCTCCAATCAAGACATACAAATGGCTATCAGACACATGAAAAAATGCTCATCATCATTAGCCCTCAGGGAGATTCAAATTAAAACCACATTGAGATATCACCTTACACCAGTTAGAATGGCCAAAATTAACAAAACAGGAAACAACATGTGTTGGAGAGGATGTGGAGAAAGGGGAACCCTCTTACACTGTTGGTGGGAATGCAAGTTGGTGCAGCCACTTTGGAGAACAGTGTGGAGATTCCTCAAGAAATTAAAAATAGAGCTTCCCTATGACCCTGCAATTGCACTCCTGGGTATTTACCCCAAAGATACAGATGTCGTGAAAAGAAGGGCCATCTGTACCCCAATGTTTATAGCAGCAATGGCCACAGTCGCCAAACTATGGAAAGAACCAAGATGCCCTTCAACGGATGAATGGATAAGGAAGATGTGGTCCATATACACTATGGAGTATTATGCCTCCATCAGAAAGGACGAATATCCAACTTTTGTAGCAACATGGACGGGACTGGAAGAGATTATGCTGAGTGAAATCAGTCAAGCAGAGAGAGTCAATTATCATATGGTTTCACTCATTTGTGGAGCATAACCAATAGCATGGAGGACAAGGGGCGTTAGAGAGTAGTAGGGAATTTGGGTAAATTGGAAGGGGAGGTGAACCATGAGAGACTATGGACTCTGAAAAACAGTCTGAGGGGTTTGAAGTGGCGGGGGGTGGGAGGGTGGGGTACCAGGTGGTGGGTATTATAGAGGGCACGGCTTGCATGGAGCACTGGGTGTGGTGAAAAAATAATGAATAATGTTTTTCTGAAAATAAATAAATTGGGGAAAAAAAAAAAAAAGATGGTACAAAATTTTTCCTCTAGGAGATTGCTGACTTTCTGTACAAATCTCCACTCCTTTGACTTCAGGAGCAACCTGGTGCCTGATAAGACAGTTTTGCTCATTAGCAAGTGGCTAAGTACCCTGATTTAAAATACAAAATAAAAGATGACAGTTTTTAACACTAAGAAGCAGGTTCAGTGCTAAGACCTTTATATGTTTATTTCCTTTAAGCCTCATTTCAAAATCATCTAGGCTTTCCAGGATTTGAATCTGGGCGTCTCCAATGACTGGTTTCTTATTTATGGTGTCAAGAACCAAGATTCTCTGCCTCTCTTATTCATCCAGGATTCTAATCCCTGAGGATCACTGCAGGGAGCATCCCAAATCAGCAGTTCAAACCTTCCACTTAATGCCTTACCTACCTTTCTTTCTTTACCAAATTTATTTTGCTTTTTAATCCTTTAGACTTCTTTTGAATTTTACCCATAAGATCATATAAATTATTTAATAATAATTAATAATCATTTCATTTTATTCTTTATTTTCCAAACATCTGGCTCTGTTTGTTTTATTTAGTCTTGTTCTGTAGTCATTCCTAACTGTTTCCAATTTCTCTATTTGTCTTAGAGGAGTTTCTCCTTTGCACAGCAACTTGGAAATTAGTTTTCATTCCAAAGGAAAGAAAAAGATATAATTAAGGCCATCTGCCTTCAGTTTTTGACTGATTTAACAAATATTTACTCCATATCTCTCATGTGTCAGGCTCCATCCTAGGCCCTGGAGATCCAGCAATGAACTAGATGATCAAGAAAACTAACCTTACAATGCTCACACCCCATGGAGGAAATGGACAAGAAAAGAAAGGATAATCACATTTCCAAAAAACAAAACAGTGTGATGGGTGGAGGTGTCCAAATGTGGACTGGGTGGTCATAAAAGGCATCTCAGAGGTGGTGACATTTGACAAGGTTGACACGGGGTACTTAGCCATTGACGTCAAATTCTATTCATCATCCAAATAATTAACACACACTTGAAGGTAATTATCACTTCTGTGGAAGAAGTAAAAAACAAAGGAAACAAAGCCCAAGCTGCTAGTGGTTAGATGTTTGATAGCTGTGAGCAGTAAAACTTCTGAAGACTCATGAAACGCAATAGCTAAGAACAGACCTCTCTCATATGATACAATCTCTTATTTTTGTGTGTGTGTGTTTTCTCTCATTTTCTAGGCACTAGGGATTTCTTCACTGAACTCTTAGATGACTGGAATCCTTGAAACTGCAAGTTATGTGTACATGAGTTTTCTTAATAGTAATCAGTGGCACTAAGGACTTAGCATTCCAGAAACCCTGCCATTCTACTGAAACATCAACAATTTTTAAAAAAAGATTTATTTATTTATTAGAGAGAGAGAGAGAGAGAGCGCACAGGGGGAGTGGAGGGGCAGAGGGAGAGAGAGAATCCCAAGCACACTCCCCACTGAGTGTGAGCCCGATGCAGGGCTCCATCCCAGGACCCCAAGATCATGACCTGAACGAAAATCAAGAGTCAGCTGCTTAATGGACTGAGCTACCCAGGTGCCTTATTGATCATGTACATTTAAAAAACACAATGGTTAAGCTAACAGTGTGCTGGCTTCTGATTAGAAAGTCGCATTGGTTCACTTCAATCTTTTCTCTTACATGGTATTTTTCTTTCAGCGAGTTTTTGAGCGTTTGAGTTGTGTGTTGCACACCCAACTAAGCTATGTTCTTTCATCAAGCCCGTAATCATCCAGATCGGTGCCTTAAATTTCCAATTATATTCCAGGTAGAAACGAATCGCTCCTTGATGCTACTACAGGTTTGAATTTGACTGTGTCCATTACTGCAAATCTGGATGATAAAAACTCGGGCTAGAGAGTATGATACTAAGCCAAGTAAGTCAGTCAGAGAAAGACAAATATCATGTGTTTTCACTCATATGTGGATTTTAAGAAATAAAACAAATGAACGTGGTGGGGGGTGAGGGAAGAGAGGAAAACCAAGGAAACAGACTTAACTATAGAGAACAAACTGATGGTCACCAGATGGGAGGCTGGTGGGGGATGGGTGACACAGGTGATCTTGGTTAGGAAGGGTACTGGTCATGAGCACTGGTGTTGTATGGAAGTGTTGAATTCGCTGTATTGTACGCCTGAATATTACACTGTATGTTAACTAACTGGAATTTAAATAAAAAGTTGGGGAAAAAAAAAAAAAAACCACCTCAGACAGCCATTTAATGCTTGCAGACAGCTATCTATTTGTCATTATGTAGTCAAAATACCCAGACAATTGACTGTTGGGTTTTGTTTTTTGTGTGTGTTTTTTTTTAATATTCCAGATGATTCAGTGCAGATGCAGCCAAGGAAATCTTTGAATCATAAATGTCCAATTTTCATGGCAGATTACAAATTTCTACAACCAGCATGACTCATCAGTCTTTTCTCAGAAAGAACAGTTCCTCCAAGGACAGGATTTTTGTTTCTCAGTCAATTTTCCCAGAAATTTTTTAATGCTAATCTTAAATGTAACCTTTGTTCTTTAAGATGAGCTTCTGAATTTTAAACACAAAATCGAACTACTAAATGAGGAAAACATAAAACAAACAGCCAATTCAGATCTTATTGACTTTATCACTCAGTTACACATTTTCCTTCCTCATAAGGCCAAGCAAAACAAAAGAGAGCTGAATGGAAAAATCAAACCCTTAGAGGCTCACACATCATCTGTGAATATTTCTTGTGATCTCAGGAAGGCTGGGAGAAGAATACCTTTGTCTCTCCTCTCCTCTTCCAGAATTTGATCTACAACAAAGGAATCACACCACTCAGTATTCTCTAGGTTTGAAGTATATGGGATATGCATCTTTCTGGAGCCACAAGAGACTTCTGGGCTTGTAAAATCATGCCATATGGCATGGTGGGCAGAGACCTGGACATAAATTCAGAGGATATAGGTTCTCAGTCTGGATCTGCTACAAATTAAGTGTGTGGCTCTTTGGGTCTTAGTGTCGCATCTGAAAACATGATGTGGCTAACCAACGAGATCCTTAAAGATTTTCCTTCAAAACCTATGTTGATGTAAAGCTAACAAGGAATCCAGTGGCTCAACAATTTTAAGAAAAGACTTCTTTGGTACTGTGATGAAAGCATCCAGTATTAAAAAGAATCTGTTGACTTTTCTAATATTCTACTATACATTAAATTCCATGAATATACAGACAATTAGAAGAGTTTAATGCAAGTAATAATGATTAATCTAGGGGTAAGTGGTAATGATTATACCAGATCAAAACAACACATCGATAAGCACAAGAATAGTAACATCTCCTACTGCTCAAATACGGTTGAGTTAGGTCTATGAGACGACAACAACAACACCACAAAGAACCCCAAGCATACTGTGTGTGGCCAGTGTCTAAATAACAAGAACACGCTTCAAGATATTTTCCTGATCAATTCAACGTTTAGTCTTCATATTATCAGCTCCTTGTTTACCAAAGCATTTGGATCTTCTGGCTTTAACTAATCAGTATGATTTAGACTTCCTTGTCTTCAATTTTCTTATCTGTAAGATAAGCGCTTTGGCTGATAAAACTCAAAGATGCTTTCATTCTCTAAAATTCTGAGAGTCAATATTTTGAGGTCTCTAAAATTCTGAGAGCCTATTTTGGGGCAGGTTGAAAATCTGCTCTAATTAACTAAATTCAACTGGTCTAAGAAATGTATGCTATCAGATATACAGACTCAGAGAGAGGCACATCTTACCAGAGAACAAAATGACTTCCTAAATAGTTTCATTGCAGAGATATCAAAAAGGACACTACAAGCCCTGTGCCCTCCCTTCCCCCCGAAAAATCTCTCCTGATGCCTGATTTATAAAATTACAGATTCATCTAAGACCTTATCTTCTGGTAAAACACAAATGCCTTCAGAAAGGTCACGCATTAAATATTATCAGTCATTTTTACCTTTGTTTGAATGATTTTTTTTTTTCCAGTTTGACCCTGCCTTGTTCCATAAAAGATTTGAAACAGCTTACTGGAAATGAGTTGATCAGATTTGATGAAAGCCCATGGGGACCGGGAGGGAATGCAAGAAGGAGGATGCCACTAACAAGAAAAGGTTAATGTAAATTGTAAATTGCAAAGTGTTGTAAAAATATTAGAAATTGTTATTAAGAAAGGGAGAATCTGGATGGCTAAAGTTCGTTTCCCAATGATTCAGTCTACTATTTCAACAGGTCAAATTATTCTCCATCCTTCTTATGAGGTTTAATGTTCTTTGTCTAATTCTTTGGACAGTCTGTTAGAAAAAGAAATACATGCGTAATTTGCTCTTTACCTTGCTCATGTTGCTTTCCCATTTCCTGAATGGCATAAAATTTTGTTAGCCGCTGTGCTGTCTGGGGGCACTGTTTGCAGTCTCATGATCGATTTTCTGGAAATGCAAAGATCCTTTCTCTGTCTTTGCATAAATAGGTGTCTATTAAGCTCAGGAAGGAAAAAATGACTAATTTTAAATGGCTCTCTCAATGTTGCCAGAGCTGATTGTAGCAAAATGAATCGTTCTAGCATAAGATGGCAAAGAAAACCAAAGCCCATTTTCAGAGATAAAATCTTTAACGAAACACAAAAAATTCATGTCATTTCTGTATTTTATTGTATAGATTATATTTTGTTTAGGTCACAAAGATAATAGAACTTTGAAAAAAGAAAGCTTTAAACCCTGAGAATTAGACTGAAAATAACTTGCCTTCCTGGAAAATACCAGCCCATGAAGGAGATCTACTACAGGATCAGAGACCAAGAAAGAGAAGCAAGCCTTTTGAGCTAGCCTTTCTAACCCCACTGGTACATCCAGGGCACCTGGGTGGCTCAGTCATTAAGCATCTGCCTTCAGATCAAGTCATGATTCCAGGGTCCTGGGATAGAACCTTGTATTGGGCTTTCTGCTCTGCAGGGAGCCAGCTTCTCACACTCCCTGTTCCCCTCCACCCAACTTGTGTTCTCTCTAGCTCTCTCTCTCTCTCTCTCAAATGTATAAATGAAATCTTGAAAAACAAAAAAACAAAAAACCAGGACTTTCAAAAACAACCACATATATAGGAGAAATTGGAAAGTCACCACACATGCCCAGAAAAAAGCTTAGATTCAGAAAAAAACTAACAACTCCTTAAGTTTACACCTCAGGCTGATTCTTGGCACAGAAATAGCTTACAACAGTCAAAACAAAGCCAATCAGAACAAAATCCAGCAAAACCTAGCAATGGGGAACAATCTGACTTCATTTGACTCAAATGCTCAGTTTTCAATAAGAAAATCATGAGGCATAGGAAAATATGACCCACTCATAGGGAAAAATAAACCAAAACACTGTCTCCAAGAAAGACCTGACAGATGTATTAGACAAAGAGTTGAAAATTACTATCTTAAAGATGCTCAAAGGAAAAAGAAAGACCTAAGGAAAATCAAGAAAATGATGTATGAACAATATGTAAATATCAATAAAGAAAGACAAAACTAACATGTGTTGGAGAGGATGTGGAGAAAGGGGAACCCTCTTACACTGTTGGTGGGAATGCAAGTTGGTGCAGCCACTTTGGAGAACAGTGTGGAGATTCCTCAAGAAATTAAAAATAGAGCTTCCCTATGACCCTGCAATTGTACTACTGGATATTTACCCCAAAGATACAGATGTAGTGAAAAGAAGGGCCATCTGTACCCCAATGTTTATAGCAGTAATGGCCACGGTCACCAAACTGTGTAAAAAACAAAGATGCCCTTCAATGGACGAATGGATAAGGAAGATGTGGTCCATATACACTATGGAGTATTATGCCTCCATCAGAAAGAATGAATACCCAACTTTTGTAGCAACATGGACGGGACTGGAAGAGATTATGCGGAGTGAAATCAGTCAAGCAGAGACAGTCAATTATCATATGGTTTCACTTATTTGTGGAGCATAACAAATAACATGGAGGACATGGGGAGATGGAGAGGAGAAGGGAGTTGAGGGAAATTGGAAGGGGAGGTGAACCATGAGAGACTATGGACTCTGAAAAACAATCTGATGGTTTTGTAGGGGCAGGGGTGGGAGGTTGGGGAACCAGGTGGTGGGTATTAGAGAGGGCACGGATTGCATGGAGCACTGGGTGTGGTGAAAAAATAATGAATACTGTTACGCTGAAAAAATAAAAAATTAAAAAAAAAGAAAGACAAAACTAAGACAGATGATAGATAGACGATAGATAGATAGATGACAGATAGATTGATTGATTCTGGAGCTATAAGGTATAATAACTAAAATAAAGAATTCACTTAAAGAATCCAAAGGCAGCTTTGAGGAGACAGAAGAAAGAGACAGCCAACCTAAAGATAGGAGAATGGAAATTAGAAAGATAGAAAGATTTTAGGAAGAAAAAGTTAGAAGGAAAGATAGATAAAACATTTTAGAAAAGTAAACAGAACCTAAGAGACTTGTGGGACATCATCAAGGAGAAGAAGAAAGGGAAATAGGCAGAGAGAATATTTTCAGAAACAAAGGCCAAAACTCCGCAAATTTAATGGAAAGCATGATTATAAACAACCAAGATACTCAACAAACTTCAAGGAGAATAAACTCAAAAGGACCCCCATTGAAATGTATAGTAATCAGTTGAAAGAAAACAAATCTTTAAAGCAGCAAGAAAGAAGTAACTCATCACATACAAGGATCCTCAATAGTATTATGAGCAGATTTCTCATCAGAAACTTAGGAGGCCAGGAGACAGTGGGCTGATATATTTAAAGTGCTAAAACAAACAAACAAACAAAAAAAAACCTGACCTTCCTGCAAGAAATGCAAAAGAGAATTTTGCATTTCATAGACCTTCCTGCAAGAAATGCAAAAGAGAATTTTGCAGGTTGAAAGGAAAGGACACTAGATTGCAACTGTTAGGTTGCATAAAGAAATAAAGTTAGAGTAAAAATAAATACATGAGCAACTATAAAAACTAGTATTATTATATCTTTGGTTTGTAACTCACATTTTGTTCTCTACATAACTTAAGAGCCTAATTTATTTAAAAACAAAACAATTGGGTGCCTTGGTGGCTCAGTCAGTTAAGCATCTGCCTTCGGCTCAGGTCGTGATCCCAGCGTCCTGTGATCCAGCGTCCGGCTCCACAATGGGCTCCTTGCTCAACGGGGAGCCTACTTCTCCCTTCTGCCTGCTGTTCCCCCTCCTTGTGCTTGCTCTCTTTCTCTCTCTCTCTCAATTGCTCACTCTGTGTCAAATAAATACATAAAATCTTAAAAAATTATCAGTTTATGTTTTTGGAAACACAATGTATATAGATGCAGTTTTGTGACATCAGCAACCAAAAGCTTTGGGAAGGGAACTGTAAAGAGGCAGAATTTTGTATGTTATTGAAGTTAAGCTGGTATAAAGTCAAATTAGAGGGCTATAACTTTAGAATATTAAATGATATCCCCATGGTAACCACAAAGAAAACAGCTATAGGATATACACAATAGGAAATGAGAAGGGAATTAAACATTTCATTACCAAAAAATCAACTAAACGCAAAAAGTCAGTAAACACAATAATGCGGGAAATGAGGAATGAAAAAAGCTATAAGGCACATAGAAAACAAACAGTAAAATAACAGAATTAAGTAACTCATCAGTAATTAATTTTAATGTAAATTGATTAAATTCTCTAATCAATAGACAAAGATTGGTAGTGTGGATTAAAAAAACATCATCCAATTATATGCTGTCTACAAAAGACTCACTTTATTTTTTTATAGTTCTTTTATTCCTCAAAGTTTTTTTTTTTTTAATTCCAGCTAGTTAACATACAGGGAAGTATTCATTTCAGGTGTATTCATTTATTTCTGAAATATTCATTTCAGAATTTAGTGATTCATCACTTACATAAAATACCCTCCTTAATCCCCATCACCTATTTAACCCATCTCCCCCACCGATCTCCCCTCCAGGAACCATCAGCTTGTTCTGTATAGTTAAGAGTCTGTGTCTTGGTTTGCCTCTCTTTTTTCCTCCTCTCTTCATTTGTTTTGTTTCTTAAATTCCACCTATGAGTGAAATCATATGGTATTTGTCTTTCTCCGACTGACTTATTTCTCTTAGCATAATACTACCCAGCTCCATCCATGTTATTGTAAATTGCAAGATTTCATTCATTTTTTTTTTTTTTTGACTGAGTAACATTCCATTGTATACGTACATACCACATCTTTTTTATCCATTCATCAGTTATGGACATTTTGACTTTTTCCATAATTTGACTACTGCTGGTAATGTTGCTGTGAACAATGGGGTGTATATGCATCCCTTTGAATCAATATTTTTGTATACTTTGGAGATATCTTGTATACCTAGGAGAGCAATCAATGGATTGTAGGTAGTTCTAGTTTTAAATTTTTGAGGAAACCCCTTTCCAAAATGTCTGTATCAGCTTGCATTCCCACCAAAAGTGTAAGAAGATTCCCCTTTCCCACATACTCGCCAATATCTGTTGTTTCCTGTGTTGTTAATTTTAGCCATTCTGACTGGTATGAGGTGATATCTCATTATAGTTTCAGTTTGTAGTTCCCTGATGATGAGTGATGTTGAGCATCTTTTCATATATCTGTTAGCTATCTGTATGTCTTCTTTGGAATAATGAAGAAATTCACTTTAGATCCAAAGACACAAACAGGTTGAAACTGAAAAGATTGAGGGGTGCCTGAGTGGCTCAGTCAGTTAAGCAGCCAACTCTTGATTTTGGCTTAGGTTTGCTGATCTCAGGGTTATGAGATCAAATCCTGTGGCGGGTGCTATGCTCGGTAGGAAGTCTGCTTGAGATTCTCTCTCTCTGCTCCTCCCCGTGATCATTTTCTCTCCCTCTCTCTCAGAAACTGAGAAGATTGGAAAAGAAATTCCATGCAAACAATCAAAAGACAACAGGGGTGGCTATAATAAGGTCAGACAAACTACACTTCAAGTCAGAAGAGGTTATAAGAGACAAAGAAGGACATTATGTATTAGTAAAATTTTTTTATTTTTTATTTTTTTATTTTTTATAAACATATAATATATTTTTATCCCCACGGGTACAGGTCTGTGAATCACCAGGTTTACACACTTCACAGCACTCACCAAAGCACATAACCTCCCCAATGTCCATAACCCCACCCCCCTTCTCCCAACCCCCTCCCCCCAGAAACCCTCAGTTTGTTTTGTGAGATTAAGAGTCACTTATGGTTTGTCTCCCTCCCAATCCCATCTTGTTTCATTTATTCTTCTCCTACCCCCTTAACCCCCCATGTTGCATCTCCACTTCCTCAGTAAAAGTTTTAATACAACATTTACACACTTAATAACAGACCATCAAAATATATGAAGCAAAAACTAACAATTGGAAGAAGAAATAGATAATTCTACAGTGATAGAGACTTCAGTATGTCAATCACAATAATGGATTGAACAACCAGACAGAAGATAAGTAAGGACATAGGGGACTTGAACAACACAATAAACAAACTAGCTCTTACAGACATATATAGGATAGTACACCCATCAAAACAAAATGTCCTTTTTTTTCAAGTGCACATAGGATATTTTCGAGAATAGACCATATATTAGACAACAAATTAAGTCTCAATAGACTGAAAAAGATAGATACACAAAATAAATTCTCTGACCACAACAGGATGAAGTTAGATATCATTTAACAGAAGGAAAATTAGAAATTCAAAAATTTGTCAGAATTAAACAACATACTCTTAAACAACTAATGGATCCAAGAAGAAATCACAAAGGAAGTTATAAAATACTTAGAAGTGAATGAAAATAAAAACACAATATACTAAGACTTATGGGACATAAAGAAAGCAGCACTAGGGGGAGGTTATTTTTAGATCTAGACACTTATATTAAAAAAGGAGAAATATCTCAAATCAACAACTGAACTAGAAAAAAGAACAAATTAAACAAAAGCTAAAATTAAAGGAAATAATAAAGATTAGAGGAAAAATAAACAAAATAGAAAAAATAATAGAGAAAATCAATTAAACAAAAATTGTTTTTTTGGAAAAAATCCGCAAAATTGACAAAACTTTAGTTAGATGGACTAAAAAAAAGAGAATACTTAAATTACTAAAGTTGGAAATGAAAGTGAGACATTACTACTGATTCTACAGGAATGAAAAAGGAAATCTTGAGCATTTTTGGTGGGAATGTAAAATAACACAGCTACTGTGGAAAACAGTGTGACAGTTCCTAAAACAGTTAAAAATTTAATTACCATATAATCCAGTAATTCTACTTCTGGGTATATACCCTAAAGAATTGAAAGAAGACTCTGGAAGATATATTTGATACCTGTGTTCATAGCAACATTATTCACAGCAGTTAAAACATGGAAGCAAGTCAGGTGTCCACTGATGGATAAATGGGGCATTCTGACATGCTACAACACAAATGAATCTTGAAGATGATACAGTAAGTGAAATAAGCTAGGCAGAAAAAAGGCAAATGTTATTATGACTCCCCTTAAGGTTCTTAAGGGTGAGGTCCTTAGGGTAGTCAAAATCACACAGGCAGAATAGAATGGTGGTTGTTGGAGATCAAGGAGAGGACGTGGGGAGTTACAATTTAACAGGTGTATATACAGTGTTGAGTTTTGCAAGATGAAAGAAGTCCCAGAGAGGAATGGAATTAGACGGTGGTGGTAGTTGCACAACAATAGGAATGTTTTGAACCGCACATTTAAAAATGACTGAGATACTAAATTTTACGTTATGTTTATTTACCACCAAAAAAAGAAAAAAAAAAGATTGCTTACAGGGTGCCTAGGTGCCTCAGTTGGTTAAATATCTGCCTTTGGCTCAGGTCATGATCTCAGGGTCCTGGGATTGAGCCACACATCAGCCTCCCTGCTCAGTGGGGAGTCTGCTTCTCCATCTCCTTAAGCCCCACTCCCCTGGCTCATGATCTCTCTCTCTCTCTCTCTCAAATAAATGGATAAAATCTTTTTAAAAAATTGTTTATTACATGATTTTAAAATAGGAACAACAAACCTATTACATATTGGACTGCATTTTCAGAAACAAAAATTAGTGAGAAAAAGGACATTATTTTAGATTTCTGCACATCTCTTTGATGTCTGGCTTAACAGAAGACAGCCAGATTCTTTAATCTGCTGGGGAGTTAAATTTATGGTGCTATGTTATTTGTGGGTGATGAAAAAAATCCAGTTTCACACTGATAGGTAACTGGAAAAGGGAGGTGTGTTTTTATATATCCTTTTCAGCTATTGTGAATGATCTCCTTTGATAATACACTAAGTCACATTAAAACAAACAAAAAAATCAAGTAGGCAAAACATGGAAGAGCCCTACCACTTTTCAGCAATATTTGAAACAATGTGATATCAATCTAGTACTCTTCAATATTTCATTAAATTGGGTGATAAATATTTAGAATGCTTGTATGAGATGTTTGTTTGCTTGTTTGTACGTAAGATTTTATTTATTTCTTTGACCAAGAGAGAAAGAACACAAGCAGGGGGAGAAGCAGACAGAAAGAGAGGGAGAAGCAGGCTTGCCATGGAACAGCGAACAGGAATGGGGTGCTTGATCCCAGGACCCTGAGATTGTCACCTAAGTTGAAGGCAGACGCCCAACCAGGTGAGTATCCAGACACTCCACATGTGAGATGTCTTAAGGCTGAAACCCAAAAGCCACACACCACCAGTGGAAACACTTGTTCTTCCCATGGTGGTGAAAATGGCCAAAACAATATATCAAAAACAATATAGTTAAAAACAAATACATATTGTTCTGTCAGAAGATACTGTCCGGAGTTTTATTTTTAAAAACAGCTAGGGGTGCCTGGGTGGCTCAGTCAGTTGAATATCTCACTTTTGATTTTGGCTCAGGTCCGGATCTCAAGGTCATGAGATCAAGCCCCAGGGCGGGCTCCCCAAATAGCAAAGAGTCTGCTTGAGATTCTCATTTCCTTTCCCTCTGCACCTCCCCTCACCCGCACCTCCACTTTCTCTCTATCAAATAATCAATACAAAAAAAAAAAAAAAAGCTGTTGCAAAATTGAATCAATATCAGTATATGTTAAGCAGTTTGGGAAGTTTGTTATTCTGTTGGAGGAAACCACAGATGTTGCAGGCATGCTTCAACATGACAGTTTTCAGGGTTGGGTGTCACTCATGAACAGAGGAAGGATTTTTGTACATCCATGAGAGCCTCAAAGGAAATGTGTCCAGTAGAATTCAATGGGGAATGTTTTCCATTGGGAAAAAAAAAAAAAGTTTCAGTTTTGTTAAAACCCATGTGAGTGTAGCTCCTGATGGGGCAAGAGCCTTGATAGGAATAAATACAGACCTTCCAGGGGAAAAGTTACAAAGATAACACCCACTGCGGTGAAGTTTGTATAATATGTTTTAGAGAGATGAGAAGTGACCACAAAAATCTTAGGAACATGTGGTGAACTGAAAGATTGATCCCAATTCTTCATTTCCGTGCTAGAAAAGTATATTTTAATACTCCTGACACGGATTCGTGGTGGGCAGACTGTTCTTTCCACTCCTGACTTTGGGTTTACTGCGTGACTCGTTTTGACCAATGGGATATTAGAGGCTGCTGCACTAACCAATCATGAGCCGAGGCTTACAATGCAGTAGCCAATCCTATTACATGCTATTACATGCTATATTACATGCTATTACCACTGGAAGACCATTCCCTGTTGCCCATCACCCGTGGGCTCTGTAGTAAGACGAATGTGGCAGCCGAGAGACAAGCTCAGTGACCCACAGAATGAAGCAGAGCCTTCTTGGACCTCCAAGCAGGAAAAAATGCTCTGCCCTAGGCCATAGGTCCTGCACTTGTTTGTCAGTACAGCAACAGCAGATAACATGGTACCCCATGGAAAAGCAGTAATCTCAAGGTAAAATCATTGCCAAACTTAAAGATGATACTACTTTTTTTTTTTTACAAAAATTAGAAACATTACAAATCTGCTGACCTTTCCTGTGATGAGCAGTCAATGTCACTAGAATGTTAACTACCACAGGTTTATAGATTTAATCTCATCTCAAGGTAAAGCTAATTTTTAATGATGAGTAAAAAAAAGTCTTTGTTTTAAAAAAATATATTTATGCTATGGAAGGATCAGTTCAAAACTGGTGCTGGAAGTGTAGTATTTCAGATGACTGCTCTGCATGACTTGTGTTTGTTCCCTGTAGAAGCAGCCAAATGTGCACACTTGAGAAACCTTGAAACTGAATTTTCTTCTGCTTAGGAATCCTCTTTTGGGCTTAAGATCAGTGTATTTTACTGTGTGTTAAGTTGTCACTCAATAAACAGTATCTTTTCCCATTTACTTTTTTTAACTGAGGAATAAGTGGCATATAACATATTAGTTTCGGGTGTACTACATGATTTGATATTGCAGGTTTTACAAGATGATCACCATAGTTAGTCCAGTTAAATCTGTCATCACACATACTTTTCCCTTGTGATGAGAACTTTTAAAATCTACTCCTAAGCAACGTTCAAATATGCAATATGGCATTATTAACTATAGTTGCCATGCTGTATATTTCTATACCCCCATGACCTATTTAAACTTGTTTTCCAAACAAGGAACTTCAGTGGCTTTTAAAGACATTCGTTAAAAATAGAGACGGAACACCTTATGGTTAGTTTGCAAGAATGAATGATTGACATGAGAGAAGATGGAAATTTCCCAGCTAAATTTTAATAACAACTCTTGCATAATTGATAGGTGGAAATGAAAAACAAGGATTATGGCTTGGTAAGTCAAGCAAATGGTGCACTACTTCCAACCAGATCTACTTATCTTTGTGAGGTATCTTTTTCAGCTATAACAGACCCCAAAAAATCAAGTATTAAAATAAGCTGAAATTAGAACCAGACCTTTGGATTACTATATTAAAAAATGTTAAATCAAGATTTTCAAAAATACTGAAGGATATTCAATCACTTGGCTGCCACTAAAAATATTATTATCACCACTAATAATATATAATAGTGGATATAAATAATTTCAAACACAAAATACTTGTGTATGAATAAACTATTTTAAACTACTTTATTTTTATATCCACACTTCTAAATATTCATTTTGCATAATTTTTAAAAATATGTATAATGATGGCATATGTAAGCAATTTTTGAATAAATAAACATACTTGAATTCAAAGTAAATCCTCAAAAATGTTTTACCCACAGCAATGGCACATTCTGAAGTTTCAGGACCACTCACCTAAAAATGTCTTATGTCTATGAGCTCACACCTATGCATTCTTATCCAACATCTGTATTTGGAGACATCTCGGTGTTTCTTCCTTTCTATTCAAGCATACACACCTTCATCCTTCCTTGAAATCAAACACACAAGAGCATTCTTATTTGATCCTATAACCTCCTCTAGCTGAGATTCTATTTCTCACCTTTTTCCTGTCAAATTTCTGCCCTTAGTGGGCATTAGTGATGCCTATGTTGCTCTAACATGTGTTACCTTCATGCCTCTTTTTCTCCTCACCACCATCCCCAGCATGCAGACCACACACAGACCCTGTTTGTAAGACTCTGCAAATATGCCTCTGAGACTGGTCGTTTGGATGTTCCCTCTCAGATCTTAATGCCTAATCTAAAAATCTTTCCTTGGTCCTTGACATTCTTGCCCCCAGTCTAATTTATTGCCCTTTTGTATTACTTTTAAAAACTATACACAAATAAAATCTTTCACCTTCACTCCACATTATTATGAGAAATCCAGGGTCTTGTCAGATATAGCTAAAGATTGCTTATGAGAGATGCTTGTCACTTGCCCCAAGATGGTTGTACCAGGCCACACTGTTGGATACCTCTTGTCATCTTGCCATTCTTGCCCAACGGTGGACACAGGCCCTTCCCCCATTCCCCATGTCACTGCTGACACAAATTTACTGTGAGGAATTATCACAGAAGATAACAACAACAACAATAACAACAACAACAAAAAATAAATATGACATCGGTCATAAGTCACACAGTAAAAATCCCAAAGTTCGCTGGCTGTACCCTTTCGGGGCATGGGAGGCAGGGGTAGAATTGAAAGTCGGAGAGGACAGCCAATACTGGCTGTCTACCTTTTTAGCCCTAGGCGAGTCATCATGTAGCAGAGGGCCCATTCCTCAATCATATCAAAGACTACCTCTCATCTTTTCACTTACCCAGTTTCTGACTCTACATCTCTAACCACATGCAAAGGCTAAACTTCTGAAAGCTGCATACAATTCCTGCCTCCTAGGAAAACCATGCTTTGACCTTATCACATAAAACAGTTTAGTTCAGTGATTCTCAATCCTGGCTACACACTAAAATCACCCAGGGAGCTTTTTTTTAAAAAATCCCAGTGATTGAACTGTACCCACTGAGATTCAGATTCATGTGTTCTAAATTGGGGCTAGGGCAGGTTATATTTGAAAAGCTTCCCATGTGGTTTAATGTGCAGCCAGAGTAAAGAAATCCCAGCTGTCTGCTTGCTGTGTCCACTTCTCAATTCCAGTATAAAAGTTTGCATTCTTCTTTGCATAGCTAAAGACCTACTCACTCCTTTCTCCACCAGAAGCAAATCCCAACTTTTGACCTTTAACAAAATAAATAATAAGCAGAAGCTCTGAAATTATTCATTTTCCTTAAAGGCTGCAGTGTCCCTCAGATCAAGGCCAAGTGCTCAGGCTTTCTCTAAGTGGTAAAGCTTTGTCTAACCCATGGGGCGACCAATTCCAACTTGGGTCAAGAGGGATTGTGGCAGTGGGTTGAGTTCCAAAACAGAAAAAACCTAGGGGCCTGTGACTTTCTCAAATTTTTATCCTTTTCCACTTCACTGTAGTTAACATTGCCATCTCATAGCACATGAGCCACTGGTGGCTCAGTAGGTTAAAGCCTCTGCCTTTGGCTCAGGTCATGATCTCAGGGTCCTGGGATCGAGCCCTGTGTTGGGCTTTCTGCTCTCTCGTCTCTCTCTGCCTGCCTTTCTGCCTACTTGTGATCTCTGCCTGTCAAATAGATAAATAAAATCTTTTTTTAAGAATTTTTTACTTCTTTTCACTGTAGCAGTATTCATATTTTTTGCACCACACCCAGTGCTCCATGCAATCCATGCCCTCTCCAATACCCACCACCTGGTTCCCCCAACCTCCCACCCCTGCTCCTTCAAAACCCTCAGGTTGTTTTTCAGAGTCCATAGTATCTCATGGTTCACCTCCCCTTCCCATTTCCCTCAACTCCCTTCTCCTCTCCATCTCCCCTTGTCCTCCATGTTATTTGTTATGCTCCACAAATAAATGAAACCATATGATAATTGACTCTCTCTGCTTGATATATTTCACTCAGCATAATCTCTTCCAGTCCCATCCATGTTGCTACAAAAGTTGGGTATTCGTCCTTTCTGATGGAGGCATAATACTCCATAGTGTATATGGACCACATCTTCCTTATCCATTCATCCATTGAAGGGCATATTGGTTCTTTCCAGTTTGGTGGCCGGGGCCATTGCTTCTATAAACATTGGGATACAGATGGCCCTTCTTTTCACTACATCTGTATCTTTGGGGTAAATACCCAGTAGTACAATTGCAGGGTCATAGGAAAGCTCTACTTTTAATTTCTTAAGGAATTTCCACACTATTCTCCAAAGTGGCTGCACCAACTTGCATCAGTGTAAGAAGGTTCCCCTTTCTCCACATCCTCTCCAACACATGTTGTTTCCTGTTTTGCTAATTTTGGCCATTCTAACTGGTGTAAGGTTGTATCTCAATGTGGTTTTAATTTGAATCTCCCTGATGGCTAGTGATGATGAACATTTTTTCATGTGTCTGATAGCCATTTGTATGTCTTGATTGGAGAAGTGTCTGTTCATATCTTCTGCCCATTTTTTTTGATATGATTGTCTGTTTCATGTGTGTTGAGTTTGAGGAGTTCATTATAGATCCTGGATATCAACCTTTTGTCGTACTGTCATTTGCAAATATCTTCTCCCATTCCATGGGTTGCCTTTTTGTTTTTTTGACTGTTTCCTTTGCTGTGCAGAAGCTTTTGATTTTGATGAAGTCCCAAAAGTTCATTTTCACTTTTGTTTCCTTTGCCTTTGGAGACATATCTTGAAAGAAGTTGCTGTGGCTGATATCAAAGAGGTTATGTTCTCCTCTAGGATTCTGATGGATTCCTGTCTCACGTTGAGGTCTTTTATCCATTTTGAGTTGATCTTTGTGTACGGTGTAAGAGAATGGTCGAGTTTCATTCTTCTACATATAGCTGTCCAGTTTTCCCAGCACCATTTATTGAAGAGACTGTCTTTTTTCCACTGTATATTTTTTCCTGTTTTGTCAAAGATTAATTGACCATAGAGTTGAGGGTCCATATCTGGGCTCTCTACTCTGTTCCACTGGTCTATGTGTCTGTGTTTATGCCAGTACCATGCTGTTTTGGTGATCACAGCTTTGTAGTAAAGCTTGAAATCAGGTAACGTGATGCTCCCGGTTTTATTTTTGTTTTTCAACATTTCCCTAGCGATTCGGGGTCTCTTCTGATTCCATACAAATTTTAGGATTATTTGCTCCAGCTCTTTGAAAAATACCGGTGGAATTTTGATCGGAATGGCTTGAAAGTATAGATTGCTCTAGGCTGTATAGACATTTTAACAATGTTTATTCTTCCGGTCCAAGAGCATGGAATGGTCTTCCATCTTGTGTCTTCTTCAATTTCTTTCATGAGTGTTCTGTAGTTCCTCGAGTACAGATCCTTTACCTCTTTGGTTAGGTTTATTCCCAGGTATCTTATAGCTCTTGGTGCTATAGTAAATGGAATCGATTTTCTAATTTCCCTTTTCTGTATTTTCATTGTTAGTGTATAAGAAAGTCACTGATTTCTGTACATTGACTTTGTATCCTGCCATGTTACTGAATTGCTGTATGAGTTCTAGTAGTTTGGGGGTGGAGTCTTTTGGGTTTTCCATATAAAGAATCATGTCATCTGTGAAGAGAGAGAGTTTGACTTCTTCCTTGCCAATTTGGATACCTTTTTTTTTTTTTTTTTTCCCACACATGGATTCTTTTTTTTTTTTTCCCAATTTATTTATTTTCAGAAAAACAGTATTCATTATTTTTTCACCACACCCAGTGCTCCATGCAAGCTGTGCCCTCTATAATACCCACCACCTGGTACCCCAACCTCCCACCCCCCCGCCACTTCAAACCCCTCAGACTGTTTTTCAGAGTCCATAGTCTCTCATGGTTCACCTCCCCTTCCAATTTACCCAAATTCCCTACTACTCTCTAACGCCCCTTGTCCTCCATGCTATTGGTTATGCTCCACAAATGAGTGAAACCATATGATAATTGACTCTCTCTGCTTGACTGATTTCACTCAGCATAATCTCTTCCAGTCCCGTCCATGTTGCTACAAAAGTTGGATATTCGTCCTTTCTGATGGAGGCATAATACTCCATAGTGTATATGGACCACATCTTCCTTATCCATTCATCCGTTGAAGGGCATCTTGGTTCTTTCCATAGTTTGGCGACTGTGGCCATTGCTGCTATAAACATTGGGTTACAGATGGCCCTTCTTTTCACGACATCTGTATCTTTGGGGTAAATACCCAGGAGTGCAATTGCAGGGTCATAGGGAAGCTCTATTTTTAATTTCTTGAGGAATCTCCACACTGTTCTCCAAAGAGTCTGCACCAACTTGCATTCCCACCAACAGTGTAAGAGGGTTCCCCTTTCTCCACATCCTCTCCAACACATGTTGTTTCCTGTTTTGTTAATTTTGGCCATTCTAACTGGTGTAAGGTGATATCTCAATGTGGTTTTAATTTGAATCTCCCTGAGGGCTAATGATGATGAGCATTTTTTCATGTGTCTGATAGCCATTTGTATGTCTTGATTGGAGAAGTGTCTGTTCCTATCTTCTGCCCATTTTTTGATGTGTTTGTCTGTTTCGTGTGGGTTGAGTTTGAGGAGTTCATTATAGATCCTGGATATCAACCTTTTGTCTGTACTGTCATTTGCAAATATCTTCTCCCATTCCGTGGGTTGCCTCTTTGTTTTTTTGACTGTTTCCTTTGCTGTGCAGAAGCTTTTGATTTTGATGAAGTCCCAGAAGTTTATTTTCGCTTTTGTTTCCTTTGCCTTTGGAGACGTATCTTGAAAGAAGTTGCTGTGGCTGATATCGAAGAGATTACTGCCTATGTTCTCCTCTAAGATTCTGATAGATTCCTGTCTCACGTTGAGGTCTTTTATCCATTTTGAGTTGATCTTTGTGTACGGTGTAAGAGAATGGTCGAGTTTCATTCTTCTACATATAGCTGTCCAGTTTTCCCAGCACCATTTATTGAAGAGACTGTCTTTTTTCCACTGTATATTTTTTCCTGTTTTGTCAAAGATTAATTGACCATAGAGTTGAGGGTCCATATCAGGGCTCTCTACTCTGTTCCACTGGTCTATGTGTCTGTTTGATACCTTTTATTTCTCTTTGTTGTCTGCTTGCTGTTGCTGGGACTTCTAATACTATGTTGAGCAAGAGTGGTGAGAGTGGGCATTCATGTCGTGTTCCTGATCTCAATGGGAAGGCTGCAAGCTTTTTCCCAGTGAGGATGATATTTGCTGTGGGTCTTTCATAGATAGATTTTATGAAGTTCAGGAATGTCCCCTCTATCCCTATACTTTGAAGCGCTTTAATCAGGAACGGATGCTGGATTTTGTCAAATGCTTTTTCTGAGTCAATTGAGAGGACCATGTGGTTCTTCTCTCTTCTCTTACTGATTTGTTCTATCACATTGACTGTTTTGCAAATGTTGAACCATCCTTGTAACCCAGGGATGAATTCCACCTGGTCATGGTGGATGATCTTTTTAATGTGCTGTTGGATCCTGTTTGCTAGGATCTTGTTGAGAATCTTAGCATCCATATTCATCAGTGATATTGGTCTGAAATTCTCCTTTTTGGTAGGGTCTTTGCCTGGTTTGGGGATCAGCGTAATGCTGGCTTCATAAAAAGAGTCTGGAAGTTTTCCTTCTGCTTCAATTTTTTGAAACAGATTCAGGAGAATAGGTGTTATTTCTTCTTTGAAAGTTTGGAAGAATTCCCCAGGGATTCTGTCAGATCCTGGGCTCTTGTTTTTTGGGAGGTTGTTGATCACTGCTTCAGTCTCGTTGCTAGATATCAGTCTATTCAGGTTGTCAATTTCTTCCTGGTTCAATTTTGGGACTTTATAGTTTTCTAGGAATACATCCATTTCATCTAGGTTGCTCAGCTTATTGGCATATAGCTGTTGATAATAACTTCTGATGATTGTTTCAACTTCCTTGGTGTTAGTTGTGATCTCTCCCTTTTCATTCATAATTTTATTAATTTGGGCTTTCTCTCTTTTCTTTTGGATTAGTGTGGCCAATGGTTTATCGATCTTATTGATTCTTTCTAAAAACCAGCTTCTAGTTTCATTGATACGTTCTACTGTATCTCTGGTTTCTCCCTCATTGATCTCTGCTCTAATCTTGATTATTTTCCTTCTTACGTGTGGAGTTGGTTTGATTTGTTGTTGATTCTCCAGTTCTTTAAGGTGTAGAGACAGCTGGTGAATTCTGGATTTTTCAATTTTTTTGAGGGAGGCTTGGATGGCTATGTATTTCCCCCTTAGGACCGCCTTTGCTGTATCCCATAGGTTTTGGACCGAAGTGTCTTCATTCTCATTGGTTTCCGTGAATTGTTTCAGTTCTTCTTTGATCTCCTGGTTGATCCAAGCATTCTTAAGCAAGGTGGTCTTTAGCTTCCAGGTGTTTGAGTTCCTTCGGAACTTATCCTTGTGATTGAGCTCCAGTTTCAAAGCATTGTGATCTGAGAATATGCAGGGAATAATCTCAGTCTTCTGGTATCAGTTGAGTCCTGATTTGTGACCCAGTATGTGGTCTATTCTTGAGAAGGTTCTATGTGCACTTGAGAAGAATGAGTATTCTGTTGTTTTAGGGTGGAATATATTGTATATATCTATGAGGTCCATCTGGTCCAATGTGTCATTCAATGCTCTTGTTTCTTTATTGATTTTCTGCTTTGATGATCTATTTCTGTGAGAGGCATGTTAAGATCTCCTACTATTAATGTATTCATACCAATATGACTCTTTATCTTGATTAATAGTTTTTAGTAAAATACTAATATTTTAAATAAAATCTTTTAAAAAAATAAAATTTATGGACAACTAGTATTTAAATGACATTTGTCTCTGTCTTCTGATTAACCCAAATATAGAGGTAGATAATTTATTTTAAAATGCTATGGTATGGTATTTGTCCATTCATAAGTTTAAATCAGGTTGATCAGCATGACTTTTTCTCAGGTATTAAGTGAATCATTTGAGAGTAGGAAGGTTTAGGAAACATTGTTTCAACACTTCTCTTCCTTCACCATGAAGAGATGGCATTGACCCTTTCTTCACACATGTCCATTCTTTAAATTATTATGCGTGGCTCCTTTTCAGGCTGTGTCAAATTCTTTCTAAAATAGAAGGAATGAATTGGGACCCAAACCTCTCACTCAAGACAAGAAGAGCGTTCTCAGTTTCCTTGTGATTCCCCTGGGAGTATATTGAGAGCAGGTGTGACCTGGAGAAAGTTATTAACTTCTGGGAACCACAGTTTGCTTATCAGTGAAGTGGGGATGATAATATTACCTCTCTTACAGGATCCCATAGAGCCTGATCTCTTAAGAGTATCCAATGAAATGCCAGCTGCGATCTTTCTATATATAATGTTTGGTCCAGTGTAAGTGGCACTAAGATGCCAAACCTCTACCTGTCCTCTGTATCGTCAAGTCTTTCACAACCTGACTCACTGCCCTTCATTTACTCCCCAAATTTGTCTCACTTATTCTTTTTGAAACTCATTTTTATTCTTGAGAGATCATTTTCTCTTTGGTAAAGGTGACTTTGAATTACATTTATTTTCCCCAATGTGTTAACGACAAGGCTCAGTGGAATAATCGACAAGCAATATAAACAAGCTTTAAAATGTTTTCACTCACATAATAAGAACTAAATCATTTTGACCTCTATCTTATAGAGTACCAATCAGCATGATTCTCCAGGGTGACTTTTAGTCTCCTGTCAGTTTATTGATACCACATCCTCCGGATTTAATGAGGAAAATCATTATCGTCATCAGATTTTTATTAACTGCCTGAAGCAGTGGTAAGAAAGAGAGAGAGGGAGAACACCAGAAAGATCTGTTCTTGCTTACAGAGACAGACATCCAGAATAAACTTCAATAGGCCATATAGATGGCTAGAAATAAAACCAAGTATAAAATATTTAACTGCCTTTTGGAGTAGGAGCCAAGTTCAAGTATTTTACTTCCAAAAAATTCCTCCCAGGCAAGGCAGGTCCTATTCTAGGTACTGGGGATATATGACTGAATAATAGAAATTCCCCGATTTCATGGATTCACAATCTAGTGAGAGGTAACAGACTGAAAAAAAAAAAAAGAAATATATATATATTACATTAGGTGGCTATTGGGTCATTGTGAAGAAAATAAAAACAGGTAATAGAATAGAGAAGAATGGGAGTGGGGAGTAGAAGGATTACATTATTTTAGAAAAAATGGTCAAGAAGACCTTTTTTAAATGAAGTGATATTTGAGCTGAGATCTTAATGGAGTGAAATATCTGGCCACGCAGATATCTGCAGGAACACTTCTCAGGAGGAGGGACAGAAAGTGCAAAGGCCCCGAGGCACTGTCATACTTAAGGAACAATAAGGAAACCAGTGTGACTGGAGCATGGGGGCAGGGGAGGGGCAAAGAAGAAAGAGGAGATAAAATCAGATATGTGGTGAGGTGGTATGGATGACTGACTCACTTGGGGTCTTGTCAGACATAGAATGGCTTTGGATCTTGTTCTACATGGGCCAGGAGACCATTTGAGGATAATGGCAGAAAGACCAATCAAGAGGTGTTTGCAGTAATACAGTTGAGAGACAATGATGGTTTAGACTACATGAATAATGGAGGAAGTGAAAAGAAATTGTCAGACTGTAGATAATTTTGGAGATAGAGCTGACAAGATTTACTGATGTATGCAACATGGAGGAGAGAAGAAAGCAAGCGATCAAAGCAGATTCAGAGTTTTGACCTGAGAAACTGGGAAAACAAGCTAATATTTACTGAGATGAACAAGCAACAAGTTTGAGTTTGGGGGTAGAGTGAGTGGGGTAGGGAATTGAGAGTTTGGCTTTGCTGTGCCAAGCAGGGTCCGGATCAGGCCGAAGCAAGTGTGGCATTTGCCTTGTACAGAAAATGTAATGGGAACCCCAAAAATCAGTAATCAAAATAATATATTTTTAGAGATTTTATTTATTTATTTATTTGAGGGAGAGAGTGGGGGAAGGGACAAATGGGGAGGGACCTCGAGGGAGTGGGAGAGAGAACCATGAGCAGACTGTGCTGAGCAGGGCTTGGTCTCATGACCCTGAGCTGAGATCCCAACCTGAGACTGAAACCGTAATTGCATTTTTAATTGACTGAGCCATGCAGCCACCCCAAAATAAATAATATTTTAAAATATACTTTAAAAGAATAAATATTTTAAAATACTAAAAAATAAAAATCGATGCAAAAAATTGATGTTGAACTGGGGCGCCTGGGTGGCTCAGTGGGTTAAAGCCTCTGCCTTCGGCTCTGGTCATGATCCCAGGGTTCTGGGATCGAGCCCCGCATCAGGCTCTCTGCTCAGCAGGAGCCTGCTTCCTTCTCTCTCTCTCTGCCTACTTGTGATCTCTGTCTGTCAAATAAATAAATAAAACCTTTTAAAAAATTGATGTTGAACTAAATAAAAAATTTAAAAATAGGCTGTAATTATTTGTTCGTTTATGAACCTGTATTATTATGCAACAGGAGCAATCATTTGCATCAGCCTATGTTTCCTGGTGGAACCTTAAACTCCCCTTAATGAGGGCTGACAATGGCCTTTGCAAGGATTAGCTTTCTATATTGTCATTTTTTGAAACGTAGAACTTCTGTTGCCTTTTACACTCAGTTCAGAACATGGAGCATATTTTGACAAGCATGGGTAGGGGCTCACCTGTCTTCTTTTACTTTATGCTGCAAAGTACTCAGCAGGGCATTGCATCAAGTGGAAAGGGCAAGTCTGGACTTGGAGTCTGGAGTGCAGGACACATAAACGTGGGAGTGTGGACTGATAAATGTGGTATTTAAAACCATGGGCTGGTTGAGCTTGGTTGGAAGAAGAGCAGGAAGGCAAAGGAAGTGAGCAGTCTGAGGAGTACACCTGGGGAAGAACATAAGGACAAGAGAGCAGACCTCCAGATGTGACCAAAGAGGAGCAACCAGGAAAGGCCATGAGAGAGCGGTGTCATAGAAATCAAGGAACAAGAGTATTTAGGAAGGAGATAGAAAACTATTCGGAGAAGCTACTTTTGCATCTCTGAGCTTGGTAAACATTTTCTAAAGTTTTAGCAAACTTGTAGCAGGTAGAATGGTGGTTCCCAAAGAGATGTACCCTGTCCTAATCCCAGGAACCTGTGAATGTTAACCTTATTTGGGAAAAGGATCGTGGCAAATGTAATTAGGTTGGGATTCTTGAAATGAGGAGATCTTCCTGAATTTTCCAGATGGGCCTGAAATCCAAAGACCAGGGTCCTCTTGAGTGAGGTAGGGAGACATTACACATCATAAGAGGACAAGGCACTGAGGATGGAGGCAGAGACTGGAGAATGGTGTCACAAGCCAAGGATGCCCACAAGTCCCTAGAACCACCAGGAGCTGGATGAGGGAAGGAAGATGATTCTGCCCCAGAACCTCTGAAGAGGGCATGGCTCTACCAACATCTTGATTTTAGACTTCTGGCCCCCCAAACCGTGAAGAAATAAATTTCTGTTGTTTTAAGTCACTAGATTTGTGATCATTTGTTATGGTAACCTCAGAAAACAAATACAAATCTCTATAATTGAGGGGGTGGGGAAACCAAGTCTCTCACACATTACTAGTGGATGGTAAATTAGAGAGCGCCTTTCATGGAAGGCAATTTGGTAATATTTATCAACATTTCAAACACACATATCATTTAAACCAGCAATTCCAGTGACAGGAATTTATCATACAGCTAGACTCACATGCCTACCAAATTATGTATGTGCAAGGATATTCACTGAAGCAGTGTTTGTAGCAATAAACTAGAAACAATCTAAATGTGTTGACCTTTGTGTTAAATGAGTTTGACTCTAATAGGGAAAAATAAAAACATAGCTTTATGTTTTCTCTCATTGTGGGTCTAGATTTTTTCTATCCCTGGATGAAATCACAAGCTGTTCTCGTGTTTTTTTCCAGACACTTAAGATCATAAAAAATGTCTTTGGAGATTTTTATTACCACACTGGCCGTGTTGTATGAGCCTGAATATCCACTCTGGGGTAATATTAAAATTGTCATACTCTTGGCTTATTTAAGGATGCCCCGTCTCCCCAACCACAGCTTGGAAGTCTGTGGTGGAGGAAGGGGCTTATCTTCCTCCTCCCTACCTCACCCTGAACTCTGAACTCCCACACAGCCTCTGAACTTCTCTGGAGTCAGAGAGCTAGGGAGGGGGATGGGGAAAGAGAGGTAAGGAACAGAAAAAGCCTTAGCTGTTTGTCACAGATACAATCTGGTAATGGTGTCTTCTAGGAGTCAGACTGTACTAATCAGATTTACATGAACTATAATACCAAATGGCCCCCAATCTGAGTAACTTAACAGGGAACACTTATTTCCTACCCATGTCCTGAGCAACCTGGATTAGCCTTTGAGCCAGCTGGGGAGCCAGGACTCAGTTCTGGTCATTCAAAGCCATACTTCCTGAAGTGTGTGGCTTCTCCATTTTCTAGGGCCTCACCCTGCCGTGCTATGCATGGGAAGAGAAAATCACGGAGGATCCAGTGGGGTGTACTTCAGTTGGGAAGGTGTCTGTCACACCTCTGCTGCCCCCACGTTGTTGGCTGGAACTCAGTCCTATGATCCCACCGAACTACAAGGGCAGCTGGGAAATAAATACCATCTAACTGTGTGCCTGGGACATTAAAATGCGTAGCCTTGTCTCCACTGGATCGGGATTCTCAAACTGATTCTTTCTCAGCAGTGATGGTTTCATGGGTCCCCCAGAGATGTCCCATGTGATTGCAGCATCCTTCATCACCACTACCCCATCCCACCCCCACAAATGGGCATTTATCAACTCCTCTGCTGGGGTCACATTACCCCTCCATAAAGTTCTTTTGGGTGGAGTCCAAGATGACTTCAGACTGAATCCCTTCAATTTGTTCTCCAGTTGGTCCCCTCAGAAACATCTGTGCTTCCCAGCAGTGAAATGCAATTTGTTCCCAATGTGGGTCTTTCTACTCAGCCACCTAAGCCATAATCACTCAGCCACCTGCCTGTAGAATTTTTCAGAAATGGGTCAAGTACAAATCAGGGAGTCCCTTCATGTCCAGGGACATGTGCTAAGATCTCTTGTAACCCACCAGATTCAGTATAAGGAAGGTAGGTAGGCAAGGTTCTCCTCTTAACCCTTACTGAAGAAAGATTGAATACACAGCACAGTAACTTCCCTCAATGTTGACTCTCCAGATCATTCATCTGGGGTCACGAACCAGGTTTTCCAAAAATTTCTTTCACAGGTCCTACATAGATGGCCTCATATCTTGCTTTGGAATGTAGAGGTTCTTGACATAGTGTGTTGCTTGTGGTGTTTCTGCCATGTAAAAGGTTTTTGTTGTTGTTTGTTTGTTTAATGTAATTTAATTTGTTATTCTTTTGACCCTGGCTCAAAAAAAAAAAAAAAGTTCTTATCCTACTCCTGGTCTTAAAAACTTTGATTCTCCTTCCAGATCTCCCATTACTAACTGAACTGCGGTGGGCAAATTACACTATGGGCTTAAATCTTTGTTCCTTGACCAGCAAAGCATGAAGTTAAAACCTCTCGGAATTATTGTGGAGGTTAAACTGAACACTGTGAAAACACACTAGTACTGTGCGCAGACAAACCAAATGTTCAACCAGAAAGATCTTCATTCTGTTCTAGAAGAAAGATTTCCAAGCTGTTTCTAAACTATAAGTCAAAGAATAAGTAGTGGTTTTAGACTCGAGTTTATGATTAAGAAATGGCTTTAGAATAGAGGCCCTGACGAGAATGAATTTGCTAGACATCTAAGATGGACGTAGGCTTCCATGTTCCTCTCGGTTGGGTGCTCTCATTTTGTGGGCAGTGGGCCGCTCATTTAAACTAAGAGCCTGGCATGAAAAATAGGTTTAGATTTTACTTCATTTTGCCCACCCCCAAGACCCTGTATAACCACTGCCAAACTGTAAAAGCTACCTACTGTTACCTGGGAAGATCCTTTCTGAGTATAAAGTGCCCTGGGGATACGGATAACATGCTCTAAAAAAAAAATAAAGAAAATACATCAGGGTTGCAAGGGGCAGCCGGGTTCCTGGTCAGTGTTGAGGTAATGTTTACTTCTGACATAACCAGGGAGCCCTGCCGGTCAAGTTGGCATACACAGGAACAGTGAAATAGGTGGTCCTGGTGTGTTAAGCCAACCTCTGGCAAATCCAATAACAAGCCAAGCCTGAGGCTTACTCTAACCTGCTGGGCGGTTTGTCTCACAGTTTGCTGTATAAAGCATCTTCTTTTTCTGGGAAAATGGGTAGCTCAGATCATTTCCAAAATCAGAGATGGAAATTTCAACTGTTTCAGATTCTTGGGACTCTGATCAAGTTCTTACTGTGTGTTGGGGTAAATTCTGAACGAATGGAGAAATTAGACAAAGGAGTTCTTTTTTTTTTTTTAATAAGCATGTTTTTTTTGCTAGTCTGCTATGTATTTGTCTCTTTAAATTAGGGAGGAACTTGACACACACATTCTCAGCGGAGGTCCAGTGAGGTGATGAATGCTCTCCCTTCTTGTTCCAGCTCTCCCGCCTTAAACAAGTGTCCTTTTGCAGTCTATTTAGTGCCCTGGGGTTTTTTTTTTTTTCTTGCATTTTTTGATTTTTGTTAGTGATCTCTGTTTAAAATAGTCCCCGTGCATAATCGTGAAAGGCTTTCTAATGTTCCTAAGTGCCAGAAGGCTTTGATGTTCCCTGCAGAAAAAATACATGTCAGATAAGTTTTAAAAATACTCGTGTCAGACAATGAATCAACAATAGATGCCAAATACGGTGTCTTTAAACAGAAACACACATGAATAAGGTTATGTATTGGTCAATCGATGAAAATGATGTGACAGGAATTTTGTACATACCTAACCTTTCTTTCCCCCTAAGAATAACGGTTTAGTATCCATTTATTTAAAGCTGTCAACAACTTTATAGGATATAACTACTGCAAATAATGAGATTCGACTAGAATCATGGCAGTCACAGTAGTATACCAACATGGTCATTTTGTCATTATTAATATACAATAATCAGAACTACTATTATTAAGGCAGAACAATTCTCAATGGAGCATTCCAGTCCCAAGGCCTCTTGATAAAACCTGCCCCTCTCCCTGAGGCAAGAAGAAAACAGGCAGGGAGGGGAATTTGCAGTAACAACTGAAGGTGTGGTAGTCATATGAACATTATTGCTGGAGGCCTCCTGAGCCCTATTTAGTCACTATGCCTTATTAACCCTTCCTTGACACAAGTGATGTGGTAAGATTTTATTTCAGAGTCTTCACAAGTCTGTTGCTGGATGTGGTCAAACTGCTTTGATGTAATCTTTTTCATAGTTGGTGGGGTTGCTCATGGGAAGTGTTAACATGACGAAATGTTTGGGAAAGTTGGCTCCAGGAGAAAAGATTAACAAAACTGGCACAAGGAAAGAGGCAAAAACATCATAATAGTCTTCCAACAGGTGGAGAGACTATCATGAAGGTCTATGAGTGGGTATTCTTTCCGTCAACTAAGGACAGATGGCTCGAGCTGGGAATACTGCACATACTATTACTAAAGTTGAAACTTCCAGGTGAATCCGTAAATGCCAAGTTAATGGTGAGTTCTGAGATTTTGTTTTCTTTGAAATGGCTTTCTTGTTTCTATTGACAATAAAAGCAACACATGTTCTTTTTAAAAAATGAAAAATACAGAAAAAGGATAAAGGAAAAAGTTAAGCATGCTTGTAACAAGAGAAAGCCACTGTTTATTTTTTTAAAGACTCTTTGTTTTAGAGCCGTTTTAAGTTCTTAATAAATAGAGAGGAAAGTGTAAAGATTTCTGGTTCATCTCCTGCCGCGCACATGCATAGCATCCCCTATTACCAACAACACTCATCAGTATAGTATATTTGTTATAACTGGTAAACCTATATTAACAGATCACAATCACCCAAAGTCCATAGTTTACCTTAGTTTACCATATTGTACATTCTGTGGGTTTGGGAAAATGTATAATAACATATCCATCATCACTGCCCTAAAAATCCTCTGTGCTCTGCCTATTCATCGCCATCCTCCCCCAGACAGACTCCTGGCAATCACTAGTCTTTTTAATGTCTCCCTAGTTTTTTGCCTTTTCCAAGATGTCATATAGTTGGATCATACAGTATGTAATCTATTCAGATTGGATCCTTTCACTTAGTAATATGCTTTTGAGTTTCTAGCCCACAATTTCATGACTTGATAGTCCATGCCTTTTTAGCCTTTTTAGCACTGAATAGTATTCCATTGTTTGAATTACCAGTTTCTTCATGCATTCACCTGCTTAAGGACATCTTGGTTGCCTCCAACTTTTGGTAATTATGAAAAAAAAATTTGGCAATTATGAATAAACATCCATGCATAGGTTTTTGTATGGACATAAATTCTCAACTTCTTTGGTAATACCAAAGGGCACAATTGTTGGATTATATGGTAAGAGTATGTTTAGTTTTGTAAGAAACCACCAAACTGTCTTCCAAAGTGGTTGTACCATTTTGCACCTCTACCAACAACGAATGAGAGTTTCTATTGTTCCACATCCTCACCAGAATTTGTTATCAGTGTTTCAGGTTTTGCCCATTCTAATAGGTGTGTAGTGGTATCTCACTGTTGTTTTAATTTTCATTTTCCTGATGACACATGATGCAGAGCATCTTTTCATATGTTTATTTGCCATCTCTATAATTTCTTTGGTGATGTATCTGTTACAGTCTTTGGCCCTTTTTAAAAAAATTTTTATTTATTTATTTGACAGACAGAGATCACAAGTAGGCAGAGAGGCAGGCAGAGAGAGAGAGAGAGAGAAGGAAGCAGACTCCCTGCTGAGCAGAGAGCCTGATGCGGGACTCAATCCCAGGACCCTGGGATCATGTTTGGCCCATTTTTTAATTGGGTTGTGTGTTTCCTTATTACTGAGTTTTAAGAGTTCTTTATATATTGTAGATAACAGTCCTTTATCAGATGTGTCTTTTGCAATATTTTCTCCCAGTCTGTGTCTTGTCTTCTAATTCTTGTGACACTTTTTTACAGACCAGAAGTTTTTTTTTTAATTGAATAAAATCCAGCTTATCAATTATTTCCTTCACAGATTATGGATTTGAGGTTATATCTACAAAGGCATCACAATACCCAAGGTCATTTAGATTTTCTCTTTTATTGTCTTTTATGAGTTTTATAGTTTTTTATTTTAAATTTAGGTCTGTTATCCATTTCGAGCTAATTTTTGTGAAGGGTATAAGACCTGTGTCTAGATTAATTTTTCTGCATGTGGATGTCTAGTTGATCTAGCACAATTTGTGGAAAAGACTATCTTTGCTCCGTTGAATTGCCTTTGCCCCTTTTGTCAAAGATCAGTTGAGTATATTTTTGAGGGTCTATTTCTGAAATCTATATGTTATTCCATTGATTTCTTTTTCTTCTTTTTTAAAATTTTAATTCTAGTATAGTTAATATATAGTGTTATATTAGTTTCAGGTGAAGAGCATAGTGATTCAACATTTCTATACATCACCAAGTGCTCCATTAAGACATGTGCACTCCTTAAGCCCCATCTCCTATTTCGCCCATTCCCCCAGCCACCTCACCTCTCATAATCATCAGTTTGTTCTCTGTACTTAAGTCTGTTTCTTATTCTGTCTCTTGCTCTCATTATTGCTCTCCCTATCTCTCTCTTTGCCTTTGCTCTTTTGTTTTGTTTCTTAAATTCTGTATGTAACTGAAACTATATGGTATTTGTCTTTCTCTGACTGGCTTATTTAGCTTAACATTATACTCTCTAGTTCCATTCATATTGTTGCAAATGGCAAATTTTCCATTGATTTCTTTATTTATTCTTTCTTCAATACCATACTCTCTTGATTATTGTAGCTTTTTTAGTAAGTCTTAAAGTTGGGTAATGTCAGTCTCCAACTTTGTTCTCCTTAAGTATTGTTTTAGCTATTCTGGGTCTTTTGCCCCTCCATGTAAACTTTAGAATCCATTTGTCCATCTCCACAAAATAAATTTCTGGGATTTTGATTGGGATTGCACTTAATCTATAGATCAAGTTGGGAAGAACCAAAATCTTGAGGGTATTTTGTCTTCGTATCCATTAACATGGAATATCTCTCCATTTATTTAGTTCTTCTTTGATTTTGTTTCTCAGAGCTTTATAGTTTTCATCAAATAGGTCTTATAGATATTTTGTTAGACCTACACCTACACTGAAATTTTTTTTTCCTTTTTGGATGTTAATGTAAATGGTATTGTATTTTTAGTTTCAAATTCTACTTGTTCATTATTCATATGTAGGAAAGCAATCAACTTTTGTATATTAACCTTGTATCCTGCCACCTTGCTATAATTGCTCATTGGTCAGAAGAAATATTTGGAATTTTGTACATAGACCATGATGCCACCTGCAAAGATAGTATTGTTTCTTAATTCTCAATCTGTTTAGTTTTAATTTTCTTTTTTTGCTTTATTGCATTTGCTGGGACTTCTAATATGATGTTGAAAAGAAGTGGGGTGAGAAGGAACATCCTTGACTTGATCTTAATGGGAAAGCTTCAAAGCTCTCTCCTTCAATATTTTATTGAATGATTTTCCAGAACATTTTTCATACAGTTCCTCTTATGGCAGAAGCACAGAGAAAAATCCAGACAAATCCCCAAATTGCACCTGACACCTTGGATATGAGACTATAATGCTGTTTCCTTCTCATGGAAACAAATAAGTTCTTACATGAAGTATGTCAAACAAACTCATTACCTCTTTTCCTAGAAGGAAGGAAAATTAGTGTCATCCAAAAATCTGTACTTCAAAGTTCTTGTTTAAATAAGCTTGTTTGTTTGTTCTTTTGATATATATTTGTCTCTTTAAGTTTTGGAAAAACTTATTTCTTTTCATCCAATATAAAGAAAAAGAAAGTCTTAAATGGACTTCTTTGTTGGTTCACAGTTGCCACCTGGGAACTACTCTTCACTTGATGGAGATAACCTGACCACTTTAGGGAGCAGACAGTGCAGGTTCACTGCAAGGAGAGGGCATCCAGCCTCTCACCTCCAGTACAAATGAGGATACCAGTAACAAGCTCCAAGATAATTAAGAAAAATTGGTTTTCCATGCTCAGGAGGGGACTGAAAGAGTGCAGGGAACATAATCACGATAGCAAATATTTGGGTAGCATTTACTATGTGCTAGGTACTGCCACTAAGAACTTTAGGCATGAACTCACTGAAAATTCTTTTTTGTTTGCTTGTTTAAAGATTTTGTTTATTTATTTGAGAGACAGAGAATGAGAGAGAGAGAACATGAGAGGAGAGAGGTCAGCAGGAGAAGCTGACTCCTTGCTGAGCAGGGAGCCTGATGTGGAACTCGATCCTGGAACTCCAGGATCATGACCTGAGTTGAAGGCAGTTGCTTAACCAACTGAGCATCCAGGTGCCCAACTCATTGAAAATTCTGAACAAATTAAAACGGTAAAAATACCATCCCCATTTTATAGATAAAGAAACACAGGCACAGGTGGGTGGGAAACTTGCCCAATAACACAAAGCCAGTAAATGGTAGAGCTGAGCTTTGAACCAAGGTAGTTTGGCTCCAGAATCTGTGCATACAAGCAGTAGGCTAATATTCTCTCAAACAGCATTTAAATACTACTTGGGCATTGCATTTATAGAGGACAAAAGCCTTGAGAAACCAAGGTATAAAAGTCATATGAAACCCTGTTCAAGTCTGAGGATAGCTTATCTGAATAGTAAAAGATGAACAGAAGCACAAAAAACAAGGTAGGGTGGAAAGAATTTAAGCAACAGTGTTAGGATGGAATTTGGTGTGAATCCCATCTGACCATTTCTTTTTTTTTTTTTTAAGATTTTATTTATTTATTTGACAGAGAGAAATCACAAGTAGTCGGAGAGGCAGGCAGAGAGAGAGAGAGAGGGAAGCAGGCCCCCTGCTGAGCAGAGAGCCCGATGCAGGACTCGATCCCAGGACCCTGAGATCATGACCTGAGCCGAAGGCAGCGGCTTAACCCACTGAGCTACCCAGGCGCCCCCCATCTGGCCATTTCTATCTAGACTGCACTATTTTGGAAACATTACTTTCCATCCTGAAACCTTGATTGGCTCCTCTGCCAATGAATTGAATGATACCTGAGAAAATGAGGTATTGAATAATGCCTGTGTCCTGCACTCTGCCTTCTTGTTCTCTGACTCCTGAGTAACTGTGGGCAGCCGCTGTCTGGTTGCCCCCTACTCACTTGTGTGCACAACTCAAATGACTTTTTAGTTTTCCCCAAAGAATGCACTTGCACAGAAGCATTTGTAAGTAATGTAGACTTTACTGAAGATTGTGTAGTGGAAACAAAGAAGAGCTTTACGTATCACTTACCATAGCACATGAGTTCATGTTTTTCCCCAAACTCCCTTCTCTGCTAACCTGCCTCAAGAGGAGACGAGGTAATGTGGGGTGATGGTTGAGCTCCCCCACCCCTGCAGTCTTTGTTTCCCTTTTTCTTTCTCCTTTTCACTACCATTTATTGCCCCAACTCCATACTCTCAACATGTAGACTCTTTTTCCCTCCAAGATCTTTCTGCTGCAACATTTCATCAAACTTTTATTACCATATTATTTTGGCTCTAAATCAGCTCTGAATTCTACACTAACACATGCAAACTTGAGGCACTGCTCAGCAAATAAAGGTCCTCCCCTTATTTTATCAGAATCTGTTATTTGGTTTTAGATTATTGCATTGAAACCCTACCCCCAGTCTTACTGGCATAATATAACAACAAGCATTTATCTCTCACAGTGCTTTGGGTTGATTAGGCTCAACCTGGTGGTGTCTCAGCTCTGTATGGTGTCAGCTGACCAGATAGTCATTAGGAGGCTGAAATGTTCAAGATGGTATACTCACATGGCTGGCAATTGGTGTTGGCCCTCTGCTGGAAGCCAAATTGGAGCAACTCAATTCTCTTCCATGTGGCCTCTCCACTTGCTTGGGCTTCTCACAGCGCAGCAACTGGGTTCCAGCGGGGAGCATTCCCAGCACTTGGAAGCAGAAGCTGCAGCTCTCTTTAGGAACAGGCTTGAAAGTTCTACAGTAAAAATGTCTACTACTTCTACTGGTCAAAGCTAGACCCAACCACATTAAGGGGAGGAGGGGCAAAGAATTTGTGCTATCTTTTACCCACCATGTTCACCATTTTGAAAAAGGGTTGGCAAGAGCATAATGATTTTTCTATTACCTATTCAAAGTGTTTGACATATAAATGCCAGAATGAAGTTTCCTGACTTTTTCCAACCCTTTCAAAGAAATGGGCATATCAGTGGATTTACAGGAGTGGGAATACAAAGAATGGAAGATACTGGCTAGGAAGAGATGCTAATTTTTATATCTGCTTACAAGAACCCTCTTTTGTTTAATCTTAGATTGCAAACTCCAAAACCATTAAGATCATATTGACCAGATAGCTCTTCCTTATCTCCTCCCCAGCTTTGGGGTATTGTTCATCCCTTCACCCTCCCTAGAGGGGATGTGATATGACAGTGGGAGATATGCCCCCCCATGTCTGCACTGCTCTTGGGCTCAGATTACCAGCATCACACCCATTAGCACATCTCTGTGTCAAGACCCTGATGTGTTCCTCTTCTTTTCTTTTCTTTTTTTTTTTTGCAGATTAAATTTATTATCATCTGAATGGTACGTTTGAAATCTGACAGGAAATCAAAAAGCAATGTATTTTATGTTGCCAGTAAAAAGCAATTGTCAGATCCTAGCTAGCCACAAGAGCTGAGTCCAAACATTCTCCAGTAGATGTAATGAAAAAAAATAAAGAGGATTCTTTTTAATGGCCCCGCGTCAGCCTTCACTTAAGCAATAATACATTCTGCAATAACCTTGTAAACAGAGCTGAGGGAACTGGAGGAAAAGTCTACATTGTGACTCAAGTCATTCCTCTTGCTAATTAAAAGAATCTCGTAAGTCTAGACATGTATTAACTTAAATTCCTCTAAAAGACAGAAAGTAATTTGGACAATAAAAATAATTAAACTTTCCAAATATGTAAGAGCAATTCTTAAGAGACTGGGAAAAACAAAAGCTTCTTCCTTAGAAATAGAAATAATTTTCTGAAGTAGAACAGAGCTGGTTTTTAGGCAATCCTGAGAGGACTGAAATAGTTTCATTTGGACTCAAATGATGTGATTTCTGATGACCTTCCAAATATATTTTATTCAGTTAACTTGGGCATTATACATGTACAACATTTTAAAGGAGGCACCCAACATGGGGTAAGCAGTCAAATTGTTCATGGTTTGCTTGATGTAAGCATTGGATTTTCAGGTAGTTGAACCTATTGATCTGTTCCTTTGTGATTTCTTCTGTTGCCTTTATGCTCAGAAAGTCCGTCCTTATTCCAAGATTGGTTCAATATTTGCCTATATCTTCTGCCAGTCCTTTTAGAGCTCCCTTTTTCACATTAATCCTTCAATTGCTAGAATTTATTCTAAAGCATTATACTGACTGTTTTTTACATGTTCGGCTAACCAGCCCCTTGGACGCATCCTTCATGTGTGTTGGGGGTGGGCTGTGTCCCCACCTTATCTGTCTGCTCTTTCCCTCTTGCCCCATGGTAGAAGCCAGAAACTTGATATTCAGCTGCCTTCACAAATAAAGCACAGGCGTGTGACCAGGACTCTACCCATCCATGTGGAATGTCAATTTAAAAAACAGTGATGAGCAGAGTAGGGATCTCCAAAAATCCATTCTGGGGAGGGTGGTGGCTTGGAGCTCCAGACCTCAGAGGCAGTGACGGCAGAGGTTCTGGTGGTAGCTGGCTAGAGTGGTGAGATCTGGAGGTCAGTACTCCAAGGTGAAGGGTAGAGGGATCTTCATTATAGCCGACCTGTGTTGTCATTTGGGCTGTTCTTGGTTGCATAGTCCCCAGAACTGATTCTTACCTTCTTAGAGAGCCTTGGGGCTGTTTAGTATCTATTAATAATTTCCTTTTCTGCTTAAGCTAGCTAAAAATGGTTTTGCTGTCTGCAACCAAGAACACTGACTGATTGAAGTATGCTGTAAGGAGGAATAGAACTTCATTTTCTTCAGATACTTAAACAATTTCCCCTATATGAATTGTTAAATAATGATAATCATAATCTGTTTTCTCCCAACTAATTTGAAATGCCATCTGCTATAGATTAAATGTTTGTGATCCCCTAAAATTCATGTATTGAAATCCAAATCCCCTGGGAGATGCTATCTGGAGACTGGCTCTTCACGAAGTGCTTAAGTCAGAAGTAGTAGAACTCTCATGAATAGGATTTGTGCCCTTACAAAATATACCCCTCAAAGTACCCTCCCCCATTCCATCATGTGAAGATACAGGGAGAAAACAACTCTCTGTGAATCACACAGTATGCTTTCACCAGATACCAAATCTGCTGGCATATTGATTTTAGACTCCCCAGCCTCCAGAACAGTGAGAAATAAATGTTGGCTGTTTATGAGCTGCTTAGTCAATGATATCCTGTTGCAGCAGCCCAGTCCAAACAGACCAAGACACCATTTTACTTCCTTAAATATGTTGGGGTCAGTATCTGTGCTCTCAATTGTGTTTGACTGGTCAGCAGTCAGTTAAATTGTCTGGAAAAGGAAGGAAAGCAGACGACCACAAACCTTGATATAGACTATGACAGCATAGCTCTTCTTTCTGGTTCTACCTACAGATAATTGTGTTCTGGCCTTGACTGCTATTCATATCATTTAAAGTAATGTGATTTTTACATTCTGGGACGCCACTCTGAAATTTTTTTCTTCAACAAAACCAACTGTGGAGATGCCTAACCCTCTCCATACCTGTGTCAAACAAACATCCTGATGTCAGTCAGAGAATTCTACTATTTAGCTGTTTGGTACTAGCAAATAAAAATTCAAGTGATGCACAGAAATTTTCCATTTCATACAGCTTGTGTAGACAGCACTCTTTTTTTCCTCGTAGGAAGGGTAAAAATGAAGCAAAAAGTATACTGAACCACAAGTCTACGGGCAATGTGGTGGGTATGAGGGACTCTTTGCTCCTTGCTGCCTCATTTTCTACTTCGATCAGGTGTTCTCACATACTCCCCTCCCACAGCCTCATGCTAGAGATGTAGAGGAAAGAGTCTTAATTTGGGTTTCCTAAGGACGAGGTTCAAATCCCATTCTACCACTAACTGGCTATGGGGTGTTAGCAGCATATTCTATAAATAGGACAACAATCACAGCAGGGTCTGAATGGGTATGTTAGTTTTCTAGGGCCACCGTAACAAATCACCACAATCTGGGTGTCTTGAAACAACCAAAAGTTATTTTCTCACAGTTCTGGAGGTCAGAAATCTGAAATAAAGGTGTCAGCAGTGTTGGTTCTTTCTAGTGGTTCTTTTTTTTTTTTTTTTAAGATTTCATTTATTTATTTGACAGACAGAGATCACAAGTAAGCAGAAAGTCAGGCAGAGAGAGAGGGGGAAGCAGGCTCCCCGCCAAGCAGAGTCCGATGCAGGGCTCGATCTCAGGACCCTGAGATCATGACCGATCTCTGCCGAAGGCAGAGGCTTAGCCCACTGAGCCACCCAGGTGCCCCTTTCTAGTGGTTCTAAGGGAGCATCTATTCCATGTTTCTCCTAGCCTCCAGTGGTGGGCTACCATCCTTGGCATTCCTTGGCTGACAGACACACCCCTCCAATCTCTGCCTCGATTTCCACATCCTCTTCTTTGCTGTGTATCTCTGTCCTCTCCAGATCTTATAAGGACATCTGTCCTTAGATGTAGGACCTACCCTAAATCTGAGATGACCTCATTTTGAGATCTTTAATATAATTGAATCTGCCAAGACCCTGTTTTCAATTAAGGCCGTATTCTGAAGTTCTGGTTGGACATGGTTGGTCAAGGGGGACACACTATTCAGTCCAGTGCAAGTAGTAAGTAAAGATCAAAGGCAAGCGCCTGGCTGAGGTCAGTGCCTAATTCCTGCATTCTGATCTGGTTGCCTGGGAGCCAACACAAGTGATGGGTCAGAGCCAAAGGGATAAATGAGGGGAATAAGAAACCCAGCTCACCACAGAGAAATAAAACAAGACAGAGAAATGAGGATATTATTAGAAGGATTAATGAGAAGTTCAGGGATACTTGGAGAAGTATGAACATAACCAAAGGACCAAGGGAAGTTAGGCTGAAGAGACAGTTTGCCACCGCTGCTGATGTAGCTACCTACACTGACCTCCCATTTCTGTGAGGATTAATTCCAAGTGAACTGGATTGGATCCCAGCCTCTCTGAGTCCACAGGGGCCAAGTTGCTCACTCCTATGCAGCCCCTGAGCTGATAGCTTACAAGACGGTCAGCTGATACCCATCTGCAGCTGGAGTCTAAATTTATTTCTCAGGACAAATATGTGTTTTGTCTAGAAAAGTTCTGCTCTACCACCAGCTTCTGGTCCATAAACCTCCTCTGTGCTTTCTCTAATCCCAGGTTCCTTCCACATCACCTCCTTGATTTTCAGTAGAGCTTCTCACTTGGACTAAACCCCTGCTTATCTGTGAGGTTAGATACTCTAGCCAACATGTTCCACCACAGCCCAGCGTTCATTCCAGACTAGCTTTTGCTGCTAACATACCTTTGCCCTTTTCTGGATTTTCTCTGAAGGACCAATTCCTCCCTCCCTTTCTGTCCTTGGGCCATAATGGACTCACCTTCTACTCTAGCTCTAGAGTGGGCATATCCCTTGGGGTTGGCCAGATATTTTCCTGACATAGTGATGAGTTAAGGCATGTCACCCAGTACAAGCCAATGAGACATAATTAGGCTACTGCTGGGACTTTCTGGAGAGGAGCAGACACTCTTCTCTGCTGATTATGAACCCAGGAAAAATGGGCCTGGAGCTGCTTGTAGCTATCTCGCTGCCAAGAAGAGCCTGAGAATAGAGCAAATATACAGGAAGGTATTGCTCAGAGATGGAATGATCAGATTTAGCAACATCAATTGAATTTCTGGATCAAGACAAATGCTTTTGAACATTTCGATTTCATTAGGCAAGTAATTTTTTTTTTTTTTTTTGCTTAAAGTAATTGGACTTTGTTTTAAATTCTTGAAATGCAGACTCCTGATTACTCCTGAAAATTTGATGGATTCCCTCTACTTCAGAGTTAAAACCTTGCCAGTATCTGGCTTCTGGGGTTGCCAATGCCCAGAGTCTCCTGCAATTTGCCTTTCCTTTGCACCTCACTCTCATGTTGGGCTGTCTCGATGGAGTGAGCACTCATTACTCTTGGATACCCAGAATCTGCACACTTCACCTTTTCTGTTCAAAGGGATTCCTCTCCCTGATTCCTGGCTGCTATAGCATGGACGGCTGGCCCATGGACACCTGGCCCATCCAGAAGGTGAATCAAAGATGTAGGGACAGTATTCATAGCAGAAATGCAGTTTTGAAACCAGTGGCTACAATTCCAGTGGAAGCCTATCCAGAAAGTTTCTGAGCTGTGGTTATGGATGTGTTTCTACTAACCTAGGTTCTTGCCACTTTTTCCAACTGGCTTTCTAAATCTTCTGTCATTTCTATTAGAAATATAATATCTTTCTAATGACTCCCTTTTCTGCCCAGTTAACCAAACTGAGTTTCTGTTGTTTACAAACAAAAGCCCTGATGATACATTTGATATGCACGTCAGTGCACATGGAGTCCTTTCCATGGCCTGCTGGGCATTAAATTTTGCATGGAAATTGGAGGGGCTCAAGAAGAGACAAGCATGAGCAGTGGTGAACAATGGTCTCCTCCTGAATCAAATGTTATTTGGAGTTGAACCCAGGAATACATACTGCTCACTGGAGGCCCATGTCTAGGATGGCTCAGTGAGTCAAAGAGAAAGAACTCCTTAACAAGAAAGAACATAACATTAACTTCATTTTGCTCATTTGTAACTATAATACTGTGAACCAGTGAGATTTTATGAGACCTAAATACCCCATTATTTGGTATATTGTATGGAGTAGTCACCATGTATATCTTGTTCACTGTTGAACAAGATCACTAGGTCCAACATGCCTAGAACCTGGTGGCTACTCTGTAGATATTTCTTGAATAAATTAATAAAATAACATTTTTAGGGTGCCTGGATGACTCTGTTGGTTATGCATCTGCCTTCAGCTCAGGTCATGATTCCAGGGTCCTGGGACTGAGTCCCTCCCTAAACTCCCTGCTCAATAGGGAGTCTGCTTTTCCTTCTCCCTCTGCCCCTTCCACCTGTTTCTGCAAGCACTCTCTCTCTTAAATAAGTAAAATCTTCTTAAAAAAATATTTGTACATACCTTAATTAGGCCACCATAGAAAACAACAATTACTATGACAAGATTCCTGGGCCCATATAGTTTAGCCCCAGGATTATTCAAGTGTGATAGATCTCAGGGTCAGGAAATCTTCCAAGGTTTCCCTAGTTTCAAGGAAGGGCATCAGAAAAGTCAGGCATTTTCATTGGTTTTTCTAGACAACAATGATTCAAGTGTTTATATTAGGACAAGTAACTCTAGCTTCTATAGCACATCTCCATGACTTCACAGAAGAACAATTATTTCTAGCTCATATAAAGTCTGATAGAGGTCAGACGATGCTGTTGGGCAGAATGCCTTCAATAGTGACTCAGAGGTATAATCTCCTATCAACTGGCTCCATCATCTTTGGAAACCTTTGCTTCTAACCATGTAACTAGGGAACCGAATAGCATAGAGAATGGTACAGTGTATTAATCGGGGTTCACCAGAAATAACAGAGCCAATAGGATATGTGTATATAGGAAAAATTTTTATTTTAAGGAATTGGGTCATCCAATTAGGGAGGCTGGCAATTCCAAACTTTGGAAGGTAGGTAGCCAGGCTGGAGGCCAATGAAGAGCCAAAGCTGCAGTTTAAATCTGGAGGCCAAATACTAGCAGAATTCCCTCTTGTTTGGAGAAGGTCAGGCTTTTGTTTAGTTCTTCAACTTATTGGATGAGGCCCACCCACATTATGGAATGTAATCTATTTTACTCAGAGTCTACCCATTTAAATATTAATGTCACCCAGAAATACCCTCACAGAAACATCCACAATAATGTTTGACCATTATCTGGACACTATGGCCCAATCAGGCTGACATACAAAATTAACCATCAGGTACAGTATACTTTATTGTTAGACATGGAAGTAGGATATATCACCTTTGAGCACATTCCACTGGTCATAACTCATCACCAGGCTCCAATCCACCCACAAGGGAAGCCAGGGAATATAATTTTCCTAGGTGTCTAGAAAGAGGAAACAGGATTGGTGAACATCTAGCCACTCTCTGCCACAGTGTTTTTTTAACATATAGAATCCTTGATCTGGGGAGAAATAATCCCCAAAGTGTTGGAACCAAGTGAGAAGGATGTCCAAGGAATTGCTAGAACACAGAAGATGGCAAGGTATAGGATGTCCTGGGAATTCAAAACAGAGGGCAAACCAAGGTCACACTGACCAAGTCTATTGCCTGGAATATTATTTTAAAAACTTAGTGGAATTAAAATAATTTTAAGCCTTGGCCAACAACCTATACTGAATATTCTTTTTGGTAATATAGCTATGAAAATCACCAGAGTAAAAAAATGCATTACTATGTTTTAGAGCTACATTCTCCCCCCCCCCCAATTCTTAGTATATGAGAAGTCCTTCAGGAGAACGAACTTTGATATAGGCATCTTTCCTCATTATGGAAGCCAGCGTGATCAAGAGAGAGTAAAAAGCAATGGTTTGGGGAAAAACTGATTTCTCACCCTGGGGACTCAAAGAAAGAATATCATGGTCAATGGCGCCTGCATGACTCAGTCTGTTAAGCATCTGACTCTTGATCTCAGCTCAGGTCTTAATCTCAATGTTGTAAGCTTGAGCTCCACATTGGACTCCACACTAGGTGTGAAGTCTACTTAAAAAAGAGAATATTGTTGTCAGAAAATGTAAGATGGGTCATAAATGACCACTATTGCCTAGTGCTCATTTAAAAGAAGGAAAATATAATGTAAAGAGCACATGTTTTATAATGAGACACACAGTTCAGAACCATGGTTCCACCACACCACGCATCAGGTAAGTATCTTAGTATTTCTGAATTTTATTTATAATGTTTTATAAGTAGAGATTTAAAAATACATACCCACCAAAGGAACACATCACACATGGTAGGTCCCTGGAAATGCATGACATTTTTTTAAAAGATTTTATTTATTTATTTATTTATTTGTCAGAGAGAGGGGGAGAGAGAGAGAGTACAAGCAGGGAGCAGCAGGCAGAGGGAAAAGGAGCCTGATGAGCTCATTCCAAGACCCTGGGACCATGACCTGAGTGGAAGGCAGACACTTGACTGACTGAACTTCCCACAATCCCTGGAAAAGCATGACTTTTAATGAGCCAGGCAAACAGATCCCATTTTATCTTATCTTATCTTATCTATCTTATCATCTATCTTATCTTACCTCATTTAACCATCACAACAACAGTATGAAACTGAGACTATTATTACTCACTGTTGTCCAGATGAGGAAAGTGTATTCAGGAAAGATTTAGTAACTTGCCTGAAGTCATAGAACTAACAAGTGGTATAGTCAGGATTTGAACCCAGGCAGTCTGATTCCAGAGCCTATGCTTTTGACTACATAATACATATAAAGGATAACTTAGAGCATAGGTAGGCTGTAATGCTGGTTCAGAATACACAAATACATTATTGTTAGAACACAACAGGGAATCCAGGAATGAAATAAAGGCAGATTAAGGAGCTATGATAAAGACAGCATTTCAAATCAAAGAAAAAAGATAAACTGGTATTTCATAGAGCATGTTGGAATAATTGGCTACCAATTTATTAAATTAAAAATAAACTAAAAAGTGCTACAAATATATTGAAGAAAAATCAGTTATTGATTGAGGTTAGTTTTCCTTATGATGAAATGAAACCAAGAATATCACTATATCAGGAAAAACTGACAAATTTGCATGAAAATGGAAGAAAAATCTCTTTGGTAAATTAGAGTACAATGAATTCTCATAGGTCATGATATAAATAATCCAATAATCTGGGTGCCTGGGTGGCTTAGTGGGTTAAGCTGCTGCCTTCGGCTCAGGTCATGATCTCAGGGTCCTGGAATCGAGTCCTACATCAGGCTCTCTGCTCAGCAGGGAGCCTGCATCCTCCTCTCTCTCTCTGCCTGCCTTTCTGCCTACTTGTGATCTCTCTCTGTCAAATAAATAAATAAAATCTTAAAAAAAATCCAATAATCTGAAATCTTCCAGAGATGTGAGATAAACATAGATAGATAGATATTAAGATTCCCTATAAAACCAATAAGAAAAAGTCAAACAACCCAATAAAAATATGGTCAAATGCTATATTCAAGAAATTCACTGAAGAAATACTAATGGTTAGTAACTATTTAAAAAGAGCAAATTCCTACTAATAGTAAAAGAAGAGTATTTAAAGTAACAACAAGACTCCATTTGCCACCTGGCCTAACAAAAATATTAAAAAACTGATTACCTCTGGTGTTGGCAAGCATGTTAAGGAATAGGCACCTTTGTATGCTTCATGGCAGTATCAACTGATAAAGCCTTTTTGGAGCACAATTTCAGTATTTTTCAGAAATATATGTGTGTTTACTCTGTGGTCCCCAAAATTCCACTTTTAGAGATAAAATTTCCACTTTAGAAATAGTTGTGCCAGTGTGTAAAGATATGTATAGAAGGATATTTGTTGCTTTATTGTCTATAATTTTAAAAAAATAGATGAAATGTAAGTGCTTACCAATTGGAGAATGGTTAAATAAATGATGGCATAAATAGACTATCACTATTACTCAGCCTTGGGAAGAATGAGGTAAAATTTTACGTGCTGGTCTGGAAAGTGTCCACCGCATATTCTTAAGTAAAAACCAAAACTATTACAGAACAACTTGAAAGAGTCCCAATGGCTACACTAAGGGAGTAAAAATTGAGAATGAGAAAAAGGAATATTTTTTATACAGATATGTATCTTTTTTTAGAGAATGTGTTTGGAAAACATAAAATTATTAACAGGAAAGATTCAAATGTGATTTTTGAGCAGTGGTTATTTCTGGAAAGATGGACTGGGGAAGAAGGGTTAATGGAGCTTGAGAGTATGCTTTTAATTTTATGTTCTTTATTTGAAATCAGTGCAGGAAGTATATGTGAATTTCACAGTAAAAGTCAGAGAAAAGACAAAATGGAAAAGAAATACACACAAAATATCATCCTAAGGTCAGTAGGTTTTACGGTTTTCTCTTTAATGTCTAGATCTACAAATAGAAAGAATGGCAGAGAGTATTTAGAAGCAGAACGAGCTCCAACAGACCAAGCTGGATGACATTGATTCTAAGGTATTCAAGGAATGGGAAGATGAGGCCACAAAGCCATAAACTATTATTTTTTAGTTCTTAAGAAGAATAAAAAAAGCTCTTGGAAAATGAGAACAAATCATTCTTCTAAAAAAAAATTTTTTTTTTTAAATGATGACCTTGGATTTACAGGTTGGACGTTTCAAACTCTGCTTATATCACTGCAAAGATAGTAGAGAAGAACCTTAAGCAAGTAGAAATACAACTGCTGGGATAAACAGGAAGTTCTGAGGGGAGCAGAGGGAGGGACGTCAGCATGAAGTGGCCCCTTAGACTTTCCAGTCACACTCCCATGGGCGGAACCACTGGCCCTTTGAAGGTAGCTACGTGCAGGGCAAACACACCAGTCACACAATCAGGTGAGCTGAGTTACATCAGCTGTGCCACTTTTGAGCTCCAGGATTATGACCAGAATTCAGCCAGAGAAACCCAGCTCACTGGTGTAATCCAGGAGTATTGGCCCTCTAAACTGTATCTTCCAGCTAGATCCAGATTATACAGAAGCTGACAGTCCCCAGTCATGTATCAACTGTATTTTCCATCTCCTCTTTTCTCCTGGGGCCCCACCTAAAACTTAATGTCTGGTGAAAAAGGGGCCCTTCTGCAGGTACTCCCAGGACGAGATAGGTTGGATCTGAGGGAGTCACTGACCAATTTTCAGTGATGCTTAGGTGGTTAGTCTAATGTCCACTTGTACAACCATTGGCTGACTCAGCTTCACAAGGGACTCACACCCTGAGACTGGGGAAGTTGGCTCCCATAAAAATCAGGATAGTGTTAGGAAAAGGGGGAGATGTCAGATGAAAATTAGATGTCTACTGTAACAGCCGCATAGCACAAATCACCAAAAACACCTGAATCTTCGTTTTTTCATTTGTAAAATCCATGTGAAACCCCGTCTCATGAAGCTATTGAGAAGATTCAAGTTATATAAATGAAAATGCTTGTAATTCAGAAAGCACTATTCAAATATGAGATATTAATATAACTGCTGACCTTTAATAATAGGAAGAAAAAAACTAAATAAGCAAAGTAAAAAGGAAAGAAAGAGAGAGAGAGAAAGAAAGAAAGAGGAAATGTCATATACAGGGGAAATTAATATGGCAGTGGAAAAAATGAAGGAGTAACATGACAGTTTGTTGAAGAATTACTCCTGACGTTTGCACAGGAGAGAAATATCTGTCTGGAGCTGGGAGCCAGGAAAGGCTCAGCATTCTGAGATGAAGGGGAGCATTCATGCTTGGCAGCCAGGGACTGGGGACGGCAGTCGCAAACAGCAGTGAGAACCAAAAATGAGCGCCAAAGACAGATGTTAACATTCTTTTGTAGACAAGAAAAATGCTGAACTCTTCTCAAAATGTAAATAAAGGCTTACTCGGCCTGCCTCTGTTCCCTGGCTCCCTGAGTGGCCTTGAGTCGGCACTACACACATTTGGAAAGATAAAGGCATTAAGGTTTGCTTTATGAAAAGCAAACATTTGTCCAACATTTAACTTGTTAAGGGCTACCTGCGCAGGGTCATTAGATAATGCTTATTTCTCTGGAGGGAATAGGACTTTTCACTCCCGTGATAGAGTGACGTCTCGGTAGAATAGCAGCTTTGAAGGCCAACATCTGGTTTAAATGTCACCTCTGCCAAAACAAGACCTCTGTGCCCCATTATCTTACCTCCAGAATGGGGTAACACAAATACTTGCTTTATAGGTATGCTGTGAGGATTTAGTGCATTAACACATGGAGACCAAAGTGCATGCAACAAATATTGGCCAAGGTTATTATTATCATAACTAATCAACAACATTATATCAATCAAGGAGATTGCTCATCAAAGCAGATGTGAAACCAGGATCACAAGGAGAGCAAACATTTCCTTTTGGTTGCATGAAATGCCCCCCAAGATTAACAAAAGGAAGATGAGAAAAATGAGAACTTGCTAAGATCCACAAGAGCCAGGATTTTATCTGTTTTGTTTATCACTGTGTTCTTACCACACTGAACAGTGACGGGTACATATTAAGTGCTCAACATGTCATATGTCATGCAGTCCCACATGTTTTGCTTTAATTAGCCCTTATCATACTGAAAGGTAGATGTTATCTCCATTTTTATGCATAGCCCTAATAAAACAAGGCCACCTTAAAAGAAGCGACAAATCCCACCTGATGGCATGAAGGTAACATGAACCCTCAGAAAAGCTGGAGTGGGGTGGGAGCAAGATATGGAAGTTCATGATGGTGACGGAGGAACATCATTGCACAACTGTAGACCCTCCTTCCAAAACTCAAAATCTCACTCACCAAAGAGGGGTCCACCAACCTCTCTCTTCTTTCCCTCTCCACCTCCTTCTCAGCCACCTGACATTCCCTGGTCCACTCTCCTCTCCACTCTTAAGTCTTTTCTCCCTGTGGTAGAAAATTTTCAAATTTTTCAAAAAAACTTATTTTTCCTTATACAGTATGCTAAATTAGTGGTCAAGGGAAGCAATCACAAAACCTCAAATTTTTGTGTTCACTTTGGTTTGCATACAAGTCCTGCTGTGGTCTTCCCCAAAGACATTGACCCTTCATTCCCATTTGCCTTGGTCTTACTTGTGTCTCTACATGGGTTCTGACACTAAAGGAAACATTTCCCTTAGGTTCCACAGACCTTCTTCTTGACACTTGTCCTTATTTTTTTTCTCCCCTGAGTCAATTCTCATCACCATCGTGACTCTATCATCTGCCCTAAAGTCACCAGATTCTTGAAGGTTCATCCCACATATTCCTAAAAAGGAGAGATCATCAGAAAATGGTGCCTCCCTCCCCTGCTTTGCTCATCTGGAAACTTTTTACTCTAGCGTGATTCATTCTTCAGTATGTCTTCAGAACCATGTAGAATAGATTCATAACTTTATCTTTTAAAAACTGAACTAATCAATGATTCCTAGCATAGAAGTTATTAAAAGACATAGCCTCTAAAGACAAATGTGGTAAGCTTTTCTTATAACAAAGAAATTGCCTCTCTGCTTGCTGTAGTGGGACAAGGCTTACTTTCACCTACTGTCTCAATTAATATTTACTCCTAGACAAAATATTACCAACACTTATTGTGAAATGATAATGGTTAATGGGTAATGGAAACCATGTTTTTCCATAGGTAAAGGAATTTCTTCACATTTCATGTGCTTTGCTGCCTGGGTCTTCAAGTTACTCACTTGTTCTGTGATTTGGACATCTCCCCAGTAAGAATTCTCTACTTGTAAATTACTTTGACCTATGGCAAAAGACAGTGCTGAACTCAGAGGTTTCCCATCACTGTGAATTTTCTGATGTTAAATCAGTGACGTTTGTAACTAAGCTGAGTTCCACTTTTCATTCTTCTGCCTGAATTCTCTGTTATGGGTAAGGAGTGACATTGTTTAGAGATATTCTCACCTTCTTTGTATTTATTAGGATTTATTCAGTGTATGAATTGCCAATGTTGATTCCAGGCTTCTCAGCATTCATTACTTACGTGGACTTTTTCCCCCTTTGTGAATTCTGTGGTGTTGTTAGATGTTTACACAGTGCCTGAAGGACTTCTTACAATCATGAGATTTGTAGGCTTTTCTCAAGTATGCATTGTCTCACTCTATGCGACTGGCATCATATTTGAAGACCTTGCCTTCCAAAGTCATTCTACTCATTGGTTTCATCTTCGTTATTAATTCTGTGGTGCCTAGTAAGGTGTGAGCATTTGGTAAAAGCCTTTCTATGCCATTACATTCACAGGCATCAATCACAGTATAAGTGCCCCAGTAGAGAGTAAACACTGAACAGTGGCTAAAAAACCTTTCATATTTATCATATCTAGAGCATTTTTCCCCCAATATATATATTTTGATACTGACTAAGGTGCCATCCGGGGCTAAAGACCTCCCTCCCTGTGTCATGTTCACACTTTTTTATTCCAGCATGAATTCTGCGATGTTGATAAAGCTGTGAACACTGATGAAGGCCAGCACCCCTTCCTGACTCTCCTAGAACTTTCCCACAGAATGAAATTACTGCTCTCGAGCAAAATAATTCAATCCTTTTCAAATTCACTGCATTTCCAGATTATCATTCTTACATAGGTAACGTTAACCTTCATTGTAAATGTGTTTCTTTTGGAACTGTGATCATGTGGATGGTAGTTATGCATTCTCCCTGTGGAAGAAAGGTGTTGGACAGAAAGAACTAACTTCAGGTGAAAGTTTTCCCTAAATTTGTTATCTTTGTGCTCTTTTCACAGAAAAAGTTCTGTTATGGTTACCTCTGCCTTCGAACTGATCACCTTCTTCCCAGTTTTTGGCTAAGCAAAACTATCTTTAGGAAATAGTTTATAAGATTTTCCATCACATACATAATTCCCTACATAATTCTTGATACAAACCCAACATTGGAGTTCACCTCTTTGTCACACAGATCGCTTCCCTCTCTATAGATGGCTGGCTCTGTGGAATGTGTTTCTGATGGGACACGTGATGAGAACTGAAAACTCACAGCCACTGTGACAGGTAGAATAATGGCTCCCCAAAGACACCTATGTCTTAATTCCTGGCACCTGCGAAGATGTCACCTCACGCAATAAACAGGCTTTTGTAGAGGTGATTAAGTTAAGGACCTTGCAATGGAGAGATTATCCTAAATTATTTGAGTGGGCCCAACGTAATCAGAAAGTCCTTAAAAGTAGAAGAAGGAAGCAGAAATGGAAAGACAGGGAGGGAGATGGGATCAAAGAAGGAAGGTCCAAGTGACGTGTTGTAAGGACTGTGCCTGCTTTTGCTGGCTTTAAAGATGGAGGAAAACCGGCATTCTTCAAAGAGCTGGAGCAAATAATCCTAAAATTTGTATGGAATCAGAAGAGACCCCGAATCGCTAAGGAAATGTTGAAAAACAAAAATAAAGCTGGCGGCATCACCTTACCTGATTTCAAGCTTTATTACAAAGCTGTGATCACCAAGACAGCATGGTACTGGCATAAAAACAGACACATAGACCAGTGGAACAGAGTAGAGAGCCCTGATATGGACCCTCAACTCTATGGTCAATTAATCTTTGACAAAACAGGAAAAAATATACAGTGGAAAAAAGACATTCTCTTCAATAAATGGTGCTGGGAAAACTGGACAGCTATATGTAGAAGAATGAAACTCGACCATTCTCTTACACCGTACACAAAGATCAACTCAAAATGGATAAAAGACCTCAATGTGAGACAGGAATCCATCAGAATCTTAGAGGAGAACATAGGCAGTAATCTCTTTGATATCAGCCACAGCAACTTCTTTCAAGATATGTCTCCAAAGGCAAAGGAAACAAAAGCGAAAATAAACTTCTGGGACTTCATCAAAATCAAAAGCTTCTGCACAGCAAAGGAAACAGTCAAAAAAAAAAAGAGGCAACCCACGGAATGGGAGAAGATATTTGCAAATGACAGTACAGACAAAAGGTTGATATCCAGGATCTATAATGAACTCCTCAAACTCAACCCACATGAAACAGACAAACACATCAAAAAATGGGCAGAAGATATGAACAGACACTTCTCCAATCAAGACATACAAATGGCTATCAGACACATGAAAAAATGCTCATCATCATTAGCCCTCAGGGAGATTCAAATTAAAACCACATTGAGATATCACCTTACACCAGTTAGAATGGCCAAAATTAACAAAACAGGAAACAACATGTGTTGGAGAGGATGTGGAGAAAGGGGAACCCTCTTCCACTGTTGGTGGGAATGCAAGTTGGTGCAGCCTCTTTGGAGAGCAGTGTGGAGATTCCTCAAGAAATTAAAAATAGAGCTTCCCTATGACCCTGCAATTGCACTCCTGGGTATTTACCCCAAAGATACAGATGTCGTGAAAAGAAGGGCCATCTGTAACCCAATGTTTATAGCAGCAATGGCCACAGTCGCCAACTATGGAAAGAACCAAGATGCCCTTCAACGGATGAATGGATAAGGAAGATGTGGTCCATATACACTATGGAGTATTATGCCTCCATCAGAAAGGATGAATACCCAACTTTTGTAGCAACATGGACGGGACTGGAAGAGATTATGCTGAGTGAAATAAGTCAAGCAGAGAGAGTCAATTATCATATGGTTTCACTTATTTGTGGAGCATAACAAATAGCATGGAGGACAAGGGGCGTTAGAGAGGAGTAGGGAATTTGGGTGAATTGGAAGGGGAGGTGAACCATGAGAGACTATGGACTCTGAATAACAGTCTGAGGGGTTTGAAATGGCGGGGGGGTGGGAGGTTGGGGTACCAGGTGGTGGGTATTATAGAGGGCACGGCTTGCATGGAGCACTGGGTGTGGTGAAAAAATAATGAATACTGTTTTTCTGAAAATAAATAAATTGAAAAAAAAAGGAAAAAAAAAGAAAAAAAAAGATTCTGAAATATTATCAAGTGAGCACTTTGAATACCAGAATAACAAAAGCAGAGTTTATCTTTCATTTGAAAAAAAAAAGATGGAGGAAAGGGGCCATGAGCCTCCAGAGCCTGGGAAAGACAAATATTCTCCCCTAGAGTCTCCAGAAAAAACACCATAGCCCTACTAGCCCTACTAACAGTGCTGTTAAGCCCAATGAGACTCGCCTGACTCCTAACCTACAGAACTGTAAGGTAATAAATTTGTGTTGTTTTAGGGCAGTAAGTTGGCAGTAACTGTTATGACAACAACAGAATACTAGTACAGCAATGGTCACCACCAGCCCTGCAGCCATGATGGCGTATGGGGAAGACCATATTTGCATCATTGGCTGTGGCAAACCTGGGAGCATGCCTCTCTCATCTCCCTTCAGGACAGAGCCTACTGTGATATGTGACACATGTAACAGCTGACAGCCTTAAAGGGCTGTGCCTACAGGACCCATCGCAATGTTTACAGCAAGGACATCTCCTCCCTGGGCTACTCCCAGCTGATGACTAAGCATGGTGTGCGTCCCAGAGCTTGGCCATTCCTCCTCAGCAGCCTGGCCAAGACTTCCACAGAGCTGCACTGCCAACTGAAACTCTTATATTCAATCCGTCTTTCTTCACAGATATCAAATTTCCCTCCTGCTTGTCCTGTTTCTTCTCCCTTTTATCCTGCAGATATCCACCAACACCCCCAGCAAATCTCAGTATTTCTAATTCCACCTTGGTGTCTGCTTCACAGAAGATCCAAAGCAACACATCTTCCAAGGCCTAGCTCCAGAATTCCCTTGGTCTTACAGTTACCCATGAAAAAGTCTCCCATTTGCTCCTTTCTAATCACCACTGTCTCCCTTCACATCTTTCTTAAATAACTGCCCCCCCTTTGTTGGTTTCTTTAATTTTCCTCTCTACTTCTCACCCTGATGGAGCCCATCCAGAGCTCTGATTAAGCAGGCAAAGATCCTTGCTCATTTCAAGTGTGCTGTAATGTGGAATGCGTGTGTGTGTGTGTGTGTGTGTGTGTGCGTGCGTGTAGAAGAGTCTTAGTATTAATAATCTAATATCCTTCCTTCTTCCTCTGTCACATAAAGATAAGGGATCGAAGGCTTAGAAAGTTTGAATAACTTGACCAAGTTCACATCCTGAGAATATGATAAAATCACTTTCAATTCCCGATTTTGCTGACTGCAAACCTATATTATTTCAAATAGTGTATATTCTGTGTGTGCAAATGTATTTGTGAAGACTCCCATAGGTGTTTACTCTAGGATTCAAATGCATCTGGAAGAGTAGGGGAAGAATCACATCAAGACCCCTTTTCATGAGGAACAAGAATCTTCATAGGAAAACACTCATCCCAGGCTAGAATTCAGTGTGCAGATGTGTCCAAGTTCAGCAGGATTACCATGGGGGGATGGGCTAGAGCCCAGTGTGGGATTCCATACTCACTTCTACAGTCTGCCTTCTGATGACCCAGACACTGGGGACTCACACCTGGGTCCTGGAAGAAGTAATTATAGTAACAAGCTGGTTCTCAATACATGAATAGAACTAAAAACACTCAGAGTTAGAATAACCAGCTTTTAAAAAAAGAAGTTTCCTTTAAAAAAAAAAGGATTTATTTATTTATTTTAGAGAAAGGAGGGGAGCAAGCTAGCATGGTTTGGGGGGTGGGCAGAGGGAGAAGGAGAGAGACTCCAGAAAATTCCGTGCTGAGCACGGCCTGACATAGGGCTCAGTCTCATAACCCATGAGATCATGGCCTGAGCCAAAACAGAGTCAGATGCTTAAGCAACTGTGTCACCCAGGTGCCACAATGTATCCAGTTTTAATAAAGCAAAGAGGAAAGACATCCAGAGCACAGACACAGGGTGAAAAATGTTCATCACAAATAAAGCCCCCTATACAGCCAGAAACAAGAGTGGGCTGAGATGGTCTGGGTAGTCAATTCCTTTAAGGGAGGCAAATTGCCAATAACACAGGAGCCAGAGGAGGCCAAGGGGATAGCAAGGTAAATATTCAAGGGAGCAGCTCCTCACCACGCCTGTGATGCTAATAACACCAGTGTCAGGCTCTAGAATGTTCAGTGCCCTGTAAAATGTTTTCTGTGCTCTTCAGGCAATAAGAATCACTCCATATCTGTGGTTTACCCCTGCTTTTTGTCCCTCATTCAAAAGGAAGGTGAGATTTTCTAGATTTTGAGAAGCTTGGGGTTTTGGGTTTTTTTTTGTCTTTTTCTGTTTTTTATTTATTTGAGTATAGTTGACATACAATGTTCCATTAGTTCCAGATGTACAACATAGTGATTTGACAAGTTTATGCACTAGGCTGTGCTCACCTCCAATATAACGACCATCTGTCACCATACCGCACTCTTGCCATCCCTTTGACTATATTCCTTATGCTGTCTCTTTTATCCCCATGACGTATTCACTCCATGCCTGGAAGCCTGTATCTCCCACTCCCCTTCACCCATTTTGCCCATCCCAATCCTCCTCCACTCTGGCAACCATCAGTTTCTTAATTTAATCCCCAGTTTAGCACAGTGCTTGGCCTATGAAGGTGTTTAATAAATGAAAACTAGTCTATTTAAAATAAAAGTGGCACATGTGCACTCTAGACAGCTTGGAAACTAAAGGAGAGATCACTGTCACCCTCAAGGTCCTCCACTAAAGAGAATTATAAAACTGTTCTTCTTGGTTCTAAAACCTGTGCACATGCTTTTTTTGTTTCACAATTCTACACTGGTTGGTCAGAACAGACAATGCCTTTGAAGATCTTTTGAGTGATCCAGTAAATCATTGCTGGTGACTATATTTTGCCTCCATTCCCAGTGTCAATGTTGATCTCGCTTTTCTTGTCTTATCACTACCTCTAATTCAGTGGACTCCAAAGTACGTACATGAGACAATCCATTGATGGCTAGGAAGTTCTATTTCTCTTTTTCATCTTATCTTTTTAAAATTCCTCCATAGTTAGTTTCTTTAAAAAAACAAACAAACAAACAAACAAACAAAAACCTAGAGTGAGGAGTGCATGCTGAAACATTTTTGGCTGATGGGAGATAGATCAGAAACATTTGGATATCAAATTTTAGTCCCTCATCGTTCAAGCTTTCCAGATCACTTAAGGTCATTCATTTTTCAATCTTTCATTCCTCAGATCCTCACTAAGAGCTGACTATGTGCTACACCTGTTCCAGCTGTGGGAACGCAACATTAAGATGGAAATTTTCCATGTCATCATAGAACTTACTGGGAGATACAGACCCATATTTTGTATATCTTTATATAGATACAGTACTTAATGCTATACACTAACTATATATAGTTATACTGCTATAACTGTAGTTATAGGGGTATATAACAGGAACAAAGTCTCAAGTAGGTCATGGGGCTCGAGATGCTGGAAGGTGCTATTTTAGATGAGGTGGTCAGGGAAGAGCCCTCTCAGAAGGTGGCATTCAAGTACACATTTAAAATCAATTCAGGGCAGGAGCCAAGCAAGTACAGGGTGGACTGCTTTAACAAAAACAGCACACAACATAGCTGCCCAAACGAGATAGATATTTATTACTCTCTCACCTAACAGACTAAAGATAAGTTACCCAAAGCTGATATGGTAGGGACTGGGAATCTTTCTCTGACTCGTGTGTCATCCCCTAGAGCAGGGCTCAGCACTTGCTGGTCACTGTCCCATAATGGCTTTTTTGTCATGACCCCATCACACTCACCATCCCACCTTCTGGTCCTTCCTCTTCACTGCTCCCTAGTCTATAAGCCCCAGGGCAAAAGTAATGAGGCCAAACTTTGGGGTTGGCCTTGGGCAAAGAACTTCCCATTCTTCTTCCTCTGACCCCTGTTCCTCAGGGTCAGAGGAGGAGGGACCACAGCCTGAAGTGGTCTCTGAGCTAGAAAGCCTATGAGCAATCTGCTTCCTGAAATGTGGAAACCCCAGCAAGACCAGTCAGGGAGGAGCACTGTAGCCAGCAGGGGAGGAGGGTCTGAAGGGGGCCGTGGTGAGGCCTCCCTAAAACACCACCTCCAGGGCAGTTGGGGGCCCATACAGATCTCTCAGCTTCACACAGAGGAACTCAGGGGTGGGCCTCACTGACGGATGCCACCAACAGTGCCACGTGGGGGTGGCCCAAGTCCTACTAGAAGAATGTGGACCTGTGTTGTATCGAGATTTCACAAAGAGAGAAAGACAAAATGAACCTCTTCTTTCCATCCCCCGTGTTTGTAAGTTGGTCAAGAATGAAGCAATTCGCATAACATCACGATTTGTGACCATGAGATCTGTCATAATCACACTTCATTGCCAGGGCTGTGTTTAAAATCACAGATAAAATAAAGAGCAGGAGGCTTGAAATATTACACATAGATTATTTTAAGTGGCAGTGGTGCCTCTTCCAACGTTTTAGAGGATAGGACCATCTTCTATCTCCTAGCCTGTGTTATATCAAGACTCCCCAGCCTACCCCCACCACTACAGTAAATTAGGAAGGATACATAACCAGAACCTAAGAAAGAAACCATGATATGGGATGTAAATCTAAAAGCATTGAGGGGTGCCTGGGTGGCTCAGTGGGTTAAGCCTCTGCCTTCAGCTTAGGTCATGATCTCAGGGTCCTGGGATTGAGCCCCACATTCAGGTAGCCTGCTTTCCCCTCTCTCTGCCTGCCTCTCTGCCAACTTGTGCTCTCTCTCCCAATCTGTCAAATAAATAAATAAAATCCTTAAAAAAATTAAAATTAAAAAAATAAAATAAAAGCATCCCCATTAAAACAAAGGTTTAGTGAGGGAAAAAAAAGCACCAAGACTAGTTCTCTGTGCTAATCAAAAACACAAAAGTTTGCATGAAAGGAATCAGCAGGAATGTGTTCATCGTAGTAACCCATGTAGGAAAAAGGAGTGGGGTGTGTGTTGCCCTGACCCCTTACTAAAAGTCAGAGTGTAAGTGAGCAAAACTGGCTCCAGACATTGAAACACTGTCGGGCCCCCTCTGCCTTCCCCCCAGTCCCTCCAAATGCCCAACCACAGCCTTGTTGTTCCATTTCCAGAACCAAGCCTCAGGGAAAACCCCAAATGTGGTTTGTTCCAAGGAGAATGAGACTGATAAGAGCCTCGTGTGGTCCTAATCCTGAGCATCTGTTTTTTAATAAGAATGAAAGATGGAATCTGGTTCTGGGAAAGGGAGAGCATGCGAAAGCCAAGAGAGAGGCTTTCTTACCACACACCCCGAGGGATGGCAGCCTCCTCAGCCCTAGAGCTCAGGGAAGCCTGGAGAAAAGATCCTATCTCAAGAGACCAATAAAAGGAGAGAGTTTCGTTAAAAGGCTGTATGGTACCAAGGTGAGAATGCTTGTTATAGCCACTCTGGAAAACAGTCTGGCAATTTTTTAAAAAGCTAAACACTCGCTTACCGTAAGATTCCGCAATACCATTCCTGGGAATTTGCCCTAGAGAAATTAAAACTTAGGTTTACATAAAAAATCTGTCCGTGTGGGGCACCTGGGTGGCTCAGTCGGTTATGCATATGACTTTGGCTCAGGTCCTGATCTCAGGATCCTGGGATCCTGCCCTTGTCAGGCTCCTCGCTCAACATGGAGTCAGCTTGTCCCTCTGCCCTTCCCCCTCTAGTGCTCTCTCTCTTCCTCTCTCTCTCAAACTCTTTCAAATGGATAAATAAATTCTTAAAAAACAAACAATAACAACAAAAATCCAGTCCCTCAGAGTTCATGGCAGCTTTGCTCATAACCACCCCAAACTGGAAACAACCTAAATTGTCTTCTCTAAGGGAATGGATAAATGCCTTATGGTACAACCACACAGAGGAGTACTGCTCAGAGATTTAAAAACAAACAAACAAACAAACAAAAATCAGCTACTGATACACACACTTGAATGGACCTCAAATGCCTGATACTGAGTGACAGAAACCAGTCTCAAAAGGTTTACACTGTATGATTCCATTTACATAACATTATCAAGAAGACAAAAGGAAAGTGATGGAGAACATACCCATTGTTGCAGGGGTGGGGGTAGGGGAGGGTGCATCGAAAAAGGCCACACAAGGGAGGTGTTTCTGTGATGTTGGAACAATTCTGTCACTTGATTGAGGTAGTGAGTGTATATCTATGTATATGTCCTAAAATTCATAGAAGTCTATATACACACCCCCCAAAAGTCAGTTGTCCTAGATGATGATTTAAGACCTTTTTAAAAAAATCATTAATACATCTAAAGAAGAAGTGCCTGATATGACTTATGAAGACCTGGGCACCACGTCTTCGCAGGTCCGACAAGCATTCACCCATTCATTCACCCATGAGTCAGCCCCCCAGCCCCGCATTCATGTCAGGCAGCATTACAGATGCCCAGAAGGTTGAGCTTCTGCTAGAGCGAACTCGTCCAGCAGAGGAAACCAAGGTTTATATGCATGATTTTAACGTGGTTTGATAGAGACTCGTACAATGGCAGGATGGAGGTACATAGAACGGGACCCCAAGTCACACCGGGAAGGGCAAAGATGGCTTTGCGCTCAGAGCCTCTCTTTGCTCATTTAGAAGCTTGGAAGAAATAGTTCTTCCAGCCTCCTCTGCTCTAGAGGCTTTGTTTGGGGAACAAAGTTCATAAGAAGGTGTATGACCCGTAGATCATGGTCATATGAGAGTCTTATGATCTTTCAGATTCAGAGGAAGCTCTTTGCACTCTCAGAACAAATGGGCAGATTAAAGAACGATGGTTTTATAGGTAATGTTACGGGCGCGGGGGCTGGGGAGATGGCAAAGAAAACAGGAAGCCTCTGCATCTTCCCAGGCTGTTTTGAAAAATGTTTTTATAAATTTTCTTTAAATTGTTTTCAATGGAAACTGAATTTTACTTTTATTCACGCTTTTCCCTGCTGTGCTAACAATTGGATTTCTACAACATTGGCTGGAAACGAAAATAAAACAGACCTATTGTAGAAGTTGTAAACCAAAATCAGGCGTGATGTTTTTTTCTACTAGTCACCCTAAAAGATCTTTCGAACTTTCATTTCTGTTTTCCTATAGAAAACAGATATATAACCAATGAAGGTAGGCATTATTTTTGCTCATTAATAAAAAATTTTCTAAAGATTATCCTTTACTTACTATACTTACTTACTATACTATATATCCTATACTTACTATATGCCAGGCATGGTGCCAAGCGTTTTATAGGCATGATCACTTTGGTTCTTAAACTATGGTTTATGGTTAGATTACAGCAAGTTTGTGAACTTTCTGAAACTGTGTGCCCAGCTTCGTGTCTTGAGTGCACATTTTTCCTTAGGTAAAGATTTATAATATCTAGTCCCTGAGGGTGATTCAACACCCAAAGGAGGCCAAGAACAACTTCAGCAGAACATGTTTCTGTTCTGTTGTAGCCTCGGCAGAGTTACCCAGCTTCTCTGGGAAATGGGGACCATAGAAGTTGCTGCCTCATCGGGTCAATGTGAGCCAGTGTGTATAAAGCTCTTGAAACAGAAGTCAATAGCATTAGCTATTATTATTCCTTACATTTTTCCTGCTGTTAGTTATGGCTTGGAAAGAGCACTTCCTTCAAGAGACTTAAGTTCTGAAAACAGTGACATCACAAGTAAAATAAGGGAGACTTACAGTCTTGTGGTCTAAAATCCCACAATTCCAGACTCCTACTAAATTTTCTTCTGTCTGGAAGAATGATTAAATGACATTAAAGGACATCAGCCCTCCCATCTCTCCACCCTTTAACCTAACAAACATTTAGTGAATGCTTACAACGTGCTAGACATTGTAGGAACAGCTGGAGACGGGACTGTGGCAGCCGCGGCTGACAGGGTCCTGCCCTCCAGGAGCCCCTAGCCTACTGTGGAGAAGTCGCCACAGACTAAGCTCTGAGACTGGGGAACTTAGCTGCTGTAATTACTCTGTGACACGTTAGTAGCTTCCTAAGATAACTGACTTCCAAATTCAAGCTTTTATTATTGACAGACATAGACGTTGTATTTTTTAATCCTTAAATCTGACATTTCTCCTTTAATTTATTGGGCCATGAAGGGGGCAGAGCTCAAGAGTTCTCTTCTGACCCTACTTTCCGCAGTAATTAGGCCAGATCAGCATTACGGTGCTTCAACATTTCAAGGTACTTGTGCTTCCAATTGCTTTTACTTTGAGTCCAGCTAATGGATTTGGTAGCTGTTACAATCCCAAAATAGCAAGTGGACACGTGGGTGGACCAGATGCCAGCCGGGCACAACCCTCTAAAAGGTTCCCGTAAGAGCAATGCTGCTGGCTCCGCACACCTCAGAGGCATGTGAACCCCACATTTTTAGTGACCTGACAGTGTGCAGCAACCTTGTCCTGGTGCAGTTGGAACACATCACTGAACGATGATGATAGTGAATAGGACGTTTGGCTGGCAAAGCTGGGACGCAGACCTGCCCCATGCCCAAATGGACACATCTAGTTCTTTACACCCACTGATATTCCTGGGGGATTTTTGTCTTTTAACTTAGGAAGGAGAATGAGGCTTGGATGGGGGAGCACCACAGGAGAGCAGGGGGATGAAGGGCCTTTGTGTGTGTGCCTTGTGTGTGTGCCTTTGGATGGAATAAAGTACCTAAAGGGAGCATGTGCTCAGTGGGGGGTGATTTTATTTTATTTATGTCTCCAGAGTTCCTACAGAGCTTTCAAACAAATGTCTCATCCCGTGCGGTCCCCACTCGACTCTGTGAGGTTCATATTATGATTGGTGCTTTATGGATGAGAAATTGGAAATTCTGAGGGATGAAGGTCGGGGTGGAACCCGGTGGGGGCCAGACGGTGGAGATGGCACAGTAAAGACACACACAAGATCCTCATGTGTTCACCTCACAGCAGGTGCCTTTCGGTGTCCGGTTCTGAGAGGTCCTCAGAGCGCTTGAGGAGGAGTGAGGACTCTTATCTTCCCGCTGACTCTCGGGTTACCACAGCCTGCGCCCACAAGTGTCTCCCCCAGTGTCTGCCAAGCGCTATGAAACCCCATTCTGAGATTCATGCCCTTGAGTCTTTTTTTTTAAGATTTTATTTTATTTTATTTATTTGAGAGAGAGAGACAGTGAGAGAGAGCATGAGCGAGGAGAAGGTCAGAGAGCGAAGCAGATTCCCCATGGAGCTGGGAGCCTGATGTGGGACTCGATCCCGGGACTCCAGGATCACGCCCTGAGCCGGAGGCAGTCGTCCAACCAACTGCGCCACCCAGGCGTCCCCATGCCCTTGAGTCTTAAAGGCTCCCAAGCCCCTCGGCAACTCTGCAGAGAGGCAGGTGGGAGTGGGAGTCAGTCAGATGCCGGTCTCTGTCCGTCAGACGTGGCTGTCCTTAGAGTGGAATGGATGCTGCGGCCCTGAAGTGAAATGAGTATAGATGTTGGCACCAATCCTCCCTGGGTCTGGGTCCTAATGCTGCCTTTACAGCCTCTCGGAGACTTATCTTCCTCATCTTCCAAAGGAAACGATAATAACACAGAGTTATAATTTCATAAGGTTTTATGGAATGACACTGAGCGCTTATGCTGAAGAATTACCGTAGCGATGCGCAGGTCAGACACGGTCCCTGTCTTCGTGAAGCTTCAGGCTAGTGCGGCAAGAGTAAGTGCTGTGGAAGTGCAGAATACATGAAAGAAGAGACCTGGGAGACATCTGAACATCCAACGGGGGCTCTTGTTCTAGTCTGGGTCCAAGCGGAGAGTTGGCGGGAAGCCTGCTCCTTCAGTGGGCGGGGCCTAATGAGTGAAAGCCGGCAGGCAGGGACAGCCCCGTGCCACCCACTCCGGGGGTCAGGGAAGAGAGTGGGCCTCGAGGACGGCGCGGGAGGGAGGAGAAAGCATGTCTGGCCCACACAAATTGGGGGAGGGGATGAGGAAAAGTGTAAGATGAAGCCATGAAGGAAGGCAGGTGCCATTTGTTCAGAGCTTTACTGGGTTGGAGAGTTTCAGGTAGGCAGTGACATCCTGGTCTGTCCACTCAAGTGACTGCATGAAGAGGGATTGGAGAAGTCAAAGGGAGGGTGGGAAGATCAGTTATAGGGGCTACGACAATTCTCCATGTGAGAGATGACGATCCCATGGGCTAGGGGTATAGCAGAGATGGAGAGATGAGGACAAGTGGAAAATTTGGGCAGAAATTAATCTTCAACCTGAGAACCAAGACAATTTGGTTAAGTCCCAGTGAGTGGGATCCGTGGGGAGGGCTGTGGCAGTGAAGGGGAAAAGGCAGAGTGATGAGGGCTGTAAACTGGAGAAGACTGCTTGAAGATGGGGTAACGTTGGACCCTCAAGAATGCTCTGAAGTTTGTGAAGTGAAAGCCACCATGATGTATCCTGCATACAGGTGTGGGGTGGTGGGAGACAACCTCAGAAACTAAGATGCACAGACTTTAATTCACAGTGTTTTAGTTAGGATTAAGCTGCAAGAGGCAGAAAACCCAAAATAACACTGGCTTAATAAAGTAAATTTATTTTTCTTTCTCACATAAATGAAGTGTAAAGGTAAGTAATCCAGGGCTAACTGGTGTATAAATTCTAAGACCATCAAGGATCCAGATTCCTTTTAATAACTTGTTCTGCTACACTGAACCACCCACTTCCTCAGAATACAAGATGGCAGCTCCAGCTCCGGGGATCACATCTTCATCCTAGCCAGAGGAAAGATGAAGAAGAAAGAAAAGGGTATGCGTGCTCTCTGTAAACATAGGTCTCAGGAGCTGCACATTTGTGTCTGCCTACATCTCATTGGACAGAACTTGTCATGGAGCCATGTCTAGCTGAAGAGGAGACTGGAAAACACTGTGTTAATTCTAAGCAGCCATGTACCCAATTAAAAATTGGGGATCCAATTACCCTATAAAAAGGGAAAAAGGGAAGCAGTCTCTATTCCACTCAGCAGTTTATGACAGCAATTTGTAAGTTAAACATCATTATCTCTTTAAGTAGGGTTCCTATCAAGCAATGAGGAAAGCATTAAGACCACAATAAATATCCTGTCTGGAATGCTCTTCTCCCAGGGAGTCGTGAGACTCATTCCCTCAATTCATTCCGATCTCTGCTCCAGTGCCACCTCCTCTGATCACCTATCCCTCTCAACTCCCTCCTCTGGCTTTGTTTTCCTTCGTGGCACTTATCACTCTCTGACATTATGGATTCCGCTTATTTACTTGTTTATTGTGTGTCCTGCATTCGACTGAGAGCCCAGAGAAGGGAGCTCCCTGCTGTGAAGAGAACCTGTATCAGTTCCCACCCCATAGTAGAAGTTCAACAAGCATTTTTTTGATCAAATAAAGAAATGGGCAAAGTACATAAACAATTCATAAAGGGCGCTCTGGTTTATCTTAGGTTTATATAAATAGCAAAAAAAAGAAAGAAAGAAACACAACTGGTCACAAAACTCATGGAAAACAAGAAGCGTCTTTGGTCATGAAAGACACACAAATAGAAACAATGAGGTGCTCTTTTTCAATTATTAAATAGCAAAAGGCAAGTGCTGATACTCTCAGATGCTGATCAAAGTATAAGGAATACTTATAAATAGCAGCTTTGTCAATGAGTACAATCTTTCGGAAAGCAATTCACCCAGGCCACGGGCTACCCGGCCAGTGCATCCAGCGTGAATGCTGCCCCCGAAGCAGGCTAATGGCAGCTCTGACTTTGCCAAGGTGTGTCAAATGCCACACAGATGTGTGCGTATGTATTCACTACAGTGTCACTGAAAGAAACAGGAGGCTAAGAATAATAACAAAATACCTAACTACATGGAAATACGTTAGTAAATTGGAGTACATATTCTTTTTTTTTTTTAAGATTTTATTTATTTGAGAGACAGAGAGAGAATAAGTGGTGCTGGGTGAGGTGCAGAGGGGGAGGGAGAAGCAGACTTCCCTCTGAACAGGGAGCCCCTCATGGGGTTCGATCCGAGGACCTCTAGATCATGACCTGAGCCGAAGGCAGACGCTTAACCAACTGAGCCACCCAGGCGACCCTGCAGTATGTATTCCTAATGAAAGACTAGACATCAGTGTAACATAACGCTATGGAGAAGAAATAAAACATGACACTGAAATAATGCTATAGTTAAAAAAAATGAGAATACGAAATAGTATGTGTGCAAAACACTTTGTAAATCCTCTGGGTAATACGGTTATCGATTTTTTTCCCCACTTTCTTCTTACCTAACCTTTTAAAAAGTAAACACATTTCTTCCAAACCTCGCAAAATTTCTATTTCTCGTTTTCAAATTTTCCACTGAAACTCCATTTTCAAAAAGCAGTAAGTAGGATGAAAACCATACATAGAATATGATTCCAAATTTCCTTTTAAGAAGACGTATTAGGAGGGAAAGGCTGGAAGAATATCTACCTAGCCGTGAACAGACATTATCTTGAGGCAGTGGCATTAAAGATGATTTTAATACTCCTAACGCCGTGAAATAGGGTAAATGAAGGCTATTATCCTTTGCCAAACCTTTGTGACACGCCAACCACTCCCCTGGGCGCTTTACACACAGGGTGACCTGTGATGTCCCAGCCGTCCTCTGCTGGGGAGGCGGGTGGCGGGGTTTACCACTGTGAGAAATCAAGTTTGAGAGAGACAAAGCAGATTGCCCAAACCCAGGCAGTGGGAGAAGAACTTTGGCGGGGGGCGGGGTGGGGGTTGGTTGTCTGCATTCTCTGCAGGGAGCAGGGGTCCACACCTAGACCCATCCAGCTCAGTCAGTCAGTTCCAGAAGCCTGGGGATGCCCAGAGGAAGGAAAAGAGGAGAGCCCTCCAAGGCGGTGGTCTGGCTGTGTTCGGGAGGAGAGTGAGGAATTAGGAATTTAGAAAGCCACATTCCAAGCAGCAGAGTGAGGGGGGAAATTGCAGAGGAGAAGCAAGAGAATTCTTAGAAATGTCAAGGTGCCCCGTTGAGTCAGGTACCTCACGACGAACAATTTCCTGTCAGCTACCTCGGGCTCTGGACTGTGTCTCTGAAAGTGGCACAATTGAGAATAAATCATGCGAGGACCCGAAATTTCATGACTCTTATAATGACACGTATCTTTTTTTCTTTATTTACAAAATTTGCCATAATTTTGTGAGTGATGTGATGATGAGGAAAAAATACATAGAAATCTTTTTTGATGTTTTAGAACAATTCTTCCTTAAGATGGAGAACGGTTTAGGGAGCAGCTACCGATTTGCTTTCCTAAGAACCGGGGGAGGTTGCTCATGGTCTGTCTTTCTAGTTTTTGGTGGAGAAGAGAGTCCCCAGCACTGGTCCTCACCAGCAAATCACCGAGCCACTCTGATCTTTGGGGAGCGCGGGAGACGGGAGACGCTGGGCTTATGCTGCCCGGGACTGTGTGCCTTGAAGGGGGGGGGCACTTAAACCATTTCAGCTCAATTTAGTAAATTATTATCAATTTGCCTGCAACTCTCTTTGATCCCAGGATAGGCTCCGAGGGGAGAAGGGCACTTCCATTCTTCCCAGTTTATTAATAATCTCCTGTCGCCCACGGCAGACTAAGGATTTCATGAGGGCAGGATTTCCACCAGCTTTGCTCATAGCTTATCTCCCCCCGGACCAAGCACACTGCCAGGCACCTAGAAACTCATGATAAATGTGTGCTGAGGAAAGCAATAACGACTAATACCCTGAAAAATGCATCCTTTCCGCTCTCGAAAACTCTAACGGCTCTCGTTGGAATTCCCTTTTCTGGGTTAATTATTATGTAACACGGGCTCAGAAACTCATGAGTGAAAAATCCAGAGCTGGCCAGGAAAAGAACCTATATAATAGGGTTATAAAAAGGTAGAATGAGCAATGAAAGATTGGTTCTGTCAATTTTTCACTCTGGATTCATTCACATTTCCCGAACACGTCCTTTACGCCCATCACTGTGCTCAAGTACTAGAGACACAGACCTTTTCGCCTGGCCATGATAACAGGGATAAATAGAGTATCCCTTAGCATTTACTTATCCACTAATAGTAAGTGTCCGGCACTATGTTCCAGGCATTGTTCTGAGTGCTTTCCATGTACTGCTTTGTTTATGGGTAGCACTGTGTTATCCCCATTTTAGAGATGAGTGAGTTGAGGCTCAGAAAGGGTAAGTAGTTTGTCTGTGTTCCACAGCTGGAGGGCCAGGCTTGGGTTCCTACAGCTTGATGCTTGTGTTCATGCTCTTAATGGGGTCCAGGGAGCTTCCTGAGAGAGGTGACCCTGAGATCACTGGCCTTGGAATCACCAGGGATGCAGGATAAGAAAAGCAGATTCCCAGGTCTGGGGCTGAAGGGTCAGAATCCCTGGGAGAAGAGCCTGGAAAACTCAGATTTTTTTTTTTTTTTTTGTACGAACCCAGGTGTTTCAGATGTGCACTGAAGTTCGTAAAGCACAGCACCCAAATGTGCCACACTCACTCCTGGGGAGTTCAGAGTATCGCTAGCACCCACCCTCATATACCCTGCCCGCCCCTCCCTGTCGCTTCCTGCCAACGTGGGACAGAAATGGAATAGAGAGGAAAGGAGGGACGGAGGGAGGGAACCTCAGGGAACCTCTCGTCTGGGGTGACGAGACTCAACAGGAGGCTCCCTCTACCACTAGGGATGTCTGCCCAGTTAGAGCCAATGAGCAGCTGGGAAGAGCAGGAGGGTGACATTTAGCTGTTCCCAGGGCTCAAAACCTGAACCTTCATCCCTTCCAGGACCAGGACTGGGCAGCACTGGGTCCCCTCCTAGTGGGCAGGGTCCACATTGGTCTGCACGTCGGAAAGATTCAAGATCTTTCAGATCTGACAGGACACGTGGCAGGAAGGGGGAGCAGAGAGGAGGGTCCTGGCAACAATGGGCTACATGCTCCTAGGATAACAAGGAAGGTTCCAAACTGCAGGAAGTGGAGGAAGGATGGGTATGCCAGGTCCCCCAGGGGGTATCCAGCACTGGTTCTCACCAGCAAATCACCAAGCCACTCTGAGTCTCAGTTTCCTCCTGCATAGGAGGAAATTAATAAGTATAATTTGTTGTTGTTGTTGTTTTTTAAGATTTTGAGATTTTATTTATTAGGACTCCTGGGTGGCTCAATCAGTTGGGTATCTGCCTTCAGCTCTGGTCATGATCCCAGGGTCCTGGGATCAAGTCCTGCCTTGGACGTCTTGCCAGTGAGAAGCCTGCTTCTCCCTCTGCCCACAGCTCTCCCTGCTTATGGATACACTCGCGCTCTCTCTCTCTCTCTCTCTCTGACAGATAAATAAGTAAATAAGTAAAAAATTCATCAGAGAGAGAGAGCATACAGGCAGGCAGAGGGAGAGGGAGATTTATTTGTCACTCTAGGTGCTACTCTATCTTCCCAGCCCACATCCTCAGCCTCCACAGCAAAAATGCCAGGTAGTTCATCTGCATTCAGCAAAGATGCAATGCGTAGCTCTGTCAACTGAGAGAGCTGTCAGTACACAGGGTTCCCAGAGATATCTAGCAAATGGACCCAATATTAGCCCTGTCATGTGGTGACACTGAGGGACTTTGGAGGGCGACAGAGCTACACAGAAAACCCAGACCCCCAGGCCAGTCTTCTTCTCTCATCTCACCTCTCACTGTTTGCCCCTCACTCACCCTTACTGTTACCTGTTCCCCAAAGGGGTCAAGCTCGTTCTCACCTCAGGGCCTTTGCACTTGCTATGTCTGCTGCCCAAAACACTATTCTTCCTGCCTGAAAGAAGCTTTCCCAAGATCTTCCCTAGGTTTCCTCCTCCTTGTCTTCCAAGTCTCAGATCATGGTCCTCTCCCTCAGAAGGCCTTTCTTGACCACCTCACCTAAATTAGTGACCCCAATCCATTCCTCTCCATTGCATCATCTGGCTTGCTTTTCTTCATGGTGCTCAACACTATCTGAAAGGATCTTGCTTATTATTCGCTTCTGTGTTTAGAGAACGCCTGGCAAATGGTTGACTCTCAATGAATATGTGCTGAATGAATGGACAAATGAATAAATGAATGAATGGAAGATCTGAACAACTTTTCTTATAATAAGCATCTGGAACCCTATATCCGAAAGCACCCCCTCTCCTTTCAGTTAACAAGGGCAGAGACCACGAGAAATAACACTGTGGTTGGTAACAACTTAACAACCAGCAGGCAGTTATATCTACACACATTGCTGGGCACGGTTCCAAAGCTAAAAAGGCACTAATTGCTTTTATATAAGGAGGTAGAAACGCAGTCCATCCATGCCCTTCAGTCCTGATGGTGTGCATTATCGTATCTGTTACCGTGTTGATTGTTCCTGTGTCACACAGCCAGTTTGGGCTTTATTCTGCACATGTCTGGGTTGGTGACAGGTTCCTATACAGAGGAGAGAGGTACCGGGGAAGCGTGTGTGTTTGTGTCTGTGCATATGTATCCGTGTGTGCTCAAGTGTGTCTAAGAGCAGTGACACTCTGGGAAGGGTTAACTCGCAGTCAAGCTCTCTGTGCTCAGGGCCCTAAGACTGGCCCAGGACTGGGAGGGGTGGGCTCGGAAGGTGGAGCAGGCTGGCTTGCCTGAGCTGCCTTTTCCAAGACAGGAGAGCAAGCGCTTGCCTGGCTGGACGGAGCGTGGTGAACTCGCGTCGCCTTTAGGAATGGCTGCAAAAGCCCACACCTGGAACTCCCTCCCTTCCTGCCCCCCCACGGCAGGTTGCATTCGGGAGGCTCTCCAGTCATTAGAGGAATGAGCCGAGGGTGAGCAATTCACCAGCTCACCAGCACTTCGAGAACAGCAGGCAAGGATGGATGTGGTCGACAGCCTTCTTGCGAATGGAAGCAACATCACTCCTCCCTGTGAGCTGGGAATCGAAAATGAGACGCTTTTCTGCTTGGATCAGCCCCATCCTTCTAAAGGTAGGTGCCAGACACTGTTATTTTAATTCAGGAAATGATGAAGGTGCGGGAGAAATCAACAAAGATGGGGCTGATAGAGAAAATTATAACAAAGTCCTCTTGAGACCAGGCTGGATAAAGTCATACGTTCACAAGTTTGGATAACAGATCAAAAAGCAGAACTGAGTCAAATATCCTAATTGTTCCCCGCGGGAGAGTTGAGATGGAGGTAGAGGGCATGGGGAAGGGGGGGAGGCAAAAACCCAGGGAGGAGGAGCTGAAGTGTCATAAGAAGGGGGTACAAGTGTCAAAGCTGGAACTTACCAGCGTCACAGAAAAGGTGCTGTCACAATCTAGCTGTCACCTTTTCTTGGGGGATATCCAGCGTGAAAAAGTGATTAAAGTGAAATCAAGCTTAGCAGCTGGGAAAAGAAAGCAACCAGTAGTCACTGGAGAAGCTTTGTTCTTAAGAAAAAGTGGTTCCCTTTGTGATTCTTTAACAAACCAACCTCTCTGAAGCAACGGGATCACTCTGTACGCTCCTCAGTTTGTTTCTGCAAAATATTGGTGATAGAGGAATAGTCGGGTTCAGTGATGTAGACCCTTGCAAAAACAAAAACAAAAACAAAAACAAAAACAAAAAACAAAAAAACACCACCAACAAAAATAACCTGCAGGTAATCACCGTTCATTTTGTGCGCTGAGGTTTTCACATTCTGCTCCCATAACCTCCATCCCTCCGTCTCGTTCCCGTTACTCTTTGCAGAGTGGCAGCCAGCCGTGCAGATTCTTCTGTACTCCTTGATATTCCTGCTCAGTGTCCTGGGGAATACGCTGGTCATTACGGTGCTGATTCGGAACAAGAGGATGAGAACGGTCACCAACATCTTTCTGCTCTCACTGGCGGTCAGCGACCTCATGCTCTGCCTCTTCTGCATGCCGTTCAACCTCATCCCCAACCTGCTCAAGGATTTCATCTTTGGGAGTGCTGTCTGCAAGACCACCACCTACTTCATGGGTGAGTTGCTCCTGGGGGCTGTTTCTGGAGCTCGCCCCAGACCTTCCCAACCCTCTGACAGCCTCAGCAGAGGTGTCCTGCTGAAGGCAAAGCAAAACAAAACAAAACAAAACAAACATCTGGCTGGGTGGGACGGTGTGCAAGGAGGCAGGTGCTGGCTTTAAGGTGGGTCGGTCCTCATGCGTCCCCAGAAGTCAGTCCCCAGTCGTCCATTTCAGAGGTCAGTTCCTCAGAGTGGAATAAGTTATTAATCAGCCATAGGAGAGGTTGGTTTTGCTGGCTTCTGCTAGAAAGCAAGAAGGATTCAAGCGACCCTGTCCTTTCCTGGAAGTCATTGGTCATAGTTTGAGTTCTGCCCGAGCCAAGTCATGGCTTTTGGGGGTGATGGGGGTGGTGGAGGAAGGTTTTCTGTTGTTGCTCTTGCTCTCCTAGGGCTCAGGGGCTATGTGAAAACCAGCTTTGTCCTAGAGGACAATTCATTTCCCAGCCTGATCCCCAGGGGCTGGGACCCTCTTGGGCAGAGAGAGAGAGAGAGAGACAGAGAGAGAGAACATGCCCTCTGGCACTAAATGAGGAGCTAATTTTGCTCCCAGAGCCTGTGGGTCATTAAGCTCACCCTGACTGGCTAAGACACGCAGCTCTCTGCTTCTGCCAATCAAAATGATGATGATGATAAATAAAAATCACAAGAGCTGATATTTGTGATGCAGCAGATGTACGAAGTGCTTTTACTCTCACTATCCCATCCCCCAGCCCACCCTGCCCCCCCCAAAAAAGTATGTATATATATATATATATATATATATATATATATATATATATATCACAGTTATTCTTTCCCGTCTCAACAAGGAGCAAAGAGAGGCACAGAGAAGTTAACCAGGTGCCCTGGGACACACAGGTGCTAAGCCACAGAGCTGAGATTTGAACCTAGATCAGGAGCCACCACAGTGGAGGATGAGGACAGGTGCTGCCACAGTTTGCCAGCAGCTGGTGCTTTCCTGAAGCCAAGCAAAGACATCTCTCTGCCCTCTTTGGCTGCCAGATTGCCCTGTGCCTTCTCCCTTCTGAGTATGAGCTGCAAGGGGGGAGGGTTGTTTTTTGTTCTGACCTCGGCCTTACAACATGGTCAGAGCTGAGTTGGGCTGGGGCCATCCTCAATGACTGGAAAGCTTTCAAAGCCTTGATTTCTCCCAATCGAGGCAGTGGGATCCAGCTCTGACAACAATGATGGATTACTGATCCCTGTGCCACAGACAAACAAACAAGAGAATGTCCATCCTCGTCCACGAATGAAAGGGATCATGCTTAAACAATGAAGCGGTAACAGTTACCAGCCTCTCCTCACGCTTTTGGCTTTCATTGCCCACCCATAGTATGATAATATTATTTAAGAATCTTAACTAGGGTCTGTGAAGGGAATCTTAAAATGAGGGCTGGTGTGATTGCACAACACTCTAAGTGTGCCAAAGGCCACAGTATTGCCTGCTTGAAAATGGTTAATTTTTGGTGATATTTCACTTCAAGAAAAAGAATAATAAATGCAAGAAAATTCTGAAGCTGTGTCCAATGCCATAATGGTTTTGTTGGATTTCTAAATCCAGGGATTTTGATTCTTCCCTTGATTTTGGGTTCTTTTCAATACTATTGCTAACAGTTAACACTCATTAAACTCCTTATAGCAGGCAAAAAAAAAAGAAAGAAAAGAAAAGAAGGAAGGAAGGGAGTAAGTGAGGGAGAAAGAGAGAGGGAGAAGGGTAGAAGGGAAGAAGGCAAAGAGGAAAAAACGAAAGAGTGCTTGCCTGATGGGGGTTTATAATAACAGTGAGCCCATTATACAGATTTGACTCCAGAGATGCTGGGGTACACTCTGTAATCTCAGTGTGATCAGTTCCTTGGGTAGAGTCCAGGAAAACACAGCCATCCTGTCTCAGAACATGAGTTTTCATTTAATGTTTTTTTGGGTTGTAGATTCCTTCAAATCTCTAAGAAATACTGTAGGTATCTCCCCTCCTAGAAGAAGAATATTTTTATGCACAGTTTCAGAGAATTTATTTATATCCATTAAAGGCTCCAGACTAAGAGCTTCTTCTCCCCAACTTAGATTAATCCTAAAGTCTAAGAAATCATGCTAAAGATAATCAGATTAACTGACAGAATCCATGGATGAATAGTTAGAGGGAATTCTAAGGCGGTAAGACATGATAATAAGTACACACAAACAAAATACACAAATGAAAGAAAATTAAGCTTTTTGACTATGCCTAAGCACATCACTATAAAGGAGCTGTTGTGATGTCTTTCTCACTGATGATGCATGTTCCTTATAGAAATACAGAAAAACAAACAGAATAAGAAGGAAAGTTCTAGTCCCCCCCACTGAGAGCAACCTTTAGTTATGGCGTGGAGCCCTCTCCCTTTATCCTTCCTTTACTGTGTGTTTTTTTTCAGTAGACTGCTTTTTCAAATTTATAATGGTTCATTCTTAAAACTGTCTGTACTAGAAACTCTGAGAGTTTTAATGCCTCCAGCTCAGACCCCTGTGACCTTTCAGGGTCACAGTCCTTAAGAATCTGGGCTATTAGGTCAATTTAACTCCAGGTTATGCTCAAAATGAGAGCTTCTCTCCAGGCGACTCAGAAACCTCTTGTGTAGGAGAGGAACGTATCTCCTCCCGTTGGTTATTAATTAATGAGCAACTTCAACCTGGGAAGGAGTTTGGTTGTAATCAAAGTTCAATAAACTTATCTAAAAACTGGCAATCAGATGTATTCGTAAGTACATTTCTTCAGCTGCCTTAAATCCTTTTTGAAATGAAGCTGGGAAAAAAATCACTTAAAAAAAAATAAATACAGGTACATGGTATTTCTTTACCCTCTGAGTGTTGTTCCTTGATAGCGAACCTGTGCCGAGCAGATATGCTTAAGCTAACATGCAAATAAACTTGGGATTTCAGAGCCATCATAACCGACTTCTCTGTTCCTTTCCCAGGCACCTCTGTGAGCGTATCCACCTTTAATCTGGTTGCCATATCTCTGGAAAGATACGGTGCGATTTGCAAACCCTTACAGTCCCGGGTCTGGCAGACCAAATCCCATGCTTTGAAGGTGATCGCCACGACCTGGTGCCTCTCCTTTACCATTATGACTCCGTACCCAATTTATAGCAACCTGGTGCCTTTTACCAAAAATAACAACCAGACAGCGAATATGTGCCGCTTCCTACTGCCAAATGACGTCATGCAGCAGTCCTGGTAAGGCGGTGTGATGTTTATTTGTGTAATGCAACTTGCTATCGTTTGCAGTGTTTGTAAAAATGGGAATATATTGTCCAGAGTGACTGGAGGAGGTATGTGTCCAGGAGACACGGATTATGAGAAGGATTATGTTAACTTCTTTTTAGGATAACAGTGATAGCAAACACTTAAGTGCTCCGTTTCAAAGGTCATGTACATATGAATCCAATTAATTCCCTCAAAACCAGGCCGGGTAGGTACTGTTATTGTCCCCATTTTGCAGATGATGAAACATGGAGATGAAACACAGAGACATGGAGAGGTAAGATGAGTTGCTCAAAGTCACAAAACTAGAAGATACAGAGCCTCTCTGCTGACCCGCTATGCAGAATACCTCTGGATGGTCTAGTGGGAAGGAGGGACTGAAGGGCTAGGATCTGAAGGGCTATGATTTTTCTAAGAACTGAAGATAAAGCAGAGAATGAGTCCCAAGTCTTGTGCATGTGTGTGTGTGTGTGTGTGTGTTTTTAGACTACAGCTGCAGTGCTGGCATAGAACACTTGACTAGAAATAAACAGGAGAGATTCTAAGACTTTCTTTGCTTACTAGCCAACTGACAATAGACAAGTTCAAGTGACATTACTGAGGTTCAGGTTCTTTATCTATGCAAGGATTTAATAATATAGTTTTTTTTTTAATCTACCTCATTGGGTGGCTGTAAGATTCAAAGGAGAGCATGTGTATGAAAATGTCATTATCTTTAAAAAATACAAACGCGGGGTATTATGTTTACTAATTCCAAGCATATTTTAGAATCAGGGAACTCGACATTCAAAAATAGCTCAAAATAGAGATAATCTCTTCTTTTTTTTTTTCATTTCAACCAAGTAACACACACACAAAGTTATGTTGTAAGTGAGAGAAACATTTCCAAGACTTGAAAAGGAATCTTATCAAAACATGTCCAATTGAAATGAGAAATGGCCCAGCCACTGTGAGCCTCTAACTATTTAATGGCCTAATCCTGTAACCTTACACATGCCAGACTGCAAAAATGATTTAGGGGCCAGACTCATAAAGGAGTCTGTGGGGCTTCAGGAATCAAACGTGTTTAGAGAAAGCACAGCTCTGCCCCACCACGCCCTAGAAGGAGCCCGCCACTGTGCCCATGGGGGAGAAATAGCCAGAAAACCCTATTATGCAAAACCTCAGAGGTCATCCATCATTCCTCCCTCTGCTTTGAATGGTTCTGTTGTTGTAAAGTCAACAAATAGTATATTGTGATGCTTAAGAGCACAGGTTCTAGAATCGTATTCCCTGGGTTCAAATCCCATCTTTGCCACTAGGTGTGTCTCTGGACAAAGGATTTAATCTCTGTAAATCTTAGTTTCCTCACATATAAAATAGGTATTATGATAACAGTACCTATCTCAAGGGTCACTATGGGAGTTAAATCTAATGTTACATACATATATATGAATTATTATTATATATATAATGCTTAGCCTAGTGGGTAGCACAGCAAGTCCTCGATGAATATAAGTTCTTATAAGTATTTATTTATGTTTTTGGTAAGCCTTACTGAGATTATTCACATACATTTTGTTGTTAATTTCTCATTGGTTTTACATGAAGGTTTGTTTCAAGCACAGAATCACACCAGCCTTTTCCAACTTAACTAGTTCTTCCTAAGAGAATTTATCTGAAGAGAGAGAAAGAGAGAGAGAAGTAAACAACTTCAAAAGACTGAACCTCCAGACATAGAATTTCCAAGGTTATGAAATATTAGTAATTAATGTGTTTGCTCAGACCAGTTAAAATGAAGATGAACCCTATTTATTCCACCCCATCTGAGTTTGAAATACTAGAGATGATGGTTATTGAATTTCTTTTCATTTTATTAGGCACACGTTCCTGTTACTCATTCTCTTTCTTATTCCTGGAATTGTGATGATGGTGGCGTATGGATTGATCTCTTTGGAACTTTACCAAGGAATAAAATTTGATGCTATCCAGAAGAAGTCTGCTAGGGGTAACTATCTCTTTGCTGTATGTTTATGCCAAAATACCACAAAAGCTTGTTTCCTATAACTTAAATAGATACGCTCAGAGTGTATGTTGAGGATATTTTAAAGTATCCTTAGGAGACTCTGTGTCATAAGGCACAGTCGCCAGACATAGTCTTCCTATTCCTTCATCTGTAAAATGGAGAAATTGTTCCTCTCAAAACAGTACTGAGTGGGACAAAATGACATAACAGACATATACCCAATTATTAGCTGAGGACCCTTGTGTCCCTTGCCATCTGCTCTGTTGCATTCTAATGGACTCCTGTTTCCACAACCGAAGGGAATTGTAACTCTAATCCCCCAAACTCTCTCCTCCCTTTCTTTGTCACAGTGCAGTTACAAAGCCCAGCTTCTTCCCACTCATTATAATCCACAAACCACTAAAATTTAGCCCTTTGTTGATATAACTTTTTGCCTTTCTCCGCTTTCACTCAGCTCTTCTACCAGAATTTACGTGTCTTGAGAGCTTCTTTGGCTTTGGTTGATTTTTGATCATTATCCAGGTTTCCCAGTAAAAGCATTCTGGAAGCTTACCAATCAAGCAGGAACCTTTCCCCTGAGAATGTGGGGAAAGAAAGAGTGTGAATATTCATTCTTTAGTAATTTTAATCCTTACAATTGATGTGCATAAAATATGTTTTTATTATACACTATGTATATGATAGATTATATATTATTGGTTTTTTTTTTTAAAAGATTTTACTTATTTATTTGGGAAAGAGAAAGCAAGGGGAGGGGCAGGGGGAGAGGGAAAGAATCTCAAGCAGACTCTGGTCTCAGTGCAGGGCCAAATGCGGGGAGCTGATCTCAAAACCCAGAGATCAAGACCTGAGCAGAGGGCACCTGTGTGGCTCAGTGGGTTAAAGCCTCTGCCTTCAGCTCAGGTCATGATCTCAGGATCCTGGGATCAAGCCTTGCATGGGGCTCTTTGCTCAGCAGGGAGTCTGCTTCCTCCTCTCTCTCTGCCTGCCTCTCTGCCTACTTGTGATCTCTGTCTGTCAAATAAGTAAAGAAAATCTTTAAAAAAAAAAAAAAAAACAAGACCTGAGCAGAAACCAAGAGTTGGAGGCTCAAGCGACTGAGCCACCCAGGCGCCTCACATTACTTTATTAGTTTTAAGCAACTTTCCCTTTGAAGGAGAGGAGTACTGTAGATCAGTACCTAAGGATAGCAGAACAGGCCCAAGGATGCCTTCTCCCTGCTTCAGTTCCAGTTTGGTTTGATCCCCTTGATAGAGGGGGGGGGTCTGTCCCTCGTGATCCGCCCCGACAATAAGCGATGTCACTTGCCGCTCTAGACAGGAAGCCGAGCACCGGCAGCAGCGGCAGGTATGAGGACAGCGATGGGTGTTACCTGCAGAAGGCCAAGCCCCGCAGGAAGCTGGAGCTCCAGCAGCTGTCCACACCCAGCAGCGGCAGGGTCAACCGCATCAGGAGCAGCAGCTCCACGGCCAACCTCATGGCCAAGAAGCGGGTGATCCGCATGCTCATGGTCATCGTGGTCCTCTTCTTCCTGTGCTGGATGCCCATCTTCAGCGCCAACGCCTGGCGGGCCTATGACACGGCTTCGGCCGAGCGCCGCCTCTCCGGGACCCCCATTTCCTTCATCCTCCTGCTGTCCTACACCTCCTCCTGCGTCAACCCCATCATCTACTGCTTCATGAACAAACGGTTCCGCCTCGGCTTCATGGCCACCTTCCCCTGCTGCCCCAACCCCGGTCCCCCAGGAGCGAGGGGAGAGGTGGGAGAGGAGGAGGAAGGCAGGACCATGGGGGCCTCTCTGTCCCGGTATTCCTACAGCCACAGGAGCGCCTCGGCGCCGCCCCCCTGAGCCGGACCCGCCTCCCGCGCCACGGGAAGGAGTGGGCAGGGGTGGGGAGATGAGAAGGAAGATTCCATTACCAGTGGGAACTGTTCATGGTCTGCTTTTCATCCTTCATTCTGGTTCCAGGGAGATGCCGGCGGAGTAGGGCTGTGACTTCGTTTCTGGGCAATTCAAGGCAGGAAATGCTTAGTAACACCCACCATCAGAAACACCTCAACAGGCCAGTCACAGGAGTCCAACAGGGCCCACACTGCAAAAGGCAATGCCAAACACATGGTCCAGATGGAGATGTGGACCCTACTTAAGCTTTAGAAGTTTCTAGAACATCCAAGGTGGGTTCTCACTCCCCCTAGTGACACAGCTCTATGCTCGACTTCATCTGTGGATGAAGTGTGGAGCTTGCTTTGCCCCTGGAGTGAGTCTATCATGTATATACTGTAACCACCCCTCTCATCATGACCACAAAAAGGCAACATGAACCAAACCCTCTTCTGGTCATTTTTCTGAAGCAAGACAACAGTCTGACTTTTTCTTTTGAGGTTGGTGAAGGCCATTATGGTGTCATCAAAACAGCATAAGGAATGTTGTTTTGATGAATTGGGAATTTGTGTTTCTAAAAAGAAAACAGATGTGTGGCAAATAGCTGAGTGGAATGCTGTCTTCCCATAGTGAACATTAAGAGCTAGTAGGCATACAGAATTTTTTTTCTACTTTAATGACCTATATCACTTAACTCCACCTTTATATGGCGATATGGAACGCCATGGCCTCTTTGCCTCAATTTCTCATACTCATCTGGCACTGCCTCTTTCCCAGAAAGACTCCAAGTACAAAGGAGAGTTGTAACCTCTGTGTACTTGTCCAAGGGTGGAAACGGAAACATGTGTAGTCAGTCCCAGAAGAAAAACTGACATACTTGGATTCCATTCGCAAATAGCTTTGAAGGTTAAAGTTGTCTGTCCCATTAAATTCAATCTATGTATTTGTCAGTAATTGTATTAATTTTATGTATATGTATAAACCAAACATGTAAGTATGTTCTTTACATATAAATATATTCTCCAGTGTGTTTAAAAAAGAAAAAACAGTGAATGGATGTTGGAATTCGGTAATTGTTATTTTACATTCCTTCACAACAGCTATATTTCCATGTGAAATTTTCCTTACAAAATTAAGGTTGAAATATCTCTTCTCCAATTTAGAAATTTCAATTAAAATAAGACATGAGCTATAAATTTAGATAGTAGGAAGTGCATTTCTAGAATAGGATTTATCAATGTGCTCTGCTCACCACTTCTGTCTTTTTCTTTCTTTTTTTCAGGACAACATTGTCTTGACCACTTAAATACTTTAACACAGGCATTTTTGACACAAACAAGTGCGCATGTTAGTGTAGGAATAAAAAAGGAAAGAAGGAGAGAAGGAAGGAAGGAAGAAAGGGAGGGAGGGAGGGAGGGAGGAAAGAGGGAGGGAGGGAGGAAGGGAGGAAGTTCATAGTGTCCATACCTCCAAGCAACTGACAAGTGAGCTTTTCTTTTCCTGGCTATCATGCAACTATGACTATCCATTGTGCCAGGCCTGATGTTCTTCTGGATGCACAAAGGTTAGTGATTTCAATCATGAAAAAAAAAAAAAAAAAACTGGTGTGGAAAGGAGAAAGGGGAAGACATTGGCAAGAAGGGATCATGAATAGGGGAAGGGATGTTGTGTAACTCACCCTTTGATTTTTTGGGTGGGATGGCCATGTGCTAATAGACGAAAAATAATTGAGGACCTGACCATTAATTATAGGGGACTTTTCAAGCCAGGTGTTAGTTTTTCTCAGGCTACAGTGTAATGTTAGCATTTATAACCAGTCATCTCAAATATTTCAAGGTAAAAATTCAACTGATTAAAGCACATACTGCTAAATGATCAAAGGAATAAGACATGAAATTGTCTCCATTATTTAAGTAAATTCTACAAAATCTACAATTTTCCTTCCAGAAGCAGTCGTCTTCCCCTTTGGCAGTGTTAACTTATACATAAAGATAAATTAGGTCCTCCCCCCATGACTGCGGACTTCTGGAAGTTCCAAAGTTGTGTTAGCCTTCATACAGGACTGCCAGATTTAGCAAATAACAATATGGGCTGCCCAGTTGAATTCTAGTTCCAAATAAACAACAAATAATTTTTTTAAAGCAGGAGTATGCCCCATGCACTAACATACATCCTGTATTTTATCTGGCAACACTACTTTAAAATAATTTTAAAGGTACATAAAAATAGAAATAAGATTTCCTGGATACAGGACAATAATATACCTTCGTTCACTAAAATTCATTGCATGGTCTTTCATATAATGGAAGCTCATTTTAGAAAGAAGAAAAATGCTATTAACTTTCAGAATCTGGGTCTGACCTTTGGGAATGGTACTATCAACAGACTGATTTTACTCAAGAAACATTTTTATTAACATAAAGCTATTCTAGTACTTTGTTGACTCAACTGCCTTTATCTCATGCTGCAATGGATTACTAATTTGATTTTGAACTACAGGGGCCTATTACAGTGAAGAAAACTGATTCACCAAGTTCCTCATGTTTTCTAGTGTTTTCGGGTAGCTTCCACACATTACCAGTGCGGTCAATCACAAATGTGTCCTTGATGTTTACTTTACCCATGTGTCCCCGTGGCTTCTGGTGCCCCGGTTACTGTGGTAATTTCGCAAGATAAACTGTAGTGGTGAATGAGCAATGCATGTATCCATATGTTGGTCTCACATGTTTGCGTATGCTTAACATGTATCTCCTCCATTCAGTTAAAATGTAATCGTGAGGCATGTGACAGTAGCTGTTGAACTGCCCGCCTCCACTGTAATTCCTTCCAGTGTTTTGCCCAGCACTCTGCATACTGAGAGTGCTCAATAAATGTTGTGACTGGTTTCTGCTCTGCTTCTTATGCTTTGGGGGGCACTCTTTCCATCTACAGCAGTGATTCTCAACAAGGGGGCGCGTTCTTGGGGGAGTACCCAGAACTTCTAGAGGGCTTGTCCCAACACCCAAGAGCTGGCTTTGTGAGTACCTGCTGCCATCTCTCCCTTCCCTGTGCTCTCTTCCTGGGTGTGTGTGTGTGCAGGAGTGCATGTGTGTGTGTGTGTGTGTCTGGGTGTATGCTTGTGCAAATGGAGATGTTATTAATGGGAGGATGTTGTGTCTGTGAATTGTGATAGACACTGATTGTTTAAGAAGGGCTGGGCAGGGGCACCTGGGTGGCTCAGTGGGTTAAGCCTCTGCCTTCAGCTCAGGTCATGAACTCAGGGTCCTGGGATCAAGACCCGCATCAGACTCTCTGCTCAGGGAGCCTGTTTCCCCCTTTCTCTCTGCCTGCCTCTCTGCCTACTTGTGATCTCTCTCTGTCAAACAAATAAATAAAATCTTAAAAAAAAAAAAAAAAGGAGGGGAGCTGGGCAAAGGACATCTAAAGTGGTCAAAAGTCATAGAAACAGAAAGTAGAAAGGTGGTTACCATGGGCTGGGGGAGCGAGCAAGGAGGGGGAGTTCGTGTTTAGCAAGTATGGAGTTTTCGTGTTGCAAGATGAAAAGTTCTAGAGATCTGTTGCCCAACGATGTGAAAATACTTAACAGTCCTGAACAGTACACTTAAAAATGGTTAAGATGGTAAATTTAACATTATATGTTTTTTAGCTAAATAGAAAAGTGGGGGAGGGGTTGGTCTATCATATTCCCCAATTTTGCTCTTCTCTGCCCTCATTCTCATTAAGGAGAATGGCAAAGAACATCACAACAATCCTAATCCATGCTGAAGTGCCGTGCAGACTGCTTAGGGCTGTAAATATTATTAAAGCCCACTTGGTGTCCTTAAGCTTTTCCTTCCTATCCATTGTTCCCCTGTATGTCCCCTCTGACAGCATCTCTGCTCCATCCCTCTGCTTCCTTGACATGGATGTGTCTGGCCCTTCTAGCTTCTTAGCCACCCTCGAGTGGACTATCGATTCCAAATTTCCTAAACCAGCTCCCTCAGCAAAGGGCCAGCTGCATCTCACACAGCTTCTCTTAAAGCCCAGCCTGGGAGAAATCCTAGCTCCTTCTTGCCCAGGAAGAGAGTTCAGATGAGCACAAATTATCCAGCAGCCATAGCATATACAGGTGCTCTTCAGGGTTTGGGGGATGAATGAATGAGTGAACAAACGAATATACTTGAATGGAGTTGTTCCTCAAGGCTAGTTCTCTCCTGGCCACTTGGGAGCGGGGCGGCAGGGGGAGCTTCTTGCACCGAGTATGCGGTGGTCTTGACAAGGGACAATGCTGATGGCAGCCACACTGTGTTTCTAGTCCTCCACGATGTACATGAAATCCAGCTGATCCTGCATTCAGGTTCACTGACCATAAATGCCTCCTCTGTGGGCAAAGAAGATATACTCTGGACCACAAGCCAGAATCCTGTGTCCCTATTATAGCCGTCTTGCTTGCTCTATGTGTGGCTCCAGAAAAGTCACACGACCTCTCTGGGTATCAGTTCCTTCATGTGCAAAATGGCAGGTTGTCGATCCCTGTCTGATACTGTGTGACTCGGTGGCTCGCAATTTGCTATGTCCTCTTCTTAGCCCACACCTGCCCTTTAATTTCATTCACTTCCCATTGACTGCAATTAGAGAAGCTCCTTGACACCCAAGCACATGACCACCTCTGAGGAAGCCTTGACCTCTGGAACATCTCTGACGGAAGGCTGCCAGAGAAAGAAAGAACAGGGTCCAGGGAGACATCTGCAAACCTTCAGCCCCTTCTAGGCCACAGCTTCCCACAGCTTCCCACGTGTAGCTGTGGGCAGCTAGTCCCTGCAACATCAGCCCCGTTGCCATTGAAGTACAGGCATAAAAAACCACCCCTGATTCTTGGTTCTTTCCACAGTTTGGCAACTGTGGCCATTGCTGCTATGAACATTGGGATACAGATGGCCCTTCTTTTCACTACTTATGAATCTTTGGGGTAAATACTCAATAGTACCCTTCAACAGATGAATGGTTAAAGAAGATATGGTCCATATATACAATGGAGTATTATGCCTCCGTTAGAAAGGATGAATACCCAACTTTTGTATCAACATGGACAGGACTGGGAGAGATTATGCTGAGTAAAATAAGTCAAGCAGAGAGAGGCAATTATCATATGGTTTCCCTTACTTGTGGATCATAAGGAATAACATGGAGGACATGGGGAGAAGGAGAGGAGAAGTGAGTTGGAGGAAATCAGAGGGGGAGACAAACCACGAGAGACTGTGGACTCTGAGAAACAAACTGAGGGTTTTGGAGGGGAGAGAGGTGAAGGTTTAGTGAGCCTGGTGGTGGATATTATGGAGGACACGTATTGCGTGGAGCACTGGGTGTGGTGCGTAAACAATAAATTCTGGAACACTGAAAAAAAATTAAAAAAAAAAAGCCACTCCTGGGGCATCTGGGTGGCTCAGTGGGTTGAGCCTCTGCCTTCGGGGTCATGATATCAGGGTCCTGGGGTTGAGTCCCACATCAGGATCTCTGCTCAGTGGGGCACCTGCTCCCCCACCCCCGCCTGCCTCTCTACCTACTTGTGATCTCTCTCTTTCTCTGTCAAATAAATAAATTAAAAATCTTATAAAAAAAGAAAAAAAAGCCACTCCTGAGATAAATTTAGCCTAAGTAAGAGGGGACCAACACTGATTACAGCCCGCTCTATGCACTGCGGCAAGTCACTGCAGGTGACAGCAGGTGACAATAAACACTCATAAGAGGGAGGAACGAATGTTTGCTATGCATTTAATTCTCAGAGCAAGGTGTGGCAGGCATCATGGTCCACATTTCCCTGGTGAAGAAACTGACTCTGAGAGGGTGGCGATGTGTCCGAGGTCAGGCAGCTAGTAAATGACAGACAGGATGGGGCCGATTCTAATGTCACCAGGCTGCTGTGGAGATGAGGTGACAGCTAGTGGTTCAAGCAGTCAGTTGGCAGTTCTGTTTCTGGTGATGCTTTCCAGTTCCTAATCCTTGTGCTGTGACGTCCCCAAGGAAGAGAGGTCCTGTCTGTGTCCCCCTCCTCTCCCTCCCTCCGTGGACAGTGGTCCTTTCTCTGAGCTCCCTGAGTGGAGGATTTGAAAGCTGGCTTTGCGCACAGTGACCTGGATACCCTGTGTTTATTTTAAGAAGAAAGATAACACACTTTGCCACCTCACAGGGAAGCCAAGAGATAATGTCAGTAAACAAGCTTTCACCCCTTCGTGGATCATCGACATTATTAAGGCACATATATTTTCTCAGAATCATTGGAGAGAAGACAAACACGGGGCCAACTTAACCAGCAGCCTGCATTGTAAAACTCCCCGCTCTGCCCATTCACCTGGTCCCTGTTTACCAAGTCCCCCTTTCCCAGTGAAATCAGCAAATGATTATTCCCTGCTGGGCATCACTAGGCTGCCCAGATGTCCCCCCCAGCCCCAAATTCGTCATATCTGGGGAATGCGGTCCTTTGCCGTATCCCACAATGCTTCTCCCAGTTCTCTCTGCCTCCTCACGGAACCCTCACTCTCTCAGACCCTCAGGCTCAAAACCAGATTCATCCTTTACAAGGTGGTATCAGAAAGCAGTGGAGAATATGGACTCTGATGTCAGGAAATCTTGAATTCCTAACCCAGACCCAGCAGCCCTCCGCAGGCGTGGGGTTGCATGCAGGCCATTACGCAGGGCCAAGCATGCGATCCTTATCCATAGTACTCAGTTCAGGGGTGTGAAGGATATTAGTGATACTAAATTTAAAATAATATTAAAGGATCTTAAAGGAAACTTTTTTAGACTCAGATTGTGGCTGCAAACAGAAGTGACAAGTCATCCAACATTCCAAAAGGGGGACTCGCTGCAGTCCCATGATTTGCAAGGAGATAGTGAGATGTGTTCTAGAATACGTGTTTCTTCACCTTTTTCCAGCTTATATGAACACAAAAGAAAGAAAGAGAGATTTCTTTGAAGAGTGTTTTAAGTTAAGTGCGTGGGGAATTCTGTGCCAATTCTCACCATAGAGCCGAACAAGTGAGACTTCCAGAAACATTTGGAGATGGTGGAATTTGTGCCAGCAGGGAAAACTGACATCTCATCCTTCTTTTCATGGGACATCCGTTTGGGGAAAAGTTCCGTATCTCCTAGATTCAGGTTTTGTTTCTTGGACCTCATGTTGTAAAAGCTTCAAGAAGAGTCTGGCTGGAACTGGGTTCCCAAAGATGGAGAGTGTCTCAGCTGGTTTGAGCTGCTATAGCAATAATCCCCTAAACTGGGGGGCTTATGCAACATAAATTTATTCCTCACAGTCCTGAAAGCTGGGAAGCCCAAGATCAAGGTGCTGGCTGGTTTGGTTCATCATGAGACCCTCTTTGTGGTTTGCAGAAGGATGCCCTCTTTGCTTCAAATGAAGGAGAGACTCCCTTTGGTCTCATCTTATGGGGGCACTAATCCCACTGGTGAAGGTTCCATCCTCATGCCCCAATTACCTTCCAAAGCCCCCCTCTTCCCAATACCCTCGTGCTGGAGATTGGGGTTCAACATGTGAATTTCATGGGAATCTTGGAATTTCAGTCCATAGCAGTGAGGAAAGAGGATCTGGCTCCATGGACACAGCAGACATCAAAGAGAATTGCCAGGTTTACTCAGTCGGGGACAGCAAGCAGTCATGGGAGCTGATTGGAGAATGCAGCGCCTCCCTCAGAAAATCATGCAGTGTTGGAGGAGCCCACATTATGTTGTTGGGGATGGGGTATGGTAAGGAGGGTGTAGAAGGCTCTGAAAAACCTACAGGGCTGCCCCCCAGGGGAAAGAGCTAGCATTTGCACATCTAGCATGACAAAGCTGATTTGCCCACTGAGGAAGAATCACAAACGACCTCATTTTTGCCGTTTTACCATGTACCACCCTCCCCCCCCCACCATACCTTCAAAAGGAGGAGACCGAGCAAAGAAGAGAGTAGTAGAGACCACCAGCTGCTTCTTCCCCGGTTGCTGTCTCTTGCCTGGGACCAGTGTGACTTAGAGGAAATGGGAGAAGCAGCAAACTGGATGTGAGATAAAATGTTTGATTTATGTCATATTCAATACCTAAAAATTAAGATGTTCTAATGAAGGGAGAAAAGGGATGGGGAAGAGATGGGAAAGCTATGGGAGCTGTCAGAGGTCATCATGGTGTGGGCATGGGTGATCTAACAGAGAGGAACTGAAGACAGAAAAATAAAGCTATTTCCTGATGGATCCAAATCTTTTTATTGTTGTTGTTCATCAGTCTTATATTACACCCAGTGCTTATTATATCATGTGCCCTCCTTAATGTCCTTTACCTGTAAGGACCTATTTAGCCAGAGTGACTCCATCTTGGTTAAAAGCCATTTTGCCTTTTGTGCAATAAAACTTAAAACTGACCCTGAACTCCCCCCAGAGAAACTTACTCAGAAGCAAGTCTGGGAAACCAGTAAAATATAGTCAGCTAGTTCCTAATAACAGAGCTCAGAATACAAGGACGAGTCAGGCCAGGTGGAGACATCCAATCAGTAAAAGTATACATATTGTCTCCCTAACCACCAAAGAATGTAAACCCCGCCTTTTGGGCACCAAACTTGAGCGCCCATTCTGACCAGAGTAATAGGCTAGTTCAAACAACTACTATAGGGCAAATTGTAATTCAACTGGCCACCTGCGTGTGACCTAACATGACTATGCAACTGTCTCCATGTGTTACAATCTCATTGGCCACCTATGTGTGGCCAGGCTTTTGCTCTATAAAAGGTAGGCTGTAAGATGGGGAGGGGTCGCCCTCTTCGGAGGCAGCCCTGACCGGTCAGTTACTCATTTCTTGAGCCTGTAAGCTGGGGGTGGTCGCTCTCTTCAGAGACCAGCCTGACTGGTCTGTCTGACTTCTAATGCTTAGCATAGAATAGAGCTTTGCATAACTTTAACTTTGTTTCAGTCTCGTTCCGCTGGCCAATCAGTCTGACTTCTAATACTTGGCATAAAATAAAGCCTTAAATAACTTTCACTTTGTCTCAGTCTCGTTTCGTTTAATAACGGACCTAACATTACCCAATTACCCAATTACCCCATCCCTCCTCCCCCTCCCATCCAGCAGCTCTCAGTTCGTTTCCTGTGATTAAGCCAAATCTTTCAACACATGTGCTACATGTCAAGGGCATCTGGCAGAGAGGATGCACGTAGGGAACGATAGCCATCATAAGGGATATCTAACACACCAGTGTCCGTTATTAGCCCAGTCTGGTTGCTATATTGAATTGTCATTGAGAACACTCTAGTCAGAATTACCGCTGTACTTAATCACCCAAAAAGCCACAGTAGCTGTTCAGCTGACCTCTCAACCCCTAATTCTCCTCCCTCCATTTCACCACACTCTCCCATTGCCTTAGCCTGGCTTCAAAGTCCCCAGCCACTGAGAGTTAACCCTCCTTCCCAACTTCCTTCCTTATCGGTCAGGACCATTTTCGTTTTGGAACAGAATGATCTGCTGTTCTCCAAACATCTTCTGGCACTCATGCCTCCCCCAATTTGCCACATGCTCCCTTTCTCTTTAGCTCTTCCTGATAAAACCCTATCACTCTTCATAGCTCAGCTCACGTATTATCTTCTCCAGAAAACCTCCAAAATCTTCAATTGGAAAGGATTTCTCCCTTTTCTGAGCTCCCATAACACTGCCTTTGTATCCTTTTAGTTGTCCAACAAAAGCTTGTTTCCCCTACCCTGCTCTTCACTGCTTGCATTATATACAGCCAGGAATGGTATTATGTCCAGGGGTGGGGGGGGGTGGAGTAAATCACCATAAATCATGGTGGAGATACAGTAGACATGACAAGTTCATTCTCTTTTGCTAGTTGTTGGTTTAGGGGAAACTTTGGGTCTCACAAGGAACATTTAATGATGTCCATCCAGTTAAAAAAAAAAAAAACTTAATGTGCAGTAAAAGTTTGCTGATTTCTATGGTACCATGACTCCCACCATGGCCAATTTCAAGTTACCAGTGAGACATTATTGGAGATGTGCAGTAGCTCACCATTTTAGAGTATTTCCACCATTCCAACACAATGACATCCAGAGCATAGATAATAGCTAAGTGTAGTAAAATAATTAGGAAGTGAGGTATTTTGAGTGTTTATTACCATGTTTCCTGAAAATTTAACAATTGGCTCCTGCAAGCCAATAAAAGCCTAGTCTAACACACCACTGGTTCTAGCCAATTGCTATAAACATGCTTGTGTCCAGGGCACCTGGGGGGCTCAGCAGATTGAGCCTCTGCCTTCAGTTCAGGACTGGATCTCAGGGTACTGGGATGGAGCCCCTGGGGTTGAGCCTGCTTCCTCCCCAACCTCTCTCTGCCTGTGCCACTCTTCCTACTTATGACGTCTGTCTGTCAAATAAATAAATAAATAATCTTTAAAAAACAAAATGTTTGTGTCCTCTCAAATTCATACGTTGAAATCTAAGCCTCAGTGGAATGGTATCTAGAAGTGGGGTCTTAGGGAGGTGATCAGGTCATGAGATCCCCACCCTGATGAGTGGGATCGGCTCCCTTGTAAAAGAGACCCCAGAGAGCTCCCTTGCCTTTTTCACCATGTTGAGGACACTTGGCTATTTAGGAACCGGGAAGTAAGTGCTGACGACCTGAATCCACCAGCACCTAATCTTGGACTTCTCGGTCTCTAAAACTGTGAGAAATAAACGCTCGTTTTGTGAGTCACCCAGGGTATAATACTTTTGTTACAGAGGCTGAATGGACTAAGATACCAAGGAAATGCAAGAAGAAAGCTGCTTGGGGATTCTTGATTTATTGGTCATTTTTTATTGCTTTTGCTTCAATAACAAAAACCTCTAAATCTGGCACAGAGCATCAAATATGCAGGTTTTCAAAACATGTTTGATGAATGAAACCCTTACCTCTAAAAAAAGTATTTGGACTAAATTAGTGGTTTCTAAATTTAACACAGAGAAACTTCTCTTCCCTGCCCCCCCCCAGGAATTTCTGTTTGGAAGCCCAAAGAGGAAAGAGATAATGGTATAGTTGTTCTAGTTGAAGGAACAGGACAGAGAGACACTTTCCTGAAATCTTTTCAGTTTCCTGAAACCCCCTGGGTTCCACAAAACATAGTTTGAAAACCACTAATCTAGCTCCATTCTAGGACTAATAAACTACAGTTCTAGGATCTGTAATATACCCGTCAATATATCAAGACTAGCCAGTGACTTGAATAAAGCTCAGCCTCACAAGTTCAAGGCCTCACCTTCCAGACTTGCTGTGCCCTTGGCTTTGTTGAGTGAATAGACCACCTTCCATGAGGCTCTCCTTTACAAGTGCTTTCATACACTACGCCAGCCCATCAGCCCCTTCCTGTGTGGTTTCCTGCCAGAGATGCCTTGCTCCAGCATGTACTGGCTGGGGCCTGCGGCTCATGTCTCTCCTACCTCAGAACAACTTTTCACACCATCTAAGACTCAGACTTTCCCCGGCTGGCCTGTCCAAGCAGCCATTCCAGGGCTCCTCAAGCCAACTGAGATGACTGGAGTTTCCCCATCTTCCCAGCTGAAAAGTAAAGGCCCCAACGAGGTTCTATCCCTGCATCAGAGGACTGTGATGTCATAGTTTCAAATCTCATCTGGGAGGATCAGCCACCTCTGACAGAAAGTCTACCCCGACCTCCGGGGTAGACCTTTCCGAAGATCCTTCCCGCAGGGCTCTTTATGACATGCTCTCAAGCCCTTCCACAGTAGCAATGGTGCCCCTTCTGGGTTTTGTGCAGCCAGGATCTCAGGCCCTGATTTATGCCATTCACATTTAGCACGTGGAAGAGAAGCAGCCCCGCAAGTGGAGGCACTCTGGTCAGGATTATGAGAACCTTCCCCATGGGTCACAGCATTCAGCTGGGAGGAAACCCTGGGGACAGTGCATCCAACATGTCTCCTGTTAAGGGCTGCACCATAGCCCTCTAAATTTCATACATGAAAGTCCTAAGTCCCAGGACCTCAGAATGCAGCTGTATTTGAAGAGAGGGCCTTGAGGGGCGCCTGCGTGGCTGTCGGTTAAGCATCTGCCTGTGACTCAGGTCATAACCTCAGGGTCCTGGGATCGAGCCCCACATCTGTCTCCTTGCTCAGTAGGGAGCCTGTTTCCCCCTTTCCCTCTGCCAATCCCCCTGCTTGTACTCTCTCTGTCTCTCTCTCTCTCAAATGAATAAATAAAATCTTTTTAAAAAAATAAAGAGGTGATGAGATTAAAATGAGGCCATCTGGGGAGATGCTAATCTGATCTGATTGGTGTCCTCCTAAGGAGACGAGACATGCAGAGAGCCACCAGGAACGTGACAGCACAGGAGATGTAAAGAGGCAGCCATGTGCAAGCCTCCAACAAAACCAGTGCCGCCGGGACCTTGAACCTGGACTTTCAGCCTCCAGAACTGTGGGGAAAATGAATTTCTGTTGTTTAAGGCACGCTGTCCGTGGCATTTTGTAGCGGCGGCCGGAGCTGACTAATCCATCTCCCTCCCCGGCGAGGGCAGTGCTCAGAGGGCCACTCTCTTTCCTGTAGCCCAGAACCAGCCTGAGCTGGCCAGAGAAGAGGGAGCCTCCCCACTGGACACCAGCCTCCCCAGGGGACGCCAGCCAGAACCCCCCGGGGAACGAGAGCTAAGTCCTTCCACCTGCTCCCAGACCTTGTCTCCCTCAACTGCTCTTTCCCACTTGGGCTCTAATTTCATCCCTCAAGCCCAGAAGCAGCAGCTGTGATAAGAAAACAGCTGGTCAGGGGATAAATAAACTAGATGGGCACATGATGGGTTTCCAGCCCAGCGGAAAAATTCTCTGGGTTGGGGCCAACAGCTCCCAAGACCTACTTCAGCAGGTGTTCTCCTGGGCGCTTTCCAGGTGTAAGGTCACCAGAAAAAATACAAGAGGCCACTTGAATTGGAATTTCAGATTCCCAATGAATAGCATTTCCGTAGAAGCACGTTCCATGTAACGTTGTATTTTTATTTGCTACAACTGGCAACCCTGTCCAGGAAGTGTTGTTGGGGAGGTGCTGGGGGCGGGGAAGGAAGGTCAGGAAATTGAGAGAAGAGAAATCAAACAGGCTGTGACTCCACACCCCCAGAGGAGAGGGCAGGCACTGGCACATAATAGGTGCTAAACCAGTTCAGGAGGAAGGGAGGGAGTGCCTCACGGTGATGTGTCCCTGGTGGGTCCCAGGCCCACAGTCCCTGATCTGGAGTTGAGACAAAGAAGCCATGTTGTCTTCTGTTGCTGCTGTAACCAATTACCACAGACTTTGTGGCTTGAGATAACACTAGGGAAATATCTTATTGTTTGAGAGGTCAGAGCCCGAGATGGGTCTTCCTGGGCTAAAATCAAGGTGTCTGTGAGACTGTATTCTAGGGGAGAACCCATTTCTCACCTTTTCCAGTTTCTTTTTTTTCCCCCCACTTTTTTTTTATTATGTTCAGTTAGCCACTGCATAGTACGTCATTAGTTTTTGATGTAGTGTTCAATAATTCACTAGTTCATATAACATCCAGTGTTCATCACAAAACGTGCCTTCCTTAGTGCCCAGTGACCCCACTCCCCCCAACCCCCCCTTCCCCTCTGAAACCTTCCATTTGTTTCCCAGAGTCCATAGTCTCTCATGGCTCATCTCCCTCTCCAATTTCTCCCCCTTCAATTCTCCATCCCTTGCCCTGTGGTTCTCTGTGCTATTCCTTATAGTCCACATATGAGTGAAACCATATAATTGTTTCTCTGCTTGACTTACCTGACTTAGCATCATCCCCTCCAGTTGCATCCATGTGGATGCAAATGGTAGATATTCATTCTTTCTTATGGCTGAGTAATATTCCATTGTATATATGAATCACATCTTTTTTTTATCCATTCATCTGCTGAAGGGCCTCTTAGCTCCTTCCACAGTTTGGCTATTATGGACATTACTGCTATGAACACTGGAGTGCATGTGCTCCTTCTTCTCCCTACACCTGTATCTTTGGGGTAAATACCTAGTAGTGCAATTGCTGGGTCATAGGGTAGATCTCTTTTTAATGTCTTGAGGAACCTCCATCCTGTTTTCTGGAGTGGCTGTACCAGTTTGCATTCCCACCAACAGTGTAAGAGGGCTCCCCTTTCTCCACATCCTCACCAACACTTGTTTCCCGTCTTGTTAATTTTTGCCATTTTAACTGGTGTAAGATGATACCTCATTGTGGTTTTGAAGATTTTTTATTTATTTGTCAGAGAGAGAGAGGGAGAGCGAGCGAGCAGAGGCAGACAGAATGGCAGGCAGAGGCAGAAGCAGGCTCCCCGCCGAGCAAGGAGCCCGATGTGGGACTCGACCCCAGGACGCCGGGATCATGACCCGGGCCGAAGGCAGCTGCCTAACCAACTGAGCCACCCAGGCGTCCCACCTCATTGTGGTTTTGATTTGTATCCTGCCACATTGTTGAAAGGACAGCCTTTGCAGTATCACATAGGTTCTGGACCAATGTGTTTTCATTCTCATTAGTTTCCATGACTTGTTTAAGTTCTTCCTTTATTTCCTGGTTGACCCAGTCATTCTTTAGTAGGATGTTCTCTAACTTCCACATGTTTGAATTCCTTCCAAAATTTTTTCTTGTGCTTGAGTTCCAGTTTCAAGGCATTGTGGTCTGATAACATGCATGGAATAATCTCAATGTTTTGGTATCGGTTGCGACCTGGTTTGTGACCAAGTGTGTTATCTATTCTGGAGGAAGTTCCATGTGCATTCAAGAAGAATGAGTATTAGGTTGTTTTAGGGTGGAATGTTCTGTACTTATCTACAAAGATCATCTGGTCCAATGTGTCATTCAAAGCTCTTGTTTCTTTGTTAATTTCTGCTTAGATGACCTGTGCATTGCCGAGAGGTCTCCTACTATTAATGTATTATTATCAATAGGATTCTTTATTTTGGTTGACAGCTGGCTTATGTAGTTGGTTGCTTTCATGTTGGGGGCATAGATACTTACAATTGCTAGATTTTCCTGTGGGATAGACCCTTTAAGTATGATAATAGTGTTCCCTTTCATCTCTTACTACAGTCTTTGGCTTAAAAATCCAATTTTTCTGATATAAGAATTGCTACCCCAGCTTTCTTTTGAGGTCCATTTGCATGGTAAATGGTTCTCCATCCCCTTACTTTCAGTCTGGAGGTGTCTTTAGGTTCAGAATGAGTCTCTTGTAGCCTGCATAGCTTTTTATCCAATCTGAAACCCTGTGCCATTTCATTTTTCAGGCTGTTCATGTTGAGAGTAACTATTGAAAGATATATTGCCTGTGAATTTCCTGTTTCTGTAGATTATCTCTGTTACTTTCTGGTCTATGTTACTCTTGGGGTCTTTTTTCTTTTATAGAACCCCCACCCCAACTGGCTTGCTGGTCACATATCCTTTTACTTTCAATGGATGTCTCTCCATCCATTCTGAATGACAGCCTTGCTCAATAAAGTATTCTTGGCTGCATGTTCATCTCATTTAGTACCCTGATTTTGTCTTATCAGCCCCTTCTGGCTTGCCAGGTCTCTGTGGATGGGTCTAATGTTATTCTGATGCTCCTCCCTCCATAGGTAAGCCATCTCTTCTCCCTACCTGCTCTCAGGATATCTGCCTTGGTCCTAAGATTAGCAAGATTTACTATTATATACTGGGGCATTGGTCTATTTTTATTGATCTTGGGAGGGGTCCTCTCTGCCTCTTGGACACAGATCCTTCTTTTCTTCCCCAGATTGGGTAAGTTCTCAGTTATGGTTTGCTCAAGTATATATCCTTGCTTTCTCTCATTCCTCCCCCTCAGGGATCCCAATAATTCTGACTTTGGAATGTTTCATGGTGTCATTGATCTCTCTCTACTTCTAATCTCATGAGCTTGTAGTTGTTTATCTCTAACATTTTTGACTTCCTTCCTTTCTATCAACTTATCTTCTAGATCACTAATTCATTCTTCTTTCTCATTTAACCTGGCATTCAGAGTATCCAGTTTAGATAGCATCTCCTACACAGCATTTTTAATTTTGGTGACAGCAGCATTCTGTCACTACATTCTGCCCTAGAGATTCTATACTATCTATACTGCTAATACTTTTATTAAACCTAAATAGCAACTTTATAAATGTTACTCTGAAGTCTTTTTATGACATCTTCCTTAGATCCATATCCATTAAGTCTGTGGCAGAGGCCATTGTCTCTGGTTCTTTCCTTCATTGGGAGTTCCACCTCCTAGTCATTCTCTTGAGGGATGTTGAGGTAATGTACAGAGTCCAAAATATCAACCATGACTCAGACAAGATGAACCTGAGGAAAATCTCGAGTGGCGGAAGGCGCTACTCACCCTCGGTGGAGTTTTTCTGCATGTAGAGATCCAGATAGATATTCTTACATCTCACGCTGATTTCTTCGGTGTTCGGGATGGTTTAGTAGATATCCAGATCAATTCAGGGGACCAGTGGTGGCAACAAGGTTCCCTACTCCTCCACCATCTTGCCTCTGTCCTCCTACTTGCAGATAATTAAATTCTCCCTTTTCTAGTTTCTTAAGGCCATCTGCTTTCCTTGGCTCTTGACTTCTACACATGTGAGATGCCAGCAGCTCAAATTCTTCAAATCCCGTCCCCCTCTCTCTGGCTTTCATGGTCCCCCCTCCCCTCCTTCTCATTTCTCCCTCTTCTGGTCCAGCTAGAGAATGGTAACACACAGGAAGTCCCATCTGAGACACATGCCTTCACTGGCCTCATTCAGAACAGGGACAAGGACCCACCAAAGGAAGTCCCTAATAGAAAACTGAGTCCCCAGTAGGGAGCTGAGCAGGTGCCAAGGTCTTCTGGAAAATTCTGGGAAGTGCAAAAGTGCTACAAGCCCAGCAACAAAATTTATCGGGGAGTAGTACATGGGAAGCATGAGCGTACAGGGAGGCCAGCTTCCAGTGACAGAGGTGCCTACACCTGTGCCTAAAGAAGGAAAATAAGGCACAGGGCACACTCACACAGACACAGCAGTTTGGCCTTTGCCATTCTAAGATCCCAGATGCCACTGTACCCTACCCTCGGGAAGGGTAGATCTTCATAGCCTGGATATAAGTGACGTCACTTTCCCTGCCCAAGGCCGTACTGCAGGGATTCCCTGGTAAAAAGTGGAGGGAAAAACGTGTTCTCAAACATTAGTTTGTAGAACATGGGATAAATTCAGATTCCTGGGCCTCATCCTTAGGGGCTGGTGTGGGGCTCAGTAATATACATTGTTAATAAACTTCCCCTGTGGTATTTATGCGATGGCTCATAGGATGCACTTTCAGAATCTCTGTTCTGGAGCTTTCTGTTCTTTAGGTTTGACTTCCTGTTGACCTCACGGCAGGCCCTTGCCCATGAGCTGCTGTGGGGCAGCTGAGTCACAGGCTGGGGCTGACCAAGAGGTGATGTGGCCAAAGGCAGAGAAAGAATCTTCTGTAGACGTCTGACCCCCATCATTGGACTCCCTGCCATCTGACGCCTGCCGGGGGACCCCCAGCCTCCGAGACCCCCCACTCCCTCCCCACCTGCACCCTCTACGGCTCATGGGGAGAGTTCTCTGCGGCATTGCCCGGCATCTGCAAACCTTGCTTGCTGTTCCTGTCTCCGCGCTTCCATCCAAAGTAGCGGCGGCGCAGGCTTAATGCCCTCTTAATGCGTCCAGTGTCCTCTGCACAGGGTTTGCCCAAGACAGGTGTGAATGACACTGACCCGCCCCCACACCATTTGAACAAAAGCCCAGATGGAAATGGATCCTATGGGATAGTTGTATCATTTTCTCTGCCCCGCCCCCTGATATTTCAAAGGTGAACTCCGCAGGCTCTTATTCCCCCACAAAACTGCGAAGTTAGTGTTATTATGTTTTCTTTCTGAGGCTCCTTCACACCCCAGGGACTTACTGGGAATGCGTGTGACCTCACCCCCCTTGCTGCCCACCCCCTCAGTGGCCCCTGCCAGGCAGCCGGCAGGGCAGGTTCCTGTGCCCGACTCTCCCACTGGGTGAGTCTTCACAGTGTGAACTGGGTCCTACTCATTCACAAGGGGCTGGGATGGGTGTCAGGCATGCTGGTCTCACCGATCATAACCAAGGACCAGTGTCACCAGAGGAAGAAAAACACTGCCCCTGTGTCCTGCAGCCCCTGACGGTTCCCACTCCTCTTCCTTCCCTAGATGGGTACCAAGCCGGGACACAGCACAAAATAGAAACCAAAGGCCAGAGGCTCTGCACATGCGCACTCGGGACACACGGGAAAATGTGTTTAGGCCTGCTGTTGTCAGTTTTGATCTGTCAATTTCTTACTTTTTTTTTTTTTTAAGATTTTATTTATTTGTTTGAGAGGTCACAAGTAGGCAGAGAAGCAGGCAGAGAGACAGAGAAGAGGAAGCACGCTCCCCGCTGAGCAGAGAGCCCGATGTGGGGCTCGACCCCAGAACTCTGAGATCATGACCTGAGCCGAAGGCAGAGGCTTAACCCACTGAACCACCCAGGTGCCCCTCAATTTCTTACTTTTACCTTGGCAATAACAAATTACATTTATTAACTATGAAAATAACCTTTATCATTGAACTTCTTGTGGGAAAGATAATCTCATTGGAGTCACACTGAAACTCCAGTTCCTGGTCTTCTTACCCCTCATTTTGAGAAATTCAGGGATCCTTATTTGTTGTGCCCCTCCCCAGGGGCACCTAAAGAAGGGGCACCTGGGTGGCTCAGCTGGTTAAGCATCTGACTTCAGTTCAGACCATGATCCTGGGGTCCTGGGATCAAGTCCTGCATCATCTCCCTCCTCAGCAGGGAGACAGCTTATCTCTCTGGTCTTCCCCCTGCTCATGCACTCTCTCTCTCTTCCAAATAAATAAAATAAAAATATTAAAAAAAAAAGGCCTAGAGAAGGAAATGGAATCTGATCAATTTTAGCCCGAAGAAATAGGGAAGTAGGGCCTGGAGTCCTGGTATTTGGGGCGAGTGGTGGAAAGGGGAGGAATAGTGAGGAGAAGGGAATCCTTTGCAGACTATAATTACAGTGCATGAAAGGGTTAACATGACCCAAAGACCCTGAGCACCATTTGGGAGTCAATGTCCTAATTCTGTGAGAACCAGTAAAACTGAAAGGGAGGCACATTGTGAGGTTGTCAAAATGGCCTTCAACCCCCAGGTTGCCTGGGGAAGTCTCAGTCGTCATTCAGCAGATATACTTTCTCTTGACACCACCAGCTCCTCCATGGGAAGCATGTACTTCCCTGTGCCCTCAATACTGGGATTGACTGTGTGACTCACTTTGACTGAAAGAATTTGGGAGAAGGACAGTGATCGTGAGTAAGTTTTGAGCCTCAGACCAAAGGAGCCCTGAGTGTTTCCGTTTGCTCTCAGTTTGCTGCTCATCCAAGAAAGATGACAGACTCAAAGGCAGATCTGGAGCCAAGATGAGCAGAGCCCAGCATGGATCAGCTGAACCCAAGCTGACCAACAGACACCTGAGCAAAAAAATAAATGCTTAACATACATCACTGAGTTTTGGATGATTTGTTATGCAGCATTACTATAGCGATAGCTGACCAACACAGAGCCCTTTCCTCGTCGCCTACCACCTCTCTCTGTATGTCTCCCCTCCTTGGTCCTCGGTCTTCTCCCAATCAAAATCTTTCAGCCTAAAAGTTCTGAAGTCAATCTCTCACCTCTTAGACTGGTTTCAATTACAGACTCTCACCTCCCAAATGTTTGTGTTTTTCGAGTGACTGTCTTTTTGTAGAAAGAAAGGCTTTGATATAAGATTTCAGGAATTAGCTAGCAGGTCAGAAAGGCATTTACAAATGGGGGACACTTTTTTGGGGGGTCTCCTGATTTGGGGGGGGAAGCCTTAGAATACAGAAAGAAGGGATTGGTAAAAAGCTATGCGTCTATTTCATTCTATCATTTGCTCTGAAAAAGTTGAAGAACGGGTTGGCAATTCAAGCTGGGTGTATTAGGACTTCTCCCCCTCCCCAGTCCTCCCAGAAAGTTTGGCCAGGTCCCCAGTCCAAATGGCAGCACGTGTTTGGGAGGATGATTAATGTTAGCACAGGGCTCCAGAGAATCTCTCAGGGCCCTTTTGTTTATTAAATATAAAAATCCATGTTTAAATATAATGTCAAGGGTATGAAATGGACCAAAATGATCCAAGACAGACTTCCAGCCCCCCTAACCTTTAATAACTACATGTGCTTTGAGTTTTGACTTCTGGGCTAAAAGCCCTTAAAGGAAGGCTCAAACTACTCAAGGAAGAAGTCAACGGACACCAACGGACACCATCTATTTCTTTCATCCTCTGTTCTTCATGGCAAAGGCTGTAGCTTTCACATCACAGATAAAGCACATAGTTGGGTCCAAATCATGATCTGTAGAAGGTGGCCGTTCCTGACTGCTTGGTGTGGGCTGGAGAACACAGCTCTGTTGTGCGATGGGACCCACACTTTTTATGTTCATTCATTCACTCCTTTAGCAACGAGTTATTGAGAACCTCTGTGCCGAGCCCCGCTCTGATACCTAGAGACACATGAAACACAGACAATGCTCAGGTTCCCCGTTTAGGTCCTGGAGGTGCGGAGACAGGCAGCTCGTGAGTAAACACATAGTGGTTTGGTATTAGGAACTATGCGGGAAACAAAACAGGACAATACGGTGCATGTAGGTGAAAGGAGGTGCCTTACATCAGGTCAGGTGGTCAGGGAACAACGGGAGCAGAGGCTCCCACACTGCTGACCTTGGGACCAACACTACCACGAGTACTTCATGTATATTCGCTCATTCAATCCTCATGGCAACGATGGGGGAGGCACTGTTCCTGCCCTTTCACGGATGAGAAAGCTCTTGCTCAGGGAGCAAGCAGCATGCCCCGTATCACAGAGCTGGGAAGGAGAAGGGCTGGGAGGGAGGCCTGGGCTTGTGGCGACAGTCCGCACTTTCACCCGCTATGCCACACATTGCCTCACAGAGCAGGTGACCAGGTGACATTAGAGCTGAAACCTAAGTCAGAGGAAGGGGCCAGCCACATCAGGATCTGGGGAGGAGTGTCCCAGATGAGGGGCTGAGATCACTGCCGTCTCCTAGGCGAGAGACGAGGAGACATAAACCAGGGTGACAGGAAGAAACACGATGACAAGTGGCAGTTTGGGGTCTGTTTTCACTCTTGGTGTCCTTTTCCATTTCAACATCATTTGTCCTGCTAAACTCTAAGCTTCACGAGCACCAGCACCTCATCTGTTCTACTCATCTTAGATCCTACTGCCTCGGACAGGGCCAGGTTTATAGATATATTTAGTAAATTTTTTGGATTAATGAATTAGTTTAATTAATTAATGAACACAGGGGGCCACCTGGGTGGCTCAGTCAGTTAGGCATCCAACTCTTGGTTTTGGCACAAGTCATGATCTCCAGGTCGTAAGATCAAGGCCTGAGTCGGGCTCTGCACTCAGTGGGGAGTCTGTTTAGAAATTCTCTCTCTCTCCCTCTGCCCCTCCACCCTCCACCCTCTCAAATAAATAAATAAATAAATCTTTAAATTTAAAAAAAATTAATAAGCATCTGATCGTTAAACTGATCATCAGAACAGGCCGGTGTTGATTTGAATCCCAAATCCTTCACCTGTTAACTGTCCCACTTTGGTTAAGTTACTTACTTAATCTCTCTGATCCTCACTTTCACTTTCTGTACAGTAGGAATTAAAAGATGATCACAGGGTTGGGTGTTGAGAACATTAAATGAGATAGCTTTTGTAGAGTCAAGCACAAGACCGCCAGAGGACAACCCTATAGAAATGGTGGTGTCTGTCTTCTTTCCCCTGTTTCCTACAACCAGAGTTGTTCCAGGGACATGAACTCACTGTAGAAGATCCAGTCGAAAGGGACTTTAAGCCCTTGTTACTTGAAGTGTGGTCCAAGGACTGGCCTATCAGTACCCTGTGGGAGCTTTGTTAAACATAAAAAAAACTCATCCCCCAGGCCCCCTGAATCGGAGTTCCTGGAGAGATACCCAGTTATCTGTATAATTAATAAGCACACCCCCATGTTCTTATCCTGGGTGATTCTTATTATCAAAGAAAAAGTTGGGATAGGTTGATCTTGCTCCAGTCCAAGCTCCCACCTCCTTTATACTGTTCCAAACACATGAACTCCAGCCCACTCCCCCCGGTGTTGCTGCCTGGGCCGCCATACATCTCCACTAGCCCATTTTCTGGCTGCCATGTTTTGGACACCTGCTATTCCTAACTGAGCCCCCACTGAACTGACAAGCACCGCATGAGATGTCCATGCTGGACCAATCAGCTGGGCTTAGGATGGTCCAGTAGCATCCCACAAATGGGAGCATGAGCCTGGCTGACTCACTGATCAGTGTCACGGACCTGTGAGTAATGTCTTCTCTCCTTTGCAATCTTCCTGGCTCCCCTGCTAGGCTTGAGAAGATACGACAGAACAGGATGCTGACTGATGGGAAGGCAGCTTCGTTTCTGAATCCTGCATGACATAAACAAATCCTAAAGATAGATGTCTAAGACAAGACAAATCCCTCCTACCCCAACAAACATTTTCCAGGCTTGTCCATGCTCTCTTCTCATTAATCAACTCAGGGCCCAGGGTGTCATAAAAATTTGTTTATTTCTAAGATATGATCGAATCTTCCAGAAAAGAAGTTTTCTTCTAACTGGTGCAGAACTCACTTTTGTGATGCGTGGAACCTGCTTTTCATCCTTAGTGACCGTACCCATTTGGAACTGACAGGCATGCTGAAATAAGAATGCCTTGCGTACCAGCCTGCAATACCTTTGCCGTGCACCTCAATACACCTGCTTTTAAAAATCACTTGGGGTGGGGGGGCACCTGGGTGGCTCAGTCAGTTGAGTGTCTGCCTTTGGCTCAGGTCATGATCCCAGGGTCTTGGGATCAAGTTCCGCATCAGGCTGTCTGCTCAGCAGGGAGCCTGCTTCTCTCTCCCTCTCTCTGCCTCTCTCCCTGCTTGTGCTCTCTTTCTCTCTCTTTCTGTCAAATAAATAAATAAAATCTTTAAAAAGAAATCACTTAGAGACCATCTACATTGGGATGCTAAACTAAGAATTTATGCTAAGACATACCTTCAGCCACAACCACCCCACCTGGCACAACCTGGGTGTTTGACGTATACAGCGTGATAACTGCCATCAGACATAGAGATGTGAATGGATGTTAGAAAGACGCTCATCAAGATGATGCCTGGAGACCACATGCGGTTCCTGCTTTCACCCAGGCTTTTACTGTGTGTGCCCTGGCTCGCTGGCATCCTCAGCTACAAGGAACAAGAAATCTAGTTTCCAGGCCAAGTTCAAACTTGCTGCCATCTACTGGCAGAAACTTAACACTACCTTTGCCCAAGTACATTTAAATTTTAACTTCACCCCTGCGAAACTTCAAACATTTGCAGATAATTAGGGAAATGAGATCGATTAAAAAAGACTCGTCAGTAAGATTCCATTTTCAAAAGAATGGATATAAAATGTTTCAGATGAAGTTTTTTAAGGGCTTAGATTATAAATTAGAGTTCAAAAAATATATATATAAATTAGAGTTCAATGAAATTTCCCATCAATAAACTATGTATACCCTTCTACTCCTCCATAGTCTCTGAGTTGGGAAAAAAGCAAACTGGATCTTAATGTGTCTCTTGAACACACTCAAGTCCAGAAACATAAGGATGCAGAAGTCGGGCAGGTACAGCAGCCTACTTAGTAGGATATGCTGGGAAGTCCAACTTCCCTGTTCCCCATGGTGACAAAGAGAGAATATTCACTCTACTTCTTAAAAAAAAAAAAATGTATTTATTTATTTGACAGAGAGAGGGCATGTGCAGCAGGGGGAGTGGCAGATAGAGGGAAAAGCAGGCTCCCCGCTGAGCAAGGAGCCCCATCAGGACCCTAGGATCATGACCCGAGCTGAAAGCAGACACTGAACTGACTGAGCCAGCCCCTACTATACTTTTTTTATATGTGACCTGTCATGCAGGGGTGCTTGCAGGGAGACAGAGATCCCTTCACACTATTTCCCACTGCATATCAGAGGGAAGTTTGGACCAATAAGTACAATTCCAGAAAGAAAAAGCAAGGATGCATTCACTCGCACACATTCTTAATTTCGAGGATTCTTCCAAGACTCAGGAACGGCCACCAAGAAGTTGATGGTCCTGAAATGGGCCCTGGTTTTTATACACAGAGAAGACCAATGTCTGGTTACTGATTCTTCAGACCGATCAGAGCTGCCATTGCCTCCCAGAACCATAGAAACCCACTCTGGTCCCAGTGCTCCAGAAGCAGGGAAACCCACTGTATGCTGTAGTCCAGGAAAGATTCCCCTTCCTAAAAATAGATATAGAGTCTCCAAGAAATGAGTGTTTTTCCTTGAGAACAGGTGTGTTCTGGGTATGTGTGTTTGATTTAAGAGGCACCTCTTGGACAACTTCTCACTAGCAGGGATTCCCAAAATCCCCCTCCCCCTGTCTCCCAGTAACCTGCTGGGTAGTCCTCATATAGTTCATTCATTCTACAAATTCATCCAATAAATATTTATGGAGCCATAATAGGCCCTGGGAATGAATACAAAGGTGAATGAGAGTGTCTCCTCTCTAGGGTCGCGCCCCCTAGTGGGAGCGAAAGGCAATACACAAGTTCACAAATGGCAGGATTGGTAAGGGCTACACAGAAAAAAAACAAAAACAAAAACCAGGGAACGCAGGGGCGCCTGGGTGGGGGCTCAATTGGTTAAGTGTCTGCCTTTGGTTCAGGTCATGATTTCAGGGGCCTGGGACCAAGGCCAGCATCAGACTCCCTGCTGAGTGTGGACTCTGCTTCTCCCTCTCCCTCTGCCCCTCCCCCTGATCAAGCATGTGTACGTATTTTCTCTCTCTCAAAAACAAAAACAAAAACAAAACCATCAGGGAATGCAATAAAGAGTGAATGAACTAGGGGGTTAGGGGAGAGAGATTTATTATGTCAGTCATCTTTGAAACATGCTATTTGAACAGACACCTGAATGAGGTGAAGGAGACAGCCATGCCAAGATCTAGGAAAGCAAACCAGGTAGAAAGAACAGCAGGTGCAAAGGCCTAGAGGTGAGAGCCTCTGGGATGTTTGAGGAACCGACAGAACAAATGTCCCATACATAACCTCAAAAAATTGTCACACAACCCCTAAGTAGTAAATACTATTATTATTCCCATTTTACAGATGAAGAAATTGAGGCTCAGAAAAGTTAAGTAAATGACCCAAGGTCATCCAGCTAGCAAATGGCACACGAACCCAGGTAGGCTGACTGCGGAGTCCAGGCTCTTAAAAATTTTGAATTATGTGAGAAGACACAACTGGCGTATATTATGTGGAAGAACTGTGTGCGCAGTGGGGGCGGGGTGGGGCAGTAGGGGCAAACTAATCTTTGTGGATAAAGTGTGGCTTTTCCTTCCTCTTTTGGAGACTTTGAAGAGGGCATATGAGCTGACAGGAAAGGAAAATGAGGACCTAAAGTGCACCAATGTGGGTCCCCAGTATGCCGTGTGTTTTCTCTTGTATGACTGTGGGGACTGGCACCCCCCTCTCCACTTAGATCCATGGGTCCTAATTACCTCCTCCCTCTGTAGAGTCTGATGGCTTTGTGCAGCGCCACGGGACACTGTCATGGAGGAGTGGAGACCCAGATGTCTCTGCCTCCCATGAGCTGGTGAGAAAGTGGCAGCAGAGGTCAAGGGCAGGGTAGTTCTGGGATTTCAGAGGATGAACACAGCCCATAGGCTGCAGTTGAGTCGGCCACAAATGTAAGACAAAGGCTTTTTTCCCCAAACGTTCTGAGAGTGGGTCGCCTTGGGGGATTGGGGGAAGCAGACAGTGCTGAGGTCTCACGGTCTCATCTTAGAACTCGGCACCTAGCACAGGTCCTGGCAGAGTAGCAGGCACTCAAAAAAGGGATGCTATATGGATGTGCGAGGGCCTATTCAGACCTTCTATCCCAAGAGGCAGAAAATTTCCGCTTTGAGCCAAAAGATAATTTCTTGCCTTGGTAATGAAACAGCTGCGGACTCAATTGGGCTTCTCACCCAACGGACATGGAGTTTCTATGGTGAGCCCAGAGCCTTCCCTAGCAAAGGTCAGGCTTTCGCTCTCAAGTAAGATGTGGTGGCCGCAGCTTCAGCCTTGACCCAAACCTCGCCAGAGAAAACCAGGGGCCTGGGAGTCCCTCCGATTGCAAGAGCGCCCATCACTTTCCCAGCCTGGAGCAGGCAGCTGCACGCCAGGAAATGCGGTGTTTTCATTGGCTGAAATCTGGGTCATGTGCTCCACCCCAGATTCCTAAATGCAGCCAGGTGCTGACCCCCAAGGACCAGCAGAAAGCCGAGGGGGTATAGCTTATGAAATCAAGTGGTGATGCAGCCCCGGTAACAGTCTTATGGGCTGGCAGTATCATGAGTCTACGCGCCACCCCCCACCCCCAAATCCAAAAAAAGGCAGAACCAGCAATCAGACCCAGGCAATCAGCTACAAAGCCCATGCCCCTAACCACACCTATGTAGATAATATTGCACCTGCTGACCTGCTGACACCTGCGGGTGGGGTGGAGCGCCAACACATAACAGGTGTTCACCGTTTGTCCAAGGAATAAATAAATGGTGCAATGGTTTCACCTACATGTGTTTGATCGCCTTGGACTGCAAAGTGACTTGATTTCTGGGAAAATGCTTTATACTGCTTTCATATCCTCCTAAGCTGGAGTTTCCTGGCAGGGGCTGACATTTTTTTAATTTTTAGGAGGAAATGAATAAGTGATCCTGATTTAAAAAAAAAAAAATGCCCTCCCCATGCCACCTTAGATTTTATCCACCTTAAATTTGTACCATAAGCAGCACTTCCGGAAACAACTCTTCTGGGTGATTCTGATAACATTTCCTGACTCTGATCTTCTGGGATAGCTTTCTTCAGAGACCTTATCCATGCCACTAGCCAAACACTGGGTGAGGGCTGCCAGGTCCCACATCTTGTAGACTCACAGATCCAAGCCAGGCAGAACCCCACTGAGGGTTCTGGATCCTGAGGATTGTAGGGACAGGGAAAACCTATGGTCTGAAGTTGGTCCCCTTCCTGGTTGGGGTTCTGCGAGGCACCAGGTAGGCATGGCCCATGATTGGAATCAGCAGCTCTGCTGGTTGGTGCTTTTCCTCTAAGTAAGCACTGTGCTTGAGTCTACTGGAGGACTAGAGGCTACTGGAGAACTCCATACAAGAGATGACAGAGGTTTGGACAAGGGCCATGATCTTGGAAACAGGATAGTGTGAAGAAATGTTTAGGACACAAGTCTGCAAGACAGCTCTGTGATCAGAGCAGATTCAGAAATATACTCTCTAGTCCCACCCCTCCCACCAGGGATAATTCTAAGACTTCCTAGGCCTGAGAGCTTCAGTCTTCTTGGAGGCCATTTCCCACATTCACATCAAATACCCACATCCCATGTTAAATAAACAAGGTTCTGTAGTTAAAAAAAAAAAAAAAAAAAAAAAGCTTTTGAAAAGATCCTAATAATTTTGCCTTTTGAATTATTTAGCTACATGTTTAATACATTTAATCAGCAAATGGTCAGTTTCTTGGCAATCATCAGGCATACCTCAAAAACCCTAGTGAAGTGAGAAAAATGTAACCATAAATTATTCCCAAATATAATAAAATATCACACTTCATTATATGTTACATCTATTACACATTATATTTTACTACATAAAATACAATATAATAAATAAAAATATTTGAGTGTTATGTTGGATAATTAATTAGGTTAACAATGTAATATTTTTTTTTAAAGATTTTTTATTTATTTATTTGACAGAGAGAGATCACAAGTAGGCAGAGAGGCAGGCAGAGAGAGAGAGGAGGAAGCAGGCTCCCTGCTGAGCAGAGAGCCTGATGCGGGACTCAATCCCAGGACTCTGAGATCATGACCCGAGCCAAAGGCAGCGGCTCAACCCACTGAGCCACCCAGGCACCCGCAATGTAATATTTTTGTATCCATTCCGCACCAGGCTCCACTCAGCCCCTGGTTTAATTTGGCTGTTGCTGCAAGAGCCACCAGGGGCAGGAACCACCTGCCAGCCCCTCACCTGGGTCACACCTCTGCCCTGGGCCTTTCCTGCCTCCCCTTTCCCTAAAGGAATTACAGAGGACCAAGGTGATCATCTTTTTAAAAAGCTCTCACCATATGTAAGGTGCTCAAAAGGTTTAATTAGAATTATGCACCAATGAGTCTTGTTTGGAAATTTTACAGGGGAATCCCTTGACCCCTTGACCAACGGGGGAGGGATAAATGTCATCCTCTCTCTCCCCACTCCAGCAAGGGAAACATCTCAGTCATGTTGCACTTGGCCTTCAGGATGGTGGGCAACAGGGTGGACCCTGCTTGTCTGCCGCAGTGACCCCTTTATAGTGCTCGTCTACACGGCTCTCCCCCTTTTTCTGCCCACCGTTCCTAGTCTCCCACGGCTGTTTCTTGGGATCCTTTCACAAAATAAGCTATCTGCTTGCAAGCTATTGTCTCACGCTCTGGTTTTTGAGGGAACCTAGGTTAAGACAACTGGTACCAAAAGTGGTTCTAAAATACAAACCCTACCGTGAGATTAGGGGACATTGGTGACAAATGGATTTCCTCCGATCCCCTTCCTCTGGAAGGAGCAGTAATTGTCCTTTCTGGATTGATGCTAATGTCAGATAGAAGTTTGCTTTCCCTGCACACAGCTCCACTGCCCGGACCGCCATCCTGCAGGTCAGCACTTCGGCTGAAACGACCAATCCACGGCACCGAGCTGTGGCAGCGGGTGCACGCCCCCGAGAGCCACTGGTTCTCCCACATACTGCATCAGCTGGCAGCAGCCACCGTAGAGAACAACAGAAGGAACTACTAATGTTTCAGCTAAGATAGCAACTCAAAGAAGCACCCAGTGGGGCTGGGGTCCTGTCCTTCAGAATGAAATAATGTGCTGAGGATGGCTCGGTCGGTTGAGCATCCAACCCTTGATTTCAGCTTGGATCATGATTTCAGGTCATGGGATCGAGCCCCACATCAGGCTCCGCACTCAGCACAGAGTCTGCTTGAGATTTCCTCTCCTTATCTCTCTCTGCACCTCCCCCAGCTCGTGCTTTCTCTCTCTGAACACACAAATGAAATCTTAAGAAAAAAAGAATATCATATATGCACTGAATCACAGACCAAAATACGATATTCTCTTCCGAAGAGAAAATTCTCTGGTCCAGGAAACAAAGAATGGAAGTGGAATTTTTCCCTTTCCCTATCCTTCCTGGGGGGAACCCACTTGTAGATTTTGATTCCTGCTCCTCAAATTGAAGGCTTTGCCCAGTACCTGAAAAGTTTCAGTCACTGGTAAATTGAGAGAACCCACATTCACGTCTTTCTGAAAAGATGGTGGATCTAGGGCTGGCAAAACACATAGGGAGGTGAAGAGGGAGAGAGATGAAGATGAAGGTATCTCCTGAAAGTATCTGGGAAAGTTGTGGGTCATGGGTATCGGCCGTAGAGGTGGAGATAACCAGCCAGAGACCCAGAGGAAGTGGGCACAGGTGTAAAAGGATTCTGCATCCAATTCTACAGTGGGGGATTTCCCCCCCACCAAGTAATCCTGGGACACAGTGTGTGTCCTACAATTTAATTCATTCCTGTCCTGAAGATAGCATCAGATTCCACAGATAAGGGCTCAGCCCTACAAGACTGAACCGCTGCCTCCTCACTTCAGAAGTCAGTTGCGAATCCAGATCCTCACCTGCACTTCCGTGAGCATAGCAGCCACGAAAGAATTCCTGAGACATTGTGTGGTGCAGCTTGGTGAGTTCACTGAAGTAGCAGGGGAGCAGGACCCGTGGGCAGAAGGAAGTGCACTTCTGCACTGTGGAGCTGGTGGTTATATGCTTAGAGCTCAAAGCAGAGGGGACATATAGGGAGTAGTAGATCATAAATGTTATCTTCAAATTTCTACTAGTAGGAGAACCTGGGTGGCTCTGTCAGTTAAGCATCTGCCTTCAGCTCAAGTCATGATCCCAGGGCCCTGGGGTTGAGCCCTGCATCCTGCATCAGGCTCCCTGCTCAGCAGGGAGTCTTCTTCTCCCTCTGCCCCGCCCCCCTCCTCATGCTTCCTGTCTCTTTTCTCTCTCTGAAATAAATAAAACCTTTAAAAAAAAAGTCTACTAATAAAACTACTTTTGGAAGACTGGTGTTTATCACTCAGTTCAATATTAACTGTTGGTGAGATGTAGGGCCATCATGAGCCCTTAAAGAATGTAGCAACCAGCACGTATTTGATCCTTATCAGAATTATACAGGTCAGCTTTCTGGGCTAAAGGTGAACACTTTTCTGCTTCCATCCCTCACCACTTCTGGCCGACCAACTGGCTATAGACCCCCCCCCTTGGATTTGATTAATTTGCTAGAGCAGCTCACAGAACTCAGAGAAACATTTTACCTACTAGATCACCAGCTTATCATACAAGGACATAGATTGCTAACAGCTACATGGAAGAGATACACAGGGCACAGTGTGGGTAAAGGGTATGGAGCTTCCATGCCCACACCCACCCCTCACCCTCTGTCTTTCTCTCCCCTCTCTGAGTGCACCATTCTCCCTAAATGTCCTGGTATTCACCAAGCCAGAAACTCTCTGAACCCCTCCTTTGGGATGTTTATGGAATCTTCATTACCTAAGCACGACTGATTAAATCATGGACCATTGGTGATTGAACTGAACCTCCAGGCCTCCTTCTCTTCCCTGAAGTTTTAAGGCAGGGGTATGGGGGTGAGAGCACTTGGCTCAACCTGATGGTTCACAGTCCTGCAGCTGGCTCCTTCAGTGCTTTTGAAAAGTCATCTCACCAACATAACAAAAGAAACATTGATCTCTCTTATCATAGAAAATTCCAAGGCTTTTTAGGAACTCTGCACCAGAAATGAGGACAAAGACTAAATACATATTTCTTTCTTTCTTTTATTTTTTGAAGATTTATTTATTTATTTTGGTGGAAAGGGAGAGAGAGAGAGAGCAAGAGCAGTGGGGAGGGACAGAGGGAGAGAGAGAATCTTAAGCAGACTCCCCAGTGAGTTCAGAGCCCTACGCAGGGCTTGATCCCAGGACCCCGAGAATCGTGACCCGAGCCGAAACCAAGAGTCAGTTGCTCAATTTGACTGGGCCACCCAGGCACCTCTTCAAGGATTTATTTATTTATTTTAGGAAGGGCCAAATATATATTTGTTATTATAAATCACAATATCACACATAAGCAAAGGCCACACACAAGCCAGGTCCAAAGTCAAAGGCAAAACTGAGGCATAAAGGAACTTGTTGAGAAGCAATCTGAGCCTGAAGATTCCAGTTAAAGACAACCCAGTAGCTTCCAAAAATCCAGGAGGGGAACGGCACCCAAGGGCTTCTGCCTCACATCCTAATTGTTAGTGTACCTTCCAGATGAGGCCCCTAATGTTTCATCTGGAGGCTGGTGTTTCCAAGGAAGAGCGCATCCTATGGGAGTCCCTGGCCATGACCACTGGCCCTCTAACAGCCCTCAGGCAAAGTCCTGTGACAGAGCAGGGACCACAGAGACCTTCACCACAGGTCCCACTGCCACAAATTTAGACCTCCCACATGACCTTCACCAAAGGCTACATGCAATATTTCCAATGAAATTAAATCTTTTTATATGGGTTTCACGAAGAGTTGCGTACCTGTGACCACAATCAACACGTGCACCATTTCCTTTACCTACCCCAAAGTTCCCTGGACCCCCTCTCTGTTCAGTCATCTCCCTTCCTGCTCAGCCCCCAGCAACCACTGCTTTGATGTCTGTCCCCAAAGTTTTGCCTTTTCTAGGTCGTGTGATGGAATCAGAGTCTGGAGCATTTTTTTGAGTGGTTTCTTTCACTTGGCAAGGGGACTTTGAGATCAATCCAATTATTTCACATAATCAGTACTTCATTCTTTTTTGTTGCTAAGTAACATGGCATTGTATGATACGTTACCACAAACTTACTTATTGCCTATACATTTATTTACAGGAATTATTCTTTCACAATTCTGGAGACCAGATGTTCAACATCAAGATGTCTCTGAGAGATTCTATTTCTTATCTCCTCCAACTTCCGGTGGTTCCGGTGTTCCTGGGCTGGGCCCTGCATAACTCCAATCTCTACCTCGGTCCCCCCATGGCCTTCTTCTCCTCTTCTCCCTCTGTGTTTCACTTACGAGGACAGTTGTCTTTGCGTTTGGGACTCAGTTTGGATAATCCAGGATGATCTCTTCTCAAGGAGCTTAATCTTTTTCTTCAAATTTTTATTTAAATTCTAGTTAGTTAACATATAGTGTAATATTGGTTTCAGGAGTAGAATTTAGTGATTCATCACTTATAGACAACACCCAGTGCTCGTCATAGGTGCCCTCCTGCACACCCATCACCCATCTAGCCCATCCTCCACCTCCCTCCCTCCATCAACCCTCAGTTTGCTCTCTATGGTTTAGATTCTCTTTTTTCCCCTTCCCATATGTTCATCAGTTTTGTTTCTTAAATTCCACATGAGTAAAAGCATATGGTATTTGTCTTTCTCTGACTTATTCACTTAACATGATACACACTAGCTCCATCCACATCGTGGCAAATGGCAAGATTTCATTTTTTTGGTGGCTGAGTAATATTCCATTGTATATATCTATACTACCTCTTCTTTATCCATTCATCAGTCGATGGATATTTGGGCTCTTTCCATAGTTTGATAATGCTGCTATAAACACTGGGGTGTATATACCTCTTCAAATCAGCATTTTTGTATCCTTTGGATAAATACCTAGTGGTGCAATTGCTGGGTCATAGGATAGCTCTATTTTTAACTTTCTGAGGAATCTCCATACTGTTTTCCAGAGTGGCTGCAGCAGTTTGCATTCCCACTGACGGTATGAGAGGGTTCCCCTTTCTCTGCATCCTTGCCAGCACCTGTTGTTTCTGTTGTTAATTTTAGCCATTCTGACAGGTGTGAGGTGGTATGTCATGATGGTTTTGATCTGTATTTCCCTGATGATGAGTGATGTTGAGCATCTTTTCATGTGTCTGTTGGCCCTCCGTATGTCTTTTTTGGAGAAATGTCTATTCATGTCTTCTGCCTATTTCTTAACTGGATTACTTGTTTTTTGACCTCAAGTGTAGCAACTTCTTACTAGACAGGTTGCCGGAGGCAAGGGGAACAAAAACAAGAATGAGCTATTGAGACTTCATGAAGATAAAAAGCTCTTGCACAGTGAAGGAAGCAATCAACAAAACTGAGAAGCAGCATACGGAATGGGAGAAGATATTTGCAAATGACATATCTGATAAAGCGTTAGTATTCAAAATCTATGAAGATCCTTACTTTAATTACATCTGCAAGGACCCTAAAAAAGGTCCCATTCACAGGTTCCAAGGATTAGTACGTGGGTATAACTTTGGGGGTGGGGGTGGGCTACCATTCAACCTAGTCCATTTGGATAGACTAGTTTGTTTCTTCTTTCATCAGATGATGCACAATTGGGTTGTTTCTAACTTGGGGACATTATAAATGCAACTTCTCTAAACATCCACAAGTCTTTGCAAAGACCTATACTTTCATTCCTTTGAGTGTGGGATTAGAGGGTCGTTCCATCACTTTGTATCATATAAGCTGCTTCAAGAAATGGAAATGGCGGGGTGCCTGGGTGGCTCAGTGGGTTAAAGCCTCTGCCTTCGGCTCAGGTCATGATCCCGGGGTCCTGGGATCAAGTCCCACATTTGCTCTCTTCTCCACGGAAAGCCTGCTTCCCCCTCTCTCTCTGCCTGCCTCCCTGTCCACTTGGGATCTCTCTCTGTCTGTCAAATAAATAAAATAAAGTCTTTAAAAAAAGAAAATGGAAATGGCCTATCTCTCTCTGTCCACCTCGTGCCCAGAAGTGCCCAGAAGCCCCAGCCCCAGCTCTTACACTCTTCTCTGCCCTGGCTTCAGGCAAGTTCCAGTTTGGTCTTCCTACCCTGTCCCTTGCCCCCAGGCCCCTGTCCTTCCAGAATCAAGGACATTTATAGAAACCAGTTTTTAGAGAGGAGGAGACTGACTAAGCAGGGCCCCGGGATAGAGTCTCATTTCCGCTGGCCTGCTTCCTCCGGCACCAGGCACCAGCCCCCAGGCTCAGATGTGGCAGTGTCTCTTTCTGTCACTGTGCCTGGCTCAGTACTATGGAGCAGGCCGGGGAAGCCACAGAGAGATGGGTGGGCTGCCGTGCCCTGCTCAGCCGCCCACCCTGGAACCACAGCCGGGTGCCCCCAGACAGACCCACCGAGATGCCATTTCATAATCAACCTTAATTGCATTATCTCAAAAAATAAATGAACAGTCATTATGGCTAATCTGCTCAGACTCCCCAACCAAAACAGGAACTCAAACAGCCTGGCCTGTGTTTGGTTACACGTGTCCTCCATTTGGTTCAAAGGAGTTCTGTTTAACGTCAACATTTGCTTTTGAAACTTTCTTTGTTGTGCAGTTTTTTTTCATTATTTGCTCCTGCTTTGTCCTTGCCCGGCGTGAGAACACCCGGATGCTGGGGCCCTAACCCGCTCATTCGGCATCTGTGAGATCCTGCACACCTGCGTGACCCTCGAACGCCGGCTTATCTCGCCCAGACTAGGATACCCTCGGACTCCCGGAGCCAGTGGGGCTGTTTGGCCACATGGCTCGCTGGTGGCCCACCTGTTCTCCCCTGAAGGCAGCCTTCTCCCCTGCAGGTGGGGACCGAGAGCCCCGACACAGTCTCCACCTCCCGCTTGGAACACTGGCTCAGAGGCTCTTCAGTGTCTCTGTCCTTGACCTTCTGGCTACACTGGAGCCCTAACTCAGCCTGTTGCTGCTCTGCGCGGTGTCGTTGGAGGCTCCACGTCATCCCTTACCCTCCAGGATTCATTCCCCTCCGCTTAAAAAGCCCCCTGTAACCAATTGTATGATGAGATGCCTCGGTGTTTGCAGGACTTGGGAATCCTAACAGAGGGTCTGTTTCCTCAGCAGGGATGGAGAAACCCGCCTCCTTCCCCGCTAATTGCGCTGTTATACTCCGAGGGCATCCTGAATCGTGTGCAGCCTAATCTACCCAGACAAACGTGGTTTCTGGGAGGCCGAGAACGGGGAGCATTCGCCCTTCTTACTAGAGATGCAGGTGGCTGTTCAGACGCAGGTGACTCCGCCCCGCCCCCCGCCCCGCCCCCACTCCTCCACCTGCTGAGAAATCTTGGGGGATGAAAGCCCCTCGGCTTCAAGCATAAGGCGGGGTCGCCTTTTCTCTGCCCAGCAGGCTGCCTTCCACCTAAAAGCGTAGATGAGTTTCCACTTGATCCAAATTCAAATATAGCGTCCCACGAATGGCTGCTTTACCCAACAACCTCTGTGGGGCAGATTTCATCACTTGTTTCAGAGATGAGAGGGCTGAGGCTTACAGAAGGAAAGCAAGCTAGGAGAGACACGGAACCGGACCCCCAAGCCCAAGTCTGTGCCCTGAAGGCACAATGGCCTTTTCTGTGCGGAGCGGCCTTCCCCAGCTCTGACATAACTGACAATATGCTCTCGCACCAGTTAGTCGCTCTGAGCCTCAGTTGCCTCCTCCATGAAATGGGAATAATCGTGGAGCGTTTTAACACAAGCTCAGCGGGGTAGAGCGGTTAGCTCTATTTGTGGCATGTGGGTACTCAACAAGTAGTACTGACGTCTGCTCCTTGGTAATAGCCTTCCAGCTTTTGAAGACAGTCAGGCCATGGAATCCGCTCCTTCATGACCATCTATGGCAACCCCCCACATTACAGATGAGGAGACAGAGGCCAGAGCGTTTAGGGGAACTTCCTGTGGCCACGCTATGTGTTCCTGAGAGACTGGGACTGAGGCATATATCTCCTGAATTCACGTTCATGCTCTTTTCTTTTTCTTTTTCTTTTTTTTTTTAAGACTTTATTTATTTATTTGACAGAGAGAGACACAGCTAGAGAGAGAGCAGGGAGAGTGGGAGAGGGAGAAGCAGGCTTCCTGCTGAACAGGGAGCCTGATGTGGGGCTCGATCCCAGGACCCTGAGATCATGACCTGAGCCAAAGGCAGACCCTTAACGCTTAACGACTGAGCCACCCAGGCACTCCGATGTTCATGCTCTTTCAGCTCCAGATTGGAGTTCATCAAAGCTGACTTTGGAAGAAAGGAATGCTTATATCTTGGCCTCTGAGCTTCTCAGCTGCATTCCAAGCCCCTCCTTGACCCAACTTCCTTCCCTCCCTCCCTTCTTCTTTCCCTCCCTCCCTCCCTCCCACCTTCCCTCCATTCCTTTATCTTTTGATAACAAATTGCAATTGAGGAAAAAATTACAAAGGAAAGACAGATGTGGGCGGATAGTTCTTGATCCTTGGTTCCCAATGTGGGGTCCCTGGATCAGTAGCAGCATCACCTAGAAACTCATTAGAAGTGCAATTTCTTGGGCTCAACCCAAGCCACTTGAGTCAGAAACTCTCTTAAAATGAATCTTATGATAAATACTTCAGAGACATTAAAAATATATATTGTATCCTTCAAATGAACTAAGAACAGGATATTATGAAAAAACAAGAAAGAACTTTAGAAAATGGGGAAAAAAAAAAAAGCGGGGTGGGGGGGAGAAGAACCAAATGAGAAAATAGAGAAGGAGGCGAAAATAAATAGAGGGATCTCTCTGAAAATGGAATAAAAAGACAAAGAAATTTAAAAAAAGAACAAAAGACAAGAAAATTAAAGAATCCATTGGGGTGGTAGGGTTGGGAAGGTTGTCTGACTGGTAGGAATTGTGGAAAGAGAGAACAGAGACAATAGAGGGGAATAAAATTTCAAAGAACAAACACCATAGAAAACTGTACCAAAGCACCAAAGTTCATAAATCCTACCCACTTTCTTTTACCCAATAATGGAAATTTCATTGAAAAAAACAAACAAACAAACCAAGAAACCCAAGATACTAAATTGATTTTTTACCATCCCATATTCTTGGCTGCCAAGAATCCCTTCATTCCTACTGTTGATATTCTTGTCTCTGCATTGTGTCTTTGGTCATGAGGAGTTCCTGTCACCTCTAGACTTCCAGGGTAAGTCATTCTTTACCAAGCTTCTGGTTAAAGCTTAAGCCTGGGTTTTCAAGATAGATTGGACACATCACCCAAACGTGTGACTAAGAACAGTCATCTGTTCAGCAAATATTTACTGAGCACCTACTATGGGCTAGGCACTGTGCCAGGGCCTGGGGACACAGCAAGGAACAAAACAAAGCTCCTGGTCTCAACGAATTTTCATGCTGGTTCGCAGGCAGAAATAAACAAGTTGAGGAGTAAATACACAAAGTGTCAGGTGGTGATAAGCATGGTGAATAAAAAGCAAGTCAAGGGTACAGAGAGCAAAGGGAGTAGAAGTACAATTTTGCATAAGGTGTATAAAGATAGTAACCTGCAGGAAGCGAGGGCATAGATCTTGGGGACATCAGAAGAAGAATGTTCCAGATGGTTCTTGGTAATTTCACTGTTAAGCATTTTTGCCACGTAACTAACTGGCCATAAAAGATAAAAGATAAAAAGATAAAAGATTTTGCCATAAAAGATTAAAAACCATGAAAAATCAGAGAGGGACATTCATTAAAAAGAACATAATGAAACGTGAAAAATGAGTAACAGAGTTAAAAACTTTATTGCAAAACAAAATATTTTAGTATATTTGAAATGTGTGTAGATTCATAGCAACGTGCAAACAATGGCTTATATCTTGTGGATTCTACCTAAGCACTTGTCTTCAGAGTCTTTCGTTACTAGTATTACATTTTATTGGTGATTCATCTCCTTGTTCAGTATTGTACTTTTTTTTTGCTAAAATTCTTCTTTCATTAAGAGAAATATCAGTTGTTAAATACTAGGATGCATTTTGTACTGCATTCTGAAAGCTCTCTACACTGTTTTGTTCTTGGCATATGTCCCAAAGTTCTCTGGGAAATCTGGGTTCAGAACTGTGCCATTGTATAGACAGACCATTATGAGGGCTAAGATTTATATAATATTAAAATGGGAGTGCTGCATCAATGGGAAAATGAGACCAAACTGTCAAACCAGTCAATGAGTTATTATTTTTTATTAATTTATGGCAAAATTACCTTATAGCTAATTAATTATGCAACAGAGGTGTCCATGGCAAAGATGCTTATGGCAAAAATAGTGGGTGCTCTTTGAGACCTGGAAACCACCAATGCAAAGGCCCTGAGGTGAGAGCATGTTTGGTGAGATCTGGGAAAGACTAAAGAAGTCAGTGTGTCTGGAATACGGTGGGCCAGGGGAGAGGGTGAAAGATGACCACCAACAGTAGCAAGGCTGGTGACAGTCATGAGGAGAACTTTGGATTTTACAATGAACAAGATGGGAAGTCAATGGACAGCTTTAAGCACCAGAGGGACACATTTTCAAAGAATTTCTCCTAAGGGGGCCTGGGTGTGGGGGGCGTGGGGCGCAGGGCGGACAGAAGGAGAAGTTAGAAAGTGACTGTAAGGGACGCCTGGGTGGCTCAGTTGGTTAAGCAGCTGCCTTCAGCTCGGGTCATGATCCCGGGGTCCTGGGATCGAGTCCCACATCGGGCTCCTTGCTCAGCGGGGAGCCTGCTTCTCCCTCTGCCTCTGCCTGCCTCTTTGTCTGCCTGTGCTCGCTCGCTTTCTCTCCCTCTGTCTCTGACAAATAAATAAATAAAATCTTAAAAAAAAAAAAAAAGAAAGTGACTGTAATAACCCACATGACAGCCAATGGTGGCTTGGCTCACAGTGGTGGTGGTAGAGATGATGAGAGGTGGTCAGAGTTTGAATATATTTTGAAGGAGTTGTTGACTAGCTTTACTGATGGACCACATGTGGGATGTGAGAGGAAGAAACGAATCAAGACTGACTTCAAGTTTCCTCCCTAAGCCATTGGAAGAGTGGATGTACTGTTTACCCAAAGGGGAAGATGGGCTGGGAAAGAGGGAGAGGTTGGGACTGGGGACGGGGTGGGGGGAAGGGGGGAAGGGTAGAAATCATGGGTTAGCCTTCAGAGATGAAGTAAGCAGTTATAGCTACAATTCTGGAGGGCAGGCAAAAGTTTGGGTGAAAAGAGGATGTGGGTGATCATCTCCCTCTAGACGTGGGATGGGGACAGGTCACTGTGGGAAGGGTGTAGTCGGTGAAGAGGAGGGGACAGGACTTTGCATTGGGGCTGTCCCAGGTTTGCAGGCTGGGGAGATGAGAAGGAGCTAGCGACGCAGACTGACAGAGATGCCGGAAAGCTTGGTGTCCTGGAAGCCAAGTAAAAGAGGGTTTCAGAAATGAGAGAATCATCCCCTGTGGCAAGGAAGTCAGGAAAAGGATGCCCAAAGTCTTAAAACAACACTATAATAAAGCACCTTCCACCTTGCTCAAAAAGGTGGGTTTACAAATATTTTTCTTCAACAGCTTGGAAAACAAAGTGCTCATATGTTTTAACGTGCAGGCTTTGGTCTTTTTAAGTATCTCCACTTTTGCTACACAGGTTGGAAAGGGAAACATACAAAAGCACGGTATCAGTATGCCCTGGGCTCCAGTGCCTGTGGTCAAGTCTTTCTCTTCCTGTCCATGGAGAGCCAGACTCCAGGATCTGTGCCCGAGGCTCTGCTCTGGACATGCAGCCAGGGTTCAAATCACAGGACAGAAATGTTAGACATCACATTCCAAAGAGACCCCTGGCATTGTTAACACATATTCAGAGGATGCTAGTGGCGTTGGATGGTGCTTTGGGCTAGTGATGTTTCTGGACCTTCCCTCCCGCCCCCTCTCTGCTTACCTTGCATCTACAATCTTCTTTCCTGGAGGGAACTTGGATACCGTCGATGTCATTTAGATCTAAGATCACAGGGAGGGGAAGAAAACATGGCCTTTCGAGAGCCAGGGCAGTTTGGCTGCTTTGAGTGAAGATGCCACTCGTGAAGGTTTTTGTCATAATTCAGTCTCTCTGAACTTGCAGAATTGCTGATGAGGAAGGGAGCTTTAAAATGAGGGGTTTGGGTGTTTTTTCTCAAACCAAAGATACTTTAAATGCAGAAGTTGTTCAATGTTCCTCTAACTTCTGGGTACGCCGACTTCTTAGATGCTACAAGGCTCTGGGGTTTCTGACACATTGTCAGGTCAGCTCCTGTGTATCTCAACCATAAACTGCATGTGAACCTTTCCATTTTTAGACAGGCCACATAATCGGCCCTATAAGAAGCATCTGCCTAGTCCATTTGCAGTTTGGTATTGAGGTCTTCTCGAGTATAAAGAGAAAATTTAACTCTGTGCTTAAAAAACAGTAAGGTTTGGAGCACCTGGCTGGCTCGGTAAAGCGTGGGACTCTTGATCTTGGTGTTGAGTTCAGTTAAAAAAACAAAAAACAAAAAACAGTAGCACTTCTTCTAAAACCATTATTAGTGAGTTCATAGTGACTTGGAAAATACTGATGTTAGTTAAACACGATCACTTTTATGGAGTAAAGATGCACTTTACTCATTCTGTGAATCATTCCCATTTCTGTCTGGAGATAGAGGAGGCCCTCGCTACTCAAAGTGGGGTCTCCAGACAGCAACACCAGAGTCACCTGGGAGTCTGTTAGAAATGCAGGCTCTCCAGATTACCTGTTTCCCTCCCTCCGTGATCCCATCAGGCCATGGCATTAAATACCATCCACCGGGGATGACCTCCCAGATGTGTATCTCTAGCACAGACTGCCCCTAGAACTCCAGACCTGAACACCTAACAGCTCACTTGACATTTTAATGTGAGGCCTAATAGTCATCTCAAAATTAACATACCTAAAATTTACTGTGGACCCCTCCCCCACTCCATTTTCCATCTTCCGTATCTTGCCTACGGCATCTCCATTCTCCTGATTGCACTCCGTGTAGGGCAGAGGTCACTGCCAAATCAAACCAGCCAGGGTGGCAGGCCGGCTGCTGTTTGGGCTTCCTGGGTCCATGTGCAGAGCTGGCCCAGAGTCCCCCCAGTCTTCACGCAGGCCTCAGCCCCAGCCTCATCCCTCAAGCTAGGTTGGCTCTTTGCTCAGGAGGGACTCTTTCTCTCTCTGGAAAGTGGGCAGATGGGAATCTGGAGTCACGGCTGGTCTGCTGATGGAAGATCCTCACACCGAACATAACCCACTCAGTACCTCTAGGATACAGCAGTAATCTTCACCCACCTACACCCCAGGTCGCTGCCGGGCTGTTGCGATGGTCAGAGTCCATGATCTCTGCCCTCTAGATGAGTGACGTTTTCAGGCTGAGCCCTTATTAGGAAAATACACGTGTGCATGTAAATAAACAAGCTTCGTACCAACATCTAGCCCCTCTCTGCTAGAAGGAACGCTCCATGTGAGCAGATCTTTCATTTACTGCATCTGCAACAGCAAAATTAGTGAATTCCACAAAGCTATTAATACTGAGTGAGGGGCAGAGGTCAAGAATATGAACAGGTACTAATGGAGAGTCACTCCATTCTACAAGGAAGACTTAAGGCTCAGAGAATGTTTTGCCCCTAACAGGCATGGCTGGAGAGTCTACCTATCTGACCCGGGTAACCTGTCATATTTATACAATACTATGTAACAACCAACTCCCCACTAGAACCCCTGGCCCCATGACACTGAAGAACTTGCCCTTGACCCCGCACACCCAGACTCTCCCAGCTCCTTGGCTTCCATTAGTCCAAACCCCAGCACTTTTTACCTGTTGAAATCCTGAACGCCTTGTTCTCTGAGGCTCTGTTCAAATACTACCCTCTCTGCTCTTTTGAGATGTCTCAATAGGGCCCCCAAGCCCTTACCTACCCCAAACAATTACCCAGGGCGGGTGGGCCTGGGTTTGTATCTCAGCTTTGCCACTTAAAGTTGTAGAACCCTGCAAATGACCCTTGCCTTTCTCTTTCTTAATTTCTTCATCAGTGAAATTAAGGTAACAACAGCAAGGCTTACCCATCAGGACACCAGTTAGAATAAGAGCCTATTCAGGTTAAATCAGGCGCTGAAGGGAAAGGAAATGGTAAGGATAATGGGTTACCTCTAGGAACTAGTTAAGAGCAGGAACTAGTTAAGTCTCAGTGAGGGGTGAATTGGGACTGCTCCCGGTTCTCTTTGGGTGTCTGCTTCACGTTCCCCATAAACCAGTCCTTTTGCATGATAGTTCCTATGTCAAAACAAGGCCCCTGTGATCTCCCCTTTGCTTCCTGCACAACCATCTGCAGAAGCCAAGAGGAAGGTCCTTCAGTGGTCCTGAGTCTACCAGTTACCACGGAGGTTTAAAAAAAAAAAAAAAAAAAAGCACACAGTTTCCAAGAGCCCATCCTGTGGAAGGAGCTTTATAAAAGAAGGCTAAAAGGCCAGAGGAGATGGGAGGGCTTTTCCTAATGTGGCTCATGATCTGAGCATCCTTCTCAAAACTATTAAATTGGCTCATAGGAATTGGAGGGATAAGAAACGTTCTCATGTAAAGCCGACAGCAGAGAGAATACACTTAATACATTTAATTACGGAATGTATTGTTTGTAGCCCTCTAGAGTGATTGCCTAGCTGTTCCCCCATCCCAGCAATTTCAACTTCCTTTGGGGTAATTATCTCTTTCCCTACTGATTGTCAGTCCAGTTCTCATCACAGGAACCAGAGAGCCTCTAGAGATTTCTCTTAACTGACCTTTCTTATAAATGCACAGCAAGTGCCTGTGACCTAGCCTCACATGACCAGTTGCTGTTACCTGCAAAATGGCAAAAACGGTTGAGAACAGGGAGTGCACAGGGGCAGTGGCTCCCAGAGTGCAGACCCCTCTAATGAGGCAGGCTCCTTAGCCCACAGGACTTCTAATTCTAAGCATGACTCACGGGTCCCTTCAATCCTGTGGGCTTCCGCTTTTCTTACAAAATCCCCTTTCCCTGGTAACCAGTCTTAGTTTCTGACTTTAAAAACTATTTTAATTCCAATAATGGCTATCACAGGGAAGGTGTACGTTTTTAAATCTTTGAGGTATTCAATGCAAAAGAGTCACATCTCTGTTTTCTTGGATGAATAAACAACCAGACTTGAGGACTAAACTCACATTGATCCTGAAGGTCCCAAGCCAAACGGACTCCTGAACCTGACTGAGGACAACCAAAGCAGGTTTCTGCGCTTTGAAGCTAAGAGAGCCAGGACCACAGCTAAGGGCTTTTCATTTGTGCCCCTCCTAATAACTACGTGTCACTTCCCCCCACTTACAATGGGACAAAGGAATATTGGAGAGCTGCAGAATCAACCACCCAGACAAGTCACTGACAGAACGGTGTTGATGATTTGAGCACCAATCCCTCAGGTCACGCTATTCATGCCCTGGTCTCAGCGCTGGTCTTCCTCATGCCAACGCAGTAGGTCCAGAAACATGTGAAGTTAGAATTGACTACTAAACCTATTAGAGATGAAGACCTAGTTTCTTCACCTGGAAAGCTGGAAAAGGTTTTGGAGCGTACAAGCTCATTCTCTCTAGGGTCATGAAATTCAGCACATTCTTTACAAGTAAGGCTTGGATAGGGGGACTAGCCAAGAGGTCAGCCAGGAGATATTAACATGGCAGTAGTAACAACAATAAAACACCTAGCAACTGAATAGCACTTCTGAGTTTATGAAGCACATTCAACCTAGAACTACGTTTGGATTTTTCAACTTCTCTAGGGCTGTTTTTCTCAACTACAAAATCTGAGGATTGACCTAGAGAACAGCTGTTCCCTATAAAGTTCGTTAAGACAGAACTTGTCACAGAACCACCCCCTCGAGTCCCTCGATCCTTTGGTAACTGGGACTTGGGTAGTCTAGTGTGGAGCTTGGGAGCAGGATCCGGGCCCATCTCTTCATCTCTAAAACAGGTATGTGCTCACAGGGTTGTGGTGAGGATTACATAGTGGCCATCAAACAGTTTACAAGTGGCCAAAGTGACTTCTCCCAGTCCATTCATCATCTTAGCTAACTATTGAGAAACTCCCAACTAGGACTTGAGATGCTGTAAACCCAAACACCGTCATCTAGACAGACATCCGGTATGTCATTTAAACTGTAACCCAGGCTTTTAGGATGAACCTGCTATGGGCTGTGTCGTGACCCTGCCTTCACCCATCCATTCATGTTGAAGCCCTAATTCCCAATAACTCCATCTGGAGAGAGAGCCCTTGGTAGGTAATTAAGATTAAATGAGGTCCTAAGGGTGAGGCCCTAATCAGACTGTGGCCTTCAGAAGACACAGAGGTCTCTCTCCCCTAGGAGCTACTGTGAGGGTGCTGGATGCAAGCCATTAAGAGTTGTCACCTGAACCTGACCATGCTGGCACCCTGATCTGACTTCCAGCCTCCAGAATGGGGAGAAAATCAATTCCTGTTGTTTAAACCACCCAGTCCTTGGTATTTTCTTACGGCATCCTGAGCAGACTAAGACAAGTCCTTAGTGGAAACTTTCAGAAATGGCCACATCCTGAGCTCAGAGCCTAGACTGTTACTGGCCATTTAAACATTCCCACTTGTCTTAGCAAAATCTAACTTCTGGCAATATCCAGAACGAGGGATGGACACATTCATGTTTCTAAGCGAAGAGCTGCAAGTCTCATTATCCTTCAGCTCAAGTTCTTCCCCCAAATCACACCATTTGCACCTCTGGAATCTACCAGCAAATTCTCAAGTTCACGAACTCTATAGGACATTTAGCAACTAAAACGACACTCACTGTCCTTGGAGTCACTATTATTTTTCCCCAAAACTTTTCATATTATCTAAATATCTGAATGCCATATTAAGAACTTAGTTATTACTTCGTGTTGTGTGGTGGGAAGAACGGAGAAGAGAGGAAGCTTGCAAGGAGAAAAGTCAGTTCTAGGTAAAAGGAACAGTTGTCAAGGGGACCTCTCCGGAGTCCTCTGTGGAAACTACCTACTTACACTCTTTACTCCTTTATATGATGAAGTGGGTGCTTCTGGGGTGCTTCCAAATGGAAAGTTCGGGATTTAAATAACTACTAGTGACCCTACTCTGTCCAGCACCAGATTGTCAAGCAGATAAAGGTGCCAGAAATGATGGACCTACACATTTGTATGAGTAAGTAAGGTGACAGAATTTAAAAGATGAAAATCAAGGACTACAATCGTGCCAAAAAGAACCTGATACAGATCTCAACTTCCTATTTACCTTTAAACATTTTTTCATAGGATACCACAAAGTGCCAAAAAGCAAAACATACTGTAAATTCCAAAAATTGTATCTATGTTTGGTCCGAACAGTTCTGGTAGTCAAAACCTTGTCCCTTTTCCATATTAGAGGGCATTTATCTGCCTTTTCAGTGAACCAAGAGAAGTCATGATTTCCACATATACGCATGTAACACCTTTAATTCAACTATCTATTGACTAGCTCTGTGCCAGGCACATAAACGACTCTATCCTGAACACAAAGAACTGTGTGTACGACTGACTGTCCATTCTTCCAGGCATTTGGCCTCACAGTTTAGGCTCTAACCCTTAGGTCAAGATGAGTCACCTCTTTACATACCTCAGCTTCATCCATCTCCCTCATGCTTTCCTAGCACAAACTTTTTTTTAGGGTTTCTTCTTAGTCTATCTTTCTAGATTTTTTTCTTTAAAGAAGACTCCCTTCACTGATCATTTATCGCCAGAACCTGATGCATCTTTGTAAATGGCAATCACCTAGGGGTTCAGTGACAAGAAGAAAATAGACTTAATGGATCTTTGGTAAAATTGCTTAGAAAAGGCTCATACTATTTATAGCAAGGAATATACACTTACTACTCTCTTCTAAATTCTGTATCAGGTAATCACTATCAATCTCCATCTTTAAAAGCTTCCAACTAAATTGTCTCTTATTTAAATCACTAATTTTAGAGAAAGAGGTCTTTAGTAAAATTCTGGTAACGTATTTTTTTCTCTTGGGAGAAGTCAGATAAAAAACTTGCTATGATATAAAAAACATGTAACATCCCCCTTTTACTTTGTTTCCCTATGAAACAAAGAATGCTCTCTCTGATTAGGAGCCCCCACTAAAAAGCTTAAATCAGGGGCACCTGGGTGACTCAGTGGGTTAAGCCTCTGCCTTTGGCTCAGGTCATGATCTCAGGGTCCTGGGATTGATCCCAGCATTGGGCTCTCAGCTCAGCGGGGAGCCTGCTTCTGTCTCTCTCTCTGCCTCTCTACCTACTTGTGATCTTTGCCAAATAAATAAATAAAATCTTTTTTAAAAAGCATAAATCATCACTCTATGTTCTTCCATATGGCAAATCAAATAACTTTATAGTGGAAAGCAAGCTGTTGCTAAAATAACACTTTTTAATCTTGTTGAGAGCAAGCAACAGTTGCAAATCCCATTATCCTTCAGCTGATATAGCTTGATACATTCCTGAACTGGGAGATACTCCTCTTGAGCCCCCTTCCTTATTTACAGAAGGAAAAGCCCTGAAACTCTCTCAGAAGCCTGACGTAGTTAAACACACTGAAAAGGAAGGTCAGATAGCTATCAGTCTGATGTGATACAGATAGCAAGCTAGATTTTTAATATACAAATTGTGATATGTAATTGTATCTTTATGAAGTGTTCTGAAATCAAGAGGTAATACATGCATCAGGCACATTCGACAGAAGACTTTTACAATGGTTTACATTTCCTTTTTATTTATTCCTTGAAACTGCTGTATTGCAGGTTTCTCATGGATGAAATATGGAACTGAGCAGATTCCTTTTTCTACAAAATTATGGTATAAACTTGCTCAATTTTCTATCTTATTGCTAATAAACCTTACAGGCGCACAGTTTGTAAAATAAACCCCTTAAGGACTGAATGCGTAGAGCATGCTGCAAGGTACAAGAAATAAGCTAAAAATGAGCATATAAACCTACATCTGGACCAACACAGTACTGAATGCTGGCAAACATTTATCACAACACAGGGAAAAATTAATAAAAGGAGATACAGTTCAGTCCTGAAAGGGTTAAATAGAAACCCTAATATATTATTGTTTCTAATCATTCATCCCACATTACAGTGCTTGAAAACAAAGTCAAAAGTCTGGCACAGAAAATACACACATTTGTTCAGTACTCATCAAAAAACACAGCTGCTTTTGAAATCAGAAGTAAGTAACTTGGTTAATAATTGAAGAGCATTTTGTTTAAAAAAGGAACCCCTCCCCCCATGGATTATCTGGTTAAACATGACCAGTTTAGTTCTCAGAAATTGCATTGGGAATATTCTGTGAGGGCACAGATGGTACCAGTTTTGTTAAAAAAAAAAAAAACAACAACGACAACAAAAAAACACACAAAAACTAACCAGTTATGATTGCAAATAAGTCTGTGCAGAAGAGTGATAAATATTTTACTAACATATAAATGAGGATGCCTTTAGTTGCCACAGTTGAAGAAAAGTCAGCAGCAGGTTAAATATTATCCTAGTGTTCAATTCTCAAATCATCCAAAATCAAAAAGGGCATTCTACATTTGAAAGTCTTTAACTTGCCTTCCCAATCTATGTGATCAATTCAATGGAAATAATGAAAACATACCAGATCATAGACTCAGTTTCTAGCATATTTTTAGAAATTGCATAGCTCATGAGAGCAGAAGACACGCTTCTAAAGCAGAATTAAAAAACAAAAACAAAACCCCAAACTCGACAGTTCTCTACTTTAACTGAAGCGTTCACGTTTCTAAGAGAGTCATTATGTGGAAAAAGGACCAGCATCTTTAATAATGCCATTGGAGGAGGGGCTGAGTTCTTCTATAACCAGAGGACAAGGCTCCTATAAATGACACACTGAAAATGATTCACAAATCCATGAAGATTTTTTTTTAAAGCAGCTGACAAAATAACTACTGATAAAAAAGAAGCTACAACAGACAAATCATTTCAGTCTTTAGTTTGTGGTATGCATAATGGCATAAAACAGCAAGGGAAATGCCTGTATAAGTACATTCTTGGACTTTTCAAACAAAAAACAAACAGGAAAAGGCTTTACAGTCTAATATTTCAAAATCATCTTATTAAAAGAAACAACGAGCCAAAATAAGGTATAATTAAATAGTAAAAAAGCAAAGTTCATTTTTAATAAAGCCATAAACTTGAAAAATTAATTTGAGCTGCAAAGGTAGGTAAGGAATCGTTTGTTCTTCCAAAATATCTCATCTGTTACCAGTTAATTTAACACAGTTTCATAACTAAATACCAAATCTGGGAAGAGGAGGAAACTTGTGGCCCATTCAAAGGAAAGCGGCACTGAAAATATTTCCACACTCCGAACAAAAAGCACTGTGTAAAGACTACTTCCGTGACAGAACATAGAAGAATAAATACTACTCGGAAATAAGCAAGTTTGCAAGGAGAAGCTAGTAAACAGTTAAAACAAAGAAAGATAAGGCCACAATTCTGCCCTTGATCACTGAAACAGATTTAAAGTGTGAGGCAGGGTTAGCTTACAGGAGAAGCTAGTGACTGGAGCAGATCTGAAGAGAAGGCTATATAGAGAGAATAATGCAGCCTGTGAGTAATTAAAAAGGCTTGCAGTAAAATAAAACCATAATAACTTTGATTTAACCACTAATGTGTTTTACAAATGACTTCCCCCTTGAAAACTGAGGAAAAAGTGATTTAGAGAGGTTAGGAGTCGTTATTTACAATGACATAGTCTGAACAAAAGAATGAGTGATGAAGACAGCAAAGCTGGGGTGACTTAAAAAAAGCTACTAATGAAATGTTTAAAAAGTCTTCCAATGAAAATGTTTTCAAAATCGCTCAGGACACCAGAAAAGACAACGTTCTGTCTGGAAACACTGCAGGAAGCTAATCTTGCATTCATAAGGTACTTGTGGCTCCTGTTTCATGGGACAGTAAAAGCTTACCACATTCTAGAGGTAGTTTTTAACTCTAAGAAGGATGATTGTATTACTAGACTGTGTCCTATAAGTTACACACATGGTTCCTGTACTAAATGTAGCCCAATGAGTTGGCTGCAATTTCTAAGAAACTGAACAAAGGCATAACTAAAGTGCAGGAATGGAAGCAATGTGAAACTGGTGAGTCGAGCATATGAGACCAACACACGATCCTGAATGCTACTAAATTTTAACTGAATGGAAAAGAAATGTTTTGAGTAGGAGACATTTGTGGGGACACTCAGTACTGGCAAAGAGAAGACTAAGAAAGGCAGAGAAATACGGAAAGATAAATTACATTTGCAGTCTTATAATCTCACAACTATCTGTTCTAAAGTACTGTCTTCCAAGCTATTTTAGTTGGTCATCTAATAAAAGCATCTTGTTTTAAGGTTACAATGATGTTTTGACCTAGGCTACAAAAAGAAAAAAAGAAAGAAAGAAAGAAAGAAAAAGTAAACAAACACATGCTTTTACTGAGATTTTCCTCGTTATATAATAAGGGCACCATCTACCAACTGGTAGCAAATACATCTCATGATATTTCTTTCTTTTTCTTTTTCTTTTCTTTCTTTTTTTTTTTTTTTTTTGTCATATGCCCACAAGGCAGAAAACACCCTGCTGAATGAAATCACTGGGAACATTCCAAGTTCAAAATAAAATGTTTAACTTACACATAATACAAGTTATGTACAAGATCAGGGAATTGGGGAGTGGGGATGGGGGAAGGGACCTGAACAAATCCTGGAACACGGAGATACATTTATGCATGGGAAAATGGGAGAGAACACTTCAAATACCCAACATGTTCTGTGCCATTAATTCCTTAAGGACTAAATGGCCACATTTAATTCCACATAAATGTTAGACCCTCTTGGAATACCACTATAAATACCTTAAAAAAAAAAAAAAAGGAAAACAAGGAAGTAACTACAGGACAGCGTCTGTGAACAGAGACGAAGTTCACGTACATTGCATGTATTGCAGGCAAGGCAGAGGCATTTTTTTTTTTTAAAGCTTTTGCACAGACTTCATATAATCTTAAAAAAATATGCGGGCCTTTACAAGATCTGACTTGCTGAAATCAAAACAATTTCGACTCATGAAAAGTCATAAGACATCAGCTTTAAAAAAAAAAAGAAAAGAAAAAGAAGAAAGAAAGAAAAAAAAAAAAAAAAGAATAGTTCCAGCCTCAAATTTAAAAAACAAAACAAAACAAACTTGGAAGAATATGGTAATTAGATTAAACAAGTGTGGTCAGGCTTGGAACTTGAATGTACTGAAGAGTGAAAGCTCAAAAGGAGGCAGGAAGAACAACCTATTTGGTAACAAAGGTGTACTAGATACTGTGATATAAAAAAAAGGTATGGTGAAAATGTACCTTTTGCTAAAGCTTATACAAGTTCCTTGGTCCGTAAAAACTATGTTAGATTTGTGTCCTCTAGTTTGATAAACTTTTATTCCAGCCACATCTCTATTTCTTGCCCATTTAAACAAAACCAAACAAAACCCAATCAAACAAAAAGAACAGCTTTAAAAAAAAAAATCAACTTCCAACAGTTTGCACATTTCCATGTTTTTCCTTGTATGTTTTACTGTGGCTTCTGCGCTTCCAATCAGCACTTGTAGGTAATGGGGTTTTGGAACAGTATCACCTGGTATGAAAAGTTTTCCCAAGAAACCACAAAAGATTGTTCATTTTTTTCCTTTTTCTTTCTCTCTCTCTCTCTCTCTCTTTTTTTTTTTGTCAACATCTTGCGGCACTCCAGTCAGTTTAAGTCCTAGCAAAAAGACGGTAGTTAGGACACCACTGTTGCTGCAGAGGATGTGACACTGGTTGAATTTGTGCTGACATTTGTGTAACTTCCCTCGCTGTTTGTGTTTGATTCATTGGGGGGCACTTGGCTTGAATTGGCTCGAAGGATTGCTCCTGCCGCACTGCAGTGTGGCCGTGGCCCTGGTTCTGGTGTGTAGGTAAAGGTAAGGCTGGTGGAATAAATGATTCCATCGTTACGGACCAAAGTTACTGGAACCTGGACTGGCTGTCGGACCCATCTCCAACCTTCTCGGAATGCAGAAATGTCTGGGACGACACAGAGCATACTCTCTCCACATCTGAGGGGGGAAACAGAAATCACTTAGATGCCATGTATGTTTTAGAACAAGAACTTAAAACAGGTTGCTTGCTACATTACAATCAATATTAAGAAAGAGTCTCATGTATCCACGCCCATCAAAAACTCTAGATGATGTAAAAAGTTTCATTAAGTACCTGTACATAGTTTCAGCTTCTACATCCCCAAACCATACTCGTAAATTTGGAGTGAAATTCTGTCCTGTAAGTTCAAGCATTGCTACGTCCCCACCGCCATTCAACTGAAATTCAAAGAAAATGAGAACAACTGTTGAGAAAATTTTTCATTTTTCATTAAAGTACACAGATTAGTTTTTCATTTGACTGTGATTTGTGAAAAAAATCAATAAAACTCTTCTTTTTAAATAACATGAGGGGCGTCTGGGTGGCTTAGTCAGTTAAGATTTGCCTTTGGATCAGGTCATGATCCCAAGGTCCTGGGATCAGGCCCCATGTCAGGCTCCCTGCTCAGTGGGGAGCCTGCTTCTCCCTCTCCTTCGGCCCCCTCCCCCCAGCTCGTGCTCCCTGCTCTTTAACAAATAAATAAAATCTTTAAAAATAGATAAATAGCAACATGATTGTAAAGACAAAGTAAGCTAATCACATCTCAATGTAACATACAAGTAGATCTAAACTTAAATTTTCTTGTATGAAAGTGTGTTTTGTTTTGTTTTTTTTAATCAACAAACAATGTATTAACATCCCCGAATCACAAGATTTGGAGAAAAATCAAATTTACTGTGAAATAAAAATCACACCTAGTCAGAGCTGGGAGCAGTTACAAAAAGCTGAAAGTCAACGTGTGAGTAAGTGGACTTACCTGAAGACTTTCTACAACAGGCACAGGGGTGACTGGGGCAAGGACAGGGCCCATCCCCTCATAAAATGTATACTCTGCCTTATCTGTACTAATGATTGTCCAGGAAGCTCCATCATTTATCATCTCTTTATTTGGTTCTTTTGGGCATGGAGTGGCCTTATGAAGAAAGAATGTTTAGAAATGGATTTTTATATACATCGCAGTATAAGACAATTTTAACAAGGTAGCCCTCATATACTGTAACTAACAGGGAGAGAGTTCAGTATAAATGTATGAACTTCCCAAACATGGTGCTTTGCCAGTCCCTAAATAAACACAGAATATTTAATATGGCAACTTCACATTCGGCAGTTTTTATTAGACTATGAAATATTTCAGTGACATATTATATTACCTTTCATAATAACCATTTGAGAGTACACAAGTATCTGTATAATTTCTTTAATAAAAGATCAGTATTCGTGATGTAAATAGCTACTTAAAACTCAGATCCCTGAGAGAGAGAGAGAGAGAGAGAGAGAGACCAGGAGCCCCTCAACCTTAAAGAGCAGTTAGAAACTCATGCACTTTCAGCAGGAGGGAACCGAGATGTGAACTGGCATCCCCCTACCCCTACCTTGAAACACCCAGACCAGGCCATCCGCTCTGAGCTGAGAAGAACGGCTGCACATGGCCTCCGGATGTTTACAAATGAGTTTCACATGAAAGTATAACTATCCTATGAAATCATCTGCCCATGTCATAGATGTCCTCATGAAAGACTTCTGAATGAATGTAGTGAAAAATCAGCTTTCAAAACATCTTGTCATTACTATCTAGGAAGACCCCAATGTAAATCGGATAATTCTGAACCCTCCCCCAAAACATAGATGTATCTATCTACAATGTCTTCATGCAGTTTCAGGGGATTCACCAAACACCCAAAATCTACTTCTGGAAGATCTAAGGAACTTTTCAATTCCCAGACCTAGATGGTCAAGAACACTTTTATAGTTCCGAGTTCTTCCTTGAGGTATAGTGACTGCCATATCTCAGGATCATGTAGGTTAACAACCTTTGGCCTTGAGATAAAGATCTGAAAACAGCTTCACGTACTTGGGCACAATTAACATTAAACAAGTTTTAGGTCTCTATGCTGCTAACCGAAAGAAGGCACATTTTTACCAATAATTTTAAAACATACCTGAAACTGGATTATTCTTTCTTGAGAAAGGCACAAGTACATTCTTTCTGTATCCTTAAGGTAAAATGCACATTTATGGAGTTGTGACACAGGGTCATCTGCATCCAGTAATGCGGTCTGCTTATCAACCTTCCTAATTATCTGTATTTCAATAATTAGAAAAGAAGAGGTCATCACATGTGGAGAAACATTGAGAAGCAATAAGGCGAGGTGTAAAAATACTTTCAGATCACAAGCCTGGTAGAATGGGAAAGCTGTTACCATCTTCCATGAACACCTGAAAAACAGGGCGGGCAGATACTTGTTTTCCAGATCACTGTTTTTCGAACTTTGATGTGCATACAAATCATCTGGTCTTGTTCGAATACCACAGATCTCATGGGGGCCTAACAGTCTGCATTTCTAACAAACTGACAGCTGATGTTAATCCTACCGGCCAATGGACCGTATTTTGTGCAGCAAATTCAGTTGACTTTTCCTATAATATGTAATGACATCAAAGGAAAAACTGTCTCTAAAGACCACTGTGAGTATGCTAGTCAGTGCAGTCCATCAGCTAATGTATCTGTTTTAAACACCTAAAGTATCATTTTCCAGATTAGGAAGTGGGCTCAGAAAAGTCAGGTAACTTGCTCATATCACAGCTAGAAGCTGAAGGACCAGAGTGTGATTCCATGGCTGGCTGGCTGGCACAAAAAGCATATAGATACCTGAAAGAAAATCCTATTGAGTCTGAGATGCCACTTAGTCCACAGAAGGTAATCACTAAGTGTTTGATGATTATGAAGATGATCACTCCCCAAAGCATACAAATATATTTCTCATCTAAAATCGAAAGTAAACAAAATTCTTCCTTGACTACGTGTCCCTCTCCCCGACTCTCACTCCATTTCTTAGCTCCCCTTTATGGCAATCTCATCTTCCTCCTCAACTGTCCAATCTCCTGAAGTAAACTCCAGCTTTTTGTCTCAAAGTCCCCACAACTGCCCTTGTCGAGGGCCACCAAGGACTTCTGGAGAGATGAATCTGTGGGCATCAGGAGGCATGGGTCCTCACATTACTAGCTTTCTCAGAAGCACTAAAAAAAAAAAAAACCTTTTGGGGTCCGCCCTACTTTAACTGGCCTTCAGAGTGTACCAGAGCCGAGTCCTCGGACCCCTTCTCCTTTCTCCAACCTCCTTCCGTTCTGTACTATTTAGAGGTTGGCAACTCCTAAAGTTCTATCTCCAGCCCTAACTTCTCTCCTACGGCATCAACCTGTACATTTAACTACTGACTCAACAGTTCCACGTAAGATGTTTAATAGGCAGGGCGCCTGGGTGGCTTAGGGGATGAAGCCTCTGCCTTTGGCTCAGGTCATGATCTCAGGGTCCTGGGGTCGAGCCCTGCATCGGACTCTCTGCTCAGCATAGAGCCTGCTTCCCCCACTCTTTCTGCCTACTTGTGATCTCTTTCTCTGTCAAGTAAATAAATAAAATCTTTAAAAAAAAAAAAAAGTTGTTTAATAGGCTACCTCAATCTTCATCAAAACCCAGATTTTTGTGACACCTGGGTGGCTCAGTCAATTAAGTATCTGCCTTCAGCTCAGGACATGATCTCAGGGTCCTGGGATCAAGTCTCACATTAGGCTGCTTGCTCAGCAGGGAGCCTGCTTCTCCCTCTCTCTCTGCCTGCATCTCTGCCTGCTTGTGCTCTCTTCTAACTGACAAATAAATAAATAAAATCTTTAAAAAAATAAAGTATCAAAAAAACCAAACAAACCCAGATTTAAAATTTCCTTCTACGAGTGATCCTCCTCTAACTCACAGCTCAATAAACAGCACCACCACTCACTCAATCCCAAAAAACTCTGCAATCACCTTTGACTCCTTGTTTTCTCCTACACCCAATCTCCCAATCTGTCAACAAACTCTATTAGGTCTCCTCTCACACAAATCTGTCATCTCTCATCACCTCACCACTACCTGGTCTACGATGCCACCATCAACCATCAACGCTTGCTTGAGTTAACAACAGAAGCCCAAGCTCTGCCTCTCTGCTCCCACAGCTACGCCCCATGTTCTCTTCACAGAGCAGCGGCAATTACCCTTCCAAACATAAACAGCCATCGTGTCCTGTTTAATACCCTCCAGTGTCCTCCTACCATATGCAGACAATATCTCAATTCTTGTCGCTCGCTTCCTCCATTCCTCCCCTGGCTTAGGCTACCATGGCTTCTTTATTACTTCTTTATTATTTGTCTCATATTCTCTCCTAAGCTCTTTCTGTGCTCATGCTGTTTGTCTGAAATATTCTTCACAGTTCATAGTTCCCAACTTCATTCTGGTCTCTGTTCAAATATCCCCACTGCAAAGATTTCTCTGACCCCTCAAAGCACTCCCAGTCTCTCTTGATCCTGTTTTAGCTTATTTTCTTATCATCTGTTTTAACCTTTAATATGTTAATATGGGTATTTCTTTAGCTGATTTTTGTCCATCTCCCTAACAAAATGTAAGCTCCATGAGGACAGAAAGCCTATCTTGCTCACCAAAGTATCTCAAGCATCCAGACAATGTCGGGTACATGGAAGACTCAGGACTATTTATAGGATGCATGTATGCACACAGGACTGCAATACTTTGCTTCACAGTGAATATCCTTAAAAGTAACTACTCAGTTTTATTAGGACTAAATCACTACATGTGAAAGTACTTAGAATAGTACTATTAGTATCATGCAATATTGTTGGCTTTACTACTTTACATCTCAGTATTCAAACTTTTCTTTAAGCCACAATTGTGTAACAGTTCCAATCTTTCTGAAGTTAACATTTTTTGTCATTTACATTTTTTAGTTCTGCTGGTTATTAGAATATTTGCCATTCTACTAACACCACACCAATTTCTGAGTTTAAAGGGAGACAGTACACTTTTAGTAATATAACTTCTAACATCATCTACGAGACTGACTAATCTCAAGCAAAATGTTTCAATTCAATGCCAAAGTCTTCAAGCTACATTTAAATTTGATGAGGTTTGGATTTTAGAGAAATAAATGACTTTTAAATGATCTAAGTCTAGAGCTTCCTCTAAGTCTACTCATGCTTCCCCATCATTTAAGAGTCAAAATTTGCCTAGATTACTGTTATTTGTGTATTCCACTGTTTCTCCACTAGCTAAGAATAATCACATTGTGAACATGAGACATGTCTGATTCAATTTTATTCCCCATATGAGTTCTTTGGAAATAGACACTGCTGAATGACCTCTTACCAGTAAAGAAACCAAAGATGTTCACTAGTATTTGGCATCAAAAACTTGCTTTGGTCACTTCCAATTATTGAGAAATGGTAAGAAATCTGATAACAGATAGTGCAAACATTATAACTTAAGGTATGGGTCTGGTGAATTCTACATTCATAAAACATCAGAGATTACCCCAATTGGTATTCTCTCCTCTATCCTGGCTCTGTTGGTACAATATTTACCATATTTCTGAGATAAACTGGATATACAGCCCAACACCATGTCCCCCCAACTTGACCCTGAATCAGGGCTACTCATAAATCCCCTCCATCTTAACTAAACTGTACTCTTGTTTTCATTTTACTAAGAAACGCAATTTTTAGTTTTCAAGTCATCCTAATGAACAAAAAGCCCTAAACACCATGCCTCTCTCAAGAGTATGAAATAACAATTTAATTTTCAATAAATCTATATTCTTGTGGGAGCGTAAACTAATAAAAACTATGCTTGTATTTTTTAAAGAACTAAGAATTTCTATGCTTCTAAAACTTGGTCCTGTGGTGGGATACAGCAGGTACCAGAGAAAATGATTAGGGTATCTGTATTAGTTAAGGAAAGAAATCATAATGTAATTATTTAGTGCCCTCTATTGAACATGTTCAGATATACAACCAAAAAGGAAAACTCCACCAAAATTTAGAGACAGTGTAACAGAAAGTCATCAAGAATGCAGTCATAAAAACGGCTAACTGCCTTAAATCATTTTCACAATAAAGTGGGGTATAATTGTAAATAAAGAATAGCAGTGATTACTGATAGGTGTTCTTAAATTAAAAAGCATGAACCTGAAATGTATTTTTACATTTGAATGCTGTATCTTTTATTTTTACTACACATATGACTAAAGCAAAAGTAGAGCCATACCAGTCTTGGGAGTGCCATGCCAGTAACGGAGCACACGAGTTTCACTGTTTGTCCGTAGTGGATGTAGCCATCGCGAACTGTGAATTCTTCTCCTTCTGATTCATCATCATCCACTATGGTGGAGCGAATAAAGAGATTAAATTATTACCTTGTAGAATTCATTAATCTACTTAGGAAAACAACAAAACTAATACAGCTGGTATGTCTTTTTATCAAAGAATTTAAAAATTTCACACTAAAAATATCAAATACACATTTTTATACTCACAGAGATGAATGTAAAATGCTCCCCACTGCTGAGAACTGGCATGGAAATTACCTCCTTCTACATGCAAGTATCTGGTACTAACTGTCTGGGATCGCAGTCGATTAAACAGAGCCACCTTTGTTCCTGAGGCAATGCATACTGTAAAGAAAAAAGAGCTTCTCTTTAGGTGACTGGGGGGAAGGGACCTGTACATGGCAAGTTATGATTATTTTTTATTATAACTTAATAATTAAAAGACTCTACTAACAAACTGATACCCTAAGGAAAAAAAAAGTCAATGTAACGGTCATTAATAATTTCATGCTAAAGATACAAGATATGTCCATAAAATTTTAAATTTTAAAATGAGAGCTACACAGTATGTTTCACGCAATGCTGTTCAGCAAAGGGAAATTATTTTTTAAATAACAAATATCCAAAAGTAGGAAATTGAGTAAATAAATTATAATGTCATTTACCTACTTAAATAATGTGTACCTCAATGCACCAATAAAGAAAGTATCTCCCTAGAAGACCAGAGAATGGAAAAGCAGGCTATAAAATCCTCTGTATACTGCAATCCCATGACCTGAGCCAAAGACAGATGCTTAACCAACTGACCCACCCAGGTTCCCCAAGATTAAGAAATTTTATTTTTTTATAGTTTTTTATGACATTTGTTTTTATGTGATCATGGTACTGTAATTATATTAAATAAACAAAAGGCCCTCTCAATCAGAGGTACATATTTGCAGATGATGTCTGGATTTGGACCAAACTAAAATGAGGCAGAGGAAAGCAGGGTAGAAGATGGGTACAGTTGAAATAAGACTGGCCTGCAGTTAAGATCATTGCTGAAGTCAGATGATAAACACAAGAGGTTTCATATAATTATGCAACTGTCTAAGATGTTTGAAAACTTCTATAATATTAAGTAAATGATTATAGTAATAATGACTGAGAAACGAAAACCAACCAATACATAAAAACCCATTAAACCCATAGTAAAACAAAATGAAACAAAACAAAAGCAATCAAACAAACAAAAAAAACTCCTAACATCTCACTGGGCACTTTCAAAGAATACTATGGTTATTCTGTAAATTTGTAATTTGTAAATTTGTAATTGTAAACAAGCATTTATCCTGCCTTTCCTCTGCAGACTATATTTGAAACAAACTGCTAACAAATTAAGAGTAAAAGAATCAGAAAAAGCCCTTCATAAAATACTGGACTGAAGCAGCCATTATCAATGGTTAAGGTTCCTGGGGAACTCTGTAATAGATGGATTAGGCTAACAGCTTAATTTATTATAAATAATCTTAATAGGACAAAAAGTAGGATGATCAGACATCACAGGACTTCTGATTTGAAGGAAATGAACATACAGAGGACCAGCTAATTCTAAAGTTTTTAAATTTAACCATCAGTTTATTGAAAATATGAAAGAGGCACATGTAATCAGCCAGATTCAGAATATGTAAATTCCAAAGGAAAAATGACCCCATTTCTTCAACAAATGACATGGAAGAAAGGTTGGAGGGGGAGAGAACACAGTCTACAGATTAAAATGTATCAATCTTATTTGGATCCAAGTTTGAACAGGCCAAATGCTAAGAAAAAACCCCACAAAAATGCAACTGTAATAAATCTGCACATGGACTGGCTTTCGGATGGCATTAAAGAACTACTTCAACTTTTTTAGGCAGACTAATGTTTAAAAAGAAAGCTATCTGTTAAGAATCACTACTGCAGAAATGGTGGTTGAAACAACAGGATATCTCAGATTTCCATTAAAATATTCCAGCCATCAGTAAAAGGAAGAGGCCATGGAAATAATGAAAGAGAACTGGCAAAACCTATTATTGAGGCCAGGTGCATGATCACTTGATGTAAAAGGGAGAAAGTAGTAGCAATTTGAAAGTTTTCATCATAAAAAGTTAGAATTAAAAAAGAAAATGGCATGTAAGGGTTGAAATGCATAATTTAATCAGACAGCATTTGTATTTGGTAGTCTAAAAATCTGCTCATAAGCAGGAGTCTTTGCCAAAGAACCATGTTAAAAGTTTTGTTTCGGGGGACGCCTGGGTGGCGCAGTTGGTTGGACGACTGCCTTCGGCTCAGGGCGTGATCCTGGAGTCCCGGGATCGAGTCCCACATCAGGCTCCCAGCTCCATGGGGAGTCTGCTTCGCTCTCTGACCTTCTCCTCGCTCATGCTCTCTCTCACTGTCTCTCTCAAATAAATAAATAAAATCTTTTAAAAAGTTTTGTTTCGGTTTGCAGGATGGCCTTCCAAAGCCCATTTGAAAATAGTGTTTCTCAAAGAGGAGCTTTTGACAGTCTTGGTGGATCAATTCTCCATGGAATGAGAAAGAGAACATTTAGCATCACTGGCCCAACACACCCAGTGCCACCATCAATCACTCCCTGCAGTCACTGACAGCAAAAGGAAAAAAACTCCCATTTTTCCCTATGTCTCTGTGGAGCAGTGAAGAACCCAGTCTGGTTGGGAACCATTTCCCTAGACCAGGTCTTGTTCACTTCAATTAAAAAAAGATAAAGGAAAAAACAAACAAAGAAACAAAAAGGAAGTCTATAAAGTAGCAAAAATACACGAGTGTGACAGTTTTTGATAAAGTGAGGGCCACAAAAACATTAGTAAAAATGAACTTGCTCTCAAAAAGTCATTTTTTTAACTTAAAAAAAAAAAAGCAAAAAAAGCTGAATCTGTCTTATTACATTTATGATGGGAATTGGTGGCAAAAAAGAAAACTCAAGCATACATACAGTCAGCATTTTTCAATGACTGCTTCTTTTTGGAAGGTTTGGAAATGACTTTTATTCGCTTGCTGAGGAACACACCGATGTCATCACTGTTGCCGTAGAACATCTTTACAGACAACATGAAGTGCTTTCTCTTGTCTGAGTCAGATATGTACAATGTTTTGGCTGTGCAATAGTTCTGTGAAAAAAAAGTAAAGTTTCAATACCACCAAAACCTTGTTGGTTACATACTTACATCTTAGTATGGCCAATACTAAGTTTTCAGTGAATGAATTCAATGAATAACTGATAAAACCAACTTTAACAATCACTGAAAGACGAAGTACAGTCTGTTGTCTTTATCAAATGGGCTAAGTAGGGGTGAATTCATGTTGTATAGCTTACCTAGTTCCAACTACGTAAGATATAAAATTGAGGAAATGAACATTTGACATTTTCAAACATGATTAAGTGAAATCTTGGATCCAAAATATCAACACAGAGTCAAATGTCATGACCATATTTAATGCTACATATACCAGAACTTTACTGTAATGAATATTAAGTACAAATACTCAATAGTGCAAAACAAATACCCCTTCTTTTTGAATAATGACTAACTGAAGCATTCAATGAGCAGACTATTGAAAAGAAAAGAGTATTACCTTAAATGAGCTGAGGTGAAGAGAGACAGCAAGAGCAAAGAGCCTCTCTCCGAAGCTGAGTCACACTGCTCAGGCCAACTTTGCCTACCCATACCTACCATGTTCATATACCTTTAGGCTCCAAGCATAGAGGATGTTCCTTCCACCTGGAATGCCTTCTGCTGACTCTCAACAAGTCTTATTTTATATAAAGTAAGTAAGATTTCTCTAATAGCATTTTTCATTAAAACTAATATTAACAGGTAAATGTGGCTTATAGACATTATACCACCCCATTAGTAGATGCTTTAAATACTAGTTCATGCTCAGGCTTTCAGATATTTTTTTCATCTTGTGTAAATTTTTAGGGCTTGGAGAAAGAATATAGTGGTGTAAGGTGAAGAAAGATCTACCGAACCATGATGCTGGAAAAGGCAAGTGGGGTGTGTTTGTTTGGTATTACTTCCCGTAAAATGCTGGAAGCTGGAACTGGTTAAAGCAGGCAATGAAATTCAGTTAACAGTCATATACACTGGTAGCTACAATCCCTGGCTTCTCACTCCCTACCCAAGTAGTTACTTCATAGCACCATGTATCTAAATGCACAGCCTGGAGACGTGTAACTGAGACTTTCTAAAGAACAGGAAAATAGGTGAGACACAGCTAAGGCGTATTGGATCAGCCTACCACTTAAATACATACTTTGGGGCTCAAGGGTCATAACTTAGAAATATTTCTTACGGCTCTATTTTCTTTTTAAAATGAAACCACCTTTATTGTAATGTTTTACTGCAAACCTAATTAAAAAATATTAAAAATACCTAAGTGACAAGGCTTACTGGTAAAAATTATAAAGATACAAATGTCATAAAAATATTTGAAGGTGGTTGTTACTAAGGCTTCCTGGTACGCGTTCTGCGTATTATCTGTAAAATGACTAAAACTGAACTAGAGTGTACAAATCTCCTAGCTCCTCACAATTTTACCTGCCAGTCCCATCCATACTGCCAACTGCAACACAGCAAACACTAAGATATTCAGTGAAGACTTACTGAATGCGGAAAGAGCTTCCTACATACTGTTTTAAGACACTCATGTGATTGTTGAGAACTATTTTTCAAATTTTAATATCAAGGGAAAACAAAATAATAGTTAAATGCTAAGTCAGTAAGAACTATTTCTTAACACTAAAGGTATAGACTGAAACGATTACTTTCTAATTTCATAAAATATAATTAGTAAAACTAATACATAAATTCCATTCCCTAACAAATTAAAGAAAATCCCTAAAAGTTTGAGTCAAGCTTATTGTGGCTGTTCTTGTCTATTGTAGTTTTGCTGCACACAGAAGCTAAGTAAAACATTTATGATCTTTATAAACACAGATAAATACTTCTAAGAATTAATCTCTATCACTTTGCTTCCCGTTTAAGACTAAGATTAAGAGAGCGTAAAATATTACTGAGCTATGTATTTTCACTGTTTGTTGAATATCAGGTCTCCCCAGTCAGTCACAGGACAGATTAGCCTCCTTAATTTTTTTATTGGCTTCCAATGAAAACCTGATTTACAGCCTGCTACAACTGCCCCCAAGCTGTGGAAGCTTACTACGGGCTACCTTTAGATGTCCACAGCTCAAGGCTAGCCCACAGCTATTTGAGAAGTTTATCTCTGGTGGGTGGTGTTTCAGAAAATCACTACCGAAAGCCATAAAAGAAAAAAAATCATCACCACGAGAACAAATAAGGAAACTACACACGCTAGTACCATGGTGCCATTTAAGAGAAACAACATAGTTTTAATTTACCTTTCCTTCCAAGTTCAGCTGCTGCATTTCTTGGTCACTATTTCCTATTCCAATAAATGCACATGGTTGAGACTCTTGTTCAGAACAACCATCCCGTTCCATTTGTTCTTTTTTTTTCTTCCATCCACTGCCCATAAGATACACACAAGGAGGAGGGCAAAAAAACCTGAACCAATGGGGGAAACACACACATATACACACCACACAAATACAAAAACAAACAATGCTATTAGATTTAAGAAAGCATTTCTTTTCTTCGAACATATGAATACAAAATTATACTAAACTGCGTTAAATAATCTCCTAATGAAACATTCTGGTGAAGCCTTCTGTAATCCAAATAGTCATGTACAGAGCACAGAAATCAAGGCTTTCACAAAGACTACACTTGTTCAGTGCAGGTTTGTCTATACTCAAATTATGCACTCAATTACAACAGATACTTCTTTGAGCAGGGAGCATTCCTTTCATTTTAATGGAGCTCAGAATTCTGAACTATTGGAATTCAGTAAATCCAACAAAGTCTAAAGGGTTGCAGAAGATGATACACCACGAAAGAATCTGCAATTATTACTTAAGATCTACTTAAAATGACATATTATTAATTGATGGCATTATAGTTATGGCTATTACACTTAAATTTATTTGGTAATTAACCTGGAAAAAAGAACTGGAGCAACATCCAAAGTAGAAACTTCCAAAATAATAATAAAAGTAAAAGAATTAAAAGGAAAATGGACACTGAATTCCTATGTTTTGTGTATTTTATACCCTGAACACCTGGTGCAAGTGAACGACTGAAAGAACAAAGCACTGTACCGTTTCACCTCACATTACCAACGGATTTGTTCTGCTAGCTGCCAAAAACCTGCCTTCAAAAATTCTTCCCACCTAGAGTAACTTCCTTATACAGTTGACCCTTGAACACTCTGGGGGTCAGGGGTGCCAACTCTGAATGCAGTTTAAAAATCCATGTCTAACTTCTGACTCTCCCAAAACTCTACTAATAGCCTACTGTTGACCAGGAAGCCTTACCATTAACATAAAGTCAACACATATTTTGTATGCTATATGTATTATATACTGTCTTCTTACAAAAAAGCTAGACCAAAGAAAGTATTACTAAGAAAAATCATAAGAAAAAAATACATTCGGGATGCCTGGGTGGCTCAGTTGGTTAAGCCGCTGCCTTTGGCTCAGATCATGGTCCCGGGTCCTGGGATCGAGTCCCGCACTGGGCTCCTTGCTCAGGGGGGAGCCTGCTTCTCTCGCTGCCTCTGCCTGCCTCTCTGCCTGCTTGTGTGTACTCCCTATCTCTCTGGCAAATAAATAAAACCTAAAAAAAAAAAAAAAATTCGTAAGACTATACCATATTAATTGTATTAACCGAAAAAAATCTGCATAGAAGTAGAGCCTGAAGATTGAATCTATGCCATGCAGGAGACAACTGCTATCTCATTTCTAGTCATTAAGAAAAGTCTATTTCAGAGCCTAGGTCAAGCCCCTTATTTTAAGTTCAGACAGCCAATCCAGTCCTTATTAAGAGCATAACTTGCTTTTGCTCAGTTATACACACTGGTTTATGTACATTTACACCATGTTTTATCCAGGGGCCTGAAAACTCAAATACTTACTCAAATAGTAGCTAAGTAAACTGAAATAGTAGCCAGGTTAAGAAATTTAGTGGGTGAATCAGGTGTACAATAAGTAAGTTGGGATATCATGTAATTACTCAAAGAAGTAGGTTCCCTCCTTTCTTCAAACACATAGCCCTCATGGTAATTCCTATCAGGTGTACAATAAGTAAGTTGGGATATCATGTAATTACTCAAAGAAGTAGGTTCCCTCCTTTCTTCAAACACATAGCCCTCATGGTAATTCCCACCTTTATTCAAGTTGTGAATAAAGGAAAATTTTTCTTAATTCTTTTAAGCCCACTCTAAGAAAAAGAGGATCTTAAACACAATGACAATCAGCCACTGGTGTGTGACTTGGATGATAAAAATAATAAGGCACAACAGAGACTAGTAAGCCTGTGAGTATACACCCTCTCAATCACTTTGCCAAACTACCTGCATGTGGGCCTAGGGTCACATCTTCCAACTGTTCAACAGATGCTTGAAATCAAATTTTAGATGAGATTCCCAATTTTGAAGATTTAGTGACGAATTTATGCCTTTTAACACTTTGCAGGCCAATAGCATACAGGCTTAAGAAAAGAACAACAAAAAATGTGTACATGTGCCTACTTGTGCATATGTGACACATGGACAACACCAGGCTAGATTTGGCCTCAGTCCTTCCTAAAGGTAGTTAGTATCTCCTTCTTGTTTCCTTTCTCCCCTTAGCACCCACTACAATACTGACTGAATTTAATCAAAATTAAATAATATCCACTTTTTGCTCAACTCTAAAGACTACTTTAGGAGCAATTTATATTAATTTATAAGAAGTGAGCTGGGTTTATGTAACATTCATTAATTCACTAAATTATTACATCCCTGGTCTGTATTCCTACTGTATTAGGCACTGGGAATATAGTAAGGGAAAAAAAAATTCCTGTCGTGATGGAATTCACACTCTAATAGGAGTGACAATTAAAAAAAAAACTAAATGTATAAAATAGCTTATATATTCTGTTAGCTGGTGATAAACATTGAGGGGAAAAATTAAGCAGATAAGGGGTACTTAAAATGTAGAAGACCTGGGTGGCCATGGAAAGCTTTCCTTAAAAAGGTGACCCTGAGTCACAATCTAAAACCATGGGTAGCTGGGTGGGAGCATTTCAGCTGAGACAAGAGCAAGTGGAAAAGCTCTAAAGTAGGAAGGACTAAAATGGACCATGTCTAAACAAACACAGAGCAGTGTGGCTGTAGCTGAGAAGAGAAGAAGAAGCCTGGATAATGGGGAAGTAGACCAAGGAGGGCCTGGAGGTCAAGCTGAGTAAGGAGGGAAACCTTTCAAGTCTTCCCATATTTATCTAAACCAGTAAAAAGGAAGCAGAGCCGCTTTCATGCCTGCATACTCTCACTGTGGCCATGGACACAGAGGTCACAGCCGAGGTAGTGGGCTCAGCTCCAGGTCACTCCAAGTTTGGAGGGATGCCTGGATTAGCCAGCTAGTTCAGGAGTTGGCTCGATTCAAGTCTACACCAGAGATCTTTCTGACCTCTAATGCTGGGAGCCACCCAATGCTTACTATGGCACAGACTCAAATACCTAGCTGGCACACTACAGGGAGGTTGAGAATTTAGGAAACTTGTCTCCTATTAGTGTCTTCTATTGAACACTGATATTAAGACTCCTTAGTGAACTGACCAGCTATAAAATTCAAAGAGCGGTGCTTTAGTAAAGTGTACCAGACATGGAATTCAAATCTCAAGTTATCATAAAGCATAACTTTTAGGGGCACCTGGTTGGCTCAGTGGGTTAAGCCTCTGCCTTCGGCTCAGGTCATGATCTCAGGATGCTGGGATCAAGCCCAGCATCGGGCTCTCTGCTCAGCGGGGAGCCTGCTTCCCCCTCCCTTTCTGCCTGCCTCTCTGCCTGCTTGTGATCTCTGTCAAATAAACAAACAAAATCTTTAAAAAAATTTTTTTTAAAAGAATACTTTTATTTCATATCTGAAAAATATAAAGAGGGCTAAAACTGTATAAGATTGGGTAGGGCTGGTTTTCTCAAGAGTACTGTGATAAAATGGCATAAACAAGGTATAAAATTAGGATGATAAGCTATTTAACACTTAAAACTCGGACCAAGGTTCTATATTGAAAGTGTTTTCCAATCATGTAATAAATAAGAAAAAAAGAACTCTTCACAAATGCCTCTAAACTAGCCTTGCTTTTTTTTTTTTAAATCAACTCTATAATTCAAAGAAGTCATGATATAAGAAAACAACAAATCTAATACGATCTAAACAGAGACTATTTCTATATAATGTGTTGATGAAATTATATTTTAAACAGCCCAATACTGCCACCCCTTAGGAAATAACTAATGAGTCAGGTTTGTATTTCTAGACCTCAGTAGTAATTATCATCAAATAGAAGATAAGCATAAACACAACAAAAGAACACAGACAAAAGAAAGAAAATTAAAGGGAGTGAGGATTTAAAAAAAGGCCACCTAATTAACAGAAGAAAAATTAAAATACACCTTATAGTGCCGTGTGCAATCAATGATTTTTTGAATTTGGGCAACTGGTCAACACATACCAGACACACAGTGAAAAGTTTGACTAACGAGTGGCTAGCCCGCAGAGTTTAGCAGCTGCTATAAAAGATCACGCTATGTAACAATGTGCCTTGATTTTCCAGTATTTCCTATGGCTCTTAACTAGCAACTATGACAAACAATGCTGTCTTTCTGCCACTTGGTGGCAATATGCACACATTTACAATGTTACTCATTTCCTAGTTTAAACAATCAGTCTTTATTTTCAAAGAATGATTCAAGAACTTTTTCCTCAAACCCTGAGATGAGGTCTGGAAAATACCTTACAGACTCAAAGAAGCCTTTTTAGTCAGCCCAATATACAAAATAGGTTAGGTTAGACAAAATCCAAACATCATTTACGTTATCTGACCTTTGCAGAATCATTATCCTTTGATAATTATTCAATCCAAAAGCACCAAAATAGAAACTTTTTTGCACACCAAAGTTACCTCAATTAACACACATTCTCAGTATGACTTGAGGAGCATCACCTCATTGTCTACACGGTCTTACTGTCGCCTCAACAGTATCTCTACCACCTTCATTACTGCTTAAAGACTTCCGCTGACACAAAGTTGAAGGAACACTAATACGTCAACTGTAGTTTCCCCACCTTTAATGAAAATTTTCCTCTAGACAAAACCATCTTTTTAAAAGTCTATTTTTTTTAACCTAGAATAACCTTCTTTAATGAAGAAGTAAAACTAATCACTAACCCATCAGTGGGATAAAAAAAATAAATATTTGTTATTAGGCACCAAAGTTAATATCAAGGACAATTTAAAATTTGAGGATAAATTTTCCTGACCTAGTATTTCTAGCATCATTCTCTGGAGTTATCTTATACGCCAAGAAGACTGGTTATGTCCCCAGGTTACCTTGTGCTTAATGCCTTAGTAGCTTTTCAGAAAGGCCTGAATCTGGATCAACAAGAAAGGCGGCAGATTTTACTCTTTCCACCATGTATGCCACCAGTGAGTAAAGGGCCAGACTTCATCCAGGAGGTGGAACCTCATGAGCAGTCCCTTACTGCTAATTCTTTTTAAAAATCAAGTAATTCTAATAGGTTTCCATCTTTATATGTAAAATGAATCCAGGTCTACTCTGAAATTTTAATAATTTAATTTAAAAAATCATTTAATAATTTAATAATACAAATGTATAAAAAATAAAGGAAAATAGTTACTCTGGCCTTTTCATTATTATGTCTTCAGTCTTTAGAAGCTAGAAGCTTAGATTCTTCAAACTCTCCTTTAGCTCCTGTTTTAAACAGGCCAGACCATACCCAAATAAAGAGGAACTGAAAAGGAAGGCAATCACAATGAAGGGTAACCTTTAAATCACCTACTTGAGGAGCCACTACAGCTTTGTACTCACTTTTCTTTTCTTTTTTAAAGATTTTATTTATTTGACAGAGAGAGAGAGAGAGAGTACAAGTAGGCTGACTGGCAGGCAGATGGAGTGGGAGAGGGAGAAGCAGACTCTCCACTGAGCAGGGAGCCTGATGTGGGGCTAAATCCCAAGACCCCTAGGATCATGACCTGAGCTGAAAGCATTGGCTTAACCAACTGAGTCACCCAGGTGTCCCTCATTTATTTTCAATAGTAAATAACAAGCAGGAACCTTATTTGGACTTAGGCATAACTGTTTAAGTAGTTGTTCTTTTGTGCTTTCCCCACAGGGCCTCAGTTATCCAGTATTAAATGACAAAACAACTTCCCAAATTCCCAGGAAAGACCCTTTTGCACAGTACCTGGCACCTAATTTGCTAACCAAAATAAAGAAAAAAATGAATTAATGAATGAATCCAGTTGTACCAAAATGCACCTTCAAAATCCCAGAACAAGAATACCATCGCTGCAGCAAACACACATCTACTTCCATTTCCATCAGATGCAGTCCAGGCTCACTCAGCTGATGGTAAAGGAATGACCTAAGGCAAAGTTCACAAACTTTGTGGGTTTTTTTTTTTTTTTTAAAGATTTTTTTATTTATTTGAGAGAGAGATCACAAGTAGGTAGAGAAGCAGGCAGATAGAGAGGGGAAGCAGGCTCCCTGCCGAACAGAGAACCTGATGCGGGGCTCAATCCCAGGACCCTGAAACCATGCCCCGAGCCAAAGACAGAGGCCTAACCCACTGAGCCACCCAGGTGCCCCAAACTTTGTGTTCTCAAGGCATCTTTATCTCCTCCGTCTTTAAGCCTTACTCTCTGTAACCAACACTCAGATACAAAATGAAAAGCTATGAAAATTTGGGCAATAAAAAGAATATGAAATTTGGAGTTACAGTCCCAGCAGTTCTAATCCTGGCTCCAACGACTCCTAAACTAGGAGGAACCTGGGAATATTTAAAGTTTCTGACCTTTAGTTTCCTCAGTAACAGAATGAGGATTGTAACATGCTGACTTTACAAGATTATTTTGAGGATTAAAATTTTAAAATATCTATAAGGCCATTTCCAGTCTGGTTCAAGTCAGGAACTGAATAAAAGGCAAGTGTTTCTTCTTCTGGTTTATTATGAGGTGCAAGGCTGGCCTACTGGACTCATCAAATACTGAGGGCGTTTACTTGTTCTATTTCTCCAACAATCTGCTCTACACATGTACACACATTCAATTTCATTATGAAAACAATAAAAAAAGAATATCCAGGCGGCGGGCAGAGACTGAACGATGGCCCTGGACCCCTGGTTCTCCACATTTGATTCTATCTGCCAAATTGTGCAAGAGATTGCCGAGAAAATCCGACAGCAAAATCAGTATGAAAGAAATGGTGAAAATACAATCAGGCTTCCCGTGACCATCAGAACTTTGTTGCAGAATCTGAAGGACAAGACTGCCCTTTTGAAGGACCTGCTGCTAAGAGCTGTGTCAACACATCAGATAACACAGCTTGAAGGAGACCAAAGACAGAACCCGCTGGATGAACTTTAACTCCAGAGAGACTACTTGTGGCATCCTTTAAGAACGAGGGTGCAGAACCAGATCTCATCAGGTCCAGCCTGATGACTGGAGGGGCTAAGCGAGGAGTCCCCAACCCTTGGTTCTTTGAGGAGCCAGAGGAGACCAGAGGTTTGAGTTTTGATGAACTCCGGCAACAGCAGCAGAAAATTATCCAAGAACAGGATGCAGGATGCCCTATCCTCTATCATCAGTCGGCAGAAACAGATGGGGAAGGAAATTGGGAATGAACTGGATGAACAAAACTAAATAACTGATGACCTTTGCCAAGCTGGTGGAGAACACAGATGGGAAGCTCCGCACGGAGACCAGGCGCGTGACTATGGTGGACAGAAAATCAGCATCTTGCGGGATGATCATGGGGATTTTTGCTACTGCTGGTGGCGACTGTGGTCATGGCTGTCTGGCCCACCAACTAGTGGCAGTAAGGGGCGCACCAGCTATGATGCCTGCCAGCGCCGCAGAGAAGCCCAGCACCCAGGTGGTACCTGAACCCGCTCTCAATAAATGCCCCTAAAGCTCTCAAAAAAAAAAAAAAAAAAGAATATCCAGTATCAGCAGTATCGACTTCATAAAAAAAGGAGCAACTATCTTGACTTGACTCTGTCCCAGACTGTAGGTACCAACTTCTTCCCATATTTAATTCTAAATCAGATGGCTAAGTTTTATTAGTAAATGAAGATAAAATAATCAGAAGTTTAGTGAGCTTCAATAGGAATAAGAACAAACACTTTGGCAGAATGAGTCCTAAATCTTGCTTGCATTTGCTCATCCTATTTGAGGATAAAGTTATTAAGTAAACAGCTTCACCATGCATCTCAGCTTGATTGAGAGGACTTCAAGAGAAACCTCTAAACTTTCTTCTAGCATAGAAATTAATCACAGTTATATTTCGCTCCTCTTATGCATTATGTTAAGTTTTCCTTTATCTTACAAACTCTAAAATACCAGTCATCCCTTTCAACCCAACACTCAAGTCTGAATTTTCATTCCTTCTCACACTTCAGTTTGGGGCCTTTCTGCACAATCCAAAAAATCTTTCATCTTCCCCTACAAGCAGCCTTCGTCCATGAAATAGTTAATGCAGTCTCAAAGACAAGAAAGTTCCAGCAACCAAATGAAAAAACAAATAGCTAAAGTCCATAATTATATACCCCAAATGCTGAAATTTGTAAGATACTGCAGCAAATACTAAACATGAAGATCACTTTGTTATACTTTAATTCTGCGAATCCAACTTCCTGGTTAGTTCTGTAGTGTGTGAGGACAGAATGAGTACCAACTCAGTGTTGCCATTTTTCTTAACCTGAATAAGCACAGCGTCAAGGTGGAGAGCTTTATAATCACTTTATAATCACTCCATGGTTCAATTCAGGTATTTATTTTAGCCTTCTCCTTTTCAAAAGTACTTTGGGGGGGGTCACATGTTTATAAAACTACATTTTCCACCAAAAGGAGAGCTATTTTTTGATTGAGCTAATGCATCACAGAAATACTTAAGGGAATATCATGTAGACCGCCCCCCATCCTGGCAAACTATGGATTATTTCCTTTCATGACATCAGAGATCTAGCAAGATGATCTTTACGAAATATGTCACAGTTCTCTTTGTTTCTCCCCTTCAATAGAGACAAAGCCCTTATTTTTCACTTTGTACTTGGAAACCAACCCAATAAAAGAAACCACCCTTTAACTTATATATTAATACATCACTTGCAAAATCATGTGATAGCTACAATTAACTACCCATCAGAAAAACAATAATCTTACCTTTTTTCATTTCCATATGACTTCTGTGCAACTTTTGCATGAAGAATAAGTACTGTTTGATCCCCTCGCTCTTTTAAGTAATTTCGCATAGCTTCCCTAAAATAAAATATAACTATTACTATTACAGGGGTAAGATTTAGAATATTACTATGCTCTGTGATGGAATAGAATGATTAAATATATCTTTAAATAAGCAAGTATAAAAATGAAAACAAAAAAGCAGAACAAATTCAATAACAAAATTTAAAGAACATTATACAATGGGACGATAAATACTGTTCATCTTTGACTCCATATTTTATCCTTTAAAAGAAGAAACTGTCAAAAAGAAGAAGAAGAAGAAGAAGAAGGAGAAGAAGAAGGAGGAGAAGAAACTGTCCCTCATTCCTGGAATTTTAAATCACAATTACAACTTCTATAGAATAACTAGAATCATTATATACATTGCTTACTCTACTTTCAACTGTCTGTAAAATGGCACGCAATACTTTTATATTTAATAATCTAATTCCCACCACCACCACTGCCATCTCCCCACCTACTAGGATCAGTACTTTGCAATGAATACAAGGTCATAACAAATCATTAGGTCACCCAAACTTATTATATGTGCTATTATTACATGCTCTTAAAATTAACAGCCTTATATGAAGACTGTGAAAAGGCTATCATGTGTACACAAACACACAATTACCCTGGAGGATGCTACTAAAGACATAACAAAATTGAATAAAAAGTTAATTCAACTTAGTGAAAAACTAAATTAAATTTTGGGAAAAGATAATGTTAATTCTTTGAAATACAAACTACTTCAACTGCTTATCATGCATAAGCTGCATAAAAACTCCACTGTCTGAAATATATTTATTCTCTCAATTATTTTGCTAAGCAATACAAGAGTATACAAGGTCTACACAGATCAAACAATTCTGAATCTGCAGAGTCCCAATTCTTTAGATGTTTTACGCATTATGAAATTAAAGCAAAAACAATCAACAAGCACTTTTAATGCATTAAATGCTGTTTTATTTATACTGTAAATATAAGACAAATGTATTAAGAGGACAGCTTTGCAGTAACTACATTACTAAATGTAGAGAGTTCCAGACTTCTAACATGTAGAAAGTGGCTTGGGACAAATCATTTCACCTTACCCAGTCAAATAATAACACAGACCTAACACAGAGTGGTTGTGGGGATTAAATAGGATAATCTAGATGGCAGCATGTGCAGTTACTTACTGAAAACCTACTGGCTGTAGGGCAGGGCAGGTAACACTGAGATCCAATAGCTTGAGAATTAATCCCTACTGCTGACAAGGAGCTTAAAAGTCCAGTGAAGACAAGAGCTTGGAAAACAAATTGTAATAAAATACATGACTCAGTCGTAGGAACAAAAAGTACCACTAAGGGAATATTTGTGTCAAGGAGGGGAAGGGTGACAAAGAACTACAGTTAACTCTTGAATGATGTGAAAGTTGGGAGAGCCAGCACCCTGCACAGTCAGAAATGTGCATGTAATTTTTGACTTCCCCCAAACTTAACTACTAAGAGCCTACTGTGGACTAGAAGCCTTCCCAATACCATAGTCGATTAGCACATATTTTGTGTATGTATTATATACTGGATTCTTATAATACAGTAAGCTAGAGAAAAGAAAATGTTATTAAAATCATAAGGAAGGGACGCCTGGGTGGCGCAGTTGGTTAAACGACTGCCTCCGGCTCAGGGCGTGATCCTGGAGTCCCGGGATCGAGTCCCACATCGGGCTCCCAGCTCCATGGGGAGTCTGCTTCTCCCTCTGACCTTCTCCTCGCTCATGCTCTCTCTCACTGTCTCTCTCTCTCAAATAAATAAAAATAAAAATAAAAAAAAATAAAAATAAAAATAAAAAAAAAATCATAAGGAAAATCCTGTACTATACTCCATTTATTGGAAAAAAAAAAATCCAGGGCGCCTGGGTGGCTCAGTGGGTTAAGCCGCTGCCTTCGGCTCAGGTCATGATCTCAGGGTCCTGGGATCGAGTCCCGCATCGGGCTCTCTGCTCAGCAGGGAGCCTGCTTCCCTCTCTCTCTCTGCCTGCCTCTCTGCCTACTTGTGATTTCTCTCTGTCAAATAAATAAATAAAATCTTAAAAAAAAAAAAATCCACATATTAAGTGGAACCATGCAGTTCAAACCCATGTTGTTGTGCAAGGGTTAACTATACATGCTAGGAAAAATTTCTTAGAAGAGTTAAATTCAAAAGGAAGAGGAACAGACACAGGAAGTGGGAAGAGGAAAAAAGAAGGGATTCCAGTATCTGGGAGTGGTACATATAAAGACACCAGAGACCCTGCACATTCTGGTACATGGAGATTTAGGCTGAGGAATAAGGTAGATGCAACAACAAATCAGCAGCCAATATTTCTTGAGTATTTACTACATGCCAGAACTAAGCATCTGATGTGCACTGCTTCATTTAATCCTCATAAACCAGAAAGGTAAGAAGATTCTTAAAACCACTGTGAATGTCTTGCCCAGTGTGTTGCATGCAGTTCATGGCAGTTGGGAACTGAAACAATTCTTTAAAATTCGAAAGTGAGACATGCCAGTGAGGAAAGGGGACACAGTGGGTAGAGTCCAAGTGTGAAAGGCTTATCAAACCCCTTGAAAATGTGACATTTGTAAACTTACATACTAATTCCAAAAGTTTAAGTTAATTCAAATATCACTCTGTGATAGATGATAATAAAAGTGGTGGCAAGTAATAAAATTTTTAAGAGACCTGGGGGGGGAAATTAAATATAAATAAATAAATAAATAAATAAATAAATAAATAAAATCCTTGTCTTTGAGAATTGGGAAAAGATCCTCATTTAGTTTATCCAAACCCCCTTTGAGAAAAACACAGTGCTACAGAATCTGGATTTTCAATCTATACAAAAAGGCAATGAGAGATCTTTAGGTTTTTAAAACATTCAATTAATTTCCCTTTTAGTGGTAGAACAGAGAAAGGATTAGAAAGCACTGAGACAAAATAAACTTGAAAAAAAGGCTGACACACTGAAAAGGAGGTAATAGAAGACAGTAGGAGGGAAGATGGAAAGACCTGCTAACTGTACCTTTTGTTCTGGGAGGAGTGGGTGTAGATTAACAGATTGTTTGATAAATGGGAATTCTGAAGTGTCGCTGGCTCTAAATATTCAATAAGGTGTTGGAAATTCCCATCTGTAGTTCCCGAGACAAATCTGGGGAGCAAAAGTGGGGCCTGCTGGTAATGTAGTTCACACATGAAGCCACCACAGTGAATACAATCTCCCAGAAAGAAAGTACAGTGACAGGAGAGTCAAGAAGAAAATGTATAAAAGGAAACGGTGAAGAACCAGTAAAGGGTAGAAATGCTATGGAAGGGGACAACCTTGAAAGATGGTAAGAATCAAAAGGTAAGATGCTGCAGGGGTCAAGGTTACTTTATTTTTAGCAAGAAGTCTAACAGATGCCAGCTAACAGGATGCCTTAATTTGTAAAATGAAGAGTCACCATAACATCTTAATGGTAGGAAGAGAGCCATAATTATTTGGCAACACCCTCAAAGAAATGGCACAAAGCAGCCAACTATGGACAAGTAAAATGACAGAAGATCAGCATCAAAGGACCAGCCGTGTTCGAATCCATAAATGATGGTGCCAATTCCCACCAGCATTCCAAAGCTGGGAATACAGACAGCATATTCTCAAAACTGCTGAGTACTGGATAAGAGGTACAGCCTGGAAAGGATAATGATGATAAAGTATTTGAGGTGCTGTCAGTAACTAATCATAGAGTTCAGAATGGAGAAGAAACCAAGAGCAAAGTCAGAAGGCCAGTATCTTGAAAAACTGGAGGAAAAGTCCAGTTCTTGGCATAGAAACTTGAGAAGTTGCTATGTACTTGGAAAGAAAAATTTTAAGTAGCAATTTTAAGTATATTTCACTCCACTATAATCTATTTACATCTATAATCTCTATTGTATCATTCAGCAATTACTTGGCATGGTTGTCTTTCCGAACAGAACACAAATTCTCTAAGACACACTCTTAGGCTTATTTTAGAACTGGGAGAGAAGTTAAACACCCAGAATTCAAACTTAGGTAGTCCAACTCTCAAGGACAAAATTATACTGTCGGATACTTTGCAACAGTTAAAAGCACAGCTTTGCTGTGAAACATACATGTGCAAAAGTCTGAGTCTTAAATCTTGTCCTTTACCAAGCCTGAGTTTTCTTGCCTGTAAAATAGATGTGTACATATATATTTAAACTAAGTTATTAGCCCGACTAACTTATATCAAGTGTCAGTAAACTCTTCTATTACTACTATTATTCTCTGAGAAGAGGGTAGGGAATAGGAGGGCAAGGCATGGCAGCACTTCCGCTGAAGTTTGGGAGCAAATTTGAAAAGGGCCTGGAGGTAAATGATCAGGCATGTCACCTGACCTCCAAGGCGCACTATCTGTGGGCATGACAGGGAAACCTTACATTTTTCCCCCATTGAAGATTTACAGAGAACTTATATCCCAGCACTGGCCATCATGCTAGTTGCTCATATTGGAAGTAGCTGTGTATAATTACGATTGTTGACAAAAGATTTCAGGATCTCAAGTTGTTTATGTAAGTGAAAGATGACAGTTCCAGTTTTCATCCTCTCCCTTCATATTTATAATACGAATTCTTGAAAAAGCAACAAGAGCCTTCAGATAACCATTAATAATAGATGTCTTGTGACTAATTTGCCAAATAGTTTCTTTCAGCAAGGAAAAAAAGCCCTCTGCTTCCTTAATAGAATATCAAACCCATTTTTCTGGTAATTAAAGCTTGATCCTTTCATCCAGAATTCTTAAGGAGTCATAACAAACAAAGCCAACATATTCCAAAAAAACCACAATTAAATAATAAGGCCCACAGAATGGCAGTCCAGTCCATGTGCCTTTCATCCAAACAGAGCTGGGTTTCACCAACAGGAGGGGATTTCAGTTTCAGCACCACTGACAACCTGAGCAAAACAATCCTTTCCTACAAGGAGACTCTTCTATGCACCAGAAGGGAGTTCAGCAACATTTCCAGCTTCTACCCATCTGAAGTCAGCAGCACCCTTCCTCAAACTATGAAAATCAAAACTGTCTCCAGATACTGGCAAATGTGAAGGGGCTGCAAAGAGGAGGTCACCTGGGTAGAAAACCACTTGTTTAGAGTGGTTTTCCAATAAATGTAGTATTTACATTAGTATTAGTATAGTAGTATTCCAATAAAATGGCAAAATCATCTGCTGTCTTTTTAAAAAATAAGGGAAATTTTATCATTGGAAAACATAGTCTAGGTATTGTAAGAATCTTACTAATAAAATTACTATTCTGTATTACTGAATTGTTATAAAGAATGACAAAGTTAAAACTCATAATTTCTTGGCAGAGTTACTATTCTAAGGAGTTTGAAGTATATTCTTTGTTAATTTCATTTAATGATTTCTTAGAACACAAAATATTCATTCTGAATAAAAACCAATTAAAAATTATTTGAAGAACACTGGGTAGAACTACTTTTCAAAGAGTCTGCTTACTCAAAACACAGAAGCTTAATGTTTAGAAAAGTGGAAAAATTTTGTTTTTATCACTATCTTTACTAACATGAAATCATGGCAAGTGCCATGCTAGGTTAGTATGTTCAAACTGCTTGTCATTGTATTTGTCCCTTTTTGGCTGTGTTTTCCTTTATAAATTTGAAACTTTTTTTTTTTTAATAAAGTTATGGGGTTTTTTTTGTTGTTGTTTTGTTTTGTCTTTTTTTTTTGTTTTGGACAGAGAGAGAGAGATCACAAGCAGGCAGAAGAGACAGGCAGAGAGAGAGGAGGAAGCAGAATCCCTGCTGGGCAGACAGCACGATGTGGGGCTCGATCCCAGGACCCTGCGATCATGACCTGAGCCCAAGGCAGAAACTTAACCCACTGAGCCACCCAGGCGCCCCAAATTTTAAACTTTTTATACTGCAAACAAAATTCATTTTTAAAAAATGTCCTTATGGTGCTAATTCCCATTCTTCTATAAAAGCCCCTTACTCTACACTCAATTACCTCCATGTTTGTGCCAAGGGACTAATATGTGATTTACACTGTGTGTGTCTATGTGTCTTGGTGGGATGGACTTATGAACTGGAAGCAGTCACAGCTACAGCCCCAACTACTCTAGGAGGGAAGTGACCCACAAGGTAGGGAAGTCTAGTCATCTTACCAACAGGCTCAGTCCCCATATTTCTCAAATTAGATATCTGTCACTTCTAAAATCCAAATAATAGAAGTTCCAACATGAACTATATAGAAAAGAAACCCATTTATACAAGAGCCACAAATATTTTAGAGAGCTGAAGAGCACACTTTGGGAAACACTACTATAGACCAAGGTTTAGAAAACCATGCCAGCAGCCTGTTTCCATAATCCCTAGGAACTAAAAATGCCTTTTATATTTTTAAAGGGTTGTGAAAAAGAAAAGGAGACTAATATCATATGGATCTCAGATCCTAAAATACATGCACTACTTGGCTCTTTACAGAAAGCATTTGCTGACCCCTGCATAGGCAATAAAAAACAAAAAGATAATTTTAAAAGAAAAGTTGTAAAACAGAATGAATAATAACATTCTGATTTGTTTAACCAATTAAGTATATCACATGGTTGACATTTAATAAAATTATTAAAAAAAAAACTCTTCCTTGAAACTGCACTTGGGGACACTTGATAGCCTGGAATGCTCAACTGGACTCTTCTCATCTCTCCTCTGGACTGTGGCCAGGAGGTGACCAGACTCATGCCTCCAACCCCCAGGCCCCCACCCCCACTCATGGAGCTGCCCCATTTCTGTCAGATTCCCCAGGTAGTCCATCACATCGTCACAGACACCCCTTTACAAAGCGAGCTCCACAACAGTTACAATTTGCAATGGAGAGTGCTCTACTCAAAGAAGTTTTAGAGCGACTTGTTCACATAAAGTTAAAACCAATTCTTTCACTGCAGGCTATTCAGTCTTAAACAAATCTTCAAGAGAGGGTACCTGTAATACAGTACTGATCCAACTATCAAACCAGACCAAGATCTCTCATTTCTCCCTCAAGTGCCAGTTTTGAAAATGACTATCTAGGGACAGGGCTAACAGTCTGTTCTCATAATACTAAGGAAACATTAAGGATGCTACACCAGGTTTCTGTTATCTATTGGTGACCAAGGCCAAACAACAGTATAGGTCATGTTCATAGGAGAATGCTGGCAAATCTCATTTCATTCCATCCAGTAATAAAAATAAAATGAACAACCCATACCTAATTCTATGAAATTCTAAGAAAGTTGATACAGAGATAAACTGCTTTAAGTTCTGTCTCACAGCTAGGAGACAAATCCTTTCATAAACTCTTGGTTTTTATTCCCCCTCCCATATAGACAAAGCCATTACATTGTAAGGACTGGGTCATCATCACTAATAGAACAATACTTCTGTGTCCTATTATTTTAAAGTGTCTGTTTATTTATTTTGGAAACACTACTTAAGGCTTTTCCCGTGTAGAGAAAAATCAGACTTGAGAATTTTGATAACATGTAACAGTAGGGAGTGCTGAAATTCAAAGGTAGGTCATCATCTTAGTTCTCAGATATCTAGGCCTGGCTGATCTAAACTTGGCTCCTCAAATCCCAAGGACCAGGTGGACACTTCCTATTCCAGCTCATCTTCTTCTTCCCCCAAGATGCCCTACAAACATATGACTGGTCTAAGTAAAGTTGGATACCAGTTGCAACCACTGTTATATGAATTATTTACCACTTATAAACTAATTATCTGACTCAAAACTATATAGCGCAAAGGTCACACATTACTATCAATGTATATTTAACTTTATGGTTTTATTTTACTAAAAACCTGTATCTGTTTCATTTTGACTTAGTTTATATGGTGTTTGCTACTCATGACTGTCTTATGAAAAAGTAAAAGGAAAATCCTTAACTGGATTAAAACATGAATATTGTATTCTGTAATATAAAATGTAAAGTAACCTCTGATTTCTAGAAAAGAACCAAAGCAGACATTATTCTGAGCTAAGTCAATAAAACAGAATGGATGATTCTCTTGTCACAAACTGAAGGGGATGGATCATAGTCATAGCAAATAGCGACTTTAGCTATAAGACAGGGCAGACAAGGAGAATACATCGCTTTAAGAGTTTCTCATTAGGCACTGGTGAACTGCTTCTCAAAACTACATGCTATGCACAAGAAAGAAGAGATTCACAAAGAAGAAAATAGGGGCTCACTCAAAGACAAAAGAATCCCAAAATTAATACACAAATATTTACAAAATATATATAACCTGTGTTGAGGTAAACAACACATATGGAGGTTAAATCTTTACTGTCCTCTTAAGATGTTATGCCTTATTCTGAGACAACCTGAAAATAAGCCAAGGAAGAGCCTGGCAACTATGTTTTTCTATAGTTTGACCAGGAGAGTAATGGAGGTATGTATAGGTACAGTGAGAAGAGAGGTATGGTAGTGAAAGCAAGGAGAATTGGGCTTCAAATAAAAAGAACCTTATGAAGGAAACCCCAATAGTATATGAATTCAAGCAAATGCATGAGTTAGTGGATACCAATCTGCAGTATTGCAGAGGGGAAGAAAGTTAAGAGTACATGCTTTTGAAGGTTGTCTTTAACTTCAGCACATTTAAAATTCCAGCTCTAACCTTGTGATTATTAACAACATGGTAAAGTCTCTTGGTACAATGGCATCTTAAGTTGAATAACATCTATGTTTTCTAAAAGCACATGTTAAAGGGCCACTCCAAGTCACAATGGCAGAATTCAGACACACTCTCACATAAGGTACGGGCATGCTCACTGTAATCTATTCAGCATTCCTGGAGAATGACACCTAGTTGCATTGCAACTAGTATTTTCACTGATGACGCCAGGTTCTAAATGACAAAATGAGAAGCCTCCACTAGAAAAGAACAACTGTTTCTATATATCAATATAAGGTCTGGTTATTCTGTTTTGTGTTTGAATCCACAGTCAGTTATACCCGTGAGCCTCATGAAGGGGATTATTTAAAAGAGAGTAGGATGCCCTTGTAAGTTAGCACTCAATTGCTTCTATGTATGTGTTTCTGAAAGAATGTCATATTCAAAAGAAAAAAAAGTGAACTGATAATAATGCTGAGTAGTACACGGTGTTAATTATCCTTATCAAAAATTTACATTTTATGTAGGTAGAACTATGTTCTAAGCACTACCCAAAACACTGTCCTTTAAATAAAAAGACAGTTTTTAAATACTGCTTAATGTGAAAGATGAGGGTAAGGACAGAATAGGGGAGTTCTAAAGATTTATTTTTTTAAGGGACCCTCTCTGAATTAGTTCCCTACCTACCCACATCACAATTAAAAGAGATTTAAAATTCCTTTAAAAACATTTTTAAACTTTTTTATTTGAGAGAGAGCAGGAGAGAGAAAAAATGAGGCAGGGGAGGGATAGAGGGAGAGGAAGAAGCAGGCTCCCCACTGAGTAGGAAACCTGACTCAGGGCTCCATCCCAGGATCCTGGGATCATGACCTGTGCAGAAGGCAGATACTTAAACCAAGTGAGCTACCCAGGTGCCCCTAAAAACATTTTTAATAGAATAAAGGACACTAAAGTTTTCCTAACAGCGAAAACTCTTTAAAGGAAAAATGGGAAAATATGATTAAAAGGAACTAGAGGAAACCTATATTTGCTACACTATCAAAAGGGAAAACTTCCTGCTTCATTTTTAATTTTGGGCTTAAAATTAAATTTTTATTACAGAATTGGACATTGATTTTACATTCCAATGTTCTGTTTGATACAAAAATGTTTTACTAAATTTGCTTTATATTAGCTTGGATAATAAAGAATAAGGGGGGCCTGGGTGGCTCAGTCAGTTAAATGTCTGACTCTTGATTTCAGCTCAGGTCATGATCTCAGATTGAGCCCTGTGTTGAGCTCTGTGCTGGCCATTCAGCCTGCTTAAGACTCTCCCTCTCCTTGGGGCACCTGGGTGGCTTAGTGGGTTAAAGCCTCTGCCTTCAGTTCAGGTCATGATCCCAGGGTCCTGGGATCGAGCCCCACATCGGGCTCTCTGCTCATCGGGGAGCCTGCTTCCCTCTATCTCTCTGCCTGCCACTCTACCTACTTGTGATCTCTGTCTGTCAAATTAATTAATTAATTAATTAAAAAGAGATTATCCCTCTCCCTGTGACTTCTGCCTCTCTCTCTCTCCCTTTCTAAAAAATAAAGTAATTTTTAAAAAAGATAATAAAGGATTACAATCTGTAAGTTCATTCTCTTTTCTTAAAAAAGACTTAAAAAGAAAAGCTTAACTGAATTCTCTCCCTAAAAGATACACTAATTCCTTTTAAGGTATTTTTAAAGGACAAAGCTAATAAAATCTTTTACAACTTTACTGAAATTTAATTGAAACAATAAAACGTATTCATTTTCAAGTGTATAGTTGGATAAGTTCTGGCATATGGATAAACCATCAACCACAATCCAGATGAAGATAGTCATCATTCCCAAGTTTCTCTTCTGCCTCTTTGTAATCCCTCCTCTTACCCCTCCCTGGCCCCAGGAAACCAGTAGTCTGGCTTTGCCATTATAGATTAGTTTCCATTTCCTAGAATTTTATACCAGTGGAATCATATAGTAAATATACATTTTTTTCTGGCTTCTTTTGAAAACTGACCATAATTAGACTTATCTATGTTGTTGCCTATACCAACAGTTCATTCCTTTTACTGCTGAACAGAAATCCATTGTAGTATATGCCACAATTTGTTGATCCACTCACTGGTGGATGTCTGGATTATGCCTGTTTGGCTATTGTAATCAACAATATCGTAAACATCTGTGTTTAAGTCTTTGTATTCACATTATGTCTTAATTTTTCCTGACTAAATATGTAAAAAAGGAATGGCTGGGCCATTCAGTAGGAATATATTTAACTTTTTGAGAAAGTGTCAGGTTATTTTCCAAAGTTGTACTACTTTACATACCCACCACCAGGGTGAAGAGTGTTAGCTGTTCTAACACATATCTCTTCATGGTCTTTTAAGGTTTTATTTTTTGTTTTTTTCAAGACTTTATTTAGTTATTTATTTGACAGAGAGAGGGAGAAACTACAAGCAGGGGGAGCAGCAAAAAGAGGGAGAGGAAGCAGGCTCCCACTGAGCAGAGAGTTCGATGTGAGGCTCAATCCCAGGACCCTGGATCATGACCTGAGCCAAAGGCAGACACTTAACCCACCAAGCCAGCCAGGTGCCCTGCCCTTTCATTGTGGTCTTACTCTGCACTTCTTCAGCTGTTATTTGCCATATATACACACTGTCTGGAGTATCTGCTCAAATCATCTTCCCATTTTAAAAAGAGGTTATTTCCTTATTATTGACTTTTTGGAGTTCTTTTCATAATCTGGATACGAACGCTTTATTCTTAATTTGGATGAAGTAAAATTTATCCATTTCTTTCTTTCAGAGATAGTGCTTTTGGTGTTATATCTAAGAAATCTTTGTCTAACCCAACATCACAAAGATATTCTCCTATATTTTCTTCTAAAAGCTGTATAATGTGAAGTTTTATATTTAGGTATAATTGTAGCTAATTTTTATATATGGTTCTAGACACAGATCATAGTTAGTTTGTGTTTGTGTGTATGTAAATGATAGGGACATATGGATATCCAATTGTTCCAGAATCCTTTGTTAAAAACCCGTCAACTAAATTGCTTTTGCACCTTGACTGAAGACTAGACATCACAAGAACTGATTCTAGCTACTACCTGTTACAGTGATCTACCTTGGCTATCTTTCTGTCAATACCATCCTTGATTACTGTATATAGCTTTTTACTAAGTTTTGAAAACAAGTAGTCTAAGTTCTTACTACTCTTTTTCAAGGTTGTTTTGGGTAGTCTGGTTGTTTGCATTTACATGTAAATTTTAGAAACAGCTTGTCAACTGCTAAAAAAGTCCACTGGGATTTGGCTGGTATTATGTTGAATCCATAGATGAATTTGGGAAGAAGTGACATCTTAACAATATTGAGTATTCTGTTCCCAGAACATTTATTTAGGACTTCAAGTTTTCGCAACAACATTTTAAGGTTTTAAAATGTATAGTTTTTGTGTGTCTTATGTCAGAACTTCCCATAAAAATTACATATTTTTGATGCTATTAAATATAGCATTTTTATTAAATTCTAATTTTTTATTGTTCATATTAAAAATACAATTCATTTTTATATGTTGATCTACCTTGATAAAACTCACCTATTAGTTTTAGCAGCTTTTTAAAATAGATTCCATAGGATTTTCCATATAGATGATCATGATGTCTGCAAATAAAGCCAGTTTTACTTCTTTCTTTCCAATTTGGATGCCTTTCTTCTCTTTCCTGGACTTACTGTACTAACTAGAACATTATTTACAATGTTAAATGGAAGTGGTAAAAAGAGACAACCTTACATTGTTCCTGATCTTGAGGGAAAACATTCAGTCTTTCACAATTAAGCATCGTGTTAAATTTAGTTTTTTCATAGGTATACATTTTCAGAATGAGGAAATACTTCTATTCCTAATTTGATGAGAATTTTGATCAAGAATGAATGTCAAAAGTTTTTCCAAACGTCCTCAGATGATCATATGATTTTCCTTTTAGTTCCATTAATATACTGAATTACATTGATTTCCATTTCTAAGATAAAACCATATTGTCATTTTCATTGTAAAAATGTAAAACTTTTTGCATCTGTGTTCATAAGGGATATTGGTTTATAGTTTTTTTTTTCTCAAAATGTCTCTGCCATGCTTTTAACAGGACAACTCTGCCTCACAGAATGAACTGGAAAGAATATCCTGCTCTCCAATTTCCTGGAAGAGTATATAAAGAACTGGCATGATTTATTTCTCAAATGTCTGGTAGAATTCAAAAGTAAATTCATCTGAGCCTATAGTTTTCTTTGTGGGAAGGTTTGTAATTACAAATTTGATTTCTTTAGTTAATAGAGCTATTTAGGTTATCTGTTTCTTCTTGAGTAAACTTCAGTAGTTTGCTAGTTTCAAGGAATTTGTGCATTTCTTCAAAAGTTGTTGAATTTATTGGCAGAAACTTATTTATAGTATTTATTATCTCCTTTCTAGTTTTTTAGGTCTAAAAAGGTCTTTATTCTGTCTTGCCTTGGGATAAAATTCTAGGTTGCTGCATTTTTTTCCCCCCGAGTACTTTAAAGCTCTTGCTTCATTGTCTTCTCCCTAGCAAGGGAGAAATTCCTTTATATGTATCTTTTTTCTCTGTTGCTTTTAACATTTCCTTTATCACTAACTTTAAGCGATCTGATTACAATATGTTCCACTGTAGTTTTTTCACTTGGGTTTACTGAATTCTCAGAACTATGGTTTTAACAGTTTTCACCAAATTAAGGAAAATTTCAGCTGTTATTTCTTCATCTCTCCTTTTAGTCATACCTCCCCCTTCGATGACTCCAATTACTTGGATGTTAGCCACTTGAACATAAACCACGGCTCACTTACGATGTTATTTTACTCCCAGACCTTTTCTTTATGTTCACTTTGGCTAGTTTCTATTGGTATGTCTTCAAGTTCATTAGTTTTTCTTTCAGCAACATGTACCTGTAATAATCCCCATCAAGTGTATTTCATCTTAAATATTTTAATTTTCATCTCTAGAAATCTGATTTAGATACCTTTTTAGTCTTCCATATCCTCTATTTAACTTGTTCAATCTTTCCTCTAGCTCAGAGATCACAATACAATTTATAAACCAAATCTGATGCACCCCTCTTGGTAACAGGAAACTGTACTCCAGTGTACACACATATCCATTGGTTTACATGTGGTCTATGGCTGCTTTCTTACAAAAGTTGAGTAGTTACAGCAGAGGCTACATGGATCACAAAAACTAAAATATTTACCATCTTATCATTTAACAAAAAAAACAGGCAAACTCCTGATGCTATTAGCATACTGAACATATAGAAGACAAATATAACTGCTATAATGTCTTTGATTCCCATCATGTATGTCATTCCTGGGTTGGTTTTAATTGAGTTTTTTCCTCATATGGGTATTTTCCTACTTTTTGTATGACTGGTATATTCTGATTAGATGTCAAGACTCAATCTTACTTTTGAGTACTTGATATTTTTCAATTCTTAGAAATATTATTGAGATTTATTCTGGTATACATTCAAGCTACTCAGAAAAAATCTGATCCTTTCAATCTTGTTTTTAAGGTTTCTTAGGTAAAATGCTCTGGTGAGCAGCATTTAATGTTGGCCAAATTTTGCACCACCACTGAAGGGAAACTCTTCTGTGTGGTAGTACTCTAGTAGATGCATCATGAAGTGTAGTATTTTTCCATTTTAGCTGCTGGGAAAAGGCAGTTTGTAGTATGAGCTTCGGGAATTTTTTCCTCTAACTCTTCAACTTGATTTTTTTTTTTTTTAAGATTTTATTTATTTGACAGACAGAAATCACGGGTAGGCAGAGAGGCAGGCAGAGAGAGAGGAAGGGAAGCAGGCTCCCTGCTGAGCAGAGAGCCCGATGCCAGGCTCAATCCCAGAACCCTGGGATCATGACCTGAGCCAAAAGCACAGGCTCTAACCCACTAAGCCACCCAGGTGCCCCTTCAACTTGATTTTTATCTTCCAGCCTTAGGCAGTTTCCCAACACACGTGTGCTGATCAATACTCAGCTGAGGAGGAGAGGGGACCTTCTGCAGATCTCTAAAATCTCTTTCCTCTCCAGCTCTCTGCCCTGGGAACTCTAGCCACATTGAACCCCATGACACCTAGCTCCATCTCTTCACCTCAAGGTGCTTAACCAGGCTCCACTTGGATTCCTACTCTCTATGTAATGTTCTAAAAACTCTCTAGGTACTAGGCTGGAGCAACTGTGGAGCTCACCTCACTGGTTTCCTATCTCTCAAGGATCACTGTCCTTTCTTGCCTGCCATCTATGATTTTGAAAATCGTTGTTTTTTTATTTCGTCCAGGTCTTTAGCAGTTTCAGTTTGGAGAGTAATTCCAGTCCCTGTTGTTCCATCTTAGCCAAAAGTAGATGACTTAAAAGCTTACTAAAATTTTCCAAACAGGGAAAATTACTTAAAAATCATGATAAAGTAGACAGGACCTAATTATATTAATATATATACTTGAAGAAAGGAAAGACCATCTCCTTATGATATTTATTATCATCACTCTGCTATTTTTACAGAGGTGTCCATTAAAAGCAAGTGATTTATTCATCAAAATATATTTTATGGTTAGGAGTCATTCTGGAACCAATCTATTTCTACTAGTAATAAAATAAAAATATCTATTATTAAACTGTAACTATCAAAATATCTACACATGTGAATTAAGTAATTCTGCTTAGAATTTCTTCAAGATATATACAAACATGTATTTAACGTCTCTAGAAATTCTTTAAAATTTAAGTAATTTCAGACTTATAGGAAAAGTGGCAAAAATAGTACAAAGAATTCCTAGTCCCCTTTCCTCCATATTCGCTGAACATCAATATTTTACCATATTTATGGTTTTGTTTTTTTTTTTAAGGTTTTACTTATTTGACAGAGAGAGACACAGTGAGAGAGGGAACATAAGCAGGAGGAGTGAGAGAGGGAGAAGCAGGCTTTCCACTGACCAGGGAGCCTGATGTGGGGCTCGATCCCAGCACTCTGGGATCATGACCTGAGCTGAAGGCAGACACTTAAGGACTGGGCCACCCAGATGCCCCCATATTTATGTTTTTAAGCCATTAAGAACTCATTGTAGACATAAAGCTCTTATACCCAGAATGCTTCAGTGTTAATTTCCCAAAATGAAAGACATACTTTAAATAAGCATAATGCAATTATCACTGATACAAATACTTGTGTACATGGATTTTATTCAAATGTTGCCAACTGTCCCACAAATGTCCTTTACACAGGGAATGGAAGGCAGTGTTGAGAAACTAATGCTCTCAGAACAAATAAGGATAGCCACCGGTTTTTGTAAATTAAGTTGAGCTGGAATACAATCATACCATTCACTTATGTATTGACATCTATGGCTGATTTGGGGATATAAAAACTGAGATGAGAAGTCACAACAGCCTTGGTATGGACTAAAAAGTCTAATAACCTTTATTATCTGGCCCATTACAGAAAATATTTGCTAACTCCAGCTTTAAAAAAAAAAAAAAAGAAAAATACTTCTTCCTGACCCAGAATTTAATTGTCATGTCTTTTTGGCCTTCATTAATCTGCTATTCCTCAATCTTTGTTTTTTATGATCTTGGTAAGTCTGAAGAGTAAATGCTATTTATTTTATGGAATGTCCCTCATTTGTGACTGTCTGTGGCATTTTTCTTATGCTTAGACTGAGCTTATGCATTTCTGGCTGGAACATCACAAAAGTGACACTGTGTCATCCTCCTCAGGATACAAATGATACTTACTTGTCCATTACTAGTGATGTTAATTTAGATCACTTCATTAAGGTAGTGTCTGCTAAGTTTCTTCATGGCTATGTTACTATTGTTCACTTTATAATTAATACATACTTTGTGAGGATATACTTAGAGTATAAGTGAATATTTGTTTCTCACCAGATTTTAGACCAAGAGTTTAAGCATTCACTGACGATTTTTGCCTGAAACAATTATCACTGTAGTGGTTGCCAAAGTATGATCTCCTAGTTCCATCATTCCCTCTACATTTATTTGGTGGAATTCTGCTATAAAAGAAAGAGTTCCTCTCCTCCACTATAGAATCATTTCTTTAACTCAATGTAGACTCTTAAACTGTATTTTATTCTATGGGTTCTTATCTATTACTATCATTATTTATTTTGAAGACTGAAGTAGCCATGTTTGACTAAAGGGAACTTCTTCAAACTGGTTCCCTTTCTGTGTCCTTTTGGCATGTCCCTATCATTCTTTGTGTGCAACAGCTTTTTAATAATAACGATAATGTGGACATAACCTAGTGGTCATCAATGTAAAATATTAAATAAGGAGTAGTGTGAAGGCAATGAAAAACTATCGAAGCATGAAAGATAACAAAGTAGAAGATGTAGAGTAAGTGGAGTTAGAAGGTCCAGAACAATGGTAGAGCATGATGCCAGACTTAAAAAAAAAATAAAGATAAAACAGATAAGCATATGCTTATATTTCGCATGCAGTTTTCTAGAAAGACAGTAAGAATGCAGGATTAACATTAAATCTAGGATGTAACTGTACAACTAGGTGTTCTACTTTTTATTTTACAACTGCTAATTGCTGTAAAATTTAAAAATCATTTCAAGACTAATACTTTATATCTAACACTTGGAATTAACATTTGTATATTATAAAATTAATTTACATTATTAGAACACAATGTAATATTTATAGACTCCTTAAAAGTGAGTAAAATCACGTTTTCTTTAAAATTCTTTTCTAAAGCATTTACGAAATATCTTTCAGGTGCCACCTATAATCAATAAATTGTGACTGGCTAAATGCAGCTAGACTGGCTAGATATAATAAGCTATCTTTATATTGTCATCCTTGTTAACTATCTAATACTCAAGATTAATTCTTGAAAGGTTTCACTTTCCCCTTTGAACTATATCCTATCATCCTCTTTTTAGTGGGGCAAGAGAGGGAGGATATGGGGAAGGATGAGAATAAGCTTATGATCTAGATAGCACTATTTGAATAACTTCTTTTCAAAAGCACCTAATACAGTTTTTAAGATAACAGAACCTGCTATTTTCATGAAAGGTTTGGGTGAAAAACTAATATAATGCTTACCTAGTGAGTCGTTTAGGTGGAGGTCGCTCACCAAATTTTCTGGAAAAAAACAAGAAAAAAATAAATACATAGGCTATATGACGCAGTACACAGTAAGCTTTTTAGGCACCATTTGAAATTCCTTTATGACTTGTATTTCAACTCCACTAAAGAACAGCATAAAGGATAATCCTCTAATAACCATCCATGCCCAGAAAAAAAATAATTCCTTTAAAAATGGTTCCTAAACAAAAATGTACCCCAAATAGGTCTTATACACCCACTCTGAGCATGTAGCATAATGATAAGACAAAGGATAGGTACCTCCTAGAGATACCCTGCAAAAAAACAAACAAAACCCAACAATGGCAACAACTAATCAAAAACCCCCAGTCTCACACAACCTGCAACACTCAGAAAAATTCTCAAACCCCAAGAGGTGGTATAGAACTCAGTTTGTCATTTGCCAGGCACTTTGCTGTACATTCTTTACACCTTACTCTCTTTAATCATTATAGTACAATTTTGTGAAGTACATATGGATTCATTTTAAAAAGACAGAAAGCAACTTGCCCACAAAGTAAACTAAGTGGCAGGCAGAATTGAAATTTAAACCAGATGTTGACATATATTATCGAATTTTGTATGGACCACTGAAGACCCAGAGTAGCCAAGGTCATCTTGAAAAAGAATAAAGCTGGAGGTATCACAATTCCAGATTTCAAGATATAGTACAAAGCTGTAGTAATCAAAACAGTTGGGCACTAACACAAAAACATAATCATAGATCAATGAAACAAACAGAAAACGCAGAAATAAACCCATGCTTACATGGTCAATTAATCTATAACATAGGAAAGCAAGAATATACAATGGAGAAAAGAGTATTTTCAAAAAATAGTGTTGGGAACACTGGACTACTTACATGCAAAAGAATGAAACTGGACTACTTTTTAATACTATAGAAAATACACTCAAAATGGATTAAAGATCTAAATGGGAGACTTGAAACCATAAAAATCCTACACGAGAACATGGGCAGTAACACCTCTGACACTGGCAAAAACAACATCTTTCTAGGTAAGTCCTCCAAGACAATGAAAGCAAAAGCAAAAATAAACTATTGTGACCACATCAAAATAAAATGCTTGTGCACAGCAAAGGAAACCAACAACAAAACAAAAAAGGCAACATAATAAATGGAAAAAATATTTGCAAATGATACATTCAATAAAGATTTAATATCCAGGGGTGCCTGGATGGCTCAGTCAGTTAAGCGTCTACCTTCTGCTCAGATCACGATCCTGGAGTCCTAGGACCAAGCACTGTATCGTGCTCCCTGATCACTGCTCTGCTTCTCCCTCTGCCCCTCACCCTGATTGTGCTTGTGTATGCTCTCTCCCTCTCTCTCTCTCACTCAAATAAATAAAAACTTAGAACAAAATACAGACTTAATATCCAGAATATATAAAGAACTTCTACAACTTGACGTCGAAACAATATGGTTAAAAATGGGCAGAGGACCTGAATGGACATTTTTCCAAAGAAGACATATAGATGGCCAACAGACACATAAAAAGATGCTTAACATCACTAATCATCGGGAAATACAAATCAAAACCAAAATGTGCTATCACCTTACAGCTGTCAAAATGGCTAAAATGAAAAATACAAAATATTACAAGGTTGACAAGGACATAAAGAAAAAGGAACCCTTATGCATTGCTAGTAGGAATGTAAACTGGTAAAGCCACTGTGGAAAACAGTACTTCCTCAAAAATTAAAAACAGAAAATCCTCATGACCCAGTAATTCCACTACTGGGTACCTACCCAAAGAAAATGAAAACACTAATTCAAAATGGTACAAGCACCTCTATGTTTACTGCAGCATTACAATAGCCTACCAAGCAACCTAAGTACTGACAGATTAACAGATAAAAGAAAATATGGTGTGTACACACACACACACACAGAGAGAGAGAGAGAGAAATATTACACAGACATAAAAAAGGGAGATTTTGCTATTTGAAAAAACATGGATGAATCTAGAGGGTATTACGCTAACTGAAATAAATCAAAGAAAGACAACAACCCTATGATATCCCTCCTATGTGAAGTCTGAAAACAAAACAAATAAATAAACTAAAAAACAGAATCAGACCTATAGGGAATAAACTGATGCTTGCCAGAGGAAGGGGCATGGGGGGAATAGGCAAAATAGGTGAAGGGGAGAGGGAGATACAGGCTTCCATTACAGGATAAATCAGTCACAGCATATGGAATATAGTCAATCAAAGATAACATCACAGTGTTGTGTGCTATGAGAGTGTAGTCACACTTCTGAGTGCGACATAACAGAGAAGTTGAATCACTATACCATACACCTGAAACTAGTGTAACCCTGTGTCAACTATATGCAAATATAAAAATGTTTAAAAAATCTTAGATGTTGACTGCTTAATTAGCTTACACTATATGGCCCTTCAGAAAGAAATACGCTAAGTGGAAGAAAAAACATTTCAGCTGGTTGTTAAGAGGGCAAAGAAAAGCTTGAGCAAGGAGAAGAAAGCACAACTCAGGCTAGAGTTAGAATACAGCATGAAGGTTAAGAAAAATGCACCAAGTAAGATCAGCTTCCAAATCCATGATTTAGTATTTTCTTGCCATGTGTCTCTGAAATTACGTGACTCTCTAGACCTCAGTTTCCTCATGAGTAAAATGAGCACAGTGACTGTATTTACCTTAAAGAGGTGTTGAAAGGATTAAATGTGTTAATATACAGAAAACACACAGAACAATGCCTGGTACACAGTAAGAGCTCAACAAATATTAGAACCATTACTGTATTTTAGTTATAAATCAGTAAGACAAAATAACGAAATAAAGGAATTAAGTAGGATGCTAACAAGGATACATAAATATAAAGGAAGAAGAAACTAATTCCTGTGTGATGACCTATCTCCTCTGAAATAGGAAATGAGGTCTTCTGAGAGATGGTGGAACACAATCCTTGAAAAAGGACCAATAGAATTTTGTTTTCTTTTTTAACCAGATTGTACTTTTAAACACGTTAAATGACTTGCTCATAGTCAGCTACACGTAAAGTCTAACTTAAAATTACTCCACTGTATTTGATGTCCTGCAAAATTAATAGCTTTGATGATAAAAGTCTTACAATCTGATTCTGTTGTGTAATTTAAGGCTATATGATATTTTTTATGAACTCAAAATTTTCAAACCGTGTTATCTACGACTATGAATATTTTTGTTAACCCTGAAATACAGAAAAGTGACTTAAGTGAAACAGCATAAAAATATGAGTAAATAATCCAAGTTTTTGTAGAAGAATTACTAATTCTTTGATTTTACCTTATAGGATATTCAATTTTAAAAACCAAGAAACAAAACACAATGTGTTGGTAGGAACTTCAGCAAGGCCACTGAATAACACAGGTTTTAAAACACTGAACTACTGGGCGCCTGGGTGGCTCAGTGGGTTAAGCCGCTGCCTTCGGCTCAGGTCATGATCTCAGCGTCCTGGGATCGAGTCCCGCATCGGGCTCTCTGCTCAGCAGGGAGCCTGTTTCCCTCTCTCTCTGCCTGCCTCTCTGTCTACTTGTGATTTCTCTCTGTCAAAATGAATAAATAAAATCTTTAAAAAATAAAAAATAAAACACTGAACTACTGGCAAATCTGTGAAATTCAGTTATGGAACTAAAGGCAAAAATCTTCTGAATCTTTTTCCACAGGAAAGACTTTTCTGAGCCTTTGAAACTGATGAAATATACCATTATAGCATGCGATTAAAATGTAACTGCCTCACTAAGTTAGAAATAGTTTGCAAAACCCAAGACGCTTAAGACAGCCTTTAAAATACTTTTTATTAAATATATATATATATAACAGCACAGCTATATTTTATAAAAAGGAGCAAAGTGAGATGTGGCCCAGAATCTACTCAAGGGGTTAAAATGGTGAAAATTTCACAGAGACATAGTTAACAAATGAAATAAAACTTGTCAATGAAGATCATGACATGGTACTTTTCATACTAACTACTAATATTCCAGTCATCAAGCACCCTTTGAGATTTAACAGATTTGTTACAGGACTAGTAAGAGATCTACTGTACTCAACTGAAATGTAAATTTTGTTTCTTGGTGCTCTGAAATGCTTTCAAAATTAGATTAACAACTAAATGTTGATTAAAGTATCTGTCTTTGTTTCTTTGCAGAAAATACCTGTTACAGGAAGTCAACAATTACAGCACATGCTCCTGAAGTACAACTCCTATCCCACAGAAAACGTACAAGAGAACTCAACAGTGAGCATGCCAAGCTTGAACAGCACTTCAAAATTTAGCATCATCAAGATGGGATAGGGAAGGAGACAAACCATAAGTGACTCTTAATCTCACGAAACAAACTGTGGGTTGCTGGGGGGAGGGGGGTTGGGAGAAGGGGGGTAGGGTTATGGACATTGGGGAGGGTATGTGCTTTTGGGTAAATTGGAAGGGGAGATGAACCATGAGAGACTATGGACTCTGAAAAACAATCTGAGAGGTTAGAAGTGGTGGGGGGGTGGGAGGTTGGGGTACCAGGTGGTGGGTATTATAGAGGGCACAGCTTGCATGGAGCACTGGGTGTGGTGAAAAAATAATGAATACTGTTTTTCTGAAAATAAATAAATTGGGGGAAAAAATTTAGCATCATTCTAAATTCTAAAGCTAGGTGCCATCCTAAGACTAGGAATCTTATAAATGTTAATAAGATTAAACTACTTCTTCAGTATATAATAAAGAGTCTCCAATAATTGTTGTGTGCCAGCCCAGTCCTTTCTTTAATGAATGTGCAATCACATTCCTGTTTATCTCATTAAAACTAATGGTTACTATAGGTACTACAATGGGGAAAAATAAGTAAAGGGGTTTTCTGAGAAAAGTCATGCAATGCATTTAGTAGGTTCACAATGCAAAATTCTGAAGGCAGCAATTCAACCTAATTCTAATTATTTAACAAAATTCATAGGTCTACATACTTGAAAATGTTAAGTTATAACAAGGTATTATATGGATCCTGCATTTAACAAGACCCATTTTCACTACTAATCTGATATACAACTCATACTTAAAACTTTAGGAATTATTTACTGCAAAAAGGTGGTCCATCTTCAAACATGAATGAATTAAATTCATAATGTAGTATTTATATCATGCATTCAAAATACTCACTTTTCAACAGAAATGACTGTAGTCATGACTACAGTCATGACTGTAGATAATGTAGTCCATTATCAATTTCTCAGATACTGAATGTAATTTAAACACTAAGTTCTGTCTCTCTCTCTTACAACAGGGAATGGTGAGATAGGCAGGCACAAATTCTGTATCATTATTTGCAATCTATCTGGAAAAAAGGTGTCTACTGACATGACCTGCATTAACAACTGAACCAGAAATACGTTGGACCAACCAAGTTTTAGACCACTCTTACCTAAGATGCTTTTCATATAAGGTTTATGGTGTATTTAACGATAAAAAACAATCTAAATCTTTAAGTACCCAAAGGATGGCTTTAATTTCACAAAATAATGGTTTGATTCTTCTTCGTAACAAAGAATCACCGCTATCCCAATTTATCTTTTTGATAGTATAGGTTGTTGATCGTTTGATAGTAAAAGTTGTCATCTGCATCAGGCTTCTCATATTTTATGCATGCTATATTATGTAAAATGTCATTTTGCTTAAATATAATAATCAATCCTGTTATATATTTAAGGAAAAAAGTTACAACCCTGGCTTTTTTTTTTTTAAGTAAAAACGAACAAAATTTAGCTTATATACAGTTGATTATACCCTAACCCATGTCTTTTCCTTCTTGTTCTGTTCTGTATACTCTCCCTTCAGACTGGTATTGGCAAACAAAACAGAAAAATCCATGTGCCATTTACCTAAAAATGCTCATATAATACTATAGCTCAGGAAAACGTACGTGACTTAAAGTATGTATGTCATAAATATAATTTTAAAGTAGCAAATTCATTTTGCTTTAACTTCACCAGCTTTTCCTAAGATAACAATGATCTTTTATTTAAAATAGGCAGAGCTGAAGAAAATGTTAATTACTTTATTTTCATAAACCTGAAATATATAAGGATTCTTAAAAGTTACCATCAACCATTAAACATAGTACTTCCTATTTATAAATAGGATTGCATGCTGTTCCCAGATATCCTCCAATGATTTAGAATTTCCAATTAAGTAAAAACCCTCTATACACATGACACTTAAATTACACACTTCCTTTTCAAGCTCACAGTGGAGATGCAATACTGTTCTCTCCTGTAACACAGATACATTTCCTTCTGTATTTACCAGTCTGTTAAGAAAGTGCATGATGACAAACGTACTGAGGACAAACATGATAAAAATTTTACCAGAACTTCACCATCTTAACACCTTTTCTATCTAACAGATGATTCACATAAGAAAATCAACCCGAAAATCAAAAAGTGGGGGAGAGGATACAAGAAAAATCTTTTCTGAATATAGAACAATTTGGTACTATGTTGCTAAAAAAACCCCAAGCACCTGATATTATCTAGTGTTACCTAGTTAACAATATTAAAATATCAGTTTTAAAAACATAGAGCTTACTGGAAAAGCAAGCACAGTCATGTGGGAAACTCTTCTGCCCTAGGGTTCTGGAACTAAAAGCAATTTCTATTTTTCTCTATTTCATAAATTTCTGCTTAAACAGAAATGAGAATAATGAGATTAAAATAAATTAAGGCAAGAAACACTGGTGCTGTATTTGCAGCAAATAAGCAAAAGGAGAGCATGAACAATTCAAACTCATAATTAAACCAAACCTTACATGAAATTTGCTATAAACAGTGTATTAATTTTATATAGTTTGAAAGTATTGGGATTCCTATAATTTAAGATAGTGAAATAAAATAGTACGTGATTGAGGAAAGATTAGAAAACTTGAATCATATCCTCAAGGACCCATACCTGGGCATTCCACCAGTAGAAGGAAACAAATAGGTATATAATATGAAAAGTAAAGCAGTGTACTAGAAGTTGTTTAGCAAATAGGAAAGGCTAATTAGAAAAGGCTATATATAACATTCTGTCCTTGTCTCCAGATTCACTGATTCACCTAGCAGGAACCAGGTATAGGTATTTGGTATACAACAGTGAACAAAGGACACAAATCTACGCCTTCATGGAACGTATATGCTATTAGGACAAATGGACAGTGACATACATTCAAAGATGTTCTTCTACATAATTAATAAAAGCAAAATTTTAAAAAACAACTTAAATATTGTATCTACTGAATATGATTGAAGATTACTATCTGACCAATTGAAAATATTTTTAAAATAAATATGTAATTTATCTCTTGTGTAAAAAGCTTATTCATTCTCCATCCATGGCAGAAAAGAGCCTCTTAAGTCACACAACTTTGAATAAGACATGTCCACCTTTGTCGTACTTTGATTTCTAGTTTTGAGCTTGCTATTTCCTTAAGAACCACATTTGATAACAATATTGCTCAAAACCCATCGAGGTGTAACCAGTGGTCCTTGGCTGCTAAAACAAAAGCAATTAAGCACAACATACTCTCCCGGACTATCACATGTATTAAACATGTTTCTATTAGAACAGATATTCTATGGGGTAGACTTCAAAGACAAGCCATGCTTGTAGCCCCATCAGGTAGAGAAACATGTTCCCCTTCTTAATTCCGTGTACTGGGTAAAACATTTGCAAAGCACTGTGTTCCTTAACTTTTATTTTACCTCTTCTTCACAATAAAAGAAAAACTTCAACTGAAGTTTGTAATAATCTGGCAGCGTTTGTGAAAAGCAGCAGGAGGAGCAGAAAGAAAGAAGGGTGACTGAGACCATCATCTCCAGCTATGCATCTGCCATCTTAGGTATCTCCAAGATTATTGCCATGTTAAGGATGTCTTCCCCAAAATCTGTACCTGAGAAAGGACCTTCCCACGTTAAACCTACAATGGCCATAAGTCCTCCTCTCCAGAGGGCATATCTGAGTTCTGAGAACACTAGCATCCATTAATACTGCATATGAAGATCTCATATGGAAGTATGCATCTTAAAATCTATGGCCTCCACAAGAGGGGGCAATCAGACACTGGGCAAACTAATTTCATGTATCAAAAGACTGAATGGGGCAAATTGACCTCAACTGCTTCCTAGCATAATGTAAAAGAAGAGTACAGTATCACTTTTGTGATGTTACTGCCAAAAGATGAAGAACCTGAGTCTAAACATGAAGAAACATAGCAAACCTAAAGTGAGGAATAGTCAACAAAATAACTGAACTATACTTTTAAAAGCATCAAGGTGATAAAAGACAAAAAACTGAGGAATTGACCCAGATTCAAAGAGGCTAAAGATATATAATAACTGAGTACAACATACTATCCAGCATTTACTTCTGCTTTAAAGGACATTATTTAGACTGACAAAATGTGAATAAAAACTAACAGAGTGGAGAATGGATTATATTGATTTTAATTTCTTGGTTTTGATAACAGTACAGGGGTTATATAAGAGACTGTCCTTATTTTTAAAAACGATCACTGCAGTACTTAGGGGGAAAAGAGTATGTTGTCTACTTCTTACCTTCAAATCATCTAAAGAAAATAAATATGTTGTGTAGATATACAGAGAAATAAAAGAAATACTTTAGATATCTGGGTGAGTTTCCTTACAGTATTTTTGCAATTTTTCTGTATACTAAAATTATATCAGAGTAAAAAGGCCACACTCAGAGAAATACTAATCTCCTGATCAAGTTGCTGGCCTGACCCTGCTTGCCACAGAAACTGGTGGTGACAAACCTATCAAAAAACATTCATGGGAGGTGTCACATAAAAGACTATGGCCAGCTTCCTGGCACAGCTTTTATGTTCTCACGACAATTATGCAAGGTTCGCTTACTGTAGATGTAAAGTTTGATAATGCTAGTGTACAAGTGGAGAAATAGGAAATCTCATGCACTGTTGGGAGTTTAAAAATTGTGCAATAATTTTGAAAGACATTTTAACAATGTCTATTATAATTCTAGATGGCAATTACTTTGAATTCCTAGCCAATTGATTCTGGATATTTATTATATAGGTAGACAAATATGCATACCAAGATACTGAATAAAGCATTGTCTGTATAAACAAAAAATTTTTAAATCCCATGTGTTAAATCAGGAACAGACTGCTGATTGCCTATTACCTCCCAGTCATAGCTATAAACATATAACCAAAAAATGATCCAGTAAAGAGCATTCATTTTTCAATGAGGAAATAAGATCTACATTTTCACCCTGTACCCCAAGTGCACGTATAAAACAATACATATACCCTACACACAAAATTATCTATGATAATGCCACTGTTACTATCTGTGATAGTGGCAAAAATTCCATTTTGCTCTACAATGCATTATACAATTAAATAGGTGTTTTATTCTTTACTAATTAAGTTTGATTTAGGTAAATAGCAAATGAAATTGCATTCTCTAGAAATCAACTCACACCAAGTTAAGAACACAGCCGCCTTAAAATAAAAAAAGGAAAAAAAAAAAAGGAAAAGGCATGCAAGTTAAAAATTTACTCAAAAAAATGGTCTCTGCAAATTTCACTGGGCAGGCTACTTTAGAAAAAATATGCCCACTTCAAATAAAGCAATTCACACCCTTATGGAAAACATATACTTCCACAAAGGGAAATACAATGCAACTTAAAAGAAGCTTAAATAGGTTTCAATCTTAACTATCTGTTTAATTTTTTGTTAAGAACTCCTTTAGACACTTTACCTGACCTTATGAACTACCTTTTAAGGCAGTGTTCAAGAAGTGAAAGTGTCATCTGATGAGAACACAAAATGTAATGTATACGGAAGAGGTAACCAAGTGCTGTGGTTCAGGAGCTGGGTTGCTTAAATTCAAATCCTGGCTTTAATACAAACTAATGGAAGTTACTTAAACTCTATGTCTCAGTTCCCTCAACTGAAAACACAGATAAAATACTTCCATGGGTGAAAGTACTGGGTTGCTCAGTGGGTTAATACCTCTGCCTTCAGCCTCAGGTCATGATCTCAGGCTCCTGGGACCAAGCCCTGCATCGGGTTCTCTGCTCAGTGGAGAGCCTGCTTCCTCCTCTCTCTCTGCCTGCCTCTCTGTCTACTTGGATCTCTGTCAAATAAATAAATAAAATATTAAAGAAAAGAAAAAAAAGTCCTTCCATATAGGATTATTGCAAGAATTTAAAATGTTCATATGTGTATAGCATCTTAAAAGAGTACCTAGCACTGCATGAGCACCCAATAAAACCACTACTTCGTCAAGGCTGGATTACTCAATGGTATTTACTCTAATAAATACAGTAAAACTGAAATGGATCCTTCAAGACAAATACCTATGTTTACTGGTTTAGAAATAAATGTAAATAGGGGCTCTTGGGTGGCTCAGTCGTTCATCATCTGCCTTTGGCTCAGGGCATGGTCCCAGGGTCCTGAGATCGAGCCCCACATCAGGCTCCCTGCTCAGCAGGAAGCCTGCTTCTCCCTCTTCCACTCCTCCTGCTTATGTTCCCTCTCTCGCTCTGTCTTTCTCTGTCTAATAAATAAATAAAATCTTGGGGGGAAAAAAGAAAGAAAGAAAGAAAGAAATGTAAATAACCATCCACCTCATATAACTGATACCCAGAATATAAAAAGAACACCTCTAAATCAACAACAAAAAACCTAATTTAAAAATAGGAAAGGAAGGGCGCCTGGGTGGCTCAGTTGTTGGGCATCTGCCTTCGGCTCGGGTCATCGTCTCAGAGTCCTGGGATCAGGGCCCACATCGGGCTTCCTGCTGGGTGGGAAGCCTGCTTCTCTCTCTCCCACTCCCCGCTGTGTTCCCTCTCTCACTATGTCTTTGTTAAATAAATTTTAAAAACTCTTTTAAAAAAAATAGGAAAGGGAAAAAAAAGTAAGAAAAGGACCTGAATAGACATCTGTCCAAGAAGATAAACAAAAGCATGAAAAGATGTCCAACATCACTAACCAATAGGAAAATGCAAATTAAAACAATACTGAGATACCAATTCACACCCATTATGATGGCGATCATCAACAATAACAGAAAATACAGGGTTGGAGACGATGCACAGAAACTGGATTCCCGTACATTGCTGACAAGAACATAAAATCCATAACAGGATTTTTTTTTTAACCTGTCCTTCACGGGTTCCACTCTTAGAAATACATGCAACAGGGGGGTAGGGTTATGGACATTGGGGAGGGTATGTGCTTTTGGGTAAATTGGAAGGGGAGGTGAACCATGAGAGACTATGGACTCTGAAAAACAATCTGAGGGGTTTGAAGTGGCGGGGGTGGTGGGAGGTTGGGGTACCAGGTGGTGGGTATTATAGAGGGCAAGGCTTGCATGGAGCACTGGGTGTGGTGAAAAAATAATGAATACTGTTTTTCTGAAAATAAATAAATTGGAAAAAAAAAAGAAATACATGCAACATTTAGTATATAAAATCTGTCTGGAAAGGGCTCTAGTTACCTGTTAACCACTACCTAGGACAAGTGAACAAGATGCATTTGGCACTGAGATAGGTCACAACCCCAAGAAGTACCCATTGATGATTTCTGTTAGGGAAGCTTAACCCACAGCAAAAAGGAGATTTTTAATAGAAAAGGATATGAGGAAAACAAGTAAGTTACATTTCAGGAGGTTTCTCAGAGTAAGTTCCTGCCTCCAAAAAATTAACAAACTATGGAAAAATAGGTAATTTTCAATTTAAAAAAAGTAACTATTAAGCCAAAAGACCTCGCAATTTTAAAGTTGGAGTCTATATGGAGTCTTAACACTCTAAAAATAAAATTTTCCATGTACCTGGTGAGGAATCAAAGGATAAACACAGAGGAGAGAGGGCAAGCAAAAGGAGACAGGAGAAGTAAGAAAAGAGTGTTTTCCTGTAAAAAGTCAGGTCCAATGGGTCTCTTCCTAATTTAATCCTGACTCTGCCTGTGGAATAGAATAGCCTCAGAAGCAGTATCATGCAATCAGGCAGTAAGTACATAAATGTCCGTGTCTCTTCCTTAATACAAGTAAGGGTTAAGCCTCTGCCTTCAGCTCAGGTTATGGTTTCAGGGTCCTGGGATCAAGCCCTGCATCAGGCCCTCTGCTCAGTAGGGAGCCTGCTTCCGCCCTCTCTCTCTCTGCCTTCCTCTCTGCCTACTTGTGATCTCTCTCTCTCTTTCTCTCTGTCAAATGAATAAATAAAATCTTTTTTAAAAAAAGTACACCTGAGAATGTAGCAATACTACTAAGACTACTAAGATGATGGACAAAGTTTCCAATATATGCTTGCTGACTTTGATTATTATTGCTGATGAAGTTCAAGAGTAGTAAAACATTATAATCACATGTGTATAAATGGGTACCAAAAGACATGTATAAAAATATCCATAGCATCATCAGACATAACCCAAAACCAGAAACAACCCAAAAGGCCACTGTCAAGGATCAAATAAATTACAGAATAATTATAAAATAGAGTGCTACTCAGCAATCAAAGTGAACAAACTATCACCACAGATGTGATCAGCTCATCATTAGCAAAAGCCACCAGACTCAAAAGATACAAAACTGTCTAATTCTGCTTATATGAAATTCAAAAATAAGCAAAACTCATCTGCAATGTTCACCAGGATACAGGTTATCTTCAAAAGAGTGGTATAGAGACTAATACTAAAAGTGGCTACAAGAGGCCTTCTAGGAAGCTGATAATTTCTTTCCATATTGGTGTGTGATGGTCACACATGTATATTCACTGTGAAATTTCACTTTCTTGTACATAAACAATTTGTGTGCTTTGTTTTTGTAGGTTTATTAATTTGGAAAAATATTTGGGTGTAGTATGTATAAATATATGTATCTTTAGTATTTTTGAATGAATGGCTTTTTTTCTCTTTTTTGAAAAAAAATGTTCTTTCATAGACTGCAATCCTATTGTCTTCAAATTTTGTTTTAACATCAAAATTTTATAAGGTGGTGATTCTAGTCCTTGGCTACACCATTCCAAGATATATGTATTCCATATTAAGAAAAGTTAAATACCGGGGCTCCTGGGTCACTCTGGCATTAAGCATCTGCCTTCGGCCCAGGTCATGATCCCAGGGTCCTGGGAAGGAGTCCCACACAGGACTCCCTGCTTAGCGGGAAGCCTGCTTCTCCCTCTCCCACTTCCCCTGCTTATGTTTCCTCTCTTGTGTCTCTCTCTGTCAAATAAATAAATAAAACTCTTTTAAAAAATATTTTTAAATATTATACCAGGGAGGACTTAAGTCCTAACTAAACTGATCTTCTTCCCTCACCATCCAAACTGTAGATCAGATATTCCAACAATCTTCTCTCCTACTTAGTAGGCAAAAAATTAGGATCATCTGTGGTCTTCTATTTGGCAAATAATCTATCACAAGATTATGCCTTTTTAAAAAAATCACTAATCATGCAGTGTCATGGAAAAATACTGATTATGTACTAGGACTGGAATGCTCCCATTATTAATTTTAAAATTGGTTTCCTTTGCCTATCTCATTTAAAACTGAAAAGAAGAAGGAGGGAAAGTATAATTGTTTTCCTAGATTCTGCTTCCTTTTATTTTTATTTATTTATTTTTTTAAAGATTTTATTTATGTCAGAGACAGAGTGCACAAGCAGGAGGAGCGGCAGGCAGAGGGGAAAGCAGACTCACCGATGAGCAGGGAACCTGATGCAGAACTCGATCCCAGGACCCTGGAATCATGCCCTGAGCCAAAGGCAGACGTTTAACCCACGGAGCCACTCAGACATCCATGGTTCCTTTTTATTTTAACCATTTAATACATATTTAAGTGCCTACTATATGTTAGGCACTGCACTAGACTTGCAACACATGGCAACAAATAAGAAACACAGTCCCTAATCATACAGATTACACTGTAATAGCAGCTAGTAGAAAACTGGCACAGGCTAGGAACTGTGCCCACATATCTCTACTTCATACACCAATCAGTCTCATAAAGTGGGTGCTATTATCCTCATTACACAGATGAAGAAATTAGCTTAGAAACTACCTTGCCCAAGCTTACATAATGGTAAATTTTGTTCAAAATGTACTTATTTTGAACAAAACATAACATGAACTTTGTTCATGATTTTCCATATGCTCTGCATGAAGATAGAATTTAATTATAGTTAAATTCCGGATACCAACATGTGAAGAGAGTGCCTCGGTATGAAGTTTTCTTTAAAAGATTATTTATTTATTTATTTATTTGAGAGAGAGAGAGACAGACAGACAGACAGACAATGAGAGGTGGGAGGGGCAGTGTTGAAGGAGAAGCAGACTCCCTGCTGAGCAGGGAGCCTGACGGAAAGGGGCTCAGAGGATCGTGACCTGAGCTGAAGGCAGGTGCTTAACTGACTGAGCCATGGAGATGCCCCTGGAGCTTGAATTTTTATGACAGACTCTTAAAGTGCAGTAACTGATTCTAAAACTTTCTATGATAAAAGATTTGATTTGCTTCAGTGAGGGAGTCAACAAAAAACCTGAAAGTTCAGAAACCTTCTTTCATGACCCTCCTAATATTTCAGCTACTGACTAAATTTTATAAAGGATAAATTTTTCTTTGAATACTAAAAAGTAAAAAATATAATGCTGTCTAAAGCTATAAATACATAAAATTCGGTAAATCTAAAGACAACTACTGTGGCAGTCATACCTTACTACACACATATGGACAGACATGTGTGCACATCTATGTATGTCATAAATTGGACAATTACTCTTACATTTTCCCTGCACAAGGGCAAATGTTACAACTGCAATGGAAACTATGAGAGTTTCATGATTCTACTATTTACACTATCAATCATAATTCTCTAAAGTACATTTTTTTCTGAGTTGAAAAGGACCAAGAATCTACACAGACATCTTCAGCTAACAAAGAGCTTTTACATTCTTTTTTTCTGTTGTTAGAAATTATACAGACACAGTACTAGCCCAACTCCAACAAGCCATGTTTGGTCAATTTCTTAAATAGCCAAATCTCAAACATACAGTCTGGTATTCTCAAGTATTTGAATTCAGCAGTGCATCCGCCTTTTATTTTCCTTTTAAATAACCCAGACCAGAACATTTATGGATAGGATAGCCATAATAAAGTCTAACGCATAAAGGTAAGGCTCTGACTTGGGTTTATTTTTTTGTTTTTAAACATATCATTTATTTATTTAAGAGAGCGAGTACACAAGTGTAGGGGAGGGGCAGTGGGACAGATAATCTGAAACAGACTCCTTGGGAGCCCGTGGGGGTGGTGATGGATCCCACAACCCTGGAGATCATGACCTGAGCCAAAGTATGCTTAACTGACTGGGCTATCCAGGCGTCCCTATGACTCAGGTTTGTAATGTAGTTAAGCACTTTCAAAAGAAACCTGTTCCTAAGGGCAAAATAAGAGACGGCAATTATCATCTTAAAATATGTAAAATAGGACACTTAATTAAAATGGGGAATTTTAATAAACAAAAATAATAAAATCAAAATTCGTATGTTTGGAATAGGGAACAGATTTCCAAAATTTTTTAAAAGATCTATTCATTTGAGAGAAAGAAAAGGAGCATTTGCACATCCACATGTGCATGTGGGAGGACAGAGGGACAGAGAAACGTTTCCAAGCAGACTCCACGTGGAGTGAAGAATCCCACACTGGGATCTGTCCTACAACTCTGAGATCATGACCTGAGCTAAAACCAAGAGTTGGATGCTTAACCAACTGTGTCACCCAAGTGCCCCTCCAAAATGTTTTTTATAACACCATTGCATGAATAAAGAAATGCCTTTCTGCCTGAATGTTAATACCCAAATGATATTTCTTCCACATTTTAACTTTGCCTTCTATTATCACATGTCGTATTAAAATAAACCTGCATTTGTGGTAACGCCAAAAACACTAGGAAGAAATGGTCTTAACCACAGCTCAAAGCTTAAAGACTGGCTTTCTGCCGAAGTATACCTGAGCCATTACCCTGTTGCACTGCCTTCATGCACCCCTAGGACCAAAAACACAGGACAAGTAGCTAGTATCTGCTCCCTCAAGCTTCTCAGGAGGTGTGTGTGATGGGGGGGGGGGTGTACTGGAAAGTAACACACAAGACAGGGGTACAGGGGTTTATCAACCCTGCAATCTGACAGCAAACCGTTTTACCCTGGGTGGTGCTACAAGCAACTTGATACTCTTAACAACCATATCAGGAGTCTCCCTGCCCAACGCAGACGAAAAGAAAGGTGCTGCATTGAGAATGACCGTGAAGTGATTAAAAATATCAATCACCAGTAACTTCTGGTGGTGAAGCACGAATCCAGGAAGGAGCAAAAGCTTTGGGAGTTAAGGGGTAGCAATGAAGAAAACAAGGATAACGCCTTTTATAGATGCAGGCTGAACTCTCACCATTTGGGTCATCCGTGCTATGTATTTACTCAGTATTTTGCTGTGCTATGAATTTAAATTAGGCAAACTGCAAAGCTGTTGTTAGGGCTAATTTACTAATTGACTGTCCAGTCAACTAACTGCCTGACATCCAATTGTCTAATGAGAAAATAGAAGGATACGTTTTTCTTCAAACTCCACTGTAACAACTTAATTCTTAACATTCCTTTCACCAACTTCCATATCTGTGTGCTCCCAAAAGACATGCAGTTTCTCTTCCCTATAGTTATGAGTATTACTGACCTCTTCTCATTCTTGCCTTCTGTCACAAGCAATTCACTGACTAATGTTACCAACTGTATTTCAAATTATCTTCATTTCCATTCCTGATTCCGTAAGGTTAGATGAAGCTCTCGTTACTACTTACATCCACAGCTTCCTAAACTGGCCTCATATATCAGAAGAGAAAAGTAGGTAACAACAAATATATGCTCTCATTTACTTCTCATTAATAACATGAGAAGTAGGCATTCTTTCAAACTTGGAAAGGAAAACTGAAGCTCAGAAAGTCAGAAGGTAGGACCTTCCCCAACTTCTAATTACATACCAACCATACTAAGGTCAAGATAATGAGACCCACACTCTGGTCCTTAAACTGTTTATCTTCTTTGCCTTCCCCAAATAAGGACTTCTTTTCCCCCTAGTTCACTGAAGAATTAATGCCTATTTGCTTTTTCCATTCAACAAACCGCCTATCACATGAAAATTTATTTAATGTTTCAGAAAATCACTTTTTAACCTGTAAACTATTTCTCAGCAAACCAAAACTGTTGAATTTCAAGGATGAGAGAATATGAAACAATGGCATAAGGTTAAATAAACCAGGAAAATCTGAAGTGTTAATAGCTCTAGGGATTAATGGAATACAGAATCTTTAAAGAATTATAACTAAATATCCCTGTAATGGAAAAAAAAATGCCAACTTGTTTCCACAATAAATTAAACATGCACAGTGGATTTTTCTTCCAGGCCCTAACTTTCATGCTGAATAATCTTTTTTTTTTTTTTAAATAGCAGAAGTACACATCAGAGAAATATGGCTAAAGTTACAAGCTTGTATTATTCTCATTAATGTTGACTCAAGAGTGTACAGTATTAACATGAAGTTTTCAAATATAAGCCTAGAGACAGTACGTGTTCACTAAACCAATAAACCAGAATAGCAAGTCATTTATTAAAAAAAGAGAGAAAAGACAACAGAAAAAAAAATTATGGAATAGTAGATCTTAAACTGTAATGTTTAGACTACTTTGAATTAAATAATAATTATGAACAAATCAATCTAAAATAAATTATTTTCTACACTGGTGAAAAAAATTATATATAGTCTCCCAAATAAACTGATATTAAATTTACAAGTTTTACAATGCAGAGATAAAGGAACTATTTTACCCAAGTCAAAAACCTATGATGATGACAATTTTCTCACCTTCATTAAACTACTTTTCCCATGGAAAGTGTCCTGATAAACATTACTGTTACTACTTGCTCAACAGTAGCAATACACAACTTCAAAAAAGTGATAATCCATGTTTCTGACAGATTCTATAAGTGACATCAAGGTCTAAATGGAGGGACACCTGGGTGGCCCAGTTGTTAAGCATCTGCCTTCGGCTCAGGTCATGATCACGGGGTCTGGGATCAAGACCCACATTGGGCTCCCCGATCAGCGGGAAGCCTGCTTCTCCCTCCCCCACCTCCCCCTGCTTGTGTTCTCTCTCTCGCTGTCTTCTCTCTCTCTCTGGCAAATACATACAATCTCTGAAGAAAAAAAAAAAAAGACCTAAATGGAGCTACAAACAATAAACAATACACCCGAAAAGAAGTCCTCAGAAGTCCATGTTCCCTCATGTAGTTTTGATGAGTCTAAAACTAACTGAAAGGAAAACTTACATATACCAGGTATAGGTCTTCAGCAATTTCACCCAAGCAGTTTTGCACTGTAATATCAATAATCAAACACTAATATGATACCTATTATATATGTCAATATAATGATGCAATTAACACATTTAACACCCTGGGCTTTTAAAATCATGGTGGTTCCTAGGTATGAAAAAAAGTTTAAGACTGAAGTTAGAGTTAGAGCCTTAATTCTAAGTATAAATTTGAACTTCAGAATGAGAACCAAAATTAAAGGGGAGTCATTTAAATTGGTAATTTTTTATTTTTTTTCCTGGTTATCCCTCAGTGCCTTGGTTTGGTTCTAGTATTCAAGAATTAATCCTACTAGTCTGGTCATTATACTTAACAAATCTTTTAATCTGAAAGAGGAACACTACTTGTCCTGGGGTCAGCCCTCTTGACTTTTGGACAACTTGCTAGGACCTGTATTTTATATGATTTTCATAACATCCTCATTCCTCACTTGATCTGCCCAGTTTTCGGACTCGAAAGCACGGTTCACATATTATTTTAAGTAAGAGGAATGGAGAACAAATGTTCTTGTTTTTTCAGGCTGCATGTAAATGAGGGAGGGAGGAGCTTGTAGGGTAGAAGGGAAGAAAGGAGAGAGAACACTGGAATGCAAGACAGCAGTAAAAAAGAAAAGGGTTGCTTGAGGAAGTGCCAGAGCCACCAAGTTAAAGAGAAATAAAAGCGATGGAGTGTCTAGTGGCCATAAAAGGGCAACTGTCCACCTCCTAACAAACTAAATCTGGTCAATCCCAAATATGGAAATGTTTTAGTTCAAATACAGAGCTTTTCTTCTGTGGGATACAAGCAAAGATCACAATCATTCTTTCCCTATAAAAAAAAAAAATCTCACACTTGGAGATCTACCATTGTGAGTAAAATCTGTTGAATTATTGTATAAACTATTTCCAACTTCTCCCCTGAAGTCCAGGTCTTTCCAACAAAAAAACAACTCTAGCTCTTTCACAGTTTTTCTAGAGTTTCAGTCTCTACATATATAAAATACAAATGTTAATTTTAACAACCTGGAGAGGTGCAGGTGGCATTTTGTAAGTCCAATACTCATTAAATGTTAGCTATTATCCACTCAAGACTTTCTCGCCACCCCCCCCTTTTTTAAAGTAAGCTCCACATCGAAGTGTGGAGCCCAACATGGGGCGGGAACTCACAACCCTGAGATCAAGACCTGCTCTGAGATAAAAAATCGGACATTTAACTGACTGAGACACTTGGGGTCCCAAAGATTTCCTTGGTCTTCAATAGACAATTTAACTCACAAAAAAGTTCACTGATGACAAAACTGTAGAAGTTAGAATCTTTTAAAAATGTGATTACTTCCTGATACATCCACTCATTCTTTCCATTGGTAAACTGCCATGGCAGGACAGACACATATCGTAACAACCTGCATTACCAAAAGTTCATTCATTTGACAAATATTTACTAAGTACCTGCTATGACCAGTCAGTATCTTGCAGCAGAGAATATGGTAGACAACAAAACGAAGTATATAAATGCAGAGGTAGGGAGGGTACGATTGAAAACTCGTTCCCAGCATCTGGAGCAACAGCTTTTACTTCAAAAGTGCCTTCACTGGGTTTTACCTGTTCCAAGTCACTCCAGTTTGATAACACAGTAACTGTATCTTCCCCATCCCTGCCCCAGGTCACAAGTTCTCACTCACAGATTACTTTTTCCACAAGAATTTCAATCAAAACGGAGTTTCAATAAAGCTCAATTTCATGCATATTGATTAATCTAGCTGCTTAGCTGCTACCATCAGCACTTATAGCACATTTTTAATCACCTCTGTCCACCCACTGTTGTAATGAAACACAAAAGCACTCAACCAAAATTGTGCTTTGAAAATGCTCTTTGTCCTATCCAACCACCCCAAGAGTTCCTCCCCAGGATTCCTTATAATAAATAATCAAGGAATGGGGGGGGGGGCGCAGTTGTCCTTTCTGATCACTATTTTCCGAAGTAGTACATTTCCAGTCATTATTTTTAAAGACTATATGCTGACATGATAGTTGCTAAAGCAATGCCTGAAGACTTATGGGGGCAATGAAAGCTGCCACTAGTGTATCTGCAGTTCACTCACTCTGAACTGTTAGAACTTGGTTACATCACAGATCAGTGCAACTACTCCTCATTTAAGCAACAGTTTTGGCATGTGTGCACACTTTCCAGCTCACCTATAGAATATTCTCCTCATAATCACCTACCAGTTCAATACTACAAGACAGGAATGCCTGGGTAGCTCAGTCTGTTAAGCCTCTGACTTTATTTCAGCTCAGGTCATGGTCCTGCGGTGGCAAGATCAAGCCACATGTCAGGCTCCGTGCTCAGTGCAGAGTCTGCTTAAGATTCTTGATGTGGTATACATACACAATGGAATACTATGCAGCCATCAACAGAAACGGAATCTTGCTGCTTGCAACAACATGGATGGAACTAGAGGGTATTATGCTGAGCGAAATAAGACAATTAGAGAAAGACAATTATATGATTTCTCTGATATGAGGAATCTGAGAGAGAGGACGGGGGGGTGTGGGGGGTAGGGAAGGAAAAAATGAAAAAAGATGGGATCAGGAGGGAGACAAACCATAAGAGACTCTTAATCTCACAAAACAAACTGAGGGTTGCTGGGGGGTGGAGAGCTAGGAATAGGGTGGCTGGGTTATGGACACTGGGGAGGGTATGTGCTACAGTGAGTGCTGTGAAATGTGTAAGCCTGGTGATTCATAGACCTGTACCCCTGGGGCAAATAATACATTATATGTTAATAATAATTTTTTAAAAGCCCACCCAACTAAACTGCCCCAAATTCTGAACACACAGAAACCATGTGAATTAATAAACACTGACTGTTGTTAAAAAAAAAAAAAAAAATTCTCTCTTCCTTCTCCCCCAGCTCCTACATATACTCTCCTCCCCAAAACCTAAATTAAATAAATAAATAAATCATTTTTTTAAAAAATTACAAAATAAACTGACCTCGTTGTATTTTTGAAAAGGAGGATATTCCTTGATTTTCATAACAATTACTGGTATAGCATATTCCACTCTTCAATTAGGTTCATGCTTGAGATGGGATTCTAAAGTATTATTTTAATAAGATATCCAGATCCCAGACAAATGCAAAATAGCTTTGTTTTTCAAAGTAATGGAATATAAATTAGCTTGAGAAAGTGCCCAATGCTAATAATGCTACATTTATACAAAAGATTTTTAAAACTTTGTTATTTTCAGAATCAAAAACATCTTTTTAAAATCTCTCAAGCAGCTCATCTTCATTCCCAGAGGGTTTTTAACTTGTTTTTAGTAACCAAAAGTATACTGGAAGCATCTGTAATAATTAACATAGTAATTTGTGATATGTTCTTTCTTCTACTCCTAGGTGTGTGGTTGGAGTGCCATCTGTGGCCACTGATCTCCATTCTAGGCCAACTAAACTAGAACATAGTTTAGTTTCTTTCTAAACTACACTTTAGGAAGAAAAATCTACCAAAAAACCAACAACAACAAAAGTTGCTCTCATTCTCACACATGATGATAACTAAGCTAGAGGGACACAGTTCTGAAGAACAAATGCCACAAAGTAACAACATGATACCTTGTACTCTCAACAGGACAAGCAGCATGAGGTAACAAGTGGTGAGGTCGTAGTAATAGGGCTAAAATAATGTTGAAAAGCCAAGCAATGCTGTTGATAAGCAGAAGAAGAATTGGGAGAGTCTGGGAGAAGGCAACTGTCAGGTTGGTGGGCGGGAGAGAGGTTTGGGGAAAACAAAGTAATAGAATACATAGGCTCTTGTTTTCTCCCTTCACCACCAGCAACATCTGCCTTTACATACTGCGCAAAGATAAGCAACTATCATCGGGATACTTACTCCACTGGTTAGGGGGGTGGTTATTACTTTATCTTCTGTAATTTCAAAACATGATTTCTATGTTTAGTACATCATACCCAATTAAGAGCAGGAACTATGTATGCTTGACTCAAATTCCAAGAACTTGCAGAGAAAGATGAATTGTGCTTATCATCTTTTGGCCGCCTATTCTGGCAAAGATTTCTTCCATTTTTCAACTCCCAAGTGTAGAAAACTAATATACAAATTCCATTGCTATGAAACGATTTACCAGAAATCTTCATTCTCTTACTGTTTTCTAAGGAGGAGAAAACTGTATTTTAGACACAATCCTAAAACATACATATGCTGATATTGTCCTACTTTGAAGCTTTATTTATTTTAAAATATTCACCAGGAACTCTGTGATTATCTTCAACAAATCTGTAAAACAGATAATCTGCCTGTTATGAAGACATTGTGGAAAGCAAATGCACTAATCATAAATAAACAAATAAATAAAAGGTCTAACATTTAACTACTCAAAATATTGTCATATATCTGATTTATGCTTAATCTTTTTGCAACATTCAACTTTTTACCTACCTTCTGATTAAAGAAACACCTATTACATGAAAGAGCCTTAACATACAAGGACTAGGAAAATGAATTGGGTGGGTTTTAGTATATATTACCAGGTTTGGCGTTTTTTTAATTGAATGGGTCGCTTTTATCAATGTAAAGTAAGAGTAAATCCCTCCTCAACTAGGAAATATTCTAAATTTCTTACCCATGAGCTTTTATAAATATTTATCAGGGCAAGCTGGGGCACCAACAATACAACAAAAAACAAAAACAAGGTCTCACATCTAATTAAATATAGCTTACCGTCAGGTAAGACTACTGAGCTGATAATCCTGCTTTAGATATCTGAAGTCTTTTCTGACTGAGGTCAGTTTGGCAACCTCGATTTATAAGACTGATTTTCATCTAGTTTCTCAGTTCATCATTACCAGAACTTGGGTCTCTGCAGTTCAGTACATATACATGCTCCTGGAAATAAAGTTTTACAAAACCATATTGTGGGGATATAATCATGACATCTGCTATTCTGTTCTTTTCCGCTTCACTTAATTAGGGGAGAAAGGTAACAACTTATTATACTGACTCCAGAATGGGCTGCTACTGGAAGTCTGAAGACACAGATCTATAGATGATAAGCACCAGAATGTATGTATGCATCACTGTTTTGTGTGTTGATGATGCAGTATAGTACATCACATATAGTACATGCATATAGTATAGATGATGCAGTATAGTACATCACTCTATTTGATAAAACAGACTTGATTAATGCCACCCAAAAGCTATTATTACGTTCTCCTATTCTCCTCTACTCCTTAGATACTGTCCAGTAATAACCTTCACTTCAAAGCAAGGGGATTGAAGGGCTATCCTTGAAGGTGATAAAGAGCATGGCGTACCAATACCAGCCACAAACTGGAACCTATCCTGGTCACTTCTTAGCAAGGCATAACAAGACAGAACTAACAGTACCTGTGAGGGACATCTGTGACTATGGTAGGCAACTACTAAAACAACCCAATCAACATATACATAAATGGGTATATATTTTGTTTATTTCTGCATTTTAAAAACTTGAAAGTATTTTTTAAATACTCTTTTCTACACTGAGTGCGTGCTGATATTTTATTTTCTATTCTAGTATGTATTCCTAACGCTGGTCATAACCCACTGAATTGATTTGTTGGCCCACCAATGAGTGGGCTGAAACCTGCAACTTGAAAAACATAGCTTTAGAGACACACAAATCAACCCAGCAGGCTAAGAGGACAATAGATAAATTATAGGTCTCTATTGGCCACCTTTCACTGATGAGAAAAAGCCCAAAGAATTGAAAACATCAAATAGTGATTGTTTATTTAGCTCTAGGAAGATCATATGAGAATGTGTAAGACTAAAGAGAAGAAAAATATTTAATAGCACCCTCCTACTCCCCTCCACCAAATAAACAAGTTCCTGATCTGATATGTAATAGTCATCACCACTGTTAGTCTAACACTGGCTTCCTTTGTGTATAATTTATTGATACAGGCAGACATTTATATTGAGATACATACATATTTTATATACACACATATAAAATGCATTAACATAAATCATATATGTATATGTTTATGTTATATTTTTAATATACAAATTTAAACTTTTTTAGATCATTTTTAGACCCTATTAAAATAATAAAGTTAAGTGTTAGATCTGAAACACAGGTCAGTTGGCCCCTAAGTCTAAGCTCTTAACCACTAAGCTATAAACCCTTCCTAGGAGTTCTCAACCCTAGCTGTGGATCAAGAATCCTGTGTGGAGTTAAAACAAAACAGATGCTCAAATGCTACCCCAAAAAAGGTATTTTAAGTAGAAGTAGCAAATATTATAGAGAATTACATTTTGTAAAAATGTATCAAATATCATCTCTAACCCATTATGTCAGAAAAGATCTTTTTTGGAGAGCAGACACTACTGTGTGCCATCAGACATAAAATACCTGGTTGAAGTGAATGACTACCTTGGTTTATAAGCTGCTTACTTTACCTAGAAACCTGATTAGATCACTGTCATTATAAACTGGAATTTAACATAAAGCCGTTTTGTCTTAGGTTTAGTAACTAAATTTCATTTAGAATTTAACTGCTGACATATCAAAAGGATCTTAACATAAGATAGCCTAAGTGATAAAAATTACAGACTGCACTAGTGTATGTCTGTTAAATTTATCTATCCATGATTTAAACCATTACCTTCCCAACAAACTTTTCTTTACTATCCTAAAGATAAAAAATTCTGAACTTAATGTAACATTAATAAATTCTGCATTCTTCCTGGGTTCATTCACTTCCACCATCCGTAAGAAAACATTTAGTAGCAAGCACACAGTACAAAATCAGCAGGTTTCCAAGATTTCAAATAATTAAAAACTGGTTTTGACTACATCAGTCAAATAAAATGTATGAACATAAATACCTTAACAATTTTTGATAGCTAAGTGGATTACCACTTTAGAATTACCACTATTAGAATTACCACCATTAGCAACCACAAATAACAGGGGGACTACATATCACAAACACATAAATAATTAATTGCATACATACAATTAGTGAAGCAACAACAATCACTGTTAATAGGGAGCCATGCATTTTTCTCTCAGGAAAAATTCTTTGGAAAAGACAAAAAGCACAAACTATAAATGGTCCACGTAAGAATTATTTTATTTGGTCGAATTAAGGCTCCAACTAAAACATTCATCTCTTTCCTATTCAGGCCATGAAATGACAGCACTGCAAAGAAACTAGTCTATGATGTAAACCATAAAGCTAATTACAGACCAACACATGAATAATACCTAAACTATTTGGTGAAAGAAATTACAGCCCATTACTATTAAAATCCAGGGAAAATATTTACCCCAGTGTCTTCTATAACTGTATCTCAAAGAAGGAAGGAAGGGAAGGAGAAATCACGTATCAAGCTATATGGGGTTTCTTTTAAACAAAATAAAAAGTACTATTTACCATAAATCTATAACCACATCTATAATCTAAATATTAAAATCTCTTAAAATATGTGATAACTAAATACAGAATCATGAGCGTTCATTCTATCCATGACCCTGGGGTCACCGGGAGATTTCTAAAGCATACCTTTTAATCCACGCCATGGTACTTCAAGAACATGTTAAGGTAAGTCACAGCTTGGAACACTTCGATGCACCTCAAAACACCTCAGCCAGTGTATCTGTATCATTCTCCTTTCCTTTTGAGATCATAATGGTTCCGAAGAACTACAATGCTTCCATGTGAATGATAGTCTCATAATTTCAATGACTTAAAAACAAAAACAAAAAAATAAGGACTTAAGTGTTGGTGTGTTAAGCCACTAGTGCATTGTTAACTGCTGCCATGACTAAGAAAATCAAAGAGGCTGCTGCTGCTACTCTGTCACCCTGTCATTTTTAATGTGAACCCTCAGATGAACGAGGAGTTATGTGCTTCAGAGTGGTCGGAGTGACAGCTTTTGCTTTATGGAGATCCATCAAACCTCCACAAATCTCTTGCCCCAACAGATTCTTCAGTTCTTCTGAAGAAATGAAAATAACCTTAAAAGACAGGTCTGAACACTTGGTAGGTGCCTAAAGAATTCTGTGTTGGATGAGAACTGGAAATCACCCACACCCCTGCACAAAAGGGAACTCATTAATAAAATAGCAGAGGGTCCTGCCCAACCTGATGTTAATATTATGGAATCATTTTAATTCCACTGAAGTCATTAAACTGAAATTCCATGGAGCTCCAGTTTTTAAAGTTTTTTTTTTTAAAGAATTTATTTATTTATTTGACAGAGAGAGAGAGATCACAAGTAGGCAGAGAGTCAGGCAGAGAGAGAGGAGGAAGCAGGATCCCCCACTGAGCAGAGAGCCCGACGTGGGGCTCGATCCCAGGACCCTGGGAACATGATCTGAGCCAAAGGCAGAGGCTTTAACGCACTGAGCCACCCAGGCACCCCTAAGCTTACTTTTATTAAGAGTATGCACGTATTAATGGTCAATAGATGACTAACAATCAAGTGTACTGAGGTTCTGTGACTGCCTTGGCAGGCTGTCTGTCCCCCTTTCCTCTTCACTCCAACCCACCTTTGTTATGTAAGAACATTTAAAACATTTGGTTATTAAAATGATAGGATAAAAGTTTGTATGTCACATTTTAAATCTAAGAATTCACTCTCCTTTTGCCTCAAGCTTGGCACTCTAACAGTTACCAGAAGGAATAACTGAAGCTACACAAAGTAAAACTAAATTACCAATACTGTATTGCTACCAATTACCATACAAATTTGTCACAAAGCAATTAAAATTACCTTAGGATGACCGATGAGGAAATTTTTTTTTTTAAAGATTTTATTTATTTATTTGACAGAGAGAGATCACAAGTAGGCAGAGAGGCAGGCAGAGAGAGAGAGGAGGAAGCAGGCTCCCTGCTGAGCAGAGAGCCTGATGCGGGACTCGATCCCAGGACCTTGAGATCATGACCTGAGCCGAAGGCAGCGGCTTAACCCACTGAGCCACCCAGGAAATTTTTAATAAAAGCAAGCCATAAGAAGGGCTTTCAAAGGGGGGGATAAAAGTTACTGGTAGAGGTCTGTTATACTCTGGCCTGTGGAACAGCCTGTCTCACGTTACCACACAAGAAATGGAAAATGACCAATCTCCCAGCTAGAGCTAAAAGGTATGTTGTAAGGAGAAAGTAGAACCATTTCTTGCTTGAAAAAGCAGACTCAACCGATGAAAACCTTTCATAGTCCGATGTCAGAAAATTACGTATTTCTGAGATTTAGATTTACCGCAGGTTGTGGGGAAAGCAGATTACAAAATACAGGTCACTCTTCAGAAACCTAGTAATAGTGGCAGGATCGCATATAGGAAAGAACTCTACCAGAACAGGCAGGAAGAAACTAATGAAGAACAAAATCAAGAGACCTGGGCCAGTGAAATCATTACAGACACAGCCATCTTTTTAAGCTGATTGTTACCCCCGGACCCTTCCCACTTCAGCTTGAAGCCTTTCACAGGGTCTGTATGCATTAACAACTACCTGGAAGGGCACTGTCATTTCTTCCTACATTCTGCTCCTCCAAATAAATGTGTCCTCCACACAACTATCAGGTTAATGTTCTCAATTACAGCTCTTCTCCCTTGCACATAAAAATTAATGTCAACTATTGGGAAATAAAGCAAGTTATAATAAATACGCTAGATAACAAAGAAGAAAAGATTAGATCTGGAGCACTCGCTCATTACTACATTTAATTTTCAGAACTTCATTTTATAGAAGAGAAAATGAATACACTGTGGTCAAGTGACTGATCCAAGAAAGAATGCAGTAAAAGAACTAGAACTTAAATCTAGATCTTCCAGACAGAGTATCAGCACTTTTGTACTACAGTATTATTGTAGAATACTGTTGGGGAAAGCAATGGTACTGAGGCTAACACTTACAGACACTGTGCCATGAACTGTGCCTAGCGCTTCATGTTATTTCATCCTGATCTACCACTCCTAAGACTGACAGGGTGTTTGCCTCCTTTCACGTGGAGGAGATCGAGGCTCAGAGAGATTTAAGTAATCTGCTATGCTAATCTATCTTCCAGAAGAAATCACATCCAACAGTTATGTCTGCTTTTCAACCTGGCCGATATAACAGTAATTTAATTTTACAAAGCATCTCACTCAAAACCTAGTCAATGTGTGTAAATAAATTTGTAAACAAACTGCATACACATTTAGTAAAGCCACTAAGAATTAGGATCACATATAATCACTAAAGTCCAGAAACTCCATTTGATTTCTACAAATGACATCCAGCATTTTCATGAAGTTATATACTTGAAGATATTTTAAAGATAACTTGAAAATCACAGCAGATATCAATATAAATTTTAGGTGACCAAACAAAAATGAACATGAAAGGTATTCTCCTTAAGAGGGTACACTGCTGGGGCGCCTGGCTGGCTCAGCTGGTAGAGCCTGTGACTCTTGATCTCAGAGTCATGAGTTCAAGCCCCACATTATGTGTGAAGCCTACTCCAAAAAAAAAAAAAAGAAAAAAAGAAAAAAAAAAAAGGCCTACAGCCAATTTTTCCAACTGGGCCCTGTCCCTTAAACTGCAACCAGTATTAGCCTCAAGGGAAGAGAAATTTATTAGCTGAGGGAGGTGAGGTCATTCAGTCAGGTTATCACTAATTAAAAATACAAACAAAACAGAACAACAGAACAACAACAACAACAACAACAAAGGAGATGGACAGCTTCCTTCAGTGCTTCAAAACATTATTAAACTAAAAGAGAAACAAAAAGCACTGAAAGAAATCCCCCAAATTAAGAACAGGAAACTCCTAAGCAACTTCAAATTTGAATGGAAACCATGCATGGAAACCATGTATCCACACTGCATGCCACTATTTGGTAACAAGTTAGGTGACTCAAAGTAACCATTTTTAAAATTGCTGAAACAAAGTGTTATTGAATTATTACATTTAACAGTCAAACTGTTACGGTAAAAAACCTAAAGGGTCTTTTAAAAAATATCTTCATCAGTAATAGCCTAAGCCTTCTGCAGAACTCTTTTTATTAATATGCCAAATAACGGATTATAATAGGAATGCCCATTAGAAAATCTGATGCCCAACCACATACCTTTTAATTTCAAAATTAATGTGTATTAAAGTCTATGCATCTGTCTACAAAACATTTCACTTCTTATAAAAGAGACAAATACATTTCCATGCAAATTGTTACAGACTCCTTCACTATGCTATGTCCAATAGGGTAGGGGCGGTCTTTATCGTTCTAAGCCCATTATCTAACTTCCAGAGACCTGGAACACACTAGGCACCAATGATCTAAGTACGTGAAAACGTTATACACCCCATTTTGGATACATGACTGACAACTAAAAAAAAGGAAGTTCATGATATGCTCTAAAACTAACAGGCACACAAGTATTTGAGTGAATGAAAAAAAGTATTTAGGAATGGTTTATACATGCTACAATGACAATACTGAGAACAGATTTTGAAGGAAGATGGTTTAACACAGAACACCATTTGTGACGAATTAATTTTGTTCTGTTTGTAACTACCATCTAAAGTTTCTGAAGGTAGATCAGCACTACTGCTAAAGCATAAACTTTAGAAAATTAGAAATAGATACCACTAAGTTGAAATTTTTCTGCTTCTATAAACAGCCTCACATAGTAATCTGAAATGACAATAATGAATGCATTCAACATTACTTACTAAGAAAGGACTAGGAAGTTCTTTCTGACAACCTAAGAATAATGAGATTATGGCATATCCATACAATGGCAATTATAGTCACTGATACTGAAATCTGGAACGTAGTAAAATGCTAATTACATATGGTTACTCAACCATACAGTTATTTTCCCACATTAGGTATGTCTGTATATATTTATTTATTTAACAAACATAGAATGTTGCAAATATATTTATAAATATCTAAGTTCCATGAGATCAGGAACCATTTCAGACATACCTCCAGCACTTAACCACAGTGCATTGAGAGAGGTGTCTTTGCACAGGTGACTATTTAAAAGTTGGTGGTTAGAAAAAAGGGCTCTGAATAAAAGACTGCCTGGTTTTGAACTGAATCCCAGATTCACAACTTAGATATGCAATTTCAGGCAAGTTAATAATCACTAGGCACCTTAGCTTCTCCTTTTGAAAAAATGAGACAAAAGTAACATTCATGTAATGGAAAAAAACAATGAGTTAATACATGTAAAGGCTTTAGAACAGTATCTGGCACATAGTGGTACACCAGTGAAGGGGAGATGGGGTGGAGAAAGAGAGGTAGTTACGTTCCCAAATACCCAAATAAATGAACGGATACTGTCTTTAAAATATAGACAGAAATGCTAGAAGCATATACAAATATTAAATAGTTTTTCAAACTTTGCTTACCATAACCAAAAGTAGATTTTTCCGTAACAATCTGATACACACTCCAATAGATATACTTTATCTTATTCTGTCATAAATTTATTTAAATGCTAGCTGTAACCCACTAAATTGATTTCATGACAACTAGCAGGTCACTTTCTAAGCCATGGACTCCTAAGTTCTCCTTTATTTTTGTCTTTCAACTTCATGTTTCTAAACACAGGGCAAGAATATTTACCCATTAAACCAAGAATCTAAGGTCAGAAAACATTCCAAAAAAGTCTTTGTCACATATTTTTGTTTTATTCTTCCTAAATTCTACTCTTAAGCCACCAGAAATTTTAGTAGAAAAAATTTAAGAGATTAAAAGCTGATACAGAAATGCGCCAGCTTTGACACATACCTAGGTAGACTTACTCTTGAGAAAATTAAATTTGGGCAAGAGAAGAACACTAAATTAAGAAAGGTATGAAAGAACACAGTTACTGGTTTTGGTATTTAAGGAGAACTACATTCCCACAGGGTCTTTTCCTGATCCAGCTTCTGGTCTCCTCCTACCCATACAAAGACAACATATGTTCCAGTCTACATTGGAACTTAACACAGTTCTCAGAACACACCATAGTGTGTCAGGTCTCTGTACCTCTGCACATACTATTTCTCCTCACCACCGCCCCCCCCCCCCCACGCACATCACTAAACTGCAGGAGCAGTGCATGAAATAGACTTTAACATCACATAATACAAGAATAAAGGAAAGAAAAAAACCGAAATAGGTGAGACTAGAAGTGAAAAAATTTTTAAATATTTTCAGAACCTACAATGTAAGATATGTGAGCCAAGTTGGTATTTTTACATAAATTCTCATATGTTATCCATTAAAAAATGTTTAAAAATACCACATACTGAATTGATGAAATATAGTCTTTTAAGTTAGGTAACATAATTTACACGATGTGTTCTATGGACGCTTGAATTTTAAACAAGTTTTGTCAACCAAATACTTGGAAACAGTCTTGTTACATAACAACAGAAAATTAACCACCACTATTGTCAAAAGTATGAAAATCACACATTCCAGGGACTTCAACTCTAGGTTTTGGCAATGCTAAAAATGATTATAAATGCTAAAGCTAAACCTAATGATTTTGAGTAATTTTCAAAGAATCTTCCTAAGAATAATGAACTATTCTGATTTCCATCCTGATAGTAAGACCATGGTTCCTTTTCCAATTAGGGACAAGGGGACATCAGAACCTATAACTAAGGCTAAACTCAGGATCAACATGGCTCAATAACTAGACACTTGTGATCTAGCAATTATGAAAGATGGACAATTCAGCTAATTTTACTTTTGAGGAACCCCCAACTGGGAAAACTCTTCTGAAAATGTATATCCTAATCTTCAGTAACACTGACAAAAACTCCTATCAAAGCAGCTGATATGCTGCTGCTACTCTTAAAGTAGCAAACACACAAGGTTCAACCACAAATATGCCTCCATATTTTGGGAGAATTCTAGATGACACAGTATACACAGGTATTATTTAAACATAAATACACACACACATGCATATACACACATACAACTACTCTTTTTTAAACAGATTGGTGTTAGCAAGTTATTACCTGTCCATGAGACCAAAGGTAGGAAGGCGGGGAAAGCGGAGGGGGACATGAAAAACCATTAGTTCAAAAGTGCTGAGTAATACTACTCAGCCATCAAAAGAAAAAGAGAAAGAAAGAAAGATCTTGCCATTTGTTCCCACACGGAACTAGAGGGTGCTATGCTTTAAGTAAGTCAGTCAATCAATGGAAGACAATTATCATATCATCTCACTGGTATGTGGAATTTAAGAAACAAAACAAAGGATCATAGGGGAAGAGAGGAAAAAATAAAACAAGATGAAAGCAGAGAGGGAGACAAAAAGAGACTCAATCATAGGAAACAAACTGAGGGTTGCTGGAGGGGTGGGGGTGAAAGGATGGGGTAACTGGGTGATGGACATTAAGGAGGGCACCTGATGTAATAAGCACTGGGTGTGATATTAAGACTGATGAATCACTGACCCCTGCCTCTGAAACCAATAATACATTATATGTTAATTAACTGACCTTAAATTTAAAAAAAAAAAAAAAAGTACTGAGTAAAGGATATCAGGGAAGGAAAGGTAGTGGTGGTGAAATCAATCAGCTCATAAACACTACTACTACTACACATTTATGCCAAACAAGCAAATTAATAGAAGCTTCTTTACAGTCCAAAACTAAAAACTGCTAAAGAGACTGAATCAAGTTTACCACTATTTTCTTTGTACTTTTTAGGAGAGTTTCTATTACTTCTCCTTCGGCTTAGTTGCTTAGGTCTCTTTTTGTTTAAAATAAAATGTAAATTTTGGTGACTTAAAAGAGTTTGTCATCATGAGTGATACAAGAACGTGCTGATCAAATTCTGAACTTGGGAGTCAGGAATCACAGGTTAGAAACTTAGTGAGCATGTAACTTCTCACCAGTCACAATCTCTCTGTGGCTAATACCAGCACAAAACTGCAGTAACAATGCTTACATGTGAAATCATCAAAAATACTGTCCACCTGAGGATGCATAAACATTTACTAACTTTGGAAGCACAATTTGGTAATCAGTTACAATGTCTGCTAATGCCACAATTCTAGAATCAAAATAAAACACTTCCCTAGGAATGTTTCAATTAAAATGTTCAACAAATATTTATGATTTGTTTAAAAAAATTTTTCACACTTAATGTTTATTCCAATTATGTGGGTGATGATCCAGTCTGCAGCTCTAACTCATGCCTTCAAGCATTCTAACCCCTCCAGACAAATTCATTAGCTTAACAAATATCTGAAATACTACAATGTGGAAGACCTTTTGTAAGCACTAAGGACATTTCAGTGCACCGATGAGACCAAAATCTTTGGCAGAGTTAACACAGTAATTAAGAATTTCATATGGTGGTAAAAGCTATGAACAGAAATGGAGAAGAAAAAAGAACATGGAAGACAGGAGATGGGGTGCAATTTTTAAAATGCCCTTGCGGAGGTAATATTTGAGCCAAGATATGAAGGAAGGGATGAAAGGAAGATTCCATGCAAAGGAAATAAACAGCAGGTCCAAGGATCCTGAAGCAGGAGACCAGCGTGGCTAGAACACAGAAACCGTAGGATACTAAATGAAATGTTACGGGGAGGGGAGGTGCACGCACATGTTCTTGGGGACCCCACTGAGCATGAAGGCCTTTAGCTTTTTATTCTAAATTTTGACTTGAGCAAGACCAACATCTGAGCCAAGAAAGCTTAGCGGGAGGTTAGCTGGTGAGCAGAGAAAGATGGTAAGGCAGAAGGGAAGCAGCAGAGATCAATTAGGCAGCCACTGTGACTAAGGAGGTAGAGAGGACAGAGCCTTACACCAGAGTGAAAGCAGTGGACATGTCACATGTGATGAAAACTATGGGCATATTTTAAAGACAAAATGATAACATCTGCTCACACTGGATGGTGGAGTTGGAGGGGGAAAAGGAAGAGACAACAGTGACTCCAAGGTTTCTTCCAGGCTCAGCAACCCAAAGGATGGAGTTACTTACAGAGATGGAGAAGGCTTCAGATTTAAGGAGGGAGGTTTCAGTAGTTTGGTTTGAACATAATAAAGTGGATATGCTCAAATATTCTAACAGAGTTTATTGCAGTTTATCAGATCTTTCTGCCAAGGCTAGTGAGATGTGATCAGCCAAGTTAGTGTATTTAGTTCTTTCCTGCCATTGGACATTAAAAAAAAAAAAACAAAAAAAAAAACTGAGGAGGTTAAAGTTTTATTTATTGAACAAGTGTTTTGATCATCTTAATATTTTAATTACACATCCTGTACCATCTGTACTTGTCAGTATTAAGTAAAACATAATGTGATAAGAATATTTAAGAAAATTTCTAATTACAGGGGTGCCTGGGTGGCTCAGTGGGTTAAGCCTCTGCCTTCGGCTCAGGTCATGATCTCAGGGTCCTGGGATCAAACCCCGCATAGGGATCTCTGCTCAGCAGAAACACTGCTTCCCCCACCCCTCTCTCTATGCATACCTCTGTTTACTTGTGATTTCTGTCAAATAAATAAATCAATCTTTAAAAAAAAAAAAAGGAAAGAAAATCTCTAATTACAGAAACTAATTTAAGATAGATAATCCATATTCAAACACTGTAGAGGTAAAATAAAGCAGTTTCAGGTAAGAACAGCAAATTATTATCTGATGCTCTCTAGCCACTAAAACACCTCTCAGTCTCAAACCAGTAGATTAGAAAAAATAAACTGGACAGACTGCTTCCCATATGCCAAGCATCTCACTTAAATTACCAACTACCTTCTATTAGCTTATCTTTTACAATGAGGCTGAAAGAAATTTAAAAATCTAAAGAGCTATCCTGTAACTTTAGCCATCCTAGAAAGAACTAGTTTAAGTCTCCAGAGACTCCTTTTAATACGCTAAAACAGCATATTAAAACATCTATATTTTGTATTCTCTGCATGCTTTTTAATTTTCCAGTGCCAAATGTTATCAAAGTTGGATATGCAGCAATATGTGTAGGTATATCTTTTGGTAAGAAAGAAACATCAAGGGGCGACTGGGTGGCTCAGTCGGTTAAGTGTCTGCCTCCGGCTCATGATCTCCGGGTCCTGGGATGGCGCCCCACATCAGGCTACCTGCTCAGTGGGGAGTCTACTTCTCCCTCTGACCATCCCCTCTCTCATTCTCTCTCACTCTCTTTCAAGTAAACAAATCTTTAAAAAAAGAAGAGAAAACAAAGGAACATCATGGAAAAGCATGTATTAGTGAATTCCAAAACAACACATTTTCCTGAAATGGAATTGTGTTGAACTGTATTAACAAAAGTCACAATGCAGAAGATGGGCCCAAAATTACAACTCTGCCACAGAGTAATGGACTGTAGAGAATAAGGAAAGTGAGTATGTATTTTCAAGAGAGTAATGAATAAAAAGAGAAAGGACCATCCCCCTTGTATACTTATTCTCACTTCTTTGTTCTCATTGTAAGTTCAATCAGAAAATCATTTCGACAAAGGAATCAAGATACTGGAGACAGGTAATACCTTCTGGAGGCAACTCATTCAATCCTATTTTATAAAACCTGTATCACTTAGGTTAGTTCATCAGGTGCAAGGCTGTCTTATTTCATTCACCTAATAATTCAAAACTTTTTCAAAAACTGATGCCTCAGTCAACCAGACTAGAACATTTATTATAACACCTTCTGTTTGGGGCACTTTAAAGTGTACAAAACTGGAGCACCTGGGTGCTCAGTCGGTTGGGCATCTGCCTTCGGCTCAGGTCATGATCCCAGCATCCTAGGATCAAGCCCCACATCAGGATCCTTGCTCAGCGGGGAGCCTGCTTCTCCCTCTCCCACTCCCCCTGCCTGTGTTCCCTCTCTCGCTGTATCTCTGTCAAATAAATAAAATCCTTAAAAAAAAAAATAAATAAAGTGTGCAAAATTGTGTACAATTGCTTAAGCCTCAAAATATTCTAATCATTACATTGAAAACCCCAGGTCTTCCAAATCCTGTTTATGCCATACCTTTGACCATTATGGTATCTACCCACTGGTAGGATAAGCATTTTAGGTCTTATTTCCAATAGTCATGACTATGTATGAGTTGTACAAAGCAAGATCGTTTGTACTCATCTTTGTGGCAACAAACACTATTTCCTAACAGTGGACCTATACAAGAGTACAGTGGTTTGTACAGTTTTATCAAACTCAATTTTATTGTAATCACATTCTAATAACAAAACAAAAAGAGGCCTACTCCCCTTCCATTAAAACCCCCAACAAAGGGGCACCTAGGTGGCTCAGTCATTACATGTCTGCCTTCAGCTCATGACCCCAGGGTCCTGGGATCAAGGCCCACCATTGGGCTCCCTGCTTATCTGGAAGTCTGCTTTCCACCTCCCAACCCCCCTGCTCATATTCCCGCTCTGTCTGTCTGTCTGTCTGTCTCTCTCTCGCACGCGCTGTCAAATAAATAAATAAAATCTTAAAACAACAACAACAACATCATCAAAAACAACCCAAGTGTCCACTGGCAAATGGATGGATTTTTTAAAAAAATGTATGTATATATACAACGGAATACTAAATGGAATACTATTCTGCCTTAAAAAGAAATTCTGACACACACTATATAAAATGGATGAAACTTGAAGACATTATGCTAAGTAACATAAGCCTGTCACAGAAGGACAAATACTCCATGACTCGACTTATTTTAAGGTACCTAAAGTCAAATTCATAGAGACAGAAAAGCAGAATTGTGGCTGCCAATTTACTTATCAAGGCTCAGGGTAGGGAGAAATGGAGACTTCTTGTTTAACGGGTTCAGAGCTTCAAATGAGGAATATGGAAGAAGTTCTGTAGATGGGACGGATCGTAGGTGATGGTTATACAACAATGTGAATGTACTTAGTAACACTGAACTGTACAATTAAAAATGGCTAAAATTTAAAATTTCAAGTGATGTATATTTTTCCGCAATAAAAAAAGTGAACACACCTTACAGAACTGTATCAGTGGATAGTAACTTGTTTTATTCCATATGTGTGTTTTTTTAAAAAAGATTTTCTTTATTTATTTGAAGACAGAGATCACAAGTAGGCAGAAAGGCAGGCAGAGAGAGGGGGGGAAGCAGGCTCCCCGCTGAGCAGAGAGCCCCATGTGGGGCTCAGATCCCAGGACCCTGAGATCATGACCTGAGCCGAAGGCAGAGGCTTAACCCACTGAGCCACCCGTTATCTTATTCCTTATGTTTTGTTTTGTTTTTAAGATTTTATTTATTTGACAGAGAGAGATCACAAGGAGGCAGAGAGGCAGGCAGAGAGAGAGAGAGAGAGGAGGAAGCAGGCTCCCCAGCGAGCAGAGAGCCCGATGTGGGGCTCGATCCCAGGACTCTGGGATCATGATCTGAGCCAGAGGCAGAGGCTTTAACCCACTGAGCCACCCAGGCGCCCCTATTCCTTATGTTTTAATAAAAATTTCCCTCACATTTTCCCCAAACCTATTTCTCACTCTATTTCTTATTATCTACAAAAAGCACACCTGTGCACTCAAACAGCCACAACAATCTTTTACCTTCTCATCTTAAGCCACCAAAACTTACAAACTGATTTTAAATCTGTATACCTTTAAATCTGTATACCTGTAAAGCTCAAATCTGATACCTTTCTCTCATTTCTAAGGCCAAGGCCTTCATTATAGCAGATGATCATTTTAACAGCCTTAGAGCCAATCTCCCTGTCCTCAAAAACCTAGGCTTCACAGTTACTGCTCTTGAAATACAGCTCATATGTAAAGTCTGCAGGGGAGGGCAGAGCGGCCAGAGAGGCGGGGAGTGGTGCCTGGGTGCTCAGTTGGTTAAGCTCAAGTCATGATCTCATCCCAGGGCAGGCTCCACACTCTACAGGGCATCTGCTTGGGATCCTCTCCCTCTTCCCCAACTCATGCTCACCTGCATGTGCACACAAGGGCATGGTCTCTCTTTTTCTAAACTGTATCAATCTTTAAAAAAGAAAAAAAAACTTTTGAAAGGCTTCCAGTGTCTACTCAAGTTTAAACTTCTGAACAACACATTAAAAAGCACTTTTGTTATGTGGTCCAACCTACCTTTCTAGACTCATCTTCCACAAGCCCCTTATTTTCTATATGCTACATCAGATTCTTTACTCCCTCTTTCCTCACCATATCTACTAGGCCCTCCTGCCTCTTTGCTTTTACTCATGCTTCCTCATCTGTACAGAATCCCCTTGGTTTCCATTCCTATTGAAATCTATTCATCAACTCTCACATACTGCCATATATATAGTGCATATATATATATGTAATAGAAACTTTTGGAGAACAACTTGGCAGCATCTATCAAAACTATAAATGAATATATCCCTGCAATTCCACTTCTAAGTACGTCCTATAAAAATATTCATGCAAATGTGGCACACAAAGATATTTACTACACTGTTGTTCCTAAAAGAGAAACATATCTAGTTGTACACCAAATGGGAACTAGCTCAATAAACTGTTACAACTGGGATGCCTGGGTGGCTCAGTCGGTTAAGCATCTGCCTTCAGATCAGGTGGTGATCCCAGGGTCCTGGGACTGAGTCCCACATTGGGCTTCTGGGTCAGCAGGGAGCCTACTTCTCCCTCTGCCTTCTGCTCCCCCTGCTTGTGTGCTCACTCTCTCTTCCTCTCTCTCTTTCTCACTCTCGCTCTATCTCTGGTAAATAAATAAAATCTTCAAAAATAAAATAAATAGTTATATCTATATTATGAACAGAGAATAACACACTGATTGAAAAATAGAGCAAACTAATCCTAAATATATGCCAAGAAAGAACTCAAGAGTTACCACTGAATTTTAAAAATAAACATAACATATAAGATATGAACACAATATAAGCCATCTTCCCTGAAGAAAACCCAAACTATATGTATGTACTGTAAACATTTAAGTACACGGAAAATTGTCTGGAAGAATATACCCCAAGTTTTTTACAGTGGTTACCTCTAGGGAAGGGACTTTTAAACTACTTAATAATGATAGAAGAGGGGCACCTGGGTGGCTCAGTGGGTTGGGCCTCTGCCTTTGGCTCAGGTCATGATCTCGGGGTCCTGGGATCGAGCCCCGCATCGGGCTCCTTGCTCAGTGGGGAGCCTGTTTCTCTCTCTGCCTCTGCCTGCCTCTCTGCCTGCCTGTGATCTCTCTCTCTCTCTCTGTCAAATAAATAAATAAATAAAATCTTTAAAAAAATAATGATAATGATAATGATAGAAGAATATATTCTTGTTTTAACTGTGTAACATGTCATAGGTCACAAACAAGCAGGAAGAGCCTACACAGACAGATGAGAACAGACTCACTCCTGATCTATTTGGCCTGATCTAGTTCCTACTCTATTTAGCCAATGATACGGAAGTTAACGGAACAGCAGTGGCTATACAGAGCAAAAGCACATGAAGCCTATGTTGGCACAGACTTACCTTGGCACTCACAGCTGTGAGTCACACACTCGGGTGCAGTTCTAGCAGAAAACTGCCACATTCTCACTAGGCCACTACTCAGGCTTACCTTTCAACTGACTTTGTTTTCTCCATTTAAAGAAATGTTTACAAACACTGGCACTCGCAGCTTGTGAATAAACTCATCAGTTTCCAACAAGAACCACATCTTGAATGGGAGTGGTGGAGGACAGAGCCAATATTTAGGTATTCCTGAACAAAATCTCCTGCATCCAGATTTCCAGAACTGGTCTTCCTCCAGCGTAATTTAAAAAGTTTAAAAATAAGAGAAAGAAAAAAAATCCTTGAAGTATTGCTGAAACCCTTAGTCTGAATGAATCATTTCTTCTTCCATACTGCAAGGTTCCTCGTGAAATGTCTCTTATTTAGAGGACCCACTGTGTTCTCTTTACATTATAGTTATGAGCACTAACAGATTACCCACTGAAGGCATAAACTACTGAGGACTAAACTTTCTTAACTGATCTTTTATAAACCTTAAGGTGTTCAAAAAATTTTTTTGTTTAAGATTTTATTTATTTATTTGACAGACGGAGATCACGAGTAGGCAGAGAAAGAGAGAGGGAAGCAGGCTCCGATACCGGGCTCTATCCCAGGACCCTGGGATCATGACCTGAGCAGAAGGCAGAGGCTTTAACCCACTGAGCCACCCAGGCACCCCAAGGTCTTGCCTGGAGCAGGTTTTCAAGAAACGACTCTGAATTCCATTTGTTGAAAATATTTCAGTATATGATACTAGATAGTTCACAGGGTATTTTTAACTTCAGAAATAAAAATGTCAATAGGCAACATCAATTAAAAAAAAAACTCAATAATAAGTTTTAAATGGAGTTCCATTTCAATTTACACAAAAAAGCTACTCAAAAGCTACACAAAAGCTACTCTTTTGTTTTTTATTACAATTGCTATTGGTTTGGGTTAGTATTCAAGAGAAGAGTTCCATGGATTTTCAGTAGTCTGCCCCCATCCTGTATGCCCCAATATAAGCTTTATTACTTTCAAGGAAGGATTTTGCAGGATTTGAGGTCTGTCAAGATATATATGGCACCGTGGCAGAAGCTCCTGCATGCATGAGACAAAACAATTCCTATAAACCTTCTGCATATATGGACTTAATAAAATGCCATGGATTAGGGTTTTTTTTTGTTTGGTTGGTTTTGTTTTTAAATACTGTCAGGTATCGCTTCTCGGCCTTTTGGCTAAGATCAAGTGTCAATACTGTCAGGTAAACTCCAATCCTACAGACAAAACAATGAAATGTATATTAAAACTGCTACCATTAGGATGAAAATGCAGAAGTAGATATTAATGTTACTTTGATTTTAGAACAACTAAATGACTTTTTGTTGATCTTTAAACAAAGACCAAGAATATCATAAACAATAACTTACTGTGATCCCAGACAAAGCAGACACGCAAGACACACACACACACACACACACACATACACCCCACACACCCCCAAAAGGCTCTTAGCATACTTCCCTTCCTAACTAGAGAAGCAGATACTACAAAAGTGACTGTACTGAGTAATCTACTGCATAAACTAAGCCAGTAGGTTCTACCCAACATACATATAATTCCAAATATAAAAACATACTATCATAAGGGAAAGCTCATAGCAAAAGACAAGACATAGTTTGTATAGAAAACAGGGCATCTAAAGATATTCTGATAGACACAGTTTCCTTGAATTAATTCTCAAAATATAAAGCATTCTCAAAAAAAAAAAATTGTTTCAAGTGATGCTTGGAGATCTAAGTAAGTATGTGGTTAAATGGGTTCGGGTACCAATTCCAACATGGGGAGGGGGTTTCCTACCCAACAAGCAATTTTCTGGACACAAGCAGGATGTCCTACAGTTCAGCTTAATTCTGACACTAACCAGAGACAGTTCCCCCAGGTAAACAGTTCTGTCCCAAAAGAGTGCCCACCACTCCCACTTCAGATGGTAGTTGCAAGTCAAGGTTTTACCTGTGCTTCTGACAGACCAACTAGACTGGAGGCTCCAATGACCTTCTTGGGTTTGAATGATTTGCAAGTGCAGCTCACAGAACTGAGGGAAACATTTTACTTACTAGATTTCCTGTTTATTATAAAAGGATATAACTAAGGAAACGCCCAAAGGAAGAGATGCAGAGAGGAAGGTATGGGGAAGAGGCAAAGAGCTTCCATGCCCTCTCCAGGCACAACACTCTCCCAAGTGAAACCTCCCAAGTAAACACCTCACCTGCAAATGTTCACCACCTGGAAGGTCCCTGACCCCTGTCCTTCTGGGTTTTAGTGAAGGCTTCATTACACAGTCATGATTTATTAAACCACTGGCCTTTGGCAACTGGTACAACCTAAAGAGGTGGTGAAGAGCATAGGAGGACTGAAAGTTCCAACCCTCTAAACACAGGGTTGGCTCCTCTGGCAACCAGCCCCCATCCTAAGGCGCTTTCTGAAATTCATCTCATTAATACAAGAAAGAAACCCTTAGCACTCTCACTGCCTAGAAAATACCAAGGGTTTTAGCAGCTGTGAGCAGTGCACTGAGGGCAAAGATCAAAATATATATGAAAAAGACTGTGCGGTCATCAGACTGACCAAATACATACTTCTTATAAATCACAATATCACAGTAGTCAAATATTTATGTCTTAATTTCTCACTGATCTAAATATTAGGGATTCATACTGCTCTATTTCCCTATCTCTATCTGAAATCTTAGTATTTATGTTTCTCATAGATCAGAGATTACATATTAATCTGTATAATAAATACTACTATATTTATTGTTTAAATCAACAGCATTGGAGGAAAAGTTATGTGCCTTAATAAAGCAAAGATTTTTCAAGTAATTACTTAGGTAATCCAAAATTAATGTGTAAAACATGTTAACTCCTGGGAACATTTCTTTCCTTTACAATTACATTTGGATGAGGCAAATAAATTTGTTCATCTTCTTTAACTGTCAATTTAGAGTAAACAGTTATTCAAAATCATGTTTTTACCAAGAGTTGGCCTGCCTACATTTTTTTAATCTGTCCCGATGCAAATCCAGAAGCCACACAAGCAGGTTATTACTCTGCATATATCCTCATCTCCTACTCTCACACCTAACATCTGTTCTCCACATCAAATGAGAGCGACCCTGCCTTTACCACTGGTCAGGCCAAAACCCACGGGGCCATCTCTGACACCCCTCTTTATTTTACGTACCGTATACAATCTAGGCACACTCTGTCTCAGGATCTTTACAGGTGCTGTTCCTACTTGCCAGAATGCTTTTCCCCCACATACATGCATGCTTCAATTCTCACTCCATCCTTAAGGTTCTTGGCTCAAATGTCACCATCTGAGTGAGACCTTCCATAAGCCCTTTATCTGCTGCAACCTATTCCTGACATGATACTCCCTATCCCCAACTTTTCCTTCTAATACCCTTACCTCAATATTTTTTTTGTTTTGTTTTTTGTTTTTTGTCTCTCTCTTACTAAAATGTATTTTTAGCATGACTTTTTTTTTTTTTTTTAAGTAAACTCCAATTCATGACCCCCAGCTCTACCGACTGAGCCAGCCGAGCACCCTTTCTCACTAAAATGTAACCTCTATACACTGGCAGAGATTGTTTGGTTTTGTCCACCAGTATATCCTAGTACCCAGAACACAGATGACACTCAAAAATCTTTGAATTTAACATTAGAGCTCATTCTATGTCAGATGATCCCAATTTGAGGAAAGAGATGTGCCACAGTGTGAAGGATTGGTAACAGTGCTCTCACTGACCCACTTGTTTCGGCATATTGCTAATTACCTACTTCCATGAACTGAACTCTCAGGAAACAAGGAAACGCCTTAGGATGATCTCAACAAAACAGACACTGGAGAAAATACTAATAATCAAGCAGTCTAAATAAATAAATCACAGAAGGGTACCTCTTTCCTAGTATTCGCTCTTTATCAAGCAAAAATAACGATTAGGTAATCACATGATAATACAACAAGACAGTGAAGGGGCACCTGGCTGGCTCAGTCCATAGAGCACACAACTCTTGACCCTGGGATTGTGAGTTTGAACCCCAAGTTGGATACAGAGATGACTTTTAAAAAGAGAGAGAGAGACAGAGAGACAAGACAAAGATAGAAATAACCAAGATAACTTTTTAAAAATATAGGTGCATATCTATTATCAATAATAACTTCACACTACATATAAATTTCACCCTGGAAATATTAGCAAATGACAGTATAAAGCAATCACAACTAGCAAGATACTTAAAAAATTAAGTACCTAAACACATACCATATTGCTCCAGGTTGTGATTTTTTCTCTCCAGCAAGGTTTAAGAGTCATGACTTCCAACTCAGAACTTTGGAAAATTTCCCTGAATTTAACTATATATATTTACATGCCTCTTTGGCTTGTGGTTTCCTATAAAACAGTTTAAGATAAGAAGACACCTACCATGGGGAAAGACTTGTAGAAGAGGGCTAAAATATGACTTGGGGAATACCATGAACATAACCCAAAATGTATTCTCTGTCAGTAAATTACTGTATAAATCTACACATAAGACATTGCTGAAAATCATGAAGACTATTATTAGAAAAAAATTACACAGTGTGGAAATACCATGTAGTTGGTAGTACAGATGGGTTTTTCTAATATGCCTCAGTTTATAGTCTACTGACTTCTGCATGAAATGCAAAAATTCCTAAGAAAATAACTTTGTGAAAATATTCTTAACAGCAAATTCATTCTACAGTTAAACTATTTCCTGAGTGCCTTTTACATAACAGGCAGTCTTCCAGGTGCAAGTGACAGAGCACTGAACAAAAAGACAAGGTGTCTTCAGGAAGGAGCTTCTTTGGCTTCTTTAATAAAAGCATTTTATGGAAAATCTGTGAGAGCATTATCTGCTGAGAGTGGCTGCTTTAACCAAAATAAAAGAAGATTCCTGTAAAAAAAGCTTACGAAAATCCCATCACAAAAGAACTCATTCATCTCATCTTTTATTAGCAAGCAACAAACATGATGACAGAATGGCACAAAGTACTACCAGATGTTATGGATATGGCCAGTTTTAAAAAACAATGTATCTTCATGAGATAAGAAATAACCACGAGGGGCGCCTGGGTGGCTCAGTGGGTTAAGCCGCTGCCTTCGGCTCAGGTCATGATCTCAGGGTCCTGGGATGGAGTCCCACATCGGGCTCTCTGCTCAGCAGGGAGCCTGCTTCCTCCTCTCTCTCTCTCTGCCTGCCTCTCTGCCTACTTGTGATCTCTCTCTGTCAAATAAATAAATAAAATCTTAAAAAAAAAAAAAAAAAAAGAAATACCACAAAAATCTCCTGTACCACAGGGAGGTCTGTTCTTTATGTGGTGGCAAAACACTTACAAGGGTTGTGAAACTTGACAGTTACTCTTTATTCTTATATAAAAATGTCCCAAAATTGATTACTTTTCCTGTGAAGACAAGCAGCTTCCTGTAGTATGCTATCTAGAAGTTATTTCTGTAAAATTAAAAACACTTAAGGTAAACAATGGCTTGTTGGCTAAGAAAACTCATCTGATTTCTACAGAATTAAAATAACTTAAATCTAGCCTTTTGAATGACTCTATCACAAAAAATTAGCCAAGATTTTGAAAAGTAATGAAGTATATTACATATACTTTCCCAAGTTATATAGCAAATTGATCTTTAAATGCAGTGGTGCCACTTAAAAAAAGCCTTGTGAAGATGAGGGATATTTCATTCTAATAAAGTGTCCTTAAAACCTTACTTTATCACAATATTTTTTAACATTTCAAACTCCCATATACATTTTGATGTGTCCATTATTAAAGTACAACAGTTCAGTATAATTACACAATTGTTTAAACACACAACATATACCGGGGTACATGTTAACTTTCTACAGACAGAGGGGAGCAATCAGAAGTCTAGAGACTGTGACATGGTACAGAACAAACTGCTGCATGTGTCACACGTAACTCTCGCAGTGCATGGATAAAGACCCAAGGACACGCAACAGAAATTAACTAAATCCACCACTGCCGTGAGTCAGAGACCCCAAGCAAAAAATATGGTGGAATCAAGCATAAACACCATCCCTTCAGGAGAAAAACAATAAAGAATCTTAATCTTAAAATGGGATAGTCAATGTGAAAAGACTGAAGTTAACAGAATCAAATTCATTAATGTCCTCACAGTCACAGCATTACTGAATTGTGCATCTGCCTCCCCAACAAAACCCTTTTTAAAAAAGCACCCAAAGAGTTTCAATATAAGTTTCATCCCCTTCCCTCCCTTTGTTCCTTCCAAATCAGCATCTAAACAAGTCAAGCCTATTCTACCTTTAAAAGCACCATCACAACACACTGCAGCTCCCAACACTCTACTGAAATTGTTCTTACTAAGGCCTTTCAAGTCCCGTATCTGTTGAATACTTGGATTTATAGCATGTGCCCTCTTTCCAGCATCTGATGCAATTGACTAGTTTTCTCGCCTTCTAAAAGTACTCTTCATTTTTGTGACACTATATTGACTAGGTTTTGTCCCACATCTTTCAGTATTAGTTTTTTTCCCACTGGTTTCCACACCTCTACCCATTCCTTAAATTTTAGTGCTCACCAGCACTTTGTCCCTGCTTAATTCCAACCCTCCCAGGGAGGTTTTAATTACCATCTAAAAGTTTTCAGGTATGTCTCTCCAACCTTGACCTCTCTCCTGAGCTCCAGGAACCACACACCTAACACATATATGTAACTGGCCACCAGATATCTTCATCTATCTCTTGCAAGGACCTCAAACTCAACACACCCAAAACCAGAAATGTCTCCCCCAAAACTAACTCCTCTACTATGCCATTTATCTCCGTGCCATCTCATCTCAACGAATGGCAGTACCAACCTGCCCATGACAACATGTGTAAAGCATGAGAATTTTTATCCTTCTTGACAAATTGTTGATAGAATCAAAGCTGAGATCGATCTACCATAACTCTTACATTTTGCCCTGACCAGTTATATTAAAAGTAAAGCCCCACTCTATCCTTCCAAAAGGTAATGTCTTCACTTATCTCCAAAGTATCACTGGCTTTTTTTCAGATGTCACTAAGAAATGACTTCAAGGGGCACCTGGGTGGCTCAGTAGGTTAAGCCACTGCCTTCGGCTCAAGTCATGATCTCAGGGTCCTGGGATCGAGTCCCACATCGGGCTGTCAGCTCAGCAGGGAGCCTGCTTCCCTCTCCCTCTCTTTCTGCCTACCTCGCTGCCTACTTGTGATCTCTGTCTGTCAAATAAATAAATAAAATCTTTAAAAAAAAAAAAAAAGAAATGACTTCAAAAAACAAACATTATCTTGTTATTGACTAAACAGTCTACAAATGTAAAGTTCTTAGAACCACATTGACTGTGGTGTTGAAATTTCAGGAGCCTTAACAATACGTGTGAATCTCTAATACATGTGTGCACGTTGTTTTTAAATTTCCAATAGAAAGCGAACAGAAGGAGAAAGATAATCCTATTAGTAAAATCTCCACCAAAGCTTCCCATTAAAGTTGAAAAACGATGGGATTTTATAATTTAAGCCCCTGCAACACTGTATTCTCTGAAAATCTTCCTCATACACAATGGAAACCTATCCTTAAGCCTAACAAAAACTCTCAATGCCTCAAAGCACTGGATGGGCTGGTCATCTGACCAGACAGAAATGAAAATAGCACACTGATGTCAGAGCTCAAGAAAGTCAAAAAGTGGAAGAGGTAGCTAAGGAATCCCTGAAAGGACAGCTGAAGCATTAGTAGCCACTACTGATTTCTCTAACACAAACATTACCTTCCGCAGGAGCGTGGGAACTATACACACTTTCAACTTTTTACAAGTTCTCGAATTGACTAAGTCGTTTTATCATCTGCATCATATTCTACTACCAGGTGTGATCTTTCAAAAGGTGTGATTAGGAAATCATCCAACATAAACATGAACCTCAGTAGGCAGTGTTAAGGACCGGGGCTAGGAAAGCCATCTGTTCGATGAAAATAATATTTCTACTTCCCTAGTGATTATAGCTATCCGTAACAACTGTGAAATCCCAAGAGAAGAAATTTTAACTGCCTCAAAACTAATTATTCATATAAACTGGCCAAGAAATTAAATATTACATAAAGGGCTCTCTAACCCTTAATATTTCTTGGCTAATTATTCCACTGGTGGTCTACATCTGCGCTCCTAAAATTTGATGATGACTCAGAGGTAACTCACAGAGAACGCTTACATCTAAAAGTGACTACAGATAATAACTACAATTTACAAAAATTGTTATTTTTTTTTAAAGAGTTTATATATTTATTCAACAGTCAGAGATCACAGGTAGGCAGAGAGGTGGGGGGGGGTGAGGGGGTGGGGGGGAGGGAAGCAGGCTCCCCGCTGAGCAGAGAGCCCCAATGCGGGGCTCAATCCCAGGACCCTGAGATCATGCCCTGAGCTGAAGGCAGAGGCTTAACCCACTGAGCCTCAGGTGCCCCGAAAAACTGTTATTTTTAATGTGCATAAAATCCTCCTGAAGACATGCCCCATACAATAAAAGAACAGATGGTATTGTCAAAGTTTAAACATTATTACTAGAAGGAATGACACTAAATTTAATAAAGAAGTTTAATTTTAACAACATACTTTTGAGTATCTTCAATACTCAACAATTTATGATCAGGAAGCATGTTAAGTACTGCCTTTAAAAGAAAAGTGAATCTATTTTGATGATTTAAATATATAAATAGGTCAGAGATTTGCAAATACATATTCTAACACATTCAGAAATACTGGCCATAATCCCACATATTACTGCGGTGGGGTTTCTTTGGTCTCTTGGATCCTCATTTGTTCCAAATGTCACTTCTCCACCCTTCCTTTTTTAAAAAAATAAACATTTTCTAGAATTCTTTTGAGAAATTTATCTTCTAGGTATCTTCACAGAAAATACCACAACCCCTTTACTTCTTGTAGCTCAACTCTTAGATGTAGCATTTAATATCTTTAAGTAAAACTACTTTTAATAACTTAAGAGTTAACTATTTCAACCTGTTCAGTAACATATTAAAACCGTAAGCTTTTGAAATAAAAATGGGTATATGCACTGTGCCTATAACTACTGATATGTATGAGCTAATCATACCAAATAGAAAATACTTAAGTCCCAAACAACCCAACACTTAAGGGTTTTAAACCATAGACACAGGTAAAGATCATTTGCAAGAGCTATTATACACAGTAGTTGAGAGTAAAAATATTTGATGACAGAAACCATGTCATAAAATATCTTAAAACTACAATTTACCTTTACAAATATCTGAATAACATGTTTAAAGAAACAATCTATCAAAGTAGTCAAGCAAAATATTCTAAATTCCTTCAGTCTTAAGTAGCAGAAATGACTGCTCCGAAGATTACCAGAACTGAAACACTCTCTCAGTTTGTACTATCCTAATTCACCCCCCTCAAAACACATCTACCCTTAGGGATTCACAAATAACAAACACACAATTCATTTCAACCACGGCTACAATTTGTAAGCAGCCTTTCATTGCTCCATAAAGGCTCGTCATTGTAGATGCTCATCAGTTTTTAAGCCACATCCACAGCTGCTGTCTTAGAAAAACAACATTTGCAGCAAAAACTTTAAAATTACATTTATAAAACAGTTTGACATAAAACAAAATTAAAAGTACTCCAGTATAATACAAAGAATGAATGTATCTAGAGTACCATAAGTATGAGACTCAAGTCATTCTTAAGAGTAATACTTTTCATCGTTATAGTACAAGCATTATTTTATTTTCTAAGTTCTCTGACACATACAGTATCACATGTAACTTAAAGCCTAGATCAAAAAGGTATTTATCATGCATGCCAAAAAAAAAAAGAGAGAAAGATTACCAAATTTCTTAATGAACAAAATCTGTTTCATGACCTCCAGCCTGTGTTCTTTCTACAAACTTTCTTCCAAAATCGTAAACCAAAATACAGAGACAAAAATCCCACATAAAAGTGTCCAAAAAATAAAGTCCACTTTTTAAAAAATCCCACATAAACCAATTCCCTGCTCAACTTCACACTTCTGTCTCAGATCTATACTCTGGCTGGACCAAGAGAAGGGGATCTTCTGGTAAGAGAGCACAATCAATCACGTAGACAGACAAAAAAGATGAATTTGGGGAGAGAGGGTGTGGAGAGGAAGAATGCCCAGTAGCATTATCACATACTAGATTACACAATCATTAAAAGATGCTCATCACAATGAAACTGAAAACCAGAGACATGAGTCTGAATTCCAACTCCTCCACCAACTAGCAAGTACATTTGGTTAAATTTCTATAAAACAGATTAATACTACCTTCCACACCAGACAGTGGCAAAGGCTAAATATAACAACAGATCTCAAGGCTACTGAACCACATTCAGGTAACAGATTATATTCAAAAGACATTAGATAAATCTGTACTGATACTGGGGGCCTATAAGACTTTATAACATACAGGAATATAAGCAGGATTTCAAATCCAGAAGAAAAAGAGCATTCAAAAAGTGACACTGCTAAAACACTTCATTGGTTCATTCACTCATTCCACAAAAACTGAACATCATCTATGTACCAAGCACTCTATTTTAGCAGGGCAGAGAAAGACAATATCAAAAGGCAAAGAATACATATCCTGAGAAGTTGATACATGTAAGAGAGAAAAATAAAACAAGAAAGAGTACAGAATGTGGGATAAAAAGCAGGAAAAAATGTGGTAGAATGAGAAAGTACTAGAAAGGAGACCTAGAAAAGGGTACCCGAAAGGTGGCTACCCAGGACAGTTGTATCCTACAAGACAAATTAAAAGTATCTGAGCAAGAAGGCCGTGATCCAAGATACCAAATGCTGATCAAGTCAGATAACGGATGAAAAAAACTCACCACTACATTCACCCATACTTTAACATGGTAAGTTAAGAGGAGGAGGGGTTTTTTGGTTTTGTTCTTTAAGATTTTATTCATTCATGTGACGGAGACAGAGCAAGTACAATTGGGGGGTGAGGGGCAACAGGCAGAAGGAAAGGGAGAAGCTCCCCGTTGAGCAGGGAGCCCTATAAGGGGCTCGAACCCAGAAACCTGAGGCGAAGGCAGATGTTTAACAAGAGGAGCAGTTTTGTTGTGGAATGGTGGAGATAAAGGCCTGGCTTAAGTAGGTTTAGGGAGAATGGAGAGTGGAGACAGAAAGAACTCTGCATAGGAAGTTTATTGCAAAGGGCAAAGGAGAAAAAAAAAAACTAAAGGGGAATGCAGAATCCAGAGAAATAAGAGCATGTTTATATACTGTCAAGGATACTTCAAGAGAAAGGTAATAACTGAGACAAGAGACAGGGAAAGCTAGCTGGCTACCCCAATGTTCTAGAGTAGCTGAGAAGGAATGGGATCCAGTGCAGGAGCAGGGAGGAGTTCTCAACCATGATTTACAAACTTCAACAGGCATGAAAATCACCTGGAGCGCTTGCTAAATAAAACAGACTGCCAGACTCTATCCCTCCAGGGCTTCAGAGACAGGAGATCTGGGGTGGAGTGAAAGAATGTGCATTTTAAAATTTTGCCCACTGCTGCCCTCCAAGGATCTCATTTTAAGAAGCACAACTCTATGCAACAGAAGACAGAAAAAAGTGAGTATATGAAAATAATACATTTGGTTATACACTTAGAAAAAATAAGTTCAGAGCCTCATCACATAACACACAGGGAAAAAAAAAAAAAAAACAACCAACAAACCAATCAACCAAAACCTCCCAGAAGGGTTAAGGGGATAAATAATTTTTTAAATTGTAAAAGAACATTTTTAAGAAAAGCAAAAGAATGCTTTCATAATTTCAGGTGTGAGGAAGACAAGCAAAACATAAAGTCAAAGGCACAACTACAAATTTGACTACATTAAAATTTTAAACTCAAGACAATAATAAAATCGAATGACAAACAAAACAGTAGGAGAAAATACTTCATATAAGTTGACAAAAAGTGGGGTGCCTGGGTGGCTCCGTGACTTAAAGCCTCTGGCTTTTGGCTCAGGTCATGATCCCAGGGTCCTGGGATGGAGCCCCTCATTGGGCTCTCTGCTCAGCAGGGAGCCTGCTTCTCTCTCTCTCTCTCTCTCTCTCTCTCTGCCTGCCTCTCTGCCTACTTGTGATCTCTGTCAAATAAGTAAATAAAATCTTAAAAAAATAATAAGTTGACAAAAATTATCACCTGGAAAATAAAGTTATTACACAAAAGAAGAAAAAGATATTTCATTGGAAAAATATGGTTATAAATACATCGTCAAATCTAACTTTGAATGCATTTCTAAAATACATTTATTTTTCAAATAATCAAATAGTAAATCTAATACTTCATCTAAAGTAATAATCTAATATAATAAACTCTTTATTAGAATTCTCTCTGGCACTGCTTGCCACCTAGGAAAGAGCTTGGAAGCTTTCAGGTGGTTTTCATTTAGGTAGAGACAAAAGCTCTTATCAGTACTGGCAGGGCAATGAATGGCAGAGGCAGAAGTAAAGCTTCATGAACTTGAGTTAAATTACTAAATACCAGACCCTCAGACTTCTTAACTATAAAATGGAGATACTATCTCCCTCAATGTAGTTGAGGACTCAGTAGATACTCAACAAAATGTCAATTCCCTAAAACCCCTTTATATGTTTACTAAACTACTGACATTTAATAGAATGTCAGCATTTCCACTAAAAAAAAAAAAAAAAAAAAAGTTGAAGACTATACTCCCAATTGTTCACAGTAGTTAATTTCCTGGTGGAAGACTACAGCCGCTGACTTTTCATAATATGTTCAAATAACTTTTGAATTTCTTGTATACATTTTTCCAACAGAAAAAATAATCCAAGTATTTACGAATGATATTAATTAACCCTTAAGAAAAAGTCCCACATCAATAATCACTTGCCTGAATTAGAAAAACAAGCTAAAAATGAGGTGAAAAAATAAATCAACTGCACATCGAAGCTACCACGTTAATTTAAATTCTAGTGTAACTTAAGATATTTAATTTACCAACTGACAACTTTCAGGAGTTACATCCTTGGAAACCATGTTTAAGTAAATGATATGTTCCTAAATCCTATACATAAAAGATTTCCCCTATATCGTGGAGTAGGGCAGGATGAAAAATGGCTTGTTTACCAATAACTGGGAAATAATCTTCGAAAGCTACAGCTACCAAGTTTGTTTTTTTAACATCACAGTAGTGAAGTGGCAACTCCCACTAATTCAGTACTATCCATTTAATCAAATGACATCACTTATTATAAGCTGTAAATAAATTACTAAAACTATCACTACTATCTTTGGAATGCTGAAATGGATTTAATTCACTTCCCTGACGTTTGGTTAAACAAGATGATAGATACAACACATTTAATGAATTCCACAGTCAGGGAATAATACTGTCCTGACATATACGTTAGAAAAACCCCTGTATAAAAAATCACCAGGTTCATAAATGGTTACATCCTCCAGTGTAAAATTTCAAGTTATAGCCTCCTTCCTTATATGACAGTCTTTAATCTAAATCTCTTTTTCTGTCCATCCATTTTCTCTACCAGAGGCTCTGGAAACAGCAAGCTGCAATTTAGTGCAAGTGGCAGAACTAAGATGCTAGGGAGGCAAGAGGCAGACACTGGGGTGAGCCAGGTAAGCCATAACCCACACAGTTCTAGAGTAGGGACAACTAAAGAGAGTGGGTGACAAGTGGGCACTGAGAACAAATGTGTTCTAAAACAGAGCACTGGTCAGTCAAAAACATAAGACAGAGAACATAAGCAGCATCAAGAACAGGAAAACAGCCAAGGAGGAAAGAAAAGGCAAGCTCAGAGCTGATGGTTTATTAACACTGGCAGCAGCCCTCAAACCAAGCTTGGGACTGAGAGATTTGTATTCTTGGCGTTAAGTTCACACTCACAGGAAAAACAAAGACAAAGCAAAGAGCATGTAACATTAAGAAGCAGCTGAGTGGTATACAGAAAAAAGACCAGCACAAGTCTCTCCCTAAAAAACAAACCAGAACTAGACCCAGCTCAATTACTGAATGTGTCTCAGCCATTAGCCAACTGGAAATTACTCAGTCTATCCCTGCCTTCATTTAAATAATAGTTACTTTAGGGGTGTCTGGGTGGCTCAGTCTGTTAAGCCTGTCTTCAGCTCAGGTCATGATCCCAGGGTCCTGGGATCGAGCTTCTTCCTCTCCCTCTGCCTCTGCCCCTGCTTGGGTGCTCACTCACTCTCTCTCCCTCTCTGTGTCAAATAAACAAATAACATCTTAAAAAAAAATTAGTTACTTTAGAACACATGATTAGTGAAGTCTTTTCCAGCTCTAAAGTTTCTTGAATCTAATGGAGTTAACAATCTCTCACATTTGTCACACTGGATATAATTACATACTATGGTATGTTATAGGGAAAATATAATATACCAAAACATAAATAACACAGAATCACAGTCTAGTATCTCTACAAACTTCATCATCATCATTCAGTAAATCCAGTAAGAAACAACTTCCTACAGTCTTCTCCTTTAACCATAAAAATCATCGCCTAAAATCTAACCACCAAGGCTTCACTGTCTATATGTTTTGGTCACTTGTGCAATTTCACTGAGCTTCCCTTCAGCTTCTCTCTACAGGACATGTTATGGCATTATGCTTTTCTATTTTTCAATACTTTGAGTTTTCTATTAAATGTATGTTTCATATTCCACTTCAAAACGTATGGTGCAGGGGCGCCTGGGTGGCTCAGTGGGTTAAGCCGCTGCCTTTGGCTCGGATCATGATCTCAGGGTTCTGGGATCGAGTCCCACATCAGGCTCTCTGCTCTGCAGGGAGCCTGCTTCCTCCTCTCCCTCTCTCTGCCTGCCTGTCTGCCTGCTTGTGATCTCTGTCTGTCAAATAAATGAATAAAATCTTTAAAAAAAAAAAAAAAAGTATGGTGCAGGAATGGCTGAAAGCTGACCATAATCCAGGCGGTCAATTTCTCCATGGGTTCATAGAAAAACTAATCTACGCTGAACGTCAGATTTATCACTCAGAGTAAGTGCCACCTAGTGGCAAGCTTATATATTAATCCATTCAAGTCCTATTCATCTAGCAAGTAACTTTCAGCTAACAATTGTGACATAATTATGCAATGTAAGTAAAATATTGATCCTGTACTTACAGAGGTGGCTGACAAATCAGATTTAGAAGGGGAGAAACACTCAATACAGATATATTTATGTTACTGCAGAAAGATGTTAAATGTTACAAAAGTGTGGAAAAATGATACAGAAATATGCAAATTAAGGATTCAGCATTTGTTCAAAAGCTAAAAGAAACAAAACACTGTTATGTAGGTTTTCTTGTACCTGCTCACCTCACTCAGACTTTCCTATTTCTAATCACTTCACCCAGCTTTACTGTTTGGTTTTCCCCCACCTTGCCTTCCTTCCACCCTTCCCTGCTCCCCCATCTTATCTTTTAAATTCTACTCCAGATAAGGGGAAGAGAAGAACCTGTTTATTGAGCAACTACTACTCCTAGAACTGAGCTAGGCATATTATAATCTCATATCTCATATAACCTTCACACCAATACCACGAAGTACTGTTTTCTCCAATTTTTTAGACAAGGGCAAACCAAATTAAGTGAAATGCTTGTAGCCACAGATTGTCTACAGAGTACTGATTCAAAGCTCCCAATACCATCCTGTCTCAAAAAGCTGTTCTGTTCTTTCCATTCCTAGGCCTGCTACTATGGAGATCAGACCTTGGTTACATTTCTCCTATGGCCTCCATCCACCCCATCTATGTGACACTGATTACACCCCACCTCACCTCTGACAACATTCAATGAATGCCCTCTTACCCCAAACCCTGATTGACATCCAAGCCCTTAACTTTGCACTCAAGGTCCTCCAAGAAGGCCTAAACGCTTTTCCAGTTTTATTTCCTAACACCCCTATAGACTCTCACCTTTTCTAAGAACTCTCCTCCAATTAAAATAATCATTCACACCTGTGTTCCCACCAACATTATACATGTTACAGCACTTAGAATCTTTATTATATCTATGCACTTTCCACTGAATCATGAACTTTACCAAACAACTTCTTGGCCACCTTTATAAACTGCTAACATAGCAGTCACACCTATTATGTGTTCAGCAGTTGTTTATTTAAAACATTCTAAGCAGTTATAAAAGAGAACTACTAAAGCACGGTTATAGGCAATTCCCTTAACCCCTCCCTTCATGATTGGGAACCTCAATGTTTCTGCTTCCTCCAGTTGGTGTTATGTATCAGGAGCTCTGTACAGAACTATATAATTTTTTTTTTAAGATTTTATTTATTTACTTGACAGACAGAGATCACCAGTAGGCAGAGAGGCAGGCAGCGAGAGAGGAGAAAACAGGCTCCCTGCCGAGCAGAGAGCCCGATGTGGGGCTTGATCCCAGGACCCTGGGATCATGACCTGAGCTGAAGGCAGAGGCTTTAACCCACTGAGCCACCCAGGCGCCCCAGAACTATATAATTTTTTGAATGAAAAATTTTCTCGGGGCACCTGGGTAGCTCAGCGGTTGTTAAAGCCTCTGCCTTCGGTTCAGGTCATGATGTCAGGGTCCTGGGATTGAGCCCCGCATTGGGGCTCTCTGCTCAGCGGGGAGCCTGCTTCCTTCCCCCCACCCCCGCCTCTCTGCCTACTTGTGATCTCTGTCAAATAAATAAATAAAATCTTAAAAAAAAAAAAAGAAAAAAGAAAGAAAAATTTTCTCATACTCAAACCAAAAATTAAATGATTGGAAAACGCATGCTAGGAACTGAAGAGACAATACAAAGCTCAGTGGTTGCAGGGGTTAGGGGTGGGAAGGGTTGAGTGGGCAGAACACAGGATTTTTAGGGCAATGAAACTACTCTGTAAGATACTACGCTGGTGGATACATTCACATTTGACCAAACCCAAAGAACAAAGTCTAATGTAAACTATGATTCAGATAATAATGTATAAGTTTATCAATTATGACAAGTCGGCCACTCTGCTGAGATGCTGATAATGAAGGAGGCTATTTATTTACAGGGGCAGGAAGAACATGGGGAATCTCTGTACCTTCCCCTGGATATTGCTGTGAACCTAAAACTGCTCTAAAAAATAAAGTCTATTAAAAACAAAACAAAACAAAAACAACAACAAAAAATGGGGTGCCTGGGTGGCTCAGTCAGTTGAGAATCCTACTCTTGGTTTCAGCTCAGGTCATGATCTTGGGGTCATGAGATCCAGCCCCATGTGGCTGGTTTCCTGCTGAGCGGGGAATCTGCTGGAGATTCTAACCCTCTCTGGGTCCCTCTGCCCCTCCCGTTGATGCATGCACACTCTCTCTCTCAAACAATTATTTTTTTAAAAATGGTATGTTAAGGTGCCCGGGTGGCTCAGTCCGTTGAAAGACCACCTTTGGTTCAGGTCATGATCCTGGGGTGCTGGGTTGGAGTTCCAGTTCCCCCTGCTCTGCAGGAGCCTGCTTCTCCCTTTTTCCCTCTGCCTGCTGCTCCTCCTGCTGGTGTGCCCGCGCTCTCTCTCTGTCAAATAAATAAATTAAATCTTTGAAATAATAATAATAATAAAAGGTATGTTAGCAAAATCATGCAAGATCTTAGTGGGTCTGCAGTTTTCCAATAAGGGAACAAATACCCTTCTTCCAATTATACAAACCAGCCAAAAGCTAGTATATTCTGTCTGGAGAAAAACTAATTTCAAAATAGATTTTTCATAATAAAAAAGAAAAAACCCTACAACATTGGTTCTGTTCTTTATAAGGCAACTAATACTGCAGTTACAGAACACAATCTCTACCACACTAATAAAAATAACAGTTTCATAAAGTGATAAACATTTTTCCTGGTTATATAAACTTTTTATAATTCTATCATCTAATTAACAACACGCAGAAAAAACAGCTCTAAGGCCAAGTTAAAACTACTGAATATAGAAAAGGAAGCGTGGGAGGAGAGTTAAAAATAGTCAACTTGTGGGGCGCCTGGGTGGCTCAGTGGGTTAAGCCGCTGCCTTCGGCTCAGGTCATGATCTCAGGGTCCTGGGATCGAGTCCCACATCGGGCTCTCTGCTCAGCGGGGAGCCTGCTTCCTCCTCTCTCTCTGCCTGCCTCTCTGCCTACTTGTGGTCTCTCTCTGTCAAATAAATAAATAAAATCTTTAAAAAAAAAAAATAGTCAACTTGTTATCTAGTATATTCCAGCTCACATCCAACAGGTGCAGCATTTTTATCCGAAGGTTTATGCAACTCAGGATACCTAAGCAGCAGTGGTTTCTGTATTGTTTTTTGTAAACTTAAAATAGTGCAAATATTTCTAAGACTGCCATGAACATGACCAATCTGAAACCTACACAAGTATTTATGCAGATAGGTAATTACTATCAATTATACAACCCAAGTCAGAGTGCCTCTAACGCTGGCTTTTCCTCAGAAGTATGTTCAGGAAACACATTATCCTTTTCATACTACTACGATATCATTTTATTCCCTGAAGCAGAAGTAGGCCTAATGAGGCGTAGGCGACACCATGATGTTGTGCTAGGCCTAAGAAGCATCCAGAACTGTGGGCAGGGTGTATGAAGGACGGTTAGCAGTGAGGCATTCAACATTCCTATATTATTACAGTTGTCTAAGCAGAGAAGACAGCAGTAACAAGTAGACCCCAAAAGTTGGGGGTGACTCAATGACAACATCCATGGTCAAACAGTAATTTACCAAATATGTCTGCTCAAAATGCCAAGGCACATATTTCAAGGGCTGTGGTCCTCTGCACTAAATACACTGCTGCTTTCCTAAAACATGACCCACAAACCACAAAATAAAAAGTCCAACCTGAACCCTGCCTGTGAAAGGTTAGCAGGAGAAACCATTTGTTACAATGAAAATATTTGTATACAGTTTTTTAGTATTTACAAATCACTTAAATATATGTTTTATTTGACCTTTGTAACTTAACATATTTTACTTTACTTGATAGTCACATGCCTGTCAGATAAATACAACAAAATTATCATTCCCTATTCTATAGAGGCAGAAACTCAAGCTTGGAGAAACTGTAACCTGTCCACAATTCCTGAGGCTTCCTAAAGATTATCATGATTATCGGGTTATTATCTGGTTCTATGGCATGCACCCCCTCCCTAAAAGAAGCAGTTCACAGAGTCTTAAGTTTTAATGCGTCTAAGAATAACTTAAAACATGTAAAAATAATGAAAACCTTTTAGAAATACTGGTCAACTATACAAAAAAACAAAATGTGAAATTTAAGCTTATCAGTTTTGTACAAACAATATAGTATAATCTAAAGGAACTTCTGGCTAAGATTGCACTATTATGTTTTCAGAGGTTATGAGAATGCCTGTAGCTGAAAACATCAATTCTTTTGGGTACCTCAGCAATTAAAATTCCTGGAGAATCAATACATCCCCTATGCACATCAAATTCTGACTACAGGCACCAGGTTGCACCAAGGTTTCGAAGTAGTCTTGAGTCATTTGTTCAGAAAAACTTTTTACTAAGTCCCTATCATGTATTGGACATTCTTCTGAGTATAAGAACATATAAATGATCATAAAATAAAAAAAAGGTTATCTGCCACCAGGAAACTAACGAACAGCCTCTGAACGTGACAGACAATAACAACTCAGTATGACACTTCCAAGAGAATTTTCCTGAGTCCTTTAAAAACACACTAAAGGGGTACTGAATCCAGGCTGGTAGGTCTGTTAGAATATCCCCAGACCTAAGTCTTGAATAATAACCCATTAATACCAGCACTTTTCATGTACTGGAAGGCATTAAACTGCTAAACCCACCCAGGGAACTACAGATTCTTAAATATAGCCAGAGCACTGAATATTAGAGGAAAGAAAGGCATACAGTTCAGCTAGAGAAAAAGTAAATGAAATAGTTATAGAGAACCATATATGCCTAACTAGCTAACATTGTTTGAGCACCTGCTATGTGTTCAGATATCCTACTAAATGTTTTCTCACAGTCAATCCTCACCAAAACCCACTGAGCTAAGAATAATTATCTTGCAATTGATGGAAAAAAGCAAGGAGAAGTCAGATCACTTGTCAGTGTTAAGAGGTTTTAAATGGCAGGGACAGAACTGGAACCCACTCCGGATTAAATGCTAAATGTGAGCTCATACTCTCTACTCCACTGCCTCTTTAATGAAGGCTGCTAGGGGGAGCCATTGAAAGGTTTTTTAACTAAGTAAAGTGATCAGATTTGCTCTTTAGACTGTGGAATCTGGATAAAGGAGGTGAGTCTACAAACAGAAAAAGGAAGCTACCAATGTTTATACTAACTCATATGAGAAATGATGAGAACATGAATTGTAACAGTAGGAATGAATGACACTGATACAAGAGATTTTCAGGAGGGAAAATTTTCAGTTCTTAGTGTCTAAATGTGAAGCGTTAGTGTAAGAGAGGAATCTAAAAACTTAGCTTGGGAAACTTAGCTGGGATGCTGTATCATCTACCAAGAACAGAGAAGCAACAGGTTTTGTTTGTTAAGTATCTTAGGAGCATCTCCTAAATGTAAAACACTTTCCTAGATCAAGGGCCAACCCTGAAATCATGGCCTTGGCTGTTAGAAAATATTCTTTAGAGCAAGTAACAAAGCATTAAAAACTATAAGGGATACTGAAATAGTCATTACTATTAACAGATCTGGCCTAGAGGCTAATGAAAACATTTTGTGCCACCATTTTTAAAACATACTACCCATATGCATAAAATAAAAGCGTTAAAAAAAAAATCACCGGGTGCCTGGGTGGCTCAGTGGGTTAAAGCCTCTGCCTTCGGCTCAGGTCATTATCTCAGGGTCCTGGGATCGAGGCCCAGCCCCATCTCATCCGGCTCTCTGCTCAGCAGGGAGCCTGCTTCCCTTCCTCTCTCTCTGCCGGCCTCTCTGCCTACTTGTGATCTCTCTGTCAAATAAATAAATAAAATCTTAAAAAAAAAAAAAAAGCACCATATGCAGAAAACAGATCAACAGAGGGAAAGCATCCCATCATTTTACAATGTGTTATTACATATGAGTCTGACAGATTTTCAATTTCTTACACAACAAATACACCACCCTGTAATTTGTTTTACTAATCCCTCTCCCTCTAAGCTTATAGGGGAAAAAATGTACTGGTTTTATTACCCAAACTATAATACATATTTTTATATTTTTCATCCCACTATCATCACTGTAACTTGCCAAGAACTTCGTTTATAACCTCCTACTTGACTTCCTATAAAATATGACCTACTTCACATCAACTTATTTCAGTAACAATTCCTAGACTTTAACCACACCTTTCATCCAAGGATGCTCTCTGCAAATCCCAAGGCACAGCAATCCTGTGCAGATGTGGCAAGTTATTACAATTCCCATTTTACTACATAGTTAGGAAATTGGCCCAGGGGAAGTAGAGTAACTTGGAAATAATCATAAAGCCAGATGCCAAGAATAACAACTTTTAGTCAATCCATGAGAAACTACTGCCCCTAGTTGAAATAACATGAAATTTAGTATTAGAAGGAAGCAAAAAAAGTTTTAAAACCACATCATAGGTTTTTAAGCTTTATTTTTTAAAATGACCCAATCCTAGAATTAAGATTAGTAAAAACTTTCAAACGCACCCATTTTTCCCCTAATACCTTATCCATCCAGAGTGCCAAAGATTATTTAATGTACAGCTGGCAAGAGTGGCCTTCTCCCAAACCATTTTTTATCTAACCCTTTTAAGGACAGAAATCTGTTGTTATCGGACAAGAGGTAACTTTTTAATAACCTAATTTAAATAATCCAATACATAGAAGCATATATTAGAACAGATCTGAAAATTACAAGTAAGCATCTTATCTTTTTTTCCTGAGAACACCATGCAGACCCATCTGCAATATACCTGGACAGTAAATTTAAAGCTTTAATAGTCGATAATCAGAACGAAAGTGTCCCAACCAAAACTGACCCTGTATGTTCTAAATATACAGCTGTTTGGTATAATTTATTAAAGCATTGTTTCATATGATCACAAAATAAAGGTCTTAATTCAATTTAGAAACAAAAAAACCCACACAACTCAGTTTGTAAAAGTTGCTTTTATGATGTTTGTGTGATCTTTCCTATATGTACAAGTCAGAACAAAATACCTTCCATTACACCATATTTACATTTTTGTTCAGAGTCAGAATAAGAGTAGTCAAGATTTTACCTTCAAAAGAATGATTATGCACAAAGAAAAAGTACAGGAGACAAATGATTACAGGTAAAATCCACTCATGGATCCCAGACTGCAAATTTTCAAAAACCCTCACGTATCAATTAGGAAACAAGATTTTCCATTAAATAAAATTCAAACTACTAATTCTAATCGCAGCCTTCAAAAAAGAAAAAATGTTTAACAACATTCCTCATACTAAATCCTGTACATCCTCTACTAGCAGCACTTTATGTGGGACTTTAGTTTATAAATGAGATGACACTCCAAATGATTTTGTTAACACACGTTCTAAAATGAGTGATCAACTAGTAAGGGGGGGGGGACCAATTTCTGAACAATATATTCAATCCAGTAATCCTGGTAAACTGAATACTTCTTACCCCCAGCACCAGAATATTCAGGCTATTTAAATACACCACACCACCCTTCCCCCACGCACACAACTCCCAGTTTTTACATTACCATAACAATAAGCACTGTGAACAATTTAAAGCTCCTTTAACATTAGAAGTGACTTCACCTTACTTAAGAGTACTACTTAAATGTCTTTTAATTGCATTTGATTAATGCATTCCACAAAGATTCTAGAAGCAGTATTCATCAACCAGAAACTGCACTCTTAAGCGTGTTCCTCATTTCAACTCCAAAGACGGGACAGAAGGGTTGTCACGTTCTACAGAGCAAAAGCACATAATTATAAATTAATGATAAAGAAAAAGTAAAACATTTATATCAAACTCCCAAAAAGGATGCCTCCCTCTTCCTTAGGGAGCAGGAGTTAATGGTAAAATAACTAACTCTAGACCTATAGTCTAGAAAATGCTGAAATTTTCCGCACGAATATTCAGAAGTTTTTAACATCAAAATTCACGCTACTACTATTCACGTACCTAATGAATAGCTAACATGGATATCTGAAACTAGTCTCACACACCAACAGCAAACAAAAACAAAAACAAAAACAAACCTCGCACCTCTTTTAACCGTCCTACAACACCCTCAGGTAACCCAGAAGCCAATCTACGACAGCTGCCCTTGGCCTAGGCCATCAGAAACGGCCTAAGGGCAAAGGGGGCGGGGGTGGAAGAGCAATAACCAAAAGACCAGATCTTTTTCCAGGGCTACTGTTTCCAAGCAAAACAACCGTGCGCCCAAAGAGATCGCGAAGAAAACTAGAGACACTGTAATCCCGAGAGAAAGGGGTGTGTGTGTGTTTGTGTGTGTGTGTGTGTGTACACACAATCCCAAGAGAAAAGGGTGCGGAACGCCGAGGAGGAAACTATCTCCACGCCTCTTTAAGACCCACAAAAACAACAACAAACCGTAGGGTCTGTCTGCGCGCAGAAGCACCAGATGGAGTCCCTGAGGCTGAGACAGTTCAGCCGACATACTCCGTGGGTAGTGGATAAATCAACCGATGATGGGAGGGGAAGGGGGTGCCAAGTGAAAAAGCCACTGAATGGGGGAGACAAAGACTCCGGGAGTGATCAAGTACCAAATCGAAAGGTGAGAGGAAAACACGTGAGAAAAATAATGGAAGAAAAATTAAAAGACAGAAATCTGGTGCCTGGGCTGTGGCAGGTCACTGAGCTACCGAATAGCGAAGGGCACAACAAAGGGGCACGGGAGGAAGGACAGCTGAGGGGAGGAGATGGAAAAGCGATGCGGGGCGCGCCGGGTCGGACAAAGCGCCCAAGGCGGTGAAACAAAGGGCCGGGGGTAGAGAGTCGCGGGGGGCAGCGGGGAAGACAAAGCGCCCGGGGCCGGGGATACCCGCCCGGCGAGGAGGCGACGACCGTCCGGAGGAACAAAGCTGCGCGGGGTCGGAGTACGGGCCCGCGGGCGGAGACGCTACAGGCGGGCGGAGGCGCAAGAAGCGCGCGACCCGCACGGCGCCCACGGGCCCCGCGCGCCCGGCCGCACTCACGCCCGCACCCGCCGGCGTAGCTGCCGCCGCCGCCCGCCCTCACGCGCCGGAGCCCGAGCCACGGCGGCGCAGAGCGAGCAGCGCACGGCCACACGCCGCCGCCGCACTCGACGCACGCGACGCCGCCCCCGCGGCCCCGGACGCCAAGCGCGCCGCGGCCCCGAACACGCCGCCCGCCGCGGGCTGCGAGACGCCCGCAACTTTCCCGATTCCCAGCGCTCCGATTCCCCCAGACTTACCCTGTCACAACAGGCGCCATCTTCCACAAACTCTCGCCAAAACTCCAACCCTCGCGAGATTCCCCCTGACGCCTTCCCTGGTCCCTCTCCCCCGCCCCTTCCCTTTTTCCTCACTCCTCGATTCCACCCAGCCCCCGCGCTTCTTTTCCCCTCGCAGCCACCGCGAAGAGCCAGACGCCTCGCGCCGCCCGCGGAGTAGGGGATCCTGCTCGCTGCCTTCCCTGGAAACCTACCCAAGCGATGGAGCATGCGCAGGCGGCTCCTCCGCGGGCGAGCCCTCAGTGTGGTCCATGGGGAGTGCTCCGGTTATCCGGGTTTTGGGACGCGCCCTGAGGGACGTACGTGGAGACTGAGGAAAACCGGAGGGGATTACAACGGGGACGGGGAATGGAGGGGTCAGGAGGCGGGGCCGAGGGGAAGGGAGGAGGGGTCCTGGGAAAATATGCCGCGTTTCACAGGCCTAGATGAAACACCTCCTCAAATGGGTGTTTTCCAAGTGGCTTCCCGCTCACTCTGGTTCCCAGCCCTTTTCATTCATTCAGACGTTCATTGGACACCTCCCTTATGCTAATGTCGGCGTTAGATGCCGGAGCTACAGAGGTGCCTGGAGTTCGGCGAATGACAAACCTAGAACTGTCTTCGCTCTATTCGAACCCCCATGCTTGAGCACAGACAAGATGACAACGTGGGCTAACCTGTCAGAGCTCTGTAAATGGAAAACTTTTGCAGTTGAACTCTGTGGACTTAGATTTCTTCTCCTTGGGTGTGAAATGAGGTCAAGACAAGGCCTCTGGCAAAGACACCCCTAATGTCCACCTCGTATATGCATGCCAGAGCGCCGCGTAGTTTTCTCTAGAGGTGAAATCTGCGTTGGAATGGGGCCAGCACCCGCACTCAAACCACGGGTGCCCCTGGGGCAGAGAGCTGCCTGCTGTGTGAGCCTCCTTAGCACCTCACCGCCGTCCCCAGCCGTGTGTGAACGCAGGTGGAATGGGGACAGACACTGCCCGGGTCCTTCCGTGGGCCTGGCACAGTCGAGGACGCTGGTCGCTGCCGGAAACGCATTTCAGGCAACCTAAGCCTGGAAACGCCGGAGCCAACTTGGTCCGTCTGGGCATTTAATAGAAAGGAGAAGGGCCCGAATCCTGACCCCCCCTTCCTACCTGCCACATCCCTTTCTCCACCCTCGCCACCCCAGCCAGCCTTGCCCTTTCAATTCCTAGAGATTCCCAGATCGAGCACTGCCTCCAGTAGGGAGCCCCAAAACCCGGAGAACTGGAATTCTCTGCCGGAGACCTGCTCCGCAGGATTGGCGCGGCACACGCGAACGGCACTGCGCATGTGCCCAATGCGGGCAGCCCAGTCAGTCTCACGCTACACCTCCTTCCCACCGCCTTCCACTACTCAACTCAGACACAACACGGGCCGTGGGAAATTTCCTAAACCTCGCGAGAACGCGCCCACTGTTGCCTATGCTTTCGTCCCCAAATCTCGCGGAGCCCAGGCGGGACAGGTGTTTGTCTAGTGCAGCTCCCGGCGCTGTTCGTGCCGCGCGTGCCCGGGAGGCTGGCGGCCGGCGGCGGGCAGCGGGTGCGGGCGGGGTGGGAAGGGAGGGACTTGCCGCGGAGGCGGGGCGGGTGGGCGCGTGGCCGGGAGCTCTAGGCGGAGGGCCGCTGGAAGGGGGCACGACGTCTTGCACACACACGCCGCGTGACACTTTGTGGGAGAAAAATGAGTGGCGGGATGGGCGGGCTCTAAAGGAAGAAGGGGAAGCCAGGAGATGAGAAACTCCTCTTGGTGCAGATGGTAAGAGGTCAGACTGTAGGGCAGGAGGAGCCCCAGGCCGAGCCCCCGGGGAGGTTTCCTGTCGCCTTCCTCGAGCCTGGTACTTTCCTAAAGTGTGTTTGACGCCGCGCCCCCGGCCTCCGGGAGCTGACGGTCCCAGTGTCGGGTTTGAGTCATGCCTCTGAGTCACCTAGTCTGGCCACCACTTTAACTTGGTCTGAAACAAGTTCGGATTTCCTTAGCTACTCTCTTCTAGCATTTGGTTTTCTTTCTGATCTACCCGCTGGCATCGCGAGTGGAATAGATAAAAAATACAGCTCTCTGCCCTCATGCATGGTAGCCCCGTATAGATTCCGCCCCCCCCTTAAAGGGCACAGTTTAAAAATTTATTTCCCCTAATCTCTTCCTAGCCTTTTGAAATAATTCCTATATATGCGTTTCTGTTCTTGTGTTTTGTTTTCCTTTCCTCCCGCTAATAAGAGTTAAAATACTGGCTTTTTTTTCCTTTCACTTTCCATGTGTTTGCTGAAATATTCATTCCATTTTTAGGTATTGTTTCATCAGATGCTTTTAGCTACGACTGCTTTAAGTGTATCCTTCTTTTGAATTATTTATTTGTCCACTGAATTCCTGGTTACAGTCTTCAATCAGGCACATTTCAGATTGCCCTGGTGTGGTTTCTTTACCAGCCCAGCCTGGCATTTCCTAGGAGCTGGGGGCTCACAGACCCACAAATGTGGAATTGAACTGAGTTTTGATTTTTGGAGGACAGTGAGTCCCCTAATAGAAGCTCATGTTCTACTGGATATGAAGCGGACAGGAAATCAGGCTTTCGAGTCGTTTTCAACGTTTTTAGTTATGTGTGTTGATGTGTATGTGTGCATTTTCCTATCCCTTTGATTAAATATTTCACAGAGGAAAAAAAGATGTAAGGGCATTTAATACAATAGCTCGCTGCAAATCTGCTTTGGAATGGGATAGCTCAGGAGGACAATGCCCATGGGCAGTATTCTGTAGAGTCTTCATCCCAAGAAGACGTGTCAGTCATAGTCTAGTCCAGGCCATTAATTTAACTTGGAACCCTGGTCATCTGAGAACCCCAGCCTATTCAAAAATATAAAACATTAAAAAGGGAAAATGGAAGAAAAGGATTAAGTGTGCAAGAAGAAAAACATTGACCAAATGAAATTATTTCCTTGGTCCTATTTGCTAGAAAATTATTTTCTAATAGAAATGATGGACTTGACCTACCATCTCAGTAGAATTAACTGCAGAACTGTCAGTACTTTATTCCAATCATTGGGTAACACTGAACTTACAAGCAAGTCCAGACAGCAAGTTTAGAGTCCCTACCACTTCATGTCAGGCACGATCTTTAGTGGTTTAAGAAGCTAGGTAATGCAGAAACCTCAGGGGACTCCCTGGCTAACAGTCACAGACCAGACTGTGTAATTCTAGGATAGATCTATGAGTTTAAGGGCATTTCAGTACAATGGAAGGCGCACCTAACTCTTGACTGATGGATGCTAGGAAACCTTACAGAACAGACTGTTGAACTGATTCTTAGTAGAGGGGGGGCTTGAGAGGACCATCAGAGAAGGAAGAAGCATGAGAAGCACAGGAAGCAACATGTTCAGGCTCTGAGGTGTGAAAGAGTATCTTGTACTCAGGGGAACTCCGGGTGGAGGGTTGGTGCATATAGAAGCAGGGGGTAGGCATCCTAAGTGGGGTCACAAGAAGAATCTGGAGAAAGGTCCTCAAAACTTAGCATCAGAATCCCAAGTCCCCCTCCCTAAGATTCTAAATGAGTAAATCTGGGCTGAAGCCTGGGAACAGGCATTTCTGGCAGGCTGTAGCAGGCTGATCAGGAATTCTGAAGCAAAATGTCCATGAGCCAAACTTGGAGAATTTTTAACCCACCGAGCCACCCAGGCGCCCCCAAACTTGGAGAGTTTTTAAACAATAATCAAGATACTAAATACTAAAAGGAGTGAATTTCAGAGGCCCTGAATGTATGTCCAGTGGGCATGTGAAGGAGTTAGTGGCAGTAGATAAGCACATTCATGAAGGGAGCATGCTTTGCTGGCCTGGCTGAAACCGTTTCAGTGATACATTTCAACATTGCTCTTATTCAAATATTAAGTTACCCCATCTTCTATTAAAGAGACACAGTAAAACATTGAATATTTTCTGGGCAGCCTCATAATGAAAAACACAGGCTCTGGCACCACGATGCATGGGCTCTGACTCAATACCTCAGACAAGTTACTGCCTATTGTTAATGCACAAGTTTCCTCTCCTACAAAATGGAGATAATAGCCCCTGATTCACAGGGTTTTCATGGGGATTCAAGATGTTTATTACGTCATGAGGATTCAAAGTGTTGATATCTAAATCACACAGAATACCTGTCACATAATTGCTGTGGTAGTGTTATTTTTTATCATTACTATTTTTATTTAATAAATCCATAAGTTGCATTCATCTAATAAAGGCATACATGCTTTGCAAGAATTGTCAACACTTCAAAAATCAGTATTTAAGTTGCTGAATACAGTGATGATTTTAACCAGGTTGGCATTAATCCATTTCTTTACCCTATCCCACTCAGAAATAGCAGGATCACTATTATTTTTATTCAATGTTAAGAGGTGCACATGTCCCAAAAGGTTGGGAAACCTGCTGTATATGGCCAATGAGAGCTTCTTGGGCAGAAAAGCAGGGTTTGGTGTGATTGGATCATGAGGTAGCTGTATGCCTAAGAAAGGCTGACTGACAACTCATATTAGAAATTAGGAACTTGGGGCTCCTGGGTGGCTCAGTCGTTGGGCGTCTGCCTTCAGCTGAGGTCACGATCCTAGAGTCCTGGGATGGAGCCCCACATCAGGTTCCCTGCTTGGTGGGAAGCCTGCTTCTCCCTACTCCCTCTGCTTGTGTTCCCTCTCTTGCTGTCTCTCTTTCTCTGTGTCAAATAAATAAATAAAATCTTTAAAAAAGAAAGAAAGAAATTAGGAACTTATGGGGTGTCTGGGTGGTTCAGTCAGTTAAGTGTCTGTCTTCAGCTCAGGTCATGACCCCAGGGTCCTGGGATTGAGTTCCCCCTCTCCTACTCCCCCAACTTGTGTTCTCTCTCTCTCTCTCTCCCTCTTTCTTTCTGTCTGAAATAAATAAATAAATCTTTTTTAAAAATCAGGAACTTTTTCATAGAAAATACCATATGATTTCCTGCATATATGGAATTTAAGAAATAAGATAGATGAACATGGGAGAAGGGAAGGAAAAATAAGATGAAAACAGAGAGAGAAAGACAAACCATAAGAGACTCTTTAACTATAGGAAACAAATTGAAGGTTGTTGGAGGGAAGGTCGGTGGGGGGATGGGGTAATTGGGTGATGGGCATTAAGGAAGGCACTTGATATAATGAACACTGGGTATTATATGCAACTGATGAATCTCTAAATTCTACCCCTGAAACTAATAATACAGTATATGTTAACTAAATTTAAATTAAATAAAAAATAAGAAAAAAAGAAATTAAGAACTTTTACCCCAGAGAAATTTTTTTCTTTTTTCTTTTTTTTTTTTATTTGTTTATTTGAAAGAGAGAGCATGACCAGAGAAGGAGGGGAAAACTGACTGCAAACTCCATGCTGAGCAGGGAGCCTGATGAGCTCAATCCCAGGACCCTGGGACCATGACCTAACACAGAGGAAGATGCTTAATTCAATCCCCCCAGCACCCTACTCCAGAAAAAATTTCTTAACTTGTGGTTTTCATTCATCTTTATAAGTGTGAATCCCCCCCCTTCTTTAATAACAGTCTCCCCACTGTTTTCTACGACATATTAATCAAGGTTAATAAAGTGTGCAGGGGATTGAAAGAATGTCAAGGATTCCATTAGACTATGTAATTCTAGAAGGAAAATAAGAATTAAGAGAAATAAAGGGGGAAAAAAAGAAAGAGAACACTGAAAATGAGTCATGGAGTGGGCTTCAGGAGAACTTGAGGAACAAAAATAAATATTCACTCTTTTTTCCAGTTGTGTTTGATTTTCACAGGATTCTTAGGCCTTGGGAATTTGATTTTCTTTCTTTCTTTCTTTCTTTCTTTCTTTCTTTCTTTCTTTCCTTCTTTCTTTCTTTCCTTCTTTCTTTCTTTCTTTCTTCCTTCCTTCCTTCCCTCCCTCCCCCCCTCCCTCCCTCCTTTCTTTCTTTCTTTCTTTCTTTCTTTCTTTCTTTCTTTCTTTCTTTTTCTTTCTTTTTGCTGGCCCAAAGCTTTACATACTTGCTAATATGTGCAGCAGTTCAAGAAGGTAAAGTAAGAAAAAGAATGGGCCATTCACTCAAGTGATGTGGAACGTGAATGGAATCAAATACACTTTTAGTGTGTACAAATCTAATATTTTGTCAAAATTTTTCATAGCTAATGTAACTGGAAGAAAATCCTTCCATTTGTGATTGATATGCCTTGTTCTTTTTAGGATATAAAGAGGATAAAGCCAGTTTTATAAAAAATGACAAAATGACAACACTGTACAAAGTAAGACAATGCCGCATGAATCATAAAATACCAGTTATTTGTTTACAAGGGAATATATATAAATTTTGATTTCCTGAACTTTTCCCTTTGTCATGTACCCTATACTGCAGTGGTTTTCAGTTCTGTGTTGAGCACCCATAGTTAAAAAGACAGCTGGGATATGAAGGAAAGAGCACGGGACCAACTCTACCATGGACAGTAGGCACTCTGTCAATGTTACCTCTTTAGGAAATTCGGTCACCCATACTGTTGCTCAGTTTGGTTTTCTTTTGTTTGTTTTTTTTGTTTTTTCTGTTAGATGGACTAGTACTACCTCCCTTAGGGATTTGCTGCACAGATCAAACTAGATAATTATATAGATGATTAAATGAAAAAAATTGTTTCTCAATAAGTTCATTGTATTTATTTTTGATTGGCACATTTATTTGTAAAAATTTGACTATGGTTATATAGGAAATCAAGAGAACAGAAAAAGATCCCTATATTTTTCTCCTTTGGCCTGTGTTACCATTAACCTTGGGCCTTATCAGTTTTTCAAAGCTTACCAGAAAGGTTTTACTCCTTGCATCTGTGTTACTTTGTGTCACAGATAGTGTAATGATAAGTATCAGCTGGTAGATAGGACCTTTGTGGTTAGCACCCTTGTCCAAAATAGACTAAGATCAACTTTGGAACCGTCTATTCGAGCACTGGCAAATAGTGAGAGATATCAACTCCTATCTTGTGAAAAACCTAGCTGTGTCAGAGACAGTTGATTAACTATAAATACCCTGGAATATCATAATCAAAGGTGTACATTGTCCCTTTTAATAATTACCATTATATCAGGATGTCCATATTTTTTATTTTAAATATTTTAAAAATAGTAATTATGTCAACATGTAAGAATCAAAAAAAAAAAAGAAGATCTTGTGAAATTACTGCGGGAAAAAGCTATCTAAGATACTTCTTAATTTTCAGGTGATTAATAAATGTTGAGTATGGGCTTAATTTTATGTGAGAGGTATGTTTGAAAAGTTTCATCTCAATCTCATAATGATATATTTAATTTGTAAAGGGCATTTAGAGAAACTCTGTATTTAAAGGTATCTTTAAAGACTTCATGTTAGGGACATCTGTCTAGCTCAGTCAGTAGAGTGTGTAACTCTTAACCTTGGGGCTATGAGTTTGAGCCCCATGTTGGGTATAGAGTCTCCTTAAAAATAAATAAATAAATAAATAAATGTCAACATGTGTTTTAAAGAAACTAAATAAAAAATTTAAAAAATAAAGACTCCATGTTATTATTATAACTGGTATTGTTGTGTATGTAGTTTTTGTTACTTAAACGATTATTTAACTAAATTCTATCATGATTAACATCCTGTGAAAGCTAAAATAAGTTAAGTTATATTAAGGTATTGTGAATATCCCACTAGTGGAAAAAACATTTCTCAAGATCTTAACTACAAATTGCCTCCCATCTAAGTACTTTGGAAAGATTTGGAAATTTATGCATGCTGCTGCTTCTTTTTTTTTCTCTCCCAGCTTTCCAAACACTTGGCTTAAATTTTACCCTCAGAGTTACTTTTGACTTCAGTGAGAGTTATAAACTATCGTCTGGGAGAAGCATTTGGCTCCCACTTTTCAAGTCTAAGGTTCTCCAGAAATGTTCTTATGAAATGTGAGTCTGATTTTCACCACACAGTTTTACCTACATAGCATCATATTTTCCTTCACCAGCAAACACTAAGTATTTTATTTTTAACTTAGCAAAGCTATATCTGTATTTGCATGGTACTTTCCAAGTTTCCGAAATAGGCAACAAATCAAAGAATCTAGGCAAAAAAAGGACTTAAGAACTGAAAGATAACTTCTGAAAAACAGATTATGTACAGAAGCATTTAGTTTTATGCAATAGAGGGTTTTTGAAAAGTTGTGTGCCAATGTAACATGCAGGCAAACAGCTTTCTATTTAAAGGGATACTATGATATGCAATTTATGAATCAACGGAAAATATAATTGAATCTACCCTGTCCCAAGCCTTCTCATAAATATCATCTCAATCAGTCCTCAGGACAAAGAGGAGGGAGGGGATTTTATTCCCGGTGTTTTGTTTGTCGTTTGTCTATTTGTTTCTTTTAAGGTGGGGACAGAGAGAGAGAGAGAAGCAGCAGAGGGACAGGAAGAGAGGTAATCACAAACAGGCTCCACGCCCAGCACAGAGCCCAAAATGGAGCTTGATGTCACAACCCCGAGATCATGACATGAGCCAAAATTAAGAGTCGGAAGCTTAACTGACTGAGCCACCCAGACACTCCTTTATTCCTGTTTTTACAAATGAGGTTCAGAGAGCATTACTTACACAAGTTATACCTCTAGAAGTGGACTTAAACTGTAAGTGAAGTTTTTTTACTATAGAAATTAAAATGATTTTATTATTACAACTTTTTAGAGAATATCTTATGTCAAATACTCAGTAGCTGATTATAATTTTAATAACTTATTAATGAAAATACAAATGATAATGAATTCAAAAAGATTTATTTTTAAATAGCCATTTATATGAACTAGTGAATGGCTAAGAGTGGGTAGCCAAAGAAAGGAGACCCAATACCCTTGTAGATTTTTTGGTGTAATTATTATTTTATTTTATGTGTAAAGATTTTTATTTACTTATTTGACAGAGAGATAGCACAAGTGGGCAGAACAGTAGGCAGAAGAAGAGAGAGAAGGCTCTCCGCTGAGCGGGGAACTTGACGCGGGGCTCAATCCTAGGACCCTAAAATAATGACCTGAGCCAAAGACAGCCACTTAACTGACCGAGCCACCCAGGTGCCCCAAAGTAGGATTATTCTTTTAAAAAGTAATTTACCAAGGACACCACAAGAAAAACACTAAATATAGACACAAAATCCTCAACAAAATACAGATGGTCCTTACCTTAAGACGGTTCAACTTATAATTTTTTTACTTTATGATGGTGTAAAAGTGATACACATTGGGTACAACCCATACTTCAGATTTTGAATTTGATCTTTTCCCAGGCCAGCGATACATGGTATGAACTCTCTTACGATGTCGGGCACTGGCAGCAAGAAGCAGCTCACAATCAGCCATGCAATCACAAGGGTAAACAACTGATACACTTAGAACCAGTCTATGCCCATACAATCATTCTGTTTTTCACTTTTAGTATGGTAGTCAATAAATTACAGGAGATATTCAATACTTTATTATAAAGTAGGTTTTTGTTAGACGATTTTGCCAGCTATAGGCTAATGTAAATGTTATGAGCATATTTAAGGCTAAGCTGTAATGTTTGGGAGGTTAGGTGTATTAAATGCATTTTTGGCTTATGGTATTTTCAACTGATGTTGGATTTATCTGGACGCAACCCCATCATAAATCAAAGAAGATCTGTACTAGCAAACACCAAGCAAACCAGGAATAGAAGGAAACCTGTTCCACCTAATAAAGGGCATCTATGAAAAATCCAGAACCAATATCATATTTAAAGGTAAAAGACTGATGTTTGTACACTAACATCAGGAAGAAGGCAAAGATTTCCATTCTTAACCACTTTTATTCAACATTGTACTGGAGGTTCTAATCAAATACTTTGGCAAGAAATTTAAATAAAAAACAACTAGATTGGGAATAAAAAGCAAAAACGGGGTGCCTGTGTAGATCAGTTGGTTAAGCGTCTGCCTTTCGCTCAGGTCATGACCACGGGGTCCTGGGATCAAGCCCCACATCAGTCCCCTGCTTAGCAGTGAGTTTGCTTGTCTCTCTCTCTCTACCCTCCCCTCGTTCATGCTCTCTGTGTCTCTCTCTCAAATAAATAAATAAAATCTTTAAAAAAGAAAGAAAAGAGCAAAACTATTTTTATTTGCACATGACATGATCTTGTAGAACATTCTAAGGATTCCACTAAAAAAGTATTGGAACTAAAACAGAAGTTTGGCAAGGTTGTAGGATGTAAGATCAATATACAAAAATTCATTATATTTCTATATATTTGCAATGGACAAATGAAAAATAAATTTGAGAAAACAATTCCATTTACAATAGCATTAAAAAGAATAAAATACTTAGGATAAATTTAATTTTAAAAAGTTCAGTTCTTATGCTCTGAAAACTATGAAACATTGTTGAAAGAAATTTTAAAAGATCTAAATAACTGGAAAGGCATCTCATGCTTGTGGATTCAAAGAATGATTATCAAGATGGCAACACTCCCAGATCTGTAGAGTCAACATAGTAACTATCCAAATCCCAACTGTCCACTTTGCAGAAATTGATAAGCTATTCCTAAAATTCATATGGAAATTCAAGGAAACCAGAATAGCCAAAACAATCTTGAAAAAGGACAAAGTTGGAAGATTTACACTTCCGCTTTTCAGAACTTACTACAAAACTGTAGTAATCAAGACTATGTGGTATTGAAATAAAGTAGACATACAAAGCAATAGAATTAGAATGAGAGCAGACATAAGCCCTCACATTTGTGGTCAATTAATTTTCCAACATCAATGTCAGAGCAGTTTAATGGGGAAAGAAATAGTCTTCAACAAATGGTGTTGGGATAACTAGATATCCACAGGCAAAAGAGTGAAGTTGGGCCAGAACCTCACAACGTATATAAAAATGTCCTTGAGATCAGAGACCTAAATGGGGGGGTGGAGAGGGAAGTGACTGATAAAACTGTAAAACCCAGAAGAAAGCATTAAGGTAAATATGCATGACCTTGTACTAGGAATGGTTTCTTAATCAACAAAAGTATAAGCAATGAAATGCCCAAAAAAAAGATAAATTCATTTCATCAAAACTAAACATCTATGCTTCAAAGGACACTCTCAAGAAAGTGAAAAAGACAACCCACGGAGTGGAATAAAATATTTGCATATGATATATCTGATAAGGATCTAGTATCCAGAATATTGAAAGATATACAAGTAGACACACAGTTCTTAAACTGACTAAGAAAAACTACAACCCAATTTAAAAACAGGCAAATGATTCAAATAGACATTTCTCCATAGAAGACATGGAAATGATCAATAAGCTCATGGAAAAATATTCAACATCATTAACCATCCAGGAAATGCACATCAAAACCACAATCTGATACCATTTCACACCCACTAGGATGGCAGTAACCAAAAAGACAGATAAGACAAATGTTGGCAAGGAGGTACAAAATCAGAATTCTCACACATTAATGTGATGGAAATATGAAATGATGAAGTCACTTTGAAAAACAGTCTGCCAGTTCCTCGAATAGCCAGAGGTAAACCCAGCAATCCCGCTCCTAACTGGATGGCCAAGAGAAATGAGAATATATGTCCACAAAAAAGCTCATACATGAATAGGCATGGCAGCATTATTCATAATAGCCAAAAACTAGAAACAACCCGAATGTCCATCAACCGATGAATGGTTAAATGAAATGTGGCATATCTATAACATAAAATACTACAAGACCGCAAAAAGAAATGAAGTACCAATACCACAACATGGATATATCTTGAAAATATGCCATATGAAAGGAGTCACAAAAGTCCCATACTGTATGATTCTGTTAATATAAAATATCCAGAATAAACAAATCTAAAGTGATAAGAAGTAGGTTAATAGTTGCCTAGGGCTAGGGAGTAATGGGTGGGGGGTGACTGCTAATGGATGAAGGACTTCTTTGGGAGTGATGAAAATGTTCTAAAACTATGGTGATGATTGCACAGCTCTGAATATACTAAAAACCCTTGAATGTTCACCTTTAAATGGGTGAATTAGATGGTATGTGCCATGTGTCCCAATAAAACTGTTAACCCAAAAAAGATGCAGAAAAAAATTAAAATGTAACTTATTCGATTACGTGGTAATTTTTGTCTTAGTCATATGCTGATATAAATGTTCGAGTGCAGGCAAATAAATAAAAAACTCCATAGAAAATTAGGGAATAATCATCACTGTGTCAGTTGATTTACCCTCTAGCTTCATTTCACAAGAGGACTGATCCTATTTTAAGATAAAAATCATAGTTGAGGGGCGCCTGGGTGGCTCGGTGGGTTGAGCCGCTGCCTTCGGCTCAGGTCATGATCTCGGGGTCCTGGGATCGAGTCCCGCATCGGGCTTTCTGCTCAGCAGGGAGCCTGCTTCCTCCTCTCTCTCTCTGCCTGCCGCTCTGCCTACTTGTGATCTCTCTCTGTCAAATGAATAAATAAAATCTTTAGAAAGAAAAAAAAAATCATAGTTGAAATGATTGCGTACCAACTTAAATCCAAGGACTTCCTGCACAGGATGATCGCATTTGATCCTCCCACACCCCAGAAGAGGACTCCTCTCAACCTCTTTAAGAGCTCAGGAAGCTGTGGCCCAGAGAAAGTAAGTACTTTTCCTTGTGTCAGTTACAGATCGAGTAGAATGGGAATGCTGGGGGCGCCTCTGACGTTTCCTATAACCTGTCCTATGCTAGGCCTGCTGGGTCACTTTCTCTTTCATTACTGTTGGTGGATTAAGATCCTAAGGCTGAGACTTGTAGGGTAATTACATGATAGATAGGTTAATATTACCGGGAGACCCTAAGAATTAGGAGGCCATCTCTAGGCCGCTGGTGAGAGCTGGTGATGGGGTAGGGGAGTTGTGGAGGGTTGGGGTTGGAAATGGAACTCCTTATTTTCAAATGTGCAGGAAAGGATGAATAAGGAACTGAAAAGAAAATCCCCACAGTTCCTTCCAGCTCTGAAGTTCAGTCAGTTTAAGCCTCCACCTGAATGGCGCTGAAGGTACCCGGAACACAGGTCATTTCTTTCCTCTCCTGACTTAGTCTTGTCCCAAGATCCATGACTGAAGTGTCTCCCTCAGGGCTCCAATGACGACAACTTCATCAAGAAGTGTGTTTTCAGATTTTTTCCCCTTAGTTGCACTCTGCTGGCAAAATGCATGCAAGAATTATCTTGGCAAATTTATTTCTTCTATACTTGTTTAGAAAAATTATTCTTAGGATACATATTTAATTTCAGGCTATATCACGTCTACGTCTTGTCCTTTGCTAAAATTGCCTTTCAATATGTGACAAATTGTAAAAACCAATTTTAAAAGATTTTGATTATTTTTAGAATAAATAATATGTACACAAGGAACAAAATTTAAAATTTATAGTAGTGAATGTGCATGGAGTTGCCAGATCTAGCACATAAAAATACAGGACACAAGTTAAAGTACAGTTAAATTTCAGATAAACAATGAATAAATTTTTAGTATGAATTTGCCCCACCCAGTATTTGGGACATATTTGTACTAAAAATTATTTGTTATTTATCTGAAATTCAAACGTAAGTGGGTATCCTGCATTTTAGCTGGCAACACTCAATGGCAGAGAAAAGCAAAAATCCTTCTGGGGGCGCCTGGGTGGCTGAGTGGGTTAAAGCCTCTGCCTTTGGCTTAGGTCATGCTCCCAGGGTCCTGGGATGGAGCCCTGAATTGGGCTCTCTGTTCAGTGGTGAGCCTGCTTCTCTCTCTTCTCCGCCTGCCTCTCTGCCTACTTGTGATGTCTCTCTCTGTCAAATAAATAAATAAAATCTTAAAAAAAAAAAAAATCCCTCTGGCTGAGCTCTCCAGGGACCCAGTCAGTTACCCTTTCGAAAGGAAATTCTATAACCAATTTCTTGCGTATCCTTCCAGGAATATTCTATAATTAACTTTCTTTTTTGCAGCAAAGTTATCAAGCCTCAGTACAAAATAGAACTTGGAAAAAAGATTCTAAACCAAATATAACAGTGTCTGTGTTTTTAATCTGGACTCATGACAGTTACTAAAGAAACTCAGCAGAGGCTATGTGATGCACAGGGGAGGGATTTCAGTTCATACCAATGGGGTAATCTTGAGTATGTTCCTTAATGTCTGGGATTATCTGCAAAGGAAGAATAGTATTAATGCTGCATACATTTGTAGTGAGTAATAAATAACACATGTAATGTGTATGCAAAATGCCTGGCACAACGTAGGCGTACGATGGGCAGAGCCCCTCTCTGGATGTTTTAGGGTACTCATTCACCTGTAACTTTCTTGAGAAGTTCATCATAAAGGCCACTGTCTGGAAACACAGGCCAGATAAACTAAGTCTGTCTCAGTAGAATCTTCTAAATTTTCCATTGGGTAACTCATTAACTCAGTTTTCTCCCTAAGCCTCTACCTCTACCAAATACACATTCAGGGTCCTGATGGCTCAATTTATTCTAAGCCACTTTCACCTCATTGAATCTATTCCTCCATCATCCATGGATAGATTCAAAAAAAGTATTTACTGAACACCCACTCTGCAAGGCACCGTTCTAGGTACTGGGGAAACAGTTTCGAGCAAGTGAGGCAAGATCACCACCCTCATGTTCAGAGATGGAGACATAGATAATAAAAAGGTAAATAAGTAAGACTATTTTAAATAATGATAGAAATTATGCAAAAAATTAAACAGGAGGGGGAAATGGTAGGGACAGGGGTAAGGTGACTTTATTTGGATCAACTGCCCTAGTAATAGTAAATTTCTTCCATCCTACTTAAGCTGCTCAAAGTACTTTAAATTGAAAAGCTTTTGAACAATCCAAGTAGAGAGCAACAAACTTTACAATTTTAATTAGACTCAGCAGTATGTAGAGACCAAGGTCTTTCTACCCTTCTTTGAAAAGGAAAGTCTCCATGGGAAAAGGAAAAGTGATAAGTACTCAAGTTTTGAGTGCAAATTATGAATGAACAAAGCCTCAGGCTGGTTATTAACATTTATAATTTACCCACCCCCAGAAACACACACACACACACACACACACACAGTGCTAAAAGTTGGCTGTTTCCACACCCAGATCAGAAGAGGACAAACCAGATTTGAATCCATTTTTCTGTTTTTTTACTTGTGCCAGCTAATCTATAATTTCAAGCCATTTCCATTCCTCCCCAAACCATGCTTCTTCATTAGGAAGTTTTCATTAAAAAAAAAAAAAAAAATTACTCTAAAGGAAGTTGGGATATATTGAGGTTTGGCATAAATAATTCAGCATCTTTAAAAAATCACAATATAATAACTTCCCACTTAATTTTGCCTGTTAGTTCACATATTATCAGAGCTAATATTCAGAGATAATTACCTATTTGTAATGGGAGTGATTCCTACATTATTCCTGTTTGTGCATTATAAAATTAGTACAATTTAGATGAAGAAAATCTTTTTCTTTGGTTCCTCCCAGTGAAATGATGCACTTTCATGATGATTAAAAGCAAAACAGCTGAAGACGCTATATTAGTTCACAAAAATTTCTCAGAATAGTGTATTAAAACTGAAACTGACACATTACGGAGGTGGTAAAATCTACTCACATTCAATTATTTATGGGCAGAAAAAGGGTTGATACCATCAGTGTTTGCAGACCTACACAATGTGTTAACTATGATATTGGAAATGAGCCTGAAATTTAGGGTGAATCGTCTAGATAAGGATGTTCTTCTAAGTGGGTTTAGAGATTTGATTAATTATTGGACTCATAAAATTAACTAAGGTGTAAAATGAGAAATACCAAAGATGATATTATATTAAACTTTGCTAAGATAAGAATCATTTTGAAACATGACTCCTTTTCAGCTTCTTAGTTGACTCTCCCTCCCCTGCTCCTAAGGATTTTATCTTTTGAGGTGTAAGTGTATTTATTTCATTGCCTCATTCTTTTTTTAGAGCTCTGTGTGTGTGTGTGTGTGTGTGTGTGTGTGTGTGTGTGTGTAATGGGAGGGAAAGGGGGTGTTACTACAGGACAGGCTGCATCTCTTGCAGCACTAAAACAACATTCCCTGTTCTACTTTGGTTCTTGGAGGTCTAGATTTTAAATGAATCTAAAATGGGCAGTCTTATTCTACTTACACTCTTTTTATAGATTTACTTCTTTTTTTGTTTGTTTGTTTTTATTTTTGTCTTTTTATTATTATTATTTATTTTTTTAGTGATCTCTACACCCAACGTGGGGCTTGAACTCACAACTTGAGACCAAGAGTCATATGCTGTACTGACTCAGGTCAGGTGCCCTCAGATTTACTTCTTAAAAGTGCTTTTTTAGAATATTATTTTGTAAGTCATAACTCCACCAGTCTTCCTGCCTCTGAAATGTGGGTTTTCTTGACCTGGTGATAGCAATTTTGGTTTTGTAGAGGCAACAAGTTAAAACCTTGTTGTCCTCTCCAAAACCTGTGTTCACCCCAAATCAGCTTCCACAGTTAAGAATACTTTAATGAGGGGGGCACCTGGGTGGCTCGGTGGGTTAAGCCGCTGCCTTCGGCTCAGGTCATGATCTCAGGGTTCTGGGATCGAGTCCCGCATTGGGCTCTCTGCTCAGCAAGGAGCCTGCTTCCTCCTCTCTCTCTCTCTCTCTGCCTGCCTCTATGCCTACTTGTGATCTCTCTCTGTCAAATAAATAAATAAAATCTTAAAAAAAAAAAAAAAGAATACTTTAATGAGGGTACCTGGGTGGCTCAGTTCCTTAAGCATCTGCCATTGGCTCAGGTCATGATCCCAAGGTGTTGGGATGAGTCCCACATTGGGCTCCCTGATCAACAGGAAGCCTGCTTCTCCCTCTCCCAGTCCCCCTGCCTGTGTTCTCTCTCTCCCTGTGTCTCTCTCTGCCAAATAAAAAAATAAAATCTTAAAAAAAAAAAAGAATACTTTAATGTGCTAAGAAACAGACTTGTTAAGAATGCTGCTTTGAACTTAAGTTTTATAGGAATTTATAAACCAGAATGTTTCCTCAAATTATGATTACATTGGACAAATCTTAGTTATTAAGAAGATCCTTTTAATACCTCTTCTTCCTCTTCATTCACTGGAAAGCGTCTGGTCTCTTTTGGAGTTTGCGCATCTCGTGCAAATCCCCTGTAGGGTTTGCAAAACTGCAACCCATAATCCCCTCTTGAAAAAACACACTGATTATTTGTGCTTATGCTGGTTCCAAATATTACAATAGTTTCTGGATTTTTGCCACATTCCTCTCTAGATGGTCATTTGGGAGACTTTGTTTATAATGTGTGTTTTGAATGAAATTTTAAAATTCCAAGACCACAGGATGTAAGACTCAATTGTGGGTTAAACTTAATTTTGCATTTTTTCAAAGAGGCCCTTCTTAGATTACAACAATAGCAAACATTGAATAGAAAATGAGAGAAGGTATGTTTTTTTCCAAGGATTAGTGTATGAAAGAATATAAGAGAAAGCATGCTATTTCCAAGGATTAGGGAATGTTTTCAAAATGGCCTATAGTGTTTAGTTGGTGGCTTAGGTAAATTAAAACATTAAGCTGTTTTATGGATATCAGGAGAAACATTTCTTTAGTAATTGTGGTACTTGTGATTTTAAAATCAGAAACAAAACCCTGAATTTAAAATAGCAATCCCCCACCCCTGCCCCCCAAAATTGCTTAAGTTCTTGGGGGATAAACAGTATAATAACATTTTTAAAAATTTAAGGCAATGTTAAAAATATAAAAGCTCTTTGGGGACTTTTTCCTTCTAATAAATTCTATTTTTTCCCCTTATACTCTTTGTTTATTTTAGAAGCTGATGCTTGTTAAAGAACCCTCAGAGATTCGGGGACAAAATAAATTGACTTTTCAAAAAAAAAAAAAAAAGACATAAATGGAAACTTCTTGCATCTGATTACAACCTTCCGGAAGTTTTTTTAGCTTTACAAAGGATAGACTCAATAAATTGGTGCCTCTGACTTTCGTTGATTTTGGGTCTGGCTGTCTGTTACCACTTGGATGTATTCTTTGACTCTGCACTCTTACCAAACAGAAAACAGTGACCATAGCGGACAAGTCCAGCATCCTCTATCCACTGTAAACTGATGGATCTCTCCTCAAAATGTTTCAGTTTACATTCTCTCTATAACTCTCTCTCTCTCTTTCACACACACACACAAACACACATCAGTGATTTCTATGACATAACCTTTCTGGAATTCAATAAACACAGGCTATGCAACACGGGTTAACCACTTGTCTAGGAAAGAAAACAAGCAGACAGTTACCCACAGAACACATCTTACATTTAAGCATCTATGTATGCCAAGAAAGTGATCCAAGAAAGTGATCGCTTTGAGTCCCTGCCTGAATAATAACAGGACCTTGAAAACACTATTGCTATTTTAAATGGATGTTGCTTGTTAGCAGAATGCAGAATGAATTATGGCCTCTATATGAAGCTCTTTTCTTTTATTGTTGACCTTGATCTTCAGAGAGGGTGTGGTAGGTAGCCAACTACGAATACAAAGCTTACATTAAGTACATAGAAATATATTCTGCTTAGAAAGAAAATAGAATATAAACATTAATGTCACTGGTTAAAAGAAAAGAAGAATAAGATATTAATAGCGCCTGTATGGCAGCCTCCTTGAAACTTAGAAATGGTAGAGAGTAAGTACCTTCTTTCCGTAAGCCACCTGACTAATATTGAGCCTCATCAATATTGTCCTAACACAGGGACAACACCCACGACTTGATGCTTCACAGCCACATTTAACAATGGTCTTTAGGCCCCGGTCTATTCTCAGTGACCTGGGGCAGAAGAAGGAAGAGCATAGTCAGAGGTAGGTAGGATGGGTGGGATGGGTGTGAACAACAGCCTTATGTTCTGTAATTACAGTGGGAGGTCAGTGTGCAAAATATTAGAAACTTTTCTATTCTAGAGAAGGCACAACATCGGGAAGCTGCTGCCAATGACAGAAACTTGTCTGTCAAGGAGTCAAATTAGTCCTTCTAACCTCCACTTACAACATATCCCAAGGAAGGATCTTCAGTGCATGCAGAGGGAATATTTTATCTCCATTGCACCCTTATGAACTCACTAGGGCTCATTATTCCAGGCGCTTTCTTAGCAGATCTAAATGGAAAGAATCTGTTTCTCCATGATGGATATCAGATAAGCTCTGCAGGAGTGAAGTGGCTTCCTGTGGTTGTACAATTATACAATGCTTTTAATTTCACCCTTGGGGCAACTCTGCAGCATTGCAATCTGAATGTGAACGCAGCAGAAGGACCCATACTGAGGAGGCAGGGAAGCCCTTAGGAGGTTCTTTTCTTGCCTTCAAATATCCTTGACTCATATGATGACTAGTTGAGCAGGACCAAGCTGCTGGACACCCACAGCCATCGCCTCTTCTCCAATCCCCAAGTCAGCCTCGTAATTGATTCCTGGAGGTAGCACAGCCGAAAGCGATGGGATGGGCTGCCAGCAGAGTGGCTTTTGTCATAGAACCAAGCCCAAGAATTGGGTGTAGTAGGAGCGAGTGTGCCTTGGGAATTCCTACTCCTTCTTCTATCTCTTGCGCTGCTCTCAGTCTTTCTTCCCATTCCCATCACATCAATGCTTTCTCATCTTGCACCCAACGTAGTGCAAACAGTCTCTGTTTTCTGGAAAAACAAATGCAGGGCAACCACACTGTGAAAGGGAGGGAAGTAGCCCTCTTCTCCCCACACGCGCGCACGCACGCAGACATGCACGCCCTCTCTTCCTGGAGGGCAGCCGACCTTGCCACTTCACCCAACAAAGTCATTCTCATGGAGGAAATGTGGAGGCAATGGAAGAGGAGAAAAATGAACTTGTCATTTCCCCACTTCAATGTTGTCAATTATGTATAGCGTTTCATGCAAAGTCCAAAGCGAGTAGGTCCAGAGGAAATGTCTGGAGGGGATCATTCCTAAGAAGGGCAAAGCCTGGTGAACAGGGCAACACTCACCCAAGGACTCAGTGGTTCTTCCTTGATTCTTGTCTCTTCATCACCAACCCTATCCAATCCATTGGCAAGTCCCATTAGTTCTACGCTTGAACCACGCCCCACATCTCCCTCACTCTCCCCACCACATCGAAGTCACATCACCACTCTCCAGGTACCTGCATTACCTGCCCACCATCTTCCTACTTCTACTCTACCCTCCTCCCGCCCTCCCAGCCCATTCTCTATGGGATATCCGGGTGTGCTCTCTTAAGATGTAAATCAAATCATAATCATGTGACTCCAATTTAAAACTTTCCATCTACATGTCTATTATTTTTGTTATTCCTCGAGCTCTTTGCTATTGTTATTAACATTGAAATTAGCATTGCTTTTTGTTTGTTTGTTTGTTTGTTTTAACCAAAAAGCTGTGTGCTGTTTTACCGGAAACAAACTGAAAGCTGAGGTCACTGCCTTCCAGACGCAAGAGAAAGGGTGGGTGGTGAGAGGGATCCAAAGGAGAAAAGGCAGGAGAGCCCTGGGGGTCTGGGGCCCAGGAAGGAAAAAAGGATACTGAGCTGACTTGCTGCAGAGCAGTGGCTTGGGCTGAGCAGTGGGAGGACCCCTCCAGGGTGTGACTCCCGTCCATCCCCTCCCGTCCTTTTTTCCCACTCCCCCTCACTGGCCTCCCCCGGTCCTTTGCTCCCGCTAGATTCAAATAACCTTTCATTCCCGAATGGAAGGACACCTTCTTGCCTCCTCCTGCCTTTTCTGTGCTTAGGAGAAAGAACTTCACCCAGTTTTTCATCCTGGTGACTATTTATTCAGCTCATACAGTATACCAAACTAAACTCCCTCCACCAGGGGCTAATTTCTTAATTGCTTCCCCTTTCTTGGAAGATGGTAAAATTGTCAAACCTGTTCTTTTTCTCTAAATGGCAACTTTGCAATAAGATCTTTCAGTTATTTTCCAACGTCCGAAATTTTCTATGTGCCATGAAAATGAATGTTTATAATTCTATCTGATATAAAAAAAGATTATACTGAACAATGTCCTATTAATAGCACAGGCAAATCATCTCCCTTGGTCCACACTACCCACAAACCAGAAGAGAATCTCAACACACTGGTGACTCTGACCAGTGGCCGTCCCCACCACTGCCCCGACTGCCTCCTCTTCTAGACTCTGGGTTATTGTACAAAGAATAACACTCTTTTCTCTCTAGTCCCTCCATGCACATTGATTTTGTCTCCTGCAGCACTTCTCAGCCAGGTAGTACAGAGCTATAGGTAATAAAGAGAAAGCAAAGCTTGTAAATGAATACTTACTGGCTCATGGCACGGAATCTGTGTTCAAGAAGAATGCTTTTTATTTTTTTAAATGAAGGATTATTTACTTTATTATCGGTCTACTTCCTTGAAGGAAGCCCAGCTGGTTTAAAACAGAAATAAGGGCTATTGGTTTTTATGTGTTTAATTTACAATTCTATTCTGGAAGGTGGAATCCCATTAATAAATGAAATATTCATAAGTACTACAATATCTAAGTAAAAGCACACGAAGTCATCTACTTTTGGGGGAACATTCAGGGTGTATTTCTCAGCTAATGGGACAAATCCGGAAAGAACTGTAGCATTTAAAGAAAACGCATTATTACTGGAACTAAACTGAGTACTTTCATGGCAAGCCTGGACAGCTGCTTGCACCTGCCTGAACTTTTTTTCAGGCTAAAGTTATCTATTCCAGGATCCTATGTCATGCAGTATAAAGCTTTGGTTTCCATCAGTCACTAACTCAGGACCCTGGGTATGTTTGAAATTCCTTTTGGGGGAAAAAAATTGGCCAAGCCTTTTGACAGCATTGCTTCTCACACCAGGCCAGAGTGCACTGGCCCTCCATGGTGACAAGAATGCATATTGGCATCTCACCCTTAAAGTCACAGAATTATAGCATTTTGGTCCAAAAGGGGCTTTAGGATTCGCATGGTCCTTACTTATTTTACATTTTTTTAACATTATATCAGCATTCCTTGCTTTCGTATAGCAAGTATCCCAAACACTATTCTAACTGGCAATATAGAACATCTGTATTATAGGTGGCTGATAGAGGATGTCAAGACAAAGAAATAAGATTCAGCAGTTCATTTAAGGACTCTCACTTTTACAACTCCTGATATTTGAGGGAGATAGTCCAGCAGACAGATTAATGATCCGTTCATGTATATTCTCCAAGTTCCATCCTTTAATTTGGTAAAAAAATGGGAGGACAGTTTGCCTGGGCTGTGTGTTTCTTAGCTTCTTGCTCAAATGTAGTCACAAAAGTTAAAGGTGAGGTATGACCTCTGCTTATATACAGGCTCGGTATGAGAGTATCTTTCACACAAGCAAGACTGAAGATACTGACCACCACAGTCAAGTTGCATTATCTTCACAGAGATCCATGCGATAAATTCCTTCTTGAGTTTAGCTTCAGGCAATGATAACAACGTGTATGCTCCCTCTTGTCAGAAAGTGAAACCTCTGTTGCCTATTATGTTTCTCTTTTCACCTTTGCTGCCAGAAAATTATGAACCAAATTTATTGCCAAATGTAATCTGATAAACTCCGGTGCCTAGAAGTATTTGCTCTCTTACTTTCTTAAATATTTCATTTGTAAACTGCCTCAAGTCATTGTCAAACTCTATAAGTTGACAATAAAAATTTAAATTAGGGGCGCCTCGGTGGTTCCGTTGTTAAGGTCTGCCTTCCACAGCTGCTGGTCATGATTGGGACTGAGCCCTGCATCGGGCTCCCTGCTCAGCAGGAAGCCTGCTTCTTCTCTCCCACTCCCCCCACTTGTGTTCCCTCTCTCACTGTGTCTCTCTCTGTCAAATAATAAAATATTTTTTAATTTTTTTTTTAAAAGAGTTTTATTTATTTATTTGACAGGGAGAGATAACAAGTAGCCAGAGAAGCAGGCAGAGAGAGAGGAGGAGGCAGGCTCCCTGCTGAGCGGAAAGCCCGATGCGGGGCTCGATCCCAGGACCCTGGGACCATGACCCGAGCCTAAGGCAGAGGCCTTAACCCACTGAGCCATCCAGGCGCCCCCAAATAATAAAATCCTTTAAAAAATTTTTAAATTAAAAAAAAGTGCATAAAAGCAATTGGTGGGTAATAAGGAATGGTCAGACTTGTCCATGACACTTGACTGTGCAAAAGACCTTTCTACCAATGCTCCCATTTTGAAGGTAGTAGAGAGATCTTGCATTTTGTATCAGAAAATCCGGGCTTAACTCCCAGCTATACAACTTACTCGCCGAATTACCTTACAAAAGCCACCTAAGCCTCCATTTCCTCATTTCTAAATGGGGATATCAGTGCTGTTGATCCACTGAGTTGTTGTGACAACCAAATGAGAAAACAAGGGGAGATGCTTTCTCAATAGTGAGTCATTCTAGAAACGTTCGTTGTTACAACTTCCGTACTCCGTCTTGCAGGGCTCACCCACCCTCACCAGTACATGAATGTTTAGAATAAGTTCACACATTCCAAAGTAAGCTTAGAAATCCTTTGATACTCCCCTTTTTGGGGGGTGGAGACTAATTTCTCTTCCCTAGAGTGCGGGCTGTATTTAATAACTTGTTTCTAGCGAAGACAATGTGGCAGCAATGACAATGTGTGACTTGTGAGACTAGGTCATTAAAAGCGTTGTGGCTTCCTCTTTGCTCTCACTCTTAAATCACTCATTACTGGCGAAGCCAACTGCTGCATCATGAGGACGCTCAAGCAGCCTTACAGGGAGCTCCACGGGGCAAGCAACTGAGATCTCTTGCCGGGAGCAGAGCAAGTGCACCATCTTGGAAGCAGATCCTTTGGCCCAGTCAAGTTTTCAGACTGCACCCCCTGGGCCAACTTCTAGCCTACCGACTCCTGAGAGACCCTAAACTAGAACCACCTGGTTAAGGCACCCCTTGAATTCCTGACCCTCTGAAACTCTTTAAAAGTAGAAATGTGTATCTTGCTTAATGCCCCTAAATTTGGGCTAAAATTGGGTGTAAGGTGAGGTAATATATCACACAGCAATAGATAACTGATAAAATGTCCACAATTACCTACCCATACTCTTGGAGAACACTACTGAGGCCAAATAACAGACCTTATTCTCCTCAGATGTTGTTATTAAAGGTAGGTCAAGTGTGTCAATATGTAACAATCATTGCACTGGAAGTTGAGCCTGGACACGAAGATCCATGTCTGAAGGTACATTGAAGTTTAACCTGTCCTAGAGATGGAAGTCATAGAGTAGGCTTTCTCACCCCAAACAAAAGAGGAAAAAATAGAGTTGAGAGGGACCAGATGAGATACTTTGGGGTACTCTCAACTTGGTAATGTCACTTTCGGATCAAATAACTATTAGTTGTAAAACCAAAATTTATTTCTGTAAGTAGGAAGTTATGGGTTGAAGAATTTTAATTACAGTAAGGGATTAATAAGTGAAAGACAACCTTTACACATCCATCAGCACAACTGTTAAGGAAATACATCTGGTTCTGATGAATGAGTATGAGGACAGTATCTTCAGATTTGTAACCTTCTTTTGTCTTTACACCTCCTCTCTCACTTTTGGATTTTGTAGGTATCGTATATAACAATAAAGTAAGTACTACCAAAAAGAACTTTCCAGTTTGAGAGGTGCTTTCAATAATCATTACCTGATTTTATTCTGTAATTTGGATACTGATAATTTAGATATTGTGAGAAAATGCCCAACATCACTTACTTTTAATTAAGTTTTCTGGATGCCTTACCAAACCACAAAAATAACTATACTAAGAGGTTTACTTAAATGCATTCAGTAAGAAAGAGGTGAAAATCAGAAATCAGTAGTTTCTGACCTTTTTGCTTTAGAAAACTTTACAAGCTATCTTTAATTAAAAAATAAGACTTTACACTTCAAAATCAAAGAGGCAATATTTTCTTGATTTCAACTAAATTGAAATAAAACTATTACAAAATATGTCCAATGCATTTGATGTCATAACTAAAATTTCTTAGAAGCGTATTTGAACATGCAATGTTTCATTCTACTCTTTTTCTCTTGCACCAGTTTATTTTATTTTTTTTTCCTCAGATGATTTTGTTCCATGTTCCCTTATTCAATACTAAACTGGAAATTAAACTTTGAGCACAATCTCATAGTAGGTGGGGATTTTGACATGGTGTTGGCAGCTTATCCCAGAAGAAAGAAATGCATCAGGCATGGATATGTTCCTTTTCAAGGGTTTATTTCTCTTGGTGACCTGATTGTACTGTCCATAGCAAAATTCCTTTTTAGATGATTCATAGACAAGATTTATATTAGCAAAAAGAAAAGGAGGATTAAGGATGGAAGATGTTATTTACATATTATAGACTCCCTTGAAATTTTGATGGAATTATGACCCTTTCCCTAGATAAACACACACACACATAAAGTTTGCATGAAAATTTGTCAGGGGAGGTCCTCCTTGATCTAGATAATTTGGAAAGGGTGAAGCACTTTGTTTGAAAGAGTTCTATGACTCAAATAGAAAGGGAGGATTAAATTAGAACAGAAGGGTTTTAAAAATTAACTTTGTAAGTTCAGGACTAAGAACTGTTAAATCGGCATAACTCTTTCGTCCAGACATCAAAAATCACCACTCCAAGGCCTATGATTATTTACATGGAGCCAGCTGAAGTTGGGGGATACCCTTATTGGATAATCCCATCTTCCTGATTTGCCTATTCTGAAGATAAATATACATCTTGCTTAAGTTATTTTTTCACTGGCTGCTAAAAGCGACCCACAGAATATAAATCTTTTTCAAACACTAAATATTTTATAATTACAATAATAAACAAGTCAGAGAGAATTTTTAAGATGATATAGTAGAGTGGTTTCAAACTCTTTTTTAAGCAATGGGATTCTCCATAGTATCCTAAAATACAACAGATTAAAGTGGCATTTTTAGCATAAATCGTTTTTATATGTTAAAATGGAAACAACTCCTTATTTTTTTTTAAAGATTTTATTTATTTATTTGACAGAGAGATCACAAGTAGGCAGAGAGGCAGGCAGAGAGCTAGAGATGGGGAAGCGGACTGCTGAGCAGAGAGCCGATGCGGGGCTCCATCCCAGGACGCTGGGATTATGACCTGAGCTGAAGGCAGAGGCTTTAACTCACTGAGCCACCCAGGTGCCCTGGAAACAACTCCTTATTATAATATCATTCCAAGAGGCTGTTTTTGCTTAACACAAACATTTAGAAATAGGACATAATGGAAAAGAGTTAGAGGTCTATCCTCCATTGTATATTTGTATTTAGTTTTGGTTACTTGGTAAATGTTAAGGAAATTCTGTTTTGGATATAAATGTGTTTGCAAATGGTTACAATTTTTAAATAGTCACCTTTCAATGTCAGGATATTCTTCAAATAAATAAAGATGGGAGGAAATGTTTTATTCAAAGTCTACATAAAAACTTGATAGTGCATGGAAAGTCTCTAACTTAGACAAATTTAGCTTATAACCCATCTGAGTGTCCATTTGCTTTTTAAAAATTTTTATTGTAATAAAATATACTTAACACAAAATTTACCATTTCAATCATTAAGTGTACAATAAGTGGCATTAAATACAATCACAAGTTTGTACAACCATTATCAGAACTGTTTCCAGAAATTTCTCATCCTAAATCATTAGCTTTGTTTTTTTTAAGGTCCACTTTTTTTTCAGTCTACTTTTTAATTAAAGAGTTATTTATTTATTTGAGGTGGGACTGGGGAAGGGAAAAAGAAGGAGAGAGTATCCAAGCAGAGTTCTGCTGAGTACCGAGCCCAGAGCCCAGTGCAGGACTTCATCTCATCACCCATGACATCAGAACCTGAGTCGAAACCAAGAGTTGGTCGCTTAGCCCACTGAACCACCCAAGCGCCTCTCCAGTCCACTTTTGCAATTAATTTATTCTGTTGCCCTCCTTCAGGAAGATTCACATTAGAAAGACAGGTGAATTGTCAGCTGCCTACTACATAATATTCATGTGAAACAGCCGCTTACAGAGGGTTGGAACTCCCTATGTGAATTTTTCATCCCACCTCTGCCCACCCCATCTGTGTATGACAGCTTGTCCAGAGCCGGGCTCCCCAGGAAGACTCCACCCCGATTTCGGGGGCCACTCTGTGTCCTCTCCTGGGAAGAGAGCATGCAGCAGGGTTCTGGGCCTCTGAAAATGCCTTGTCTGGCATGAATGAAACCATTTGCTTTTAATAACAAATTTTTAAGCAGTAAAAAACGAAATTTCAATCAAATGTTTGCCAAGCTCTTAACGCACCTTTATAGAACAGCTTAGAAAGTCGGGTGTGCTCAGTGATCCGAGGCACAGAGAATGAAGTGATAGAGACAGGTCTGTGGGCAGGTGAGAAGAGGAAGGGACACTCTCCTGGCCACCAAATAAGGCTGCCTTTTCTATCGTGACACCCAGAGCGGCAACATCTCTTTACGAATCTACTCTTGAAAAGACCATTTCAACGCCACTCACAAAAATCCTTTTTCCTCTCTCTGTACCTGAAAATGAGAAGTTCAAATGTGGCATGCAAAAACCTGCTATCTTCTTGGGAGGTTTTACTGAAATTCATCTCTACTTGTCTAGTCTGGTGTTAGAATCATCCTAAATTAAAAGCAAGTCGAAGCGACTACCGGAATTGGTGGAAACATTTCAAATATCTTTTGCAGAACAGCCTTCTGTGCAAGCCTGTCTTCTTCTCTAAGTGGCCCCTCGATGTTTATAGCTAGGCTCAGATCACCAGCCCCCCTTCTGTTCAATCAGGTTTAATTCAGTGACAGTCATGAAGAGCCACCAGGTATGACAGACATTTACCACTAACAGGTAACATTTATCGAGTACCTACTATGTGCCAGGCAATTTTAGATCCACTGGTAAACTCATTTTGGCATTCCAGATTGCCTCCCTATATATGTGATCTTCAAGTTGCCCTTTGAATTGATTTTTAATACCCCTCGGGGTCCTCATGGATTAATACGTTAAATGAAGTCTTTAACATATATTTATTTTCCATTTGTATGAAAGTCATGATTTTACCTTTTTGAAAATTATATTTTAGCACCTTATCTGTAGAAGAAAAATTGAAGATGACTATGAGGCATATATGATCAAGTACCCAGAGCATAAAGTCAGCAAGTAGAGGTGAAAGGGACAGTCACTGAAGAGTTCCTAATTAGAATGTCAAAGCCTTGGCATTCTCAACAGACACATGAAAAGATGCTCAGCATCACTTCACCCTGGGTAGGGAAATGCTAGTCAAAACCATAGTGAGATATCACCTCATCCCTATCAGAATGGCTAGCATCAAGAAGACAAGAAACAACAAGTGTTGCTGAGGATGTGGAGAAAAGAGAACTTTTGTTTGCTATGGGTGGGAAGGCAAACTAGGGCAGCCACTGTGGAAGACAGTATGGAGGTTCCTCAAAAAATTAAAGATAGAACTACCGTATGATCCAATGATTGCACTACTGGGTATTTATCCAAAGAATAGGAAAATGCTAATTAGAAGGGATACATGCCCCCCTGTGTTTATTGCAACAGTTATTTACAATAGCCAGGATATGGAAGGAGCACAAGTGTCCATCAGTTGATGAATGGATAAAGAAGGTGATATAGATATATAGATATATATTTACAATGCAATATTATTTAGCCATAGAAAGAATGAAATCTTGCCATTTGCAACAACATGGATGGAGCTAGAAAGTCTAATGCTAAGCGAAGTAAGTCAGTGAGAAAAAGAAAAATCCCATATGATTTTACTCTTCACTCGTATATGGGATTTAAGAAACAAAACAAATGAACAAAGTTTAAAAGTTAAAAAAAAGGAAAAGGAGACGCACCAAAAAACAGACTCTTAACTACAGAGAACAAACAGATGGTTACCAGAGGGGAGGTGGGTGGGGGGATGGGGGACACAGGTGAAAGGAATTAAGAACACACTTATCTTGATGAGCACTGAGTAATATATGGAATTGGTAAATCATCATATCATACACTTGAAACTAATATAACACTATGTTAACTACACTGGAATTAAAAATTTAAAAATTTCAGGCAAAAAAAAATAATCTTAATTACAATACTATACTCAGTGCACAGCACATAGTAGGTGCTCAATAAATATTCAGCAAAGGAACTAGCTTGGAAAATAAGATATAGATAAATACCAGGAAAAAGAACATGAAGATATCACACACAAAAAAACCTTGTACACATGACATGAATATTGAATCCAATTTTTTAAAAGCATGACAGAAACCTATGGGGAAAAATAATACAGTTAAAAATTGAGCCAGCAAAATTCTTCCTCTGTGCTTTTGGGGCTGAAGAAGGTCAGGAGGGCATTTCTCTCAGGGAAAAATGTGAGCCCACATGTACAAACAAAGTGTTTTCCTTCTGCTAACATTGGCCTCTGTCGCTATGATCCTAGATAGTTTAAATCCTGTGAAAGAGATGACTCGGGTCCCCCTACTCCTGTAAGGCAGTGTGTCCTTCCCACTATGGTCTTCATGGTGCTGCCCTGGCTTTCTTGGGCACCTACGGCTCAGCCAGGCTGGGATTCAACTACGTAATTCTCAAGGGTAACCCACAGGAGCCACGCATCGGAGAACCCAGGCCTCACAGCCCTCGGACTTCCATTCTAGTCCAGGACCCAAGAAAGGGGAGAGACTGGTCTGGGGGTTCAGGAGATGGAGTGGGGATTCCTATATCATAAGCTAAGGAATTCCATAAATGTTGGATTTTTCATGAGTGCTAGTGTTACAGAGAGGGATCAGAGCCTAATTTTCACAAGTTCGGCTTTTTTACTTGTAGAAAACTATGTGGCCCCATAATTCTCCGACAGTGAAGATATACAATACCATCTAGCCAAAAGGAAAAAAAAAATTGAAACCAATTTCACAGGTTGAACAAGGAAGATATTACTTGACTCTGCTTTTGCTGCAAGGGAAAGAGAGAGAAGGATTTCTTTACTCAGTGGCCTTTCTCTGAAGATACAGGGATACTTACTCTGACACTTTGTTGGCTTACTTGAAGTTTTTCTTAACACAGTATGTGTTCAATTAAATGTCGAACGATCGATACCACTCCTGTCGTCCTGATGTCATAGTGAAGCAAAGACTTGTTTTCTCTCCCCTTTAAGTGACCCTTTGTGTTTCACATACAGCATTTAACCAGCAAAGCCACAGAAACAGAGAGGTGGGCAGCAGAGACAGCGTTGTGGTGTGTTAACGACAAAGCACATCCAAGCCTGGAGCCCAGGGTGACACGAGATTTTCCATAGATTGCATTTTAATAGACTTCGGTGGATTGTACCGTTTCAGGAAAGCAGTGGCACCGGCAGGGGCGGCATCCGTCCTCAGAGGTGGCCAGCCTACCCCAAGCAAGATCCCCGGGCCCTCAGATCTCATTAGCCATAATTGCCAAGGCTTTGCTTATTCACCTGAAAGAATGTGTTTTAAACTGGAAACTTTCAAAAGTATGTCTACTTTACATTTGCAATAGCTTCAAAGTTAGCTTGTCACTCTTAATGTCTCTTTTGGGTTATAAAACCTATGTGGTTTAGGGAGGGGTGACAATTATAATATGTCAAGACACCTCCTGCCTGGGTGGTTTTGCTCCAGACCATCAACTTAGCATATTGCTTAACCCAACCAGAAAGTCAGGTCATCTTCCTTGGTTTTAATTTCTTCTTCTGGAGTTATTAAGACCCGCTGTTGGGAGCAATAAGTTGAATGAGGATGTTGGAGTCCATCTTTTTATTTTCTTCCTAAGAATCAGGTACCGCTAGAGATTCAGAGACTTGTCTGTTGTTGCACAGCCAGTGGGTGGCAGAGCTGGGATTTGAATCCAGGTCTTGGGCATTTTATTTTATTTTAAAGATTTTATTTATTTATAAATAAAGAGATTACAAGTAGGCAGAGAGGCAGGCAAAGAGAAAGAGGAGACAGCAGGCTCCCTGCTGAACAGAGAGCCCGATGTGGAGCTCAATCCCAGGACCCTGGGATCATGACCTGAGCCAAAGTCAGAGGCTTTAACCCACTGAGCCACCGAGGCGCCCCCAGGTCTTGGGGATTTTAAAGATTTTATTTATTTATTTGACAGACAGAGATCACAAGTAGGCAGAGAAGCAGGCAGAGAGACAGGAGGAAGCAGGCTCCCCGTTGAGAAGAGAGCCCAACATGGGGCTCGATCCCAGGGCCCTGGGATCATGACCTGAGCTGAAGGCAGGTGCTTTAACCCACTGAGTCACCCAGGTGCCCCAGGTCTTGGGCATTTTAACTGAATCTGCTTAGGATGCCAACTGTCCCAGCTTGTCCTAGATAGAAGTCAAGAAACCCAGGACAGCAGAGTGGAAAGAACTCACCTAGAGAGTCAGATGTCTCAGAGGCTGTCTGCCACTTTCTCTCTGCATGACCTTGGGTAAGCATATGACCTTTCTATGCCCCATTTCTTCATTTATGAGATGTTGATGATGACACATAACTCACTCATTTGTCATAAACATGAAGTGACAAAGGAGCCAATGCTTCATCACTCAAATGTTCTCTTTCTCCATCATGCCTTCTATCCCCCTCCCTCCAGCCCTGGTATGTTAGAAAGATTCTCCTTGATCAAAAACTCTACCTTCCTGTACCTTCTTTTTGGTTTCAAAAATTCCTCGAATTCACTCATCATCCACAAATACTCACTGAACACTTGCTATCTACCAGGCATCGTTCTAGGTGCTGGGGTGTAGCAGCGAACACAACAACCCATGTTCCTGGGCCTTGGTGTCTCCATCCTAAGAGGCCAAGGCTGTGGGGGTGGGGCACAAGAGAAGAATAGAGAAGTAGGTTGTAACGCGTATGCCCCACGTGTTAGGAGCGGATCAGCGTCGTGCAGGAAAATAAAGCAGAAGATGGTAGCAAAGGCTCCATCAGGGTGGAGTCCCCAGTCCATTTGTGGTCTGGGGACTCTATCTTCTCTTCTCTGAGAAGATAACATACAAGCAAAGACCCAGAGGTGGCAAAGGAGTGGACCAATAGAGCACTCTCTTTCCCCAAACCACAGATGATGCAGACAGCACCAGGAGAAGCAAGCCTGAGCCCAGACAGGTCCCCGAGAAGGTGTCGGTGCCGATGGCTATGTGCTTGCTGGTTGGGTGCAGAAGCACAAAGCTCTGTGATACTTGGTTCTGGGGGTGGCTGAGAAAGGCCATGGTCACCACCGATGACAACAGCTGCCCACTTCCCCACTTCTTCCAGAAAGCTGATGAGGGGACAGAGGCAGTTGTGTGAACAGCTCCTTGGCCCAGTTCCTCTGGGCCTTTCTGAAGGCCCGTGTGCGTCTCTGGGCAAAGAAATGGTTAACCAAGCAGTTCTTCCCTGGGCTTGTAATATATGCCCTCCTTCTCTTAGATTCCAGAAGAGACTTGGAAACTTACACCCCTCTCTGCCGCCGGCTTCTCTTCAGCCAGCTAGAGCTGGAAAGATCCTCGTCCTCGCTGCCTGCCAAGGCCAGGGGGCCCGCTGGGCCACATTTCACCCTCTTGGAGGTGGCCAGCCCAGGCAGCTTTGGAAAACAGGGAGCTTAGTAAAAAAGTTACTTGGATTTTATAAAGTGGTAACTACTGTGGGGCTTCATGTAATTAAACCTAAATGCCATTTTTCCTCCTTAAACTCTCGGGTGAGGTAACAGCTCTCTTTATGTCAACTCAGGAAGTTTTACCCAAGAAAAGGGGTGTGTGTGTGTGGGGGGGGTGTTGTTTGCCAAATCAGGAAATGTGAATTAACTGACAAGGAGCTAAAAAATGAGGTTGAGGCAACCCAGGAGAAGGGAAGTGAGAGAGAGCAGAAAGGGAGTCCTACAAACAAGCAAACTTGGGAAACACAGACCACTTTTCCCAGCATGTAAGCTCGGCTGGTCTTCTGGTAGACCCTTCCTTTTTATTGTGGGTTGCTTTGAGAGACTCAGAGAGCCAGAAAATCCCAAACTTAATGCCGCCATCATGAAGGAAAACCTAAGGTATTAACAGGGATTCCACCATCTGCAGTGTAAACATTCACCTTGGGCATGGAAATTCTTGCTCTCAGAGCATGCATCAGGCTCCCCATTTCACACCACAAATCTAACCGCAGCGTTTTGCCCGATGTATGCTTTTAAACAATGAATACATTATGTAGATCAAATAGGACTTTCCTGCACTCCCCCCACCCTGGTTATTAGACCTACCTCATGGCTTTAAACACGGTTGGCACACCCTAAGGACAGAGAAGAAAGCCCTGTTTTTAAGCAGGTGTTAGGAAGCGAGAAGAATGAATCACGTTGGAAAAAATGAAGGCAAAAGGCAAGTTCATCTGTCACCAAATCTGTAGTGACTTTAAGAGAATATGTTTAACTTTTTCATTTTCACTTCTCTTCAAATCTCTCTCTCTCTCTTTTTTTAAAATCTAAAAACAGAAGCCAAAGGTCTGAAATAGGAGGAACTTCTGTCCAAAGAGTTTTTGCCCTAAACAGCTTTTTCTCTCCCCTACCAAGTACACAGACCCGTTCTTGGTCAGGGCTGCCCGAGTCAGGAGGCTTCTGAAGGGACCAGGGAAGTGACCCAAGGCCCTGGCCCTGCAGAGATCTGGAAGCCACGGCAGCCATGTGCAATCACGTGGACCTGTGCGTGCCTGTGTATAGAGGGTGTGTATATGTGTGCATACACACACGTGCCATCTCACTGGGATGCTGTGCCGAGTGAATGAAAGGTCATCATGGTTTATATGCTGGAGTTTCAGGGGTCTTTCCAAATTGACAAACCTGGCTTTCCCATAGAAGGCTAGGTCTTTGATGGAAACCGCTCGACACTCAGGACTGCAGTGGTATGGAGGGGGATGAAGGCACTCAGGAAAGACCCCAACAATGCTTTTTAAAGAACCTCTGAGGTCCCACGGCCAGAGTCAGGAGTCAGGAACTGGTCTTTTAAGCCCCATACCAGCCACTTCACATGTTGAGGAACCCACCAGCTTAGCTGATGAGTAGGATTCCTTCTGTTTCCATGGAATCTTTCTGGTAACTTTTTAGTTAAGTGCGTTGCTTCCTTCTAAGGTTCTGGATCCTTCTTAACAATAAATGCTAGCTGCCTCAAACTAATTTGGGATGCCAGTTTGAATTCTCTCTTCTGGTGCTTCAGGCAGTCCTGTCGCCTTGCTCCCCTTCGCTTCTCTCCCGTGGATTCTCCTCATTCTACCCACCCTTCCCCCGTTCCTTTTTTTCCTTTGTATCATTCAAGGAGTTTTTTCCTGGGCTTCCACGTAAATTTAAGTGGAAGCTGGGGTTATCAAAAAGAATGAAGAGGTAGCCGTTGCCCTTAAGATGTTGAATTCCGGCCAGGGAGACAGACCCATTAAACAGATCATTTCAACAGAAAGAGCCAGGAGTCAAAATAACTCTGAGGTGTACAACTCAGAGAGAAAGGTATTTGAGAAAGTGCTGTGAGCAAGGCCAAGTGCCATGGTTGTCTGGGTAGCTGAAGTGGGGGTACGGCGGCAAAGCCTTCTCCAGGCGCCCCAGTTCCTCCTCCCACCAAACAAAAGCACATGTATTTGTCAATTGCCAATTCAAGAAACCAGAAGAACAGCCGGAGAAGCTGGGTATCAGAGAAAAAGAACAAAACTGATTCAAAGTTAGAATGATGAAATGGTACAGCCTCTAAGAGGCCCTGGATTGAACACACGTTTATCAAGTCAATACATGAAATCCACTCTCAACAGATTTTCTGAACTTAGACTTTTGCTTTTCACATTTGCATGCAAAGGGCGTGGTGGGGGTGTGAAGCAGAGGAACCCAGAGGTAGATACTCACCCCCCTCCTGATCCCCCTCAGCGGCTGCTCCCTTTCCTCTCCTTTCAGCCTTGTTTGACCTTGGACAAGACACTTTTTTTTTGTTTCCAGCTCATAAAGTAGGCATAATAAATACCTTTGCTTCCAGCTGCTTGACAATGATGCTGAGAAGATTTAGACGCTAATTCTGGCAAAATCACCTGAGCCCACTAGAGGAGGAAAGAGCATGTATACCTTTAGTGGGGAGAAGGGAGAGGCAGACGATTCACATTTGGTTCGCTGTACTCCTTGCTGGCTAATTAGGAAGCAGATTCATTAAGGCTAAGGCCCAACGAAAAAGCCCAAAGCGTGAAAGAGAGAGACCAAAGAGAATTACATCATTTCCTCTGTATCTTCCCTAAGGGCATCCTGGTATTGGAGAGAATGACTCAGACCACAGAAATAAAGTAAAAACAGCCCAACTTCCAATACTGATTATTTTGGACCAGAACCTTGCAGAGAAGAGGATACTTTTTTGGAAAAATAAAGGAGTAAGGCAAGCAAAGAACGTGGTTTTCTGACGGGACTGAAAATAAAGAAGGGTAGGAAGTTGAAGCAAAATCATAGCATGTGCTGTTCTTTCCCTTCACTCCATATAAAAATCAAAACAGCTTACAGACTACTCAACACCGTTTTAGGAAATTCAGATTCAGTGAAATTCTTGGAATAGAGTCACTGGTTTGGAAGCTAACACTTATTTTTTAATATTCATTTGCTATTATTATAGGAATGTCAGATGTAATGGGGCAGATAAATTAAGTCAGAGGATCTTTTTATTCTGACTTCTGACATTGTAAAGTTTCCTGCCCGGTGAATGCCTCATTAAATTCATTCATTTTCCTATAGCAATAACATGCACTTAGAATTCTATTGTTCTTGCTCAGGTGATGACAGAATACTGACATTTACATATGGACACAAGTTGGTTTTTGGTTTTTTTTTTTTTTGGTTGTTTTTGGGTTTTTTTTTTTTTTTGGTTAGTCTAATACACTCAGAGGAACACAGGAATGATCCTTGGGCAGTGTCTTTGGCAAATTCCTAAATTGGGAGTCTGTTATTCTGGCTACTGAATTGCATTTACACTGGAAGCCTGGACCATGGACAAGCTCTGTCCCATATCCAAGCCCTACCCCTACCCGAGTCCAAGACTCTGGAGCAAACACACGCAAATGCAACCTGAAAAAAATCAGATGCTCTTATATTTTACAGCTTGGATTTAGAAATTCCATTCACCTCTGTGAAAATCAGGAAAAACAAGGAAGACAAATGTTGGGTTTCTGTGTAAACCCATCCCCTGCTCTACCTTGAAATCAAGAGAAGAGACAACTTATTGAAGATTTGCATGATCAGAAAGTACATGGTTAAGGCCATTTGGGTTTTTTTTTTTTAAAGATTTTATTTATTTTATTTGACAGATAGAGATCACAAGTAGGCAGAGAAGCAGGCAGAGAGAGAGGGAGGAGGAAGCAGGCTCCCTGCTGAGCAGAGAGCCTGATGCGGATTCCATCCCAGGACTCTGGGATCATGACCTGAGCCGAAGGCAGAGGCTTTAACCCACTGAGCAACCCAGGCGCCCCAAGGCCATTTGGGTTTTAAAAATTAATGTTACGCGCCTGGGTGGCTCAGTGGGTTAAGCCGCTGCCTTCGGCTCAGGTCATGATCTCGGGGTCCCGAGATCGAGTCCTGCATCAGGCTCTCTGCTCAGCAGGGAACCTGCTTCCTCCTCTCTCTCTGCCTGCCTCTCTGCCTACTTGTGATCTCTGTCTGTCAAATAAATAAATAAAATCTTAAAAAAAAATAAAAATTAATGTTACGAAAGAGAAGAAAAGTACCTTTTAGGAATTTTTGCAGTAAGATGATGATTAAGAGGTTCAGATTATGGAAAGAAACCTGGAAAACATTTTTGATAATTAACACTTCTACCCTGAGCACAATTTTACCTGGTGTTTCTACCACTCAAGCTTTCTTAGCAGATGTCGCCAGTGATGCCAGATCTTTTTGGAAATTGAACACAGTGGTTTACAACTCTCCTTCTATGAAATGTCATTTATTTATCCATCCATTCATCCATCCATCCTCTATTGCCAGGATGTAGACTATGTGTTAAGCAATGTGCTAAGTACTGGGAGTGCCACAGGGAATAAGATGTGGCAGGACAGTCTGTTGAGGGAGAAGGACTTAATAACCTTAGGCAAGCCATGAAATAGTTCCTACAGTGGGCAGGGGGCCATGGGAGCACAGAAGAAGGGTACTAATACCATCTGAGGGCTAATGGGCATCCTCAGTAAAATGATGAACTAAGCTGAGACTCAAAGATGAGCAGTGAGCAGGGGAAAGGGCATGGGGGAAGTGTCAGGGTTTCAGTGTGGCTCAGATGGAGAGGGAGAGTTCGGTCGAGAGTGTGAGTGCTTGCACATATGTGACTGGAGGGAATGTGGAAGAGAACAGCCATGAGAAGTAAGGTTAGAAGAATGAACAGGAAGGGAATTACCTGGCAAGATGAAGAGTTCAGAAGGCAATGCAGGGCTGCTGAAGAATTTTAAAGTAGAAGAAATGGCAAGATTAAATATGTAATTTAGAAAGATCAATATGGAGGACAGACTCAATGGACGACAGACACTATGGAGGGAGCAAAGAGGACAGTTAGTTCAAAGGTTGCTGCAGTACTCCAGGTTGAACATGCTAGAGATCTAGATTAATAAAAATGTATTGATTAATTCAACATGATGTATTAATCAATTTACTGAGGCATATCAGGACCAGAGGACAAAAGTGCATCTATCTCCACAGAGTTTAAAATCTCGTGAAAGAAATAGACACAATAATGTAATTATACAAATAATAATAAAATAACAATTGTGATAAGTGCTATTGTGGCAGAGACTGCTTTCCTCCCACACCTGTTGTCTGCTTCTTTGTCCCAGGGCACAGATAAACTACATTTCCCAGCTTCCCTTGCAGTTGGGTATGGTCATATGACCCAAGTCTAGCAGGGACATCGAAGTAGAAGTGATAGGGAGTGGTAGAAAAGTAAAGCAAGAGGAGCTTTGTTCTCTAAATGTATGAAGAAAAGTTGCTCTGAAAACTTCAACACTAGCCCAGGATGTTGGGCAGCAGTGTGGGCAGGAATTAGCCCCTAATGGCTGAGCAGTTACATATTTGGGTCTATTTGTTACCTCAGCTTAGCACAGCATAAACTAAAATACATTGTGAAAGAGAGTCACCAAGTGCAATATGAGAACACAGTTGGGGCACCTGACATAATCTATGGAAGGCAAGTCGGGAAGATTTTATCGTGGAGCTGTGAGGATAATTCAGAGTTGACCGAGACTGATAGAAGTAGACATTTCAAAAAATGCACAACAGATGGACTCCATAAGGCCAGATAAATGGATGTGTAGAAGGAGACGTCAAAGATAATATCCAAGATTCTGCTTTGGGAAACCTGATGGATGATAATGCTGGTATAAAAGCATACAGGAAGAGGGACAAATTTGGGCAGGGAGATAAGATAAAGTTTGGACATGCGAAATTCATGGTGCCTGAGGACCACAGTAGTGATGTCCCGATTTGGAATTATGTTTCTGAAGCTCTGTAGAGAAGGATTAGGTGGCAGTTAGAGTTTGGGAAGTTTTTCCCACTGAATAATTATTGAAACAAGGGAAATAAAACAAACAAGATGGTATAATGTCAGAAAAGCAGAGAGTCAAAAATGGACTCCCAAGGGGTGCCTGGGTGGTTCAGTGGGTTAAAGCCTCTGCCTTCAGCTCAGGTCAAGATCCCAGGGTCCTGAGATGGAGCCCTAAATCGGGCTCTCTGCTCAGCAGGGAGCCTGCTTCCCCCCCTCTCTCTGCCTGTCTCTCTGCCTACTTGTGATCACTATCTGTCAGATAAATAAATAAAATCTTCAAAAAAAAATGGACTCCCAAGAAATACCAACATAAGGGAAGAATCTAGGTAGAGGAGGGTTCAAAGAAAACTCAAAGTGTCATAGTCTCTTAAGTGGTAAGAGGAAACTGGGTGAGAAATTTATCTTAAAAACTAAGGGAAAAGATGTTACAACTCTATCTTTACTTTCTAATTTAAATAAAGTTAGAATGAATTTTGTCTGATACTTTTGCATAATAGGAATAATATTAAGATGGCCATACAACACTGCTAGGTTAGACAGCCCCTTGAAGGTTCTGGCTTAAAACTGTCAAAGAGTTCTTAGATAATGACAGAGAATTTAAACTCATGCACTACAAGGTTTGCCTGCAGTTATCCAAATTGCACAGATTTTCTCACTCAGAGCATCACATATTTGGTCACATCCCTGGTCTTAACAGAGCATTTGATATTTCGGGGTGCTATTTGTGTCTATACCATCATTAGAATACAACAGAAGGTGGAAATTATAAGTTAAGTAAAATATTCCATGGTAACTAGAAAAGTATAATCTGGACTCTTACGTTCCTTTTGTTGTGTTTTTTTTTTTTCTTTTTTTCCCTTTAATTTTGCAAACTTGTTGAAAACAGATTTTGTTTGGAATAATTTTGATAACCAAAAAAGGACCAACCACTTCCCTCTCTTCTTCCCCTTTATCCTCTTTTTTACTTTTCTCAGTTCTCTTACCTTTGGCCAAAGGATTGAACCTTCCTCATTTCTTCTCTACTTCCCAAAGCCCAAATTAGCTCTTCTGGTTGGCATAAAGCATTTTCTTAAGGAGATTGTAAAGACACATTTCTGCCTTATTCCTCTGCCCTTATCTTCCACCTCCTTTTTATTATTTCTTAAAAATTTTATTTATTTATTTGAGAGAGAGCATGCAGAAGCACAGGCACTTATGTGAGCAGGGGGAGGAGCAGAGAGAGGAGGGAGAGGGAGATAGAGTGGGGGAGAAACAGATTTTGCACTGAGCATGGAGCCTAACTGGTGGTTCAATCTTATCACCCTGAGATCATGACCTGAGCCAAAATGAAGAGTCTGACACTTAACCGACTGAGCCCCTCCAAGCCCCCCAACCTCCTTCTCTTTTAAAAAGAGTCTCCTCCTCTTTCCTGCTGGTCCATTTGTCTTAGCCCTCCAGCTGATGCATCTCTTTCTTTCCTGTCTCTTCTCATTCTTCCTCTCCTTCTACCTTTAAATAGTTTCTTTCTCCCCTTTTGTACTTTGGCTTGGGCCACCATGAGTCAGTGCGAGATCTTCCTCAATACCCAAGTGCTGTGTTTTAACACCCTCCTCTATAAACTGGGCACAATCATGCCTTTCCTCAGGATTCCCCCTCCTCTATTCTTTTTCATACCTTTTATGTATTAGATATTGTTTTACGTGGTTTAGAGGATAAGACATTGGTCATTTTCTCTGCCCTCAAGGAGTTTACCATAAACAAGTAAGAATTTATGGTTTCCTAAAAGCAGTTATCGTAAGAGGTGTCATGCATGAACAGCAGAGGCAATGAACCATGGTGAGTTCAGAGGAAAAAGGGACCCAGGTGGATTTAGGATACCAAAATGGCTTCATGGAAAAGGAGAGGTGCTTTCAGCAGAGTTGTGAAGGATTTGTATTTATGGTTAGTCAGGGCGGTAGGGAAGTACAGAGGAGTAAAAGAGTGGTATTTCAATGAAGAGTAGTTCAAAAATACAAAATGGGCTGTAACCTCAAGATACTGTTACTTCCATTTCCTTGCAAGTCAACACCATTAATGAACAACTTCAAAATCCTCCAATGTTTGCTCATTTTGAAATATCAAACTTATCAGAGCTCCTAGGTTACAAAGAACAGACAGGTTAACAGCTGGTTTTTTTTTTGTTATTGTACCATGAATCAACTAAACTTTGATTGTAGATTCAAGGTGAGAAAGCTGAAGTTCAAGAGCATTAAAAAAGTGTATAATGTTCAGTTCTGAGTATACCACTGCCAAAAATGGAACTTTAGCCAAATTTCATAATGAGAGAATAATTAGCAACGACTCTTCATATTTTGGTTTACTTAAAAAAATTTTTTTTTAAAATTTATTTATCTGACAGAAATCACAAGTAGGCAGAGAGGCAAGCAGAGACAGAGAGAGGGGGAAGCAGGCTCCCCACCGAGTAGAGAGCCTGACGTGGGGCTTGATCCCAGGACTCTGGGATCATGACCTGAGCTGAAGGCAGAGGCTTAACCCACTGAGCCACCCAGGTGCCCCATGATTTAGTTTCTTTACTTGTAAACAAGAGTAATAATACTGTTTTATAGGATAGTTTTGAAAAATAGATGGTTTATTGATGTAAAAATCTTAGAAAAGAGCACGGCACATTAATTTCAATGTTCTTATTATTATCTACCCCATTGGACTAGTTGAAGATTAAATAGGATCATGCAGATAACATACCTAATACAGTATCTGGCACATAAATTCATCAAATATTAAAAATTACTGTAACAACAGCATAACAACTGGTACTGTAATTCTTCAAGTGGCTTCTCAGTTTATGGACTGACCATTTTACACTCTGATCTACCATGTTCTGGTAGTGATTGAAAGTTGCAAGTAACAATGGAGCCTCATAAAGGCAGCATGGTGTGATGATAAGAAAATCATGGAAACACCAAGCAGGACACTGGAGGTTTGATTCCAGCTCCAGCACCGATGTGCCTTATGACCTTAGCCTAGTCATATGATCTCCTTGAGTTTCAATTTCCTCATTTGTTAAATGAAGGCCACAGTGTTCTCCAAGCTCATAAATGCTGTGATTCTAAGTTTCCATGTGGTTTTTAAAATTTTGAAAGCCTCAATTTGCATATATGCATTTCCCAGAAAATTCCAAATCTATCCTTGGAGCTGATATTGACTTCAGTTCTTCTAGATATGGGAGAAATTCCTTTTTCATTTCCTGGGGCTATTTTTTCAGAGGATCTGAAATAAGGAATGATGTACATTCTAGCATATGGTGTTTCTATCTAATCATTATTGAACTGTTTTTTAATGTATGCTTCTAGCATATTATAAACTAAATGGCTAAAAATTAAGCATGCTCAAGAGTAGTAACTGTAATTAGGTGTGGCCTAATTTAAAGTAATTAAGAAATTATCTCAGGCAGGGGTGCCTGAGTGGCTCAGGCAGTTAAGTGTCCAACTCTTGATTTTGGCTCAGATCATGGTTTTAGGGTCATGAGATTGAGCTCTTGAGCTAGGCATGGAGTCTGCTTAAGATTCTCTCTCTCTCTCTCTCTTCTTCCCCCTTCTGCACACTCCCCCTGACTAAAAGAAAAATTAGAAATCATCTCTGGCAGTACCTAAAATTTGATATCACTGCCCCTTTGTTAACATCTTCACAGATTTTGTTACATTAAGAAATTTTATAATGTTGATATTAATCCTGTCAGTTGCACCCTGATTTTTCCAGAAACATCCTGTTAAAATTGTGCAGCTCTCTCTCTTTTTTTTTTTCTTCCTTTCCAGAAGCCGGGGAGCCTGCTATTCCATTTTTATTTCCAAAGGCAGGGTGGGGTTGTGGCTTGGCAGTGGAGGGTGTGGTTCTGATGGGGCTGGCTGGGCAGGAAAAATAAGCACTACAACATGTGGTTGTGATGACAGTTCAGTGTCTACAGACCATCCATCCTTGAAAACTCTGTGTTTATGTGTAAAATATCCCCAACTGATTTAGAATTATTTATGAAAACCAGGGAGTGCTGCTGAGAGAGAGAGAGAGAGAGAGAGAAGGTAGGTAAGGAAAGGGGGAAATAATAAATAAATACAGACCATGGAAAAATAAAACAAGAAGAAACCCTCATGATCATCTAGAAATATACTAAGTATATTTCATAGGGTAATCTGAGACCCAGAGAGGTTCAGTACCTGCTGAAGTTTACTCCATTACTACTCAGCAACCAAGCTAGGACTAGAACTTAGGTGATTCTTGAACTTGTGTATTCAGTTGTTCCTTCCTTCCTTCATTCATTCACTCATTCAAGCAATGTTATTGAAAGACTTCTACATGTAGGCATCATATCAGGCATTGAGTGATAAGACACTCCGGCAGCTTACATTCTAGTGGGAAAGATATTATAACATAAGGTAGTTCCTAATAAATGCTAGAGCTGAAATCAAAGTACTGAATGCTTTCAAAGAAATAAAACAAGGTGTTAGAGCCAGGGTGATGGCATGGGTGGGCAAGGAAGGCTTCTCTAAGGAGTTAGTTGAGTGATGTGAAGGAAATCACCATGCAAAGATGATAAAACAGAGCATTTTAGACAGAGGGTGTGGAAAGCACTAAGACCCCAGAATGGGAATGTATTGGGAGTATTAAGGACTGCGGTGTCAGCGGAGGTGGGGGAAGCATGGGTCGGGTTGGATAGAGCTATAGGAACCACAGTCAGGATTGGGTTTTCTTCTACATGCAGTGGAAACCATTGGAGAATCCTAAGAGGAAGACATGATTTGATTTACAGTTAGAAAAGGCCACTCCGACATATTGTAGGGGGGATGGCTCAGAAGGGACTAGTGGGGAAGCAAGGAGACCAGCTAGGATGCTATAGTTCTTGTTTAGGTGCAGGATGATATGGGCCATAGGGTCGCAGTCGAGGTGGGAGGAAGTGGACAGACTCTGGTGCTAAGGGAAGATACTATTAGGTGTGTCCCCAAACTTATGACTCGATACTCTTATTCTGAATAAGAGGAAAGATAGAATGTGTAAATAAAGCAACATTCCAAAACCTTTCAACATGATTATCATCATTTTCCACTAATATTGTCTTAGGCCATGTACCTGTTGCAAATATGATTACTATTTGTAAACTCAGAGGGGCAAGACTCTCCCCTTATTACACTCCAATTTTAGAATAAAAATAATCAATCACAATAAAGCAAACAGATGCCAGGGTTATTGTAAAATACAGCAATAAGCTTCCAGTGTATGATCTGAAGTCAGCATAACTTTAGCTCAACTTCCCGTGTATCTTCTAGACGGACATCCACATAGACATTCATGTTTCAGTGATTTTAGCTATGATCAGGGATGCAGGGGCAAATCGACAAGATTTATCACATCAAAGTGGATTGGTAGACTTTAGAAATAGTTCTTACATTGAGGGTTGAAATATCTGCTTTACAAAATTTAACCAACCAGGAAAAGTTGGTAAAAAATTCAATGAATGAAACTATAATCTAAAAGTTTTACTTTGGATTGTTTTTATTTTTGCATTCTATCATAGGAAATCATACTTTCATTACATGTGTAATATTTGGTTATCCAGTTGAGAATATTTTCCCAAGTGTGGTAAAGCCTTAAGCATGACATAAAGCTCATGGACAATGCTCTAAACCTACAGCTCCCATGACCCGGTAATATCAGTAGCTGTCACCGAACACCCCTAACCATCCCCAGATGCTTTCAATATGTTATATACGATCCTTACAGCAAACATGCAAGTTTCATATTATTATCAATCTCTAGTTTAGAAAAGAGGCAGCTGGGATTCAGATGTGGTGGAACAGGGCAGGATGGAAAACCAGCCTAGTTCCTAGGCCCAGGCTTTCTGATATGCCCAGTGTCATGAATCATTTATTCTGACTTCGGAGTGGAGAAACATTGACATATAAATCCACATTCATGTTCAAACGCTGATGTTCTCAGCCAGAGACCTATTTAGCTGTTTGTGCTGACATTTCCCATCGTGACAGCTATGGTCTGGAAATTCTGCATCAACTTAACTGCTAGGTTAGTGTTTCTCAGACCTGAGCAATGTATGGAACCTTCCGATAGGGAATAAACATTTATTATTGATTTCAATTAGCTTTCAAAGAATGCAACTTTAAAATATATAAATAGAAAACTAGTTAAAGTCTCCTTATACTTACAGCTTTTACATATATATGATAGAACCCAAAGCAAATTTAATTATATTCAAATGTTTCTACAGAAATTCTTTGGCCCAGATTATTGCTACACCCCTTTCCCCCACTGTAGGAACAGTACTGAATACTCTGTCGTGGATTCTTTTTATTTAGCTTCTCACTACTGTGATGGTCCCATTCTTCTATCACTTTCCTATATTTGAACTACTTAAACACCTTTATTCCTATAGTGCACATGATATCACTGGGTAACAGAGTGAACGTACTAGGTTGATCTGTGTTCTTTTTTTTCCCCAAAAGATTTATTTATTTATTTATTTGAGAGAGAGAGAAAGAGAGACAGACATATGGGGGAGGGGCAGAGGGAGAGAGAGAGAGAATCTCCAGCAGGTTCCCAGTTGAGCATGGAGCCTGACATGAGGCTTGATCCCAGGGCCCTGAGATCACAACCTGAGCCGAAATCACGAGTTGTTTATCTGTTATCATCTATTATTTATTATCTATTATCATCTCAACCAAATGAGATGTCTGGGTGCCCCTTCCCTATTCTTTTTGTGTTACTCCATGACTTGACATCATGACAATCGTAGACATCATAGTAAGTTAGGGTACCAATGTTGGTTGGCAACCCTTGGTTAACAGCTGGTCATTCAAATGATCCAAATGATGCTTACAGCTATATTACAGATTATCTCAAAAATAAAAGTGCAAAATTTCATTTTATAAAGAAAATGTGTAGACTTATGAAAGTATGTGTGGGAAACCACAGTGTTCCATAAACTCCACTTTGAGAAAACTGATGTTTCCTTTGTATAGTATCAGATTGTCTCTTCATTTTTACCACCCAGGCAGGATAAGATTTACTTCCATAGAATGTTATCCTCACATCATATTATGGAATCCAAAGCAATTTGTGAAAAAAATGGGGTAGCCCTACCTGTACTGACTTGAAGAGATGGCCACAATTTATTAAGTGGCAAAAGCAATATGGGGGAATTGAAAATAGGGACTCAAAACAGATGCTTGTATACCAGTGTTCAAAGCAGCATTATTCACAATAGCCAAAACATGGAAACAGCCAATGTCCGTCAGTAGATGAATAGATAAACAAAATGTCATTCAGCCATAAAAAGGGATGGAGTTCTGACTCTTGCTACATCATGGATGAACCTTGAAAACACTAGTCTAAGTAAAACGAGTTAGACAAAAATGAACAAATATTATGTGATTTCACTTATATGAGGTATCTAGACTAGGCAGATTTACAGGGACAGAAAGTAGAATGGAGATAACTAGGATATGGGGAATGGAAGGGTGAGGAGCTATTGTTTAATGGACATAGAATTTCTGTCTGGAATGATGAAAAATTTTAGAAACAGTGGTGATGGTTGTGTAAATTATAAATGTACTTGATGTCACTGAATTGCACATTTAAAAATAGTTAAAATGGTATATTTAATGTTAGGTATTTTTTTACCACAATAAAATGTTTTTAAAATAAAAAGTGTCAAATAACATGTATGGTGTGATAATATGTGCCGTATGTTTGTGTACATGTAAACAACACATATACATATTATATACATATATTTGTAAATGTGTAGAGAATTTTCTTTAGGATACATACTAAATTGTTTAGAGTAAAGAGTGAAGGGGAGTGTTAGGGGTTGAATTGTGTTACCCAAAAAAAGGTACCTTGAATTTCTAACCCCCCAGAACCTCTGAATGTGACCTTATTAGAAATGGAGCAGTTGCAGGTATAATTAAGATAAGGTCATAGTAGGGTGGATCCTTAATCCAATATTATTTGTGTCCTTATTAGAAGACAGCCACCTGAAGGTGAAACATACAGAGAACATTGCATGAAGACCGAAGATTGGAGTAGTACATTTACAAACCAAGGAATGCCAAATATTTCTGATAAACCACTAGAAGCTAGGAAGAAGCAAGGGAGGATTCCCACACGGGTTTTAGAGAAAGTATGGCCTTGTCAACACCTTGATTTCAGACTTCTAATTTCCAGCCCTTTGAGAAAATAAATTTCTACTGTAAACCACTTCGTTTGTGGTACTTTGGTATGTAGCTTTAGGAAATTAATACCATGGGCTTTATTTTTTTATACTTTTTAAAAAATAGATTGATTCATTGATTGATTAATTGATTTTAAGTAGCCTCCATGCTTGATGTAGCGTTTGAACTTACAACCCTGAGAGATTATGAGTTGCATGCTCTCCTGACTAAGCAAGCCAGGCATACCTATACTTTTGTATTGTTAGATATTTTACCTTGGACATGATTTAATTTTCAACCAAAGGAAAAAATGTTCACTTAGCCTCATTAGTCCTCAGGAAAACACAAATTAAAATTGCAATGTAAGACCATTACACACTCACCAGAATATCCAAAATGTAAAAGACAACATAGAGTTGGTGAGGATATGGAGCAACTGAAACTCCCATATATTGTTAGTAGAACATAACTGGTGTAACCACTTGGAAAACTGTTTAATGATATCTTTCAAAGCTGAAAATACAGATATATGATATATCTGTAGTAATTCTACTTCTCGATATACTCTCTTTGGAAACTTACATATGTTCATCCAAAGACATGTACTAAAATGTTCATAGAAGCACTATTCTTATTAGTTTCAATCTGTAAACATCCTAGATGCCTATCAACACTAGAATAAATAAACTGTGCTATAGTCATACAATGGAATACTATACAGCAGTGAAAATAAATAAATTATTGCTACATGAAACAACATGAAGGCATCTCAAAACACCATATTGCACGAAAGAAACCGATACAAAAAAGAACATACTGTGCGATTTTAATATACAAAGTTAAAAAAATAGCTAAAACTAATCTATGTTGTTTTGTGATTGCTCTTGGAGGGGGCAGTAGCTAGGAGGGAGCACAAAGGGAACATCTAGGCAACTGGTCATGTTCTGTTTCTTTTCTCAGTGGTGGTTAGGGTAATTAATAATTTATTGAGATGCACTATGTATAACTTCTCTGTATGCATATTATAACTGAATAAAATGCTTATTTTAAAAAAGGCTTTAAAAAGTCATCTTTTTTTTGTACTAGAAGTCACTGCTTTTTCTTTGGCTTCTGAAGTACTGTTATTTTTCTCTCTCCTTATCTATTAAATCAACATTTTAATTTTTTTGCTTAAAGATTTTATTTATTTATTTGACAGACCCAGAGAGATCACAAGTAGGCAGAGAGGCAGACAGAGAGAGAGGAAAGCAGGCTCCCTGTTGAGCAGAGAGCCTGATGTGGGGCTTGATCCCAGGACCCTGGGATCATGACCTGAGCCGAAGGCAGAGACTTTAACCCACTGAGCCACCCAGGCACCCCTAAATCAACACTTTTTTTGTGTGTGACCAACTGTATACACATTACTGTGCTAGGCAAAGGACTCTACTACACTAATAGGAAGATGACAAGTCATATTTTTAAAGCCTGGAAACCTCTGTCCTACAAGCTGCTTGTCAAGACTTTCTGTTACTCTTCAAGATTCTTTCCTATCAGAGATTTGCATTCCCTCCTTGGCTTCTGCATAAAACTGTTCTGACATAGTGATCACCTCCCAGCTGGTTTTTTTGGCTTTTGCCCAAGAAAATCCTGCTTTCTGATCTCTGGTCTCTTGTTCTCCCCAGCTGTTCCTAATCTTTGAACTCCTCATCTGCCATCTTGGATAGATCAAATTCTTCCTGGCTCTTCTCTCCCATCACTTCTTTTAAGAATTTAAGGAATGAAAAGTTCCTTCAAGTCTTTATTTCTATCCCCTGGAGACTCGAGCTTACTCTGCTCTCAGTGAATTATTCATCATTATATATATCCCAAATATAATTATTACTATATCCAAAAAGGGCATAGTTTATTTTCCTGTTTTGTATTACAGTTTGTATTGGCTACAGAATTTTCAAGAGCAAATACTCTTGACTTCAAAACAGGTGAATGAATATCACCACCATTATTTATCATTCCTTGGGAGGTCTTAGCTATGTAATAAGACAAGAAAAGCAAATAAAGATTTCAGATATTGAAAAAGAAAAGGCAAAGTTATTTTTTGTGCATATCATACACTTTCATGCCAAGAAATCGCAAATCACTCAATTAAAAATATTAAAATCAATAAGAGAATTGGTACAGTGACTAAGAATATGATAAATACTTAAAAAATCAATTAATTCTCTCTGTATTAGTAATAATGAGTTACATACAGAAATTACAAAATAAATTCTTTTAAAATAGTGTTATGAAAAAATTGAACTATGGAAGTCTGGAACCTATATAAAGAAAGCAGTAAAATTTTATTGAAGGAACTAAAACATGTCTTGAATAAATGGGGAGACAGATCAAAATCTTGGATTAGAAAAAATCATGAAAATAAAATCCCTCCCAAGCTAATTACAAAAATATTATTGAATCAACGGACTCCTGAAATCAAGCCCCGCATTGGGCTTCCTGCTCAGTGGAGAGCCTCCTTCTCCCTCTCCCTCTGCCTGCCACTACTGTCTACTTGTGCTCTCTCTCTCTCTCTTTCTGTTAAATTAAAAAAAAGTTATTGAATCAAGTCAAAGTTACACTAAGGACTCAGTAGGGGAAAGGATATTAAAAAAATAAAAAGTCAAAAATTGTCAAGACAATCTTGAACAAGAATAATAAATGACCATATGCTGTACAATGTATTTTTTAAGTACCATGAAGTGACAGCAATAAAAAACAGCATACTATGTCATATAGATAACGAATAATACTTTTGTAGCTCTAGAGATTTTTTTTTTTTTAATGAACAGGGTGCTTATAAATGAGCCACACCTGATCACAACAGGATGTGAGGCCTCTAAGCAAAATAAGATCCTGCTGAGCTCTGTCCCCTGGGCAATTCTACTTTACCCCCTGCATTTAGTCAGTGAGTCAGGCAACACACTTAAAGGAGGCAGGACACTGCTTTAGAGAGAAAACTGTGCAGAAGACCCTTGAGTTTGAAAGTCTAGTGAAAGAAACGGACAGTTACAGAACCAAATGACAACACATCTGCCTGTGGGGGTCTTGTTTCTTCCCACTTCTCTCAGTTCCCCTGAGCCCACAGTCTGACAGGTTATATGTTTCTGGCCCCTTAGCCAATGTCACTCATTTTCTCAAAGAGCCAAGCTAGTAAAATTTCCAGAAAAGTTAATATCCTTACAAGGCAATCAAACTGTAAATTATGTCTTGCTAGAACAGTGGCTCTTCAAACTTGCAAACTTAAATGTTGTAGCAATCAGTATACCGAAATCAATTTTATTGATATACACTAGAATAAACAACCTGAAAAGGAAATTAAGAAAATTATATTTACAATAGCATTAAAAAGAATAAAATACTTAGGAATAAGTTTAACACACAAACAAAAATGTATAAGACTTGTACCTTGGAAACTCCAAAGCATCATTGAAATAAATTAAAGAAGACCTAATAAGTCAAAAGGCATCCCATGTTCATGGATTGGAAGACTTCGGACAATTAGGGTGGCGATATTCCCCAAACTAATCCTCACATTCAATGCAATCTGTATCAAAATCGCAGCTGGCTTATTTGCAGCAGTAAAATTCATGTGGAAATAAAAGGGGCCCAGAATAGCCAAAGCAGTATTTAACAAGAACAACAAAGTTAAAAGATTCAGACTGTTCTATTTCAAAACTTATTATAAAGCTAGGGTAATCAAGACTGTGATATAGGCATGAAGATAGAGCAAGAGAATAGAATTGAGAGTCTAGAAATAAACCTATACATCTGTAGTCAATTGGAATGGTCTGACGAAATGAAAGACAGGATACCCAGTTAAATTTGAATGTCAGATAAACAACAATTTTTAATAGGTCTGGTGCAGTATTCAGAACATACTTATACTAAAAAATTATTTGTAGTTTATTTGACATTCAAATTTAATAAGGCATCCTGTATTTCTAGGTGCTAAATTTGGAAACCCTAAACAGGGAGGTAGGACAGACAGGCTTTGCTCCCATTGTCATTTGCCAAAATCTCTGGGAAGAGGGTAGTGGGAATCCTAAGTATTTAATCACTTAAGTTTTTGCCAAAGAGATTCTAGTTTCTTTACAATAACATCCTTTACAAGAAAAAATAGTGCAAAGTGATAAAATGCATTTTACATCTCATTAAAAAAAATCTCTTGGCTTTGAGTAGAACCCTGATGAAAATAGAGAACAAAACAGAGTATAACTGGATTTGCCATAACACTGAAACAATTAAGGAAACCTTCCCATTTCCCCATAAACAAAGTTTCTCTCTATCAGATTCTCACCCTTTCCAATGCACTGTGACTGGTCTGGAAATATATCCTGGGATTCTTGGTTGGCACTTACTTTTAGTACATTCCGAGGTCACTTTGTACAAAGTTTACAGTCTTTCCTTGATTACATTGTGCCTAAAGTGTTAACCCTGTTAGCAGTCACTGCACAGATTTCCTCAATGAGACTCTTGTACCCCTGACAATGTAACTATTTATTTGCAAAGTCAGTACCATTGACATTTGTGCTGCTCAATGCTAAGTGTTACCAGTGCTTTCTTTATGTCACTGTTTCTCTTCAGTAACCAAGAAAAGCAAAACAAAGTACAAATAACTGCTTATTCAGAAAGAAGTCTTGGATTGTTCCTTAAACCTGCTCCAGGCAGCACATACAGACTTTGGAGTGATCTGGAAAATATGAAAAGCACTTGGCTGGGAGACAAAACCCAAACTGATCTGCAGTGATGGCAAAAGCAGAAATAGGAGCTCAATAATAATAATATAAAAATTTCTGTATGCTGAAATGTGGCTTCAGAAGGGAGGAGAAGATCTCAGAAGTTAAACAATTATCTGTGCAGCCATTGCCTGGGAGGAGGTGGGGGTGGTGGGAATCTGGGCTTTGCTGCAGGGCCTGTCCCTCAATTGTTGGCTGATTGATTGAAAAAGGCAAATGGGGCGGCAGTCTCCCTGCCAAGGGTTTTATTCTGCCTCAGCCCTCCCTGGGTGCCTGGAGTGTGGACTCTCTATGGTCCTCACCTGCTGCTTTGTTCTAACAACGCTGGCGTCTTGCAGCCGCCGCCACTCACGCCTCTAAGCCGTTGTCCCGTCTGTCCAGAGTGTGGAAACCCTGCCACCCCCATCTGCCCAGCCACCTGCCTCCTTGTCTTTAAATATCCTCCTGCAATCCCACCACTTCTGGGAAGCTCTCCGGAATTGTTGCCACCCACTTGTCCCCAACTGCCGACACAATCCTCTCACAGAACTCCTCTGAAAATGACATCTCATTTCTGCTGATGGTTTGTGTGGCACGACAGAGGGGAAGAACGCATGCGCTCTGAGGCAGGTGGACTAGGCTTCATCAACTCCCTTTGTCATTTACTGGCTCTGTGACCTCTGGTCACAGTCACCATGATACCCTACAACTAGAGAGCCCTGGCACTGTGCCAAGCAAGGGCTCAGCATTTCACTGGTTCCATTGTTTGTTAGCCCCAAGTTCAAGCTACAGGATGGGTACAATTTTTCTCCTTGTTACACTGACAAGAAACTGAAGGAGAGGTAAGGGAACTTGGTCAAGGTCAAATAGCTCCTTTAAGGTGGAGCTGGAATTGGAACCCAAAGGGTCCAAGCTCTGACTGTCAAGTCCAAGCTCTTACTGGAACCCAAATGCCAGGGTTCCAGTAAACAAGGTACCAGTAAACAAGGTTCCAGTGGAACAAGGTACCTTTTCCATTTCTCAACAGCCTTATGAAGTGTGTGTTATGCACATTACACTCATCAAGAAGGGACTAAGGGCCAAAAAGTTTTAGTGGCTTATGCAAGATCATGCCTTTAGGAAGGAGGCAATGCTTCCACATAGGAGGCTTACACCTACAGAGGAAGAAAAAACTAAAAAAGTGCCTGTTGAGCTCTTGCAAGTTTGCAAAGTCCTGGGTCACATCTAACTAGAAAAGCTTTCTTCCTTCCAGTTGTGTTATTGCTTATCTATGGGACTTCCTAGAGTCTTTAATGCCACAAAATGAGCACTGCAAGTCTCCAAAAAAGGATTTACTAGACAGCCTTTTAAAATATATTGGACCATAAAGCTGTTGTTGAGATCCACCTATGACCACTTTCTTGCAGTAGCACTTCCCAGAATCCGAGGTGGGAAATCACGGTACTACACTACTTAAATGATAACACCTGCAAGATAAAGATAGAGATAGAGACACATTTGTTGTTGCTGTTGCTGTTTAGGAGCTAGCGACAAGGTGCTCCAGGTGCCTCCCGGGCTGGGTGAGTGTTGAGCCTACCAGGGCCAACTAGCTGCCATTGGTCCTCAGGAGCCTGGCCCCAGGCACTGTTTGCTTCATCTGTTCATCGTACTGGTGTTTGTTTTGCATGAGCTCTGTGGCTTTCTGGATTCTTCCTTTTGGGTTCTAATGAGGGCTCAGGTATTTTGCAAGGTTGTCTCCTTTTAAAATCCAACAGCGTAAAACTCGGGGCAAAGTGGAGCGTCAGAACCAGCCTTAGTAACCATTGGCATTCAGCACTTTGAAATAATAGCTACCATTTTTTGGATATTTATCATGCTCCAGGTTTAATGTGGGCTGTTCTGTTTAATTCTTCTGATAACCTGTGGGGTAGATTCTGCTTTAGAAACCTCTAAGATGGCCCTTGCAAGTTTCCCTCCCACATTGAATTAGGGGCTGCCTTGGGTGACCACTGGAATATGGCAGAGGTTATGGTATGTGACTTCTGAGGGTAGGCATTAAAGCCACCGCCACGTGCATCTTGGTCTCTTGGATTGCTTGCTCTGGGTAGCCAACTGCCATTTTGTGAGGAGACTCAAGCAACTCCTTGGAGAGGCCACCACAGAAAGGAACCATTTTGCCAGCTATGCGAGTGGATGCTTTAGCCCCAGTGAGATTTTCAGATGACTGCAGACCACAGGTAACATCTGACTGTGAACCTGAACTGCACCCAAGTCCTTGACCCATTGGGATGACTACTGTGGTTTCAAGCAACTACCTTGTGGAACAAATTGTTATAAGCAAGACATAACTAAAACGGACATTCTTACCATCTCTCACTTAAGGAAACAGAGCTGTGAGAGAAGTGAAGTTATTCCCTCAAGGTCACACAGCCAGAGTTTATGTGGCTGAGGTAGGAAGCTGCAAAGGACTCTTCTCTTCATAGCCCAAAGTATTGCCCCAGAAGTCTGCGAGAGAATCCAGAATTCTATTTCTAGGCTTGTTTAGTCAGTGCAGTGATGTGATAATACAGAAACTCTTGGAGTCTCTCCAGTCTTTACCTCTCTTGAACTTCAGTTTCTCAGAGAGTAATATCATCTACCTGGTTGTGGATGAAATAGTTTAATATAGAAAAAGTGAAGGCAGATTCTGGGCACAGGATATTCTGAGCAACCTTCCTTTCCAGTTCCTCCTTTAGCATCGGGCCTCGCTTTGGTGGTGAGGAAAACAGAAGGTTAGTCCAGCCAACAATCTGTCATCCCCACCCTAGAGGGAATTAGCTCATCAGAATCCAGTCCTAACTGGCAGGAGACTGAGAAGGCAGACTTTTTGCTTGGAGTGCATAGGACAGGAAGACATAATTTTTGAGTATGGGTTACTTCGGGAGCAGGCAGGCTTGGATGGGTGCCCCGAAGGGCTTTTGAAATAGCTAAAGGGCATCATGAGGGCCCCAAGAAGGCAGGAATGGGGCACAGCCACCCAAAGTGGGAAAGAACTTTTCTTCACGAATTTACCCAAGGCCCCCTGCCATCCCCAAAGTACATCAACAAAGACGACCATTGTGCAAAGCATCACCTCGAATACTTGCTGCTTCCCTTTTAGACAGGAGAGACTAAGAACAGAATGCAGTAATTCTTTTCAGTCTTGCTTTGTTTTGTTTTGTTTCCAAACTCATTTAGAGTCAAAAGTCCTTGGCTCCAGGTATAAATATCTTCAGACATCCACAAAAACCAAAGTGAAGTGTCTTGGTTTGGATCACACAGCTAAATAGAGGCAGCACTTGGTCTAGAACCCCAAACCTGTGTTGTAATGTAGGTGTTTGATCAAATCATTTTGTTTTGGATTGAAAAGCACAGACATCACTTCTTCCAAGAAGCTTTTGCTCATCAACATTGCCAAAGGTCACTTATTTTTTGAAAATTGTCAGCACAAATATGTAGCCTGACACACACTGTCTAACACTTTATTAAGCAAGGGTTTTGAGCTTGTGCAATGTGCCTGGTACTCTTCTACCTGCTAGGGATTCAGCAATGAAAATGCAGAGTGTCTCTGCTTTTATGGTTACTTTTATAGGTGGCGGGTGTTGTAAGGTAGATGACAAAATTATATAAGGAGCTAAATGGTGATGGACAAAAGCCAAACAGGGCAGGGGGAGAGAGACAGGGTTTGTGAGGTGGTTGATGTAATTTGTGTATAGAATGGTTAGGACCCTTCCCGCTGCGAAAGTGACATTTGGGTAACAGTTGAAAGAGGTGCGGGAGTAAGCCATATGGTCGCCTAGAGGAAGAATATATCACATATATTACTAGGGACTTATCCTCAGGTTCCTTCATGCTTGTGATTTTATTATTCTTCTGTCCCCTAATAAATCCTCAAGAGTGTGTATTTCATCTCCTGCTTCCTTGGGGTCTACTAGAAGTGCCTTCTGCAGAATGTGATGTGTGCCACAGGCTTTTAATAAATACTTGTTGAATATTTTGGTTAAAGTCATTTTCTCACTATTGCCCTTTTTAGGCAAGAAATTAAGGGAAAGCTACAGGAGTTCAGTACTCTGTCCAATAGTTTAAATTACTTAGAATGTACAAACCAACATTCAGCTGTGCTATCAACTTTCTGGGTTAGTATTCTTTGCCTTCCATAAACATTACATCTAAAAATATTTACAGAAGTCTTGGCTTCTCCTAAATTCAAAACAGGAAACCCCTATAGTCTCTAAGCCGCCTTCATTCACCTCCAAACCCGAAGTGGAATCCACCATTACTTTTGTAATTACAATCTTTTTGTACAATGAGCTCTGACACTTTTTGAAAATGGTTTCCTGCCTCAGCTAGAGACATCCTGTTATTCTTAATAATATTCTATGCCACCTAAATATTAAGGTGTCTGGAATTCACAAGGACAGAAACCATTCATGGCCAATAACTTGTTCCTCTTTGACTTTTGCAAAAAGAGACGCTTCACAGAAACACTTTCTAATCTCCTTTTGAACAAGAGTCTCCGTTTTCATATCAATGAGACCCTGACCTTGCTTGAGCCAGTGCTTTTTCCATAAGAGTATATACTCTGTGCTTATTCACTTTGATTTTTGTTTTGAAGAGACAGATTGGAAATGAAAAAGAATGACAACAATGGTGACCCTAATAACCCCCACAATAATGGTGTCAGGGAAAATTTCACAGAAGGTCCAACTCAGAAGATGGAGTTAGCAGCTGAGTACCAGGCTAGCATTTACACACAGGAAATGGAGACAAGGCAACGCCTTCATGAAACTGAAGGGATTTGATGCTCGGGAGCTATGATTCTCTAAAGGACAACTGAGTTTAATCCCAAATGGAGAAGAAAAACTTGTTGGAAGAGACAGATCAGATGATATGTAATAGGATAGTCAAATGTGAAACAGAAGAGCTTGCTACCTTGACACCTGTGGTCACGAAAATGCCATTAAGAATGAGTATTAGGATAACATGAATGTCATCATTCATAGGTTTTATTTTTTTTTCCTTTCTGGTATTTCAATTTATAGTTCCACACATTCTCTCATAGTCCCTCCTCCAATGTGTTTGCTAATGTCTTATTTACCATCTGGGGAAAATACAAGTCCAATCATGCACCCCTTATCCTGAATCTTAATCATTGCAGGAGGCCGGTCATACAAAAAAAAAAAAAAAAAAAGGACTGACTTCATTCTCTTTTACAGTGCATCCAATACTGCTGGTGTGTCTGGAGAAGGAAAAGCAGCTGCTCACTCTGCGTGTGAGACCTTGGGCCAAAGATTGGCCATTCTCAACTTGGCTCCCTTTTACCACAATTCAGGGGTAAGAACACAAAACATAGATGGTGCTGAGAAAAATTTAAAAAACAAAGAAAATAGCCAGCTGACACCAGGTTCTGGGCACTCTTCTAAACCCCTTACATGTATGAATTTATTTCAACTTTACAACAATCCTACGGCATTGGTGGTATGATTTACAGATGAGGGAACCAAATACAAAGAGACCAAGCTATTTGCTCACAGCCACATAATGGTGGAACTGGCCACAAAAAACACATACTCAACTGCCACTCTAAAATATTTCTCTCGTGATGGGTGTTAAGTAGTTAGGGCTCAATTAATGGGCTATCCTTGTCCTTATAGGGAGGTGATATAATATTTCTTACTTAAACAGAGTCAGTTACAAGTTAATTGCTTCCCTGAGACTCCCAAGCACATTTAGATGGGAAGAAAATGGGAATTGATAAAACAGACAGTTTTCTAAAGTAAGATTTTATTTATTTATTTATTTGAGAGATTGGGAGAGAGAGCACAAGCAGTGGGGGAGGGACAGGGAAAGGGAGAAGCAGGCTCTCCACTGAGCAGGGAGCCTGATGTGGGCTCAATCCCAGCACCCTGGGATCGTGACCTGGGCCAAAGGCAGATGGTTAACTGACTGTGCCACCCAGTTGCTCCAGATAAAACAGACCCTTTAAAAATAATTGGATCAGGGTCCCTGGGTGGTGCAGTCAGTTAAGCGTTTGACACTTGGTTTCGGCTCAGGTCGTGAATGCTAGGTCTCTAGATCAAGCCCAGAGTTGGGCTCTCTGCTCAGCTAAGAGTCTGCTTAATACTCTCTCTCCCTCTGCCTGCCCCCTCCCTGCTCTCTCTCAAATAAATGAATAAATCTGAAAAATAATTAGATCAATAATTGTATCACGTATAACATTTTCTTTTGGACCATGTGTCCTAAATTTACAGTCGGGCTGAACTGACTGGCCATCTCAGTCAAAAAAACAATGCATTGAATCAAAATAGCAGTTCAGATGAGAGGCTTGGGCAGACCAATTGTTTATTCCCATTTAAAGTAATCACCCTTCAGTTCCCTGAGGCTCCAGCCTTTCTCCTATGGTTTTGTGGTTCTTTGGGGTATAAGACAATGTTAAAATATTGATCTTTTTCCTTCAATCAATAGACTTTTTAAACAGGTCACATCACAGAAGTGGCTGTTTTGCCCATTATGCATTTTAATGTTTAGGATCCATCACTTTTGCTGATGTTTTAAAGTCCATTTATATGTTGTCTTGTTGGATATTGCCAGAGTGCCCAGGGGAGGCCTTTATTCTTGCCATAATCTCAGAGCCAGAGGATAAAAATGACAGAGGAGGAGTGGGACACTTTACTCAAGGTGTCAAAATTTATTGGCGGAGATATTTTATCACACCTCGTTATAAGATGCCAGAATGCAAAAGCTATGCTTGTCAATTTTATTTTACTCTGGATATGTTTTGTTGGCCATTTCGATGCTCAAACAAAAGTGTGGAAAGCTAATGAGTCTTTGAAGAAAAAAACAGAAGAGAAATGAACTGAACTGATTTGCCAGGAAATGAAAAGAAACCATTGGTCGTATCAGAAATAAAGAGGATTTAATGAGACAAGAGAAGTTATCTAAAAGACCAATTGTGTGTGGGCAGTAGAGCCTCATGGTTAGAACAAAGTCTCATTTGAATATCTCAGATTCAAACCCTTTCTCTGACGCTTGCTTGCTCTGTAAGTGTTAGGTGTTGTTATTTTCATCCTCAGTCTTATCGGTGCATTTGTAGAAGTCGTAATAAAAACAGAAATTTGCCTTGAATTATGGTACCTAGTGGTGTAAGAATGAGAAAGGCAAAAAAAAAAAAAAATCGATCAACCTGGTCATTTCCACCTTTTTGCTATTGTGAATAGCACTGCGGTGAACATGTATCTCATGATGACTTTTTAAAATCCATTTTAGAGACAGAGGCAGAGCTCAGTCACCAGGCATGTGGTCTCGTTGGTCAGACTACCTGGCTTCTCATCCTGACTCCGTACTTTGCATTTGTTATCTGATTTACTGGATTTCCCTACTATCATTCTACCCTTCTTATCCTACTATTATTACCCCCTAAAAATGCCCGTACAGTATTGGCACTATTATTAATCCAAATTTTATAAACAGGAAAACTGAAGCTCAGAGAGGGTTGGAGTCTCTTGCTCAAGGACAAACAGCTAGTAAGTGGCAGAGACAGGATTTGAACCTAGGTCTCACTTCACCTAAGTCTGTGTCCTTTGCTGTGACTTTTTCCTGTCACCCAGCGAAGGGAACGTCCTGATACAGTGGAGTCAGAGGCAAAAGTTCAGGGGCAAGTACGTCCGGCTAGGAGGGGACACGTGAGGTGGAGCGCCATTCCTTCAAAGGCAGAGCCCCCTGTTATCTGCAGTTTTGCTTTCTGTGGTTTCAGTTACCTGGTGTAGGGAAGCAGATGACCTTCCTTCTGATCTGGCATCAGAAGGTCAGTTGTAGCCTAATGCCGCTAGTCCCAGGGACTAGTTTCATCTCTCTTCTCATCTCAGCAAGTATTTTATCACTTGCATCATCACAAGAAGTGTGAATACAGCACAATATGATACTTAGAGAGAGACTATATCCATGTAACTTTTATTGCAGTGTATATATATTTTAAAGGTTTTATTGATTTATTTGGGAGAGACAGAGAGAGGGACAGAAGGGGCAGAGGGAGAAGCAGACTCCCTGGAGAGCAGGAGCAAGTCCCTAAGTCTGGATGCGGGACTTGATCCCACAACCCTGAGATCATGACCTGAGTGCCACCCAGCCTCCCCTCTTTCTTCCTATTTTAAAATATTTTATTTATTTATTTGACAGAGAGAGAGAGAGAACACAAGCTGGAGGGAGCAGGAGAGGAAAAAGCAGGCTCTCCACTGAGCAGAGATCAGGATGCGGGACTTGATCATGACCCCAGGATCATGACCTGAGCCCAAGACAGCTTAACCGACTGAGCCACCCAGGTGCCCCTCTTCAGCCATTTCTGAAGTGTGCCAGGGTTCAGCTCTGTATGTTAGAGCACACTGACCTACTCAAAACGGATTCCTGCCATTTCACTCAGCTATACGGCACCCTAATCCTACTGAGAGGAGGCAATTTGTCCCACTACAAACAGCCATAGAACTTTCCACCACATTCAGTAAGATCTCACCTAAAGGAAAGAGAAGAGGGGTACAGAGTTCATTAAATTTCTTTTCAGCTCCCTGCCTGATTCTCCACCCCGCTGCTTAACTTGTTTTAATTTCTCCCAAGGAAGCCCATGGGTATATGCTGATTTGCTTGGCTACAGTCATGGGTACTTTTTAGAAAAACAAAGCCAGGAAGAGCTCTAAGGCTCCCGTGACTTGCACCATCAGCCAATAGTTGTTTTATTAAGTGCAGATTCCGCCCATGGAGCTGAGTTAATGGAGGTGGGAAAAAAGTCAGGGCCAAAACAAGGAGCCATTCAGAGGTAGTCTTCAAAATATCAAGGTAACAGAGAGTTTCTGTACCCAGCCCTGCGGGGCCAAGTTCTATATGAATGAGTGGGGAGTGGTCAGACACCCACCCAGGCAAGCTATTCTTAGAGACCTGGTGAGAGGGAACAGACTTGGTCCTCAGGGCCTCGGCTCTTAGCCAGCTCCTGATTATTTTCTAGGGGAGAGTCGCTTGGCCCTTTGTCCAATTCCATTTTAAAATTTGAGTTTTACATGGAATTTTATGGATTCGTAAGTAAATATTGTGTTCTTGGGTGTTGCTTTTCTTCTCTGCTTTTCCAAAGAGGGGATTGCAGAGTCTTGGAAACAAAATGCACGTCAGAAAACAGAAACTTGAATTAAGAACCTCGTGAGATGTGGAACAAAACACGAGCTGAAGGGAAACTGAAAGTGGTGTAGATCATGGCCATCAGAACTGAACGTCACTCTTAAGGTCAAATATTTGCGACCCTGAGATCCAGATACCCAACTCACCAGAATTCCTACACCAGAGGGATTCCCGCACATTTGTATTGGGTGTGAGTGCGAGTCTGCGTTTATGTGCAATTGGGTGTTTGGGTGTATAGTTTTAAAAGGAGTAACCCAAACAGAAAGAGACAGCCTGCAAAGCAGCAACTGGCGAAAATGGCAAAATGTGGAGTGATGGATAAAGTAGCCAAACCAAGAGTCTGCTGCTGAAATTACAACCAGATTGCCTCAGGAAAGCGAATAAGCTTGAACAAATAAATCCCTGTGGCAGATTCGCTTTCACAAGCGTACCTGTGAGACAGTGTCCAGATCCTGCCTTCCAGATGAAAGGGAAAGGTCGAGGAGGAGGACGGGGTGGGGGAGGAAGGTGGGGAGGGAGGCAAGGTGATGTGTCCAGTAACTGCGGGAACACGGGAGCCCAAACACTTGCTCATCATACCAGAACTGTCTCCCGGGCCAGAACTGCCGGTGGGTAGGTGGGGGGGGTGGTGGTGGCTGAAAACAAGTAGCAGTCCGGGAACCCCCAAAACCAGAGAAGTGAAGGAGCATTCTCTTGGGACACTGGGGAATGAGAATGCAAAAGCCAGCCTGAGCCGGGCGAGGCCAGCAGGGAGACGCGAAGCAAATGGGCTGACATCTGACATAGATCAGCGGCACCCAGATTCTCCAGCAGCAGAGACCAGGCTGTTCCGCATTTATGGATTTCCACATCATAAGCGGCAGATTCTGGGAGAGGGTTCTCGGAATAAGGTGGACATATGGTCATGTACCCTGGGTCTGCTGGCTCAGACGTCCTGAAACACCATCCACTCCAAATGAAAAAAATAAATAAAACCATGAATACAAGACTATGTAAAGCTCAGCTCAACACGGGGGCACGGATGATATCAATTCCATGTCATTTAAAGCCTGATACAGAGTCTCGTGGCAGGTCTTTCCACGGACTAGATGGATATTAATAATGACCAGAATAATTACTAATATTTATTATCACGTACCGCGTGCCAAACTCATTAGCTGCATTTTCTTTTTGACGCCTCACAACTACATTTTGAGGTAGATGTGATTACTCGTTTTACGTAGATACTGGGTGTCGTAGCCGGCAAGGGCCAGAGCTGGGATCTAAACAGCAGGTCCTACTCACTCCACAGTCAGCTAACCTCCCAGCGTGGAAGACTGACCTCGGTTAGTTAAGAAATTACCCAGGCCTTTGTAAGGACAAAGGAGACAGGAAAGGATTCTAATTTAATTTCATGGCTGCCAATCATGTAGGATGGAACCATCAGATGACGTAAATGAGAGATTTTTATTCTTCTACACTTGCTGCATAAATATTTTCCACACTGATTTCTTGAGAGCGACACAGGTGAGTACCTGGGGGTTAAGCAAAAAAAAAAAAAAAGCCACGTCCAGAGTTCTTCTTTATGGTCAAGTGAGGAGGGTTCATCCCCCTCTCCCAGCCCTTTTGTCTCTGCAGTTCTAGCAAGGATAAGTGAAATCTGGAATGACACATTGAGGCCCTGATGGATCCCGGAGTGCCTTCCTCGTCACTAAGGACTCATCATTGAATAAATTCAAATTATGTTTGGCCTACTTTCCTCCTTAAACCAGTTTTATTGCATACATTTTAATTCTGAGAAAATTGGATGACTATATATGGTATCCATGGCAACCTTCACTTAAACAGAATATGAAATTAACCAGGCCACTCTGTGCCTGACATTCTAGATAAATGGAGCTAACCACAGACAGAAGCATGTTGGCACTCTTCAAGGCAATTTCGGGAATTCTATGACTCTAGGGTCCTAGAAAGGATCAGATTAGGTCCTGTATAACCCCACATGTGTAGATGGCCATCACAGAGCCATTCTGAGCCTCAGTTTCCCTATCTTAGAACTGCAGAAATTGGATGATTAACTCCTCTAATTGTTCACTGCCCCTGATTTTTGGGATCAATCCAGATTTTTACCCTTGATCTTAGCCAAAAGGCCGAGAAGCGATCAATCCAGATTTTTAAATAATTTTTCCTTCCCATTTAGTGGCATGACGGTTGAAAATATCTTACTTCTTTTTTTTACTAGAGTTTGTCTTTGATTTTTTAAAAAAAAATGAGTAAAATGTACTTTCTATAGCCATTTTGGGCTTATAGAAAAATTGAACAGACAATAGAGTTCCCCTATATTCCCTCTCCAACCTCCCAGTTTCTCCCATTATTAACTTTTTACATTGGCGTGACACAGTGGTTATAACTGATGAACATTATTAACTAAAGTGCATAGTTTATGTCAGACTTCACTAGTGGTGTGGGCTTCAAGAAATGTCTAATGACATGTGTCCACTATTATTGTCTCATATGGGATAACTTGGCTGTCATAAAAATCTCCTGTGTTCCACCTATTCTTCTCTCCCTTCCCCTCAATCCCTGGAAATCACTGATCTTTTACTATCTTTTGATTTTTCCATAATGTCATATAGCTGAAATCAGATAATTTGTAGCCTTCAGACTGGCTCCTTTCACTTGGCTATATTCAGGTAAATTTTCTCCATGTCTTTTCATTGCCTTTCATTTAAAAAAAAAAAAAAGTATTTATTTGTTTTAGAGAGAGATCACGCACAAGTGAGAGGGGCAGAGGGAGAGAGAATCCCAAAGAGACTCTGTGCTGAGCACTGTTGGGGCTCGATCCCATATCCTGAGATCACAACCTGAGGCCAAAGCAAGAATTGGATGCGTGACCAACTGTGCCACCCAGGTGCCCCAAATCTATGAGGTGGGTTTTATTATTCCCATTTAGAAAACTGACACAGAAAAATCCAGAAACTCCCCAAAGTTCAGAGATTTAGTAAGTTGGAGAGCTTGGTTACCAACTTGGACAATCACCCCCAAGAACTGGAAAAGGTGGAGGATAAAAGATAGTTTCTCAGCACCAAGTCTCTCTTGGTCCCAGTCCATCCTCTGATGCCACTTTTATATCCCTGGCAAAAAAATTCTGCTCCTCTTTCTTCTCTTCTGCTGGCTTTGCTTCCTAGGGACCAACACAACTTTCCAGATGGGAGCACAAAACCCATTACCACCAGCCCAAGTCTCCTTTGATACCCTCCCTCCAGCTTCCCTGAATCTTCACTCATCTCTGTCTCCGACTTGTCATCTCAGGGTTCTCTGTCTCTGCTCTTTCTCTTTCTGGAATGTCTTTCCTCTTTTTCATTACCTGGAAAGCTCCTGCTACTTATATTTCAAGACCACCCTCAGACACAACCTCCTTCATGAGATTTTGCCCAGACACCCAGGCCAAATAGGGATTACCTTCTCTGAGAATCCATACACTACTCCTGTCCCTATTACAGTCCTTGACAAAGTGCGATGTACGTTGCCATCTGTCTACTTGTCTGCGACTTCCTTAGTGTGAGAGAGCATGTCTTATTCATCTCTGGGCACTCAGCCTTGCATAGAGCCCAGCACCTTGTTACTCCTCCATATGAAACCCATATAAAACCTGTGATCTCCATTAAGTGCTCCTTACAGAAGCACATCTAGGCAACGTGGACGAACTAGAGGGTATGATGTTAAGGGAAATAAGTCCGACAGAGAAAGAAAAATACCATATGAGCTCCCCTATATGCCGAATCTAAAAAACAAAACAAATGAACAAACAAACAGAAACAGACTCATGAATACAGAGAACAAACTGGTGGCTGCCCGAGCGGGAAAGGGTGGGGAATAGGAGACATAGGTGAAGGGGATTAAAAGTGACAAACTTCAAGCTTATAAAATAAATAAGTCATGGGGATGAAAAAGCACAATGTAGAGAATCTAGTCAATAATATAATAACGGTGTATAATGACAGATGGTGAGTACACCTACTGTGGTGAGCACTGTGTGATGTGTAGAACTGTTGAATCACATGTTGTCCATCTGAAACTGATCTAACATTTTGTGTCAACTATACTTAAAAAAAAAGGAATTAAAAAAAAGAAGCCCACCCATAATCAAAAATTAAGTTATTATAATTATTACCTGGTCTCTGAGGAAACATCCAAAATGTGTTTTATGCACTGTAAAGCCTTTTGAAAACTCTTCTCATCTCTGCTACTTGTAGTAGCAGCCCCAGACATGGTGGCTTTTCATTCAATTCATTCATTCCTTTATTCATTCACTTGCTTGTCATCTATGCGGTAAGGAAACATTTACTAAGCACCTACAAGCTACCAGTATTGTTTCATCCAAAATGCTCTCTCTTCCCTCCTCTTTTCAAATCTCAAAATCCTCTCCAGACACCTAGCCCAAGGACCTTGCCATCCCTTTCCTCCCGTATTTCTTCTGGTCTTTATTCTGAAGATCTGCTTAACCTTTCTGGCCTCTTTAGTTTCTTCTGTTGGTCCATTGTCAGGATTTCCCTTGATGAACCATAGTCTAGAAACCGACTCAGAAAACTAGAATCCATGCTCCTTAAAATTTATCTAAGGGGAAGAGGGAAGATAATGAGAATTAATACGTTAATAATATTTGTTTTTGTTACGGATTAATGTATACACGCACGAGCAAATAAAATAAAGATCTGGCCAACATATTCAGAGTTCCAAATGAATGATGCAATCAGTAGATGCTATTGGATTAAGGGCCAAAATATGTGTTTGGGCCCCAGATGAATTCCCTCATAGTGATCTAACCGCGGCCGCGCAGTGAAATCAGCACCGGCCTCCGGGCCAGAGTTCTCTCCTCTTAGTCCCTTAGCTCTGCCCCTTGGCCCCGGGTGGGCCATCTGGAAAGAGGGCTTAACTCTTGGAGTCTCTAGCTCCTCATCTTTAAGATGGGGATGTTTAGAACAGGAATACCCCTCTCTGAGACACTCAGAAACTCCGATGACATCATGGAGGCTTGTTCTTTCAGAGCTCAGGGAATGGTTGTTCAATCCGAATCCTTCAGTTCTAATTTGTTTCTGCGTGAGACCCAGCGAGAGGCAGGAAATCCTGGGACCAGAGTCCAAAGTCTGTATGACAACAAAATAGTCTCAAGCCATCACCACATACACTCTCTTCGGGCAAAGATTTTGTCTTTTTTGTTCACTGATGGATCCCTACAACAGTGCCTACAACAGTTCCTGGCTCACCGTAAGGGCTCACTAAGCATTGGATGAATTACAAAAAAAAGTTCATATTACAGTGTGAGATATATTTTAGTGCCTTGGAAACCTAGGTCTCTAACACTGTTACTGAGGGTGACAGATACAGCCTTTTGAGGGGGCAATGGGCAGAACCTATCCAAGTTTAAAATGCACACATGCACCTTCACAGGTGTGATGCAACCCCCACCCCCCATATTCAATTAGGCATGATGGCGACCCAACTGCATATTCCATAGGCCTGCGTGTGTAGTAGGTGTAGCTCTCATTTACGGAGCCAGGAAACACCGCAGGGGAGTGGCTGAGAGCACAGACCCCGAAGCGGAGAGCCTGGCTTTAAACCCTGCCTCTGCCAAGTACCAGCCTCACCTTCAGCAAGTTACGGAACCTTCCTGCCTCCCCCACCTCGAATTTGAGAGGAGTAGACTGCTGGCCTCATGGGGCTGTTCCGAGTCCAGGGATTCACATGTGTAAAAGCATGGGGTCGGTGTTACACCTGTTCTAAAAGCACATGCTTACTCTGTTCTCATGGGGATTTGGGGGAAGTAGGCTCTTCGCTGAGCAGAGAGCCCAATGAGGGGCTCCACCCCAGGACTCTGAGACCATGACCTGAGCTGAAGGCGGAGGCTTTAACCCACTGAGCCGCCCAGCCACCCCTCATGGGGATTTGGGAAGCTGACCGCAAGCCCGTTTATCGTGGAGGCTGAGGGAAATCATAAAGGAAGGGTAGGCGCAGCCGCCTGCCTCAGAACCCAGACTTGAACCCCATTGGGAGGGCTGACCCTTCTCACTCCCCAATGACCACAGGCAGTATCAGCACAGTCTCCTTGACTTACACCTTGCTTGTGTCCTCATCCCTGCTTCCTGAGTACTCTGCCCTGATTCTTGACACAACCACGCTGCTCACTGCCAAGAAAACACTATCATCATCTCTGACTAAACTTGTTTCCCTTCAAACAGGTGTTCAGGACTTGCAGGTGGACGGTGGCAGAACCCCGTCCGTCCGGTGCCACCGCAGGGAATCCTGAGCAGCCTCTTCTTAAAAACCACCCCACCCTCTCAGCCTGACCCCCAAACCTGAATTTTTACCTTAGATAGTCCTAACTTGACTTTCCCCTTGACTCATTTTTCTTTTTAAATTTATTTCATTAATGATTTCTATCTTGGCAAGATGCTTGAAAGAAAAAAGATGTTTTTCGGGGGGGGTCAACCTGAGCTATAAATATATTTATTACCTTTCTGGCTGGAGATGGGGTGGGGTTTGGAGAGCCCTGGGAGGGGCCGAGGCCGGGGCCTTGGCGGTGGCTCTGGGCCCGAAGCTCTCTCGCGCCTGGCTCCGGGGATGAGGGCTGGGGAGGAGAGGCAGGGTAATGAATTTCTCCTCAGTGCCGGGGCCTGTTTCTCGTTAGAGATCTGGCTCCGTGCAGCGGCTCCGTGCAGCTCCGTGCCCCTCCACCCCCAAGCCTGTGCTTCCGAGCTCAAAACACCCGGACCGGCTTATTTTTAAGGGTTAATCAACAAGTGGTTATGGCTGCCTGCTGTGTGCAGAGCCAAGGCTGGAGACCCCAGCGGGGAGGGAAGGAGCTTGGGCAGAAAGAAAAAGGAAAGGCCCGGCCTTTAGGGGTTTGCGCTCCTGGCAAGGATGGCCGTGGTGACAGCAACTGCGCCGTCAGAGAGCCATTTAGGAACCAGCAGGCCTGCCAGGCCCCAGGGTGGTGGCCCTGTTTGAACCCACAAGCACATCTTGGTAGGAGTGCTTGTACCTTCATGCTTTTCCAATGCAGTATCCTTTGGCGGGGGGCGAGGGGGAGGAGTGGAGAGAGGACTGGACATGAGCGGAGCCATCGGGTGCCTCAGGGGGAATTTGCTCAGCAGCCCGGGTTCTGGAACCGGCATTCTCTTCTGTTCGGTTCTGGGACGGGCTTTCTCTTCTCTTTGAGTCCTCTGCTCACGTCTGTCTTGGTCGCATCACTGAGAATCCCTCTGCTGCAATTTCCCCCTCCCTCACAGAAAGCTGGTGTGTGCACACAGCTGCAGGCCACAGAAAAGTGGGTGAAGGGCCCATCGCCATGCCATGGGGTGTCCCCACCCCCCTCCTCATTCCAACACACACCACTGAGGCCCAGCCCTGGCTGGGGCTTGCTCAAGGCCACACAATTAGAAGGACCCTGAAGTGGACCTTGTGTCTTTGAATTTTCTGTGCACGGCTTGTAGCAGGCAACACTGCTTCCAGCCAGATGATCTTATTGTATTTTCTTAAGGTAGAAGTGCCTTATTCTGTTTCGGTTTATTCTCCCCCCTTGCCAAAACCTTTGATTGCAGATCTGCTCATTGCTGAGGATGTACTGAGCATATCTGCGGGCCCAGTGCTTGTGAAATTCTGCAGGAGTCATGAAGATGCCAAGACTCAGGCTGTGTCCCCCTGGAGTACTGTGGGGAGACACCAGATCGATCTGTGACACAAGGACAATTCCAACCCAAGTCTGGGCCTGAGGACAGCCTCAGCTGCACAGCAGCCTGGGCATTGGGGGGAATTTAAAAGTTTTGTGTCATAGTGGAAGGGATTGGGTGAAAATACCCAAACTGGCTCATATTTTTGTTGGTTTTTCCCACTGGGCAAATTTTCCATCCACTTCTGGTTTTACATTGAATACAGATGACACTGCCAAGAGAGGAAGGATGTTCTACCTTTCAACCAAGAGGCCCACTGCACGGTTCTGCATGGAGGGAGGGCCCATGGCCCTGAATCCTGGGATAGCCACTTCTCATGACTGTCCAAATCATTGGGCATGCAGTTTCCTCGAGACAATAATTGGGCTTTCGGGGTCTACTTGGGTCCTCTTGGCAGGGCGATCACTGGCTAAAATAGCTCAGGCCATAAAAATACAGAATGAAAATACTTGTAGCCACCACATCCACATATTCCATGGAGAGGCTATTAAAACCTCCAAATTACACCAGGCTCGCTCTTCAAGGCCACAAGAGTACATAGCTGAATGGAAAAGGAAGGGATATTTTCAGGGTGAGTTCAGTACCAATCATTATAAGCTTTCCATTTGCCCTCCTAAAAAGGTCTTCCTCAAGCCTTTCAAATTAATTTATAAAGGTTGACTCCCTCTTTAAATGGTTTTACCAGACCACAATAAGGCACAGTCTTCACATATTGCTTTTCTCAATATGACTAACCAAATCTCTGGTTGGGAGAGACAAGATCCAGTAATATGTGGTGGTTTGACCTACTATTCTACTCTAAAACTCTTTGCCACCCTTTCTGATCCAAACCACGGCTATGTTTTGCCTAGACTCTCAGTGGACATCTAAACCGACCAGTCTGCTCCCAATTTTCCTTTCTTACATCCATTCTCCATAATACGCAGGGTTAACTCAAATGCATACCTGGCCATAACCCTCCCCTAAAATTCTCAGGTGGCTCCCCATTGCCTCTAGTCACAAACATTTTCCCAGAGCCGACAAGGCCTTTGATGGTCCGGCTCTGCCTGCCTTCTCTGGCTTCCTCCTGCACAATTTCTTACTGGGCTCATGTCCTCAGATGCTCCATGCCTGCTCTTTAAATGTGTCAGCCTCTCTGCCTAGATGCTGTCCCTCTCTTCTTCACTCTGCTATTGATATTTACCTTCAGGTCTCATTTAATATCCTGTGGGAAGAGGGAGCAAGCTTCTCATTCATTCCTTGTAGTTGGCTGAATACCCCTCACCCCTCCACCACCTGTGTCCATCTCATGCCTGTGGATGGGATCTTATTTGGAAAACAGGTCTTTGCAGCTATAATGAAGGTAAGGATCTGGAGAGGAGATCATCTAGGATTATCTGGACAGGACCTAAGTCCAGTGATAAGTGTCCTTATCAGAGCAAGGCCAAGAAGAGGTTGGGGACACACAGAGGAGAAGGCCATGTGAGTTACAGGGCCACCAGGCAAGGAGAACTTGGAGCCACCAACAGCTGAAAGAGGCAAGGAAGGAGTCTCCCCTAGAGCCTTAAGAGGGTATGCAGCCTTGTGGATTTGACTTCAGGCCTCCAGAATTCAGAGGAAACATGTTGTGTTTTTTTAAGCCACTCTGCTGGTAATCTGTTAGGACGGCCCTAGGAAACCTCCAGTGAGGTACTGCTCATATTGACATGCTGACCCTCACTGAGAAGGTGACCCAAGACAATATCTTGAATGAACTAAGTCTAGGAGACCAGCAAGGCAATGAGAAGGGTTGGGAAAAGTGGGAGAGAGAGAGACGTGCTAAGAGGCACCGGAAGTTAGCTAAAAATTTCCAGAATCACCTCCAATGTATGGGAGTCACTCTCCTCTTAGGTGAGGGGCCCTGGCGCTTGAGACTCGCAACCCTGTTTTCATCATGTTCCAATGGGTCTTCTGTTATCTTAGGAGATGGTCCAAAAGCTCAAAAATGTTCTCTCAGCAAAAGTAAGTGTAATTCATTTTTAACAGGTATTGTTTTGTATTTATTTATTTGATAGACAGAGATCACAAATAGGCAGAGAGGCAGGCAGAGAGAGGGGGAAGCAGGCTCCCTGCTGAGCAGAAAGCCCGATGTGGGCTCGATCCCAGCTCCCTGGGATCATGACCTGAGCTGAAGGCAGAGGCCTTAACCTGCTGAGCCACCCAGGTGCCCCCATATTTCAATTATTTAGCAAGATATTTGAGTGACTATGAGTTTCTTCAAACTTTATGTGAGTTGAACAGACTCTTGATTTGCCCCTGAAATCTATTCCTTCCCCAGCCCTTCCATCTTGGCACTGCCCTCACACAAGCCCAAGACTTGAGTGACACCCTTATGTTCTTTCTTGCCATCACCCTGACCTGCAAGTCCTGTTAATTCTTTTTTTTTTTTTAAGATTTTATTTATTTTTGTGTGTGTGAGAGAGAGCGAGCAGGTAAGTTGAGGAGAGGGGAGGGGCAGAGGGAGAGGGAGAAGCAGGATCCCTGCTGAACAGAGAGCCTGATGCAGGACTCGATCTCAGGACCCTGGGATCATGACTTGAAGGCAGACACTTAATTGACTGAGCCACCAGGCACCCAAGTCCTATTAATTCTGTCTTGAGAACACACTCCAGCTGGTCTGCCCCTCACCGCCTTCAAGCTTCCTCTATAGTTCAAGCCATAGCCTCTCACCCCTGGGCTTCTCCAGTAGCCTCTGCACTGGATTCACAGCCAGTTCTCTCGCTCAGTTAATATCTAGTCTGTACCCAATAGCCAGAGCCACCCTTCCAAATGTAAATCTGATCTCAGCAATCCGGTTTGAAATCTTTCAGTTGCTTTTCATTGCATTTAGAAAAAAATCCAAACCCATTAGTATGGTTCTCCTAAGCCAAGGTGGGTCTAGCCCTTTCCTACCTTCTCATTCTCATTTGGTCCCACTCTTACCTATGACCACGGTGCCACAGCCTCATCTGTCATCCTTCTGCTCTTCTAACAGTGCAATCTTATTCCTGCCTCCGGGCATTTGCATTTGCACAGTCTGGAGTGTTTTTTTATGATTTCCATATGGTGGTTCCTTCTCATTTTCCATGCCAGGCTTCTCAGAGAGAGATTCCATTAACATCCTCTGTACAAAGTAAAACCTAGCTCCCTTCCCTAACTGTCCCATGATACCCTTATAATTTTCTTATAGACAATTACAAGCTAGATGAAGGTACCAGTTGGTGGGCTCGTCGTAACAAAACACTACAAACTGGGTGGTCATGGGTGATTCCTTCTGAGGCCACAAGGGAAAATCTGCTCCAGGCCTCACCCCAGCTTCTGGTGGTTTGCTGCCGATCTTTGGGGTTCCTTGGCTTCTGCTGCATCACCTTGATAACTGCTTTCTGTATATGGATCTGTTTCCAAATTTCCCCTTTTCATGAAGGGGATGGGGGCCCGCCCTTCTTTGGAAAACTTCATCTTAACTAATTATATCTGCCATGACTCTAATTCCAAATAAAGTCACATTCTGAAGCCCTGAGAGTCATGACTTCAGCCTATGAATTTTGGCGGGGGACACAAGTCAGCCGGGAGCAGCGTTGTTTACTTGTTTGATTACTTCTTTCTTGTCTGCTCCAGTGGAAGCTACATTTCTGAAGGGCAGAGATGTAATCTCTCTGCTCTATCCATTGCACTAAGAACAGTAGCTGGCCCCAAGGCTCTCAATAAATAATCCTTACTAGAGGGTGGTGATGGTTGCACAGCTTCGAATAGACTAAAAACCACTGACTTGGACACTTTAAAGGGGTGAATCTATGGTATGTGGATTAGACCTCAAACACAAACATTTCTTTCATGAATGTATGGATGCCATGATTATTTATTGTATAAATATCTCTTCTTTCTGGGACTCAGTTTCTTTCTCAGTAATATATCCAAATTCCCCAGAGGTTTAGTGGCAGTGGCGTCTTTGAGAATCGGATGAAGATCTCCTCCCAAGTAAAACACCAACACGTACGTATGTGTCTGTGTATCCACACACAGCTGCAGAGTCCTTTCTATCTCATTGCAAGGAGCTCATGGCTGCCTTGAGAAGGACAGTTTCCACGGACCCAAGTAACAATGCCGAGGTTAGAGGATCTCACTGAAGGCCCTTCTGGCTCTGAGAATTATGAGATTCCCCATCCCTGTGCTCTGCAAAACACAGCGACTGGGGCAGAAAGTAAAATTTCCTCTGCTTACAAGGAGCTTCTAGTCTACCTGGAGTGGAAAACAACCTTATGATACAAAACCAAATGGAGAAGTCTGAGCAGTTCAGAGAAAGGTGTCATGCAGGCTCTTGGGTTGAAAGTACCCATGACGAGGGTTTCCGCTGGTCATGAGAGTTTGAGAAGGAAGTCATCAAGAAAAAGTGAGTTTTGTCACAACAAATTTAACAGAAAGCCTCATTGATATCTCAAATAAAAAGGATCTTTATTACTTTTCTTTAAAAAACTTTTTTTTAAATTTTTTAAAAGATTTTATTTATTTATTTGACAGACAGAAATCACAAGTAGGCAGAGAGGCAGGCAGAGAGAGAGGAGGAAGCAGGCTCCCTGCCGAGCAGAGAGCCCGAAGCGGGGCTCGATCCCAGGACCCTGGAATCATGACCTGAGCCGAAGGCAGAGGCTTTAACCCACTGAGTCACCCAGGCACCGCTCTTAAAAACCTTTTAATGTCATATGGCTTCTTTCTAAAAAAAATTTTAGTAATGATGGTTTTGATGCGATGGGAATGATTTTGAAGCAATGTAATTGTTTTCTGCTGCTCTGGGCACCCAGGTGGCCCACTTAGCCAGGTAGTGAAGCAGCCTGTTTCCACATATGGATAGGTCTTAACTCCCTCCCTTTCTCCCTCAACTCACACACCAAGTAGAATTTCTCATAAGCAGAGGTTTAATAAAGAGGAGGAGGGTGGTCCAGGAGGGCAGAGGAGGAAACCAGCAGTTAGAATCTTTATAAAGCCAGAGATGACAACATTCTCAGAACCCTGCTGAACTCTCCAAACTGGATGGAGAGTTATCTCTTCCCCTCTAAAATGACAATGCCCAGTACACAGCCCATTAAGGACATTTTAGAAACCCTAAATAAAAAGGGGAATTAGGAGGAAGACTTTCTGGAAAATTGGCCAGAAGGAAATTCAATTCAACAGTTGTTTTAAGTTCTACTAGTGGGTTTTCACATGCGTTTAGGACGGCAAGATCATTGGCCCCCAAAGTATTTTCTCATCTCACTCAAGTCACTGTAAGTTAAGAGCAAAGCCTACCACTCCAAATGAAAAAGACATGGGCAGTGAAGAAGGTGAAGTGAGAAAGGAAGAGAGGAACAGAGGGAGGGAAGAAGAAAGTGGGGAGGAAGGCAGGGATAGAATGGAGCTTGGTTGTTGGGTTAACTTAAGAGAGTAGGCTTTAATTCTTTAGGCCCATCAATTATTTTATTTCTTTTTTTAAAGATTTTATTTATTTATTTGACAGACAGAGATCACAAGTAGGCAGAGAGGCAGGCAGAGAGAGAGAGGGAAGCAGGCTCCCTGCTGAGCAGAGAACCTGTTTCAGGGCTTAATTCCAGGACTCTGGGATCATGACCCAAGCTGAAGGCAGAGTTTTCAACCTCCTGAGTCACTCAGGTGCCCCCTAAGTCCATCAATTTAAATATAGAGTCTTTCCTACAAACTGACTCTGGAAAGACGAAGTGAGCAATTCTACACTGCTAAAGTGTGTATTTCAAACTACCATACATATAAACCAAAGGTCCTGTATTTCAGGCAAACCTGAATACAATCTCTTGCTAAGAAAGTCTTTTGTTGAGATGGAAAACCAAAAGTCACCATATCCAGCAAAGATCGTATTTTAGGGGGAGAAATTACCGTGTTTTGGTGCCAACACACTGGCTTACTAGAACGAATTGTTAAATTTTCAGGAGTTTTGTAAGCCAGTTGCCATCATGCTGGTAGCTTGAAATAGGCCATGGTGACAGGATTTATACAGGAGAAATGTTATATAGATCAAGGTCTTGTTTTCTTTTCTTCCTGGAGAGCTTGCTGCTAAACATGTACCAATACGCCATCTTCGTATATGAATATTTACAGTTCTAACTGCAACAGGGCATAACAAAGAAAAAAAATAAATACCTCTAGCCAACCAATATGGAATAAGCACAGATACTTCTGGAAAAAACCATGGAAAGTTACCTAAGAGATGATAACTAAAGAAGTCAACAAACAGTGATCAAGTACCTTGGTTAGTGCTGAAGGGCCAATGAAGAAGGCGTCCACTATAGATCAAATCATTGAGTATCTTGTCATTTGTTTGGGGAGATAGGATGAACATACATAGAATAGCTACAGTGCAAAGCAAAGTATAATTACATGTAATTTTGTCTTGTAAAGACTGGGTGCAGCAAGAGTTCAGAGAAAGGGGAGATCGTAGAGTGGTTAATGTCAAGCAAGAGAACTGTGCAAATCACAGCCCTCTGTTAAATTCAAAGGAATAAGAGATAAACCAGCTTCATCCTAATGGGATGTCTGGCTTGCAGCAAAGGGATCCTCAGGCGATTAAAAAAGTCCTTTGAGTTTCTCTCCCTCTTATTTAATATCATTATCACTCAGGAAATATATCATCAGCACAGAGAGACAGTTGTTTGCTGTAAGAGATGGTGACACCTCTGGCACGCGGCTATTGATTCGTGCCTGGCCAGTCGATGAACGGATCAGCCCTCTTTTCTGCACTTGGGAGACTGCGTTGCTTTTGGACTCAGAGCTGTAGCTCCCATTTGAGGAGGCTGCTTACGTTTGAAAGATCTGAGTTTAAATCTAAGCTCTGCCCCTCGTTAGCAGTGTGACCTCACACAAGCAATTCATCCCCTCCGTGCCTCCATATGCTCATCTATCTTTTTTATATATGATTTTTAAAAATATTTATTTATTTATTTATATTAATTTGCTTCAGGAGTACAGGTCTGTGAATCATCCGTCTGACGCAATCCCCAGCACTCACTATCCGTACTCTCATCTATAAGATGAGGAAGACAGTCCTATTCATGTCATTGGAAGTTTCGAGGATTAAACTGAGCTAATTTTTAAAAAAAGATTTTATTTACTTATTTGACAGAGAGAGATCATAAGTAGGCAGCAGCAGGCAGAAAGAGAGGGGGAAGCAGGATTCCTGTTGAGTAGAGAGCCTGATATGGGGCCCAATCCCAGGACCCTGAGATCAGGATCTCAGCAGAAGGCAGAGGCTTAACCCACTGAGCCCTCCAGGTGCCCCTAAACTGAGCTCATTCTTATCCAGCACTTAGAACACTGGTGAGCTTGTGGCAAGCACCCTATTTTTTATTATTGTTATTATTATTGCTATCATTCTGCTGAGCTGGAAGCCCAATCTTACCGTGTGGATTTTGTGACCTTGGGCGAGTCACTCTTGATCTTGAAACTTTGGATTGTTCACCTATAGGCCTGAAACCGTGGTCTCTGCCCACTCTGCAGGGGCTATAGGGAAGACTGTAGGAAACAGAAGTCTGTGAAAGTTCTTAGCAGGCTGGAAAGTTCTGCATAGATGTGAGCTGTCAGTGCTGGCATGAGATGTATGTGCTCAGAATTAGACCCCTCCCCACCCCCCGGTTCTTGGCCTCATGATGGCTTGATATGTTTGGGGTGTTGCCAAGGTTCCTGTTGTTGATGGGAATCCCGTTGACGTGTCCCAGTGCACAGAGTTCCGGGTTGCTGTGTCTTTTACTTGTTTGTGCTGCTTGTGTTTTGGAAAAGAACATCCCACAAAGGCGCTCAAAGTGGCTCCTCTAAGAAATTAGTTCATTGTTTATAATCTGCCCGCTCCCCTCCTGTCACAGCACAAACTCCCCGAATGCAGGGACTGCTTGCCGGTTTTATTCATGGCTGGACCCAAGTGTCTAGACAAGAGCCTGGTGTGAGATAGGCATGGAGGACCCATCTGTGGCAGGAGTGGATGCCCACCATCCTTGGCTCACATTTCCTCCAAACTGGAAACGTAGAGAGACATTGCCATAGGAATGAATCTGTACATAGCAGGCATCCCCAGATGAACCAATCAAACCATCACTCAGCTAACACTCAGCACCGCATGTGGACAAGACACTTCATCAAGTCCTCTGGGGGTGGGGCACAGGTATGCAGAAGAAGGAGAGGCCTCTGTCAACTACAACTTTTTTTTTCTTAAAGAAGAAGCTCCCCAACTTGGGGGTCTCATAAATTTCATTATTATTCCACCCTAGTTCCACATCCTAAACCTGCCCTGCTCATTACCAATGCCCGTTCCCAGAAGGCAAGACTCATCTGGATCTAGAAGGACCATGAGGAACTGGTTTCCAAAGCACCATCTGGTCACCATTTATCTGCTAAGGTTTTCCATTTCAGAATCAAACGTGAACCACAGAGCCTTTTGCCTTGCTCCAAGGGGCTTAGAAAAGACTGTCATTTCCACATTAGAGAATGGGGTGGGAAGGGAGAGGGCTGCTTGAATCTAAACCTGGAAAAAGCTGAATTGATTTATAGGATTCTTCAGGTGGGTAGGGCCCAGAGAAGAAACGTAAACGCTGGTCACCTGTGCAACTGACAGGCCATGATTTTCAGGAAAGGAACAAAGATTGAAGGGGCTTTTACGTAGTATGATCTTCTTTAAAAAAAAAAAAAAAAAAAACTATCAGAGTTCAGAGAAAACAAGACCCCAAAAATGATTTTTTGGCTATGTTTCTTAGAGCAACTTTGAAAAGCCATGGAAGAGGAAAGCTGGCCAGGAAATTTTTTTTTTTTTTGAGGGTATAAAAGACTCTCATTTTTATAGTTTTGAAAATCCTTGGAGTTTAACTTTGAACTTTAACCAAGAAAAATTATACCTTATAAACAATGGCATTTGTTGATTGGATGAAGGACTAGATCAATATTGGTCTTGGCAACTTGTTTTGGCTGCAGTTGCCTGCAGAAATATGCTCGTTGTGGTGTCAAAAAATTATGTCAGTTCCTCACCATGTGCCTCTTTTTCTTGGAGTTTTGCCTAAGAATGAATTTCCAAAGATACTTCCAGAAGTTAACCTAGAGCCTGGCCTCCGAAGCAAAGGAAGTTACACATAAACTCTCGGAAAGGAGCCCGCCACGGTGAGCTTCTGGGAGGGATGGGGGAAGAAATCTTCACCTTTGGAGAAAGGAGATAACAGGGAGCGACTTCTAATTCCACAGTCATGGTCATATTCCCTCTCGCTGCCAAGTTTTTCCACTTAGACTCATCACAATGAAGGGGGAAGACACCAAACCAAACAAAAACACATCAGTGAAAACCATTGCTTTGAAAGACAATAATAAGGCAGCCTCCATGGAGCTGTCCACATTAGAATGTCTTAAATCTTTCCATTTTAGCTGGGCAGTTGGGGTGTTTCAGGAGGGAGCCAGAAAGCTTTTGGTGTTTTATTTTAGACTATCATATTATCAACTTATTTGGGGCATAAGACTCTAGGCCACATGTTTACTTCTGCATATATTGGTCAAGAAAATATGCCTCTACCATGTTGACTTTCCTCAATTCAGCGGATTGAGTTGGGTTATTTAGCCTTACTCTTTGCAACTTTGGTCTGGATTTGCACTTGTGGGTATAATAATCAGAGCAGCGCCCAGCTGTGAAAAGGGGACAATGAGAAAAGTTGGAAATGAATCCCATATCTTCACTTCTGAGTCTGACTCTGGGATGACAAGTGCTAATCCGGCCTTGCTGGCCCCTCATGGTCGGCACTGGGCTCTCCGGCCCTGTGAAGACAGAGTGGCCATGTCCTAACATACTAATAATTGGCAGTGAAAGATGACCCAGGGCTGGAATTGCCACTGCGTCCCTTCTCCTGGTGGGAGATGAGTACACACCTGCCACTGCCTGAGAAAGACTGAGCCAGGAGCCCACACTCTGTGCCTACTGCCCCCCATCCCCCGCACGCCACCACCAAGGACCTACTGGCTGACCCCCTCCCTGGGCTCCTGGTGGCCAGGAGGCACCACTGGGCCTCTGAAGCACCTTCCCCATGCAACTCTGCTATAGGAGACGCCTTCTTTCAGCCATGTGGCCCCTGGCACTGAGGCTGGGACCTTGGCACAGACTTTGGAAAGGTGGCCAACTCTGCACTTGCCAGATTCCCATAGTTTTCTGACCCACATCTTGGGTAAAATGAGTGTGGGGGGTGGGACTGTTTTTAGTCCCACTTGCCAGGCACATATGGACAGTAATAAAACAGGGCTCCTGCTAATGTTTATTAAGCCCTCGCTGCCTGTCATACACTGTGCTAAACACGTTGCACACTTTATCTATGGAAACCTAACAACCGTTTTATGAGGACAGCACTAGTTTTGACATGATAAACAGAGACGGGGCACCTCACAGTGAGCAACGGTGCTGGGATTTCCTCCTGGCCTGTCTTACTTCAGAGTCTTGTCACTTCTAACTTGGACTCACACCTAGGTCATCTCGCCCCACTGGGCTACCTTCTTGCAAAACCACACCCATCGGGGTCCCTGCCAGCTCTTCACACCCATCAACACATTGGATAATGTTACAGATGGTGGGCTTGCATCCACCTGCTCCCAAGGACCAGGCCCGCTGCCTTCTTCTGTGAGTCATTTCCAGAACTCTTACAGAGCGTGGGGGTGAGGGGAGGGGCCCTTCCTTATGCCCTGTCATCAGAGGCTGTCACCTTTCTCCTGGGCATCAGGACAATTTCCTTAGTTAATTTCAGCATTCCTCAAGAGCAAGAGTGGTATCTTCTATTTCTTAAAAAAAAAAAAAAAAAGTATCGCTGACTTAGGGTTGGAAAGAGTCCTCGGAGACCTGCCCCGTGTAGTCATGTTAAGGGAAGGAATGGAAGCTCAGGGAGCTTCAACGATCTGGCAGAGGTCCGGCAGTCAGGGAGCACTGTAGTGTCTCGCCCCTGACCCACAGGCACAGTAAATCCTGCACCCCTTGCTCTGAACTGGTGCATTCTGGTAGCGTAAGGAAGAGGAGAGGCCATCAAGGAATTACTGAAAGGCCAACCTCAGTGTTCCCATCCCTGCTGCATGTCACCCCCTCACCCTACCTACTCTTCCCCAGGCGCTGTCAGCCATGCTTAGGATGAAGCGTGCCAAGCACTGCCTGGCCGTGCCTTAGAAGGAAATGAATCTTTTTTTTTTTTAAAGATTTTATTTTATTTATTTGAGAGAGAGAGACAGTGAGAGAGAGAATGAGCGAGGAGAAGGTCAGAGAGCGAAGCAGACTCCCCATGGAGCTGGGAGCCTGATGTGGGACTCGATCCCGGGACTCCAGGATCACGCCCTGAGCCAGAGGCAGTCGTCCAACCAACTGCGCCACCCAGGCGTCCCGGAAATGAATCAAAATGTCTTCCCTGGAGGGGGGCCAGTGCTGCAGAGCTTCCATGGACACAGAGCCCTCATCCTGACTGGGGCACGAGGGCCCGCCTTCAGGCTGTCCCCGAGCCCCTTGTGTGACCTGTGCACCTGCCTACAGACCAGCACCCCCATAGATGCTCCAGGACAGGCGGGGAGGCTATAGGGCATATACCAGTGTGCTCCCTGCTGGGGCTCCTGGCCTTGTCTGCCCTCACCCTGGCTGTCAGACCTGCCACCTGATGGTGCCTGGGACCTGAGGTCCCACCTGAAGGAAGGAGAAAGCTGGCCTCTACAGGCAGATACTTGCCAGAGCTCCTGTGCCTTCCCCTCAGCCTCTGCGGCAGCATCTCAAAAGCACTGTGGGCGCAGGGGGCAGGTGCAGCTGGCCCCGCATGACACTGTCTCCAGCGCCCCAGAGCCCTGCGCCCAGCAGACTTGGGATAGGGCAGTGGGATGGCGGAGGCAGGACTGTGTAGGGAAAACTTTGCAAGGTAGGATGGGAACAGATTAAAGAAATGATTCAATTAATACAGATTTTAGGCCTCCCTCTTCCTTTCCTGCTCCCCAGGCTAAAATTACTTTACATCAAGAATAATGGATACATTCATTAAACATAGCCTTCCAGCTTGAAATTGTGCTCAGCTGTAGTTAACTTGGTTTTTTAGAGTTCACAGTCCTGGCACATGGTGAGCATCTAGGGAATGTTTGATGGAGACATAAATTTATTCCTCAAAGCAACCCTATAGTCATCCCCAAAGGACAGGAGACAGAAGTTGTGGGAGATACACACAGGTCCATCTCTCTCCAACCAGGAGCTCCCTTGGTGTGAATTTTTTTTTTTTATTTGTTTATTTGACAGACAGAGATCACAAGTAGACAGAGAGGCAGGCAGAGAGAGAGAGAGAGGGAAGCAGGCTCCCTGCTGAGCAGAGAGCCCGATGCGGGACTCGATCCCAGGACCCTGAGATCATGACCTGAGCCGAAGGCAGCGGCTTAACCCACTGAGCCACCCAGGCGCCCCCTTGGTGTGAATTTTTACTCTGCCCACACAACAGGGGGGCTTAATGAAAACAAACTCAGTGTATCTGTCTGTCTGTTTTTCCCTCCTGCAGCACCAGCTCCTTCCTAACTTCCTCCCTCTCTTCCACCTTCTGCCCTTTTCCTCTTCCCTCTCTTCTGCTACCGCAGAATCCCTAGGGAAGAAAAGCCATCTCTTCCTCTGTAGCCCACCTCCCTTGTGAAAGACATGGGCATTTTACAAACATCAGAGCAAACACATATTGTACTAGGCATGATTCTAGGCACTTAACATAAATTAACTAATTTAATCCTTACAACAAACCCACAAGGAAGTGACTCATTATCATCTCTATTTTGCATATAAGGAAACTAAGACATGGAGAAGTTGAAAAAGTTGCCCCAAGCCACACAACTGTTAAGTGACAGGGAATTTTGACACAGAAGCTGGACTCCAAAGTCTATTAAGCATTATGCTGCACCACCTCTCAGGGCTCTCTTTCCCTTCACAGGAGGAGGAAGCACAGTGTGTGTGTGTGTGTGTGTGTGTGTGTGTGTGTTGGAAAGGTTGAGGTGACGTTCCAGCTCAGCAAGACAGGGAGGAGGCATGGAGAGGCTGGTTGTGTGAGTGTCAGAGCAGCCTGCCCTGTGCTGAGCCCCTAAGGCACAGTGTTCAGTGGGGATGGCTGTGTGGAAAGCTTGGAAGGTTGAGAATGAGGGCAGTGAGTGTGGGAACCCTGGTGAAGAGCAGAGAGGGAGAGGTTGCTTGCAGTCACCACCTTCCCAGGCTCCATAGGGAGTAGCAGCCCATCACCCATGCACTCAACAGCCTTTACTTAGAGGCAGATCCTGTCAGAGTGGAGGATGCAACAGCAGACGAAGCAGCCATGAGTCCCTTCTCTCACGGAGTTTACATCTTAGAGCAGGGAGACAGAGAATACAGATAAATGCATTTATGAGAAATCATATTAAGGGCCATGCAGAAGAATAAAGCTGGTAAAGGGGCAGGAGAAAAAGAGAGGCAGAGTGGGGTGGGTGACTTAGACTTATTACTTAGAGAGTGGTCAGAAAGGAAGGCTCCACTGAGAAGGTTGCATTGAATATGGACATAAAGGATCAGAGGGAATGAGCCATGTGGATATTTGGGAAGGAGTATCCCAGGCAGAAAGGGCCAGACCATGTAACTACTTGCAGAACGTTGCAAAGTCTTTGCATTTTATTCTCTGTTGAGAAACTATGGGAAAGTTTCACGCATAGATGTAATCTGACTTCTGATTTAAAAGAATTACTTTGGCTGCAGTGAGAAGAATAGATTTAGAAGATAAGGATGGAAGCAAAGCAGATAGACCCTTTATGCAGTAGTCCAAGGAAAAAATATATGCTGGTGACCCCAACTGAGGTGGCAGCAGCAGAAGAGGTGAAGAATTATATTTCTAAGCAGGAGACAATCCTACTTGCAGATGGATTGAACATGGGTTTGGAGGGGAGAGGGAAAAAGAGATAAAAAGGGAATTGGAGGGAGAGGAAGAGGTGGGGAGGGAGAGAGAACGGGGAGAGGAGAGGAGGGGATTGAAGAGTCAAGAATGACTCCTTGTAAAACAAGGCAATGAAGCTGTCATTTGCTGAGATAGGAAAGAATGAGGTTGGAGGTGACTTGGTGGGGAGAGGAATGATCAGGTTTTGGACATATTCAATTGGAGAGGTCTGTTCAGCATCTGAGTGAAGATGTCAAATCGGTAGTCAGCTATAGGGGTCTGAGTTGAAGGGAGAAATGAGAACTGGAGATTACTTTGGAAATTATCAATGTGAATTGATGGTCTGTGGAGCTGTGGGGCCAGATGAGCTCATCGAGACAAGGAGTGAAGATAAAGAAGAGGTCCAAAGATGGAGGCCTGGGGTAATCTGATTTTAGAGTTAGAGAAGATGAAGAGGAATTGACAAAGTCACAGGGAAGGAGAGGCCAGAGAAGGGGAAGAGCAAGCCAGAAAAGTGGAAAGAAAGAACGTTTTTGGGAAGAGAAAGAAACTGACTGTGTTAAATATTGCTGATAGTTTGAAAAAGGTGAAGACAGAAAAAATTACCATAGGATATTGCAACCAGCAGCTCATGGGTATCACTGAAATAATGGATGAGGGACCAGGTACCTTGCCCCCAATTTCTGATCTCTTTAAGCCCCATGTTTCTTGTGTGATGCAGGGGGAAAGAATAAACCATGGAATATTTGTGTGATTTGGCTACTTTTGAGCATTTTGAGTGCAAGGCACGTTATAGGTTTAATTTGTTTTAGGACCTAAAGAAATGTGGCGTTTTCTGTACTCTGGGATGTCACAGAACAGCCTACATCAGTTGCAATGAGATTTACCTCAATGCACTTTTTGTTTCCAGAAACTGAATTGTGGGTCATGCCTGTTGGGGGTGGAAATGGAAGATAGAAGTAAAGGCAAAGGAGGGATAGAGGTTTTGCAGTGAAGTTGTGGGAGTAATAATGAAAAATGAAAGCGAAGCCCATTTGGTCTTTGGAGTCATACTTATGCCATATTGGGGAGGGGAAGGGAAGTCTGTGACATGTACTTGGTGCAAAGCTATTGTAACAGAGCTAGAACTCTTTAACTTTGAGCACCAGAGAGAGAAGTAAGAAATACCTGCTCAGCTATGTCACCCAGTTAAGTAAAAGTTACACCATCCCTTTTCCATCACCAATATCCCATTTATACCACAAGTTTGGGACCACAATTAAAACCAGGAGAACAGACCCCAGAGGCAAAACCCAGTCAACAAGTCTGAGTCACAAAATTAGAAAAACATTGAACATTTGGAAAGAGAACCCATTGCAGGAGGGGAGTTTTATATTACGTGCATTACCTACAAAAAGCAAAACGAATGAAATTACAGAATAGGGAGCCCCGGAAAAGTCTCTTGAGAGTAAGAGATAGTACGTAGAAATGTGTTCATTCATTCAATTTGGTTTTGGAAAACCATCCGCATGCCAGGTCCTGGGGATAGATTACAGAACATGGTGGACATGATCCCTGCCCTCACACCATTCACAATCAGTACTGCTGAATTAATATAGGCAATCATGTCCTACTATGATAAATAACATCACCAGGCAACTTGTGTCATAGATGAGGGACACCTCATCAAATGTAGGAGGTCAAAGAAGCTTCTGAGGTAAAACAATGTCTAGACTTTGTCTTGTAGTTGAGCTGAATAAAGTCCTTTCTGGGCACCTATGATATGGGAGGAGATATGGTACAGTGGGCATTGGGTTCAAGTCTGAACTACCACAAGCTATGGAACTTGGGGAAGCTAGTCATCTTTGTTTGCCTCAATTTTTTTGTGGTATAATACTGCTATCTATTTCAAGGAATCATTACGGTGATTAAATAAGGCCTGGAAAGCATTAAGTTTGGCACCTAAACATAGCTAAGGAGTTGAGTAAAATGTCAATAATATCTTCTCAATTAAAAATTTTGTTTCATAGCTTTGAGTGCAAAAATATATCTCTAAGCACTTTACTAACTTCATTCAAAACTCTATCTTCCTCACAACGTTTTATGTTCCTCAATAGCAAATCTACCTGCTGCTGGGTTTGCAGCTCTGTCCTTGAGGGGCAGCAAGGAAAAGGAGAAGCATCAGGATTGGATGTGGAAAGGTTATTGGAGGGTGGATGACACCATCTTCAGTCACTGAAGGTAGAATAAATTACAGGGCTCTGGCTCAACCAGAAACATTCATAAAAGAGAAGAGCTTGCAGGGTCACTGTAACTGAAGAGTACTGGCCAAGATTTGTGTGTGCGTATTCATTTTATTAAGAATTCTTTTTATTGAGATATAATTCACATACCATAAAATTTGTCCTTTAAAAGTCTACAACTCAGTGGTTTTTAGTATTTTACAAGGTTGTGCAATCATCACCACTATCTGACTCCAGAATATTTTTATCACCTCTACCAATAAACCACTTGCCAGGTTTTTGAAAGGTGCACGTATGTGCTAGTGTTGCTAATGCAGAAATAGAGTGTGCTGTGATCAAGAAATTTAGAAAAAGCATCAGATTGGAACTGTCAAGCTCATTTCCAGGGATTTCCCGCCCCTTGTTCCCCAGCCCCTGCATGCTCGCTCTAGACTTTCAAACTCCACTGACCTAGAAGAACTGTCACTTAGCCACAATTCTGTGTTCCATTCTAATGTGTATGTTTATTTTATATGTGTGTGTATATATACACACACACATATATATATATATATAGTGTGTGTGTGTGTATAGCTGTTATCCAGAATTAACTAGATTCTAGTTCCTCTTGTCAATCTTTCCTCATCCTCTCTAACCCACATGTACAAAAGAGGGAGAATTACACCAAAAGCACCTGCCCACTTCTTTTTGCTGTCCTCCTTAACATCTTTACTGGGGTATCTCATAGGATCCTCAGTTGAACTTGACCAAAATGGAACTGATTTACTGCTTCCCAAACCAGCCACTCTCCCAGGGTCCTCTGCCTCAGTGAATGGGTGAATATAACCACCAGTCATTTGGTTATTCAAACTGGAAACCCAGGCCTCATTTGTAACACCTGTCTCTCCCCATCTCCCTAAAATCACCCCATCCTCTTAATTCTGCTCCCATGGTCACTCTTGAATCTGTCTACCAACTTCATCTGCATGGTGGCCACTATCCTGGTTCAAAGAACCCTCATCTCTGGCCTGATTTACATCATCAGCTCCTATCCAGTCTCCCTATTCCCAGTTCTGTCTGTCCTTTCTTTCTGTCCTCCACATTTTGTGATATGCAAATCGGAGTGTGCCACCTTCCAGATTTCAATCTTCTGTGGCTCCAAGTTGCTGTCATGATAAAGTCCATATTCCTTCATTTGGTTTACAAGGTCTGACCTGACCTGGTCCCCACCCCCATTCAAGGCTTCTCTCTCTCTCTCTCTCTCTCTGTTCTGCCTACACCATGCCTCAGTCCCTCTGTTGACAACTCTGCTGTTCCTCACACAGGTATATTGTTTTCCAGTCTTACACATACTGTTTGCTTTGCCCTGGAACATTTTTTCTGCCTTCCCACCACTTCTCTCCAGCCACATTCATTGAGATGACCCCTATTCAAACTGTAGGTCTGGGCTTGGTTATTGCTTTTCCTGGGAAGCCTTCCTTGAACTCCTCCTATGTGTTCCCAGAGTTCGACCCCTTCGTCCCTAGCATGGAGGGTCATACTGTTTACTCTTCCATGGAGTAATGAGCTGGAGATATGCTCACTAGCATATCTCCAGCACTTCAGCAGTGCCTGGAACACGATGGGCTGTCCTCAATATCTGATGAGTGACTGAAAGAAGGCAGCCCCCATCCCAGACAAGCTAGAAGGGAAGGGAGTTTCTTGGTGCTAATGATTCTAATCTTCCCTTTAAGCTTTCTCTGTATTGTGACAGCTTGATATCCCAACCTTCTCTCTGGGCTCTCGAAGATCTCAAGATCTCTAAAAAAATCACAAGAATGGCTGCTTAATGTTATAATGTCCGAATTTATGACTGCTAACAGAGAAGAAAGTTTCAAGGGCAGAAATTCTTTACTGCTCTTCTCACATCATTCTACATAGTTGAATTCTCACTCAGGGTCCAATGCTAGCCACATTTCGTCTTGTTAAGAATTTTATAAGAATGAGAAGTCAGTCTTCAATGGGTGCAAAATTTCAGCTGGGGAAGATGAAAAAGTTCTGGAGATGGATGGTGGTAATGGTTGCACAATAATGTGAATGTGGCATTCGATAATGCCACAGGACTGTGTACTTAAAAGTGGTCACAACAGTAAACTTTATGTTTTGTATATTTCATTAAAATTTTAAAAATTCATAGGCCGTGGTTATGGTAGTTTATGATCACACAGATCTCAGTTTGAATCCTAGTTGTTCCTATAAGCTGTAGGATCTTACCAAGTAGCTAAGTTTCTGCATCTGTAAAATGGGTATGATCATTCATTTTACAAATATTTATTAAGCATCTATCTTGAGAGAGGCAGACTAGCGCCATGGTTAAAACTAGAGGCTGGTAGCCTGGAATTGAATCTAGCTGGAGGAGAATGGGCAAGCCAGTTTTTTCTCCATGTCTCAGCTCTATCATTCAGAAAGTGGCGATGGTAGTTTTTTTGATTTTGTTTTGTTTGAAGTCATAAGGTTGTTGTGAGAAATAACTGAGTTAATGTATGAAAATTGAACAGGGTCTGGCAGAAGCTAAGTGCAAATTATTACTATTATGATTTGCTTGAGCTAGTGTATTAAAGTACTTAGGACAGTAGTTGGAATGAGCGTTATCTATAATTGCTCTACGTTATTATGTCCCAGTTCTAGAAACTGGAGATAGAGCAATGAACCATTTGGTGAGGGAAATGGACAATAAAAATAATGCAAAGTATGGCAGACAGCATCAAGTACCTGCCTCACCTTTTTGTAGTGAAATTGCGTGACATAATAGTATATGTAAAGTGGCTCATGGAGTCAGAGCCCGGCTCACACTGGACACTTATAGAATGTTAACTCTCCTTTCCTCCTCCAGTTCTTTCTGTCCTTCCCCTCTCATTTTTGGAGAGAACTCAGTGAGAGGACAGTCTCTGGACCCAAGGGAGCCTAAGCCCATCATCTTGAGCACGTGGAGGGAGCAGCTCAGACCAGGGCCTTGCAAGGTTGGTGGCAATTTCCGTGGCAGACAGTTTTTCTTGCCACTCTAGAGGAAATATGAATCATCTGTTTTTTGGCTTCCATTTCCTGGGAGGCTGCAGGCCCAGGAAATCTGTGGTTTGAGCATCAGTGCAGAGATCAAATGAGATGGCTATTGGTGGTGAAGTGTGTTGCTAGGACCACTGACAATCATCTCTTGATCCAGATGATTCATCTTGAGCTGGCTCCTCAGCCCTCTGATTGCATTCAGCTCGTGAAATGAGTCGAATTTCCGGGCATAGGGTGATTCTTCCTTAGCTGTGCTGGGTGGTAGAGCACATCTGGACCAGGCTGGGGCAGGGATAACAGGGGTCCAGGCTGTATTCTTAGTTCCATTTTACATAAGATGGAAAGGAGGTCGGGGGCCACCAACCACTGTGTGGGTGAGACAACGAGTGGTTGCAGGAAAGTTTCTCCAGATTGTTGCATCCCACATCATGTTACTTCCCCAACTACCAAGTAGCTTCCAGCACAACCTACACCTCACCCATACCCACCTTAGAAAAAGTCCACTTATTTGACATGGTTACACTCTAAACGTAACAAAACAATTGGGTCAGTCTCATGGAGTTTTTGAGAGTAGAGTTAACCAGTTGTTAGAAAAAGAGAAGGGGAATTGTCATGAATGACATATGCTAAGATAAGAAGATCCAAGTATTTCTGGGTCATTCTTCCCTCTGTGTCCCCATTCTCCTTTAGACATTTCCTTTGAACCAAGGAAATCCTCAAGAACATCGATTTAAAATGAAGACAGGATGGCCCTTCAAGACAGAGGGATTGGACTTAAATCTGCACACCACAGAGGGATGATCTGCTCCTCTCAAGGACTGGTAAACCCTGGCAGGAGGAGCTCTGACACACGTACAGTGAAAGCTGACATCTGTTTCATCTCAGTGGTGGGTACCTGGATGTCTCTTACATGATTTTGTACTTTTATGTATTTGGGCAATATTTCATACTATAACAGCTTTGAATTTGAAGTTAGAAAATCTGAGCTCAAATTCTACCTCCTTGGACAGGTCATCCATTTCTCAGTGTGTTTATCTGTAAAATGTGGATAACAATAAGCGATTCACATGTTAGCTATGGTGATTAAGCAAGATAAAGCAGTTAAGGCATTATGTAAATTTCAAGTCGTTACATAAATGTTATTAACAGTAACGACGGTAGTGACAACAGTAATAGGATGCCTCACTGTGTAGTGAATGACCCTCACTGAAAGGATTTCAGCAGACAGTTGTGCTCCTGACCATGAATGAGGTGACCATGAATTTGATGACCATGACATGAATAGGGACTCCTGTTGTCCTGCTAGGTGAGGAGATTAGACTGGGGACATCTTTCCCATTTTTGAGATTCCATGACAGTCTTGACCCAGAGCTGAAACCCCAAAGACATAGGCCAGGCAGAAAACAGTTGAGTGAAGTGGGTTTCCTCATCTGTCAATGGAGAAAAGAGTACCTGCTTTATAGGCGATTTTTCTTTTCTTGTTTTTAAGATTTATTTATTTATTTATTTACTATATAGAGAGAGTGTGCGCATGGGGGAGGAGGACCCAGAAAAAGCAGAAGGAGAGGGAGAGAGAACAGTAAGCAGACTCCATGCTGAGCATGGAGCCTGCCAGAGGGCTCCATCTCACGACCCTGATCACCACCTGAGCTGAAACCAAGAGTGGCATACTTGGGGCGCCTGGGTGGCTCAGTGGGTTAAGCCGCTGCCTTCGGCTCAAAAAAAAAAAAAAAAAAAAAAGAGTGGCATACTCAACCAAGTGCACCACCCAGGCACCCCGATTTTTCTTTTTCTTTTAATATTTCACTTATTTATTTGATAGACAGAGACCACAAGTAGGCAGAGAGGCAGGCAGAGAGAGAGGAAGGGAAGCAGGCTCCTGGCTGAGCAGAGAGCCCGATGCGGGACTCCATCCCAGGACCCTGAGATCATGACCTGAGCTGAAGGCAGTGGCTTAACCCACTGAGCCACCCAGGTGCCCATCGATTTTTCTTTTTTATGAAAGAAACAAAGGACTTAATATAATGCCTGGCATGCTGTGGAACCCAGTAAGTATCGATAATTGTTATTATATCAGTCTCTCTTAGTGTTTTCTCATGTGGGCTAAGTGTGTGTGTGTGTTGTGGGGGGTGCTATAAGCTAAGGCTGAATGATCTGGGAATGCCTCTTACCTGGGGCTGCAGATGGTACTAGGTTCATGGGAGTGAGCCTCGCAATGTCGGCTGTCCAGTGGAAAAGACCAGAGCCAAAGGCCAGAAAAAAGAGGTTGGTAGTACAGTATCCAGCTAGGAAATCAGAGATAGATGACATAGGAAACCACAGCTCAAAAGTAAAGGGTGGCTGTTCTGAACCCACACCTGTGTGCCTATTACCTGGTTAGCCGTGTCTTTGCACGTGATGCTGGGACAATCGGATGCCTCCTTGAGTCGGAGAGGAAGGGGACAGAAGGGGACAGTCTGATGGAAAAGGGAGCAGATGTTGCCCTAGGTAAGGAAAGCAGGATGTGCAGGCACAGAGGCTGGAGAGAACCTGCCACATTTCAAAGTAATGAGCAACACGGTAGGGCTGGAGTCCTAGAGGCAGAGCTTGGGAGAGAGATGCCGTTGAGTCTGGGAGACCCTGAGGGGAGGCAGATCACAAGGGGCTCTTGGCTATCACGCTTAGCAATCTATTCTTCATCTTCAGTGTAATGGGAGTCAGGGAAGGAGTTGGAAGAGAGGAATGACATTGTCAGATTTCTGGAGTGAAAAGCTCCCTCTGGCTGCTGTGTGGAGCTCGGGATGCAGGAAGACCAACTGACGGCTGAATCAGCAATTCCGTAAGAGCAGAGAAGGTGCTTCCTTTGAGTACCGGGTAATAGTTACATGAATTATGACCCCACCAATTATAATAATGCCAATGGTCTGGAGCAGATTCACTGGGAGAGTCAGGGCTCAAACCCAGCAGGAAACGTTCAGAAAGGGAAAGTTTTGGAAAGTCTTCAAGCAAAAATTGACACTGAAACAGAGGGGGGACGTTTCATAAAAAGAACCAACAAAGTCAATTTTGTAAAAGTAAAAATGAGAAAGAATCTCCATGGATCATCTTTACTTATTCCAAAACTGAGACAAGAGGCACCTTCGTTTTCAGAATAGAAACGAGAACCTATTGGTTGTTTCTGAGCTGCTCAAATGTATTTCCTGACTTTATTTGGCAGCAGGTGAGGTGCTGCCATCGGCTTGTACATGATGGTTGGTAGAAGCTCATACCCTTCCCTGACTGATGCCTTAATTTGTGCTTTGGCGAGTGAATGAGTTTCCTATTGCTTCTGTATTAATGCCACAAACTCAGTGGCTTAAAACAACATGAATTTATTATTTTACAGTTTGAGAGGTCAGAAGCCTTACATGGTTCTTATGTGGCTAAAAATCAACATGTTGGGAGGGTTGTGCTCTTTTCTGAAATCTCTAGGGGAGAGTCTGTTTTCTTGCCTTTTCCTGCTTCTAGGGGCTGCTGGCCTTCGCTGCCTCATGAACCCTTTCTTCATCTTCAAAGTCAGCACTCACTCACTCTGACCTCTGATTCCATGGTCGGGTCTCCCCTGACTCTCACTCTCCTGCCTCCCTGATCCAACACCTTTTGATGACCCTGGAATAATCCAGGACATTGGATCACACCTGCAAAGGGTCTCCTGCCATGCACGCACAGGTCCTAGAGGTTAGACTGTGGACTTCCTCTGGGGAGGGCATTATTCTGCTTACCACAGTGGTTGTTATTATAGAACTGTAGTGGTTAATTATGGAATGGAAGTAATAATAAATGAACTCATGTGCCAAGAAGGCGATGTATGTGATGGTTAAACCCAGGCTCTGGGGCTAATGCACCTTGGACAATATACTACCTTCCTCTGGCCTCTGAGTATCCATTTCCTTCTCTGGTAATGGGGTTGTTTATCAGACCGACCTCACAAAGTTGCTGTATAAGGACCAATTAAATGCTAGTATATGTCATTAACTTTGAACGGTGACTGGCACATAGTAAGTGCTCATTAAATATTGGCCATTATTATCCAATTGATGGGTATCCTATAATCTTTTTGTTCCTTGTGGTTGAATTTGATTACTAATGGCAACATCTGTGCATGTGTGTGTGCGTGTGTGTGTTGGGGGGAGTTTTTGTGTTTAAGAAAAGTCTGATTCCTCATCCTTAGGGCTTATTAACTGGAAAGGAAAGTGCCTGACAACAACTGAGCTGTCCAGGCTAATTAATGATGCTAACTATTTAAAGATAAAACTGGAGTATTTTCTGGGACTACCAGGATTTCCATGATACATTGTATAAAGCCTGCAGATAGGTTACATTTTTCAGATATTGTGTATGCTATTCTGTGAGGTTGTTAGAGCTGATTTTGATAAAATCATATCTTACTTACTTCTTTTTTTTAAAGATTTTATTTATTTATTTGACAGACAGAGATCACAAGCAGGCAGAGAGGCAGGCAGAGAGAGAGAGAGGAAGGGAAGCAGGCTCCCCACTGAGCAGAAAGCCCGATGTGGGGCTCGATCCCAGGTCCCTGGGATCATGACCTGAGCCGAAGGCAGAGGCTTTAACCCACTGAGCCACCCAGGTGCCCCTTACCTACTTCTTATGAATAAATACTTAGGTATTTGATACCTGTTGGTCTGATTAGTTTTAGCACTATTCAGATACATATTACTTTCCTATTAAACAAGTTCATTAAACAGAACAGTTTGGTCACGAGAATTAATGAAATTAACCAAATTATTTCTGATTTTTGGACACAATTCCTATTTAGTTATTCCCAAAGCCACATATCAGAGTTAGAAGCACATGTTCACATAACTTACAAAAAGAGTATCTTGTCTTCTATCACATTTCTGGCTCCACAAATAACATAATTTTGGCAAAATAGTGTGCTATTTTATTGCAAATCAAGTAATGAGAAACAGCATTGTTATCCTGTTTTACACTCATTATAAAATTAATTAAATCTGATCTACATCAGTGTAAACTTGGCTGCTTTTTAGTAATCTATTTTCTATGATGCATTCCATAATTTATTTCTCAGTGGTTATTAATAATACTTTCCAAAATGATTATTAAGACACTCATTTAAGAAACTTTTAATGACAAGAAATGTACCTAACTTGGCTGATTTGTCTAATAATTGGGTTACACGATAGAATATTTTTCATCAGGGGCACCCTGGGTGGCTCAGTAGATTAAGCCTCTGCCTTTGGCTCAGGTCATGATCTCAAGGTCCTGGGATCAAGCCCCACATCAGGCTCTCTGCTCAGCAGGGAGCCTGCTTCCCCTCTTTCTCTGCCTGCCTCTCTGCCTTCTTGTGATCTCTCTCTCTGTCATATAAATAAATAAAATCTTAAAAAAAAAAAAAAGAATAGGGACGCTTGGGTGGCTCAGTTGGTTGAGCAGCTGCCTTCGGCTCAGGTCATGATCCCAGCGTCCTGGGATCAAGTCCCACATTGGGCTCCTTGCTCCTCAGGGAGCATGCTTCTCCTTCTGACTTTGCCTGCCACTCTGTCTGCCTGTGCTCTCTCTCTCTCTGACAAATAAATAAATAAAATCTTTAAAAAAAAAAAGAATATTTTACACCAGTGGAATGAGTCAAATCTGAGTAAGATTCTGACAAAATTTTATTTCAAGCATCCAACAAGAAAAAGGCATTAAAGTAGTTCTAGTCCAAAAATGTACGGAAATAAATATTTTTCAATTCTTACTGAAACTAATTTAACAGAGTGCCTCTAAAAGGATAGCAAGTATAATAATAGTAATTTACAAGTCTTGGCCCTATGGGTTTTATTTCACAGAATGAGACACTAATGATTGGATAATAAATCCTTTCTCAAATTAGATGGTTTTCAATTATTTACTTTTGGTAAAATTGGAGAAAGACCTAAGCAAAGTTATAGATGCTTAAGAGTTATTTTGTGTTTGGCGCATGCAGTTAGGAAGGGGTCCAAAGAACTGAATGTAGGGAATAGCAATGATTCTAATCTTTTAATTAGATTATTTTAATTTCTCTAATAGTAAGTGATAATCATTCTTGAATATATGAACTAATTGGGGTGAATATCTCCACCCATCTCATTAAAATGCATTAAAATTACTTTGAGATTATAGCTATATGTCAAAAGTTAAAATATACTGATGCTGTTTTGATCAATTGTATGCTACTACTAACTTACGATACTTAAATCTCAAAGAACCTCTCTCTCTTTCTTTCTCCTTTCGTCCCTCCTTCTCTCCTTCTTTCTTTCTTTCTTCCTTCCTTCCTTTCTCTCTCTTTCCTTTTTTTCCTTTCCTTTCCATTCCATTTTTATATTTACAGTGGCCAGAGGAAAAACTATTCACATATGTGTTGCAAAGAAGGATGATGAACAGATGAATAACTTATAAAAATTTTTATTAGGATAGAATTCTGAGAAGGAAGACAAACAGAAGAGCAGCTTAAGGAGATAAAAGAAAAACGTAGAATTTCTCAGTGTGAAAGAAAACTTGTTTGCATATATTTTTATCTTTTTAATTTTTATTTTCCCTTTGTGCATTTTTTTAAATGGGTGATAATGGGTGGCAAATTGCTAGGACATTGGTGGGGTAATACTTCCATAGGATTTGTTTAAAATAGTGATTCAACTGTCTTCTTTTCAAATGTCAATTTTAATAATGTATAATGTATCTTCTGTAATCATTTAATCTTAAAATGATAGATTAAAGTTTAGGTAAATTGAGTATGTGTGCAGAGGTACAGTCTTCAAGTTCATTTTTAAAAAAGATTTTATTTATGTATTTGTTAGAGGGACAGAGAGTGAGCACAAGCTGGAGGAGAGGCCGGCAGAGGGAGAAGCAGACTCCTCAGTGAGCAGAGATCCCAATGTGGGACTCGATCATGACCTGAGCCAAAGGCAGATGCTTAACTGCCAGAGCCACCCAGGCAACCTTCAAAATTCATTTCTAGGGAGGAAAACTTTGAAGTTGGCTGACTTCATTTCTGAGAATGATTATTCGTTGACCTGGGAAAGCAAGTGGCCAACTCTGGACCTGTGCATTTCCCTCCTCACTTCTTGGTTCATGGTTGAAGGGCTGCCCTGACCTCTGTGTGTCCTACTCAGGCTCACTCTGCAGGAAAGAGAGCATCAGATCTCGGGGCACAGTCAGCCAATAGCCACAGAGTGCCCTTCAGGTCACCCTGCTTGATTTGATTAAACATGACTTTTTCTCAAAGTGTGTATTTTGAATCCACAGACAGCCCTCACTATGTACCAGGTGCAGTTCTAACTGCTTTATACATATTAACTCATTTAAACCACGTGAAAATCCTGTGAGGTAGGTTCCCCATTTTGTAGATGAGGAAACCAAAGCATAGAGGGGTAAAGTTGCAGAAAAACGGCACATGGCCAATAAATGATGGAACCAGGATTTCTTAGGTATTGTTCTCCTTCAAAAACAACAACAACAAAAACCCCAAAGAGCAGAAAGAAATGATTCTATGCTTCATGCCCAAGTGGGCCACCACTAGAGACACCTTTCTACCCAGAAGGCCTAGGAAATCTGCTCCTATTTCTATACCTAACACTAGACTGGATTATAAGGAGACTGAATTTGCCTGTGAAGACCCAAAGAATCCAGTTTTGAGATGCAACAGAATTGAATTTCAGTGGCCTGTTTATTGACGCTGGCTTCCACAGTGGTGAATCATCATAAAGATGTCTTATTCAGACAGGAAGGGGGGGTAATTAGTATTACAGGTCACTAGTAAAAGCAGCAAACCACCCCAAGAAATTATTTTTCCTGGCCTCCTCCATACGACCTCATAACTCCAGTTTCAGGAGTTTGGAGTGGGCAAAATGCACTTATGGTTTCCTTTGCAGAATGAGGAAAACAGATTAGCCTGACAGCACAGTGGGGGGGGGGACCATTTCCCTGCCACCTCCCACCGCTGCCTGCCAAGTGACTTCCATCATGCCTGCCATTTGACACAGGCAGAGGGTGTCAAGAAAGGTTGCAAGGACTTTTGAGAGTGAAAAATACCTAGGGATGTTTGCCACTTTGCAAAAGGAAAACAGTTTTAAAAATACAACTTTCTTCTGGGGGAAAAAAAAAAGCCCTACATTTATAGATAGATTGACATCTCTTACCATGATTTCTGGCAAGGTAAAAATCCTGTGGGCAACTCTGGAATATTTTAATGTTCTTAATATTGTACAGGGCACCTCAGGGCTGTGGGTCAACCCCATGCCACCTGTTTTGAGAATCGAAGCATCATGGGTCGAGTCCTGGGAAGAAAGCTGCCAGGTCCAGCTAGTTCCTACTCCACCATTAGCCAGTCTTAAATTTGTCAGAAAAATTTCCGATCTCATTCTTCCCCAACCCTCTGAAGATGAAATTGCCTTCTAGTTGTCTGAGTTGCTGGAAGCGTCCGGAGGTAGTACTGAAGTGAAAAAAAGCTTTGGTTTACAAAGGGCTATGCCAACACCGGCTTGGGTTAGTGGTATTAGAGAGACATATCTGCGTGTGATGAGGTGGATTTTTTTTTTAAATTAAGATTTAATTATTTATTTTAGAAAGCAATGAAGGGAGACAGGCAGAGGGAAAGAGAGAATCTCAAACAGAGTCCCCACTGAACGCGGAGCCCCATGCCAGGCTTGATCTCATGACCCTGAGATTGTGCCCTGAGCTGAAACCAAGAGTTGGTTGCTTAACTGACTGAGCCACCCAGGACCCCCAAGGTAGACCATTATTAATATGACCTCGTTCCCTGACTCACCCCGCCCCCTGTCCTGTAGAAAGGAGTTAAGTTAGAAAACGTTGGGAGCTTGGGAGAGGGGAGGGGAGCAGATCATCTTTGTGGTCTAGGGGCATGGAGGGAAGAGAGGAAGTAGTTGCAGTGAGTATGGGAAGTTAGACTTGTACGTGTTGCTGGAGGGTTATGATTTGGGCCATCTTTAAGTTTGTTTTGAAAGATGGAAATCAGAGATTAAAATATTTTTTTAAAGATTTTTATTTATTTATTTGACAGACAGAGATCACAAGTAAACAGAGAGGCAGGCAGAGAGAGAGGAGGAAGCAGGCTCCCCGCTGAGCAGAGAGCCCGACATGGGGCTCGATCTCAGGACCCTGGGATCATGCATGACCTGAGTCGAAGGCAGAGGCTTTAACCCACTGAGCCACCCAGGCGCACCAGAGATTAAAATATTTTTTAAAAATCTCCTATGGCTATTTGGACTGAGCTTCTTTGCATATGACCTGGTGTGCCAATACCAGTCTGGCCGTGAACTTCAAGAGCTCCAGGAGAATCAGAAGAGAAATCTTAGAAGTAATTCATAACACATTTTTCCAGAGCCAAGTTTTGAGGATCCCAGCACAGAGATGGTTACTGCTCATGCTGGGCTGTTTGGTACTGAGGAAAATGAGGAGGAGGGAAAGAGATGAGAGCGTTTCTCTGGTCTGTGTTCTTTGCCAAATTCATGGGAAGTCCTAACCTTTGGTACCTCAGAGTGTGCCTGTATTTGGAGACAGCGCCTTGAAAGAGGAAATCAAGTTAAATAAAGCCATTAGGGTGGGCTTTAATTCAATCTGGTTGTGTCCTTAGGAGAAGAGGAAGGTGGGATGCCAGAGGAAAGGTCATGGGAGGGTACCCTGAGAAGGAGACCATCTTCCAGCAAAGGAGGAGGCTTCAGAAGAAACCAAGCTTGCTGACATGTTAATCTTGGGCTTTCAGCCTCCACAACGGTGAGAAAATAAGTTTCTGTTGTGTAAGCCCCCCAGTCTGTGATATTTTGTTATGGCGGCCCCAGCCAATTAATAACACCATGGTACCAATCTCATTCTGGTACTGGAAAAGTCAATCACACCCACTGACTATAAATACAGTGTAATTCCTAAGCACCCCTGCATTTAGTACTTCCGACTCTCGTGACTGTCTCTAGCCCACTTACCTCAAATCATCAGAACGTTTTGCTACGCCCCCCTGGTGTCATCTCGACTCCTTTGGCAATATTGTTTCCTTCTAGCTCAGCAGGTGGGACTCTTACTGGGTGTTCAAGGCCCAAGTCAGGGACCACCATCTCCTTGACCTTCCTCATTCACTTTGCTTTTAGTACAATACTCCCTGGCTTGTCTATGAGGTATATTTGAGACCCCCCAGTGAAAGCCTGAAACCACAGATAGTACCAAACCCTATATATACCATACTTCTCCTATGGGAAAGTTTCATTTATAAATTAGGCAACGTGAGAAATGAAGAACAACAACCAGTAACAAAATGGAGCAATTATACTATATACTGCGATAAAAGTTATGCAAATGTGGTTTTTCTCTCTCTCAAAATACCTATAGTAACTGTACTGACCCTTCTTCTCGGGATGATGGGAGACGATGAAATGCCTACACGATGAGCTGAAGTGAGGTGACAGCTCTAGGCACCAGGACAGAGGATAAGGCTATTACTGACTTTCTGATGCCTTGTTGGAAGGAATATCATTTGTCTCCCAACCACAGTTGACTGCAGGTAACTGAAAACTCAGAAATTGAAACCTTGGAAAAGGGGAAACAAATCTTCTACTTAAGGTTAGGAGAACACATAACCTCTGGATGCAAATGACCTGGATTGTGAATTCTAGCTCTGCTGCTTATGAGCTGTGTGACCTTGGGCAAGTTACTTAACCACTCTGAGTCTCATCCTCTTCCTTGTGTACAGGAATAACAGTAGCCCCATTGCACAGAAGTTGAGAAGAGTAAATAAAATAATGCCTGTAAAGTTCACTGAAAATGTCCAATGTGCACCATTTATTTTCTTATTTCTCAGACTTTATTATTCTTAACATTTTTCAATAATTCTTATTCTCATTTAATTTTTTCTTATTTCTTAAAGCTTTTATAATATCTTATCTGTTTCATAATAAAATAGCACTAAGTTTTTATAAAAACTAAGTCTTTATATAAGTTGTTATATAAAATTCTGATTATGGAAGGAACAAATACTCATTATAAAAAAAATCATTAAAGACAGAAAAACAATAGGGAAAAAAATCATTTATAGTCCTGCTATCCAGCATCTACTGTTAACATTTTGATGTATCACCTTCCATCTTTTTCCTATGTTTTAAATGCATGATTTGGAACAAACTCATATTAAACATATTGTTTATGTAAAGTGCTTTTTTTCATAAGGGTAGATATTTCTGCATATTAACAAATATAGTCCGCAACAGAGGTCCACTCTGGTGACTTGTTCTGATACAGCTCATGGGTATGTTTTGATTAGTTTGCACAGTGTCAAAAAATTTTTTTCAACAGCTTAAGAAGAAATCGGGATATTTTACAGAAAAATCACATTCTCCCGCTTTGGAATATTCAAAGCTATAGCCACACTGGGCCGGCCTGCATTCCAGAAAGCAAGTTACTGGCTAGAAGTGAGTACTGCTTTTACCTTGCTTTCCTGGCCCATGTGGATCCCTCATCTCCACTACCATTTGCAATGGGCACGTGGCATTTTCTGGCTGTTTGTGAACAAATTTATTCTCCTCAGCGAGCATCAGCAATTTGAGGGCAGGGTCTATTGTGCTTTATCTTTTATCCTTGGGTCCTCCACACCTCCCACTTATAAAGCTTGTAATAATCAGGATACCTAAACGCTCTAATGGAGACACTCATTTGTGACAGTTCACGTATTCTTATTACTCTCAGAGTGCATGGAGGATTCTGAACCCTGCCGGAGCCCTGGACTGCTCCTGTCCCTCAAAAGTTCCCACAGCTGGACCCAGAGTGGGGGTCCCTCCACACTGGTCACTAGAGGAATCTGAAGCTTTTCTTCCTGGGGGTGTCTTAAAAAGCTTTCCAGTAATCGGTTTGCTTCCCACTAAAATACAGCCAGACATCAAGCGGAAGATGACAGTTCTTGAATAACATCATTAAGCCTTGTAAAAGATCTGACATTGGGAGGGGGTAAAGAAACAGAAGTCTGTCCCCATCTACCAGTGAGTGGTTGCACTTGCTTCTTTGTCTTTCTCCCTTGTCTCCTAAGCCCTGCGACACAGGGTGTCCTCTGTGAGAGTTCCCGGTGGGTGTTGGTGCTCAAATTAGAAGACGGATTTCAGGGACAGCTGAAGTGCACCACCCTGAAGGTTGCCCATGAGCCCCAACCACAAGATGTGAGCAGGCCCCTTTAATCCAACCCCAGAGCTTTGGCTTCTAAAACACGATCCTCCAAAGTTTGGACTTATGTAACTTACTTGTTTATTTTTAAGCCAGCCCCATCCAAGTTGAGAACACTTAAGACTCCCTTTTGGAAAAAATTTGGAACCCAACATTATCATTAACTGAATCAGCAAGCGACGGTTCTGTCAAAATACCAAGCAGCACAGTTCTGAGGACTTTCATTGTCATGTTCCCAGCGGCATTACATGGTGCGGTGGTTTCTCTGAAAACGGGTCCTGGGGTTTTCTCTCTCTCTCTGTCTCTACCTCTCTGTTTGTCTCTGTCTCTCTCTTACAAAGCATGGCCTGAGTCTACGAGGGATGGAGCTTCCAGCCATGAAGAAACCGGAAGTCTGACAAGGGACTAGGTAGTCCTTGCTCTACACTCGACCACAGGGCTTCTTGAACTAGTTCAGTTGGCGGGGCCTCTGGAAGACACGGGGCTCCTTGCAGAGCATGGCAAAAACAGAAAACACGATAAGACACATATCTTTGGGTCAGATATCAGAAGCCACTGTATTAGACTTGAGACATAAGAGAACAGGTGCCAAGGGTCTGATAAAAAAATGTATGTGAGGAAGATGTTCACTGCTATGCTATTTCTATTGGGGTGAAAACCTTGGAAACACTCTAAATCCTTAGTAGCAGGAGAATAAGTAAATAAATGACACAATTTTCAATGGATCTGTGAATGGGTCATCAAAATCATGACGATTCCTTGGGTAGTCTTGAAGGATGTGAGGGAAGTTATAATGTGTTTCATTAGAAAAAGTGGAATATGAAGTCATAGATGAAGCATGAGGCCAATTATGTTTATTATATGGACAGAGATCCTTGGGAAATTCACAGCAATTTTAGTATAGGTTCTCCCTCAACATGAGGGGATGATGGGTAGTTTTTGTTTCTTTATACTTTTTAGCACTTTCAAATTTTCCCCACAATGAGGATTTACTGCTTTCATCATCATGTATTTAAATGATTATAAGGTAGCCAACTTTCCTGGTGCTGACAGATTTGGGTGCACATTTTCTTTCCATGCCATTTTCCTTGGCTCTTACCAGCTACCCTCATCCTTGAGTGGCTTCTCCAGTGAGGGTCTGGAGGAAAAGGCTGGGACTTAAGTTGAGGAGGGTAAAATATGCCCCCTATGTACAGAGCCACAGCAATTTCCCTTGGGACCTGGAGGCTTGTGGGCATCTCTAAGCAGCATGTGCTCCAAAAAGAGTCCCCTATACAGATTCAGAAAGTGTCATAGGTTTAAGAAGGCAACCAGATTTAAGAAGGAAACCAGGTAGAAGGTTTCTACTGACCGATCTTATGTTCAGGTGAGAAAGAGTTCTAGCAGAATGCCCCTTCCCTCTCTTTATCCCACAGCTTCTGCTCCCCTAAAACACCACCACCTGAAAGGCACATTGATATTTTCAAGTTTTGGTGCGGTGACCTGGTTAAGCAAGGTGACTAAGCTATACACACTGAGCTTTAAAGGTTGTCCAGCTGAAAGAGGACTGGTTTAGCCCTTGGGCCAGCCAATTCCTTCAGCACTGTGGGTTTCCTCCATGTGTTAAATGGATGTAACATGACTCGAAGCTTCTTTTGGAGCTGTGTCCCATGACTTCATCTACCACTGCCTATCCACATGGGGTGAAATGCTCCCTGTGGGAGCTGAAGGGTCATGTTGAAGGTGCTCTGGGGCTGGGAGAGGGGAACACATCTTTTCTTAAGAGTGTGTATAGGGAAGGAGCAGAGTCTTTGAGCTATCAAACATGACAGTAATTCCAGCCACCCACAGTTTATTGAACAATTTTCTACATTTTGGACTCGGCACCCAAGACTCTCCCCATGCTCCTTAGAGAAAACCTCACCTTCCTCCATCAGCATCCCACCTAAGTCGTCTTGTTGAAGGATTGGATCCCTTTGGGGTGTTGTGGAAATAGCACTGGTCCTGAAATCAGTGGCTGTCTGGGTTGAAAACGTCATCTCTGCTCTGTTGCCCACAGGCGCTGTGGTTTCTGGCAGGTCGCTCAATCCCTCCAAGCCTCATTTGCCCATCTTTAAAATAGGAATAATAAGGCCAGCCTCATGAGGTTGTTCCTGAGTAGGTTTGCTGGATTTAGCAAATGCAAATATAGACGTCCAGTTCCATTGGAATGTTGGATTAACAACAAATAACGTTTCATCTAAGTATTTATTATGAGTACTTTGGACATACTCCTAAAAAATCAGTTGTTGTTTCTCTGACATTCCAGTGGAACTGGGTGTCTTGTGTGGTACCTGAGAATCCTATTCTTGAGGCTGAAATATAGGGATTTATCTGAAAGCTGCTGCCCCAGTTCGTGAGTACTCTTTGCTCTGTACCTGCTCTCCTAGGGTGGGACCCATGAGGGGATTCATTACTTCTCTCTTTCCTAGTGGGGACGGGGAGGGCGGAATAAAGACTGCTTGACCAGGCTGGTGGAGGGTGGGGAGGATGTTCAGTTAGGAGAGGCCATCTCCACAGGAGGTACAAAAGATGATAAGACATATAGGCTGGTATAAGGAGACAGCTTGACTTAACAAACAGCTTTAAAGACCTAGGGTCTTTCGGTCTTGTGTGTCTTTAACACACTCCGCTCTGTACAAGCCTGTCAGTGGAGGGGACACAGTGGAACCAGGAGAAGCCTTGGGGATACTGACCCCAGGGAAACCCTGTCAAGGCATGACCATTCTATAGGTTTCAAAGGCCAACTGTTGTGATAGAGGGACTTTCCTGGGGGTGATTTGTACAAAGAAGAGGGTAGAAGGGACTTGGTGCCCCGGAGTCCTTACTGCAACATGGGGAAAACCCAGCAAATGAGTCTACGCCATCCTGTCCTCATCTCTCCCATTTCCGCCCCCCCATTACCTCCCCCAAACTCGAATCCCCTAGAGCTTGAGCTCCCCCAGCTTGTGGGGTAGACACAGCAGGTGTCAGGGCCCGTCTCTGGCCTTTGTGTGCTGCTTGAGGGCCCCCAGAACCTCAGGGTATAATTTTCCTTTTCTGATCATCTGAATTCCAGGCGAAAGGCTCAGCTGTCGTAGGCTTCAGGGAATTTTTCCACCGGGATTGAAATCGGGGCCAAGAAAGCGTGGGCATGCAGAAGGCATTCTTTTCTGCTATTCAGAAGCACTCTCTCTTTAGTTAAGGCATTAGAAAATGGTGCCTTTCCCCAGAGTCCTAGATGAAAGTTTTGAATTTCATTACATTGAGAAAACACAGAAAGGGAGACCATCACTTGCTACAGTTCTTAATCTGTGACATTCCCCCCCCATATCCTTTTAAAACAAAAATCTAGAGAATATTTTAATATGTTCTTTCATATACACATTTGATATTAAGAAAACTAAAATGAATTTGAGCCATGCCCAGTGGGTTGGGGGTGGAGAAGAAGAAAAGAAAAGAAGAAGAAGAATTTAAAGTGAAACTTCTATCTGCTGTCCTAGCCTCAATTAAAGTCTGCTGGTCAGCTTGGTCCTTTTATTCTGAAAGACAAGATGTAACATCTGGCTATTATCTCCTAAATAGTTTTCTTTTAGCTTTACTAAAAATTTCTAAAATTTTTTATTCCTTCTAGGAAATGATATCTATAAAATTTGTGTTTTTTTTAAATTTTTTTATTTTTTTATTTGACAGAGAGAGAGAGAGAGAGATAGATAGATCACAAGCAGGCAGAGAGAGAGGAGGAAGCAGGCTCCCCGCTGAGCAGAGAGCCCGATGTGGGGCTCGATCCCAGGACCCTGGGATCATGACCTGAGCCAAAGGCAGAAGCCTAACCCACTGAGCCACCCAGGCGCCCCTAAAATTTGTGTTTGATGGGCTATACATATCTCCTGCAAACATGTGAAGATAAATATATGCTATTAAAATGTAAATATGCTAGGGGTGCCTGGGTGGCACAATCAGTTAAATGTTGGACTCTTGGTTTCATTCCAGGGCGTGATCTCAGGGTGGTGAGATCGAGCCCCGTGTTGGGCTCTGCACTCAGCATGGAGTCAACTTGAAGATTCTCTCTCTCTCTCTCTCTGCCCCTCCCCGCCTCTCTCAAATAGATAAATATATCTTTAAAGAACAATGTGAACATGCTTGTCTGTGTATCCCTCAAAACGGTCTTCCAGAAACATAGCTCCACTTGGTGAAGTTATTTGAAGCCAGCTAATATCTATCACCCAGTTAGAAGTAGCCAGATTTGGGTGAGAAGTTTACTCCATCTTGGGCACTGGGCTTTACATGCATTAGCTGGTTTATCTTCTCTATGAAGAAGATATGGGTCCCTTTAACAGATTAAAAAAAATGAGACTGAGAGAAGCATATGTCATATGACTAGTAAGTGAATGTCAGATTCAAACCAGAGCAGTCCAAGTTCTGGGTCCATGCAATCATCTCTGTCTCTCCCCTCTTCAGAAAAAAAAAAAAAAAGAAAAAAAAAGAAAAATCAAAAAACCCCACATAGATATTGATACTACCACTTGCCAGGAAAAAAGCAGGCAACAGTTCTGTTAAAGAATGAGTTCATTCAGTTCTAAATGGTAAGCATGTCCTTCCAGTACTTCTGATGCATTGCATGCAGTTCCCAACTTGCAGAGGGGTTGGATTCCAAAAGTTGATTTAAAAGCAATTTCCTTATCCCCCTCCTCTGTGCTCCAGACACTTTGTACACACCTCTCCTGTTACACTCAGCACATTGTCTCTTAGCTGCTTATATATCTCTCCCGGACGGGTCTCCTGCTCAAGGGCACACACTGTGGCTTATATCTCCTTTGGTATTCCCAGCACCCAGCACAATGCCCAACCCAGGGAGACGCGAAGTGTACACACGTTGTATTAAATTACAAGTCATTTATTTGGAACTCAGCACACATTTCCCAAAAGAAATGCATGACAAATGGGAGTGGAAGCGTTATGTTTCCAACCAGCCCACAAAAGTTTATTTAAACTTTCTTGTAGTCTACCCAGAGTACTAATAAGTAATTTGCAACTGTGGGTGGGACAAGAGGTGGTAGGTGGGGAAAAAGATAGAAATCTTCCTCCCCCTCTCTTGAGTCAGATTGAGATGAAATTTCACGTGGGTCAGAATTCATCTTTGACTCCTAAACTTTCCTTTTTTTATACCTCTCCCATTTGTGGGTGTCACTGCCTTGAGGCTTCCTACTTAATACTCAACTGTGGTCTCTTGATCTGGTCTTCCTGCTCTTTCCACAAATAACCTACTTGCCCCCCTCACTGGTCAAAATTCCTGTTTCCTGAGTGCAGCTGAGCTGAATTGATTTTCAGCAGAAAACACTGTGCTTGAGTAAATTCTTGCTAATGTGTCAATGACTGCCCAACGCTAGGCATATGACTGTTTATAGCTGAGTAGTTAAAATAGATTACAGGATTTTGAGATAGACCTAGATTTGAATGTTTCTTCTAACCCTACGTTCTATGGTCTAGCTAGGGCAATTTAACTTCTCTAAGCCTCAGTTTTTCTTTTCTGTAAAATGGGAATAATCATGATTATACAGGGAGCCAACACTTTTATGACATTTATCAGTGTTAAAGCACATATTGGGCACAGTTACAAAAACTTCTTCATTGATTCACTTTGTCTTCACAAACACCCCATGAGGTAGGCACACTTATTATTAACCATTGAAGAGGGGAGTGGTTTTTTGAAAGAGATTTCTAATGGTAAATTATTTGTTCCTGTCTTCCTTTTTCCAGTAAGACTTGGAGGCAAAATCCTGCATTAATAGTCTTCTGAATGGAAGAGGATCGTAATTCCCGGGAGGAGCTTATTCAAGGCAAAGAGAATGAGGGCTGCTGCCAGATCACCCGTGGCTGAAAATTCACCCAGAGAGTCCATTCCCTTATGTGATTCCTGTTTCCACAGCTTCTTGTCTTCTTCTGCCTCTGAATGTGCCGAATCTGCAAGTGGTCCAAGTTTTTTTTTTTTTTTTTTTTTTTTTTTTTTGTATCCCCTTTCTTTCTTTTTTAATTTTTTCACACAGCCCATGGCAGCTGCAAGGTGGTGGGGGCCAGGCGGATAGCAGCAGCTGCTTGTATGTATGGGACCTCTGTAGTCTTTCTTTGTGAGTCAGGGGCCGTCTGTATATATCACAAGCCACCACCTGGCGAGACATTTCGTTCCATCTAGGTTGTTTAAATGTTTCCTGGATGATATCATAAATGCAAAAGGAGGGGAGGAACTTCAAGATGGTGAGTTCCAGCCCCTCACTGCCCTCCAGCCGTGCACGGAAACATTTGAGGGAGATTTTGTCCTGTAGTTTAGCAGACAGCCTTGCATCTGCTGTCCAGTTCTTACTGCTTACCAGATGTAGAGATTTTAAAGCCATGGGGGGATGCATTTGCCCTTAAGTATTGGGGTAAGCAAGGGGCAAGCTCATCCCTGGAGATCCTCTTTGTGGGTGTCCTTCTGATTAAGTAACTTCACTTCTCTGGGTCAAACCCCGTGGGTGGGTGGCACTATCTCTGGTGCCTCCTGAGCTGAGGACTCTCTGTTCCCCTGAAAAACTCGAGACACAAGACTGTTCATCCTTTCTGATACCAACCTAGAGAGGGACAAGGGTCCCATGACCCTTGTAAGCCTATTCAAATGTTTCCTTATCCTTAAAACTGAACAATTTCCCCTATGCTAACTAAACATTTCTTGTAATTTGAGGGGTTTTTGTTGTTGCTGTTACTAGGACTTCTAAAAACATGGATAGACTTCTACCCTATGTTCTTAACTACAGTGATAAAATTGTTATATCTATAGCAACACATCTATTTTAACCTACATGATTAGTTCTATTTTTTTTTTTTAAAGATTTGATTTATTTATTTGGAAGACAGAGATCACAAGTAGGCCGAGAGACAGGCAGAGGGAGAGGAAGGGAAGCAGGCTTCCTCCTGAGCAGGGAGTCTGATGCAGGGCTCGATCCCAGGAACCTGGGATCATGACCTGAGCCGAAGGCAGAAGCTTTAATGCACCGAGCCACCCAGGCACCCCGATTAGTTCTATTTTTATATGACATTTATATTTAAGAGCTACTTCACATACACCATTTTGTTTGAACCTTGTACTAGAAATAGGAAGGGAAATTATACTCATTTCTATATACGAAGAGAGATTCAGGATGAATAAACCTAAATACCTTTAATAATATCTCATTTATGGTTACTAAGAGGAAGAGTCAGGACCCAAAACTTGAATTCTGCTGACTCCAAGTCTAGTGTTCAGGCCATGAGAACACACACAAATTAGACCCAACACCACCACCCAAACATACCAACTCACCGCGCTTGAGTTTTTGCAGTGTCGCGTATACTTTACTAGGTGCTTTGCATGCAACATCTCAAATCTTTGCAGCAACCATGCAAGGGAAGTATTATCATATTCAGTTTAGAGATGGGAAACCATAAAAACGAAGTTCAGAGAATTTAAGTATTAAGTAGTTACCTGATGGCTAATGTGTGTTGAAAGCAAAATTCAAACCCAAGCTCATTCTTTTGACAGTGCTGCCTTTCACTTAAAAATGGATTACCTGAAATGAGACCCAATATAGTTTAATTTTTGGACTGTTTTAGGCCATGTGAATAATTGTCTCCTGGAAGTACAGTTAAGAGAAAGTCCTAGTGGGCTGAATCCCATTCAGCCAACTCAAACCTCACTTAATTATATGTCATATAATTTTTAAAAATTTCCTGCCATGCACCATTCTATTAGTTGGACTGTCTTTTCTAGATTTTATTTCCCATTTTTCAAAAATATTTTTTATTGCCTTTTTCCCCCCCTAGGTCCTTCTTAAAATGTCTCTTCTTCAATTTTAGGAGCTTGATATTTAACATGAGCACAATCTTTTTGGAACTCGTATGAAGACCTGTAGAAGCACAGGAGTCTAGCTTACCTCCTCTTTCCCAAATTCCAGATTCTATATCCCAGGACCATTTTACATTTCTTTGTACATTTTACACTTTCATGCTAATTTTACCTAGCTAAACTCTGTGTATTTTTTTTAAAGATTTTATTTATATATTTGACAGAGAGAGAGAGATCACAAGTAGGCAGAGAAGCAGGCAGAGAGAGAGAGGGAGAAGCAGGCTCTCTGCTGAGCAGAGAGCACGATGCGGGGCTCGATTCCAGGACCCTAAGATCATGACTTGAGCCGAAGGCAGAAGCTTAACCCACTGAGCCACCAAGGTGCCCCACCTCCGTGTATTTTTATATCTGTGTGATTCATTGTCTATTCTTCAGCATTCTATCTTCATCTATAAAACCAGAATAATGGGGCGCCTGGGTGGCTCAGTCCGTTAAGTGGCTGCCTTTGGCTCAGGTCATGATCCCAGGGTCCTGGGATTGAGTCCTACATCAGGCTCCTTGCCCAGCAGGAAACCTGCTTCTCTGTCTCCCTGTGTCGCTGCTCATGTGCACCTCCTCTCTCTCTCTCTCTACCTCTCTCTCCCTGTCAAGTAAATAAATAAATAAAATCTTAAAAAAAAAACAAAACAGAATAATGATTCCTGTCCTGTTTGCATCTCATTGTTCTGGTGATAATCAAACCATGTATAGAGAAAGCACTTGGAAAAGTATAAAGAATGATGAACAGGGATGAATATAGTATATTTTGCCTTTGAAAAACCTATGTCATGTAAATGGAGCTAAATAATTAGGATTGGGCAGTGAGGTGGAGATTTAGACGTTCTGGATTTACTTATTAGTTATTATATATATATATATATATATATATATACACACACACACACAAAATATATAAAAATAACTTGTTACTAAATCATTTTAAAAGAGAGAGTTTATGTGCATATTTTAAAGTATTGTGATCCAGCATGGGTGAGGGTTGCTTAAATACAACATTTGTGCCCCCCCAACCCACTGAAGCTTCTGTGCTTACCCCCCACCCCCACCTGCCTGGTTTCTTTGCCTACACACTTCTGGCTATTGTCCTACAAAACCCATACCTTTGGGTGTTGTTAAGGACTCTCTGTTAACCTTCTCTTTAGACATTCCCACATTTCCAGTATAAAAACACATTTTTAAAGTGTTAACTCTTTTTGTGCAGGTCCATGATGGGAATGAACTTCTGGTGTCTGCTGACCCAGAAAATACTCAGTGAGAAAATGACATTCCAAATACAGTAAAACTTTTAAGTGGATTTGTATTTAATTGATCACAACTGCATCCAAATGGTTTTGGGAAATACACAGACACATCTGAGACATTATGCCATGTTTACATACACTCAAGTACATATTTGTCAAATGAATGCATGAATATGCATGAGTAAGAAGAGAATAAAAATTTGCAGACACTGTTTGTGATATATGTGGATTTGTATCCCTAGTCATAACTCCATTCCCCAACTCCTGCCCTAGGGCCAGAACTCAGAGTTTTGAAACCACTTGTACAGTTTCCCTAATACCCAGCATAGAGTAGGCACTCAAGAATTGTGTCCTGAATGTCCATAGGGATGAATGGATGAATACAACTTGTCTCCCAATTAGATTACAATTTGAGAAGAGTAGCTATATCATAGACTGTTCCCAGCTGAGCCCAACATTGTGCTGAAAGTACTCTTGCTTTCAATAAACAACTAACTTGATTAGTATCCCCTACTGACATTACTGGAAGGGGCTGTTAGAAAGGAAGGAACTAAAATTTAAAATATCTAGAGGGAACGTACATGTTTTTGATTTCAGAAAACTTGTGTTCTTCTGCAAAGGTAAGTAGAGGAAAGTGTGGAGTCATGAAAACACAAGGTGATGGGAAAGAACTCAAGGAAAGAGCAGTGCTGTTAGCCCTAAGGGAAGGAGAGTGTCTGGTTAGTGGGATAGAAACCTCACCCTTTGAAGCATGCCTTAGTCTTCTGCTGAGTAATCTAAGGCCTCAACAGAGAGCAGGCAATGTGACCAGAACACAGTTGGGAGGAGTGAGACAGCAGAGGGGATGGTTAGCTCATTATACCTTGAAGTGGAAGTGGCAAAGAGCAGTTGACTTACTCATAAATCATCTGCAAGAGCATCTTCAATATTTTTACGGGCAACGTGACAAAGAGATTCTATTGGAGGAATCACTCACCTCAGCAACTCTGGGCAGAGCAGTCCAATCATCTTGAAGAGAAACTCTTAACATTCGTTCTTGGAGGCTCCAATGTCATGAAGCATTGTGGAAAGAGATGGTCACTTGCACTCCGAGTCTGGTGGCCACTTCACCTTCCAGCAAAGGAAGTGAAAGTGTCAAAATGAAGAGGAAGAAAGCCAACAACATTCTCTCTAGGGGGGAAAAGTGCAGACACAGGCTTTTTTTTTTTTTTTTTTTGGGAGGGGTGGAGAGTTCAAAAGTGCTTTGATTATAGATGCTATCTATAAAGACAAACAAGAAATAATCGTTCTTATTTCTTGTTTTTCCTTAGCCGCTCTTGAGATAGGAGACCTGATTTTTATAGAAGAAGAGCCTGGAAAACAAATTACCAAAGGAAGAAAAGGAGAGGAATGATGATCCAACTGCTTAGGTTAATTTGATTTTTTTCATGTTTAATGGCTGCCTTGATGTTCTTGACCTCGGTTATTTCTGCTGAATGGAAATCATTGGATCAACTGGACTCCTCCAAGTCTAGACAGGACTTTTTAATCTTAGTTTGGTCCAGATTCCCAGTTTCGTATCTGTAAAAGTACGGTGATGTTACCCACCATATCACAGGTCCCTCTGACCCATAATTTCACACTCCCCAGGGTTCAACAGTCTCCAGGCTAACCTCTTGAACAGAGGTTCAACCCAGGCACAACACACCTGTGACCTTCTTAGTCTTTCCATCCATCTTTCTTCATCAAGAGGTGTGTCAGCCTGATGGGACATTTAGGCTGGAGTGAGGGGTCTGGATGGGATCTGCTGGCTTTGGCAGTTGGATTTGTCTCTAATGCAGTCTGGCTGGGCACCCTGAGATGGGCAGCAGACAGTGTGGTGTCTGATAAAGAATGCATGCTCCAGCCTGACTGCCTCAGATGTCCTAGTCCTGTCACCTAATGACTATGTGACATTGTCACATACTTAACCCTTTTTTGGTCTCAGTTTTTTCATCTGTAAAACAAGGATAATGGTACTTCTTTCCTATGACTATTTGAAGATAAAGTAGATTAATATATGTGAAATGCCTAGAACCATGCTGGATAGATGATAGACACTTGGGAAAGGCTATTAATATTATTATATGTATATTATGATTTCTTCTTCATCTGTAGAAAAACAGCCATGCCACAGGACTGTAAACTGAAGTGACACTGAGTATATGATTAATTGAAGAAAAGGGATGAATGAATTAACTGTGTGCTCTTAGGTAAGACACCCCACTTTCCTGGCTCTTTCTAGCTCCTTTAAGTAATGTCATGCAGTTCATGGACTAATTACCCTTGCCATAAGGCAACAAAGTGTCCGGGTTCATCCCAGGCTTTGTGGCTTTAGCCTAGAAGTTCCCATGTCCTGGAAAACCCCTGTACATGTAGACTGGGATAGTGGTTGCCCTGGGTCTCTGTTTCCCTTCTTATGTTCCAGGGTACACTAAAGATCAATCTCTTGGGCTTTAAGGTGCCCTGTTCTATGTCACTCACCCCACTATATCATCTGGTATTACTTCAGCTGAGATGGCTCATTTCTATTCTGTGAGATCTATTACCCTCCAGCTGATGAACCCACACTTAATCAAACAGGTATCATATAGTGATCATATAGTAGTGGCAGTCTCCCACAGGAGAGAGTAGATGGACATGGTACAAGGCCTTGTGAAGCTCAGAATGGGCACAATGTCACTCCTGCCTCATTATGTTGGTCAAAGCAAGCCACAAGCCCTAACCAGATTCAAAAACTGGAGAAATAGACCCTGCCTCTTGGTAATGTGAACATAGATACAAGGAAAGTAATAACTGTAGACACTTTTGCCAACCATAATCATCCAGAGCTTTATTTGGTACTCCAGTTGGTACAACGTGGTGGCAGATCAGGACAAAGGAGAGAGTAGGAGACTTCTCTCTTTTCAATAGACTCTGGCACGCTGTGAGAGAGACAGGTGGCTCTGTTTAAACTGCCTCAGTTCTGGGAACAAAGGCTTGATTTGAGAGAGAAGCTTGTGAGGAAGAGGCTAGGAATTGCTATCAGACTCAACTTAGATTTCATTGAAGTTAGGTGTGGTGGTGTGTGATTTGCCTGCACTCTCATTCCTTCTACTCTGGAAATCATCATTTTTCCAGAAGACAGCTTTTCTATCAACTCCTTCCCAGAGAGCAGAGCAGAACTTCTCTTTCCATTCCTCCCCCACTATAGACTTGTAGTACAAGTGAGAACAAACTTATGTTGTTTTAAGCCTCTGGAATTTGGAGTGGTTTGTCACTGCATCATTAACGACCCTATCCTGACTAATAAAGTAATGAAATACCAGTCCTGAGGGACATTGTGTAAAGAAGAGGTTTTTTAGTAAATAAGTTTGGGGATGATGAGAAACTGCCAATTTTCTTTTGGTATTTGTTCTCTCTTTCTGCATTTTGGTGATAGAACTCTCTGAATTTTGGCCTGAGATTTGGATACCAAACTAGAGACTGTATCTCTTAGCTTCCTTTGATCTGGTTGTGTTCCACTTGCCTGAATTTAGATGAGTGGGAATTAAGTACATATGTTGTGTGTAAACTTTCACACTCTCTCCTTAAAGAGGAAACATCTTGCTCTGGACTCCCTCTACTCTGTCTTCTGCCTGAGAAATGGTAATCGCTGGTACCGTCTTAGAATCCATGTGTTGAGGATGGAAGAGCCACTTGGCCAGCTTTGGTCCACTCATCTTTATACAGATAAATGAAAAAGAAATGAACTCCTGGGGCGCCTGGGTGGCTCAGTGGGTTAAGTCTCTGCCTTCAGCTCAGGTCATGATTTCAGGGTCTTAGGATGGAGCCCTGTTTCAGGCTCTCTGCTCAGCAGGGAGCCTGCTTATCTCTCTCTGTCTCCCTCTCTGCCTGCTTGTGATCTCTCTCTCTGTCAAATAAATAAATAAAATATTAAAAAAATTAACTTCTACATTAGGCACTGTATTTTAGAGTATTTTTGTTATGGCAGCCTAAGTTGTACCCTAACAAATATCACACTATATCTTCCCATTGGAGATTCATGAGGGCACTCTAAATTTTGAGTTAAGTTTTTGTGGTGTTCTACAGTAAAGCAACTAGTTCAAATCTTATTTACTGAGGAACTCTCTCCTCCTCCATTTTGAAGGAAGGTTTGTTGATATTCACTTATTGATATCACAGAGATGACTTTAAAATAAATTTGTTCTTTGTGAAGTGTTGGAATAAATTCATCTTGGTAACCAGGGAGAACTGTGGAGTTATTTCTATTGACTGTTAATAAGTTGCATGACACCATCCATCTCCTATCCCCGTTCAGCTTCTATTCCTTTCTTCTTAGAAAAGCAGTCAGGTAGTGGAAAAAGCAGGAGGTTGAACAACAAGCCTGGACTTGAATTAAGACTCTGGTGATCTTGGGCATCTTCTTCACTTCTCCAGGTCTGTTTTCTCATTTATAAAATGAAAACACCATTGCCTACCTCTCACAGGGTTGTTTGGATCCTGTATAAAACTGTGCCTGGCATGTAAGTGTCCTCTTCACTATTCCGATTCCTTTCTGCCTATCCATGAAATTTCGGTCAGGGATTCCCAAACCTTTCAACAAATAAATTCACTATGATGTCCTCTAAACATTCCCCTCCCAAGTCAAAGTCAAAGTCAAGATCAGGTCAATGAATGTTTCCCTTATATTACCTAAATTCTAAAAGGGGCTAAATTTAAAGTGGGGTGGAAAGAGGTGAGGGAGAGAGAGATATCAAGGAGCCTTGAAAGTCACAAGGAAAAGTATTAGCTCCCTTTTGGGCTACTAAGCAGGATACTAAGGAAGAGAAGTGACTTACTTCCTCATCTTTCAGGGATCTGAATGGCCTTGGGCAAGTAGTAAGACTCGGATCTGCTTGTGGGTTTTCCTGGTAAAGCCAAGGATGATACATTAGAACTCAAGTTAATTAGGAATAACTACTGACTTGGCAGAACTCTCTTTAGTTGCCAGGTCTGCAAATTGAGGGAAAAAGCAGTCAAATATTGAGCTAGAAGGACTCTTGTATTGGAGACCCCATGAAGGTAAGGGTCTCTAAACTCTTTTTCTGCAGAGACCAGCATGGTGTTCAGGGCACAAGGAACATTTAAACATACTTACAGACTACCTTTTTCTCATATGCAGGGTCAAATTTTTGAAGGGAAATTTTATTCATTAAGAATTTGAGGGGTAGCAACAGAAACCAACTCTAGCTATTTCAGGGAGAGATGGATCTTATCTGAAGGATACCAGGGAAGCTCATCAAATCTGTAGAACAACCAGGCCTTGAGAAGAGCAGAGCCAGGGTAACCCTAGAAACCTCAACAACCACAGCTGGTGGTGCAGCTACCTAGAGTACCATGATGTAAAGGGAAAAATGGTTGGTCCAGTCCAGACAGGGTTCACCTTTACCAAGGCAGCAGGGCTGCCAGGAGCCCACACTTGCAATGTAAGGGGTAGTGCTAGAGAATGGGAGTATACTATAAAATGTAGCAGCCCCCCAGAGCTTTGTGTTAAAGACTTTGTGCATCAGCTATCTTTTTTGCATAACAAACTATCCCAAAAAGATTTAACAGCAACCATTTTACTTGTTCAAGATTTTGTGGGTCAACAGTTTGGGCTAGGCTCAGCTGGGCAGTTCATCTGTTGGTTTTGCTTGAGGTCATTCTTATGGCTGCAACTTCCTCCTGGTAGTTCAGATGAGGCTAGACAGTCCAAAATGGTTTCAGCTACATTTGGAAGTTGGTGTTTATTACCAACTGGGAAAACCTGCTGCTACTCCATGTGACTTCTTGTCCTCCAGTAGGCTAACCTGGACTTCCTCATGTGGTACTCTCAGGGAAGGGATAGGGAGGTTAGGAACAAAGGGCACGAACAGACAGGTCTACACAAGTTTTGGGGGGATAGGGGAATAAATTCCTAAGGGAACTAACATTCATCAAATCTGTATTATATGTCAGGCCCTGACAAGACATTTGTCAAAAAGTTCCCATTTTCAACCTCAGTAGTCCCAGTGAGGCAGGCATGCTTACTTATCCTATTTTAGTAGTATGTAGAATGTATGTAGAAGTAGAACGGAAGCAACTTGCCTGAGGTCCCAAATCTGATAAATGGCAAAGTTGGAACTTGAACTCAGATCTGTTTCCTTCCAAAGTCTTCCTTGTTTCTATTCCCCATGTTACTGTTGGCTTCATCCTCAGAGTAGAAGGTAGCTCTTGTTATCTTCATTGGTCTACTAACAGGAGAGAAGGAGGGAACTCTGGGTCAGTGGCTGAGCAGGAGAACTGAACTGAGAAAGGAGGTAAGCAGGAATGGAAGAGTGTCAAGGAAACTCCAAATACTTTTAGCTCTTTTGCCCATGCGTAGGGTATTCATTATGCCATGATTATTCATAAATCGGGGCAGTTTACCTTGTTTTCTTGACTCTGTAAGTGCATAACTACCATCTGACAGTCTGTCAGTGGTTGGCAAAGTCATTCTGTTCTTTTCAATTTCCCAAGTCCCTTGTCCTCAATAAATGAACATGGAAGCAACATGGATTAGTGATTATGAGATTTGGATATGAATTCAGAGCAATCTGAGTTCAAGTCCTGGACCTGTTCCTTATGAGTTGTGTGAGCTAAAACATCCTTAATTAAAACACTGAAGTAAGAACTATATATGCATGTTATAGTGTCATTGTGAGGATTGATTAAGATCATATAAGGAGGGGTGCCTGGGTGGCTTAGCTGGTTAAGAACCCAGCTCTTGGTTTTTGCTCAGGTCATGATCTCAGGGTCATGAGAGTGAGCCCCAGGTCAGGTGTCCTCACTGAGCGTGGAGTCTGCTTGGGATTTTCTCTCTCCCTTTCCCTCTGAATCTCCCCCCTGCTCACAATCTCCCCACTTGTCTACAAATAAATAAGTAAATTTTTTTTAAAAAAAGGAAAAAAAAAAAAGACAGTACATGGAAAACAGCGCTGTTAATGCACTTAGAAAGCTTTTGTTAAATGCTGGGGAAGAACTATTCTGGCTCAGCCTCGTACTAGCTGTGATATCTCATGCAAGTTTACCAGTTAGCAGAAGTTGTATCATGCTGCTGTAACAACAGTCTAAAAACATCAGCTGCTTTCCACCCTGTGGTGAAATAGTGCTAGCTCACACTATTCAGCCACCATGGATTGGCTGAAACTGGATTCCTCCACCCCTCTCTGTGGACCTAGGGCAGCCTCTATCTGGAACACTGCTGGTCTATGTGGCAGATGGAAAACCACAAGCTGGAAGACATGTGTCATTGCTGTCTACTTTTCATTGGCCAACACAAGTCATGCAGCCACTCCTGAGTTCATCAGTACAGGGGTGGAAAAATCCTCAAGCAAGCAGGGTTACCAAAGGAAGGGAATTACAATATTTTATCACATAGTCATATAGTTTGCCAGCTATTTATCCTGATTCCTACCTCTCTGTAAAATGTCTGGCATGTAATAAACATTACTGAATAAGATTATTATTATTTCTCTCAAGTGTTCTCAGGCCCTTTCTTCTCCCAGTTTGGCTTAAAGAGGTGTCAGATCCGAAAAAGTCCAATTGTGCCTTATTTAGCTCAACATCTGGAGAGACTCAGCTGTACCACATATTTGTTCCTAAATCACTGAATTGCTCACTGAATTGGCTGCCAAGCTACCTTTTCCAGACTGGAGAAGAGGAAAAACTTACTTGCAAAGAAAAAGAGAAGGTTCCACTTGGCCAGGCTGAGGCCTCTTTTGGAAATCAGCCATAATAAACAGAGAAGATTTATAACAATGAAGATACCCCAAACAGAGTTAAGTTGAAAATCAGGGGATCAGCAGGGTTGAGCAGAAGGAATAGTTTTTGCATCAGAGATTGTCATCTGCTAGCACGTGATCTCAGACTCCTTCACTTCTCTGTGCCTCAGTTTCTCCATCTGTGAAAGGGGGCAATGGTAGTGGGAATGATGATTACTTCTCCTTGAGTGGGGATGTGAGTAAAATGAAATAACATATGTGAGGAATCTTACAAACTATGAAAACCATTCCATGACGGTTTAACGAGATGGCTAAATTTAATAAAGACAGTTAAACTTAATAAAAATATGAGCTATACCTGATTATAGCAGTAATTTGGTAATAAATATGGAATTAGTTGTTGAGTCCCCAAAACATGAAACATATTACCAGTTCTTAAAGATCTTCCGAGGGCTGTAAAGAAGAGAAAGTTATATTATTTAGGTGTTTGATTTGCTGGCAACCGTCTTATGCTGTAATTCAGCATTTGTCATGGCCAACTAAATTTCTTCTCTAGAAAGTTAGGTGGAATGTGCAGACACAAAGACACAGCATGGCCTCCCAGAACAAAACAAGACATACCAAGTCCTGGGGTAAGATCGAAAGATCAAAAGCCAGGTGGGCTATTTGCTTTGTTGCTTGGGTGCCATTTGGTATCATTTCCGTATTTCACTCAGTCAGCGTTGCTCAACTTCCACCCTCTCCATCATCAAAAAGTATTTTTAGTCCCTTTCATTACAGGAAATCTTTGGTGTTGCTCTCAGGGTTGGTCAGATGAGGGAACATGAGTTTTCCATTGTTAGCATGTCTGCAAATAAGAGCTAACAAATACATCTTTACATCTTGGTAAGTATATTTACTCTCATCTGAAGCTTTAGCTCTTATTTGACCATTGGCCGAGACCAGAGCAAAGGTATGAGAAGCTCCTTCACTAGCGAGAAATTGACCAGCTCTCCATCCAAGAAGATGGCTCCCAAGGAAGTTTCTCCTCACCCTAAGACTGGGGCAGGGGCCCCTCCTGTATTCATCATTGTTCTCATTCCTATTATTTACATCACAAATATTTAATCATGCAGTACTTGCTCTATACTAGGTACTGTTTTATGATACTATGCTCCAAGTATGTAAACTTAACGATACAGTCACAATAACCCTATGAAGTAGGTACTTCTTGGAATCCCCTTTTTAAGGAGAAATTGAAACAGAAGAAGGCTAAATTTCTTCTCAGAGGTTGTATACCTCGGGCTGTTATACAGATTAAATGAGTTAATGTTTATAAAGTGCTTCTTACCTGGTACATACAAAGTGCTCCACAAGTTTTGGTTAAATAAATATGCAGAGTCTAGGACAGGGTAGGACTTCAAAGGGTTTACACATTTGCAGCATAGCTGGGGGCCAGAGTCTGGTTTAAGGTTTAAGGTTTTTAGCCTTTCTCTTGCAGTGAGATCTTGGTCAAGATTGCTTAGCCCCATCAGGACCTGTGTCTTCATCTGTTGAATGTGTCTGATGATGGGGTAGATCTTTCCCAGGTCAAAATATTGCTGGTTGTGTAACTTATGACAGACAGTGACGTTGCAGGGAATTTAGCTCAAGAATTTACCATCAACGTTCAAGTTTTAGACAGAGCCTCTGGGGTGGAAGTCTGTTTGTGCCTGTTTGGGAATTCAAAAAGAGCATGAGATGTCTCAGGCACAAGATGACCCAGAAACTCATAGCTGGAGGAGGTGAAAACACTGAAGGCAGAGTGGAAGGGTATGGAGAGCCGAATTAGTGTGGAAGTGTTCTTAAATATTAACTGCAATAACATTTGAGGGGCCAGGACGCATAAATTCTGTCTCTTGGGATCTTGGGGCAGAGCTGACCCTGAAGGAGGCTCGTGAGGTGCACAGACCTGGTGGGAAAGTGGAGAGGAAGTTGATGGGGGAAAGCCAACCATTAGAGTGGCAGAAGTATGCATTCACCGGTTACCCATCTCTTGAGTATGACATTGGCTATTATAATTACCCGTGACAATAGTAACATTGAGTCTACCCAGCCCTTCTACCATCTCACTTGACCAGAGGCATAACACAGGTTAACTGACCCCCTTCCTGGTCCCGTTGCATTTGACAGATGGCTGAAAGGAGGCTGGAGAGAGGTGAAGTGACTCCCCTGCCTTCTCCCAACTTTGAAGTTGGGGGTATTTAAACTTTGGATTCTGAGTTTCTCATACAGGCTTCTCGGCTCTCAGCAGATTCACGTGATGTGAACTTTTCCATTTCCCTTCTGACTCTGGAAAAACTTCTCACTTCCTTCTTAAACCTGACTCTACAATTATCAGCCCTTCTTGAAGCATTTCCACAGTGGGGGCCCATGGGAGGGATGTGTCCCACCACTGCTGGTGTTTCCACAGAGAGAAGGGAGCTTCCATTCTACTCCCAGGAGAGAAATATATGATAGAAACACTCTGCCACTCTCCACTCTTCCTTTTTTCCTCTTGGAAATAGAAGTAACTTTCTCTGGAGGGTGAGACTGGGGAAGGGTCCTCTCCTCTTGGGGGGAGGGGGTCTTCAGGCTTTATTGCTCTCCTCCAGAGCAGCCTGATCTCTGCTACAGGGAGCAGCACTCGCTGCTTCCCTGCAGGAGCAGACCTCTGGGTCAGGGCTCTGGCCCATCTTCTGGGAGATGGTTTATCCCAAGGTCTTGACCATCTCAAGGCCTTTTGGGGAAAGGGATATTCCCTCTCCCTGACTGAATAGGATATTCAGGGATATTCAGAATTTCCACAGGGTCTTAGAGTCCTCCTTATTCTCCAGCATGACTGCCAGAAACAATGCTGCTTTCACTATTCTGACTGAGTTCTTTGTCTCTCTCTCCTTTGAATCTGTACTCAGAGAAGGACTAGCTTGTGGTTAATTGTTACCATTTGCGTCTGCAACACCAGAGGCCTTGGTTTCCACATTGGGTGGCATTCTTCCTCTCTTTGAGCACCATTGTATGTGTGTGCACGTGTGCTTGATGATCATCTTTCCCCTGATTTTTAATAGTAGTCCTCAAGGAACATGCAATTCCATTGAATTCCTTTGTCCTGTCCATAATAAGTTACCAGTCTATTTAGTCAGCAAACATGGATTGGATATTTGCATTCCACCTGGTTTTGCGCAAGGAGGCAGGGATACAAAGATGAAAGGACCCATTCCCTTCTCTAGAGAACCCACTACTCTGGTGGGGAGGCAAACATGGAAATAGGCAAATCTAAAACTCTGCAATGGTTGCTGGAGTGGAAACATACTAAATGGAGCAGAGGTGTAAAATGAGTGTCAACAAGGAGGGTGGAGGCAGGAAGCCCTCATGGAAGAGGGAGCTCTAAGCAGGAAGATGCAAGATGAAGGGGAGTTGGTCAGGGTGTCAAGTAAAGAGAGGGTCTCCTTTCAGACAAAGAGTCATGGAGGCACAAGAAAGAATGGGGTAGTCAGGAGCCACAAGCAATTGCCCATTACTGGAGTTGAAGAGCCAGGTGGAGAGTTGCAGAGAGAGGATGGGGCCAATTCATCAGGTACTACTGTACCCTGCTAAGGATCTTGAACTTTATCATATGGAGGAGTGTTTCCCAAACTTCCTTAAAGATAAACATCACTTTGGGGCACCTGGATGGTTCAGTCATTAAGCATCTGGCTTCAGCTCAGGTCATGGCACCAGGGTCCTGGGATTGAGTCCCACATTGGGCTCTCTGCTCAGCAGGAAGCCTGCTTCTCCCTCTTCTGATGTGTTCCCTCTCTTGCTCTCTCTCTCTCTGTCAAATAAATAAGTCAAACCTAAAAAAAAAAAAAAAAAAAGATAAGCTTCACTTGGCTGACACTTGCTAAAAATTTGGATGCCCCAGACTCACTCCAGAACTCATGGAAGACCTTGGGATCAGACTAACAAGCACCCTGGTGATTCTTAGAATCAGGTACATTTTGGAAACCCTGCTGAGCCATGGGGTTTGGGGCAAAGGAGTAGCATGGAAAGAATCGCCTTTTCATGATACCAGTCTGGTGCATGGAAGATGCACTGGAGGCGGGTGGCAAAACTGAAGGTCTGGCGACAGGAGAAATGATGAGGACCTAATGGGGGAGGGTGTGATGGATGGGAGTTGAGGAGGACTTCAGAGTATAAACATAACAATGTCTCCGATGTATATACCTTCCTCTCACCTGAGCAAAGAAAGAATAGCTTCTTCATATTATATAACTTATCTGCTATGGGCTGAATCAGGTCTCCCCTCCACACCCCAAACTGGTAACCTGAAGCTCTAAACTCCAAAGTGGTGGTATTTGCAGGTCTGGAGGGTAGGGCCCTCATGATGGGATTAGTACCTTTTCTGAGAAGAGATATCAGAGAGCTTGCTTAGAGAATGGAGTGAAAAGGCCCCTGTCTGCAAGCTAGGAGAAGGGCCTTCACCAAAGCCTGATGATGATGGCATCCTGAGATGAAGTTCTGTTGTTTAAGCCACCCGTCTATGGTATTTTGTATAACAAGAGATAAGTGATTTATTACTTAATCTTCCCTATTAACTCCTCACCCCTCTGGGCTGCAGGAAACAAATTTAGAAAAAAAGACCTAGTAATTTCCATATGATTCCCCAAAATTCTATGTTGTCAGGGAGTCACTCTTCTCTTATCTTGACCTTTCAGTAGCATCCAGAAGAGTGGGCCATGTCCTTTTCCTGAAAAAACTTTTTTTCTTGTGTTCTGTGATAACACCTCCGGTAAGAGTCGTCTGCCATGCTTACTCTGGTCTACCACAGCCACTCCACTCTGTCGTTGGTTGAATCCTCTTCCCACATGTCACTTCAACTTTTGAAATCTGTCTTAGATCCCTCCCTTTTACATCTTCTCCTGGTAACCTCACTAGTATTTGCTTTAAGTACTATCTAAATGTCGATGCTTTCCAAACCTCTTTCTCCATCACTGCCTTTCTCAGACACTCCAGACTCATAGTCAACTGCCTACTTAGCATCGCCCCTGCTCGCTTAACAAACTCTGCCTGTCCACAGAACTCCCCAGTCTTCACTCCCTCAACCCGCCTTCTCTCCATCTTGGCAAAGTGTGCTACTACTTTCCCAGTTGCTCAAGTAAAAGCCCAGGTGGTTTCTTTGATTCACTCTCTCCCTTAAATTCCGTATCAAATCCATTAGGAAGTTCTGCAGAATATTCCTCTTTTTTCCATGGCCTACATCAGTGATTCTCGAACTTGAGTATGCAACAGAATTGTCTGGGTGCCTTGTTAAAATCAAATTGCTGGGCCTTACTCATGCTTAGAGCTTCTGAATCAGTAAGTTCACAGAAGATGCTGCTAGTCATAAACTGCACTATCTTATAATATGTCATCAGCTCACCAAATCTTCCATTATTCTTTCCCTGGAATACCATAATTATGTCCTCATTGAGATCCATACTTTGCTCTCATTCTATTTTATGGAATTTTTTCATGTTTTCTAACTTCCCAGTACTTGTTAATAGTATCCTTTTAATATTTCAGAAAATTCTAGCTTTGGAAGTTCCACTCTCTAAAGTCAGAACCTAGGAAATTCAAATTTCTAGCTTTCTTTGCAAAGAGGATGTAAGCTAGTGACCAAGGCTTTGCCATTCAGAGACTTAGATTCGATGGGTGAGCAGCTTGAAAAAGGAAGGTCTGCGCAATCTTTTTTTATTTTTGGAAACAGCAAAAGGCAACTGACTTGGGGGCCTGCAAGAGTGCCACAGTTGAGTTCCATGCAAAGAAGTATCACCAGTTGGGCATTGGCTGTAGGGGTTCCTTCCTTGAGGTTTTAGGAATTATCACTAGGCCCCTGACACCTGAGTCTTGTTTTACAGGTACTCCAAAAAAAAAAAAAAAAAAAAAAAAAAAGTCTATAAGCTGCTCAATGCCTTTTAAAATAAAACTAATGAATTTTTGAGCATACATCAAAAACTAATAATGTACTGCTATATGTTGGCTAACTGAGCTAACTAACTAAATAAAATTCTTTAAAAGCGATCAATTTAAAAAGAAATAAATTAATTAAAATAAATACAGAAGATGAAAATAAACCAGTCAGGGTGAGCTTTGTTATTTGCAGCTAAGACCTCTAAAGTGATACCCCCTTTTGGAATCCATGCTCTGTTCAGTCACTTTCACACACGGATCTGATTTAGTCATGTTTGAGGACAAACTATGTCCTCACCTTATTTCTCAAAGACTTCTGGGACCAGGCATCTTCCTAAGGCTCTTGCCTCATCTGATATTACTCTCCTTCTTGCCTGCTTTGACAGAACCTTACCAGCCATTGTTTTCATTCTCAAACATGTCAAGCTTGTGACCACCGAAGTACTTTTGTACATCCCTTTGCTTAGGCCTGGTGGGTGCTCTCTTGAGATCTTCACATGATTGATTTTTGTTAGTTATTCAGAACTCAAGTTTCTTGATAGAAATGGCATCTCAGCAGAAAGCTCTTTTCTAACTATGCAGTCTAATGGGGGTAACACCCAACATAGCACAGTAGTTTTGTCTTCTGCAGAACGCTCATCACTCTTTGACATTTTTCTTATTTTGTTCATTTGTTTAGTATGTGCCTCCTGAGGAAGACAAGCTGGGAGAGCAGAAGTTGTGTTTGCAAAGACTTTCTTCTAGTCTGTTGCTTGTTTTTTCATTTTAATGATGTCTTTGGAAGTACAAATTTTTTTAAAAGATTTTATTTATTCATATGAGAGAGCACATAGGCACACGGCTGAGCATGCAGGTGCAGAGGCAAAGGGAGTGGGAGAAAGAATCTGAAGTGGACTCACACTGAGCTCGGAGCCCCAGCCCTGGCTCAATCCCATAAACGTGAGATCATGACCTGAGCTGAAACCAAGAGTTGGAGGCTAGCCTACTGAGCCACCCGGGACCCCAGGAAACACAACACTATTGAAGTTTGATGAGGTTCGATTTATCAGTTTCTTCTTTTATGGAGCATACTTGTGGTGTTGTATCTATGAAATCTTTGCTTAACCCAAGGTCTTTTTTTTTTTTTTTAACCCAAGGTCTTAAAAATTTTCTCATGTGTTATCTTCTAAGTATCTTATTGTTTTGGCCCTTATATTTAAGTCTATGATCAATTTGAGTTCAGTTTTGTGGAGAGTGCAAAGATCTAATTGACCTTTTTTTTTTTTTTTTTAAAGATTTTATTTATTTATTTGACAGAGAGAAATCACAAGTAGACAGAGAGGCAGGCAGAGAGAGAGAGAGGAAGGGAAGCAGGCTCCCTGCTGAGCAGAGAGCCCGATGCGGGACTCGATCCCAGGACCCTGAGATCATGACCTGAGCCAAAGGCAGCGGCCTAACCCACTGAGCCACCCAGGCGCCCTCTAATTGACCTTTGTACCTGTGACCCTCCAGTTGTCGCAGCACTGCTTGTTACAAAGGCTGTCCTTTCCCCAAAGGATGACATTGTCACCTTTGCTGCCAATCAATTGACCATTGATGTAAGAACAAATATAAAAATTTATTTCTGAATTCTCAGTTCTATCCCATTGATCTGCATTTAAAACAATTCACTTGGGGCAACTGGGTGGCTCAATGGGTTAAAGTCTCTGCCTTCAGCTCAGGTCATGATCCCAGGGTCCTGGGATCGAGCCCGGCATCAGGGGGGTCTCTGCTCAGTGGGGAGCCTGCTTTCTCCTCTCTCTCTGTCTGCCTCTCTGCCTACTTGTGATCTCTGTCTTTCAAATAAATAAATAAAATCTTTAAAAAAAAATTTGCTTTTGTAGCTTCTGTCTCTTGAATCTTTACAGAATTTATTTTGATTCCTGGCATGAGGTTAGGGCTGAAATGGAGTTTTTCCTTCTCAAAATAGCTAATGAATATTCTGGCATTGTTTATTGAATCCTCCTTTCCTTCTCCATTGATTTGTCATGTTTTTTAAAGGGGTAAAAGACATTTTTAAAGAAACCTCCTCCATGTTACTCTGACTTGTCCCCTTCCTCCCCACCCAGCATCTTAGAGGCCCTGAATCTTATATTCTGTTTAACCAAATGACAAAAACTCCTACCTTGAAAAGAGCTTATGTTGGCAAATAGGAAGAGGACATTGACACATGTTAGAATAATAAACACGGAACAGGTATTTGCATTGGGCCTCACAGAGGCTTAGTGAGTTTGTGGAACAGTAACCCAACTGAAGGCATCCTCAGGGGAGTTTCAGGTTGACTTTGGGTGGGGTCGTGGGCAAGTCACCCGGCCCCAGTTCACATTGTTCCTACCTGTTTGTCTTAATCTTCTTAATCTGCCTTAATCTTCTGGCCCGTGGTGGTCCTTGTGGGGTTTTGAAACACCAAACAAGTATGAAATTTTACACGGAGATTCTACCCACCTCAACATGGCTTAAAAGTTTAACGTTTTTCTCGAGGAAGACATCAAAGACATATTTGTAAAATTTCCAGAAGATCTACGGCTGAGAGGAGCAGCTTGCAGGACAGGTGATCCATTTAAGGTTCAGTGGGTCTGGACAGATTCGGAAGCACCGTTGAAACCAAAAAGATAAAATGAAATTCAGAAAAATGTAAACTACTGTGTTTTGTCCCCAAAAACAAACAAACAGAAGGACAATGCCAGAGTTTGAGAGGTTTAGTAAAAAGAAGCCATTTTAGTTGCCTGAATACTCAATGTCGATGTATTAACTCAGGCTTGTTCTGTTTGCAATGAACAGCGACATGCATTGGACTAAAGACACATAGAGAGGAGTTAAGGAATCACGGGGAAGGCACTCAAGGGAACAGTTTCAACTGCTCCATACACAGCCTTCTCCAAGCTGGTCACTCAACCTGTCCAAAGGAGCTGCATCTTGCTTGGACCTGGGTCACAGGCACCACCACCGCCAATAACAACAACAACAAAAAAGAAAACATTTAAAAACATCCAAAATGTGTCCAGATTTCTCAAGTCATCAGGACCTGGGCTTTTGGTAGCTCAGCCTAAAAATTAACTTGTTTTATTCCTTTTACATTTTAGCTGTGGCTTTGCCTGGTTTTTGCCTGACTTTGAGGACCCTGGCTGCTTTAGAGGGTATGGGGCATAGAAATAAATGACAGAATTTCTTTTCTCCCCCTTTCACTTTCTTTCCCTCCATGATGAAATTAGAGCAAGTAAACCATTGGCAATTGAGATGCGTTTTACAACTTGTTTTTACCTATTATGGCAGGACTTAATTAAAAATTCAAATTGCATGAGAACTTTATAGATACCTTATATACTCAGACATGTTTTAAAAAATGTACAATACAGTGTTATAACCTTTTGAAATCTAGTGCATAATAAAAAGTTTATCCTTTTATTAAATACTTTTCTACAATAGTGGCCTTTGAATCTTTTAAGTAGTGAATTATTTTAAAGAAAAATAGAATGTGAAATCTTAATGGTTATCTCTTGCTGTGTAACAAATCACCTTAGACTTAGTAGCTTACAAAAATGACTATTGTTTATTCCTTCATGATTCTGCAATTTCTGCAGGCTCAGCAAGGACAAATTCATCTCTGCTCTTTATGCCCAATGTGATGGCTCACCAGGGGCCCTAAGATCCATTTCTAAGGTGCCTTCTCTCCCACGGGCATACAAGTCATGTAGGGCCCTGAAAGTCCCTTCATGGAAGGATTTTGTCTTTTGCTTTTTGTGAGATGGGAAGCCAGTGGAAGACTTTGAGCACAACAGTGACATGATATAAACCATGTGTTTACAAGATTACCTGGCTATGGTGTTGTGCATAAAGTAAAAGAGGGGTAGGATCTATTAAGAAGCAATTGTCATCACCCAAGGGAGAGATAATAGTGGTCTGGACAAATGAGCAGAGCTGATGTGATTGGATATGGATTAATATTCATCTCTGCTTCCTTCTACTTCTCTTATGGCGTGATTATGACGTATGTACTTAATTTTGGTGTAGGGCTTGAGGTAGTCATCAACTAGACAAAGATTTCTGGAACACTTATTCTCTATCTCGTGCTTTCCCAGTGTAGAGAACTCACTGGGCACTTAAGAAATAGCTGTAGTTTAGGCCTGAACAGTGAGCTTAGCTCAGGTAATGTCTGAGCATCCGCTGGCAAAGACACTAGTCCTGGCTCCATCCTCTGATAGGGATGTGACCCAGATGGATGCTTTGTAATTCAGATTCTGTCCTGGAATAGCCAGCCCTTCCCTGCCCTGACTGGAGCGGACTCCAGTAGAAACCACATCTTAATGACTTTTTCGAGCTTCCCCCTTCCCCTAAGAGCTGCCCAGCAAAGGCCCAACCAACCCAGCCAACAAACCCAGGTTGAACTGAGTTGCATCCCGCCAGCTTTCACGGGGGTTGGAGTGAGGTAGAGTGAGATTCCTAAGAATAGACCCGATTCTTGGAGGCCTCTGAGTGCTGGCATATCCTCCTGGGCTCCATTTGAATTTTTTCTTTTCTCTTTTTCCCCTTTGGGGAGCCCCAGTGTTCTGCAGCTGTTCCGTCAGCCGGCGCCCCGGCTGCCAGATGAGCAGAACAAAAGATGGGACTTGGTGACTACTCACATCTGTCCTTCTCTCAAGCAAACAGAACAGATGCCCTTAGCAACGGGGCTCTCCGGCTTGGGGAGGGGGAAATGTACCCTGAAGGGGGAAGTTTCCCTTGTAAGAGCTGACAGAGCCACTTAGAGCTGGCAAGGAACATCATGAAACAGAACATTAAACTCTGATGAACAGCAAAGCCTTGGAGGTTTAAGCTGCAAGTCAACAGAGATGTTCTGATCTATATAAACACTCTGCATGCAAATCCTGGCAGGGCTTTGGGCCTTATTTGGATAGTGTTTTTCACTGCCACCCTCAGCAGAGAGAGCTCTGAAGGCAAAAGGAGATGCTGTGGTTTTCTTAGGAACCCTGAGTGCCCTGAGTGTAAGGAGTGCTTCTTAGGAATTCCTGGCCTCCACCGGGTCCCGCCCTCAGATCTATGCCCTAGCCTGGCTCTCCTGTGTCCACACTCAGGGCTTCTTCCTCATCTTAGGAGTGAGTCAGCCCATCATTGATGGCCCCACCTGCCCCTGGCCTGGGTCACCTTGTCTCTCCCGAAGGCTTTCAGGCCAGAGTCCAGCTCTAAGTGGCCTAGACCAGAGTTGGCAGAGGAACAACAGTTTCAAGACAAATTGGTTCTCTACTGTGGGTCAGACACATACCTCTAGACCTCACCCTTTCATGGGATTTTCACCAACCTCAGGATCTCTGTAGTATCACCAGCCTTGTTTTCCAGCCAAGGTGACGGAGGCCCAGGGCCGTAAAATCAGTTGCTTTGGTCTCACAGGGATCAGTAACAAAGCCAAGACTTGCCTCAGGCAGTCTTGTTCCCAAACATCAATTCCTAACCATCATACTCTGTCTTGCCTGGAATCTCACTTGGGGGATGGTAAGGAGAGATGAACTGCTTCAAGGTGGTAAGAGAAAAGAAAGCAGAGCTTTCCCCCACTGCATTGTAATTCACTTCTGTGATCTTCAGATATTGCAAACTTGGTTTTGTTGTTGTTGTTGTTTGTGGAGGGGAGTGGCACTTTGCTTTCTCCATTTCTGGCTCTAGGTGTAGTACTTCACCTAGACCTAGCTAACCAAAATGCTGGTGACTATTACATGACCAAGTCAGGCCAGTTAGGGGTCTGAGGGCTTCTGTTTCAAACTGTAGGGAAGCATCTCACTTGTTTTTCTCTAATGGTGAGTCAGGGAGGAAGCAGCCTCTGCTGCTATGGGCAGCCATCTTGTGACCATGAGTAGAGATCCAGTCTGAGAATGGAGTCAACACATAAGACATAAGGTAGAGCCAAGTCAAGAGAGTGACACCAGAGCCTGACCTCATCCTTTGAACATCTGAACCAAGCCATGCACTATTCTGTTATGTGTACTCATAAAATCTTATTTTTGCTGATGTCAGTTTGGGTCAGGCTTACTCTTACTTATAACCAAAGGAATCCTGGTAGACACATTAAGCCTTTAGCAAATGTGTGGTTTGTGCCACAGTCTGGGCTGTAACTGGGCAATTAAGGAAGCCATGAGTCTATGCGGGGAGCTCAGGAGTTTGGACAGAATTGCGACAGCTTCAGATGTGGACTGGGGCCATGATAATAGTATTAGCGCAAACACTTGTGAGGCCTTTACCAAGTATTAGGTACTGTTTTAAGTGCCTTTATCTATATTAGTTAATTTAACTTACTGTTATCTCCACTTTTTCAAAAGATGGGAACCAAAGGCTAGAGAACATATCCAAGATCACACAGGTCCTGAACTGGGAGTGTGGTGGAGCCGGGCTCCAAACGCTGCAGTCTTGTTCTGGGCACACTCTCAGCATTCTGCTCCACCACGTCTCATGACCAATGGCAAGGGAGCAGAGGCTCCAAGTCATTCACAGGACCCAGAGACATTCTTGCAGCATACAGTGTCTTTTTAAAAAATTCTTTTACCTTAAAAAGTGAAATACAGGGGACGCCTGGGTGGCTCAGTTGGTTAAGCAGCTGCCTTCAGCTCAGGTCATGATCCCAGGGTTCTGGGATCGAGTCCCACATCGGGCTCTTTGCTCAGCGGGGAGCCTGCTTCTCCCTCTGCCTCTGCCTGCTTCTCTGTCTACCTGTGCTCACTCGCTCTCTCTCCCTCTGTCTCTGACAAATAAATAAATAAATAAATCTAAAAAAAAAAAAGTGAAATACAGGAACATGAGTGAAAATTCAAGGGCATTTGGTTAAGGAAATCCTGAGCCACACAGCTAGGCAAAGACTCTTACCCCTTTGGTTTTCTCTTAGACTTAGTGATCCACCCATGACATTGAAAGGAAGAGAAAACAGAGGGCCAAGGAGAGGTGCCAGCTTGGCCAGCTTTGTGCAGAGCCACTGTTCTCCAGACTTCATTTACCTATCTGACCCTGCCTCTTGTCTCTAAGGTCTGCCCTTCCCAGAGTCTAGCAGTGAACCACTGAGCCCTCAGCAGAAAGGCCTGTCTGCCCCAGCTTCAGAGGGAGAGTTCCCTACAGCTGGAGGAAAGGCCTGGTCCCAACCCTGTGGCAGCCTGGCCTTACTGAAGCTCTGATCTCACCCTACATCTCTAGCTAGTAGATCCCAAGTGCTGAATGAATAGAGGGGGTGAGCACTGGGCCCCTCCTTTGCTCACCACTGCTTCCCTGTGCCAACCTCCCCATTGAATTCTAGTTCCCTTTGTTCTCAGTCACTAAAAACGGTCTTGCCTTGAGCTCAACTATGTGCCAAGCAATGTCTTAAGCACTTAGCAAGCACTTACTTATCTAGACAATCTTAATATAGGAAGAATTACTATTATTCCCATTTCCCAGATGAGGAAATAGAATCTCCAGGAGACCCTTTGAGGGCACACAGCTGGTATGTGTGGAACTAAAGATTGGGGGATGGTGCTCTACCCCCATGGGCACACCCTTTGGATAGTGACTATCTCCCTAACTCCCTGCTCCTGTGATGCATTCTCTTCTCTTGGAACTACAGGTGCTGGCAGTTTTCCGAGTTGCCCCTGAACTGGCTCAGCTCTTTAGATGTGTCTTGTTGACTATTGCTTATTATGATGTCTTGTTGACTACTACTGCATCATCCCCCAGGCCCACCCCCCTCCCCGTCTTAGATTCAGAGCAATCTCAGGTGGTCCTAATTATCTACAGGAACATGCCTGGCATTTCGGGAAACCACTAAGCCTCACATTCTCTCAAATTCTGCTACCAGGAGAGGCTGTACTGTACACTTGAGTTCTTGTGTTGCTCTCAAGTCAGTGAGATGAGCTTCTGGCTTGTTCCCTCTTGTCCTTTAGGCAGGATTGGGACATAGTGGAATAGGAGCAAGCAGGACTGCTTATCAGCTTCTCTCCTAGTGTCTATGAAATGGCTCGTGGTGCTCCAGATGGGTCACTAACATGAAGTGGCCTCTGGCCTCAGTCCTGGAACTCAGTCTGAACATGACGGTTTGTACCTCTGGAAAGACTCAGAATTCCAAAGCAGTGATATTTCCTTGGCTGTGCTTGGTGGGGATTAGCACTCCCAGCCAACTCTTGATTATCTGTGGGAGAAGGGAGAGGATAGACCATTGACATTTCCAAATAACCCTGGAAATTATTCTGGCCAGCAGCTCCAAGTGTCCTCTCTGTTGGATCTCTTTCCAGAGCATCCACCAAGAAGTCGGATCTATGGACTTGGCTTTCACATCCTCTCCTTTTCTTCCCTTTTCTGTTTTGCCTTTTTGTTTTGTTTTGTTATATTTTCCTCTGTAAGAGAAAGGCCTCCAGCATTGGACAAGGGAAGAGAGGAGCAGCAAGAGGATTGATGTAGCAGAGTACTCTGTTGTAAATAATGGAAAATCCGACTCAAACTAGCTTAAATAGTAGAAGACGTTTATTTAGTTACAAGAGTAACTAAAAAGTCTGATGGCTAGAATGACATCAGGTAAGGTTAGCTCCAGCAACAGAGAATACCAGGGCCATGGTTCTCTCCTTCTATCTCCCATAGTGTGGGCTTTAGCCTCAGATTTCACATGGCAGTCCCCTGGAAGTGCTAGGCCCTCGTCTCACGCTAGCAAATAGTTATGAAGTGTTGGACCTCACATTCTTGGAAGTGAGATATCATGTCTTTTGGTAGCTTCTAATCATGTTTGAGGAATATCACTCCTTCATTGGACTACACTAAGTTATGTGCTCTTCCCATAACCAATCATTGTGTGCAGTAGGAGGGTTTATTCTTATTGACTTAGTCAGTTAGAGTCTATCCCTGGAGATGGGGTAGGGTCAATCCCATCCAATACACATGTACTGAATGCCCAAAGGGAAATCAGGGTACTACTGATAGGAGGAGGACCAGATACTTGGAAGGCAATAGGTCAACATCCATCATACTTGAATGATCCACAGACCATGTTGATGGCACCTAGGGGACAGTTATACCTGATAACGAAATGGGGTACATACTTTTCAAAGCCCTTCTCCCTCTTTTGCTTTATTAGATCTTCAGAAGAATCTGTGCATCAACTTCAATGGCCATATGTGGTTTTCCATGTTTTATAGACAAAGCAAGGAGGCTTAGAGAGGTACAGTGACTTGCTCAAGGTCACTAGCCATACTTGGCAGGACCTGGACTTCAACCCATGCTATCTCTCTCCATTACACTGTGGTGGGAAGTTAGGAGCTGGCAGAGTAGAGTGAGCTCACTGAATAGTTCATCAGCTGCATCCCTAAAGATGGATTTGGTTATAGTAAAGAAAGGTTCAAGGCCTATAAACTGGTAGTTCAGACACAAAGGTCACTAGACCCTGTGGGGTGGGTCTAGCAGAGAGTCCAGAATAGAGAGGGTGTATGTTACTCAGTGCTTCTAGAGAAACAGATCCAGTAGAAAGTTGACTGGTTGACTGGTTTTAGGAATTAGCTCCCATATTATGGAGGCCAAGAAGTCCCATGATCTGCCATCTGCAGGCTGGAAAGCCAGGAAAAGCTGGGGTTATAATTCAGTCTGAGCATGAGGGCCAGAGAATCAGGGTTTGATGGTGCAAGTAATGCTCTGAGTCCAAAAGCCCAGGGACCAGGAACTCCAAATGTTTGAGGGTAGGAGGGTAGAAGAACATGTATGTTTTAGCTCAAGAAGAGAGAAAGAATTTGCCCTTCCTCCACTTTTTGTTCTCTTCAGGTCCTTAACAGATTGGATGTTCACCTGCATTGGTGAGGGTGATATTTACTCCGTCTACTGATTCATGCAAAACATTTTCAGAAACATTTCCCTAGACACACCCCAAAATAATATTTTACTAGCCATCTGGGCATCCCTTAGACCATGACAGAATGAGCCAGGACACATGCATTAAAGTCATGGGGACGAAATTTCCCTCAAACCGTGGATGTTGCGGAAGATCAAACTAGGGTGAAAAAAGATTCCAGAAACTTGTGAAAGGAGAGAAACTTATAGGGAGAAACCTGTGATTTCTCTGGTCAGCCAGCCCACCCAACCCTACAGTCACTCCCTTCTGTCCTATCTGCTTTTCCAGCTGCTCTGGTAGGGAAACCCCCTCTTGGTAATGTAATGGTGGGAGCACTGAAGGCAGAAGTTCTGTATCCCACCTTTCTTCTGATTCCACTTGTCAGACTTTTGTGGACTTTTGTGGCTTATTATTTCAGCAGTTTGATCCAGTTCTAGAAGTGATTTTTGAAGATGTTTACATGATGCAGGGACAGTAGAATATATACTTTAGGACCTGAAGCACTTGGATTTGAGTTTGGGGTCCACTGCTTAGTGGTGGTGTCACCTTGAACAAATGATTTTATATTCTTGAGCTTGAACGTTTTCATCTATTAAATGAGTGAGTAAAAGTCTCAGACTTGCAGTCTCATTGGGATAAGGCAAATGAAGAAGTTAAACATGCTCGGTGCTCAATGAATCGATGAATATATGAAAAGTGCTTATAGTAGTACCTGGCATAAAAGAGATGGTTTAAAAAAAAAAAGTTACCCACAATGATGATGAAGATGATGAAAACGATGTTTCTAAGGTCCCAATATGGCTCATTTTTCTTTTCTACCTAAGTAATTTAAATTTTTGACATGCCGACCACCAGCAGGAGGCTGCTGGTGGCAATCCAGAGAGAAGATATGCCCTGGGAGAGCAGCCTGCTTTCATCCCGTGTCTACTGCTATCTGGATTTGTTACTTCCCTCTACAGCTCCTTGTTTCTGGGTCACTTGAGGGGGACTGCCCTCCAGTTTCCTCGCCATGGCAGCAGGTATGGAGGCAGGTTGTGGGAGTGAACAAGGAATGACTTGAGGGATAGGTCTGGGTGGCAATATGGGTGACACGTTTGGTTGGCACAAGACAGGAGGAGCAGGAGGCCAGGGTATGGTGCTTAGGGAAAGAAAGGATCCTTTCAGTGTCTTGGATTATGAAGCTGGGTCCATAGCTGACCTGCTTTCTCAAGCAGAGCTGCCCAGTTGGCCCTGAAGAAGAGACACCCACCACATCTGTGGCCAACCTCCTCAGTTCCCATAGTTTAGAGGTGCTTCTCCATCAGAGGCTGAGGCAACCTTCATGTGCGGTCAACGAAGGTTAGGCCACAGGCCCTCGCTATTTGAGGCTCTCCCTTCATAGCTGAGTCAGCTCCCCTTTCTTAATGATTCTGCCAAAGAGGACTGCTATATTCTGAGTGTTTGTGTCCCTCTTCCCAAATTTGTATGTTGAAACTTACCCCAGTGTGATGGTACTGGAGGTGAGGTCTTCAAGAAGTGACTAGGGCATGAGGGTGCAGCCCTCATGAATGGAATTAGTGCTCTTATAAAAGAGACCCTAAAGAGTGTCCTTGGCCCTTCCATCAGGTGAGGACACAGGGAAGAGACACCATTTATGAACCAAGAACTGGGACTTCAACAGATACTGAATCCATCACCACCTACATCTTGGACTTCCCAGCTTTCAGAACTCTGAGAAATAACTTTCTGTTGTTTATAAGCTCCTCAGTCTATGGTATTCTGTTCTAGCAGCCCAAATAGACAAAGATAAGGATGGAAGAAAAGGCATTTGGAGAAGCACAGAAGAGGTGAGCCGGCAAGAGCCTGGGCCTGAGGTCAGGTCACTTGGCTTCAAAGCTCAGCCTTTCTGCTTGCAGCATGTGTGACTTTGGGGAACTGTCTAACCCACTTGACCTTCAGTTTCCTCAGCTGTAAAAGAAGGACTGCTAATATTTGCACTCTCTGTCTTGCAGGGTTGTAGTGTCCACCACTTCCTATTAGGTGCGTGAATTGTCCTCAGCTTCCTCATCTGTAAAATGGGTTTTGAAGTCTCCTGCAGAGGGCTGTGGTAAAGTTTAGGGGTGCCTGGGTGTCTCAGGGGTTAAAGCCTCTGTGGTAAAGTTTAAATGCAATGAGGAATGCAAATTACTCTCCACAAGGTGGCTATCAGGATTGCTAAGCTCCAGGGTGCTTTTATATCCTGGGGCATTGCAGAAGTCCCAGCACCTTCCAGTGATTGAGAACAACTTAGACATGAACCTAGGTTACCTGTGGGGCTCACTGAGGGTGCTGAGGGGAACAGGTGCCTCCACAACACCCACAGAACCCCAGGGGCAGAATTCATGAAGCAGGAGGAGTGGTTGGGAATCTGAAGGTGGAAATGCAGGGAGGAATGTGTCAGACAAAGGCCCATCCTCTTGACCTTAGGAAGTGGGATGGTGGCACTTGATTGCAGAAGAGCTGCTAGACCCAAGGCCAGCTGCCACCTGGCTTGGGTTGCTTTTCCTCATGGGGAGATTTGTTGAGCTGAAGATGTTTTGTGTCAAGTAGACCAGGGATCTCAAAGTATCTTTTCAGAGATCCTTGTTAAAATATTCATTTCTGCCCTCTCCTGTACCCCATCAGAATGGACTAGAAAGGTTCTGGGAACCTGCATTTGCAGGGAACACCTCAGACAGGTCTTCTGGCTTGAGAGGCATCGACCAAAGGCACAGAAATCAGACATTATACTAAACATCAAATTCTCTTAATACAATCGTCTGCTCTCAGGGCTAGCTTCATGGGCATGTTTAGAAGGGCCCCAACCTTGGTTTAGTGTTCTGCTGTCACCATCTTGAAGTTCTTAATTTTTGAACTAGCGGACCTCACATTTTCATTTTGTACTGGGCTTCACAAATTATGTAGCATGTCCTATTCACAATGTAGGTGAAAACTATAGAAAGGATAGACTTGCCCAAGACTACACAGCCAAGATGTGGAAGTGGGTTTTGAATCCTGATAAATCTGATTCGAAAACTCTGCTACCCTGATAAATCTGATTCGAAAACTCTGCTACCCTATGACTTTAAGACTCAAAAGAATGGACTCTAATAGTGGAGTTCCAATTTCAGCTGCCTTATCAGGTCTTAGGATGAGGGGAGGGAGTTTTCCAGGCACCTACAGACTATACTAGGTAAGTGTTCATCTATGCTACTACCCATAAAGATAAGGATAATGTATAAACTCACCCAACTTCAGGGTAGGGAAGATTCTGTGTAACTTCAGGCTGACAGCTCCTATTGGAAGAATGTGGAGAATCCTTCCTCCTGCCCCTCAGTTTAGTTTTACTATACAGCAAGAATAAGACAATATGGTGGAATAAAAAGTGGAGAGGATTTAGAACCCAAAGGTGGGGGTCCAAAGCCAGCAATGACACTCAATAATTGAACAACACAGAGTAATGGGTCTCTTAAATTGTGAGCATCCATTTTTTTATCTGTAAAATGAGGTGATATGAATACAGCCAATGCCCAAGGTTGTGGTGAAAGCGAGATGGTCAGGTGTAGAGGAAACAATGTATAAAGGGTGATATAAGCTCTGGGACAATCATGACTTGAAGGGTTGGTTAGCGCATGCATAAGAAAATGGTCTGGCCATGAAGGGCACCTGGGTCATGCAGAGGGAGGTTTTGCCTCAGGGCAAGCATCTCCGGTGTCCCTCAGGTGGAACTGGAGCTTGGCGGTGGCCTGGGGTGGGAAGGAGGTGGCAGATTAGGGGTGCCACAGGGTTTGGAACTCTATGTACTTGTTGCTCAAAGGTTTTTGGCCACAAAGGAAAACAGAACTACCAATAATTATAGCAGTAAAATCCACCTGTGATGGGGTGGGACACAGAGAACTCAGTCGAGATAGAGCTGTTTGGGATGCAAGTGTATTTTGTGTGTTAGGTAAGAACCCGATCCTTTCTTGCATCAGAGCTGGGGATGGGGGACAGCAGCTTGAGAATTGAGGAGAAACAGAAAGTAGTCCCTAGAGAGGGAGGCTTGCTATACCTCAGAGACAGTGTTTTGTTTTCAAAGCAGGATGCTGCCCCCAAATCTTTGCTTTTCAGACTGTGGGGCTAAAGTAAGTCAGTCCTTGGGGACTGCAGTTAACAAAGAGTCTGAGACTCACTGGAGTAAAAAGACTCTGAGGTCCCAAGACAGAGAGAGGTGAGGGACAGGGTGAGGGCAGATGGTCAGAGTGGCTCCAGTGTCTTGCACAGACAAGAGTGGGTCTCCAGGGGGCCCAGACCTGCTCTGTGCAGCAGGTGGCCCATGTGAAAGTGCCATGTTGAGAAGCAGGTGCCAAGGGTGGATGAGCCCACACAACTTAGGCTTAAGGTACAAGAGATGTGAAATAGATGAATATTCCACCTGATGTTAGAGAGAAGTTGACTTTATTGTTTCTCAGTCTGGGGTCCAAGGGTCTTTGAGTGTCTGTAGATGAATCTTGGGAGTCCACAGATTCTTTTTGAGGATATTTGAATTTTGTGTTACCATACTGATGACATCCTAAAAAGAAAAAGTCAGTCTAAACATAATCTGGGTTCTGGGTCGTCGGATACACACACACACACACACACACATATGTGTGTGCGTGTGTGTATATATATATATATATATATATATATATATATATTTCTATTCCTATTTATTTATTTATTTATTGGCATCCACTCAAAGAAAGAATCCATTTTATGTGATGACCTGATTTTTATACCCTGATATTCACACTCACATAAACAGAGCAGGGGTAGCCTGTCTAGGCTACTGCAGCTGCACCAGTTATGAACATAATGGGAGCATTCCAAGTCATTTGGTAACTAGCTCTGAACCTTTTAAGTGTCACCACCACCACCTACCTCTGTGTTGTGTTGGTTCCTCCTCTGGGTTCCTCCCTGGCCCAGGATGCAACAACCAATGGAGATGAGAAGAGGGGGAGTGCAGGTTCCTGAAACTGCAATAACAAATGGCCACAAATTGGTGGTTTAAACACCAGGCATTCATTCTCTCACTTCTGGATGCCAGAAGTCTGAAATCAGCTTCACTGGGTCAAAACCAGGGTATTACAGAATGTGCTTCTATATGTCAGATCTCCCTCTGCTTTTCTCTTATAAGAACACCTGTTGATTACACAGTGTGGCCCACACAGATAACCCAGGGCAATCTACCCCTCTCAAAGGAATAGGGAAATGTAATTTAATCACATCTGCAAAGACTCTTTTTCCTTATAAAGTAACACCTCAAGGTTCTAGGGATCAGGACCCGCTATTACTGGGCACCAGTATGCAGTCTACTCTAATGGGCTTGTGGGGCCCTGCTCCACAGGGGGTACACCTGCATCTCTTTGGATTGGTCATCTCTGTGTGCACATGTATGAAACAATTTTCTGTATACAATATGTATTCTCACACTATATGACATATTTTGACATTTTTTCTTCCGTATCTTTTTTTTAAATGCTTGTTTTTAACACACTAAATCGACCCAATATTAGATTGTGACCCAGTTTGAAAAACACTGAAAACACCTTATAACCTAGTAACTTAGTAATGCCACGCTTCCATCCTTTATATTTGTGTCTGATACAATGGCACTAACTCTGTATTATTGCAGGCTAATCAGAAAAGAAAACAAGAACAGAGAGGCTTTGATATGTAAATGATACAGTATAGTACTGACCTAAAATGGACACAAAGACCAATGAACAGAATAAGAGCCCCGAAATAAATCCAAGCATATATGTTCAACTAATTTTTGACAAGTGCACCAGGAATACATAATGGCTCTGGGAAAACAGGATATTCACATGCAGAAGAATGAAACTGGACCCTTGTCTTATACCATATGTAAAAATTAATTCAAGATGGATTAAAGCCTAGACCTGAACTGTATAACTCCTAGATGAAAACACAAAGAAAAAGCTCCTTGATTTTGGCCTTCACTGTGCTTTTAAAAATAGGACACCAAAAACTTGGAGACCAAAACCAAAAATAAATAGGTGGGACCATACCAAACCAAAAAGCTTCTGTACAGAAAAAAAAAAAAATTAACAAAATGAATAACCAACCTACAAACTGGGAGAAAATATTTGCAAACCATGTGTCTGATAAGGAGTCAATATCCAAATTACATAAGGAACTAATATAGCTCAACAGCAAAAGCTAAACAAACAAAACCCCAAACAACCTGATTTTAAAATGGGCAAAGGACCTGAATAAATACTTTTCCCAAAGAAGACATGCAACTGGCCAGCAACTATATGAAAATGTGTTCAATATCACTGATCATCAGAGAAATGCAAATCAAAGCCACAATGAGATATCACCTCACACCTGTTAGAATGGTTATCTTTAAAAAAAAAAAGATAACCAATATGGGTGAGGATATGGAGAAAAAGGAAACGTTGTACGTTTGATGGGAGTATAAATTGGTAGAGCCATTATGGAAAACAATATGAAGTTTTCTCAGAAAGCTAAAAATAGATGACTGTACGGTCCAAGGAATCCTCTTCTGAGTATATACTTAAGGGAAGTGAAATTAGTTCTACAGAGAGATACCTGTGCTCCCATAATCATTGCAGCATTATTCACAATAGGTAAGATATGGGAACAACTTAAAATTCCATCAATGGATAAATGGATAAAGAAATTGTGATATATATATATACACACACACATACACAATGGAAAGCTACTCACCGTTAAAAAAGGAGATACTGCCGTTTGCAACAAGTTGGAGGAACAGAGGACATTATACTAACTGAAATGAGCCACACGCAGAAAGAAGAAAACCTGCATGATCTCACTTATATATGAAATCTAAGAAAGTCAGTACAGAGGAGCAAAGAGAATGGTGGTTATCAAGGTTGGGCAGGTGGGGCAAGTGTGGAAATGTTGGCCAAGGAGTACAAAGTTAGAGTTATGTAGGATGAATAAGTCTAGAGCTATACTGCCCAGCATGATGACTATTGTTAATAATAATGCATTGAGGGACACCTGGCTGGTTTAGTCGGTAGAGCATGCAACTCCTGATCTTGGGGTCATGAGCTCAAGCCCTATGTTGGGCGTAAAGCTAACTTAAAAAAAGTAGCACTGAACACCGGAAATTTGCTTAGAGAGTAGATTTCAGTTGTTCTCATCACACACGAAAATGATAGGTATGTTAATTAGCTTAACTGTAGTCATTTCATTCTGTGTGTGTGTATGTGTTTATCAAATTAATATAATGTACATCTCAAAATATACAACTTTTATTTAAAAATATGTAAAAGATTTGTAATGATAAGCAAGGATCTGTCAGCATGTGAGACAAATGAAGACTTGACAGTGGTTTGGATGGCAGAAAAGGACAGGAGAATTGAGTTCTCACATGGCACATGAAGGCACAGGCATGCCAAACCCCAAAGAGTCCAGGCCATGGCAGCCCATGCCACAGTCACATTCCGTGCAGAAATTTAATTGCAGCAATCTAAAATTAAATTAACAGTAAATTAATTCTTTTTGTTAAGATGTTACGGTATTGCTTGTACTTCATTTATAAAATTGTCTGGGTATTATACATCATATGAAAGCTGTAAAACTAGGGGCTTTTTAAAACCCATTTTTACATTTTCACATGTTCAGGTAATGTAAAAAGAAAAATAAGTCAATCCTAGCACAGTGGTAGTGGCAGGGAAGTCAAGAATATTTTTCTTCCGATAAAAGGTATAGTACATCATTCAAGTTTAAGAAACGCTGATCTGCTGTGGGGAGTAGAACAGGATACATGAATATGAAAATACAAAGGTAAAACTGGTGAAAAGAAAAACAGGAATAGCAGCAGAGAGGGTAAGCTTGAAAAATAAGGATTTATTCCAGACAAGGGAGACCTGAGGAACAGCATGCTTCTAGAACTTTGGAGATGTTACTACCAATAAAAGAAGTTGACAAACCCATGTGGACAAATATGTAGTCCAAGTAGGAGGAAAACACAAAAATAGACCAGCAGGGAGACCCTACCTCTAATAACTTGTAGTTAGATTTGACCATTCCCTAGAAGAAAGATGGGCAGCAAGCACCCAACCCCTGTGTTCTATTGAGATAAAATACAGTGGGCTTAACTTACCTACTTGTTCAAGAAAGGGGAAGTGTAGATTTATTTTAATTTTTTAAACATGAGGGGTACCTGGCTGGCTCAGTTGGAAGAGCATCCAATTCTTGATCTTGGGGTGGTGAGTTTGAGCCCCATGTTGGATATAGATATTACTTAAATAAATAAAACCTAAAAAATTCTTTTAAACCTGTAGATTTTTTCAATTGTTTTAAAATAATTCCTCTGTTCTGGTGTTAAAGAAAGAAAAATTATGTGGTGCCCAAGTAGAAACATTCCTTCCAGTCAGAACATGTGGAGGCCAAGTATGGAACCCCTGTGAATGAATGGGTTGGTTTTCACTACACAGATGCTGGTTTGTCAAGAGCTCCATTTCGAGACTAAGTTGATTTGAGTATTTCTAGGTAGCCCAGTCTTATAATACCATCCGGATATTTCTAAAAGTTGGAAGGACCAGTTAGTTCATAAAAACCCAACCTGCTGGCTTTTCAGAAGAGAAAAACGAGGTCCCAAAAGGTTAGTTAGTCAAGGTCACTGGCATTCATGATGAAAAATAAAAAACCATAATCCAGACAATAATCCTGACTTCCAACTTAGACTTCTTTCCACAGAAACTTGACTCCCCTCTCATGTAATGTTCATATTTTAGAAAACGCCCACTATATTAAACACAAACATGAAACCCATGTGTAGCTACTCTGAAGTCCTTTTAGGGTACATATGTCATTACATATTTTTGGATTCAAATATTCTCAGGATCCTTTGACATGACTTACAATGGGGTAGACTGAGAGGAAAACACTTATCTGAGGTCCAATCCAGCCATTCACTGGTTATTAATTCACTTCATTTTCTCTGAGCCTCCATTTCCTCATTTGTAAAATGGAACACTCTCCTTGATTTCCTCATTGGACTAATATGAAACTGAACTGAGACTGAAAGTCTCAACTGAAAGAACTTGTGTTAATATATTGTAGAGGATTCTCAGACATCGCCTTATAAGATGTCAGTTAAATCATCAGAACATGGGCTAATAGAGTAATTGAAATGGAGGGAATGCCTGGGCTCAAATCCACTTACAAGATGTGTAATACCAAACAGAGTTACTTCACCTCTCTATTTCCCTGTTTGAGAAATAATAGTGTTTCTCTTATAGGGCTTTTATGATGATTATACAGATTAATTTCAATAAACTACTGTTTGGCACATAGTAAGTTCTCAATAAGTGTTAGCCATTATTATTATCTTGTAAAATTGCTGATGGTGATGTCTTTTTCATTGTTGTAGATGTCTTCTCATTGTTGTACCTATGTGATGCTTTAGAAGTTAGCAAACTTTAGCGCCTCTGGAAGCCATAGATGGGAACCTCTACACCTCTCCTGGGAACCCTTCAATTATTAGCAATGTAATAGGATAAACAGAGCTGCCTACCAGAGGCAAGCTGGTAACCAAAGCAATCCGCTGTCCCCACTTCCCAAGTCCTGGTTTACATTAGTGGAAGCCTGAAAGTATGAGAAGGGACCAGTGTTTGCATTGACCTATCTGCTGCAGTAGTGCAAAGGGCAGCAGGGGCCTCAGGCAAGGCCACCCCTTGTGGGGATCCTGGCAGTTCATACAAGTCAAACAGGATCAGGGTGGGGCGTGATTTGGCCCAGAGAACCCATTGGCACCAGGTCGTGGAAGGTGGGAACAGGGAGTGCCCCAGATGATTCAATGGGTGGCATGTTTCCCTCTGAGAAGTTGCCAAAAATGCCTCTCAGGCACTGGTTAAGAGGCAGTGAGTACAGGGGTGGCTGAAAGTGACCCTTGAGGGTCACTCCAATTTCTCTCACACTTCTGTGCCTTTATAGTTATGATTTTTCTCTGCTTGGAATATCTTCTTCTCCCTACATGCTGGATTAAAAAACCTAGTCCTAGCTCATTCTTCAAGTCCTAATTCAAATATGTGGGCAAAATTTCTGGGCTCTATTAAGCAGAGCTAGGTGTTTTGGACAGTACACAACTGTGTATGTATCCCATGCACTATACACTTAAATACTCCATCTTACATACTTCTATCTTACATACTCCACCCACTACAGCACATTATAACTGTTTGTTGCTATATGGTCATGCCAGTGGGGATGCTCACAACAAGATTTCTTCTGGCTTTGTCCATAAACCTTGTCAAATTGGTCAGTCTAAAGGGGCATGTTTCTACCATACAATCTTGCTTCCAAACGCAGCTGAACGGACAAGGGGAACCAATCCCTAGAAGGTGATGGGGGCCAGGTGAAATCAGATTCTCATAGTCAGGGGTTTGAACTGGGAGAGACTCTAGTAATGATCAGTGGTAACTGAAGCTAAAAGGTCAGGACGTGCAGAGAACCTGATGTAGTGGTTGCTGTGATGTGCTGCCCAGATCCCATTCAGGAATAAAGGATCTATTCCCCCTGCTGCTGAGGTCACTGCCAGCAGACAACCCTCAATTGTTAGCTTTTCTGGGGGAATTGTCTCTATTGAAGATATCCCCTCTCCCCACCTAAGCATGTATCCTTCCCAGGGAAGCCCAATTCCAATGGCTGCTTGGGAAAATTGAGTGTCATCTCAGCTTCAGAGTGACCTGTGTAGTTGGCTGAGGCTTTTGTCAGTACTAGGTTGACCAACTGTCCCAGTTTGCCTGGGGTGGAGAGGTCTCCGGGACAGAGGCAAAAATCTGGAAAGCCCCCAGCAAATGAATAGTATGCAAGTCAAGACAGCACTGAAGCTCAACTTCTCTCCCTACTCATTTCTACCAATTTTGTTTTCTTTCTGTGGGTGGGAATCCCAAGAGCTCTAGTAAACCTAGTAAAACTCTAGTTTTAAAGAGGTAGTAAACCTCTTACTACCTCTAGTAAACCTCTGGCCTGTTAATCACCATTTCAGGGTCTGCTTCCTAGAGGATTCAACCTATGACACTGGAGAAGTGAAAATGTAAAAGTTTAAATGATAAGGCATTGAAAATTCTAAATAAAGAGAAACTATAAGGTGGAGAAAAGATATGTTATAGGGAGCCCTGAAGTCACTTGGTGATGGAAGTGAAAGAAGCTGATGATAGTAGTTATATCGATAGCAGCTCAATGGGTTGAGGGTTCTAGAATCATTTTGGGTCTCTAGTAAACAGGTCTTCTTCATTCTTTTGTAATTTTTATTATAAACTGAAATATTTTGTTCATCAGTTTACTATTTTTTTTTAAGCTGGAATATAAATTCCATAGATTTTGGACCAGGGATTACAGTCTTTGGTGAGACCCAGAACTATCTTTTAAGGTCATACTTCAAGAAGCATTCTTCTATCATGGTGTCGGTCTTAAATTTAGGCACCTCCACTTCCCATGTTGCTCTCTGTGTTCCTACTATAAAGTCTCCACTTACATGAGATAGTTTGGATAGTTTCCCATCTTTGTATCCAAAAGATTAGCACTTCTGCATCAGCAAGGGATTTGTTTTTTGGCCACAAAAACCAAATTAACCACTCTGCAAATCTTAAGGGAAAGAAATAAACTTACTGGAACAATGTTAGGGGGTTCTCAAGATCAAAGAAAGACAAAGGCTAGAAAATAGGCAAGAACCAGAGGATCTGCCACTAACATCATGATGACTAGAGCCTTTAGCTATCCTCAAGGTTCTTATAACACTGTCAAGATTCCAATGTCCTGGGAGAGCATCTGATTGGCTGGGCCTAGTCATATGCTCATCCTGGGGCTGCAAAAAGAATGGAAAAGGGAGAGGGAGAGGAGCAACTAGCAACATTGGCTTCTGTGGTGTGAGAGTGTACTGACTATCTCAAAAAACAGTATGGGGGATTTCCCAAACAAGGGAGTGATATGCTAAGAGGAAGTTGGGGTTAAGGGCTGGAAGCCAAAAAACAACAGATGTCCACTTCAGTGTCCACCTCCCTCCTAGGCTAAAAGCTTTTAAAACACGGACTATGAGTTTTCATCTTTGTATCCTATATGTCTAATTCCTGGAACTCAGTAGGCGCTTAATAGATGTTTTTTGTTTGTTTGTTTTTAAGAAATTGCAAATTAGGTGATTTCTCTTGTTCAAGAAAGCAACACATACAGGACACTGGTATTTGTTCCTTCAAGAATGCAGAGATGGATACATAAAACATCAATTCTTAGAGGCTTTAAAATCTAGAAGCGGGCTTGGGGCATACAGAGAGTACACCTATATACATATGTATCATGTGTGATGGACATACTGTAGAGTACAGCCATGTCTCCATCTGTGTCCTGGGTGAGGACAGAAAGAGTTCTGTCATTCTGCCCCTCTGGTTGTATTGTCATGAGTGGAAGACCTAGTCACCCTGTGATCCATGACAAGGGCGCCTAACTAAAGAGGAGGGATTCTTTTTCACCCTCTTCTGGATACCACGTTGTCTGCCCACCCCCTCAAAGCAATCACATGCAAATCTGTCTTCCAGGGAAAGTTTAAAGTTCACTCAGAGCTTGAAGGATACATTAAAATTTTCCTGAATCAGGGATATAGAAAAACCAACCACTGTGCCCCCAGACGGGCTCCATCCCCTTCCCACCAAAATAGGGGGGGGGGGGCGGGTGAGGCACTCAGTGCCCAGACTTCAGGATATTCCATGTCAGGCTCCAGATGGTGCTCCCCACAGATGCTCTGTCTTGTCCTCATGCTTCCTCTTCTTTTGCTTTATTCTCTCTCTCCATACTCTCTCTTCCCAAACTAAGTCCTGGCTTACTCACCCCAGCCTGTTTTCTGGGACACTCTGTGCTTCTCTCAGAATTCACCAAGTCTCATATCCTCTTTTGTGTCTTGTAATGGTCTGGCTTCTGGAACCTGCTAGAAGTCAAAGGCATAGTCTAGGCTGCCATTTCTCCTGTTGGTGGAAAGACTTCAACTAGAGAGTTCCACGATAAAAGGGTTGGGAGTTCCCACTCCCACTACTAACGACTCTTGGCTTCGCTCTGGGCATCTAAACCAAATAATACACATATCTTTCACTGCTAAAACTAGTCTCTTTTTGAAAAACCTCAAGTTTAGACAAGATAATCATATAGTTCCTGGTAATATTACTTTAATTTACTGTCCTCAAAGAGTACTTATCCACCTTCTTTTTTTTTTTTTTTTAAAGATTTTATTTATTTATTTGACAGAGAGAGATCACAAATAGGCAGAGAGGCAGGCAGAGAGAGAGAGGAGGAAGCAGGCTCCCTGCTGAGCAGGGAGCCCGATGCGGGACTCGATCCCAGGACTTATCCACCTTCTAACTCTGGGTTAGATTTAAAAAAATCTGTTCTTTTAAATTGGCAGTGAAGCCACCTGCTCCAGTCACTCCTTTTTTCCTGGATTTCTTTCTGTGAGACGGGGGCAGGGGTATGTGAAGACTATCCTCACACGCATACATGCATTAAAGGGAAAGACAGGAGGAAAATGGTGACAAAGGCAGCTAGTTGTCCCCTAATATCCATTCTCCTCCTTTTCTATAGTCAAAACAAACAAACAAACCTTAATTTTTAGTTACCTACATCCTGGCCAGAATATAGCCTGCATTTCCCAACCTCCTTTGCAACTAAATATCATCATGTGACTAAATTCTGGCCAAGGGGGTGTGAGTGAGAATTTCTTGTGTAATTCCTGGCTGGTACCCTTAAAGGGAAGGAAACTCCTTTTCCTTTTCCCCTTTCCTTCCCCCACTTCTCCCTTCCTGCTGGCTGGATCACAGACATGGCAGTAAGTCATCTCAGACAACATGTATGAGGGCAACATCCTAATGGAGGCAGAGCAACAAGATAGAAGGAGTCCAGATCTCTGACACATTTCAGTTGCCATAGCAGCCCTGAATTATTAATGCCCAAACAGTTCCTAAGGGAAAAATGCATTTCTAGTTTATGTCGCTATTATTTTGGGTTTTAGAGCAGCTGATTCTATATCTCAGGGATCAGTAAACTATGATTTACAGGCCAAATCTGGCCCATGACCTGTTTTTTAAAATAAAGTTTTATTGAAACACAGCCATACTTTTCATTTTTGTGTTGTCTATGGCTTCAATGCCCAGGTGCAATAAGATCATATGGTTCACAAAGCTTAAAATATTTACTATCTGGAACTTTACAACAACAAAAGTTTGCCATCCTCTGCTATATCCTATTAATTCATATGTATATCAGGATATTAATGATGGTTTCTTCAGGATATTTTACTTTCTCCTTATGTTTTCCTCATTTGATCCGTCAATCCTCCAAAAAAAAAAAAACTCCACACAAAATGGTGAGTTTATGCTCAATACCACCCTGTACAAGACTGCAATATCTACACTTTTATTATCACTGCCTTCCGTGCCAGAAACATTGAGCCACTCACCACCTTTTACAAAAACATGGGATCTGATATCGTATTTGGTAGGATGATTTTGTTTGCTTGTAGCCAGAATTTGACTTAATAGGTATAATTTATTGGCTCCATCTCTCTCTCCATCTCTTGGCTCTGCTAATTTGAAATAATTTGTTTATGTTAAAGTGGGCTTTTTGTGCTCTGAAAATATGGTTGTTGGAAGATTGGAGCTTACATCTCTCTGGCTAATAGTTCATAAATGTGTCCACATATCAGATTTCAAAGACAATTCTGGTTGGCCTTCCCTGAGTCAAAATTTATGCCTGAACCAATCAATCATTGTATCTAGGAGGAGGGGATGATTTGATTAGCCAGGTGAGGAGGCTCATTGTCAACAAAGGCATGGATTTCTCTCAGAAGAATGGTTTTATTACCTAAAAAGGAAGCCCAGGAAATAAAAACAAGATAAAACAAACCAAACTAACCAACAAACAAAGCAAATGGCTGCTCATTCCAGGCAACTTAGAACCCTTGTATATAGTTTTGATTGCTTCTGGGTGTGTGATGTTACATTTACTTGGATGCTAATGTTCATCTCTATTGTCTGAATTGGATGTGAATTGATGATTGTGTAAGTTACTACGCCAAACCTAGCACATCACAATGTCTATGTCAAATGGGAGGACTTCTTTTTTTTTTTTTTCCTTTTTTTTCCCCTTTAGCCATGACTATAGTTTACAAAATCTAAACATCTGAAAACTGAAATATAGGCAACAACCAGCTTTCTGCAAGTAGCAGGATGTAAATAAAAAAGAAGGATTAAGGGGTGCCTGGGTGGCTTAGTGGGTTAAAGCCTCTGTCTTCGGCTCTGGTCATGATCTCAGCATCCTGGGATCAAGCCCCGCATTGGGGGTCTCTGATCAGTGGGGAGTCTGTTTCCCCCCTCTCACTCTCTCTCTGCCTGCCTCTGCCTGCTTGTGATCTCTGTCAAATAAATAAATAAAATCTTAAAAAAAAAAAAAAGAAGGATTTAGCAGTAGCAGGAAAAGGTGGGTATAAGGAGTTAGACATTGTGGAGTTGAGCTTCTGATGTTCTACTTCTTGAGTAGACCATTTATTTAGCATCTTTGAGACTCAGTTAACTCTTCTCTAAAATGGGAATGATTAGGTTGATCTCTCAGGATTGTTTTAAGGATTAATTCTTTAACCTGACAGTGGGTTCCATTCTGGGCTTTCAATTATTTGAGTGCAAATTTGCGTCTGTCAGTTGGGCTCTCAAGTTACTGTCAGCCCACAAAGAAGCATTTGGCAAGAGAAAATTTGTGGACCGAGTAAAATTCAGAGATGAAAAAGCAACTTGACTCACATCTATGACATTATCAGATTAAATCTTTTCTTGTACCCATGGAGTTTGATGCTTCAGGTAAGGGTTTGGAATCTATCATTTTCTGTAGGTTTCCAAGGGGCTCCCAGGAGGAAGCCAATCATTTTGTTAAATGCTGTTTCAGTTACTACCTACTTTTGAAGATGGTAGATGGTATTTTTCTTTTTCTTTTCTTAAATTCATGTTCATTCATCTCAGTCTAATCACATAGGGACTAGGAGAGAACAATAGGGCATCTCAGAAATTCTAGGTTACTTTCTTGTTTCTAAACCACAATACACTTGCCAGGCTTTAATCTGCCCATGCCTCAAATGACTCGTCTATAAAGTTGAGATAATGGTCTTGAGTAACTTATTGGGTTAAGAAGCTGACATATGACCATTAGGAGATAAAGGGATAAGCCAGAATTTTCAAATAAGATGGTATCAAGCAGTAAACTGCCAAGTCAGGATGAAGACAATGAGGTCTCAAAAACTTACTGTCTGAACAGTATGAAAGGCCAAAAGCATTTATGCATTTTACTAATATGTTATGGAGCAAGACAGAGAAGATCCCATCTGTCTCCGAAGAGAAAACAGGGGCACAGAGAGAACTATTTTATGTATCAGTGTCCTATGGAAGGCTCTTCTAGACTGTTAGGAACAAACATTTACTCAATTGTTCCAGGTGATAGGGTTTACTGTAGGGATGCTTAGCTAGTAAGAAAGCACAGAAAGCCAACATCAGCTGAAGAGCTCTTCTAGTGGAGATCTGGAAGCTTTCTCAAGACTGCACATCATTCCAGACCCCACCAGCCACTCTAATGATGCATCTCTCTGGTGACTCAGCTGTCCCTTTGTTGTTTCTCCTGGACTGATTTTGCATCTACTACTGTTGATGACTTCTGCTCCCCCACCGCTTACTTTCTTTCTGTTCAACTTCATTCTTCTTGCTCACCCACTGCATGTGATGCTTGCTTACTGGCACCTCTTATGGCTTTCTTGGTTTTCTCAAATGCTAGTTCTTCCAATTACTCTCTTTCTATGTGGCTCAAATTCAAACTTTCCTAGAAAGAGAAACTGCCTGTAACACAAATACCTTTGGCTCGGGCACAAAGCCCTATTCAAACATTTGCAGCCAGGGTGGTTGGGTCTTATTATCTAAAACATGGTATTTTATATATAAGCTAGGAAAAAAAGGTCTATTTAACTCTCAGGCATCTTCATTCCATGTCCATTACTTGAATATATTTGTTTAATCTCTGCTTGGTACCGCAAAATTATTGAGGCTGTTACACTGATAACTCCACTGTAATACAGACAGTAAGCTATATCTTATACAAGGTGCTAAAATGCTCTGTGGAAATTCAGTGAGAAAGTTGATTTGAAACTGGTAATTCAGAAAGGCCTCATGGGTGAGGTGAAAATAAAATGGAGCATTGAAGGATGAATAGAATTTTGATGGAGGAGAGTGAGGATAGTGCACTCTAGGCAGGGGAAATAGTGTAAAAAAAAAAGCACAGGGGATGGGTGAGCTATCTAGTTTCAGTATGTCAGAGGCTTTCACAGGTAGAGAGGAAGGAGAGATAAATGTGAAAAATTTAAATGCCAAGCTAAAGAGTCTGAACTTTATTTATTGGGTTGACATTGGAGTAAGCATTAAAGATTTCTGATGTGAAATCTCATTAAAGATTTCCAATGTGAAATCCACTGACAGGATTGGAACTGGTTTTAGAGTCTTCTGACAGCTGGGTACGTAATGGGTTGAGGTGGGAAACAATGAAGACAAGGAGATCTTTATTGTTATGCTAGGGTGTGTCAGAGAAAACAAAATTAGAAAATAGATGTGAAATATATGTCAGAGGTTGCGAATAAGAGCTTGTGCTTACTGAGTGCTCACTGTGTGTAGCCTGTGCTGGGGGGTTTCCGTACCATATTTTATTTAATCCAACAATGATATTATAAGGTAGGAATTATTAGTCTTATTTTATAGGTCATGAAATAAAGATTCAGATTAATGCAGTAACAACCTGTTAAAGATCCCATGTTAATGAGTGATAGAACTGGAATTTATTCTCAGGTCCGGAGGACTCCAAAAGTCATGCTTTCTGGAGTCCTCTAGATCACCTTCCAAAGTCACTGGCAACTGACTTAATGAAGGGGCAAGAAAAAAGGCTGTGGAAAGTATGTCAAGTTCTCAAGAGCGGTTAATGGGGAGTGTCCTAGGGCTATGGGCAGGAATTAAATTAGGAGTACTTTTTTGGAGGGGGAGTTGGGAGTTTTAAAGGAAATCTAGGGAAATGAACGAGATTATGATCTTACTTAGACCTTCCCTTAAGGCAAAATGCATGAATCAACCTAAGCAGCAGTGGAAGTCATAGGACATAAAGATGTCAGGAGACTGACTCAGTATTACAAAAGTGGACCAATCAAGTACTCTATCTCTTCTTTTGTATCTGGACTGGTGTGAATAACCACTCTGTTCTACAAACCACATTACCCTACAAATCTGACTGATCTTTTGCACCTGCTTGCTGGTATTGAACAATGTCAGCATTTGGCCCCAGCCTACCCATTTGTTTAGAGGAGAGCCCTGCCTAAAGCCCTGGGGAGGAGGTGGCAGTCATGTTTGTAACACATGATCCCACCAACCTGGCTGCAGCTGGCCAAGCTACAGATTGACTTATAACCTAAGCCCCACCAGGTGGTTATTAATACTGAAGGATGAACTAGTTGGCACCAAGACATATCTGGTAGATAGACTTGTGTCTTTAATTTACTTAACGTAACAACCGACTAAATAGTGTTTTAAGGACAAGGCTGAGTCCCTATGATTTCCTCTTATCACTGCATCCTCCATGTCCAGCCTCATGTCTGGTACATTGTAAGCAGTTGATAAATATACATGGATGAATGTATATTTAAATCTTAGCTGAGGACACAGCTTTGGTTCAGATGGGGATATGGGATTGTGTATAGTTATTGTGTGTGCTTTTGCTACACTACTAAACAATTTATTTTATTTTTTATAGACAGTTATGTCCATGTCTATCTTCCTTAATAATTATTATAAATGCTAATAATGCTAGGCATTTTTCTGAGTGTTTTATGTGCACTGTTGCTTGTTACTTCTTCATAGTAGCACTAAACATTAGCTACTCTTCTTGTCTTTTTTTTTTTTTTAAAGATTTTTTTGTTTATTTATTTGACAGAGAGAGAGAGATCACAAGTAGGCAGAGAGAGAGAGGAGGAAGCAGGCTCCCTGCTGAGCAGAGATCCCGATGCGGGGCTCGATCCCAGAACCCTGATATCATGACCTGAGCCAAAGGCAGCAGCTTAAACCACTGAGCCACCCAGGCACCCTTCTTGTCTCCTTTTGAAGGTTGAATATATGTTCCTGGGAAGTTCTTTTGTCTAAAGGTTACAAAGTTAATTAAGTGGAGGAGTCCAACTTTCTCTGCTGAGTTTGTGCTCATGACTCTTCCAGCTACATTGTACTTTTGGGTTAGATAGTAAGCTCTGTGAAGTCAGTTGGACTCATCTCCATTACTTAATACTTGTCACCTAACAGTTGGTCAGAACGAGTGTGTGACGTTGAATTGAATCATCTTATCACAACTTGGCCGACATAGGCTGTATCATTTGATGTTACATATTATCTAATATGTAATATAGAGAGGCTTGGTCTTGCTAGGTAAAATGAGAGTTCAGATAATATTGGGGAAAATTGTCAGAATTTGGGGGTAAAGGGGAGGTAAAGTAAGATCTCTGGGGCCAGAAAATCCAGAGCAGGATAGTTAGGCTAGGGGCTCTGCATACACTATGTTGTGATCATGGAAGATGTTTGAGAGGATGGGGAATGAGCTAGTCATGTGGGGCAGAAGTTCTGAGGGCAGAATGTCATTGATACTTCTCCCCATTCTGGAAGACTACCTTGTTAGTTGGAGCAATGTTGGCAGTCCTCATTTTAAGAAATCAACTTTCCTGCCTCAGTGGACATTTAGTGGGTATTGCAAATTCAATAGTAAAATTTTGAGTATTTGGGTTTTCCTCTGAAAATACGTGACTTTTCCTCTGGAAAAATGACTGTGGCTTTCAATCTGTGGGAAGTCAGTGTTCTTAGAGTCGAAGGTATTTTCACCATAGGGAGTAACTTGGCCTGGGCTTATACAAAGAAACCTTTGTAGTGCATTCTCCTGGTACATCTGGTGCCTCAGAGAAGTGCACGCAGGCCCCACAGGTGGTCCACAGCAGATGTGTTGGATTCAGAATCTTGCAGCCTGCCTCCTAGGACCTTTCAGCTTTCCCTCTGGTTCAGATATGGGGACACCTGCAAGCCTATTAAAGAGAAGTTTATCTAGGACCTATGTGAGACCTGGAAGCCCAAGTCACATCAACATGGAACCCGTATTGCAGAGTACCACCCCAGGAGGGACAGAGGGTGTCCTTAGTGACAGAGAAGGTGAAGTACTCTGATGTCACTCTGAGCGGTTTTGGGGTAGCTTTGGTAGCTTGTGACATCATGGCAGTGGCACAGGGGATGGTGGCATTGGCAGCAGCAGAAGGTCAGGCATATAGAAGCTTTATGTAGAACTCTGTGTGGTTTGGTCATACCTTTGCCATCTGTGTGGTGTACCATTGTGGGCATGAGAAGCTTCTGCTGTAGTTCTTTCTAGGAATTCATAGGAAGGCCATAGAGAGAAAAAAATGACATACTCCCAGGATATCTGAGAAGACAGTCTCATGAGGACATACCAGATATCTTCAAGGGCCTCCCAGAAGTTGTTGAGGGAATTTTGGAGATAGGGGAGAGCTAAAGATCCTGCAATAGCAGACTGAAAAAAGTTACAAAATTTGTGTGTGAACCGATTCCCCTCAGGACTGTGCTTCTTGAGAAAGTTAGCTTACAGGCAGACTAAGAACAGGTAAGGTTTTCTGGTTCCAGCTCTTCACAGCATGCCTAGCATTCCATGTAAGGAACACAAGCTGCAGGCGGCAGGAAGGGACCGATCTTCTGACACCAGCCCACCCCGTTTATGGGTTTGACAACCTGTCAGCTCCATGCAGCCTGTTGATGCCTCCACATGAGTCAGTCTGTTAGAGCCTGTCAACATGAATAGATGTGTGTTTTCCGTGCTGATAGCCCAAACAGGAAATGTTGGCTTGGTTTCTATTACTGAATGAAAACTTGATGAAAATTTGGAATCTCGAACTAAATGTTAATTTTGATATGGTTTTATTTTTAAAAATTCAATCTTGGTGCCTGTTTATTTATTTATTTTTTAAGCAGGATGTTAAAAAGGAACTCTCTCTATCTTAGAGGTTTTTCAGAAGCTTCAAAAGCTGAGAACAGTATAGTGGCTGCCCAGTGTAGCCGCTTATGACCAATAACGGGCTAGACCATCTGTGTGAAATATGCTGAGAAATTATAGGCTTTTCTGTCAGCTTTAGCCCAAGAGCCATGCCTGGGCAATAGAAGGGGAAAAGAAAGAAATGAGGAGACCGAAGAATGGGAGTGGTGGGAAGAAATCCATGGGGTACACCATGGGGGTGCTGAGCATTTCTGTGCCTATTATGTAGAGATGAGGGGGTGAATTCCCTTCACCTTATGCCAAGTGAGGAGGGCTTTTGGGGAGCTAGTTGCAGAGATGGGTAAAAGTCTTCTGGAGCTTAGAGGCACAAGGGCTAGTGTGTGACTCTCAAAAGGAGTCTACAGGTCTGGGGCTGGGTTGATCACCTTCTCTCTGACAGCAGAGTGAAGATGGTCAGTGGTATCTGAGTAAGCTGTACTGTTAATAATTGTGAACTCATGGCATGTGGCCCCTGAAAGGAAGTTGGTCTAGTGTCATCCTCAAAGATAGCTGGACCAATGGCTTTAGAGGATCTTACTTTGGTGAGAGTTCTTAGCTACAGATTACAGAACCCTCCAGTCAGAACCACAGGAAGAGATTTAGTATAGGGCATTAGTGACTTACAGAATCTTTGGAACAGGTTTTATGTCTGGTCTCTGGGAAACCAGTCTCAGAACCTCACCCTGGGGAGAAAGCTGCTGCTGGCCATCTATTGACTCCAGGAGCTGTACCTGTAGTCACTGACATCAATGCCATGGAAGCCATGTCCACCTGCCATTTCCTCACATGACTAACTCTGACATGAAAGCTGTAAGGGCCTATTTAGCCAAAGCGATTCCATCCAGTTAAACAGTGATTTTGTTGTTTATGCAGTAAAACTTAAACTGACCCTGCCCCACCCCCCCTCCCCCTGGGAACTTACTTAAAAGCAAGTCTGGGAAAACAGTCACAGGTAACAAAGCCAAATACAAGGGCAGGTCAGGCCAGGTGGAGACATCTAATCAGTGGGGCATGCATACTGTCTCCCTAGCTACCAAGGAGTATGGGTCCCGCCTTTTGGGCACCAATTCTGACCAAGGTGATAGGCTACTTCAAATATCTACTAGAGTAAGTTGTAATTCAATTGGCCACCCGTGTGTGACCTAGCCTGACTGTGCAGCTTTCTCTGTGTGTTACAATTTCATTGGCCACCTGTGTGTGGCCAGGCCCAACCACATGGCCTTTGCTCTATAAAAGTTAGTCTGTGGGGCAGGGAGGAGTCACCCTCTCTGTAAGAGATGGTCCAGACTGGTCGGTTTGATTCGCGATGCTTGGTGTGAAATAAAGCTTTGCTTGACCTTCACTTTCTATCAGTCTCGCTCCTTTGATTATGGACCTAAGAAAAGCCTCATGTGGTACATCTGATCAGCAGAATCTTGGTCACATGTCCATCTCTAGTACTAAGGGAACTGGAAAAAGTTGCATTGTGGATTCTTCCATGGGAAGCTGGAATTCAGACTCTGGGGAACTGTAAATATGCAAGAGGGTATGAAAATGACAGTTGTCCAGTTACCTTGAAAGAAGGGTTGGCTGTTGGAAATCAGGGCCAAGGGGAGACTTCTAGGCAGCCAGCTGGAGGACAGGCAATGCCTAGAACAAAAGAGTCAGATTTGGAGGTGCCTAGAAGGAAGTTTTCCAAAGAGTCAGCTGCAGAGCTCCAGGAGACCATGAGCTAGCTGTGGACATCTACCATGCCACAGAGCACCAACACCTCTTTTCAACTGCTCCACTCGAGTAAGCAAGCCCTTTCTTCCAACTTCCCTTCCTACCATCCCCCTATTCTGGACACTGATTGTCCTGCAACTAGGAAGTGGGAGAGGAGGAAGGGTAAGGAGGAGAGAGGAATCAACCACATCCTCTTACCTACTGTAAACTGTGTTGAAGGATGGGTAAATGGTCAACCAGGCGAAAACTTGTAGTCCTCCTCCCCCAGCTAGTTTTATTGAGATATAATAGATACATAATATTTATAAATTACATAATTATTACTACCATAGGATTAGCTACCACCTCCATCCTGTCACATAGCTATCATTTCTTTTATGTGGTAAGAATATTTAAGATCTAATGTGCTATGGTGAGTGCTGTGAAGTGTGAAAACCTGACAATTCATGGATCTGTACCCCGGGGGCTAATAACACATTATATGTTAATAAAAAATTAAAAATAAAAAAAATTAAGATCTAGTCTTAGAAACATCCAAGTGTATGATAGAGAATAATATTATTAACATGCTGCACATTAGATCCCCAAACTTATTAATTTTTAAAAATATTTTATTTATTTATTTGACAGAGAGAGATAGTGAGAGCACAAGCAGGGGGAATGGCAGACAGGGGGAGATGGAGAAGAAGGCTTCCTGAGGAGCAGGGATTCTAGTGTAGAATTCGATCCCAGGACCCGGGGACCATGTCCTGAGCCTTAGGCAGATGCTTAACCGACTGAGCCACCCAGGTGACCCCAATCTTATCAATCTTATAATGAGAAGTTAGTACCCTTAGAACAACATCTCCCCATTCCTCTCCCCCTGTGATCTCTGGTAATCACTACTCTATACTCCCTATATCTCTGAGTTTTGCTTTTTAAAATTTCACAGTGAAGTGATATCACAGTGTTTTTCTTTCTCTGGTTTGGTTCACTTAGCATACTGCCCACAAAGCCCATTCAAGTTGTGAGAGCTTGTAGTTTTGATTGTTTTGTTATTACATTGGATTGGTCTCTATTTATAGTTGAAAGGACCTGAGGACCTTTTAGTACCTAAGAACAATGGGGAAAATTTGGGACCTCACCTGAGATTTTACCCCAGCGTAAGGAAGAAGACCAAAGAGCACATTGAATGCGCAAGAAAAGAAAGAATAAAATGAATTCTGTCTGCCCCCTGGTGAGGCTAGTTTATTCAATTAGTTGGTTATAAGCATTATTATTATGAGGGTTTATCTATTGTTGCTTTAGTTTTGTTCTGTTCATAAAATCAACTGAAAATACAGTAGACAATGCAGAAAAAAGAAGGCAAGGAAGACACTTACAGCTTATTGTTGTTGCTGGATTTTTTTGTTTGTTTGTTTTTTAAAGATTTTATTTATTTATGACAGAGAAAGCGAGAGAGGGAACACAAGCACAGGGGAGCTGGAGAGGGAGAAGCAGACTCCCTATCGAGCAGGGAGCCTGATATGGGGCTCCATCCCAGGACACTAGGATCATGATCTGAGCCAAAGGCAGATGTGTAATGACTGAGCCACCCAGGCACCCCATGGTTGCTGTTTTTATCCCCAAAGCCTGGCTGTGGAAAATCGAGAATAAGAGAGATCAGTACAAATTCCTGAACAAAGAGTAACTTAATAGTACCACTGTGCTATTCTCTTTATAAACATTATTGTCTTTTATCCTTAGAAGAGCCCAGTGAAATAGGTATAATCACCCCTAGTTTATGGATGAAGAAACTGAGTCTCGGGCAGACTAAGCTACATCTACAGTGTAGTTCAACAGTCAAGTGGGGGCTCCATCCCTTAATCTTACTCTGCTGTCCAACTGATTTGTGCTGTGTCTTTGATGTGTTCATCCCAGTCTGTTTTTGTTTTTTAAGGAGAACATTTCTGTTACGTAATAACAGATGGCTTTTACGGAGCGCTGTAGATATTTCAGTGTTCTATGAACTTCATACATTTTCTCATTTCATTCTCCCATCAGGTCTACAAGATAAGTGCTATTGTTGTTCTCACTTGACAACTGCAAGGTGTCAGACAAACTTGCCTGAAAGTCATGTTAACTGATGAGTAGTGGAATGGGGTTATCTATTCTGGCAGGGAGACTCCTAACTACCATATTCTACCACCATGGGATGTACCAAGGTTGAATCAAAAAGAGAAAAGACCAGCCCACCAGATTCCTAAACTTCCAAGAATGAGAGTTGAAATAGTCTTCCTTCTTAAGTTCCTTGTGCCATTTCCTATCCCTGCTGTTCTACCCCCATTTCAGTGGGAAGTGTTCAAGGAGAATCATCCCTTCCAGGTGAGGCAGGAACCCATTTCTCATCTCTCCTGGGATTCTAGTTCATATAAACCCTCTACTATGTCTGCAAATCCACCTTCTACCTTGATTTATGAGCTAGTGGTAAAACATCTCTTAGGAGACAAAGTGTTTCAATGAGCCATTTTGTTGGAGAAAGGACCATCTGGACAGGCAAGGCTGAATGAGAGAGGCAATAAATATTAAAACTGCCCAACAAAGAAATATGTAAGACTTTGTTGGAAAGATCAGGAAGGTCTTGACTACATGGCAGGATGAGTCAGGCATCAAGTGAAGGAAAGAACCAAAGAGAATTCTTTGAGGGTCAAATTGACCAAATTGATTTTAAAAGAAAGGAACCCATATTCAACTTTGTGGTTTTCTGTAATAAGCAGTGATGTAATATCTTAACCTTTGAGTGAAGTCTGCTACACACAATCTTAAATTGGTGGCGCTTTGGAAAGTGAAGTGTTTAAAAGGTTGGCTTGAGGACAACACCTTGAAGAAATCCTCTTGTGGAGGATGAAGCAGGAAACAAAGGTGGAGAAACAGTAGAAGTAGGAACCTCAGAGGGTTAAAGAAAATATGAGTCACCTCCCCTTTCCAAGGCACTTTGGCATGCTGGGAGGAATGCTATATTTATAGGGTGTGTATAATGGGTATTTGAGCCAATTTCTAACTAAATTCATGGCAACCTGAAGAATTTGGGAGTACCCAGAGCTGCACCTCTCTTCTTGTTCCACACTGTCATCTTCTTTTGCTACAGATCTTCCAACTCATCCTCAGTCTCTATCTTCATCTTAGCCAATCCCATTTAAAACAGAATTTAATTTCTCTCCTGTTCTAAACTTGGCTCCATTCCCTGGCTTCTCAGTCTCTCTCCCTTTCTCAATTTCTCAATTAAGGAATGGTATCCTGGGTGAAAATCTTTCCACATCAGTCAGCTCCTGAGAACATCCCTCCCGTTTTCTATTCCACCTTCACTCATTCTTCTTATCTCAGGTCCACATGCAGAAACTGGGAAGAAGTTGGGATTTCTGTAGACCCACCTTGGGGAAGAGATGCATGAGTTAGCATTTGGTTGCAGAAAACAAAACACACTCTAGTCAATTTAAAACAGAACAGTCTGAGGGGTTTGAAGTTGCGGAGGGGTGGGAGGTTGGGGTACCAGGTGGTGGGTATTATAGAGGGCACAGCTTGCATGGAGCACTGGGTGTGGTGAAAAAATAATGAATACTGTTTTTCTGAAAATAAATAAATTGGGGAAAAAAAAAAAAGAAAAGCATTTATTAATGAGTATTCAGTGGCTTAGATAACCACCGGGAAGGTTGAGTTTACAGGAATAATACTCAAGCCATGCCATAGAACCAGAACGCCAAATTAGCTACGAAAACTTCCATAATCAAGAAGTTGCTTCTGCAGCTGCTGGCTCCAGTACCAGCCACCACCATAATAAAAAAATCCAACACAAAAGTCAGGACACCAACATTATCAAGAATATGCCATAATCAGTGAACCCCTCATAACTTGCCAGCTGTAGAATCCCTACTTAGACAATGGATGACTTTGGTCCTGCCACTAGACCCACCCAAAGGTAATGACCAGTTGCTGGGACCATGATGATTCTGCCACAGTGCTGTTTGCCTGCAGAAATGGCAGAAGCAGAACTGTAGCATTCATCTTGGTGTCTACCTCAAATCTCACACTGGTGATTTCAGTAATGTAATCAAAATGATGCCTAGAACTCTAGCTGCAAGGAAGCCTGGGAAATACTGTTTAGCTTTCTAACCTCTTCTGCACTGGAAGGCATTGGAAGAAGTTTGGACGGGATGTTGCACTTTGATCAATTGTGTTTATCACAGATGGCTAACTTCGCTCTTCAATGACTCTTCAGAATCTTTTTCCAAATAGATTTATTGCCCACCACTCTGGAATGACTAGGGATAGTCCTGTTGGGCTCAGGAAAGAAAAACTCATTGTCAACTATAATTTGTCATAATTGCATTGTAGTCTCTTCCAACTTGTTAATGCACAGTAATTTAGGAATGGCCCAAAGCAATTAATAGCTGTTACCCTCCTCGGTACTAAGCCGTTCCATAGGTTTGTTGGCTTGAGGCCCATGAGGTAGATCTTTTTGCTGAGGCAGTACTGATAGCAGAAAGGATAAAATATTTCAGATTTTTTTTTTTTTTTGTCTAGGGAAATACAATAAGCAACAAATCAAGTAGTTGATACATACTTTCAGCACCATGTTTTAATTTTCTCCATCTCTCTTGCAGGCTGGAATCACATGCACTATCTTGTCTCTTGTTTTTTTTTTTTTTTTTCAGTCTTTGAGTGTTCTCCAGTTATGTCCAGCTGGTTCCAGTCATTAGTACACTCTTCCCAAGATAGTCCAGTCCTACTAGAAACAGGAAATACTGGAAACCTCACTAGAAAACCGGGGCCATTTTTGGCCTAGTTTTGCCACAGTTTTGGTAAGTATCCAAACTTTTGCTTGTTTATTCAAATTGAGCTTCTGAATCTCTTGAGATTCAACCCTTGCAACTGGTAAGTCAACAGCCTCAAGGCTGTTGAAGAAAAAAAATCACACATGTACTGGCCAGTCCTTAGAAAAATGTTTCTTCCCTCTGTCAGGATACTAATTTACACATGTTCCAAAGTTGAGGTCAACTGGTTGAAATTAGAAAGACAATTTTTAACAACTGAACAACCCATCAATGAAAATTATTTGGGTTATTCCAATACCAAATTAAGTCCTATTTATTCTTATTTAAGGTGATAGAGAAATAGATGCATTATTAAAATATATGGATTGAGTCTCAGAAATATAGTTTAAAATTTATAATGAAAATCAAGCACTGTATCATAGAATCAGAGAACTTATATTTAGAAGGGAACCTCTGGGCACCAACATTCCCACTTAGGTCATTTGTACTTATCTTGGGTCAGTGGGTGTTATTGTAAATATGGTTTTGTTTTTCTTTAAAAAAAAAATCCTTGGCAAAAGCAAGGATGCATTTGTTCAGAGGAAGGCAGTACCTCGTATTAGGGAAAAAACATGATATAAAAATATCCTTTCATAAAGAATTGGTGTTGATTTAAATTGTGAGGGTACTAACATGAATTTGGGCAAGTTATTTGAATTTTCTGAGCTTATTTCCTCATCTATATGGAGTTCAACTTTTTCTAGTCTCTCTTTTCTATCCCTATTCGTCAAAAGGGCTCAATTTAAGGGTGAGAAAGCATATTCCACTTTTTATTTATTATTTATTTTTTATACCCACTAGTCAATGGAATATTCCTTAAATATTTCTAAGAGTCTCAGTAGTGTCTTACATTAACTCCCAGAAAAATACACTATGTTGACTGCCATGTGGAGTTCATCTTTCTCTTCCACTTTCCACCTCTAATACACATCATCATCACTTCTGGCTACCACTGGGCAGTAATGGCCCCTGATGAGCACAGCCTCCCTAATGCCATATTTATCCTGGTGCAGTCTTCAATACACTGCATGCTTCGAGGTGTCAAAGCTATGAAGTGGATTGTAGCCAAGTGGGGATTGAGACAGGCTCACTTCTTGTATTACTTAGGATGTTTTTGGTTGCAGATTAATAATAGAAAATTCAACCCAAACTGGATCAAGCAAGTGGAACTTATTGTCTGCTAGACTGTTCAGTAGAAGTCCAAAGATAAGAAGGCATATGTACCAGTGAGCATTAAGTTAGAGTGAGAAACAGAGACCCAAACTAACATCAGCTTAAATGAGCTTTGTTTCTCTCATACACATATAAGGCCAGAAACAGGAAGCCCAGGGCCTCTATCATAACTGTGCTCAACAAAATCTGGAGAAACTTTCATCTTCTTCCAGGTTCCTTCCCACTTACTACTCTGTCATTTCTATGACCAAGATGTTGGCTAGAGCTTCAATCATCATATCCATGCTTCTAGAACAGGAAGGAGAAAAGGGTAAGGATGTCCATGAACCAGCTGTCTTGTAAGAAGGGCTCCTAGAAGCTGCCACATGACATTTCTGATCATGTTCTGTCAGCCAGAGGTTAGTCATGCAGACATACCAAACTGCAAAGGGAAGATATCTTTATTCTGAATGGTCACATGCTCAGGACCCTGAGATCATGACCTGAGTCGAAAGCAGAGGTCCAACCCACTGAGCCACCCAAGTGCCCAACAGCTTGGAACTATTGACTGAGTCCCTGGTTTCCATGAAAACAACAAGACCAAATTCATTTTTAAACTAACCCCCAAAATCATGCCTCACGCTGAAACACCAGAATGACAATTTCTGCATTTCTTTGCCCCTGGGAGAGGAGTGAAAGGCAGAGCATCCTTTCATTGTCATTCAGTGAAGAGAAGTTCTATTGAGACTGAGAACATGAATAGTTGAGTCTGGTGTGGTGAGCATCTAGCAACATGGAAACAGAGGAGCCCTGGCTGAATTGATTTGATAATTGCAGTAGTTATTGGATGAAACATTATTTTAATGAAGAAAGAGGCAGTTGTTAGTAATTGTAATTTAAGTATAATGAGGTTGTAAAAACTTGCATTTTATTATTGATCTTACAAGGCTTGTGAGTAAGAGAAGAAATGGTTGGAATTATAAGTCAGTTTCTTTTTATTAGATATTTCATTATGCTCTTTTCAGACAAGGCATCGATATTTCCTGGGTTGTTTGAATTTTCTAATCATAGAAAAATTACCGTAGAACATTTGCAGTATTTTGCCCCCCCCCGTAAGAATAGTAGTTATCCTATTGAACAGTAGTAATATCCTTCATATATTAAAGTATACTCTAGATATACTTTAATTAAGTATATCTAAGACTCTTTGATTCAGGTTTATGTACTTGTTCACATATGGTGTTGACATGTGTGACATCTAATTGTTAATTGTTTTAAATAACACACACCCTTGAATGAAAGGACAGCCTCATCTGACAGAATTGATTTTCTATCTGTTCTCCAGGAAGATGCTGTAAGTGAGTCATTCCATACGTGGGTTGAGAATCAGGGATTATTTCTTCCAGGGGTTGGCTGGTTGGAAGGTGGACTCCTCTATTTTCTTAGCCTTATTCACTGACCAGCTTAATTCCCAGGCTCTTTCTTGGGGAAAAACAGAACATCCCCCTTAGATGTCACCAGAAATGACATAAAGTTCATAGACCAGGACTCCCCTTTTGAGAAAATTATTAGTCTTTACTCTGTACTTTTGCACATAGAAAGAGCTCTCACTTCTGCATTCTCTGGGTTTCTAATCTTGAATCTCTCATTTGGTCTTCCACAGGTATTCATGGAACACCATTTTACATTATTTTCATGGTGCTTACATGTTCAGGAAACAGGAGGACCAAAACGAAATGTAAATTAAAAGTAAATAAAAATGGTTCATCTTTGTATCCTCCAAAGCTTATCATATCACTTTGACTATCTATCATAGATACTCTCTTTGCTTGTTTACTTGAGAACAGAAGTACATTTTTTATCAGGAGACTTCAAGCTTTTTGAAATCACTGATTTGTTTTAAACTTAAATACCAGTTTATATCATTAAGTTGATTTCCACTTAAATACCAGCTAAACATCAGTTTAATAAATATGGAAAACCACAACCAAGAAGTTGACAGCCCTGTAATCTGACTGCTAGAACATGGTGGTTTAGGTGGGATGCGGAGCAGAAGAATGGAATTTCATCCGGGTATTAGTTAAATCACTTTTCAGAGCCTTTGTGCGGAGAGCTGCTTTAGATCACAGACAGACTCCACCCCCCAAAAAGGTTTGGCAGTTTACAATTTAATTCTAATTGTGGAGGTGTAGGAAAGTCCACCACTTTTGATGAAGTGGAACCGGGAAGTAGGTAAGGAGTGTTGTAGAAATTCAAGATATAAAGAAAATTTTTTGCTTATCATCTGGCTTAGCCTGATACTATTTTATTGCTTTTTGGTGACCTTTATTGGACTTTGTGATATTTACCTTTTAATCTAAGTTGGAAATCTATGTTTTTGAAGGATACCTGTTCCAGAGAAGAAAATGTCAAACAAGCTGAGTTTGAGAAACTATTAGTCAGAAGACAAATGCTTCGTTAGACAAGGAAAATGCATGAAGTTTAGATTACAGATGTACAGTGTATTAAGTACGTGAATTTAGAGAAACTTGCACCAAACAGCAAGACATTGTGGGAGAGCAGAGGAGAGGCACAGGGGAGCCTGTTGAATGTTTACATTCCTTTGTATTTATGGATTTGATGAGCCAAGAACACAGTTGGAGTTCAGCGTGGAGCATTCCTGGTGCTGCCTCCTCATGTGAATGATATTGTTAGGAGAAAAGTCACTTGTAAATAAAGGAGCTGTGATTAAGGGCAAACAAGTAACATCATTTTGGGAAAAGTTGGCTGAGGAGTTCAGGGAGATTTGTTCACTGAACAAACGAAGAGGTTATCAAGATCCTACGGTGCAAATACGGACAACTGTACTTGAGACAGGGGACTAAAAACTTCTGCAATAAAGGCAGACCTGGTACATTTCTCGCTGACTCAGTCACAGGCAGTACACATTTGACAAAAGTGGTCGAATTCACATTGCCTTAATTTCCCAGCGGTTGTCTTCCTGTACGGAGGACACCGGGAGCTATTCCTCTCAGGACCTGATGGAATCCCGCAGCCATGGTGGTGGCTGGCTACTGTCAACTATTTTTGCTGCTTCTCTCTGCCACCAAGGAGATTCCAGCCCACCCAAAATGGTTAGGATTGTATGGTAGGCAACCTCCTGGGATTTATGCCCATGGGTAATCCCCTTCCCTTGAGTGTGGGTGGGACTTATCGAGTCACTTCTAACAAAGAGAATATGCAGAGATGATTGGATGTCATTTTGAGAAGATTCGGTTATAAATAGACTGTGGCTTCCTCTTGAGCACACGCTCTCTCTCTCTCTCTCTCTCTCACTCTTTTGGGTCTCCTCGTTTGTGGGGAGCTTCCACGCCCTGAGCAGTCCTATGGAGAAGGTCTAGTGAGATTTCTCTTGCCGAGCCTTGTGCTGTGGGACAGAACACCCTCTACCATTTCTGCCTTGTGCCTTCACCCCCTTTTCCCTTACTGTGCTGGTTAAGAACAGAGACTCTGGGTCCAGACACCTCACTTCAACTCCTGGCCCCACATATACCACTGATGGGGTGACTTTGGGTGATTTAATCTAACATCTGCCTGCTTTGGTTTCCTTATCTGCAAAACCAGGGTAATAATGGCACCTACCTCACAACGATCTTGTGAGAATTAAGGGCTTACAACAGCACTGACACATACTTTACTGCTACTTACTAATACTTTCTGAAATTCTTTTTTTTTTTTTTGCAGGGGGGTGGGGAGGATGTGACAAAGAGCCAAGTTCTATTTTAAACATAAAATACAGCAGTAAGCATCTCAGATCTGCCTGTAGTATTTCTTTTCAGCTAATAGCTGCTTCGCTACTCTACCATCTCCCTCCAAGAGATAGCTTGATGAACACCAGCATTCTGACCTCTCCAAAATTTGCGTTTCCTCCCTCCCTGGCTCTGTTTCATTCTTCCTTTTCCTTAACCAGCGCTAGCTGGGTCTACGAAGGCTTCACCCAGCCTGCGTACTCACACACTCATCATCCCATGTAATATGACTCCTCAGAGGATGTTCTTCCTTAGAATGAGAAGAATTCTTTTTCCTGCCACAAATCTTTTTCTCCTCCTGTCACACTAATAACATCGATATTAAAGTATTAGGATTTGGGGTAAGAGATATAGTCAGATTTCTCTTTCTAGTTTATTTTCTTCCTCTAAAAAAAGAAAGCTTGGTAATACCAATTAAATACATTTCTTGACTATACAAGAATCATGTACCCTCTGGCTTTGTCCTTTTTTTAAAAAAATTTACCTTCTCACCATCACCCAGCCACCCCATCCCTTCTACCCACCTTCCCGCCAGCTACCTGGCTTTGTCATTAATTGTATTTGGGAAATGAAGACACCCCACAGAATAAAGAAGAAAGTGTAAATGAGAAATAAAAAAGAAAGGATGCAGAATAATATTCCCCAATAAACATTAAATATGAAAAAAGGATGCTTGTTAATACTGACCCTTAGGAAGGAGAGCTATAGAAAGGTTTAGGATAATGTAAATTAAAAGTAAATAAAAATGGTAAAAAAAAGTAAATAAAAATGTTACTGTCTCTGTACCACAAGAAGTGACAGAGACATCTGTCTTCCCACCCATGTAGACTGAGGAGTATCTGTTGTTTTAGGGAATAAGCCAGACTTGGAAAATCCTCCTGACTCTTCCCTTTTTGCTCGGTAGCCTGGTTTATCCCTGGGCATGCCCACAGACCTCTGTCCCCAAGGTATGAGCAAAGGGAAGGTCTTAGCTCATCAACCTTGGGACAGAATGACCTTTGCTGCATGACTTCAATCTCCGAGAGCTCATGAGCTGAGCACCTTATACCCCAGTTCCAACTCACAGGATATGGGTTAAAAATTAAAGTACTGTGTGTGTATTAGGTGCCAATATTTTACGTTAAGTTAGGTGGTTTAGCCCATATTCAACACTACAGGTTTCTAGGAAATAACAAGACCAAAGTATTATAATCACAAATAGAAATTTTTGAGAATGAAATCACTTTTATTGAGTGCTAAGACGGGAAGCCCCTTCATGGTCCTCCATTCAAATCCACTTGTTGAGTGGAGGACGAGTTGAGGTCTGGAAATAGATGACTTGCTGTAACTAGTGGCCAACTCAGTGTCAGAACTCCCAGTATGGTGCTCCTTGCCCCACAGGCTTCGCCCATCATAAAAGCTCAGTTCTGCTTAGCTTTCAAGCAGAGCCATGTGGACAAACACAACAGTAGAAGCCACACATCAGTCTCGAGATGATCATTTGTAAAAAGCCAAAGCAACCTAAAGCCTGACTGGAAAGCATAAATGGGTTAATCTAATACTTCTCTTGACCCTGTGACCCCCACTTACCAAATGTGCTATTACTCTTACTTCCTTTGTAGACGCTTGGTTATAGAGATGTTGTTTCTTCTCGTTTTTACTGTCTATGACTAAATAAAATTTCCTGGTTAGAAATCTCTTCAACACCCTGTAATTTGGCCTCTGTTTCCACCCTTTTGTTAAAGCTGCTTTGACAGAGCACATCATAAATAGCTTCACATTACCAAAGCTGATGGCAGATTTCCACATCTGCTCTTTTCTTTCTAGAACTCTCTGATGCATTTGACACTGTGATGGAGTTCTCTCTTGCTTTCTGTGATGTTACTATTTCTTGCTTTCTTCCTCTCTCTTTGAACACTTCTTTTCAGTGTCCTTTTGGCGACACTTCTCCCTGGAGTTGTTCTTGCTTGATTCTTTTATGTGCTTTCTTGGAGATATCTCATTCAGTTTTAATCTTCATCTGTTTTGGTTACATGGCACTACAACAAACCACCTGAAACTTGGTGGTTTAAAACAACAATAAATTAAGATCTCCACAATTCTGTGGGTGAAGGAGGTGATTCCTCTGCTTTTTGTAGTATTGGTTAGGGTGCTAAGGTTGATGATATCTCCAAATGGTCTCCCTCACATGGCTGGTGATTATTGGTGGCTACTGACTGGGAGTTCAACAAGGGCTGACCGTTGAGGGTCTTTGTATTCTTCTGTATGGTCCCTGCCTTGTGGATGTTGAACTTCCTTATAGATGGAGGCTGTGTTCCAAAAGAAGGTGGTAGAAACTGTCAGTTCTCTTAAAATGGATTATTGGAAGTCCCTGATGTCATCTTTGCTGTATGGTATTGGCCAAAGAAGTCATGAGCATGAGACCAGCCTCGGAGAAATAAACTCCATCTCTTGATGGGGCAGTGTAACAAAGGTTCTCTCACTGACCAAATTCCCCTCAGGGTTCCCTGAACTCTTTTTCAAGTAGGCCTGACTTTTGGATTTTTGTGTATATCTTAGTCGTCCAATTGTAGCGAGAATCCTGCTAAGCTGGTTTAGCCAGAATCCTCATCTCCCATATCTGATCACCCCTAGTATCTGATCAGGTTCCTTATGCTCTACAATTCGCTAGGTGATGTCTGATCACCCTGGCTTATTTTCAGCAAGGATCCTGCTACATCAGTTTAGTGAGAATCCCCCCTTTCCCCCAACGTTTCCGTTTGACAATTTTCATCCACCAATCCCCACACTGCTCCTTGGCTATAGATTCCCACTTGTCTATGTCCTGCCCAGAATTGAGCCTGGTTCCTTACTTTTCCCTTATTGCATTAGTCCTGAATAAAATCTTTTCACTTCTGTTCTACAGTCAGTTCTAGTTGTTCTTTGACAAATGGTTTATACATGCAAGGAGGGACAGAATTGATGGTGGATATATTTGGAGATAAACTACCATGGTTGACTCTCTGACCACAACAATAAGCAATATTTCCAAGCACAAAATGTACTCATGTCTCCCTCAAAATTCTCATCCCCTTATGGTGTTCTCTCCAAGTCTAGGATATCATCATTTAAATCATGTGTAGATGAAAATTTGTAACTGATTTGCTAGTCTGCTTCAGCCATAGTGAAGGGTGTGGAGATTTATGAAGCATTATAGCAAGCCATCTTACAATGATATACAATTGTCAAAAGAAGACAGAATAAAGCAATGGATGTTCCCACTCAAAAACAGAAAAGAACAGGAGGCACATTGACACCGCTATCCTTAACAGTTCTGAAATCCAACTGAGGCCATGTTGTCATTTTTCTTTGACTCCAGGGGGAGAGAATGTTCCATGATTAAGAGTTTATTTCTGCTCCTTGCGAGTGGTTTTCTGTGGCTTTTGGCTCCTTCCTCTGGAATCTTGGCTTCACCTTCTGAGTTATCCTCCCTTTCCTAAAGGAAATACCCTCTATTTGCCACTGAGGAGCTTTCTCAGTCTGCTTCCTGCTCATAGGAAGTTAGGGTCCAGGGATCTCTTTTCATTTCCCACGATCCATCCCTTACCACATTCTAGATCTATAACCTAAACATTGTGCATATTTGTTCTCCAGTGAAACATTTCTCTTCTGATTAATAGTTTCCCAAGCCTTGCTTATTGCGTTTAAAGTGACATAATTCCTTTTTAAAATGTTGTAGGCTCCCTGTATATTAAATTATAACTCATACCCACAAATCTCTTTGAGATAGGATCCTCAAAGTCAGCGTGCCTTAGGGCAAAAATCTTTCATGTTCTCAGAAGTCCTATTATCTGACTGAAAGGCTAGGAATTTCTCCATGAGGAAGCTCTTTTATCTAGTGGAGAAGTTTCTGAGGCACTACCTTAAATTGTTCTGAGGTGTCAACAAAGGGTCTTACTACCACACCCTGGATCTGATCTTTACCAAAAGCTATGTTTTCTAAGAAGTTTCTAGATTTGATTTTTCACTGGCCTTGTTTCTCTTTTCTTCTTCTTCTTCTTCTTCTTCTTCTTCTTCTTCTTCTTCTTCTTCTCCTTCTTCTTCTTCTTCTTTTTTTTATTAATCCCTCCCCCTAACTTTTAAAAAAGTAATCTCGACAGGAGCACCTGGGTGGCTCCGTCGGTTAAGTGTCTGCCTTTGGCTCAGGTCATGATCCTGGGGTCCTGGGATTCACCTTCTTGTCAGTTTCTTGCTGAGTGGGGTGTCTGTTTCTCCCTCTCCTTCTGCCCTCCCACCCCCTACCTTGTGCACACTTTTTCACATGTGCTCTGTTTCTATCTTTCAAATAAATAAATAAAATCTTTAAAATCAAATAAAATAAAGTAAAATAAAATAATCTCTACACTCAATGTGTGGTTTGATCTCACAACCCTGAGATCAAGAGTCGCACCCTCTACCAACTGAGCCAACCAGACGCCCCTCCCTGTGACTATTTCTTATTCTGAAGATCTTGTTTTCCTAAAAAGTTGCAAATATGAAATCGTTTTAATTTCCCATCAAGCAAGTTTTGGATCAGAAATACTGCCTCTAAATTCTGCTTGAAAACTAAACAGTTCCTTCTTAATCTCATCTCAGTCTTGTACTTTTTCATTGGCAGCTAAAGGAAGCCATCACTCTGCCTAAAAATCTTCTCAGCCAGACCCATCATTAATCAGGTAGTCTATTTTTCATGTTATTATAGGCAACATTCCACTGATTATTCTGCAACCATAATGCATATCTTTTATTCTCAAATCTTCAATAGCAATTTCCTTGCTGCCTTTTCAGTCTAAATGTCTTTTCGAAGCCCCCCCCCAGCTTTTGCCAGCTGCTAGCTTTCAAAGACAATGTCATATACATACAAAAATATATATATGTATATGTATATGTCGTTGATATATATAAAATTAGATCTTTGCTATAAGTAACACTACACTCTTTCAGGTACCAATTTATCTTCCTGGTGCCATTATTAAACCATTTAAAACTAGTTGTTTAAAACAGCAACAATAACCATTTGTAACCATTCATTATCATGATGCTGTGGGTTTCGCATGGCAGTTGCATGCCATGCTATGATCCAAGCAGTAACAACCAAAGATTACTTGTCCTCTTAAGGCTTGAACTCAGAAGTCCCAGAATGTCTCTTCCCCAGCATTTTGTTGGTCAGAACATTTACAAGTCCAGATGAGATTCCAGGGGAGGGGCGTGGAGTCCTCCTGTGGGTGGAGGAGTGGAGTGTGTGTTACCGGAGGGAAGATATTGATGGCCATCTTTGAAACTAGCTATCACAGCCTCCAGGCCATAAATACGGAATTTACATTCCCAACTCTATCATCGTTTGCTTGGATTCAGACCCATGGGCCTCCTGTTGGGTGTTTCCGCATGTACTTCAAACCCATATGCCTACAACTGAACTCATCATTTTCCTTCCTAGACACATGTCTCATCCTCTCCTGCTTGGCCTGTTGTAGTATCCTCCTTCTGGTTTTCATGTCTCTGTTATAACCCTTGTGGTCAAGTTGAGGTGTGGTTTCACACCGATTTGGCCACTTGATGAAATAATTAAGATAAAAGTACAAAGAGGAGGAAGAAAGGAATTAAGGAAGAAATTTTTAAAGAGTAATGTATAAAAGAAGAAAAAAAGAACCCTAGCCAGGCATCGATTAAAATTATTTAGGCTGATGATGTAATGGTTTAATTTGTGGAAGGAAAAAAACTAAGAAAATACCACTTTGGGGCCAATAGATTGACTTTTAGTAAAGAGAAAATTGTAGCTTCAAAACAAACTTCTTTGGCCACTTTCTAACCAGTTTCTGACGTTAAGGACTCCCTATAAAGAACTACAAGAAAAAGTAATAACAACAACGGTGCTGCTAAAGTGGTCTAATATCACAGTACCTCCATTGCTTAAACTCCCCCCAATGGCCACCCAACTCCTTAACTTGGTGCACAGAGCCATGCTTGGCTGGAACCTCGTGTGTTCATTCAACAAATGTATATGGTGTGCCTTTAATATATTAAGCTTCCAATTGTACCTTATCTACCTTCCTCCTCATACTTTATACTACTTCTATCCCCAAAATTCTTGTTTCTTTTTGCATATACACCCTTTTTATTCCTGTTGTCTTGGTTGTCTTCCCTCTGCTTCTTCATCTCCCTAACTTATTCATATCCACTCCTCAAGGTTCTGATTAGAAGCCACCTCTGTCTCCAGGATTGGACTATGGGTATCCTAAACACCCCACACTTACCCATCATCTTCCATCCAAATAATACTGGCATTACTTCTTGATGACTCTATCTCCCTGTAACCTTCTTGAGAAAAGAAATCATATCTGAAGAGACACTATAATATAGTGATTTATAGCTTAGTCTCTGAAGATTCACTGAGTTTATATTCCAGTTCTAATATTTAATACCTGGATAATTCTGGGAAGGTACTTAGTCTTTTGGTGCCTTGTTTCTGCCTTCTTAAAGTGGGGATCATATTAGCAGATATAAATATTATAAGTTTGTTATGAAGATTAAATGAGTTAATACATATAATATACTTACAGCAGTGCGAGATGGGAGGTGGGTGAGGGGATTAAGAGTATACTTAAAATGATGAGCACTGAGTAATGTATAGAATTGTTGGATTATTACATTGTACACCTGAGACCACTGTATGTTAACTATAATTCAATTAAAAACAAAAACAAAAACAAAACCAGTGCCTGGAACTTGGAAAGAGAGCAGCTGGCATGACCTACTCTTATAACTGTTGTTATGATCATGATTCATCTAGCACAGCACATAATGCTTCATAAATATTTGTTGACTTCTATTCCTTCTTTTTTCTTTTTTCACTTTATGGCACGAACTTCCTTTTTTCCCCCCACCATCCATTTCCCTAATTCTCTGTTTAAGTCACAGGTTGTCTTTAACCTTTGAAAGGTGGGATTTCCCACCCCACTCTCCCCCCACCCACCCCAGCTCCCTCTGACCTGGGGACAGTTACAGAAGTAGGTGAGATCCAAAGATATAGTTCTATTTTCCATCTCTTAGCACTGGTGAATGTCTCCTTGGCTGATTGCGAAGGTTCTTTCCCAACACCAGTCAAATAGAGGCAATATCTATCAGTGGTTACTACTTCTTCATCTGCCCACATCCTGAGCAAAACAGATGGGGGAATTCTTTGCATACCCAGAAGAATCCCAAAGGTATATAGTCAATTTGAATGCCTAATTGCCAACCATGATTCAAAGAAAATGTAGCAATGAAAAAGCATGTGAGTCCCTCGCCACAAAAACAGCCCTCTGACTGAGGAAGGGAGTGTCCCCAAAGAGCTAGAACCAGCCAAGAACCAGAAGTAGTGAACTTGTTTCTTGGCTATCCGTATGGTTTCCTGTATAAAAATAAAATGAAGTTAATCACGTTTGTAGCTCGCCAATATGGCTACCCCTGTTGTCAGAAAACATTTTCCTACAGCCCTATTCTGAGAACTTCTTCCTTTTAAAAAATTCCGTGCATTTCCCTGAAGTTTCCCGCACAGACAGTCCTGACTTCTGAATTCACTCTTATTTTTAAAAGGATCACATGATTCCTTTGTTACAAAGGCTCTATTACTGCTCCTCTCCAGTAATGGGAAAAGACTCTATGTTAGTCTATTGTCTTCAAAGTCCTCCTTACCCTTTATGTGCATGAGGAACTGAGGCTCTGTTGCCTTTCAACTGTGGTCTTGGCTAATAACTGAAAATCTCTTTATAATATCTCCTTTAGGAGACCAAATGGAGAGGACCTTCTTTTGGATTTCCCGGTGTGAGTAGGGCATCTGAAAGGATGATTTTTCCTCTGGGAAAATGCCCTCCACTCCTCTCTTACATTTTAGAAGATATGCCTATTTATGTAATTCCCAACAAACTGGTTTGGTTATATATATTTAAAAAATGTGATAAAATGAAAACACCTCCAAACAGCAACCTATATAAAAACAAAAGCAAATACAAAGAGTAATATGCCTTCTGCTTAAGCTGTAGAAGAAATGAGTTACATATAGATTCAGCCAGGAATGGAATGGAATTACTTTAAAGCAGTGCTTCTCTTTAGGCATATTACAAGTTGAGCTCCCTGGGACCCTGCCTTCCTACGGTCAGTAGTGTACACTTCTCCTTCCTATCTCTCTCCAGATACTGAGATAGTCCAACAGAATTCTATGTTCCTAAAACCCTCCCAACATGTTAATACAAATTTATGGTCGGCCCCAGTTGGAGCATTCGCTGGCTTGTAGAGATCACCCTGCATGAGGGTCACCTCCCCCTGCCCTCAGTTGAGTAATCCATCCAAATTTAATCCAGTCCCGAACTGGGTCAACCAGTTTTTGTCCTCCTAGAACTGTTTACTCAGAACTTGAAGTTGTCTCATGAATGGAGTTCCTGCTGCTGAGGATCTTGAGCTAAGTCCTTAACTTGCCCAAATGCATTAACTCTCCATTAAATTGGGTTAATCTTGCTGATATCCTTCTTTACAATTGCCTTTTTTCTTATCCCAACCACAAGTGGTTTTCCCTTGCAGCCAAAAGTTCTTAGCTAATTTATCATTTTAATCTCATTTCCCCAATTTTTTTATTTTAGGTGAAGTGATAGTTGGGGGGAGGAGGTGCTATTCACACCAATCTCAACAACGGGTTGAGATATTCCCAAACGAGACAACCATGAGTTGACTCCTTCCTCAGTAACATCCATGGTGCTCATGCCTTGCAGCGATGAGAATGACCAGGCCATTGTCCTTCTTTATCTCTGGAAAAGTCCAACCTGACTTTCTTCCAGAAAAAAAAAATTGCCTATGCTCATAAATTGGCAAAATATACCTGCTGCTACAACAGACATATTGCTTCTCAGGAGTCTTTTTGGATAAATTTCTCTAAAGCTTCCTGCATCTTTTGCCTTTCTGTCATCCCTGCAACCCACACAAACATTGTCCAGACCACAAAGATACAATGATTTGCTGGTACTTTTTTAGTTCATTAGCCCTTCTGATATATTAGTAGATTATCAAAAGCAGTTTCAGTATGTCATAAAATCTGTTTGGTATTAAGTTGATACATGATGTGTTTTTCTCCATCCAGCTACATAGTTTCCTTCAAATCTGGACCAGATGAGCACCCTGGGACTTGTATGAGCTCATGTGTGTATCTGCATGGAATGCAATGCATGGCATCCCATTGGATGAGTGGAACACGTGCTTGGCCCAAATGGAAATATCCTTAGGCACTGATGCCTCAATTAGGGAAAAGATAAAGACACAAGATCAGATATAACATCTGTAAAACATTAATGTCCTGGTGATGCTCCCGATTTAAGTCTATTTTTTGGTTTTCTTTGATGGCTAATTTCGGTAAAATTATGACATGCATGAAATTGCCCATATTCAGCCCCCCCCAATAGGAATAGCATCTATCTCTGCCCATGCTGATTGTACCTTCATGCTGCCTCAAGCTTACTGATGTCCCATTGTGTGCTCCTGCTCATTCATTCAGCAGACCTCTTTTGAACACCTTTTAAGTGTAGGTTATAGGGGAAAGGGAGGATAAGAATAGTCCTTGCTTCCAAGTTGCAGAGGAGGGGACAGAAATGGGAACAGACAATTGTTTTACAGCAGGATACAGATATGATTAGGTGCACCTGGAGCAGGTGAAGTGTCCAAACTAGTCTGAGGGAGGGTGTGTGGGTCAGGGAAGGCTTCCTGGAGGACCAATCCAGGAAGAGAACCAGGAACAACACCCAGGAATTAGGTCTGCTGCTGACCCATCAGGTGCCTTTGTGTGAATAAGAGAAAGGCACCCCTTTTGGCAAGAGGCAGTTTTGTGCATAGCACAAAGCTTGGCAGGCTGAGTGTAAGCTGGATGGAGTCCCCACTCACCCTCTCAGCTAGGAGGCCTTGTGACACCAGCAGCTGGCAGAGCCTTCCATATCCCCATGGATATTCCTTTCCTGGGGCTGCTGCAACAAATTACCACAAACTGGGTGGCTTGAAAGAACAGAAATTTATTTCTTCAGGGTTCTAGAGGTGAGAAGTCCAAAATTAAGGTGTTGACAGGGCCACATTCCCTCTGAAGTCTCTAGGGGGAGAATCCTCCCTTGCTTCTTCCAGGTTCTGGTGGCTCCAGGCCTTCTCTGGCTTGAGGCCGCATCATCTGTTCTCTGTCTCTGTTGTCACATGGTCTTATTGTCTCTGTGTTTTTGTGTCAAATCTCCCTCTGCCTTTCTCTTATAAAAAGTCCCGTCATTGGATTTAGGCCCTTCCAGGTAATCCAGGGTGATCTTGTCTTGAGAATTCTAAATTGATGAGAACCACAAAGACCCTTTTCCCAAATATGTCACATTCTTACATTCTGGAAGTTAGCACATGGACATCTCTTTCTGGGGTTCACCATTCAACCCACTATACCATGTGAAGGAGGGAGGGAAGGAGTTTTTAGATAGGGCGCTTAGTACAGGAAGCCGGAAGGCAGGTTGGCTCTGGGAATGGCATGGAGTATGGAACACAATGTTCTGGGGGTAGGGTAAGAGCTGAGGTTACCTGAGAAGCAATCTGCTGGTCACAGAGGGCCTGTGTGCCGGCCAACAAGCTTGGACTATACCCTGAAGGCAGTGAGCAGGCTTTTCATAATCTTAATTTTAACTCAGAAAGATCACTGGGGTTGAAGGTCAGATTGGAGGAGGCGAGACCAGAGGTGAAGAGATTCCTCCCAGAGGGTGTTCCTGCTGCTCACGTGAGGAATTCACTGGCCCAACCTTTGAAGAAGAGACAGTCAGGACAGGGGACCCAAACACAGGGATTGGTGACTGGTATGAGCTTAGTGAGGAGGAAGTCAAGAGTCTGGGCTGATCCTGAGGTACCTCTCAACATTCAACATTCCAGCCCCAGAACATGCCCACCCCATTGTCCACATTCACGTGGTGCTGGACACGTAAGCTCTTGACAAACAAGCCGTTTGCACTTTAGAACTTGAAGGTGAGTATTCAAGAAATCACATTTGGACTTCAAAGAACATCCCCCTTGTGCTGGGTTGAAGTGTTCCCTGCAAATTTGTGTCCACCCAGAACTTGTGTATGTGACCCTTGCAAACGGGTCTTTGCAGATGGAATCAAGTTAAAGATGAGGTCATACTGGATTAGTGTGGGTCCTAATGCAAGGACTGCTGTCCATCTCCAAGAGGGAAGTTTGGACACAGAGCTATACCAGGAGAACACGATAAGATGATGGAGGCAGAGACTGAGTGAGGCGTCTATGAGACAAGCATGGCCAAGGGTTGCCAGCAACTAGCAGAAGCTGGGAAGAGACAAGGAAAGACCCTTCCCTAGACCCTCCAGAAGGAATGTGGCCCTGATGACACCTTGAGTTTGGATTCCTGGCTTCCAGAACTGGGAGAGGATAGATTTGCCCTCTCTTAAGCCACCCATTCTGTGGTAATTTGTTAGCAGCTCTAGGAAACTAATATAAAACATCCCTGAAGGTGGGATTTCCACACACTGTGGACAGTGTGGAGTGATATTTCTGGGCATTTCATTGTGGTGCAGAAGAAAGAGTATGGACCATTCACTGTGGCATGATAAGCCACAGTGAAAGGACCTTCACCTCAGAGGTGTCTTGTGAGGATTAGATGAGAAAATGAGTGTCTCTACTGAAACATTGCTTAGAATGATCAAAAAAAGGGCGAGAGTGACAATGAAGGTGGTGATGATCTACAGCAAATTGTGGGATAACATTCATGAATGTTGAATGCTATGGAATCAAAAGAAATACACACACACACACACACACACACACATCTATACATACTCATACAGTCACTGTACATACACCAACACATTCACTATGATGTCATGTCAAGTAAGAAAAGTAGCTGGACATAATCTACTTCTGTTATTTAAAAGAATGAACACATCTATGGGTACCTGGCTGACTCAGTAAGAGGAACATGTGACTTTGCTTCCTGGCTGACTCTCCCTTATGTTGACAATGAGTTTAAACTCATGATTATTCTTTTCCTGTCCTCTTAGGAGCTCCATCTGCCCTGGTTCCCTCGTTGCTGACCTCCAGGAGGGATGGGACAAAAAGTGATCTTTCCTGGTCCTCTTCCATCTGTAGGGGCCTAAATCCCTATTGGGGAGTAGCTCAACAATCTCATTTCTTGATTTGGGGACCCTTGCTGCAGAAGTCTATGGGCCCCTGTCTACACACCTTACTAAGATTCCTGCACCTAGAGGCCTTCTGGTGTCCTTGTCTCTGGGTTTCTCCTAGTCTTTCAGTACTTCCATGTCCCCTCCTGAAGTTGCACAGAAGCTCCAGAACAAGACAACAGGCCATGGGTCCCAGGCTGGCTCCTTCACCTGTGCATGTGTACACTTCTATCAGCTTTCTTTATTTTTATTTATTTATTTATTTATTTAAGAGAGAGTGGAAGGCCCTCAAGTAGTGGGGGGAAGGGCAGAGGGCAAGAGTCTTAAGCAGCGGACACCCTCCTGAGCCCAGAGCCAGAGGCGAGACTTGATCTCAGGACCTATGAGCTCAGGACCTGAGCTGAAACCCAGAGTTGGACACTTAAATGGACCGAGTTACCCAGGCACCCCACGATCAGCCTTCTTTAAACCACGCTCTGGGCAGCACCCCATCCAAGAGATTTCCAGTGGTCTTGAGCTATACCCTGAGGGAAGAGCAGCAAGCTCCCTGTACTTGGAGTTCCCATCTGGTCTGGGTTTTCTGATTCCCTTCACTTACTCCCCACCTAGGTTTCTACTTGAAAAAGGAGGTACCCAGATAGAAACTCTTCGTCCTCCTCTCTCCCCTTCTGGAACTCTCCGGGGAGTGGGAGGGCTCCCCCTTCCCTTTCTGTCTTTAATCCTTTTACCCTTGATCCTCCTTTTCTTCTGCTTCATAGTATCTGCTGAGGCAAGAAAGAAATGAGGAAGGGCTGCAGAAGGAGAGCTGAGATTACCAAAAGGGAAAAATACATCGACAGGTTTTTCCAAAACTTTATCCGTTCCTTACACCCACCTTTAAATTCATTCATTAGTTACTACAGTGGGTTGAATGGTGGCCCCCTCAAAAGATATGTCGGCCTAATCCCTGGTACCTTGGAAAATGACCTTATTTGGAAAAGGGTCACTGCCGATGTAATTAACTGAAGGATCTCGAGATGAGATCATCCCGGATTGTGCAGGGGTCCCAAGGACAATGACAAGTGTCCTAATATGAGGCACACAGAGGGAAAAGAGCAGAAGGTCATGCTGGAGGGAGACAACACTGGAATAATGGAGTTACAAGCGAAGGAATGCCAATGATTTCCTTGGAATCACCAGGAGCTGGAAGAGGTAAGGAAGACTCTCCCCTTCCAGAGGCTCCAGAGGGAGCGGAGCCCTGTCAACACCTTGATTTTGAACTTCTGACCTCCAGAAGAGTGAGAGGATAATATTCTGCTGTTTTAAGCCACCGAGTTTGTGGTGATTTGTTGTGGGCCCTAGAGAACCAATACAGATTGATAAAGAGCATGAGGTACTTTTGACATTAAAATAAGAAAGAGGCAAATCCAGAGTGTCGGTGGAGGACCTGGTGCGGGGGGGGGGGGGGGTGGCTGGAGGGGGTGTGAGGGGGTGGGGGGGAGCTCTGTAAAAGCTGCTCTTATTCTAAAATGCGAGCCTGCAGCCTTTTCCTCCAGGACCAGGCTGTCTTGACCCTCTTAGCAAGTTCACTCATCCTTCCACCTGTTCTCTTTGCTAATGTAACTGTTCTATCTGTCATGCCAGCATACACCCCGGATGCTGACAGAGTTCAGAATTGCTGTCTCTTGATACTGATCATGCAATAAAAGTGGCAAGCTGATTAGTCAGCCGAAGGAGAGAAGACTTTTTCCCATTATAAGCATGATCTAATGCTGTAATCACCTAGCCCACGGCTAGCAGCCAAGTGCTTGTGGTCAGGCAGAGGCCCCATGACAGGTGAGCCATGTTAAGAGACATCCGACTACATGGTTTCAGCGGCCCTACAGACCAGCCCAAGTCTCCTTCCCTGAAACATAAGCACTACATCCAACTTGTGTCCAGAGCTTATTGCAACCTTCTGAGGTCATCCTTCTTTTAAAATATGCAAATTAAGTAGCTCCCGCTTCCAACCCATAAGACTTCAGGAAACCTAGGGCTCTTTGGAGAGCGTGGACATGATTCTGGTGGTCGCTTTTCATTCTCCTTCGAAATGGTGTTCCTGACTGCCCAAATGGACTCAGTGCCTTCCATCGCCCCTAAGGCATGAGGTTTTCTGGCTTGAGTGAAAATCTGAACGAATTTCAGTGCACAGAGGAGAAATGTATGTTCAGGGGCTGGCCATAACCACACCCCAAAGCCCTGCCTGGGCCATGGCATCCCATCCAGTCCCTACTGGTCTTCCTTGATCTTCAGGTTCCAACATATTGCTGAGTACGCCCTGCTCTTTGCTCACCTCTGCACAGAATTTTGCTTTGACCATCTCTTTCCTCTCCCAGTGGTGGCCCCTAACAACCTCTTCCCTCCATCCCACCACAGAAAGCCCAAATTCATTAACATCAGAATAACTCCCCACCTTTGACTTTGATATACCCAGAACTTGAGGGTCTCCACAGGATGGAATTTCCTTTTTATCCACAGTTGAAAGTCAGTTAAGTGCTTTTTCCCTATGAGAAAGCCCTGGCTCTCACAGACCAATTTGGCTTTCTACTTTTAGCAGCACAAAGAATTGGCCGAAGCTTTGAAATTATGATTCTAACCTAATGGTTCTGAAGAGCCTGGATCCAATTCTCAGTCAGGATTAATGTCCACTTACTGAATGTCCCTTCTCTTTCCTCCACTATAGAGAAAGTTTTCTTCTAGCCCACAGGGAACAGGATCTTTACAAAGCAGAAGATGCAATTCTTCTTCCATTGTGTTCTAGCATTCTGTGGCTTTGGACAAGAAGTTAACTTGCCTGACCTCACAGTCTCTATTTGTAAAATAAGGGTAATAATACCTCTTGCATAGGATTATTGAAGGATATTTAAAGGCAGAATTTAAGAAAACTATTTAGCATGGCACCTGGCATTCAAGAAATATTCAAGAAATCCTAGGCTCTACTTGTTTCTCTCTTTAATGTGATTAAACAATGGTTTGCTTTGTTTACTTATACAAGTACTGTAATGTAGTTCTAAGAATTATAGGAAGATTCAGAAACTAGTTAATAAAGATACACCGAGTCTCCAGAGAAGCTGAAGTATCTTTTTAGCTCTGTTTTTGCTTGTGTCTGTACTTATTTCTTTAAGATTAATTCCTTTGTCCACCAATTCATGGGGAGTTGGTGGACAAAGGATACTTATATTCCTAGGACTTCAACTACTTATTGCCAAATTGCCCCCCAAGAAAAGTCTGTACCAGTCTACATTCTCCACAGCACTAAGTCCAAGTGCCTTTCTCTGGGAATCTTATTTTTTTTCTCAAAATTTATTAATTTGATGGGTGAAAAGTGTGATCTCATTGTGGTTATCGAATTAACTTTTAAACCTGGAAAACAAAAATTCAACAATTCCAACTCATGGATTTTAAAGATGAAGATCCCAAGACACAAGAGAGATTAACTGACTTGGCCAACTCACCTCATTAGTAGGACAACTCAAATCCATGTCCCGTGTTTCCTAACTCTGGAATTCTTTCCATTATACCACTCAGGAGAGGCAGAGTTAGCCTGGAGGTAAAACCACTCAGGGCCTACTTAATAGCAAGGTTCAATTACACCAGAGGGAGTGTGCAGTAAAGAAAAGAGTCAATGAAGGGAGCTCTAATTAGTATCTGGCTAATTCATCATCAGATAATGAGTATGGCACTCTCCATGTTAGTGCCACCTACTGGTGAGAACTTAAGCCCGCTCCGGATTCTTCTGTGAAGTTGAGGGTAGAATGCGGGAAGAGGAGAGATTCAGACTGATTTAAATTGCTTTACTCTAGGGAGAGGTAGACAGAAAAAGAATTCAGTATGGAGTCACTGAGTCATGAGCCACTGGGACTCCAGCTGCTGTGGTCTCCTGAATTGCTGTGAACGAATTTCCAATTTCCAGTAGCAGCGATGTCTGTTCCCTATTCTTCCTATTGTGTACATGGAATGTAACTTTCTTCATTCTTCTATAACTTAATTTCTAGTTTAAGCCCATACTCTGCTAGTGACAGGAAACGTAATACAGAGTGACTTCCAGAGTAAAATCGCCCACTTTGGTGTTTATGCAGTCATTTCTCATTCCAGTCACTTAATCCAACATTTTGTTCCCTCCCCTTCTTCCTGGGGTTGCAGCTAAGATCCTGGAGGCTTAGGATTGTTTAGGTGTAGGAAATGGGGTGCTGGTGTGGGTGAAGAAGGGATGGGGGCACAGGCTTCTTAAATCTGGTCTTTAGCCACTGGCATCTATTTGTACTGGCACCAAGCGGCCATATTTGGCATCCTGCCCAGGTCTCTGGGAACCTTCCATCTCTGATGTATCCTCTTCATCCCAGCTTCAAGCTCTGCTCACCTCTTCTAGTCTTTTTTTAGCCATTTTGTGCCCATATGGGGAAGGGTGCAGAATAAGGCAAGACACTGTCCTACAGATTTCTGGTCACGGGAAAATTCAACTGCTTTCTCAGGCCCCTTCTGCCCACTTCACCCTAGTGCCCTAAGCCACTACTCCTAGTATATGGAACAGGACTTGGCAAACTATGTCCTGCAAACGGCCAGACAGGAAATAGGTTAGGCCAACCTTCAACTCCGCCACTGTGGCACGAGCAGCCCTGGACAATCTGTGGACAAATGGACGCGGCTCAGTTCCAATGGAACTATATTTGCAAAACTAGGTAGCATGCTGAATTTGGCTCCTGGATGGTAGTTTCCTGTCTGCATACATTTATCTGCATAACCCGTAACTCCAGGTATCTTCCAAGGTACAAATTCTTTCAGGTCCTGGTGTCCCCTAAATCTTTCTGGAGAATTTATTACTCTGACTCTGAAAGTCATAAGGTGTGGGAGAAGGCAAGATACACGACCCCGCAGGGATCCATCAGCCTGTAGACTCCCTTACCCCCTCTCCTCTTTCTCTAGCCAGAACAATCACCCTCTCTTCTCTTGCCATTCTCTTGTGTATAGTAGATTTTATGCCTCACATACTTGGGGTTTAAATTCCATTCAGATTCACTTTAGATTCAGTTACACCTAGCTCTTGCAAACCACAGACTTTTGTTCTGGAAGCTCTAAGTTCTGTAACAAGAGTTAAGAGTCTCAGTGGCTCAAGGTCAAGAACTTGACGTTTTATTCTCTATGTTCTTCATAATCCTTCCCTGCTCTGGGAGCCATCAATGCCTCAACTGACTCTTGCTAAGTCTGGGCCTTGACTGAATCCAGCCCATACTCTAAGGGCCACCAAAAATAAGTTTTCTGGCCAGAGTCTGTTCATCTGGGTTTATCTTATGAGGAACCGAGAAGAATAAGGTTGACCTGAAATTCTTAGAAAAAGCTGCCCACTCACACAAATAGAAATAGATGCTTTCAGAGCAAAACCATTTAGAGCAGAGCTTTTCAAACCATGGGTGACCACCCATTAGGACGTTGGGTGAAGGTAGGCAAATTTTTTCAGTAGAGGCACAAGTGATAAGTATTTTGGGCTCTGTGGTCATACTTAATATGCAACTTTCAACTCACTACTACTCAGCTCTGCCATTATAGTGTGAAAACACTCATGGACAATGCATACATGAATGAATGTGGCTGGGTGCCAATAAAATTTATTTATGGACACTGAAATTTTAATTTCATGAAATTTTCACATCATGAAATACAATTCTCCTTTTGAATTTTCTCAGCCTAAAAACATAAACATCATGCTTAACTCACAGGCCATACACGAAACAGTTGACTGGTTAGATTTGGCCCTTGGTCTGTAGTTTGCTGACCTCTGCATTACAGAGTCAGGAAATCAATGAAGTGAAGTGAGAGGCTAGACCAGGAATTTTTTTATTTTTGAAAAATTTTAAAAAAGATTTTATTTATTTGTTTATTTGTCAGAAGAAGAGAGAGAGTGCAGAAGGAGGCAGAGAGGCAGGCAGAGGCAGAGAGAGAAGCAGGCTCCCTGCGGAGCAAGGAGCCTGATGCGGATTCCATCCCAGGACTCTGGGATCATGACCTGAGCTGAAGGCAGTGGCTTAACTGACTGAGCCACCCAGGTGTCCCGAAGAATCACTTAAAAAAAAAAAAAAAAGGTTTCATTTATTTATTTGAGAGAGAGAGAGAGAGAGAGAGGAGAAGGTCTGAGGGAGAAGCAGACTCTCCACTGAACTGGCAGCCCAGTGTGGGACTTGATCCTAGGACTCTGGGATCATGACCTGAGCCAAAGGCAGTTGCTTAACCAACAGAGCCACCCAGACACCCTAGACCAGGAATTTTTTTTTTTTTAAATGAAAAATGGGAGAACGAAGAAGATAGAAACTGTCAGACTGCACAGTTGACAGAAAAGTTTTTGTGAGGTCTTTATCTCCATTAATTCACATCTGTATATGTGCATTGAATGGTGGTACAAAATGTATTTCTTACTGTGGGTTGTGGATGAGAGACAGCTTGCAAAATCATCCATTTTGAGAAACATTCCTTTCAGTGTGACATTTTTTTCTCTCCAGAGTCGTTCCTATATCCATTCCACACCTCCAAATTTGATGCTAGCATTGCCAGAGAAAATACTGGGCAGCAAATGAAATTTAAATTTCAGATTCAAAAAAAGGAATAATTTTTTAGTTAGTATGTCTCCTGTAATATTTGGGAAAGATTTATAATGAAAGTATTCATATTTTTCTCTGAAATTCGAATTTAACCAGGAACCCTCTGTATTTTTTTCTCAATCTGACAGTCTTATTTGCTATATAATGAATTTTACCCATTATTACTGTAATAATGTTAAAACAGTCCAGTTTAGTTGGTAACTTAAGAAAGAAACCTGACATTTAAGTAACTTCTGTGACAGGCCAGGCTCTGAGCCATTTCACAGTTGCATAAGTACTAACCTCCTGTTACAAGGCTCTAAGAAAGGGAGCTTTGTTGTCTCTTTTTTACAAATGAGGAAACTGAAAAGCAGTTTGCTCACAACTAAAGGTAAAGCAGGGATAAAAGCTTGGCCCTTCAGACTCCAATTCCTGGTTCCCTCACATGGTGGTTCTCAGAGGCCGGTTGTGTTGGAAATGCCACCTAGCAGTTCTCGGTCGCGGAGGACAGGGATTCAGTGGGAGCAGTCCAGCCATGGTGCAGACAATACCAGTATGTTGTCTGTGGAGAATTTAAGCACAACATAAAGCCAATGGAGTCTGTTTTTTATTTTGACTGTGCAATGCCAATGATAAAACACCCTTCTGCCTCAGGGCCAACTCCCACCTTCCCTGAATGCCCCTACTTGGTACGTGGTTGATGCTGAGTAAATGCTGCTCTTTTCTTTCTTCCTTCTTTCCTTTTCTCTTTCTTTCTCTGTACCCTGGGGCCGGCAAATATGTTGCAAACCACTTGCCACCTGTAACTGGTGAAGACCGACCGTCTGGACTGTTGGGTTGAGAAGGATTCTGAAGTCAAGTCTTTGCTTGAAGCAGAAGAATGCTTCACTTGACTGGTGATATCTGCCACAGGAAGGTGAGTAAGGGGCAGCACCATCGCTCCCCCATGTTTGCCAAACCACAGTGAAACGCCACAGCCCTCAGACAGCAAATGACTACGCTGAATCCAAAGTTCCCTCCTACTTAAGACAAGGCAAAAAGGGTGGAGGAAGAGAATTTCTGCCATCAAATGCCCACTCCCCACCCCCCAACACACACAACTCCTGAGTGACCTGGAGCTCCATGCTTTGTATTTGGTGGAGTCTTAAGCTGATAGGCAGGGAGGGAGTGTGTTTGTTTGGGGCCAAGTGTCAGGGGCAAATTCATATCTCCCCTCACACAGCCTTTCCGCCTGTAGCTTTCTTTCATGCGTGGCTCGTGCACAGTGCGACCAGAGGTCTCTGCTTGCGTGTGTCTTACTGGAAGCAGTCAAGAGGAATGCCTTCTTTCTCCTCAGATGTATGTCTGCCTGAAGAGAGGGCTACAAAAATAGGCTGAAGGCAAGAGTTTCCATTCCTCTCTGTCCCCAAAGCAGTTTCCTCTTGGACACAAACCTCCATCTTCCTTAAATTCCCAGATTGAGTAACTTCTTGGAAGGCTTCCTTTTTTTTTTTTTTTTTAAATTATTTTTCCAGCTGTAATTTTTCTTGAATCTGGAATTTTGCTCTTTCTGTTTCAAACTTCATTATAAATCCAAGTGTAAAATCAGACTTATAAATAGCCTTTGTGTACAGCAGGCGTCTGGGTGTGCCATGTTTTAACATTAAAATAGTCTCCCATTTAGATGACTCCATAATTCCTCTGCATCTCAGTTTACCTTCCCACCCCAGAAATTAGGGGTAATAATTGGAAGGCCTTAGGCAGGCCTTCCACTGGGAGGAGTTGATAAATTTAAGAACGCCTTTAAGGCCAAAGAGAAGGAATGTTCAAAGGCATATAAAGGCATTTGGATAGCTATTCCAATCTTTAGTAGTTTTAGCAATACCTTACTGTGTTGAGTCAATATCCTGTGGACCTAGAAATGGCTTCTAAGACTATCTGGTCAATTTCTTCTCAGGGAGTGGTGGTGCAAAGGGTCAATGATCCCTCATACGGCTCAGACCAACTTTGTCTTTTGTACAGAGGTCAAGATATTATTACTCATGATATGAAGGATATAACCTTTCAATGATTCTAGCCTATGTACACCTAGATACTTCAGGTTTGATTTTTTTTTTTTTCTTAACACACCAGTGAGATAAAAAAGTGGGTCCAGACTTTGTTTTGTATTCCTTCAGCCAGATGATTATTGAGTCATTCATCATGCTTTCCCTATGGATTCAGTGTTGTTTCTCATTGGGTCCTTAAATCCAACTTGCAGGCCACTGAGTTGGGTTTCTTCAGCAGACTCTCTGGAGCCATATTAATTTCTACCTCAGAAACTTTGTTCCTGCTTTGTTTTAGGTACCCTCGACTTGTCTCTTTCTCAACACCTATTCCCCTACCCAATCCATCCTTCAAGGTCCCTCGGATATCAGCTCCATCAAGTCATACTTGACTATTTGACCAGTAACGTATGATTTCTCCCATTCCTGAACTCCTGTTGGGAATTTTGTAAATACTAAATCTTTGCACTTGATCGCTGATGATCTCCTATAGTCATCCACATTGTTCTTGGCAGAAAAAATCCTGTCATGCTTCTCTATATTTTCTGAAACACTGAGTCCATGTTGGGCCTGCCTCAAGCAACTCTGAATTGATGAGCAGTTGAGACATCTTAACTGGCTTACAGTTGACACATCTAAGAACACAGAGCTTCCCCTTATCTTTGCAGTGTTTGACCAGAGTTTGCCCCCAACCATACCCAATTACAGGAAAAATAGTGTTCGAAGTAGGAACCTAGTTCTGTGAATCCACATTTCCTTCGTTGGGCAATGATCTAGCTGCGTGTGGCATAACTTTTGCTGACACATAGTGTACTCACTCTTTTTTTTTTCTTTTTTCTTTTTGTGTCAGAAAAAAACTATTTCCATTCAAGTCACAAGCAGTGAAGGAGGGTAGTGGTTCCTCTGTGACCTTGGGCGAGTCATTTCATCACCTTCAGCTGCAGTTTCTCTTCTACAACTTTTCCAGCTCCAATGTTCAGTGAGTCTATGGTTTTGTGGCTGCCGAACCCGTCTCACATCTCATCAAATAGATTTGTTCACATGACAAAGGGAAGGACTCCCTTAGTTCCCTCTTCATTTTCTGCTTTGGATCTGATGTTGTTGGATGGAACTTGAGATGTTAATCGTCAGTGGCCTGGCTGGGCCTTCTTCCTCCAGTGACCATAGCTCTTTATATCCCACTAGCTAAGACTCAGGGTCCCCCTTGAGGGTGGTGTCCACTCAGGGGCATCCAGATAATCTAATTTGGGGAAAATTGTTCTGCTAATCTTTCTCCCTGTACCGTGGTGTACATCCTCGGTAGCACAGAGTCTTCTGCCTGTGGTTTTACAACATGGGCCAAGTCAATTATTTTATTAGAGTCTTTGAAAAACTCACGACGTGTACTAGTGACTAATAAAGCAACTAATAAAGGCTTTATTAGATGTCCTTTCTCTTTCTTTTTTGTGGTGGATTGCAACAACAAAACTTGTCTACCATTGTTAGCCATAATTTTATGAGTTGTTGTCTGTGGTGACTTACATTACTGCCGTATCATTTTAGGTGTCACATCTTGAGGACAGATGTCTTGGGTAAGACATGAGTTGATTTTCACACTTTAAAGTTGGCCCTTGTGCTCGACAGAAAGTTGGGGTTACTACTCGGTTATTAGGATTTTCAATGGATGTTTACATCCCTCTAAAGCTAGTCTGATTTCTGCCAGGATGGAAGAGAGATCTAAAGTAGAACTAATTAAGAAATATCTATTATCTAATTGTTGCTATGTTTAATAAACTATTTAAGACAGAAAAAAATATTTTGTGGAATTTTAAAAAGTCATTTGATTGGTCTTCTAAAGTACCTACAGCATTTTTCCTAAGAAGGCATTGTTCATTGGGAAGTGGCTGTGGAATTATTCCTTCTTGATAAGTATATTTGGTGTGTGAGTTATATGCTGATATTTCCATGCACACTCAGGGAAGCAAGTCCCCTTTGAAATGTACAGAATACTGATGCCAAGAAAGGAAGAAAGGAAGAAAGAAAATGAAAAGAGAAGAAAAGAAAGGAAAGAAAGAAAAAAGTCAGAATTTCAGAAAACAGTAAATTACTTGGATTAGAACCAAAACCATGTGGGGCCCAGGGATATTGTAATATTCTGCCCATTAAAAGTTCTTCTTCAAATAAATGTGAACATACAGGAAAGAGAGCAAAAGAAGTTGTGCATTTGGATTCAACAGCGTGTCAGCCTAATTATATTAGACAATGGTGAGCTCAATAATTCCACTTTTGATCCATTGCTGCATGAAGTTCATTATTATCTGTTTCAAATTATTGTTCATTTCAAGAGCCCGACAATGAAAAATCATATAAAGGCTTTGAAAGAGCACTTGGTGCCTTCCCCGAAAGCTTTGTGAAACATTTCTTTGGAAACATTTCTGCTGAGGCTGTGCATTGGTTGTGAGTGGGCGTAGGGGACTAGCGTCTGTGCTTCCCCTTTTCAAATTTGTTTACCTTAAGTACGTCTCCATGGAGACAAGGCCTACTTTTGAGCCAATCTTTAGGGTTGTCCATAAGAAGAAGGAACAGAAAAATATCGATAACAAAAATTCTCATATAATCCAGAAAAGGTCATTTAAGGCAAGAAAAACTAAGATTTATAAAGCCTGTCTTTAAGACTGATGATTTAAAATAGGTTTTCTTATTTAACCCGGAGAGCTGGATGATATTATCTCTGTCTTACAGATGAGGTCCTTGAACTTCTGAACATTTACTCAAATAGTAAGTAACAAACCCAGATTTGAACCCAGGCCTGTCTGATTCTGAAACCCACGCTGTTTCTATAAAACCATGTTGCAGGTAGTTTCAACCTTTCCTCCTACCTCCCTCAAGTATTTTCCAGAACCATATAAAAATGGGCCACTCTTGATTTTACCTTATTTTTGGTAAATAAAGTGCTTGTGAGGAAAGAGATACTAGGAAAAAAGAAAAAATAAATGGCCCGAATAATCCAAGTATGAAATCATCACCATCAGCAACAGCAGCAACATCATGAACACTTGCCCAAAATATTTCCAGAATCCTAGGCTGGCCCAGGAAAGCCTCATTTAGCTAATAATCCCTTGAGTAAGAAGGCCTCCATTTACCAAATTATTGGCTATGCTCTGCTTTGAAGAGAAGACAAAGCTATGTACTGGATAGAGTCCTGCAGACATGGGTTCAGATCTGGCCCCTCCATGTGGGAGCCTGTACAAGATCCTAAGAATCGTCTTTGAGGATCAGATATAAACGGGGTATCTTGATGGGGCAGGATCTGGCCCTCAGCCATTTCAGCTGGTGGTGATAAGCAACACCTTTTTTTATATTCATGACCTCTATCTCAGCTATATACCAAGCTCAGTTTGTATAAAGTGTCAATAAGGGCTAGGAAAGAACTCACAGTAAGGTAAGTGGTCTCATGTGGAAAGATGGGCCCAGCAACCAGGCCTGAGTGTTGGAGATGAGGTGTGGCCCCAGTAACATATTGTGGCTGATATTAGAAGTTGACCCCACCCAGCAATTAAAAAGTTTGACCTAAATGCTATAGCCCTGGAGCTTGGGCAGCTAGTTTCTGGGTGCTCCTAACTCCTACTCCAACTGAGTGGAATACAAAAGGAGCATTCTCTTATTTATTTCAGGGGTGACAAGATCTCTGGCATCGAGATACAGGTATTTTCAGCTCCCATGGAGATAGAGGTGGGACTTACAGCTTGGAGGGGCCCCTCCATGGAACGGTGAGGACCTGAGGCCAAAAATCCTAGTTCTGTGAGCTTCAGGTAAGGGGACCACCAAGAGGGATCCATGGGCACGTCTAGCGAACCAAGTTTTCCCAGCAATATTTAGGAAGGGCAACCCACTAAATATTGCACTTCCTATAGTCAAAGAAGTAGCAATTATTGGGATTTAGGTGGAGATGAACATGAGACTGGATGATACTCACTATAGAAGTTAACTTTTAGGTTATTGGGATGATAAAAGGCAGCGCCAGGCACCGACCAGGCCTTCAATAAATGTGAACTACTTTGATCTGTCTGGGACATAAGCAGGGATTTATGAAGTAAGCAAGTCCAGGACACTGGGCAGAACCCTACAATGCCGCCCCAGATCTCAAGGAGCATTGGGTCACACAGATCAGCTCTCAGGGTGCAGTCTGAAAGGAATATTAGACACGGGAAGAGGAGAGAAGGTGTAAATCTGGGAACTGTCTGAGAGGATTTGGACTGAGAAAGGCTGAGTTATAAGGCCTCCAGCTGGAAGGGCTGGTGGAGGTGGGGAAAGATGGGGGTGGGGTGGACCCTCTATGCCTTAGCTCGGTACCACGTCTTTCCTGAAATGTCCCCTCATGTCTCACTGTTCACCAACAATTTAAGACCCGGCTTAAGATTTCATCTCCAGGGAATTTTTCGCTGCTTCACAACAACTGACACCAATCATTCCCTTGCTTCTCTTTGCACTTCTGCCTTTAGATGTTTCTTAGTTTTCTATTTCTTGAGGGCTTGGCTTTTCCTTACAATATGACTAGGGCGACATCATCTTTTATATCACGTTTCTCAAACTATCTGGTGAAGAACTATTTTTTTAACATTTCTAAAACATTGAGGAAGAATTCATAGTCCTAGTGTATGTGACTCACCGCCTGAGGTTAACAACAACCAAACTGGTCCCTACCATCCTCTTCACTGACCCAGGCCCAGTGATCACGTACTTGGATGTCATGACAAAGTCAAATCGCCCTCAAAGTTTCTAGGCTTAATGAGAGCCAATTACATTTCGTACTTAACATTTCTGAACTTAGCATGGCTTGGTGAAATTTTGGGTAGCATGTTTTAGGGTATCCCTCCCCTCTCCCCACAAACACCTCTACTCTCAGACCCAAGATGGTTGCATATGGTAACCACGTGAGAGAGAAAAGTTCTCTTTTCCCTGGATAGTCTTCATTGTGATTTTGGGCAAGATCCTCCTTGTGACATAATTACCACCAGAGACCTGAGACTTCGTGGGTGAAGAAATGATGAACAGTGGCTTCTAGGGAAGAATGAGCTTGAGGGACAGGAAGGGAACATTAAAATTAGAAGTACCTCCCTTAGTAACAGCATGGTGTTTTACAGGAATAAGCAGATCTGCACTTGTCATTGGAATAATTCAAGCTACAACAAGCAGATCAATGGAATAATGAACTCTCCTACTCCTTTTCTCTTGGTAAAAACAGAGCTCTTCATGTGAGATCTCCAACATTAACGTAAGAATGCTATCTTTAAAGAACATTTATTGTCTTTCTGTTAGACACCACTCAGGCACTGGGAGCCGTAGGTGCTAGAGAAAGGGAGGAAACAAAACACAGTCCTTAACCTCATGGAGCTGATGTTTCACTTGGGGAGGCAGTGATAAAATCTCCAGGAGACAGAAGAAGGAGCCCTGAGATCACAGCAGCTATCTGGGGGTCAAGGATACCCCCCCACCGGAAGAAAGGGATATTAGAAGTGGGAACTGAAGGCAAGTAGAGGTGGAACAGGGGTACGGAGGACATGCTCCTGCATCCAGCAGGATGTCATCCAGCAAAGATGTCAGCACACAAGGTAGATGGGGAGTCCACACATTCCAGGGATTGCTTGGGGACTGGTGTGAACGGACACAGAAAGAGCCAAGGGTGACTGCAGTGTTGGTGAGAATTAGGCACATGGGTCTTCTGGGCTGGTAAGGATCCTGTTCCTATAGCCACGGGATGCTATTAAAAGTCCCTGACCTGGGGAGTGATAGGCCAGATTGCGTTTTTGGGGGATTTCTCTGCTGTAGAGAGAACGTGCTGGAAGTTCAGAGTGGGCTCTGTGGGATGAGTTAGAAGTCTATTGGCTCAGTGATGCTGGCTTGGATCAGGCAGTGGAATCTCTTGCTCTTTTCATCTTTGGGGGACTTGCCAACAACTGTACTAATTAAATCCTTTGAGAGATGAGTGGGCAGCATTCCCATTTTTCAGATGGGGAGACTGTTAGAAGGGGCCCTAATCAAGTTATTTCTGCACCCCCTGGGTAGTGAAGAGAAACAAGTTCTTGGAAAGGCTGAGACTATAGGCCACATGGAGCACAGGCATGTGGGCTGCTGAAAGATTGTTTCAGGACTGAATCCCCCCTTGGCGATGCCCAAGATGCCATTTCTAGCTCCTTCTGATCCACCATGGATATGGTTTTCACCCAGCAGATCTTGAGGATGACAGGTCTAAAATAAGAAATTAATGCTGAGTTTTGGCATAGAACCTATGAACAACTAGTTCCTAGGAGTTTTGCTGATTAGGAGCAGAGGGGAAGGCTGACGAATTAGATCAAATTGTGAATTACGGTTCGTTTTCAAAGAAACACTGTGATGGCTTTCAAGGATAAAGGTAAGTCAATTAGGAGTCATGTATCTGAAATGGTTTTCCTTTCCATACACTTAATTTGCTGCATAGTGTCATCAGACCCTGGTGTGTTCCCATCAGGGGACACTGGTAAAGGAGCCACTTCACTAAAAGAATGAGATAGTGTTAATGATAAGGTACTTACCACCTGTTATTTACCATGTACTGCAATAGAACACAATCCTAACAGCCCATTTGTGGGAGGGGTTCTATTATCATACCCATTCTGCAGATGAGCAAAGCTCAAAGAGGCTAAGTAAGCTACCCAAGTTCATATAGCCTATAAGTGCAGGGGTCAGAACCTAAGATTGCCTGACCTCCATGCTTTGAATCTACACTAGCAGTGGGGAGGGCAGGAAGGGTTTGAGTGATTTATTTCTTTTGTAAATTAGAGTGGACTCACAGTTCTTACTCTGTATATGTCACTCTTAATTGTGGGTATTGGTGGCTCCAGGAAATGTGTAGAACCCTGCGTGTATCAAGGACATGGCTGTGGCCAGTAAAGGTCAAGTGCGTTGTGAGTCTTCTCAGGGAAAAAGTTGAGAACCTGTGGCTTAGTAAAGAAATCACTAAGACTGATTGGGGAGGGAGGGGGAAGCGATGTCAGGGTCGGGCTGCCTTGGAACAGTTTTTGGACTCCTCTTCTACTACATCCTGGGGGTCTTCTCCACAGTGCTTGCTTTGTGTCCCCAGGGCCATCGGCAGCCCTTTGGCCCCATGACTACAGAAATGCCCTGGGTACATAATTTAAATCCTAGGGACAACTGTCTGCTATGGGATCCCAGGCTGTGAGGCTTGCTGGGAACTGGAATCCTCCTCATCTAACGTAACCTCAGCAGCCCCTAACTCTGGCTCCTCTATACAGTCTCTCCAACAGCAGCTGGAGGGGAGTTTCTGGAGATCAGGTTGACACTGTCACTCACTCACCGTAAGATGTCTTGGTGGTTGTCTTCATCCCTGCACATAATTCCCATGCCTCTCGGACCTGCCCTCCACTTCATCTCCAGCCCTGGCTCTTGTCAGGGGCCCTTCATTCTACCTTGGGGTTACTTAGCCACTGGAAATTCCCCCAAATGCCCCTGTGGACCCTCTCTCTTCTTCCTTAACTTTGCATGTGCCAAACCCACCACCTGTAATGAATGCACTTTCCTCACTTCCTTTTCTTTACCCAGCCAATTCCTCCTCCTCTCTAAGATTCAGCTCCAGGGTAAGCTTTTCTGGGATACTTTTTCCTTAGTTCCATCCCTATCTCTGCTAGGTTCCTGCCTTCTGCTCTCTACTGAGGGCATATTTCTATCATAGAATTCCTAACATTGCATTATGTGGAGGGTGTGTGTGCATATGCGCGTTCCCCTGGTCTCCCAGGTAAAACACGTGCACACTGACACCTGAGAAGTACTGACCCAGTTCTTTGCCTGGGGGAAAAGAGAATGAACAGCTTACCACTCTCTGCCAGTTCTGTTCAGTGTTGTGCCAAGGTGAGTGATAGAGCCTGTACTTGGAACTATGTCTTCTGATTGCAAGCCTGTTTGTCTTTATTATAACTGCATCACCGAGGTGAGGAGTGTGAGCTCTGAATTTAGACAAACCTGCATCCTCATCTAATCTGCCACCTGTTATCTGTGTGACTTTGGGCAAGTTGTTTGATCCCTTTGAGCTTTGGTTTGTTAACTGTGGTGTGAAGGAAATTAACAGTAGAATTCAATGAGAAAACTAATGCCAAGAAAATATTTTATACACAGCACATACTGACCAAGTGCTCAACTAATATCAGTTATGGATAACATACATAAAACAAAGGTTTTTATTATGCACGGATATTTAATCTTACAGAAGTAGCTACTCAATCACACATATATTAATTAGGTGACTTTATTATTCGGGGTGTTTGCCAGACACTGAAAATAGAAAAAGACTTGACTCCACCTAAAGAGATCACAAAAGATTTAGGTAATAACATGTAACAGATAATTCAAATTCATATAATGGAACCCACTTCAGAAAGTAAGGGCTTCGAGGTTTCGAAGAAAGAAAAGCCCATCTTGTATTGAGTAATTTGGAAAGGCTTTATGGCATAGTCAGTATTTGATAGGACCTTGAAGTGTGCATAGAACTTCACAGATTGGGAATGGTATGACAACATAATGTAGGAATGGGGCGTTCAGTAGGGCTATCCCTTCTGGGAACATGGCAGGAAGGCCTTCACTTGTTTGTTTGTTTTTAAGATTAATTTACTTGTTTATTAGAGAGGGAGTGAGAGGTCATGAATGGGGGAGGAGCAGAGGGAGAGGGAAAAATGTCTCAAGCAGACTCTGCACTGAGCATGAGATGGGGCTTGATCTCACGACCCTGAGATTGTGACCTGAGCTGAAATCAAGAGTCAGACGTGTAGCTGACTGCACCACCTGGGCACCCCTGCCCTTCTCTCGTTTGTGAAGCTGGGTGGTTCACGTGGCTTGTTTTGACCAATGAACTGTGAGAACTGTGAGGGGAAGTGAGGCGTACCCTTCCTGGGCAAAAGCCAGTGTATCCCTTCCTATCTTCTGTTTTCCACTGTCACAGTGACCAGCAATATGAGAGATGGCAGCTATTCTGTCAGCGTACATTCCTGAGTAACTGTGATATGCATCGTGCTTGCTGATCCCCAGTGGACACGTAGTATGCGCAAAATAGAAAAATTTGTTGTTTTAAGTCTTTAGGTTTAATAAATTAAGCATGCTTATTTATAAATTAGGCATTTATAAATTTATTTATAAATTAGGCATGTTTATTACTATGACATACGGACTGATACAAATAATTTTTGAAAATAGCAACCAATATACTAACCATATGCTAGGCACTGTTAAGCTTCTCATATGTTAACTCACTTAATCCTTCTATCAACCCTATGAGATAGATGCTATTATTGTACGATTTTATGCAAGAGAATATTGAGGCCCAGAGAGGTTAAGGGGCTTGCCCCAAGCTATATAACTAGTAAGTTGCAGAGCCAGTGTAGCCCGATCTCAATCACTAATGTCTACCCCACACACACAAAAGATAATTTAATGCATCCTATAATATAAAGGTCCAAGTGTCTTGCTTCAGGCACAGTTGGATCCAGGTGCTCAGAAGGTATTATCTGGAACCACTCTCTGTGTTCTACTTTCATTCTCAGATGCTCTTCCAATGAAGAGGCCTTCTCATCTCCAGGCTTACATTTCTGATTCTAAGCAGCTACAGAGGCAAGAACTCCTGCTCCCCCCAAATTCTAACAAAAGTCTTTAGGGAAGCTCCCTGTACTTCAGTCCATATCCATTGGTATTACTTTATCTGAAAAGGGGCAAATGGGTGCTGGGCAGGCAATGGTGACATGTCCATGCCCATGTGGAGTGACTGAGGCCATGAGTAATTGAGAGCTTCTGTGAGCTGCCAAAGAGTCTGAGAACTTTAAGATCTGAAGTTGCCGTAGTCACAAAAATAACCCCCCAAACAAATACCAGTAATATCGCCAAATATTGTCATGGAATTGAAGATGGCAAAATTCCAGACTGGAAATCTCTGGAACTTGCATGCACATGGGAAGGATTTCTGAGTTTTATTTCTTCTTCTCCCCTCTTTTTCTTCTTTGCCTGAGTTCTTTTACTCTCCCTTCTTCAGCCTGTGCTGTAGGCTCACACAGAGAGTTTTAGGCACAGATATGTTTCTCCAGTGCCCATGGCAGACAGTGCATGTGTGAGTGCACACCCACACCCACACCCACATGCACACACGCCCGCTTTGCTTTTGTTTTCGAAGTGGTAGCAGAAGGGGTACTAGATTAGAAGTCAGGAGACCTGGCCTCTCATTCATCTTCACTCGCTGTGAACTTGGCAGTGGCTGAGTCGTGACCTTGCTCTGGGTCTGTCTCCCCACCTGAAAAATGTGACCTTGGATCAGATGATTCCAGATACCGTTCCTCCTTCCACTCTGTTCTTGGTTCCAGCTACCCCCATCCACCCTCTAGCTTCTTCCCTTAACCCCACCCCTGGCCCAGACCCCAAGCCTGTTCCTGGTCTCAGCACAGCCCCAGCCCTACCGTGTCTCCTTTTCCCAGCGACTCCCTAATGCTCAGCTCACTCAGCACAGCCATCCCACGGCACCCCACCAGCAGCACCAACAACTTCTTGGGGCTGTCCTTTAAAAAGGCAGTATCTCCCAACCCTTCGTTCATGCCTCATGCCTCCACTGGGATCCTTTAAAGGCAAAAATGCAGGAAATTATATGTAAAATCTCACCCAAATAAAACAAACCACACATAATGCACTACAGTGTGTTGTCAAAGAAATATCCAATTTGGTATCCATCTTACTTTGTGGCGCTCACTACCTTCATGGCCGTCTCCAGTCTCGCCTTGAAAGGCAGGTTGGTTCAGTGGGCAGGGGACACACGTGACATCTGCCAAGCCCGGGCACCCCTCCATGGCCGGTTGGCCACTTGGCTGCCGTGTGGCCTTGGACCAGGTACTTGATCTCTCCATAAGCTTCCGTTCCTTATAGCAACATGGTGGCGGTCCCTGCAGCCCTCATTTCCCTGCTGGGGCTGTAAGGGTTAAGTTAGAGACCTCCCCAGGCCGCAGGGCAGGCATGAGCATAAAGCCCGTGCATGGTGCTGGCCCGTGGCAGGCTCATTGACTGCTGGGAATCATTGCTTTCTGAAAAAGAGAAAAAAAAAAAAAAAAAAAAAACAACGATGTATGGGATTATTACAGAGCCGTTTAAAAAAAGACAGCTCTCTATGTACCGCTCACAGATGCCGCACTCAACGACAGAGCAAAGTGAAGAACAGCATGCGTAGTTTGATATTTTTTGTTTCAAGAAATGAGGGAAAATGGGAATTCAGTTCCCATCAATGTGAATAGAAATACATACGCACGCGCGCACGCACGCACATTCTAAAGGTACAGAGGGCCAGGGATGGTTTCAGGGTACAACTCAATCTGTTCTTCAGAATTTCATCCCATGCAAATATATAAGCTATTAAAAAGATGAGTTCAAAAAGGTTAGCGATCCAAGTCACCCCTGGTTCTCTGCTGAAAGCTGAGAGATCCGGAGCAGGAGGAGGTGAGAAGAAATCCCAACTGGGATTTCATCTCTATCTCTCAGAGAGAAAATCCACCAAACGGAGGACATGTCACTTCCAGTCACCTTGGAAAGTTACCGAGTAGAGGCTTTAGATCTCCGCGGGAACCAGTCTGTGATCAGAGATTCCTATGAAGGGTGTGCGGCAAGTCGACGAGCTGATGAGTCAGTGCTTGCATCAAATGGAACATATGTATGATGCTTTTAAGTCGACACAGTGGTTTCACACCTGTCCCCTCACCGGGGTTTCCAACCATACGCTGAAGTGAGCATTCCAGTTTTTATTATTCCTCTGACTGTGTCCTTGATGGTTTGTAGCATGAACTGCCACAGCCAGCCCCTTCTGCCCGGGGCACTCACCATCCTGTTGGCTTCCTACTGTAAACATCAGGGGCCCTGTCCTGAAGGCTCTCTCGGCCTGCCATGGCTCAGCCCCGGTTGTGGGCAGGCCAGAGTGTGAGGTGTTGTGTCCCTGGGTGCCTCCTGATGCTTCAGAGCCCCAGGTGCCTCACCCCTGATGGGTCCCAGTGAGGCGGGGCTACACAGTCTCCTTGAGGTTCCGGCTGGGATTCATCCTCAGTTGCCTCCCGTGGTAACCAGACGCTCAAAGCGAGGACCTTGGGGTGGCTTCCTTCCCTTCCCCTCCTCCTGCACCCCGTCCCACACCGTCATTTCCTGCAAACCCCTGCTCAGATGAGTTATGTGCCCTCACCTTTCCTCTCAAGGTCACCCTCCGAGGGAACCTGGCCTGAGCCTAGGCACGTCCCCAGCAAGTGAAGGGGTAGAAACGGACTGGAGGTCTTGTTTCCCTCCACCCTCTGCTCTGCCCCTGAGAAGTGTCCGTGGGAGAAAATGCCCAGAAGGGAGAGGGCAGACTTTCTCTTCAAAACTCAGGCTGAAGGAAGCCAGCGGAATCCAGCACCATGAGCTCTGAGAATAGAGTATTCAAAGCCAAGAGAAACCCGATACTAGTTAATGAACACCAGTATCTGAACTTGTCTTTTGGAGCAACATTTTAAAAATTGTTGTGATTTTTATTTTCTTTCTCCATGTATTATTTCACGTCTGGAAAATAACGGTCAATAGTCACCAGGCTGTTTCACAGACGTGCTGTGCTGCTTTGGGTTTTTGATGCCTTACTTTTCCAGTCCAAGAATTAAATTGTTGCTTAAAATGGTCTATTATTTTCTTTTGAAGGCTGATCCTCTCTTGAAGGGAGCTCTGTTTCAAGAACAGCAAGGGGGCTGCCTGGAAGGCTTGGAAAGGAGCTGGTATCCAGGCCCTAAGCCTGTAGGATGGGGGGGGGGTGGCAGCAGGCAGGAGTCGGGAGAGGCCTCCCCAGGCTGCAGAACTGGCCTGCTTGTGTGCACTGAGGCCGGGCACACGCTTCCTGGAGCAGGGCTTGAGCCGACCTAGACCCCATATGTGAGGGGCTGAACAGGGGTTCCAGAGGGAGGAAGGAGGAAGAGGAGAAAAGGAAAGGCCAGCGGGAAAACATACCTGTTCTCCACCAGACGAAGACTGGAGCCCTGAGGGTGAGCCTGCCCCAGGACCAGCCCTGAGCAGGGCTTGGGGAGACAATCAAGGAGACCCTTGAGTCACGCGGAATGCCTGTGGCAGTGGCCATCACTACTCCAGGACACTGGAAGCCTTGCTAGAGACCCAGGCTCCTTCCCTAAGACCCAGACTAGTGCGGCAGGGCCCTGGGGAGGCCCTCTTACCAGGTCAGTGGATCCATCCAGGGGACGGGATGAACCGCCAGGAGGGTGTGCGGTGCTCAGGGCTGGCCTGTTGGCTCAAAATTTCCTAAATGACAGAGAAGCAAGATTAAAAAGCCTAGGGCCCCCTGTTCCATTCAGCTCTTATCTCTTGTGTTCTAACTAGTGGGGTTTGTCTGCGGGGACACGGATGCCACGCACGTTAGAGGTTCGATTCCTCACAGCAGCGCAGGGCACTCAGGAGGCGCTCAAGCAAAGGGATGGAACAGAATGTACACGGAAGCACTCTGAGTTTCACCATCTTCCTTGAGTTTGTTTGGATCAGGGAAAGGGATGAGAGTGGCTTGTTCTTGAGTCATCGCAGATGAGTTGGATCGGCTGACGGCCCACAGCCCTGAGTCTCCGGGTGGGATCCTGTGGCTCCGTGTCCCACGTGGACACCTCCCTCCACCCGAGGGTGGCGCATGCGCAGATTCCCTGAGGCGGGACGAGTCCTGCTCAGCTGGGAGGCTACACGTGCGGGCTGATGACACTTTAGGTTCTGAAGGGTCCTCTCTTGGTGATGGATTTTTCTTAACATTGTCAGCTGCCTTTGTGGCTTTCCCTGTGACATGGCCCTTCACGGTACCCTGGAATTGGCCAGAATTAGTCTAGAACTTTGCCTAAGAGGGTATGAAGATTTGGGAGCATAACTTTTGGGTGAAAAATGGGCTTGCAGAGCGATAAGAACAAGAATCCAATGCTTGGGGCTTTCCCTCCCGCTCCCCTCCCCTGTGCCTCTCTCCCTTGCTTGCCCCATCCTTATTTTAGCTCACTTTATCTTTCCTCTGACAAGTCTGCTTTTCTTCCTTTTAAGTCCCAAAAGTAATGTAGCATTCCAGGAGCAGAGCCTGCTGCCTGGGTTTGAATCCCAGGGCTCTCTCTCACTGACTGAGCAATTATGGGGCAGTGACTTAAGCTCACGGTACCTCAGTTTTCCCATCTGTACACTGTGGACGTCGATGATGATAGCCGCTACCACACAGGGCTGTTTGAAGATGAAATACATTAATAATTGTTTTTGTTTTGTTTTAAAATAGTAATGATTGTAAAAGGCTTAGGAAACTGCCTGCAAAGGGTAGAGACCGAATGAGGGTTAGATGACATTATTCCCTAGCAGAGTTAGTGCAGGTAAAAGAGAATAACGAGATAAAGTACATTGCAGGATGCTCAGATTTTGCCCTTGAAAGGGTCCTGAAGCTGGGACCTCCCTCCTGGGAGTCTCCAGAGAAAGAAGAAATATCTGGGAAACAAGGTGGCCTTTCATTGAGATGTGGCCTAGGATGGGAGTCCGTGTTCTCACTTAGAGTCTTGGGGGGGCTGTATGACCCTGTGCTAACCAATTAATCTCTCTGGGCCTTAATTCTCTCATCAGTGAAAAAAAAGAGGGAGAAAGAAGGGAGAAAAAGGAAAAGAAAATAATACAATCTTATTGCACAGGACAACCTGGCTCCTAAGGAGGACTGGATGGTGTAAATGATTTTTAATGCCATTGTAAGTTCATGCTGGAGGGCAATGGCTTCTCTGTGATCTTTCAGACCCTTGAGTGCCAGGGATGAGCTTGTTGCTGCTGGATGGTAGAAATGAACTCTCTCAGGTTGTATTTCCAATAAACGTGAATTAATGTAAGTTAAAAATAAAAAAAGTATTTCCTGGAAATGGTGGTTGATCAACATCTTTCTTATCACTTCTCCAATCACAAAGGAACAGAGACAATTTATTTGGGGCTCGGAACTCATTGATCTGCGTTTCCCTCACAGCTCTGAGGAATGTCGCTTCTGAATCCTAAATTGAGACAAAGCATTGGCCAAAAAGTTATTTCTCATTTGTGAAGATATTTGAAAAAGGAATAAATATATAGAAGATGGACATATGAGTTTATATATGTTTGTGTGTGTGTTTATATACATATATATATATATAAAGATATAGATAAATAGATGTATGAATCTATATATATGTGTATATATATATATCTATCCTATTTTATTTTGTTTATTTTAAAGACTATCTTTTCAGAACAGTTTTAGGTTCACGACAAATTTGGGAGGAAAGAGCTTTCCCATATTCTCCTGCCCCAACACATAAACAGCTTACGCCATTATCAACACCCCCCTGCCCAACCTGAACCCAGAGTGAGACATTTATTACAATGATGAACTTACACTGACACATAATCACCCCAAGCCCATAGTTTACTTTAAGTTTCATTCTTGGTGTTGTACATTCTATGGGTTTAGACAAATGTGTTAAGACATGTACTCACAACTATAATTTACAGAGTATTTTCACTGCCCTAAAAATCCTCTGTGACCTGCCTTTTCATCCCTCCCCTCCCATCCCTGGCAACCACTGATATTTCTACCCTTCTCCGTAGTTTTGCCTTTTGAAGAATGCATACGGTTGGAATCATTGAGTCTGTAGCCTTTTCAGGTAGGCTTCTCCGCTTACTAATATATATTTAAGGTTCCTCCATGTCTTTTCATGGCCTGATAACATTTCTTTTTAGTGCTAAATAATACACCATTGTCTCGATGTGCCTCAGTTCATCGATTCACCTCTAGAAGGACACTTTGGTGCTTGTGTGCAAGTTTTCAGTTCCTCCGAGTAAATATCAAAAAGCACAATTGCTGGATTGTATAGTAGGAGTATGTTTAGTTTTATGAGAAACTACCAAATTATTTTCCAAAATGGCAGCCCCATTTCTCATTTCTTGTAGCAATGAATGTAGGTTATTATTGTTCCACCTCTTTGGCAGCATCGGTGGTGTCCGTATTCTGAATTTGGGCCATTCTAACAGGTATGCAGTGGTATTCATTGTTGTTTTAATTTGCATTTCCCTGATAATATGTGAAATGGAGCATCTTTCCGTATGCTTGAATCCTATCTGTATATCTTCTTTAGTGAGGAGATTGTTAAGGTTGTTAGCCCATTTTTTATTTGGGTTGTTTGTTTTCTTATTGTTGAGTTTTAAGAGTTCTTTGTAAATGTTGGATAGCTTTTTTTCTCAGATGTGTCCTTTGCAAATTTTTTCTCTTTGTGGCTTGTCTTCTCAATCTCTCGATGGTAGCTTTCATAGAGCAGAGGTTTTTAAGTTTAATGAAGTTTATGGTGTGTCTCTTTGGGCTTGTAGTTAAAAAGTCATCACCATATATTTGGCTACATAAAAAGTATTTTAAAAAACCAACAAAGGAATATGAAATTGGGGCTACCCTGGACAATCTGAGATGATGTGCAGGGAACAATTGTTCATCTCTCTGGCCTCCGTCTGTCACTTCCCAGGAAGCCCTGATTTCCATCTGTGGGCTCCCTGTTAAAGCCAGCCTGCAGGGAATGTGTGATCTAGCTTAAGCCAGTCAATGGGTCTGGGCCTTGGCCACAGTGATTGGCTCAGTTTTGGGCAACTGGTCAAAGCCAATGCAAGCAAAATGAAGTTTGGGCTCTCATTTAGAAATTGGGAGCCAAGGTATTCTTTCCCTTCCTTTCCCAGCATGGTTTATGAATGTGAGGAATGAAATTTCTGTAGCCATTTTGTTACCTGGAAGGTAGCCATTCTGAAAACAAACCACATATAGAAGAGATCAGTGCAGAGAAAATGTTAGAAAACAGAATGGGGCCCTCTGGAAGATTTAGACCCTCTGGAATAAATTGAGCCAGAAGATGTTGTCAGTCTGGACTTTTGGGTTACATGATCCAATACATTTTCTCTATTGGTTGGGGTCTAGTCAGGAATAGAGAAACCACGTGAGACATTTCAAAACACAGGGACTTAATAAAAAATTTATTTATGCAAGTAAGAGATCAAAAGAAGGATGCTGAGGTAACCCAGAGATTAATATGGCTTGAGCCAGCAGAAAAAGAGAGGGTGATTGCCAGAGCTTACGAGCTTGGAGAGAGAGGGTCCCATGTGATCGTGCTGGGTGCCTGGGGGGGAACTGCATGGCTTGTGTTGAGACCCTTGCAGCTCTCAGACCACTAAGGGGAGAGGAGGCAAGAACTGATGGGTGTTCACACCCCCAAGGTGGTTGATCTAATGGCCCAGAGCACATGGCCCAGTAGACGAGCAAGCTAGTGCAGCTGGCACTTCCCAAGGGATCAAGGCTGATGGTCTGTCCCTCCTTAGGGGCATGGTGAGGGGGCTCTGGGAATACCAAAAGGATATGGGAAGCAAGTCCACTTTCTACACCTGTGGAGAGACATTGTCAGGAACTGAAAGTTAGAAATGAAGTCCTTCTCCCCTTCTCCTGCCTCCAAATCCGCCTCTAGTGCATCTTACTGACAGACCCTCACAGAAACCCAGCTGGAAGGACAGTTTATTAAATGAGGCTTGCAGAGTACCATTCTAGCACCACAGAGCCAAAGGATGAGCTGGTTGCTGAGAGAAGAGAGGTAAAGAGCAGGCCTAGCCAATCTGAAATGGGCTTCGTGTTACTTGCATCCTATTGATAGACCCAATTGTCCTGATAACCATAATTACAGCCTTATCACATTTTTCTTTGGGTTATAATCTGGAAACCATCTTGGTAATCCCAAACTCTACTGTTTACTTTGAAATCCTCTGTTGATTGCTGGGTGTTCATCTTCTAGTCTCTCCGATGAGAAGACCAAGCAAGATATCAGGTTTGTGCCAAGCTGACCACTTCCCTTTTGGAAAAGCTCCTAGTGGATGGAAGTGTTGGGATGCATTGCAAGAAGAAAATCTGAAGCTTCTTTTTGGGGTGGGAATTGGACTATGATGCTTTTGACTTCAGGAAACAGGAAATGGCTTAAAATGGCTCAAAGGATGACAAAACATTCCCTCACATAACTGGAGCTCCAGGGATAGGCAGTTTCAGGAAGGCTAATTCCTCAGCTCATCTATATCTTCAAGGATACAGGTTCTTTCCATGTTTTCTCTTTATCTTCATTCTCATCTTGTTTATTCAGACAATGCCCCTACATGGTTGTAGTAGCTGCCTGTTCCATAGATGTTATCCAGATCTAATAGAAGAACATTATCTTTTTTTGTGTGTCTCTTTCTTAGATCCCCCCAATAGAGTTTCCATAATGGGCTAGACCCAAGTCATGCTATACCTAAACCCATTACCAGCTAGGGGGCCGGAAACACCATGATTGGCTCAGATCAGCCAGAATTCTCTTCTGAGCTGGGGTTATGGTGTCTATAGGTACCTATACCATCAATGAGGGTAGCCAACCACCAAACAGTTATTCTCCATAAAACTATGCAATCAGATTTGTAGTAGGGATTTTACCTTCTGCAATTGTGAAAGCTGGTTAAACCCTCTCTATAGGCATGTCATCTTTGCATCTGATGCTGTGGCTTCAAAGCCCACAGAACAGGAAGTGGGGAAGGGAAGATGGGGATAAAGTGAGGGAGAGCAAGGATAAGCTGGATGGGAATGGACTGGAACCTGAGTCAGTTCTGAGGGTTTCCAACCTCCATATCCTATAGGAGAAGCAGGTGCCTGTTGTCACTGAGATCCAAGATCCCCAAGGCACTGGAGGAGCCTAAGGGGGATCCAGACAAGGTGAAGCAGTTGTAGGTATGACCATCATTCCTTGATAATGAGATGAGCTTGGTAATCCCGCCCCAATCTTCCGAGCTTGACATGTGGCCTCCAAATCTCGGGCAAAGGCATCTCTCATAGCCCCACTGGAAAGATGCAGAAAGGGAGATTCTGGGAAACAAAACTTGGGCTGGCCCTGCTGACATACTATAAACCATCATAGTAACCTTCCTGGAGAAAGTGATCTTGAACCAAATTGGGGTGCTGTAGGTGAAGAAGGAAGAAACAGATTTGGGGGAAACAACCAAAAGTGTATATGCTCCAAGGTGAGCAGTTTTTGGCTGCTTCGTGCTAGGATCCAATGTCAAGCATGGATTGTGTGTGTATATAGTGCACGTACTGTAACAGCACTGCATAACCGTAGGCTCTCTCTCTCTCTGGGCTTATCAGAGGCCAAACCCTGGCAGAAAATACTAAAGAAAAATAAACTCATTCCTTCAGCATTTGGTGCAGTGCCTGCCCTACCTCTGAGTCACCACCACACTGTTCACTTCCTCTGCTTAGAACCCCCTCTCTCCACTTCCTGTTCTCATTCAGCAAGCATGCATTAAGCGCCTACTGTTTTGGGGCTGCAGGGGACACAAGAAGAGGAAAAACTGAACTTGAGCTCCCACTCCAGGGGGGAATCCTTCTTCCTCTGCCCTAAATCCCCCTCCTTCCAGAAACCTTCCCAGATGTCTTCTCAAGCTCTCCAGCAAAATATTGCAGTCCCGGCCCCAGTTTCTGCACGGCTGTAAGTGATTATCTACAAGGATGTGTGTATATGGACATGTCATTTTTGTTTTTAATGAATGCTTTATTTTTGTTGGTCCCATCTTCCCCCTGGAGCGCATAAGAACTTTGAAGGTCGGGTTTCTGTTTCCTTCCCTGCTCCTAACCACGTGCAATGTGCAGGGCGGCTGTGTTCAAAAGGCAGAAATCCAATCGGGCTTCCCAAAGACAACTGGCAGCATTTCCATGCGCCTTGGAAGAGGCAAAAGGGGTGTCTCACACCCACTCCGTGTGGCCCTCGACACCGTGTTTTTATCTGTTCTGTTGTGATCAGTATTATTGCCCCATTCTACTGTGAGGAAGTTGACCTCAGGCTTGTGGGACTTCTGGAGGGTCTTACTGCTAAAGAAGTGCAGAAGCAGACCTCCAGGTCATGCTCTTGCCTCGAGGGATTTACCCTGGGCTTCACGGTTCCACCAACCTCAGGGTGCGTGGGTGCAGGAGCGTTGTCACACATTCACCAGGGCCCTATTCTGTGGGGGGCCCTGGGCTGAGGTTTCCTTGTAAGTGTCACTACCAGACCTCAGGAGCTCATGTAACTTATAAGTGGCAGACTGAAGCTCGCATCTAGGTCTTTCTAGTACCGAAATGCATGTATCCAACCGCTATGTCCTCCTGCCATAACCATGCTCTAAAAGGATGTGAGTGAACTTCTAGAATTCACATTTCGGCCCTGGAGCTAGACCCACCACAGTTGAAACTCCAGTTCTGCAGCCTTGGGCAAGATGCCTCTTCCCTTCTCTGTACAGCGAAGAATAAATAAACAAAAAATAGTACCAACCTCACGGGCTGGTTTGAAGATTAAATGAAAGAATAAAATACATATATGTGCGTGCTTTCCATAATGTCTGGCATGAGGTGAGCATAAGTATTAGATTTTATTCTTATAATAGCAATAATTCTCATTATTGACCTCGTTCAATCATCCTGGCCAACAGCTTGCCTAGCAAAGCCATCTTTGTCAGGGCATTGTCAGCACCAAAAGGCTTGAATTCCGGGGAGCCTCTGATTCCCCCAGAAGCTTGTACCAGAACCATCCTTGCAGCTGCTTGGGAAAGCCTGCACGCAAAATCCAGGCCTTATTGATGTCCTATCTTAGCCGGCCCCACTCAGCTGCTCCACACATGTTCCATAAATGGGAGTCATTAGCGGCAAGCCCCATAAACACTCCCTCCTAACCATGCTGTGCTGCGTGTGCAGGATGTGGGGCGACTGCTCCATCAAGCACCGAAGCCCAGATATGAAACAACTATCAGCGTGCATATAAAGCAGCATGTCCTAAAAAGAGCCTTCCAGGGGCCAAGGAAGGGTGGGGGAGTGGGGGGACAGCTCCTCTTGGCTGCCTGAGCCAGCTCTCACTTACCTCCCTATAAAGGACCAGTTGGTTCAGATGAATAATCACAGGGATCTGGCTCAGACTTCTGCACTGGGACATTTGAAAGTGATGATCTTCTTTGCATTTAATAAAACTTCTTTATTAGTTTCCCCAAATCTCAAGTTAATTGAGGGGGCAGTTTCACTGCGAAGGGGCTGATGGTCTTGGGTTCGCAAGGCTGAAACAGCTCTATGGCAAGCACATACGAAGGTATTGTGTGTTCAAGTGGCTGGCAGGGGAAGCTTGAGGAGCTGGAGTTGTGGCAAAACACAGTCTTGCTCCCTCTCAACGGTTCTAGGGGAGCCTGGAATAGGGAAAGATCCACAGCTTTCCCTATTAAAAGCATGGAGCTTCTGCTAAATTGGGGGTCTCAGTGAGAGGCTGCAGAAGAGGGGTGGGCCTTCAGAGAACCAAAGATGAACCAAATTCCGGATTCTCTTCAGAGAACCAAATTCCGGATGCAAGCTTGTTGACCAGGTCTTTCCTAAGAAGAAGATGGAATTAGATGCTTTTAACTCAGTTAGGTACAGTTATGACAGCAGAAGCTGCGAGAGCAGGTAAATTTGTCTCTCTAAGCCTCAGTTTTGCCATTTGTAAAATGAAGATAAGCCTAGACTATCAGGTGTTGGAGGAAGCAGGATGTCTGGGCTGGGGTTATCTCTGGGGCTGGCATAAAGAAAGACACAGTTACCCTTCCACCCTCCCCTGAATGCCCAAGAGGGAGTTCCCAGGGTGTGGGGGTGGGAAGCCCCAATTGTGGAGCGTAGTGAGGGGCCTTTAGGGAAATCACAGCTTAGCAAGAAACAGTCCAGAGCTTGAGGCCACCAAGGCCAACTCCTGATTACTCCATGGCCCTCTGCCAGAGGGAGTGGGAAGGAGAGGGGGAATCTGAAGTTCAGAGGGGCAGAAAGAGGAAGAGGGGGGTGTGAGGAGAAGGCGGAACAGAGAGGAGGCAACTTGCCAAACTGGGGAGAGGAAGAGGTGGGCAGAGGCCAGGCCTGCCGGCAGGCCCACTGGGCCGCTTCGTCAGCAGCAGAAGCCATGTCCGCCCTGGGTCCAGCCCAGCTCCTAAGGAAGAGGAGCAGGCGCTGCTGGTTCTCCTGAGGTGATGAGCTTTCAGGAGGGAAGCAGGTGCTACAGAAAAGGAAATGGGGGGCGAGGGACACGTGAGGACCTTGTTAGTTTGCCAACTTTTGAACCAGAAGGGTTAATAACAGATTCAGACCCACAGCCCTAGATGCATTCAGGTACGGGGTACAGGCAGATCCCAGTCACAGGGATTAGGTGAGTGACTGGATTAGGCACAGGTCCCAGTCCCAAACACTGCCGTTGAGCTCCCCACCTTGCTTCCCTGGGCTGGCCTCCGCCCTGAGTATCAGGAGCACTAGTCCCTCAGCTCCTTCCTCGCCCTGCCCATATGCAGAAAGCTTCCTAGTCTGACAGTGACCCCCCACCAGAGTGATACCTCTCTGCGCAGAGGGAATTCCTTATATGGCTCCATCCCCTCTAAGAACTGTCTGTTTCTTTCTCCCGAGATGACATCCCACTCTAGCTTTCAGACCAGAACTCTCTTCACACATTCTTGACAACGGGCAATATGGTTTCCTATTTTCCCCTCACCCACTCCCCTTGTATTTCAGGAGACTGAAAGGATGTGTGGCTCTTCCTGCGTCTTCATTATTGTGCTCCTTCTGTCTGTCCTGCTGTCCCAGTCCTGTGTTCAATGTTAATAACTTCAGAAACAAGTCTAAGAGGCCGTGGGGAAGTGCTAGGTTGTCATCTCCCGAAAATGCAGATGGAATTTCCTCCTCTCTGCACCTCCAACCTGCAAACCTCTGACATTTCTACAGTTTGCCTCATTCCCTTCATCACACCGCTGGCCTCAGGTTTTGTTTATTATCCCTTTAAATTACACACCCCCTTAAGAGAGAAAAACGAAGTCTGATATGGAGAACAAAGAAAGTTAAGGCCTTTTAAAGTACTTTTATGGAGGTTTTTCATGAACTTTAAGAACGGAGTAAAAAACAAGTGTGAAAGGATTTTTCAAGGAAGGAACATGCTTTTGCAATTTGCTGGAAGTTTTCCCTTGTGTTCCAGAAAAGCAGCCTCCCCATTACTCACCAGGGAGGCACGCAGGCCAGGGAGGAAGGGGGTTCAGCGAATAAAAACAGGACTTCCCCCCATCCATGTGCAAACAACACTTAATAATCAAATTGAAAAAACACACAAATGAAATTAAAACGTTTTCCAAATGGGCTGCAGCCCTGAGGCCAGACTTCATGGGGCCGTGGCTTGGGTGAATTTGTATCTCTGCCTTAATTGGGCTCCAGGCAAAGTGGCTGTGGGGAAAGCTAGATTCTGGTGTCAACAGGAGGGTAGGACACAGCCACTGGAGGCATGGAGGCCAGCTGGGAGCCAGCACCCCAGCCTCTCTGTTGCTTTGTCTCCCCGGGGTGTCACCCATCTCCTGGGACTCAGTTTATAAGGCTGCCCAGACCTCTCCCATATGGCTCACCCCTGTAACTGCACTGGGTGCCTCACTCATTCATTTGCTCACTGGGTCCCATCAGCGATGGACTCGCTATCTTTTCTCTAATCTTAAAACAAAGACAAGAAGAAATACCCCGAAGCCAAAACTTCTCCTGACCTCACGTCCCCTTTGGCTGTGAACCCATCTCTCAGCTCCTGTTTCAGTTGCCTGGACTCCGGTGTCCAGCTATTCCCTTCCTGATCTCTCCTGCGCTCCATCTGCTTGGACTTCTGCCCACCTCAGCCCACCAGAACTGTCCTGCTGAGGTTAGGGTCAGCAGTCCCCTCTGTGTGAATAAATCAGGTCTCCAGCCTCATCCTTGTCCCACCAGCAGTAGGGGGCCAACACCTCCTCCCAGAGACACTGCTCTCCCTTGGCTTCTCTCCACCACTTCCTCTGGGTTCTCTCGTCTGTGCTGGCCATCGTTTAGAACAGCCTTGGCTGGTCCCTCCTTTCCTCCTGACCTCTTGTCTCAGAGCAATCCAGTGTGCACTGCTTGAACCTTTTCTTTATACTCATTTCCTTGGTGATTTCATTCAGTCTCATGGCTTTGCAATTACTGCATGTGCTGATGACTCCCATATTTTTATCTCCTTAGCTTCCCCCCTGAATTTCAGACTTGTGTACCCAATGGCCTACTCAACATCACCACCTGGTTGTCAAATAGACATTTCAAACTTAGCATGTTGAAGACTGAGTCAAGTCCAAGGTTTTTACAGTGACCCTACATATCCTACCCTCCTTGAAATTTTTCACCCCCTCTATCCTCAGTGGGCTTCTTGCCATTCCTTGAAAAGACCAGGCAGGGTCTCCCTGTGGGACCTCTCTGTGCCCTGTTTGGGAGGCTCTTCCTCCAGACATCCACACAGCTAACTTTAGTTTTGTTTTGTCCCGAACCAGAATCCAATCCAACATATTGCTGTGGTTCAGACTTTTTAGTTTCTTGATCTAGAACTTCCCCACCACATTTTTAAAAAATGATATCGATTTTTTTTTTTAAAGAAATGTTGATTGCCTTAGAAAGTGTCCCTTGCTTCCCAGTGGCCAGACCGTCTCCTCTTGGTGTCATTTAACGTGTTCTACCCCTGTATGACCTGTAAACATGGTGCCTCAGCAATCCGTCTCATATGGTGTCTCTTGCTAGTATTTGACAGTTGTTGCCTTAAGCTCTCTGCTGGTTCCCTGAGCAGGCATTAGGGTTGCTTATCCATTCTCACTTATGCGGCCACGTGCACTATCATTGTTCCCCAAGGATTTTTCTTCGGCCACCATGCCTTCCCACTATATACAAATTCATTTACTTCCATTTTTTAAATCTACTTTCTTTACGCTAATGGCGTCCCAAATTCATAGCTGCAACATCTGCTAGAATCTTTGGTTGGATGATATTTATTCTTGCACTCTCTCTCTCTTTCTCAACTCTCTGCAGAATGAACTTTGTGACAGGCATTACAGATGAAGCCAAGAACAAGGCAAATATACTTCCTGCCCTCATGGATTTACTATCTATCGGGAAGGACAGACTCTAAGCAGATAGGCTGGAGAGCAGGTAGGGCAATGCATGTCAGGTACAGGAAGTCACACTGAGGACTTTGGGCTACAGCTAAGAGGACAGAGAATCCCCTGATTGGATCTGAGCAGTTTGTTCTCAAGGCAATCACTCAGACCATAAGGCAGAAAACAGACAAGAGGGAACAAGAGCAGATGTGCAAGTCCAAATAGGAGACAGGTAAGAATTGATGGTGTCATCCCAAAATGGTAATTATATTTTCCTAACACCTGCTCTAGTTTTTCTCATCTGGCCACTTAATTATGTAGGTGTGATGCCAAGAGCCACCACCTTAACTCAGGGCCTCACAATTGGTGCAGTGGTATCCTACAGGACCTGCTCCTTCTACTTTGTCTTCATTGTGGAAGGGATGGGCTTTTCTTCTCCTCTTGCTTCTCTTCCTCTCCCCCATCCTGATGTTCTGGCGTTGTTCTCCCAAAAGTAGGGGAAGTGAATATTGTAATGTAACTTAGGAGGCCCTCTATGCCATGCTAAATTCTCCTAGCTTGTTCACTTTTATACCTGGAGATGTATGTGAAATGTTTTTTTTTTTTTTTTTTGAGACCTTCCAATATCAGGACTGATGTCCATCTTAGTTTTGTAATCCTCCTCCTCAACCTACAAGATCCCTTCTGTCCCCCATTGTGCAGTTGCACTGGTGAAGTAGGTAATGACTGCCACCTAGGGAGAGGCCTGTTGTGGCGTGGAGTGGGAAGGGTAGGAGGAGGAAAGTAAAGTTAAGGGAATAACAAGGAGTCGCGGAAGGATCCCAGAAAGAGCTTCTCTAGTACTCTTTGCTGGCCGAAGGGTAGCTGTGGGATTAGTCCTGAAAGGGAACCAAGTTTTCCACCCCAGAAGATTATCCTATGGTCTAAGGATTATTTTAGGATGATTATTTTTAAGAAACAGCAGAAATGGGAGAAGCTCTAAAAGTTGCATGAAAGTTACTCTTTTGAAAGAAATGTTTACAGTTGACCCTTGAACAACATGAATTTTAACTGCAGAGGTGATATTTAGATGAGGATTTTTTTGATAAATAAAGCACAATACTGTAAACACATATTTTCCACCTTATGATTTTCTTAATAATATTTTCATCTCTCTAGCTTATTTATTGTAAGAATATAGTCTATAATACATATAAAATGAAATATGTGCTAAACAGCCATGTTATTGGTAAGGTCAGCAGTAGTCTTTTAGTAATGAAGTTTTGGGGGAGTAAAAGTTGTATGTAGATTCTTGGATGCAAAGGGGTCAGCACCCCTAACCACATTGTACAAATCTCCATTTGAAACAGTGTCTCTTTCTCTGAGCCAGGAAGAGAAGGATGATTAAATCTCTAGAAACTTATCAATGGGGAAAGCATGGACTTAAACCTGCACAATAACCATACCCTTATTTACTGTGCTTTGCCTAATAACCTCCCACAACTGGCTCTCCCTGCGCCTTCACATCATTGGTTGTCTTTAGCTGCAGTTGTTATTTAAGGTGGTGGCTTGGGCCACTTCAGGGAATGATTCAGTTTTCCTGGATCTCTCTCATTGTATATAGGAGGCATACATGTTATTAAGCTTCTGTTTGTTTTTTTCTAGTCTTTTACTATAGGAGGAGTCTCAGCCTAGAACCCAGAAGAGTAGAGGGAAAACAGTTTTTCCTCCCCGACAGTCCCTATATTTTAGAGGTTAATGTGACATGGGAGGAGTTAAGTTATCCAAGGAGCTCACTCGAAACTCCTCAGCACCCTCCAGATTCAAAGTGGGCCAGAAGATACCACTTGAATTTTATTAGGGAGTAAATGAACTTTCTTCAAAGGTATATGCACACATGTGTGCATTTGCTTCCTGGTTAAGGGAGGGAACGTGAACCTAACTAACATCACCCTTTCAAATGTGAACAGATACCTGTATTCCTCCAGTGTGGTGGGCCAAAGGCTAAGTGAGTGAGTGAATGGATAAACATAAAAATGCCATGCATTGTGAGGTATGGAACAGACCATCATTCAGGGCAGGTGAGATGCTTTCTCCTTTCTGAGAGTCAAGATCATAGGCAAGAAAAAGGCCAAGAGTATACAATAGGATATTTGGTAAGGAAAGAACTGACAGGGAAGGAGCTGAGCCAGGAAAGGGAAAAGAGGGTGGCTGGGGAGCTAAGGTCCACCTTATAGGTTTCCCCATGGCTTTACTATAATTACTCAGTTCTTGGCCTGCTGAAGAGTAGCTCTTCAAAGAGCTGAGGAAATGCCTTTTGACTCTGAAGCTGAGTTCATTCCAACTGTAAAACTCACTCTGCTCCCCAGGTCCTCAGGCTTGAGCACAAGTAGAAAGGTATGCACCAGGTTGAAAGTGTAAAGGAAAGTTCAGCTGGCTTGAGCCTTCCCATTAGGGCTATCTAGGTAGATGAGTAACAGAGTCAAAAGGGGTAGACTTTCAAATGTTTAACTATGGTGAGTCACCTCCGCAGAGACCCCAAGGACATAAGGACCCTGTGGCAGCCAGAACATACTTCTAAGGTCACATCTTGGTGTTGGATCTTTTCCTGGAACAAATGGACAATAAAAGTCAACATTGACTAATATTCCTTGAGTCCCCCACAGAGCCTGGGCCTGAAGAGCCCAGAGGCAGTCCTTAAAATATTTTTCCTTGAATAATTATGCAGCTCTGACAGTGGGCTACACATGATATGTGGGGGAGAGGGGTGAACAAGGTAAGCTCCCTTCTTAATGATAGTTTAGTAAGACAGGAAGACAATGACACGAATGTGATTCAGTGAAGGAAGAACTAGAAGGGAGCATAGAATGTGAGTCTGAGGGGATGCAGAGGAGGGCATGGTTACCCCTCCTTGATTATTGGAGAAGAACTTTTGAAATGAGTCTTGACAGTTGAGTAAAAATTCTTCAGAAGAGGGGTAAAAGATACCTCTCGGTTCATCCTCTGGCCAGAAGAAGCAAGTAATATAAAAAGATATAGGGAGAAAAAGAACTGAAAGCAGGGATTCAAACAGATACTTGCACACCAACGTTCTCAGCAGTGTTATTCACAGCTGCCGAAAGAGGGAAACTACCCAAACGTCCATTGACAGATGAAGGGATAAACAAAATGTATGCTCATACAATGAAATATTAATTAGCCTTAAAAAGGAAGGAAATTCTGACACATGCTACAACCTGGATGAGCCTTGAAGACATTATGTCACACAAAAAAAGCCAGACATAGAAGAAGGATGCCACAAATATGAGGTACTGAGAACAGTCAACTTATGGAGACAAAAGGTGGAATCGTGGTTACCAGGGGCTGGAGGAGAGAGAGAATGGGGTGTTATTGTTTAATGGGGATGGGGTTTGAGTTACAATGATGAGAAGTTCTGGATATGGATGGAGGTGAAGATTGCACAACGATGTGAATGTACTTAATGCCACTGAACTGCATACTTCAAAATGGCTAAAATGCACAGGCGCCTGGGTGGCTCAGTTGGTTAAGCATTGGACTCATCATTTCTGCTCAGGTCATGATCTCAGTGTTGTGAATCAAGCCCTGCATCAGGTTCTGTTTAAGATTCTTTCTCTCCCTCTCTCTCGGTGCCTCTTCCCTCTCTCTCACCCCATCTCTAAGAAAAAAAAAGAAGGCTAAAATAGTAACTTTTATGTTATCTAGATTTTACCACATTTTTTTAAATGACAAGAAGAAAAAAAAAGATGTGGGAAAAGGAATCATTGTGGTGTTTTTGGAGAAAGAGGACATGTAGGTATGGCTGAAGATTCAGCTGAGATGAGAGATCAAGTAATGGGAAGCCTCGTCCAGGTGATGGAAAGTTCTGTACCTGGGGAGGTGGGACTTCACATCAGGGAAGCAGAAAGTTCACAGAGCTGGGAAGCAGGGAAGTCCCACAGTGTTGGAGAAAGTTCTAGCCATGAGAGAAGAAAGACGAGAGGTGAAAGGCTAACTATGCAGCACTGCAGGAGTGTCTGTGAGATCAGAGGGGAGTGGGGACCTGCCATGGTGATGAAGAGGGGGGAAGAGCCTCCAGAGATGAAGTCGAGCTGATAAAACACATGTCTGTGGCACCGAGTGTGAGGCTGAAGCAGTATCAGAAACTGAGGATGAAACCTGTTTGGGACAAAGAGGGCAGTGGGACCAGCCTCTACCTTCAGGATTTCAGGAAGAAGGGTGTTTTATAGGCAAGAACACAAATTTGATTTGAGACATATTTAAGTTTAAAATGCACTTGTACTTAGAACATGTTTTTACATAATGTCTTTTATTTGTCTCCATTTCTTTTACTGTGTTCTTGCATCTACAGCTAGATATTTAAACACACGGTTCCAGTGTATGCATATGTGCATTCATTCATTCATTCATTCGTTCATTCAAAAGGCATTTATGGAGTACATCCGCATTGCCACGCCACTTGAATCTTCAACTCCACCCCAATGCCAAGAATAAGCAGTGAATCTGGGCATGGGATACAGGTGTTCCGGTATTAGGTGCTTTTCACTCTACAGTAACTTCTTCCCCCTGAAGAAAACGAGCCAGGTATGTAAAAAGGCTCTCTATGCTTGTATCTCATTTTAATTCTCACAGCTACCTCATGTGACCATCACTGTTATTCTTTTTTGGGGAGGGAAGGATGGTAAAGGGACATCAGGAAACCTTTGAGGGTGAAGGACAAGTGTGTCATGATTGTGACAATTGTGGAACAGGTATATCTAAAAGTCAAGACTTATCAACTTGCACATTTTCAATTTGTGCAGTTCATTGCATGATAATAACACCGCAATCAAGCTATTTTATAAAAGTTTTGGTCTAGAACAACAAAGTGACTTTCGACAAGGTGTGGTTTGCTGAAAAGAAATGATAGTTTAGACAATAAGACAAAAACAAAAAATCTGTCTTTTTGTGTTTTCCTTCATTTCTTTTCTTACCACTTCAACTTGCCTCCCATATTTTTTAGGGACCGCCTCCTCCCCTGCCCCTTGCCTTCTCCAGAACTGCTTTGGTTCAATTAGAGCAATTCTGTTCATTTGTTTCAGGTATAATGTATATAGGTCAAATTTACCCTTTTTAGTGTACATCCCTGTGTGTTTTGACAACCATATACATACGTGATCTACCACCACAATTAAGAGAACATTTCCATCCCTGCCAACTTCCCTTGTGCCCTTTGGAAATCAACCCCCTCCCCTCAGCCAGCTTCTGGAAACCACGGTTGCATTTTCTTTCTGTATGGTTTTGCCTTTCCCAGAATGTCATGTAAATGGAATTCTACAGCCTGTAGCCTTTGGAATCTGCTTCTTTCTCTTGGCATGGGATTTCTCAACCTTAGCACTCTTGACATTGGGGCTGGATCATTCTGTTGTGGGGTCTGCCCTATATAAGACGGATGTTTAGTAATATCCTGTCCTCTACCCGCTAGATGACATCTTCACCCAGTGGCATCTCCCTCCCCAACTGCCACAACCAAAAATGTCTTTAGATATTGCCAGATGTCCCTTGAGGGGGAGAATTGCCCCTGGTTGAAGACCATGGACCTAGCACAACGCATTTGAGATCATGCATGTTGGTTCATGTATCTTTGATGTTTGATGGTTCATGTAGTTTTCATGTTTTGATTCTTTTTATTTAGGTAATGTTAACTAGTCCCTCATTCTGTCTGTGCAGAATATGATAATGCAGAACAAATCCAAAACACTGAACGGACATAGACCAAAACCATGGTTGGAAAAGGCCTCTCTGGGATGAAAAAGGGGCTGATATAAAGATGGCAGGTCATTTTCCTCTGAAAACATATCTTCCTCTTCACAGAGACTTGAATTATGGCATTGTCTATTTTCAATCTGAATAGGAGGCATCGGCCAGAAGATCTTCCGCTACTGACCTTCCTATAGAGTGACCACACTCAGGTGTCACCGCCGAAAACGTGGCAGCACATCATCGGTGACTGCGAAGGGCAGTGTCCCTCGTCTCCAGTGGGGTGTGCTCCTCAGTCCATCTCTTGGTGCCTCCAGTAGAAAGCAGGGATTATAACACCAGCAGGATGGTTGGCACTGCTTCGGAGAAGTGCCAGGAAATGAAGGACGAAAGCGAGTCCAGCCTTCTGCAAGTGGCTGGGCGGGCACAGCCATCTTCCCACTCTGGTTTCCACTGTTTGCTTGTTGGCTCCGTCGTGCATATTTCATGCCGTCTGTCCACTAATGGCCTGCACCCACTTAATTGCGTGTGACCACACATCTGCTGTGTGGTGAGCAGCCGTCATTGTGCTTCAGGGGTGGCGGAGGGCTCTCAGCAGGGGAAGGCTCTCCAACATTCTGGAGCAGGGAACGAGGAGCTAAAAATGCCCCGTGTTTGGCCAGACATAGTGCATTTGGGATTTGTGCACTGGAGTTTCTGTTTGGAACGAAAACCCTGCTAGGGGGAAGCATTAGAGGAATGGGCCTTTGCACTTTCTTTTGGAAAAACACGGTTTATAATAATAACAATCACGTGATTTTGCAAAGCTGCGTTTGTTGACTGATTAAGTAAATAAGTGAATAAATTTAGTATACAGCTGGCCCCCAAGGCAAAACTGGGAAAGAGATAAAGCTGGTCGCGGGTACTTGTAGACTATTTCTAGGATCCTTTTTCTTGCCTTTTAACAAACTTAACAAATACTGAATGAGTAACTCCCCTGTTGTAGGGCCTGTGTTGGGAGGTACATCAACTCACCACACTATATACTTAAATATTATAATTTTGTCAATTATGTCTTGATAAAGCTGGAAATAAAAAGAATGAAGGAGTGATGAAACGCAGTCTTTCCCCTCAAGTAGCTCGCGGTTGTGTCATGTGGACAGCTGCGAACAGCTGTATTGCCGTGGGACTGAACACACAGTGTAGGCGGAGAGGCAGCCCCTGCTCTTGGCCATCACACTTTCTCATGCCACACGACAGAGACTTTTAACTGTCAGATGTTGAATCCCAGGTTGATTCATTCCACAAATAGTATGGGTCACACTCTGTTCTAGGTATTGGGTCGATAGCAACGGACCAGAAAAAGATAAAAACCTTCCTTCAGGGGTCTTATAATCTCATGGGGAGAGGCCCGCATCGCAAAGATGAAGAAGTAAGTGACATGGGAGATCATATAGAGAAACATGAGGCAAGCCACAATTCTTGTTCACCAAGGCAGTCAGGGAGGGCCTTATACTTGAACAAATACCAGAGGGAGTGGGAAGTTCAGATAGCTCTGGAAAGAACATTCCAGATACAGAAATCAACAAACACAAAGATCCTGTGGTAGAAGTATGGCACTGGAGTGATATTAAGGAGACCTGTTTACCTGTGGTGGTGGGATCGTAGCAGCAGACAAGGTCCAGGTGAGATATCAGATGAGGAAAGTCTTGCAGGCTATGGTGAGGGCTTTCCCTTTCATTCTGTGTGTAATGGTATGTGCTATGATCTGAATGTTTGTGTCACCCCCTCCCCAGGTTCATATGTTGGAATCCTGATGCCCAGTGATATTAGGAGGTGGGACTTTCGGGAGGTGATTAGCCCATGAATGGGATTAGGGTCCTTGGAAAAGAGACCCCTTAGACTCTCCACAAAAACTCTCTCACCTCTTCTACCATATGAGGCTACAACAGGAAGCTTGTGACCCAGAAAAGGGTCCTCCTCAGACTATGCCATATCTGATTTTCAACTCCCAGCTCTCAGAACTTTGAGGAATATGTTTCTGGGGTTTATAAGCCACACAGTCTGTAATATTTGTTTTAGCAGGAAAACAGAGACGGTAAGCTATTGGAACATTTGGAGCAGAGGGATGACATCCTATGACTTATGTTAACAGAAGCTCAATCTGGCTGCTGCATTGAGAATAAGCTGTAGGGGGGAAAAGTAGATAAAATAAGGATGTTCTAAAGTGGTTCAGGCTGATAGATGGTGGTTTTGACCAGTGGAGGAGACCAGAAGCGATTGGATTTTACATATATTTTTAAGAAGTGCCATTGGATTTGTTGACAGATGTAAGGTGAAAAATGAAAGAGAAGAATCAAAGATTACGCCAAGACCTTTGGTCTGAGCAACTGGAAAAACAGGATTTCCATTTACTGAGAAGGGGAAGACTACGGGAGAAGAAAGTTAGAGAGGAGGGTCAGGAGTTTCATCTTGCACACTTGAAGCTTGTGACGCTATTAGTGAGGTGATGACAAATGGGCAGTTGGCAATAAGAGTCTGCAGTTCAGAGGAAAGTTCTAGGTTGCACATGCAAAACTGAGAGTCCTCAGGGCACACAGATTGCAGGAGAATGGGTGATACTACAAGGGAATGAGTAGAAACAGAGCAAAGACAAGCTCTGTGCACTCAACTCAGGAGTATGCTACCATTTGGAGTTGGAAGAGACTGAGAAGGAGCTGTCAGGAGTATAAGGCCAATTCTCTTGGAATTGAAAAGAAGAAAGGGAGTCAATAAGAGGAGTGAAAACTGATGAATGGGGATGAACGCCGTTGACAGGCCAGGCAAGGTGGGTTCTGGAAACTGACCTTTGGATTTAGCATCACTAGGGTCACTGTCAACTTGATAAGAGCAATTTGTGGAGTGATGGGGACAAAAGCCTGAATGGAGATGGTTCAAGAAGAATGGGAGGGGCGCCCAGCTGGTTCAGTCAATAGATACAACTCTTGATCTTGGGTCATGAGTTCAAGCCCCATCGTGGGCATAGAGCCTACTTAAAAAAAAAAAAAGAAAGAAAGAAAAGAAAAGAATAAGAGATAGACAACACTTGACGAAATTTTCTGCTGGGAAAGGAAAGAGAGACAAGGGATGGAGGCCAGAAGGAGATGTATGAAAAGAGAGAGTTTTGTTTAGAAGATGAAAGAAACTCCTGGACATCCATATGCTGGTAAGATAGCCCATGGAGGAGGGACACTGATGATGCAGGAACTGAATCTGTGAGGCCCTGACCTAAAGACTATGCAATGGAGTGATGCAAAATAATTATGTGGATTAAGGAGCAACACAGAGATACTGATGGTATAATGTTCTGTGGTTAAAAAAGAAGAAACAAAATGGAATGGACATATAAATGCAAATGGATAAAATATAAACATTTGAGCAAAGACGTGAGGGAAATGTGCAGCATGGTAATAGTTGCTTTGAAAGTAGCGATTATGGCTAATACTTTTTTCTCTTTCAATTTCTAATTGTTCTGTAACATTTCTTTGTTGGCATTATAAAAATGTTTTAAATGAACTGAATCGCTGTTTGCAACTTTGCACCATATGAACATGATAATGGGAATAAAGACATTGTGTGAATTGAATTTACAATGGGTTTTTCAGTTGATTTGTTTGATTTGTTCCTTTAGTGAATATTCTTTGAGCACCTGCCATGTCCAGTTACCCCAGATAAAGTTGCGAACAAGGCAGCTAGAAGTCCCAATCCTCAGGATCAGTCTGGTTATCAGAGAGCAAAGGGACCAGCCCAGTCAAGCTTCAAGGAGGGAGAGTGGGAGAGCCAGGACTATATTCACTCCCTGAGAAAAAGCATTTCTTATTTCCAGAAGCTGTGCTGTTCCCACCAGCCCTCCAGGCAATGATCTTGACCCAGAACTAGAGGGTCACCACCATCACCTTTCACAGAGTCCATTATAATGACCGGTCTCCCTGCCTTCTGGGCATCTCCCTACTCTCCAGATCCACACCACCGCTGGGACTCTACAGGGTTGGCCTGCCTTGGCTATGAGTCTTGGGCTGGCATCACCCACACTTGCAGCTACAATGCAGCTTTGTGTGCACATGGAAAATTCCTTTCCCAAGGCTGTGCCCAGTGCCAAAGTTTGTGTTCTCAACTACAATGCTAAATAGCCTCCTGATCCCCAGGCTGTATCATCTCTAGGGGCCATTAGTTAGTACTCCCATCTTAAAACAACAGCAGTCCCTGGAAAACAAGATGGGAGCATGAAACAGCACACTGATGACTTTTAGACACAGCCTAAACTTGGTCTTGGGACCACTCAACAGGAGATAACACTCTTTGGTACTCAAAGGTACTAGAAAATGTACTAGAAACTTTGGGGGAAACCACTTGTTAAGTCTCCTAGGAAAATAAGAAATAGCACTAAGACAGAAATCCTAAAATCCCATTTGTTTATATTGAGAGGCAACAAGGCATGGGAAGGATGTGGACTCTGGTGTTAGATGAGCCTGTCCTAACATCTTGATCTTACTGCCTACTTGCTGTGTCAGAAACAAAACCTCTGTGGACTCAGTCACCCATAAGTGAGAATAATGTCATTGTCGTCAGGAATAAAGGAATTAAACATAAAGTAGGTGACACACTGGAGGTACTTAATCAAGGATCACTATATTATTTCTCCTGCACTCTTACAGCATTGTGGTGTGAGCACATGCTTGTGCCTGTAGGCCATGTGTGTGTTGAGTGTGTGATCCCAGCTTGAACCCAGGAGTGAGCTTGCTGAGAGGTGTCTTCAGAGGAGAATGAGGGGACAGTTTGGTCAGGGGTTTCCCAATAGGCAAAGGGGGAGTTAGCCTTAGACCTGCCTTCTGGACCTGGTCCCTGAGATGTGAATTGGAGGAGGAGCTGCAGAAAGATACCAAATGAGTTGGTTTTATGAAGGTGACAAGGACAACTGCAGAGTACACAGAACAAATTCCACCTCTGAGAAGGCCAGGGAGGTGCTGTCACATGGAGGCCTCAGGAGTCCAACCACCATACTACACCCCAGGGTCTGGAGACCTGGGGTGGCAGACGGCAGTAGCTGGGGCAGGGGAGCATTCTCAGGGAGAAGTCCCTCCCTTCTCAATGGCTTTTGGACATCAGTGAGGGAGTCAGGCAGTTTATTTTTTTTTTTTTTAAGATTTTGTTTATTTATTTATTTGACAGACAGAGATCACAAGTAGGCAGAGAGGCAGGCAGAGAGAGAGGAGGAAGCAGGCTCCCTGCTGAGCAGAGAGCCTGATGTGGGGCTCGATCCCAGGACCCTGGGATCATGACCTGAGCTGAAGGCAGAGGCTTTAACCCGCTGAGCCACCCAGGTGCCCCCAGGCAGTTTTTCTTGAGCTCACCTGAGATACCCTAAGGATCAGAGAAATTGCCCATGGGACATTGAGGGGAACAGGAGTCTCGCTTTACTAATAGGGGTGGGATGCAGGCTCTCACTGGGAATGTCCTCCATGAGCTGGTCCTGGGCCTCCTTACCCTGGATACATTCCTTGTCTTTCTCCTGCTCTGCTCTGTGTTCCAGGCAGCTGCCCTTGTCGACTGTGTTTCTGAGGCCTCTTATTATGGAGGGAGCGCTTATGTCTCCCTCAAATGAATATGTGGGGATTCTAGCCGTCAAGGTGATGATATTTGAAGTTGGGACCTTTGGGAAATGATCAGCTAATGAGGGCAGGGCCCTCAAGAATGGGACTAGCGCCCTTGTAGAAGAGACCCCAGAGAGCTCTCTCACCGCTTTCACTACGTGAAGACACAGTGAGAACACAGCCATCTCTGAATCAGGATGTGGGCTCTTACTAACACTGAACCTGTCCGATCTATGGTATTTTGTTACAGCAGCCCACATTAACTAGGATCCCCTACAATCGTGGGTTTCTGGACAGGCATTAGCAGGAGAAGTGGGGAGTGGTGGGAGTTGAGTGGAAGGAAGATGGCAGTGTCTGGGTAGCTCCTCTAGCAATGGCTCTATTTCTCTGTGGCTCCAGTTCACACCAAACAAGCCCATCATAGCTCTGGCTTGTACCAGATCACCCTGCTCTGAGCTCTATAACCTTGGCCTCGTCTCTTGCCTCTCCAGCTTTGAGGTAGCAGTGATTCCCCAAGGTCGCTCATCCCTGGTTGCCTCATTGTGCCTGTTTGGTTTTCCCCTCCTTTATCACCAGTATAACCAGTTCCCACTATTATACAAGTGACACAGTTCCTGTTCTACTGTTTCAACTCCACCATCTTCCCCATAAGCTGAAGAATCCCAGGTTCTATCTATGTGGAGATATTATATATATATAAAGAGGACCTTATAAAGTTTTATGAGATGCTAAAAATGACGCCCACTTGAGTTATTCGAGTCTTAAATCCAAGAGTCTCTCTACCCCAACATCCCTAGGAAATAGCAGGCTCGTTCCCAAAACCCAACGAGATGATTCTCTGATCTTTCTTCCCTCAGCCTGAGCTCATATGGACTGACTTGCATGGTTTGCATCCCACTGAGGTTAGGGCATTCGATTCTATTTCAGATTTACTTCCTGCTTGTGGGTAGATAGTTACAGTAATGGCTCCCAATGGAGCCAGGACTCCCTCCGTACATCCACACCCTGGTGTCATCCCCTCCCACACTGACTCGGAGCTTGGCCATGCAACTTACTTTTGTAAATGGGACAGCCAATGTAACATAAGCAGAGACTGGGAAAATGATTGTGTGTTGAGCCTTTTCCTCTTTCTTGCTGCTTTTGGAACCCAGCCAGCATGTGACAAAGCTGAGGCTGGTCTCTGGAGATGCATGGCCCGGCTAACAGCCAGTACCGATAGCTAGCATAGTGAATAAGGCCATCTTGGACTATCAAAGCCGTTTTGAGCTGCCAAATGATTGCAGATGCCCCCCAGGTGAAATGAGGAGAAGAATCACTCAAGAGAGCCCAGACCAAACTGCCGACCCCCAGAAACATGAGTAAATACAACAGTGGTTGCTTGTAACCACTGAGGTTGGGATGGTATGTTGTGCAGCAAGGACTAACTCACACAATTCCCTTTCTGCCTTTGGTTCTTTCCTACCAACATACTAGCACGTTCTTCCTGTTAACCTATACTTCTGGAACCCTCTGACCCTCCCAGGTACCTCAGCTCACCGAAGGCAAATTCACCCTCCACCAATGGCCAACCCTATACTACTTCCCCTCAAGAGTTAAGGCTTAACTTCATTGCATGCAAAGTTTTCTTTAAAAAAAATTTTTTTTTGAAAAAAATGTGGTTTTGCTTCCAAATGATGTTCCAAAGCTCTCTGGCTCACCAAAGAGTAATCCCTCAGCTGGAAAACGCAGCGATGCTGCTATTTTGGTATGGCCCCAAGCCTCTGGCTTCTTGATGCTGCCAGGGCTGCCGATGCTTCTTCATGGAAAACTAAATCAACTGCCTAAGACACCGAGACTTGTCCCAAAGGGCTATTTCAGAAAGGAGAGGCCCTCGCCTTCTTTCCATTCTGCCTCTTTCTACCGAACCCCTCAGGCCCCCAGCCAGAGATGGATCTTCTTCCTCTGGAGCAATGAACTTCTAACCTGCTTAAGTGGAGGCCCATCTGTTGTCCCCGACCCTTTGGCCTCTCCCCACACTCGTCCTAATTGTTCTCTGATGAAAGCTGAACGTAAGCCTATGTAACACTGCAAAAATGCACCGCTGGCCGACCAAACATTAACAAGAGAGACAGCTATGAGAAAACAATATGCCTGTTTGCTCGACCTCCCTTTCTGCCGGCAGACTAATTCTGGAAACTTTCCTGCTCTCCGGGGGAAGAGGTGCTTTGCTAATCCTGCCAAGTGTCAAAATGGATGGTGTTTGAACAACTTCCTTCGGCTAGTGCTGTTTTTCAGACTCGCCTTTGACAGAAACTCTCATGGATTCGGAGCAGGCACTATCTCCCTTGGATCCAGTACAGGGACATAGGGGGAAGGGTTGAGGAGGGCATCACTTCTTATGGAAGCAGTTACCTTTTCTCAAGCACTGTTTTACCCTGTAAGAAGATCAGGTAGGTGGGCAGAGGTCACTGAGGAGAAACAGAAGCTCCAGAGGCCACCTGAGGAACAGGCGATGACTCATCAGCCACAAGGAAAGGGACTGGGGCTTGGAAGAAGACCAAGAGGTTCAGGGCCCAGGCCAGTGGTCTAAATGTCAACAGTGACCCCCTCTTGGGAAATGCCTTCAGGATCCAAGGTTCCTAGGCCTTGCCAGTCTGGGTCAAAGAAGGTTCATGACGGCAGTCACAGACCTGGCCCCACTTGCTTATTTCCCTCTCCCCGAAAGTTCCAGGAGTGCTCTTTTCTGCTCTCATGTCTTTAGGGAACTCTTCCTTGGCCCACTCCCAGCTAAATCATACTTGGAATCTGCTCATCTACCTTTCCTTCCTTTGTGGCCCCACTGTGTCCTGGACATTTTCTCATGGAGAACTTCTATGCTTGATTACACTTACTTGTCTGCAGATTCGTCTCCTCTTAATGGATTCTGGCCTCCCACAGAGAGGGGACACCCCATATTGACTCCATATCCCCAGCTACCAAGCGGGTGTGTGCACTAAGTAGGCCCTCAGTAAATATACTCATTTTCCATTTAACTCAGAGAAGGTAGCCTGCCCAAGGTCACCCCACAGTTGAGTGCCTGAGCCACAGTTTGCCTTTCCTCTATTCCACCTGGTCTCCCCAGTTAGTGACCCCTGCCCACCTATCTCTCTCTCACTCTCTCTTTCTCTCTCTCTCGCATGCACACATACACACATACACACACATGCTTAGGCACACACATGTCACAAGACAATATGGGTAGAATTACAGACTGTCAGAGGCAGAGATGATCTAAGACATCATGGAAACCCACTCAACTCTTTAACAAATAAAGAAACTGAGGCCAAAGACATGAAATCATTTGTGTGAGCTGATGTGCTTTGAACTAACTTTAAAATGTGGTCTGGGGCTAGTCTTGTTGGTAGTCACATTCAACTTATCAATTTATATCAGAGGCGCCTGGTCGGTTTAACTCACAGCCTCATGGAAGAAACGCAGCCAAGAGATACACGGTGCCTGCCTTCTGAGAAACTTCAGTGTAGTTGGGAGAGAAATACGAGCATAGCTATAAATCCAGAGGAGGACGTGAGGAATTCAAAGCGGTTCAGGGCCTCAGAGGAGCGAGAACTCGAACTGACTGGGCAGAGGCAGGAAAGCCTCTCATGGATGATAAACTGAAACAAGCCTTACAGAGGCCGGTTGATGGGAAAGCCCAGCCAGGGCACAGCACGTGTGTTGGCATAGAGGTGGGAAAGCACATCCTGTGTCTCAGAGGAATGGTTCCAAGCACCCTGCCTGAAGGTGTGGGATGGACTAGGGCTGCAGGGGGGATACTGGGGTGTGCTGTGGGGTGATGAGAGGAGGGAGGAAGCAAAAACATCTTCACAAGGTATCTCAGGAGAGAATGATGCTGACAAGCCCATCTGGGAAGAGAGCTAAAGGGACAGAGACCTGGGAATTTACAAACAGTAAGAGAAAAAGAAAAGCTCAGTAATTTGGACCCGATTAGAACTGAGTTCTTTATGTTGCAAGAGAGAGGAAGGGGGATCCTGCTTTAAGGCATTCATAGGCTTTTCCCTTCTGCCCCCTGCCACCATCCACCACCCTACATATCCATCTGCCGGTAGGAGGAGGCACGACTGTACACCGTACAGGCCTGATGGGGCGTGTGCATTTGTGTGTGTGTGTGTGTGTGTGTGTGCGGTGGGTGGGGGATCTGTGTGTGCAGATTCATGTTGATTCAGAAGGAATTCCAAGAGAGACTTAGGTAATGTTTAGTTTTGGTCATTCAAAATAGGATTATGCAGAAAGTTCTAGCCTTTAGGAGCCAGACCATAATCTTGAGAAGGGATTTTCCAAATTCTTCCTCCTCCCTCGGTACATCAAGACTAAGCCTAGAGCTCAGTTCTTCCGTTTGCAGAGTAAGAGGCCAAAGCCAGTCCTTTAGGGCTTGTAAGAGTCAGAAAGGAGGAAATAGAAGTAAAGGAAAAGCCCACCCTTTTTCTGTACCTGAAAATCTGTTTAAAAGAGGAGGAAGTGGATAGAGTGGGAATAGCTAAGCAATCGGAGATTGCCCTGCTGTTCGCATCTCTGGGCCTGCAGAGGGGAGGTGATAGCGAGGTATTACCCTTAAGAGTCTGGCTGGAAGCCGCTTCATAAGCCACCCCATTAGAATCCAGGGCATAGCCCCAGAAAAGGAGCTCCATGTGGTCTGGCTGGGGGAAGCCTGAAGCTCAGCTTCCCTGGGCACACCCTCAACCTGCACACCCTGGGGTGCAGATGCTAAGGTGGGAGACAATGGGCCACCAAAGGGTCTGCTCGTATGATACCAGGTGACCTCCCAGCCACGTCTAAGGAGTGGACCTGCCAGCTAACAGACTGGAGAACCAATGGAAAGAGAGGCCAGGGCACCAGACCGTCACCAGGAGCACTGCCTAGGCTGGAAGAACAAGACACACTTTCAGTCCTGGAGTCTAGGAGGTCAAGTATGACCCTGGCCCCAAAAAAAGGACCTCTCCCAGAAGACCACTGCACAGCACACATCCAAGGGCCTTGGTGGAATCAAAGAACCCACCCACCGCCTCTGGTGCCAGGAGAGGAGAAAGCTTCTTCACTCCATAAGCCCACGCCTCTAGGGTGGGGGCCAGAGGGTTGACTATCGGAGACACTGAGTGTTTTTCTTAAAGACTGAGCATTATCTGAAAGGTTTAAAATACCAGTTCAAAATTAACTGGATCGGACATTTTGCTTTTCTTCCCCATCCCACTAACTAGTGGGTGGGGTTCAGAGGAGAAAGACCAGATTAGTTTCTAAGCCAAATAATGATACTCTATTTTCCCTTCACATCCGATATGTGGTGAGTTCTATTTGTGCAACCGGCTGCTCTTGAGTTCTTGGGACACCAGCTTTAGGCCTGAACTGGACTCCTATGGAGGAGCCCCAGTGAGCCTGGGAAGAAGGCCCCTAGGGCTGCTCCCGCAGGTTGGGCTCCTTCGCGGGGCGGGGGCGGGGCGCATCTTGGCAGAGCTGAAGGGCACCCCACTCCTGGCCTGCAGACTGGGGAAGCCTTGTGAGTAGCAGCTAAACAAGAGGGAGGGGCTTTTTCACAAGGGGGGAGCCAGCCTGCAGCGGGCTGGTCGGGGTGGGGAGAGGAGGGAGTCACCCAAAAGCGGGAACTAACGAGGAAAAGAAATTGGAAGGAAAAACAGATGCTAAAAAGAGACCTGGGAAGAGAAGCGGGGGCTTGAGGTCCAGGACAGGATCCAGAACCAGGCCAGAACCTTTGCCATGTGCCCAGAGTGGGGGAAATGACCCGAAGTGGTGTTGGGAAGCCCGAATGCCCCGTGTTGGCTGGGCTGAAAAATAGTGGGGGCCGTCTCCAGTCTGCGTGTCTAGGAACAGAGGAGGAGGGCGCTGAGAAAGAGGGGACAGACAGAACAACCATGGCTCTCATTTCCTGGGACTGGCCCTGCGCGGAGTTTCGGGCACAGGGCTGGGGAGGCTGTTCCCAAGGCTGTGACACCCAAGGGGACGCTCCTGGCCTCCTGGGAGGGCCGCAGATGCAGCACATGCCCCCGGGGCAGGGCTTTCTCGGCCTGGCCTGGCCGTAGGGGATGGGAGAGGCAGGGACCCCCTTCCAGGGAAGCAGCCGGTCCCTGGTTCGAGCCCCTGGCCGCGGAGCTGAGGCGGTGGCTTTCCGCGGCGCGCTGCTGCCCCCTCCTGGGGACGCTCCGCAGGCCCCTCTCGCTCCGGGAGCGGCTTCGGGTGCCCAGGGGCCTGGGCGGCGGGCGCTTCAGAGAGATGCCCTCAGGGGTCGGGTGCTCCGGCTCCGCCCTGGGCCTTGTCTGCAGCCGCCGGGGTGGGCTCCCGTCCTCCGCCGTGGGGCCGCGTCCCCGCGTCTTCCCCGCGGTTCCGCCGTCTTGCCCGCCCCGCGGTGGAGGGTGGAAATCAAGGTGCCTCCGTGGGCTCAGATGCGGGGTAAGGCCCCCCGCCCTGCCGGTTTCTGCTGGCCTTTAAGCTTCCTGGGCCTCAGGTGCTCACTGGTGAAATAGGGCCGCAGTGAGGGACTTGCAAATGTTCCTTCTCCGTCCGGGCACAAGGGTGAGTCCCCAAGAAACAAGAGTCATTATTGTTTTTCTCCGTCTCCAGCCGTCCTCGGACGGTCCATGGCCACTCGGACTAGAGCTGGTCCCTCACTGCTTTTCAGCCTAGCCCCACAGGCATCCTGCCTTCCCAACACTACTGTGGGCCATTTTCCCTACTCTGGGTAGGTGGCAAAGGCCCTGGCCCGATTCTGGATCCAGTCTTGGACCTCAAGCCCGCACTCCTCTTCCCCAAAACCTTTCTAGCATCTTCCAGTTTCTTCTCATTAGCTGCCACTACTGCATGATTCCCTCCTTTCTTTCACACAAACATCCTCTGATCCTGCTCTCCTACAGGCCTACCCTGAGACTTCCGATGTCCCCGACGACCTTCAGTTAATGCCGAGGTCTCCATTGACCTCCTTGCCCCACAACCCAATGCCCAATTCCCAGACCGCATTTGATGGCCTTGCAGCATTTCCTGCTACTGAACACGCTTTCTGCAAATTTTCTGTCCTTGGAATTTCCTGGGACACTCCTTCCGCTTTTTCTAGGACCTTGAACCCAGTCCACCTCAGTTTCCTTGCTGGCTACTCTTTGTCCGCCAGTAGCTGGGCTCCTCTTGGCTTTCTCTTCTATTCATTCTACACACTCCCCGGAGAGCTGTGATCCCCTCACCGCCACCTGGGCCCACTCCCCCCTCTCAACCGCCCCCCCCAACACACACACCCTGGGGCTCCAGCTGCTCACCAGTCTGCTCCAGCTCAGATCTTTGCCTGGGCTCCCTATCTGTCCATGCAGGTGAGCCCTGGTTATCTCCGTCTGGATGGGGAGAGATACCATCAACTCTGCAGGTCCAAAACTGTATGCTTCCTTCCACAGAAATCTAGGAGACATTTTTAACTCCTTTCCTCCTTTCTCTCTCTTTCTCACCCTTCCTACCATCCAACCGGTTGTGCATTCTGTTGATTTCATCTTATTCTACCTTACTGCCTAGAATCCTTTTTACACTGCCATCGGCTCAACAACAATTTGGTGGGTGCTTAGTATGTAGCAGGTAGTACTCTAAGCTCTAAGTATTGTGCACGCGTGGCCTCATTTAATTCTCTTTACAGTCTGGTGGAAATAGGAAGGGACCGAGGCATTGAGAAGTCATTTGCTCAGGGTCAGGTAGATAATAAGAGGGAAAGCCCAAACGGGTCTCAAGTCTTGCCGACAGCAGAGCCCTTGCTTTTTAGCATGTTGGGCAGGATTATTCCAGGTTGGGGTCATTCCTCGTGGAGTTTGTCACATCGTTTCTCTTATTAGTTTCCTAACTTTAGTCTCCCAGTCCCCGCAATGTAGCTATCAACAAGACAACTTCCCCTCTGTTGCGTCCTAAACCTGAAATTTAGACCTGGGACTCTCCTCAAGTCCTTTCAATGGCCTCTGCTACTCTTAAGCTAAAATTTATGTTCTGGAGCGTCCTCCTACCTTTTTACCCAAGCTTCTCTCTCTCTTTTTTCATTTCTTTCTTTCTTTTTTCTTTTTTTTTAAATCTTATTTTTCATATTACATATGCAGTTTTCCTTGGATCCCCAAGGCAGAATCAAGTGATTTATTAGTTGGGACTAACTTCAACTACATGTAACAGAAACCCTAATTAATGGTGACTTAAATGAGATCATTAATTCCTCTCTCCTAAAGAGTTTGGAGTATACAATTCAGAGTTGGCATGGTGGCTCCTTTTTATCGCCAGTGATCCAAGATACTTTGGTCTTTTTGCTCCACCGTTCTTAACACTGGCTTCCATCTATAATGTCTCCTCGTGGCTGCAAGATGGCTGTTGTAGCTTTAGCAATTATAATGACAGTCTTAACAGCAGGAAAGAGCAAGAATCAAGGGCCAAAGTGTGTGCCTCCCAGCTAGCCTGGCTGCTTTAAGAAGCTCTCCCAGAAGTTGCATCCAGTGACCTCTAATATATATCTTTGGTCTTCCAACAGATGAATTGGAGAATGCAGTTTTTGAGTTGGGTGCATTGGAAACCCTAATAGTGCAGAGGTCCAGTTAGGAAAAAAGAAGAGGAAGAGTAAAGATGTGATAGATAGTTAGTCTCTGCCCAGATTTCCTTCCTCTGCATCCCCCTGGCATTCCTGCTTACATCTGCCATTGCCCTCTCCACATCTCCATGTAAACATCTGTCTGAGGACTTGTCTCTCATATCATTTTGAATGCTATGTACAGAGGATGGCACCTGGCACACAGTAGGTGCTCAGTATAAGTTGCTACTGAATCCCACCCGTATTTAAAGAGATCGTAGAATTCTGGATCACAGAGCCTATCCTGTTTTCCATCACTGGACATAATCATGTAAGAGAATGTTGTTATTCTTGGGAGATACATGCTGAAATATTTAAGGGTGAAGGTCACGAGGATTGTAACTTACTCTTAAATTGTTCTGCAATAATAATGATATGTCTTATGTTTAGATACAGACATTATATATGTATAGAAAGTACATTGGTTAATAGACAAGTAGAGAGAGAGACGATAAAGAAAATATGACAAAATTTTAACAATTGGTGAATCCTAGTGAAGATTTAGGGAGTTCATTGTTCTATCGCAACTTTTCTGTAGAATTGTTTTTACCAAAACCGGAAGTTACAAGGATCACAGAACTCTAGAATTCGAGTAGAAGGAGGACCTTGCAAATTGTCAAGTCTCTTCTCTCAGAGAGATGAAGGCACAGGCTCCCTTGGTCTTCTTCAGCCATAATAACAGCTTCTTACATGTGTCCACAGTCCCTTCTCCAAAGAGATTTGCGTGGTTCCCTCAGTCGTTCCAGCTGTTCCCTCAGTCTGGAATGTTCTTCCTTCCCCTCGTTTTCCTGCTTCCTTCTAATTATTCTTCAGATTTCTGTTTCAGCGCCATTTCCTCAGGGAAGTCCTCCCTGACTCTCCTGATTGTGTCAAATGCCCCTGCTAGGGGCTTCTGTATCTCAGATATTTCTCTTCCTCAGCTCAGCAGAGGTGTACTTTGCGTGGGCTTATGTGATTGGTGCCTGTGCCCTCTACCACAGTGGCCATTCGTACAGCCCACCCTCACACCGTCTTGCTCTGAACCAGGTTCCATTCTAGGCACTTTGCATAGACTTAGTGTCCACTGCAAGTCCAATCCACAAGTTCAGGTTGATCAGATCTCGCTCCCAACCTGTGTGTCACACTGAGACTAGGATGCTATGCAGGTTTCTAAAACCCAGCATGTCTAACGTTGAACTACTCATCTTGCCCCACAGGGCTGCTTCTGCCCCTCTTCTGTTTCTTATTTCAAGAAATAGCAGGACTATCCACCCAGCTGTCCCCACCCCACCGTAGGCACATCTTAGACCCCTCCCTGTTCCTCTGCCACCAAAGCCACTCTTTCACCAGATTCTGCTCCTCTGACCTGAAATGCCCGAGAGTATCTACTTCTCTCCCTCTCCGCTGTGATTCCTCTCATTCGGGTTGCCCTGGGTCGTCTCTGCAGTCGAGTTCCTTCACATCTGTCTTTGTTCTGTCTTCATTTTACCCCACACCTTAAATCCATTCTCCAGGCTAAAGCCAGGATTCTTTCCTAAATCGTCAAGTTCACCACCCCACTCTCCTGCTGAAAACGAGCTCAGCAACCTGATGAGCTAACGAACTTGGAAACTCTCACAGTATAAACACCTAGAAATTTAAGTACATAACTGAGTCTGCAAAAAAGAGGGACAAAGGCTCCTGTGTCAAAAATGGAGAGGACACTGAAAAAGAGAGTGGTTAGCACAGGAGGTGATGGCAACAGCCCTGGGAGAGGTCATTTGACCTTGAATGGGCCCAAATGGTAAGGGATTGGGTTTTCTCAAGGGATGCAGCAAAGTTAAAGTTTGGCCTCTATATTTGGCCAATATCTGCTTTTCAGCTCTGGCTTTCGCTTTAGCCTTTGGAAATTCAAATATTTGAGTACCTGTTTCAGTGGCATCCTAGCATCCTTGAACTTGTGCATCATCAATAATCATGTAATTATATCCACCACTTTATTCACCGATTTCACCAGTTTTTCCCCTTATGTCTTTTCTCTCCTCCGGGATCTAATCCAGGATACCAGATTGCATTTAGACTTATTCCTTTTTTAGCTACATATTCTTTAATCACCTCTTCATGTGATGATTTTGTAAAATCATCTTATATAGACTGAAGAGAAAGATAATACAGGTTTTTTTTTTTCTAACATGGTTAATCAAATTTATTTTCTGTTACTGATGATTACAATTTTTTTTCTTTTGGTTTTGTCACTCTTCTTTGGTAATGGCATATAAGTATTTTAGATTGTTGTCAACCTTGGAAAGGCCTCTGTGAAATTTCTTTCACAAATGAGCTGTAAATACTTATCGGGTTTATAACTGCATGCACTGAGTTCTCAGATACATGATTGATGAAAGAAAACTTTAATTTCAACTAGCCTTTGAGTAGGAATGAATCCTCCACTTACAATTTTACATTTCTGATATTAGAAGAAGCGTTTTCCATGGACTAGGAAATTGTAGCTGGCTCTATATATCTTAAACCTTGCTTCTCTACCATCCACATATTTTTGGTATTGAACATTGTAGGATTTTTTTGCTGGGTGCCAGGCAAGGCAGCATGTGGAGGGTAGGAGTATTTCTGGAAGCCATTCCAGAATCTGAACACCCAGCAATAACTGAACTATACATGGAAATGACTGCAAACCATCAAATATATCCCATGAAACCCATACTAAATGTAGGCCAAGTCTTTTTTCCTCTTTTTCAATTCCCCCTAGTGATGCCAACATGAGGGGAAGTTGGAAAAAATGATAGTGAATTAATTTTTTTAATGTTATTTTTCTGGATTTTATAGATAATGTTTGTTTTTACTTGTCAACTTTCTAGAATTTGCTAAGATTTCTTTTCTTGTCATCAAGGTTTACTTTTAGTCTTAATTTTGTATTTATAGTTTGCTTGGTTTTTTTTTCCCCAAAGAGGAACCAAAATTGCATAAGCTTCAGGCCCCATGAAAACTGGATCTGCCCTTGGCTGAGGGAGCTCGTCTTTCACAAATATCAGTGAGAAGTTAGCAAAAGATACTTTTCAGGAAGAGGGACATGAAAGCCAGAAGGAAGAGATGGGATTTAAGAAGCAATGAAACAAACAAGTTTAATTAAATTAATAGTAGTAATAATTAAATAATAGTAGTGAGAACTAAATAATTAAATAATAGTAGTAATAATAATAATACGAAGAAGCCATTCCTCGCTGCTCTGCTATATGACATAAACACTGCGATGTGGCTGACAAGAGTCTATGTGACCTGGTGTTTGTTGGCATCCAGCTTTATCAGGAGCCACTCCCTCTCATCATCTACTAGAAAACAGCCTGTACATCTCACAGGTGCCTCCAGGCATTCTCACATTCTGTTCCTTCTCTTCCCCTTCCTTCTTAGGAAGAGACACCACGTGCTGTCAGCCTAGATGAGGGGCCCCTCCTGCTAAGGCCGCACTGTCACAGTCCCTTGCCTTGAACTCTTTCCTTGTCTCCATCCCCCACCAGACTGTGGTCTCCTGAGGCAGACAGAGCCTCGTTTCTTCCTTGCACTACCCCAGGCCTTAGCACAGAACCTGAAGCAAGTAGGCAGTCTGTTAACATTTGCTAAATACATAGGTAAACCGAGAAGGGAAACAAAACCTTTTGCTATTCAGTTCTTGTCATTTCAGCTGTTGCTCACCAGTATTAATGGTTGTCCTCTTCCCTGTCTGAGTCAACTCAGCTGAGTGAAAACGGTCCAGTCTCTTTTGGTTCACTGTCCCCTTCCTTTTGCCATCCTAGGGTGCAGTAAATGCTGTAGACACCATGGTTGGTGCCCCTTCCACATCCCTTCAATTTTCCCTGGAAGTGGCCTCCAGAGAGTTCCACACTGACCTAAGGCTTCATGTCTCTTAGCCTGAGGACATTCTCTGGCTGCAAAAGTGAGCTTGGGAGATGCCAGGAGCAAACTCTAACAACCAGCGACAGCTTTCTAGTCTGTGGGACTGTCCAAGGCACATTCCACACAGTCTCTCAGAGGGTCCTAATCAGGACTGAGTTCCAGATGCCCAGAGTCACTCCACCTCTCCCTCAGGTACTTCCTGGGCTGACTTCCTGATTAAACTACTTTCAATCCCATCCTTGTCTCGGGGTCGGCTAAAACACAGTATTGTCACCTGTCATGGTGCAGAAGTGTATCTGTAGCAGGTGTGGGAGACTGGGTAGAACTTTATTGGACCCCACAATAGAGCTCTGGAAGAGAGTGGTTGGGAAAAGAAATTCCTGAAATGTACACATTTAGGTAGAATCAGTCTTTCTGCTGGGAGCTTCAGGAGGTTCCAACTTCAAATACTGAAAGAGGAGAACTTAAAAGTGGGGCAGAGGGAGAGGAGCACTGAAAAACAAAATCTGAAAAACAGAAGTTTCATTGGAATGACTCAAGTATGAAAATACTTCTCCAGCCAGCATGTTGGCCAGTGTCTTTTATATAACATGGGCAAGGGACACTGTGGGAGACTCAGGCTGGGACCCAGATTCCAGGGAACTCGGGAAACCTGCTCTTGCAGCCTGCATAAAGTCAGAGTATTTTAAAAATAATCAAGACCACTTCGAGCATCCCTGTCCTCTGACTCATCCTGCACAGGCAGGGCTACTGGACGTAAGCCTCCAAGAAGAGAGGTGGAGGAGGAGGCCTCGCCATTACCTGATTTGCATCTTGCTTCTGTAGGAAGGAGATTACTGGTCAGTCCCTCCCAAGACCTCTCCAAAGGCCTTTGCTGAACTTGGGGTCAACTGACCAGGAGCAAACAGTCTCCATGGGAGTCACTCCCCTGAGGCAAAGGAACTCAGCCAGGGTCTTAGCAGGTTGCCAGATTGTAAATCTCTCTGCATTTCACAGGAGAAGCTTTAGACTCTAAACCGTGGTAATCCAAGAGGGAAGTCTTCAGAGCTCAACAGTTTGTAGACAGATACAGAGAGATTAGAAACAAGAACCCATTCTTGAACTTGGTTGTCTGGAAAGAAGGAGGCTGGTTCATGAAGATGTTTCCAGAAAGGACTGGACTGCACAGATGGTAAAGCCATCAAGGGCAGATGGTGCCAGAGGTCAGCACAATGGGTGCCCTTGTGCCTTGTTTGGGGACTATTGTGTTTATATGTTTGTGATCGCTGTCCCCCGTGCAACCCCAAGCTGGGGTCTGTTAAGAAAAATAACCTGGCTTACAACAGCATTCTTCCAGCTCCACTTGAAAGTTTGAAAAACCCTTGGATAGGAAAATAACCTCAGGGAGCCAAGGCTTTCTGCACTTGGTGAAGCCCTAGACCCAAAATACACAGAAGAACACTTCGCTTTGAAATGCCTGCAGTACTCCTATCTGAGTCATCTGAAAACAAATAAAAAGAGACCTAAACAAACAAACCTAATTGTGCACGGAAACACGGCCAGGTTTCCAGCCTGGCTTCCCCTCTGTTTTCATTAGTCAGAAGCCAATGTACGCAGCTTTCATGGTATCCAGAACAAGCAAAATATTAAAAACAAATTGCCGAGGTTTCTCCCCTTCCCTCCTCCCATCCCCATGCACCACGCAGGCCAAGTTCCTGACTTCTTTCTTGGCTCTCAAACTTCTTTCTTCCAGTCTTGATGGACAGCTGCCCACTTACCAGGCTGCCCGTGGTTGACCAGCAGCCCTGGTTGACATGGGCATTCGTGAAGATCAGCAATTACTGGATACTCAGATGAAATTAAGTATGGAATGTTATGGGTCTTGAGATATTACTATTTTTACAAATAGTCAATGCAACTGGTTTGAAAATCAGGCCTGCCAACCCAGATTCACTTAATATAGGTCTATCCATTGCCCTCAGCCAAACCCCTACCACCTACATTTCTTTTTCCCTCTTTTACTTATTTTACCACTAAATAGGCATTCCACTGCAGTGGACACCTCTTGTCTTGTTTCTCCAAGGTTGTCAAGGTAGCAGAATTAAGTCTGAAGCTCCTGGTGGGGAGAGCTTGTCTGACAAGAAGAGCAGAGCTGAGTATTAGAGAGGAATGAGAATGCATATGATGTCATCTGAGTACCTGGATCTAGCCATGACTGAAGACTGATCACCCTGGACTTTTCTATTATATGAACAACTAAAACCCCTGTTTTGCTTAAGCCTGTGTCAGTTGGGTTGTTTTATCTTGTGACACATGTGCACGCACACACATCCCTCAAAGTGCCACCTGAAATTAAATCTTTGCATCCTTGAAGTGGACTATTATGCAACTTTTTTTTTTAAATTTCTGAGAAGATCTCTCAAAAGGAAGATTTCTTTTTTTTTTTTTGCAAATTTAGCTTCAGTTAAATGTTGCAGGGAAGTTCAGAAGATAATCCGCTTTAGCCCTGACTCCTGTGAGAAAAATTGCCTCTCTCCCTCCTAGTGTAGTAAGAGATGAATGAATTCTCTCACCTAACTCACATTTGACACAAAGAACAAAATAATGTAGTAATTACTGAGGAATTTCTTTGCACTCCTTGGCTTGTTTTGATGATCAGTTCCAGGCATCCTATTCTGTGAGGCCATGGGGACATCTAAGTGCCAAGATTAGTCTAGACCCAAAGCATGTGGAAAACAATAAGAACAAATACTTGCCAAACAAAAACCAATGATACACTGACAATATTTAGGGAACAATTGAAACTGTAGGGCCAATTTTTTTTTTAATGTCTTATTCTATATGCCATGAATAGGTGGGAACTTGGCTTCTTGTTCCCTCCTACTAACCAGAAAAAAAACTCATGTTAACTCCTTTATTCCAATTCTCCGGTTAACAGTGATTGTCGGGGGCGCCTGGGTGGCTCAGTTTGTTAAGCATCTGACTCTTGATTTTGGCTCAGGTCATGATCTCAGGGTCACGAGATTGAGCCCCTCCCGACTCCCATTTGTGCTCTTCCTTCCACCCTGTCTCAAAAAAAAAAAAAAAAAAAAAAAAAAGAGAGAGAGAGTGGAATGACTATCAGATCAGGTGGGGATGGCATGTGTGTAGGGATGGAATAGCATCCTGAGGAACTGCTAACTGATCAGAAAAGTGAACACATTTTTAAACCATTAATTTCGAAATTGATAGCTATCCTTCTCAGAGGAGATCCATCAGGGCTTGGTTCAAATGTCACTGCCTCCAGGAAGCCTTCCCTTATGCATCCTTTGGAAAGTATCACTTCTTTCTGGTGCCCTTTCACAAAGCTCAAAGTGATATTAGAAGTAGCTGTAAGAAGATGGAGATTATTTTTACTCAAGGGTCTTTTGGGGGAGAACACAGAATAAATAATTCAATAAGTCCTCTGGGATGAGGTAAGGGACAAGATCTAGAGGTACATGATCAAGTAGCACAAGATGGTCCCACTCTGACTTCTATACCGAGGTCTAATTTTTGATAATAGAAGAAGAAATATTATGATGTGGGGGAGCTGAGAGAGAATTATGTTGCTTTGCATGACAAAGAGGAAAGAGAGACACTTGTTCAAGAGAATCTGGGAAGAAAAGTGGAGCTGGTGGGGTTGGGCAGTGCTCCAGGGAACTGAAGTGAATAAGATGCTTCTGGAGGTGAGCATCAAAGGATGACGTGTGAAGAACAGAAACATCCAGATGGGCTGTTGATGCTGTTGACTGCAATGGGTACCATGTGTCCCCTTGTTTCCCTTAAGCTTCCAGTCATACCCCCATTGCTCACACATGCATGTATCTGATGGAGGACTTCGAAGGGGAAGGATTTCTGTGCACAGGCAGACATAGAATAAGCACATGTAGACATAAATCCAAAGTTCAAACTGACTTCCTACTGTTGCAGTGGAAGACAGAGCTCCTAGAGGGAAGGGGCCATTTTTACTTGTTTTAAAATCTTCACTCAGATGAATTAATGACCCAACATGCAGGGAAACATCTGCAACAAAAATGATGGTCTGAGAATCAGATAAACTGCTATCAGTGGCGAAACTCCCGGAGCTGAATATATATTTTGACCATTATTATTATCAGTTGACACGTGAGTACAAAGGAGAAGCCCAGGCAGGCTGCCCACTTCCTGGAGCTGGAATATCAATGGGGCTTTTTATCTTAGTTTAATTTTGAATGATACCTAGTTATAGGAAGCAGAGTCATGTCCTTTGGTAACCTATCCCCCACACTGACTCTGGGCTAGCTTTGACTAACTTTGGCCAAAATGACGTTAGAGACTATGGACTCTGAAAAACAATCTGAGGGGTTTGAAGTGGCGGGGGGGTGGGAGGTTGGGGGAACCAGGTGGTGGGTATTAGAGAGGGCACAGATTGCATGGAGCACTGGGTGTGGTGCAAAAATAATGAATACTATTATGCTGAAAATAAATAAAAAATAAATTAAAAAAAAAAGACGTTAGCAAACAGACCAATAAAAGAGTATCTTGGCCCAGTCCTTGGAGCTCCCAGAACCCCATGATGGCCACCATGAAGGCCAGCCTAGGCTAGCATGCTGGTTGATGGGAGATGCGGACATCAGCCAGGCCCCCTCTCCTCCTCTAGCTGACATCAAGCCAGCTGCCAGGCATCTAGCTGAGGCCATCCTAAGACATCCAGCCCCACCAAAGCTAGTTCAGACCAGAAGAACGATTGCAAGAAAGATGAAATGTTTGTTCTTTCAGCCATTCAATTTTGGAATGGTTTATTACCCAGTAGAAACTGACAAACTTTCATCGCATTTTGCTGGATAGGCAACCAAGGGTCAAAGAGATGGAGAAAAGCACCTCAAGTTAAACTTGTAGTTAAACCGTGGAACAAGGGTTTGGTTTTATGCCAGCCTCTAGTCCCATACCCATGTGGTCCTGTAGCCTCCTTCTATCCAAAGGAGCTTAGTTTCAAGCCCAGGATGAATGCTAATCACCGGTGCTGGGGACCCACAATTGGAACGGACCTGACTGCAGTGCTGACAAGGGGCTGAAATGTTGGGTGTTAGTCTAAAATTCCTAATTTCCTTGTGGTTTTCAATCTTCACATGAGAATCCTCGAGTTTTTAAAAATCCTGATGCCTGGGTTGGATGAAATAAGTCAGAATCTCGAGGGTTGGAGTCAATATTCTTAAAACTCTCCCCTTAATTTAAATTCCAAGACTGAGAATCAGTGTCTTCCACTCCCCTAGAAAGGTCCCATGGAGGCTGGAGAAATTGGAGCTCTTTAACCTAGAAATGTCTCTAAGGAAGCAAAGGACGGGCCTCTTGAGGATGAGGGACCAAGAAGAACAGCACAATCAATCGAAAAAATACACAGCGTGGCGTAACAGTGCATTATTATTTCCTCACCTCAAGGACTACGGGAGTGACAGTTACAAAAGTGAATAATCACAATCACGGTGTGACAAATACCATGTTTACATGTTCCAGGTGACAGCAGTAGCCTAGAAGAGTCAGGGTTTCTCTTGTTAACTGGGTCCCAGAAAAGGTGACATTGTACTGAGTCTTGAGGAAGTCAAAAGGAGATCTTTATTCATCAGGAATGGATGGCCACTCCAGGAGGTGACTGAAGCAGAGATGAGTCAGCCCTGGAAGCTGGGAGGATGCAGGAGAGATTGAGAGCAGATTGAGTAGAGGAGAAATAATGACTCCTAAAACCCCATCCAAGGATTGATCTTATTTATCTATCTTTCAAGGCATTGAGTACCAAAGCTTCAGGCAGATCTGGGCTGCTGGTGGGGGCTAAATGGCCATTTATAATGAGGGGGCTATTTGGACCTCTGTTACTGGAAATTCCAAGTCCTGACCCCATAGCAATAGCTGCTGAGCCTTCTGGCACTTTCCTTCTCCATGCACAGTCATGGACCAACACCATCAGCGTTGCCTGGGGGGGCTTACTGAAAATGCAGAATTTTAACATCCACCCAAACTGCTGAATCAGAATCTGCATTTTAATAAGAGCCCCAGATAATTCCCAGGCACATTAAAGTTTAAGAAGCACTGTTCTAGTACTCTCTAGTCCTGGGGGGATGAATATATTCCTGGCCAGTACATGCTCTAGAATGCAGTGTGCTCCTTGCATACTGAGCCGAGACAGCCCTGGTTTGGGGGACAGCAGCCAGCAGAAGTGGTCAGCCTGGCCACAGCAGAACATAATATATGTTAGAGAACATAATAACATATATGGAAAAGAACCTAAGGTCATGACTGGAGAACTTGCGTCAGGAACAACTGTACTGGGACCCCTTCCCATTCTGTCCTGGGACCCCTTTACCAAAGAATATTGGCAATCTGTAAATGTTGGCAGTCAACAAAAATGCAACTATGGATCTGCCCCCAGCCACCTTTTCCTCTCCTCATTTGTGAGATTCAAGGATTTGTGGATTTAAAGACAAGATTAGGCTGCCCAGTCTTGCTTTGCCAGGCCTCAGGAGGTCAGAGAGTCCCAGAAGACCCATGGACAACCACACGTGAGCCCTGGGTGCACAGGGAGAGCTGGCTCAGGGCAAAATCATCACTTGTTAAGGCAGATGGAGGTCCCTGGGTACATGCCTGCTAATGCCTTCTCTTCTTGTCAATGACCTCTTTGCTTCAGAATCCCCAGCAAGCTGCATTCCTGACCAGAGATGTCAGAGGGACCTCATGTGAACTGCCAGCCACTGACTCGCTTCTGAGGTCGGAGGAAATAGCTGGGAGGCTGCCCTCACCTTCCAGCCTGGAATAACCCATTGCTCACTTGGAGGCCACCCGCTTGGCTCCAGGACGCCTTTGGCAAACATTGCTCTTGGCAGGCTGAACCCACAAGAACCCTGTCATTTCTGAGCGTGTGTCAGGGTGTGAGGAGGGAGAATGCAGTGTGGCCACAGAGGAACCCAAGCCAAAGAGATGGCCCTGCATGATGAGGGGAAAGGGACCCAGTATACAGTGGACCTGAGAGGGTGGGGAGTCAAAATTTCTGGACCTTGAAATTATCCTTGTGAGGCACTGAGAACCGTCAATTCTGAGAAACACAAGAGGGATCGGGGGTCAATGGCAACCTGCCAAGCCAACCACAAACATTTGGCTCAGTAATATGAGCTGATTGACAATCCATCCTAGCACTCCCTCCTCCAGGAAGGACTCTTGGGTTCGTTCTCCCCAGTTTCTTTGTTGGTGTTTATTGCTAGTCTAAGACCGCTAGTCTAAGATAGGACAAATCTCTGCTAAGTTCTTCCCACAAGATTTTATTGAGTTTTAGGGCAAAAGAAGCACAAAGCAGAGGGGGCTTTATAACTACTGCTTGAGTTCAGTATCCTCAGTTCCCTGGCAAAACTCCAGTTGACATGGGACTGTGGCACCCCTGTTCCCAAAGTGGTGCCATTGACCATGAACCTCCCCCAGAATGGCGATTTCCAGTCACCTCCTCCCATTATAACACAGATCCAACTGCCCTTTGTCCCCTAAGGGGAGAGGAGAATTTCTCACTGCCTAGACTAACACCCTGTCCTTTTTCTGACCCAAAATAATTGGGTATCAATTACTTATAAGAGAAACCCCATTGATCCATTGATCCCTTCACCCATTACTCCAGTGACCAATTGGCTTATTGCCTACACAAGAAACCCCATCCTCCCATTGGACAGTGGTCTTGACCCCTTGCCTCATGTAAGATACAGCCAGTGATTTCCAAAGCCTGGGTTTTTCTGTCTGAAATGATAACCACATGGTCACTGCACTGTCCTCGCCCAGACCACATCTTGGTCACAGTTTTCCCTTTGGCATGGGGAACGAGAAGATCAAGCTCCCAATCTCTTGTGACCAAAAGTAAGATAAGGGGATACACAGAGCTCCCCAAAACAAGCAATAATTTTCCATTGTGATGCAGCATAAATATGGATTGTGGAAGGAAACTGTTCTCTGACTCAGCAAAGATACAATGCTGGAAAGATAATATTATTATTGCATAGATGATGATGATTATTAGTAGAATACTTAACTTCTTAGTCTGCACTTCAGTGGCTTCGTGCTGTTGGGGGTCCCTGCTCCAAGTGGTAGGAAATCCTTCACATAAGGACTAAGAGGTGTCCCCAAGAGGTCCCTCATAAAAGGAATAGAGAATGCCCCCACCAACAAAATATTTCCTATAGCCTAAACCCTCTGACAACCTGGCAGGTTTCCCAGGTTCTAAAATTTAACATCCACTAGAGCTTGTTACTAATATGTAATATACATAATAGTTACTAATATGTAACTATGTGCTGTGCCTGACATGGAGTTGGATACTTTACATACAAGATCTTGTTTAATTCTCATAACAATTCTGGGATGTGGGTCCTATTATTTCCATTTAACAGATGAGGACACTGAAGTTCAGAGAGGTGAAATGAGGGTCTGAAGCACAATTCAAACACCTGCCAGACTCCAAGCCCATTCTCTCTGCCATCATGTCCAAAATGGCGCCACATCACTAAAGGCAACCAAACTTCGCAGCCTGGAATTTCCCAGCCCATATATGTTTAAAATACCTTGTGCTTTGTTCTCATAAAAACCCTTGAGCTTTTCAGATATGTGTCTTGATTTGGGTTTTGGCAAAATGCTGACTCTAACTCCTTGTTTTCCAAACTGGCCTCAGCAAAAGCTACATCATGGCACTTTCAAGAATACAAATCCCAGCATCTTACCCCACACTTGTATGTCAGAATTTCCAGGAGACAAATCAGAATCTGCATTTCTAAGAGAAATTCCCAAAGTGATCCTTATGATCAACTAAGTGTGAGAAAGTATCTCCTGACTATATGTCCAGTCCTGCCAGATGCTGAGATGGGTGGGGGGAAGGGGAACATAAAAAAGATGGGTGAGTAATGGTCTCTACCTTCGAGAAGCACATATTCCAATTAGAAGGCAAGATGGATTAAAATCCCATAGAGTGTCACAATTAGTTAATAAGCTCTGTAGTCCTCATTCTGGAGCATCTATTATTCAGAAAAGGGCCAAATCCTAGATGAAAGGACTGAGGGAAGAATCAGGGAGGGCTGTATGGAAGAGGTGGAACTTAAGATGGATTTCATAGGATTGGAGGTGGGAGGAAGAAGAAAGCAGGGCATTCTGGACAGAAAGAACATCAAGAACAAAACCCGTAAAAGAAGAATGAGCTTGGTATTTCCACGAGGCAGGGAGTGGGTCAGCCAGCCAGTCTGGGGGTGTGGAGAAAGAATGCGCAGGAAGAAAATTAGCTTAGACAGGACAGTTTCCAGCAAAAGTAAGGTTTGGGGATGGGTAACACTAGGGAGCCAATGTGTGTTATGGAGTGAGGGTTCACATGATAAAAGATGTAATCAAATAAGGTGGTGATCTCTGCTCCCTAGTGCCTTGAATTATGACTGCAGATGAGAAGTAATACCACCCGCTCCAGATGGGAGGCTACACCAGAAAATACCCAGGGTGCCTTAAATCCAGGGGGCCCCTGAGGCCTTAAGCAGAGCTCTCTGTGTAGGGCTCCTGAAACGTCAAGATCTGTCTACAAATGAGGTGTTGGGCTGAGAAGGGGGCATGTGGGGAGTGGAGTAGTGAGGTTGTGCACACCTATTCTCTAGATGGAGAGGTGAGGGGGGAAAGGAGACAGTCTTGATATATACATGTCATATATATTCATATATCTTCCCAAGGGAAAGGCCTCAGACAATGTCAGCAAGCAGTGGAAATTCCTCATAAGCAAACTTAAGCAATTTGATGTGCCTCTAAATTATTTCGGCATCAAAGCCTGATCGACCATATGGAAAGAAAAAAGTGCCAAAAGAGAGAGGCTTCTACTTGAAAGAAACCAGGAGCCTGGCCTGATTGCCCTGACATATAGCAGAGATGAGTCAAAGCTTTCTGTAGAAAAAAGGGGAGTTCTGAGGAATGCTTTGCTGAGTTGCAACACCATTATGTGTCAAATAAGTTGTCCTAAAAATAAGAGGCTGAGTTGATAGAGACTCTTGGCTTAAGTGACAGAAACCCAAATTCAAAGTAGTTCAAGCAAGAGGGAAATGTACTGGCTCAAGTGGGATAGTCATTTGACTTCAGGCACAGCTAAATCCAGGGCACCCTTGTGATATAATCAAAACTCTCTCTGGTCATCTCTTAGCTCTGCTTCTCTCTGTGTGGCCTGATTTTCTGGCACTGTTCTTCTGTGCTATAGAAAAAGGGTTACCCATTGGCTCCAAACAAAGTCTCTGTGTTCCATGAGTGGGAAACTCTGGCTTGCTGCCCGAGTTTCATGTCCCTTAGGTGGTGGGGGGGCAAGGCTGGCTTTTGGTTGACAGCCCATCCAAATCCCAAAGTGCTGGGAGATAGAGAACTTCTCCAAAAGAAAAAAAAAATGTGGGGCAGGAAAAAAAAAAAAGAGATATTTATGACTGTGCTGCAGGAATTCCAAGTCCAGAGGATGGTCGTGGAAGACTTCCCCAGGGAGTCGAGGCACTGGGAAAGAGTCATGGGATGACTTGGATAAAGATTTCCACCAATCTGACTATATTTATATGTTAATTTCCCCTCCTTGTCCCTTTTCTGTCCAAACTATTGGTAGGACTGATGCTGCACAGAGCAGGATTGGGGGACACTTACAAGTCAGAATCATGTTTATCTATAGCTATAATTAAAAAACAACAACACTGAACTCATTTGATATTCCTCTCTCCTATAAAATGGGAAAAGAAACAAACTTCTGTAACTCTCCTTTGCTACTGATCTTGTTATTCTTGACTAAGTTCCTGTTTCATCTCTTCTTTAAAAATTCAACTTTTTTACATTTCATCACAAGGTTTGCCAACCCAGATGGTCAATTCATCATTGTTTCTTGATTCCATGCTTTCTTTTCAAGTTAATTTTTCTTCTTGTTGAAGCATACATTAATATTTATTTTAGCAAAGGTCTATGAGTAACACTAAGTTTTTCATCTTTGTATGCCAAAACATTTCTTAATTTAGCTGGGGATAAAATTGAGGTTGTTAGTTATTTTCACTCAATACCTTGCATGGTATTACCTCTTTTCAGTGAGAAGCAATATAGAGTAGGGGTTGTGAACATTTGGAACCAGATAACTATGCTTGACTTCCAACTCCGGGTCTTACTACATGTGAGACCTTGGAGTGGAAGTGCCGTGCTTCTCTTCTGCTCAGTTTCCTCCCATAAGAGGGGTACAGTAAGATTCCTGTCTCATAGAATTCTTGTGAGGATTAAATTAGTGGTACACCTGGTGCAGTGCCTGGCACATCACGCCATTCAAGTGATAGCTCTTACAATTTCCACGCCTGACCTCCTCTGTTGCTAATGAGAAAACTATCGTTGGGCTAATTGTGGCTCTTTTTTAAGTAATATCGCTCTTCGTCCTGATTGCCTCTAAGATTTTCTTTCTATCCTGGATGCTCTGCAAATTTACTCAGGATGTACTTTTCAGTCCAGGAGTAGGCAAAGTCTTTCTACTGCTCTAGAAAATTCTGTACCATCATTCCTTTATTTTCTCTACTATCTCTATCTCTGCAACTTCTTTATGCTGTATGTTGTCACCTCTCAAACTATCCTCCATATGTTTTAATTGTTTTTACATACTTTTAAACTTTTGTCCCTCTTTTGTGCCATGTTTTGGGTGAACCTTTCAATTCTTTTCGAGACTGCATCAAGTTTAGATTCTGTCCCAATTCATTAGATTTTTTTGCAGGGATTACAATTTATATTTTTAAGATGCCTAACTAATTATTATAATTTATAAAATATATATAAATATATAGACACTATATTTATACTAGATAATATAGATTTTTAATTTTAATAATTAAAATTATTTTTAATAGTCATCTTTGAAATTTATATTTAATTCAAATCCATCTTTTTAATTCATTTAATTTGTATTTAATTTGTATCATCTCTTTATTTATTTTTTTTTTATATTTTATTTATTTATTTGACAGAGAGATATCACAAGTAGGCAGATAGGCAGGCAGAGAGAGAGAGGAGGAAGCAGGCTCCCTGCTGAGCAGAGAGCCCTATGCGGGACTCGATCCCAGGACCCTGAGATCATGACCTGAGCCGAAGGCAGCGGCTTAACCCACTGAGCCACCCAGGTGCCCCTGTATCATCTCTTTAATTAAAAAATCTATCTTTTAAAATTTAATTTAAAAATAATTTAATTCATTCTTGCCTAGTTTTGTTTCACAGTTTTTAATTCTTATTTATTTCTTATTATTCCTTCACTTTCTTTTTTCTTAAGATTTTATTTATTTATTTGACAGACAGAGATCACAAGTAGGCAGAGAGGAAGGCAGAGAGGGAGAGGAGGAAGGAGGCTCCCTGCTGAGCAGAGAGCCCGATGTGGGGCTCGATCCCAGAACCCTGAGATCATGACCTGAGCCAAAGCCAGAGGCTTAACCCATTGAGCCACCCAGGTGCCCCTGTTACTTCACTTTCTTAAATAAATGCCTTAAAATAGTTAAATTATTTTTCAGACTGCTTTATTATTTTAGTTTCACCTGAGGTGAACAATTTATCAGTAGTCGATTTATTGATTATTATCAGTTAAAGATAGATTTCTTTGTGTCTTTCAGCCTTGTGGTTGACAGAGTCATTTAAGCTTGATACTTTTCTCTCTTCTCCCTTTTCTTCTTTTTTTCTCTCCACTCTTTTTCTTTCCCTAAGTTTTATAATTTCTTCCATCACCACTATCTCCATTTGAACCTTATATTGATGAGTGAGGGTGGCTCATTCAGCCAGTATGAGGCTCACTTGAGGTCCTGGCTCCTGTGTTGTGCTGATCACTGTCCACCAAGGCATTCAGAGAATAGATAGACCTGAGCAGTGGTTAGGAGGAGCATTTATCAGTCTCTTGTCCTAAGTGGATAAAACTCAAGTTTTACCTTCAACCTTAAGTTTTGTCCTTGCCCATGCCTCACCCAGATGATGTTTGCTGTTTCCTGAGAGCCGGTCTAGCTCAGTTACACACAGGAGCCAGAGCCTGTCCACCTCTATGTGCTTCTGTCCAGGAGCCAGAAGGGCTCAGCCTTGTTCCCTGCTATACATTTCTCTTCTGTTTCTGGTCTACAGAAATGATCTCTTATTTGTGAGTTCAGTTACACCTTTTGAGATCTTCAGTTTTTAAAACATTTACCTGTAGCTGCTACATGTTGACAGCAGAATGGGTGCCCCAAATGGTTGTTTATACTAACACCATCTTGACCAGAAGTGCTTTCCTAATCTTTTTTTTTTTAAAGCAATGAACAATTACTACTGTGTTACAACAAATATGCAAATGTAAGGGCCACATCCACTGGCTTTCATAATAGCGACATCATCTGTGACCTTAGTCAACATGGCTTCCTCGTTATGCTAGAGCCACCAAGATGCTGTGGGTTGAGGAAGGATACAAACTGGAAACACTAAGAACAGGCAACTCTTTTGAAGACATTTCCTTAGGAAGCAGAGGAAAGAGATAATGACAAGTCTTTGTTTTGTTTAATTACAGAGATTTTAATGTGTACAACCACAGAGCAAAAATAGGGAATATGGAGAACAGTGGGGAGGTGATGTAGATTACAGATTAAGAGCATAATCTTCTAAATTAGTCAAATCTAGCTTTGGATAAGACCTCTGCCACTAACGGTGTCACTTAATGTCATTCTATAAAATGGGAATAACAATAGGGTCTGCCTCATGGGGTTACTGGGAGGATTAAATAAGATATTGTATGAATTGGTGTATAAGTGGTGAACCTAGAATGATGACTGGCACTTAGTAAACACACAGTGAATGTTGACAATGGTTATGACTGGTGGTGTGAGGGTTCATATTTTATGTGTAAACCTGGCTAGGCCATGGTACCCAGATACTTGGTCAAACACCAGTCTAGATGGCACCGTGAAGATATATTTTTATATAAAATTAATAAATTAACATTTGAAACAGTGGACTTTGCGTAGAGGTTACTCTCCATAATATGGGTGGGTCTCATCCACTCAGTTGAAGGCCTTAAGAAGAAGAGAGTGAAATCCCTTAAGGAAGAAGGAATTCTGCCTCCAGACTACCTTCAGTGACATCAGGTCTTTTCCTGGGTTTCCAGCCTGATGCCTGCCTGGTAAATTTCACACATGTCATCTCCCACAATGACATGAGCTGGTTCCTTCACATAAACTTCTCTGTAGACACAGATAGATGGGAATAAATACCAATCAGATATAGATATAGATATATGTACACACACACACACACACACACACACACACAGGCTACTGGTGGCTCTGTTTCTCTGGAAAACTCTGATAATACAAATGGTGTAAGAGGGAGAAGAGGGGGAATCATAAATAACAGCTGGATTTCCTGAGAAGTCAGAGCACTGGCATCTTAGACAAGAAGAGGAGCTCCCTAGATGGAGCTCTTGGATGGAAGAGAAGTCAGGAGGGGTGGGTAAGCAGCTTGTAGAGGCTTGTGGGAAACCAGCAGGTGCTGGTGCTCAGAAGATTCCCTGGAAGCACTGAGACCATGCTGAGGTGATGAACCATGATCTGTGATGTGCCCATCGGGGGAAGTTGGGACCCTGGTATGAGGACAGGACAGCCTAAATTGAGGGCTGGTTTCTACAGCAGAGGGAGCTGCAAGTCTGTTAGCAGGTGAGGAAGGAGGGTTGGCAGGAGGGTGGAGGCTGGAGCATGGCCCTCCTTGTCAGTACTGTCCTGAAGTCCTGCTTGCTCTTTGGGACAGAAGGAGAGCCAGAAAGAGGACTGCCATGGAGGGTTGATGACTGGTCATCCTTGGCATAGACAAGGTGTTCCTCAGCTGGTTGCCTCACATGCAACCTGGGAAGGTTGTCAAACACTAACTGAGGAGTGGGGAGCCAGGGTGACTGCCTCCATGGTTACAAATCCAAGGAATCATATCTGTTCAGAGTGCTTGGGCTGGAAGAGTCTGGTAAGAGCCAGAGAGGTCTCACAGGCAAGTCCCAGACCTAGAGAGTCCCAGGCCTCTATAATCAGGAATCAGAGTTCCAGTCCTTGGGTTTGAATCTGGAGGGTCATGACTGACCCAGAAAATTCCCCTAGGAAGGGTTTGATGGGATGGTGCAGGATTCCAGCCTCTGTGAGCAGCTTGAGGACATTTGCCTCCCTATTCTTGGCTCTTTGACCACTGAGGCAGCTCTCAGCTAAGGAGCAGCTGCCTGAGAGAGTCTGTCTCCTCTAGTTATGGCCATTTCCCTTCACCTTCCACACTCTGGGCAGGCTTTTCTCCTGGGCCTCCGACCAAGCGTATGTCCCCTCACTTCAGGGATGTCTTCATTTATCCTTGTGCCTGGGGAGGCCTTGGAGCTCAGCTGGTACTTATGAGCTGTGTCCTCTGCCCCTCTGAAGGGGACAGATGCACGATCCCCTCATCCTCTCTCTCTGGCCCAGCGGATGGCAGCGAGGGCCAGTCAAAGCAAAGATGCTGGCTATGTGGAACTGAGGCAGGGGTCCTGCTCAGCCCCTACTTCCAGGACTATAAACATTTCACAGATTACTTCTTTGAAATAAAGCTCTGAAATATTAGTTGATATGCAAATATAGAAATATAGGAATGTTTAAATACCATTCTATGTAGATGGAGATAGGTTTGCATACTGGCTCTTCTATTTCTTCCATGTGTGACATCCCTGAGCAAGTTAGCATGAGTGATCATTACTTATTATATTTAGGCTTAATGTAGGAGGAATTGTGAGTTCTAGATTGTGTTTAAAGGGACTTCTTTTGGCAAAGCTATGATGCCAGACTTGAACCTGGTAGCCTAGGGATTGGTTTGCGTATGTTGTTTGCTCAGGGGTAGTTATTTTAATGTGACTATGGGAGAAAGAAGTTTAGTGCACAGTATCTGAAGAAGAAAGGAGAACAGTGCAGGTGCTAGGACACTTTGTGTTGCCAAAAAGCAAAGACTAAGTGAGATTCACCAGCTACAGGGAGTTGATCGCATGGATTCCAACGTGTCCACTGAAGTCCAAGGTCAGGTCAGGGTTGCAGCAGAACTTCAGGAAAGATCTAGACCCAGGAACTACATGGGCTGTTGCTAAGATTCTGTCTCTTCTCTCTCGTCCTCTCTGTGCATCTTTTCCAACCTGATCCTCTGTAAACCAGCTTTCTTGGTGCCTCCATCCACTTGATAAAACACAGGTGATTCACATCTCCTGGATTTTCTTATTAGAGACAGAGCCCCACAAGTGCCAGGATAGAAAACATAATGAATAAAGGGTATGGAGCTTCTGAGTTGATGAACATATGGAGGTTTGGGGGGAGTGGTGCAGTTAGAGAGGGCATGGAAGCTGTGCATCATTTCTGCCTACCTTTTGCCTAATGCATCTCTCCCATCTGACTCTTCCTGAGTTATACCTTTTTATAATAAACCAGTAATCTAAAGTTAAAAAAAAAAAAAGCAAGAGAAAGAGTATCTTTCTCCCCAGCTCTCAGGGTTCAGTACCAGGGAAGGGGCCTGGTGTGTCCTGCTTCAGTCCTATGTCACTACCACCCACAGCTGTCGGGGGAGAGGGAGCTCTGACTGACCAGCCTGGGGTTCTGGATCTCCTCCTATGGCCTGAGTCATGGAATCTATTAGCAGAAGAAAGGAAATGGGGAAACTTGTTAAAAAGAGAAGGAAACACAAACACTACACCCTTTGTAGGGTGACTCCCTTCCCTGCTTCTCCCACCCCCACAGGCCTAGCCCAGCTCTGATGTCCAAGGTCAGGGCAGCTACTGCAAAGGACAGTTTCACGCAGAGGACCAGTATTTCCCTCACAGAGTCCAGGGCAGTTGTGAAGTCTCCAGAAGGAAGCCAGAGCTGAAAAATATAAGTGGGCCTGTGCTTGAACTTACATGGGAACCACCGTGGGGACCCCCAGACATAACCATGAGGAACTCTGGGTGGAGATGAACTCCCGAGTAAGGATCATAGTATGGCATTAATATTATTAGGCCACAAACTCATCAGACCTGGGAACACTAAGGTAGCGTACAGATGAACAACCCATTTGTAAAAGAACATCCAAGTTTCTTCCGAAGTTTTTCCCATAGTAAATAGCTCTGCAGTCAGTCTCCTTTAGTTAGATCGTCACATGTATTCTTGATTTATTACTATTATTTGTGAAAGTCACAGGTGAGAAAAGCCAGAACAACAAGCGGATAATAAAGTCTTTGGAAGTGGGAGCAAGTCTTAGCCAGAACTCATTGGGTTGCAAGCAACAGAAACTCAAGACAAGCCAGTTTCAGCAAAAAGAATATTTATTGACTCTAGAAACTGGGAGATCCTGAAATGGAATTGATTTCAGGCACGACTGGATGCTAAGACTCAATATTATTCTATCTGTGTGTATCTTTCTGTGTCCATTTCTCATCATGCCTTTCTTGGGATATTGGGCTCATTCCTATTGCAGAAGATAATCTTCCTCCCTGTGGCTTTGATGGGGGAGGGGTGCATATGATCACAGACAGGTTCAGCTTCACATCATTCAATCTCAGTAACAGGTAAGCTCCTCTCTCCTAATGCCAGACATGAAATTCCAGAAGAGTTTGATTAACCTTATTAGGGTGACATTCCCACCCCATGAACCCATCACTAGATTCCTGGCCAGAGGATATGGGCCTTGAGATCAGTAGCCTCATACAGACCCATGTGGAATGCAGGAGTGTCAGTGGCCAAAGGGAGGAGGACTATGCCCAGAATAAATAGGTAAGGGTTGGGGGCGCCTGGGTGACTCAGTCGTTAAGCATTTGCCTTTGGCTCAGGTTGTGATCCCAGGGTCCTGGGATCGAGCCCCGCATCGGACTCCCTGATCAGTGGAGAGCCTGCTTCTCCCTCTCTCTCTGCCTGCCGCTCTGTCTACTTTTGCTCGCTTGCTCTCTCTCTCTCTCTCTCTCTGTCAAATATATATATATATATATATATATTTATATATATATATATTTTAAAGTAAGGATTGTTGGCAATTCAAAAGAAAAGATATGCAAAAATTGAATTCTGTAGGCTGGCCACCAGTGTGCCCTGCTGTAAGGGACCCAGGGTGGGGACAAACAGGAAGTTCTCTCCCTAAAAACAGAAATGAAACCTACTTCTGGGCATCATGGCACACAATGTAAACCACACTAAGGTGTGGCCTCTGGTGGGTGGATATAGGGATATGTTCTTGCCCTCTGGTCAGTGTAAATACAGTGAGGGACCCATCCCTTACTTGAAACATGATATGATTTTGATGAGAACGTTATTCCCCTCCCACCCAAAGCCATTCCATGGCTTCTGATTTCCTGCAAAATCCAAATCTAATTCTACTATAACATGCAATTGCATTATGATGCCAAGGGAAGAGCTTGAGCTCCGGGATCAGGCAGACCAGTTCGGATTGTCTTATAGGACCTGAAAGCAAGCGTCCTTAAACCTTCTGAAGGGAAAGCTGGCAAAGTGGTATTAGATTAGGGTTCTTATTTCTGAAGTCACCCTATCTCCACCACTTCCTGGCCACATGCTCTTGAGCACATTATTTAACTTCTCTGTACCTCAATTTGCTCACCCATAGAATGGGTATGATGATAAGAGTTAGTTCACAGGCATGCTTAGAACAGTGTCTGGCACACCATAAGCACTCAATAAATGTTAGTTATTAATAATAATACATAATTCAAATACATTATACATTTGAATATATAATATTGAATATATTATATATTTGAATATATATTATAGATAATAAAAATATATAATATTATATTATATTATTATTGCTCTTATCTTTGAATTCTCATGACCTATCAGAGTAACCAGCCCAGAATAAAACGTCTATTGAATCAACCAGTGTGCCTCCACTGTGCATAACCTCGTTTTCCTTATGTATATATGTGAATAGTATTCACCTATTATAATGATTAAATGAGATGATGTATGTAGAGCCTCTGGCACAAAGCCTGCCTTACACAGGCAGTTTATGTTGGTTCCTTTTCATGCTCTCTCTTCTAGTACCTCTGGGACTCAAGGTCCAGCATAATTGTATGGGTCGAGTCTCTTTGAGTTGCAAAGTGCTGAGATCCAATTTAAATTGACTTGTACTAATAAAGGAAAGGTATTGGCTCAAGAAAGAAAAAAGCCTAAGGTAGAGCTGGATCCAGGGATTCAGATCCAGAAACCGGAATGACATCATCAGGAATTGGTCTCCTTCTTGCAGCTATTTTTTCCTTTAATGTTGACTTCACCTCAGACAGAATTTCTCTCTCTAGTGGCCTCCAGATGCTCCAGATCTTTACCTCTTTGCACCTCAGTGTTTTGTTTTGTTTTTTAACGATTTTGTTAATTTGTTTAACAGAAGGAGCAAGGGGAGTGGGAGAGGGAGAAGCAGGCTTCCTGCTGAACAGGAAGCCCGAAGTGGGGCTTGATCCCAGCACCCAGGGATCACGACCTGAGCCAAAGGCGGAGGCTTAACAACTGAGCTGCCCAGGCACCCCTGCATCTCAGGGTTCTTATCTATAAAAAGGGGGATAATTGATGATAGATTATTAAATAATAAATTGGTTATTATGCATAAGGTGTGTACAACACTGCCTAGCACCTAGTAAGCTTTGGTATGTGTTATTCTTACTGTTGCTATTACTCTTTAGCAATTCCAGAGGAAAAGGAACTTATCCATCTACTTCTGGAAAACCTCAAGGATGAGTCTTATTGTATCAACTCAGCTCTCCTGCCCTTCTTTGAGCCAACCACCATGAGCAAACGAGGTAATAATCTGATTCATCTGGAGCTCCAGCCAGACTTGGGGTCAGCTACTCTTTTACATGGACTAAGAATTGGGGGGAGGGGTCTCCCTAAAAAGTTCACGGCACTGCTAACAGAAGAAAGTGAACCCTGGAGGGGGGAAGAGTCAGAGTTCCAGTGGCTAACCCTGGCTCCAGGGTTGGAATTGCTGTGTCTTCCACTTCTGCCCCCAACCATCTGTGAGACCCCAGACATGTTACTTAATCTCCCAAAGCCTCAGGTCTCCCATTTTAGAAATGGGACACTACTTCTTTATAGGTATTTGCTTTTCAGATTTTTATTGTAGAAATTTTCAAGGATATTCAAAAGTAGACACTATAGTAAAATGAACCCCAGACACCCATCAACCAGCTGTAATAATTATCAACACATGGCTGATCTTTTTTGATCTATATTCCCCACTTTTCTCCCCACCCCTTGCTCTTGGACTAGTATGAATATTGCAGATATCATATCATTCCACCTATAAATGTTTCAGTATGCATCTCTGAAAAATAGGGACTCCTCTTTTCCTTAAACATAACTACTATACCATCATCACACACAAAAAAATATTAACAATATTTTCTTAATATCATTCAAAAGCTCAGAGTTCGCATTTCCCTTATTGTCTCTGGCATTGTTTCTGCCTCTTGAAATCATTTGTATCAGGATCAAACAAGGTCTGTACATTACATTTGGTTGCTAGTCTCATAAATATGGTTCAATCTCTAGGTTCCAACAACTATCAACCCAAACTCAATCTTATTTCATTACCTTACCCCTTGCTCCTTACGTTTGGCTCACCCATCCCCTCTTCTGGAGTATTTTGAAGTAAATTCTAGACACCAGCATCATAAATTTCATCTCTAAATATTTCAGTTTGTACTGTTAAGACTCTCAATCTCTCCTTTTAAAACACAACCACGATACCATTAGTATGTGGTTACTATATTATTATAAAATAATAATAATAGCAATAATTTAATATCATCAGAGGTTACCCAGCCATTGTTCAAATCTCTCTAATTGCTTTTGCAAAGAGTTGATTTTGCAAACACAATCATTTCATTTAGTTGATTCGTGGGTTAAGTCTCTTTCCCTCTTTGGATTCCCTTCTCTTTTTTTTTCTTCCCTTTCCATTTTATGTGTTGAAGAGGCTGGGTCATTCATTCTGTGGTGTTCCACTTGGGATTTTGCTAACTGTGTTACTATGATGCCTCTTAAAGCATGGGATGGGAAGCCTCTAGTCTCTGGCACCACACAGAACTGGGAAGGAATCTGAACCTGCAGATCACTTGCTGGGTGACTGGGGGAAATTCCTTAATTTTTCCAAGCCTCAATTTTTTCAACCTAAAAGAAGAGGTTAGTCTTAAAGATACTTTTAAAGATATTGGGAAGTTTAATTAAATTATGCATGCTAGGAATTGAGTACTCTGCCTGCTATATAGTGAGTGCTAAATTAATTTTTTTCTTAAATAGAGCTGTTGGGGGCGCCTGGGTGGCTCAGTGGATTAAGCCTTTGCCTTGGGCTCAGGTCATGATCTCACGGTACTAGGATCAAGTCCTGCATCAGGCTCTCTGCTCAGCGGGGAGCTTGTGTCCCCCTCTCTCTCTGTCTGTCTCTCTGCCTACTTGTGATCTCTCTCTCTCTGTCAAATAAATAAATAAAATCTTTTTTTTTAAAGAGCTGTTTGTGGAAGCAATCCAAGTGTTCACTAAGAGATGAATGAATAAACAAAATGTGGTATATTATAATGGAATATTATTCAGCTCTAAAAAGGAAGGAAATGTTGACACAGGCTGCATGGATGAATAAATGAATAAATGATTACGCTAAGTGAAATAAAAGCCAGTCTCAAAAAGACAAATATTGTGTGATTCGTCCTATATGAGGTACCTAGAGTAGTCAGCTGTATAGAAACAAAAAACAGGGTGGTGGTTACCAACGCTGAAAGGAGAGGGGAGGGAGGGGGGGTTAGTGTTTAATGGGTACAGAGTTTCAGCTGGGAGAGATGAGGTGGACATGGATGGTGGTGATGGTTGCACAGCAATATGAATGTACTTAATGCCACTAAATGTACACTTAAAAACTGTTAAAAGGTAAAAGTTTGTTACATATATTACCACATTAAAAAAAATACATAGCTGTTAAGTCAGTTCATGTTGTAGAGAACCATTGCCTCCAGCCGTACCCTTGCCTTTCATTTCCTACGACTTAGAGACCGTTGGCATACTTTACGTGATGGGCTGTGATCACAGCTGGAAATGAATGTAACCCATCTGAAACCCTGGCCCCCAACCTTCAATCCACAAATGTTCGCTGAGTATCAGCTCTGAGCTGGGGCCATGGTTCAGGTGCAGAGAACAAAGAGAGAATGCAGAGAAGGCTGATGCACAGTCCCTGGGCTTCGAGACCTGTAATTCTCATCAAATTGAGGAAATGAGCAGTAACAACACAAGGTAGCACAAGACAAGTGCCTCCTGATAGTAAACGGGAATGAAGAGTGTGTCCTAGGCTTCCATTTTGGCTTCAGTAAAATGCCAAAGAGTTGTCGCAGACTGGTGGCCTGGAGCACCTCACCTTCCTTTCCTCCCCCACTGCGCCACCTAGAGGCCTGGTGGAGTCCCACTGCTGACCACTTGGGTGCTCAATTTCTTGAGATTTTGAATGAAGAAACCTGGAATGGAATCGCCAGAAAGGGGTGACTAGCAACTTAGACTGGGGTAGGACTGGTCCTTTTGAAGGCACCTGCAAAGAAGAGACTGCAGAGAGACTAGGTCTTCAGGGAGAATCTGCAGACTGAAGCCAATGTTCAGAGAGAAGTGATGGTAAGAAAGGAAGTAGAGGAAGACAGACAGTTAGGCAGGCACTAGAGACCACAGACACTGTTCCCTATCAGCTTCCACTCCCAATTTCAGTCCACAAAGCCTGTGAACTCTCCACCCTCCGGTATCTGAGATCTCTCCCCCATATCCTCCCAATAGCCCCCACTGTCCCTCAGTTAGAGTGAGTGGAGGCCCAGATGGGGTCCCTAGAAGCGGACTCTGAGATGGAGGTAAGGGGGTGCCATGTTTTCCAAGGACTTTTCTTGGGATGGACACAGTGGCAGGAAGGGAAGGAAGCAGAAGTGGTCAGAGGGAGGAGCCATGCTGGAATGCAGGCTCACAGCCTCAGCCAACACATGTGTCTTAGTTGGCTGGACCACCATAACAAAACAAAGACTGAGGGGCTTAAGCAATAGAAATTTATTTTTTAGATTTTTGGAGGCTCAGATTTCTGAGATCAAGGCACCAGTAAAGTTGGTTTCTTCTGAGGCTTCTTTTCTTGGCTTATAGATGGCCACCTTCCTCTAGTATCTTAACACAGCCTTCCCTCTGTGTGTGTCTGTATCTTCATCTCCTCTTTTTATAAAGACACCTGTCATATTAAATAAAGGCCTGCCCATAAAGGCCTCTTTAAAGGTCCAATCTCCAAACATAGTCACAGTCTGAGATTCCAGAGTTAGGGCTTCAACATGTGCATGGGGACAGTTGAAGGGGAGATGTTTAGGCACAATTCAGTGCATAACACTGTGGGAGGTTCAGGAGTTGGAATGAGCTTTAGAATTGTTTACTTGGGCCAAAATGGCCAGATCTATATAGACCAGTCATTGGGTATGAGACTATCTGGGCATGGCATGACTTTGGATGAGGCCATTCTCTGCAGGTGAGTCAATCCACAAGGGGTCTGACCACTGAAGACAATCTGCTAACTGGCCCAGCAGCTAGGACAGCAGATCCTGCACTGAAGAAGGCTCTGGGTAGTGCATCTCAGGGTCCACTACCCTTGGGTTCCACTTCTTGCAACCAAACAAACCTCAGGACAGGTTTGTTACAAGGGTGAAGTGAAACAGTAATACTCAGTTTCCTGAGGGCAGGAACCGTGTGTCAGTCACTGTGTGTATTCCTGCCCATGATAGACATGGGTGACTACCCACCCCAACATTCACACCTAATCCTCTACTGCCTCACCCACCTCTACCTCAGAAGCAGGAAAACTCAAGTCTCATAGTCTCAGTCTTTCCTCCAGAGGAGGAGATGTCTGCTGGGTGTCCATGACCTGCAACCTGTGAATGTTACCTTATCTGGAAGAAGGAACTTTGCAGATGTAGTTAATTTAGAGATCTTGAGATAAGGGTGATTAATTAGGGTGGGCCCTAAAGCCAAAGATTAGTGTCACAACAGGAGAAGGAGAGAAGACACAGAGAAGTTGATATGAAGATGAGGCAGAGATTGGGGCAGTCCATCTACAGGCCAAAGGATGCCAAGGATTGCCAGCAGTCCCCAGAACCTGGGAGAGGGACATGAGATGGATCTCTTCTGGAGGGCCTCCAGAACAACCCAATTCTGCTGAAACCTTGATCTCAGACTTCTGGCTCCTGAACTATGAGAGAATACATTTCTGTTGTCTTAAGTTGTTTAATCTGTGATACCTTGTTACAGCAGTCACAGGAAACTAATACACACTGCATACTACATTGTGTTTTATGTGTAGCCTTTGTCTGTTGAGGCTGTTCTAACAAAAATACCAGAAACTTGGTGGCTTACAAGCAGTTCTGGATGCTGGAAGTCCAAGATCAGTGTGCCAGCATGGTCAGCTTCTGACAAAGGCCTTCTTTTTGTGTAGCCTGCCAACTTTGTTATAACTTACCTGCCAGAAGGAGGGAGGGAGGTCTATGGGATCCCCATTCATAATGGATCAACCTTCATGACCTAAATACTTCCCAAAGATCCTACCTCCTAATACCACACATTGGACATTATGATTTTAGCATTCAAATTTGGGGGGACACACACACTCAAAGCATGACACAGCCCAAGTCCCAATAACCTAGCACTGCCTAGCATACAGTAGGCACTCAGTAAGCATTAAATGAATGAACAAACATACTTAGAGCATGTGTGGAAGGTGGAGAAGGTCAGGTTGGAAAGGCAGGCCCTGAGGGCTGACTAGGAGGACACTGATACAATTCCAAATGTGGCATTTGGCCTTTTCCCTGTGGGTAATGGGCTGTCATTGCAGGGTTTCAATCCAGGAGCAACATGATGGAAATGGTGCTTCAGGAAAATGAATCTTCTCTCATTAGCATCGACTCTGGACCTGCTGAGACAACAAGGCATAGATAAATGGTCCACATCCATTGTTGGAAATGCAAGCAGTTGCCCAAATGAACCACAATCTACACTGGCTGAGCCAATGAATTAGTTCAGATCTTCCGGTTGGAGAAGTCTCAAGAGCTTGCAATTACAAAATGCAATCATTTACAAAGACACAATGGGGCATTACAGTAATCACTCAATGAACTCCTATAAAGCTGCCAACTATCTGTCCTCCCACAAAGACCTTGGACCTGTGAGCCTGCTTCTCCCACCCACGAGCCTTGCCCTAGGGCAAGGATTCCCAGCATCTCCCTTGCTGGTTCCAGACCTGGAGTCACTTCTCACACACTCTTGGCTCTGACTCCATCTCAGTTTCTGTCTGTGGCCCTCTCTGGCTGTCTGCAACAGATTCAGGCCCTTCTCACCCAAGCTTCAGGCCCACGGAATCAACCCATGCTCCCAGCTGTAAGTAAAAAGTGACTCCTCACCCCATGGGTTGGGCTCCCTGCTAGTGCCTTAAGAGAAGCCGTACAGTGGAATGACCTAGCCCAGACTTGAGTTCAACCCTGGCTCAGCCACTGAGAGGTTTTTTAAGTCCTGTGAACCTCCGCTTCCCCAACTGATCACAATGGCCCACTCACAGAGCCACTGTGGGTATTCGGAGGGGTTCAATCCGTGAGATGAGATGTGGACTCCACCCTTACAGAACTTACACTGACACAGAAGAATAGAACCAAGTTATTTTCATTTATGAAAAGGTCAAATTGAGTCAAGTGCATTATACCAAGGGCCTTTGGTCCAAATCTCATTGACAAATCCTTCAAAGTAAGCCGGCTTTTAAGCTGACCCTACAGGTGCCATCCTGGATTTCAGTCTACTCTCATGCAGAAGTTACACGCAGCCCTCTGATTTTGTTCCTGAAATATGGTCTTTGCTTAATTCAACACCTATCTACCACTCCCGCCATCCCAAATGAAATGAAAGTAGACAGGGGATTGGCATTTTTCTCAGGCTTCCTTGGAGAAATGAGATGTGGTGGGCACACCTCTGGGAACGTGCAGTGAATGGTATGCACCTGCATGTAACATGGACAAGTCCTTAAAAAACATAGTATATGAGACTGAATGCTTACTCTGTGCCAGACAGCATTCTAAGTACTTGACATGGACTAACTCACTCAGTCTTTACAAATTCCAGCAAATACAGACATCCTTATTATCCCCAAAGCACAGAGGCACGGGCAAGTTCAGTACGTTGTCCATGTTATATAGCTAGTAAATGGAGCTGAGATGTGAAGCAGGAAGCCTACACTTCACCTTAATACAGTACTCAATATGCACACACATGCACACACACACACCCTGAGGTCTTTAGCACATCACCATGCTGCCCATGAACTGCCAGTTTGTTCTCAATCCATCTCAGCTCTTTCCTGAGCTCTCTATATCACTGAGAATGACAATTTCCAGGTTCATTTGCCTCCAGCTTCCAGGTCGGTCCAATAGGAAACTCTGACAGAAGATCGGGGGTGGGGGTGTGGAGGAAGGGAGACCCAGGGTGCTCCTCCTCTGTTTCCTGTAGTATCTCCCAAAGCCCCTGTGCCTTTCCTGTGGTTGTGGCTCCTTCCAGATGGTCCCTCGGCCATTGTTTCACATGCTCCAGGCAATAGCCCTCGGAGCCCAGCCAGAAGCCAGAGCTCCAGGCCATTAACATCATTCATGCTTTTGTCCTGCCAGCCCCAACCTGGCAGTGGTGGTTTCCTGTGGTAGATAATCCCTGGGTCCCCTCATCACCATGCTTATCTTCTCTTTCTCTCATCACTGGCCAAATCAGTTCCCTGTATTAAATTACTTCTGTGTGAAAGACCTAGAATGGTTTCTGATTTTCCTCTTAGATCCTAATAAATCATTTATGTGCATTAAAAATATATGCTCTGGTGGAAGAACTGGCCCATGAGTCAAGATGCCTGGTATGAAGGCCATGTTTTCACCCAACCTCATGTGAAACCTTGAGCTCTTTGTCTAACCTCCTCAAGTTTTGGATTTCTAATTCACAATGTTGATGTTGAATTAGAGGTGTGTAAGCATGCGTGCATGTGTGTGTGTTTTAAGCATATTCCTCCTCAAATGCATAAATATATACATACATATTCAAGAATACAACATATTTTCCACGGATAATGTGAATTCAACGGTATCTATGAAACACCACAGTTGCCCATGGAGAATGAGGATAAATAACAGACAAACAGAGAGCCCTAGTACTGACCAAGAAAGATAAGATGACATAATTACTATCTGAACTTGAGGTCTCATACACATAACTCTTTATGCCCCGTTGTGCATGGAGACCCCTCCCAAGTTTAGGGAATAATGTCTGAAACCAGACCCAGCATTATTCCACAGATAGGAAGCCGAGAACTGGGAGGTGGGCAAGCTGCCCCCTGTTGAGCCTTCCACAGAGCCTCTCAGAACCTCTCCCTGTCCCATGGGTGGTGACTCCCAGGTGTTGTGTGAACCCTGTTGCTTGGAGCCCCAAAGAGGGGAGAAGGAGAAAATACCTATTAGAGGACACCAAGCAGTTTCTACCAAAGAGCGTGGAGACCTTCTTGCAGGGAAGATCTCTTGTAGCTGGGGGAGGGTAGGCTTTGCTGCTGAGGAGACAGACAAGATAAAAAGAGTCTTGGGGAGGAAACCTGTCATTCCTGGCAAGGTCTTAGCAACAGGAAAGCAATGCATGGCAGTGGAAAGCAGTGGTTCTTCACCTGCCGCCCAGGACACATCACTGATCACCTTACACACCCACCCTGCGTCCTCCGGAAGCAAAGGGAAGTCTTTGGGGGCTTGGATTCACAGTGGCTTCTTGATGGACAGCTCCCCACTTCGCCCCCCCCCCCCCCCCCGCCCTGAGAAAGCCTGCTCTTCAGATCTCGCAGAAGGAGGCAGTTCGGCCTGGTAGGCTGCTGGCGCCATCTAGTGCCCGAATGCAGAACCGGCTGGGCGCGCGGCCCTGAGCTGGGGTTTCCAGCCACCACGTCTCTGGGCTCTCCCACACCCATAGGCCTTCTCGACAAGTTCACAGCTTGCCAATTTGCAAATATTGGGAAATCACTTTGCCTTACAATCTCCAGGGAGTAAACCTCCTGAGCCCATTGCCAGGAGAGCCTGACCATCATCTAGACCCCAAGGGGGCTCCCTGCAAATTGGACATTCTGGGTGTGTAAAACCCACCATTCACACGCACGGAATCACTGGAAACTTGGCATCCAGATTTCATCTCCAGGATCTCTCGGTTGCTTACTTGAGCTGCTTCTAAGAGGAAAAAAAAATCTCTCTCCTGAGGTGTGAAGTCAACTGCTTTCCAGAGGTCCCCCTGCCAATTTCACAACTAGTTTTTGGCTCACACTTAAAACTTAGAGCCTTGTGTTCTCTTCTCCTTGTCGGGAAGAAGAGGGTAGCTGTTTCAGGGTTCATTAAGTCCCAGTTTCTTCACCAGGATTCTGGACGTAAATGGCTTAGCTGCTCACCTTGCTTGTTAAGACACTCAGCAATCAGGCTTAATCTTGAAAACGAATTTTCAGCTGCAACTGCTGGAAAGCGCCTTGATTTACTTATAATCAGCTAATATTGTCATTCGACAGGAAAGGATAATAATAATGGGAGGAAAAAACTTGAGCACCGAGGCAGGGTGCAAAATTTGGGAGCCCACAATTGTTTGTTCACGTGGTTCAGAAATGGATGAATTTGTACCTGTCGAAACAACTTATTTTGCCACTGTACTTACAGGCGAGGAAATAGGATTTTTGTGCGTGTGTCTTTTTCATCAAAGACCTTATTGCTATTTTGACCATCCAAAATGTGTCAGCACCCTCTCTCCCTAACACAGCCAGTGATTTCATTTGGTCCCAAGGCCACCATCACTTAGCAGTCCATCGGCCTGCTCTCCGGTACCCCTCCCCCAACAGGAAAAGGGAGGCGTAGGTAGGGCTGGAAGTGGGAGAGACTTCCCTCCCCCCTTTCCAGCATCAGGAACATGCGGAAGATGCTAGAAGGAATTGCCTTTTGTCTCTGGGTTTAGGTTGGGTTTTGATAGACCCCGTTTTACTTTCCCATCAGCTTCTCAATTCAGGCAATTTCACGGCTCCTGTTCTGCTGCTGAGACGTGTGTGGCAGCCGGGTTGTTAGAAGCAGCCATGGGCTGGGGAGCAGTTCCGTTGCTAAAGGGCCTCCCTTTGACTGCAGCCGAGCCCCGCTCTCGGGGAGGTGGGGCTGGCAAACCGGGAACAGCCCAGAGTTAATGGGGTGATCTGGGAAGCCTGAAGGGGAGCAGTGTGTCCTGGTTAATTATTCAGCACAATTGGACAGCTGAGAGCTGTCCATATACTTAGTTGCAATGAATTGAAATATAATAAAGGAGAGCTCATTCATTCATTTAACGAGAGTTTATTGAGATCTATGCTACAGCTTGGCTGCATGTCATTAGCGGATTATACGGAACTTTGCTAGAAGGGTGCGGCAAGTGCAAGGTCTAGGTCACATGCTTGGCCTGTTTAAGGAAGAGCGGGAGGGCAGTTACAGTGAGGGCTGGGGGTAGGTGGAGGGGGTGGGGAGGTGGAGGGAGTGGGGGGTTGGGGGGGTGGGGGGGTAGTCAGTGAGAACAGAGGAACAGAGGAGTGGGAGATGAGGCAGGAGTAGGAACCCCCACTGAGAGGCTATGTCATGGACAGCATTCAGGCTACTGCAGGGACTTGGGATTTTGGTCTCAGTAGGAGGAGCAGGTATTACAGAGCTGGAAGATCAAGTTGCTTTCAGTCTCATAGGGGCCTTAAAATGCCATGGCCCCTCAGGTGAACCGCCCCCACTTCGTAGCTTGGCACCCCCAACTCCTCCTCCAGACTCTCCTCCTACCCACCCTACCCCCAGCTCTACACACAGCAGTGGTGAAACACCTTTCCTTGCCCAGCAAACTCCTGTTCCTTCAAGACCCACCATATACATCACTGCCCCTCTCCAGCCTCCCTTGACTTCTGCAGATGGGAAATTCCTCCCTTGACTTCCATAGACAGGGAATTCCTCTCCTTGCCCCAGAGCATTGGGACACACTCCTGTTATGTAGGGTCTGTACTGTCTCTTTAAGGGCTGTCCTGCCCTCCAGGACTGGAGGCCCTAGAAGGAGGAGCCAGGTGCTGGCCTGGGCCAAGACAAACAGAGGAGGTGCCTGAAGTTCTCAGTGGACAGATGACAGATGAACAGTGAAGGAGTCATAGGGAAGAGGTCGGCCACTAACTCACTGTCAGCTGTGCCCCTCCCAGGGTGTAGGAGGAGACCTAATCTTAGGCTGGGAGCCAGCTGCCTGGGTTTCCATCCAGCCTCCACCAAGCCCTCCCTCAGGGATTCCGGGCAATTGCCATGCCTTGATTCAATGCTGTATAAAATAGGGGTGATAATAATGCCATCCTCTGACCTGTAGAGTCACTCAGAGGATTAAAGAAACGAACACACAAAAATGCTTAGCACACAGTCATCATTCAGAAAGTGTTAGTATTATTATGGCAGCTCTTGCTGTTGCAAGGCAAGAGGGCAGCAGGTAGCAGGGCGAGGGAATCTTGGAGGGAGGTGAACTCTGCTTCCTTCTTCCCAGCTTTGCCTGGGGCAGCTCTGAATCACAAGAACCATTCATAAAAGTCTCCCGTCAGAGGCACTGGAGGGAACCACATTTTCATTAACCTTCCTGTAATGTCAATGTAAAAACTGTTGTATTCCAAGACTTGCCCTTGACTTCATGGGACCAATTACCAGCCCCCTTTCCTACAGAAGGAGCTGCTTTAGAGAGACAGAGGTGGGTTGGGGCCGTGGAAAGACATTGGACCTCCAAGCAAGAATACTGGGGTTAGAGTTCTCACTCCATCACCTGTTGGCTAAGTGGCTTTGGGCAATTTGTTTCACCCCTGATTTCCTCCTGGAAGGAAGAGAGAGGCTAATGGCCAACACAACCTCTGCTGGCTGTGGTGGGGTAGGGACAGCACCCTCTATTAGCTGTGGGCCTTAGTGAGTTCCCCAGTCTCCCTGAGCCTCAGTTACCTCAACTGAAAAATGAGATAATAACAGCACCTACCTGGTTATGGGCTGAGTTGTGTTCCCCTCCCCCAAATTCAGCCTTTAAGTCCTAACCCTTAGGGTTTCAAAATGTGACTGTATTTGGAGACAAAGTCTTCAAAGAAGTAATTAAGGTAAAACAAGGTCATGGGGGTGGACCATCTTCCAATATGACAGGTATCCTTATAAGAGGAGGAAATTGGGCCATACACAGAGGGAAGCCATGTGAAGACACAATGACAGGCATGCCATCCACAAACCAAGGAGAGAGGCCTCTGAAGAAATCAACCCTGCCAACACCTTGACCTTGGACTTCCAGCCTCCAGAACTGTGAGAAAATACATTTCTGTTGTTTAGGGCTCCCAGGCTAGATCGTTCATTATGGTGGCCCTCGCAGGTGAAGATGCATCCCATTGGATGGTTGTGAGGGTAAGTGAGAAGATGCATGTCATATGCTTTGAGTCGGGCCTGGCAGGCAGTGAAGGCCCACCCATGCCAGCTCTGCTCATCATAGGAAAGTCCCCGTGCACACAGGGCTCACTGGAGGTCTGCCACATCTGAAGGAGAATCCCTTCTCTTAGTTCTACTCAGACCTGAGGACACTTTCAATATTTATCACATGCCTACTGTGTACCGGGCATCCACGGGGCAGGTAGGGGGACACTGCTGGCATGGAGCTTGCAGTCCAACTTGCAAAAAGAAAGAAAACAAGCAAACCATGGAATAGATCCTCACTAAAGGAACCAGAGCACACACAGAAACAGGGGGCTGTGTGACAGAGTAATAGGGGTCTGGCAGGGGCTGAGAAGATGCCCAGGTGTGTTGAAATGGATCTGGGAGACAAGGCAAGCTAAGGCAGCAGCATTTTAAAAGCCTGAGGTGGGGAGGTCCTGAGAATGCTGCGGTAAGATTAGACCAGTAGTCAGTAAGGAGTCAGGATGCCCTCCTTTCTCCTTTTTCATGGGTGTGGGGCAGAAGCCTGGGTTGGGGCCCCAAATGTGTCTCATTCTCCTTGTCAATAAAATGGGCAGGTAACAGTAGTAGCTCTCGGATTGTAAGGATAAAGACTTCATACATGTTGGAGACCTAGCACAATGCTTAGCATGCAGGGAGTTCTCTAAGTATTAACTGTATTATTATTACTCCATAACAATAATAACAAGCAACATTTATTGAGTACTTACCATGTGCTGGGAATCTAAAAGCTTTACCCAGAATATATCGTTTAGTCTTTATAACAGCCTTTAGAGACAGCCATTGTCAAAATTTCTATTTCACTGGCGGGAAACTGAGGCATACAATATTGTACCCAAGATCACATAACAGGACATTACCCAAGGCAGCCAGACACCAGAAGAGGGCACCTGGCAGCTGAAGATAACACAGTCCTGGCAGGGAATGACACCTGTTGGTGTCTTCATTCAAGGAGTCTCAAAGCACACACGTGCGTACGCATACGTGCACGCACAGACACACACACACACACACACACAAACCACCAACCGATGTCATCTCCCAAACCTCCAAAGTTTGCTCTACATCTGCAAGGGAAGAATATCCTTCTCCTTCTCTTTTTCCAGAGGCTTAGGAGAAAGCAAAGCTGAATTTTAAATCTCTAGCAAGAACAGAGCCTCTGCACCTTGCCTTATCTATCTCTGTTGAAGAGATCGGCATGTTTTATTCTTGCACTGCCAATGGGCAAAGCCCGGAGGAGCAAAACAGAAGGTATTTCCTCCTCATGCTCACCGAGAAGAGAACTCAGTGCTTGACAGATTTCCTCATTATGGTTTTGGTGACGTGCCATTTCTTTACACTGAGAAGAGGAGAGATTGGGAATGGCTGTGTGGAGCCTTGATGTCTTTGCTGGCAGCTCCTGTTAATGCCATAAACTCAGTGGGCAGGGCCAGCCTGGCAGAAGGGGCAATGACGCAAGTCAGGGCGAGTCGTGGCTGGCAGAACCCATTCAACATCTGTCACCCTGACAGTTCCTACTGCTAGGCTCTCCAGGGTCTTTCTGGTTGGTTCTTAGAAGCAAGGCCATCCCTGGGCACTTCTGTGAAAAAGGCCAACTTTCCTTCTGACACTCCATCTTCATTCTTTGTACTGTATCAGTTAGGATTACATTTGGCTGAAACAACAGAGACCTAAAAGAATAGTGGCTTACATTAGACAACTAATTATTTCTCTCTCACATAAAAGCCAGGAAGCCAGAAGTCCAGGGCTGGTGTGGTACTTGGCCAAGCCCCCAGGGACCCATGCTTTTTTCAGCTTATCCCTTAACCTTCTCTAGGGCCAGGATCATCCCCATGGCGCAAGACCACAGCTAGAGCTCCAGACATCACACTCGTGTTACTGGAAGGTAGATGGAGGAAGGCATAGAGGAAAAGGGGCTCATTAATCACATTTTAAGCAAGGTTCCTAAAAGAGCCACATGACAATTTCACTTAATTACAAGGCCACATGCTCTTGCCAAGCAGACTAGGAAACATCACCTTTATTTGGGACAGTCAGGGCCCTACTAAACATGGTGGGATCTACGTTACAGAAGAAGGGGAAAATGATTATAATTTCATGGCGGCAATGTACCAATCTCAACCTCAGGTCGTCACCACCAAACTTCCCAACAGAAGCAAAACTAACATTTTGTGTAATGTGCTAGGCATCATGAACTTTCCCATGAGCTAAGTCACTGGGTCAATGAAGAAGTGTAGAGTGGTAGGTAAGTGTTGGATTTCTAATCCCAACCTAGCCATTTACATATGGTGATACCTCGGGCAGATAATTAAACCTTAGTGTTCTAATAGACAAAGTGGGTATTATGAAACCCTTGTCCTAGGGTCGTCATGAGGATTGAACAAAAGGGCAGGTAAAGTTCTTGGCACATAATATGTGACCCTGGCTTTGCCAAGCTTCTGTGTCATTCGAGCCTGAGATTCTTCACTGATAAAATAAAGACCTGCTTCATAGGGCTTTGAGGATTAAATGAAATGAAAGATATAAAGCATTGGCATAATGCTTAGCTCTTAAGAAGACAGTTGGGGGTTGCTATTGTTTAGAACACTCAAAATTCCTGCAAGATGTCAAAATACGATGTTTAAGGAATTAAAAACATGACTCTTAAAAAAAATTCCTTTTAGAAAATATAGAATGAGCACAAGTCAAAGTGTTACTGAATTCATTACATACTGAGGGAACCAGTATGGTGACAAAGCTGATTTATAGATTATTTGAGGTATTTGTAGGCAAGAAAGAAAGAAAGAAAAAGGATATAGAATAAGATCATCCGGTTAGGTACAAATGGTTAATCCGTAAAGTCCTAGGTTGTCTTTTCTACAAGGAAGAAGTCACCTCAACCATCATCTCTACTGGGCAGAAATCTACAAGTTAATGTGCAACATTTAGTGTCTGGGCTCCCTTCAACAGCAAACAGCAAAGTCAAATGTGGGCAAGTTTTCCCAGGGAACTGAATCATCCTTGAGGAAACTGGATGCCTCGGCACGACACTGAAAGAGCACGCAGTCGTTTTCTTGCTTTCTTTCCATGTTTTGGAAACTTTTTTTTTTTCTCAGAAGTAATTCTCAATGATTGGAGAAACAATTGCTGAGTCCCTAACGGTGACCCAGAGGAGAGCAAGAAGGAACCCTTGCCCTCCAGGTTCTCCCTGTCTGGTGTGTGTACGTGGCAGGGAGAGGAGTGTGAATTGTTGAGTCGACTATGTGAACACAGTTGGCCATCTGACCCCGGGCAGACACCCAGGGCAACTGAAAGATGAGAAGGAATCAGGTGGAAAAAAAGGAGAGGAACTTTCCAGACCAAAAGGTCCCTGAGAAATGGCACGGCGATGGGGGTGGGGATGGGCACCTGGGGGCAGCTGTAGGCAGCGGAGTCTGGTCAAAGCAGAGCTCTCGTGTTTTTACAGATGAGAGGTTAATTAACTTATTCAAGGTCCCATGGGGAGTAAGAGGAAGAACTGGGCTTGGATGAAGTCCATTCATTTCCCCACACCTCCACTCCTCTCCTGGCTTTTTAAAAATCTGTCCTCAAGGCACCAAAGGTCTGCGCTAGTCATTTGCACTTTGGTATTAATTCAAACCAGTATATTGCTTCTCCTGAGGCGGCTTTGAATTCTAGGCCTGTCCTTCTGCAATTAAATGAAAGGTGCTGACCTGCATTAAAGGAATCCCTGGCATCCCGGGGGGTTGGAGGAGAGGGAGCGTCCCCCTGCCCCTGAAATCCCAGCACCCCCAGAGAGTCAGACCCAAGCTGCTCGGCAACCAGAAACCAGAGACATGAGCTGGGAGACCGCATGTCTGTTCCGTCACCCAGATGTCAGCTCCTCTTACAAGCCCGTTAGGTTTGATGAGGAGATGTTGGCCTCCGGGTCCAAAGATGGAGGTAACAGAATCCTCTGACATATTCAGACTTATAAAATTGGATGTGGTTTAATTGCCTGAGAAGTTATTTCAAGACGTGGCCTGGCCTTTGTGGAGCCTGAGATGGCGGGTGATACCGGAGGGGGTGGGGGCGGGGAAGCAAGCTAAACCAAATAGCTCTTATCATTCCACACTTTACATCGTTTGTTTATTAGTGGTATATTAGTGAAGTCCCTGATGCACATGGCTGGGAAGAAACTGTGTTTCACTTAGCCCGACATTTAAGTAATTCATAATCAGATGCAACCAATCTGCACCTTTGCCTCTGGGCACCAACCTTGTTCAAAGAAGGCAGCTCTCCTCATTTTGCAAACGAGCCTCGCTCATTGTCAATGCACTTGCATGCGCAGCCCATCTCTGTCTCTCTGAGCTAGAAAGCACCCCCTTCCTTCTCCCACCATCCCAAATCCTCGCAGGTCCTGTTCAGGTGCAACCCCAGCCTTCCACTGCCATTCATTTTGCAGAGCAGGGGACAGTGGGGGTCTCCATCTGTCCAGCAGCCTTCTCCTCACCCCATTCATTTAACAGATGTTTATCAAGAACCTTGTTTGGTGCCCGGCAAAAAAATGGGAATGTGGCAATGAATCAAAAGACCGTGATCCCCGGCTTTCACGGAGCTTAGTTCCAGTGGAAAACCTGTTCCCACTCCAACCATGAGAAGGAACTGCCAACTTTATGTTAAGCTTCTCATTTATTCAGTTGATGAATATTAATGAGTGCCTGCTATGTGTCAGGCACTGTTGTCGGCACTGGGGCTGCAAAAGGGAACAGAACAGACGAAGCTCTTGCTCCCTCCAAGTTTACATTCTAAAGTAGGTGGGCTAGACCATAAGCCCATAAATGTGTCAAGTAGTCAGAAATCCAGGGAACGAGATAAGGGGGATGTCAAGGTGAGTGGCGCTAGTTTAAAGACGTTGATCTGGGAAGCTTGCTCTGATGTGGTGGCATTTGAGCAAAGAGCTTAAGGAAGGGCGGGCTGGGTGGATGGACGGTGATAGCACTTGTACACAGGGCTTCCGAGGGGCGCAAGTCTGGGAGTGGACCCTCCCACGTATTCCTTGAGAGAAGGAAGGCAGCTTCCATGACCTTGTCTCTTATGGATGCGGAAACTGGGTTTCAGAGAAATGATCTCACATGAAGGATAGGAGTCTGCAGCCAGGCTGTCCAGCCCAGAACCTGCATGTCCCTTTGTAGAATTGCTGAGTTGTTTCAGAGTGCCCTGGTCTCAACAGGGGGGCTTGGACTTCTTTTATCCCTCTCACCGCATCCTGCGAAGAGCGCTGCTTTTTGTCCTGGGTGTGGGTCCCAGCTCTGCTCTCCGTAGCTGTGTGTGACTTTGGCCAAACTTAACCTCTCTGGCTGTCTGATTTCTCATCTGTCCAGTGGAGATGGTAGAACCTACTTCCTCAGGTCAAGGTGAGTCTCAAAGGACAAACAGAGCCAATGCACTGGAAATGGTACCTTACGTGTCCCTCGCAGTATCCTGATGGAGATATGGGGGATACTGCGGGTTGAACTGTGTCCCCTAGAAAAGATACGTTGAAGTGTTAACTCCCAGTACTTGTAAATATGATCTTATTTGATAACAGGGTCTTGTTTGTAATTAAGTTAAGATGAGGTCATGTTCAGTTAGGGTAGGCCTTCAGCCAGTAGGATGGTGTCCACAGAAGAAGACAAGAGACAGAGAATGACAAGGTGAACCCCGTGGGACCATGAGGCGGAGACTGAAAAGCTGTCTACAAGCCAAGGAATACCATGGATTTCTGGCACCAGAAGCTAGGAGGAGGGCGCGGAACAGATTCTCCTCCAGAGCCTTTAGAGAGAGCATGGCCCGTGGACACCTCGACGTCGGGCTTCTGGGCTCCAGAACGGAGAGAGAATATATTTCTCTCATTTTAAGCCACCCGGTGGTGGTACTTTGTGAAGGCCGGTATGGGAAGCTAACGCAGGGAAGACGGCAAGTCTCTGGAAGAGCGGGGTATCCAGATGGGGATGGGCGAGCTGGAGCCTGGCACATGTGTTCGGGGATCAGTTCCTTAAGAATCTGCTGGTACGTGAGGCTTTGGTGCCAGATAATCGCATCCTTGGGGCCGGTTTGGAAGTGGAGAGAGAAACCTGGAGAAGGCTCTAGTTAAGTCCTAAACCAGAGCTCCGTCAACCTGGAGCTTTTGCCCACAACTTCCAGGGTGGGATCTTGGGGTTCAATTCGAGTGCAGGGACTGCCACAGACTTCTTGGCTCAGAGAAGGTGAGAGTCCATGAGCTTTTCTGGACATGAGGCCAGAACTCACAAAGCTGTCTGTTTAAATGCAGATGAAATCAGAAGCATGGGCTCTCAGCAGCGCTTACATAAAACCCAGATTGTCAAATTCGAGGGAGAAAGAGTCAGAACAGCCTGGCCAGGGTCTGTGCCAACATTCCAGAGGACTGATTCAAGATAGGGAACAGATTCTGGGGGCCCCCGGCCATCTCTAAACTGTCTGTAAAAATATCAACACGAGCTCGGAGTGAAATCGTCCGGGCAGACACAGTATCATATCCCTGTGGAGATTCAGAATTACAGCATCTCGGGGTGGGAGGGACCTTAACAGTCAGTCTGTCTGGTATGGCTGTTGGAAACGAGGGCTTTGGAAGCAGCTGGACTTGGGTTCAAGTTCCGTCTCCTTGACTCTGAGGAGTGTCATCTTCAAGATCCATGATCTTGTTCTTCTCTCCTTCTCCTTCTCTGTGGAACAGGCACCAGCTACTGGCATCCCGGGATCTAATGACGCTGGTACGGCCCTTAGCTGAGACCCATGACAAAGACCGAAAGAGCCGTGACTTATGTGACTCTGATTGTTATTTAACTCCACTCCACAGTGGTGTTGGGTTTTCCTCTATGAAGGGCTCTCCTGCCTGCTTCCAGTGTCCCCAAGCTGTGCGTCTCTGAATACCTCTGTTAGAACATTCTTTGCTACAGAGAGATGGCTCCTTGTAAAGAAGTGTCCCTTTGATGGGGTGTGCTCTATGTTTACAGTTGAATGGCTTGGGGTTCGGGCCACCGGGCCTGCATGCAAACCTGTCTCCAAGTTAGGAGCTCCATGCCTTTGAGCAAATTACTCAGGCTGTTGCTTAACTAAGGGTCATGAAGGTTACTTTACTTTCCTTTACCTTCCAGTAACTTTGTGTCCTCCTCTGGGAGATGAGGATGATGATGATAGTCCCTGCCCCCTACAGTCATCCTAAGATTGAACTGGAGAATATACACTTCATTAGAAGAAAGACTGATGTACAGGAGGGGCTCGATAATTAGCTGTTACAGAGGTAACATCCATCCCTGGGCTTAATCAGATCGTGTCCCTCTGCCAGGTTTGTTTGTTTGTTTGTATAAGGATTTTATTTATTTATTTGACCCACATAGAGAGATCACAAGTAGGCAGAGAGGCAAGTGGGGCGGAGGGGTGAAGGAGGGGTGGGAAGCAGGACCCCTGCTGAGCAGAGAGCCCGATGTGGGGCTCCATCCTAGGACCCTGGGATCATGACCTGAGGTGAAGGCAGAGGCTTAACCCACTGAGCCACCCAGGCGCCCCTCCACCATTTTGTTTTTACTCCAATGCGCTGCCTCTCAGTCAGCCCAGGGACCCATCCCAATGCGGCATCCAGCCCGGGGAATCTGGGAGGGCTCCACAGCCTGGCATATAGGCACCTGCCAGGGCCCCACACTTGGTTCAGTACTCTGCAGTCTCCATTTGGAAGTTCCTAACAAGTTCTGAACACCGGGCCCCGCAGTTTCATTTTGCAGTGGCTCTACCTTGTTGGTCCTGCCTGGGAAATTGGCCGTATTGACCCCTTGCCTTCCCGCATAGGCAGAGCTGGGCAGGTTCTGCTTCCCGTCCCCGCCCCAACCCCTGCCATTTCCCACTACATGCAGCAGGACTGGTGAATGTGGGACTTGGTTGTCCAGTATACCCCCTCTATTCTTTCCTCACTCAACACTCCTCACCATATCCCTGGCTCTCCACCCTGTCCTCCAACTTTCCCTGCTTCTCCTTGGCCACCAAGGTCAGAACCGCTCACCCTTGTGCCGGATCAGGTGCCCCTGGCCTGTCAAGAGGCATCCCCCTTCCCTCAGAGGCGCCTCTCTCCTTTCTCCACCGTGACGGTGGGAACAGTCTATGTGGGTCAGCTTGCTGGGGTGAAAATAGACACTGTCTTTGGGATAGTGGGAGTCACAGCATCCTTTTAAAATTCATAAAGATGTAGAGTAAGAATTCCAGTTTCTGAGCCTGGACGTCGGGTGTGAGGCTCAGCAAAGGGCTCCAGACGGAGGGACGCCCGAGAGAAGATTGGTGGGCATCGAGCTTTGCATCTAGTCATCAGGGAAATCAGGAAGGGTCTATCCCTGCGCTTTCAACTGGAGAGCTGGCCCATCTGTCATGTCCCCAGGGTCCGGCATTATCTCACTTCTCTTGCCTGTTAGAGGATCAGAAACTGGGTTAGCGCTTAGCAAATGAAGTGGCCACCAGGAATGTTCTGGTCCCGCTTACCCCATAAGATGTGCAGGGAAGCAAGCAGATTGAAGAAACAAGGCAGCGTGTGCCTTAAGCAGAAAAATAGCGAATGGGTCTGAAGTCGCAGAAAACTCCTATCCCACCGGATGGGTCCCCCGGAAGAAAGACTCCACCCAGCTAGACAACGGGGTAAAGGCAGCCTGTATCCTTAAAGCAGGGCAGGGGGGTGGGAAGGAGACTCCTCGCTGGCTGTCAGGATGCGGAGAGAACTTGGCCCAGCTCTGCCTCAGGCCTGGGCCTTGGGGGATCTCTGAGGCTGGGGTTCAAGCTCTGCAAAGGGGGGACATAAAGCCTGGAAGTCCACTCATGCTGCTTCGGTTCAAGGCCCCCAGGCTCCTGCAATCAGGCGCGCAAGACGCCTGAGAACGGAAGATGGGGTGCTGGGATAATCCTTCTTCCATTTCACACTTAGGGAACTGGCTTTCAGCCGCATGAACTGCTCCCCAAGGGCTCACTCCTCCTTTAATCATGCTGGGCCAGAGCCTCCTCTGGGTTGCCCTGGTAACCAGAGACTCCTACAGGGGTGAGGGCAACTGGCCTAGGCCGGTCAGGCCCGAGGGCATCTCCGAAGGGCAGTGCAGCTGGAAAGCTGGGGTGTCCCTGTCCCTGACTCCTGGGGCAGCACCAGCCCTGCAGTCTGTCCCCTGACTCAGAAAGCCTGGAGGCGGGAAGAAAGTCCCTGGGGCTTAGCGGTAGACGTCAAAACGGTGCTCTCCTTGCTTCTCCAGAGCCCGGAGGCTTCACCAGCGAGGGCCCTAAAGACAGGAAGGCCTGTTGTCCGGGGATTGTTTACTCAGCCCTGAGGCACAGTATCTGCGGGCTAGAAAGGCAGCTGCTCTAACCACACCACACCCAGGGATCTGAAATCAGGACTTGATCCAGAAGGAGGCCGGGAGGGGAAGAGTGCAGGAGAGGGACAGCCGCATTCCACAAGGTCCGTCCTTGGCCTGGGATTTTAATTGGCCAAGCTCTGACTGGGGCTAGGGAATGCCACGGAGACCCGGCCTCATGAGGAGAACCCCAGCTCCTGATGGGTGCTCGGATGGGGGGTAAGGAGAGACCAGGCTTGGCCACGGGGACAGGGGCTTGAATCCTCACCTTGCCACCCACTCCCTGACCAAGTGTGGGCATGTCACCTCTCCTCTCTGGGCCTGGTTCCTCATTTCCCGCTCGGAGGGGCTGGAACAGTCTCCCATGGGAGCTTCCGGCTCCAGTTTTGTGATGATTTGAGTTTACCATGTCCTGAGCTGGCTTTGCAGAGAGCATGTGGGGAACGAGGAAGCTGCAGAGAGCTGACTGGTGATTTCCCCAGAGGGTCTGGCACCGGTGGGGAAGATCCCGCTGCCTGGGCCCCACAGGGCAGCCGTGGGTATAGGATTGGCTGACACAGAGTGGGAAGAAGATGAGCTCATTAGATTTTTCCATGTCCATCGGTGCCTTTCACAGCTCAGTGTCCTGGGGTGGGGAGGGTTGAGAAGGCAGCTCAGCAGGGCCTGAAGCCCCGTGCCTGAAGTCTGGGCTGACACTAAAATGAGGCTGTAGGAGCATATTTAATGACACGGAAAAGTGTTCAGTGATAAAGCGAAAAAAAGCAGGTTATAAAAAGCAGCATATGTAGGACAATCCTCTTATTATGGGGAAGAAATATTTCCCTCTAAATGCACACACACAGACACACACAAGGAAAAGGTTCTAAAACGCACGGAGTGATTATCTCAGTGCACTGGGACTCCCTGCAGCTTTTCTTTTCTTTTTTTCTTTTTCTTTACTTTTTTTTTTCTTTTTTTTCTTCATATTTCTTTCTTTCTTTCTTTTTTTCTTCACAACAAGCTTGGGATACTAACCCTATCAAATACATTGGCTTCATTATACGCAGAAAGCCCTTGCCCACAACTTTGCTGAAGATCCAGGTTCTAGGTGGTCCGCCACGTGTTAATTTACACCGACCCATGTTGGCTTTAGAATTTCACCCCTGGAGTGATCTAGCGGGACAATCTTGGTTGGGAACTTGAAGTTACATTCAAAATAAATGGAGAAAACGTCAGTTGTCCATATAAAAGACTACAGGAGAGGCTAAACCTTCCACAACTTTCTCCTCTGCGTCCGCCATCAAACCTTCCGGCATTTCCTGTCCCATCTCCTTGCCTCTGCACAGCTGATTGCACGGGCTGTGGTCAGCTGACCCCGCCGCAGCCAATCTGTGCACTGGCCAAGTCTCTATACAAAAAAGATGAGCCGGCCCGTCAAATTCCGACAAAGGATGTGAACTGAGAAATTAGAAAAGAGTGAGGCAGTTGGCAGTGGGAACAGTAGGTGAAAGGAGACACAGCACCGTGACAGGGAGGGCCAGGAGGAGTGACAGACGGTGCAGATTATGAGAAACCATAAATAATCATTAAAAGGAAAAAGCAAAAGCCATGAGTTTTTGGAAAGGTTGCAGAGATTAGAGGCAAGGAGAACCCAAATGGTAAAAAAAATGGTAAAAAAAAAAAAAAAAAAAGAAGAGAGCAGAAGTTCAAGAGACCAAAGTTGCCATGTTTCTTCTTGGTTTGTGTTCTGTGAGGAACATACTCTAAGACGAGGATCTGAGTGCAAATCTGCACTCAAAATATTGGGTCAGTGGTCCCAGGAAACTGCAGAAGAAGAGTGGGAAGGGATATGGACAAGGAAAGGCAGCCACGAAATGGTGCATTGTCAAGCCTGCCACCGAAGGAGACGACAAGGTCTTATTCCAGGGGGATATCTGAATACGCACACCTGGGTTAGCCCTAGCCAAGCGATAAGGGGGTTGGGGCACCCATACAGCAACTTCTGGAAATCACTGGTGGAGGGCTGTGCCCATTGAGTTTGATTCCTTGGCACTCTGACCCACTGCTTGTTGAAAGAGCTGCCTTCCAGGCACCTGGTGTCTCAGTCGTTAAACATCCGACTCCTGGTTTTGGCTCAGGACATGATTTCCTAGGTCTTGAGATCGAGGCCTCCATCGGGCTCCACACTCAACAGGGAGTTTGCTTGAGACTCTCTCCTCCCTCTGCTTCTCCCCTCACTCATTTGAGTGCTTTCTCTCTGTCAAATAAATAAATAAATCTAGGAAGGAAGTAAGGAAGGAAGTTAGTTAGTTTAGAAGGAAGAGGAAGAAAGGAAGGAAAGAAGAAAAAGAAAGGAAGGAAACGAGAGGGAGGAAGATGGAGGGAGGGAGGGAGGGAAGGAGGGAGGGAGGGAGACCTGCCTCACACCGCCTCAGGCAAAAGCTCCCTAGGTACAGAGATGCTTATACTGGCCATGGAAGGAACAGAAGCACACTGAAAGATCAGAAAGCCACAGACAAGGTGCCTGAGGTATCTGCCTCACTAAGAGGGAAGAGTGACAGCTTGGTGTGAGGCAGATGATGATGGAATGGTCAGCCCCTTGATCTCTCTATTTTTTATAGTTACCTAGATCTTGAGCTTCATTACAATAAGTCCCCAAGATCTGGACAAGTGCAACCAAGACATTGAAAGGGAAGACAGAAGGAGTCACTTCTCTTCTCCAGAACTCCGTACCCTCCCCAGCCTCCCACAGGGAATGGGCTACCCTATATTGTCTGGGATTTAAAAACCATAAAAGACTGTCACCTTGGATTGATTCTTAAATAATAAAGTTTGAATCACTGACACAATCCCTCAATCCTTCCTCTAATTCCCAGTCACCGTGCTAAAAAATTATATGGGAGTTCGCTGGGTATGGGTTGAGAAACCCTAAAAGGCTCTATGCCTGCTTTCCATCAATGTCACCATTATGACCTCCTTGGGCATATTTAATCAAGTCTACTTTAAGACAGGCACCGTGCCTAGTCAGCATGGCAGAACCTCCTCCTAGTCTAGTAGGCAGTGGGTGCAGACACTACTAATTCCCTCACAATGGGACAAGTGTTAAAATGGAACTGAGTTCACAATGGTGGGGAATATTAAAGCAGAAGAAATGAGTTCTGCTTATGGCCATTAAAAAAAGCTTCACAGAGGAAGTGGCCCTTGAACTGGGTCTTGAGGGATGAATAGAAGTTCACTGGGGGATAGAGGAAAGAAGACAACTCCAGCAGGAAGCCCAGCTAAACAAAAAGACCGAACTAAGAAAGAACTGGCTGGTTTGGGGAATGGGCAAAGACCCCAAAAGCTAAATGGCAGAAAAGACTAGGAAAGTCCCCCCACCCCTGACTGTAAAGAACTTTACATGTTGGGCTGAGTTTTAATTTTCTTTGGTGATCACTGAGGACCCACAAAATATTGCCCACGGGAACTATTATAATGTGGAAGCTTTAGGAGGGCAATAATCATCAGTTTTAAAGGGAGTGAGCCCATCAGATCACTCTCCCATCAGAGAACAGATCCACCAGAGCATTGGGCAAATATGAGAGCGAAGTTTATTTTCTATATTTACTGAGGACCTAACTATGAAGCACAACTTTGCACTAAGCATGGCAGAGGTCTGGGGGATAATGTCACTTCAGAATAATTGGAGAAACAAAACTAATAGGCCTAAGAAATTAAATAATTCCTGTGGTGAGAAGAAAACAGATATTACTTTAGGAGCTAAAAGGGGAGTTCTTTTTAGAGAGAGAACTAGTCTTTGCTCAGCAAAACCTGTTATAAATCGTTTGTACTGGGTCTAATAGAGTCTCCTCAAGACTCATGTCCACTGGTCAGGTTAAGATGAGGTCACACGGGCTTAGGGCAGGTCCTAGATCCAATGTGATTGGTGAGCTTGTAAGGAAAGGAAGATTTGAAAACACAGGCTCATACAGAGGGAAGAAGCCCACAGGACATTTGACACTGAAGCAAGGACTGGAGTGAGGCAGCTGTAGACAAGGAAGAACAGGGATTGCCAGAAACCACCAGAAGCCAGGAATATGCAAGGAAAGATTCTTCCCTAAACTTCGGCGAAAACATGACACAGCCGAAGCCTCACTTTTGAACTTCCAGTCTCCAGAATTGGGAGAGAATCTATTTCTGTTGTTTTAAGCCCCCGGGGTTTGTGAAAGATGTTACGGCAGCTCTAGGAAACAAGGACACCATTTGAGTGAGAAAAGATCCTTGGAAAGAACTGGAAACAGAGAGGTCTGAGCTGCTCCACAGGGAGGAGGACAAGCAAGTGAAGTGGAGGGGTGGAGGTTGTAGGGAATCCAGAAGGAGTAAAGGCTGATTCCCCCCGCAGGAAACAGTGCGAGAAGAAAATATGGTGAACGTGAAATTCGTCACTGGCAAGGATTGCACAGGGGCTTAAGAAAAGAATCTGTAATGTGTCTGCTGAATTTTAAGGTGGTGGAATCAGGCACTTTGCCCCTCCCTCCTTGTCTCAAAAATCACTTTCTGGGACACCTGGGTGGCTCAGTCAGTTAAGCATCTGCTTTCTGCTTAGGTCATGATCCCAGGATCCTGGAATCAAGTCCCACATTGGACTCCCTGCTCAGCGGGGAGCCTGCTTCTCCCTTTCCCGCTCCCCTGGCAGTGCACTCTCTCTCAAATAAATAAATAAAGTCTTAAAAAGAACAGAACAGAAAAGAAAAAAACACTCTCAAACAAGGAGAAGGAGGAAAGCAAACAAATCCATCTTAGATGCACCTTTGTCACCCTGAACTGCAATATATGAAAATGGAAACCAGACGAAGGAACTAGAAGGAGGAATGGATGGACGAATTTTGCCGACAGAGTTTTAAAGAAAGAACTCCTTGTGTACCCAAAAGAGGATGCCATTAGATAAAGCTTAAAAATAACTGTATCAGGGGCGCCTGGGTGGCTCAGTGGGTTAGGCCGCTGCCTTCGGCTCAGGTCATGATCCCGGGGTCCTGGGATCGAGTCCCGCATCGGGCTCTCTGCTCAGTAGGGAGCCTGCTTCCCTCTCTCTCTCTCTGCCTGCCTCTCTGTCTACTTGTGATCTCTGTCAAATAAACAGATAAAATCTTAAAAAAAAAATAATAACTGTATCAGGAAATAGTGGTATATGGAAATGTATACCTGAAGAAAACCCTAGAAGATTGGCTGACTTTCAGGAAGGAACAGGGTATTACTATTATTTAGTTTGGGTTTTGTATTTTTTTTTTTTTTAGTCGTTATTGACTGTTGAAACTTTGATGTGATACTTTGATTTAAAAAAGCAATTTAAAACATAGATTTTTTTTTTTTTTTTTTTTTTACATTTCACTGTTGCTCCATTGTAATAGCCCAAGACTTCAATTCCAGTTATACATGCTGCCATGGGAAACTCTGGGGAGAAGAGTGTTCTCAAGACGGGGAGGACAGAGGGGAGCCAGTGGCTGGACAGGCCGAAGGTGTGAGGTGAACTCCGAACCTGAACCCAAAAGGACAATAACAGGAGGGCCATTCTCTGGGTGCAGCGGGGAAAGCCCGTTTACGGATTGGCGAGGACCGGGGAGAGCAGTCCCAAAAAAGAAACTGATCATGTAAGTTTAGCTCAGTGTCTCTCAAACTGCAACGTGCATACAATGTACCTGGGGATCTTTTTAAAATACAGAGCCATTCAAGAGGATTCTGCATTTCTAATAAAATTTCAGGGGGTGCCAAGGTTCCTGCGCACTCTGGTTGGCAGGGCAGGAGGCTGAAGGGGTCTGAGAGGGGAGCAAGGGCTTGGCCGAGGAGAGGGAGGAATGGATTCACAGGTGCCAAGTCTGAGTTTGTGGGACAAAGACCTTAGTCTTGTGGGGCTAAGACTAGGTGAGCAAGACATCAGAGGAATTGGGGGACACATCAAAGACAACTTACCTTCCGAGGGGTTACCTCTGGCCAGTTCTGACAAAGCTCTCAGTGTTTTGTTCCGGGCAAAGCTGGCCCGCTATGGGGCAGATAAAGAGTTGCCGGCCAGACCTTGACTATCCGGCCTCACCCTCTCCTCACAGCCCTCTCTGCGGAATGACATAGGCTGACGATCGGTGCAGGAGCCCTGACCCAGGGCCGGGGGATGGCACAGGAGAGGATGTCAGGCTCCTCAACTTTCCTTCCTTCCCCGCAACTGTCAAAACCCCAGCCTTGTCTCCTCCATCTTCCCTGTGCCATCCGCCCTTCCACAATGGCTTCTGTTGGGGGCACCAGACTTGTTCCTGCCTTTCCCATAGAAACAGTCTAAATGGTGGTAAACTGGGTGCTCTAAGTCAGTTTAAAATAATAGTCCAGTAGATAGAATGGCGATGAGTCGCATTTAAAAGAGGGTCTTTCGGCGGCGCCTGGGTGGCTCAGCGGGTTAAGCCGCTGCCTTCGGCTCAGGTCATGAACTCCAAGTCCTCGGATCGAGCCCAGCATCGGGCTCCCTGCTCGGCAGGGAGCCTGCTTCCTCCTCTGTCTCTCTCTGCCTGCTTGTGATCTCTCTCAATAAATTGCTCTCAAATAAATAAATAAAATCTTAAAAAAAAATAAATTAAATAAATAAATTAATTAAAGAGGGTCTTTCGGGGCAGCTGGGTGGCTCAGTCGGTTAAGCATGTGCCTTTGGCTTGGATCCTGATTCTGATCCAGGGGTCCTAGGATGGAGTCCCACATTGGGGGCTCCCTGCTCAGCAGCGAGTCTGCTTCTCCCTCTCCCTCTGTGCTCTCTCTCACTCTCTCATGTAAATAATACAATCCTTATGAAAAAAATAAATTAATTATTAATTTTATGTTATTTTATAATTCTATTTTTAAATAAAAATTTAAAATAAATTTTAAATTTATTTTATAAATTTTATTTTATAATTATTAATTATGAAAAAATAAATTAAAGAGTGCTTCTCTTTAATTTCTTCAATCATTCTCTTAATCACTAATTTATTTCTCCTAACAGTATCATTATCCTCCTCTTTCGGATGAGGAGACCGAGGCAGAGAGAAGGAAGTCCCCGAGGACACGGAGAGTGGAGCTGGGATTCAAGCCAGGCAGCTGGTCTCACCATCTGCTTTCCTAAGAGGCTACGGCTCCTGGCACAGAGAAAAATTGCATCATAGGCAAATTTTCATCTGTAGGTAACAAGAGATAATGAGAGAAAGAAACACTTTTTAAACTGTAGACAATTGCCTGCCATTGTTCCCACTTAGCCATGCCCTAGAGAGTGTGTGGCACCTTCCAGCTATAAATCTGAGGTTCCCTTGGTCCATCTCAGTTCCTTCTCGCTTGTCAGACTCTAAGGGAACAACATCCCCAGGCACTGAATTTCATTCCATTTTAAAGACATATTTCAGCACGCGGTACAAGTCCTGGGATGCAAGCCAACTGCTTCATCCTGTGCCCGGGTAAAGAAATTGTTACCTGCTCTGGGCTGGAAGAAAAGCTGATGTGTGGGACTTACCGACAGACAAAGTGGCTAAGACTCCCCTGTAGAATTCTCTACTGTTGTAAATGTCTATAGTCCTTCAGGTCCATATTGTACCCGATGGGCTAGCTTGGGCACCTGACCATCCCTGAAAGCACCCCACCGCATTCCCTCGCCTTCCTGCCTTCCGCTGACTGGTCTCTCTTCTTGGCTCGTCCCAGTTTCTTTGACTGGATAATACCCACTTATCCTTTAAAATCCAACCCCTCTCAGAAGCCTTCCTTGGTCTACTCTGGATGAATTGAACACCCTGTTCTGTAGCCACGGCCCGCCCCGCAAGGAATCCATTGCTTTGCTTGGTCAAGTTCTCCTGCCTGTTTCCTTCACTGTTAGGGTCAATTCCTTGAGGGTAAGGTTTTTGTCTCTATAATTTGCAAAGACTAAACTGCCTGGTTCCTGATACGCTCTGAACAAGTGTTTATCGAGTGGACACGGAAAATGTCTGAGGAGGTTCTATGTGCTGCCTCTCTATCTGGGGCAACTTACTCTTCTCCAGTGTGCACGTGCTTCTCTCTCTGTCTCTCCTTCCCCCCTCTCTCTGTGTGTCTCTGTCTCTAATCTACATTGTATTTCTCCTTCAGTCTTCAGCTACAGCTTCCAGGTCCTCCTGCCACAGGTACCCACCGCACACCATACTTCCCTTTCTTTAAGACGTGTCTCTCAGTTTTGTTTTTTTCCCCCCACGTTTGTCTTCCTGGACAGGCAGTCAGCCCCTTAGGGACAGAAACCTCGTCTCTGCCCCTTCTGGCACCTACCACAGCCTTGGGTACTCAGGAGGCACTCAGTCAATGCTTGTTTAGTAAACGAACAAACAAATGAGTCAGTGGGTGATTATATTTTTGAGTTCCCCAGAGTCAAACCTTTCATTTGTAGCTGGGGCCAGGGAGAGGAAGCCCCAAGAGGCCAAGGGCACAGAATGGGAGAAGGCGCTCACTTCAGAGGCCAACTGTGAACTTGCAACAGCCTGGCAGGGAGGCCTCCTTCCCTCTGGGCCCCTGGGTACTTGCTTGTCTCACCCAAGTCCTGGCCCAGTTCCCACTTCCTCCTTGGAGAACTCTGGCCTCTCTCCATGCAGGCAACAGAAATCAAATACACCCCTATTAAGCCAAAAGCTGGAATTGATTCACTCACATAAAAGGAATCAGAAGAAGGGGAAGGCTCCGGGATTCCTGGAACCAGGAATTCCAACGCTATTGGAACTCTCTCTCTCTCTATTTCCTTCTCTTTCCCATTTCCCTCTGCTCCCGTGTATCATTCTCTCAGACCAGCATACTTTGGATTCTAAAATCTCCTGTTGGTTCTGTTTCTCTGGAGGGCCCTCGCTAATACAGTGCTGTGCAAATTTCTTGAGAAATTGGATTCTTACTCTCTCCCCCTCAGGCAGCTCTAACCCCACCCTGCATTTTGGGTGTGGAGAAAGTGGCAGGAACCTGCCCAGGCCTCCCCCGTGCTCTGAGGCACCGGCTTTCATCCCTATCTCTTGGCTCACGGTGTTGAGACCATCCAGAGGGCACCGGCCTCGCGACGCAGCAAGGGGAGTGCAGAGTTCCTCCAGTCCGGGAACACCTGCTCCACATAATGCCGGGGAACAACCGACCAAGGTTGGCAGGGAAGTCAGGGCTGAGATGAAAAGGAACAGCTGGCACCCTTTGAAAGGCTCAGCGCATCGGGGAGCAGCAGACGGGTTTAGTCATTCCTAGCAACCCGCCCAGAGGCCCCCGGAGTGTGACTGCTCTTTAGAGACAGCGGGGGCTGGAGGAGAAGGGGGGACCGAAGCCCACAGAGCAGCCCTGCCGTGTCATGCCTCCTCACACCACCCAGCGACTAGCCCGGGGCATTTCTAGATTGTTTTTTTAAAAAAAAAAAAAAAAAAATCAAGTCCTTGCCTCGGAGCAGGGGCCAGGACCCTGGGAGCTTTCTGGAACTCCAGCTCCTGCCCGCTTGCTGGCTGTGCCCTCAGGTCATTCACCATCTTGAAAAACTAAAATGTGCCTCTTAAGACCTATGTCTTAGATATGTCGTGAGATTTATCCAATCCCATGAGGCACGGGAAGCCCTTAGTTCAGCAGGGGTTGCACAAATGCCGGTGGTCGGTGGTCGAGGGCCGCGCTGCTCTCCCAGAGGGATGGCGCATCCCGACGTGGGGAGGCAGAGCAGGCGGCCGACTCTTCACCCAAATGCGGTGGTTCTCCAACTTCACTGTGCCTGAGAATCGCCCGGGGACTGGCTAAAACCAGTGGCTGGAGTCCAGCCCCGAAGCTTTGGATTCAGCTGAGTGGCTCGGAGCCAGAGAAGGGGTTTTCCAAAGAGTGCCCCAGGGCTACCGCTCCCGGGGATCACAGGGATCACACTTTGAGAACCGCTCTTCTCCGGAGCCCTGCAGGCCCAGCTGCACCTGAGAGGCGCTAGGGAGGTTTATACACCGCTGAGATTCTGACTGAAGGGATTTGGGGTGTGACGTAGGTATCAGCAATTTTTAATGCTTTCCACATTTGTCCCCTGTGCTGCGTGCATGGAGAACCGTGCTTCCAGGGGCTGTGTGGAGACGGTGCGAGGCTCATGATGTGTGGGTTAGGACACTGGGGTTCTGCCGGCTTAGGCTGTGCACCTTCTGAGAGAGAAAGGGCAGCTCCCACACTCCGTTGGGAAATTTTCCTCTCCTGGGTGCCTTCTCTCAGCCTTGCCACCCTTTCTCCAGCACGGCCATCTCCTCTGCCCATGTCAAGGTCAGCCCCAAGGTCCAGGTCAAGGCTGACTGGCTTCTGTTTCTGGGTCCAAATCTGTGTGTGTGTGTGTGTGTGTGTGTGCGTGTGTGTGTGTGTGTGTGTGTGTGCGTGTGTGTGTGTGTGTGTGTGTGTTGGGTTTCCTGGGTTGGGTCCCTACCACTGATCACTGGACTCCAGGCTCTGACCTGTGTGGGTCCAGCTGCCCTTTGCCTCCTGCTGGGCCTTGGGACGGGGTGCCCTCACCTGCTGGACTTGTCCCAAGGCCTGCTCTCTCTGAGTCCTGGTCATGCTGCTGGACTTCTGCTTCCTTTGTGAATTCTGTGATGTTCTGGACATTTAAAATGCCAGAGGTAAAGCCTTATATTTAAATTTCAGAAAGGGACCCTCCTTACCCTTTGATGTTCACAACACAAATAGATCTTGAAAGGGTATAATACTAACCTCAGCTTCTTGGCTCCTTTAAAAAAGAAAAAAAAAGAAAGTGCTCCATTGCTGAAATGCATCATTTTTAATTAGGGCCCTTGCCAGGCTGAGGAGGCTGTGGAAATGCCCCACCCATGTCCTCCCTCAGTCCTCCCCACCCTGGCTTAGCTCCCCCATTGCTCCTTGAGTCTGGTCCCCCTGACTGCTCCCAGCCTCTCCTTTCATGAGACCCACTCCCTCTGACAACATAGCAGCTAGGATCGTCAGAAAGCACAGGCAACTGCCCATCACCCCCAAGGATGGAGGTAGGTAGGGTGATTTCTTACCATCTCTGATATATTTCTAGGTCTCAACGGGGACTTTTCTCCCCTGCCTGGGCATCTCCATATCCGGCTAACCTCAGGACATGATAGGCAATGCTGCTGTAACAGGTGCACCTCCAAATCTCTGAGGCTTCTCCCCAAAGAGGGCTTTTTCCCACATAGGTTAAATCTAGGCTGGACAGCCTCCTCCAGCTTGAAGCTGCCATGTCTGGAAACCGTGGTCTCCAGAGCACCTGCATCGCTGAAGGAGAGGAAGAGAGAGACAGAGGAGGCTCAGTGGCTCATAACCACTTGGGCTAGTAAGTGACTCTGCCCCCATCCCTTGGCCCAAAGTAGGTGTGTGGCCCCAAACTGACTGTAGGAAGCACGTGGAATTTTGGGTGAGCACTAACTGCCACATTGTTCTTTCCAGGTGAACATACACTGTTTTCAAGATAGTGCCTTGGATTTCCAAGTAAGACAAGTCCAAGGTGCAGAGGGGGAGCTCTTAACTCTGCACTTAACTTCCAGATCCATACTCTGCCCTTCTCGGACTTGGAATCTCCTGCTCCTTCTGCTCCTCGACCCTCCACTGGGTTCAGTCAGTGGAAAATGAACACTGGGAAGTCGGCAGCAGCAATGGGAAGTTACCACCAGGAAGTCAGGAGGTTGGAGGAAAGAGAGCACTTTTCCCATATTGACCTATTAAATCCTTGTGGCAACCCTCGAGACAGATTATACTATTTTCCGCAATTTTCAGATAAAGAAACCAAGAAACAGAGAATATGGAACTTCCTGAGAACACACACCTCTAAATGGTAACATTTGATTTTGAACCCAGGGTTCAAGAGTCCTTGCTCGTAACATCTTAACATCTTAACAACTCCTATCCTACTATGCCACATTCTGACCCACTTATGTTTCCATTGAGCCCAGCCTGCATAGGTCTGTGGGCTTGCCAAGGGTTCCTTCCATCTTCATCTCCTGGTTTCAGTGATTGTTCTGGTTCCCAGACCCCCCAATATCTAGGTCCAAGGAGGCTGTACTTGTGTGATCTCTGAGCCTCTGTCCACTGTGAGGCACCTGTTTAGCCTATGATTAAATAATGTCTTCTTCTTCCTTCTTCCTTCTTCTTCCTCTTCCCTTCCTCCTTCTCCTCCTCCTCCTCCTCCTCCACTTCTTCTTTTCTCTCTCTCTCTTCGCTCCTTAGTTCAGCACAGTATTGTCTTTTTTTTGGTCTCTGCTCTCCAATAAGATACATTGAAGCCCTAACCCCCAGTATTTCAGAATGTGCTTTTATTTGGAAATGGGGGGGCTACACATGTAATTAGGTAAGATGAGGTCCTATGGGAGGGGATATGATGATGTCTTTAGCAAAAGAAGGAAGTTTAGATGCACAGGGACAACACCATGAGAGACAGTGGCAGACACTGGGGGGAAGAATCTACAAGCCAGGGAATGCTGAGGATCAGCCATGGCCACCAGGCGCTAGGTGAGAAGCAAGGGATGGCTGCTCCCTCCCAGCCTCCAGAAGGAACCAACCCTGCTGATGCTTTGATTTTGGACCTCCAGAACCATGGACAACAAGTTGTGATTGTTTGAAGCCATCCAGTTAGCAGCACTGGTGAAGGATCCACCTCTGTCACCATGACAACCATCTCTGTCCCCATCCCCACCTCTGTTACCATGGCAACCACCTCTGTCCCCATCTCCACCACTGCCCTGCCTTGGAGTGGCACTGCAGTCCTACAGTCCCCTCCAGTCGGGACTCCAGGCAAGATCTTACTGTAGGACCTTTGCACTCACTGTGCCCTCCTGGGATGATTTCCCTCAGACATTTACATGGCCCCTTCCTTCATACTACAGTCTTAGGTGAGTAGAAAGACTTGAAGAACACCACTCATACTTCAGGTTCTCTGGTCTTCAGGGAGATTACTAAAATCTGCCCATACTATAAAAACAACAACAACAACAAAAAAAAAACCCCACAACAAAATACAACAAAAACCAAACCAAAACAAAACAACCCCAAATCTCAACAAATATTCACGAGAAGAAGCAAACCTCCAGGCAAAGAAATGCTGAGAAATGGATGTTCTAGAATTAGCTGGAACTGGCTTTCCCACCCTGGATCTTCCAGATCATCTGTTCCACCACTTCATGTCAGAAATCAGCTATCTAAAGTGGAAACAACAACATGTCTGTCAGAAAAGTCTTTGGCTTCCAAAATTTGTAAAGAAACCAATAATAAATGCTTGGACCGTTTAGCAAACACCAAGCGCTGAAGGAACTGACAGACTTGTTAAGGACGATAGCAAGAGAGCACAACTGAAGACGAAGAGTCAAGAAGAAACGGACACCAGCCATATAGAAACCACCTCATATACATGAAGATGGCTGCCATCAAAATCAACCAACCAACCAACCAACAAAAAACAGAAAAACCCAGCAAGTAAGTGTTGGCAAGGATGTGGCGAAATTGAAACACTTGTGCACTGTTGGTTGGAGTATAAAATGGTGTTGCCCCTCCAGAAAATAGAATTAGTGTGTGAGCCAGCCATTCTGCTTCTGGGTATATACCAAAAAGAAGGAAAAGCAGGGTCTTGAAGAGATATTTGTACACCTACGTTCATAGCAGCATTATCCTAAATAATGCTAAAAGCTAATATAGCCTTCAATAGCTGCATTATATTTTAGCTCTAAAGTAGCTAAAAGCAACCCAGCCACAGATAGATGGATATACAAAATGTGGTATACACTCACAATAGAAGGGTGTTCAGCCTTAAACAGGGAAGGTGCTCTGACACCTGCTACAACATGAAGGGACCTTGGAGACACGATGCTCAGTGAAATAAGCTAAGCACAAGTGAGACTCTGCGGTTCCATTTCCGAGGAGCACCGGGAGCAGGTCAATGCATGGCGGCAAACAGCAGAACACTGGTGGCCAGGGTCTGGGGAGGACGGGGAGCTGCAGTTCATGGACATGGTTTCAGATTTGCAAGATGAAAAGCATTCTGGCGGTTGGTTGCAGGATGGGTGTATTTAAACAACTGAATTCTGCACTTAAAAATGGTTCAGTGGTGCCTGGGTGGCTCAGTGGGTTAAAGCCTCTGCCTTTGGCTCAGGTCATGATCTCAGAGTCCTGGGATCTAGTCCTGCATAGGGCTCTCTGCTCAGCGGGAAGCCTGCTTCCTCCTCTCTCTCTCTCTGCCTGCCTCTCTGCCTACTTGTGATCTCTGTCTGTCAAATAAATAAATATAATATTTATAAAAAATGGTTCAAACAGCCCATTTTATGTGATGAACATTTTACCGGAACTAAAAATTCCATTTAATTAAAAGGAGAAATATGAGACAGATGCCCCTGTGTACATGAGAGAGACAGAGACAGAGAGATGGAGAATGGGGGTCTGGGTCCTTAGTTCAGCTTGGTCGGAGAGCTGTGGTGGCAGCCCAGGACGGTGTCTCTGGAGCCTGTTCCTTTAGGGTGCTCTGAGAGAGGGAGGCCTTGAAAGCCTCCCCCAAACCTAAGATCCTTCAAAGCCCAAGACCTGCTCTAGACTACAAATGTCCTGCTTAAGATAGAGAAATAAATGCATGGCTCTTTTTGGGTTGTTTTTCTTTGAAATTGTAGTTTTTGAATAGGTAAGACATGCACATTGTCCCACGTTCAGAAAGATCACAGGGCATATGGTGTAACGGAAATATCCCTTCTCCCCTGGCCCAGACACTCATTTCTCTTCTTTGAAGCAACCATGGATTTGTGTCCTTTCACAGGAAAGCAGATTTATGCCCCTGTCCCTCTTTTGTTTTGACCTGAGTAATAGTATTCTAAGCCCATTATTCTGTCTCTTGCTTTATCTTGAAGGTGTATCCCAGAGATGTTACATATCTGTGTAGGTAGACAGGCTTCCCTCTCCTCTTCTTTCCCCTGGGCAAATGTATTTATCAACTGACATAAAAGGGACCGTAAACAGCCTGTGGCCTGACACCCACCTTCAGAATGACCAGCTTTGGAAAGTCACCACCACTGTCCCCTCCCATTGTTTATTGTATTTTTCATTTCAAACAGAACTAGGGGAGCTAGTACAAAGAGCCCCGTCTGCCCATCACCCAAATGCAATAATTATCAAGATTCTGCAACACTGATTTCATCTTTATCCTTTTAAACATGCTCTTTGTTTTTTTGTTATTGGCTGATGTAGCCCAAAGCCCATCCGGGCATCAGATATTTTTTCACAGCTACCCTCTTCACCGTGCACCTCTAAAACATGTCCACGCTGTGTCACATAACCACAAGTTGGTGACTGCACCTAGCGAAATGAATAGTAATTCTCTGATATTGTCTTATGCCCAGTTTATAAGCAAATTTCCCCAAGTGTCTCTTTTATAGTTCGTTTGTTTAGAAGATCCATATGTTTTGTTTGTTGTTACATCTCTTTATTCTCCCCTTCCCCTTTTTAGAAGATTTTATTTATTTATTTGAGAGAGAGAGAGAGAAAGCATGAGCAGGGGAAGGGGCAGAGGGAGAGGGGGAAGTGGATTATTTGTTGAGCAGAGATCCTGATGTGGGGTTCAATCCCAGCGACCTGAGCCTGGGACCATGACCTGAGCCAAAGGCAGCCGCTTGACCGACTGAGCCAGCCAGGCGCCCCTCTTCATTCTCTTCTAATCTTGAATACTTCTACCACCATCTTCATCTCACACTGCTAACTTGTAGAAATTGGGTCAGTAGTCCTATAAAATGACCTACATTCTGGATTTGTCTCTGCCTCTTTGCGGCCTCATGGAAGTTGTTTTACTTGCTCCATGATTCCTCCCTTGTTCCTGTAAATGAAACTTGTCTACAGGGTTTCAACCGGCATTTGTGGCAGATGCACCTCCTGGTTTAGTGCAGGCTGCCTATTGCAACACTTTGGGAAACACACGACATCCTACTTTCTGTGGCTCTCAGATGGATCATTGGTTCAGAGAGCGCAGCCCGATCCCTCCATGGTCATGTCCCCCGTCAGTCTCTCATCTAATGAGTTCATCCACTGGTGATCACTGCCTGGACCAATTATTTCTCTACGAATTACAAAAGAATGATTTTCTCATTCTCTCCTTCCTTCCACATGTGTCAGGCTGTGTTCTTCTGCCTGATGTTATAAGGAACCAGAGAATGACTCTTACCCACAAGTCTTGCTCTGAATGAGCTACCTTCAAGATTCACACCTACAAAATCTCATTTCTCAAACGTGGAAAAAATTCTGAAGACTCAGCCTTCAACTCAGAAAGCAAGTCTGAGAGGGGAATTCTAAAAATTATTTCCTCAAGGTGGCATTGCTAGTATAATTATGTGGCTGTCAAAGGTACCTGATCATTTGGGTATATAGCTTCTGAAAGTTGTGCTTAGAACAGAAATCAAGCACACACTCACACCCATACTCAGCTCCCCCCACCTCATGGATATTGCAAAACTAGATCAAGGATTAAATCCCAATGCAGGATTTCCTGTGTGCAACGTTCTTCCAGAAACCTATGGTTCCTTCCTGGAGCACCCACTTTGAGAGAGGCCAGGTCAAGGTGGGGACATAAACACCTGCTAAGATTTCTAGGAAGATACTGGTAATGAACAAGACACCTCTTGAAGTTCAAAAAGGAACCCAAGGACAAGGCTTTGAAAAAATCCACCTTTCCTCTTGCTCGTAGCCTTTCCTAGATTTGTCAGAGCAAGTTCTCTGGTCTTCCTTTCCTCCCTGCTGTCACATGGATGAGAGTAATTGTCCATGGATCACCTTTGGCAGAGAGGAAATAGATTTCAGAATGTCCCTGCTGTGGTTGTCCTCACTTCTGTTTGTCTACTTGACACTTCTTTGCTCATCTCTTGAGCTTCTTGCTTGGGATTAGCCCAACTGAAGGGAAAGTGTCATTTTATTTTTACTTAGGTTTAAAAAAATCAATCTCTGAAACAAATCAACTCCAAAACCAATAAAATCAGAGATTGTGAGAGCTGGAAAGGGATGCGAGGACATCTAGGCCATCGGACTTAGAACTTTGAGCTAAAAGACATCTTAAAGAGTTTGAAATCAATTCTCCATTTATAGCTGTGGAAAACTGAGGCTAACCCCAGAGGGATGGATTTACCCAAGACACTGTAGCAAAACTTGGAACCTCAAACCAGGTCCCTGCACTAGATCATGAGGGCTCTCTCCCCAAATTTTACACATGAGGAGAAAGAGATCTGGAGGGGATCATGTCATTTGTCCAAGGTCAAAGAGTTAAGGAGGCACTAGGAGCCTGCTCTGTTCCAGGTACTATGCCAGGCGTGTAATTACACTATACTGCTTCCGGAATGAGTAAATGTGTCCTTAGTACCATTCTTCATGTACCATGCAGCTGTTTCCCACAGAGAAGCTCATTAGATGTAAATACTCAGCATTTTGTCATTGCAGCTTATTTATCTCCTAATGGGTAAAATGCACTCACTGCTTTTTAAGGAAAATTTTGTCTCTATAAAAATATCCTCCAATGAAACAACAATCCTAGATTCTCCAAAGTATGCCATTTCATTCCTGTGTGGAATAAGAGTGTGGAACTGGGAGTCTAGGGCCCAAGTTCTAGACCTGCCCCTTCATCCCCAGCTGAGTGACCTTGGCCAAGTCCCCAGACACCTCCTGTGAAGAGCAAGGAGGTTGGGCTGGGTTGGTTTAGTGGTTCCTCTGTGCTTACACCAAAAGCCTCTGCTTAGAAAGAGTCCTTCAAACACCAATGCTCTTGATGAATGTGCAACTGTCTCCTTACTTGGTAAAAGTTAATCTTAGCTCCATAACTGTAATAGCTTTTGGTCAGAATAATATACCATAAGAAGGATAGATGCCTCCAGCCCCTAATAGTGCATGTCAACATTTAGTCTGCTTGGTTTTGTCATTGGTAAGTGAATGATTTCTTTCAGGCTTATTGAGAGCAGTTCTAAGATCTCTATTCCCACCGTGATGGAACATCCTTAACCTATTCCAAGAAATCTTGCGATCCACTTGGCTGAAAGCTTTAGACAATCCTATGGTTCTAAAATTCTTAAGGGAGTAACTCTAATCACTTTCCTCAGGGGTAAATATTTGAAGCTTCATCTACTGGCCAGTACAAAGCTTGTTTTTAAGAATGTGGTTGACAAACATAATACTTCAAACTGGGAGATTGGCTTAGACTACATTTCTTTTGACTGAAGGCAAGGCCTAAAACAAGGATTCAGGATCATGTCAGTTATTTGGGAGGTGATGGGAGAACGGGAAAGTGGGATGGGGGAAAAAAGGAAGCCAGGTAAGGGGTATCAGTGAGTGGATTGGTGCTATGCCCAGTTGGGGGCTGTCCCATGGAAAGTCAAGAGAGCAGCAGGGTTTCTCCACACCAGCTCCCATGGTTGGGGGCTGCTCCTTGGAGTGAATTCCCTGGCAATTCTGACTCCGCCCTTGAGTGTGCAGTCAGAGACCCAGGATGCATCTGCTTTGGGGGAACTACCTAAAGGTAATGGAGGGGATGCCAGTGGGACACCAAAAGCTTTTCTGCAGACACTAAACCAAAAGAATCTCACTGTTGAAAGTCATAACAAATATCCATTCAACAAGTATTGGTTGTTAGGTTCTAGGTGCTTAGATACATCCATGAACAAAAAGGACGTGGATACTGCTTTTGTGGAGTATAAATACCAAGAGGAGAAGGAAGCACATAATATATATGATAAATACATGACTTATACATAGTGTTACAGATTAATATTCACAATAAATAGTGTAAAGTGTACAGTCCTGGAGGAGGGTAAAGGGGACCAGGGGTGCCAGGTTCTGTGAGAAAAGGTTATACTTTTAAATGGAGAGATGAAAGGAACCTCTTGAAAAAAAATTTCTAGGAGGTGATAGAAGGAGCCATGGAGGAATATGGTGGGAGAGAACTCCAGGCCAAGAGAACAAACTCCATGAGCTGGAAATATGAGCAGACCTGATGCATTCATGGAGTACTGAGAAGGTCATTGTGCCTGGAGCAGAAAGTACAAGAGAGAAAGTAGAAAGACATGAGGTCAGAGGTCAGAGGTGGTAGAGGTCAGAGCATGGAGGATGTCCTGGGCTTTCGGCTTTTGTTGCGAGGCCAATAGGAGACATTTCTGAGAGAAAGAAGGACAGACATGGTCTGTTTGCATTCTGACAGGATCACTCTGACTACTGTGTGGAGAACAAGTGAGGTGTATCCATTCTTTGTGCCACAAAACAAACAACCACAAAACAACTACATTACCAATAGCTTAAAACAACATGTTTCCTTGGTCAGTAGTCCAGTATGGGTTAGCTGGGTCTTCTGCTAAGGGTCCCACCAGGCTGAAAGCAAGGTGTCCTTTGGGGCTATGATCTCATCTGAAGCTCCTGGTCTTCTCCCAGGCTCCCTGGTTGTTGGCAGGGTTCATATCCTTGAACCTCAACTTAGTAACCTAATCCCGGGCCTGACATCCATCATATCTACAACTCCAGCTCACACTCAGAAGGGGAGTACTCTGAGATGGGAGGCCATCTTGGGATCTGCCTACCACAGGGTATAAAGATAGAAGCTGATAGTTCTGTTAGGAAGCTGTCATCGTCGTCCAGGCAAGGGCAGGTGGTGACTTAAACACTGACTCTAACAGTAGAGAGGATGAGAAGGTTTCAGAGGTGTTTGGACAATAGAGTCCATTGGTTTCCTGTCAGGTTAATTGTTAGATATGAAGGAAGAGAGAGGAGTCAAGGATGATGCCAAGGGTTTTAAGCTGAGCTGAAGGTGGGAGAGAGTTGCCATCCACTGGTGATAAAATCACAATCCAAGGAAGTCCTGCCACTCTATGCCACATAAGTGGTATGAACCCCTAAGAAGCCAAAGGGGAAAATAAAGTTGACCTTGGAGACGGAGTGGGGAAAAATTTTTTATAGGTCTGGAAATTACTGTGGTGTCAGGTGATGGGAAGAGGGTGTTCCATAAGGAGTGGAGGAGGGCAGAGGGGTGGGGAGGGGTAGGAAGGAATTAGTGACACCCCGAGGAGCATGAGTAGATCAGAGGACTAGAATGGAGGGTCATGTGGATAAGCAGTATGGGAAAGTAGGCAGGGGTGAATCTTGGAGGAAGTTCAGCCTCAAGCTAAGGCCATGATCCTATACAATAAAGAAATTGAGTTTGAGAGAAGTATATTCACAAGAGATGACAAAATGACACCAGGCAGATGTGTACCGGGCGGCCACTGCATTAGTCTGCCACAGACTGGGTGGCTCCAGTCTGATTTCCTCACAGTTCAGGACTCTAGAAATCCAGGACCAAGGTTATGAGTAGGCTTCGTTTCTTCTGAGGCCTCTCTCCTCAACTTGTAGATGGCATCTCCTTCCCGTTGTCTCCACAGTCTTCTCTCCCTGTGAGTCAGTGTCTTCATCTCCCCTGCTTCTAAGGACATCAGTCACACAGGATTAGAAGGACCAGCTCATTTTATCTCAATCATCTCTCTCGGACCCGGTCTCCAAATACAGTCACCTTCTGAGGTGCTGGGGGGTTAAGACTTCAACATATGAATTCTGAGGGGACACGACTCAACCCACCATACCGACTATGTTTATGTAATTGTGTTTAGGCATTCTAGACACTGGGCAACAAACTGCCCTTACTTGTCTTCCCTTTCCTTGGCTGGAAGCTTATCCAGGGGGCCAGAGCTGGTGGGGCAGGCTGTACCAAGTTCACTGACGCCCACAGCAAACACTCTCTCCTCATCCCTGAAAGCCACTGTGTTTGGCAAGAGCTGGTATGAAGTTCACGGAGAGCCCAGATGAACTGAGGAGTCATATGTCTGGTGAGCAAACAAAAACAGAAAAACAAGAGCAATCCTTTTGGGATTCTCAGTTTTTTGCCTAACTTGTTCCCCAAAGCCACAGACCAACGTTCAAAAGGAAGGCACCAGCAGAAACTGAGTCCTGCTCTCTTGATTACAGAAACCAAATAATGGTTTTGTGCTCGGGTATTTTATATCTGTCATGGGAGTCCACATCAAGTGGGAGCACAAATAAAAATAAAAAATAGCCATTTTAGAAGGCAGATTCTGCTTACGCCACAGGATAAGTCACCAGGGCTGCCGTTTTCCGAGTAATCTCAAAACCAGACTTCAGTTATATATTTTTTTTTCCCTAAACACAATCATCTTCATTTGAGCTTCTCAGAGAAAGTGTGCCCCTCTGGGTTTTCACTCAACTTAGCAAGGGCAGCTGGCCACACGCCCCTTACAGATGTTTACCCAATACTCAGCATCACATTTATGAGGCTTAAGTGGCTCCCATGTGTTCCAGGGTGCGTATACTTAGCAGAAAAGTTCAGAAGCTGGCAACTCACATTTGCGCAAATTGATTCCACATCTGCCTTAAGTGAACCGCTCTGATACAAGCATGCTTGGTTTTTTTTCCCCCTTCCTTCACGTGTTAGTGTATGTGATTATAGAGGTTGAAAATAAAGGGGTTATTTTAGAAAAGAAGCAAAACAAGTTGAAGGTCAGCATGGGGTTCAGAATATTGCTGTCAGTTACTGTTCCTTCTTTGAAAGAAACTGAGTTAACTTTGCTAAGTTATAAGACATTTCAACCCTGGCTCATTTGCTCACACTGTGTAATCCGTTAGTGCAAAAATCTTGTTACAGTAAAAATTTCAACCAGCAGAAAAATCAGGAAACCTCCTCTATCCAGAACCAAAAAAGCAGAAACAAAAAGCGAATACCAAAAAAATCCCCGGGGCAGCCAAAATGTCACAAAGCCCTCGAAATTCATCCACACCAGAGACTCCAAATCCACATTAAAGGCGTTTACTTTCATTTGATGCCAGATTCCAACATTTTGGCTAACTGTTTTCCAGTCTCACCGCAGACCAGAAGCAAAAAAATTCGAGATGAGTCCCGAGCCTGCTTCTTACAGCTGTGAGGCAGGGCAGAGATAAGAACCACGGAAGAGCCAGAAAGCTCACAAGCACAGCAGGAACATGCCTGACCCGTCCCGGCAGCCCCTCAGGGACATCTGTACAGTTACAATAAGCCCAAGTCATAAGGAGAGGTGGAACTGTGTTGAACAGCCTTCATTTAAGGCAGAAATGACATGTAAAACACATTAGGAGATGTAATTAAAATATAAACTGGAGGGGGCGCCTGGGTGGCTCAGTTGGTTAAGCATCAGACTCTTGTTTTCAACCCAGGTCATGATCTCAGGGTCATGAGATAGAGCCCTGCATTAGACTGTGTTCTGAGTATGGAGCCTGCTTAAGATTCTTCCTCTCCCTTCCCCTCTGCTCCTCCCTCCCTCTCTCTCTTTCAAAAAAAAAAAAAAAAGGGGGGCACCTGGGTGGCTCAGTGGTTTAAGCCTCTGCCTTCAGCTCAGGTCATGATCTCAGGGTCCTGGGATCGAACCCCGCATCAAGCTCTCTGCTCAGCGGGGAGCCTGCTTCCCCCTCTCTGCCTGCCTCTCTGCCTACTTGTGATCTCTCTCTATCAAATAAATAAATAAAAATCTTTTTAAAAAAATGGCAACAAAAACCAAAAACAAAACAGTCCCCATAATTTTTTTTTAAATTAAAGATTGTATTTATTTATTTGACAGAGAGAGAGATCAAGCACAAGCGGGGTGGGGGGTGGCAGAATGAAGGAGAGGGAGAAGCAGGCTCCCTGCAGAGCAGGGAAAGCCTAATATGGGACTCCATCCCAGGACTCCGGGATCATCACATGAGTCATGAAGGCAGTGGCTTAACCAACTGAGCTACCCAGGTGCCTCACCCCATAACTCTTTTTTTTTTTTTTTAAGATTTTATTTATTTATTTGACGGAGAGAGAGAGAGAGATCACAAGTGGGCAGAGGCAGGCAGAGAAAGGGGGGGAAGCAGGCTCCCCGCTGAGCAGAGAGCCCGATGTGGGGCTCGATCCCAGGACCCTGAGATCATGACCTGAGCCAAAGGCAGCGGCTTAACCCACTGAGCCACCCAGGTGCCCCCCCCATAACTCTTTTAAAATATAAAATTGAGATGCCCTAGTCAAAGCTCCAGACAAAAACCCAATTTAAAATGGTGCAAAAAAGGAACATATTAACAGTGTTTATTAATCCAGAGGTATCCTTCCTTCAGACACAAATGGATCCAGGAGGACCTGGCTTCTATCTCCTGCTGTTTTCTCCTCCAATGGTGTTAGCTTCAGACAGACTCCAACCTCATAGTGGCAAGACAGCTAACAATACCTCCAGATCTGGTGAAAAAGACACCTTCTCTAGTCTGACCATACAAGCCCGCAGGCAAGGTTAACTCCAGCCAGACCTGATTAGCCTGGTTTGGGTCACATGCCCAAGCCCAGATCAAATCCCAGGGGTCAGGAATTTGTCCAACCTTCTGATTGGTCAAACGTGGACCACATGCCTACTCCAGGACCGTGGGGGTAAAGTCAGCTTCTTCCAAAGCAGAGAGATAGAATCAGTGGGGTGAGCCCATGGGAAGTGGGGGGTGGTGATGAAATGTTCCCATGAGAGAGAGAGAGTGAGACACTGGGTAAAGGGAGCAGGTAATGTCTACCAGGGGAGGTAAAACCTGTAACTGTCTAGGAGATCCAACGGGCCTCTTCCTTGAGACTCGGGCTGTAACACTTTTTACATTCACAAATGATTGTGACCTAGGACATTTGTAATTGAAAAAATGACCCTGATGATATAAACTGATTGTGACTCTAGAGTTTTCAGTTACACGACTGAATTCCCTTTTGCACAGTTTCCAGTTTGGTTTTCCTGTCACTTGCAACCAAAAGGGTCTGAACAAAGCATATTTATTTATTTATTTATTTATTTTTAATTTAATTTTAATTATGTATGGTCACACAGAGAACCCCAGGAAGAGAGGGCTGCAGACTGTTCCCCAACTTTAAAAAAAAATTTTTTTTTAGATTTTTTTTTATTTTTATTATTCATTTGAGACAGATACAGAGAGAGAGAGAGAGAGAACAAGCAGGGGGAGAAGCAGAGGGAGAGTGAGAAGCAGACTCCCCACTAAGCAGAGAGCCTGACATGGGGTTTGATCCCAGGACCTGGAGATCATGACGTGAGCTGAAGACGGAGGCTTAACTATCTGACCCACCCAGACACCCCTTTTCCCCAACTCTTGTGAGGAATAGCCACCCCTCCTTTCTCCCCAGTGTGTTCAGATGATCAGAGTTTGGGAAACATCACTTAGGGGAGGAGCAAAGAGCACCCTGCTGCTTTCCATCAGCTGGGAGATCCTTAGGGCAAGCAGCTGCTCCCCGGCCCAGGCCGGGAAGCCCTTCTCCAGGGATGCTGGCAGCCGAGTTTAGGCACATACTCAGTGGGATGCCCCATCAGGCTCCCCAGGGGGGTCCCCCACCATCGCGCGCACGCACACACCCAGGGGTGGCCAGGGAGCTGTGCATTTCCCTACCGATAGGCAGAATCAACCGCAGAAGGCCTCCGGCACAGAGCAGGAGTGGTCTGGGAGAGTGAACTGCCCTGCTATCCAGGAGTATCACCAGGGGCTCAGGACAGGTGTTCTCCGGTGCTGCATCAGAACCAAGGAGCCTCGGGCAGGCAGGGAGCACTGAGCACGTGGGACTTGCAGCCGGGGACTGGCGGGGACTTGCAGCCGGGGACTGGCGTGGACCTGAGAAGAGGAGATCTAGCCCCGAGCTCAGTGCTTTTCAACCTACCTGGGGCAACGCTCAGCTTTTGTTCCTGAGTACCAATCCCATCGCGCACCTGTAAACTACACTACAGTTAGTTTCATCAGAAATTTTTAAAACGCAAAAAATATAAAATGCAAGCTCATTGTTTTAAACCGGATTCAAAAGATTAAAAACTTGTGTGTCACACTGCATTAACCTAAGTGCTTATTCTTTGTATCTGTACTTAGCTCACGTGGACTGCGAATAGGGTCGCCCAGCTCCAACCACCAAAGTGATGGGGAGAGCACCTCGGCTTTCTTTTAACGCTTTCAGACGGCTTCCTGCTTCTGGTGCTTCATGTTTATCAATTAAGTAGATCTTACCAGCTTGACATTCCGGGGTGTCCTCCACGTGATCGAAACTGCCATTCCCTTTATCTTTTTTTCTCTCATTCTTTTGGCGGATCATTCAGTCCACCCAAACCCTAATGAGCGCCTGCTCTGTGCCAAGCCCAGGCTGTGACGCACAGGGCAGGCAAAGCCCACTGTTCAGTTGTTTCCCCACATACACCTGCCCCTCGCCCAAGCAGCTCTCAAAGAGGGGCTTAGTTTTGCTGAGTCCACACCTTTGTCAGTCACTGCATGTCTGAATCCCAGGCGCTTTTCAAAGCTCTGTTGGAATGTCAGCTGCGCCACCAGCGATAACAGCTCTCATTAATCTGGCCTCTGTTGGCCCAGGCGTCTGTTAGGCACTTTACCTACAGCGTCCCGAATATCCCCAGCAGCTCTAGCCGCTCCTAAAACTGCTGCTCCTTCCACTGAACAGCGGGGTTCTCCGAAAGTTTCCTGATTCCAATTCCTGTTCTTTTAAATCACATTCAACTTGTTTTCCTTCTAAAGCCAATCTCTGCACCACTTTTTTTTTCTTTAAACCTTGAGTATGACTTACATTTAGAAAAGAATGTGCACTTATATAGCTCAGGAAAGTAGCCGAAAACTCAATATACCCATGCAACCTGCACTCACATCAAAAAATTCGAACCCATCAGCACCATGAAGACAGCCTGTATCATGTCCCAGTTACTAGCCCTCCCTCTTCCCAAGAATAGCCAGCATCCTGATTTCTAACTGTATGGCTTAATTTACCCTTTTTTTAAAATTCATCTAAATTAAATCTAAAAGTACTTTTGCAACTGGCTTCGTTTATTCAGCATTATTTGCGGGATTCATCGTATCATTCATTCTCGTTGCTGTATTGTATCCCATCATGTGACTCTACTGCAGCTTATTTATCCATTGTACTGTGGGTGAGCATTTGGCTGCTGTGAACATTCTGGTCCATTTCTATTGGTGAGTCTACGAATGCATTCCGGCTGCATCCGGAACAGAACTACGGGGACACAGACTGTCAGAACACTGTGAACATCTTGAAAGGCACTTCTCATGTTCTACTTCTCATGTTCAATCTTATTTGTGAATTCACTTCATTTCCCTTGCTAGATTATGCATGGCTCTTAACTGAAGAAATACTGTTTGGGTCCTGCCTCATTTTAACATGAGGGGTCTAACATGCAACACAAGATAGAAAACTGGAGTGAGAAATCAGAAAAGAGAATGAAGTCTGGGGGAAGAAGTGATAAAGCGAATGCAGTGGTCTCCATTCAACTCCACAAGGGTTTAGGGACTTTGTACAAAGCTGGGTGACAAATGTGGCTGAGCTTCCTGTCGGCCAGTACAAAGCAGGAAAAAAGTTACACACACGAGGCTCACAGGATAAATGTAGTGACTGCTGGGCAGTGAAGCTGTTTCTGGTTCTGAGAAGTAAAACCTGTCTGCCTGACCTTTCTAAAGAGCATATTGTTTGACATTGAAAATGAAGGATCCAACAACTTCATTTTGTATTAAGATTAAGAAATCCTGTATCTCTCCTCATAATCTCCCATAACGTAGACATGACAAAGCACAGTTCACAGCGACTATTGGAAGGAACTGATGCAAACAGATACACAATTCTCAAGAGATCTGACTTAACCCAAGAAAAACAACTAGATGCAGAGTGTGGTCTAGGAAACTTTAGGGGTCTCTGAGAGCTTTTCATGTCTGCACAGTCAAAACTATTTTTATAACACCACTAAAGATTTTTGCCTTTTTTGTTTGTTTGTTTCAGAGGTAGAATTCAGTGATTCATCAGTCACATATACTGCTCATTACATAATGTGCCCTCCTTAGTGCCCCCCACCCATTTACCCCATGCCCTCCCCCAACCCAGCAACCCTGTTTGTTTCCTAGAGTCGAGTCTCTTAGTTTACCTCTATTTTGTTCTCAATTTTTCCTTCCCCTCCCTTACTTTCGTTTGTTTTCTTAAATTCCACATGAGTGGAATCATATGGTATTTGTGTTTTCTGACTTACTTCGCTTAGCATAATACCTTCTAGCTCCATCCACGTTGTTGCAAATGGCAAGATTTCATTCTTTTTGGAGGCTAAGTAATATTCTATTATATATAATACATTTTTTTTATCCCTTCATCTATCAATGGACATCTGGGCTCTTTCCATATTTTAGCTCTTCTGGACATTGCTTCTATAAACATTGGGGTGCAGGTGCCCCTTCGAATCACTGTTTGTATCCTCCGGATAGATACCTAGTAGTGTAGTCGCTGAGTCATAGTTGTTCTATTTTTAACTTTTTGAGGAAACGCCATACTGTTTTCCAGAGTGGCTGCACCAGTTTGCATCCCCACCAACAGCGCAGAAGTGTTCCCCTTGCCTTTTACTTTTTTTAAAGATTTTTATTTATTTATTTGACAGACAGAGATTCCAAGTAGGCAGAGAGGCAGGCAGAGAGAGAGAGAGGGGAGGAAGCCGACTCCTCACCGAGCAAAGAGCCCAATGTGGGGCCCAATCCCAGGACCCTGGGATCATAACCTGAGCCGAAGGCAGAGGCCTTAACCCACTGAGACGCCCAGGCACCCCACCTTTTATCTTTTTTTTTTAAGATTTATTTATACATTTGAGAGGGGCGGGGAGGGGCAGAGAGAGAGAGAATCCCCAACCAGACTCCCTGCTGAGCATGAAGTCAGACACCAGGGCTCCATCCCAAGACCCTGAGATCATAACCTGAGCTGAAACCAAGAGCTGGTTGCTTAACTGACTGCATCATCCAGGCACCTGAGCTATCTTGCCTTGTTTCATCTCATCTTCTTATGAGTATGTACAGTGGAGTTTTTGAGAGGCCATAGGACTTGTGATAGAACAACAAATCAAATGCAGAAGCAAATATTAGAATCTAGCTGTTAAGAGAATCTATTATGCCAGACATTAATTTGCAAAATTATTTTTTATCTTGGAAAACAAATTTTTCATACAAAAATATGTCATATCACTCTATATGGGTTTGTTATTAATATTCTTGAGTAAATTAGTAAACATTTAAAAATTTTGTTTTAATTTCTAATATAGTACCTACAGGCATAATCCACTTCGGGGTCCTCAAAAATTTTAAGAGTTTTAAAGGGTCCTGAGATCAAAAGTTGGGGAACCACTGATCTAGAGAAAGATTTCCCAAAAGGATGTTATCCCAGAAGATAATCCACAAAAAATATTGATCAAATATATTTAAGAAATGGTAAGCCTCTTTTGGAAATCATCAAATTAGAAGCCAACAGGCCAAGTTTGCTTTAACTCTGTGTTTCCTAATGGTATCCGACCAAGATCCCTCTTCCAAGAGCTTCCATTACTGTCCTGGAGGCACACCGGGGCACCTCGGGATGAACTCCAAGGCCGTCAGGCAGTCCCCAAGAGAAGCATCTCTTACAGCCCAGCTTTTGTCAAGCCTGGGGAGCAGAGTCTGATGTGACACCTCTGACAACATGAAGACTGATCCTTTTATAAACATCAAGGCAGCTAAGCAGGACAGAGAGTTCCTTTTATCTCTACAAAGAGGTGTACCAAGGGCAGGGTCAAAGCCAGGACAAAGATCTCACTGAAGAGAAAAAACGGAGTCTGTTCCATCTGCCAAACAGGCAGGCGAGGTCCCAGAGTTCTCGACGACATCTTCCAGAGCAGATGGTCCATGCGCTTGCCTCCGTCATAAAGAAATCTCAATTAAGCGCCCACAGAATGCCAGACTTTAAGTTACACAACTTCCTGGTGCCTCCTCCAAGGAAAATAGTGGCCAAATATACCCTGAATGAGTCAACTTCTTTTATTGGGTTATTAGCCGTAAGTCGATTAAATGTTAGGGAATGTCTACCAAAAAAATGATGCCTTTGGTTTCAGAACCATCAGTCCGAGTTCTTTTTGACAGTAATCACATAACTGTGTCAGCTGTCCATTAAGCAAACTCCCAGTTCACAATAATAAAATTATGTCATCAGGCAGCTCATCTAAAGAGAACCCACAGTAATGTGCAAGGCACTCTGGGAAATCTAAAAATGAAAGAGGTGTCTCTTCAAAAGCATATAATCTAGTAAGGGGCCAGACAAAGCACCAGAGAGAAAGAGAGAGAGAGAAAGAAAGAATTCTCACGCTCATTTCTGCAGCGGCTTGTGAGAACGCTGGTAGAGCACGGCAACCAGTAAGTATCTGTCTCAACAAATTTGTTATTTACCTTTAAAATGTTTACTTGAACACAAACTGAGAAACACCACACAGTCGAATATCTTATCGAATAGAATCTAGTCAAACAGTGCTTCTTAGTGCGATTTAATGAGTTTATATAGGATTTAAATAAAAAAACACCACTGTGAATTAAAAATAGATCCTTTTAATATACATATTTTCATTTCCGTTAACTCAACACTGATTTCTACTATGCATGCACAGTCACTGGGTTGAACTTGTTTCATATTTATTTATTTTCCAATATGCGCCAACAAGACGGCTAAGCTGAACTGGTTATTCTTAAAGAGTACAATGCACCTTGTCCTCAGAGTTTTATCAACTTTAATGTTTCCAAAGAGCCCCATGAGGCTGCTCAGCACGCTGGCTTTTCACTGAAATTTCCTATTTGGAGGATGGCAAGACAGACTAGGATCTTCCCAGGTCTACTGGCTGCTTGCATTCACATCACAGCTTGGCTGGGAAAGCAGTAGAGACTGAATAATAAGTAGATCTCCTCCAACCACAGCTGGGTGAGAGAGCTTCATTTTTAGAAAGTAAATCGAATCATGAAAACCTCCCTAATGGTGTGATTTGCTCCAGGGTTCTTTTGATACTTAAGAAGGGAAATATTAATCCTTGTGCACAGTACTCTTATTTCCAGCTTCATAGAGTTTCTTCTCCAGCCATCCTTCTGCAGTGAGGCAATTTATTGTACTTGCGGCAGAATGGAAAGCATGAAGATGTCTTTCATAATCGAGGTGGTGATAGCCTTCTCATTTCCTGCCAAATGGATCAGACCACACTTTTAACCCTATAGAAAGAAACATGAATCAAAACAGGATTCGCTTTTAAACTTCCTACCACTTCCCTCAACTGCAAACAAGCAAAATGACAACAGAATTGAGTTGTGCAATTTCCATGTAGTTTGAGACAGTGCGGGCAAGCTGCCGGAAGCCTGGGATGCTACGGCTGAGCAGCCGTGGCCGCCGTGAGACTTAAATGGCTCACAAATTGCCCCACAACAGGAAGCTATGTATCTGGCCTAGTCAAAACATAAATAATCATTTAAAGAAAAAAAAAAAAAGTTGCCACCGATTATAAGAGTTTTGGTTAATAAACTGGAAACCTCTCCTTCTCACCCAACTGGGATCATCTGAAAGTAACTAACCATTTCAGCCACAAAGAGAACTTTAGAGCTTCTGGAATAAAGCAGAATCCTGCCTCAATTAAAATAGCTCTCAAGTAAACAGCCTTTATTCCCGCGAGGGCAGGGTTTAATTAGGTACTTGGTCTGTCGATCTACAGGAAAGCCATTCACCCTTGATATTCGATCGCACACTTGTCACATTTTTATGCCCATTTATCAAATGCACAAGAGGAAATATGCCAACTCGCAAAACATATTTCGGGGTGAACTGTTAAAAATAAGTCTTGGGGTGGCTCCTATAAAACAGCAACTTCTGTGCAATGAAAGGCACAACCACACGCCAGCCTCTGCACTCAAAAGGTTTCTTCCACCCAGGGCAAACACCCCCCCCCACACACACACAATGGCACAGATGCGATTCTGTTTTGATTTCTAAGTTTACCTGGCGGCTGCACATTTTCTTGAATAATACCGGCTCGATTTATGGCTTGCTCCTTCTCTGAAAAACACAATAGAAAAACTGCTTTTACAAAGGTGGGGGGTGGGCCATGGTGGTGGAAATCTTTCTATTTATGTGGGACAATGACATGGGACAATTCAGAAACAATATACACAAGACGCAAATACTCAAAAGCGTTTAGGTTATGGACGTCAGATCCTACAGAGCAGAAAGACTGGGTATTTTCAATAAGAGCAAAGAAAGCCGTACTTCAAAAGAAAGCTCTTGACTAACATCTTTTCTCGGTGATCTCAGCATTTTGGAAAGGCAACAAAACAACAGAAAAAGAACAATTTTGAAAGAGCTGGTGGGCGTGATATTATGGGAGAAGGCTGCTGAATTGAAGGAACAAGCACAATTAACAAGAAAACGATGTAGTTTCTATGTCTCAAATGTGCTCCGCTGAAGGACCAGACCCAGAGCTAAATATGCTATGTTTTTGATAGGAAATAGAGCAGAAAATTAATCTTTGGGTGGGTGGCTTTGGTTTGGATAATTGAAGCTTCCCTAATTGATTGCAGGTGCTGTGCCAATTAGTAAGCGTGTTCCAGCTACAGCAGCTCAGCCCATCTCTTTGGAGATGTCCAACAGGCAAGGGCCAAGAGAAATTGGGCATTTTATGTCTGTGGGCTTCAAGCATTCTGACACATCTTTCTAAGTGGTTTAGAATAAACCATAGGTCTGTGAAAACAAAGACTTATTATTTTATGTATCTTGACAAACAAATGGTGACTTTTTAGGGGAAAGAGTTGGAGCCAAAAGATGTTTACTACTAAATTATAATAATTAAATGTTGTAATCAGACCTTTGTCTTAATCAGGCTGACACTGTTTCTTGAAATCCACATTTAGCTCTTATTTAATATTAGGCTGTTTCCTTTATTCTGGTCTCTGGATTCTCATAAAGTTACAAGAAGCATAAAGGTACAAGGAACAGGGATTTGCCAAATCGAATATTCATTGAACTCGCTTCTCCAGTGATGTGACAGAAAGTCAATCCTAAGTGACCTACCTGATAGTTTTATCAATGCTAAGTTTTGCTTTGGCAAATAAAACACTGGTCAATAAGGATTATGTGCATCTTGATATCTAATTCTAAGACAGACAGAGGGAAGACACAGCATAATGAAGCCCATTACAGACAATGGCTCGATGGTTTCCCTGGGCCTTTCTGAAAGTAGCAGGTAAGTGATAACCAAGACCCTCAGGACAAGCTATGCCAAAAAGCTTCTTCCATCTAGAGTGGATAATGGAGCTCTCGGGTGTCGGATTTTCTAAAATAACTCCAACACAAAAGATGATCTCATTTCCTAAGACATTAAACTCCTAAAGGATTGAGCCCTCCTGTACTGTCAACATGTAAGGTCTCAAAGTACGGATGTGTCTCAGATATGCTCTTAGAAAATGCCAACCGGTGAAAGACTACACTGCCATCTATGGTGCCAGGAACAAAAATAGATAAGCTTTTCATGCCTAAAAGGTCCATTTGCCAACATTTTGGAAGAGGTGAATTTTTTTTTTATTTTTAAAGATTGCATGTATTTATTTTAGAGAGAGCATGCGCACACGCCAGTGGGGTGAGAAGCAGAGGGAGAAGGACAGACTGACTCTGGGCTGAGTGCGGAGCCCAACGTGAGGCTCCATCCCACGACCCTGAGACCAAGACCTGAGCCAAAAATCAAGAATGAGACACTTAACCAACTAAGCCAGCCAGGTACCCCTGGAAGAGGTGAGTTTTTAAAATAATAAATTGCCAGAAAGCTTTCTACCCACAGATCTAAGAAAAATCAGACAGCCGGTGTATTGAACACATTCTCCAAGAGGCGGGTACTGGGAAGACACTGGCAGACTGCCAAACACCAAAGGAAGTTGACTTTTGATAGCAAGGACAGAATGTCTAATTGTATCCTAACCTCTTACAATGCAACAGAAAACCAAGTGAAGAGAAAGGAATCCCTGTCTTCACACTTTCTTGCTAATTGCTAATGAGGTTCAAGAGAGGCTAAGGATTTATTTAAAATAGACCATAATCTCTTTATAATCCTTGTCCTTATGCAACCACCTCCTTTTTTTTGGCTTGGACAGCCAATTTAAACCGATTTGCTGAACTAGTTCCTATCAAGTGATAACCGGTATTAGCATCCTATCTACATTCCCTGGTTCTTTAATCCATTAATGTTTTATAAATATTCTAAAGCCAAAGCAGTCTTATATAAATTCATGATATGACACAAAGGCACTTTATAATTTGTGAATGCGGAATATGCTAAAAGGAAAACAAACTAGTCCCTCTGGATTTAGCAGTATGTCTTGTTGAAATTGACAGTAAGTTTTTATTTTGTTATCATTAAAGAAACAGCAAGTGTCTAGAAACCTCAGGAAAAGGGCAATGCTGAAGTCAGAGGTTTAACTATGTGAACAAGTCAGAATAAGCTAATTACTGACTTTTCAGTAGTGAGCATGTTTCTATCAGGAGTGAAATGATTAAGACGCAAACAGGCAATAATGGGCCTGGAGTTTCCTGATGCCCGTTCGAAAAGGCCCCACTCCAGTGTCTCAGCAAGCCCAACTCTGCCCCCTGGTGCTAAGGCAGTGGTGTGATTTGTAGTTTTAATTGAGGATGGTTATCTCTAACCAGAGGGCCAAAGTGTTATGATTATTAAAACTAATAATGCGTGTGGGCGGGCTGATTCTCCAACTGAAGTGACCTAATTCACCTAATAATTTTGAAGTCTCTGGAAATGAAAACGTATCTTGATATTAAATGTCTGTACTGTCTAACAGCTCTACTGTGTGACTTGTTACTTTCACATCCACAACCTCGAAGCAAAGGAAGACACTGTTCCCCAGCGCCCGCTGACAGCTGACTACCTGAGTGCGAGGGCTTGAGGCTTTAGTGCAGGAACGGCATCTAGAAACCAAAAGCAGGTGCAGAAGGTCAGGACCCCGGCACCCTGCCCAGTGAGACAATGGCCTCAGGATCTCTCCCCGCTGTCTCCTTTTGGTCACAGACAGTTAAAAATAAAAGCAGCTTTTTAAAAATAAAAGCAGCTTGAAACTTGAAGTAATTAGACAAATGGCAACATTTGAGTATGGACTATATATGAGATAATAGCATTGTGTCAATATTAAATTTCCTGGCTTGGTTAACTGCATTGTGGTTATGTAAGAGAATGCCCTTGTTCCTAGGAAATCCAGGCTGCAGCATTTGGGAAGGAAAGCTCACAGAGTCCTGAACTTACTCTCAAATGGTTCAGCAAAATAAGAGTAATTATATGTATAAGTAATTATGTAGGTATATGTGTATGTATGCAGGTATGTACAAATCTGTAACACAGCATTTTGGGGGAAGCAAATGCGTCAAAATGTGCGTTGATAAATCTAGGTGACAAATAAGCAAGGATTTATCGTACTATTCTTAGGTCTTTTTCTGCTGGTTTGGATTTTTTTTTTTTTAATAACTGAAATACACAGGGGCGCCTGGGTGGCTCAGTGGGTTAAGCCGCTGCCTTCGGCTCGGGTCATGATCTCAGGGTCCTGGGATCGAGTCCCGCGTCGGGCTCTCTGCTCAGCAGGGAGCCTGCTTCCCTCTCTCTCTCTCTGCCTGCCTCTCCATCTACTTGTGATTTCTTTCTGTCAAATAAATACATAAAATCTTTAAAAAAAACAAAAACAAAAACTGAAATACACAACTGCAAAACAAGTTTTTAGGAAGTCCTTACACTTCCTTGTGACTGTTCTGTGATTACCTTTCGTACTTCACGTAACTTTGACTACTTCAAAGGACCTATTTTTAAACAGTAAATAAAAAAATTAAAAATTACTTGTTCAGTGTTCCCATTCTGCTGCTATTACCTAGACATGTCCTCCGTCTGCCTACGGATGGGGTCAACCAGGACCAGCAGCAGAAGGGACCCAAGAGCCATGGTGGCAAGTGTGAACCAGTGGCTGAGGGGGACCAAAGGGCCAATGGAGGCACTCCTCCCAACACTAGAAACACTTTGGCTTCCTCATCAGAGAGTCTGGTTAAATCCAGGGAGCTCTGTAATGCCGGTTAGAAAAGAAGACTTTAGTCTGTCCCTATACTACCCTGGACTCCCCAGTGAAATAAATAAAAAGCACATTCCAGCACCTGGCATGGCATAGGGAAAATGCCCTTCCGAGGTAAGAAGTATTCCCAGGTCAAGCGATTTCTCACAACCCTGTTCCGACTCTGTACAACAGACTTCCAGCTGGGGCAGAAGGTGCAGCAGTAAGGCGGCCATGTGGGAGAAGGACTGAGGTCCCCTCGTGGCAATCCCGAGATCCCGTGCAGCCTTTCCCTCTGCTAGTACACACTCTGCTGTCTTCAAGGCATGAAAAACGGGGCATCATTAAGCAACAGACAAGGTTGGGGAGTCAGGCGCTAGTGTCCACCCAGCAGTTAATGTGCTCAGTGACTTTGGACAAGTCACCTAAGCGAGGGGATTGAAGGAGCATGGGTTTTCTGGCAAAACTCAGGATTTTATGCTTCTGTGCATCTACTTAAAGTTAAAAATGAACAGGATCACCGAAAGCGATCCTATTCTGTCTCATCTCACAGGCTGGTAGAAAATACACGTTATTTTTAAAAGGCCATATTCAGGATCACAGTCTAGTTCTAGGACACAAAGCCAGATTAGGCTCTGAGCTACAGCAGCTGTACTCTCCCTGAAATGGGGGCTCTTCCAACAAGCCATGCCATGCCAGCAGGATGAAAGCTAAAAAACATCACGTGGGATTCCTTCCAGGAGCACAGCAGAACTGTCCCCATACTTCCGGTTTAGGCTTGCTGACCACCAGTGCCAACACGATCTCCCCAGGGCTCATTTTGGACTCAAGTGTCATGTGCAGAACTGACCTTGTCATCCCTGTAACACTTAGGAAGGTCTGGCTGAGTCAGCGCAGGAGCTGAAGATCACACTGAATGTCAACATGAAATCTAGTAAGGCAGTCTTGTCAGAGCAGCTTGCCTGCTTTTACGGCATAGAAGATCGCCCTCATTTTATATTATCTAAGCAGCCTTCCCCTACTTCCCTGCTGCCTCAAGATGTCCCCGGCATGGCCCGTGTCCCGGCTCACCAGCATTAGTCAGACTGGCTCTGGTCAAGGGTCGGTGCTGACCTGACCCTCGGGCCCAACATGGGAACGTGGGTTCCTCCCTTGCCAGCCAGAGGCCCTACTTCTCCAGGACCGGATGTCTGGCCTACCTTGTCCTGCACTTCCAAGCACTGTGGCCTTCTCCCTGGTCTGCCCAGAGTCCTGGGGAATACAAATGTATGAAGGATAGCTGGGAGAGGAAGACCCAACAAGAGACGCTAAGAAGTGGCTGAAAGGCAGGAGCACAAGAGCAAAGGCAAGATGTCTGGCAGGGGGGGTGGTCAAAGCAGCTCAGGGTGTTTCAAGAAGAGAACACTGTCTTCCTTCCAAGAGGCCTCTCTTGGGCCTCTCACACTCACAGATGACCAAGCTTCCTGTGTTATGAGAATGGAAGTCATCACGCGGAAGTGCCCACAAATTCCCAACATCAAACCTTATTTAGCTGCATCTGGACCTGCTCTTCCTCCTGAGCTAGTGGAAGAGGTGTCCTGCCTTCAGTCCAAGGCTTTCTGCCTCCTGATCTCAAGATCCCCTACCACCTGTCACTCTATGGATTATCTTCATCCTTCTTTGTTCAGAGCCTTCTTGGCTGCCCCATGTCTCCCTAAAACACAACTCTCCCTAGGCCCTCTGACCTGCTGCAAATACACTCTTATCATTCTCCTCTCCATACAAACACCTTTAAGTAGCTAACTGCGCAGAGCAGCCTGCTCTCTGCCCACCACCAAACCACTGAATGTATTCGTTACAAGCTAACTTTGACCTTCACCTTCTTTTTCATAAATCAACTGAATATTTCTTATCTGTCTCCAAGAAGCCCAATCCTGCTGACCATAACCCTCTTCATCAAGAGTTGTTTTCATGGGGCTTGTGACTGCAGCTTCTTCTGGTTTTAACCCTCTTGCCCTGGCTGCTCCTTCTCCATCCATCTCCTTCGATGGCTCTCTTTCCTCTGAACTTGCTCATCCTCCTCACTCCCAAAACCAATTCCTTCTTGTGTTTCCTAGTTAATGACCAGTGCCATCATCTACTCTACTGCTGGAGCCTGGAAACTGTCATTCTCCTTCGTCTCCTCCCTTCCCCTGTGGAGTTTACTTTTTAAATACAACTCTGCAATTCAGTACTTCTCCCCAGTCCTATAATCACCACTGGTTTGGGCTACAGTTACCTCTGCCAACTCTCCTGTGACCATAGCAAGTACAACCTTCCTCTATTTGGAAATTTTGTTGACTCCAAGTGAGAGTGGATCTGATCGTCTCACTCTCCCGATTAAAATACTTCCATAAGCCTCCACGGGTTAGACGCTGGGGACAGCAGAGGGCTGTGGAAGAATTTTAATCAAGCAAGCAAGAGGATCAAATTCAAAGAACAAATGGCATGACAACAGACTTTCTCAACAGCCGTGGGGAAAACTGGAGGTTCTAGACATTTTTCTGACAAACAAGGATGACTTTTGCCAGTGACAAACGCTCCTGAAAGAAATATTATCAGATGCACCTCAGAATGAAGAAAACAGACAGTGGAAAGGAGTGAGATGTAGAGCCTGGTGAGTAAAGAATGCAGGCAAAGAGAAACCATCAGTGAGTGCACAAACCCTGCCGGTACTAGGTGACCGGGGAGGAATAAACACTCAGTAGCGCATGTGGTACAAGGACCAAGGCGTTCTCCCCAGGTCTTTGTATATTTCCTAGGAGGATAAAGATACTGATTAACTTGAAACAGTAATCAGGAAAGAATACAAATACAATGTAGAACTTTCAAAAGAATAGAGGAGAAAAAGCTTGAAGTTGCAGAAAAAGATAAAAAAAAAGTTATAGAAATAGACAAATAGAAAACACAAGGTAAGATGGGGCAAATAAATATATCAGAAAACACATATGAAAATGAACTCAATCCAACAGTTAGGAGAAATTATCAGACTGGGTTAAAAAAATCCAGTTTAGGTCGGTTATGAGATTTGAAGACAGATGCCAAGGGGCCCCTGGGTGGCTCAGTCAGTTAAGTGTCTGACTGTTCGTTTTGACTCAGGTCATGATCTGAAGGTTGTGAGACACAGTCCGGTATTGGGCCCCCATTCTGTGGGAAGTCTGCTTGCCTCCCTCTCCCTCTGTCTCTCCCCCGCTCTTTCTCACTCTCTCTCAAATAAATAAATCTTTAAATAAACAAATAAAGACAGGCGCCAAATCTAAGAGGATAAATACTAACTAATAAGAGGAAAATACTAACCAAAACAATGATGTTAACTCTAATATTGATAAAATAGAACTGGGGAGGAATAGCAGGGACAAAGGGGACCCTTCATATAATGATAATTGCAAAAAAAAAAAAAAAATCTCCAGAATATTCTCTATTGTGTGCACCTAATAATATGGCCTAAATATACCTAAGTAACAGAATTAAGAAGTTTGGTCTGGAATCAACATATGCAGAACTCTGTACCCAACGATGACAAATACTCACCGCAAGCACAGAAGGAACATTTCCAAAACTGACCTGTACTAAGCCACAAAGCAAATCCTGACCAATATCAAAGAATCAAAAACATACAGTCCTCATTCTTTAGCCACAAATGCAAATAAGGTAGAAATCAGCAACAAAAGAACCACCAAAAAGACTACTGTGGCCACTGAGTAGAGAATGAGTTAGTAGCTGGGGCCTGGCAGAAGCAGGGAGACCAGCTCAGAGTCCAAAGAGCGGGTGAGGGAAGTGGGTTGGAGGACAGTGGGGACAGTGAGATGGACCGAATGCTCTTACCATCTTGTCTGGTTATGTACACCTGGCACATAACACAGTACCAGGTACACAGTCATTGCTAAAATCCGAGTTATAAAAAATGCAAAAGAAGCTACAGAGATACTGGTTCAAGCACTGAAACAAACTGCAGCTTCATCCATGACCTGGTCACCAGTACCTCACCTGCCAGGACCCGTTTACTGCCAGGTCTGACAGCCCTGCTTACATCTCGTTGTCTCACATCCCTGTCTTATGGCTCCTTATTTTTAAAACATTTTTGTGGGATGCCTAATATAAGCCATACTAGGTGTTTCTATACCTATTATCTCATTTAATGTACCCCCAAACTTATAAATTGAGCCCTATAAACTCCATTGTTGGATGAAGAAGTGACTGAGCACACTGGTTGAAATCCCAGATCTGACTCATTGGCTGTGGGTCCTCACACAGTCACTTAATTGTTCCATACCTCAGTCTGTCCACATATAAAATGGGGGTGATAATCACACAGCAGCTACAAAGATGGTTGTGAAAACTACGCGGGTTAATATATATAAAGTGCTTGGGGTACAGGGCACAAGTCCACACCTTCACCATTGGATGGACGAGCATGTCTCCGCCCAGGAACATCCTGGGCCGGGTGATTCTGTTGTGGGGACTGTCCTGTGCACTGCGGACGCCTAGCAGCATCCCTGGCCTCTATCCACTAGATGCCAGTAGCACCCTCACATCACCCCACTCCACCCTCAGTTGTGATGAGAAAAAAAGTCTCCAGATGGAACCAAACATGCCCTGGGGGACAAAATCGCCCCCAGCAGAGAGTCATTGCTTTAGTCTTCATAATGGAAATTTTCCCAGCGGGACCCAAAGCATAGCCCCTTGTCCCAAGTTCAATTCTAGATGCCTTAAGAAGACAGCCTGGGGCATGGATCCAGGCAGGATGATGGAACCAGATTATGTGGGGCTTCACCCCACCCTCTGTCTACCCCACATGTGGTGCCTGGACATCGGCTGGAAGGCAGAATGCACAGGGCCATTTCAATGCTGGGCGATGAAAGAAGCTACCAGGAAATGGGAGTGTGTACTTAAAAGGCTCTGCCTCCAGAAACCAAATGTTGTAGCATTTGTAACGGGCAAAGCGTTTACACAGAGCTTTTGCCTTCAAATCGCCAGGCTTTCAGCCTCTGCTAATATTCTCCAGGGGTCAGGGCTGGCCCTCTTCCATCTTCAAGATGATTCAGGTTTCCTGGAGAACAAAATGAGCCTCTAATGCCTAATATTTTCTCTCTGACAGATGGTTTCAGATGTATCAAAGTGCTAATCCTTGCTGAGGTATAGGTCTCCAGGAAGGAGAGTTTGGCTTTTAAGAATGATAGAACCTGAATGATTAAGGAGGAAAATTACTCCCAGGATATTCACCATTGTCATGTGAGCAACCCGCTTAAAGTGAAGGAAGACAGAAGAAGCTGAAAAAAGACCTGAGGAAAACTCAAAAACCCAGGATACCAGTTTAGGTCTGAAACATTTCCGCTTCAAGCTGTCTCTGGGAGTGGAAATGGAGCGCAATAAAAACACCTTCAGGCTCAGGAAGATTAGGGCTCCATCTGCCTCCCTCCAATACCACCATTCCCAGCTTCCAGTGTGGGAGAAGCCCTGCAGACACCGGGCAGGGCTGGAATATTCGCCTTCCAACTTACTAGCTCTGTGACCTTGGGCCTCTTACTCAACCTCTCTGAGCCTCAGTTTTCCATCCTGTGAAACGGGCATTAAAATACCTACCTCAAAGCGAGGTTGTGGATATTAAAAGATCCAATGTTATGCCTAACCTGACACAGTCAGCGTTCCGAGAATGTTACCCGTGAGCATGAACTAGTATTTAGTGTCAACTTACTATGTGCCGACTGCTTTCGTTACCACCTGGGAGTCTCAATGGAGACTGAACGGTCTTATTTTACTGATTACAAACAGCAATTTACAGATGCGGATGCTCAGAGTACGAGGGACTGAGTCACACTTGTCCACGGTCCCAAAGCGCACACAGCAGGACTCGAACCCGGGACTGCCTGATTCCCGAGCCAAGCTCCTTCCAGGGCCCCACGAGCAGGTGTGGGTCGGAGGGGAGGGGTGTTAATGAGACCAGGCCACCGCGCGGGGTCACAGGTCACTCACGGTACTCCTCCAGCCGCATGAGGGGCCGGAAGTAGATAGGGTAGAAGGCGGCGCCGATCAGGGAGATGAAGCCGCCGAAGATGAGCACGGTGCGCAGGTTCCGGGACATAGCGCCCGGTAAGGGGTTGCCCCGACCCTCTGAGAAACCCGCACACGGGTTGCCGCCTTTCGCGCCGCCGGGCCGTGACCCCACCCGGAAGAGGCGGAGCTGCTTTCGCTTCCGGGCCTTGGAGGCGGGGCTAGGGGGAGGGCGGGGCGAGATCGTGCAGGGGTGGGTCCAGGGGCGTGGCTATGGGTGGGCGGAGCCGGGCGGGAGCAGGCGCGGGGCGTCGGTGCCCCTCACCGCTTCCCGAGCGCTGCCTCGTTGGAGGTTACGCCTGCCCAGCGCCCGCGGCGTGGTGAATGGGGCTCTTGCTTCGCTGGATCCTACGGGTCCTCTTCTGACCCCTGCGCAGCCCGCAGCCCCGTTCCACCTAAGTGCACCATTCTCCTGACCTCTTTTATCACCCACTCCTTTATCAACCAGGCTTCCTCATTCTACCCCAACCCTACCATTTGATTTTAGTGCCTTTCTACCTCAAGCTGCGTGTTCTCTGTGACTCGCTGATTTAAACCTCATAATATCAGTTGGCCCATTTTACAGATCAGGGAACCCCGGCTTGGCCGCGCGGCTTTGCACAAGTCATTGGGTCTCCTTGAGGACTGTTGGAAGAGATGAGAGACGAAGGGGCGACTCGCCTGCCCCAGGACGGCCTGCAGGGGGCTTCTAAACGGAGCCACAGGGACTTCTGGACCAACAGTAGCAGGAGAGCAGTGTTGATTCAACGTCTAAACTACAGGGAGATTTGCTCTGACTCCGTTTTTCTATCCCCCTTCTCTCTCGCCGTTCCCTCTTGCTGAATGTCTGGGTTACCAATGAGGTAGGGATAAATACGGTCAGTGCAACAGAGAGCCAGTGGCCAGTCCAATTGATGGGATCTTAGGGTTTTGCCTTACTGCCACTGAAGATAAACATCCTGTTCCCCTTCCTATGATTCTCATTCTCCATCCTTCCGGGTGGGCTGTGGGCTACCCAGAGGTATTGAGCAGCTGAGAGTAAGGTTCCTTGGGCCTTCACTCAATCTTTTATAGATAAGAATGCTACCAGCAGCTGGAGGCTGGGGAGCAAGCCGACATTCATCCTGACCCCAGCAGTATTAGTGAGTCTGGAAAAGATCTACGATCTTTCTGAAACGGTGTGGAGAGCACAGGTTTCCTCTCTCTCTGTAGCTTTGTAGTTGAGTCAAGCTACTGTGTACTTCTGTGGTTCCAGAAGCATATAAATCAGGGGTTCGATCTGTCGGCAGATTTATGGACTAACTGCCATGCCCCAAACACCAGACAAAGTGCGACGAGGGATACCAAGATGAGTAAGATGTGACCCTTGCTCTCTGGGATCCTGCCACGTGGATGAAGAGACAGGACATCTACATAAAAAGATAACTAATGACCCGGCGCAGCTTGTTGCCAATGAGTGATAGGGTCCTGCGGGCTGCAGAAGTTCAGTGGAGGAAGACAGATGACTATAGGGTAAGGCGGGGGCTGCTCCGAAGCTAGCAGGAGCTTGTTAGGGGAAAAACAGAGGACTTCCCTGCAGAGAGGGGAGCTGGGATGCATGCTTTCTGTCATGTGATGTAGTGTGTACATCACATGTACACACTACATGTAGTGTGCCTACATGTAGTAGTGTACATGTAGGCTGTAGTGTGCCTTTGTCATTTTAGCAAATGTAGTGTGCCTTTGTCATTTTAGCAGCTCAGCCTCCACTTACCTTTCTGTTAATCGCCCCAGAATATCTTTTGGCAAACCCCTCCTCTCCCATCTTAATCCCTGAAACGGGGCTTCTCCTCAGTGCCCTCTGCACCCCATTGATTTTTTTTTTTTTTCCTGCTCTGAGAGTTAAGTATATAACCAAGCCTGACCAAGCTCCCACACCACAAGGATCAGTTGGGACAGGGCCCAGGCCTGATCACCCAGTATCGCTGCATCCTCCTGGCTACATGACTCACGTTGAGCCAGTCATAGTGTTTTCCAGCTTCTGGAAATCTGATTGAGGATTTGACAGGACTGGATGCTGGAATCCCTGGGCAACACCATTTAGAGACTAGGAATGAGGACAGTACGGCTGAAGGAAAGCTAGGGAGTAGAGGCAATCGGTTGCTGACATTACATTTGAGCTCCTGGAGGCAGCTGTACCTGAAAGGGATTCACCTTTGGACTTCCTCAGTAACATGAACCAATGAGGTTCCCTCTTCACTGAAGCCAGTTTAGTTGTTTTTTTTCTGTTTGTTTTTTAACAATAGGAGTTCCAGAGGAAGTCGCCATGAGTATGATTTCATTTGCTTTAACAATTCTTTGAGCTGCAAGTCAAGGATTACCCTATTTTATAGAGCAGGTCACTGAGATCCAGAGACCTTTCTTAGGGTCACACACCATTAGCTGAGCCAGGACCAGGCTTTGGTTTTCTTGATTCCTAATCTGACTGGCTCCTCCTCCCTGAGACTAGGCTGTCTCCATGAACAAGCTCTCCAGGATGGCTGGGAACCCTACCTGAAAGCCAGGATGTCCTCATGAGCTACCAGCAGTGCCTCCAAGGCAGACACGGACTCATGTGGGACAAAAGAACCACCCCCCTCTCCAAGTGGCAAGTAACCTGGTGGCTTCTCTGTCCCTTCATGTGAATCTAAAGGGTTAAGTCTGACCGGTGGCCAGGCCACAATCTATATAGATACAATAATCACCTTATTTGCATCATCACACCAATAATTAGCTATGGAGCCCTTGCTTGCCACTGAGTCCTACCAAATCTAGGTTCATCTCTTTGGTCCCCATGTTCTCCTCATTTCTGAGGATCCCACTGACTCACAGATTCAATCAGCAAATACTTATTGTGTGCCAACTCCAGCAAAGCATTGCACTAGTTGATTGGGAGCACGAAAAGGAAACATCAGCATTTGTGTATTTGACAAAGGTTTACTGAGCCAAGCACCATGTGCCAGGCACATTTCAAATGCTGGTGACTGCAGCCAGCAGTGAATTAACAAGAGAGTCTGTTGTCCTCATGGCATCTCTACTGTGGCAGAGGGATAAGATGCGGCAGTGGATAGTAATTGCTTTTTGGTCCCTCAACCTTCCCTAATAATAGCTCCTGATTCTGCATTTGCATAGGGAGGAGCTGGGGGCATAGCAAGAATGACTAGCTCAATAGCTACTAAACGGCTGAGCCAGGATTCGAATCCAGTCTGGCTGGCTCCCGAGACCTGTGATTATCACCAGTGTACTCTGCCTTGCAAAGTCAGTGAGTTCATATTGTCTGAGTGCGGGTCCAATTCCAACCTGGTCCAACTGTTTCTTTTCTCCCAGAAATAAGAATTGGGAGTTTGGTGACACTGGGACAGACAGACAGTACTGTTGCAGTGAATTTCTTCCATTGCTAAGGTCCTAATGAGATGGTTGCTTATCTTCCACTTGCTTGTTATCCTAGAGATTCTTTTATCTCCCTTGCAGTTGGATTCTCCGGGTTCTTTATATTTTGCTGGCCACCCATATACTTCCAGTAAACTCTTTTTGGATTTTAGTTCGTCAGAGTCTATTTTGGTTGCATACCAACAGAAGACCTCATAGATGCAGAAAGTCCCACAGTCACCTCCAACGTGTGACATAGACAAGGGGCCAGGGACTGCATAGCTATGCTAATGTTTGCCAAAGCCAAAGGAAATTTGGATTGGTGGGGGAGAGGTCTTTGCGCAAAGGGGGAGAGAGCTCCAGGGATAGAAGGAGACAGGATGCAAGTCAAATATGTCAGGAGACCTAGGGTGCATATTTTCCATCTCAATCACTGAGAAAAAAAAATTGGTTCAGACTCCTATCTGGCACATTTCTCCTTCTTCCCTTGGATGTGAAGATTGAATGCTTGCAGGGAGCAGACCACCAGTGGTGGCTCACATGGGGTTCAGACAGACATCAAAGTTAATCCGCTCTCTGATCTAAGCAAAATGGTGATGAGGGTTTCCTGGGACAGCAGATCCACTAATTGTGGCACTGCAGCCCGGCTGATGTATTTTTAGAATATTGTGAATTTTCATAAAGTACATTGCTTTCTGCAGGCAGTCAGACTAGAAGCTTGGGGTTTAGAATAGAGTGGGATCTAATGCAGGGTCCTCTGGATCTGAACTTTTAAGAATGAGAAAATAAGGACAGGAAACACTTCCCTATTTTTATCAGCCTCTGTGACTCTCTGAGTGTCTACTTATCTCTATAAATATTTCCGATTTCGATCATTTTTCAAGCTTTTCTCCTTTGATCTGTTCTTTACATCCAAGAGAGTTCCCCAAATATCTGTCTTGGCTTACCTCTTACCACACCATGCACCCTATAGTTTTAACTAATCTCTTTATGACTTTGTAGAGGCCAAGGGGAGGGGGGCCCAAGGTGCGTCACTGTGGCATAAACATTATTTTGAGTTAAAAGGAATCAGGGGTGCCTGGCAGCCTCAGTCCATGATGCTTTGACTCTTGATCTCAGGGTTGCGGGTTTGAGCCCAAGGTTGGGTGTAGAGATGACTTAAAAATTAAATCTTGAAAAAATTCTTTTAAAAAGCAGTCTAGGGGTGCCTGGGTGGCTCAGTGGGTTAAGTCTCTGCCTTTGGCTCAGGTCATGATCTCAGGGTCCTGGGATCGAGCCCCACGTCCAGCTCTCTGCTCAGCAGGGAGCCTGCTTTCCCCTCTCTCTGCCTGCCTCTCTGCCTGCTTGTGATCTCTGTCTGTCAAATAAATAAATAAAATTAAAAAAAAAATAAAAAGCAGTCTAAACCTAGCAGATTCAGGAAAAGTTTTTTTTTTTTTACCTCTTTCTCAACTGCCTGCCTGTACCAGGAAGAACACTATTAATAAAGATTCTTCTTTACCTAAGAAACTGATTTGCATAACAGGGCACCTTTGTTTTCCAAAGATTTCCTCTCACCTTACTGCTAATGGTCCTTCTCACCTCTGTGTCATTGGATCCCTGTCCATCTCAGCTCCTGTCTCACTTCCCCTCACAGTCTTGGGGATTTCCCTGTGTGGATTCCCATAACTATCCTATTAAATTTGGTTTTCTCTTGCTAATCTGTCTCATGTCAATTTGATTCTTACTCCAGCTCAAAGAACCGTGAAGGGCAGAGTACATTCTTCCTCCCTAACAACTTCAGGAGCTGCGTGTCTAAACCAGCCTTTCTGTTGAACTCCAAGCTCCTGTGCCTGGGAAAATCCTCAGGTTCAGGACCCACTTGCTTCTGCCCTCTCGCCTTGACTCTCCCTGTGGCTGGTTTGGTTAGAGGCATTATCAGCTCTTCCTGGCCGTGGCTTCCTAACTCGCCTTGGGGTGCCATCCCCTTCCACCATTAAACTGTCTCATTCATAGGGTACCCAAAGATTCATGGAGGACCCAAAGTACCTTTGGAAACAAAGATCTGGTTCATCACTGTTTTTTTCTCAGAGAACTTCTGGTTCTCCCCAAAGTATGAATTACTCAGCCTGGAACTAGGGTTTTTTGGTTTTTGTTTTGTTTTGTTTTTAATTTAAATTCAATTAATTAACATTAATTAGTTCGGTGATTCATCAGTCTTATATAACACCCAGTGCTCATTACATCACGTGCCCTCCGTAATGTCCATCACCCAGTTCCCACATCCCCCCACGCCCCCTCCCCTCTAGCAACCCTGTTTGTTTACTATGATTAAGGGTCTTTTATGGTTTGTCTCCCTCTCTGATTCCATCTTGTTTTATTTTTCCCTCACTTCCCCTATGCTCCTCTGTTTTGTTTAAATTCCACATATGAGTGAAATCATATGGTAATTGTCTTTCTCTGATTGACTTATTTTGCTTAACATGACACCCTCTAGTTCCATCTATGTCATTGGAAATGGCAAGATTTCATTCTTTCGATGGCTGAGAAATATTCCATTGTATATATATATCACGTCTTCTTTATCCATTCCTCTGTCAATGGACATCTGGGCTTTTTCCATAGTTTCCATAGTTTGGTTATTTGGACATTGCTGCTATAAACATTGGGGTGTAGGTGCCTCTTTGGATCACTACACATATCTTCAGGTAAATACCTATTAGTGCAATTGCTGGGTCATAGGGTAGCTCTATTTTAAACTTTTTAAGGAAACTCCATACTGTTTTCCAGACTACATGCATTCCCACCAACACTGTGAGAGTGTTCCCCTTTCTCTGCATCCTCACCAACATCTGTTATTTCCTGACTTGTTAATTTTAGCCATTCTGACCAGTGTGAGGTGATATCACATAGTGTTTTTGATTTGAATCAAATGTTTTGATTGTTGAATGATGTTGAATGATGTTGAGCATTTTTTTATGTGTCTCTTGGCCATTTGTAAGTCTTCTTTAGAGAAATGTCTGTTCATGTCTTCTGTCCATTTCTTGATTAGATTACTGGTTCTTTGGGTGTTGAGTCTGATAAGTTCTTTATAGATTTTGGACACTAGCCCTTTATATGATAAGACATTTGCAAATATCTTCCATTCTGTTGGTTGTCCTTTGGTTTTATCGACTGTTTCTTTTGTTATGCAAAAGCTTTTTATCTTGATGAAGTCCCAATAGTTCATTTTTGCCTTTGTTTCCCTTGCCTTTGGAGACATGTCAGGCAAGAAGTTGTTGTGGCTGAGGTCAAAGAGGTTGCTACCTGTGTTCTCCTCTAGGATTTTGAGGGATTCTTGCCTCATGTTTAGGTCTTTCATCCATTTAGTCTATTTTTTGTGTATGGTGTAAGGAGATGGTAGAGTTCCATTCTTCTGTATGTGGCTGTCCAATTTTCCCAACTCCATTTGTTGAGGAAACTCTTTTTTCCGTTGAATATTCTTTCTTGGTTTGTTGAAGATTAGTTGACCATAGAGTTGAAGGTCTATTTCTGGGTTCTCTATTTTGTTCCATTGGTCTATGTGTCTATTTTTGTAATAGTACCATATTGTCTGTCTTGATGATTACAGCTTTGAAATAGAGCTTGAAGTCTGGAATTGTTATGCTACCAGCTTTGGTTTTCTTTTTCAACATTCCTTTGGCTATTCAGAGTCTTTTCTGGTTCCATACAAATTGTAGGATTGTTTGTTCCAACTCTGTTAAAAAAAAAAGTTGATGGTATTTTGATAAGAATTGCATTGAATGTATAGATTGCTATCATAGACATTTTAAAAATATTTGTTCTTCCAATCCATAAACATGGAATGTTTTCCCATTTCTTTGTGTCTTTCTTGAATTCTCTCATGAGTTTTATAGTTTTCAGAGTACAGATCCTTTGCGTCTTCAGTTAGGTTTATTCCTAGGTATTGATGGTTTTTGATGCAATTGTAAATGGGATCAACTCCTTAATTTCTCTTTCTTTTGTCTCATTGTTACTGTGTAGAAATGCAACTGATTTCTGTGCATTGATTTTATATCCTGCCATGTTGCTGAATTCCTGTATGAGTTCTAGAAATTTTGGGGTGGAATCTTTTGGGTTTCCACATACAGTATCATGTCATCTGCAAAGAGTGAGAGTCTGACTTCTTTGCTGATTTGGATGTTTTATTTCTTTTTGTTGTCTGATCGCTAAGGCTAGAACTTCTAATACTATATTGAACAATAGTGGTGACAGTGGACATCCCTGCCATGTTCCTGACCTTAGGGGAAAAGCTCTCAGTTTTTCCCATTGAGAATGATAGTCGATGTGGGCTTTTCATATATGGCTTTTATGATATTGAGGTATGTCCCCCTACCCCTACACTGTGAAGACATTTAATCAAGAAAGGATGGTGTATTTTGTCAAACGCTTTTTCTGCACTTATTGAGAGGATCATATGGTTCTTGTCCTTTTTTAAATTAATGTATTATATCACATTTGATTTGTGGATGTTGAGCCACCCTTGCAGCCCAGGAATAAATCCCACATGGTCATAGTGGCTAATCTTTTTTATGTACTTTTGGGTCCTATTTGCTAGTATGTTGGTGAAAAATTTTGGATCCATGTTCATCAGGCATATTAGTCTGTAATTTTCCTTTTGGGTGGGGTCTTTGTCTGGTTTTGGGACCAAGGTAATGCTGGCCTCATAGAAAGAGTTTGCAGACCTTATGTTTTGATCCATAGGCCACTACTGCATCTGTGTGTCCTCAGCTGAGTGGAATAATCTATGTCTACATTGCCGTACTCTGTGCCTATGGACCGATGTGATCAAATCAACATGGACATGTGACCTAGAACACAGTCAAAGGTCCAAACTCTGCCTAAATGGGGAATGGACTGACCCAATGAGATTCTCTGCCTCTAGAATTTCACGCTGGAAAGTCAGGGAGAATTGGGAGATTGGCAGAGGGAGTAGAAGTTGGACAGATCCACAGGGAGAGACAGTAGCAGCATAGGGGGAGCTGTGAGTAAGTCATGGTGATAAATCAGCAGAAGATGTGAGAGCAAAGTTTTGTAAGTAGATGCTATTCGCAGGCAATGAAAGAATTGCCTGGGAATACCAGGAAGCAGAGAATGAGGGAAGAAAATTAACATGAAGATCTACAGATCCCTGCTGCTAAGAAGTAACACGTTACTGTAAGCCCTAAGCCTGTCTTGGATCCATTTATTCATTCAATGTTTTCTACCATTTTCTGTTGAACATTCAGCATATGCCAGACCTCATTCCAAGCATTAGATGAAGTCCTTGCCCTTATGGATAAAAAAGTAAAACAACCTCATAGATACAGAGAACACATTGGTGGTTGCCAGAGATGGGTGATTAGGGGAGGGCAAAATGGGTGAAGGAGGTCAAAAAGTATAAGCCTCTAGTTATAAAATAAATAAGCCATGGAGATGTAATGCACAGCATGGCAACTATAATTCAGAATATTGTATTGCATATTTGAAAGTTGCTAAGAGAATAAACCTTAAAATTTCTCATCACAAGAAAAAATTTGTCACCATGTATGGTGATGGATGTTAACTAGGCTTATTGTGGTGGTGATTGTTTCATAAAATATTCAACTCTTGAATCATTATGTTGTACACCTGAATCAAATATAATATTTCATGTCAACTGTACCTCAATAAAAAAATAGACTAAAAAATATATGGGACAGTTTGACATTTCTTACAAAATTAAACATACTCTTACCATACAATCAAGCAATCACACTCCTTGGTATTTACCCCAAAAAAAAGCTGAAGACTTGTGTCCACTCAAAAACCTGCACGTGGATGTTTACAGCAGCTTTGTTCACAATTGTCAAAACCTGGAAGGAATCAAGATGTCGTTTGGTAGGTGAGCGGTTAAAAAAACTATGCTACTTCCAGACAATGGAATATTATTCAGTGCCCCAAAAAATGAGCTATCAAGGCATGAAAAGACATATTGAAGAAATTTGAGTGCATAGTACTAGGTGAAAGAAGCCCATCTGAAAAGACTACATACATGTGGTTCCAACTATTTGACATTCTGGAAAAGGCAAAACTATGGAGACAATAAAAAGATTAGTCATTGACAAGGGTTAAGGAAGAGGGAAGGCTAAATAGAGCCCAGAGAAGGTTTAAGGCAGTGAAAACATTTTATATGACCCCATAAAGATGGATACATGTCATTATATCTTTGTCCCCCCACTTATGAAATGTACCACACCAAGAGCGAACCCTAAGGTAAACTATGGACTTTGGAGATAAGGAACTGTCATTGTGGGTTCATAGTTTGTGACAAATGTACCACTCTTATGGAGGATGTTGATGATGGGGGACACTGTGCATGTGTAGGGACAGGAAGAATATGAAAACTCTCTGTACTCCTGCTCAGTTTTGATGGGAGCCTAAAACTACTCTATAATATAAAGTCCATTAAAGAAATTCATGTTTTACAAAAAACTGGAGGAGAGATGACTCCAGATTAAAAGAAACTAAAGAAGCATTCTGTAAGTAAGTAGGTAATTAAGTAAGTAAAGTAAATGAATGAATGAAGTAATGGAGTCATGAGTTCTAGGAAGCAAAATAGAGTTGGGTGTAGGGGAAACTATTTCTACTTAGATGTCAAAGAAGGCCTCCTTGCGAAGGTGACAGAAACCTGAATGAAGAGAAGGGGAAACCATGTGAATATTTTAAAAAGGATGAACAATCCAAGTGGAGGGTGGAGGGACTATGAGTGCGAAATCGCTGAGCCCACAGTGGGCTTACTCTTCAAAAAACAGTAAGAAAGTTGATGTGGCTGAGGGAAGTAAGCAAAGGAGACAGGGAAGGAAAATTAGGTCATGAGGGTAGCTAGGCAAGCACTATGCCATGGGCCTCACAGGATATGAAGGACTTAAAATGTTACTATGTGTTGCCTTGAAGGGGCACATGAACCCCACTGTTTATAGCAGCATTGTCTACAATTGTTGTAATATGGAAAGAGCCCAGATGTCCATGTACAGATGAATGGATAAAAAAGATGTGGTATACATATACAATGGAATATTACTCAGCCATCAAAAAGAATTAAATCTTGACATTTGTAATGACATGGATAGAAGTAGAGGGCATTGTGCTAAGCAAAATAAGTCAGTCAGAGAAAGACAATTATCATATGATTACACTCATATGTGAAGTTTAAGAAACAAAACAGATGAAAATAGGGGAAGAGAAGGAAAATTAAAATAGGAGGAAAATAGAGAGGGAGGCAAACCATAAGAGACTCTTATCTATAAGGAAAAAAGTGAGCGTTGCCGGAAGGGAGGGGGGCAGGGGGCATGGAGTAACTGGCTGATGGACATTAAGGAGGGCACTTGAAGTAATGAGCACTGGGTATTGTAGGCAAATGATGAATCCCTGAATTCTACCTCTGACACTAATAATACGTTATATGTTAATTAAAAAAATAATACTGTGCGTGTGATGGGGAGCAATTGGGGGATCCTTAGCAACCTTCTAATTCCAGTGCCTTCTGGGAAGTCCAGCTGCTCTGTGGTTTTCATTCTATAAATTCCTGTCTCCCTTACCTTATCTATAGAGCCCCATTGTTTCCCATAAAACCCTTTTTTCAGAAGAGCAGAAATGAGTTTCCTTTCTGTCAAAAAAGGAGGCCATCCCCAATGCTGTCATGATTTTACCCTGAACACCCCTTTCAGCTTTGCTTCTTCCTCTACTCCATTTCTTCCCTCTCTCTAGAATGACTTTCTCCCAAGAGATTCTTTTCTCCCTCCTTTCCATCCTAATCTCCAAGGAAATTTCAAATCCCATTTGTGCAAGGGACATTGCCATGATCACTTGATGTGACATGCACTCTTCTCTCCTAAATTCCTGTTTGGATTATTTTTGGCCATATAACTAATTATCCCAAACTAACTGTTTAAAAATTTTAAAGACAATTTATTATCACTCAGAAATCTGCAGATTTACTAGGTGTTCTGCCTCACAAGATGTGCCTGGGGGCTGGGACAGCTGAAGTCACCCGGAGGCTTAACTAGATTGAGCCATGCAAGATGGTTCACTCCCATGGCTCAGCTGGAGCAGTTGACTACAACAGCCATTAGTGACATCTCGTAGCATGGAAGCTCTGCCCATGAGGGAGCACCCCAAGAACATCTGAAGGAAGACATAAGTCTTCTGATGGCTTAATTTTGGGAGGCACCCAGAGTCATTTCAACTGAATTGTATTGGTCAAAGACCATATCGGGGGTCAGTTTCAAGGGGAGCTCTAGCTCTTGATGGGGGCACTGTTGAGAATTTGCAGTTCTCTTTACTCCACCATAGCTCCTGTGGTGCTTTTTTCCAAATACTGATTATAGCCTTTGTTACCTTTTGCCTCATATTATAATGATTTAAGTGTTTCTTTATCTTACCTAGTAGATTTTCAGCCCCTGATGAGAGATTACATGTTACTTAACCCAAATCAGTCCATGTAATAATAACAACTACCACCACCACATTTATTTATTAAGTGCCTACTATAGGTCTGACCTCATCTCATTAAACACATGATCTCTTCGTATCTTTGCCGTGATAGGATAGACATTATCCCCACCATCCAGTTGGGAAGCTGAGGCACAAAGTGATTCAGCCTTGCCTAAAGTCAGATAATTGGTAAGTGGTCAAGCCAGGATTTGAACCCACTTAAAAGCTTATGTTCTTATTCCCTATCTTCTATTGTCATCTCACAATCTGTCTCGGCACCAAGGAAATGTGCTTAAGTCAGTCTGTGTTGGTGTTACGAAAGCGACACTGAGCCAAAGTACAAAAGGGAAAGAAGAAAGCAAGCTGTACAGGAAGGGGGGAGGGGGCGGGGGGATGGAGTGGATGTCCGATGCTCCAGGTGGCTCCACACGCGGTCCAGAGGATCAGCACTGAGTGTCCTTTGCAGCCTACTAGACAGAGCGCAGAGCATCTGGGAGCTCAGCAAGAGTGAGAGTATTTATTGGGTTTGAGTGCCTGATTCGAAACTTTCCTCCCAGATTCCAATTTTCTATCTGCCAAGATAATTGATGGAGGTTTATGGTTCATGTTCTAGCATATCCACCCAGGCCAGAGAACTACAACTTTGAATTTCTGACCTGCTTCCTCCAAGCTCAAAGTGAATCTAGATTTACTTCTCATCAGGAATAAGCACCATGAGATCCTAGTTTTAGAAGATTCTGCCTTTGTTCTGGGTATATCCATCTAAGTGCACATGGCCCCTCTTTGCAGAGAGGGAGATACTTAAACCTGCCATAAGTGGAAATTTCATGTCTGGGCAGATGGCAACTAAAATCTCAATGCTTTTTTACCTTAAACCATCTCTTATACTTCTGTCCTATTAGAAACGTAAGGGCAGAGATGGGACGGAAGTCTGAAAGGTCACCTCAGGTCCTGCCTTAGATCATTTGGGCTACCACAGATTGGGTAGTTTACCACAGATTACCACAGATTACAACAAACATTTATTTCTCACAGTTCTGGAGGCTGGGGTGTCCAAGATCAGAGTGCCAGCTTGGCTAGGTATGGGCTTTTTTTTTCTGGTCCACAACCTGTGCCTTCTTGCTCAGTCCCCACCTTGTAGAAGGGGCAAGGGGACCCTCCCAGTGCCCTTTTAGAAGGCATAAGTCCCATTCATGAGGACCCTTCCCTCATGACCTTAGCATTTCCCAAAGGTCCCGTCTCCTAATACCAACACCTTTGAGGGTTAGGATTTCAGCATATGAATCTGAGGGGAAGACAGGACATCCAGGCCACAGAAGTTCCTCCGTGCACATGTGAACAGTCAATACAAAAGATGCAGTCGAGTTATTATGGCCGCTCTCCCCCATAGCCCTCACACTCACAGGGCTGACCATCCTCTGCCCACATATACACCATTCCTGAAGGACATCACCTCTGAATGGTGGCCACATTCTTGGCCATTACAGAGCAAGTGTGTCCTCACTGCTTCAAGCACATAATTACAAGACCTTTACCCACCTTGGGAACTACAAAAGTATTTCACTGGTCAGCCTACATTCTTAATTCTTTGTAGTCAATTGTCCTTGCTTTAGGTACATTCCTGAGACCCTAGAAGGCTATGACCTAGTCAGCCCAGGTCTGAGGACCCAGAGGATGTCCTTGGCTTAGTGCAGGATAGAAATCATAAGTCAGCTAGGAGAAAGTGAGAGCAGAGTTTTTTAAATAGTGTAAGTGATAGAGTAGAGTGGACGGAGTGTCTAGGAGACTCAGAAAAGAAGCAAGTCTTACTGTGGTTTGGGGCTAGGAGTTATATTGGAAAGGGGGTCCAGGGTACATCTTCTTTTGGGCATCCAAAGTACGGTATGATCAAAAGCAAGTGTCAGGCATTATTCCACAAATCACTGAAGCTAGGGGGTGTTGAGGCTGGTGTCGACCGAGGTTTGTTGGAAGCTAATGTCCTGGAACATGCTTGGGATCCAGTTCTTAGATGTTATCATCTGTTGTTATCAGGTGTATAGATGGGGCCTAGGACGAAACTCAGAGAATGACGAACTTTCTCGCCTTCCCCTAGAGTAGGAGCGTAGCTTCTCTGGTTTACTTAGATGCAAAGTGAGATTCAAATGTGAGTAAATGGGGCATCGCAGAAAAACAGCAGAAATACAGCCTTTCTAGGGGCGCTTGGGTGAGTCAGTAGGTCCCGGATCAGCCTTCGGCTTCCGTCATGATCCCGGGGTCCTGAGGTCAGGCCCAGCATCGGGGTTCCTGTGTAGCAGGGAGTCTGCTACTCCTTTTGCCCCTCCCCCTGCTGTGTTCCCTCTCTTGCTGTGTCTCTCTCTGTCAAATAAATAAATAAAATCTTGAAAGGAAGAAAGAATAAAAAAGGAAAGAAACAGAAAAAAAAAAAAAAAAAAAAGGAAGGAAGAAAGAAACAGAAATGGAACCTTCCGAAAATGGAGTCCTGGGGCGCCTGGGTGGCTCACTCATTAAGCATCTGCCTTTGGCTCAGGCCATGATCCCAGAGTCCTGGGATCAAGTCCAGCATTGGCTCCTTGCTCAGCGGGAAGCCTGCTTTTCCCTCTCCCACTCCCCCTACCGTGCTCTGTCTCTTGCTGTGTCTCTCTCTGTCAAATAAATAAATAAAATCTTTAAAAGTAATAAATAAATAAATGAAATGGAGTCCCTTTTGTTTCCCTATCTCAGGTAAAAGGCTACATCAGCCCATAAAAATATTGCCTCAAGACCCCAGAAAGTCTGAAATGATAGAACTCTGCCAAACAGCAGAGAAACCCATTCTGAAAAATGCCAACATTTTGTGTAGTAAGGTCAATAAATGTCATGGAGTCATATTAACAGCAACATTATCTGATGTGGACATTAGTCCTACTGAATATTTTCTCTCCGCTACTCCCTGCCACCTACCAGCATAACCACACTCCACACAGCAGCCAGGGCTAACTTTTAGAAATCAAAATCAGATTATAGGACCCCTTGCTAATGCATTCCAAATGTTTCCCAACACTTAGAATAATACCCAAGCATCTTACCATGTCCCAGAAATTTCTAGATGATGTGTCCGTGCCTATCTCTTCCACCTCCTCTCCCCTCCTTCTCCCACATTAACTGGTCCCAGCACACACGTTTCCAGTTTGTTCTTGAACACATCCCATCTGATCTGGCCACTGGGCCTTTGCACTTGCACTTCCTTCTGTCTGTTAATTCAAGCATCTGTTCAGGAGAGCACCTTGTCAGAGTGCTCTCCACCATCACCTGGAGACCCTAGTCTCCAGGAGCTTTTATTCCCCTTTACTCTCCCATTTGTCCCTCAACCCGCCTTGACCTTCACTCTAGGATATAAACACCATGAGTGCAGGAGCTTTCTCTGTCTCCCTACTGTGTCTCCCGGACCTTCAGGAATATTTGGCACACAGTAGATGCTCAGTAAATATTTGTTGACTCACTGGTGATCCTAATTCCTTAACATTTTCCATGCATTTTAGAGACACTTTTGAATGGGGAAGATACTTGGAAACTTAATCTCCCTTGGGAAGGCAGGGAAAGACTTGCTTCTCCTTAATTATTTAATTATCTTCGAAGCATGGAATTTCAGGAAGATTAAAAATCTTCCTTATTCCAGTTGTCACAGCTCCATGCTTCCAGGCCCAAGGGCAGGAGCTGTGACTCTGATACTGAGAGCTGGTGTCTGGCCTTGGGGTAGGGTCTGCATAGCAAGAAAGCATCCTCAGACTCTTACCACCAGCACCGTTAGAGCTTTTAATTAACAGGGTATTTTCTGTTTCTTTCTATTCATAGTCAGGATTTTGATGAACTTGTAAGAGGGAGCTCTGTTACGTGGAGGAGGTTGGAGGAGTGCTTGGGGCTGACAGGGACCAGGGCTGCCCTGAGCTGCCCGGTGGAAGAATCAGTGGTGTTTCAGCTGCCTCAGCCGGGATCTGTGCTGGCCACACCCCATGCAGGAGGACGGTGATGCACCGCTTGTTAGCTGCAGTGCGTAGCTGCACTTGCTGGGATGCTCTGCCTACCAGACTTTTCTGTCTGTCTACAGCATCTTTATGGACATGGGGGTCCCCACGTTTTCAGCAGGGGAGGTCAGCAGGCAGCAGTTTGCTCTGGTGTTTTATCATTTGGGCACCTTCATGTCAGCATTTGGGCTGCATCCAGGCTATCTCAGCACTTCTGAAAAACCAAGGTCTGGAAATAGTTCATGCACAGAGCTGGCTTGTGAAGGCGAGAGAAGGCTTCACAGCCAAGCAGCCGTGCACATCTGACCACTCTCCACTCTGTGGCCTGAGGTCCAGGCCTTGGCTTCTCACAGCCACGTGCTCCAGACCTTTCAGAGCCAGGGAAGGTCTGGAGCAAAGTTCAGCATTTAGATGCAGCCACACAGTGAGAAAGATTTGGGTTTGAGTCTTTACCGATATATCGAAGCCGCCAGGCCTTAATATCTTTATTGTAAAATGATAAATATTATCTACCCTTTTTGAGAAGAATTAATGAGACGCTGAGCACAGTGTTTAGAATAGTAGATCTCAGCTGTTATTATTTGGGTCCAAGTGTGTATATGACACCTTAACAAGCTCTCTGGGCCTCAGTTGCCTCATCTGTAAAATGGGGGTAATGCCTCATGGTTGTGTGACCATGAAATGCAAGTCTGAAATACATGGTCAAGCACTGTGCAAACGCCAGCACGTTCCATCAGTGAACTGTTTTTCTTTCCCATCCAGCCCTGCCATGAAGTTAAGTTGACATTTTCTCAAAACCCCACACATGAATATGTCATGTGTCTTACTCATTAACAAACATAAAAGTATACAATAGGGAAGGCTGTATGCAAACGTGGGGAAGCTAAAAAAGAAGCAGAAGAAGAAGGAGAAGAAGAAGCAGCAGAAGTAGCAGCAAATAGCATTAAAATAATTACTGCATGAGTGACTGGACTATTGTTCCTCAGGGGAAAATATTTCCCAGTTTGTTTAGAATAGCAAAAAGAGGGGAAAAAAGACTTCATGGCATTTCTAATCTGTCTCCCCCAGGGAAATTAAACCTGAGTTATGGGGTATTTTTCATAAAGCCAGAGTCTAGTATAAAATGAACAAGTTAAAGAACTTCTGTGAGGCGAGCCTAAGGGTATTGGGACGGGCCGTCCTTAGGGCACGAATGTCTGGACTCATGTCATTCCTGCCACAGAACTTCCTCTTCCTTGTGCCCCACCCCACCACCATGGCCCTCTGGCACCTGGGTATGCCCGTGAGGAGTTACCTCACCTAGCCATGTTCCAGTCCCCTGGCAAGGATGTCCCAAGCTCATAGCTGAAACGCTGACAACTCTCTCAGCCCATGCCATTCCCACCAGCCCTCCCCACTCCTAGCAGTACTGATGCTGCTAAGAGGACCACCGAGGCAGCTGGGCATTTGTATATTAAAGTAGCATGTTACTATACGTAGTCTCGTTTCTGTTTGTATATATATTTTTTCTTTTTTAAAAAAATTTATTTATTTTCAGAAAGACAGTATTCATTATTTTTTCACCACACCCAGTGCTCCATGCAAGCCGTGCCCTCTGTAATACCCACTACCTGGTACCCCAACCTCCCTCCCCCCCGCCACTTCAAACCCCTCAGATTGTTTTTCAGAGTCTATAGTCTCTCGTGGTTCACCTCCCCTTCCAATTTCCCCCAACTCCCTTCTCCTCTCTGTTTGTATATTTTTAAAAAATTATACCGAATACTTTTACAGGACTCTGACTGTTTTTAGCTTCATCTTTTGTCTTCTGTCCTATGGGCAGTTTCAAGTGTCAGGGGCATTTCTTATCTAAATCTCTCTAGCACCCCCTTCTTGAAGGAGAATCCTCTTCTCTGTAAGGACCCCATTCCACTGGAGGCTAACTCTTCCCTTCCCATTCACATGACCCAGAACTGATCACTCTCTGGATCCAGCGCTCCTGGCTATTGTGACTGGTTCTGATGATTCAGACCAAGCAAATCAGAGTCTTCCTGGGACTTTTTTCTAATGTTATAATCAGCAAAAGCCATATCTTTCCTCTGGGGTGGTTGGGCTGGGAGGGTTTTGGCCTGAGGTTGCTGGTAGCCAGGGGATGAGGGCCTGTTTGAGAGACAGGAGATCCCTGATAACATTGTTTGCACACTGGATCCAGCCCTTCCCGAAGCCACCTAGCTGGGCATTGTGTGAGCTCATAAATACCTTCCATGCTGCTTTTTATTGAATGGGTTTCTGTCACTGCTAACTGAAAACATCCTGAACAATCCAGTCGTATTAGCCTTGTATTTTGAAAATCTTAAAGACTTTGTAGGATGGAATGAATGTGGTATAAAGAAATGTGAAATGGAAGGTAGCATGTAGGGTTGAGTCTGGAATATCCTTTTAAAAGAATACCTCTCATTTACTGCATACCTACTACTTGCCAAGCATTTTATATACTCTGTCTCCTTGGCTTCATACCACCATTGTGCACCATTGTATTATACCCATTTTAGAGGGAAGAAAATTGAGGCTCAGAGGAACCAACAGACTTGTCAAAGACCCTCAAGGAGAAACTAGTGGAGCCAGGATTTTGCATTCAGTGTTTTGGTCAAGTAACCCATATCGTACAGAGCTAAGCCTACTGCTTACTCCTTCATCCAGCACTTACTGGACATTAGCTATTTGGCAAGCATGGCGTAGGCACTGGGGATATGAAATTAATAAGCTAGTGCCTGTTTTTCATCTGTTTACAGTCCAGCTGGGGAGACCCTCACTAGGGTCATTATTATGGGTTGAATCATACTCCCCAAAGATGTCTTGCAGTCTTTTTTTTTTTTTTAAAGGATTTTATTTATTTATTTGACAGACAGAGATCACAAGTAGGCAGAGAGGCAGACAGAGAGAGGGGGAAGCAGGCTTTCCACCGAGCAGAGAGCCCGACGCGGGGCTCGATCCCATGACCCTGAGATCATGGACCCGAGCTGAAGGCAGAGGCTTAACCACTGAGCCACCCAGGTGCCCCGATGTCTTGCAGTCTTAACCCTTGGTACCTCTGAATGCAAGCTGCTTTGAGACTAGGGTCTATGCAGAGGTAATCAAGTTAAGATGAAATCATTTGGGCCGGGCCTCATCCAGCATACCTGGCGCCCTTTTTAAGAAGGAAGTTTAGACACAGAGACACACAGGGCGAGTGCCATGTGAAGACTGAGGCAGAGATTGAAGTCATATCCTCCGCAACCCAAGAAACACTGAGGACTGCCCGCTGCTGGCAGAAACCAGGAAAGAGGCACGGAACAGATTCTCCTTGCATATTCTCAGAAGGAATCCATCTTGCCCGCACCTTGATTTGGGACTTCTAGCCTCCAGATACAGCCGTCCAGGGTTCCTCCTCCAGGAACCTCTATTTATTTGAAACTTGCCTAAGATTGATCTTCCTGTGGCCACCCAGCTGCTGCCGTGGGACGAGCCTCTGCTGCCAGAGCCCCACCTTCTCCGTCACGAGAGCAGGACGCACCCTGTATGACGACTGTCCCTTCACCTGCCCTCTAAACAAACTCTGGTCCTGAACACTACCAGGGGCCCCCCTGTTTGCTTTGGACCAGAAAGTGCAGGGTAGCAGCCGTCAGCTAATGCCAGGGCGTCAGCTGCCCTTTATATTCGAAGGCCGTCTGTTTCCAGGATGCAGGTCTCGTGATGTCGCCTTTGTGATTAATGTTGAAGCCATTTCTTGACGTAGTGTGTTAATAACATAGTGCAGGCACAAAGACCTTGGTTGTGCAATGTGACGGCCCCTTAATCTGACCGGTCCTCACCCCAGCTCATTCCTGGGAGTCAGGTAGGCAGTGCAGATAGGCAAGAAGGTGCAAGAAGAGGGGAACAAAAGTCTGAATTAATCAGCGATTTGCCTAGGGTAGTGATTAGCTGTGATTTGGACCTGCTGCCTAGCATGTCAAGCATCGGCTCAAATTCCTAATTTTCAGCTTTTTCACAATGCCGATAGGACTCTTCTAATGACGTGCATTCACCTGCTGATGTGTTTGGAGGGCAAAATACCAACTCATTAAAAGTGGGGAAGTCCCTACTACCTGAAGCTTTCCCTGTGGGTGAACTTCAACTTTCCATACTCCCAAAGGGGACAGTGTCAGTCATAATTATCTGCAAGTAGGTGTCCTCCTGTCAATACCTCAAGGTCAAGACCCCAATTTTGCTTTTTTTTTTTCTTCTTTTCTTTTGGTACCCTTAGGAATGTCTAACAGAGTGGGGGCTTTTGGCTTGCTGGTAGGCTTGAATAGTATAAAGATTTAATATGGCCACAGTGTCCCTAGTTTATGATGTATGGTGGTTAAGACTTTGGGTTTTGGGGGTTGGGAGCCAGACAGCCTGGATTAGGAAACTAGCTGGCTGTGTGACTTTGAGAAGGTCAGTTAACTTCTCTGAGCTTCAGTCTCTCATCTGTAAAATGAGTTGTTAGAAAGCATCAATGAGGTAATATCCCCGAAGTGCTCAGCATTCAATAGAAAGGCAGCCATGTTATTAGCTGGTGACTGGCAGAGGGCTGACCACTCGAGTTTGTTCGGTTCCAGAGTCCAGGCTCTTTCTGACTTGAAAGCTTAGCCTGACTTCCATTGGAATTTCTCTCCACCATGGGACAGTTTGCCACACCAGGTGCAGACCAGCAGTCACCTGCTATAGGAGCCACAATGGACATTGCTACATCCTTTCCACAGATGCCTGAGCAGAGGGCCTGAGCCCCCAAACTCACAGCCAAGAAGAATCCCCTACTCCCAACTAGATGTTGATCCAGAAATCTCAGGAATGACTTTGTCTCTTTGTGGGGATGGGTGGAACTAGAAGCTTTCCTGACTCCTTTCAGGTCTCTCTTCCAGGGCTTGTCATAGGCCCATGTTGTAAGGACAGGAGTACAAAAAGGAAAGACACATATTAGGGTTTTACTCTACTACCCACTCCTCCCCCACCCCAAGGCACAGGTGACTGTGGTCTCAGATCTGGAAGCAGGGCTCCCAGCTACCCATCTGTGTTAATTTCTTAGGGCTGCTTTCACAAGGTACTGCACACTGGATGGCTTGGAACAGAAATTGATCGCCTCATAGCTCTAGAAGCTGGAAGTCCAAAAATCAAGGTGCTGGCAGGACCAGACTGTCTGTGATGGCTCTAGGGGAGAATCTCTTTGGGCCTCTTTCAGCTTTCAGTGCTGCTGGGCGTCTGTGGCCTCATTTGGCTTGTGGCAATAAGCTGCCTGGTCACCTTGTCCCCTTGTCTCCACATGGTCTTCTCTCTGAGCACATCTGTCCATGTGTCCTGGTTTCCTCCTTTTATAAGGACACCACTTGTATAGGACCAGGGCCCATCCTAATGATCTCATTTTAGCTTGATTACCTCGGTAAAGATTCTTTTCCAAAGAAGGTCACATTCTGAGGTCCTGGGGCGTTAGGACTTCAACCTAAGATGGGAGACACGATTCAATTCAACACACCATCTGTGCTGGTTAATTTTATATGTCAACTTAGTTAGGCCACTGTGACCAGATATTTGGTCAAACTTCATTCTAGATATTTCTGTGATGGCATTTTCTAGGTAAGACTAATGTTTAAATCAGTGGACTTGGAGTTAAGCAGATTACTCTGCATCTAGTCAATTGAAGGCCTTAAGAGAAAAAGACTGACTTCCCTGGAAGAAGAGGGCATTCTGCCTGCAATCTACCTGTGGACTCAGACCAAAATCCTTTCCTGGATCTTGCAGCCTATCCTGGAAAACTTTGGACTGGTCAAGCCTCCACAATCATGGAAGTCAATTCCTTAAAATAAATTCTCTCTCTCTCTCTATGATATTCTTTATATCTCTCTCTATGATATTCTTTATATCTCATATAAAATATATGTACATATATATGTATGTACATACAGATGGGTCTATATATATGTGTGTATATACATATATATCTGTACTGTTTATAGACATACCTATATCTACCTGCCTATATATACACATATATAATATATATATTATATATATGTAGCAAGCAAGAGATAGCTCTGTTTCTCTGTTGGTTCTGTTCCTCTGGAGAACTCTGGTAGCCCATCCAAGGATCCCTATAAACCAGAGGCCCTCCCTTCAGCCTCAGGATTTGGTGATTTGGTGCTACAATTATGGCAAGACTGGAGAAGCCTCACCTGGACAGTGGAGGGGGCCCCGTGCCTTTCAACCCACCTCACTATAGACAAACGATCCGTCAGCCATTGAACAGGCATTTCTGAACCTTCCATTTTTATTATTCCCTTAGCAAAGGAAGGTTGAACAGTTCAGTCTCAGCATGAACTGCTATAAGAGATGATGGGGAAGAAATGAGAAGAAATTTCTCAGCTTCAGAGGATAACACAGCTCTGGAAGCCTCTCTCGTATACAAGGAGTTGGAGCAGCATCACTCTTCTAAAATATTGCAAAGCATTTTAAAGCCTATCACGTTGTTCAGTGTTTCGTTACCTATTGCTGTGTAACAAATTGCTTCAAAATTTGGTGTCCTAAAATTACACTCTTTTATTTGTCCCTGACGCTGAGGGTCAGCCGTTCATGCTGGGCTCGGCAGGGTGGCTCTTCTGCATGATCTCTACAGGAGTCACTTACGCAGTTTCTGCCACCTGGCAGCATCCCTCGGATCTTAGCTCAGGCTTCTGTAACACAGATGCCACAGAAGTTGTGGTTTAAACAACAGATATGTAATTCTCATCGTTCTGCACCATTCTGCAGCCTGGGAAGTCCAAGAAAGAAGTGCCAGCCAATTCTGTTCCTGGTGAGTGCCCTTTTTCTGATTGCAGAGGGATACCTTCTCACTGTGTCCTTTCATGGCAAACCCAGATGTTCTTCCATTCTTAGAAGGGCACCACTTCCAATCTGAGGGCTCTACCTGCCTGACCTAACTATCTCCCAGAGGCTCTACCTCCTAATATCATCACACAGGGGGTTAAGGCTTCCAAATATGACTTGGGTGGGTGGGGAGGGACAAAGACTCAGTTTCTAGCACTAAGACTAGATGTTCCAAGATGGTCTTACTCACACATCTGGTAATTGGTACTGGCTGTTGGCGAGGCTTCTCTTTCCATTCAGTCTCGTGATTCCAACATCATTAGCTAAGGCTTCCTCCCCTGGTGGTTCTCTGTTCTAAGAATGTGACAATGGAGACTTCAAGGTCCCTTAAGCCCTAAGCTTAGAAGTCACCAAAGCATCATTCCCGTGGTACTCCTTTCGCCAACAGGAGTTACAAAGCCTTCCTATGTTCAAGACAAGGAGGAACAGAAGCCACTATTTGGCAGGCTGTGGTGCAAAGTGACGTGGCAAAAGGATGTGTACGCACTGATGGGAGGTTTCATTACGGCCAACTTTGCAAACAACCTCCCACGTTCACTAAGCAAATTAAACTATTGAGTGTCTGGCTATGTCAGGGAAGGTGACAGCACCATACTGATCAACACCAGTGATCAGAGGGGCATCTCCGATGTGCCCTGACATGGCTCTATATTAGGCCATTTGATTAAGAACCCGGCATGGAACTTTTTTTGGACTCTGCCTGATTCAGGGTCTAGTCTATCAATTTTTTTTCTTATGAAATTAGGTATTTGCTTCATCTCTGTTACAACACAGCCAGGAGCATCTGGCTGAGCCTGCTAACTTATGTTCCTAGATTTTCCTTGGCAGAAATTAATTTTTTTTCCTTAAGAAATTTTTTTTTTTTCTTTCTCGAGGCTGAGTCTTTGGGTTAATACTGGGGATCCACAATTCATAAATTTGTTCCTCTTGGTTCATTGTTTCAAAATGAGACTTTTAATAGATTCCAAGGACTTAATAAGAGTGCTGCCTCGTCACATAATGAAGTTACTGTGCACGTGGCTGACAGGTGGTAATTTATTATTATCCTTGTCCCTGATAAGAGTCATGCCATGCACAGTGGGTGTCTAATAAATATTAGCTATAACAACACAAATGAGGGAAGAAAGTTTGTCCTTTTGTTTCTCAACCAACCGTTCATAACACATCTTTCTATTACTACTGTGTCTATTGTCTGTTAATTTTATCAATTATAGGTAGAGGGAGACTATAGCAGAGTATCTTTATTATTGTTAGTTTAAATGTCCTAATTTATCCTGCCACCATGTTTTGTTTACTGTAGCAAGTCACAATATTTTTCTGTCCCTGCCGTGAAAGACTGCATGAAGTAAGTTGATCTTGCTAACAAGAGATAATTATTAGCTTCCTCAAGAATATCACTGTCTATGCATTGCTAAGCGTTCCAGGAGGATTAATATTTCTATGAATTGTGGACAAGATGAGGTGGCAACCAAGAAAGATAGGGCTATTTTAATATTTGTCCTTGTTCCATTTGCATATCCATCACTGGCAATTTGTTAATGCCGCATGTGTTTCGGTCTGTGGTCACATGAGAATTAATGCCTCTCTACCACCTAGTACACCCAATTCCAAAGTGAGAAGTGGACAAGTCAGAACATTGGACCGTTCTGGCATCAAGGGGTTTGCATCCAGGAGGAACTTGTACACAGGGTGATGCTTTTCTGAAAAGTCGGCTGTAATGTGGCAGATTTGCAAGCACAGTTCATTGATGTTCAAGGGTTTCTTCCTCGCATGAGCAGAGCTGTTCTGGCACTAGGAATTGTACAGGTTTTTCGTTTTTTATTTTTTTCCAGCTTATTTGTTTGTTTTTATTGTTGTTGGGAGCAGAGAAGGGAAGGTGAAAGGGGTCAGTGGGGCTGGGGAGACTTTGGCAAGCTAAGGGTCGAAAAGAAGCGAAAACCTCCTGAAACGTCCAAGCTTGTGTGTATAGTGATTACACGGGACACCCTAATCAGACTGTATATATGGGTGCATGCAACACACTGAATTCTCTGAAGACATTTCTTGTAAATTCTATTTAGGAAAACTTCAGGAAAACTGCAGATTTCAAATGTTGATCTATTAACTTCAAGTTGGAATTTGGCTGTCATTACTGAGCATTTGTGGAATACCTAGTCTGGGTATTCACGGGTCATTCACGGGTTCATTTCATCAACCAACAGATAACTGTTGAAGGTCTCCTGTGAGCCAGAGGCGTGGTGGGCTTCAGGAATATCAGATGATTTGCTGTCCAGAGAAGGAGAAAGACAAGCAGGCATGCAGTTTCAATAGGGTGGAATTAATGGGAGGGCTCAGCATGCAGGGCTGTGTGCATGCACGGAGATGCCCCAGGCCCAACAGAGGGGGTCTAGGTGGACCTCTCGGGAGGAAGGATCCTCTCTGGTGAGGCAGAAGGTGTGAGGAGAGGTGAGGCAGGAGGGATAAGCTGCTCCATGTCTGTGGCAATCAGACCCATGCTGTCAGCTTTGGCCGGTTGGAGGCTTGGCGGCCATCAGCAAGGAAGTAGCATGACCAGGGAGAGCTGTTCAACGCTACTGTGCTTATAGTGAGGAGGGTGGGGAGAGAGGTGTCTTAGGTTGGGCTGCCCAGAAGATGAGATGGGCTTCTTGGGCAGGCAGTTTCCTGAGGAGGTGTTCGCAGGCAAAACCTCCAGGGGTGTGTGGGAAATGTGCAGAGGGCGGGCAGAGATGTGGTCTAACCTCAGCCTGATCCCATGGGTGCTGTGGGGCATGTAGGTCAGTATTGAACCTCATTCTCAGGCAATCCTGGCTGTGGACTGTCTGTGTCCAGGGGGAGGTGAATTCTCTCAGGGCTGGTCTCAGGACAAGGGAAAAGCTGTGAGCTCTTACCCACCCCAGTCAGCAGACGTAATGGGGCACAAGGAGCAGCTACTTCCAGAGGGAGGGGTGAGCAGGGTAGGGGGCTCTTGATCTCCTCCACATGGGGGAGATTGCAGCTTGCCATTGCTGGTAAGGAAAAGGGAATCAGTTTTTGTAATGGAAAATGCATTAGGCTTTCTGAAGGGAGCCGCTAAGTATGGGGTGAGAGCTATAAGACATTACCGGCAGTTTGGCTGAGGGTGAGACCTAAGAGGTGTATCTATCAGTCACAAAGAAGAGAGCCCCACAATTCAGAATTAATCAGAAGTAGAGGGAGTGGGATTTGTGGGATAAGTGGGGCAAGGCCAGGATGCGGTTCTGCTAACATTCTGAAAATAAATAATTCTCTCCTATTTCTATCAGAGGCGCTCAAGGTAATTTGCAAACATTTTCAGGTAAGTTTTTCATGGGGCTGAACTGCAGGCAAAGCTCCCACTGACTTCACAGGAATCTCCCAGGGGACATGCAGCAAGGTGAGGCCTTGGTTCTGGGTAATTAAGACTTATGGCCCCCTTGTCAGAGCAGAAATCCCCACTCACATCATTGAAATGCAGCAGCCCTGAGCCTTGTCGCTTCTCAGTGGCCAGCGGCCATTAGAAGCCCACTCAAGCCATCATTAATTTTGCTATCCTTCACTTTCTGAAATCAGAGGATGACTTCACTTTGATTAAGAGGGACAGTCACATTATAATCAGTGGAGCCTGTGCTGGTCTGTGGCCTCCGGGCTGCCTGCCCACTGCTGGTACTAGTCCTCCAGGAAACAGGAGTTGGCAGAGATAGAGCCAAAATCACCATTGCTTCTGAGTCGGTGTGATTCTCCCCAGATGCCCCACCTGCACTTGTTTCTTTCAACATTACTGTCCTGTTCTACTTCCCTTCCTGCCCCCCTCTCTAAGACACCAAAGTGCTCGTAAGTGGTCAGACCTGGACAGGAAAAAATGTCTCTAGAACACTCTTCCGATCCACGCTCTAGATCGGGGTACAGAGGTAGAGGTAAGTGATTTAGTTAATGTCTATGAGACTTTACCATGTGTAAGAGGCTGTGCCAGCAGTTAGGAAGGAAACTAAGAATTCTGTAACTTGTCCCTGATCCTCTAAGGGCCTAAAATCTTAAGAAGAGGCACATCTCTACCCAGAGTAAGATACTGACCAGCGAGGCTTAAGCAGGACAGCTTTAGAGGCAGACAACCTGAATTTGAATCCTGGCTCTGCCACGTTGGCTGACCTCAGACAAGTTATACAACCTCTCCGTGCCTCAGTTTTCTCATCCGTAAGATGGACATAACAATAATACCTACTTCATAGGGTCATTGTGAGGCATAAACACATTAATGAAAGGGTTTGAAACATGGTCATTACTCAACAAATGACAGCAAAGCAACAAATATTTATAGAGTATTGACTAGGGGTAGCTGGGTGGCTCAGTCATTAAGTGTCTGCTGTTGGCTCAGGTCACGATTCCAAGCTCCTGGGACCGAGTCCCGCACTGGGTTCCCTGCTCTGTGGGAGGGCTGTTTCTCCTTCTCCCACTCCCCCTGCTTGTATTCCCCCACTCTCTCTGTGTGTCAAATAAATAAATAAAATCTTATAAATGTATAGAGAGATATTGACTGTGCTGAGTGCATTGTATCCCTTATCTCATCTAATCTATAAACAACTTATGAGGTGGGTACCAATGTTATCCCCATTTCACCAACAAGGAAGGAGAGATTCAGAGAAGTTCAGTAACTTGTACAAAGCCACAAAGCCAGAAGTGACAGAGCTGGGATTTGTACCCAGAGCCAAGGCAATTAGCCATTATTCTAGAATGTGTCTCGAATAAGAAAATTGATGAGGGCCCAATGCTTTAGGTACCCAGAGAACCAAAAGCTCCCTGGGAGCCGGGGCAGTCAAGGAAGTTTTCTGCTGAGTCTTCCCCTGGCACGTAGAAGGCTGTTTATTTAATTGGCCAATATTTATCAAACGCTTAATGCAATCACACTCAAAGCTAGAGACACCGTGTGTAATACATGGTTTCTACTGGTAGTTTAAAGGGGAAGAGGGAAACCATCAATTGCTACAATAGCAGGGATGGGGCTCTGTAGGGCCCATAGCAGGACCTTGAAGAGAAAGTGGCCAAACCCTTGAGAATGGGAAGATGTAGAAGAAGGGAGAGGGCAGGAGAGGACCACCAAGGAGGTGAGGGCTTATGGCACAGTGGGAGCAAAGGCTCGGAGAGATAAGGCGACAAAAGGGAACCTTAAGTGTTTACTTGGCTGAAGCCAAAGGTGAAAGTGGGTAGGATGGTAAGAAGTAACTGTAATAACCCACATCACTTGAATACTCACAGTGTATTAAGCACACAACACCATCTCTTTTATTCTTTCCCTGGAGTAGGCAAACTATGGTCTGTGAGCCCAGTCTGGCCCACACCTGTTTTTGTTTTTAGCCCATCAGCTGACAATGACTTTTAAGGGTGAACATTGACCATAGATTTTGATGATTAGGAACACTAACTTTGAACATTCATTAAGCAAAATGTTAACTCCCTCCTACCCTCTCCCCCCAAAAGAATTTCACTGTCTCATTAGTACACCTGTATTATTTAAAAAGTGTCCTTGATTATTATTATATCTTGAACTTTGTCAATAATATAAGTTGCGGAAATTTATTTTCTCTCTAGTTTTAGAAGTACCTATATAATAGCCTTCATTTTGCCTTTTGACCTACTAAACCTGAAATATTTATTACCTTGTCCTTTATAGGAAAAGCCTGCCAGCCCTTGTTCTTTCCAAATGCCCACAAGACATCATTTTATTTAAGGATAAGGGGACTGAGGCACTGAGGATGAACTGACAGGACTCAAGTCCCAGAGCTAAGACGGGATGGGGATAGGATTTGAACCCTGGTAGTCTATTTCCGGGCCCGCACTCTGAACCATACCTCCTCCCAACGTTTGCAGAGCTCTGGGAAACAAGCTCAGCACCTGAACTAAGTAAGTCAAGGGGAAAGGGAATGGAGGGGGACAAAACTGCCTGGACGTGGGGACCAGCAAGAAGGAGGAGGCTCCCCTCGCTGACCTGGTGTGTGTGGGCCTGCACTCAGGCTCTGGGCACAATGGAAGTAAGCCTTGTTTCCCAGAAAAGAACTTCTGATCAGGGGCATCTGACTACTCTCTTGAATGATTGGGCTGACTCACAGGGTTGCAGGAAATGCAGGAGAAAGAGGGCTGGTGGCCAAGGGTGGGACAGAGGGGACGTTTGTTTGGTTTGGACTAGTGGCCCTGGGCCGGCCTGGGGATAAATGTGTGGAGATGCCCAGGAGGAGGAGGGTGGATCTCAGGGGCCAAGAGGACAGTTGGGGGTAGTTAGCAATGAGGGGGGGGGCAGGTCGCAGCCTCCGAGAATCAGAATCCATACACTAATAGGAAGAAACTACACCCCCTGTTAACAGGCATTGAAAAGTCTGCCTTCTTCCAGTGGGGGTGGGGGATAGAGCAGCTTCTTATTTTTGAAGCCCTGGGAGGACTGGGGAGGGGGCCATGGTTCTGGGTACAGGGCATCTGGGAGAGGGAAACGAGGTTCTTTTTGAAATGAGTTATCCATGGCATCTTATGACAGCTCGCGTCACCCATATGCACACACGCACGCTACAAAGGATCTTAAAAGACATTCTTTTTCAAACTCCAGTGTGTGTATGAATTTAGACGGAATTATCTGATTAGCTTCAGAGGCTGCTGACTTGAGCATGAAGATTTCCAGGTAAAAGCAGAGTGGAAAATGCTCAGTATAATCGAGAACGCGAGGAGAATTTCCTTCCAGTGAAGTTTCAAAACACAAAGCAAGAAGCAGACTCTGATTACATAATTCTTACCTGGGAAAGTAAAAATCTTTGATTATCTATTTATGCCCTGCCATACTCAGGGCCCAGAGGAAATCAGGCAAGCCTAGAAGAAACCAATTTCCACCTCTTCTCCCTCTCCTCTCGTTTTGTGGCCTCCACAACCTTGACGAGCTGGCTTGCATGCACTGGGCAGACTCACGGAGGTCCACTGAGGCAGAGGCTTCGCCTAGAGGCAAGCGCTGCTGGCGCCGGAGAGGCCAGGAGGAAGGGACCGGGGGTTGGTCTCCCTTGCCCACTGAGGGGATTCTTGGAGACTGAATGTTTCCCCAAGAGTTCTCAGGGCTGATAAAGCGAAAAAGACGAGGCGGTGTGACATTTTAGAGGAAGTGATGGTTTACCGAGGTCCGGGTGGGGTGTGCCCTGTCTTTGCAATGTTTGCCTTGGTTTTCCTTGAGGCCAGTCCTGATCTGTAAGGTGCTTGTGTGTAGATCATAAAAAGGTGGCCCTAAGAGAAAAAAATATATATTAAAAAGGTGGCCTGGCTTCCCAGTCTCCCATCCCAGGGCAAGCCTGAGGTGAAGACTAATGAATGGCAGAGCAGGGAGAGGAGGCTTGCACTTGCCTCCTTGGGTGAGCCTGGTGGCAGGGCAGACACAGCTGGCCCCCCAGTCCTGCGCGCCCTATTTATTCATTTGCAGAAAGAGCGGCATCTGGAAAAGGGGTGCTGCAGGCACCTGGATGTGGCAGTTTCAACTAATAGCTTCACGTGTGTCATCTCAAACACTGATTCGTCCTTTTCCTTGGGTAACCGATGTAGAAGTCAGCCTGGGGACACCTGTCATTTCCAGCCCCCGTTCTCCCGGCATTTGACCCTCGGAGGCACTTCGAAGAGCGGAAGCCACACTCGGAGTGGCTCACCCACTGAATAAATTATCCCTTTGGTGTTCTAAATGGAGCTTCAGATAGAATCAACAAGATCTAGGAAATTCATTAAAAGAAAGGAGAAAAAAAAAAAAAGGAGAGGCAACCTGGTCCCCTATCTAATACGAGAATGAGATTTTCATGAGATGTCTTTCTAAGAGAAAATGCATGTGCATAAATACACAACAGCTGTGTAAACTAAAACAATTATCTCTCCTGATTTGAAGGGAGCATATACGTAGGTAGAGGAGAGATTGGTATATTTACCTCTGAACCTGATTTGATTTTAATATCATTCTGTCACTTATGAAGAGTTCCCAAGTGCCTTGTCAGGAAGAGTCACTTATTAAGCCACGGAAAGTGTCTTAGAAAAACAGCAGACGGCGGAAACTGTGAGTCATTCCCCAGAACCCTGGTGGCCCCCAGCACCACCAGTTTCTGCACTGAGCTAAGAGTTGTGCCAACAGGTGTTCATGCTTTCCTGGCGGTCAGTGCTAATCCCAGGGGAAGGAAGAATCACAAGGCACAGCCTGGTTTGCAAGGAGTTCACAGCCCAGTGGGGAAGGAGTAAGCAGATGTTTAAAATATGAGAGGAGATAAGGTTAATCCATTAGATATCAATTAGAAGCAGCTACCCCAAAGTTGTCCTGACAAAGTGTAGGTCTGTCTAGGGTGCATCAGACGGGAACAGAGAAGAGCAGACATTAACTGAACCTCAGGACGCCAGGAAAATGTCGAGGCAGAGACATCTGAACAATGTCTTCCAGGATGAATACGAGTTTGAAAGCAACAAAGGGAGTCTTGGCACGGTCAAATGTTTGGAGACAGGACTGTGCCCAGCTAACAAGGACACAGTGAGGAATTCTGCACAGCTGAACAGCATGGTGTATGCGAGAGGGACACAGAATGGGAAAAGGCAGGGTGACTGAGCCAGCCCCCAGGGACTGCGAGCCCCAAAGGTTTTCAGGCTGAGAAAGGCTCAGGTTGGTGTTTTGGATGAGCTCTTCTGATGCCCTCTCACTGAGATTTGCCTTAAGGGTGATATGGGGTGATGGTGTTGTTTTTCTCACTGACTCAGAAAAGTAATTCACTTCCTAAAGTGTTTGGCTTCATCTCAGGGAGTGTTTATACCCTAAAACACGCTACAAACTATGACTTGTGGGTGGTATCTGGGCGACCACCTATTTTTATAAATAAAGTTTTATTGGAACACAGCTGCATAGTTCCATTCTCTATTGTCTGAGCTGCTTTTGCACCATGACTGATTTTGAAACAGGGTTCAGTGACTGCAACTGATGACCCAGGGGCTTGAAATATTTATGATTTGATGCTTTGCAGAGAAAATCTGCTGACCCTTGCCCTGAATTCTTCGCCATCTCTCTTATCAGACCAGACCCTTCGGAGATCACTGTGAAGGCTTGCCTCGTTACTTTTTGTGCTGTTCACCTCTGTCTTTATCAAGTGGCCAAACCCAATTGCCAGTAGTGGGAAACAGAGTGGAGAATCATGCACAGAAGAGGCAGTAAGACGCTGAGCAATAGGAAGCAGTTTGCCCAACCACACCATTTCTGCTCTGCAGGGGTCCCTGAGTCTGAGATCAGGGACACCAGGTATATTGGTTTCAGCAGAGTTTAAAAATCTTTCACCATGTCCTTACAGGCAGGACAGAGCCAGCTAAGTGGTCCCCCCGCCATATATAGACTACCGTGCGGACATCAGTCTTAGGGTGATCTCTTACGTGTTCCTGCAAGACTCCTGTCCCATTCAGCATTTTTATTGGCATAAATACATCTGTACTTTGGTGTTATCAATGTGGAGTTTGCCCATCTCTGGGGACTGGGGGGAAGCTCATAACCAGCATTGATACGTCAACGTCAGTGTTCCTAAAAATTCTAGAAAAGCTTGAGCAGTGACCATAATATGCTATCTTCCAGAGAACCGTTTCCTCTATGGGAGGAATATGAAGCTTTAGGAGGTCCAGCCCTAACATCGATAGCCCCTGGGTTGAGAGTACAATGAAGGTCAGCATGCCATACCCCCCAAAACTTAGAAGCTATAAATATAAATCAAGCTCACAAGCAGATAGACAAAATGTGTTCTATCCTCCTACCTTGACAAATACACTTTCTTCACCACCTAGAAGCCCAGACTCAAATTCTGATTTCTCTGATTGCTGGGGGTTTTAATGCCAGAACATGGCAGCATGGGGAAAAGCAGCCCTAGCCCCCGACCCCCAGCTCTTGACCCATCTTCTCCTTTCTGACCTGCTTTTACAGTTCTCAGCACCTTATCTCCAGTTACTTCCCCTACACTGGTTTGCCAGTTAAAACTGTCCTTTGGTGTCATTTATTGGGCTCTGCCCTCTGGCTTCTCTACTTATACCCAGTTTCTGCCCCCATGGCTGATTAATCTGTTTCCAGTCTCTTCAGGTAATCCCAGTTTAGTGCCTTACATTTGGCACGGTTCCCGGCAATAGTGCTCCTGATGGATTCTTCCCAGGGCTAGGAAATAGAACCTGGCCAACTTTCAACTACCTTCCGGCTTCCAGGTCTTACAGGATAACTCCTCTCCCCCATCACCACCTGAGCCGATGCCTCTTGAGCTTAATTACAGAGGATGAACACGTACTTCTGCAAACTCAGGGCTACTGGGGGTGGGATGTATTCTTACCCACAAGTAATACATTTCTTTGAATGCTAGTGTTTTTATTTTCAAAGGGCCATGCGCTTTAAGAAAAGGTTTCACCGAAATACAATTATACGTTCCAAAAATTACGCAAAACAAATACACAGCTTAATGAATTATCACAAGGCATATGACCTCCAGGTAAGCAAATACCCAGGCAGCCCTACCCTCACCTCTTTGTGCCTCATTATCTTCTTCCTGAAGGAAACCAACCATTATTTAAAAAAAATATTTATCTATTTATTTTAGAGAAGGTGTGAGCTAGGGGCAGGGGCAGAGGGAGAGAGAAAGAGAGAAGCAGACTCCCCACTGAGCATGGAGTTGGATGTGGGGCTGGATCTCACAATCTTGAGATCATGACCTGAGCCCAAATCAAGAGTCAGATGCTTTACCAGTTGAGCCACCCAGGTGCCCGAAACCAACCATTATTTTGACCACTGATGTTCAGTTTTGACTGGGGATTTTATATAAATGGAATCAAACACTATTCCTTTGTGCCGGTCTTTGTCTACCTAACATGTTTTTGGGATTCATTGATGATGCTTTGTGTAGTTCTCATCTGGTAATTTTCATTGCCGGGTGTCTATTATCCAATGCACCACAATTTACTTACACATTTCATTGTCGATGGGGGTGTAGGCTGTGTCCAGTTGGTGGTTATTATGACCAATACTGCCATGAATACTCCTGTGAGTACCATGGTGCTCCTGGACACAAATTTAGGATGGTTTATATCTAGAAGTAGATTACTGGATCCTGGGTTTAGCATATTTTAACTTAGTACTTCCAAACCATTTTTCAGAGTGGTTGAACCAATCTGTACTCCCACCTTCCGACCACCTTTTCACGGCGTTTGTTGTTGTTGTTCTTCTCCATGACATAGCTGTGTTTGTTTCCATGTTCAAAAATGTTATAAATTTTATGACCAAGAGGAGAAATGATGTTTCTGGATGACATATCAAGTTTATCCTGAGGTTTCCTTTGTCCAAGTTGGAGGAGTTCAACCAAGCTACTTCTTAGAGCTTCTTCATTCAGGGTCATGACTTTCTAGGCTTTCATCAAACTGTTTAATATTTATGGAACAGCTTCCCCCCCCTCTGCCCGGTATAACATCTGAGTCATATTGGCTGAATGTGAAGAGGATTCACTGTTGACCTTCAATCCATTTTGCCAAGATAGTATTTATCTGAACAATCTTATTTTGATTTACAGGTTCATCTATTTGTCACTTAGATAAGCTTCTAAGTCCTTTCAAGGAAATGGACCATATACTTCTTTAATACATACCTTTCTCATCTATAAGAATTCTTGGGACTCCATGGGGAGTAATCAGTATTTGCTAACCGACTGACTGGCTCAGTGTAGCTTAAAATCCATCTTTATTTTTATATGATAGTTTAAGTGATTTAATGAGTGGCTGTCACTGACAAGGCACTTGGGGACTATGCATAGAATGACACAATAATATAAAAATAAAGCTTTGCTTAGAGACTGAAACATAGAATTGCCTTCTGTGTACACATTGCTCTTTATACTAGAGGACGCAATTCTTCGTTTGGTCAAGTGCAGTGGCTTTCATTGATAAAAGTTAAATCAGTCCACATTCCCTTCGACTGCCTTATTTGAATACTTCCCAAATCAGGAATCATATATAATATTCATTTCAGCAATGAATATGCAGGAAGTGCTGCATCTCTTTATTTAGGGATTTTAAACATTGCAGTCATGTTCATCATGGTGACTGTAGGCTTTTATATCTAAGACAGACTCATTTCTCAAAGTCATATTTAAATATCTCAAATGGTAGTGCTGGCCTCTTGGGTTTTGCACAACATACAACTGGAGAAGGAAACTTGACCTCGCCCCAAAAATGTAAAGAAATGGCGCAGCTGTGGATATTTCACATTTAGGAATGGCGCAGTGGGATGAGGGAGAAGAAGAAAATTCTAGGAATTCTAGGGAAGCTAAGTTTGCAATGAGAATCTGGATGTTGGTTTCATCTTAGAGCAGAGTGTGGGAGTTGTTCTCTAACTTAATGATGCTCCAAGTGAAGTATACAATTTTTTTTCATTTGCATCTTTTGTAGGCAAGGTTTCTCTTCTGCTCCTTGCAATAATCTAAATACCAAGTACTGACAGTCCAGATGCCACACACACAGTTTCATATCTATGGCTCTGTTCTTGATTTTAGATCTTAGGAATGTTCCATTCATTCATTTGTTTGTTCATTTGTTCATTCATTCATTTGTTCATTTGTTTAATTAGATGATCAGGCAAGAGATACCAAGCACCAACTATATGATAAGTGTTGTGTTTGGTGCTCAGGGTACAGTGATGTGTCCTAATGGACACTATTCAAATAATTGTAAGACCTCATCAGTGTGAATACTTTGAAGGAGGAATGTGGTATGATAGAAATGTGTGTTAGAAGGATTTGACTTAGGTCTGGGAAGTGTCTTTGAGGAAGTGTTGCCTAGGCTGATATCTGTTAAAGGAACAGATGAGTTCACTAAGTACAGCGGGGGAGGCGAGGGGAGTTTGAGGAAATGAGAACTGCTTATGCAAAGGCCCTGTGGTGGGAGACAGTATGACTTACATGAGGATTAGAATGACGGTCAGTGTGGTAGGGGTAGAGTGAGCACAGTGAGGGCAGGGCCTTGGGATATTAATGGAGCTTTGTCCTTAAAAGTAAATTTGACACATGGGAGAGGATAGGTGGAGAACAGGAAGAGATCTAATTTCACAGTGGGGCCTGTGGGTCTCAGAGATATATGAGGAAGAGGGTTTTAAAAGTTCTTATTCTTGCCTTTACACAGTCCCTGGTCAGCAGCTTGACTCAATTACAGGTGTCCCCTGACAGCTGTGAGCTGTCAGGCAGGCTGATCTCCCAGGCCTGAGTGGATAATAGGGAGGATGCTCAGGGGTGGCAGAGGGACATGCTCCACTGGTCCGGATCTACTCTCTCCTCTGCGTACAATGAGCCATTTGGGCAGGAAGCTCCTGCTTGCTGCTTGCAGATCTGAATGTGTTTAACTGTAACGGCCTGACAGGGAAGCCTGGTTTTAACTTTAATAGAACACAAGGCACCCAACCAACTGGCATAATCTCTCCCCTGAAAGGTGATGTGTGGCCTTTGTGTGCTGGGGCTTCAATTTACAACCGAGATGAAATACAGATAAATTCAAAATATAAACTTTTTGACTCCATTTGTAATGCTAATAATAAAATGCATCATAATAGCCTTCTCAGCCTCTAGGTAGTCAACATTTGGAGATTCAAAAGATCTGAAAAAACGTTTTTGGTTCAAGCTATTACAATGCCTAGTGTTCTAAGACAACGATAAATCTTGAAGGGGCAGAATTCCGGGCAGGGGGAAGGAAAGGGAAAGGCAACTATTTCCTGAACTTTGACCATGATTGTCATAGAGCAGGATTTCTCAGCCTTGGTGCTGGGGACATTGTGGCCTGGATCATTCTTTATTGTGGTGGGCTGTCCTGTGTATTGGATGTTTAACATCATCTCTGGCCTTTGCGCATTAGAAGGCAATAGCACAGCCCCCTGTCTTCCAGTGGTAACAACCAAAAATGTCTTTGGTCATTACCAAATGTCCTGTGGGGAGCAGTCACTGTCCCTCTCGAGCCCCTATAATACAAGAGTTATAACTAACACACCAAGTGCAGAGGGTTTTGTGAAATAATAATAAGCATTGCCAAAAATTGGGAGATTTACATAAAAGCTTTAAAAGATATTATACAGAATATGGCTAGAGGTTTTTCAACCTCAAATCAGCTTTCCTTCTCACAACAGTGAGACACGTAGCATATATATGAAAATGACCCATCACAAGCCTTCCTCAAAACTTCCAGCCAGGGGTGCCTGGGTGGCTCAGTGGGTTGGGGCCTTGCCTTTGGCTCGGGTCATGATCCCAGTGTCCTGGGATCGAGCCCCTTGTAGGGCTCTCTGCTCAGCAGGGAGCCTGCTTCCTCCTCTCTCTGCCTGCCTCTCTGCCTACTTGTGATCTCTGTCAAATAAAAAAATAAAATCTTTAAAAAAAAAAAAAATACCTCCCAGTAAAGGGGCAAATCCCTACCTATTCATTGAGGGGAACTGAGCTTGTGATTCTGCAAGTCAGCTTTGAAATTTTAAGTTTGAAATGCACAAACAGTTTTCCAATTTCTTCCTTTACAGAGGAATAAAAAAAAAAAAAAAATGGAAGCTATTGTTCGATCTCTGTGCTCTTGAAACTTTAAACATTTCTCCCCAGCTCAGTTTTGGTGGGATATGGGAAAAGTATTAAGAGCTCTAATACAATCATTCGAATGCTTAGCCGGCGTTGGGAGGAATTAAAAAGGCTCTGTAAAATTTCCCAAGAGGATGAAGTCTCTGACAGGGGTCCGATGCCCCCTGTCCTCTGCGGGGACGGCTACCACTGGCCAGCGGGGTTACTACAGCCCAGCAGAACAAGGTGTTTGGCTGCAGCCTCTTTACTATGCTGTGTGGGAGTGACCTTGAAAATTGGCTAAATCTTCTTGGATCTCCACTGTCTTTTCTCTGAAAAGAAAAATAAAAGCGGCGACTGAATCCCTTGTCCGAGTGTTGTGAAGTTTAATGAGATCACAGTTGGGGAACCCGGCATTATCATTTGAAGAGTGTTACTTCTCACATTCAAGGCTGCCAGGCTTCCTCGGTATTTTGCCTATTTTCTTTTTGTTAAATTGGTTAGGTAGGCAGATGTTTCTTTTATATAATTGGAGATGCAAGATTTAGAAATGTCACGGAAGTACCTGTTAACCACCCTAAATTTGAATCTGGGGAGTTCAGATTAGACATACACAGGTTTAAACTTACTTTGTGTACATTAAAAAAATAGATGAATTATGTAAATTTATTATATACGCAAAATATGTTTAAGCTCATCTCTAATATACATCATTGCTCTGTATATGCAACATATAAAAGAGATTCTATGTATGTATATATGTTTGTTTGTTTGTTATAGATACAGCAAATATCACTGAATAGATTTCACAGTACAAATAATAATAATAAAATACTGCCTAAAATATCAGCAATACCATGACTTACACAATGGGAAAAAGCCTTTGGTATTTTAGTTTAGAAGGTATAAGCAATCTGTGTGAATGGAGTTAGAAGAATTTAGTTGGTGTGAATAACAGAAAGCTCTGGACAGAAGTCACTCCAGGCAACCCGCCTGTTTATCTCACGGAAGGAGAATTTATCTCTAGCCCCTGGAGGAATACAAAGAGAAGGCTTGTCTTGTTGTGCCCTCTCGTGTTTTGTGGTCTATGCTGTGGAAGTAGGAGGATTAGGCAGGAAAATGTTGGTTCGTTTACATTAAAGCTAAAGACCTATTCCTGACTAGTGTTGAAATGAACCAGATAAACTGGGGTTCCTCTGCGGGGGGAAAGCAAGTAATTACGGGAGATCAGCATCTCTAAAACTGGAGCATGATTCTGGAACATTCCAGCGGCAGCAGCATGGGATGTTTGTCTTATGGAAGGAGGTGGGAGGAAGAGACCTGTGAGTTTTCAATCAGACACTCAGAAGTGTGTGCCCTGGACAGTAAGCTTTTCCTCCCTGTCCAAACTGACACTAATAACCCCACATTTGTGTCACTTGCAAAGCACATCCCCGGCCACCATTTCCTTGAATCCTCAAGACAATCCTGAGAGTGGCTGTCATCATTTTCAATGGATAGAGCTGGCTCAAGGGAATTGTTCAAAGGCCCTCATTTGCAAACTGGTGGAGAACCAATTCTATCTCACACACCAACTCGCTTCTCTTTGAGAAAGAGAGATAGAGAGAAGGGAGGAAGGGAGAAAGGAAGGAAGGAAAGACGGAAGGAAAGAAGGAAAGTAGGAAGGAAAGAAGGAAGGAAGGAAAAGAGGGAGAGAGAAGGCAGGCAGCAGACAAATTCTTTTTAAAAAGAAGGTAAAATAAAATAAAAATTGAAAGCCATCAAGGCTCTAGGTGGGGTTTGGAATCAATAGAGTGGTTTTATTTGCTTCTAAAAAAAGCTTCTTCTCTTAGACTCCCCACCCTTCCCTTTTTCATCTTAATTTCCTGATGGTGGTCTTGGGCTGAGGCTATTTTCCATTTTAAAAAAGTAGGCGACCTGTCTTTATCAGTGGCTCTCTCTCACACGGAAACTTGCCATAGGTCTGTTGGCCACGTTTCCACGTTAGCTGTAGGGCGATATGCTGCCAGGCTATCCGTACCTGAAAATGGCCTCTCAGAGGAACAGGCCTGTCCTGCTGCGTGGGTGGAGTCCATTCTACCAGTTTTAAGATGCAGTGACCAGAGGTCCTTTCCCGTAACTGATCGAGAGCTCTTGGACCCCTGAAGGCAGGAATCTTTGCTGAGTATGGCGTTGCCCCACTCACCCCAGCAGCTGCGGCTTTCACTTCTTTTTTTTGTTTGTTTTTCTTTTCTAATTCCTTTTTTTTTTTTGGTTTGTTTTTGCCCTCCACTGATCTAGCAGACACATTTATACTTTCCAGAAAGGTGTTTAAGCCACTTGTGTTAAAGGTTTTTTGTTTTTTGTTTTTTTGTTTTTTTTTTTTAAGTGTCCTGTCAATGATGCAAACGATGCACTGAGGATATAATTTCAGGAAGTCAGAATTGTTTTAAAAACAACTTACTAAATGCTATTGCTCATCATTTGGCATTTGGCCCTTGCACTTTCATTTTATTTAATGCCACTTTTGATGTTCTTGATTTGAAATACTTCTTAATTTTCTTTTTTACTTTTATTTTAGGTGGGCTCCCTGGCCAATGTGGGGCTTGAGCTAATGGCCTTGAGGTCAAGAGTCACATGGTTTTCCTGACTGAGCCAAGCAGGTACCGCAATACTTTTTAACTTTCATTTTTGTCTTGAAGGCAGTAATTTTTTTTAATGCACTCCATTTGACTTTCTTCGGCTAACACCCTCTCTCAAAATATACTGGATTTCTATATAATTCACCTCAAGTTAGATGTCTGCCTGCTTGTCCCTCTATCTGTCATCATTTATCCGATTAACAAATGCTGCTTCGTCTGGAAGGTGCTAGGACAGATCACCATAGTGATCTTAGCTCCTAGAAGATGTCTCCTATTGTGTGGTCACTGGTGGGTATCACATGGGATTGCCTTTTCAAAGTGACACATTCATCGCTCACCAACCCGCTGGTCCTTTTCTGGAGTTATTTTGCTCCCTCTCCACTTCTCTCAGATTTGAGACAGTTAATTATTTAATATGTTTGCAAAGCACATTGGGTTCCCAAGAGAAAGTGTGTCACATAAATATATATAAATGAATAATTAATTAAAGTTTAAGCAGATTACTTGGTGAGGTTTTCCTTAACTGTCCCATTTTCCTAACGAGGTATTTTGAAGTTCCGACTTCCTTTGGTACCTCGCCCCTCCTCGTTTCCTGCGTCTTCTCCCTCTTCTTCTTAATTTCCTCCTGTTTACTTCTTGTTCCCCTCTGTCCATTCTATCAGTGCCTACCACATTGCGGACTCCCGGTCAATCGGTGATTTAGCGCCAGATCCACAGGTAAAAGCCTTCATTAACTTCAGCGGGAGTCATAAGCTCCTCAGAACTCTAGGGTGAGATTAATAATTAGATAATGAATCTAACGCGCTGTGAAAACGAGAAGCCAGACTCATGAAATGCTGAGCACGGCGCGGTGATCAGTAGTCGAGAAAACCCTTATTTACTGACCCCTTTCCCCTGATCTGTTTCAAGTAAAACAAGAGATCCTTGATACTCTAAAAATTAATATAAATCAAATCAAATCCCTCCTGCCATCCCGACTCCTCTCAAGGGCTAGAACAAAACAAGGAGGTTGCCATTGAAGAGCACAGTTTGGAGGTTAGTTGGATTCTCTTTGAGGGAACAGCAGACTAATTTAGATCGCGTTTGAAGGAGCGGCATAATTGCTTATTGAATGTTGACGTTCAAATCCTAGTTATTCCTTTACCAGCGATTAAGGGGAATTAGGGAACAGTTCACGTCCATCCTGCTAAACCTGACCCAGTTTATTTACACTGTAATCTTACTTCAGAGCATGAGAGGTAAAACGAGCTGCTCTTATCAATTAATAGCTGGAGAAAAAATTAGATTTCAAGTTCAACATAAGAGCTATTTATTCCAAAGCACCTCAGAAATGAAGAGGGGCTCCCTGTTACACTGGAGAGAGGGGCTCTGGGTGGAGTGGAGGGGAGTGCTGAAGTGAATTCTTTTTTTTCCTTTCCCTCTTAAGAGTTTGAATTACTGTGCAATCTTGGATTTTCTAGTGACCTGTGTTAAAGCCCTGGGGCTAAAGCAGACCTATAATGGATCTACTTCTGAATTGTTCAGCAGTATTGGAGTTTAAAACAGCGGTCGTTGTACATGCATATAATGAGGCCAGTGCTTCCTTCTCCATCCGAGAGGGCACTGGTCACAGCCCTTCACCACTGCTCAAAGTACAGAGGACAGCAATCTCTTCCTCAGCCCCCTCCAGAATTCTCCGAGGCAGCCAGTTCTATCCTGAGCAGTCACTGAAGTTGCTCTAAGGATCTGAGATACCAGGTCAGGTCAGTGAAAGACCCTACCCTCGCCCCCAAATCTCCCATCTGACTTTGCCCACCCCAACCTCCAGTGCCACATTCCACAGTCAGAAATTCATGTCTCTGGGTTCAGGCATTGTCTCACTTTCAAGCACCCCAGGGAAGTAGAACACATTCTCGTTATCAGTGATTAATAATTTAATGCTCATTCGACAAACATTTGTTGTTTGTTGAATTTATTCATAACATGAATTAATCAGCGTCAGGGAATGAGAAGATGTATTGGAGTTGGGTGTTGCCTTTCTACTGGTAGCCCGACCCCTCTGCACCTCGGGAAGCTCAGCTGGAACACCGAGGGGTTGGATCAGATCCTCCAAGCCTCTTCTAGCCCCAGCACGGCCTACCTCTAAGACAGTTGTGGGAATGGGTATAGACCATATAGTGGGGATGGTTGGGGATGGTCCCTGGGCATGAGGATGTTGAGGAAGAGAGACTGAGACTTAACAGAATGAGCGTAGAAACTCATCAGAGGGCTTGGGTCTTTGATGTGCTTTATATCAACCTGAACTCTTGGGTCTGAGTTCCAGAGCTCAGCTTAGAGTCAGTAGGTACCCAATAACATTGCATTAAAAAGTATAGGGAAAATGACAACACCTATATATTAGTTTTCTAGGGCTGCTGAAATGAAGTGCCTCAAATTGGCACAGGAATTTGTTTCACAGTTCTGGAAGGTAGAGTCCAAAATTAAGGCACTAGCAAAGTTGTGTTCCCTCTGAAGCCACAAGATAAGGATCCTTCCTTGCCTCTTCCAGCTTCTGGGAGTCCCAGATGTTCCTGGAACTTGTGGCAGCATAGCTCCAATCCCTGCCTCCATGTTCATATGGCCTTTTTCCTTCCGGGTCTTCACGTTGTCATCCCTCAGTACGTGTCTATGAGCAAACATCCATCTTCTTGTCAGGAACCCGGTCCTATTGGGTCAAGGCCTACCCCACAATCTCCTCTTCACCTGACTATATCTGCAAAGACCTTATTTCTAAATAAATATTTGCAGGCACCCAGGGTTAGGACTTCCAACGTATCTTTTTAGAGAACACAGTGTCACCCATAACAGGATTATTTCACAGGATTCCACCGAAATTGTTGAGACATTGAACTGAAATATGGACGTGAAATGTCTTGGGGATTGGAAAGCATTTACACAAATGTAGGATAAAGAACTCAGCTGGGATTTGAGCCTGGTCCTTTCTGCTCACCTTTCGGCTACCCACAGAGCAGTTCACCATAGGGACTCAGAAGTCCAGTTTAGGGGTGTGAAGATAAATAAGGGGAAGAGTATAGAAAACAAGGTCAAGGACCCAAGGATGAAATTCACTACCTTCTTAGGGTTGCCTGGGCCTTGTTCAGGTTCCAAGTAAGTGAGGTGACCTCAAATACCCCATGTGCTAACCCAGTCTTTCCAGGACAGGATCCGTAGGCAGACAACACGTATTCACTGAGGAATTCTCACACTGGAGAGAATGGAAATCATTGATTTACACTCTGATTAACAGCTTTATGTTTTTTATTATTGTAGATTTGAAAGGTCACTTAATGAAGACAAGTTTTAATAAGCACCAGGAAAGCATTAAGCATTGTGTTATTCAGAAGGCAGATATGGTTCCTGACCTCCCAGAGCATGGGTTCTAGAGAACACAAAGACTGCCATGTGTCTATTTTACATATTTTTCTTTTCTCTTTCCTTTTTAGGGGGGTTAGCACCAGGGAAGGGTTGCATTCTTAGGAACCACAAGTCTAATTTCCAATTCTGGGCTGAATAGTAATTTTTCCTGAAGGTTTGAATAAATCATCCAATCTGCTTCAGTTTCAACTATTTTCAGCATTTCTATTTTAATCATTAATTTTGGCTGCTTAGGACCCCGGAGACACTGAGCCCGTTTGTGACTTAATTTGGGATGGGAAGGAGGCAGGAGGCAGAAGATGCACTGAGAACCAAACAGGAGAAAATGGGCTTGAGCTACAGTGTGAAAGATTTGGGCCAGATGCAATGAACACTATCTCGTGAGTGACAACTGCAATTCTTTGGTTTGCTCTAGCCAGGTGGATGATAGAATTCGCACAATTATAATTTGGGGAGGACAGAAGAGATTCTCATGTAAGAAAGAGAGTTTAATTTTCACTCTGATTTGACTACAAGGAGAGGAGTCTGATGAACTCTCCATCCTGGTAAATCATAGTACTCAAGATAATAAGAAGAGCACCCAATCCATCCGGCTCCCCTTTTTGCTTTGAAAGCCAGGGAGCTCAAAGCTAATGAAACTGTTCAGTTATCATAGTAAGATTAGCCTAGGGCACTGCTTCAGTTACCCACTGTGGTCAACAAACCACTCCTAAACTTAGTGGCTCAAAGCAACAATTTATTTTTACCTTTCATGGTTCAGCGAGTTGACGGGACTTGGCTAGGCAAATCTTGCTTGGGAGTTTTAGTCAAACAGTGACCGGGTTAGAGTCATTTAAGGTTTGACTGGGGTAAATGTTCAAAGACGATTTGTTTGTTCACACGTCTGGCCCACATGATGGCTGGAATGGCTGGAAGCCAGCAGAGCATCTCTCTCCCTCCACATGGCTAGCTTGGACTTTCTAAGAGCATGCTGGTGGTCAAAGTTGACCAGGGCAGCTGGCTTCCCTCCCTGGGAGGAAATAGCCTCCCTACTCCAGGGTTAGTATGGAAAAGTTCTTCATGGGTAGGATCATCTTTGGAGGCATGCCACCACAGGTATTTATAAAATTTTTTCTGTTTTCATAATTTAAAACATGTCATTCATGCCATGTCAGCGGCAGGATGCACTTACCAAATCTGTCAGGACTTGTAAATATTTATTCATTTATTTTTTTAGAGAGAAAGGGGGGTGGGGCAGAGGGAGAGAGAATCTCAAGGAGACACCTGCTGAGCCCAGAGCCCAATGCAGGGCTCAATGCCATGACCCTGAGATCAGGACCTGAGCCAAAATCAAGAGTTGAATGCTTAACCAACTGAGACGCACAGCCGCCCCTCTATTTTTCATAATCTTATAAGGGCTGTATCTTTCTTTGTGAGCTTTTTCAGAAGTAGACAAGTGTGAATAATATACAAATGGCACTTCATTCTTGTCTAGGGCTTGACAAGCTGCCGTGTGCCCTCACCCATGCTTCCTTGATGGCCTTACCAACGCCACATCAGTGGCCAGGTTGGTGACTTTATCCCCAACTTAACAGAGGAGGAGACTCGGGTTCAGAAAGGGTTTGTGACCCGCCCGAGATAACATAGCTAGGAAGTGGTGGGATGGCCTTGGACAGATGCTTTGACATTGTAATGTGTGTCCTTAACTCCATGAGGCCCTGCCAGACATTTCAAATCCAGATATGATCCCCCTGCTCACACATATACCTCAGAACACCTGTTGCCTCTCCACCACTGGTTGTCACACCAGGAGTGGAGCAGAGTGGTGGAAGCTGGAGTCCTTGAGCAAAGCTGCCTAAGCCAAAGTGGTTTGGCCCCCTCGTGACCATGAACCTGAAGTCTTTCAAATGACTCCGTTCCTTCCTCTGTAAAATGAGGCTGCTGCTGCCCGTGTCAATGCATCAAAGCAATGCATCAAAGCAACACTTGATAAGAACTTTAAAAAGAAATCTCCTGGGGGCGCCTGGTGGCTCAGTCGGGTAAGCGGCGCAAGCACTGCCTTTGACTTAAGTCATGATCCCAGGGTTCTGAGATCGAGCCCCATATTGGAGTCCTTGCTCTATGGGGAGCCTCTTTCTCTCTCTGCCTGCTGTCATGCCCCCCCCACTTGTGTGTTCTCTCTCTCTCTATCTCTCTGACAAATTAATAAATAAAATCTTAAAAGAAAGAAAGAAAGAAATCTGCCAGCCCAAAGCTGTAGTGATAAGTAGCTATTAAGAGAGCTATAAGTAGCTATTAAGCTATTAAGAGAACCCTGGTCTGGTTTCCTCTTCTCTAGGCTATTCTCGATTTTATATGGACCTCACTAAGTATCCATATGTGTACAGCTGATCTTGACATTTCATTTTACTTGGTATTATTTATTACCAGATAGACTGAAAGCTCTCAGTCGATGTTAATGCCTGCCTAAGGATCGCCATGTCAGCGGCAGGATGCACTTACCAAATCTGTCAGGACTTGTAGACAGCATCCGGTTCTCCAAGGTCTCACGTGGACTCTCCTTCCTCAATTATTTACTCTCTATGCTAGGTGCCCAGTCGATATCCACTCTCCCAACCCCCCACTCCCTGTCCCAAGTGGATCTGTACATCCACACCCAACTTCCCTCCACCCCTCTTTTTCACACACATGTTCTTAACACGCTCACCCAAAGAGATCTTTCCAAGCATGGACACGTGCCCTTGACCTTCTGCCTCTCAAGGTATACAGAAATTTCCTTACACCCTCGGTATACAAATACTTTGCTCACTGAGCCTAAAATGTACCCCTACCATCTCAGGTCCCCCAAGGATGGTGGGAGGAGTTTCACAGTCACGGCCAGTGAAGCAGGGCTCAGACCTCTATTCGAGTGAGGAGGCCCTGGATACCTAGCTGCCCTGCCCCGGGATGCTCAGTTCACAAGTCTTGCCACCAGTAGTCTGAGGGGGCCGGGGAGAGGACTTCCCCTCTTTCCAGGCCTGGTGGCAGCACAAATAGCCGGTGTGCAGTCCAGGGCACTTGTGATAGCTGCTCCCTAAGGGGGCCAATGGTCCTGACTTGAGAGGAGGCTTGGCTAAGGAAAGTTGCCTGCTTTTTCCCAGCTCAGGGTCGGGGGAGAATTGAGCTGAATGTGCACCTATTCAGAAGGGCAAGGAGCCAAAAATAACTGGGAGCAACAGCATTTCATCTGACAGGCCCAGAAATAGAGCTCATTTAGGAGTACACCAAGGCTACAGAGTGGGTGATTCTGAGACCTTCAGCATTCCCACAGAAACGCATGGAAAAAGTCCCAGCTCACACAAGGGCTTCTGTCCCCTCGTCACACAACTTCTCAAGGGTCCCACGGCCCACAGGAAAGGAGTCTGTAGAGACACAGAGACATAAGGCTCAAAGGATGGGGTGTGGGGATGAGGAGATGAGCATGGAATCTGGTGGAACGTTTTAAGGAAGGGAGGAACGGAAGTACTTGGTAAATATGGAGGACTCAAAAATGGAAGAACAGAGATAGGAACGGATTTAGGGAAGCCCAAAGCCTAGGTTTCTCAATTTGTCATGAAAAAAAATGGAAGTACTAAATGCTGAAAAAGGTTTTTGTTTTGTTTTGTTTTGTTTTTGCTGCAAACAGGATTTAACTGGATCCTGAAGGTCAACCTTGGCAGAAAAAAAGGCCATGGTTTTCCAATGGGGATGGGCAGCATGTTGCCTGACAGCAATCTTCTCTTCTGTTTTTGTTTTCTTCTCTTTTATGTTGATGTCAAAGGCAAATGTCACAGTTCATTTATCTTTATCCCGCATATCTGAAGTTGCAGAAAGGAATGGAGGGAGTGGGAGTGGACAGAATTCCAGAGAACTCTGGAAAAGCCAGGTACGAACAGGAAGGAGATGGAGAAGGTGACACTGACTACCGAAGGGAAAAAAAGGCAGAGAGGTGATAAGGGGGCAAGAAGAAAAGGAAGGATGGAAAGAAAACAAAATGAAAAAGGAAGATGATGAAGTCGATTTTATGGAGTGACTAAGTCTAAGAACTTTCTACATAGAAGGCATGGGGGCAGTGCCCAGGGCTGATTAAGAAACAACCCCCGCTTCCAAGGAGCTTTCAACCCACTTGAGGAGAACAGGCCAACAGACTGACTAGAACAAGATGCAAGCTTAGCCAGCTGCCTAATGGAGCTGCAGGAGAGAGAGAAAGGATTGGTTGCTTTTTGACTGGAAGTCACTAGAGAAGGTTCTCTAGAGCTGGTGGCATTTGCCTGGGACCCAAATGTTTATGTAGGAAGGCAGTGGGCAGAAGGAGATTTCCCCACTCTTATGTAGTGCCCTCCTGCCCCTTCTTATAACTCAGGTGTCTCTGCACAGTCTCTACTTGAGACATCCTTGGGACCTAGAAGTGTGGTTTCCAAGGGCCCCTGCATGGACCATGACAGCCCGAAGGTAAGTTTCTACGGGTCTACAGCAAAATAAGAAAATGACCCATCAGGAGTTTTTCACAACTTATATTCCGTTTAAAGGACTTTTTTTTTTTTTACTATATTAGGTCCTTCCTAATTTTTTGATAGTAAAAATACCCTGTCCTTTGGATGAAATAATGTTGATAAAAGACAGCATATTGGGGCATATTTAAAACAAATATTTTTACTTGGCAAGTGAATAGTTGCCCAAATGCATTGGTCCCTGAGATTTTACAGATTTTATTTTTTAAAAAGATTTATTTATTCACTTATTTCTTTATGAGAGAGAGAGAGAGAGAGAGCGAGCGCATGTGTGCAGGTGAGCAGGGGGGAGGGGCAGTGGGAGAGGGAGAAGCAGACTCCCTGCTGAGCAGAGAGCCTGACTTGGGACTCTCTGGACCCCAGGATCAAGACCTGAGCCAAAGACAGATGCTTAACCTACTGAGCCACCCAGGCTCCTGATTTTATAAATCTTAAACCATTTCAGCATCCAAGAACTACTGGCTTTGGATACCATTCTATGCCCACTGAGGCAAGCACGTTCAGTGAAGTTTCTGTCTTTTCCCTGCAGCCCTAACCCCCTTCCTCCAGACCTCTGATTGCTCCAACCCAGAAGCCTTGTGGAGGAAGGCTACCATCCTCCTTCGAGATTCTGTCCTGTTCCACGTTGAAGTGTGGTGTTGCTTTCTCACGGTCTCTCAGAGGGGATGGGATGAACGGACTCACACTAAGGCAGTAATGAGCCACAGTGGATAAATACGGTCCCCAGGGACCTTCACAGTTTAGCGGAGCATTAATACTTAATCCAAACCAATAAATCGTAAAAGTGGGAAAGAATGATATTTTTGGAATGAGCAGTCTTCTTCTATAATCAGACCACACCCTTCAAATTATTGATACAGACAGCTGGAGAGGAGGCAAGGGCAAAAACTGGTCCCGGCTTCTGGATCGAAATGTCACAGACCGCTGTGAATAGAAATCCTGACCTTCTCTATTTCTGCCCCTCTCCAGTACAAAACTGATCAGTCAATCCCTGTACCCCCCTGCCCTGGGCCACAGAGCAAGCTGAACACCCCTTTTTGAGGACCAAAATTGTGTTATGGTTAGTCTTCTGCACGCCAGCTGCTCCTCACATTAAGGGGTGACCAGTCACCTCTGGACTCTGGAGCCTTGGGTGGGGCCTGACGCACAGTAGGAGCACAGCTGAAGCCTAGTCAGTCAGAGATTTGATACACCAGGTTAAAAATAGCCCAGTGCCCTACAGGGTGCCTCCACAGTGACGATAGGGAAATTCAAACTCATAGGCTTCTAAAACTTCAATTCCATGAATCCCGATTACAAACAACTGGAGGAAACCATTTCGTTCCCTGAAGAACAACTGAGTCCGTGGGCAATGAAGGGGGAGAGAACTCCAGAGAAGCCTAGGAAGACAGGTTCCAGAAATATTGTGAAGCCCCATATCCTGGAACTGGCCAACAATTTTCCTTCCACATACATTAAAATGTATAATTTATACTTTGACCTGACTATATATATGTGTGTGCGTGTGTGTGTGTATGGACACAATCTGGGGCAAGACACCAAATCTTTCATCTCCTTAGACACTCAATAGAATAAATGATTCTCCACATCACACAGGAGAATTGTAAGTACTTTGGGTCTATAGAAGTGGGACAGTGTTGGAGACATCTGTCAAAAAGGAGCCCTCAGATGTTTTAAAGCCGTGGCCGCTGGATTAGGTGGGAGCAGAATGATACTTTCTATCAGCCAGTGGTTCTGGAAATGGGGTCTGTGGACCAGCAGCAGCATCCCCTGGAAACTTGTTGGAAAGGCAGCTTTTTAAGCCTCACCAGGGCCAACTGAACCTGAAATTCTAGTGGGCTTATCCAGCAATATATACTATCCTAAGTCCTTGCTGCGGTTCAGAGGCACGCTGAACGTTGAGAACCACCACAAAAGACATTACCTTGCAGTGAGTGTCGGGGAGCCATGAGCCTGACCCAGGACCACAGCCCTCAGGTGACTTAAAAAGAGAAAGGGATGACTCAGCTGGGTTGCTGAGTGTGCTGGGGCCTATCCTGAGATGGCTGAGGGCATATCCAGGCACAACCCCTGGGCACCCCACCTTCACTGCCAGCCTCCCCTGTCTCCTGGCTGGACTTGACCTACTGCTGTGGCATGTGCACAGGGCAAGGGCCAAATCCTTCCAGACTCCCAACTGTTCTTAGCGGCAATATGCACAAATCCACCAGTGCCTAAGGGAAGCTTGTGAGGACTTTCGAAGGTGGGTTAACTGTTAACTGTTTCAGAGCACCAGTTCCGGGCCCAGGCAGTTCTCTGAACCTCCTGACGCAGGCCCATGCTTCCCAGAGCACCGGGGAGGCCGCAAGCTGGAGGTCTTGCGGTCCAGCCGCGCCCCTCGGACTGGTGGCAGAACACACACCGCCAACAGCCAGTCCCAACCTGGGTCCCCAACACCCAGTGCGTGCCGGGTTTATTTTTTAAAAGTGTTTGTGCACTTCACGAGCCTTACCCTTTCATTTAGGGCTTCAGTCAGATTGCATTGACCTAATTAATTCATTTTCTTTTCGGTCCAAAGTGGAAGCCGGGCCACAGCGCTGCAAATCCAATGCAAACCTGCTTTGAGCGCCGATACTCTGGACAATTAAAACAAAGAGCGGTGGCGGCGGCACCGCACAAAACCCTCGGGAAACATCCAGAACGTGCCGCGTACCAGCCGGCAGGGCGGGGCGCAACCTGGGTTAAAAATGTGCCCGAGGGAGGCAGCCCCACCCCTGCAGGTGGACAGGTGGAGGTTAGCAGGGGTCAAAATCCAGCCTTAAAGGACTAGAAGGGGGGCCGCAACGTGGCGCAACTGCAGGGGGCACACTCGCCCCGCGCCCAGCGGGAATGGCGCCCTCGCCCAAAAGCAACGAAACAAAACCCATTGCACCGGCGGGAACTGGGCTGCGGGACCCGCAGGAGGAGTGGGTGGGAGCCGGAGAAGGCGGGAGGGGGCACTAGAACGGGAAAGGGAAGGAGGGGAGGGAGAGAAAGGACGGGGAGAAAAAGCAGAAAGTGGAAGGAAGAGGGGGTGAGGAAAAGAAAGGTGCGAGCGGGAGATCGGGGAGAGGGAAAAGGGGGAACGGAGGGAGGGGAGAGAGGGCTAGCGGACAGGAAGAGCGCCGAAGGGGGCGGGGGAGGAAAGCGAAGAAAGGGAAAAGGGGGGCGGGGGCGGGCGGGGAGCCGAGAGAACCGGGCGGGGGGGCAGCGGACAGGGGGGCGGGACCGGGGTCAGTCCCCACCTGCGGGGGCGCCGGCCGGCCGGGGAGGTGGCAGCCGGGATCGGGGGCAGCTGCGGGGAGGCGGGCTGGGCAAGGAGGCAGAGGGGAGGGAGGGGACGGCACTGGGAGGCGGGGAGGAGCCGGCGCTCGGCTGGGGCTGCGGGGGCGGCGACGGCGGGAGCGGCAGTGGCGGCGGCGGCGGCGGGTCCGGCGGCGGCGGCGGCAGGTGGCCCCGCGCGCGGCGGCCGGCCCGGCCGGGGGCGGGCGGGAAGGTGGCGCCTCGGGCGGGGGCCGGTCCCTGCACCAGGTGACCTGCTCTGGCCCGGATCCGGGCGGCCTCGCCATGCAGCGGCGCGGCGCGGGGCTCGGGTGGCCGCGGCAGCAGCAGCAACAACCCCCGCCGCCCGCGGTCGGTCCCCGGGCCGCAGCCATGGCCCCCCCGAGCAGCAGCGTCCCCCCGGGCCTCGGCGGCCGCCCTGCCAGCGCGCTGCTCCTGTTCTGCTACCTGGTGAGCGCCGGACCCTACCCGGGTCCTCCCCTCTGCGCGGGGCCCCGGGGACGCGGGCGGGGGCGGCCGGGGACCTCCGCGTCGCCGGGCGGTACGGCGCTGCTAGTTTGCTCGCTTCCTGGCCGCTGCGCCCCGGGCGCGCCGGCACCTGGAATGGGGACCCGGGGCGCGGAGAGGGGTGCGTGGATCGGACTTGCAGCGCGGCGCTCTCGCTAGTCTCCGTTCCTCTCCCTCCCCAGACGCGCTCCAGAGCCGGGCGAGGTTCCCCTCGAGACCCCCCTCACGTCCCCGGCTCCACCTGGAGCCTCGCCAGCCGCGTTTCCTCCCCACCCGCCGCGCGCGGCTCTCCAGCTCCCTCCCTCCCTCCCCGTCCTGGGCTTCCCTCACAGTCTCGCAGCTCCCTGCCTTCCCGTGCCCAACTTCGCCTCCCGCCTCGAACCTCCGTTTAGTTTCCGCCGGGTTCTCGTGGCCCGGACCGTTTTCTGCCAACGCGCTGGCGGCGAACCCTCGCGTTTCCAGCGCTCTCAACTCCTCCGTGGTCACTCCAGCCAAGTTGCGGATGCCAGAAAGAAATCGAGTTCTTTGTAACACGCTTACCGCCTGAGTGGCGACTTTAGCTGCGACTTGAACATTGTCATTTAAGAGAATACGCTTGGCTTAGGCACGTCAGTTTACCATTTGCGCTCTTCTTGGCTTGGGTTTCAGTCATCAACTAAATGGCAGTAACCTATTTTACAAAACCAGCTCATTTAGAATACCAGAATAATTCAGACCCTCAGAGCGGGGTGGGGGAATAGTCCTCAATTCCTTTGATGGCTTGCTTTCTTCTGCTTTGAAAGCTCCTAAACAATAGTAAATTTACAGGAGGCGCCACCCTTCCTGTCCAGCCTACCTTATGTTCCAGGATCCTGCAGAAACCTTGGGTTATCTCGCCATATATTACTGTAAATAAATGAAATCGAAAATGCTGAATCATGAAACTGATGTAATAGGAAATTCACAGAATGCTTAAAATTGAGCAGTGTCATTGTCCAGAATTGTTCTCATTTATATGGTCTCACCGTTATTTGGAGTCTTCCTTTGTAGAGGCTAAAAACTGCTCAGGAGACATTGTCAGCCATCAGGATCTGATTCCAGAGAAATTGCCACCCAGCCCAAGTTTCTTTTAACACTTTTTACTTCTTGGCTGTTGCATTTCTTGAAGCAAGAGGGTGTAGAAATGCAAATTTCGGTTTTAGTGTCTACCTGTTGAGTAATCCATGCTTCTCCTCCCGTTTTAAAGTTAACCCGCACCAAAAATTTGGTGGTTGGATTTACTTGCTGTCTTCAGAAGTTGTCAGTTAACATGTGTGGGTTAAGTATTATTATTTAATATTTATGCCACTGGGTTAGAGCTCACAGACATAAATATAACTGCCAAAACAAATGACAGGGTTTCAGTTTAAACAGATGATCCCCATCCACAAGGCACTGGTTACCCATAGAGGCAGAAATGATGATGTAGTAGAATATTGTGTGAAACATTAATGTCCAGGTTGTCTGGAAAGTTCTACGCAGAAATCTGAAGACCTGGCAAGGAGAGACCACTTCTTGACAGTTCTGAGAAATCAGAGGAACAGGAGCAAAGCCCAAAGGCCTAGTGGTCTGTGGGAACAGAGGCAGATGAGGGAGCAAACAGAAAAGATCGGTTGGGACCGAGGGAGTTTTAAGGGGCCAGGTCACAGAGAGGGGACAGAGGTGCTGTGCAGAGAATACAGTGAGAGAGTGAGGTGGTGAGGTCAGGCCTCTAAGGAGAGAAATTATAGGACATACTGTAATGTGGGAACTAACCAGAGCACGTCTGAGTGTCTTGGCTGATGGGGAAGGACTGGATTTTGGAAACACTGTGAAGAGGCAGTGTCAGTGCTTCCTGCTGTGTGTTTCCTTCGGATGGGCTTCAGATAGGCGAGTGCACAGGAAAGTCTGGCAAACAAGCAAACCACTTTGCAACTGAATGAGAAGCTTTTGTCAAGCCCAGGGAAAGCAAAAGTGTGATTTGGAAGATGGGCTTCACCTTTTGTTCTAAAGGTCTGGCCATTTCCATAGGATTCTGCTCTAGAGGTATGTGCTATCTGAGCCTCTGGTGAAAGGTGAGGCTTCCTGACCTTGGAGAAATTCACTGTGCGAGGTGGGGAACATCTGCCTGAAGCATGAGATACAGAAAATGACAGGGAAAAAAAAGGCATAATCGTGTCCATTCTCCTCATGGAGGAGTATTGCCTAGAGAAAGTGATTGGTCAGGGGAGGTGAGGTGTGCAGGTGGAGAGTAGATGTGGAGCAGAATAACGAAGCAGGATCTCAGGAACATTTAGACACTAGAGGGAGAAAGCTATCCCATAATTTGGAAACATAACTAATCATATTACTTTGTATTGTACTAAGTTGTTTATATGCATTATCCAGTATTTTTTTTAAAGATTTATTTATTCGAGAGAGAGCATGTGTGAGCGGGATGAGAGGCAGAGGGAGAGAGAGAGACTCCTCAAGCAGTCTCTCAAGCAGAGACTCCTCCTCCCACTGAACATGGAGCCCAATGCGGGGCTTGACGTAGGACTTGATCCTAGGACCCTGAGATCATGACCTGAGCTGAAATCCAGAGCCGGGCACTTAACCAACAGAGTCACGTAGACACCCCCTCCATTCTCCAGTATTAGCTTTAACGACAACCTTGTAAAGTGGGAGCTGTTATGATCCTCATTCGGATGAGGTAACTAAGACTCCGAGAGGTTAAGTCTGTTGCCCTAGGCCACACAGGTAGTCCAAGATAGAAACCCAAGTCTGTCTACTTCCAGAAACCCAGCCCTTAGGCATGCTGACGTACTGCTTTCTGTACGTTGCTGCGTTGCACTCTTTCCTCTCATACATAGATGCGTGGGTCATTACCAAACCTCTTACCATTAGCAGCCACTGTGCAGTTGGCCAGGATGTGAGGTCATGTCTAAAGTAGCCTAAAATACACAAAGCAGGAAGCACAGGCCACACACTAGAGGCAGGATGTTAATGAGAAAAAAAAAAAATAGGTGAAATCAGAAAATATTTGCCATGGAGGGATAAAAGATAGGGTCTCTCATCCGGAGGAACCCGGTGGAGGTTGGCACTAAGCATTTGTATGAATGTGTGTCTAGGTGTAGAGCCAGTGTGCCTTGGAATGCATTCTGTGCATTGGCTGTGATTTGGGGGTCGATTACCACTCTGTGTCATCCCCACCTGTGTTCTTGTTCTTTTGACCGGAGTCGAGAATGGTTTTCTGAACAGAAGCCTTTAAGCCCCGGCCCTCTTGGGGAGTGTGCTTCCCAGAGCCAGGGTCCTGAGGCAATGGGCACCTTTCTTCCCCATTGGCTGGGACAGAGTCACCTTCAGTGGCAGCTCAAGAACAGTACTGTGACTGTAGCTAGGTTACTGCCAAAGCATGAATAATTGTGACGAGGCCTGAAAGATAAGTCACGGAACGATGCCAAGCAGATTTCTGAAAAGATGATCCCTGGTTCCAGTAGCTGCCAGAAAATTCTAAGGTCACCAAAGGTCAAGAGGCAGAGAGCCTCCTCACAAAGGGTGAGGGCCCGGAAAGGAAAGGGTAGCAGAATTGCTTCCGCTGAGGTCCCGGGTGCTGAGTGCTATGGTCTGGGCAGGACTTGCCAGCAGACCCCTTCTGGCATTCCCGTACGTCATTGCCTCATACCTTTCTCCAGACTTGGCCAGACCAGCGGAGGTGGCCCCAGCCCCATCTGGGATGGTGGCACTTGTGGAAGGCATTTCTGTCCTTTCCGAACGCTGGTCTCGAATGTATAATTTTTTCTTTAATGAGAAAAACAAATCTCATAATGGCTGGTATTGATGTCAGCCGTAGAGTGGAAATATTCAGAGGGGACCTTCGCGTTTGTTAGACAACCAGAGGACAAAGACGCAAGGGGGCATTAGTGGCACAAATGTATGTGGTGATTGTTAGCAGATCTCCAGTGGCTGTGACAGAATTCCCTATCAGTGGCCATAGACCATGGGTTATCCCTCTGGTAGCACTGGTGAACTCCTTACTCTGTGTCTAACACATGGCCTAGGAAGATCAAAACAAGGTATAGAGCCTCTCTATTATCTCATTTGTACAAGAGTGAAAATGGATATTTGAAATACAGAGCTCAGCTTCAGACTTCCTGTCAGACAACAGAGACCACATTCACCCCCACCAGAGCTCCTAAAATCCCCCAAGCCATGGTGTTTGTCTCTTGCTTAGTAGACCTATTCCTCTCGGCAAAAGTGTGGGAATCATGAATTGGCTGAAGGAAGCAGGTGGAGGAGAGGCAGACGAGGCATAAAGAACCCAGGCAGTTCACAAAGATGGATAGATTTGACTAGATCATAAATAGCCTCAAGTGAATTACCCTGTTTATTGGCTCATCCTATTCCCCCTAGAAAGGATCCAAGGGACAGGAGAGCTGTGTGGCATGGAAGGGATGGCTGAGGACATTCTGCTTTGGCTGCTCTTATTTGTCTGACATCCTCATCCAAAGAACGGCTTAACTGATCTGGGGTGTTGGCTCAGTGAGGTGTGAATATTTGTGGGTAAGATGATATCTACACTCCCCAGGCACAAGGTATACCAACCTGGTAGGATCTTAGCCTTCATCCTCCTGCCCCTCTCTATCTTCAAGATGAGAGTGAGCAAAATCTCACTTCCCACACCTGTGGCCAGAAAGTGGGACTGGTGTAGAGGTCAGTTGGTGGGTCGAGGGCCTCATTTTGGGCATGTCTGGAAGCAAGAGGGACACCATAATTGATTGTGGAGTCAGGAATTTGAATTTTGGTTCTGTTTTTGAGGAGCTGGTTGACCTTGGGCAAGTGACTCCCCCTCTCTGAATCCATTCCATTTTCTCAGCTGTGTCCCTCCCAGAGCTGTTGTGAAGATTCGATTTGAAGGGAGTTCTATGAAGTTCTTTTTGAGAGGATGAAGTCAGAAGTAAATGAGAAGAAGGGCTTGCCGCATCTGTCCCAATGACCAGCTCATAGTTATTCAATGAAATTAAACCAGACCAAACCTTGGTTACCCTCATGATTTAAGTTAAAAAGGAATAGCCTATCAAACAGTATTAAAGAGAGGAGGGGAACCGATTCAACCAGGAGTCTTCTCGTTGTCGTGATGGTATTTCTCCAGCCAGCTCTCAGGTTTGCGAAGGCATATTCGTCCACTGGGAAGTATTGCCCAAGGCCCATCTTGATTTTGGCGTCCATACTGACATCACTGTCCATTCTGTTTAATTGCATGCGTTGTTGACATAAACAGGATTTTTGCTTGCTTCTAGTCAGCAGAAATTGGAAAATTAGGCCTCTTAAGCCGATACCATGACCTTTTGACTTATGGAAAGTTGGATACAGCCAATTTGGAGAGAAAGCACTCATGGGCAAGGTTTCCTTTGGTTATCGATGGGGTGGAATGGGCAGGAATGACAAAAACAGATACTCTGTAATTGTTACATGAACCCACCACATACACGTATTAGTGTAAATAAATTTCCCATGATAAGACATGAATGATTTAAGATACCTCAATCTCTTGGTCCCTTCCTTAAAGAACAAGTGGTCCATATAGAGAAAAGAGCCAAGCTTTCTCAGCTTTTTGGAACAGGGAGGGTTATTTGAATAGAATTTCTTACTGATTTTGTATAAGGGCATCAGATGCAGTCATCCTAAAAGAAGCTTAGATAGAATTGATAGATTTTTTTTTTTCCATCCAGAAGATACACAAATTCATCTGTTTCTCGACTCCCAGTTTGAATTGAATGCATTTTGATCTTCAATTTGGGGTTTTTTATCACGAACATGACATCAACTGACCCATTTCTTTCTTTATAAAAATTTACAATACATACACAATTAGACAAACATGAGAGAATCTGTTTTGAGAGTGTGTGTGACGTTGTCAAATTTGACTTTGATTAAGGCTTACTTCTGGTGTAAACAGATGTTTGAGGGCTCAGGCGTCTTTCAGAGCCCAGCTCCATTGTGTGCAGAGCAGATCAGTAGCTTCTGAGGTGGAACATATATGTGGCTGCCTGAATGGCCTAATTTGAGGGGCACAGAAATGCGCCCTCACCTCCCAAGTCTTGCTTAAAGCTGCAGTGCATCTGGGCTTTGCTTTGAAGGCGTTATCTCCCCCAGGCTGGTAGAGAAATGCAGATATGTGACACCACTGATGCCCTTTTTCATTATCACATTAACACTGATGAACTTGCCAGACAAACAGGCGTCCAACAGGGGGTAGAGGGATAGGACATTTTAAACATTTAATTTGTATTTTTGGTGTGGAGAAATGGAAAGTTCTAGAAGGTAGGGTGTTTGTCTAAAAGGTCTGGAGGGGCTTGATAGCTGAGAGAAGTTCACCCTAAATGGGTAAGCTAGGTGCTGGAGCACCACCTTCCCTGACCTCACAGTCCCCATATCAGCTGTGATCCCCTAGGGGCCCGGTGAGAGGCCAAAGGGTTAGGGTTCTTCCCAAGGACTTTAATTAGGCTAGATGGAAAAAGAAAAGTGGAGAGGGTCCCCATCACAAAAGAACTGGTGAATGTTGGGAAAGGGTGGGGAGGACTCGGGATTGGATCAAGAGCCCCTGGGAGCACTGACCTGAGGCAGACCACAGAGGCTCCTGACAGAAAGGCTCATGCCCAGGATTTTACTTCACCAGGAAACACTTAACCAAACTCCTTCTGTGTGCCTCGTTCTAGCTGAGAAGCCAGAGACATAACAATGAATAAGACATGGACTCTGACCTCATAATTTCTAAGCAAAGGAACAACTGGGTAATTTCTCACTTCCGTTAATGCAACCTGGCATGTGAAAATACCTATGAAGGTTGGACACGTGTCATGCCTGTAGCTGAAACTCTTCAAGTTAATTGCCTTATTTTCCTGGCAGGAAACAGCTCATAACCACACACATGACTTGAGCCAGGAAATCAGCCTCAGCTTAATCAATATTTAGAGTGTGATGTGTTGCTAATCGGTGTTGGTTTTGTACATAACAGAGGTGGCCACAACTCATGGTGCAGCAGCTGCCCACTGGGTCCTCTCCAAGCCACAGGATGCTGGCTTCCTACGTTGCATAGGAGCCCAAAGACTGAAGACCACCGTGCCTCCTTGAGGGATTTAGACCATGCCCCGATAGCCACATACAGTGATTTTGAAGTCCCCTTTGGGGCCAGCACACCCCCATCATATTACAAAAACATTGCCCGTCTCAGAAATTGTTCTTCTCCTGTATTCATGCTTCTCCGCCTTCTTAAGTTCATCTTCCTCAGTCCATGAAATTTTTCTGCACCCAGCCTCGCACTAACTTCTCATCTTACTTAGCTCAGACAGAAACAATAGCAAGATGTCAACACCATTGCCAGGGAGCCTTAGCAAAATAACAAATTAAGTGCCATCCACGGCACGTCTATGAAATTACGCCTAATTGGGTTATTCATCTCTTTTCTCTCACAAGACCATTCCTTTGGAAAGCATATTTTTCGTCATGTTGTGTTTTCCAAAACTCTTAAGTCTAGAATAAAAGCTCGGTAACCTAGAACAGTAGCCGGCAAGCTACGGCCCATGGGCACAGCCAGCTGCCTGTTTCTGTAAACAGAGTTGAGCTGGACCACAGCCGTGCTCCTTCGCTTCCGAGTTAGTTGTCTGTGGCTGCTTTCTTGATACCACAGCAGAGCTAAGTAGTTTTTCATGGCCACCAAGTGGCCTGCAAAACCTAAAATACTTACCATATGGCCCTTTTTTACAGGAAAAGTCTGCTCACTTCAAATCTAGCATAGCACCATCCAGTAGAAATATAACATAAGTCACAAATATAAGCCACGTGTGTGCTCCCAGATTTTCTAATAGCTGCATTTAAAAAGAAACCAGTGAAATTAATATTAGTGATATGTTTTATTTAACTCGCTGAACCTCGATATGATCGTTTCAACGTGTAATTGGGATAAGAAATATTAATGAGATATTTTGCATTTTTAAAAAATTGTCTTTGAAATCCAGTCTATATTGTACACTCACAGCAATTTTTAAAAAATAATTTATTTATTTTCAGAAAGACAGTATTCATTATTTTTTCACCACACCCAGTGCTCCATGCAATCCGTGCCCTCTATAATACCCACCACCTGGTACCCCAAACTCCCACCCCCCCGCCACTTCAAACCCCTCAGATTGTTTTTCAGAGTCCATAGTCTCTCATGATTCACCTCCCCTTCCAATTTCCCTCAACTCCCTTCTCCTCTCTAACACCCCTTGTCCTCCATGCTATTTGTATGCTCCACAAATAAGTGAAACCATAGCAATTTGGACCAGCCCCTTTACCAGCTCTTCCTAGGACTCGTGGCCTCTGTATCAGTTAGCATCTAGAACGATGAACCTTGGATTTACTTTTCCTGCACTTGAAGCTTTGAAGTAGATGAAAATAAAATAATCTTCATCTGCATATACAGAGTTTACCTTTAAAGCTGAATTTGGAGGGAAGGGCCTGGAGGGAGAACACAGTCAGGTGTCCTATACCTTCTTCTTTCTCATCTGTCCCTGCTGATCTCAGCGATGATGAACCCAATGTCCGGAAAGTCATGGGTCATCAAGTGAAGCTGAAACTAGTTTTAGCACGCTGCACTTATTAATGTGGGAAAGTGGACCATGCATGTTTAGCACTAAGATGTAAAGTAATGAACATTACTAGTAATGGCACTTTGCAATGAAATCTCGTGAAATCACGTAGCCTTTCCCCCAGAATTCTGTTTAAAAGAAGTATTAACCTGGAATTCTAGCGTCAGCAATAAAAACATGATTTAAAAAAAAATACTGAAGTGGAGAAGAGGGCTGGGGCGAGTTTTTAAGGTATCATAAGAGTATTGAGGAAGAAGTGTTAAGTCATTCTTGGAGAAAAAACACGAGGTGGTATTCAGTATACCACAGTATGTCCTAGACTCTGCCCTCTGTTGCCACATTAACTGGGCAAATGTGGAATTGAGTGACAGAGGCATGAGGGGCAGTTGGAATGAGGAATGCCTGCCTCTCTGTCTTCGGCTGGCTCATTGGCTGGATTCTCATGTTGAGAAGGAGCCCACAGCTTGGCACATCTGGCTGAGTGAAAAACCACCGCTTGTGGACCAATGCTGGGAGTATCTTTAGTCACCAGAAAGCAGAATTCCACCTGGCAGCTCTTTATTGCCTTGCTGTTGTGTGCTGTGGGGTCGGGAATGTGGGAGAGGGAGTGAAGGCCAGGGGCTGGGCTCCTGGGCTTGCCCCTGGGAAGCCACCAGCTGGGCCATGTTGGAGAACATCACTTCTCAGTGCTCGTTGCCTTGGCGGAAGAATGGGGTGGGCTGGCTCATCACCAGGGGCTAGTCTACTCTAACAGTCACTAGTTCTAATTATAAGATTATTTTTATGTTTGTTTTCCCCCCTGTAATTTGGAAGTATAAATGAGAGCATAAAACAATTAAACCTCTCATTGCGGGGGCAGGGAGTTTGGACTGTACCCACCTCTTTACATATTTCTTCCCACAGTTTTCCCATGACTCATTGAAAGCAATGGCCAGCCCTTCTCACTCCACCACTTGGAGAAGCTACATTTTTTATTTTCATCTATAGGACAGTTGCTTTTCTCTCCATCCGCCACCCCCACCCCAAATCTGTTTGTCCCCCCCCCCCAGTATTCATGTAGTACAAAATTCAAAAGATAAATAAGGCTATATAGCTCACGTCTGTCTCTGAGCCTATCTCCTGGTCACCTCATCCTTCTCCACGTGAGCAAGCAATGCTATACAGACTCAAGCAAATGTGTAGATATTTTTCCTTTTCTTAAGAAGAAACTCAAATGGTACTTCTGAACCTTGTTAAAACAACAACAACAACAACAACAAAACTTCAAACTTTAGAGATCATTTCATTATCTGTCCATGAAGCTCTTCCTCGTTTGAATAGCTGCCTAGCACTCTGGGAGTGGATGTCCTATCATTTACTGAACCAGCTCTGTCTTGATGGACATTTAGTTTTGCATCCTTTGCTGTTACAAACTTTGCTGCAGTGCAAACCTGCACATCCATCATTTTGCACAAATTTGAGTATATGAGTAGGATAAAATCCTAGAGGAGGAATTATTGGACCAGAGGGTGGGTGCATTTATATATTTGGTGGATACTGCCTGACCACCATCTGCAGAGATCACTCTCACCAGCAGTACATAAGAAGCCAATCTGGCCGGGACAGCCTGTTATCTTGGACTTTTTGATCTCTGTGAAGCTAGTAAGTTCAAACTGATTTCTTCAGTGTGGTTTCAACTTGCCTTTCTCAAACTATCAGTGGGAATTTACTTATTGATGAACTGTGTCATTTGCTCGTTTTTCTTGATTGTCAGCTTTGTTTCTAATTCGAGGTCAGTGCTTTCAAACAGAAACACTGTTCCCTCTTCCAGAAACTTCCATTGATACTTCACTGTCCGTAGAAGGGAAGTCCGCATTCCTTGGGCTGGGGGACTCAGTGGCCTTCAGAGCTGTCTACCCAAAGAACTTTTCTTCTCTCCTCCAAGCCCAGCTGAAGTACAATTCCTTCCATAAAGGCTATTCTAGACACATCCCCCCTGCCATGCCGGTAGGATTACCTTCACCTGGGACTGTATTCCTTTAGGATTTGCTTATAGTTTGACAGGCGCCCTGATCATGTTCTGCCTGGGGTCACTGCTCTTTGTAAACACAATTCCCTGATACCCAGCTTTGTGTCTTAGCCCCTTTTGCGTCTCCTGTAACCCTCAGCAGGAATTGAAGAAAGGGGGCCTTATTTCTTCCTTCTTTAGGAAACTGACCTTTTTTCTTTAAACTTGTAAAAATATTCACAGCATAAAATTCACTGCTTTTATCACTTCAAAGTGTACAGTTCAGGGAGTTAAGTACATTCATATTGTGTAACCATCACCACATCCCTCTCTAAACTCTTTTCCTCTTATAAAACTGCAACTCTGTGTCCATTGAACAATACTTCCCCATGATCACCTCCCCCACCGCCAACTCCAGTCCCTGGCAACCACCATCCTCCCTCTGTCTCTGTGCATTTGACTGTTTCAGGTTCTTCATAGAGGTAGAATCATGCAGTATCTATTCCTTGTGACTGGCTTATTTTACTCAGATTGTTTCCTCAAAGTTCATCTGTCTTATAGCATGTGTCAGACTTCCTGTTCTTTTTAAGGCTGAATAATATTCCATCATGTGTACATATCTGTTTGTGTATCCTTTTATTCACTGAGGTCATTCCTACCTCTTAGCTATTGTGAATAATGCTGCTATGAACATGGGTATATCTCTATGAATGTATCTCTTCGAGTCTCTGTTTCCAACTATTTGAGGCTTTATAGCCAGAAGTGGAATTGCTGGATCATGTGGTAACTCTAGGTTTAATTATTTGAGGAACTGCTGCACCATTTTACATTCCCACCCACAATGCACCAGGGGTCCGGTTTATCTACCTCCTCTCCAATGCTTGTTATTTTTGTTTTGTTATTGTTTTTGGATAATAGCCATGCTAACGGGTGTGAATGGTCCAGAGTAATCTTTTCACTATTGTGTTTTGGATGCCTGAATCACAAAGTTATATTTAGAAGAACTCTTTGCACCTGTATATCAGTATCTTATGCTCAAAACATTGCCTTGATCTCATGACCAACTTCCAAGAATTCTTCTGCAAGGAATGTCTGTATTAAGAGGGCTTTGTATTTAGAGAACTAGAGAAATCAACACACAGATAAAATCTTTCTTGGCCCATGTAGCCCCATCCATGGTGAAAGAATCAGACAACACAGTCTGTGGTCTAAGCCTGCCTGTGTGTGATTTGGAGCAGTGGAAATTCCTGCTGGTCCATCCATCATGCGTGCTTGTCCTGGCTCAGAACTCACGGGAGAAAAAGGGGCCAGGTTGGCATCCCTGTCATGTTCCCTCTTGGGTGCACTTTGAACTCTTCTCCCACACTTTGATTTGGCTGCATGTGTCACCGTTTGAAGTCAGGACAATGGTCTGGAAATGTCTGAAGCTGGCTCATCTCTTTTTCACGCTAAGGCAGGCTCACCGCTCCTGGATTTGTTGTGAACTAGCTCCTCCATTTGGAAACCAACTCTGGAATGATTGCCACGTAGCTTTGAAAGGCCCATTTTGATCAGCAGATGCTACTAAGTCTGGGGAGAGACTTAAATGTGGTCTAATCTTCATTTGTGTGTGTGTGTGTGTGTGTGTGTGTGTTGGTTTTTCTCTAATTGTTTGGGAGTGGTTTTGCCATCTTTTATGTTCCCCATTCAGTGCTTTTTGTAGAAAAAAGGAAACGATTCGCATATCTGTTAATGTGATGATTTTTAAACTTTCTATACCCCTTTCTTTCTTTCTTCCTTCTTTTTTTTTTTTTCCCCTTTTCAGAACGTTGTGCCGTCTTTGGGCAGGCAGACCTCCCTGACGACGTCGGTGACCCCCAAAGCCGAGCAGAGCGTGGCTTACAAAGACTTTATTTATTTCACTGTCTTTGAAGGCAATGTCCGCAATGTTTCTGAAGTCTCGGTTGAGTATTTATGCTCTCAGCCTTGTGTTGTCAATCTGGAAGCGGTTGTTTCATCTGAGTTCAGAAGTAGCATCCCTGTGTACAAAAAGAGGTGGAAGAATGAGAAGCATCTTCACACCAGCAGGACACAAATAGTACATGTGAAATTTCCAAGCATCATGGTTTATAGAGATGATTATTTCATCAGACACTCCATTTCGGTATCCGCGGTGATACTACGCGCCTGGATTACTCACAAATACAGTGGCGGAGACTTGAATGTTAAATGGGAGGAAAATTTGCTACATGCTGTAGCGAAGAATTATACTCTGCTGAAGACGGTCCCGCCTTTCGAACGCCCTTTCAAAGATCATCAAGTGTGCCTTGAGTGGAACATGGATTATATTTGGAACCTTTGGGCAAACAAGATTCCCCAGTGTCCTCTTGAAAATGGTAGGTCGTTTGCCTTGCCAGGGACCTAATGCTCATTTCTTCAGATGGTTTGTATCACAAGAGGATGGCAGGAGGTGGTTCTTACACTGGCCGTGAGGAAGGGGTGGGGAATGGAGGGTCACCGAGTCTGTAGTTTAGGACTCTGGGGAGAAGGGGGGTCGGAGGTAAAAAGGTGATGAGAGAAGAAATAAAGAAGAGAGTCACAGAGGTCACGGGGGGCCCTTGAGAGATTTGGTTCTGAAGTTGGAAAGGAGTGTTAATGCCACCGAAACAGACACTGGGAAAATCTTCTACCCCTCTCCCATCATGAATCCTTTGAGCGTCAGTTATTTTTAGGTGGAGCGTTTTGACCCAGAGGAGACGAGAACCAGAGGCACCTTTGTGCCAAAGGTGTTTTCCCACAGTAGTTTTCAGCCCAGAGCCCCTGGGTTCAACTCCTGACTCTGCCACTTTCTGCCTTGGCATTCTAGGAGCCTCAGTTTTCGGATCTGTAAAATGGGGATGATAAATAACAATTCCCTCAGAGCCATGTTGTGAAAATTAAACGAGATGTAATCGCTTAACGCATGATCAGCACTCAGCAAAAAGTAGCCACGATGCTGACAGAGTCCAAATTCTGCATCTTATCCTAAAAGCCACATGGTTACAGCCACTGAAGGATCCATGAGGTCTCTGGCTTGTGTGCTCTTAGTTCTCTCCATTGGTATGAAGGGCATCTTCCTATGTGGATGCTGAGGGCCTGCCAGCTCTTCTGCTGATCTAGCGATGGGGAGCTAACCTGGCCATGCTCCCAGGCATTCACCTGGTACCTGACAGTGTTTCCTGAGGTGTAGCTCCAGGACCAGCCGAGACAGAATCAGGTGAGGCTCTTGTTGTCAATGCAGATTCCCAGGCCCCATCCATATCCTTCTTGGTCAGGATCTGTGGAGTACAGGACCCTGAAACCAGCACTTTAAACACACTCCCATGACCCTGATGCATCTTTAAGCTCCAGGATCTCTGGAGCAGTGGCAGAGCTGGTGGGTTTTCGAACTTGAGTAACTGCCACTGAGCCCCCATAGGTCTGGGATAGCAGACCCATTCATGGTAGGTGCCTGACCCATCATGGTCTTTAAGAGGACTGCTTTGGGGCAAGATGACTTAAGAGCACTGAGAAAACAATGGCAACAAATATTTCCTGAAACCACCCCAAAACAGCCCTGTATCTGTTGGGCGTTTTGAGAATCTGTTTAACCATATATTGCAGTTGGTCACAGGCCACTTGCCATAGAATGAATGCATGTGGCATTACAAAAAAGAAAAAAAGAAAAAGAAAAAAAAAACCTCTTTATTTTAACATAATTATAGATTTGCAAGAAGTTGAAAAAATTGGAGAGAGTCCTGTGGATCCTTCCCCCAGCTTCCCCCTAATGGTGAGGTCTTTCATAACTGTAGCTCACTAGCAAGATCGTGAAAGTGACATTGACCTAGTACCTTTGAACTAGACTGCAGACCTTAAGCAGAATTCTCCAGTTTTTATGTGCCTTTGTGTTTGTGTAGTTCTATGCACTCTTACCCTGCACTTGGTCTGAATAGCCTTGTTCTGTGGCTGGTGTATTCTATGTTTGTGTGCGGCTTTAAATACAGATAATGGAGAAGGAGAAGGCTAGTTCCTTTTCTGTGTGTATGTGGGTTGCTGGTAGGGTGGGGCAGGCAATTAAATGTCTGAAACCTTCGAGCTGCCAGCGTTTTGATGATTGGTGTACATCCCTCTTCCAGGAGGAACCCCATGCTGGCATCTTTCTGGAATGCCTTCCACAGGGAGACCTCATTTATTAAGGAGAAGGAAGCATAAGGCACATACGGCCAGCTTTGATTTGCCTTCGATTTTGTCAGGGTGTAATGATTCCATTTCATGTGTGGCAAATCACATATTTCTCATTGAAGAATGACTAAATTGCAAGCTGGAAGTTTTCAAATGAAGTCGTTTATGAACTGGCTGAGGTCTTAGTGTGCCCCGCACATACCCTTAAAATACGAACCACCTTTCCTTTCTTTTGTTGTTCCTTCCCCTGTTCACCGAGCTTCAGAATAGTGCGGTGGGATTTTTTTTTTCTCCCCACCTTCCTTCGAGTGTTACTTTTGGGGTGAGAACGAAGCTAATAAAAGCATAATGCCGAGGAAAGCCTTCTCTAATCATTCACGTCACCTCAAAGGGGGGCTGGGCTTCTCCATGCACTCTCAAAGCCAAGCCCTGTTTGCGTGGCTGTGATATGTTCCCCCAAAAGGGGAACATTTCCTCTCCCTCTCTTTAAAAGAGGAATCAAAAGAGTGTGTGCAGCAGCCCTATGGAAAGTGTCCACGACCTTTGTTCTGGATACGACTGAGCGATGGAAGGGAGCCAGGCCTCTGGCTCACTCTTAGCAGGATTTCTCTGTTCGGCTCTTGATGAACAAGAGTCAAGTCAGAACAACAAGATGGCATTAGGGAGCCAGGGTGGCGCCTTTCATGCCCGGTCCCCTTGCAGTCTGCAGCCAGCGCCCGTGTGGGGTGTGGGGGAACGTTTTCTGTGTTGAGTGCCTGGTGTCCTACGAGGGCTCCACGTCTGGCTGGCTTTCATTTTCTTTTTTCCTTTATAAAGAGAGAGAGAGCCAAAGTCTCCATGCCCAGGGCTGTTCTGTGAGTATTGTTAGAGTGCCCCTCCACCAAAGGCTCCCAAGGGGATAGCTGAGTGCACCCGGACACAGCCCTCGCCCTCACACCTGGCCCTTTATCTCCTTTGCCAGGACTGTGCCCGGCCAGCCCGTTGGTCTGATTTTCGGTGCACACGCGGCAGACCCTTGTCTGGCCCTGCTGAGAAAACGTACCCCAGATCAGAAGTCAGCAGGTCCTTTTAGGACACGTGTGTGTCCAGGCTTGGCCACGTGTCCTTTTGGTGCACCTGTTCCTGCTGCATTCTGGGCACATGGGCACCTGTGGCTGAACTTTCCTGGGGGAAAGGGACCGGGCATTAGCTGTTGTCCTTCACCAGTTCCCCATGTGCCTGACTCACGCATGAGCTCATCGAGAAAAAGAAATTCACCACAAAGGCAACAAGCCTAGGCCCACCTGGGCGGCTCCCCCTGCCTGTCCTCCCGTAAGAGGTCAGCGGGTCCAGCGGCCTCCATCTTCAGACGACGTTGCATACTCAGTCATTCTTCATCTCGCGGATTGCCGTCATACTGGTGGATGTCACAGCCTGCAAGCGGCCTCCCAGCTTTGCCCTCACACCCCACAGGGCAGCCAGTGTGGACATGTCCCATTTATCCTACCCCCTGGAGGTGGTTCCTCCCACTGCTGTGAGGAAGAGACCCCCCACCCCCCGCCCTCCTCCACGACCCTTACCATGGCCTGTACCGGGGGTCCCTGTCCTCTATCTTGCTGCATCTCCTGCCCTGCTCCTCTTTGTCTACCTGCTCCAGCCACATGGGCCTTCCAGCTCTTCTCATGCTGACAAGTTCATTCTCGCTTTGGGACATTTCTGTGACGGCTCCCTTCCCCTCACAGCTTGCTTACTGATGTCATGTCTCTGGGCTAACGTCATCTCAGAAGAGAAGACTTCCCTGACTACTTTATCTCAGATGGCAGCCCCACCCCTGCCATTCCCACCCCCTTGTCATCTGTCGTTATTTTCCTGCATAGCCTTATCGTTCCCAGACATCGTAATTAAATATGCGTCGTTTCTTTGTTGCCAGTTGCATGTTTCTGGACCAGTACGCAAGCTCCATGATGCCAAGGTCCAGCCTTGTTTCGTGTAGTGCCCAGCACTGCAGTCCCTAGCACACAGCGGGTGTGCAGTGACTCTTCGTGAATCGGGTGATGAATGCTCTCAGCCAAGGGGCAAGGACCTTTTTTTCATATGCCTGCATATGACCTTCACACAGAGACATCCCCACACAGCTGTGTTGCCACATTAGGGAGCACACTGGGGTAGGGGGTGGCTGTGTGCCTTCTCAAGGCCCACACACACACACCCCCCACAACTGCCTGGGGACCACCCATCTGGGCTGTGCTGGTTAAGGATGCTGTCTCACGCTCAGTGATTCTCCTTTGCAACCACACACAAAAGCCCACCTTTGCCCTCAGAGTTTGAGTCTGGGATTGCCCATACCCTGCCGTGACTTAATCAATTTCTTTTACAGGGGATAGCCTTCCCCACTGCCACACCACGTGGTAAAATCATATCCATATTTTGGTAGCTGGCTCAAATTTCCACTGTTCCCCTGCTCACCCCCTTCCTTTCCTTTCCTTTCCTTAACCTTATGTTACCTTGCCTTACCTCGTCTTACCTCCTCTCCTCTCCTTTCCTCTCTTCTCTTCTATTCTCCACTCTTCTTTCTTTTCTCATCCCCACAACCAGAAATTAACTCTCTACCCTCTAGCCTTCCCTAGCCCTCTGTTGGTACCTGTCTCTCCATGCCATGTGTATCATGTTTAAGTCAACTGAACAAAGAACATTGAGCATCTACTATGTATCAATTTCTTTAGAGTCTGGAGGCTAGTAGATGCAGACATGGTGCCCTCTGTCTTTAGGGTCTTTAGGTGCTTATGGGGGAGGGAAAGCCAGCTGCCAATAGTAACAGCTACATTCAGTTACTGAGTACTTACCATGTGTTAGGCTCTGGGCTAAGTGCTCTATGTATCTCATTTAATCTGCCCAGTGCCTTACTATCATATTTACAGAGGGGGCTACTGACTCAGAGAGGGAGATTGACTTGTCTAAGGTCACACAGCTCTTCATGATAGAGCTAAGATTTGAACCCAGGTAGTCTGGTTCCCAAACCCCACATGTAACTGTTAGCCTATGCTGCTGAAGGATGTCACGAAGCTATTTATTTATTTACTTGAAGTCCTTCATTCATTGAAAAATGTTACAGAGCAGTCTTTATGTGTTCTGAACTTCGCTTTTTTCACAGGGGAGCTGACTTTTGAACAGAGACTTGAAGGCTGAGTAGAGTTTTCAGAGTCGGAAAAGGAGTAGGGGGAAGGGCATCCAGGCGGAAGGGAAGGTATGAACCACGGCACACAGAGGAGAAAATGCAGCTGAATGGCAGAATGGTGATGAGCTTGCATCTCTTGATGGGAGGGATGACAAAGAGGTTTCATCTTGCATTCCAGCTAGGAGGGATTGGGGTGGCCACCGAGAACGTGATGTTGAGAAGGATTCTGAGGCTGAGTCTGTGCTTAGTGAGAAAGAGTGGCAGGCAGATCGATTACCAGTGTCTGCCATATGGTGGAAATGCCGAGTAAAAACTTCATGCTCTGTGTTTGTTCACCCAGGTAGACTCTCAGGTGTGAATTGGGCGATTCAGGAAATCAGACTGGAAAAGCAGGGAGGGGGCCACCCTTTGAAGTCTCTGAAATGCCATGCGGAGGTGTATTAAGCATTCTGCCCTGCTGTCCATCTTAGGATGGACAGCAGTTTTTCTGAGCTTCCAGCTTAGGTCAGCAACTGGGGGACATGGCAGCTTCCTTCTTTTCCACTTTTTCTTCCTTTCGCCAAAAACCCATTCTCATCTTCAGATCCAGTGGATTAGAAGTGTGATTTCTTATAACATAATTCCATTATAACAAAGTCATGGAAGGGCTGAGTCAGATAGCGTAGCCAGGCTTTACCTGTCTCTGAGAAAGTACCAGGATGCAGTGAGCTATTTAAGTCAATGTCATGATGATACTGTTTATAACTATGGGAACAATGCATTTAGCACTTTCATTAAAAGAGAGAGAGAAAGAGCCTTAGTTCTTTTTTTCCCTCCAGTTAATCACGGTGGTCTCAATTTCTCAGTAATAACACCAATTAATGCCTCGCATCTGCGTGGCCCTTTATGATTTTCAGAACACTTTTTCTGTGCACATTGTCTCATTTAATCCTCGTGATAGTCCCATGGGAAAGGGTATTATTCTCATCCTTTCTTTTCAGGAGAGAAAAACCAAGGCTCAGCTTGTTTTGCGGGAGTCCAAACTTTGCAATGCCGCCTCTCTGAAATATGCTAAAACAGCCCTAACCCAGGTTCTAAATTAGAAAGGAATACACTTTTTTTAAGCTGAATTTTTACTGATGTGAATCATCCTGTTTTCCTCACCCACTGGACTTTGTCTCTTTGAAGCAGATTGAATAGCCGCAGAGCGCAGGGCTGGGGAGGCCTCTGAATGTGGCTGGCCCCTGCCTGCGGCCTGCATGGGAATGCTCAGACCTTGTTCTCTGCTTTTTTAGCCTAAAAAAAAAATATATGTACCTGGTAAAACAAACAAACAAACAAACAAACAAACAAACAAAAAATCATAGAGTGTAAAAGGGATTGGAGGAAGAGCGAGCTCCCACTCATCCTGTGTTCTCGTCCTTTTCCCAGAGGCAAACGCACTCACACTAGTTTCTTGCATTTCCTCCCAGAAATGTTCTCTGCTCCTATAAGCCTTAAGTTGAGAGCCCCCATCTTCATACACACATGGGAAGACCCGGGCTGTCCCGCACTCATTAGCAATACGGCAGAGATTTCCCCCTAGCAGCGTGTGCCACCTGACCTCGTTCTTTTCGGTAGCTGCTTAGCTTCCTGTTGCCTGACAGCCCGTAATTTATCTCACCTGTCCCCTGCTGATGGTCACACAGGTCGTTTCTAGTCTTTTACTATTAGCAACAAGGTTTCACCGAACATCCCTGTACATGTATCTTGGTGTACACCTACGAGTATATTCGCAGGGTAAATTACTGGGAGTGAAATTTATTTTATTTTTAACACTCCTACTATTGAATATGGCACTGACTTCCTTACTCGCCCACTTCACTGCCTGGTATCCTTTGGGGGAAGTTCTGACCTAAATCATACTTGCTAGAAAAGTGAGCTTTAGTTCTCAGGCTTTGCTTTTAAAGAAAATGAAACACCTGAACACTCCTGCCTTTTAATGTCTTGCATTTGGAAAGCACTGTTGAGTTACCTGCACTCTGTCCTTCTCCAGGTTAGAACATCTTAACTTCTTTTCCTCCTGTTTCCACTTACAGACCTAGGTTACTTTTTGCCTCAAGACTGTCTCTTCTCCCTTAATGGGCTGAGATCTCAGCTGCACCGTTGTGGCTGTGTTTGAAGCACGTCCCGAGTAGGGTTTTGTTACATGGACGTGAAACTGTCTCCAGAGCAGGTGTCCATGTCAGAGCTCTGATCACCCTGCTGACTGGGAGAATGGGCTCCATGACCGACCACAGCCACCATGCTCGGTGGTGACGTTCAAAGTATTTAACAACCAATTTTAGACAGGGTCTCGTGGTCGGGCTCTGTAAGCGCTAGCCATAGTGCTGAAACAGGATAGTGCGGAGGGCCTTTCTACCCTGAAGGAGAGCCGGGATGGGTAGTGGTTGTGGAGTCCTAGAGGGTCGACGCAGCAGCCATCTCTTTGGGAAGACCTGGGAGATGTGATGTGGTTTAATAACAAGTCCATTGGTTTTTAGTAGGAGATCAGCTTTGACTCATTCCTGCATCTCTTACTAGCCATGCAACCTTCAGTGGGACGCTAACACTGTTCTTGTCTCCAAATGAGGGAGTTTGTGCCATACAAAATTTAATGCCTCTTCTTGCTCTAAAATTTAAGGAAATAAAACAAGCAAGAATAGTCAAGGTGGTGGGTTCTAAATCTGAACTATCTTCCTGGTATTTTATGTTTGTTGTCATGATGACTTTTTCCTACCTAACTTCTTCATTCAAAGTTAGCCAGAGAAATGGATTTGAGAGAAGCGTCTGAAGGAAGAGAGACTGTGATCTGATTCAGGCAGCATGGGACACATTACGGCATTGTGAAAAGAGCTGAGCAAGAGGGAGGCAGGTTCAGATCCTGACTTGGCCATATCGTGCCCATTTGTTCATGCAATCATTCATTCAATCATTCATTCATTCATTCCCTCAATATTTGTGGAGCCTCTGTCAGGTGTCGGGCACGGCTCTGTGCTCGAGGGATGGGATAATGATTGAAGTAATGTCCCTGTTTTCTTGGGGCTTACATTTTAGAGGAAACTGGGCAAGTCTCTTAACCTCTTTGAACCTAAACTTTGAACTTAAGTTTTTCTACCTGTAAATTCTTTCATGAGGAATGACACTGGTGCTGTTAACTCCCCATTCTAAAGCCCACGACAGCCATCACTAATCAAGCATGGTGCTCCAAGCAGCCACAATCACTTACTAGAAAACAAGCCTCTATGTTATCCTGGGCTAGCTGAATTCTAACATCCTTTCCTGCTCTGAAATTTCATTCTTATTATTTCTAACCTAAATGGAAAGGCAATATTATACTGAAGGAAAAATTGCTGTAGAACTCCAAATCATAGAACTATTCAAGCTGCAGATTTTACAAGAAAGCCACCGCCGCTTTGGTTTTGTTGGGTACAAAAGGTATGTGTTTTTGTAAAATTTATTTTAGATCTTTCAGTCTAAGATTTTTTTCCTTCCACATCTTTTGCTGCAAGTTCTTCTGCTCAACCCGATTTACTTTGATCCCTGGATAAAGGAGAGGCTCATCAGCATTGACTTTTAACTCCTTTCACTTTGGAAACCTCTTTATGAAGCCTCCTTTTCCTGAAGTCAGGTTGGACAGAATCAAATCCTGCTCCTTTTGATAAATGTTTCTACTGCACACTACGTAACTCACCAGCAATCACTAGCAGAAGGCCTCCTAGGGGGCTACCGTGGCCATCTGGTCTTTTATGTTCCAGTCCACACAGTGGAAGCCAAACCAAGGTTGGGCTGACAGCAACTGCATGGTGATTTTCTCTCTGGATTCCAAAGACACCCTTGCAGTATTTCCATCTCTAATCCCCTCTACCCATCCACATAATGATCAGCAAGACTAGCGTCCCCAAATTGAGTTCAAGGTGTAAAAGGAAAAAAAAAAAGTTTGCATTGTTTCTTTTGGAATCGATAGTTCTATCCTTCTGAGTTTCCAAATGCCTCTCTACCTCTCACCAAACAGGGAGGTTTGTGGACACTGGGGACAATTTGGCTCTAGTTTATTTAATTCTATTAGGTATACACACAGGGTCTGAGATTATGAACACTTTGCTCTTGTGATTTCTAAGTTTTAATGAACCAGAGGTACCTCTCTCTATAAGACGTTTTTCTCCATTGAAGAATGAGAGCTGGGGTCTGAAATATCCCAGGCTGAGGCTCCCATAATTTGTGCCAATAGAGGCGTTCGGTGACTTGCAGAGAAGTTAACTCTTCCCTTTCCAAGAAGCCCAGGAAAATAGATGAATTCTACCATTTAATCACAGACATTTAAACCAAAGAGCATTTTAAGAAAGTGAAAAAGGTTCTTTATTCCTCAGTTGAGCTCAGTGATTTTTTTTTTCCTTTGAAGGGGGATGGGTATGGAAAATAAAAATATATATATATATATATATATATATCATTCTGGCCTCCTTTAAAGCAGTAGATATTAAATATAGATGAGATAAGTCAGTTCTCCTTTTAAGACTTATTAAGGACACCCTATCTTCTCTAGGGCCACAGAATTCTCCCACATTTGCTAAATAAAGTGGAAGGCTCCCTAGTTTTAAGGGGTTTGGTTCGTCATTTTGCCTAGGGTAGTATGGGGAGTATACTGGAAAGTGCACAGAAGGAAAAAATACCTGTGCACTTCTAAAAGCATGGATTCTGAAACCAAACTGCCTGAGTTTGAGTCCCAGCTCCATCTCTTATTACTTAATCTTCTCTAGGGCTCGGTTTTCTCATCAGTTGAATGGGGATAATAATAGCACCCATTTCATAGATGGTTGTGAAATTAAGTGAGATTGCTCCTGGAATGGTAGGCTTAGCACATTGCGTGGCATATTCTGTGTTATATAAACATTAGCTACCATTTTGGCAGCTATGCCTCCATTTCCTCATCTGCAGAATGGGGATAATAATGAGGATGAGAATGACGATTACGTGACTCTCTTTCTAGCTAGCTAAATGAGATATAGATCTATTTATAGCAGTGTGGATGGCATGGAGGGCTACTCACATGGTAACTGTTACTATTGTTGCACAAATTGTGAATGTTTTTCTTAGCCCTGGAAGGGCAGCATGTGAAATGGTTAAGAACCTAGAACTGGAGCTTGGACGTCAAATCTGGCTCTACTGTCATTAGCTGTGACCTCATGAGAGTTAGTTATCTTACCTCTAAGCTTCGGGCTTTTCATCTGTAGATTGGGACTCACACTACAATCTCCTTTACAGGGTTGCCGTGAACACGGATTGAGACAGCTCTCTATAAAGGGCTTAGCAGGCACTCGGCATATCATCAGTGTTCAGTAAACATTTGCTAATATTTTCAGACGCTTTCTTGTAACTGTTTGATGGGAGTTAGGCAGAGGGTTCCGGTAAAAATGTGATTTGGGAAGCAGCGCTTTTCTGGAGATAACTGAAAGGCAGCTGTCTTGCTGTTCGCAGATGTGGTCACCCTCCTGGGCTTTCTCTATGCCTCCAGTGGAGAAAACACAGGCATTGTGAAGAAGTTCCCGAGGTTTCACAACCGAGAGCTGGAGGCCACCCGACGTCAGCGGATAGATTACCCCGTGTAAGAATGGGCGGATGATGGGGTCTGGTGGGGCGTCCTCTGTTTAATCTGAAGACAAGGCAGGCTCGTGGAATCCCTTAGGAGGTCACACCTTGGTAATATGTTTCGGGAAAATGTGGAGATCCACACAGTTTGGACAGAATTTTTGGCCCAAAGCGTTCTTGAATTATTCTTGCCACTAGCAGTCCTCAGTTGGTCCCAGGAATGACACGAACAGGGGAGCAAATTGTGGGAGCCTGAGGCCTCGCAAGCTTTCGCGTCCAGCCCGCCACAGCCAGCGCCCACTGCTGCCTTCACTTTGCTCTTTTGGTCTTGAAAGATTGGATGAGCTGCTTGAAATCTCCCAACTTCTGATCTCCTCCATTGATTTCAGCAAAACCCAGATATATATATTTTTTCCTTCTGCTGAATTGAAGATGCTGAAAACAGTTCCTGGTTCACCTCAGACTGGATGGATTTAGCAGAGTGATTTAATTCTTCCCATGCTGCTGGCTGTAGAAAGATCTTGAGTCACTTTACCGAGCGTATGTTCTTGCTAAGCTTCCTTGTAATAACTTATCTTCATGAGCTTGCTCAGCTGGGTGGGTCTGGAGGGAGCTGTGTGGCACCATCTGTTTGCGTATCTTACCAACTGATTCTGAGGCCAGATTAGAAAGCCCAGAAAATTCTAAAGGACTTGTTTGGATATATCCCCAAAGAACCTGGGGCCACGGCCACATTAAGCCAAACTGTGAATTGTTTACTGGGGTCATGGTGAGAACTCTGTGCATTTGTTTTGACCTTGATTCCTATTTTGCCTGCAAAATGCAATTACTCCCAGCTCCCCATCTTGGAACTGCTGGTCACTAAGACAATGTGTGGTGTCAAGCAAGTGTTGAGCTAATATTTGCTGAGTGACGGATGGATCACACATCTTGGCTAAATGTGTCCTAGTTAAGTTGACTACTGTTATTTTATTCTCACCCCACAAATCACAGATGTACAATACGTTTTTTCAACTAAAATAGCCCCGGTCCAGAAATGGAACAATTAGATTTGTTGTTCCATATGGGTCAGCCGGAACTGTGATCCTGAACAACCTAATGTATGCATTAAAATAGTATCTACGTGTCCCAATTAACATATAGCGATGCCATTTGCAGATTACGACACTTTTCTACCTTAAGGCTTTTATCTTGGAAGGGAACAAAATTGCTCAAAAAAGCCTAATTATGTTTTTTTCTTTTAATCATTGAAATTAGCATAGTTTCTTATCAGATCACCTCTTACTAAAATCCAGATTTTTATTTTATGTCTGACTTTCTAAACCTTAATCAAGAATTTAGATGGCAAGCATGTGAGGTTCTCCAAAAGGCACAGAAACAGAGTTTTTGGTGCAAGGCACAATATCTGCTAGTTTTGTACAATGATCTTTAACTCCTGTCTTTCGCAGTTTCAATAACTACCTCCTTTGTCTCAAAAATCAAGCTTTGCAAGCTGATCTCCCATGATGAACATGAAGGCAAATTCATCCCTTCATTGGAAAGAAAGCAATTTACTTGGTCATTGTTAACTATAATTACCTGTTCTTGGATGATATCAATCTGCAGATTTTTTTTTCTCTCCTCACTCTTGTAGGTTTACTGTTTCATTGTGGCTTTATTTACTCCATTATTGCAAGGCCAATCTCTGTGGGATTCTGTACTTTGTTGATTCTAATGAGATGTATGGCACACCGTCTGTATTTCTTACTGAAGAGGGTGAGTATGAAATGGAACATTTAAACTGATAAACTGATATCGTGGTTTCCTCATGCTCTCTTGGCAGGTGTGTCAGGAATTAAGGAAGATACTGTCAACGTGGCGATTCAGTGAGAGTGATGATTTTCAAATGCAGCTTCCCAGGAATGTCTTTTTCTCCTGGAAGCTTAAAACACATGTCTTCTTTACAAAGGAATTCACTTGTGTGGTCTTTTGTTTGCTTTGTTCGTGTTTGCAGGGAGAAGGCCCATGTTCTGACTATAGAGCTCCTTAGGCCAATTGTTGAAAACATGTAATCACTTCATGCCTTCCTAAGTTTTTGTTTTGTTTGTGTGTTTGTTTGTTTGTTTTTTGGTCATTTCTCACAAGTTTAATTTTCCTTGTAGGCCACTTGCATATTCAGATGCATCTTGTCAAAGGAGAAGATCTTGCCGTGAAAACGAAATTCACCATGCCTCTGAAGGAGTGGTTTCGACTGGATATCTCTTTTAATGGAGGCCAGGTATCTGTGTGCACGCTCCGTGAAACCCTTCATATTAGGCACTGCAGTAAAGGCAGGGAGGAGGGATGTCTGCGGGAGCAAATGTGTGCTAAAGGATAAGCTCTTTACAGCTCTACACGTCTCCGATCAAACTTTTATAGATGGAAGTTTATTTTATTTTTTTTCTGATTTTGATAAAATCCCATCCCATTTAATTAACTTCCAAAGTGCTTCTTTCGACCATATTGTGAATGAGTAAATAATATAGTTGCTCTATGTCCACAATTATCTGAGCAATTCAGTTTTTGTTTTTTTTTCCCCCATCTCTCAAGGGAGATAGGCTTTGTGGAGATAAATGTTAAAATAACATCGGTCATGTTTATACACTGTTATCAGATCTATGCCTTTTCTTTTTTTTTTTACAGGAAATTTATTAGTTAGTTCAGCCAAGAAGTGGTTTGACTGTTTTTGGCAGTTACACAAGTGCTGACGTTTGGCATTAAACAAATAATAACCAGCAAACCTAAGTGTTCGTTCTGGTGGGACAGAGGGGGTTTATCTACTGTGTACTATAAAACAGTGCACATAAATGTTTCAAACTCTCATAATGTAGATTTTATGGATTATGGCAAATCTGTTGTTATAATTGAAGACCATTCCATTTCTTGATATACTTGATGCTGATGTGCTACTTTTTTTCTCTCTACTTTACTTCCTCATCAGCTTTTCTTATTGATTTGTGATTTTCCAGTAACAGAAGTGGAAGAGACGTGTTGTTTGTCTCATGTATTAGATAATACACAGGCTTCCCTTGGTGTTTAGGTTCATCACATTTTCTTTTCCCGGGGAGACAAGAAATCAGGTCAATCTTGTTGTCTCCCTAAGAAGAATCTGTAAAAGGTTAGCTGGAATTTTTTTTTGTGTTTGTTGGTTTCCTTAACAATGTGAGGTGACCTAGCTCTGGACTATGGTCCAGCTTTCCATTTATATAAGGATTACGATAGCATTAGAGCTTGGTTGCTGCTTGCTTCTGAGGTGAAGGTCAGCTCAGTACTCTGTGTCAGTTAAATGGGTCTCAAATCATCAGAGCAAATCACAGATTTATTTTGTACCCTATGTATGCAAGGCTCTTTGCTCACGGAGCTTACTGACTGTTTATGGGAGAAGCATTAAGCAGGTGAAGGGATGTCATAAGGAGAGCTTAATTACCAAATGATTCATGTTAACTCAGGGAAGAGAGGTCGCGCTTTACGCTGGCATGCTCGGGGAAGGTTTCACGGAGAAGGTTCTTACAGATTGGGTGGAATTGAGTTGGAGGGGAGGGGAGGGATCATTGTAGCACATCATTGGGGTTATCAGATAAACCAAGTTGGAGCAGAAATCGGCAGCCTGTAGAAAACTAATAGGAGAAAAAAAAATGTCTGTAGGGCCAGAATGTCGGCAATCTTGAATATCAAGAAATCTGGATTTCTATTCCCAAGGTGGCAGGGCATCATGGAAGATTTCTGAGTCAGAGTAGAGCAAATCAAAGTAGTCCTTTAATTAAGGAGATGAATTTAATTTAGCAGAGTACACGATGGGGTAAGGATTAGAAAGACCATATGGGGAGGAAAGAAAAAACAACTAGGGTTGGGTGGTTTTTTTTTTTCTTTTTTAAATTTTTGTTTTTGGTAGACTTTTGCCTTTTGTCTTACTTTATTTTCCATCCTATCTCATCTTCCTAATATATCTGTAAGTCCCCAAAATAGTATTATTGTTTTTCCACATGACATCCGCCACTCTGGTGGGACTGCCATCCTCATTGTTTGGACTAAATGCACCAGGGACTTAAAGCCGGTGGCTGGTTTAGAGAAACAACTGATTGGAGTCATTTTCTTCTCTGAGCCAACATGCTGCATATGGAGAATTGGGTTGGTTTTTATGTGTTAGTTTGTCTGTCATAGACACAGTGTTGTAGCCACACCTCTGAGTCCCTCATTAGCTCAGCACACGTTTCCTAAATCCTTGCTCTGTGCTTGCACTGGATGTTGGGGGCAGAAGGAGCTCCTTAGCTCCAGGGGCTTATGTTGTAGTAGCCGTCCAAGACACATGAAGAATGTGCGACAGCTCACAACATTATCAACAAAAACATTGTCACCGTTGAAACGACAGTGACGATTCTCCACGCTTGAGGAAACAAAGTGGGGGACAGCCATGCGTGAGGAACACTCAGCACCCACTTGTTTCTCCCCCTAAGGCTGTCATGGAATCAAAGGAAAATTTCATAAACCCCTTGTAGTATCTTACGCATTTCCTTCTCTTCCTATGCAACAAACATTTGAGCAGAAGTACACCAAGCAAAACCATGGCTTGTAGCTTGGAAGTATCTGAACCCCACTGGGGGAAACTGTGTGATGGATATGGTTAGATGTGAAGTCATTTGGAGAAATTAAATTTCTTTAATCTTAAAATATACACAGGGCTAGTAATGTATTCATTTTATTTCTGCAGAAATGGATCAGGTGAAAGACTACGCAGCCCATTTTATGCGTAATTAATACCCAGGACTGTATTTATGCTGTGAGGTGTTGGGACCTAACTGATCTTGTGTATTTCTCCCACACAGATTGTAGTCACCACCAGCCTTGGACAGGATTTGAAAAGCTACCATAATCAGACCATTAGGTAAGGGCAATATTTTCTTTTTATTCAGCATGATGTTGGATAAGGATTAGAAAATCTAATAACATTAGCCCTCAACCCTAATGTTCTTCCCACACTTTCTTATTCAGCTCTTGATCATGGACTATGTCGCGTCTGCCCTATAGCTCAGTCTTTGCACTTTTTTTTTCCATCTGCAAACTCCCCTCTCTTCCCCCACAACATTTTTTTCTAAGCAAGAGGAACTATTCCTCTCTCCAGATCTCATTGTGAATTCTTCCTTTCATGTCACTTGATAATTCATTTTCTTTGAAAATTATCTCCTAGGAAGGATTCTGAAAAATAAATAACGTATTAATGCTGCTTATTGAGAATGGTTGGTAACTTTGGCCCTAGTATAAAACATAAAAGCAGACAGTCTTCATATTTATGTTCATAATCTAAATTTGAAATGCATGCAACTATTGATATTGGTGTAACTTTTCATCCTCATGTAACCATTCTCCACAAGAGTTACAGAAACTGAGAACCGGGTCCTTTGCCTTGCATTTCATAATTTTTACATTTGCTTCTACACTCCTGTCTGATAGCGGAATTTCTAGTGGTAGAACCATGGGGCAGCCTCCTTTGGGCACTCAGGATACCTCCACATGGCTAGACCATATATATATTATATATATACATATATGTATATATGTATATATATTATATATGCTATATCTATCTCTCTCTCTCTCTATATATATATACACAGTCAAATGCTTAAGTGTAAAAAAGAGACACAAAAACTACCAGCTTTTATGTATAATTTAGGTATACGTGTATAATACACATGTACCAGCTTTGTCCAGATAATTTAAAAAAATGTATCAGGCACTTTGGCTGGGCATGGGGAAGCTCATGCCTCCCTATTGTAGTTACTTTACTACAACAAGCAAGACGCTGTCTCTCTGAACAGGTTCGTTCACTCAGACTCCTCACACAATCCAGATTTTCTTAGAAACCAATTATTGAAGAAAGGAACACAAGGAGAGGTAGCGACAAGGGAATGGGAGGCCATACACCCTACTTTTCTCCACCACCACCACCACCACCCCCTTCCCTCCCGTCCCGCCATTCCAGTTTACATTTAAGTCAAACTAATGGCTTTTAGGTGCTGGGCCCATAGAACAATTCTTATTTTCATGGCCGGATTAAAGGATTACAGTTATAAGAAAAGGCTAAAGGGGCGTTATTCTTTAGCCTGCAAGGAGAAGGTCAGGGGCGACATTGACAGCTGTCTGGGAACTGAGAGGCTGAGAACAGAGGAGAAGCCTGAACGGGGACCACGTGGACTTAGGCCAGTCAGAAAGAGTTCAATGGACATGAGTTTTGTTGTAGAACAGAGTTCAGAAACAGGAGAGGCCTGGGAGTTTGCTTTGGAGAAACGATGATGCATCTGGTATCCCTGCTCTGCTCAGTGGGCCCCAGAAATTGAGGGTTTGCATTTGGGGATGTGAAGCCTGAACATTTAATACCTTCTCCTTTCTCTCCTGACACCCACCTCTGACCCCAGGACGTTTTTGACAAAAGACTGATTTCATAGGCTCTTTTTAATTCTCTGTGTAAGGGCTTCTTTTCACGGTGCATCCCAGGGACCTAGATGCTGGCCTGAGTGAACTGGAGATGAGAGACGAGAGAACTGTAGAAAGATCACAGGGTGAGCCAGGCCTGGGCCCAGGAGGTGGGGAGGGAGACCCAGGCCTTCCACATAGTATTTAAGGAGGTGCCAAAAAACTCGGTAATTGTATTAGTTTGCTGGGGTTGCCGGAACATAGTACCACAAGCTGAGTGGCTTAAACAGCTGAACATTATTGCCTTACATTTCTAGAAGCTAGAGGTCCAAGATCGAGTGTCGGCAGGGCCGTGCTCTCTCGGAAGGGTCTGGGAAAAGAGCTGACCAACCTCTGAGCCTGCCAGGCCTCTCTCCAGCTTCTGACAACTCTGGGGGCTAGGGCAGCAGGGCCCCAGTCTGCGCCATTTTCCCTGTAAATGTGTGTGTGCGTCCTTCACATTCCGCCTTGTATAAGGACACCAGTCATGCTGGACGAAGGGCCCATTCTGCTAGTGTGGCCTCATCTCAACAAATTACATCAGCAATGGCCCTCTTTCCAAATAAGGTCACATTCCGAGAGTCTGGGCATTCAGACTTTAACATAGGAATCTGGGGTGGGTGGGGGAGGGGGAAGACACCATTTAACTCATAACAGTAATTGTGATAAATAACATTTACTATAATATTGTAAGAAATAAAAAATTAATGTCAGGAATATACAATGAACAAAAAAATGGAAAAGTTTTAAGTAAATACAGAATCCATGTGATCATATAAGATCCAGAGAGGAGGACCAATGTTCAGATACAGACCAATTCAACATTCTTCTTAAAACATTGAACTGATCCCTTACCTGGTAATGGGGCAGTCCGCAGACCCAGGAGTGTCCCTCGCTACCTCCTCAGCTGCCTTTCCTGTACTCCTGGGACCTCACCCATCAATTCAAGAGCTGAAGAGTTAATGTCAGGCCTGCCTGGGATTCCTGTTGTTGGATATTTGGAATCTCATCCATCAGAGAGGTTTTAGAGTGGGCCAAACTCGTGAACTAAACATCAGATATTTCAGATGGTCATGGGTTTACTCCTTGTTGTCATGTAAACATAAGGATAGCTGCTGTCCTGCCAAGGTGGTATGGAAAGATCCATAATTAAGTGCTCAGAAGTGCAGCGCTCCACACAAATGAAAGGCTGTCAGTGGCACTGGGTGGGGGCAGGTAACAACTTCATGCCTGTATAGTGTTTATCCTTCATTCATTTATCCAATATATGCTCATTCATCCAACACCTCGACCACACACCTGACCCAGTGCAGACTCTAGGAATAAAATCATGAACAAAAAGGATACAGGCAGTCCTTACCTTAAGGAAGCTAAAAGAAAGGAAGAAAGAAGGAAGGAAGGAAGGAAGGAAAAGGAAGGAAGGGGAAAGAAAAGAAAAAGAAAGAAAGAAAGGAGGGAAGGAAGAAGGAAAGGAAAGAAAGAGGGAGGGAGGAGAAGGAAGGAATGGGAGGGAGGAAGGGAGGGAGGGAGGAAGGGGCAGGGGAAGGACAGAAGGAAGAAAGGAAGGAAGGAAAGGAAGGGAGGGGAAGGAAGGAAAGGGAAAGAGAAAGAAAGAAAAGAAATGAAAGAAAGAAAGAAAAAAAGAAGGAGGGAGGGAAAGAAAGGAAGAAAAAAAAGAAAAGAAGAGAGAGGGAAGAAGGGAGGGGAAGAAAGGATGGAAGGAAGGAAGGAAGGGGAAAGAAAGGAAGGAAGGAAGGGAGGGAGGGAAAGAAAGGAAGAAAAGAAAAGAAAAGAAAAAAGAAGGGAGAGAGGGAGGGGAAGGAAGGAAAGAGTACCAGTGGGAGAGACAGATCTTAAATTCATAAATAAATATACAATTACAAATCATGATGAATTCTGGAAAGGAATTGAACAGGATAGTTTCAAAGGACACTCAAGAGGGTCAGAATTTACAGCAGATCCCAAAGAAGTGACATTTGAGATGATGATTACTCTAAGGGCAGTGAGGGTCAACCCGTCCGTAGCTTTAGGTTTCCCTTATTAAAGAACTGTGGAGCTGGAGCTGTTTTCTGGTTGTGAGTGAGGTTTATTTAACAACATCAGAGATTCGTTCAGGCTGCTGGAGCCAGGCGGTAATAAACCAAGGTGGTCTCCTATGTCCAGATAAGTGTAAAGATAGTTTGCCAGTGTGCCCAAGGTTTCCAAAAGGGACAGCCTGGGCTTTGGAACTGTCTAGCTCAGCTTTTATGTCCGTGAAATTGATGACCATCAAACAGGGCACAAGCAGTACAAGGAAGCGCTTGCAATCCCTGGCAGCCACGGAGGATTTTAGAGGAGAAAAATGTAGAGGCTCCGAGGTGGATGGAGAGCAGGCTGGAGAGATTTCCTATTTAGCTGTTCCTTTTGGATTTCCAGACCCAGTTCCAAGATGAGGGAGGGCTTTCCTCGTACCCACACCAGGCAATTCTGAGACATCAGCAGGGTATCCAAGAATTCAACTCAAGCCCAACATTGTCCATCTAGAGATAGCATCAGATACCATAGGGGAAGTGTCAGCCCTACAAGACGACCCTCACCCCACTTTGATGCTATCTGCAAGCTTTGGAGATTGGAGCTTCCAATGACCTTCTCCTTAGGTTCTTTTGATTTGCTAGAGCAGCTCCCAGAACTCAGGGAAGTACTTACTTACATTTATTTACCCATTTATTAAAGGATCTGCTATAGAATACTAATCAACAGCCAGGTGAAGAGATACATGGGGTGACGGCTGGGAAAAGGGCACAGAGCTTTCATGCTCTCTCCAGGTGTGTCACGGTCCCTGGCCTCTGTGTGGTCACCAACCTTGAGGTTCTCCCACAGTCCTTTAGGGTTTTTAGAGAGGCATCATTACATAGTCATGGTTGGCTAAGACATTGGCCATTGGCTCGTTCAATCTGCAGCCCTTCTCCCCTCCCTGGAGTTCAGGGAATGGAACTAAAACTTTCAATCCTCTAGTCACCTGGTTGGCCCACCTGGTCCAACTCTGACTTTGGGCAGAGTCACCTTCTTTGATATAACAAAAGGCATCTTTATTACTTTCAAAACTTAGGAGATCCAAGGGTTTGGGGAGCACTGTGAGCCAGGAACTGTGGACAAAGACCAAATACATCTTTTTTTTTTTTTTTTTTTTTAAGATTTATTTATTTTGGAGAAAGAGAGGGAACATGTGCGTGCACATGCATGGGGGGCAGGGCAGAGGGAAAGAGAGAGAGAGAGAGAGAATCTGAAGCAGGCTCCACACTGAGTGCCTAGCTTGATGCAGGGCTCGATCTCACAACCCTGAGATTGTGACCTGAGCTGAAATCGAGAGTGGGAAGCTTAAACGACTGAATCACCCACGTGCCCCCAAATATTTATTTCTTATAAACCACAATGTTGCAGTTATATTATGATAATGATTAAAAAGAAGACAAAAATTACAGTCCAGAACCAGGGGGACCAAGTAATTTATTAATTAGTTGAAAAATTCAGTTAAAGCAAAGATCCATTTTAAAAGATACCATAACCATTTTATTTTAATTAGAAAAACCCGGAAATGTACTTTCATCCACAGTCTTTCCAGATAGGGCCTTTCTTTTGTTCCAAATCTACCAATTGAAGTTCTCTGTGGTCTTCCTTGCATAAACGGCACCCAATTCCCATTTCTTACAAACAGAAAGAGAACAAAGACACTCATGAAACTACCAAAACCAAGATACGTCTAGATTTCTTCCATTATTTTTTTTTCTTTTACAGTTGTCCTAATTCCACACTTTTAAAGCAACCGTTCTTTTCTGTGTCAACCCAAAATATTGAACTTAATCGTTACAGAGTGAACAATCCTTTCTTCCTGATCCATATTTTATTGAATGACATCATAGTTCATTAATCTGTATAATTACAATGACCATACAATTGGCACTGTCAGGTTTGTGAATAGACACTTCGCATTCTTACTAAGTTTGCATTCCTGTAGTGGATTGGGGTTAATAATTATAACCGTAGTTACCAGTTATGGGGCCTATTTTGTGCCAGGCACTGTTCTAAATGCTCTGTTTAAATATCAGTTTATTTAATCCTCACAACAGTCCAGTAGGTAGGTACTATAGTCATTTTATTCAAACGACGGGAAGACTAAGGCTCCTCCGGAGAGTGGGCTCTGACGGGCCGAGCATCCAGCACGTTGCAGGGATAGCCAGCAGGGGCGCTGGTGAGCTGGTTGAGTTCTGTTAAGAGCGCTTCTGTTGTAGAAGCCTTGCGTTTTGTATCCATCAAGAGCCAGGTATTAGTGGTGACGGTGGCTGAAATGTTAAATCTTTCTACGGTCTTGAAAAACAAAATCAATTCACAGCTCTCAGAGATAATAACTTTGTGGTCCCTGTGGAAAATGAAGAGAAGGACCGTCAAGCCTGAGATTCTGAAAAGAAAAATATCGGGAGAAGAAGCTCTCCTTTTCCATTTTAGCCGCATTCGTGTAAAGCTAATTTCTAAGCGTTCATTTCTGCTGCCTTCTGTTGATGTTGTCAGAGTCTCATTCCTTCTCCCTTTCGTCTTCCTCTCCAGCCGGGTGAACCTGCTACAGTTCGGGTTCCTTGGTAACTGTCAGTACATCCCCCCTCTCTTGGGATAACCCCAGGTTGCTTGGCTTTTCTGATCTAACTGCTGGTATCTCCCTCCATCCCTGTTGGCATCACCCTGGCCCATTGCTCTCACGACTCGCCGGGCTCCTGGCGGCTTGCCTGACATTTTGTTTTCTTTCCGTCTGCTTCCATCTGCCCTCTGTCTTCCCTGGCTCTTTCCTCTTTGCCTGACTTCTCACTTGATGCTTTTCTTGGTCCTCCCCCCAACCTGCTGTCCTCGTAGGTCTGATACCGCCTCCTTCACCTACCCTATTTTAGTTTTTAGATAGGCAATAAATGGGGCTGTTTAAAAAAAAAATCAAATGATACGAAAAGATAGACAGCTAGATGTCTTGCTTCAAGCTCTATCCCCATCCACTCCATCCCCTACCTCCTACGCCCTGGGGAAATATTATTATTAATTTCTTGCAGTATGTACTTAACAGAGTTTTTAAAATGCAAATACAACAAAAAGATCCATTCTCCTCTTTCTTGGATAAAAAGTATATGCTCATTTTCCACACTTTTGTTTTACTTTTTTTCACTTTAATACATTGGAGTTCCCTTTAGTACACAGAGCCCTCTGTTCCCTTTTTAAGCTATATATTTAAAAAAGGCTCACATTTAGGGTCCATTGGCTGGCCTGACAGACGCCTGGGGTTGTCCAGTCTTTGGTGCATATAAACAAGGCAGTAAGGAACAACTTTTTGCATTTGATTCTTGTTAGCCCATTTTGTCCCTTTTTTTTCCCTTCCTACTCCTTCAAGTCTTTCAGGACAAGGCAGATTTCCAGCACACCACCTGTGCTGAGCTCTGGCATTCAGTCTCTTCCTTCTCAGTCCGAATTTTCCCCCGGGTTCTGATATGGATATGTTGTTAGTTTTTCTTCACAGCCACCTATCCATTCAACAAGGTGGGTTTTTCCCCCCTTTTAGAGCAAAACATTTCCAATTAAGACTAGCGATTCCAAAGAATTCCAATCCCAAACCATTTTACCAATATCAGAAGCTGGTAGGTACTGAATATTTGTGACGGGCAATGCACTCTGCCAGGCACATGCCTTTACATTTCACGAATCCTCCTAAGAATCTAATTATTGAGGAGCTAATTTACTAATGAGAAAACTTGGTCTCAGAGAAGGTAAGGGACAGGCCCAAGGTCACATGGCTGGTAAACAGCAGTTTGGATCCTAGCCCAAGTGTGTCTGACCCCACCACGGTCTCATCTGCTAGAATTCAGTGTGAAGGACGTGAAGAAATTTGGGGGTGTGCATCAAGAAGGGTCAGTAAAAGAGTCTTTTTTAAAGATCTGCTTCAGACCAAGGTCTCTCTTAATTCCTTGTTCTTCCGTAGCTTCAGAGAGGATTTCTATTATAATGACACTGCTGGATACTTCATTATTGGAGGGAGCAGGTATGTGGCCGGCATTGAAGGGTTTTTTGGACCCCTGAAGTACTATCGTCTCCACACTCTGCACCCTGCACAGGTGAGCCCCGGGCATCGGGAAGTTTCTGGGAGTTCAGGCATGATGGGCATGTGGCTGTAGGACGTGGAAGCTCATGTAAACAAAAGATTTACCCAAGCTGGACGTGGCATTGGCTCTGTCATCAAAAGTAATTAATATGGAGGCTTTTCCCCCAGCAAACTCGATAATAGATTTCTGTTAAGGTTTGGTTCATTTAGTACTCATGAAATGGAAACCATTTACTTCCTATGTTTTAATAACTACTAGCTTAATTATAGAGTAGATTTTTATCAGGCTGTTGCCTATCCAGTGATTAAGCTAATGAAAGGAGAGAATCTTAGTTATTTGGTAGAGCTTCTTTTATGTGCTATTATTTAAAGTATCAAAAGAGGACACACTCTAGAAAATTAAAATCTTGGTTCCATTCGCTGCTGTCTTCAGACACGCAGGCCTTGGGCTCCAACAATGGGTTGGCTGTACTTGTAGACATTGTGGAGGACCGAACCTACTATGCCGTGACCCTCACCTCCAAAACCCACCCACAGGTGGGCTTGTCCAGCTCTCCAGGTCAGCTCCCATGAGGCTGGTGCAGGGAGGCAGGGACTGCCTCCCTTCACAGAGGTGTCTTTTTCTGCCCTGTAAGGAGATCACCAGACACCTGAATAAGGAACCTTGATGCATTCCTGTGACCCCGCGAGATTTGTTCTGGGGAAAGCTGGAGTCATTAGGCAAAGTAAAGGAAGAAAAATGCAAAGCCCTACCATCCATGGGCACATGTCAGAGCCCCTATGGAGAGATTTCTGTGAAGAGAAAAACAAATTAATATATTCCTTTTGCAACAAATACTTCCAGAGCACCTACTATGTGCCAGGCCCTGTGCAGATGCTAAGGCGTCCATGATGATGAAGAGGGTAGCTCTCAAATTTTTTTTGAGGGTGGTTTACATGAGAAATCTATGTAATAAAAAAAGAAAGAAAAGAAGAAATCTATGTAATGTCCTAAGCACACACATACATGCACACACATATGCACATACCTGTATATATTATATATATGTATAAAATACAAAACCAAAATGAAGATTTTACTGAGTATACATGCCTTTCCCTTGTTAGACGCACTCTGCTATTTCATGTTCTATTTTTAAAAAATATTTTATTTATTTATTTGACAGAGACAGAGATCACAAGTAGGCAGAGAGGCAGGCAGAGAGAAAGGAGGAAGCAGGCTCCCCGCTGAGCAGAGAGCCTGATGCGGGGCTCGATCCCAGGACCCTGGGATCATGACCTGAACCAAAGGCAGAGGCCTTAATCCACTGAGCCACCCAGGTGCCCCTCGTGTTCTATTTTATTAGAAAAAAAAAAAAATCAGGGGCGCCTGGCTGACTCAGTGGTTTAAAGCCTCTGCCTTCAGCTCAGGTCATGATCTCGGGGTCCTGGGATCGAGCCCTGCATTGGGCTCTCTGCTCAGCAGGGAGCCTGCTTCCTCCTCTCTCTCTCTCTGCCTGCCTCTCTGCCTACTTGTGATCTCTGTCTGTCAAATAAATAAATAAAATATTTTAAAAAAAAAGAAAGAAAGAAAAAAAATCACTTCTGTTTACAACCTGTTGAAATACTTTCATGACCCTCTAATGGGTTACAACCTGGATTTTGAAAACCATTGAGTTGAGATAAGGCCTCTGTTTTGGAAAATCTCCCCATCTGCATCTTAAACACCAACGTCATGAAGGAACACAGTACATGCTCTAATTCACATGCAAGTGTTTTTGGGTGGCTGAGGTGGGGACATCCAAATCTGCGCACACATGGCTGGGGCGGGGCTGTCAGGGAAAGCGCCCTGAAGCAATGACCTTGGACCTGACTCTTGGAGGTCAAGTAGGAGCCTGCCAAGTAAAAGGAGGGTTTGCAGGGCTTGGCCTCCCTTGGGGACTGAAGGAGAGAGGAATGTGATTGTCTAGGGACAGCACGTGGTGAGGGGAAAGAAGAGGGTGGAGGCCTGGACTCTGGGAAGAAATTTAAGATGCTCTTGCAGAAGAGAAGGTAGCACCAAAAGCAGCGAGAGGGAACCAGACTGAGCTAGTGTGCCCTTGAATTATACCCTCCTGCTGCTGATCCAGAGTCAACAGTCTGTGTGCAGGCAAGCCATCTGGTAACACCAATGGGAGAAGAAAATCCTCCTGAACACGGCCTCAGAGGTATCGATGGGAGTTTGATGACAGTTGTTGTTCATTCGATTTTCTTGCCTTCTTGTAGATCGTTAATCCCCTCCTTGAGAAGCCACTTGCTGAACAGCTCAAATTATATTATGAAAGGTGTGCTGAGGTCCAAGAAATAGTGTCTGTGTACGCATCCACGGTACAGCACGGGGGCGGGCAACAAGAAGCATGTGAGTACTGAGCTCCAGAAGGGCAATTTTTAGCTCTGCGTGTTTGTGTCAACATGTTTGGGTCCTTTCTAACGCGGTTAAAATAGAATAAATATGACCTGAGTGGCGGGAACAGATACGACGTGGAGCCCTCCACAGAGGCAGGGGACCCTGGACGTTCCACCTGGATTCCAACCAGACCAATGGCCAACAGGAACCCCACACCTGCCCCTTAGCTTCAACCATATGAGATTCCTTTTAAGAATACAAATGAGAGCGTGTTGGGCCTCGCGTTGCTTTCTTCCCATCCATAATGGGATCTTTGGCCAGTCTAAGAAAATAAAAGTGAATTGGAAAATAAATTAATCATTAGAAATGTTTCCCCATCGGTGCACTTTTGTCTTGGACCATTAATATCTGAATATTAGCTTTCAGAAATGTTGAACAGTGACTTTGTTGTTTGGGGCTCGGTTTTGTTTTTTTTTTAATCCTTGAAATTGATTCTTTCTGGAAGACCCCGTTAATAGCCAGCAGAAGGAATGCATTTCAAATAGACTGCTTTCAGTCCTGTTCATATTTGCAGAGGCATCCTTCACTCATACAGGGTGGTCATTGATTATAAAAATTGGTTCCTGGCCTGTCTTCCAATATTCTGGCTTGGATCTGCACTTGTAAATTTCTCTGTGCTTAGATCTTCTTGCCTGATACGGCGGCACTAGAGTTAGTCCCATATGTTCCTTCTGGAAGAGAAATTCCTGTGGGGCCTTTGCCATCCGCAAAGACGAACGGAGTAGGGCGGTCCTGCCCACACGTCTCCCTCTCTCCGGAGCTGGACTTCCCCAGCCCAGGGAGTGCAGGGATGGGTGCCTCTGGAGCACGCCTCAGTCCGGGAGGACTGAGACCACAGTCTCAGTAAGGGAGGAGACGCAGCTATAGGGAAGCGTGGAAAGCCAGTGCCTCTGCCGTTTAATTTAAGAATAGGCAATCCTGGTCCCCAGCTGCTGCGGGTACAGCTGACTCATCCAGAAAATATGATGCTGTCAGAAGAGGGGGAAGATATATAGGAATAGTAATATCCCAAACAGGAAAGAAACTGATTTTGATAACTGATGTAATTTCAGGAGAGATACTCTGAGTTGGAAGGCCGTCCTTGCATGCTGATCTGTTTGGTGGCATTGGAAGGTTTTCCTAACATCCACCGCCTTGCCTCCCTGGGGGTCCTTGTGCTTTGCTCCTCAACTCACACTGCCAACAAAATGGCCTAGATATTGGCCTCCTGGGGAACAGTCCGAGGCCAGCTGCTCATTCTGTAGAATTATTCAACAGCCATCAGCAACTTTGGCACATTTCCCTTGGACATGGCTTTGAATTTGTGACCTCGAGGCAGAGGCATCAGAGCCAATGGCAAATCCCTAATGGACCCAAACCAACATCCAGGAACATTAAGTCTGACCTCTTATTTCTAGTTCCTCTTGGGGAGGAGGGATTTAGAAGGATGAGGCCTTCCCTCTTCTAAGGGGAGAGCTCTCTTGTGCTTCCCTTGCCTGCAGGTGACTTCCAGAACTCCTACCTGGACATGAAGCTCAGGTACGGGAGACCCTCCACGTGCAGAGCCTTCCCCTGGGAGAAGGAGCTGAAAGACCGGCACCCCAGCTTATTCCAGGCCTTGCTGGAGATGGGCTTGTGGACAGGTAATTGTGTCTTTGCCTCACCTTTGGACCTTGGCTGGGAAGGCTCCTTTTTTCCTGGTTCTGTTCACCCTCTTTGGTGATGTATGCCTCAGAGTGATTTTTTACCCTAGAGTTCTAGGTTAACTTCACATTTAAATTCTGCCCTTGTATGTCCACAGCTCTCAATGTATCTGTGCATACAGATACAAATACAACCCCAAATACAACAACAAATTTAGGAATCACTCCAGCCATTCTTTTAAAGCCAAGGCCACAAATGATAGCCGCCAGCCAGAGCTGGCCACCAAAGGCATTTGGTTTGGCATGTACATGACTGTCCATTTTAAAGAAAAAAATTAGTTGCTGGTATCTAAAAACTTGCATAAAAATGCAAATGTTTAGCTTTTCTTGAAAACCCCACAGATCTGGCAACGCTGGGTCTTTTACGTTAGCCTCGGTTCCAGAAGTGAGACCTATCTATTCCCAGTCCCTCCTTCCCCCCCAATCCAGCACCTCCCGCCTACTTCGTTCCTGGAGCTTACCTGCCAGGGCCCTCAGGCCTTGAAACTTGAGATCCTTGACATGAAGTACACACTGTAAACGGCATCTCGGGAATCTGTCTATAATTCCCAAATATGGCTAGCTTCTGCTTAGGCCCATCACAGTTGGGGTTGGCTTAGTAATTAAGTGCATGCTGTAAGAGCCACACGGGATCTTGAAATGATGTCTGTTAGGAAGAGGAGGGAAGCTGGAGGTGTTCAGCCTGGGGAAGGGGAGACGAAGGGGGGTGATGATAACTCTTAGTGGTAAGAGGCAACCCCTTGAGTCAGGGCTTCTGTGTCACGTAAGGACTTCCTGACAATGTCAGTGTTCAATGGAAGAGAGTCCCTGCTGCAGACAAAGGGTAAAGGGAATCTATTCTGGCCTGAAAGAATCCAAACCATACCAGATATTTCTTCTTTGATTCATTCAATACTTGCTGAGTGTCTGCTCAGTTGCTTGGCTAGGCTTTAGAGAGAAGTAAAATAACACAAGTTCCTTGCCCTGAAGGGACAGACTTGAAAACAAAGAAAAATGGTGATGCATTTTTAAAAAAGATTTTATTTATTTATTTTAGAGAGAGAGAGTGTGTGAGTGGGGAGGGGGAGCCTTGGGTGGGTGGGTAGGGAAAAATCTTAAGCAAACCCCATGCTGAGCATGTGGAACCCAACACGGGGCTTGATCTTATGATCCCAAGATCATGACCTGAGTCAAAACCAAGATGGGATCTGCTCAGTGGGTTAAGTCTCTGCCTTCAGTTCAGGTTGTGATCTCAGGTTCCTGAGATCAAGGCCCACATCGGGCTCTCTGCTCAGCAGGGATCCTGCTTCCCCCTTTCTCTCTGCCTGCCTCTCTGCCTACTTGTGATCTCTCTCTCTCTGTCAAATAAATAAATGAAATCTCAAAACCAAGAGACAGACATTCGACCAACTGGGCAACCCAGGCGCCCCTGGTGATGCATTTTTAATAGAAGTGGCGGGAGTAAGTGGTAGAGTCACAAGGAAGGGAGTAGTCAGGAAAGGCTTCCTGGAAGAGGGGACAGTGGGATTGATTCTTGAAGGGTCAGTAGGTGTTTGCCAGATAAGCGGGGTATCTGGGTATCAGAGGCAGAGTAGAGGCAGAGAGATGGGAATAACATCACCTTTGAAATGGTGTGCAAGGTGTTTGAGAGGCAGGAGAAAGCCTGGAGGGTCTGATTCTGCTTATAGTTCCGAAGGCATCCTGAGAATTTGTGCTTCACCTTATAGGCGACAGGGGCCTGATGAAGGGTTTTAAGCAGCAGGCAGAGGTGCAATCAGACTTGGGTTCCGAGGTTACTCAGGTAACAGCGGGAGGTTGGGGGAGGTGAACAGCGGGGTGTGCCTGAAAAGAAGTGCATCCTTGGTAGTCTGTGGTCCAGGCCAAGGATGCAGGCCTGAATGGGACAGGGTGGTAGGGACAGAGCTAAAGGGTGTAAGGGGGTTGGCTCTCAAGGATGTGTGACTGCTTAGATGCAGGCAAGGAGGACAAGGAGCAGGAGGCGTGTGGAATCAGGTGACAGCGTAGCCTCTGCAACCAGGAGGCCCGTCTACAAGTTTAGCTTAGCATGTACTAGCCGGGTGGCCTTGGGCAAGTTACTCCATGTCCCTGTACCCCCTTCCTCACCTGTGCAGCGGGAATGATAATGGTACAACCACTCTCCTAGTGTCGACTTGATGAATTGATGCATATAAAATAGATGAAACAGAATTGGCCTATGGGACGCTGGGAACAAACGGTGTTTCTCCATCTTGGCACTAGTGACGTTTTGGACTGGATAATTCCTTGTTGGGGTCGGGGTGCTGGAGGGGAGGTCTGTCCTGTGTGTCTGCTACATTTCTGGCCTCAACCACTAGACACTAGGATCCCTCTCTCCCCTCCCATGACCCCGGTCTTGAGTTGTGAGGGTCCAGAGTTTTCTAGATGTCTGTAAGGAGGCCAGACTTCCCGGCACTGAGAACCATTCCTGTGTGAGTGTTACTATTGTCACCCGGCAGAGACAGTCCCCAGGTTTCCGCTGCTCATGCTGGACGCGCGTGCTGATAGGTTAGGCTCTATGGGCTGAAGCCACACCCACATCAAAATAGGCTTTCTGAGATTTCTGATCATATTTAAATATAGTTTTACTGACTGGGAGCAGGAGTGAATCATTTTCACAACCCATTCTTTTTAAAGGAAATACTCTTCAATAAAAATGTTTTCATGTTATTTTTAGAGCTCAGAAGTTTTGTTTATAAGAATTTAGAATTTCTTTTTTCCCCCTCCGTGGAGGCCTGGAAACAGAATCTAATTAAAAACCCAAATTGTGAGCTCCTACACCTCACGGTGTCCTGAGCTGTGGGACTGGGGGGAGCCGTCACCTCACAGCACATAGCGTGTTCTGCTGACCCCTGCTAGGCCTTTGGGGGTCATCTGTGGTGAGCAGGGAAGCCCCAAAGCCGGATTTGCCACTTACAGCCCACTGCTGGTGCCGAGCCAGCCAGGCGAGTGCCTCTGGGGCCAAGTCTGCTTGGGACGGCGCCAAAGAATGTCTCCCGAGGGGCTGTATCTTACACCAGGGCCTCTGCCTCCCTCTGGCACCCAGCTACCTGCATTCCTTCACCCCCTTCCCTTTCCTAGAGCCAAGGACCAGGCCGAGAGAGAGCCTGGGAAGGGTGGGCAAATCTCCAGAATGAACCTCAAGCCCTCATCCCCCCTTCAGCTCCAGTTTTTCTAGGTTATGTTGTCCTGTCCATAAGGACGGGGGAGCCTTCTGTAGAGGTCAGGTGCACACTCCTCATTAAAATCCGTCTCTCTACCTGGCACACTGCCCTTGCTTGGGGCTATCACAGTGTCCTCCTGCTCACCCTGGAGAGAGACCAGGGTTGAACATTGTGTTCAGTTTCTAACAAGGCTGAGCGAAATGCAGAACATTTGATTTTGTAAATTGAGGTTAAGAAAACAAGTTTATATTTTTTTTAAAGGTATCTTTACTCGGGTCTCCTGTAAAAGGAATAGACGTAGACCAGTGTGGCCTTCTGGGTTCATCTTGCCGTAAGTGTCTGGCTGGATTTGGAGGCTTTGGATAACTCTAGTTAATAAGAACTATGTCTACATTCTGTTTTCTGCCGTTGCCCCGAGCTGTCCCATCCTGTTCACTAGTAGACTTCCTTAGAACGTCCTTATCATATTACATTTTTTTTGTGTGTCTGAGATAAGCTCTGGGAATGGAATCAAGTATCAGATGCTTGGCGCTTGGAATTCTGGCTGCAGGAACTCCATGGAAGCAGGAAGAGAGACAAGGAATTTATTTAACTGTGTGAGAAACTTTTTCAGTTGCTCATGGCACAACCTTCCATCCATTTGATCAGTCCACAGATGTTGACCAAGTGCCCCCCGTGAGCCAGCACAGAACAAAAATGGGGCCATGTTTTGAATGATAGTTTTTACATCAATAGAGAGGACAACTTCAGCTCCATTGTTCCTACCAAGGAGATGAATTTGTGGAATTTTTTTTTTTTTTTTCCCCAGCACTTTGAAAAAAGAAAACCACTTAAGACAGTGGCTTGTGATTTCTGGTTCTTTGTGACAGAGTCGTTTTTTCCTTGGCAGGCTGTCACACGTACACGGCCACTCCACTCCCCGGCCACTACACGTGCGTGTTTCCGACCTCAGAGTGTGGTTTCCCCGCACTGTGTGATTTCAGGCGGATCGTCTGCTCTCTCACTAAGCCAACAGCACCTTCAAAGGAGAGATGAGAACATTGCAGGGGGTGGGCAATCTGGAGCATTGGCTTCATCCACGACCAGTAGGGAGCAGATAACAGCATTCCCTGCTGCCAGCCGGGCGAGCTCAGAATTGGCCACCACCCCTCCGTTGTTCCCGAAAGTCTGAACTGTGTTTTCCTACCGCAGAAGAAAAATCACCATTTGTACCATCAGTCCTACAGGACTGTAATTAAAAATATATTTTTTTTGTGGTTAAAAATACGTGTAATATAAAGTTCTCCAGCGTAACCGTCTTTATGTATACTCTTCAGTAGTGTCAAGTGTATTCACGTTGTTGCAAGATCTCTAGAACATTCTCACCTTGTAAAACTGAAACTATGCCCATTAAACAAGCTCATTTTCCCTCCCCACAGCTCCTGATACCCACTCTTCTACTTTCTGTCTCCATGAACTTGCCTATTCTAGATACCTCATAGACGTGGACTCCTCCAATATCGGTCTTCTTGTGACTGGCTTATTTCACGTAGCATCAGGCCATCGAGATTGTTGTGGCATGTGTCAGAATCTCCTTCCTTTTTAAGACTGAACAGCATTCCATCATTTGTAGGTACCACATTTTGTTAATCTGTCGATGGACACTTGGGTTGCTTCTGCGTGTCCGCTGTTGTGAATAGAGCTGCTATTCCAGACTGAGCTTTCAATTCCTTTGGCTACCGACTCAGAGGTGGGATTACTGGATCATATGGTAATCCTGTGTTTCATTTTTTGAAGAACCTTCATACTCTTCTTAGTAGCGGCTACACCATTTTACGTTCCCACCAACAGCACACAAGGGTTCCCATTTCTTTCCTTCCTTGCCAACACGTGTTGTTTTCTGCTTTTTTGAGAACTGGCCATCCTCGTGGGTGTGAGATGTAATTTATGTTTGTTATTTATGTACTGGGGCAAGTTTGGTTCAATGGTGATTAAGGATGATGCCCTCCTAAATGACATAAGGCTATTAGAGAGCTTCATGGACAGAGAAGCACCGATATATATGGCCATGAGGGATAAGGTCGCCTGAATAGAGCTCATCTCACTCTACCTTGAGTTGTAACTATTGGATCCCGTTTGTGTCTCTATCACTCGCGTAATCACACGCTTATGAGGGGAACACAAGCGGTGTAAGTCTCCCACTTCTACTTCCAGTCCACGGTGTCTGCAGTGGTAGTACTAGCTGTGTTAGGTGCTTAGTTATCGATCCTTTTCTGTATGACCCTACACAGCACATTTCTGTACCCTTCCCCTCCAAGAGCATACTTCATCCACCTGCATTCCTCAGCTAACCTACAAATAGTCCTCAAGTCCCAACTCAAATACCGCCCCCTCACACCACATTTTCTGGGTCCCCAGGCGGATAGCTTTTCCTCCCATGCTCCCCTTGCCATTTTGTAGATATTATCTTCACAGGACCTGTCCTACTGCATTATAATTGTGCAATTGCCTGGTTCCACAGTGGAGCTTCTAAGTCTTCAAAGACAGGAATGGGATCTATGTTTTCTTTGAAGTCCCTCAATAAGTATTTGTTGAGGGACTGAATGCACTCCAAATGAGTAAGTGATCTCATTTTCAGTACTAAAAATGTCTTCGTTGGGTCAGTGAATCACTGACTGGATGAGAAATTTGACTAGTTGACTAGTTGACTAGTTGACAGGTTCAAGGTCTACACTGGCCAAGCCATGACACTAATCCAGACAGATCGAGGCCTCTGGGCTTATTCATCTTCTTTCTACATTTTTCTCACTTCTTGTACACTTCTTCAGCCTGTTCTCTCTTAGGAGCTGCTGTCCTGGGTCTGAGACACCTCTGCCAACACAGTTCTCTTTCCCAGGTCAGCCAGCAAGCTGCTTTCCAATTTCTCCCCATCAGTAAAAGTAGCCCAGAATCCTTCTTAGGCACACCCATTACAAAAGAATTCCTCAAATGTAGCCCTCGCGGTCCTCACTTTCATATGTCTGTTATTGAATTGCTGAAGTAGACAGGTGCCCGGATGTGAGACAGCCCCAAGCAAGGTTTGTGCAAACCCAGTTTGGCACCCATGCATTGGATCCCTCCAGCACTGTGGTGGGCCCCAGGGCAACCGTAATGAAAGAACTACTCCAGCCCACACAGAACTCTCTGCCAAGTGCCAGGGGTTGCGGAGGAGGGAGGCTTCTGAAATGTTGACAGCTGATGTGCTAACCTTGTATAAAATGCAGCTGTCCCCACTGGTGGTTCCCACTCTGAAGAATCACAGGACGTGTTCCTTGTGTCCCAGAGTAGGCATACCTTTGAATTAAAGATGGCAGCGCTCCTCGGGGCACTCAGCTGCCATGCATATAGATGTGGCAGAAACCCTTCCTGCCTCCCGGCATTCCAGAGCCACTGCTCTGCATCTTGATTTCCTGGCTTGGCACGGAAATTCTCCTGTGCCGTTCTGTCCCCAGCTCCACAGCGGTCCAGACTCTGGGTGGCATCCAACAGGAGACCCCATGTTCAAGACTTCAGGACTTCTGATCGGTCACCCTCTGTGTCATTTCCTGGGGAACCTCCAATTCTTTAGGAAAATGGCTGCTGTTAGAGCATAGAAATTGCCCTATTAGCATTTGGGCGTTTTCCCTATGCTAGGATAGTAGGATTCTAGGGTGTATGCTTTTTCATTATTTAAGAGGTATGCTGGCTATTTCTTTTACTCTCCTGTTGCAACTTTCTCGTCAAAATGGAACCCTTAGAATTCAAAAACCCTTTGAGTGGGGCTCCAACATCCAGGGAGGAGAGACGGTGGGGATGTGGGGTTGCTGGTAAGAGGCTGCGGGGATGCGGGGATGGGAGTGGATGTGGGGCTCAAAGCCAGAGAGCTGGTTTGGGTAGGAAGGAGGGAGGAAAGCTGCAAAGACGGAATTGCAGGTGGGGTGCCAAGGCAGGGAGGGACAGGTGGGTGGGACAGGTGAGCTGGCCAGCAGGCCCCTGTGGGCATCTGCCTTGAGGCCAGAACTGTTTACTCCCTTCCCTCCCTTGGTTCTGGACTGGGCGGCTCTGAACCCACGAACTGTGGTTATAGAAAGTCCAGGGTCTGCCAGCAAATAGGTCTCGGGAGGAGGCCGGGTCTGAGGTGGGCTGGCCTCCCAGGCTGATGCCATCTGCATCTTGCTCCTTTTGTTTTTGTTCCGGACTGGCCTGCCTTGCCCCAGGTTTAGGAGAGCTAAGTGCCGAGCAAGAGGAGGCCCCACGCAATATGCCAAGGGGATGCTGGCCTTAACTGGTTTGCTTTTGACTGTTCCTATTTTCCCCAACAATTGCAATGTATATTTGGAAACACTAAAATGCAGAGCACGGAAATGGTAGACATACAGTAATGTTTCTTAATAACACCAGGATACCGTGTCCTTTAAGAGCTATTTTCAGTGCCGTTCATTGAAAAACCCTCATCTTTATTTTTGTTTAAGAAAGCATACATTATCGTTTTTTAAAACAAATACACAGAAGCACAAGGAAGAAAACAGAGAGGGCCACGCTGTTCCTGCCCAGAGGACCTGTGATGGCAGCCCTGGGGGAGGAGGGGGTGGAGAAAGGAGGGAGGGAAATTACGGGGACAAGCCTGGAAAACTTGCATACAGAAGAATACAAGCAGTTTACTTTTTTTTTTTTTTTAAAGATTTATTTATTTTAGGGAAAGAGAACTGGAGGGGCTGGCAGTGGGGGTGGGGGTGCACAGAGGGAGAGACACAGACTCCCTGACTCCCCGATGAGCGTGGACAAAAGACTCCATCTCAGGACTCTGAGATCATGACCTGAGTCCAAAATCAAGAATCCAAAGCCCAGCCCACCAAACCACCCAAGCTCCCCAAGCAGTTTACTTTTGAGAAATAAGCCTCTTTCTTGGGGCTCTGGGGCTCATGGGATCAGGATACAGATGAAGAATATGCTGTGTTTTTTTCTTACAGAGTAAACTGGGTGAGAACTTCCTTTTCTGGTTACATGACATTTTCTCCTTTCACTTCCTCTTCCCTCTCCAACTTGCACTTTGGATGTGTTCCACCTTTTGGAAGCTTGAGGCTAAAAATGACTTTGCTATTGATGCCCCCATCCCTCTCAAGAGGAAGGAGTCTGCCTCTCTCCCGAATGCTCCATCAGATGCCCACTCCAGCTCCCCAGCAAGGGCCCACCTTCTTGTTTTCTGCTTTTTGCCTCCGTTAATGATGAGCCTGCCCATGGCCGCAGTATGTTATTGGTATTGCTGTAGAAAAGAAAAACTGAGCAAAACAATGCCGCACTCCTGGGGAAATAGGAAGGATTAAGGAGTTGGGGCGCTGGGCTCTTGTTTCCTTAGCTTCTGAGGCAGGAAGCCAGGAAATGGGAACGTGGCTCCTTCTTCTATTGTGTGTGTGTTTGTTCAGTATGCCCGTTCATCTCCATAAACAAGCATGTTTTTTAGTTACAGATCGTCTAGAAAAAAAATATGCATATGCTAAACCAGATGGGTGAAATTAACAATTTCATTAAACTAATTTTGAAATTGCCAGTTTATTCACCACTGGTAGCGTGGCTTTGCTTTTCTGCCGCAGTTGGAACTTGAACTTTAAAGAATGTGCAAAAACAGCAGTTTGACTTTAGACTTTTTTTTTTTTTATTAGATTCACTAGTGCAGAAACTTGTTTAGATTCTTCTGCAGAGGAAATACTGATTGGTAGTATTTGGGGGAGGAGTTAGAAGTTTTAATATGTAAAAGAAATAATGAAGCCTTTTCAATCTGCTTCGCTTATAGTCTGCAGGTTTTTTGTGCTAAGGCTTTGAGTTTGGTGAAGGATTCCCCTTTTGCTCCCTGTTCTCCAGCAATCCCGGCTACCTGCGCACTCTTGCTAATGATTTCTGGGGTTCTGTGCCAGGGGTCAGCTGGGGCAAGTGTTTCATTTGGAGCTTCATTTGGTTTGAGGTCTCCTCTCTCCTCTGAGCCCACAAAGCCCATGTCTGCGGGTACTCAGGCAAAACTGATCATCTTGGTTAGGTGTTTGGCAGAGCAGGTGAGGTGGGGATGAATCATTAACAAAATGTTAATGTTGCTTTGCTCAGAATATGCACAGAGGTGCATCTGAGATGAGTACATATTTAAAAGTAAATGTATGAATAGGTAGGAGTAGGATTTATTTTGCAACTTCATCTGAGTGCTGCAGTGCATAACAAATCCAGTGGAGAAGGTTCTTATCCTGCCTAATGGTTGGGTAGGATGGAATTCTCTCAGCTATTCAAAGGGAAAATCCAAAATGAGATCCCCAGACTCCTGGTGGAAAAGGGTGTTATTATTCAGATATATCCCAACAGATGAGCAGAGGGAAATGTTCAAGGATGTTCACTGCCACGTTGTTGGTTATAGCAAACTCACTGGAAGCAACCCAAGGGTCTAAAAATAGAGAACTGGCTGGGGACACAGCACTGCTACAGAATGCAATACTAGCGAAGCTTTAGAAAGAATGGGCTTCTGATAGCCGCAGACAAATACTCATGATACATGGTTAATTTAAACAAGAAAGTTGAGGGTCAGAATTATAGAAGCTTTTGGAAAGAAAAGGCATGTGTATCAATACAGATAGTTGTGTATATGAGTTTTAGTCTGTGCAAAGGGAAAATTCTGGAAGCATACACACCAAGCCTTTAACAATGCTTGTCTTCACTTTTAAAGAGGGACTGGGAGAGAGGGCACTTCTGATTTTATTTTATACAAATCTGTATTGTTTGATTTTTTTTTCATAAACAAGCAGCTATTTCTTTAGGGATTAAAAAATACAGAAAGAGAAGTAAATTCCATTTGTTCAGTGAGGTCATTTTTTCATGTTCAGCAAGCAGCTATTGCTTGGGATCGAGAGAGTAAAAGCAGACCCTGCTGTTGCTTTTTGGAATCTAGTAGATGGCTGGGGTGAGGAGTTCCAGGAGCCAGGAGATGAGACTGCTTTGGTTCGGGCAGGGGTGGGCTCCTTTCCTGCAGCTCAGCAGGTGGAAGCATGTGTCCCCCACTCAGGAGGCAGCCAGCCCTCTTGTGTGCTCAAAAGGACTGGCACCAGCTCGTAGCCAATGGCTTGGCTTTTGCAATATCATCCTTGGATCCCAATGGCCTCTGTTTTTAGCATGGACTCTGCGAGGGACTTGCCCTTAAGTAAATCCAATCTCAGACCTGCCCATTTCAGTTTTCCTACATTGGAGATTCATCGCTGTTTACTCCTTAGTTGAGTGCTGATAGAATGGGTCTCTTGTTGCCTCCTAAAAGTTATTAGTAACATTTTTATTTTGGATAGAATGAAGAAAAGAAAAGAAACATGTTGGACATAACAACTTTTAGGCAGATGCAATTTTAGTCTTAAATAAGTTGACCATGTCTCTTTAAACCTAAATAATATCTATACAATCCTATATGGTCCTTTGTAACATATCATCTAATAGATACAAAGAATAGAAAGTAAACATTTGTTGCCTAAACTAAGGAACGAGAGAGATGAATGGTGTAGGCATACTTTGGAAGACTGTCACCCTTACCTTATAAGGCCATATAACTTGCTAGTTTGGGCTTAAATGCTTATCAGATTTATGGGATGGTTAGGTGAAAGGAAATATCGTACAGCTGAAGGCAATTGCATAGAGAAAGATCTACCCATATTGGTAAGGTACTTATTAAGACATCTGGTTGCCTATTCATCAGCAAGTCGGTGCAGCAGAGTAAGTAGGAACGGCTTTCGTGCCTCGCAAAGCTGAACTCAAAATTGGGCTCAGCCACTGGCTGGGTTTTGTAATGTCGGACAGGTTAGTTGATGTCTCCAGGCTTCAAACTCCTAATTGGAAAAGTGAGGACACTAATAATAGTCCTACCTCATAAAATTGTTTGGATTACATGACATAATTTACATAAGACACCTAATCCAGTATTTGGCATTTTGTAAGCCCTCCATAAAAGTTGACTCATTCCTTTCGTTGTACTTAGAAACCCTCAAGAAAAGCTGGAGGCAAAAGATAAGAAAGCACCTCAAAATAAGTTTCGTTTGCTCAACTCTTTAGAGCAGCACCTAGGAATATTTCTGAGGTAAAACACGTTCTTCTTCCGAGAGTCTCAGAGAGAAAAAAAAGTCTCTCTGGAACTTTCAGTGGTCCTGATTTGGTGGTGAGTTACACTGAGTAAATTACTCTCTGGAGGCTGTTTCTCAGCTATATATAAGGCATATCCTTTTTCCCAGGCTACTAGGCTGTCATTCAGTGCCAAAGAAAAAGCTATTTGCAGAATGACACCGTGGCATCCCCGAAGGGTTTCATTTACCTCCCTGGAAGGTGGTATATTTCAAGGCTCTGCAGAACCAGCCATATTAATAACTCAGGTGGTTTAATTGGCTTTTCCCCCTTCTTTCTAAAGCCACGTCGATCCCATGGTAATTAATTGTGTGTGCTGTGAATTGTGGTTATTTACAGTGCCAAGGAACCAGAATGAATCTGTATTAGAAATCGGCGGGAGGATATTTGAGAAGGCTGTAAAGAGACTCTCCAGTGTTGATGGTCTTCACCAAATTAGCTCTGTAGTCCCCTTTCTGATGGATTCTAGCTGCTGTGGATACCATAAAGCATCCTACTACCTCGCAGTCTTTTATGAAACTGGATTAAATGTGCCTCGGGATCAGCTGCAGGTAGAGTATTTCATGGGTTCCAGGAACATCAGTCACCCGCATTGTATTTGCAGAGTAATGCTCTCATACCCCAGGTGGAAGATGGACCTGTTCATGCTCCGTGGAGTCCTTTAAAAATCTTAACACTCAAGAAAAACATCCTAGAGCTCCGTAAAGTACAGGATCTTCTTCTTTCAGAGAGTGAGAAAGGGCGCTTCCTTTCTGGACACAAGCTGGGGGATACGACGATGTACTCTAAGGAAGAGTTGGGGCACTCCTTCAAGAATAGGGGCCTCTCATCCAGCTCTTCTAACTACTTAACTCTTTTGGCTGTAGGACCATTATCCAGCATGACTGGATAGCTTAGTGAGCTAAGTGAAGTCATTTGGACCTCTAAGCAAGGACCACCAGCCTTCTACCATCAATTCAGAAAGCCATAGCAGACTGTTTCCTTTGTGGTTCTGAGACCCAATTAATTATGCCATTTGCCACATTTGCGATCCCATTTATTTAAGTGCTGCAAGTGGTTCCTGACTACTTTAAGTTTTCAAGTCTGCACTCAGGATTGTTCTTCCTGGATTTGAAGAAATTTATGTTGTTTAAATCTACCCAGGGAGTTCCATGTTCCTTCTATGTGACTGCTTTTTGTATGTCTCTGGCTTATTGGAGGTTGTGACTGATGGGATGCTTTCCTGAGTCCCCAAGCAGTCCCCCACAAAGGTAGAAGAGTGAAGAAGATTGTAGCCTTGTCTCTGTCACAAAGTGGCTGGTGGGCCATAGGCACATGACTTCAAGTCTCTCTCTCCCCTCTTTCCCTTACTATGCAATGAGGCTGTTAGACCAGTTGACCTCCAAAGACCCTTCTCAACACTAACATTCTGAGAGTGTAAGGTTAGGACATGGCCACTATTCATATCATCTGCCATAGGTGAGGTAGGTGAAGAGGACCAGGAATCCTTAGAACAGTTGACAGATACACAAAAAGATTCTATGAGAGAAATCAGGGGACAATCCCTGTTTTCATGGAGGGAAGGGCCAAAGTCAAGGAATCATAATATTAAGCATTAAGAAGGACAGAGAGCTAGAATTTGTAAACCATTAGAAAGTTGCTGTGGCTTCTTTCCTAAAAAATATTTTTAAAGGCCTGTTAACCTGTTTCTGGAATGACTAGGTTCATATATAGGAATGGGGCCAGATGACCTTTAAGTGTGAGGATTTTATGACCTTTTCTACAATCCTGTGAACACTTGGTAAATTTCTTCCTAACAGGGCATGTTGTACAGTTTGGTAGGAGGCCAGGGTAGTGAGAGGCTGTCTTCAATGAATCTTGGATACAAACACTACCAGGGTATTGACAACTACCCCCTGGACTGGGAGCTGTCCTATGCCTACTACAGCAACATTGCCACGAAGACACCCCTTGACCAGCACACACTACAGGGAGATCAGGTAAGATAAAGAAGTGGGTGGAGATGGTTATGGCCCTGTTTATGGGGGCTTCCTGAACAATTTTATACAGCGTCTGCACCTGTGGCTGGCTCATTTTCAGGACTTCAGAGGATGAGCATAATTGAATGGAGAGAAAAGCTATCTTGCACTCTCCAATTCATATTTCCTGGCTGTGTTCTTAGGCTGGATGCAGGAATATTCCTACACCCATGCATGAAAAGCTCTTCATGAGCCAAAGGACCAGCATGGGAAGAATAGATTTGGCCCTGCGCAGATTTCGATTTTGCAAAAAATGTGTACCAGAAACATAGACACCTTTTCTTTGTTCCAAGACCTTATAAGGGGGTGGGTCTGGAGATGTTAGGGATTGGGTCAAATTGAGCGGGGGCAGTAAGCCAAGGGCTCCCATCAATGTGCAGCCAGCAAGCAGGGTCTGCTGTAAGGAAGCAAGCTCCATCCCCAGCTACGTTCCCAGTGCTGGGCACCTTGAGAAATATCTGTCCCCATCGTATAAGCCTTGTTAGCTCAGTGCTTCCAAGTGACTGACATGTGATATTTGAAGCCTGCCTCAGCCAGATTAAGGTTACCTAATTCTAGCCTTCAGTTCCGTAAGCTTCCAAATCTTATTGACTCATTGGGCCAAGATATCAGTGGCTCACATCTGCCAAAAAATACATAACATGTTACATTGGATCAACTGATGGTTTGTTTTGAGGACCATGAATAAAAGGGTGTAAGCAGAAGTGCTGGTGTAAGAATTCAAGGAAAGCTGCCTCTACTTGAGGCAGGTCTGCATTCCATGGGAGTACACTATGGCATGGTTGGCTTCTTGGAATGTATTTGTATGTATGCTCTTTATCCAGGAAGGATTTAAAAGCCATGGTCATAGCCTTTGAGGTGGTCAACTTGAGAGGAAATGCAAGCCACCTCTACCAGGAGTTGGCAATTTTTTTCTCTGTAAGGGGCCAGATAGTAAATATTTTAGGATTTGCTCATATAGCCTCTGCCAGGGAAAATATATGAGCAAACAGGAAACCTAGGTTTGTGCACTGTAAATAGTACATAAGCCACATGGCCGTATTTGGCCCCAGTGGTGGCCATAAACTCTTGATTTCCCCTGTTTCTGTTCGGTGAGCCCAGGGGATATGCCTGGCTAGGTGAGGATCATGGAACTTTAGCCTCAATGGCTAACTGGGAAATTGTCCACTCACTGGTCCCCAGTGCTGCCCCTGGATTGCACTCAGAAATCCATAGTACAGAAAACTTGCACTTTGATGATTGGGAATGGATGGCACCTAGAAAGGAAATAATGAAATCTACAGTGGCCACCATATGGTTTCAAAATAAATGACTCAAAGGTATATGCTGTCAGTGACCATTAAAATTGAGTCAAACTATGAAACACCAAATGACCATCTATAGAGCCATTCTAATTCCGTCATAAAATGGTGATTTCTACTGAATAAACTCACATAATCTTGTCATTATTGTTTGTATTCCCTCAGTGTAAATAAGCTATGTGAAAAATTGGACCTCAGTTTAACAGGAATTAATTTATGAATCCATAAAGTTGTTGTTGTTGCTTTTTAGAAAGGAATTATTCTAAAAAAAAAATTCTGTACAAAAAAACGAGCCACAAAGTCATAGTGTGGTTATTCTACTCAGCCTAAATGTGTTAATAATGTCCTCTATGTATACATTATACTTTTAAGAATTCTAATTCAGCATAAATTAGCAATGGGGAATGGCATGTTGCTAACAAGCTCCTTTTCTTTTGAAGATTTGGCACATGCAATGTTGCGATTATGAAAGAAAATGTTTAATTGGTCAGAACCAGGGAAGATGAATAGAGGAGGTCCATCTTGCAGCTGAAAGTCGTGTGATTAAGAATCACAGATAAGAATTATACAGTTAGAAGAGTTGTATCCTCGCTCATTTTCTTAAGAATGTGTAATTAATGGCTTCTTGAGAATTGAAGCAGGTGTCATACATTGATTTAAATGTTCTTTTGTTGAGAAATCTATTAATTCACCAGCAGCACGTAACAAATGAGGAGATACGGAAAGCCAGACCTCTAATTAACAAACCAAGGATTCATCAGTAACTCCTTCCTTAATTCTTGCTTCATTTTCTCTTTTATGTAACTTGTGGTTTACATCATTTCATCTTTTTTATTCATAATCTTGCTTCATGGTGACATGATTTAGCAGGACTCTGCCTCAGGTGAAAGAGAAAGAAGCTGCTAGGTTTTGTTTGTTTTTGTGTCTTAATCGCAAATGAGTTTCTTTCATTCTCACTGCTCCTGGGAATGTGCTTTTCCACTGGGTTTGGTCCCTAGCTTCCTCACTGTGCACCTGCTAGAGGGCCAGGGGTCTCATCCACCTCCCTGGTGTCAATATGTGCCTTCCACATACTGATGACACTCAGACCTTCTTCTCCAGCTGAGATTTTCTTTCTTACGTTCCCCCATCTGCAATCATAACACACTGTGACGGCAACACGCCACCTCCCCTCTCTGTCCCCCAAAACTCCTCCATGGGCGACACTACTGTCCGTGGTGCTGGCAGCCAAGGAGCCGCCCTGCCCCCCATCATCCCATCAGTTACAGTCCTCCTACCTTTACCTGCCCATTTCTCTCTGATCCCCAATCCTGCTGCCCCAGGTAAAATTTGTCCCTCGTCATCTCTGCCCTGAGCCACTGGACAACCCCTTAGTCTGGGCTGAATCGTGCCCACCCTTTCCCATCCCCGTTGAAGCCCTAACCCCCAGTACCTCAGAATGTGACTCTCCTTGGAGGTAAAGGCTTTAAGGAGGTAACCCAGTTGAAATGGAGTCATTGGGGGGGAAGGCTGGGGTAATATGGCTGGTGTCCTTAGAAGAAGAGGGGAGTAGGACACAGATAAAAGAGCAGGATGACCACAGGAGGACACAGTGGAAAGGTAGCCTTCTGCATGGTAAGGAGAGAGGCCTTAAAAGAAACTAAACCTGCTAATATCTTGATCTTGGACATCTAGCCTCTAAAACTTTGAGAAAATAAATGTCTGTGGTTTATGCTGCCCAGTCTGGGGTGCTTTGTTGTGGTGGCCACAGCAAATCAATCCACATCCTGACTGGTCTTTCTGTCACTGGACTTGTCCCATCCATTCTCTTCTCACTGAGGCCAAAGCAGGCTGTCCACAGTCGAGGGTCTCATCCTGGTGGCACATCAGTTCACCTGGGGGTTTAAAGAATAGCTCTGTTCAGGCTTCACCCCGTGGTCTTGAAGTGACAGACTGGAGAGGCGGGGGCCTATGTGTGTATGTGTATGTGTATTAGTTTGACCTTTGAACAATGTAAGGGTTAGGGGCCCTGATGCCCCCACATATTTAAAATATGTTTTATTTAAAATACTTAAAATTTTATAAAAATATTTAAAAGTCCACGTATAACTTTGACTTCCCCGAACTTTGATAGCCTACTGTTGACCAGAGCCTTACAGACAGTATAAACAGTCCGTTCACATGTCTTTTGTATATGTGTATTATATGCTGTATTCTGACAATAAGGTGAGCTAGACAAAAAGTGTTATTAAGAAAATCATAAAGAACAGATATTCATAATACTGTATTTATTGAAAAAAAATATATAGACTTGTAGGTTCAAGCCTGTGTGGTTCAAGCATATTTAAGAAGCTCAGATGCTCGTAATGTGCAGCCGGAGTTGAGAAGGGCTGACCCGCAAGATCTCAGCTCAGCTGGTCGCTTGGAATAGGAGGCTTTCCCTGATCTGCCTTCTGTTTCTCCAGCCTCAGCTGTCAGTAATCCCTGCTTAGCCTGTCTACTCTGGTGACACCATACTTTTGGCCACAGGCTGCTGCTCACACCTCCTGGCCTGGTGTGGTCTCCTCTGCCTGGTTTGCTTTTCCACACTCGCTCCTCTTTTCCTGCCTGCTGACCCCCCTACTTGAACCCTGGGCTCAGACATCACCTCCTCCTCCAGATGTCCTATTATGGGGGGAACATGGTACCTGGGTATATCCCTATGATTGCCTTTAGGATGGGTGCTAAGGACAGGGTCACAGAGCTGACTTCCCCAGGAGACTGTAGGCTCCCAGACACGGGCTCCTTGTCTGTTCACATCTGAAACCCCAATGTCCAGTGCTGTGCTTGACACACCGATGGGTTTGCCGGTGGGACACTAGATGGGGTGAGAGTGTGGTGCATCCCGTGACAAACGTGGTGTCATTACAGTGTCCTGTTGACTCTCTGGTGCTATTTGATGCCAGCAGTGTTCAGTGGACCGCAAGCACCCTCTCACTTGGAGCCTTTCTGTCCCCTGGTTGGGAATCTGGGGTACTTATCCTTACAGCTGATATCACTCCATTCTTCCTTGAATAAAAATCTCTAAAATGTTAAATTTTAACAAAGAAAACACACACCCCTTCTTGGGAGCCAGGCATGATAGCTGACTTTAAACATCCTGAGAGGCAGGTTCTGACTGGCGGTTCCCACAGGGCTTGTGGGAAGTAGCAAAGGCAGGCAGTTTAAGTGTAGGCTCCTGAGTCCCTGGAGGGTAGGGTGGAGGGGGATCTGGCTGAGCCGTTGTATCTCGCAACTCCGGAGAATACAGGTGCTCGGGAAAAAGCAAGCTACCCAGTTGCAAAGAGGTTTTCAAATTCCTGCCCTGTCTTCCTTCCTCTCTCTCCATCTAGTCTATCTCTGTCTCTGTCTGTCTCTGTCTCCTTCCCACTTCTCTCTCACACATTTCCCTTGCTCTCTTTTTTATTTCTCTCTCCTCCTCTCTTCCTGTCTCCACCACTTCCCTTGCCCTCCCCAACCCTTCCCTACCTTCCTATCTGCCCTGCCTTGTGCCCTGTTCTGTGCTCAATGGCAGATAGCTGATATGGTGTGAGCACGGCCCTTGTAGCCTGCAGGCTGAGCAGAGGGAGAGAGCATAAAGCAGGGGACGGGCAGTGTGGCGTCTCCTCTGATACCGAATGTGGGGGCTCTGAGGACAGCACGGTCTCCAGACAGTGGGCCCCCTCTGACCTGTTCAGCAGTAAGGGATCTGAAATAGTCATTCTAGAGACCTTGATTTAAAACACAGTAACAAACAGAACCCCTCAGAAGCCTCAGAAATCCCGGCACTGGTCAGCGTGGGGCCTCTCGGTCCCTGGCCGCCTCTACCCAGCTCTGGCCCCCACCCCTCACCCCATCACTCTGCCCAGCACAGCTTCTCCCTGGCTTGGGATGTCTCTATCTGAAGCATCATTCTCCGGTCACAAAACATGGTTTGAATGAATGAACCACCATGCATTGCTTGCTTGTAGTGGTTGTTCCTTCATCGGATGTCCTTGTAGGCGGTGGGCTTTCACAGAAGGCCCCAGGCATGTGGCTCTGATGTGGTGCTAGTGGCCACCATAGTGATTCCAGCACCAAGGGGAAGCCGTAGGGACCCCAGCACCACGGAGAGCAACCAGCTGCCTGGGAGTGGCAGACAATTAAGGCGTGGCCCCAGGACCAGTTTTGCCTCGTTTGGGTCCCAGGTCTGCAGTTCACTGGGTGTGAAATCTCAGGTAGTTTTCCTCACCCCTGTCTCCGTATAGCTTTTCACCCGTCAGGTGGGTGCCATGATGGTGCGCATCTCACGCGGTCACTGCAGCTTGAGTAAGTTAGTCCACATGACCTGTGCCTAGTGGAGCCCAGCCCAGGGTATGAGCTCGCTGAAATGTTTCCGGCCCCACCGCCCCCTCTTCAGATTCTGCTTCTTCCATCTTCTAAAGCATAACATTCTCTAGAGAGACCGTCCCCACAACGGAAGGCCAAGAGTTGCACGGAACCGCAAAGTCCACAGGAGGGTGAATGTTCTGAATTGCTGTCAGCCTTTGACGTGTTAGGGTGAACTAAGGACCAAACAAATGATGAGTTCCGTCGCTGAGAGCTTAGCATATGCCCTCCGCTCTGCGAAGCTCTGTATATACCATCTCGTTTGATCCTCACGCAGCCCTATGAGGTCAGCTCCCATTTTACAGAGCAGGCAACTGAGAGACTCAGAGAAGCTAAAGAACTGCGCAAGGTCACACAGCAAATGAGTCATGGGGCCTCAGTTTGAACCTAGGCCTTTCTATTATAAAAAAATAACGGCTGATATTTTAAAAAAATATTAAAAATATTTTTAATATAAAAATTATATTATAAAAAATACTATAAAAAATAATGGCTGATAGGTTGAATGCTTTTGATATAGCAAGTACCATGCTAAGCTCCGTTTTGTGGATGCAGAGACTGAATCTCGGCTCAGTAAAGTTAGTGGCCCAAGGCCTATGGGTAGTTAGTGGTGAGTTAGAGTTCCCCTTGGTCTGATGTGAAAGGTTGTGCTCTTGATGGCCCCGTCCTGCTGCAAAGCTTGATGGCACGACCCAGATGAGTAGAAGGGGCTGGGCCAGGGGACAGTGATACAAAGGACAGATGTGTTCCTTCTTCTTCAGAATTATGCCCAGCTGCCCAGGATCCCCCATAAACATGACCTTTGCCAAGACCCTCCTCATGACACTGTTTGAATTCACTATGTCTCCGGGAAGACAACGGAACAGTCTACCATTTGCTTCCTCTCAGATGTATGAGCCCTTCACTGGTGGTGAGGCCCGTGAGCCCCACTGCTGGCCAGCCCGAGTTTGACTCCTAAGTTTGAAGAACTAAATATATGATCTTGGATGAGTTACTTAACTTCTGAGCCTCAGTTTCTACATCAGAGAAATGGGAATATTGGCAGTGATATTCTTATAAGGTTGCAAAGATTCAATGAGCCAGTCTTGGGCAAAGCAATTAGAACAGTGATATATCCTCAGTGAAACATCAGTGATATATCTTATCGGGATAGATGAGTGACAAAAGTTAAAGGGAAAGAAACAAAATGAGGAGAAGAGAAACAACCAAAAATCAAAATACCCAAGTTCTCCTGTTGAAAAAAGAATTCTAGCTGGGAATTCCATTATTTGAATAACTCAAGCTTCAGCCCAGTTCTAGGCTCATCACAGATAGTAGAGTGTCCCATGGAGTTTGAGCTGAAACGCCAGCTCATTGGCCACACCCTTGTCAGAGTCAAGGAGACAGAGTGGATTCTAGGGCTTTCTTGCTAGAGGGCAACACTATGGTGAGTCTGAAAGCACTCTGTCTTTGAAGTTAAGCCAGCCTGGCTTCCGTGCCTGCCCTACAAAGGGACCATGAGCTCATGGTTTCACCTTTGGGGCCTCAGTTTCTTTGCCTATAAATCGAGGACAGTAATATTTGGGTCGCAGCCTTTGGTGAGGATGAAGTGAGAAATAAAATTTTAAATATCCGGCACAGAGATAGTTTCAGGAAAAGGTAGTGGGTGTCATTATTCGAATTGTTACTCTTCACTTGGTGGCCTCCCCAGGTGAGACACTGAGCAGAATGTGACACCTGCTGGGGGCCGAGCTCCAGCACCGTCCCCACTTTCCAGCTCCCACCCCGCCCCCTTGCCCCCAGAAGGGACCTGCCAGTTTCAGGAATGGGGCTGCAGGCCAGAGTTTGTGAATATAAGGACGTTTCTTAACTAACAAACAAAGAGGGTCAGAAGGGAAATTAGGCCTGGCTCCTTGTCCTCTGAGGCTTCTTTCCCAAACTCATGCAGATCCAATTTTTTTCACCATCTGCCCGTGACATGTGCAGGGCGTGGGAAGCCCGTTCCAGTACCCCTCATGGCATTGTTAAATAGAGTTCATTATGTGTAAGGAGAGACCATGAAACAACAGAACTGGTCTCTTGATAAACAGCCAAAATTTACACATCAAAATGAGTCTGATTTTCTTCAGAGGAGTCGGATACCTCGGAGGCTGTGTGCCAATTCAAAACATTTTGTGAACTCTCCCTCTGGGTTCATCCTTAGAGCCTCTAGCACATTCTTGCTCGCATCCTTAGAGTGAACATGCCCTCTTTTTTTCCAGGGTAGATTTAATTTTTGGAAATAGCCAAAAGACATTTGAAGCTGAGCCCGCTAAATAAAAAGGGTTAGTCATGCAGGATAATAACACTTTGGGATAAAAAAAAACAAAAAACAAAAAAACAAAAAAAACAAGGTTATACTTAGAAAATATTGATTTACCCTTTTTGATGCTGTGTGTAATCTGGCTCTGAAATCAGTAGCGTGAAAGTGGTCTTCTGAACAAGCTTGAGCAGCAGAAGCAGAAGTGGAGGAAATTTTGCCCTCCCAGGGTAAATGCTTTGATAGGAACAAAAATACCCATTTGGATAGATGTGATGTGATACATAAATTTAAGAAGAATCTGATCTCGTGGCATTGTGAGCACACCTCATATTTCAATTATTCATATAGTTTTTACTTGAGCAATTGCTAGTTTAAGAATAACATCCTGGATCTTGCATGCCCAAATCATTTGGACATTTCCCTTTTCTCCCTCCTTCCCTCTCCTTCCTTTTTCCCTCCCTCCCTGTCTCCCTTCCTTCCTTCCTTTCCAGGCGTATGTTGAAACAGTTAGACTGAAGGATGATGAAACGCTCAAGGTACAGACCAAAGAGGATGGAGATGTCTTTATGTGGTTGAAGCATGAAGCCACCAGAGGCAATGCGGCAGCTCAGGTAAAAATGTGGTCCACTGCTTTGGAAAGCCTATCAATTATAATAGCCCAGGTTCTGTCACAGTAGAAAACAAAAACAAAAACAAAAAATACCAAACCTTACTGGTTTAAAGCAACATGGGTTAGTTTCTTACTCCTGCTACCTGTCTGTTGGGGTGAGCATGTGCTGTGCTCTCGTAGACCCCTCCCAATGGGGCTAACGGGGGCTTCACTGCAACACAGGCTCCCATAGCCATGGCAGCAGGATTCTGCTCAGAAGTGGCACAAGCCATCTCTCACATTTTACTGGCCAGTGTAAGTCACGTGGTCTCTCTTGACTTCGGTGTAGTCCGAAGTCTGCACCCAGAAGGAGAGAGAGCTGCAAGGTTTATAATCTGTCCTAAAGACTACCATCAGACACTTTAGGGCACTGATAGAAATAAAAAAGAAGCATCTTGGGGTACAGGAGAGATTAGATGGGTATCAAGAAGAAGCCATGAATTCAGCTAGAGGAGTAACAGAAATCAGGTGAAGCATGACCCACGGACCAACCTTGGCTCTTGAGCATGTCTCGTTTTTTGGATGGACTTTTCTGAGGTACCAGGAAGGGCAGAAAGCTGGGAGAACTTTTTCTTTCTGACTTCTTGCCTTGACTGCACTATGAAGAGAAACCCTTGATGGGAAGCAGCTTAGGCAGACTGAACCGGGAGGGAGAAAGCTTCCTGAAGAATGGCCTTAGCTTTTGCTTCGAGCTCCTAATGAGCATACAGTGTGGGGAAGGGCCTCTGGGTCTGCTAAGCAGGCAGAAGCCCAGAGATGGGAAAAAGAAAGAAGACAGAAAAGACAAGTGCATTGGCAAGCAAGCATTTCAGAGACGCTTTAGTAATGGGTCTCCTACCTGTCTGTGCTGACCTTCCTAGCATTGTCAGGAGATACTTTGCTGGAAGTTTTAAGTCCTTGAGTGGGGGTAGAAAGAAAAGGAAATAGAAGAAGAAGCAGAAAGGAAGAAAGACCACAAGGGTCCAGAATGGGGCCAGAATGTTAACAAACATTTCTCTGGCTCCCTTCTTGGGCACCTGTCCCTAGCCTGCAGTCTTTCTAGCTCGGGAAGGAATTCCAGTGCCTGGTTCTGGAAATGCCTTAGTCACAGTCATTTCCCAGGTGCTCCAGGGCTTGTATGAACTTTCCTGTCTTCGTTCAGCAAATCTTTGTTGTGTAGCTTCCATGACCTTCTACTGAGCTTTGCTGAATGGGGGCCAAAGGGAGAAAGGCAGACAAATCACATCATGAGGTTCTGATCCCCAGAGAACTCCCAGCCTTGAGTGTCACGGTGGAATGAACCATGTGGACAAATGCTGGGGTGGGAGGAGATGAGTACCTTCTGATACGGATGTGCACACACCTCCAGGCCACTCATGAGGCTAAGGGGACAGCATATACCTTCCAAAAGAAAGGTGCTTTGAAGAGAGGAGACAGTCATTGTTGACCAGGTTCCATCCGACTCTGGCCCTGGGTGCAGTAGACTGATTCACGTTCACGTCCAGACATGCATTGTTTCCCACTGGGGCTAAGGACTTGTATTTACACAAGTTCACCTTTCAGGGCTCTAGCCTCCAGTTGGAAGAGGTCATGTGTCTGCCTAATTCCTGGTTCTTGATATGAAAACCTTTTGAACTGGGTTTGTCCTTTCACCTTTTAAAGCCTTGTGTTAAGCATTACACAGGAAAGTAATTATCTCAATTTGCTACTGTCTTGAAGCAACGACTAGCCCAGATGCTGTTCTGGGGCCAGCAAGGTGTGGCCAAGAATCCTGAGGCAGCGATCCAGTGGTACGCCAAAGGCGCCCTGGAGACTGAGGACCCTGCGTTAATATATGACTATGCCATTGTGTTGTTCAAGGTAAGAGTCCCTCAATTTGGGCTGAAATTACGCAATTCTCATCAGGCTTCCGGAGCAGTTTCCCATAGGTGTGCAGGCAAATAAGGAGTCTGTAACTGGAGAAACTCAGTATATGCTTCTGTCACTCTTGATGGAAAAGGATATTTGCTGAAAAGGCAGAGTCAGAAACAGTCCCCGGTCTCATTTTTAATCATTAGTCTTATGTTTGGCACCTGAATTCTCTTTGCTTTTGCAAGAACTGTCTAGAGGAAGCACCCCTCTTTTATGGATTGGAAAAAATGGCCAACCAGCCCCAGAGGTACTGCAAGTTGTCATTGAATTACAGCTTAACCCAAGTGCCCCTTTGGGCTGGCTCCCAACAGTCTGGTCGGTCAAAAACAAAGATCTTGTTTTAAGCCACAGGAAAACAGGGGATGGGTTGAAAGAGCATTCGCCCAGGAGGCAGAGAATGGAATTCAGGTCCCTCCTCCAAAGTCATCAGCTTGGTGTCCTTGGAGTTACTTGATCTCATGGGGAAATGGTGATGACCAGAGACTGAATGAGGTAACATAATGAATGGACTTCGAGAAATGTAAAATACGGTCTAATAGGAAATCCTCCTAGTTTGCACTGATTGAGCACGTATTACCTGATTTACACACGGGGAGGCATTAGGATTGCTGTTTGTATATGTATGTGGTAATCGAGGTAGAGAAAGGATTTTTAACTTGCTCAAGGTCACACAATTGGTATATTTTAGAGATCTGGGACTGGGATCCCGGCACTATGGCTTCAGAATCTGTGTTCTGCACCCCAAACACAAGACATCAACTCACCAGCCTTGGAAAAGCAAAAATCTTTTGGTCTCGGTGTGGAAGCCCCTGGGGCCCATGTCATGCCCAAAGAAAGCAGCTGCCCTCAGATAGCGAGTGTCTTCAAAGGAGGGCATGGAGTCACGTGGCCAGGTCCATCTTCAGAACCACCGCTGTGGCCACTCACTGACTCACAGCCATGGCTTTGCTACATTCCTAATCCTCTAACAACTTAAAACCTATTGGATCATACCATACAGTTTCCTAATTTAGGGTCTGGACTTTTCCTTTTTCAGTTGTCAAGTCAACATAGAAATGGTTTGACTCCTAGCCATATGTTGATGCATCCATGTGTTGATTCAATAAACACCCATTCCGGGCTGACCAAATGCCACACACTGTGCCAGAGGGAGGGACAGATGGATGTGTGTGCCATGTCCCCGACCTCAAGGGGCTTGTGCAGTGGTGGGGAGGGCAGGCACAGAGAGGCACTGTCTGCCAGACCTGAGGCTGGCCCCTGTCAAGGTCCAGAGAAGATAACAGCATGAGTCAGACGTTACTTCTGCCCACCAGGAGCTCACCATCTCAAGGAAGAGGAAAATACAGTAATAAATGACTCTGGAGGTGTTGCCATGTCTGCTTTCCCAACCTTAAAAGATTTTTGGTTTTCCTGCATTCTAACGAAGAATCCTTCAGGGGGATGAAAGCCCCTTATTGGTATTTCAGTAACGGGAAGATATTACCTGTGGTCAGAAGGTCCCTTTAAGTGCGTTCCATGTGAAGGAGTCCCATGCAGAAGATGACCTTCCAAAATGTGAAGAACAGCCATGTGCTCTGGAGCTCCGTGTGGGCATTTGGCGTGTCGTATGATGGTGCCATGGTGACTATGGCTTGTCCAAGACAGTCCAAGCCGTCCCCTCTTGCATGACACGAGGATAGCACTTTGACATTTACTGTAGCAGCTGTTTTCCATGAACTCACCCAGTGGACATTACTGAGCACTTACTATGTACCAGGACTTTACATTTCTATCCCTTAACAACTTCCAGTACAACTCAGATTTGGGCCTAGTGCAGAGGCTTTGTGCAAGAAATTATCCCACTTTGGTTTCCATAACAAATATTCTGGAAAATGTTTGGCACTTAGTAATCAGAATACCTGAATTCTAGCTGCAGATCTAAATGTGAGGCTTTGGGTAAAGTCATCCTCCTGTTTTATTCCTTCAAAGCAAAGAAAGAAGTTGATGAAGATAAACCTTGAGTTCTACCAGGTTCTAACATTCTGTCATCTTGTTCTTTCTGACGATTTTCCAGAAGGCCAAAAAGGTTGTCCCATGGCCCCATCCAGTTATTCCAAGTAGCCTCTATGTCCTTTTCCCTTTCTTCTTCCTCTCTATTAAATGAAGTAATGTTGCATTTCTGAAAAAATATTTTCATCTTCCAATTTTGCTTCAGCTCATCAGTTTCACTAAGTAGGTAACTTCAAGGCTTAGAAAAACTTGGTGTGTATAATTTGACTTTTAGTTGGATTCACAATTTTATTTGGGGTCCTGAAAAATACAGAGACAAACATATCCTGCACAGTTTCTGTAAGGAGGTTATGAGTCATTATACATTCTCAGCACAGAATGGAAACGCCTGGGAAGAAAGAGAGTGTGCTACTTATGAACTTGGAGCGTGGAGCCCGTCTGCTTGGGTTCAAATCCTGCCTCTGCGTCTCACTCACTGTGAGACCCTGGGCAAGGGCTCATTAGGGAACACTAGCAGCATCTTCCCAGGCTTGTGGTGAGGATGAGATACAGCAACACAGTGCTGGGCACACTTAAACTAACACAGGGATGTTTGCTTGTGCCGTCTTCAGTAGAGTTAAAAGCTATGTTCCTTGCAAAGCCCCCCACCCCACTCCAAAATTATATCACATGTTATGCCATCAACTGTTTCATCTATGACCGGGAAGACTCCACGGGGCACATGCCATGTATTTGTCAACACAGACGCTTGGTGAGTTTGGTAGCGCCGATGGTTTTCATCCAGCTGGCCTTGCCCACCACCTTTATTGTCAGTCCTATGGTAAGAGAGACCATGAGGCCCTCTCTTGCCCTACCCTCAGACCTGCTGCTCCTCCATGCCATCCTCCCCACCCCTCAGTGTGGTCCCACAAACTTCCTCTCTTATAGCAAGGACCACAGAGCCATTTCTCTCTGTGGCGGTGCTCAAACCACTTCTGCTGGAAAAGCTTCATTTTGCGGGAGGAACCTTGTCCGTTTCTGTCAACATCTGAGGCAATGGAGGCCAAGGGGTCCTATCCCCTTCCCGTCTGGCTCCTGAGTTGGTCTGGACTCCCAAGAGGACCCGGGAAGGCTGCAAAGTATAGCCCAGTAGCTTCTGGCTGTCCATTGTAGATTAAGTGTGACATCAGACTCGCAAATGAGGCCATCTGCAGGAAACACATCCAGGATGACCAAACTCATTTCACTCTTCTTCAGGGCTTCTCCTGTCAAATCCACAGGAACGCCATTCCCTCGGTGATGATGGGGGGTTTGTAGGGACACTGAGCTGCCAAGCTGAGATCTGCTGGCCCTGAACCACACGTACAAGCAAAATCATAGTGATGATGAGGAGGAGGATGGTAGATGAGCTCTGCATGTAGAAACCTTGAAGATAAGGCTTTTAATGAAGAAGGCTCATGTTTTCTTTTTTAAGTATTTTATGTGGAGCACTGATACACCTCCAAGATGTTTCCGAAGGCGCTCTGCTTTTATTTTCTTCATGCTCATTGCTGTTTATCATTGTTTAGGGTCAAGGAGTGAAAAAGAACAGACGGCTTGCTTTGGAGCTGATGAAGAAAGCGGCTTCCAAGGTAACACTTCTGCATATTGTCACCCACACCACACGCTCACAAGTCTGCGAGAGTCAACGGCCATCCCGTGGCCCAGCCCCTAGAAAACGGAGTGAGGTGGGAGGGTCACTGCCATCGCCGTGATTAGTCACTTCGGAGCTGCGACACAGACAGAAACCCACCGCAATGGGGACAGCAGAATTCAAAAGCTGAACTCCCCTTCCAGTCAATAGAATGCAGGCCGATTTTGTTTGAAGGCTAAAATTATAATCCCAGGCTGCTCTGATAACAAGCAGTGGGGAGCGGTGCTCCTTGGAACTGAATGGATATATAGATACGCCGCTGAATTAGGGAAACCAAAAGCCTAATTCCTGTAAAGCTTAACCCTGTTGTGTCCAATCCCTGTGCCCTGCCCGTGCTTTAATAATGAGGATGTTTAGCAAGTTGATAGCCAGGTTTAAAAATTGCTTTGTTTTGGTCACTATTTACTCTAAGATATTGTCAAGTTAGCCGGTTTCATGATAGCACTACAGAATGGAGGTTAAATATCGTGGGGGTGGTGACGTGTACACGTACGTACAAGGCGTGTACACCCACACAAGCAAGCACGCTCACAGGTGCATGCGTGTGGATTTGCAAATAAATATGTAGAAACCGCTATAATTCTACAGCCTTGATGGAGTCCTTTATAGCCCTTCTGTCTCTTGAAAGAGACCCCTCCCCAAGGCCGCTAATATTTGCCTCATCAACAAAGACTCCTCAAGCTGATTTCCACCCCCTCATCCTCCCCTGAGAAGTTCAGAGTCTCTTTTTGTGTGTGTAGAACAGGAGGTTGGAGCACGGAATAAACCGAGAGGCTTTCCGTCCACCATGGTGGTGTCAAGAGGGCACATGACCCAAGAGAAGGGAGCCCACTGAAGAGCACACCAGCTCCTGCCCCCTTACAAGTTCAAGGGCAGAAGTAGCGAGGCTGTTGAATGGTGGTCCTTGAGGGCCTTTAGTCCAAAGCCCCCTAAAACAGGGCCGTGATGGGCTTGCCATGGCAGGTGTGAAATTTGCATCTCTTCAGCCATCCTTAGTGGTGAGCTGATGTCTAATGTGCTTTGTTTGGAAGGGATTCTTTTTTTAAAATTGACATATAATGTATTATTTGCCCCAGAGGTACAGGTCTGTGAATCACCAGGCTTAGACATTTCACAGCACTCACCATAGCCCATACCCTCCCCAGTGTCTATAAACGAACCACCCTATCCCTACCCCCTACCCCCCAGCAACCTTCAGTTTGTTTTGTGAGATTAAGAGTCTCTTCTGGATGGGGTCCGGATGAAGGGATTCTTAGCAGAGCTTCGGTGAGGATTGGGGAATGCTGCGTTATGGCCTGGAGTCATCACATCCTTAAAAGTGTAGTGTGATTCACACTTATTCACCTGGCAAGGGATTTTGAGGCCCCTAGTCTTTGTCAGGCACTGTGAGGAAGGTCCCACGCAGTTTGGTTTTTGGAATGAGCGAGAAGTCATGGGAGTAAATCTGGTGTTCAAGCTATGTATGTCCAGAGCAGAGTATGATTGGTAAGAGAGAAGACAGGATTTCTTGTGGGGCTCCAGATGCAATTCCTTGTGGAGTTTTGCAGATGTTTTGAGGGATGACAGCTTGTGGCCCCTAGCTTTGTAGCAGAAGTCACTGTGATGTGTACATTCCATAGGCTTGTCCCAAAGCTGGCTCTTGCCACTTTATAGTATGGCCTGCTCTGTTACGTCATTGAGAGGCATTCTGCCAGACTTTCCAGGAGACCACCTTGCACCCTGTACAGCGTGCTGTCTGGGAAGAAGGCTTCCATGACTAGGTCCACAGCACTGACACCCTTCCCGACGTCAGCTGGCTTGGGAATCAGCTGTCTTGGGGGCCTGCAGATCCCAACTCTACTCTCCACCCTCAAGGTGTAGGATTTGGATTCCATTTTGTTTAGCACCTCATGTGAAGGGTGACTTTCATTCGTTCGTCAAATATTTATTGAACATCTGCTCTGTGGCAAGCACTAATATAGGTACTTGGGACACAAAACAAAGATTCCTGCCCTAATGGAGATTCTCTCTTAATTTATTTTTTTTAAGACTTTATTTATTTTTTTGAGACACAGTGAAAGCAAGAGAGATCACAGAGCTCCAGAAAGGGAGAAGCAGACTCGCCACTGAGCAGGGAGCCGGATGTGGGACTCTATCTCAGGACCCTGGGATCGTGACCTGAGCTGAAGGCAGAGGCTTAACTGACTGAGCCACCCACGTGCTCTAGAGCTTCTGTTTTAATGGGCTTTGTTCATTTCTTTCCCTCTGGTCTTTCTGGCAGCTGGAATCTAGGAAGAAATCTAGAAAGCGTAGTTTTTTAGGATCTGTTGCAGACTGAGAAGTCTCAGCCTGGAATCTTGGCATCTGTGCTGAAGGGACACCCGTTCTTCACTAGTAAAAGGTGGTGAAAGAGATTTGGTTCTGTACTTGAACTCTGATTTAATAAGTCTCACAGGTGCAAGGCACTGTTTGACCTTCGGATCCTTTTCCCCCTGCTTCTTCATGGTTTGGTGGATCCGGCAGAAAGGGAGACATGAGGACACTGCATGCCCAGGTCTACACACAGGTGTCTCACTGTGGGCCAGAGCCTCCTTCTGCAGCACTCACACCCCTTCGGGGCTTCCGAGCCCTCAACAACCAAGCTGCGAGCTGCCCTGTGGAAGCACGTGGGAACATCTGGGGAAAGCCCATGCGGACACCTAATAGGACGAAATCACAAGGAGGCTCCAGACTCCATCCACATGAAGCATTTCCTTAGTACCAGCCCCAGGTCTAGACACGGTTTTTAAAACCCTCCTTCCGGAGACGCCTGGGTGGCTCCATCAGTGAAGCATCTGCCTTCGGTCGGCTCAGGTCATGATCCCAGGGTCCCACATCAGGCTCCTTGCTCAGCAGGGAGCCTGCTTCTCCCTCAGCCTGTGGTTCCCCCTGCTTATGCACTTGCTTGCTCTCCCCCTCTCTCTTTCTCTCTGACAAATAAATGAAATCTTAAAAAAAAAAAAAAACACACAAAAGCAAACCCTCCTCCCATGCCCACCTCCCTCCCACTCTGCCTCAGCCCCCTCTGCCCCCACCCTCCCGACTCTGCCTGTCAGGACTGGGACTCTTAGTAGCCTCGAAGCCCCTGTGCTTTGCAAGTAGGCTGTTGCAGCTGCTTCCCTCAGAGAATTTGTTGATGTTTGGGGCAGAATAATCAACAGATGGGCAGGCGGGTCACCTAGAAAACTGTTCCAGTGGCAGGGGCTCTGAGTTCTCCTCTTGCAGGTGAGCACTCATGAGTTGCAAGGTCACTGTTGATACTTCAGGGCAATAAGAGACCTTTTGGAGACGAGGGCTTTGTGGAAGAGCCCTCAGATGCTGAGCCATGATTTGGGGGCACCATGACTGCGGAGCTGGAAAGCAGGAATCCTGGCAGCAGCCGGCTGAAATCCCCCTGGGGGAAGGCTCTGAGCAGGCTCGTGGTTTTTAACACTTAGCTTTTCTTCAATGCCATCTGCCCCCAAAAAGAGATGAAGGGTTTTGCTCAGACCCAGGCAGAGTGCTTTCCCAACAACAGATTCTCTTTAGGTTTCATTAAAAACAAACAAACAAAAATGTAATTTTTTTTCTTGTTCTAAAATCTAGGGATTACATCAGGCAGTCAATGGCTTGGGATGGTATTACCACAAATTCAAGAAAAATTATGCCAAAGCAGCAAAGTACTGGTTAAAAGCTGAAGAAATGGGGAATCCAGATGCATCGTACAATCTTGGAGTCCTGTATTTGGATGGCATTTTCCCAGGAATTCCTGAAAGGAATCAAGTAAGACTTGACACCAGCTGTGCAGCTGGTCACTGGCTCGTCTGCTGTGTGTCTGGCCTGGGGGAGGTCCCATGGGTGATGCAGACGCCACCCAAGGCACAGACCCTGTCCTCAAGCAACTCAAGGGTCCAGTAAGGAAGATAAGATAGCAGATGGCAAAGGATGGCATCTAGCCAAGTGTCACATGTGTGCTCGTTGCTATGACCCAGACAGTTCTGGACAGGGGAAACCGTGAAGATCAAAAGCAGTCAGGAAGTCTTCATGGAGGAGGGAGGCCTGAACTAGGGAGGAAGGGGAGGATGATACGCGATAGAGTGAGTGAGAGGCAGTACAGAGATTGATCTCATTAGGAGCAAAGAGAGCTGGGTCCAGATGGGTTTGCCTGGTATAAGACCAGACTGAATAATAGTCAAAACAACAGTGACAATCTTCAGTGTTTGCTAAGTACTTCCTCTGTGATGGTTACTCAGAAATACTTGACATGCATCCCATGTCATTCTAACCATCTTCTGGAATAGCTGCTATGATTATGTCCATTTTACAGAATGAATATCAAGGTTCTGAGAATGTATGTAACTTACTCATAGTCATATGCTTACTGGAGGCAGGACTGAGATCCTTGCAGAAGCTGGAAGCCCCTCGTTAGCTCATTAGCCTATTAGCCCACTAATACTATTGATGATGGTAATTATAATTTCTGCACTGTCACAGGCCACAGACTTCCCTGAATGCCCACTCTATGCCAGGCATTCTTCCAGGCACTAGGGATACAAGAGGCTTACATATATCTGTGGGAAGAATATTCCAGAAAGGGTGAACAGTCAGGGCAAAAGCCCTAGAGGAAAGCAGGAGTGGCATGCTCTAGGGATAGAAGGGAAGCTGGAGCAATGGGAGCAGGAAGCAGGGAGGGGTGAAGTGGGGGAGAGAAGGTTGGGCAGGCAGATGCGCTGGTCATTGTGAGGTCTCAGCTGCTCCAAGGAAGATGGGAACCGCTGGGCCCCTTTGGACAGGGCAGTGATGTGCTGTGTTTTAAAAGGATCCTAGCAGAGACTAGGATTAAAGAAGACAGGAGGAGAGCAGGGGGTTAATGTATTGAATCCAAGTGAGAAAAGATGAGCGACCCCAGAAGGGGGATGGAAGTGTGGCTGGATTATGCATGTACTTAGAAGGTCAAGGTGACAGGGCTTGCTAATGGATTGGATGTGAGGTGTGACAGGAAGACAGGGTGACTCTGAAGTGTTTGGCATTTACGGAGGTAGAAGTGTGGAGGGGGCATTTTGTGGGATGGGCCAGACTGAGGCAGCAGCAGGTTTCTGAGGGTAGGAAACTGGAAGATAATTTTGGTGAAGCACCATGCTAAGCCTTGAGAATCCATCTCATTTAATCCTTGAAAGAGCCTTTCGTGCTAGGTACTATCAGAAGCCACATTTTTCAGTTGAAGAAATGTCGCAGTTGGAGAGATGAACTACCATGCCCAAGGTCACATAGCTGGGAAGGAGCAGAGCTTGGATTTAGACCCAAGCCCGTCTGACTCCAAATCCCTGGCTTACGAATGGCATCTAACTGTCTCAGAAAAACAATAGTGACCAGTAGAACATTCACGCTTCTAAACATTTGTCTTATTTTCCCCTCCACCTCTCTCTGCCTGCATAAGAAGGTGTATATTTTTATGCATTGCTAATGTCTGGTCACCCACACATATATGCCAGCGTGGATTTTTTATTGTCATATTCTAATTCTCACCTTCCTACGGGAGATGCGGTCTTGGCGCATGAATTTGAAGAAAGGTATTAAGCAAGGTTAGGAGAGCCAATGCCTGAATTTTCACCTGGCGTGAACCCGGCCTGACTTCTGATATATTCTTCTGTTTCATTTACAGGGGTTATGGGATTCGTAGCTATGTGTTGTCTGATTTGTTTATTTGGCAAACTTGACAGAATAGTTTACTGTCAAGGTTATCACATCCAGAGGTCGGCTTCTGTGATGGGCTTTCTTCCTGGAGCTTGACTTGGTTTTCCTAAAGATATCAGAAGTGATTAGCTGGTGAAAATATCAGGGGTTGAGTGTCTCACCGTGTTGGCTTCCATGAAACCAGCCCAGCCGGGAGGACTCCTCACCAATGGAGATGACTCTGTTTATCTCTCTACAGACTTTAGCCGGTGAATATTTCCATAAGGCTGCACAGGGTGGACACATCGAAGGAACCTTGTGGTGTTCTCTCTATTATATCACAGGAAACCTGGAGACGTTCCCTAGAGATCCTGAGAAGGCTGTCGTGTAAGAACCTGTCAGCTGTTGTGTACAAAGGGAAAGCCATGTACTTTATTCACTGTGCCTGGAAATGGAGTTCCCGTTCTTTGTTTTGCAATTTTTGAATTTCACCTTTATTTTTACCTGTTGTGCATGCACAGACTTTCAAAAGCCACCTCATTCGACAAAGTGAAAACAAGTACATTTTAATGGAAACCCCAAAATAATAATTTGACATGGGAAAAGCAGAAAATCTGCTACCCCACCCAAACTACTTGTTCTCAAGAATAAGTCACTTTCAGTCTTTTCATTATCTCTTTACTATTTGCTTCTCTCTTTCAATGACACACTCATCCTATTTCTTATTAGTTTCATTACAGGCTTTGTCTAATGATGTCCCTCTGTGAAAAATAAAGATGTAGTTCCCTCTCATTCTGCCACCTGCTATCCCACGCATCCACACTTCCTGCCTTGTCCCATTTTCCCATTAATATATCATTACTTTGGTTAGATTAGTATCGGGGTGCCCATTATTAGGACCATGGGAGTCTGAGGTACAGCTGACCCATGTGTTAGGCTATGAGTACTTTCTCTTTCTTACACAGATTTTTGTGTTTGTGGAGTAATAATTATACTTCATAGTTCTTCAGGTGCTTAGTTTTCTGCATACTTAATCATTAATCATGTGCTTAATCATGTGCTTAAATCTCCAAATTCTCCCACAGTTGTCTAAATGTCTCCTCAGTATGTCCAGACCCACCAGGTATTTGATTAACTTAATCTCAGTGACATCTCTTCTGGAGTCTTCCCTCAGGACAGAGCTGCCCTGTCATCACTGTGGGGGGTTTCCTTCCCCTTCATCTCTGTCTTTTTGGGTTCTCCTTGCTGGACCCTATTTCTTCTTCTTTCTTGGTTTATGCCTATGCTTTTGTAGAGCACATCCTACAGTAGCTTCCTAGAGAATGGTGAACAAGAGGCACATTTCTGAGACCACTACATATCTGAAAATGTTTTACAGAGGTTGGGAAATAAGGGCCCACAAATAACATGCGGCCCACCCTCCATTTTGTGTGACCCCCAAGAGCTAAGAATGCTTTTTGCATTTTTAAAAGGTTGTAAGACAAGTGCACACACTAAGTTGAATACAAATAGAGACCCTGTGTGACTCACAAGGCTTAAAATATTTATTATCTCGCCTTTTACAGAAAAAAACCCAAAACTTTGCAGACCTCTGCTTTAGACCACCCTCATACCAGTAGTCTGGCTTTACAAAAGGTTTTGTTTCATAAGACATTTGAGAGAAAATCCAACCTGACCTGAACTCACTGATAAAACTTGACCTAGACAGACTTGAAGATTTTATCAATATTAGTTAGGATGTTTGGTGTGAACATTCATATGTTCCATAAATTTTTCTTTTGTTATTGATTTCTAGCTTAATTCCACTGCAATCAAAGAATGCATTCAAAGAATTACTTCAGTCCTGTGGAATTTGTTGAGGCTTTCTTTATGACAGGATACAGTCAATTTTGCTACACTTGCTTTCTTTTGCTTGTTAAAGTTTTGTTATTGTTGTTGTTGTTAGAGTTATATCTTTTTCCAGCCTTTACTTTTAATCTTTTCTTCTTTTAATTTTAATGTGTGTCTCTTCTAAGCAGTAAATAATTGGGTTTTGTGTACTTTTTATTCAATTTGACAAGTTTATTTTTTTATTAGGGTATTTAGACCATTTACATTTAATGCAACTTACAGAAGTATTTTGTTTTACATCTGCCATTTTACTATTTATTCCTTATTTTTCTCATCCATTCTTTGTGCTTGTTTCCCTTTTTCTTACTTTTCCTTTACATTAATCAAGATTTTTTTTAAAAAAATTTTATTTCCCCTTTCCATTAGCTTGCTAGTAATATATCCTTATAATATTCGTTTAGTGGTTGTAAGTCCAAAGATTACAACAGGCCAGTTCATTATTAGTAAAAATTCTCCAGGATAGATTAGAGAACAGAAAAAAAATGGAGAAACCTTAAAATAAATCAGTAAATACATTTTAATGGAGAGAGTACTAACTCTTGGTGAAGATGATCTATTTTCATATCAGCAGGTATTTTTCATTAGGTACATTTCATGTCTTTATTTCCATACATGATAATTCCTAACCACTTATAAGAAAAGACACTGAAAGCAAATTCTCAAAACGCATCTTTCTTTACCTTCTTAATGTTTAGTTCTGGTTTGTTGCTGTGTAAAAATTCTAACAAGCAAAATAATCCCCAAGTGGGATTTATTGAGATCATATGAAGAAAAAAGCAATTATTTAATTTGTCATGGTTTGGGTATTTTCTCATTCCTTTTCTTTTCAGATGGGCAAAGCACGTAGCTGAGAAAAATGGCTACTTGGGTCACGTCATTCGCAAAGGCCTCAATGCCTACCTGGAGGGCTCATGGTAAGCTGGGGACCCACATTAGAATGAACTTTCTCAGCCCTCACCCTTCAATTTGTCAGTGTAGTCATATGAGATAGAGTCTTAAAATACAACCGAAAAAGCAATTTGCAGGGAAATCACGACCTCCCAGTAATGATATTCAGAGTATCACAGACTGATTGGCTGTTGATTAGAAAACATACCATTTCCATGTTTAATTATACACAAAAATTAGTTCTCTAGGGGAAGTGTCCACATTCATCAAGTTGAGAGACACATGCATGTGTTGACTTTCCTTCCCTTCAAGCTTGTTCCTTTTGGTTTTAGAGGTTCCTTTGGTTTTTCACACACACACACCACAAGCTGAACCTCTGCCTCTCCCTGGCAGGGCACAGAAAGTTCACAGGAAGCAGAGAGAGCAGTGTGTTTAAGGCTCAAACTACATCCTTCCACTGATATGTGACTAAAATCTTCTGTGGCCAAGAGCCTGGAATTACTGGAACTCACTCAGCAGACCTCAGATGTCACAGCCAAACAGATTTTCCATTTTAACTTTCTTCTGATAAAATTAACAAATTTTATCCTGTACCCTATGGGATGAGATACTGCACTAAGGACTTGGAGATGCTCCCTGTTTGCTGTGCCTTGATTTTACAAATAAGGGCACATCTTCCCAAACTGCAGACTCCACCTGATTCCATCCTTCTGTTTTCTTCTGCCAGCCCTGCCACTCTGTCTTACTTTTCCATTGGGCCATCTTTTCTTGGCTGGATTATTGCCTAAGTGATCTGGGTATTTTGGTAATAACTTAAGAGGGTATGCAAATCAGCACATATCCCATTGGTCCATTGCCTCAAAAACATTAGACCAGACCTATCATAGAGCATACTCTGACCTGAATCTTAATTAAAAGTTAAAATACAAGTCCAAGAGAACATTATTTTCTCCTTTGGTCTATAGTGCCTGCATAATCAGCAGAGAGCATGTCGATGAAAATTTTAAAGGAGGAAGGGAAGTAAACCCAATGAAAACAGCACCAAAAGGAATGTTTGTTATTATCATCCTGTGAAAGTTTATTATCTGTGGCCTCACTTCACACAACTTGGAAAAAATTTTGATGAAATTATTATTTTCCACTTGATACACCTTATAATTTTTCTGGTGTTTTATTTTGTCTCCCAAGTGAGCTTCAGTTTGTAAAACTCCCAAATTTGAACTTAATTTATTCTCTTCTTCTCATCCTCCAAACTTCCCACCCTTTGTTCCCCACAAGCTTTTTAGGGGAGAAAGGGCATTCAAATACTGAAGTGCATATGTGGGTTTTCCCAAAGAAGGAGCACATCTGTAAACACCCCCACACTCACACACACACACACACACACACACAGATGCTTGACACTATTTTTCCCATAGAGTGTCTATTAATAGCTTACATTTCTTGCCTGCTTTTGAATTTAACATCACAAAGCATTTCAGGTAGCACATTTTTAAAACTGGCTGGGAAGGTCAAGATGAATTCAGATTTTTGTGACCTTTCGTCCTTCTTACAATATTCAGCCATAACACAAGATTGATTTTTTTTTAAAGACTTTATTCATTTAACAGAGAAAGAGAGGGCACAAGCAGGGGGAATGGCAGGCAGAGGGAGAAGCAGGATCCCCGTTGAGCAGAGAGCCCACTGAGGGGCTCCACCTCAGGATCCTGGGATCATGACCCAGGCCATAGACAGACGCTTAACTAACTGAACCACCCAAGCACTGCACCTCATTTCTTTCTCATGCTGAACTACCTGCAGTTTTCTCACATGGCCTGCGTTCTGTAGGACCTCTGGATCTTTGAAGTTGCTGTTTCCTCTGCCCAGAAGGCCTCCCTAACTCCTTCCTCCCGTTAAGATCAGAATTGCTCTTATTGATTGCCTGGTGATTTGCACCCCAGGGCCCAACACCAGGTGGTACCTGGGAAATGCTCAGAAACAAATGAGTGCATGATCTAAGGTAAATGGAACAACCCTAACTCAAGACACATGAGCAGTATATAAAGGGCATGAAGGATTCTGTGAAGGAAAAGACGCTATCTGGTTTGTAGGACTTAGATCAGCCTTCATGATGGGGGTAGCAGATGACATGGCCTTGAAGGGTGGGTGAGATTACCCCTTGACCATGCAGGGAACAGCATTTCTAGTGAAGGGAACAGCAGAAATGAAAGGAAAGAGATAGGAAAATTCTGGATGAGTCTGGAAAATTTTAAGCCACTAGTTTGCCTTCAGGTAAGATTTGTAAAAGGGAGTAACAGATAACAAGAGAAAAAAGGTGCTGCTCTATGGAACTTTGAATGGCAGGTCATACACTTTTTACTGAATTTATGTGGCAGTGGGGAGCTATCAATAGTTTGAGGAGACATTCATCCAAGTCTGAATGTTGACATGACAGAGCTGGGTTCTGAGATGTCTAACTAGATGGCAAAGAGAAGGGAGAGTCTGAAAGGGCATGCTGGGTCAGAATCTGGGTAAAAAGAGCTGACCATTTGAACTGGAGATGTGGCATAAGCCAGTTGAGTTGTTTTTTTCTACTTCTGTCATACAGTAGTTGATACGTATGAAGTGATATGTAATACATATATATATAGGTTCTCAGGCATAAGGATAAAATGAACATCTGTAGCCCTATGTGAGAAAATGAACAGGGTGCCTGGGTGGCTCAGTTGGTTAAGCGACTGCCTTCAGGCGATTCAGGTTGTGATCTTGGAATCCCAGGATCGAGTCCCGAATCAGGCTCCCAACTCCATGGGGAGTCTGCTTCTTCCTCTGTCCTTATCCTCACTCATGCTCTCTCTCACTGTCTCTCTCTCAAATAAATAAATAAAATATTAAAAAAAAAAAAAGAAAATGAACAGTTGAAACCCTCTGCATTTCCCTCCCAAATTATACCCATCCCACCCTTGGTCCCCAGAACTAACCATCACCCTGAACCTTGTTGTTGATCTCCCTTTGCTTTCTTTATAGTCTTGTTCTATGTGGATTTATTCTTAAGCAGTAAAGTTCTTTGGCTTGTGTCTGAGCTTTCTATTATTAGAATCATATTACATGTAGTTCAACTGCCTTTTTAAAAAACCTAACATTATGTTTCTGAGATTCATATCCCTTGTTGCATGTATCTGTGGGCCGTTCCTTTTTATTTCTGTCATTGACCATGCTTTACTTATTAGTTCTTATTTTAACACATTTGCATTTCCCATTTTTTGTTGTTTTTAAGAACAATGTGGCCATGAACATTTTTTAGGTATATCGTGACATACGTAGGAAAAGTTTCTCTAGAATATAAACTTAGGAGTGGGGTCACTGGGCAGGCACCTTATAAGATAGTGTTCACCTTTATAAGATAATGCCGGCTGTTTTCCCAAAGGATTTTACCAATTTACTCACCCACCAACCATGTATACATTTTTGTTTCTTCATATCCTTGCCAATCTTGATGCTGATGCTAAGTATTGAGTTTCAGTTTGGATTCAAAGCCTTTTTTCTATCAACAGGAAGAAACATCTAGTATCCATTATAATGACAAAATCCTCGTCAAAATATATCTGAGGCAAAGTGCTTCTGTTTCCTCCCATTCTCCAAGTCTGAAGCCCACCCTGAGGTTAAATAGGAAATAGAGGGATGTTGGCCTCCCCACACCATGATGGGGCTTTTTTGGTACCATCTATTCTGCTGTCATAGAACTAAATCATCCATCAATGTCCCAAGTCCTTCCCCCTTTTTCATTTTCTGTGAGTGAATTCATTCTGGATGTTATTTTCAAATTACATGTGTCAGTTTGATGAGCTTCTGCTTTTCTGTGTTGTTCCAAGATTTATACGGGATAGTTTAAAAGAGGAGCATGATTGAGAAAAGTGCTTTTTGCTGTATAGGCATAATACGGAAGATACTATTGTCATGCCTCAGGCTGTCCTCGGACACCAGAAGTCAGTGAAGGAGAGGCCGGCTGTCATGTTTCATTTCTCTGCCTTCCCCCATGTGTGTTTAATCTGTGAGCTATGTGTTTTATTGTCCTTTGTCTTCAATATGCCCCAAATATTTAACCCAGGAGGTTAGCCAGATTATGGTGGGCTTGAAGCAAGACAAGTAGGCATGCCAATTTCCAGTTGAAAGAGATTCACCTTTCTGCAGGAGACCAGGGGTCCTGCGTTCCACGGGGATCCCAGGATTTTTTTTTTTTTCTATCTTTTCAGTTCGAGCTGCTTCATGCATTGGCAGAGAAAAGCACAAAGAAAATCATATAATTGTTTGGGAAGCTGCTCAGAGGTACTCAGATTCACAATTCACAGCAAGCAGCCCGAGGATTGATTATTAAGATGTATCATTATAAAATTCTCTATGTGTATATGCTGAGGCAGAACTGGAAGGATAACAAATATGTCCCTAAATGTGTTCTTTACCATAAATCCCCTCCTCTCCAAGTCCACCCGCCACCCCCGTCCCTGCCAGAATGACTGCCTGGGGGACAACTTCACTTTAGTGCCTTGGAAATAAAGCTTGAAGCTCTGGTGAGCTTCCTAAGCCTTGAGGAAATTCATGGAAAGGACAGTACAGCGTTGTGGCTTATCTTTGGGCTTCCTGCCCACAGTTAAGTGCTGCGTACATGTTTGTTCCATGAATATAAATATAGAAATATCTGTAATTGATACTTCTGGGTACTCTCTGTTGAAACACAATTAAATAAGAACAAATCACTGGGAGCCTAAATGTGGGTAGGATTTCTGCAGAGGTGTCATTTCTCAGAAGTCTTAATAAGCTGAGAAAGTCTGGCCTTGAGAGTTCTAACCTTCCCCTGCGGATGGTGGCAGGGTGGGAGTGCACAGCATTGGAGAATTGCTTCTGCAGCAGGGAAGACAGAGGTGGATTTCCCTTCAGTGCTTCTGTTGACATTGATGTTTCATAGACATCTCTTTCTGATGGATTTCCGTGTTTCCTCAAAGGAAATGCTTGGGAAATTCTATGACATTTCCTCTTGGCTTATACAATAATTGGACAGTGGAAGTCTTCCTATGAAACTCGCCCCCCTTCCCCTCCCCACCACCAAAGTAACTTTGGAGAGATGATCTTGTCTTTGAAAAGTTTGTCCTAGTGACTTAGTTCTTCTGGGAAGTGTCAGCCTCATGTGCTCCCACACTCTAATCGTCTGCCCGACTGCTGTCAAAGAAAACGTCATTTTGATTACATTTTAATAATGTGAGCCATATTCCGTCCAGTTACAGTAGCAGAGGGACCTGGCCCGACATGTGACCTTGAGTTGGCAAGTCTACCCCCTCTCCTTCCTGTACCCATTCCTGGGGAAGACAGGCACTGGTTCCAAAGAAATGTGAGATTTTAAGACCTTGGGAATGGGTCCCTGTCGTAGAGTGATGGAGACTTTTGACCAGGCCTCCTTTGTACGCCCTCCATATGGGGTCTGTTCTGAAGATTCTTGTCACAAAACGTGATTTTTGCCAGCTGTGTAAGAAAACGCCTACGCATCTCTTGTGTTGTTCTTATGGCTGCCGTTGTGGGCTTGTTATCTGGCTTGCAGTGCAGGGGACAGCTGCCCAGCCAGCTTCGTCTCTCTTTAGCATGAGTCATGGCTAATTGGTCCACAGCCTTGGGTGTCTGGGAAGCCGAATCAGCTCCCTCAGCAGTTACATGGCCCATGACCTGCACTGTGTCCAGTTGAAGGTCTCACCGTCCTAATTTGATGCCCAGTCACCTCTCTCTGTCCCTAGGCAATGGGCCATCAGAAGCTGCTTTAACAGTGTAAAGAACATGAGTTCAGAATCAGCTCTCCTAATTTCCCCAGCCCTACCAGAAGCCAGTTTTGGGGTAGAGGTACAGTCAAGAAAGAGTTAACATCAGCTCCTGAGAATGCCAAAGAAGCTTTAGGAACAATGATACCTGGTCAAAATAAAATGTCACTCATAACCTGGGTAACACAAAGAAAATGGAGGAAATCATAGAAGTAAAAAGAAAAAAAATAAAATAACTCAATTTTCACTACCTAGAGGAAAGTACTACGAGGATTTTGATAGACAATTTTTAGGTTTTATTTTTCTCTGCCCATATGCACCTGCATGAGCATGTGAAGGTGTGTGCTCGGTTTTATTTCTGTGTTACAAGAGCGGAACTGCTCTGTTTCTCATCCTGCTCTTTTTTTTTTTTTTAACTGAATGGAAAATTTTGCATAAACATCTTTCTATGTTTTTGAATTCTCTTCTACAACATCATTTTTAATCGCCTCATCTGAATGTGGTTGCGCTCTGGGGTAATTTAACTACTCATTGATTTTCAGATACTTAAGTTGCTTCCCGTGTTTTTTGTTCATATAAACAGCTCTGCCGTGAACTCTGTTGTCACTGAATCTTTGCGCACATTTCTTGCTTCTTTAGAATAAACCTTCACAAGGGAGAACTGTTGGCTAAATGATGTGTGGATTCTTAAGTCTTCCTGCATTTAACGGTTGGAGTCATCTGCCCTCCCACAGGCATTGGCCATAGGAATATCCGTTTCCCCCAAACCCTTGCTTTTACCCTGTCTTGTGAATCTTGTGCCAGTCTTTCAGCAGATCAACTGTCCTCCGTCATTGTTTTGCCATCATTAACTACTAGCATTATCGAACATTTATTTTTTTCTCTGTGTGTTTGGTCATTGGTATCAAGCCCCTTGTAAACTCCCTCCCCTCTGCCAAACTTCTAATGCATCACAAAAGCTCAGCTGTAATTAAGCTTGCTCAGAATCCTAAGCCCCATGAAGCCTTTCACAAAACAGGGACCCGAATGCACAGGGCTTTTTCTAAATGCCACTTATCTCTTCTAAGCTGGGATGGAAGGATTCAAGGACAGAAGGCAATAGACAACCCAGCCCAGCCAGCATGCCATACACCGTTTGGCCAGTAGAGGTAGCTGTTGCATCAACTAGCTCTCCAACCTTATCAGTGAGTTCAGCCTTTTAAGATAGAAAATAAATCAGTGCAGGCAGTATTTTTAACAACAGTATTTATTTTAAAACACACACACACAACAAACTCATGATTTTGTGGCTTTAAAAAAACTGCTTATTTTGTGCCCTCTTATGCTTGAATATAAAGCTCTCCGTGAATATTAGTAAGAGCCACTGTATGAAATTTATTATTAATCATCTATTTTTAGGCACGAAGCTTTGCTGTATTATGTTTTAGCAGCAGAAACTGGAATTGAAGTGTCACAGACAAATTTAGCACACATCTGTGAGGAGAGGCCAGTAAGTAAATGTATTCTTCTTGGAGTGGAAGCTCTAAGGTTAAGGATGATGAATTGGGTTTTATGAAGGCAAAATCAGTCACTTGACTGAAATATATTAATGAATTAACTTTTTCTCCCCCTCCATCCCCTTAGGACCTGGCCGAGAGATACTTGGGTGTTAATTGTGTTTGGAGATACTATAATTTCTCTGTTTTTCAAATCGGTGCTCCTTCATTTGGTATGTATAGAAAAATGGGTGCTAAATTGAAGCATTGGAAGCTTTTAATCTTTAGTAACAGGGAAGAGATAACAGCTTTGTGTGAAGTATGATATTTCTAAACAATTAGGAAAGAGTGTGAAAAATCTCTACTATTAAGATCATGAGTAAACTGCTGCCAGCCTCCAGCAATGTACTTCTCCTCTCTTGTCCACTGAAGGCTTGAACCCACCATTTCTTCAGAGCTGGTGAGAATTCAAAAGAGAAACCTATTCTGGAGAGATCCTCTGGGCCAGTCATTGGTGTTTTGCCTTCAGATACATCCCTGTCTTCCTCTGCTCTGCTCTGTATGGGAGAGGTTGATCCCCGGGAACTATAGTTCCTAGACTCCTGTGTTCTTGGGCATCTCATTGGTTTCGGCCAATGGGAGGTGCCAGCAAGAGATTGCTGGGTGGGAGGAAATGAGAAGTCCCAGTATTTCTCCCCTTCTCTCTCTACTTTGGGCTGTGTCTCCAGCAATGGCTGTACACCCAAGGTTCCAGTTCCTGCCTGACAGTCTTGAAATCTTTTGAACTACTTGGCATAGATTCTATTTTTCTGACTAGACACTGAGTGATATATACACCATTAGGCAAAACTTTTTCCAAGGGAAAAAAATAAAAATATGGCTTAAACAGAATAAAGAAATGCCCATCAGTCATAAGACTCAGGCAACAAAATTTCAGATGTCAAATAAAGTGCCCCAAACAATCTTGGCCAGTTGGACTGTCAGATTGCAGACTGGGATTTTCACAGACCCATTTGGGAGAGCTGCCCAGCAAAGCAAGAAAATGTGTCTAGAAATGGTGGTGCTCCGCACAAAAGGTTTTCGTTCCCCCACTTCTTGACATACCAAGGAAACAATGATGATGTGTGTTCAGGTCCTGGTAGGAAAAATTCTCAGTCATGCGAATGGGCCAACCCTTTAAAACATTGGTCTCAAATAAAACCACTTCACAAATGGGCCTGTGCTTTCTGTCCTGCAGCATATTTGAAAATGGGAGACCTTTACTACTATGGCCACCAAAACCAGTCCCAAGACCTTGAGTTGTCCGTGCAGATGTACGCTCAGGCAGCCCTGGATGGAGACTCACAGGTAACCCACAGAAAGGAGCACTGGGTGATGTCTGTTTGTGAGGCTGCAAGACCTGGCTGGGGTCCTCCCAAGCCCTTCCGTCTTTATCTGCTTCCCTGTTCACAAAGTCATTTCTCATCCATTCCCACAGCTCCGTGAGGACATGAACCCTAATAGGGAACCTTTATGGAGCACTTGCTATGGTTGCCACACCATTTTCCTAACCATCTCATGAAGGTGGAGATGACTATGACCACGTTATAGTTATAATGGAGGATAGCAAGACTACAATCAGATGATAAATTGCTCAAGGCCAACCAATCAGGTAGCACGCAAAGCAGCCTGATCCTAAAGCCATGTCTTCTGGCTCCATGTCCAGGAGTCTTTCTACAAGATCCCATCAAACTAACTCACTCCATAGAAACTGAAGAAATAGGAAGTGTGGTCCAAATGACAAACGTGATTTGCCCATAGAGTTGGACCAACACTTCAGTGATAGGAAGTTGCTCTTGGTGACTTTTGTCGGGGTTGGGGGTTCTTATTTTAGAGGATTTTTAAATGTATAGAAAAGTTGCAAAAGGAGTACAGGGAGTTGCTATATACAAGTCACCCAGCTTCCCTGAATGTGACTATCTTGCATATAACCACAATACCATTATCAAACTAAGAAGTCAGTCTTGCTTCAGTACCATTAGGTATACTTGAGGCTTTCCCCTGGATTTCACTCATTTTTTCACTAATGTTCTTTTTCTGTTCCAGGATCCCATCCAGGCTCCCTACATCACATTTAGTTGTCCCATTTCTTTAGTCTTCTTCAATCGATAATAATTCTTTAGTCTTTGTTTGTCTTCCATGACCTTGATACTTTGAAAGAACACTGGTTGGGTATGATGTAGACTGTGCCTTAATTTGGCTGTCTTCTGCTGCCTCATGAATGGAATGAAGTTATGCATTCCGAGCAAGGAAAGCACAGAAGTGATGAGTCCTTCTTGGTGTATCATATGAGCCACATGACGTTAGTATGTCTGATTACTGGTGTGGCTTGGTTAAGTTAGCTTTGGCTGGGTTTCTCCCCTGTAAAGTTAACATTTTCCTTTCTAATTTATATATACCCTCGGGAAATCGTTTGCAACTCTGCATGTATTCTTTTTCTCCTCGAATTTCTGTCCACTAGTTTTAGCATCCTTTAGTAGATCTTGCTCGCAACGATCATTGGTGTGGTGAGCGCATGACGATCCTGTTCCCTCTCTCTGACACTTGCTAATCAGAATCTCAGGGTCATTTTCACAATGGAAGTCACAATGGTTGATGCCTCCTATTTATTTATTTATTTGGCAGACAGAGTGAGAGAGCACAAGCAAGGGGAGGGGCACAGGGAGAGGGAGAAGCAGACTCCTCACTGAGCAGGGAGCCCAATACCTCCAACCCAGGCCCCTGGGATTATAACCTGAGCCAAAGGCAGAAGCTTAACTGAGCCACCCAGGTGCTCCATGCTTGATGTCTTCTTAGATACCAGGTTTCTGGTGTTGTGCTTCAGGATTTGATTTCAGAGCAAAGGTTGGAATCTCATCCCTATCTTAGTTTTTGTTTGTTTGTTTGTTTTTGTTTTTTAAGGAGGTACGATATCTGAGTGTTTCTTTATTTGGGTTAAACCCCCATGTCTTTACCACTTCATTGCTATTCCTACCCGGCAAGTCACTGAATCACCGAGTTGGTGTTTTCTCATTTGGAAACTGGGGTTAATAATAGCATTTAGCTCATAGGGATGAGGATTGAATGTTATTAGATATTCAGCACTGAGTACACTCAATGGACATGACCCTTCCTATAATTATTTCTTCTGGAATGAAATCAGAGTTGATGCTAAAAGGACTCGGTAGAGAGCCAACCTTTCTTCAATGATATCTGTTGGCACTCAAATTTAGGGGACCGATTTTATTTTCAATTCTGATGTTTATTTTTTGGACAAACAATGTTATGCAAACATTAAAATGCAATTTTAGAGGAAAATAAAAATTAAAGGATGCAGCCCATTTCCATGGTGGGGGCTTTATTCCCTCCTGTCTTCCCATCCCCCTCCAGCTGCTGTCTACAAGCAAGCGTGTCTCTGTAATGTTAACAACAGTGTCTGTGCCCCTTATGAAATGCATCTCTTTTCTCATATTGCAGAGATGTGTGCATTTTACTGCATAGTCTCTGTAATTATTGATTATTCTTAGCCTCTACCCCATATTTTGTTGTGCGCATGGCTGTAATTTATTAAGCTTTATCTTATTGGTGGATGTTTATTCTCATTTGCTAATTTGTTCATTGATTTAGCACCTATTTATTCAGTCCTGCCATGTCTTAGACACTTCCTAGTGGTGGGGATGGGAGAGAAAAAGATAGACAATATTCTTGCCTTTGGGATTTATACTCTATTAAGGAAGACACGGAGGCCTTTTCCTGTTGTTTTACAAAGCTCTCGAGTGCTTTAGTGGACATGTTCGTACCTCCATCTTTTATCTCCATTTGAATAATTTCTTTATAATCTGAGGGCTTGTATGACTGAGTCAATCAGTCGAAATTGTCTCATGGCTACATAATAATAGCATATGGCTGATGTGCTTTCTGGAAGGGTTTTCCAAGGAATATCTTACCAAGCAGTGGTTGAGTGTGAGAAGAGAACTGAAATCTTGTCAGCATGGGATGTTTTCATGACTTCACTTTTAATTATTCTAGTGAAATAATTATAAGTTGATAACTTCCTTATTGTTTTATGTCGCATCAGTTTGATTACTGGTGGCAATGCACATTTTTACATAGATTTTATGATCATTTACTCATGATATATGTGGATTCTCTATTCATGTTCTTTTCCTATTTATCTACTGGAGGTTTGATCATTTTATTTTTTTTTAAAGATTTTATGTATTTATTTGGGAGAGAGAAAGAGCAGAGTAAAAGGGAGAGCAGGAGCAGGGGAAGTGGCAGAGGGAGAGGGAGAAGCAGACTGCCCTCTGAGCAGGGAGCCTGATGCAGGGATCAATCCCAGGACCCCGGGATCGTGACCTGAGCCAAAGGCAGACGCTTAACCGACTGAGCCACCAAAGCATCCCTGATACTGGTTTTTTTTTCCCCCCATTTAAATCATAATTAGTTTTTTATACATTTTCCCAGTAGATAATAAACCTTAAGCTATTACATTGCACACAAATATTCCCCTAGTCTATTTTCCCACTTATTTTAATTTTGCTATTTTTCCAAGAGGCATTAAAATCATAAAAGTGATTTTTTTTCTTTTCTTCTAATATCTCAAATTTAAAAGTATGTTCCTTTTAAAGAGTAGAGAAAGAGTCTATTTTCTGTGTTTGTAAGTGTGTGTTTTGTGTACATCTCAAAGATTCAACACTTTCATCTATTCAGAGGTTATTTGACAGAATAATGAAGGTAAAGATTTGAGGCTCTGGACCCTTGCATCTGAATTCCAGCTCTTGCCCCTGTCCAGCTGTATTACCTTGGGCAATGTCCTTAACCTCTCTGTGCCCCAGCATCCCACCTATAAAATAGAGAGGCTAATAGTACCTATCTCAATTTGCTGTTATGAGCATTAGGTAAATAAACAAATATATATATATATATATATATATATATATATGTGTGTGTATATATAACTGTGCCTCACATATAGCATCACTCAGAAAATGTTAGCTGCTGTTATGTTTTCATGATTATTGCATAGGAGGTAATGAGAGGCCTGGTATATAGAACCTGTTGGAGGTGATTTTCACTGAGATCCTTATCTGTGGCAACTGAAATGAAAGGTCAGAGGAAGGATATAAGTCATTAAAACATGACCATAAATTCTTTGAAGGGCAACAATCCCATTTCACTTGTAAATCCCTAGTGGTAAGTAACACATCATTTTTGTTGATTTCTCTGTCCGACCACATGCTCCGTTCCTGATGGACTGTGCCTCTCCCCAGATAGAGTAGCAGCTCCCATTCTTTATGAAGCTTCTCCACTGTCAGGCTCTTAACTCTGTTGGTTTTTTACATTAGATCTGCACAGCCCATTAAAGCAGGTTCTACCTCAGAGGGTGGAGAACAAGGTGTATAACAGGAAGAGGTAGGGAGTTGTATCTGAGTGGAGATGTGCCAAGAGGATAGTGAGAAGAAGTTTTCCACACTGGCCTGGGAGAGCAGAGACAAACCCCTGTATGTGACTTTGTGCAAGAGAGAAATTCTCTATGTTAGAATGCCAGTCAGGAGAACATTCTGTTCAATTTCTGACACGCTGATGGTATCCCAGAGCGTAATCTGTAAGTGATAGACATTGCCTTCAACTTGGTATTCTGGTTTGTTGATGACACAAGGGCACATTTTCCAGGGAGTTCTGTCTTGAGAGAGTGAGCAGGAAAGGACAGATTCCCCTGCTTGACTGGCTTCTGAGCAGATGGGACGCAGCATCTTCTGAAAGCCTCCCGGTTCTCCTGCAAATAAATTTCTCAGATGCATATATTTAGGGAAACAATCCATCAATGAAGATGACAAAACCATCTGGCTCAAGGGACTTTAAAAAAAAAAAAAACCCAAAACAACAACCAGAGGTTGTAAAAGTTTACATTCTGATGAAGGGTGTGTGTCTGGGGTTTATTATAAGGAGTTGATGAGTTTGGTTTGTGGCTTGTTTTCAGGGTTTCTTTAACTTGGCTCTGCTCATTGAGGAAGGTGCTATAATCCCACACCATATTTTGGATTTCTTGGAAATTGACCCAACTATCCATTCTAATAACATCTCCATCCTCCAGGAACTGTATGAAAGGTGAGTCCGGAGCCTTCTTTAATGCTGTGGAATCTGGGGGAACCCAAGTAGGTGGTGTTCGCTTCTTGGTTGAAGTCAGTTTCTCTCATTACATAACACCAGTTGTTATGAAAAGGGCTCAGGATTTGTTCTGATTCGAGAACACTCAGCTGGACCCAAACTATTTCCCTTTTTTAGCATCTGAGGCTTACTGTACTGAATGTGCTTGATCGGAAGTTAAAGTGCTGACCAAGGTTTCCCACCAGAATGGAAAGAATAATATGTCTGATTAGACCGTGCCTTTCTGCAGGATAGGAAAGGGTTCTGATGTCTGCACTCTGGACCAGCACTCAGACAGGAGTATTGCTCTGGCGAATCCATGTCGGGGTCCTCCTTGACCCACTAGCTTTTTATTAAGGACAGGACTGATTTTTTCCAGCCAGGAGCCTGGAATCTCAGGGTGGGCCCCAACCCTTTAGAATGGGCTTCATGTCTCTGTTTTTTCACTTCAAGTGTGCCTGTTTCCCCAAAGCAGGAGGGGAAGATTGAGGATCTGACAACATGGGTCATGGGCGATGCCCCCGAGGTTTGCTGGTCCCTCCGGATTCTCTGTCTTTTTGTCCGCAGGTGCTGGAACCAGAGCAGCGAGGAGTCCTTCAGCCCCTGTTCCCTGGCCTGGCTTTATCTTCACCTGCGGCTCATCTGGGGCGCCGTCCTGCGCTCTGCCCTGGTAGGTGCCATCTCCCCCAGCCCTGCCCTCGAGGTCCCTGCCCTTCAGCAGCCATCTGACTCGTGCTTTGGATTCTGCAGATCTACTTTCTGGGGACCTTCCTACTGTCTGTACTGATCGCCTGGACCATGCAGTATTTCCAGTCTGTTTCAGGTAAAAATTTCTAAGAAGCTGGGGCAAGATAAAAATAGAGGGATTCTTTTTCCCTACCACTGCCTCCCCCCCCCCCAAAAAAAATAAAGAGAGAGAGAGAGAGAGAGATGATCTCCCTCCTCATGCCTTTGACCATGCTCTTTCCTTTCGTTAGATGGGTCCTTCATGGCGTGGTGGGCTCCCCCAGGGGGTACCATCATCTCTGGCTGATGGAAGGTCCCAATTACTGTTATATTTGTCAAAGTAAGCAAGGATTTTTTTCTTAATAAGAAGCTTTAGAAATTGAACAAAAAATGTCTTCTCCCATTGATAATACATCCAGCATCAATATCCTACGTCTATTGCCCTAAAACCCAGCTTCCGAAGCCCTCTCCGGCAGGATTTCTCCCTATTTATTCCAGTCAAGAAATGAAATGTGTGGGATGATAAAGAAGCCCTCACAAAGAGTAAAAATACCCAGCCATGTGGATTCAGAAGGAGGGGCTGAGGAGGAAGATGAAGTGACAGTTTAGTGTGATTTCCGCCGGTCGCTGTTATTTTTCCAAGCTCACGTAGGGCCGTCGTTAAAGAGATGGACACCACCGTAGCTTGGAGCAGTGGGCTTGGAGTCCAGGCTCGGCTGGTCATTAGTGGTGTGATTTACGGCGAGTTATTTCATCTTCCCAATTTCCCAATTTTCCAAGAGTAGAATTAGGTAATAATAGTTGCTATTTCCCAGGGATGTTCGAAGGCTTCGGTGAAAAACACACATGACGGTTACCAAAGTGACTACTGCAGGTAGTCTCGGCCGTTGTATTTACCTGGCGTATAAAACCCTCTGAGCAAATATGAACTCATGTTTGTCACCCCTATCAGGACATACGATGGAAGGCTTTAGTGCATCGTGTGGGATATCTCACACTTAGTAGGTGCTCAAAGTTGCAAACCTCAGTCAGTGGAGAATTAGAATTAGGACTGGACATGGCATTGGAACACACGCTCAGCCCCTATCCGTGTAGCAGATAATGAAAAGCGAAAGGAGTGCATCTCGCCACAGATTTGACGGTGGGAAGGAAGTCTCTGTTGCAAGAGGCTAGCGCAGAATCATTTCCCTCTGATTTACCTCAGGAGGTTAACAAGGAGCCATCAAAACTTGGCCAGATTTGATGCCCCGTCATATGCTGGCTTATAAATTTTCCTCATGCAAATTCTGTCCCGTCCCTAAATTTGTTGCCAGGTAGAGCACATTTATTTTGCATCTTGTCAGTGTTTTCCATTTCAAATTATCTTTGTCATTTTTACTCTGTAGAAATATTGTTATGATTATTACAAATGCAATTGCGTTAGAGGAGCTGAAAATTGTCTTTATGATTTTATGCCAGCTGGTAGCCATGAAAATTCATGGGCTGGTGGAATTGCTTTTATCAGAAGCCATCTCTTTTTCCTGTCTTCCTGTCTGCATTATCAGTCTCTCCACATTCTCGCCTCCCTGTCCCTCCTACCCTTTGATAATTCTTTTTCCCCTTTGCTGAGTATCCTTTGCTCTTTCTTACGTTTTCTTCATTTTTTGCAAACCCGTTCACTTCCTGTGCATGCCTCCCTCTGTGTTGCTGGCCTTAGACAAGTCTGGACAGATTCTTAAAGTTAAGTTAACTCTATGCCCTTCATTTTACATGTGAAGAGATTGAGGCCAAACACATGAAGGGGTCTGCCCCAAATCACAAAATGATGTCCAAGAAAGGACAGAGGGCAGCGGGATTTCAAACTTTTTCAGACTCGTGATACAGTTGACCCTTCAGCAACTGGGGTTGGGAGGGGGGTAGCTAGGGGCACCAATCTACCCTGTGGCTAAAATTCTGCTTGTAACTTTGACTCCCCTGAAACTACACTACTGACTCCTGTTGACCAGAAGCCTCACCAAGAACAAACAGTCGGTGAACACATATTCTGTCTGTTATACATATTACATTCTATATTTTTACATTAAAGTAAGTTAGAGAAGAGAATTCATTGTTCAGAAAATCAGAAGGAGGGGAAAGTCCATTCAAGGTGCTGTCCTATGTTTATCAACAACAACACCACAAAACAACAGAACATAACACAAAAAACAAAAAACTTGTATAAGTGGATCCATCCAGTGCAAACCTGAGTTATTCAAGGGTCAACAGTATTTTAAAACAGCGGTTACCATTCTGTCTCTGACCTTTGTTCCCTTCTATAAAAAATATTTTGTAGCACATTTCTGGGACCTTGAAATGAATGGTAATTATCTTGCCTACCACAACACATATTTTTAAAAGTAGCACACTAACAGCAATATAAAGGAGAAATAAAAAGAAATGAATTATAATAAAATGACACATATTTCAGTATGTAAATTCTAGCCCCATACTTCTTTACTATAATGTGCACATGAATCACCCCAGGAACTTGTCTAATGTGGATTCTGATTCAGTGAGTCCAGGAGCTGGCTCTGGGATTCCACATTTCTAACAAGATTTGAGGTGGTGTCCATGCTGCAGCTCCATGGACCACACTTTGACTAGGAAGGGCCTAAAAGTGTAAAAAAAAAAAAAAAAAGTCTCCACATTATTTCCAAAACATGCTATAAGTGGTGCCTTCCAGCCCTGTTAGAACTAGTGTAAAGAGTTAAAATACATAGTAAATTATTTTCATATTTTTAAAGTCTTCAACATAAATGCAAATTTGTCAGTAACTTAGAAATAGGGGGAATCCTAGTGGCTCAGGCAGTTAAGCCTCTGCCTTTGGTTCAGGTCATGATCTCAGGGTCTTGGGCTCGAGCCCCTGAATTGGGTCCCTGCTCAGTGCATACTCTGCCTCTCCCTCTAACCCTCCCCCCTGCTCATTCTCTCTCTCCAGTGAATAATTTTAAAAAAAATCGTTTTAAAAAAGCCAAATTTTGAAATAGGAAGGTGCTCTCTCAGTGCCTGGGCAATGGGACAAGAGCCAGAGGGGTACAGAAGAGCAGGAGAGAGGGTCAGAGGGCAGAGTTGCTGGGATTGGTGCCTGGCCCATGACGGGGTTGATGCCTGAGGTCTCCTGATCTGCCCTGGGGAAAGGGGTGCCCTCTAGCGGATGCTGGTGTGAAGCAGGCACAGGAATGAAGTCTGGGTGCTGAGTGACAGTTAAGAGGGACCAGACTGGAAAGTTAGGAGCTTCCCTTAAATGGCCTTGTATAAGGCTTCTTCTCTAAGTGAGGCATCTTTGTCATTTCGCGATTTGCATTTTTCTGGTCAGTGTTTTTTTAAAAATTAGTGATTTATGGCCAAACTTCTAAATTGAACTGTCCTTCCATTTTGCTTTCAGCTCCAACTACCTTCCTTTTCTTCCTGCGTTTACATGCTCTGTGATCTATAGTCCACACTCCACCGCGTTTGTCACACTAAATTGTCCTCTGTTCGGAAGGCTAGCAGTGTGAGACAGTAGCTAATACCACAGGCTCGGGAGTCATGCTGCCAAGGTTCTGGCCCTGCCACTCACTGCATGACCTTGGGCAAGGGAGGGAGCCTATCTGTGCCTCAGTTTCCCTTTCTGTAAAGTAGCAGCAATAGCAGTACACCTACTTGCCATTGTAGTTGAAAGAAGCCAATAACCAGCGGGGGGCGGGGTGGGAGGTTGGGATACTGGGTGGTGGGTATTCTAGAGGGCACGGATTGCATGGAGCACTGGGTGTGGTGAAAAAAATAATGAATACTGTTTTTCTGAAAATAAATAAATCAATTTAATTAAAAAAAAAAAAAGAAGCCAATAACAAATGCTAGCCGCAGCTAATACCCTGGGAGCATCCCAGGGTAAAGCACACCGACACCAAGTGGCTCTGTACTTACCCTGCTTGGGCTGAATCAGTAACAGATACAATTCCCAGAGCCCCGTGGGTTTTTCTGTGTCATTAGACTCTTTCTAAAACATCAGACTCTTTTTTTAAAGCATCTGAAAGATATTGACCAGGCTCTCAGGAGAGCCAAGACAAATATATGAAAAATATCGCATATCTCTTGTGTCCTTTAAGGGGACTTCTTTTTGTCTCCTGGCTGGCGTTCTACCAGGCAGCTCAGTCTCTCTTGAGACCGATGCCTCCCAGGGGAGTTCCAGGATTCCTGGGTCTTGGGTGGCGCCAGGACCGCTCATGTGACCACCAGCCTGATAGCAGAATGCACACCGCCCTGGGCCGCCTCAGTCCCTCCAAGTCCACTGGCTTTGCAGCTTCTGGTCACCAAGAAGTCCCATCGGCTTTGCAGTTCACCTTTTGTCCCCCCATGCTTTCTTCCTGAGTTTGCTGAGGGACCACGGTGAGGACTTTGCTGCCACCGGGACAACACACAACCGGGCTCAGCCACTTTCCTCCTCTCCCTGCCTCGTTGAGTCTCTGAAGCGCTCTTCCTCTCCCCTCTCTGTTGGGGCCGCCAAGCATAATTGCCTTAATAGACTCAGGCTTTTGGGGGGGGCGGGAAACCAACAAAAAAAATTCCCAAAGCAAAGTATGTCTAGAACCATTTCCATTTCTGTCCCTACCAAACAAAAGTCCCCCCAGAGACCGAGAAAGCATGGGGGCTGGCTGGCTGCCTGGAGGAAGGCAAAGAAAGGATGGGGACAAAATGGAAGGTACCCCTCCAGAAAGAGTCCTGCCTTACCAGTCTTACCCGAAACTTGATGTCTCGGTAGAATGCACAGCATAGAGCGAGACCTGGCTGAACTAGCAGGCCCTGGGTATGACGAGGTAACCTCTTAAACCAATGTTGTTCTATTCAAAAACAGCCAGAATTGAGGCCGAATCATTCTTTCTGCCCAAGTGGTTAGTGCAGTGGTCTTTGAAAACGAGTAGGATGATATGACCAAGATTAATGAAACTGTTTCTACTCTTTTCCTGTCATCTACATTTCCAGTGAATGAGGCTGCTTCTAAAATTACAGTGAAATCTCAGAAAGTGGCGTTCATGAAAAAAGTAGTAGCTTTCAAGTCAGAGCTACTTAATGCAGAGATTTCACTTTTCTCATCACCCTTGGTGCTGACCCAATAGCTTTCCTCATGAGAAATGTTGAAATGACATGAATCTTATACTTGTCCTGGGATCCCGCTAGATCCAGAGGCCCAGGTCAAGTAGGCTAGATCTTCTTCATTGCATAGGATTTCTGGGGCTTCCCCCTCTCTGCTCCCTTCCCCTTGGACTCCATCTTTGCAAACATTCTATTAACTCGGGACTGACCCAGTATATTCCCTCATACTCTTTTCTTTTATGCTCCCATCTGGCCACTTGGCAAGCACAACTCTTTCCTACAATGGTCCACAACAGGGGTTGGGAAACCTTTTCTGCAAAGGGCCAGATGATAAACATTTGGAGCGTTGAGGGTCATCTCAACTACTTGGCTTTCATTATAGGGCTAAGGTGGCCATTGAGCGCCCATGAAAATGAGTGGGCGTGGCTCGTTTCCAGTTAAACTTTACTACAGATGTGAAAAGCAGAATCTCTTATGTCACCTGTCACAAAATATTACTCTTCTCTTAATTTATTTTCAACTATTTAAGAATGGAGAAGCCATTCGTAGACTGCAAACCATCCAAAAAGAGGCAGTGAGCCCTGGTTGGCCGGTGGGCTGGAGTCTGTTCCACCTGGGTCTACCCCACTTAGGGCCAGCTTTTAGTTAGTCTCACTCAGGTACAGAAAATGGTCCCCCTCCCCCAAGAGTCAGGTAATACAAAAATCACTTCGATTTGGTTCTGGAATATGCTCTATAATTTTTGAAACAGCATACTTATTTTCCTGGTTACTTTGATTCCAGGCTGGTAATCAAATTAGCACGCATTTCAGGTGAGCAGACACAAAGAGGCCACTTTAAAATTATGATAGGCTGTGGGGGGCTTGTCCAGTGATTGCGAACCCCCGTTGGAAGGGGGACCGTTCTCATGTGGATAATAACAGATTCACTGTAGAAACATCAAGCGTTTTTATTATGTTCTTTCTTATGAGAAGATTTAAATGGTGGCAATGCTAATTACGCATTCCTTCTACATTTACACATTGGCACTTTTTTGTTTTAATCAGAAAACTGATTGCTGATTTATCTTGTTACCATGGTGATTTAAACTTTTTTTTTTCCAGAGCTTGAAAGGGGGAAAAAAAATGCATGCCTTAGTACTTTGTGAACTCCCTCAGAGATCATCAGAAACACAAATCTCAGGCTCCAAGGGGGTCTCGGACACCATTCAATATAAGTCCTTCAATTCACAAATGTGGACATTGAGACCCATGAGATGTAAGAATTTTAGTACTGAAATGTCTGCCACTCAGTACCTATCCCAAAGTCACTCCTAGTGGCAGATCAATGAGACTCGCCCTAGACCGAATGGTCTTTGTGCCGTGTCGCTGGGTCTCATGCTCCCTGCCTTGGTGAGATCACCCACCAGAGTGATGGCTTTAACCTAGAAACATCACATCGTTATATAATACCCTGGTTCCCCATCCTACCAACCATCATCACTGTCCTGTTCTTTCAAAACCATCTCCGGATCCGCAAAATATTCTGTAGCTCTGAGGAGGGGTTCCTAGGAAATTCCATATCCAGAACACCCAGAGGCTTTGGAGCTCATTTCTGAAGTCTCTGGAATGGCCTTGTGGAGATGGAACTCTTGAAGAGTTTATCTAGAAGTCAGATTGTCCACGTGGTATCATCTTCTTAGGGTTGGTACATTGCAGGATGGACACTGGGCACCTTTACAAACAGTCTCACCTACTGAACATGTCTAAGACTTGGGGACCGCTGATCTTGAGTGAGATCCCCAGTTAAAGACCCGTGAGCAGTTGTTTGCACAAACTCTGGCTACTGTGTTAGCCATGTGTCACACTGGTCCTCCAAACTGCCTCCTCTGGGCACTTTGTATACATTAACTCATTTAGTCCTTGCAACAATTCATCATGGGTGTAGATACTTTTATTTTCCCCATTTTTTTTCAAAAATTTTACTTATTTATTTGACAGAGAGAGAGACACACACACACACAGCAAGAGAGGGAACACAAGCGGGGGGAGTGGGAGAGGGAAAAGCAGGCTTCCCGCTGAGCAGGGAGCCCAAGGCGAGGGCCCCATCACAGGACCTGAGCAGAAGGCAGAGGCTAATGACTGGAGCCATCCAGGCGCCTCGTATTTTCCCCATTTTTTTAAAGGCAGAAGGAGAGCAGGGTATTTGTCCAGGTCACATAACTGCTAAAGGAGAGCGGCCAGTTTCCAGATCCCACAATCTTATGAACCAGGGTGCCTCTCAGCCTCGGTCTAGAAAGCGGGGTGTGCCCATTTCAGAGCTACTGATATTTGGAGCCAGATCGTTCTTATGCATTATAGGATCTCTGTGACCTCCCCGGCCTCTACCCACACTCCGCCAGCAGCAGCCTGCTCTCCAGCTGTGACCACTAACAACATCTGCCAACGTTGCCCACTGTCCCCTGGGAACCAAAATCGCCCTTTGAAAACTGCTGACATAAAGTACAAAACTTTATAAGCTTCCCTAATAGTTACGGTGGCTCAACCTTCTTACTAAAGGTAGATTGATAAATAATTAAACCTAATAATTATAATTTCTAAGACTTATATGCATTTATTTAAATAACATAATTTAAACCAAATTTGATACTTCATCCAGCGAGAGTAAGAATGTGAATAAAATGAGCACTCCTTTCTGATTGACTGGTATAATTCGTGGTTTTCATTGTGTCAACACCTTGGGAAAAAAGAAATGACCACAGGAAACATAGACCAGAGAGTCTTTCCCTTTCTCTCTCCCTTTCTTTCTTGCTTGCTTGTTCTCCCTTTCCCTTTCTTTCTTTTCTTTTTCTTTCCCTTTCTTTCTCTCTCTTTTTCTTTCTTTCCCTTCCTTCCTTTCTTTTTTCTTTCCTCCCTCTCTCTCTCCCTTCCTTCTTCCCTCCCTTTCCTTCCCCTTCCTTCCCTCTCTCTCTTTTCCTCTCTCTCTCTCTCTCTCTTTTCTTTTTTTTTTAAATGCAGACATTTACCTGAACATCACAGCATAAATCCAGAACTCAGAATCCCAAGACATCAGAACTATCAGAGATCCTTGAACATCTATTCCAGTCCTCCATTTTATAGGGGACACCAAAGCCCAAGGAACCTAGATAACGGGTGTAGAGTTACTCATCTTTTAGGGTCAGGGCCACTGGACCAGAAGCATCTGCCCTGGCTTGCTAGGGTCTAGGTGTGGTTGTGTGTCCTGCATTGCACTAGTTTGAATACTCAGTACCTGCTGTTCATGTGTCTCTGCAGCCAGCGGTTCCCATCCGACACCAGCCCGGGCCTCCGCAGACCCCACATTTCTCTCCACAAGTCCAGCTGTGACTCCAGCTACAGATGCCTCTGTTCAGGACCAGCCCACCGTCCATAATAATGCAGAGCCTCGAGAGTGAACTGTGCACTCCAGGTCTCTCCCGATGAGAGAGAACCCCGACAGCAGCTGGTATTGGAAAGTTGGGGCTAGGGCATTACATGTCTTGTCAACTGGATGCGAATTTTGCACTTGATGTCTTTTTTTTTTTTTTTCCCCCATCAAATCTGATTACAAGGAAGTACCCAGTACAGGCAGTGGGTAAACTGAAAGTTATCAGACAAATATAAGGAACATCCTGACAGGGGTGTGTTGGCGAGGTTGACTGGGTCACTGCAAAGTCCCTCTCTAGTGACTGTGTGTATGGGGGGGTTATTGTTTGCCCTGTGGTGTGTCTGAATCCTTATACACTGAGATGTGTTTTAAGAATCTTAGCCACTTATTTGTTCCCGTTCATTAAAGAACCGAAAATTGTGACCTCTCTATCAGTTTGAGAATCTTTCGGGATGTGTGTTGGCCACAGCACTGCTCCTCCAAGTCCAAAAGGCAGATTTCAGTTTGACTTCCAAGACCCAGCAGTTTTAAGACACCTTGAAAGAAATCGGTTGTGGCTGGAAATGCAGGGAAGGCAATGGCTTTGTAAATGGGTTTACATTTTTCTCCTTGACTTTTTCTAGGATCGTGCTTCTGAATCATTTAATGACATTGTTGGATATCATTTCCTTTTCAATTGACTCCATAAAATACCACTTAGAAAATTCTTAGTATTTACCTGTAGTCTTCTCCATGAATTACCCATTAGAATAGAATGGTGGCAGTGGAATATGCAGGAAATAAGCCTTTAGCTCATAGTTCCATCCCTACCCTTATGCCTGCCTATTTTCTGTGTAAGGGGGTTGTGTGTGCGTGTGTGTGAGAGAGAGAGAGAGAGAGAGAAGAAGAAGAGGAAGAGCAGACTGTCCATACACTGTATGCTGCTAAGGTAGTAAATAAATCAGTAATGCAATATTGTGGGTCCAAACTACTCTTTGCACTACTTTATTTACAGTAGCAAATAAAAATTATTTTTATACTGTTGACTCCTGGGACGTGGCTTGCTTTCTTTTTCGTAGTTACTGTTGTCCTCCTACAAAGTCCATGGACCTCCTACAAGGTGCATGCATGTTCCTCAAGGAGGCAACAAAAAAAAAAAAAAAAAAAAAGGAGAGTCCTCCTGATGAGAGGGATGATTTCTGGTAACCCATGACTGTTTACAGATGGAAGGGGACTACCCTCCAGGGATCCCATGCTCAAAGTCTGCCCCCTGCAATGTCTTTATGGTACCAGATGGTATGTCAGGGCTCCGGGTATGTGGGGGCTGTATTTATATCAGTTCTGGGTGACGTCTGCCATCCATGCTCTTTCTCCTCTGTGTACCGTGTAGAGTGTTCTTGTATTACCAAAGGTTGTCTTCCTTGCTTGCGACAGAGCCAGACTTTGGAGTCAGATGGCCCTGGATTCAGATTTCAGTTCTGTACCTTTGAGGTCAATAACCTTGGATGAGTGATGAATGCCCTCTGGGTCTTGGATTACTGTTTATAAAAAAAAAAAGGTAATAAATTCCACCTCTCCTGACTTGTCATGTGGCTTAAATGAGATAACTTAGGTAAAACGCCCAAGACGGTGTCATGAACATGATTGGTTATTATTTTTATTAGAAGGAAAAGTCTGAGGGGCATCTGGCCGGTGCAGCCTGTAGAGCATGCAACTCTTGATCTCAGGCTTGTAAATTCAATCCCCACATTGGGTGTAGAGATTACTTAAAAATAAAATCTTTAAGGGACGCCTGGGTGGCGCAGTTGGTTGGACGACTGCCTTCAGCTCAGGGCGTGATCCTGGAGTCCCGGGATCGAGTCCCACATCAGGCTCCCAGCTCCATGGGGAGTCTGCTTCGCTCTCTGACCTTCTCCTCGCTCATGCTCTCACTGTCTCTCTCTCTCAAATAAATAAATAAATAAAAATCTTTAAAAAAAAAAAAAAAAAAAAATAAAAAAAAAAAAAAAAAAAAAAAAAATAAAATCTTTAAAAATTAAAAAAAAAAAAAATGGAAAGGAAAGAGAAGTCTGACGGTCCAGATAAAGGGCTCTTTGCTTTACCTGGATCCTCCCTTCATGACAAACACTCACTCTTCAGCTGTTGGGATCATAAGACGTCAGACTGCTCACTGGGAATTGCCATCAGCTCTAGGAACCTGCCCAAGGTTATGTCCTTGCAAGAGCACCTCATGCCCAATGACTTGTTGATGTAGCGCAGGCTTTCATAACCTCAGAAATATGGACATTTGGGACCGATGGCTCTCTATTGTAAGGGTGGCCTTGGGCATTATAGGATACTTAGCAGCGGGATCCCTGGGCTCTACACACAAGCTGTCACGCATGCACGCTTCCCCCACACACACACACCCAGTTGTGACAGCCAAAAATATTTTCAGACCTTCCCAAATGTTTTGGGAAGCGGAGTTGGGGGGAAGGAATCACCTTGCACCACCCTTCACCTTAAGAATGACCTATGTAGGAAAAAAGCTTTCTTGCCTTACTTTGGAAGAGCCCTGAAGGGCCATCCCAACTCCAGAACACCACCTTGTGGCAACCTCATTGTAGTTCAATTTCTCCCTCTACCTCATTCTGCCTTCCTTGTTTTTGTGTAGGATTTCCTGACACTGGTCCCGTAAAACTCCAGATGCAACCCTGCATCTCGGAGTCTATTTCCAAGGAACACAGCTGTATTAGTCTGCTAGAGCTGCCATAACAAGGTGTCACAGACTGGGGGGCTCAACCAATAGAACTGTATTTCCTCACAGTTTTGGAGACTGGAAGTCCAAGATCAAGGTGCAGCCGGGCTGTTTTCTTCTGAAGCCTCTCTTCTTGGCTTTTAGATGGCCTCCTTCTTCCAGTGTCTTCACACAGTCTTTCTTCTGTGTGTGTCTGTGTTCTCATCTCCTCTTATAACAACATTATTATATTGGATTAGAGCCCACCCTAATGACCTCATTTTACCTTAATGATCTCTGTAAAGGCCACATCTCTGAATACAACCACATTCTGAGATACTGAGCATTCGATACAATGTTGGGAGGACACAATTCATCCCCATAATACCAACCCAAGACACTGTGGGAAGTGGTTCACGTCCAGAACACGGGCTCATGGCAGCCTTCTTGATCTGAGACAGTTGTCCAAACATGCTCATCTCCAGGTCATGCTGGAAAGAATTGGAGTTGCTCCAGGACCAGACTACTACAGGTGAAGCTGGTAGGCAGGTCACACATCAATTCATGTCCCAGCTTAGGCACTTATTCTCTCAGGAGTTCTCAGCCTGTATGATCTGGGTCTAGCTCACACCTTCTCAAGCCTCAACCTCCCTTCTCTCCCCAAGTTCTAAATTCACTTCCTATGAGGTTAGTGTAAGGCTGACTGGACTAGAACACTGTACAATGAAGTCAACATGGGGTGAAGGTGGGAGAAACGAATGGAAGAGTGAGGTCCAGAGTTGATGTTTGCTTACTTCCCTATTACTGTCTCCTTCATTTAGAACATTCTTAGGCCAGGGGGTGTAGACCAGCAGATTGTGAAACAGATCGCTTTCACAGCACACAGATGCGATTGTGAAACAGATCGATTCATAGCACACAGATGCGATTTCTTTGGCCCATCCAATATTTTTAAAAATTTGAATAATTTTGTAACATCTTAAAATAAAAGATTTAGGGCTTCTCCTAATAAAATCTGAACACGTAAAAAAATAGCTTTCATTGCTGCATGACAGGAATTAGCTGAAGCTAAGTGGATCTGCCTCTTTTAGATAGAGGCTGTACTTTCTTGTTTACCCCAGTCCCACAGTTCCCTACTGATTTATACCTCGGTGATTTAGCCCACCTAGGTATTTGAGTTTACAACCCATGCTTTAGACTTATTTCTCTTTATTCTTAGTGACTGCATTTTGGCAAAGCTGAGAGTGACTCCCAGATTCATCTACTGCTTAATCATTGTCAAGCCTCAGTTAGCTGGGGGAGTGGTAGTCTTTCTTTCCATTCCTTGGTAGAAGAAGATGCAAAGTTGTGACTCATTTGAAGTCCCATCAAAGTGTCTAAAAAAATGTAGGATAAAATGTCAATTAAAAAAAATAGTGTTTTTCTATACCAGCAGTATAGAATATTTAGTATTTCCTATACTAAAAAATACTAAATAATTAAAATACTAATTTCCTTTATAATAGCAACAGTTTTTAAATGTCCAATAATTAACCCAATAGTAAATTCACTAGATCTTTACAAAGAAAACTAAAAATGTCGATGTACATAAAAGAAGATACAAAGTACTATGCTGTGTCCATGGATCTAATAATAACATAAATATGTTAGTCTCCTCAAAATTAATGTGCACATTCAATATTTCAGTCAAAGTCCTGAATTTGTGTTTGTGAGGAACTGACATACTGCTTTTAAAACATATGGAAGGGTGCCTCCCGGGTGGCTCAGTGGGTTAAGCATCTACCTTTGGCTCAGGTTGCAGCCCTGGAGTCCTGGGATTGAGCCCTGCATGGAACCTGACATCGGGCTCCCTCCTCAGAGGGGGAGCCTGTTCTTCCCTTTCCCTCTGCAGCTCCCCCTCCTTGTGTTCCACTCACTCTCACCTTCTCTCTCTCTCTCAAATAAATAAATAAAATCTTTTAAAAAAATAAAATAAAATGTGTATGGAAGAATATAAGTCAATGCACAGGTAAAGAAAATTTGAAAAAGAAGAGGAAAGAGAATTGACTTACCAAACATCATTTTACTACAAAGCACAGTAAAGCAAACAGCGGGGGCCGTTATGAAGGAATGGACAAATGGTTCAGAGGGGAACAATGGAGAGCTCAGGAACAGGCCAGTTACATATGGTGTATGATAAAGTATCATCACAAACCAGCTGGACTAAGAATGGAATATTTAGTAGTCAGAGTTAGGAAATTGGCTATTCACAGGTAGAAAAATAAGATGCACACTGTATGTCCTTTATACGAAAAAAAAAAAAGCCAAATTTAATTAAAGACTTAACTGTGAAAGGCAGACTTGGAATGCTAGTAGGAGTAAATGTAGGACAGTATTTTACTGATTTTGAATTAGAAAGGATTTTTTAAAGAGTAGATAGATTTCTTTTTTTCAAAAGTGAAGGATTTCTGTTCTGATGACCATAGACAAAATTGGCAGATTGGTGACAGATTAGGAGAAGGCATTTGCACAAAAGGCATTTTTCACCACAAAAGATCAATAACTACAATGTGCAATGAGTGCACACTAATCAACCACAATAGAAAACCCAGTAGAAAAAATATTCAAAGCATATGATCAGATAATTAATGGAATGGGAAAAATCTAACAACTCACAAGTAAATAAAAGGCAGCTCAATGTAACCTGAAGTCAAAGAAATACAAATTAAAATGAGAAGCTATTACTTCATATCCACCACATATTCACAAAATGAGAAAGACAGATAATAATAGTCTGAGATATGGGGGAATAGAAGCTCTCATGCCTAGCTAGCAGGAGGGCAAACTGGTACATAATATGGCAGTAATGTACTTAGTGAAAATGAATTGTTTATTACCCAGCAAGCCTACACTTAAGGATGGGCTCCACAGACAGCACAGGTGTGACAGGATGTGTATGAGAGAGGATATTTATCACAATGCTGTCTCACAGAGCAAGGAGATGGAGCAGCCTGGATGTCCATCAGTAGGACAGCAGATGCAACAGATGAATGTTAATGGAAAACAATACAATAGTCAGAAAGAAAGGAATTAGACTTATGAGCAGCCACATGGAAAGATGTCAACAAATATATTACATATATATATTACATATTACATATATATATTACATATAGATGCATGAAAAAAGTAAGAAACTGAATAAGATCTGTATCTCAACACTATTTGTGTAAATTAAAAATTAAAAATCAAACTCCCAGAGAATATTATATACACATGCATTTGTATACATACATAGTATATGTATATATTTCTGTGTGAGTATATTTATACCTTTTTTTTTCCAGGTGCATAAGTAGTTCTCAGCCTTGGTGATATCCACATTTGGGGTTCTAAACATCTTTGTTGTGGGGATTTGTCCCATGCATTGTAGGATGCTTGACAGCATCTCTGGTCTCTCTCCTAAATGCCAGTAGCACATTTTCAGGACAACCAAAAACTTCTCCAAACATTTACAGGTGTCTCCTGGTGGAGATGGAGGAACTACTGGGGATTAAGAATCATTAGCTCAAATCATGTATCACTGGCTCAAACTATTAGAGTGACTAGTGAAGTATTCAGAGGTAGGGACTGGGAAAAAGACTGTGGGCAAAGGAAAAGTATTACAATAAAAAAAAAAAAAAGAGCAGTGGTGGTATGCCATGAACTGAAGAGAATGATTAATTCAACTTTGGGTACCCGAGGTCCAAATACAAGCAATGAAGAAACACAAAACAAACTAAAATTGGCCTTAGTGCTCAGGATTGGCAGGTGTTAGTTGGAGTTCAGTCTGTTACCATGTGAAAATCCTTGAAGGGAAAAAAATGAGTAGACATTATAATATTTTGGCTTTCACTGTGACTCTAGCCTTGGCTTTCCTTTACTAAGTCTGTGCTAACGCATATTTTGCAAAAGCTCTGGTGTTATGAAGACAGTGTTGAATTAACCAATGGACAGACAAAGCACATGCTATGATCAGCAAAGCAGAGAATCAGACACTGGTGAGAAAAAGTCAGCCCTGATGAAACTGCCTGGATTTTAAAATTAGAAAAAGCTAGAAATAAACCTTTAAAAATAAATAATATTTTCTAAAAGTAGCACATAACCAAAAGATAAAATGAGGAATAAAAAAGCTAGAGTAGTTTTATTAATATCAGGCAAAATAGATTTTAAGAAAAAGAGTGTTACAAGAGATAAAAAAAAAAAGGACACTTCATTACATTAAAAGGGACAATAAATCAGGAAGATAGAATAAATAGAAATAAGGAGAAATAGACAAACCCACAAAATGTGAACATTAACACACTTCTTTCAGTAATGAAACAACTAAAAATAAATCAGTAAGTATACAGAAGACCTGAATAACAAAACACTTTATAAATGTTTTAACATAAAACACTATACTCCCAAATCACAAAATACACATTCCTTTGAAGGACACATGTAATGTTTATGAAGATAAACTATATCCTGAGTCATAAAACAAGTCTCAATAGAATTCAAAATATAGAAATCTTACAGAATATATTATCTGACCACAGTGGAAATAAATTAGAAGTTAACAAAAATAAAGCAACTAGAATAGCTAGAAAAGAAACAATACATTGTTAAACAAACCATTGATCAATGAAGAAATCTCAAAGGAAATTAGAAAATATTTTGAACTGAATAATAATAAGCACATAACATCAAAATTTGTGGTACTGGATGGCATTAACTGTTTGTAAGAGAAGAGGTAGATCTTGGGGCACCTGGGTGACTTAGTTGGTTAAATGGCCGACTCTTGATTTGGGCTCAGGTCATGATCTCAGGGACCTGGAATTGAGCCCCAAGTTAGGCTCTGCACTCAGCAGGGAGTCGGCTTGAGGAATCTCTCTCCCTCTGCCTCTGCCCCTCTCCCTGCTCACGTTTTCTCATACAGTCTCTCTCTCTCAACTAAATAAATAAATCTTAAAAAAAAAAAAAAGGAGGTAGTTCTCAAATCAACGATCTAAATTTCTACCATAAGGAAAAAGAAGAGCAACATAAACTCAAAGTAAACAAAGAAAAAATAATAAAGAAAGGAGAAGATATTAATGAAATTGAAACCAGAAAAGTAAAGAGAATCAATGAAATCAAAGCTGGTTATTTGAGGAAAAAAATCAATGAAATTCATAAGGCTCTGTAGAAAAGATAAAAAATTGCCAGTATCAGGAATATATGAATAATATCACTACAGATCTTATAGACATAAAAATATCAATAAGGGAATATCATGAAAACTTTACACCAATAAATTTGACATCATACACAAAATGGAAAATTCCCTAAAAGACATGAATTGACTGCCAAGGCTACTGTAAGAATAGATAATGTGAACAGTCCACAGCTTTTAAGGAAATTGAATTCACAGTTTAAAAACATTTTCAAAAAGAAATTTCCGTGCCCAGATGGCTGTAGTGGTGAATTCTATCAAAAATTTAAGAAACGGGGAGCCTGGTTGGCTCAGTTAGCTAAGCATGCAACTCTTGATCTTGGGATTGTGAGTTTGATCCCCACGTTGTTTGTAGAGATTAGTTTAAAAAAATTTTTCTTTAAAAAAATTTAAGAAAAATATAATGCCAAATCTAGACAAGCACTTTCATAAAAATTAAGCAAAGGAAATAATTCAGTATTTATTTTATGAGGCCAACATTACTTTGACATAAAATCAGCCAAAGTAATACAAGAAAAGGAAACTAAACCACAGATCAGCAACTCTCATAAACACAGATACAAAAATCTCTAACCAAATGTTAGCAAATTGAAACTTATAATAAATAAAAAAGGTAATACATCATGACCAAATGTGGTTTACCCCCAGGAATTCAAGGTCAATTTAATGATTGAAACCAAACAATGTAATTCACCATATTAAAAGACAAAAAATATAAAATAAGATCATCTCAATAGATGCAGAAAAGACATTTGACAAAATCCAACATTCCTTTATGATAAAAACAGGCATCAAATTAAGAAGACAAGGGAAATATCTCAATTGCATGAAGGGAATCTACAGCAAAAGCTATAGCTACAGCTACATTTCCCTTAATGGTGAATGCTTCCCAGAAACAAAGCAAAAATGTCTGTTCTCACCATTCTATTAGTATTGTACTGAAAGTCCTCTGTAAGATTTCTAAGAAATACACAAAAAAGATACCATAAAAAACTAAGTGACTTCAGTAAGCCTGTAGGACCAAGTCAACATACAAAACCAGATTATATTTTAACATATTACCAAAAAACAATTGAAATGTGAAGGTTTTTTTTTTTTAAGATTTTATTTATTTATTTGTCAGAGATATGGCAAGAGAGGGAACACATGCAGGGGGAGTGGAAGAGAGAAGCATGCTTCCCTCTGAGCAGGGAGCCTGATGCAGGGCTCAATCCCAGGATCCTGAAATCATGACCTGAGCCAAAGACAGATGCTTAACCACTAACCCACCCAGATGCCCCGAAATGTGAAATTAAAAAAAAAAAAAAAGCAAGCTATTTACAAGCGCATCTGATAATATGAAACATCTAGGGATAAATTTAAGAAAAGATTTATAAGATCTGTATTCTGAAACTAAGAACATTACTGAAAAACTTAAAGAAAAGCTAAATAAAATGAAGAGCTAGATCATGTTCATGGATCAAAAGATTTAATATTTTCAAGACGTCTATCTTCTCCAAATTGATTTATAGATTCAATGCAATAGCAATCAAAATCTCCGCAGGATTTTTTTTATTTTGGTAGAAATTGTCAAGCTGATTGTAAAATTTATATAGAAATACAAAGGACCTAGAACAACTGAGGCAATACTAAACAAACAAACAAACAAAAAAATAGAAAAAGAAAACCTAAAGGACTGACACTACCTGATTTTAAGACTTATAAAGCTACAGTTATTAAGACAACATAGTAATGCCATAAAAATAGACATATAGATAAGTGGCACAGAATAGAGATTTTAGAAATTCCCACACATGTATGGTCAATTGATTTTCAACAAATTGGGCAAGACATTCAACTTCCTTGGAGAAAGAATAATCTTTTCTTAAAAACAACACTTGATAGTCATAAGCAATAAATTAAACCTGTACCTTACCTTCCACCATAGATAAAAATTAATTCAAAGTGGATCATAGATCTAAATGTACAGGGTAAAACTATAAAACTTCTAAAAGAAAATATTAGTAATACTGAACTGTTAAAGATTTTATATACAGAACACAAAAACATGAACTATAAAAGAAAAATATCAATAAATCAGATTTGATGAAAATGAAAAATTCTTGCTCTTCAGAACACTGTTAACACAATGAAGAAAACAAGCCACATACTGGGAGAACATAACTGCAAAAAAAGTACATGACAAAGGACTTGCATGTAGCATATGTAAAGAACTCTTACAACTCAATAATAAGACATGAGAAGTTTAATACAAAAAAGGGGGGGATGGATGAACTGAAGACACTCTTCATCAAGCTAGCTATAGGAATGACAAATAAGAACATGAAAAATATACTCAGTATCAGTAGTCATTATGGAAATGCAAGTAAAAATCACATTAGGTACCACTCGTACTTACCAGCATGGCTAAAATTAAAAACTTTTATCATACTAAGTGTTGATGAAGATATGAGGGAACTAGAACTCTCATTTACTGCTTGTGGGAATTCAAATGTTACAACCACTTCAGAAAAAAATTCTGGCAGTTTCTTAAGAAGTTAACAGTGTTAAGTGTTCATTTAGTTAATTTAGTGTTTTCAGATAAAATAGAGGATGTTAAATTGGAACTTCACATAAAAAATAAATAATTTTTAATACAGTTATGACCTAAAAATTTAGCAAGACATATATTTTTAAAAAGTTACTTGCTTTTTATCTGAAATTCAATTTAATTGGGTACTTTATAATTTTGTTTACTAAATCTGGCAATTCTACTTCCTGAACAGCCCAATCATTCCATTCCTAGGCATTTACCCAAGAAAAATAAAAATGTATGTCCACTTGTATATATAGTGTTCATAGAAGCTTCCTTTGTAATAGCCCTAAGCTCGAAACAATTCAAATGTCCATGAACAAAAGAAGGGATAAACAAATATGGTATATCCATATAACACATTACTACCCAATATAAAATAAAAGGGAATGAACTATGGATACACATAAGCTATGGACGAATATCAAATTAATTATGCTGAGTGAGAGAAAGAAGACAGTAAAGAGTACATACCAAATTTTTCCATTTACATGAAATTCTCGAAAATGCAAACTTATCTATAATGTCAGAAAGCTGATCAGTGATCGCCTAGGGCAGGCAATGGTTGAAGAAAGATGCAGAGGCAAGGAAGATGTTTTTGAAACTTCTAGGAGTGATAGATACGTTCATTATCTAGATTTTTATTTTATTTTACGTATTTACTTGACAGAGAGAGATAACAAGTAGGCAGAGAGAGGGGGAAACAGGCTCCCTGCTGAGCAGAGAGCCCGATGCAGGGCTCGATTCCAGAACCCTAGGATCATGACCTGAGCTGAAGGCAGAGGCTTTAACCCACTGAGCCACCCAAGCACCCCCATTATCTAGACTTTGATGATGGTTTCATGGGCATTTACATATGTCAAAATCTATCAGATTGTATATTCTTTACATATGTGCAGTATGTTGTGTGTCAACGACACTTTGACAAAGCTATAAAATTTTGTTTTGAATTTTCCTGTGTGAATTTACTCTGTGTATAACAGTGTGTGAAACTCTCCAGTGGATAAAACAAACATTTTACTTACTTGGAGAGAGAAGACCAACAAATATAAAAAGTTAAATAAAAGCACAAGCATTAAACAAAATGTAATTTGGGACAGTATTTGCAAATATTAAACCAATGTATTTTAGTTTATCCCACAATTCATGTTCCTTTGAAACTTTCTCCCTCAGAGAGGGACCTAAATCTTATAACCAGAGAGCAGAAGAAAACAGATATTTGACTTCATTAACAGGATAAGGGGCTTGCCAACTAAGCCTGGGAAAAGAATGGGTTTCTTACATTTCCTATATCAAAGGGTAGATTTGGAGAATTAGCTCAAGGATTTTTCTATCAATGGTGGAGAGCCAATATTCCTTCCATTTGCGACAACTAAATACTATGATTGAAAGAGTATAATAAGAGGGAAAAAAATCACACTTTAGAGCCAATGATGGGGAAAAGAAGAGAGGAACAGAGTTTGAAAGCAGATGCCATGGTCCTTCTTTTCTATATCCTCTCGACATCCTCTGTGTCCTGCCAGTCTTGCTGACCCTCTTGCCCGTACCTGAGGTTCAATCAGTGCCTTTGTTTGCTGTAGCAAAGGGCAAGAGCCTGAGGCTTCCCAGAGACTTCTTAGCTTTCTGTGTGATTTGAAGATGAGCAGAAACCTACATGTGCCCTGAGGGAGAAATGGAGAAGGTAGCTGAAATTGCTGGCTCTCTTCTCTAAGAGGGGCTGCAGCTATGGGAATCTTTATTTATTTTGTTAAGGAGGCTCCGACATAGTAGGTTTGAACTCATGACCCTGAGTTCAAGACCTGAGCTGAGATCAAGATTCAGATGCTTAACTGACTGAGCCACTCAAGTGCTCTAGTTATGGAAATCTTTAAACATCGGTGAAAGCCAGAATGGAGGCCACTGATGAGCAGCAGTTGGAGAAGATGGCTCTGAAGCACTGCCCAGGCCAAGGGAAGGGACCACACGTGTGCTGATTGCAGATGTTTGCTTCAGAAGCTGGCCCAATGACTAGATAGTATGAAGACTTCACACACCATTGTAAGCATCCTACAGGTTCTACCATTCTACCATCTTACAAGGGAATTTGGGGAGTGGGCGGTGATTCTGAAAGAGGAAGCATTTTACCTAAAGAAACTGAACATCCCCCAAAGATACTCTGTTAGTTTATTACTTTGGAGTAAATAGTTCCCTCACCCTGCTCCCCCACCATCCCCATCAATAATACCTAGAGGATGTGCACTCCAATGTAAGTCTAGACTATAGACAAACTAAAGAAAATTTATTTCCACTGCACATCTTTGTGTGATGTACATACCTCTGCAACCCATTACCAAGAAAATATAAGATATGTTTCAAGGCATTCAGTGATGGAGAGCAAGAGTAGTAGCCAGAAAGTGAGGGACAGTCACAGAGATGGGGACTCAGTCCTATAGCCTGTGTAAGGTTTTAGGCAGAGAGGAAGAGCATGTCAGGTGGGGAGAGCTGACTGAATGAGGGTCTGCAGGTGAGGACAGGCACATACACCTCAGTAGATGAATGGTGAATGTAGGTGAATGCGGGGGAGAGGGGGGCAGAGAGCTCACATTGACTGGAGGGTCTCTGGTGCCCCACTTGGTTAGCATGACCGGGAACTCAGCAGTGAACGAGCTCAGAAAAGGCTGTTCTGAACAGGCATGGACCTGCCTTCTGGAAAGTTTGCAAAAAGAAAGCCAGAGAACGTGGCCACCTGAATGTCACTTGGTCTCTCAATAGGTCAAGAAGCTGAATGTGGTCATGTGATGGCTCCTGGGGCTTACAGCGTGGCAAATAGTTTCAACATGGTGCTGAGAGGGACTGGGACGATTCTTCAGAGGGCAAGTCTAAGGCACTAGAAACACCAAGGGTCACTCTCCTAGGAAGTCAATCTACAGAAACCAGGGACTCAGAATGAAGGCTGACTGGCACCCAGGAAAGAGAGCTCTTATCTTCTTGTTTCTATTCAGTCCATAAAGAACGTAAGCTGGCTTGATCCTTGAGAACTGGCGTGACTCATATTTCATGTCCCTTCCTGAGGCTGGGCTGCTCAGCCAGGCAGAACTTGCTGAGAGGTTGTAGAAGAGGAAGAGGGTTTCTCCTTGCAGCTCTGATGCCTGGACATGGCCTGCCCCCACCTCTCCCTCCCACATCCTGCCTCATGTGTTTTTAATCAGTCGACACTTTCAGGCACACTTTTCCCTCTGCCTCTCTGACCTGGGCCTCCTGCAGCAGGCCACATAGCCATGGGACAGACAGCATGCCTCCTGTCTGCATCTGGAGTCCCACATAGCTCAGGTGAGTGCTGGGCTGAGAAGCCCTATAGCTTCCCCACATGTCACACGAAGCCAGATTGTATCCAGAAGGGTTCATCTCTGTGGAGAGGAAGAACAGAGTTGTTTGGCCAGGACCCCAGGCCAAGTGGTGCCCAAACTGGTCATATGGAAGAGTCTCACTTTGACCCCAAAATAAAATAAAGGAACAAAAAGCTTATACCCATTAGAACGGTCCAAATTTGGAACACTGACAACACCAAACACCAGCAAAGAGGCAGAGCAACAAGCACTCTCATTCATTGATGATGGAAACGTGAAATGGTGCAGCCCTCTGGAGGACAGTTTGGTGGCTTCTTACAAAGCTGAACGTACTCTTAACATACAATCTTAACATACAATCCAGCAATTGCATTTGGTATTTACTGGACAAATTGAGAACTTCCCTCTGCACAAAAACCTGCACATGGCCTTTTATGGCAGCTATATGGATAATTGCCCAAATGTGGAAGTATCCAAGAAGTCCCTCAGTGGGTGAATGGATAAAGAAACTTCGGTAAGTCCAGAGAGTGGAATTATATGCAGAGCTAGAAAGAAATGCACTGTCAAGCCATGAGAAGACATGGAAGAAACTTAAATGCATAGAACTAAGTGAAAGAAACCAATCTGAAGAGGTTACATACTATATGATTGGAGCTATATGACATTCTGGAAGGGGCAGGACTATCTAGATAGTCAATTTAGTGGTTGCCAGAGATGTGTGACAGGGAAGGACAGGGATGAATAGGTGGAGCATAGGGGATTTTTAGGGCAGTGAAAGTGCTCCAGATGATACTATCAAGATGGATCCATGTCTATACTTTTGTCCAAACCCAGAGACCGTATAATACCACGAGGAAGCCCTAATGTACAGTATGGTTTTAGAGTGACAATGACATGTCTCTGTAGGTTCATCAACTGTAACAAATATATCACTCGGGGAGGGGGAAGTTGATTCTGGGGGAGACTGTACAGTATGGGGACAAGTGGTTAATGGGAAATCTCTGTTTCTTTGCTTGAATTTTACTGTGAGCCTGAAACTGCTCTAAAATTTAGTCTTGAGGCACCTGGGAGGTTCAGTCAGTTAAGACCTGACTCTTCATTTCTACTCAGGTGATGACATCATGACCCTGAGATCAAGCCCTGCATCAGGCTCTCTGCTCAGTGTGGAGTCTGCTTGAGATTATCTCTCTCCCTCTCCCTCTGCACCATCCCCCGCTTGCACTATCCCTCCCCTTCTTTAAAATAAATAAATAAACCTTAAAAGAAAAATTAGTCTTAATTTTAAAAAAATAAATGATTAAGCTAATGGGGGTTAATAACTTTAAATAAATAATGTTCACTTTTGAAGAAGAGTCACAGTATAGGAAAAGTAGTACTCATTAGGACTTTAGGAAACATTTATAGGAATTCTTGGAGGCCTTATAATAATTTCATCACCAAAAGGGTGTGTGAGACCCACAGGTCTGCAGTCACCCACAGGTCTGCAACCGCCCACAGCAGGCCCACCTGATGTACATGACTTTCAAGGAACCCTGAGCAACCAGCAGACCATCTGGGCTCAGTTCACTGGTCTCATTCTGTCATCTCTGAGCTGATGTCAAGGTCTGATATACAAGCATTGGCCTTTTTCACTCACACCAGACACAGAGACTTCATACTCCCTCCTTTTCTCATTTCAACTATTCCATAATCCAGCTCAAATTTCTCGGCCTCTGGAAACTGGAAGAGAATTGACACTCTTCACTATTTGCCATTTATTTGGTACTTTCTGTACATTATTCTGTTTCTGTAAGCAGGGATCCCAGCAGGACCCCATTTACCCTTGAGAGTGGTCGAAGGATACCCCACCTCACAAAACACTGTTTGGAGACTTGGATTTGCATGGAAGCTAGAATGTCTTCTGGGAACGTATCTTGATTGCTGTTCATGCTGGGGTTCAGACAAGCCTGACAGACTTAAGGGCTGTGGATTGGCCAGGTCTTACAGAAGGCAGAGAAGAAATTGATCCTACGGACTCAGACTCAGTCAGCAAAAGGCCCAAAGGGCTGCACAGGAGAGCTAAACTGGGTTTTCTGTGGTTGCTATCAGAGGGCCTCTCCTTAACTCTGCAATTCTAGAACATTCCACACTTGAAAGTGCTGTTTTGTTAAATTCTGACAAACTTCTGACCAGGCTGTGTAGTTCACCGATTTAGTATAAATGAGGGAAAGAGTATTTTCTATCCTTATAAAAGCAATTACCCTAAATCATGAATCTAGCACAGTGTCCCACTGTAGTACACTGCTCAGTGTACTACACTGTTGCTCAGGCAATAGAGAGTTGTTAAGTTTGTGAGTCAAGCTGTCCCACACCATAAAATTTGTGTCCTCTCCTATTTCTCAGTGAATCTCTATTGCAGCCCCACCAAACAGCCACTCTGAGCTGCTCAGCCAAAGCAGAACTCAAGCTTCGAGTGGTACCCTGGCAGAGTTCTAGGGACCAGGGGCTGGTGGGGTTAGAGGGCACCCCCCCACACACACTGAGAAACATCAAGACTATTGATACTCTGTTTTTGAGGAGGGAATTTCATCTTGAGTAGAGGAGCTATTGTAAATCGGGGATCAGTATGAATGCACCTCAATTGTATCCTCAGGGGGTTGAAATCTGAGACTTTGGGTTTATATTCCACTTAATGTTCACAGTACCACTGGAAGCCAGACATATTTTCCCCATTTTACAGATGTAGAAACTATGTTGCTGACGAGCAAACCACTGTAGAGCTCACTGGGATGCAGCCATAAGCAGCTATTCCTCACTCAGGCACCTGTGGGTTGGCTGTGGTTTGGCTGATCTAGGTGGGACTCAGCTGGGCTTGTTTCCAGGCTGTGGAGTACATCCAGGCATGCTCAAATGTCAATCCCATACAAAAGGCTCAAAAACAGTGTAAGTGCATTTAAAGCCTTTATTCCGGGCTGCCTGGGGCTCAATTGTTGAACGTTCCACAGGTCATTTTTAGGTCATGATCTCCCCCGTGGTGGCATCAAGACTGGCATTGGACTCCAGGCTCAGCAGGGAGTCTGATTCTCTCTTTCCCTCTCTCTCTGCCTCTCCCCCAACTCTCTTGCAAATAAATAATTATATCTATTTGTATATTTATTTATTTATTATTTTTTAAGGTTTTATTTATTTATTTGACAGAAAAATACAGTGAGTGAGGGAACACAAGCAGGGGGAGTGCAAGGAAAAGCAGGCTTCCTGCTGAGAAGGGAGTCCCCCTCCCCATGTGGGACTCTCCATCCCAGGACCCTGGAATCATAACCTGAGGGAAAGCAGATGCTTAACGGGGCCACCCAGACACCCCCAATAAATATATCTTTTAAATAATATATTTTTTAAATAAAAGTTTCATTCACTTCGCTTCTCCTAACACCCCATTAGTTAAAGCAAGTCACATGGGTAAGCCATGTGGGCAGGGATGCAGATGCTTCCTGTGGAAGAGGGAGGGGGGTTGCTTTCAACTCCTACTTGTCTGAGGCCAAAGCTAAAGATGCTTTCTCGCAGCCTCTGCTCACTGCCCCCTCTAAAAATTCTCTGGTTTGTTGTCTTTACCACTGAATGAAGCAATCAATTCCATACTTTCGCCCTGTTGTTCAGGTCTTTGTGCTTTGGCATTTGCTTTGTCTCTGCTGTGGTACTGTTGAGTATTAAAGCAGGGACACTTCTGGGTCACCCCCCACCTTGCACAATGCTGACACAGAGAAGGACCACAGTAAGTAATTACAGAAGGACTGGTCAGGTGTATCATCATACCAAGAAGCCTGCGGTAAGTGCCACTTTGAGTATTCTGGCAGATTATGTGAAAACAAGCCCAAAAGAGCTGAGTGTGTAGCTGTGCTCCCCTCCCACCATGCTGGAGGAAGATGACAACTCTTTGTTATTTCTGAGGATCTGCCACCAGCAGGTACAGCTGGATTAATCAGCACTGTGTCCTCCTTGCAGACTTAATTAGCAGTTCTAGTTGAAACTCAGCTTCTTGTTAAAACTAGACTTTAAAAAAGAACTGTTCCAAGTTTATATCCTAACTTTCAGTTCCATGTCATCAGATATGAGATGAAATCTCACTGTTTTAAATTGAGTTGTAATTGACATATAGCATTTGTGAAGTTTAACATATACAATGTGTTGATTTGACACACTTATACATTGCTATTTGATAGCTACTGTAGCCTTAGCTAACACTTCCATCACATCACATAATTATCATTTCTTTTTTTGTGGTGAGAACATTTAAGATCTAGTCTCTGAGTAACTTTCAAGTATATAAGGCAGTATTGTTAAAAATTAAAAATAGAACTACCATATGATCCAGCAATCTCACTTCTTGGTATATAACCAAAAGAAGTGGAAATAGGATATAGAAAAGATATCTGAACTCCTATGTTTATTGCACATTATTCACAATAGCCAGGATAAAGAAATAATATGTGCCGTCAGTGAATAAATGGATGAAGAAGACATTCTGTGTGTGTGTGTGTGTGTGTGTGTGTGCGTGCGTGCATATATAATGGATTATTATTCAGCCATGAGAAAGAAGGACATCCTTCCACTTGCATTAATATGGATGAAGCTTGAGGGCATTATGCTGAGTGAGATAAGTCAGACAAACAAAAATAAATATGATATCACTTATATGTGGAATCTAAAAAGGCAGAATTCCTAGAAACAAAGAGTAGAATAGTGGTTACCAGGGCCATGGGGGTGGGGGAATTTGAGATGTGGGTCAAAGGGTATAAATTTGCAGTTATAAAATGTATAAATTCGGGATGCCTGGGTGGGTCAGTTGGTTAAGCATCTGCTTTCAGCTTGGGTAATGATCCCACGGTCCTGGGATCAAGTCCAGCATCAGGCTTCTTGCTCAGTGGAGAGTTTGCTTCTCTGTCTCCCTCTCCCCCTGCTTGGGCTCTCCCTGACAAATAAATAAATAAATAATATCTTTAAAAAATGCATAAATTCTGGGGATCTAATGCATAAAATCTCATTTTCTAAAAATAGTCAAGAAATGAGAGTCAGAGTGATTCCAGAATGCCCTTCCCCTAGTCAACTGAGATGATGATAATGCAGGTTAATACTTAGCTAAGCACTCACTTAGCGTACAAGGATCATGCATTCACCACCTTGCTCAATCTTCATCTTCCTTAACCTTATAGTTATTACAACTGTGTAATATTATAATTATTACCCATTTGGCAGCTGGAGAAAATGAGTTTTGAAGAAGTAAAGGGACTTGCCCAGTGCCCCAATGTTACAAATAGTAGCTCTGGGAAATAAAACCCTGACAAAAAATAAAAATTAAAAAAAAAAATGCTGTGCTCTTTCATACTCACTGCTCAATCCCTATTGCATTCTTGTTTATTTTATTGAAGTGATTTCAAGTGCTACAAAGTACAGCAAATAATATTCATGTATCACTGATCAGTTTTGTAAAATGTTACCTTTTTCTTTTGTCTTTTGGTGATTGGTTTTAAAACACCAAAATACTACAGACACAGAACATGACCCACAGCCATCCCTCCTCTCTATTCGGGGTAACCACTTGAATTTAGTATTTTTAATTCCAGCAAATTTTTTTAATGTTTACTACATATGTAAATAAAGACAAACATTGTATAGAATTATTTTGAATGTTTCAAAATTCTATTTACTTACTATCCTTCTAAAATGTGTTTTTCTTCCCACCTGATGTGTTTGGGATTTCTCTATGTTGATGCATCAGGAATATTGCTATATACTTTATTTTGTACTTATATCATTGGTTACTCATTCTCCTCTTGGTTTTTGTTAGGACAAAAAATACATCAATGTATATTTCCCGTCTGAGTTTCTTCATGCACATTTGCCAGAAGTTTCTGTGAAAAGTACCAAAAAGTGATACTCCTGTTTTGAAGGGTTTATTTTGTACTTGATTTCTGTGTGGGTCTCCAATGAGGTCATACCAGCTTCCACTGCCACTAGCAGGACCTGAGAGCCCCACGTAGCTTATATCCTCACCCACACTTACGATTGTTAGAATTTTAAATATTTTCCAATCTAATGTCAGTAAAAGGCAGCTCATTTTAATTTATTGTCTTTGATAGTTAGAAGAAGTGCATCTTAATACTCCATTGCCCAGTCATATTTCTTCTTCTGTGAATGTTTTGATCTTATTATCTGTCCATTTTCCTATGGAACTGTCTTTTTCTTAATGATTTGGGACTCTAGATACTACTCATTAGTCAGTTACATGTGCTGAAAATATATTAATTCCCCTGGCATATGACTTATCTTTTCATCTTTTTAATGACATCTTCAAGCATATAGAAATTTTAAATTTCAATGTAGTTAGTTTGCTCAATTTTAAATATGTTAATCTTCTATTTGAAAGGCAATACATATAGCTTAAAACTCAAGAGGTACAAAGAGCATATAGTGACAAGTTTTCTCTTGCTCTTCCTCAGTCACCAAGTTACCCTTGGCATCCTTCCAAAATTATTTTATGAACATAAAAACAAACTATAAATATATTCACCTTTGAACCCCAGTATGAACATACTGTGAACACTGTTGTGTATAGTGTGTCTTAGGGTTTTTTCACCCTTTATCTAAACCTTGAAGATGATTCCATTTAGTACTAAAGAGTTTACATTTTACAGCTCCAGTATCCCAGAGTATGAATGTATTATAATTAATATTTTACCAGTTACTGATTAATACTTGGTAGTTGGCCAACTTTTGAGGAATAGAAACAATGTTGCACTGAAAAACCTATTTAACCTATAGAATATATGTATGTATATGTATATTATATATGTATAAACATATATATATATATTTCCCCTATAAAGAAAAAAAATGTTCTTTTATGTGTGCATATATCTAGGGAACAAATTCTTAGATATGGAAATGCATGGTCAAAGGGTAGGTGCAAATGTATTTTTGATAGATATTACCAGATTCCTTCTGTAGGGATTATAAAAATTTCCTCTCCACAGCACTGGAAGAAGGTTGTTTTTTATACCATGGGTGATACTATAAATCAGATTTCTGAGTTTATACCAACATGAGAGATAAAAAATAGTATCTCAGTGTGGTTTTAATTTGTGTTTCTGTTACTATCAGTGAAATTGAAATAAATAAAATATGTTTAGATTGTTTGAAAACCACTTGTATATATTTTTCTGTGATATATTTGTTCATATCAAATTATTGGTGTTTTATTGATTTGCAAAAAGGATTTTCTTTTTTTTTAAAGATTTTATTTATTTATTTGACAGAGAAAGACACAGCAAGAGAGGGAACACAAACAGGGTGAGTGGGAGAGGGAGAAGCAGGCTTCTTACTGACCAGGGAGCCCAATGTAGGGCTTGATCTCAGGACTCTGGGATCATGACCTGAGCCAAAGGCAGGTGCTTAATGACTGAACCACCCAGGAGCCCCCAAAAAGATTTTATTTTTTAGTGAAATCAGCTGTTTGTGATGTAAGTTGTAAATTTTTTCCCAGATGGTTCCTTAGGTTTTTGACTATACTTAGGTGTTGTTGTTGTTGCTGTTATTGTTTTAGTAATTTCGACACCCAACATGGGGCTTGACTTTACAATGCTGAGATCAAGAGTTGTGTGCTCTACCAGCTGAGCCAGTCAGGTGTCCCCCCACCGTATTTCTCTACTTTTGTTTAATTCTTCTCTGATCTGTTGTCATCAAAATATTTCTCCTGGGTTTTCTTCTTAGAATTTGTAGTATTTTGCTTTTTTACATTTAGTTTTTCAATTCATCTGAAATTAATTATTGTTTATGTTGTTAGGTATAAAAGTAATTTTAGTTCATTTCCCATATATTATATATATTATAATTAGTTATATTATATTAGTTATATTATATTATAATTAGTTATTAGTTTTATGTAATATATTTAGTTATATTATAACTATATTAGAATATATATGTGTATATATACACATATGTATGTATATATATAATCTGTATCACTTATATATATTATATATATATAAAATATATATATAATCTGTATCACTTATTGAAACATCCTTTCTGGGGTATCTGGGTGACTCCGTTGGTTAAGCTTCTGCCTTCAACTCAGGCCATGATCTCAGGGTCCTGGGATGGAGCCTTATGTTATGCTCCCTGCTCAGCAGGGAGTCTGCTTCTCCCTCTCCCACTGCACACCTCCCCCAGCTCATTCTTTCTCACACTCTCCCTCTCTCTCTCAAATGAATAAATAAAATCTTAAAAAAAAAAAAAGAAAAGAAAAAGAAAACTCCTTTCTGTCCCAATAGATTGGTACTGGTACTCTTGAAGATAATAAAATTTTCATGAATATGAGGATCTATCTGAGTTCTCTATTCTAGTTTGCTTATCTATTCCAGCACTTTGTAACCTTCTTACAATCTGAACACACAGAAAAATATCATCTTCAAATTGCACATTGGAGTAAACAGAAGAGGCTGATGGTCCCTCCTGGGGCTTTAGCTGCTTCAGGCCCCACTAGGACTCCCCTAACCACCCTAAGGGCTGATTCGATCAATATCTCAGTACATTTTTAACACAATGAAGGGGCATCATGTCTATTTACCTTAATAACAAACCACTCTATTTCTATAATTACAGTTGACTCCTAAACAAAACAGGAACTGTACAGGTTCACTTACACATGGAGTTTTTGGATACAGTGCAGTATTGCAAATGTATTTTGTCTCCCTTTGATTTTCTTAATAATATTTTCTTTTCTATAACTTAACTTGTTGTAAAAATACTGTACATAATATATATAGCACACAAATTATGCGTTAATCAACTGTTTATGTTATCAGCAAGGCTTCTGGTCAACAGTAGCTCCTAGTACTAAAAAAGGATTATAAAAGTTTTAGGGAAGTCAAAAGTTATATGCAGATTTTCAACTACACAGGGTGGGGGTAGGGGATGGTGCCTGTAATAATAAATCTTGGTATTCATCTAGTAAAGCAAATCACTCCTCTATTTTTTCTTCAAGATTGTTTTTAGCTAATTCTTTTTCTGTCCCTTTGCTTTTCTAGAAGAATTTTAAAATCAGGTAACTTACAGATTAATTTTTTGAGACTTGAAATATTCAGTCTCCTTATCTATGAACATGGTACACATCATTTAGTCATTATCATCTTCCTAAAGCTTTAAAAAGCTTTCAGTGAAGTTTTTTTTTTTAAGTTTTTTTTTTTTTTAAAGATTTTATTCATTTATTTGACAGAGAGAGATCACAAGCAGGCAGACAGGCAGGCAGGCAGAGAGAGAGGAGGAAGCAGGCTCCCTGCCGAGCAGAGAGCCTGATGTGGGACTCGATCCCAGGACCCTGAGATCATGACCTGAGCCGAAGGCAGCGGCTTAACCCACTGAGCCACCCAGGCGCCCTCAGTGAAGTTTTATAATATTTATTCTAAAGGTGTGACAAGTCTTTTGTTAGACCTATTCTTTGGTATATTATTGTTTTGTGGATATTGTGTATAAATCATTCTTTTCTCTCTTGTTTAAAGAATGAGAAGAACATGATAATGTCAATAATATTAATACTGCTACTGCTAACACAATAGTAAATATTTATCCCCTATATAGAAAACATTATTCTAAGGACTTTACATATTTTAACTTACTTGATCTTCAGAAAAACCTTATTTAGTAGTTTTACCATTATTCCCACTTTACAAATGAAGGAACTGAGGTGTTGACAAATTTTTCAACTTGCCCAATGTTGTCCAGTTGGTGGATGACAGTGTTGCTTTGGAGAATGAATTTTTATATATTTAAGGACACCAGAGGAGGAATCCAAGATGGTGGAGGAGTAGGAGACCTTAGTTTTGTCTGGTCCCAGGAATTCAGCTAGGTAACTATCAAATAATTCTGAACACCTGCAAACTTAACTGGAGATCTATGAAAATATTAGCAGCAAGTCTACAAATAGAAAAGTGGCCACTTCCTGCAAGAGTGACAAGATGGAAAATTTCACCCCTAAAAAGAGAACAAGAGGTAGTACTGACTCCCAGGGACCTAATCACTATGGATATAAGTAAGATGTTGGAAATAGAATTCAGAATAATGATTATAAAGATACTAGCTGGGCTTGAAAAAAGCACGAAGACACTACAGAATTCCTTTCTGGATAAATAAAAGAACTAAAATCTAATCAAGTTGAAACCAAAAAAAGGCTATTATTAATAGGTGCAGTAAAAAATGGAGACTCCAACTTACAGGATAAATGAGGCAGAAGAGAGAAATTGATATAAAAGACCAAATGATGGACTAAAGAAGCTGAGAAAAAGAGAGCTAAACAACTACTGGATCACTAGGGCAGAATTTGAGAAATAAGTGATACCATAAAGCAAAACAATTATCAGAATCATTGGGATCCCAGAAGAAGAGAAAAGAGTGAGGTGGGGAACAGAAGAGATACTGGAGCAAATTATAGCAGAGAACTTCCCTAATCTGGAGAAGGAGTCAGGTATTCAAGTTCAAGAGGCACAGAGAACCCTCCCTCAAAATCAATAAAAAATTAGGTCAACACCTTGACATCTAATAGTAAACCTTGCATATCTCAGAGACAAAGAGAAAATCTTGAAGGCAGCTCAGGACAAGAGGTCTGTAACCCACATGGGTAGAAACAGACTGGCAGCAGAACTATCCACAGAGACCTGGCAGAAGAGAAAGGACTGGCATGATATATTCAGGGTGCCAAATGAGAAAATATGCAGCCAAGAATACTTTATCCAGCAAGGCTGTCATTTAAAATAGAAGGAGAGATAAAAAGCTTCCAGGAGAAACAGAAACTAAAAGAATGTGTGATTACTAAACCAGCCCTGCTAGAAATATTAAAGGGGATCTTTTAAGCAAAGAGAGCCCAAAAGTAACATAGGCCAGAAAGGAACAGACAATATACAGAAAGAGTGACATTACAGTTAATACAATGGAACTAAATTCATATCTTTCAATAGTTACTCTGAATGTAAATGGGCTAAATACTCCTTATCAAAATACACATGGTATCTGATTGGATAAAAAAAAAAAAAAAACAAAAACCAAGATCCAAGATCCATAGATATGTTGTCAGCAAGAGATTCATTTTAGACCCATAGACACCACCAGAGTGAAAGTGAGGGGGTGGAGAAGCATTTATCATGCCAATGGACATCAAAAGAAAGCTAAGGTAGCTAGCAATCCTTATATAAAACAAATTAGATTTTAAACCAAAGACTGTAATAAAAGAGGAGGAAGGATGCTATACCATAACTAAAGGATCTATTCAACAGAAAGACCTAACAATTATAAATATTTATGACCCTAACATGGGAACAACCAATTATATAAACCAAGTAGTAACAAAATTAAAGAAACACATTGATAATAATACAATGATAGTAGGGGATTTTAACACGCCCCCTCACTGCAATGGAAAGATCATCTAAACAAAAGATCAACAAGGAAACAAGGACTTTGAATAACACACTGTGCCAGATGGACTTCACAGATATATACAGAGCATTCCATCCTAAAGCAACAGAATACACCTTCTTCTCAAGTGTACATGGAACATTCTCCAGAGTAGATCACATATTGGATCACTAATCAGGTCTCAACTGGTACCAAAAGATTGGAATGATTCCCAGCATATTTTCAGGCCACAACACTTTGAAACTTGAACTCAATCATAACAGGAAATTTGGGAAGAATTCAAATACATGGAGGCTAAAGAGCATCCTGCTGAAGAATAAATGGATCAACCAGGAAATTAAAGAATTTTTAAAAACTCAAGGAAACAAATGAAAATGAAAACACAACTGTTCAAAACCTTTGGGATGAAGCAGAGACAGTCCTAAGAGGGAAGTACATAGCAATACAAACCTTTCTCAAGAAACAAGAAAGGTCTCAACTATACAAGCTAAACTTACACCTAAAGGAGCTGGAGAAAGAACATTAAGAAAGCCTAAATCCAGCAGAAAAAGAGAATTAATAAAGATTAGAGTAGAAGTCAATGAAACAGAAACCAAAAGAACAGCAGAGCAGTTCAATGAAACTAGGGTTCTTTGAAAGAATTAGTAAGAGTGATAAACCCCTGGCCAGACTTATCAAAAAGAAAAGAGAAAGGACCTAAAACAAAATCATCAATGAAAGAGGAGAGATCACAACCAACACTGAAGAAATACAAATAATTATAAGAACATATTATAAGCAACTATATGCCAAAAAAATTGGGCAATCTGGAAGAAATGGATGTATTCCTAGAGATGTATAAACTACCAAAACTGAAATGGGAAGAAATGGAAAACTCAAACAGACTAATAACTAGTAAGGAAATTGAAGCAGTAATCAAACGTCTGCCAACAAACTAGAGTCCAAGGCTGGCTGGCTTTCCAGGGGCATTCTACTAAATATTAAAGAAGAATAACTATTCTTCTGAAGCTGTTTCAAAAATAGAAATGGAAGGGAAACTTCCAAACTCTTCCTATGAGGCCAGCTTTACCTTGATCCCAAAACCAGACAAAGACCCACCAAAGAGGAGAAGGATAGAACAGTATCTCTGATGAACATGGATGCCAAAATTCTCACCAAGATACCAGCCAATAGGATACAACAGTACATTAAAAGGATGATTCACCACTACCAAGTGGGATTTGTTCCTAGGCTGAAGCATGGTTCAACATCCACAAACCAATCAACATGATACGCTACATTAATAAAAGAAAGGACAGGAAACATATGATGCTCTCAATAGATATAGAAAAAGCATTTGACAAAATATAACATCCTTTCTTGATTAGAAGTCTTCAGGTGTAGGGATAGAGGGAACATACCTCAATTTCATAAAAGCCATATATGAAAAGTCCACAGAGAATATCATTCTCAATGGGGAAAAACTTCTCCTAAAGTGCTTTCTCCTAAAGTCAGGAACATGGCAGGGATGTCCACTCTCACCACTTTTGTTCAACATAGTACTAGAAGTCTTAGCCTTAGCAATCAGACAACAAAAAGAATAAAAGGCATCCAAATTGGCAAAGAAGAAGTCAAACTCTCACTCTTCACAGATGATGTTTTACTTTGTATGGAAAACCCAAAGGACTCCACCCCAACATTGCTAGAACTCATACAGGAATTCAGCAGCAATGTGGCAGGATATAAAATCAATGCACAGAAATCAGTTGCATTTCTGTACACAAACAATGAGGTAGAAGAGAGAAATTAAGGAGTCAATCCTATTTACAATTGCACAAAACACCATAAGATATCTAGGAATAAAGCTAACCAAAGAGGCAAAGGATCTGTATTCAGAAAACTCAGAAACACTCACTCATGAAAGAAAGTGAGGTAGACACAAAGAAATGGAAAAGTTTTCCATGCTCATGGACTGGAAAAACAAATATTGTGAAAATGTCTATGCTAGTTAGAACTATCTGTACATTCAATGAAATCCCTATCAAAATACCATCAACTTTTTCACAGAGCTGGAACAACTAATCCTAAAAATTCTATGGAACAAGAAAAGACCCCAAATAGCCAAAGGAATGTTGAAAAAGAAAACCAAACCTGGTGGCATCACAATTCTGGAATTCATGCTCTATTACAAAGCTGTAATCATCAAGATGGTGTGGTACTGGCTCAAAAACAGACATTTAGATCAATGGAACAGAATAGAGAGCCCACAAATGGACCCTCAATTCTGTGGTCAACTAATCTTCTACAAAGTAGGAATGAATGTCCAATGGATAAAAGACAGTCTCTTCAACAAATGGTGCTGGGAAAATTGGACAGCCACATGCAGAAGAATGAACAGGGACCATTTTCTTACACCATACCCAGAAATAAACCTAATGCCAAATATGAATACAAATGAAGCAAAAATTAAAAAAAAAAAAAAAAGGAAAATGCCTCATCTTTATGAGTATTGTCAAAGTATTGTTAGGTCTTCACTATCAGAAGCAGTTAATGAAATGTGGGGAGGCTATAGCAAGATCTCCCTCCTGGTTCTTGAAGGGATTTCCAAATTGGGTCAAGATGCTCTAGCAATCAATTAACAAACATGTAATGAATGGGAATCATGTGCAGGCTCTAGGTCCTTCTACACTCACCGAGCTGGCTGATACCTGCTCTTTTTTAACTACGCAAGGGACATCAACTACTCAGGAGACATCCCAATCACAGAGGCCTGATTCCATAGGGGGTAGTGGTCCTGGAAAAAGGAGTACCACAGCCGTAATACCATCTGTCCTCAGCTATGCAGACCGAGCAACAAAATAGACTAAATATATGTTTAAAATCATGGGTCTCATCCTCTGGAAAGCAAATTCTATCAAAACAATGAGATCTTAAATTCTTCTCAGAGTCATGAGGGACGCCTGGGTGGCTCAGTTGGTTGGACGACTGCCTTCGGCTCAGGGCGTGATCCTGGAGTCCCGGGATCGAGTCCCGCGTCGGGCTCCCAGCTCCGTGGGGAGTCTGCTTCGCTCTCTGACCTTCTCCTCCCTCGTGCTCTCTCTCACTGTCTCTCTCTCTCAAATAAATTTAAAAAAAAAAAAATCTTCTCAGAGTCATGAGATATTTTGGATCTATTTTAATTTTTGTTTTTTAAAAAAAAAATATATATATATAGCCAATTAACTAAAGTAACATGTGAATTACAGCTAAATTTGAATAATATGAGAAAACACAAAATCTTCATAATTTCCCTTGCTGAGGATGCTCATTGCTAATAGGATTTACGCATCCAGGCTCTGGAGATAGTTGATAGCTAGATTACCAGTCAGTATTGCTTTGTAAACGTTCCAACTTAATTCTTGTTTTCACCTAACAGAACAACTTTTTAGGTCAAAAAATTTCTTTTTCTTTACCATACTTCTAATGGCTGAATTATATTACATTATATGGATGTACTTATTTTTGGTTTATCCAATCTTCCCATACGGCATGTTTATGTTATCTCTGATTTTTGGTTATTATAAAAAATTCTGACAAAAAAAGTCCTTGTAGTTAAATCCATAATTTCCATACTAATTCCCTTGGGATAAATTCATGGAAGTAGACTTGCTGGATTAATGAGGGTGGACAGTTTAAGTCTTGCCGTATGGGGCTGGATTGGCTTGACATCTCAGGTTGGAGCTGGCATGACCACTCAGTTTAAGATGTTTGGGTTTCCAGCAGCAGTCACAGCAAACTCTGGCTTCGAGGGGTGAAGCTGCATTCCAGAACTCAGAAGCTGGCTTCCCCCTGCTGGCCTGCTGCATTAGAACCCATGGTTACTTCAAACTGGCGGGGGGGGTGGGATATTGGGGTACCAGGTGGTGGGTATTATAGAGGGCACGGCTTGCATGGAGCACTGGGTGTGGTGAAAAAATAATGAATAATGTTTTTCTGAAAATAAATAAATTGGAAAAAAAAAATAAAGAACTCATGGTTACCAGATTCTCCTCCAGCTCAGGTTCTTACCCTGAAGGATTAAAATCAGGAGCACTCATGGGCTGGTGGATAGATTTTTTGGGGGGGGTGGTCCTCTGAACTCCAGAGGTTCAGAACCTAGAACTAGCTAGAAACTAGAATTTCTAGAACCAGGAGTGAGAACTGACAGATCCAGGTTAGAACCAGCTCTGAAAATCTATTGGGGGTCTGTTTGGGGGAAGGCAGAACAAAAAGCTACCTCTTGAAATCATTGATTTTAGATAAAGGAGTCAAAGGTCTCTCCAACAAGTACTGACATTCTACAAAATACGAGTTCTGTTCTAGTTTACCAAAGGCCTGTGTGGTATTTCAGCCCAAGTGACTTAAATATACATAGGCAAGAGAAGTTCCAATTTGAATGAATTGGGTCATTCTTAGCTCATTTTAATTTTCCACTGCAAGTGAACTTTGTTTCCACTCTTTACAAGAGAGGGTGTGGATCTGGGCTAAAATCCTGGTTTTTACACTTCTTAGAGATCTGCCTTGAGTGAGTGACTAAATTCTTTGTGCCTCAGTTTTCACATTAGTAAAATGGGCATCAGGATACCTACTTCATGTTGCAAGGATTAAATGAGAAAGCAAAGGTTGTGCACCTGAGGGTCTAGCATCCAGTAAATACTTAGAAAACATGAATCCTCTTTTCCTGTTCCCTTAGTTCATCAGCGACTCTGGTGTGGCATAAACATTATAAATGTAGAGTCTTTCCCAACTGCTTTATTTACAATTTCAGGTTCATTGGCTATCCCAAATCAGCAGGAGGCCTTCTATAAGTGGAGCCATTCACTTACAATAACCAAGAAGCAGAAACAGCCCAAATCTCCACTAACAGATCAACAGATAAGCAATTTGTGGTATAGACATACAATGGAGTATCATTCAGCCACAAAAAGGTTAAAATAAAAATAAAAATACATACTACAATGTGGATGAACCTCGAAAACTTTACGCTAAGTGGGAGGTCGGGGCACCAGGTGGTAGGTATTATAGAGGGCACAGATTGCATGGAGCACTGGGTGTGGTGCAAAAATAATGAATACTGTTATGCTGAAAATAAAAAATAAATTTAAAAAAAAAGTCAGAAACAAAGAGTCACATATTGTATGATTCCATTTACATGAAATATTCAGAATGGAAAAATCAATAGAGAGAGAGAGAAGACATAGATGGTTTTAGGGGTTGGGGAAGGTATAATGGAGGAACTGCTTAATGGGAAAGGGGTTTGACTTTGGAGTGATAGGAATGTTCTGGAACTAGAGAGAGGTGGGGAGCACACAACATCATGAATCTGAATGCCACTGAATTGTTCATTTTAAAATGATTAATTTTACATGACAGGAATTTCACCTTGATAAATTAATTTTAAAAAATCATGACAGGGCCAAACCCATTCCACCCAGAATTCAAAGCCAGGCTAGCATGCACGCAAACTCGTAAGATCCTAGTCCACTACATTGCTTTCTCGGGTCAAAGCCACTCTCTGGGCCAGGCTCTTGAGGGAGGCAAAGGGGAGAGAGAAAATGAGTTGGTTGGTTGGGTAGAAGGGGAGGGGAAGAGCCCCAGGACAGAGGGAAAGCCCTGCAGGGGTGTGAAACTCTTGCTGACTGTGATCCCCAACACCACTGACTTTCTAATTGGTCTCAGCCACAGTCTTGATTTCTTTCATGAGACATTAATCCCAAGCACCAGACTGGGACCAGTCTGATGTGGCCTCGCTGTGCTACATTAACCCGCTGATTCGAAGGGAGTTCTAAAAAACTGGCCAGGAAAAATGCATGGGAAATCAGAGCCCCCTCTCTGTCCTCAGCTTCCACCTCGCCACACCCCATTCCCGCCACATCCCTCAGTGCTGCAAGATAAGCCTCTCCTCGTGCTGGATGTGAGGGTTTCATGGCAGAAGGGTCGGCCCCGAGCATGTCCCTGATAGGATAATGCCTTATCCTCCAGCTTCCAAGTCCCAGTATTCCGCTCAGAGGCTCCAGAGTTGCAGGGTTAGGTAATCAGTGATCTAAAGCTGGCCAAGGCGTGGAAGGAAGACCTCAGTTAATCAGCAGATGCTTTGATAGTTTAGGGCCAGGGCCAAGCAAGAGGTGAGAAAGGGGGATCTTTCCCTTGTTGGAAGGTTGAGCTGGGGGGTGAGAGAAAGCAGAGACCCACACTTGAATCCTGAAATGTACCAGCCTATTAGCAAGCCTGTGTCTACTCAGCGTGGAAGGCAGATTTCTGTCCCTGAACAGTCTAGGTGCCTGGGACACCGATGCTCATGTCTTCCCCCAAGAATACCCCCATCACATGATGTCACTGGAACCCTAAACCTCCCCTTGCCTCCCCTCTTTCTCTTGCCCCCCCCCCCGGGTCTGATGGTGCCTGGAAGGATGCACGAGGCGCTTGCTTGCTGTTTTACCAACAGCTGGAAAGTCTAGTTCTCTGTGTAAGGAACCACTCAGTTAGAGGGAGACAGCGGATTATAACCCCACTTTGGGAACTAGAGCACACAATTTAAGGAAGCACTTGTATGACCTCAAGAATGAGTGCCTCCTTAAATTTTGTGCCCTTGGTGCCTCTCTTGCCTCACCCCAACCTCTCCCCTGTTGATACCCTGCCTCACCTAGTTCAGTAATCACACGGAGATCAGATGCGATGACACTCAGAGGACAGATTCCCACGAACTTATCAGTCCAAGAGGCTGATGACTAGCACCGAAAGGTCGATTTATTCATTTATAGAGCTTGGTTATTTTAGGCAGCCACTGACTACACAGCAGAGGCGGGAAGGAAGCTATTACAGTAATACCAAACCCTCACCAAACTTCTACCATGTGCCACGCAGCACTGCAAAATGCTGTCCACTCGGTATCTCATGGAATCCCTGCAACAATCCTATGAGACAGAGGCATGGATATGTTATTCCCATGTGACAGAGAGGAAACAGGGACTTTGTAAGAATAAGGGATTTACTTGGGACCTTGTAGATACGTAGGAATCCAGGTGTGAGCAGAGGAGAGCCTGGTGTGGAGCCCACCCGGGAGATAAGAACAGTCTGAACTGGAGAGGCAGAAGCAGCAGACAAGGGGTAAGACCGGCTCAGTATCAGAAAGGCCAAATGGTCAGGCCAGCAGCCCCTGGCTGTGGGCAGTGCTGGGAGGAAGGGATTAGCGAAGACAGCCCGTTTTCCCACTTTCCAGCTTCCACCACCTGGTGGGGGAATGACGACTGAACAGCCTTAGCGCTTCCGGACAGTAGAAGCTGGTATCAGAGACAAGGTGCTCCTTCCTGCATTATTTGGAAGCCCCAGTGAGTGAAGGGAGGGATGGAAGAGTGAGAGATTTTCACAGATTTATCAGGCAGCCTTGGGGCGCTCTTGGAACCGTCCCCTTGGAGCCCCTCTAAACATTCTCTGTCCACGGGAACATGTGATTTCTCAGCAGGTTTCTCCATATCCGTCAGGATCAAGTCCAAACTCCGCACAGACTCCCGTTATCTCTACCTGAGCCGCCTTATCTCTCTGCAGGCTCCTTGCTCACAGGTCAGCCTGCAGCAATTCCTGGAAGTTCTAAGGTCCCCTTCTGATCCTGGCCTTTGTTCCCTTTTCTTGGAAAGCACCTCCCTTTTCCCCTCCCCCCTAACAGGTCCTCAAGCCCTTTCAGGAATCTGGTGACAATGATAGCTCAGGCTTCTGGGCTGTATTCAGAGATCAGAGATCACCCCCTTTGGGAAGTCTTTCTCCCCCCTCCCCCCTTCCCCCCATCCCCCACCCCCACTCCCACTCCCAAGGCACTGGTCCTCCCTCTCATCTCCTCAGAATCAACAGGACTGTGTACTTATAAGCCTTACGATGCACCAAGCAACACGCTTGGTGCTCTAATTATGAATCTCGGTATTTTCCTGAGTATAGTATTTCCACCCCGGGACACATGAAATGTTTCTGACTCAGATGAACTTTAAAAGTTTGAATAGGTGTGCATTTGCTATAGTGTTCTTTAGGAAAAAAAAAGAAAAGGACTCACACACTAAACCCAAGATGTCACAAACATTGCTGCTTAGGACAAAGCAAAAATGCACGGCAATGTGAGTAGAGGAACCAGGCAGGGAGAGCAAAGGAATGTTTTAAAGGGGGAGGGGCTGATATCTGAGGTTCCAGGAAATCGCACTTAATCCTTACAACAACCTTGTGAAAATGGTATCTTCACGTTGCTGAGGTAGAAGCCGGTGGGTCCCAGAGGTTAAATAACTTGCCTCTGGTCACCGACCCGCACTTGCAAGGAGGGCATAGGGTTGGCTCTCCTTCTGGACTGGGTCCTGCCCCCCTAGCAAAGCCCCAGCCTGGACTCTGTCTCCCTCTCTGGATGGTTGGTGGTCCTGGAAAACAGGAACATGCCTTTATCGTCTGTGCATCTTGTGCTCAGGACATGTCCCAACACAGTAGAATTTACTAAGGTTCTGTGCAAAGAACTGACGGCCTGAGAGACTAGTGCATGGTTTGCAAGACACTCCCCAGCATTTTCATTCACTCTGGAGAAAGATTTTTTAATCCCCCTTTTTGCTTCTCCGGGGAGGGCACTGGGATCAAAGTCTCACCTTCAAGCCAGGAGCATCAAAGAGGGACCAAACTCCCCAGATGCCACAGAGGCCGGGGAGCTGGGAGTCTGGTGGGGCAGGAGTATAGGGGGTAGAGAAAGGAGGAAGAGAAAACTGATCAGGCCCTCCTCTGCACACCCCAGGCAGGGGACCTTTAACCATGAGCACTTTTCTCCTTTTCCAGCTCAGAGCCCAGGGGGCCAAAGTCAGAAGAACATCCTGTCCTCCACAGACACTGACAGTCACTTGGGACTTAGATAAGATATCAAGAGCTGAAGCCTTGTCCTTGAGCAAGCAGACACTCTGTGGGTCAAATCCAGTTTCCCAACTGACACACTTCCTGAGGGTCATTTGCATTTTTCTTTTCTTTATTACATTTTCTTACTTGTAACAATATAATATAAATTCTTGGTCAAACAATTGGGAGGAGGGAAAAATAGATAAGTATTTATACTTTTGATATATTCTTATATGTGTCTACATGATTATAAATATATAATATAAACATTTCTTTTTTAAAAAAAGATTTTATTTATTCATTTGACAGACAGAGATCACAAGTAGGCAGAGAGGCAGGGAGAGAGAGAGAGGCGGAAGCAGGCTCCCCGCTGAGCAGAGAGCCCGATGTGGGGCTCAAGCCCAGGACCCTGGGATCATGACCTGAGCCGAAGGCAGAGGCTATAATTCACTGAGCCACCCAGGCTCCCCTAAATATATAATGTAAATAAATATATAACATATATTATTGTATATAATTTTCTTTATCAATATTTCTTACCACCCAGAAATGGCTAACATTTGTATGTATAGACAGAAGGAGGAGGAAGAAGAGGAGAGAAAGGTTGGGAGGCTGTTCCTTGACAGGGCAAGCTGGGTTTAAAAGGGTCTTTCTTACCTGTTGCCATTCCATGACTGGGGGCTTCCTCTGTAGACACCTGCGATGGAGTTTGAGGTCCTTGGACCTTGAGAGAGGGAGACGGGAATAGGGGCTGAGATCTGAGAAGCAGCAGCTGGCTGCCTACCACAGAGGTAGGCCAGAGAGAAAGCCGGACAAGAAGGCACGCCAGGTGACCCCAGGTGGCCCGCAGACTGAGTTTCGAAGAAAGTTGTCTTTCCTGTGGTGCCCACTCAATGACATTTTCAAATTTTTAGGAAAGCCCGTGACTTTAAACAGCTAGTCTTGGTGCTTTGGGGACATGAAGGAAAGGGTGAAGTGACATCGAATAAGCAAGTAGCCATGTATGGACCAGGAGCTAAGGGCAGGAGAGAGAAGTCACAGCTTAGTGCACGAGGAAGGTGACTCATCACTGTCACAAGCACTCTGAGAGAGAGCCTCAGGAGTTAATCAGAGCAAACAGTGTTCTTGTTACCCCAGACAGAGGAGGGTGAGTTTTGGGGTTTGGGTTTTGTTTTGTTTTTGTTTTTCCCCAAATCTTTACTTAAATTCTGATTAGTTAACATAGAATATAATATTAGTTTCAGGAGTAGGATTTACTGATTCATCACTTACATGTAACACCTAGTTCTCCTCACAGTAGGTTCCCTCCTTCAACCCATCCCCCATTTAGCCCACCCACTTCCTCACCAGCAACCCTCAGAGGGGGACTTGTTTTTGTTTGTTTTGTTTTGTTTGAAAATTTTATTTATTTAGGGCACCTGGGTGGCTCAGCCAGTTAAGTGTCTGTTTTCCACTCAGGTCATGATCCCAGGATCCTGGGATAGAGCCCCACGTTGGGTTCCCTGCTCAGCAGGGAGCCTGCTTCTCTCTCTGCCCCTCCCCCCACTTGTGGGTGCACTCTTATAAATAAATAAATAAAATCTTTAAAAAAAAGATTTTTAAAAGATTTTACTTATTTATTTGGGTGGGGGAGCAGAGGAAGAGGAAGAAGCAGACTTTTTTTTGAAGATGTTATTTATTTGCTTGACAGACAGAGATCACAAGTAGGCAGAGAGGCAGGCAGAGAGAGAGGAGGAAGCAGGCCCCCTGCTGAGAAGAGGGACGTGGAGCTCAATCCCAGGACCCTGAGATCATGACCTGAGCTGAAGGCAGAGGCTTTAACCCACTGAGCCACCCAGGCATCCCGAAAAGGCAGACGTTTTAACTACTGAGCCACATAGGCACCTCCAAAGAGTGAGTTTTAAAGGAAATGTCTGGGGACACCTGGATGGCTCCGTCCCTTAAGCATCAGACTCTTGGTTTTGGCTCGGGTTGTGATCTCTGGGTCCTGAGATGCAGTCTCAACTGGGAGTCCACTTGGGATTCTCTCTCTCCCTCTCCCTCCTCCTCTGCTCCTCCCCCTCTACCCCTCCCATTCCCTTTCTCCCTTCCCCTCCTCTCCTCATACTCTTGCTCTCTCTCGCTCTCTCTCAAAAATAAATGAATATGTTTAAAAAAGAAATAAATAAAGGAAATGTCTGGAGAATATAGACACTTTTGTATGCACACAGACACACACAGACACAATCTCTTTCTTCCCCCTCTCCAGGTTGATGCCAGGAAACCAGAAGGAAAAAATAAAGTTGGCCAGAAAAGACTCCTGCTCAACCTGGACTGGGACCATGTGTCCTTGAGAAAAGCTGGGTCGAGGGCCCCAAAGCCCACTGTCAGGCTGTCTGGGACGGAGAACTTTAACCAGTCGCAGAAACACTATCATGCCCCATGCTTGGCCTCTGCTGTCTTTTGTAGCCTCGGGTTGCTGGCAAGTTGCTGCTTGACTCACTGAAGAATTTGAACTGCAGTATTCTAAGAGACAGTCACCTTCGTCTCTGGATGCACAGAGACGTAGTCCAGGAAGCAGGGTTTCCTAAGAAGTCCTCGGCACCAGGGGTGGAGGGATGTGCACCTTGGTTTCAAGCCATTCCCTTTCCCAAGGACTCCCACCTGCCACTGCCAACTCACCCCAGCTCCTTCTCCATCTCTCGCTCCCTAGGGAGTCTTTTCCTTTGTGGTTGTTACCGATCTTTTCCTGATCGTGAAATTGAGCTTATGCTAAATTGAAGGTTTAGGAAAGTATTGAAAAAGTTGCTCACTGTCTCCACTAAAATGTTGCAAAGATCAGATTATATATATATATATATATTTAATTTTGATCCCTTCCCTTTTCACGTTTCTTCCTGGAGAGGTTTATTTATTCCTGGAGGACGAACAGAATTGGTACAATTGTAGTGGGTTTTTTTTTTCCCCCTTGCATTATTTAGGAACAGCTTTAATTTCTGGAATAATGGTAAATCATTGTGGTAACACCTGAATCTTTGTCTTGTTCCTGATTTTAATGGGGATGACTTTGCTGTGTCACTTTTTTTATTGTTGTTGTTTTTTAAAAGATTCACTTTTAGAGACAGAGAGTGCAGGAAGAAGTGTGCAGGGAGGGAGGGGCAGAAGGAGAGAGAGCATCTCAAGCAGACTCCCCACTGAGCACAGTACCCAACCTTGAGCTCAACCTCATGACCCTGAGGTCTATCCTGGGCCAAAATCAAGAGTCAGACGCTTAAGCTTAACGGACTGAGCCCCTGAGGCACCCCTGCTTTGCCCCTTTTAATTATGGGGTTTTTTTTTTAAGATTTTATTTATTTATTTGACAGACAGAGATCACAAGTAGGCAGAGAGGAAGGCAGAGAGAGGGGGGAAGCAGGCTCCCTACCGAGCAGAAAGCCTGATGCCAGGACCCTGAGATCATGACCTGAGCCAAAGGCAGAGGCTTTAACCCACTGAGCCACCCTGGCGCCCCTATGATATTGATTCTTATTTATACCAGTTAGATTTTGGGCATTGAGACAGAGGTTCTTTACCAAGAAAAAGAAAGTATATTTCTAAAATCAAAGTTCACTATTTAAAAATAAATTTAAAATAATTAAAAAATTAAAATAAATGAGAAATGGATATTGAAATTTATCAAATTTTTCAAAAATGTGTGTCAAGAGGACAGATATTGATGAATTTAATGAGAATATTTTTCATATTAAACTATCCTTATATGTCTAATATAACATCACTTGGCATTTCATGCACTACAGAGTTTATTTGCTGGAATTTTATTTAAAACTTTTGTTTCGATATACATAAATGAACATCATCTGTATTTTTTGTTTTAACTTTGTTCTGAATTTGCCTCATAAACTGAATTGTGATGCAATCCATTGTTTTCCCTGTCTCTTGTTCAAGAACAAGTTCTTTATCATGAGAACTATCTACTCCTTCAATGTCTTTTTAAGAGTTTTCTCTTGTAATCACTTAGCCCATCATCTTTTGTGAAGGCAATCAACTTCTCTTTCATATTTATTGCTTTGTTTAGATTATTATCCATTTTTAAAAAAGATTTTACTTATTTCTTTGACAGAGAGATAGAGAGAGATCACAAGTAGACAGAGCAGCAGGCAGAGGGAGAGGGGGAAGCAGGCTCTCTGCTGAGCAGGGAGCCTGATGCCGGACTTGATCCCAGGACCCTGGGATCATGACCTGAGCTGAAGGCAAATGCCCAACCAACTGAGCCGTCCAGGCATCCCTATTAGCCATGTCTTGATCCAAGTTTGGTACTTCACATTTTATTGGGGAAAGATAGATTTTATATGGATTTTCAACTGTATTGCTGAGTTTTACATAATTTAAAAAAATTTCTGTGTCTATGATTTTCACTACTCAGTTCCGTGTAGAGATTTAAAATGGCAGGACCATGGGGCACATCAGTGGTACAGTTGATTAAGCATCTGACTCTTCTTTTCCCTCAGGTCATGATCTCGGGTCATGGATCCAGCCCAGGGCTGGGCATGGAGCCTGATTGAGAGTCTCTCTCCCTCTGCCTCTGCCCCTTCCCACCCTGTTCCTACACTCTGTCTCTCTCTCTCCCTAAAAAAGAAAAAATAAAATAAAATAAAATAAATTTTAAAATGACCAGACTTCAGGTTCAGAGGCCCTGGAATCAAATCTCCATTTTCTTACTTCCTCTTATGATGAGATTAGATAAGTTATTGGCTTCTGAAACCCAAAAACGAAAAATAGATATAATAGGATTTTGCACTTTATAAGGATGCTAGGAGGGGAAGGAGGGTAGGCAGAGTGCTTAGCACAATGCCTAGAACATGGAAATATTCAGTAAATGTGGGCTGTTTTTATGTACTTAATATTGGGTATTTGCATTTTTCCCATACTTTTTCCTTTATCGTATAAGCAAAACATTACCTATTTTGTTTTTGTTTTTGTTTTTTACCTAAGACTGTCTACTTCTACAAAATTACTAGTGTATTTTTTTTCTGTTTTACCTTTGTCTTTCCTTTCTCTGGATTTCCTTCAGACTACTTTGCTTTCTAACTTCTGAAGCTTATTGCTTAATTCTGTTACTTTCCTTCTTGCTTATTTAATGGTGAAAGCATTTGTTGCTTTGAATTTGCTTCTCATTACAGCTTTGTCAGGCCCTATAGCATTGCTATGCAGTATGCTAATTACTGCTATGTTTGAAATATCCAACAGTTACATTTTGGTTTCATTTTTGACAGAAGAGGTTTTTAGGAGAGAATCCCTGTATTTTCATAGGGTTGAGTCTTTTTGTTGATTGTAGTTATGTTATTAATATTGGTTAGAGAATGCTCTGAATAATTCATGCTTTGGGGAATTTACTGAAATTTTCTTTGTTGAGTAATATATAATCAGTATCAAAGTGATCTATAAGTCCTAGAGAGTGTTTTGTTTATAAGAAAAAGGAATGCGATATTTATCTATAAAATTGACTTTCTTGATTACATCATTCAGACTTTCTATCCCAATGCCATCTGTATATGCTATAGACAATATATGATTGAAAATTTTCTAGTAGCCGTGTTGAAAAGTAAAAAGAAATAGGTGAAATTGATTTTAATTAGCATATTTATACAACACCCTATATTCAAAATATTATCGTTTCAATATAAAATATACTAATGAGGGTGCCTGGGTGGCTCAGTGGTTTAAGACTCTGCCTTCAGCTCAGGTCATGGTCTCAGAGTCCTGGGATTGAGCCCCGCATCAGGCTCTCTGCTCAGCAGGGAGCCTGCTTCCCCCTCTCTCTCTGCCTGCCTCTCTGCCTACTTGTGATCTCTCTCTTAAATACATAAAATCTTTAAAGAAACATAAAATTAAAAATAAAATATACCAATGAAATGTTTTACATTTTTGTCTACTATTAATGTGTCCTTTACATTTGTAGCACTTCTAGATTCAGATACTAAATTGCCATCAGGAATCCTTGATCTATATTTAGATTCCATAAATTCACATGCCTCTGTTGTTCTCAGTAGTCTTAGAAATTTGTCAATATTGAATCAAGTATCCTTTTTAAGAATTATATTAAAATTAATTAAAATTAAATACAATTAAAAATTCAATTTCCCAGTCCCACCAGCCACATTTCAAGGGCTCAGCAGCCACATGTGGCTACTCTCTGATGAACTGGGCAGCGCAGCTATCCTTACTTATTTTTGCCTGCTAGATCTGCCAGATAAAGCTGTACTAAAATGCCCAATTACTTTTTGAGGAATTGTTAATGTTATTTACATGTGATAATGGTATTTGCATATTTTTTGGATTTTTAATTGAGGTGTAATTGACATTTGACATTATATTTGTTTCAGGTGTGCAACTTCCTGATTCGTTAATGTACATACTGTGAAATGATCATCACCATATGTCTGTGAACACTGATCCCCTGAGAGTGTTTAAAACATTCCTATAGTTTACAAATATATGTTGAAATATTTATGAATAAAATTATGTGGTCTTTGAAAAGGGTTTCACACCAATATGGGAAAGGAGAAAGTAGGTTTGAGTATACGTGAAAATATAATGACTCTGAGTTGATAATTACTAAAGCTTAGGTCCACAGGTACTTAGAAATTCATGACACTTTTCAGTTTACATTTTTTATATATTTGAAATTTTTCATAATACAAAAATAAAACTTTTTAAAATTTAGATGAAATTTTTTCACTTATGAATTCTATCGAAATTTCCAGTACAGGGGCATCTGGGTGGCTCAGTCGGTTATATGTGAACTTTTGATCTTGGCTCTGGGCATGATCTTGAGGTGGAGGGATAGAGCCTCATGTTGCACTCCCCACTCCGTGCAGACTCTGTTTAAGATTCTCTCTCTCCTTTCTCTACCCTCCCCTGCTTACACCATCCCCTCAGTGAATAAATGAAATCTTAAAAAAAATTTTTTTCCTGTGCAAGGATGCGTGGGTGATGCATCAGATTCTTGGTTTCTGCTCAGGCCATAATCTCAGGGTAGTGAGATAGAGCCCTGATTCGGGCTCCAGTCTGTTTAAGATTCTCTCTTCCTCTGCCTTTGTCCCTCCAGCTTGTGCTCTCACTCTCTCAAATGAATAAATAAATCTTTAAAAAAATCTCCAGCACATTGCTTTATGTATTTCAATGCTAGGTTACTTTATTTTTATAATCATAACTGTAAAATTAAATAAATATAACTACTTATATATAACCAGAACGCAACTTTATTTTTTTCCTGCTGATCTCTAAATCTTCAATGGGAAGTTCTTGCCTTCCTCATAAAAACTCAATTTTTCTAGTCACTTTTAGTGATGTTAGGATTACTTTAAGTCACAAATTTATTGTGGTGGTTAAAGGTGGCTACAGATTCTTTGCTGTTCTTCCTATGGAATGCTGGGGTCCACTCCTCTCCCCTCTAGTTGGGGCTGTGCTTGCTTTGACCAATGGAATGTGGCAGAAGCAATCTTGTATAACTTCTGAAGCAAGGCTGTCAGAGCCTCACAGCTCTTTTCCCACTCTTGGTATACTCCTTTCTTTAATCCAGTCACTGTGTTCTGTGAAGTGTAAGCTGCATGGAGAGACCACATGAAAGAGAATCAAGACACCTGGTTGACAGTCCTCCTGAGCTCCCTGCCAGCAGCTGTGTGAGTGAGCCATCTTGGACAACATTCAACTGGCCGACAGAATAGAGTAGGTCAACACAGCCTTTTTCTCCACTGCCACCAACCCCTTTTCCTCAGACACAAGTTGGGTAACACCATCTCATATCCTCATTTGCTGCAGAGCAGTCCAACCTCACCCTCTGAGAGGTTCCATGAAGCCACCTCTCTAGACTTGAGTAAGGAAGGAAGCATGGCCATCTTGGATTGGTGCAGAAACAGAAAGATGTGAAGTGGTGGGGAAAGGGAGGTAATAGTCACAGCCAGCATTCCATGCCATCAGCCTGGCTGACCACTGGCTGCATCTGCTCCTGCCTAAACTTCCTGCTCTGTTAAAAAATAAATAAATAAATAAATAAATAAATGTCTTCTTTCCACCACATCTAGATTCTTAGTATCTCCTTTTTTTCTTGAGAAGCAAGTGATGGTAAAAAGAAGGAAGTGACTTTCTTGAGTGAAAGTGATGGTAAGAAGAAGGAAGGAACAAGATTCCCTTACTGTTTCCAGCCAGAATGGTGGGGCCAGAGGTAAGATCAAGGCAAGGGATGCAAACAGTTCCCTGAGTAAATCTTTCCTCTTGAACTTGGACTAAAAGTTCAAGAGGAAGGGGGAAGAAAGATGAGAGTTTTCTTCCTCCACCAACAAGTCTCAAGTTCTCATCCAGTTCTGAAGTGATGTGTGGTGACACTATGGTGCTCTTTTCACCTCTATCCTGAATGTTTGGGGAGTGACTTGCTTGCTTTGATTTGTGATGTGTCCCACACATACTTGACTGGGTGGTGAGGAAGAAAAACCAGGGTACCTGTGAGGACAAGGGAGTTGGATTTGGGAGGTTGATAGAGGAAGTGACAGATACTCAGCACATGTCTGCCACATTGGATAATCTTGAGTTCCATACTCTTGATTCCTTATTCCTGGACTGTCCCACCTCCTTTCTTCTAAGCCTCTTCTTCCAGAATGCCTTGACACTTCAACTCTGATATGTTTAGAACCTGCCCTATAATAATGGAGGTCAGTGAATAACAAGGCAGCATGATTCACCGGGTAGGACATTGGGCTCTATTTGAATCCTATCATCTGGGACCATCAGTTTTCTGAATCTCCTTCATTTAATGGGAATAAGTAACTCCTGTCTCTTTAAGGCTCTAGTGCCAGTCCATGAGGTGCTGCACGGAAAACAGCTACCTAGGGCTCTCAAGTGCTGTTGGTTGTGGAAGATGGCCTCCCAAGCCTATCTGTGGTGTTAGCGGGGGTCCTCAAGTGCTCTGGAACGTCCACAGCAGTCACAGTGTGGGCCTCTGAGTTATCTGACGGATAAGTCTGGGGGAAGATGGAGTATGCTCAGCTTTGGAATGCTCAGTGTCCCATTTTATTTCAGTCAGCTGTGGTAGGTCTCTCAGGGCTCTACCTCATGGAGGAGGCCTGCAGTATTCACCTCTGCCTGTGACTGGTGAAGTAAACTGGTTCATTCAACAGTGGAATGTTAAGAAGCTTTCTCCCACCCCTGAAAATATATAAGCCACATCTTGAAATCATCCCCCTTAGTAATAAAACAGATTATTTTCATCTCTATCCGTCCATCTTCTATGTCTTATTTTTCATTGATTCCAAATTCTGGAAGAAAAGAAAGCGCTGTTATTTACTGATTCCCTAGGGCTTCAGTGAAGCCTTCTCTAGAATGTAGGCCCACTACCTCAACCCCAGAAGCAGATCCCAGATCCTGTGTGGATCCTATGTAACCACACTGAGTCGAACACGAAGGAACAATTTTATTAACTGACAGCATAATTCACACTCTACTCACAGGCCGTCCATTAGCCAGTACCTGAGGATGATGTTTTTCTGCTAATATCACACACCAAGGACGTTAAGCTGAAACTAAAAATAAAGTAAAACATCGTGCTGGACCTGTAGATCTGCTCCAACCACTCCAGGTGACGGGAGATTTATTCTCTTGAGGAATTAAGCCAAAGAAGCCACTATAGGCAGGGCAGGTGATAAGAAACATTAGACTAAAGTAAAATTCTGTGCTTTGAACACTTGGTTCCATATCAGTTATCTAATGCTGTGTAACAAACAACCTCAGAACTTCGTGTCTTAGAAATGGCCACCATTTTCTTAGCTTACAAATTGCTCAGCAATTTGGGATGGGCTTTTTGGGCTGGGGGGAGGGTGGTGGATAAACCCCTACACGTGCCTGGGTTCAAAAATTTCATTTCTTTTGTAAACACTCTCAGGTAATTCAACCAAACTGGGGAGCAAAATAAAATAGGAACTTGAAAAAAACAGGGTATCCATCCTAGCAGAGTGGCAAAGCCCAAGATGATGGACAGCTGTTCAAAAGACCAACATAACATGAGTCTAGATGGGATTAAGAGGATGAGGATTTAAAAAACAAAGAAAAAAAAGTGAAAGAAAAGAAAGAAACCAAAAGGTTGTCATACATTTTGTGGAGCAATTATAGAGAAAAAATATTTATGGGTATATGACAACACTGATGAAAAAAATTAAATAATGTTCTGCATCAACATAATAATTTAAATCACATTAATCAAAATGATTTAAATATTGACTACTGATTTAAGAAATTGGTGGCAGTGGGGAGATGTGTCAGATAAACCTCATTTACCAAAAATCAGGTGAATAGATGCATAAGGAAAACCCACAACGGTCATATGATGATTATGGAGCAAAATACCAGAAGACAGCCTAAGAGTTGGAAAGGTTGCTTCTGGAAAACAGACAGGAGTATGAGGAGGGATGGGGCAAGTGACAACAGCAACTTGTAAACTCTATAATAAACTATTAGATTTTCAGCCTTGACAAAAATAATGTCAAAACCTTTTTTAAACAATGCCTACCTCTGCATCCTTGGTTGGGATTAGAGAGGGAGCCTCCCCTCAGAGGACAGTTTCCAAAGGGCTAAGTCCCTGTTTGCATCCTGTCTCCTGGCTGCTTCTTACCCCGACCCTCCAATTGTCCAAGTCCCTTTGGAAGTGAATCACAAGACGCTTGTCCACGTTGTCCCGATAATGAATCGAGGTCAGTCTGGCCACTGGGTCTTGGGTTGATAGCTCTTCTGACTTGCCTTGTCACCATGGAAATATGTAAAGAAGAAAAACGCACACAAGCAACGACAAGTACATCCAGTACTCGGCATGTCAGGTGTCCTATGGCTTGAGGCATGACCGTATACCAAACACTTACAGTAAACCAACCCTGGGCTGAATAGTTAGATTTATTACCTGGTTTTCATTATCTTGAGGAGCCATGCACTACTGTCCTGTAGTTCAGATGAGGAAATTGACATTGAGGAAGGTTAACTGTTGTGCTAGTAAATGACAAAACCAGAGTGGGACCCAGCTCTCCAGGTAATCCCAACCCTGAGTGGATGACCACCCTACAGTGCCAGCTTAGCCCTCTGCACCTGCTTCCACTGTTCTAGAGAGGTACTACTGATGTATCGTCCTTCTACACACATTTATTTCAGTCAACTCTTCCTTAACACTGACTGGCATGGGGGGGGTGTTGGTGGGCTTGGCCATCTTCCTGAGCTTGCAGTCTCACAGGACCTCACATGAAGAGGGACCTCATCCTTGGCTCAAGTGCTCTGCCATCAGCATCCTGAAAATCCAAATCTTTTAACTTAGGCTCGTCTGTGAAGTCCAATGGGACAACGGAGCATGTGTGGGAGCTTAATGGGCAATCCGTGTACCCACAGTCCCTTGCAACCCCACTCGTACAGCCCACTGGCAATGCCCCTGAGCACAGAATTCAAGTAGACCCACAACGAGCCTAAGGGCAGCAAGACCCCAAGCCAAGTACAAGTATTAAGTTTGCAACCGAGTATCCCGGGATACCGACAGTCACAGGAGGACACACTTCCCATTCAAACCAGCACCTTCCTCAAGCACCGCAAGAGAAAAGACTGAGGAACTCTATCTTACCCCTCCCCACTCATGTTTCCTCATCTAGGCTGGAATGATGACATTAAAGGAAAGGTCAGCCTCTGGTTCTTCTCTTCATTATCCTTACTCATCAGTAAGGTAGGGTATGGATGGACATAGACACGCACACATCAAGAGGAGAAATAAAAATGGAGTTTTATGCAGCATTCCCGCTGTTCTGGCAGAACAAGATACACGTACGAGCGACAAAAGGAGTTGTGTGATTTCAGCAATCCCATGTGTGAGTTGAAAGCTCTCATGTTTACATTTAAAATGGACACTGCATGATATGAAAATGAATCATAACATACATGCTAATAATTAAAATTTAAATCTTAGAAGCACTATCCAACAATACTTTAAAAGCCCTAAATTAGGAGAGATCACTGAAGGAAGGAGAGCTTTTATATTTAGTGCCTATAATGGCACTTTCCCTCTGCTTCTGAACCAGGGGCCCCACAGATGATGCAGCTGACCCCGGTGATGGAGAGGTGGGTCGTGATATTGAAGAGACCCCAATGTTTTTAGGAAACAGACCCAGGAGGCCCCTATTTCTCTGGAATGAAAAGCAATAGAGCCCTTTGGATTTGTCTTTTTTTATTTCTCCCTTCCCACAACCAGTAAAAAAAAAAAAAAAAAATTACAATCAACACGGGTACAAGGATCCAATTAAAAAAAAAAAATCAGTGTGCAAGAGGGCCACAGCCCTGCCCAGGCTTAGCATACATATTTACAGGGCGTGTGGCCCTGGGTGCAGCTACAGAGGCACATTGAAAAGGTGGTATTATGAAATATACAAAGGTGCTTTCTTTCTATTTCATCGTAGAACCCGGCCTCATTTCCAAATGAGAGCACTACAAAACACAAATCACACTACTACTTACTACGTAACTTACAAAAAATGCTGTACAGATGTGCGACTATAAATATACGAGTATAAATGGCTCTGTTTGGGAACTGGTATCTACAGGAGCTAAGGGTCAGAGGGCGGCTCAGTTCGGCATCCCAACCTGCTAAGTTGGCACATAAGCCAGGATGGGGGAGAATGGGGTCTTGGGAGTGAGGCTGTGCGGAACTCTCTCCCCCAGACCCCTCAGAGGCTCCCTCCCTTTCCCGGGGGCAGACTGGGAGTGTTCAGCGTGAGAAGTGAGAAGCGGTGGAGGGAGTAGGTGTGGACAGCAGGCCACTCTCGAAGGCACAGAGAAGGCATCAGGAGCAAGGAGCAGCACAGCCCATGGACCTACAGCCACACACGGACCCCTAATGCTACTTGATGATCACCGTTCTGGGGGCTGTCTGGCCATGCCCTGGTTTCTGCCCTTTGAGAAAAAGGCTGGATCTCCGCAGGCATGAAGAGAAGGCAGGAAATTGGAGCTTGCCTATCTATGGGAACGCGAGAGAATGTTCGAAAATTTTTTGGCTTAGATGGATGAATGGAAGCTGCCGACCAAAAAGCTGACTCAGACATCTATCTTGCACGGGGAGTGAGCAGGCAGACAGAAGCTACAATTGTCCCATGTCTTTCCTGGGATTCAAGGTGGCAGCAGTGGAGGGGATCAGAGGGGCTTCGGATCTTATTCCAAAAGACTCAACGAGGGCAATTTTATCTGATCAAGAGGGTAGCACTGGGCTCTGGCCTGATGATCAATTTGGCTTTTAGAGTAGCCAAGTCAAGAGCCCTAGGCTCTTGTACCAGATAAACCATCTCTACCCCAGTGCTCCCCATTCCCTAGCTCTCATCCTCCCAACTGCCCAGATCAGGATTTGGACCATTCACTTCTCAGAAAGATGGAGCCAACAGGGGAGCCAAAGTCCACCCTGAACCTCTTGGTAGCTCAGATGCAGCTCCTGCCCTAAGAACTTGGGCAAGGCCACGGCAAGGAAGCTTAGGTGAGCCACACCTGTCTAGGTGAAGACACCCAACGAGGGACTTGGGGAGCTCTGGCAAAGGGTAAAGGCCCACCCTGTGGTCCTCACCAAGTCTCCACACAATTACACTATTCCCACACCCTCCCCACCCAAGGGGTCTGGTCTGGGGCAAGGGCTCCTGGGGGCAACTGCTCTTGGCTGAGGCAAATCTTTGGTAAATAAGAGAGATGGCAGAGCATTCTCACCATCACATACGCACGTAACATGTACATCTTGGAGAACCTTCCATAAATCCCTCCCTCAGGGGTTTTTCGGAAGAGGACTGCTGGAGTCTGAAAAATGGGTTCTGTGGAGCCAGCCAGCTGGGCAAGGCTGGCCAGTGTGATCATCTGGAGGCCTTCTCTGTCCCAGTCTTTCAGGATTACTGAGCACATCTTGTAGGCAGGAGCTCGGGAGTCTGCACCGAGATGGAGCCACTGTGCAGGCTACCAGGCCAAGGGCTATGAAAGCAGGTGGCTGATGTGAACAGCTTTCTGAGGAGGAATGGCTCCCCGCCAGGCAGAGGAGGGCCCGCGGAGACCAATGGGCTGCTGGGGGGCACCCCCCCTACCTCCGGGCCACCCTACAAGGCGGTGCTGCTAGCGATGCTTCTGGTGCCCCCGGCCTCCCCCTGAGCCTGCGGGGGCTCATCTGGGGCCTCCCGGCTCATGGCCACGTTATCAAAGGCCTCGGGGACCTTGATGGGCAGCTCAGGCTCCTCCTCGAGGTTCTGGCAGCAGCCGCTGCAGCGGCAGCACGGTGGGCAGCCGCAGAGCAGGCAGCACGTACGGCAGCAGAGCCGGCAGCAGAGACAGCAGCGGTTCTGGCAGCAGCCGGCGAACAGGGAGATCAGGTCGTCCCAGGGCTTCAGTGAGTGCATCCACAGGGGCAAAAAGTTCCAGTTCTGGAGCCTTCCGGGCAGGATGCGCGGGCAGCGCGACTGCAGGAGAGTGAGGACCACCACTAGGAGGATCACGAAGATGATCGGCACGCCCACGCCCACCAGCACCGGCCAGCCGGCCAGCGAGAGGCCGAACACAGCCAGCGGGATCAGGAAGAAGAAGAAGATCAGGTAGAAGACGGCAAACCAGCGGTACTTGGAGGAGACAATGCCCAGGCCCTTGGCCAGGCGGATGGGCAGGCGGGTGAAGGGGATCGGGTACCATAGCATGATGCCCGAGATGTTGAAGAAGAAGTGGCACAGGGCGATCTACAACACAAGAGAGAGGACAGGTGAGTGGGTCTGGTGCCTGGGGGAGTCAGGGTGATGGAAGGGTGGTCTACTGGTCTACAAGGCATCCTGAGCAGAGGCAGGGGTCTTCCTGGTCTTCAGAGCACAGTTCAGAATGCGCCTCATGAGGAGGAAGGGAGGCTCTGTGCCCAAGTAGCCTGGCTCCTGAGGCCACACTCTGCTCCTTCCCCGTGTGCCTATTAGGTGCCAGGCATCACAAGAGGGGCTCGGGACCAGTCTGTCCCATACATTAAGCACTAGCTGTGTGTGGTTGCTGAGCACATGACCACGTGGCCAGCCCACATGGTCTACATAAGATGGGCTGCAAGTCCAGAACACATACTTAGTGTCCAAGACTTAGTCTGAAAAAGAAGGTAAAACACGTTACCAGCTTTTAAATCGATTACAAGTTGAAAGGATAATGAGTTAAATCAAATACGTTATTAAAACGGATCTCCCTGTTTTAGTTTTTTAAAATGTGGCTACTGAAAATTTCCAATTACGTGGGTGGCTCAAATTTATATTCTACACTCGGATTTCTGTCCGGACAGAGTCTCATGAGCTCCTTAGAATAATCCTAATGAGATACGGTTCCCGGGTTTCTGATGATGGAACTGATGCTCAAGGTCAGGTCACCTGTCTAAGGTCACTTAGCCTGGAAAGGCAAGACAAGAATGCCAATGCCAAAGGTCTTGTCCAAGTAATCGAGCTGATCCAAGCAGGTCCGCCTCATTCTAAGCCCAGAGCACAAGCAAACTCCCAGTGTCCAAGCAGAGTTCCCCAAGTGGAGAGCAAGGAGATGGTAGTGTGGTATTTATGCCTCTTGAATCCTCTTCCCACTGCTAACAAGTAATGGCCACCCCGCCTGTTTAAACCACCACCAGGGATGGGAGTGGTCTCATGGTTTTGAACACAGAAAAACTTGGCTCTTGTTCAAAACCATCTGCTTGCAAGCCCACAAATGCTGCTTAGTTCCCCCAGAGCCCCCAGCCTGCACAGCCTTTCCTAACCTGCAGTGAGCTCCTCAGGGTATTGCCAGGGCTGGCCAAGGCAGCCAGAATGGCGGTGGTAGTGGTGCCGATGTTGGAGCCCAGCGTGAGTGGGTACGCCCTCTCGATGCTGATCACACCAATACCTGGTGGGAAGATACAGAAACTGGAGTATCAGCCTCAGGGGATGATGCGAGATGGTAATGGCAACAAGATGGGGAAGCCGAGGAGAAACTCACCGATCAGGGGGGTCATAGCGGATGTGAAGACGGAGCTGCTCTGCACGACGAAGGTCATGCCTGCCCCCACGAGGATGGCCAGGTAGCCAGTCACCCAGGCAAAGGGAAATGGAAAATCTAGGAGACAGAGGTAAAGAAAGCTGTCACAGGTTTCCTAAGGAGGCCTGGATTGGGGGCCCAGCTGGCACCTCCAGAGGATCTGGGGGGGCATGGGCTGGGCCAGAAGGTCAGGTTGTATGGCAGCCTCCCCAATGCCATGGCCAGAAATTAACAAATGGGATTTTTAGAATCCTTTCCCCTTGCATATTCAGATGGTAGAGCCAAGAATGTGTGTGTGTATGTTATGAAGGCAAATACACACACCCCAAAATTCTGATGTTGAAACCCTAACTCCCAGTGTGATTATAGCAGGAAGTGGAGACTTTGGGAGGTAATTAGTTCATGAGGGTGGAGTCCTTATAAATGGGTTAGTGCCCTTATAGAACAGAGATCTTCCTTTCTCTCTACTAATGCCATAGGAGGACACAGTGAGGAGGCGGCCATCTGTAAATCAGGAAGTGGGACCTCACCAGAACCTGACCATGCTGGTACCCAGCCCAGACTTCCCAGGCCTCAGGACTCTGAGAAATACATTTCTGTTCAAGCTACTGAGCCTAGGATAATTTGTTACAGTAGCAGAACTAAGACTCCACCCAAATAACCACCTTCCTACCACAAAGCACTTGGAGCACTGGGACCTCTGTTCTTCTGCCTGGCCTGGTCTCCCAGTACCATAGATCCTCCATTTTTGTGAAGGAGCATGGAGGCAGGACGGGCAGCTCAAAGTCCCACATTTGGAGCTCTCAGGACTTCCCATATGGCTCAGACCCTGCCCACCCAGCAGGTGCCCAGAGTGACCCAGCTCAGCCACATGGCCACCCTGGGACAACCCTGGGAGGCAGATATTCTTGGCCCCATTTCACTGAGGTTTCACATGGAGGTGATGTCCTTGGCCTGGCAGTCTCTCACCGGCCAGGATGCCATATTCATCAGCAGCTTCTCCTGGCCAGTGGGGCTGCGCTGGCTGCCTCGAGATGCTGACGTATTACCCATGATCACATTTTCTTCCCAGGAGTTGAAGGGACGTGGGGAACAGGGTAGACATCCATTACCCTTTTCCTAAGGGCTCCTGACAAAGCCCAAAGGCCTGGGCATAGGAAAACCTGCTGGAAGGAAGGCTTGTCTCACAGATCTCTGGATTTGAGCCCCCTCTTCCTCAGGACATTTCGAACATGACAAAAGCTAGTGCCTACTTCCCCAGACTCTACCCAAGACACCAAGGAAGAGTTCAAGGGCAAATGGGATCTCAACTTCTTCAGTTTATCAGATCCAAGAGAGAAACTCCATGCAGAGGCCATTGCTAGATAAAAATCTGAAGGAGTCACCCCACACCAGGAGCAGCCATAGTTATGTCATGCCCTAGAGAGCCCAGAATTGGCAGGAGTGGGGGGGTGAGGGTACCTACCAGTGTTGATGGTCTTCTTGATGACAATGGCCACCTGTCCCCGGAGCACAGAGCCCAGGAGCTTGACGATCATGATCAGGCAGCCGCAGAGGACCAGCAGGGAGATTAACAGCAGGATGGTGCCAACAACAATGTCCGGGAGGTTGGAATTCACAAAGATGTGCTGGCCTGAAAAAACCATGGAAAGCCCTTGTTAGGAGGGCCATTCCCTCCGCCCCCTGCCAAGGCCACAGGTTGGTACTCATTCCCTCAACATCTCTCTGTATGACAGTAACAGAATCTTGATTGTTAGCTTGACCTATGGCAACCCAGAACAAAGACCACACTTCCTAGCTGCCTTCTACAGCAAGGTGTGACCCTGAGGCTCTGTTCTGTCCAGTGGAAGCTTCATAAGGCCAGAACATGAGGTGAAATCCTGTAGCCGCAGAGCTAGTTTGGGCATTCTTTTACCGCTAACTCCCACACAATGTTCTACTCGTGAAACTGAGGATACTTAAAACGGAGAGTCTGAGGAGCAAAGTGGGGTAGGATGGACAAGTCAGAGTTGGAGCTACTGCTAACTGGAAGCCTCCTTATTTTTTTGTAAGTCCTGCATGGCCCCATGATTCTATAGTTTTACTGATGGATGGCTAGCACCAAGAACACAGGAGGTGATGAACTCATGGACACTGTGAGGTCAACCACACTTAAAATACTTGCTGCTCAGAATGAATGTGGCCATAGGGTGGGGAGAAGAGGAAGAGAAGCAGAGATACACACATGGGCAGATAAGGAATGATAAGAATTAAAGATGTCGGGATGCCTGGGTGACTCAGTGGCTTAAAACCTCTGCCTTCGGCTCAGGTCATGATCCCAGGGTCCTGAGATCGAGCCCCACATCGGGCTCTCTGCTAAGCGGGGGGCCTGCTTCCTCCTCTCTCTGCCTGCTTCTCTGCCTACTTATGATCTCTGTCTGTCAAATAAATAAATACATAGATAAATCTTAAAAAAAAAAAAAAAAGAATTAAAGATGTCTGGGCCAACATTCCAGAGGCAACAGTCTAGCTTCTTAAAGAATCAGAGCATCACATAGGCTCACTGCCTTGATCAGGGCTTTGGCTCCAGGGTCTTGAAGGGGGCCTAATGGACAGCAGGGACTCATGATTTTAGGGCCAATGTATCTGTTCTGTTCCATGTGGGCCCCGCATCTCCTGCAAATCTGGTGGGTGCCTCCCTAGAGCACAGAGGATACCAATGCATCCCGAGGGAGGACTCCGGAACCTATTGCTGAGCTCTGGTGCATTATGGGACCGCCAGAGGAACTGGGCCTCAAGACCTAGTTCCGCCCCCTACTGTGGGACCCTGGATCTGTCCTTGAGACTTAGTTCCCGCTGCTGTGAAAGTGCATAGTTCGTGACTTGGAATAATGCTGGTGTTCAGTGAATCTTAGTGCGCCTTCACTTACTGGGCTTCACGCAGAGTAAGAACACTGTCAGCAGCCCCCAGCACCCATCCCCGTGGCCAACACTCTGTTGAGACCCACTCACACTTGGCAATGTTCTCCTTGGAGGTCACGTTCTTGATAGTCCAGGTGTACAAACCATCCGACCAACAAAGGGAAGGCGAGGTGCAATTCTCAGGCGAAGGGACAGTGACATTCATTTGAGTCTGAATGACAAACATTGAGAAATGGTATGTAGAGTCCACCCTATGCACTTTTGATGGGGACTAGCAGGCAATGTGGCAAGTAGGAGGGAGACACACATCAGCGTGTGTTTGTACGTGTGATGCACTGTTCCACGGGTCCCTCCATCAGTGGGAACACAGGTGCCAAAGGTAAGCCAGGAGACATGAAAGTTATAAGTCAGGAATAATGTATCTGCAGTGCGGGGCGTGGCAGAATGGGCTGGGTCTGTCCTACTGCATTATCTGTCCATCCAGCATTCAAAAACTTGTTTCCTTAAGGATTCTCACAGGCCAATATTTACTTCCTCTTACCTCTCATTTGCCCACACTGCATTACAAGTTTTGCCTTAAGCACAGGTTCAAGAGTTTGCCCACCTAGCAATATTCTTAGAAACTCACCACGCTGGTCAAAGTTTTGCACCAAATCTTGATCAGACTCTTGTTTTTGGCGGCTTCCTCATTCATTGCAATTTCGCTGATAACCTTCTTATCCAACTGAGGAAGACAACAGGTGGGAGACAGTAAGCTTCTCCTCAGCACTGGGGAGGGACCCACATGAAGGTTCTACTAAAGGGGCTTCAACAACATAAGCCCAACTGAGAGGCCCTGCTGGAGTGTGTCAGGACTCACTCCATCTGCACCCCCAGGATGGAGCACCGCACCTGGACGGTAGCAGGTGTTGGACAAAGGAATGATCGTATCAACAACAGGCTGGCAGCTGGGAAACACACAACAGATGGTCATTGGGTGACAGCAAAACCCAGAAAGTAAGGGTGGTAAGGGGCAAGGTCAAAACTGACCCATTTTCCAAGGCAACAACCACAAAAAGCCTTTTAAAATTTATTTTAGTAATATTTCAATGACCCTAGGGAGCAGAGGGGCAAGATGGAAGGGAAGGACAGCAACCTTTCTCTTGGGATAGGAGTAGGGTAATACTTTTCCCATGAGCCCATGGGTGCTGAAGTCAATAGGGGGACTAAAATGGCCCGAAGTGTCCAATGGAGTCTTTTTGAGTTTTGAGAAGCGCTTGTCACACGCTCCCACCCCAATAAAGATGATATATGTTGAAAGTCAAGGAAAACAGAAAGGCCAGTTATGATACCCAGTGTCCCCAGAGTCACACCTCCCATGGCCTTTTTCAGAGGCATTATAGACCCTCATACTTCTCTACTATCCCTGCCCAGTTAGGAGAGGAGGGGAGTTAGGGGGAAAGGGGGAAGTTAGCTCCTTCCTTTCCCTCTCTGAAGGAAGCTGAGTTACCTGGATTATGAGCTTGGTGAAGGGGTCTGTGATGACTTTCAGAAGTGCTGGGGCATCTTCTCCATTCTCGAAGTGAAAGGTCTCCACCACCACATCGGTTAGGGTCTCCAGGTAATGGGTGGCTGCCTCCAGGGGCAAGAGCACCAACACAGACAGCCAGTTGAAGAAGTCATGGACAGTAGCTCCTGCAAAAGCCCTATAAGAATCCCAACCCAAGCCAACAGTTGGATTAGTCAACAAGCAAGTAGGTACCAGTCTAGGCAGGTCATGGATGGCATTATCTGCCGGTGGGGCGCGCGGGGGGGTCACCTCTCTGTCTATATTCACATTCTCACAGCAGTTCCCAAATGGTTGATATCAATATCCCCATTTGGCAGATGAGAAAACTGAGGGCCAGCAAGCATAGAGGAAGAGATGACCACTGCCTGGGTGCTGGGTCCAGGACCCCTGGACTCCCACTACCCAGCAGAGGTTTCCCCACCAAGCCAGATAGCACTCAGTTCTCTCTGCAGGGGGTGGGGGGGGAAGGGAAGTAGACAGGTTATGGCCGTAACAAGGAGCTCCGTGATTCATCCAGACCACTTCTGAATCACGCCATTGAGGACAATCTTCCTTTGGAAAGCTGAGGGCCAGTGGTATGACGGTGACCAAAGCCATCAACTGAATTCTTAACTTTGTTAAAATCTTGAGACTCTGATGAACCATTTGAATGGCCTGCACAGAAAACAGGTCAATATACACTACAATTTATATCTGAGAAGGTTTGCACGGTCCCCTGAATTCCATCCTATCTCCAGACTAACAAGTGAGATGTTTTTCCTCAATAAAAAAGTTTTCCTTTAAAAAGTATCTGCATGTTGGGGCCCCTGGGTGGCTCAGTTGGTTGAACACGTGCCTTCAGCTTAAGTCATGATCCCAGGGTCCTGGGATCAGATCAAGCCCCATAGACGGGCTCCTGGGATTGGATAGAGCTCATGGAACTGGGCAGGGAGCCTTTTTCTCCCTCTCCCTCTGCCCTTTTCCTACCCTCACTCCCCACTCATGCTCTCTCTCAAAAATAAGTAAAATTTTTAAAAAGCAAAAAACAGGACAACATCTGCATGTGCAAAAAACCACCCCAAACCAAAAAAAGGACTTGAACAGACAGAAGCTAATAAACCTGTGTGGGAAATGCTTAACTTCACTAGTAGTAAAATTTATTTACATTTATTTACTTAGAAGTACAAATCTTTACCTTCCATATCAGCTAATATTTTAAAAACGTAACCTATTCTTCCAAGAGAAGGTGATTTAAGACATCTTCACAAAGTGATGCAAATATTTCTTAGTTGTTTGGCAAAATGTTTTAAGAGCCTTATAGGGGTCGGATATAGTCATTACTTTTCTGAAAACTCACGAGGTGTTCCAAACCACCAGGAAAGAATGATATGATGCATGTCTCCAAAGACATTACTGAAAACAATCTATTAAAATAATCCAAACGAGGGCTGGGCTAGTTCAATTTTATTCCTATGTGCAGCCACTTTCATAGATCATGTTTATATTTGGCAAGTTTATATTTTATATGTAGCAGTGAAGAGCCCAGAATCTGGAAGAAAACCTAGACTGAGTCCCAGCCATGCCCCTTAGGGAAGTTATTTAACCTCTTTGTGTTTCTGTATTAATGAAATGGGGCAAAGAAAAGTCTATTCAGCTTCTTGAGAAGATCAAATTAACAGCCGGCCCTGGATAATGTTGTATCCGTTCTCGAGACCCTTGGGACACTTCATCAGGGACCAAAGAAGGTTAGCCGCGTCTGAGCAGAAATGAGCAGCTCTGAGGACCTCTGCCACCTGCCAGTTCACCAGCTAATGAGGGATGTCATCTGCTGATGACCCATCAGCTTACTGCTGTCTGCCCGACCTGTGCGGAGACTGCGCCACGCAAAGTACTTCTGTTTTAAAATTTCTGGAAAAAGCCCATATGTCAGAAGGCAGGCTGAGAACGTGCTTCATTTTCCCATTAACCTTTCGGAAGGAAGGGGTACCCTCTGCCTGTTTCAACCCGCCCCATTTTCCGATCTTCTGCACCCACAAAAACTGTATTTTGCCTTTTATTGGCATGCAGATGAAGTACAAAGGGAAGGTGGCAGGGGTTGAGCTCAGCCAAAAGAGGAAGCTTTAGGAGGTTCTAATTATTTCTGACTCAGCGGGATAGTAAATCCTATCCTAACTGGCCTTGTTTTAACTACACCACACGGCAGGGAAGCTTCTAGCTAGGGCTTGCCTTTAGGGAGCTCTTGAATGCATGCCAAGTACCTGGCTAAGCATTTACCTGTAGGACTGGGTTTAGTCCTTTGGACAATGAAGGTAACAGACAGCCAGTGATCCTGGCGATGCCGACCACGGAGCTGAGTTTCATCAGCTGGTAGGTATGTGATCCCAACCCCCAGTTGCATTCTACTACGGCTACTTCGGAGCTCTAGCAATGACCAGCATATTCGCACTGGCTGATTAAAGGTAGTTATGAGGATCTGGCCCAGCAAAAGCTGATTCTGAGGCTCCTACCTTCTGAATTCATTCCGGTCTCCTGCCTGCATGAGCGCCACAATGGTGTTGGTGATTGAGGTCCCAATGTTGGCCCCCATGATAATGGGGATGGCTGCACGCACACTCAGCACTGGAAAACGGGAGAGAGAAGGTTAGGGAGTTAGCAAGCTTAGAAAGACAGCCTGGCCACATTCCCAATGTGGCCCAAGGCAGGATGACCTCAGTCAAGCTGGTAATTGCCAAAGCAGCCTTTCCTCATGATTTTGGGGTCAGCACCAGGCTACGAATCTGATGCAAGCTGGGACGGCTCACAGAAATATGCACGTGTACCCAAAAAAAATGTCCAGCACATACGCAGACTCCACAGAGAAGCCCTTCTGTGGAGCCCAGTTTACAAGTGCCTTTCTCAATTTCTCTAACCTCCCTATTACAGGTGCAAGGCCAGCTCAGGCGACAACAGGAAACAATATGTAAGGACTTGTGTATTTATTATGGAAAATTTCTTTTTCTAAGACAAGTTAGTACACTACCACAATGTTCTAACATATGAAAGCAAAGCTATATATTTTTAAGATTTTTATATATTTATTTTAGAGATAGCATGAGCCAGGGGAGGAGCAGAGGGAGAGGGACGAGCAGACTCCACACTGAGCACAGAGCCTAACCCGGGGCTCAATCCCACCACCTGAGACCATGACCTGAGCTGAAATCAAGAGTCAGACACTTAACTGAGGCACCCAGGTGCCCCAAAGGTAAAGTTATTTTGAAGAATAAGTTTTTTCTGATTTAGCCCAAGAAAGTTCTAGTTAATTTTGCTAAAAATGCTGGTCTGTGCTGAAAATTAACCAGTTCAAATTGCCCTCCCCCAACCAAGCCTCTATCCCAGCTTACCCAGAGAAAACGATCAGCACGTTCAAGTTCGGAATGCCGGCTTCCCAAGCTCAGTGGTCCCCAAGCCAACGTGTGATGGGATTACATTTCTTTATTCTTAGCACAGAGCAGTGATGGAAATGTTCCTCTCATCTACATGGCCCAATACGGCAGCCACTGGCCACATGTGACTATTGAGCCCCTAAAACATGGTTAGTACAACCCAGCAACTAATTTTTATATTTAAAGTAACTTAAGCTTAAATAAAATTAAATGGTCATATGTGGCTAGTGGCTGCTGGACTGGACAATATAGTTCCAGAGAATTCAGAGCTGAGTCTTCAAGCCTCGGGGACTGTATTTTCAGACCCAACCACAGGAATGAAACAGGAGGCTTCCCAGGATAAGGCAGGACATGTCATAGTTGTGCAAGAAAGGAGGACACCAGTGACTGGCCTGGATGTATTCAGAACAAACTCCAGGCTTCCCAGCAGGACAGGGAAATGCCTGCAGTACGTCTGGGCCCACAGGTGCCTGGACTCACGTGAAGAGGCCACCATGCTGACGACGATGGAGGAGGAGGTGCTGGAGCTCTGCACCAGGACGGTCACCAGCACGCCAATCACCATCCCAGCCACGGGGTTGGACATAATGGAGTTATTGCTGAAGAACTGTCCAGCCACCTTTCCTGAAGAAAACAATGCACGGTTTGGAATGTTAGGTGGGCAGTGGGTATACTGTAGTCTCTAGACACAGCCAGTGGGCTGGGTGGGGGGTGGGAGGGTGAGGCTAGCCTCTAGCCCAGATGGTACCTCCGGACTCACTTCCATGGGCTTCTTCCCAGCGCTGCCCTGGCACCATGTCTCCCCTTCTGTGACTGAGCTCCCAGTATACCCCCACCACCCAGTATATCCCTTCACCCTGTAGCCTCCCACATCTCTGCCATTCCTTTCCACAGCAAGCCCTCCTCCAGCCTTCTCTGGTCACCAACGGCCTCGACTCTACTTGGCCCAGTGCGTGTCAGTGAGTCTCCTGATGCCCTAATTCCCCGTTCAGATTTATCTCCCAGGAATGGATATTCTCATTCTTCTCTGTCCACTTTATCCAACCCCCATTCTCCAGCCCCAGCCTAGCCTGAGATGCCCAAGACCACCAATCCATCCCCCAACCCATTTACAGAAGACCAGGGCCCAGAGGGTGGAGGCCACTTGTTAGGTACTCAGAGAGTGAAACGCCTTGCTGATGCTGCCTTGGACCAGGGACTTGGCAGTGGCACCCAGGAGGCTGGTCTGCCCCTCATCCATCCCCACAAGTGCCCCCTTCCCCAGTTCTCCCAGGTAAAAAGAGGAGTTCCCAAAAAAGGCACCATGGGGTATAGAAATCCATGGTCTTCCATGTGACTGGGATCTGAGTTTGGAACCCACTGTACCAGCTCTAGGCTGTGAAATGAAGGTCTGGGCAGCATGACCTCTTTCGGCCTCAGATGCTCCTCGTCAATGAAAAGAGCTTTGGGAAGGAAAGTGCAGGACCCCAGGTGGCATTCCAAGTGCCGGTTATCGGTGTCATCCCCTACTGGGGGAACACAAGGGATGGAGCTCATGCTGACCTCACTCCTGGGTCCCCCACACACTGCACAGCCACCCTCAGTCCTGGAAGATGTTTTGATAACTGCTGAGGATACAGATCCACCAACTCTGGGACCCTTGTTCTTTTCCAGCTAAGGCCCAGCCCTAATTTTCCACAGTTGCTTTAGCTCAAGAGCACTCCTAGCTAATAACCTCTTCAGGTGGGAGGCCCAAGACAGAGGGATCCCTGAGATAAGTCCCTCTGTCAGACAGCTTCCTGTCCAGGGTCCGTGGATGAACACAGGAGGCCGACAGCTTGGAACTGGCTCTCGCCCTGGCTGCTGGCCTAAAAAAGCCAACAGTCACAGCCCCTTTACAGACATCAGTTTTCTCTTCTGTAAAATAGGGGTATGACTTCACAAGAGGTCAGGGGACTTCTTGCCCTGAAACAGGCTGAGAGGCTGCAGCTGGAGAGGGCTTGCTGCATTGTGACCATGCAAACCCAGTACCACAAAAATCCCCTCACCCTAGATCTTTGTCCCTTCCATCCATACCTCCAGCCAGCTGGAAGGCACTGCTGAGGACATCCAAGGAACACACGAAGAAGTAGAGAAATCCCAGAAGCAAAATAAATTTCCCAATTCCTTGGAAGACACAGAGGATCTTCCCTTTGGTGTCTCTCTCTGGGGTAGGGGAAAAGGGATGAAGTCTGTTAGTGCCCGAAACTCAGAAGTTTGGCAGTGAGCTCAGAGGTCCCCCCTTCTCCCTTCTACACCCCCCCTCCAGGTGGCTATAAGCAAGGCCTAGAGATGGGACACAGCCATAACTGCAGTTTTCAAAGCAATTACCACTCTAGTTCATTTAGTTGAAGCCTGTGGTGAGGTGTCTCTAAAGGATCAGCTTTGGAGAGGAGGGGTCCTATGGGGTCTGGGGCACTGATAGGCAAGCCAGACTCCACGCTCGGCTGAACCAGTGCTGCTGAGTGGGGCAGTTAAGGGCACTTGGCACCTGCTAAGAGTGGGATCAGAGATAATGGCTCTCCTAAGCACCTTCAAAACAGCACAGGATACTTTCTAGAACGTGGCCACAAGGTAGCAATCACAGGCTCCACTTGGGGAGGGTTGGGGCGTGCACACATCCTGGAATGCTATGTCCTTGGATGCAATTTTCTCTGCTCCTTCTTACAGCAGTTCTCACTTCCTCTCTCCCAGCTGTCTGAGCTGCATACAGACCCCACACCCTGCACCCAGGAAAGAAATGCAGCATTTGCCTGCATACCAGCCTTGCTGGTTGTATAGTCTATCTTCTGCAAGCCTTCCTTGATGCCCACATTTAGGTGGGGAGCCCCCCCAATCCAGGAGCTCTCAGTGAGGGACCCCGTCTGTTCACTGCTGCATCCCGAGCACTGCTCCTGGGAGCCAGTCGGCACACAGTGGATCATGGGGAGCAGCACAGTGCCTAGCGTTCCAACACTGGGACACTCACTGAATGAGGGAGAACAAAAGCCCCCCTAGTCCTCACACTGTGCTTGGAATTGAAGCCTCCAAGACTGCCAGGTGGCATCCCTAGCCAGGACCTTTGTTTGAAGGGCATCAGAGCAAGGGCAAGAAAGAGGCCAACACAAAGGAGACAATACGATGGAGATTGTGAACCCAACCCTCACTGATGGGAGTCCCTCCTGCCTGCTTTTACCTGACCACTTGATCCCGGTGTCCCGAAGCTCAGGCAGGTCCCAGGGGTCTGCCACCTCGGTGGGCTCCTCTATCAGTGCCACAGTGGAATTGGATGGCAGAAGTTCGATCTTAGTCACAGGGCTCCCGGTGTCATCTATCCAAACAAGCAACAGAGGCCATGAGAATACGGGTCACACCAGAGTCTCCAGGGGTCCTCACAGAGGCCAAGGTGGGGCAGGATGGGCAACACTTACTTTTGTTGATCTCCTTGCCTTTCCCAGGTGTGGTGGGCTGCTGACTGGTGACCCCTTCCAAGTATTTATTGGTGTTGGGCTGGGCATTTTCCAGCTCAGGCCAAGGAGCCATGGCCTGTGGACAGAAAACAGAGCTTATAGAAGCAGCCACTAAAAGGCGTCACTCTCTGGTGCTGTGTCAGGAAGAACCAGTGGCTGCAGAGATTCAGGAGAGATGAGGGGGGTCGTGCTCAGACAACTTCTAAGTGTGGGCTCTTGAACGCCTATTTCCACCTCTGGGTCTCCCGCACCTGCTCACCTCGGCTGTCGCTACATCAGACCCCATCTTAGTGTTTTTCCATTCTAGCCTCAAGTCAGCTGAACTTGCTTTGGTTTCTCTCACTTCCCTCTCTCAGCGTCTGTCTTGACTCTCCTTCAGTCAGCAAGGGGATGCACACCTAACCATATTCCACTCATGGAACACCAAGTCCTCAAGCCCTACGATGGGTTCCTCATCTGCTTTTTAGTTCTAAACTACAGGTCTGCGCCGAACCTCATCCAGGGGACATAATGTATGTGTAGATCCTCATATACGTTCTACCTGCCGGACCCACCACCGAGTCTTCTGTGAGCAGCGTGACCTGCCGGAGCTGGTTTGAATCCCAGGGGTGCCACTTATCAGTGAGTGTGTGTTTAGGAATGTCCTTTCATATCCCTGAGCATAAAGACATAAATGTTTCCCCATCTAGAAAATGTGGATAGTTCTTCATACTTTGCAGGGTTACGAGATTAATGGCGATACCTAGAAAGTGCCTGGCATCAGGCAGGCAATTAGGACTATGCGATGCGGCTGAATTAATGACCCTTTGTCAGAACCACATTCCTTCCAACCTTTGATAGAGACTTCCTCATAACCCATTTTCTCAACAAAGCCTTTCTTGCTTACACAGACAGGAAGTGTGGCTCTTGACACACTTGGAAGTCCACTCCTTGTGGTCCTTGTGCTTTGACACACGTTAGACAAGGGGAGGACAAAGGACTCGAACAAACAATTCACTGAAGAGAAAGTACAAGTGGCTAAAATACTACAAAATAAGAATCTGGCCTCATTAACAACCCAAGACATGCAAAATGGAACAGGGATTTAAATTTCGACCATCAGATCAGCAGAAAATTATTTCTTAGGTAAACTATGCTATGCTAGAGAAGAGGCAGTGAGCGGAGCACCACTATAGAATGCTTTACTTTTTAAAAAAACATCTCTAGGGTGCCTGGGTGGCTCAGTGGGTTAAGCCACTGCCTTCGGCTCAGGTCATGATCTCAGGGTCCTGGGATCGAGTCCCGCATCGGGCTCTCTGCTCAGCAGGGAGCCTGCTTCCCTCTCTCTCTCTCTCTCTGCCTGCCTCTCCGTCTACTTGTGATCTCTCTCTGTCAAATAAATAAATAAAATCTTTAAAAAATAAAAAAATAAAAAAATAAAAAAACATCTCTAACCCAGTCCATTTCACTTCTAGGAATTAAGAATCTAGGAACATTTTCTCCCAGAAAATACAAAATACCTCCCTGTTCCGATCACTTCTTTGAAGAGATGTTCCCAGAATCTGGGTCGGACTTCTTTCCTATTTTTCTTAAATGGATCTACTTCCTGCCTACCAAAATGTAAGCTCTACCTGTCAAATAGAGGCTTTGTCTAGATCCTCACTGTATCCTGGGGGTCTGGAGCTCTGCCTGGCACCATCAGCAAGGCCCCATAAATGGGGATTGACCGAATGAACGGGATGCAGACCGAAAAGGCGTTGCCACACTGTCCAAGAGATGAAAAGTAAAAACACGGAAATTGTTGTATTAACCATAGTCCTTCTGTGAGGCGTAACAGCATGCCACTGAAAAGGTGATAAAGAGCCAGAAGAAGATTAAAAAAAAACAAACAAACAAACAAACCAGGAAAATGCTTTAGCTAAATTGTGAATAAAAGGTACTTCTTTGTCCTACTCACAGCATGTTCTCATAGGCTCTGGGACGGCTGCTTGGGATTCAGAGTGGCTGATGGGATTGTGGGGGACCTATTCTTCCTCTCTATGAAATTATCAAATTCTCGTAAGAGATGTAGCCCAACCCCAGACCCACAAGTTGCGATGGTTCGGGGACACCCGTGGTGGCACTATTCTTCATCCTGGTAAGCCAAGACCTCAGCTGATTCTGGGTGTCCCCATCAGGAGGGGGTTTCATCTGCCTAGGGAATTTCGACTTTTCCAACGAACTGCAGGACATGACATGTTCTTCCACGATCACAAGGAAGAATGTCTTGCAGGCACCGGCTTCCATGGATACATAACCAGGCCTTTCATTTCAACTTAACGAGCATCCAACACAGGGCCTGGCACACAACCGGCCTCACATGCTTTCCACACAGGACGCTGGGACCTGCCTGGCCGGCAAGAGCCTGTACTGACTGAGCCTGGCTGTGCTCAACCTCGCAGCCACCCATTCGGGGAGTTACTGTTCTCCCATTAGACAGATGAAGAAACTGGGGGATAAGGAGGCTAGGTAGCTTACCCAAGGACCCAGGGTGTAGAGCTGTGAGCTCGGGTCAATTTGAATCCCGAGCCTTTTCTGGCAGCCACTCCTGGGCTGGGTGTTCTCTGCAGGCCACTCAATTGGTTTCTAGGCTAGACATTGCTTCTAACGTCTGGCCTTCTGGAGTTGCTGTGCCTGCCACAGGTTCGACTCCTCCCTCAGGCTCAATGAAATTCCTTCTTACAGCTGACCATCAAAGGTGGGGCAAACCCTGCTGTTCTCAAGGCTTGCTGGGGTGGGGCAGGGGATGGGCTTCCTGGAGTTGTGCTGGAAGGCAGCTATGAGGCTGGGGCCCTGGCAGGGGAGGTGGGAGCTGGGTGGCTGGGGAGAACAACCTAGGCTGGTTGGAGAGAGCTCTAAGCTCAGCTCAAGGCCACTCTGCAGGTGACCTGGCTCAGGTTTGAAACAGCACAGAGATAAGAAAAGACAGAGCCAGGTCCCCATGCTTAGGGAAGCATAGCTAAGAGGTCTACCTCTGTGACTCTCCCAACACAAGATCCTTAGCCCCAGGGTTTTGGGGATCTTGGGGATCCTCATTTCAGTCAGGCGCTAGGCTGGGTAACTACACAGTCAGGTGTTCTGAATCCCAGGCCAGCTCTGCCTCAGATACTAAGGCAGTCACTCGACTGCTCTGTGCCTCCGTTTCCCCTATGCAGACTGGGGCTTATAACAGTCCATAACCCACTGGGTTATTAGACAGCTTCAATCAGTTAATTTCTGAAAAGTTCTTGGGACAGTAACCTGTCTGATCAAGTGGTAAGGTTCCTCTTCCCAGCACCCCTGAGAGGAGTTAGTGTTATTCCCATTTTACAGATGAGAGAGCCAAAGCACTCAGAGGGGTAGAGCCACTTGGCACAGGTCCACAGCACGATTTGAGAGGGTCTGACTCCAGAGTTGGTCCTGCCTCTCAGCTCCACGTCTGGAACGCTCCTGGAAGGGATGAGTCACGCAATAATGGCAACAAACGTGCACTGTATCTGATTAACGCCTCACTACCAGGCTCATCGGAAGATGCCGCAACACTCAGGCAGTAGAAGTCAGCGCCCCACTTCCACATGCAGAGCCCAGGGAGGAACCAACAGCTCGGTGGACTGGGTCTCAAAGCACCTGCCACTCCAGTTTTTGGCACAAAAGCATTCACCTGCATCAAACTTCAGCCACCTCAGGACCCCTTGGAGCAGTCGGCACTTCCCCATCATCCCAAACGTTAACTTCGCCGTTTGCCACCCAGAACTGCAAAGTCGTCTCTGCCAGCCCCCACACCCAGCCAGCACCAGGACCTGCTGACTCGAGCTGGAACATCACAGCTTGTGGTCTCCAGCTCCCCGTGCCACCTCACCAGGCTGGGCCCCAGTGCCAACCAACACACAGCAGCCTGTTTAACTGGTTTGGGCCCCAGTGCCTCCCAGGGGTTAACTTTGCCAGCACCCAGCTGTGATTGCATGGGGACTCCCCATTTCTTTACTGCCGGATGCTCCCTAAATGATCCCCTTCTCAGGTCACATTGGCCTCAGTTTGGGGCCCTGAGTCCTCTCTGTAGGGTGCTACCCTCTGCTCTTGCCTGGGGAGCACCCCTCTTCAGAAGGCCCTCCCCCCATCTTTCAGTCCAAGCCCTCCCTCCACACCCGCCTGAGTCCCACGGGCTCCTCTGACCACCCCCATGTGCCAGGCAGCACTGCCTGTGTGACTCATAGGGCTCCCCGCCACACACGGAGTCATTGATTTCTAATAACAACTACCGTTTAACGAGCTCCAGCGAGGTGCCAGGCACTGTGCAGGGCCATGACACGTAATATCTCCTGCAATCTTTATGCGAGAAAGGGGTCATGCTCATCCCCACTTGCAAACAGGACAACCTGGAGCGCAGAGAGAGATTACGCCGCCACTTGATCAAAGTCACCGGGCAGGGGAGGGACAGTTTTTAAACACAGTCAGTGAGGCTGGGACCCTGATTTACAGTATCCTTGGCCATAATGTAAAGGTATTTTCCCGGAGCACTGGTTTTACTCCTGTACTGGGAGGTAGGCTGAAGAGTGTGCCTGGTGGTGACTTACACTGGACACAGGATATTTACATGGAGCCCGTGCTCAGCCTTGCCACTCCTGACATTCGGAGCAGATGATGCTTTGCTGTGCCCGCGATCTTGTGTTATCGTAGGAGAGGCAGCATTCCTGGTGTCTATTCTCGACATACCTCTTCCCCTTAGTTTTGACAACCCAAAAGGTCTCCAGACATTGGCAAATGTCCCTTGGGGACTGAGAATAACTGGTCTATAGAGCTTCAGACTTCACATCCCAGCTACCTGGTTTCAAGTCTCAGCAATGCCATTTGCTGTGTGACTTTGGGCTAGTTCCTTTGCTTCTCTGTTTCCCCACATGTCAAATTAGGATAACATGACCGAGGAAGGATTGTTATGCTTAAGGGTGTTATGTATTGAAAGTTCTCAGAATAGTGTTTGACACCTTGTTAAACCTTCTGTGGTTTTCAGCTATTGCAGTAAAATAATCAGGGACATTGGAATATAGAGGACAAGACTTCTCTGAATTCAAAATTAAAATGACAGGACACAAAACATTGCTTTGAGTTTGCAAGGGGCGACTCTGAACTACTCACAGATTTGCTAGGGGTTCCCATATACTTGGCTTACTTATTCTGCTCCAGGGTAGCTTAAAGGAAAAATTTGAAAACCTATTATGACCTTCTACAACCTCTCCTTTTATAATCTTAATTCACTCTAGAATCATACTCCCATCTCTTTGCACATCTCTACAGCCTTCTCTACTGCTGTTTAACTTTGAGGCAAGACCCATATGTTAACGCTTTTTCTCCCAGTGCTCAGTAGACTACATGTCGCGGTGCTTCTCACATTTGGGAATGGAGGAGTCCACGTTCAGGGTTTGCTGAAGGGAGGCACCAGGTCCCTGACTAGGAAACACATCAAGCCTGCAGTTTACCCAAACCACCCCCCCCCGCCACCATAAGCTGGGTTGGACAAGATCTGCTGGATGGAAGACCCGCATCAAGAAACTGGGCCCTGGGGACGCCTGGATGGCTCAGTTGGTTGAGCAGCTGCCTTCGGCTCAGGTCATGATCCCAGCATCCTGGGATCGAGTCCCACATCGGGCTCCTTGCTGGCAGGGAGCCTGCTTCTCCCTCTGCCTCTGCCTGCCTCTCTGTCTGCCTGTGCTCGCTCTCTCTCCCTCTCTCTCTGACAAATAAATATAAATAAAAAATCTTAAAAAAAAAATCTTAAAAAAAAAAAAAAGGAAAAGAAACTGGGCCCTGAACATCACAGCAGCCCCACTTGGGAAACTCTCGTCCCCACTTATGTCAGAAGGGTGATTATTTGCCCATTTAAATTGTGTTTTCAGGGACTGGATTTCTTGAGTGATCACCAACTATCCAGCAAATACAGAAACAGACACTTCGCCCAGTCTAATGTCCAGGGCGCTTAGAGCACGGTGAGCAGTGGGTCAGGTAGACGCCCACTTGCGCTGGTGCAGAGGAACAGGACCTCCCAGCAAAGGCGCCTACCCACTGACGGGCCTCAAATACCAGCTTACTCTGTGAGTCCTCTGCTGGCCTCATTCACCTCCAGGCCCTTGTTTTACTCTTTGTCTCAGAAGGCGGAAAAAAAACTATGAATGTCTCCACGCCTCCTTCTTAGAACTCTTTTGTCTTCACTACTGCAATCGCTCTTCTCAGCGGCATGGGCACACAGGTTCCACTCACCTCACCTTCCCAGGCAGCAAAACCCCAGCTCTCGTGTGAGCTGACCCCGCGGTTCTGGAGGAAAGGGAGGCCCTAGAACCAAATGCCTGTGATAGACCCTGAGGCCACTGTTCAGGGCCCCTCCTCCAGGCCCCCGGAGCTGCCAGGTCTGCTGCCAGGATAGCGACCGGCACACAGCACCAAGATAGCACCCTGCAGTGGGTGAGGACCTGGTCTGTGGAGTCCTGCCACGGTGTGGGACCCTGAACCTCTCTGAGCCTCAGTTTCAATATCTCCAAAATGCGGACAATCCCATCTCCCTCCCTGAGCTGTTGCAGGATTGACTGATAAATGGGCCTGCGTGAGCCCCTGAGCAGAGGGCCTTGCAGAGTAAGAACGGAGAACTCTGTGGAATGAGTTGCATCATGGACAAGGCACAGCCCAAACGCCACTGTGCCCTAGACCGTAGGCTTGTCTTCTCAGTGCTCAGCACAGCAGCAAACCCTCTGTTAATATCTGTCCAATAAAGGAACCTAAAGCGCAAGAGACAGGCGCTAACACTGTTTTGTGACGGGGGAGTGTCCTATGTGATCCGTGACCTCATTAAATTTTACAATAACCAAGTTCTTTCCAGTTTACAGGGAGACTGAAGCACAGAGAAATTTAAAAAGTCCCATGCCTACCTGCAGATGGGGTCAGGACTGGAACCCAGGAAGGCCGGTTCCCAAGCGGGGACCCCTTCCACAGACCTCTCAGCCAGGGGCTGAGACAGAAGGACCAGGAATCCTCTGGGCTCCCTCCAAGCCACGTGCCACCAAGCTCCAGGGACTTGCAGGAGAGCTGGCCGATATAGTCCCCCTGCAAGGGTCCCTCCTACTTAATCCTTTAGAGGGCTAGAGATGCCAGCCAAGAATGCTGGAATGACCGGCTGCTGTGCCCACAAAGGCTTCTGGCCTAACGGAGACCTGGATTCAGCAGAGGCCAAACCTTTTTAATAAAGAGTCTCAGCTAAGCAGGAAAAGGTGACACTGAATGAGCTGGACAGAGGCCCCAACCTGAATCTCAGGCCCTTCTCCCAGTGCGGTGCCAGACACCGGCCTGTCTGAACCTGCTTCTCTAGGAAGGGCCTCTGAGCAGCCGCTGGGGTCTTTGGCACCTTTGAGGCCCCCCAAAGTCTCTCTCCCCAGGGTATCCTCTGATCTAGCTGCTCCCTCGCCCTACCTTCCCAAGGGCATACTCCAGCACTCTCTTGCTACCTGCCAGAAAAAAGCAGAGAAGCATCAAGTCATCCACTTTGTCTGTTTGGTACTAATACCCATAAAGTTTTTGTTTGTTTAACCCTTAGGCATGAGGCTGGGTGGGGTCTGAGCACACACCTACTCTCTTGCTCCCCACCACTCATCCCTACAACTGCACTGGCTTCTGCAGAATAACCCTTTGGGCTCGACTTCCCACGTCCCCATGTGTACTGCGCCCCGCCTGCCAAGAGGAACTCCTCAGGCCAAGGAGAGGACACTTCTCAGACCTGGGGAGCAGGAAAATGTAGGGCACCTGGCAGTCACCCAACCCCTCCACTAGGCATTGTTTGAGCTTCCCCAACCAAGACCAGTGCTGGTGCCGCCTGTACTCAGAACAGCAGCAGCCATTCCAGGTGGGAGGGGGAAGAGGCAGGGCAGCGTCCTGCAGAGAGAGGAGACAGGCCCACTGTCTCCTCCCAGGCAGTGGCCTCCAGCACCGCAGGGAGCACCCCACACAAACTAACCCGTCCCATCTCACATGCACTTCCCTTCTGCAAATTTACTTCTAAGCACTTGTACTTTCATGCTAATTCGACCTAGGGAAGAAAAACCAAGACACAAAGAAATTAACTGCTTCATGTTCTAGACTCTACACCCTCAGGAACAATTCAAACTCAGGTAGTCTGAGTCCAATGTTCAACACACTTCAGAAATCCTTTCAGACGTTGAAAGAATGGCCTAGACTTCAAAAATTCCCAAGAGGGCAATGGCTACTTTTTTTTTTTCAGCTTCCTTCAGCCATCACAAGGCAAAATAATCCCAAAGACATGGTAGTTGGAGGTGGGGAGGGTGCGTGGTAGTTGCGGGGGGAGGTGCGTGGCACAGGAGAGGGAAGCAATTGGTCTGGGCTTTGCATTCACAAATGGCTTTAGTTTGACTTTTGACTATAGGCACGAACAGGGTTTTAAAAATACATTTATTCTATCCCTTTAAACCTGGGCTATATTACCAAACTACACCCTCAGGATGCACTTCCAATGTACTTTTATGAACTTTTAAAATAAATCCTGCCATTCCCTTTTAACTATACCAATTCTTGTGCATTGTGTTGGGGGTGGGGGTTAAAAACCCTCATGACTGAAATCTCTCTGCAGCCCTCTTTTTGCACTCTGGGGCACTTCTGAATTCAGTGGGGATGTCCTGACTACTTCCTGTTGATACTGCCATTCTGCAGTCCCTACAGTGGAGGGGGGGTAGAGGAAGAGGGCAGGCAGGGAGGAAGGTGGCTGAAAATGGTGTTACAAGTTTATTCCAAATCACTGATCCCAAGAAGCTGTTTTCTTCATTAAATTGAATCCAGGCTATTTTTATGTCAGCTTAGTGCCTAACAGCTATAATCCAGACGTCCGTCCACCCACCACCGGGGACTTGTTTCCATGAGGTGGTTGAGTGATTTGGGGTGGATTTTGGAAGGGGCAATTTGTTAAACATCCAGGTGCTCTTCCTGCCACCGGTTCCCGAAGTTACAAAAATAGAGATCATTATCAGCAGGTTGGCTGGCAGGAGCAGAGAGATTCAAACACTCTGAACAACCTCAAATAATGGTTGCTCCTCTCAGGCACAACTTTTTCAATGCCCAACCCTGAACAACTTTGAGCTCAGGAGTGGGGGCAAGAGGAAGACAAACAGGTCCCAACCAAGCAGAGCTAACACAGAAATTGCTTGTGAATAGAAACAGGGAGAGGGGATTCTGAGCGATGAAATCCACAAGCTGCCTCCGTGAAATCAATTATTATTTGAGAAAGTTGCCACCTCTCTAAGGAAAAGGAGTTGATTCTAACACTCCTACCTCTGGGAATCCAAAGACTGAATTAATTCTGTTCTGTGTGCCACCTGTTTCTGGCCTAGAGATGCTGGGTGCCCTCCCAAGCTGACCACACCTGTGCATATTTCCTTGAACGCCATCCCCCCACACTGCTCACCTGGTATCCTCTGACTTTGCAAACACTGAAAAACTGTGGGCTCTGTTCTCCCAACACAAGCTGAAAAGACCAGCCCTATGAGGAGGGCAGCCTGCCCTGATGGGACCAGCAACCTAGACTGTATCCTGCAGTTCCTTTAGATCAGTAACTCCAAAAACAAGAATGGTGACCCATGGAAGTCACACTGGTGGGACTGGCATTACTGGACAGCCACACAAACCTAGAATTTTCAGCGCAGGAAAGGCTGGGAGAGAGTTCCCTTCCTTCTCACAAAGAGGGGGACACTAAGGCTCACGGGTTCATAGCCACCTGCTTTAGGTCACACTGCTAGTAACTGACCAAAAAAAGAAGAGCCCTGATTCCCATGTGACCCCTTTCATTCCCCCATTTTCCCCTCCCCAAGCCACGAATTTCAGTATATGTATAATTTTAGATACCCCCCACACCCGTGGTTGACTAATAACAGGGTCAGCACTAAGAGCGTCCTCGTGGGAGTTGTAACAGCAAAAGCAGTCACACTGAGAACACAAATAGAATCTGATAATTTAGGGAAGGTGTATTTTGTCTTCAGCCCCAAACCAGCCAAGTTCCTGGAGGGGTGAACATCGAGGGCTATCTGAAAGAATCAAGTGTGGGAAGAGTAAATGAGAGTTCTTTCCAGGGCAAGGAGGGAGAAGGAAGCGCCCTGGGCCGGCGGGTACTCACCAGCGCTCCTCACGCAGTTAATGGACCGAAGGAGGCACCCAGGCGAAGCTCAGCCTCCGAGGCCTGAGTATATATAGCGAAGGTGTTGCGCAAAGAGGCCGGCGGCAGCGGCTGTCATCACGCCCCTCGCACATTCCAGGACCGCCTGCCGCCGCCGGGGCACTGCCTACCTGCCGGCTTAATGAGCCCATCGTGACCTCGCCCCGCTTCGGAGGAAAGCCAGGCGCCCAGGCTGCGGGAGAACGGCACTGGGCCCGTGTGCTGAAGGCAGCGCTTGTCCCGGGCGCCCTGCCCCCCCGCCCCCGCCCAGCGCGGGCCGCACAGCCCAGCAAGTGGGGGCTCGCCAGGCTCCCCGCACCGCCGGCCGCGGCCCCACAATCCCACCCCATCCCCTGCTCTCTGCAACACAAGACGCTGAATCTTCTAGTTTAGCTCCTGTGAGGCTGAAGAGGTCAGAGACGTTGAGACACAGATAAAAGCCAACTGGAAACTCAGGGACAAATCCTTCCAAAACAAAGCCAGGATTGTTTGGCCTTATCAGTCTTTGGGGTGCTTTCTGCCCTCCTAACCTGGACTCTGCAGTTAAGACACTTGGCCAGCTGGAGCCCTGGGTCTGCCACAGGGCTGGTCTGGATTAGCCAGGCTGAGTAAGGGGAGAGGGGCTGATCTTAGCTCTAGACTGGTGCTCCTGCCAGTTCATCTGGGCTTTGGCAAACCATGTCCCTAATTTCACCCTCTTCTGCCTTGTGTACTCCCCATGTGGCCCCACAGCTTTGTCTGGCTGTGAGAGGACCCGTCCCAGAAAGAGCCTATCATGGCACTTACCCTAAGAGCTACCCAGTTAGGTGAGGGCTGACCCCCGATGATCACACAAACCCCTTGCGAGGAGGGACAGTAGCTTCCTTTCTAGTGGAGGCTTCTGGAAGGGTTAGGGGGCATGGCACAGCGTTACTCAGGTTTGCTAAGCGGAGATCAAACCTCGATCTTATTGCAAAACCTCAATCTTATTGCAAAACCCAGGCCCCTCCCCTCCGCCACATAATCCTGGTTTTACAGTGAAGGTAAGTGAGGCTCAGTTTACCAGTAGCCCTGCTGCGCACAGAGGAAGTGTGGAAGGACTCATGGGTTTAATCCCCAAACCAAGAGCCCTGTCCTCCCTCGGGAGGAGGAAATCAGCAGCGCTACTTCCTAGAACCCACTGAGAAGGACTGTCCCCGGGGTTGAGAAGTCGGTGGTTATGTACACTTAACTCTGGTTGGTCAAAGTGCCTAAGCCCAGTTTCTGGTTCTACCCTTTGCTCTCCCTGACTTCATGTGCTGCTGTGTAGAATGGGAATAATGTCCCGATCAGAATAAAATCAGCTAAAATATTTAGAGCACATAGCACAGTCCCTGATGAGCATGAGAAGCACTCAGTACATATTAACCAGTGTAGTTTTCTCCAGGAACCTCTGGTGTTAGAAGACTGAGCGGGAAGCTTTGATTAGTCTCATCGGGAACCTCAGGACTGAGGTTACTTCTCCGCAGCCTCAGACACTAGCTAGGCACATCAGTCCAAGGGTCAGGACTCAGTGCTTGGAGAGTGGGCAGAGAAATCAAATCAGCCCTGGGGCTGTTCTTATTCGAGGGATATTTTGCTAGTGGTGCCAGACTTCAAAGCTAGTTCTTGGAGGCAGTGACCAACCAGCAAGTCTCCTCCGGGTGACTTCCAAAGCAGAGTCTTCTGGCAATGGTGGTCCGTTGGCCCGTGTTCACTGAGCTCAGCTCCTCCTCCAGCTCTGGCCAGGCAGGCTGCAGACACCATCTCAGAGGCTCTCGGGGGTGGCCTTGGGCATCCATCCCAACAAGCCTCCCATGACCAATAATGGTGGGCTTTGCTGTGGGGCACAGGGCTAAGCACGGTCATGTTGCCTTTCTGTCACTCCCAACGAGGAGCAAATAGATAAAATTAAAAACAAAATAAAACAAAAACACTGAAAAGGGAAAGCTTTCCCTTTTCTATTCTAATTGAAAAGGCAAAATGCTGGTTCAATCAGGAGGCTTTCTTTTCATGTGTATGCATCCCGGTAATTGATGAGGGATAATTATCTATTTGATTCTAGTTTGGGATTGTCATTTTCCTATTTTTCCATAAAGTCTAGAAGAAATCTAGATGCTGTGTATATGTGTCACTCCTGAATCCCTCCCTGTAGGGGAGCACAGTTTGCTATGGGGTATTTTCCCATTTTCATCCCAGCTCAGATACAACTCAGTATCCTGCTTAAGAAGAACCTACACATACTTTGCAAGGTCCCTGTTTACCCACAAACTTCTAAAAGTACTTTTATTGAGGGCTTTCTGTGTCTGCTATTGCCCAGTAATGTAACACTGATTGGATTAAATGTATCAATGCAAGATCGAGGCCCACCCAGAGTCTTACCCAAGGCTACAAAACTCTGTGCTAATAATAGAGGCCCACGATCCTTGCTGAGCCTCGGGGCCCAGGTGCTTCAGAATTCAGAATTTCCAGTTGGGGAAAGTAAGATGAGAGACACTCTCTGGGGCCTGGGCAGCACCTTGCGATCAAACCTTCTGATATTTTTTGCTGTAAAGATGTCCAAATAGTATACTACACAACACGACTTTGATCTATTCGTTCAGGCTAGGGTTTGGCTTGACAGGAGTTTTTACCCTGCCAACTAAAGATTGTGACTTCTCGGTACTGAGCGCTTACCCAAGTCCTGTTCTGAGTACTGTAAATATATCAAGTCATTAGTTCTTCTACTAGGAGGAGCGAGGTATAGAGGGCGAGAAACGGGGCCCCAGAGAAGCGGAAATAACTCTCCCCCATGTGGCAGGACTGCTCGTAGTTGACAGGGTTCAAGTCCTAACCCAGTTATCAATTCCACCCACATTAACCAGAAAACATTTTCACTAATTTCCTATCTCCTTTTCCTTCTAGGGATGTTTGGTTGCCCAAAGAACAGGTATGAGCAGAAAGCATAGAGAGTTCGGGAACACATACGGACATTAGATTTGCAGCCATATCTTCTCAGAGCAGCAGGGTGAAGATGACCCACGACAAGGGGCACCTGGGTGGCTCAGTGGTTTAAGCCTCTGCCTTCAGCTCAGGTCATGATCCCGGGGTCCTGGGATCGAGCCCTGCATCGGGCTCTTTGCTCAGCGGGGAGCCTGTTTCCTCCTCTCTCTCTGCCTACTTGTGATCTCTCTCTGTCTATCAAATAAATAAATAAAAATCTTAAAAAAAAAAAAAAAGATGACCCATGACAAATGCGGACCCAAACAGCAACAGATCAGACCTGACCCTCTCCCGGACACCCTACACACCCAAGCATTTATCTAAATGTAAAAGCCAAAATAATTGGGACTTCTAGAAAATAACATCAACAAATACTCATGAACTCGGGGTGGGGGGAAGACTTCTTAAATAGTGTACAAGATGCATTAACCATAAAGGAAAAGATATTTTTATGACCGTGAAAAGGCCAACGAGAGCAGAGAGGTCTAGAGCACATAGAACTGACCAAGAAATTATTTCAGAATATGTAAAGAGTGTTCAGATATCAAGAAAAAAAAATCTAATTTAAAAAATGTTCCAGTGACTGGAACAGGCCCTTCACAAATGAGGATAATTCATAAACACATTAAAGGTGTTCTGTATCACAACTGAAGGAAACGGGAGAATTAAACCGCCATTAGATTTAAACCCAGTGTCTACACCTCCAATCCCAGACGTATGCCCACGAGACATAGACACATATGTTCCCCAAAATACAAGGTCACCCAAATCTGTCCTCAGCAGCGCAGTGCATGAAACAGCCCAGAAGCCCACCTCCATTAATAGGATGGCATATTAACCAAAAAATGTTCCTACAATGTAATACTATTGGGAAATTGCCATTTGGGGCATCAAAAGTGGCCAGATAACCCAGGATGAAAATGAATCACTTGTTACGTGGAAGGAAATGGATAGGTGTTCTCACAAAGGTAGCCGCTTAAGTTAGAGAAACCAGACGTAAGGGTTCATACTGTTGGATTTTGCGTGTATATGAAATTCCTGGAACCGGCCCAAACGTAAATCTTAGTGAGAGACTATGGACTCTGAAAAACAATCTGAGGGTTTTGAAGGGGCAGGGGGTGGGAGGTTGGGGGAACCAGGTGGTGGGTATTGGAGAGGGCACGGATTGCATGGAGCACTGGATGTGGTGCAAAAACAATGAATACTGTTACACTGAAAATAAATTTTAAAAGAAAGTTTAAAAAAAAAAAGAAAAAAAAATCTTAGTGCTCAGAAATGCGTGCTTAACTGGTATTACTGAGGAAAAAAGCAAGGGCTTACCATAGAAGTCACGTGAGGGTCACTGTGTTGGTAAGGAGGGAGTAAGACTGAGGGAGGATGCTGGAATTTCTGAGGCGTTGACAATGGGTTGTGGTCATTTGCTTTGTGATAAAACCTTGAGCTGTACTAATCCTATGTTTTTTCCTTTCCTGTGAATATCTCACAATTAAAAAGCTTAAAAACACACACACAAAAAACCCTGGCGGTCCTGGGGAGGGGTCCAGGAAAGAGATCGGGCTCTGGGTTCTATCAGGGACTTTGAAATCCTTTGAAGGGAGGTTTGAGCCACTGACTGTCCATGTCCCTGAAGTATTTACTAGGATCGTCCGCATCTCTGGCACTGGAAGGATAGCTGCTTCTGTCCCAGATGTTTAACCAGTTATGTGATCCACTTTTAAAACAGAACACACCGGACTTTGCCTGCCAGCACCAAATGGACTCCAACAGCCTCCCGATGACCTTTTGCAAAACCTAGTGACCATCTCTTTGTTTCTGAAGCACCTCAGAGCTGTTTTTCCACCTGAAACAGGCCCAGACAGCTAAGTTTTCAATTTTTCCTGTGTGTGTGTGTGTGTGTGCGTGCGTGGGTGTGTGTGCATGTGTCTGGGGAGGGTTTTGGTGATTTTTTTTTTTAGTCCTTGTTGTTTGCGCGGTATTAGCAGTTTGGTCTGAGCTGGCTCTCTAAGTATACGTAGCAGGAACTGCCTGCATTATCATCATCAGAAGCCATCATTATGTTGCTATTTCTAACCTGTTGTGGATTAAGAAAACAGCTCACCTCATTCATTTATCCATTTAATTAATGGTCATTAAAACTGTGTAAAGCAAGAGGGAGTGAGCCTGAAAGGTCTAATGGGTCTATTTCTGTGCATCTTTTTACTGCCCAGGCTTAATGCCACTTTAGCTAATCCGAAAACATCTTACTACATAGTACCCAGCTAGATTCTAAAGCACTGAGGCCACCGACACTAAAATCCCATTTTATAAGGACAAACGGTAAGGGAGTTAAGTCTGACACATTCGTACCATACAGAGGACCCAGGGTAAGCGGTGGGGATCGGTTCATCACACTGGGTCCCAGGGCCTTTGGGGTGGCCAGGAGTCCAGCGCAGGGAAAAATGTGGCTTCCCTGCCATTCTGAGGTTACTTTTGTTTCCGTCATTTATTCCTACTGCAGGGCCTTTTCTCTTGTCATCCCTCTGCCCAGAACACTTTTCTGAATTTTCACATGGACACTCTCCCTCATCATTCATGTGTCAGACTTTCACTGAACATTTCCCCTGCCTGCAGCCATTGTCACCCCAGTTCTGTTTCCTTCACAGTTTATCATAGGGCCTCTTTTTTTCAACACTAGATCTCCAAAGAAATGTCTCCTTCCTGGGTTGAGGGACTGGGATTGGGAAACCAAATGGCTCCCTAAATATGTCACTTGACTTAAATTTTAAACCAAGGGGATTTAAAGCAATTCAAATGTATAACATTTGACCACATTACTTAAACTTAGTTTTTGGTTAATTACAATTAAAAAATAAAATAATCTGAAGATAAGGAAGAACTCACAGCTTGGAACTTAAGCCTGAATGCCATCCTGGAGGTTCGAATCTCTTTTCCACTCTCCTTTGGGTCTGGATCCCACAGGCCTGGTTGGAGATGCCAAAGGAAGAGATGTGAGTGATTCCTGAGTGCCAGCTCACACAGAGAGATCTCCCACAGCCCATTAGGGCATCTCACAATCCCACCATAGGTGACTACCAAAAAAAAAAAAAAAGGGAAGGGTAAGTTCTAGAACCCAGTGTGGGAGGGGTTGGGGGGTAAAAGACGAAGTGGGGGGCAGTGCATATTATCTCAGATGATACTGTCAGTGACAGTGGTGTTTAAAATTGGTCTCTATTCTGCTTTACTCCTAGATGGTCTCATGACCTTCCTCCAGAAGTATTTTTTAGTTGTTCCTAAAAGGTAATGCTTATGGTGGCAAACAATTGGAATCCACTTATATGAATGTGTAACCACCTTTCTCCCATTGATATATTATAATGCTGTCACGTAGGCAAAAAAATATAGTTATTGCTTTATGCATACATAACGAAACCCTCGTTAGGCCAGCCATGAGCCAATGGGTTATCACTAAAAACAAAGGAGAGCTATGGGAAGAAACAGATTGGAAGGTATATACCAACCTTAACAGGGATAATCACAGGGTAAAATCTAATCATTTCTTGTTATGGATAGGACTAACGATACCTACTAATTTAAAAATTAGGAAAAAAAAATTTTTTTATCTATCCATCTATTAGGAGATGTTGCCTATTTCTGAGTTGGGAATTTTCATACCCATTATGTGGGGAAAACTTTTAAACCTACCTTCCCCAACTCGCAATGAAAATTTGCTAAGATTGTATCAGGAAAGGGCTTGGTAACTCTAGAGTAACACAGATGTACGTAGGCTAGTTGGACTGTATGGAAATAAGGAGCTTTCATACACACATCCTAATTTCGTGAAATGTGTAGGAAATAGGAGAGTCTACCTGTAACCCCCAAAACTTCCCCTAAATGTGTTTGCGTGTGTTGATGAGGACTGGAATTTTTATCAGTTCTATGTCTTTTCACCTTACCTGAAAAGCTGCCAAAACACATGGTAAATTTAAAATAAGACAAACTCTAGCTCTTTGGGTACCTAACTCATGTGCACGTAACAATCTAGAAGGAAGACAGTGGAGGCAAGGTGAAGGGGAGGCCAAGGTGAAGTGGAGGCAAGGTGAAGGGGAAGCAAGGTGAAGGGGCAGCTGCGCTCTGCACCTGCTGGCGGGGACCCCACCCGAGGGCCAGCGGCCCGCAGCTTGGCGCTCCCCTGGCCACAGCCACTGCTACCAGGCCTCTACCAGGATGACGGTCCTTTCTCTTCCTTCCTCCTTTCCCCATTAAGCCACCCTATTACCCATCCCACACCTTACCAGCTAACCAAAGACTTAGATTTCTTGCACATAAAAATAGTGTCCTCTCACACTGGTTCCTTCATGAAAGATCAATTTCCTGGCAATCCAGCGAGCCTCTCCTAGAGTCCCTGCCTCCCAGTTTACCTGCCTCTAGCCCAGTGTTGCTGCCTTTGGAGGAGTGAGACGCACCAGGGCCTAGGGAGGGAAAGGTCTTCCCTTAAAATAGACCTCAGTCCTGCTTGGATGAGGAAACAGATAAAGCACCTGAACAGAGTGGGCAGGAGCCTCTCCCTCACAGGTGCTGCAGGTAGGAAACACACATAAAGAAGCCAGGCACTAGAGGATAGGTGCATTCTGTATTGGGGGTGGGGGGATGGGCAGGAAATGCCTTTTCAGGGCTCAGCTCCAGGGGTTGCATGAGAAGACACGGAGTGATGTTGCCAGATCTTTGGACTTTGCTGGAGAAGCCAGATAACCAGGTTTATGAAATGTACCACTAAAACAACAACAACAAATAACCAGACAGGACAAACAGAGCAGGTCTATAGACTGCCAGTTTTCATCCCGACACCAAAATATATTCTCATGTGTGCAGACCCTGGCCCGGTGCCCTTCTGACCAGCTACAGGGCTGTGTCCTCTGAGGCCCTCTGGGGTTTCCTCCTGCCAATCTCCTAAAGCCTTTAGTGGGGCTGGCAGTCTTCACAAAGTAGAGGTGGCGGAGAATGTCTCCAGAGGGGAGGACGGCGCTCTTCCCTGGGCGGTGCCTGAGAAGGGCCCCGGGGAGCCCGGCTCTCATTTCTCTTCTTCCACTCAGCACCCTGCTCTGAGTCACCCGGCCTGGGAAAACCTGGGTACAGATACTGATGGGAAAAGCCAGGCTCTTGCCCTGTGCACTCCAAACTCTCCAGCAGCATGAAGCTGGCCAGTGACAGAAGCAAGTACAGAGGGGCACTGCCAGCCCAACTCTGAGCCGTCAGGCTGAGCCTGGAGAAGGGGCAGCTGCGCTCTGCACCTGCTGGCGGGGACCCCACGCTGGGGCCAGCGGGCCCGCAGCTTGGTGCTCCTGTGGCCACAGCCACTGCTACCAAGATGGATTGTAGCATAAGATCCTGCAAAAGTGGCTCCAAGAATAACACCTGAACTAAACCACTTTGAACTTCTGCATTCGTTAGGAGTGTCTTCAAGGGCTCTCTGCCGGTGCTGATCATTTTAGAATTGTTCAGTCAGGCCCACTGATAGGGAATCTATTCGCCTGGCTGCTGCCAGAATTCAGGAAATGTCAAATAATGGGTTACGTCTTTGTGAGAAAGCACTAGACTTCAAAGGATCAGGTTTCAGCAGAGACTTGCTAAAGGAACAGAACACAGGCTGGCATCATTAAAGGCTGTTTTCAACCTTGCTTAAATATGCATACAAATGTGCAGAGAAACCCTGGAAACGGAGACACAGAAATCATCGAGGTTACTTACTACCTCTGACCATGGGAATGGGTGACTATTTGGTATGTATTTGTATGCTGCTCCAAAAAGGATTTAAGGCAGCTTACGAACGGACAAAAGAAACTTGATTCAAAATGAGTGAAAGAAGAGGCAAAGAAATGCGGGGAAGGAGGACTTAGGCAGCAGAGGGCCAGGCGCTACACATTAAATCGAACCCAATGAAACTGCGATTTTTGTAGGTCAACGTCATGTGGTTCAGCTTCATACAGCAGGCTGATCTACGCTTGCTGGAGCTCAGGCGCCTTGGGCTCTCCGTTTTGTAGTCCACTAAGAGTGGTAAAAAGCCCTTGTTAAAGACCTTTGGTGTCCATCAGGTAAAAACAAACTGGATGCTCAGGGCTTTCTTCCTTCAAAGACCATAGTTTCCTTCCGTAACCAGAGACTTCTAAAGTTAATTTTAAAAATTTTTGAAGATTTTATTCATTTATTTGAGAGGGAGAGAGAGCATGGGAGAGGGGGATAGTGGGGGAGGGGCAGACGGAGGGGAAGAAGCAACTCCCCACTGAGCAGGGAGCCCCACAAAAGTAACTGCCTTTTAAAGTTGAGGCTGGTTGTGAGTCCCCCATCCCCGACTCCTCAGATTTGGGGAAATTTTACTCCATCTCTCAAACAAGAAGATAATCGCTGCTCAACCCGCCTCCCATGTGGTTTTGTATATTCAAATGAGATGATGGTAGGTGAAATTAGATGGTATGTGAAATTAACTAAGACTTTCAAGTATTATGAATGGCACCATTTTATTTAGTGCTTGTAATGGTCCAGCATTGGGCTGGTGCCTAGTAAATCAGTCACAGAGGGTCATAGTCACATGGAAAACTGGTAAATCCAAATGCTGTAGGTGAAGTGCCTTGCATGATGTCTGACACATAGGAGACCAATCACACGATGACTGTTCGTCCTAGCAAGAGACACGAATGCTTTGCAAAGTCGAAACTAATAGATCCCAAATAAGTCTGTCGAACTTTGTAAATATTAGACATTATTTGTTGAGTCAATGAATATAAAGTATTATCACACGGCCTGGTACAAAGTAGGGACTCAATAAATAACTATAATTCCATTTATTTCTTTTCTTATGGGTCTGTTCAACTAAGAGGCATAGACAGGATCTCAAATCCTTGCTTCTCTGGCTTTCAAACCTGGCCCACCACAATCTATACGTATAATGAACACATATAGGAAGAATCTAAAATTATCAATTTAATGAATCAGACCTCAGAGCCTTGAACTTTTAGGGCTCAGAACTTTTAGAACTTTTTATCTCAAGTTAGTTTTTTGTTTAAGTTAAAATTTTTCCTTAAAATCTCCTGCCATCCTCTATTGTTTCACTGCTACTGGTTAATTTATGCCAACCAACTCCTCCTCCCACTTCTCCTAGGGCAATAGATCATTCCTGTTTATTTTCTCCTGGAAACTGAGGTCCTCCACTGTCCCTTCTCCTTCCCTAGTAGCATCATCTCTATCCCAGAGATAGGGACCTTCCATCCTTCAGCCAAGAAGCCTCATGAAGCACTTACTATGTGCCCAGCTCTGCATGAGGGCCCGGCCCTGCCTTCCTAGGGCTACAGTAATGGATTTTCATTGAGTAATTTAACTGATGCACGCCCCTGCCATGTTCTCATGTTTGGCACACAGTAGGTACTCAGCGATGTTTCTTAGTTTTCAATCTGTGTGAGGAGCCTCTCTGCTCTCAGCCTCAGCACTAAATCTAGCTGCTTGCGCATGACCTCCCTTCATCCTCACAGTGACTCAGTGACTGCATGAGTGTTTGCATTGTAAAACTAAGAAATCCAGACCACAGAGGTCCATTACTTCCCCGGCCAGATGGGATCCACTCAAGTCCACCGAACTCCAAAGCCTCTGCTTCTATCCAGGTCCAGGCACAGGCTCGGTTTGAAGTACCAAAGTCAAGGTGCTCCCTCTTAGGCCCGCGTCCACACATCCATCCACGTCCTGCAGGACCCCAGAAGTGTACTGAGATCTGCACACTCTGCTATCTGATGAGATTCTAGCTGGGACATTGTCTGTCAAACTTTCTCTCTCCACCTATAGACTCCTTTCTTCGTATTTTTTTCGTGCTTCCACCCAGTTGGAGCTGGCCTCCCCTCCTCCCCACCCCGCTTCACACAGATCTCCGAGTCAGTGGTCTCTAAAGAGAAAGGACGCTCCACGTGCTGGTATGACTTGCCCGCTAACTTGTATGTCGGTCATAGGGGAGTGGTCGGTCTAGCAAGACTGGACACAGCTCAAATGGCCAAGGAAGTTTTGTACTTGCCCTGGCGCTAAGGCCCAGAGTCAGGCCAGCTGGAGGGAGAAGCCCAAGGACTCACAGGAGCACCTCATCCTCTAGAGTAGCTCCTGAAGTGTGGTCCCCAGACCAGTCCCACCAGCAGCACCTTCCAAGAGACCTTATTGGCCATACAACCTCTCTGCCCAACCCTCTCACCTCCCCCTCCACCCTGATCTTCTGAACAAAGTCTGGAGATACGGCCCAGCAACCTCACAGGTGTCTCTGGTGTGCACTCAATTTTGAGAACTGCTGACCTGTAGGGTAGAACCCCACCTGTGTTCTAGCACAACGTCCACCGCCTCTGTCTACACCTCCAGCCTTATCTCACCCCTCTCCCTGCATCATCACCTCCTCCAGGAAGCCCTCTCCAGGGTAAGGGCAAACACTGCCTTATTAATCTTCACGTCCCTGGTGCCTAGCACAGTGTCTGGTTCTCAGTAGCTGTGTAGTCAAAGGTTTGTTGAATAGTCACGAATTTGAAGCTGACTGCGAAAGTGGGGCTCGGGGTGTGGTTACCATGGAGAAGGTGTGACCCCTGCCGGAACCAGAACTCTGGCCAACGGCCTAGGGCTGCAGCCACAGATCTTGAGTGACAAAGGCCAGGTGCCACAGAAAGTTTCAGGATAGTAAATGGATCCACGGATCTCCCCTAAAAGAGGCCGACACCGCTGAGTTTCGGAGGAGGGCTGGGGTTGCTACTCCACTCACATGTCTGAAGCCAGAAATTAGGACCTTTGGGTAAAATTCCAGGACTTTAGATATTGGCTAAACAACAACAACAAAAAACAAAACAACGACAACAAAAAAAAAACATACAACAAAAACAAAAACAAAAACAAAAACAAAAGTAACCCTCCAAAACCCAACTGTGGGCGCCCAACGAAGTCCATCTCAGAACAAACGCAGGACACAACAGATGTTTGTGAGCTTGCTACTGCCCAGCATCAGCAAAGCCCTTCCTAGAACTCCAAGTTCTTAATCACAATATAAGGTGGGCAGCATAAAGGCCCAGGGGCTTTGTCTCTTACTCACAAACTCTGGCCCAGGGTCAGAGCTGAGCTCAGTCAACATTTGAGGAATGAATTAATGACAGAGGATGGCCTGACACCATCACCATCACAGTCCACCTTTGTACTAGTTCCCCCCTTAACTGAACTTGGCTCATCTCCGCCAGGAGGGCTCCCAAGAGCCCAGCTGATTTTACTCTCCCAAACACCCCATGCCCTCTCACTGCTAATGACAATGTGGTTGCCTCTTGGGCTCTCTCCCGTGACAGAATGCAGACAGAGGGGAGGGGCTCCTTGCCCACATGATGCATCCATGTTTACCCTGAGAGCAGGTTTCCAGACGGCTGGTGGTATGCTGGGAACTACCGCTAGTTACCGGCAACAATACAAGCTCTTTGTCCTTGCAGGAACTCAGTAAAATTAAGGTATTTTCCCTCCACGGCTAGAGGCTTTATATTTCCCGACAAAGGGCCAGGAGGTTGGCCATTCTCAACTGCTACCCAGACTTACTTCATTCTTTCTGATGTAAGGGGGTGGTAGGGACTCACGGAAGAATGCAGTGGGCTGCCCCTCCACAGAACAACCACAACCTGGTCTCACCCTATTTCAGGAAGTGGGCCTTTCCCATTTTGGGGGTCACTGCACAAGACACAGTCTCTTCCCTTTACGTATGTCTGGCCAAATGTCTCTTTTTTTCCAGAAGCTTCCAGAGTAAACCCTCCTGATCCAGGCACTGTGTAACGTATTAACCCCCATCTTACAGGGAACCTGTCAGAACACTCTCCCTCTCCCCAAATTTGAAGGGACCCACCTGTATCTAACCCTGAGGAAAACTGTTCAGATAAAATCACAGTGCTGCTATCACCTGAATGACTTATAGGAACAATGGGAGCACAGAATGTTTAAGTTGGAACAAACCTTAGAAATCATCTAGCCCAGTGATTTTTCAGCACAAACAGATAAAGCCGATAACAACAGGATTGCTTGATCTGATCCTCCTCCCCCTGCTCTGTCCTCTTTCCCATCTCCTTCCAGTCCTTGGATAACCTCGGGGCAGGGCTTGCACTGAAGAGGGGAGCTCCACCAAACTGCTGGGAGTCCTGAGTTTGAAAACCTGACCCATGGCGGGGTGGGGCGGGGAGGGGGGGGACGGGACGGGGACAGGACTTACTGAAGATCCCTATTATACAAGGAATCTATGGTTATTGGGAACCTTGTGAAATTTCCAGAAAAGGGGGGCAAGTCACTCTCCATGAATAGCCACCATGGCAGTTTGGGCGTATCTCCTTCCGTTTATTTTATTCCCAGCATTTGCTGGGATATTGAAAACTAAAACCCAAATAAACTACACGTAGAAAAAATAAAGACTTTCCTTTTTCTATGCATTAAAGTAGTTTATTTGGGTCTTGGTTTTCACCTGGGGCTGCATCCAACCAGAGAGGGACTTTTTCCCAATTCACACAGAAGTGGGAAACCAGTGTCCGTGGACTTCAGCTCCTCCACCACTCTGCTCAGAACCCCAAATGCCCTTCTGAGTGACCTCACTCAGCGGAGATGAGCCTAGTGGCAGATTCAGGGGCCCTTGGGAGGTATTTTGATGGGAAGGTAGGTACACTCAGCCCCAAAGGAGGCCAGAGTTCAACCACTACATGGTGGCCCAAGCATTCTGCAGCAGGTCAGAGGGAGGAGGAGGGCAGGCAGGAGGGCTCCAGCGTCAGGCTGCACACCCCTGGAAGACTTATGGATTAACGCTGAGCGGTCATTGGGGATCACTAGCTCTCCCTTCTTTGCCCTCAGCTGATGAACTGTTTCTAATCCTGCCTAGAAGACAGAAGCCTTCAGAAGAGACCATCCCGTCTCTCCTCCAAATTAACTGAACCTCCTGACCTTGTATTCATATACTCTGCATTTCCTCTTTGCACCTGGCTTGATTCTCCTCTGACTCCACTCAGACTCCCCTAGATCCTCTTCCCTCTCACCTGCTCTAGGACAATTTCCCAGGCATGTCCCCCACCTCTCCCAGCCCTCTCCCACATCACTGAGGTCTTCCCTTAGTGGAAATGTTTCCCATTGGCATGCAAATGCAGGGCTTCCTGCTATCTTTAGAAACCTCCCCTCCTCCTTGACCTCACATCCCCCTCTTAGCTATTTCATTCCTCCGGATAGCAGTACTCCTTGAAAGATCGCCCATCCTCCATCTCCTCTTTCCTCCATCCCATTCTCTCTTGAATCCATTCTAACCAGGTTTTTGCTCTGAATAGGCCCCACTAAAAGAGCTCTTATTGGGGGTGCCTGGGTGGCTCAGTCAGTTGAGCATCTAACTCTTCATTTCCACTCAGGTCATAGTCTCAGGGTCTGGGGATTGAGCCCCGCCTGGGGCTCTGTGCTCAGCATGGAATCTGCTTGAGATTCTTTCTCTCCCTCTCTTTCTGACTCTCCCTCTGCTTGCTCTCTCTCTCAATAAATAAAAATTAAGAAAGAAATGAGCTCTTATCAAGGTCACCATTGTCCTCCATGTTGCCAACCCAACAGTCAGCTCTTAGTTATCTTTCCTAACCTTGTGACAGCGTGAGAAGTACATGATCCCTCTACCTGACCTGAAATGCTTTCCTCCTACATCGTGGGCCAACCACTTCTCACCTCTTGCTGGATTCCTTTCCTGACTTCTGCACACCCAAGTGTCCCACACAAGGGTTCAGTCCTCAGCTCTCTTCCACTCAGCCCCTAGGTCAATGACTTTCAGACTTTTCTGATCACAACCCAAAATATATTCCACATCCAGGATGCCTGGGTGGCTCAGTTGGTTGGATGACTGCCTTCGGCTCAGGTCATGATCCCGGAGTCCTGGGATCGAGTCCCGCATCGGGCTCCTAGCTCCACGGGGAGTCTGCTTCTTCCTCTGACCTTCTCCTCGCTCATGCTCTCTCACTGTCCCTCTCTCAAATAAATAAATAAAATCTTTTTAAAAAAACAAAAAAACCAAAAACAAAAAACAAAAAAATATATTACACATCCTGACTCAGGAGCTTTGTGCATGTATACAAACACAGTTGGCATACAATGTTTTGTAGAACAGTGACTAACCCTACTATGTTCAACAGTATCTGAAATTTTCTTTCTTTTTAAAATGCTGCTCAAGACCACCATCGGGTCATGCTCTAGTCTTTAAATGCCATCTGTATGCTGACAACCCCCAAATTTATCATCTCTAGCCTGAACCTGACCTTTAGACATGAATTTCCAAGAGCCTACTCAACAGTACCTTCATTGGCACATCCCACCAGCCTTTCAAACTTGGCAAGCCCCATCCCTGGCCTTCCCTAGCTCAGCAACAATTCACCCAGTTGCTCAGATCCAAAACCAGGGCCTGCATTTGTGCCATTTTGACTTCTTCCTTTCTCACCCTACATCTGCTTTATCAGAAAATCCTTCTAAATGATCCACCTTCAAAATATACCCCAATGCAATCACTTCTCACCATCTGTTACCATGCTAGCCTAGCTTCTATCTCTCACCTGGACTCTTTCGAGCGTTTTAGCTAGTCTTTCTACATCTACTCCAACCCCTCTACAGTCTATTCAACGCAGCAGCTAAAGGAATCCTTGATATAAACTAATCATGTCCTTCACTCAAAGCCCTCCCATGTGCCCCCATCCCACTTACAACTCAATCTCTAAAGTCTTTCCAGACTCTCCACATATGGCTATTCTAACCTCATTTCCTTCTGCTCCAGCCACATTAGCCTTCCTGCTGTTCCTCAAACTTGGCAAGTTTATCCCTATCCCAGGGCCATTGGCCTTACTGGTCTCTCTTCCTGGGTGGCACAGGTATTGTACAACGTGCTTCTTTGCTTCACTCAAAAAAGAACTGCGAGGTCTAGGTAGCCCCTTGTTTTGTCTTGTTTTCCTTCTTTTGACACTCATCATCACATAACATTGTTATGTATTTCTTACTTTTACCATTATCTGTAAGCCACAAGTTCTATGAGGGAGGATTTAATTTGGTCGCTGGGCTCAGGGAGTGCCTGATACACAATAGGTATTCAATAAATATTTGTAGAAATAACAAATGATACTCAAATACTGCATTTAAGCAGGTCAATGCAAGAATGGTCAGATAGGGATAAGGACTAAGTGGGACTTGAGGCTAAATGGATGGAGCCTGATCTGCCCTAAAGCATTCACATGCAAAATAAAACTCCACAGGATGGGGCAGGGGACAACCTTGACTTAAAACACTCAAAACCTTAGAATTGGAATTTAAGATCTTTGAGACCTCCCTTATTAAACAAGTTGCCAACCTGCTGTTCAAAACTTCAGTGACTTGTCAAGGATAACTCGGCAATTTGGCCCGGAGCTAAGGTAGGTCAAGGGTCTTCTTGAGGGGTTATCTTTCTACCTGGAATGAGAATTCTTTTGAGGCCCTGTAGAAGCCTCATGGAGTAGTTTAATTGTTGGAACACAGAAAAAGCACTTGGCAATCCATGCTTCAAAGTGTACTTACTTGCAGGCGTATTGTGGAGAAGACCAGATCTAGAGATAATTTCAATCACCAATGACAAAGGTATGGCACTTGGCTAACCTCCCCCACCACAACCGGACGGTATGTTAGTATAAATTCTCTACTTAGAACCAAAGTGGCCTTTGCTAAGGTTTCTGTACTCGAAGGCAAGTCAATTTTATAATTCCAGATTCTGTGAGGCTTCCTGTTCTCTGGCTGCCCTCCGCAACCTGAAAGAATCGGGAGCTGATAAGTAACTTCAGGCACTGGACTACAGGCCCTTGTAGACACCGGCTCCTTGGGTACCACCAGCTTGGAGAGGAGTGGCTTAAGGAAATGCTGATAGAATTGTTATTCTGTGCATAAGCATTCATCTCCCTATTTCTCCCTCTATTCTGCTATGAGTGGTTGTTTTTTGTTTTTTTGTTTTTTTTTTGTCATTAAATTTTCTTAAAGTTATTGACTCCACAAATCGCAGACGCCTCTTCTGGATTCTGCTGAGAGTTCTTTCAAGAGAAATGGGTGGGCACCATGCCTCCCTACACACCCTGCCCCCCATTTTGCAAAGATAGTTGTTTATAGGGACTCCAGAACTGGGTGGTTCCTTCTTGCGTTCATAATGTCCTGTGGGTACTTCCCCAAGAATGAAGTAGCTCCATCCACCCTCAAGGACACCTTCCTCCCTCTTACCCTAAGTTCCCTAGAAACAAGAGGGAAAAGCAAGGCTACATAATTTAGCCTGGAAGCAATACCAGGGGTCCTCTTAAGGCTCCAAATCCCACTCCCTGATTTTGCCTGAAGGAAGGTTTATTGGGAGCCCCTGCTTAGTAAAGGGATTACCCCTAAGGCTCTGGAAATCACCGTATTTGTGGGAGTGGAGTGAAAGGACAGTCCAGGGCTAAACCTTTGTTTCAAGATTTCTTTTCTTTCAGTGCCCATGGTTCCTGGTCACGTTGCTTTGAAAAATGAAGAGGTAGACCAGACAATGAGTGGTAAGCAGAGCAGCAAAGTTTATCAGGTGATAGTACCAAAGCTCTTGAGGAGGGAGGGGACTCGGGAGAGGATTGCCCTTGGAGTTTCTAAATCTAGGGGTTTTTATGAGCTTGTTGATAGACTCTTAATCTGATGAATCCTCCCTGTGCTGCCGCCCACCCCACCCAATTAGGTTTTTTGTCCACACACTCATTTACCTATCATATTAGGTAGCTGTTCATGTGGGAAGGGGTGGTATAGAATAACAGGATGGGTTTTTTGTTTTTGTTTTTTTTTCTTTTAAGGGTAGTTTTCCTCTTGGGAGAAAGGAACCTTGCCCCTGCAGGCCTTTCTTCCAACTATCTTCCATTACCCTCTGGGGCTTGGGTTTATCTCATTTAATCCTCATCACTTTATAAGCTTGATCCCATCATTATCCACATTTTGCAGATTACCTAAAATCTCACAGCAAGTGAGTGGCAAAGCATGGTGAACCCACAGTACCAAAACCTGTTGCTTTTCATCCCTAACCTTTGTGGCTCATAACAAACCTGAGTCAACTGGTCACTGAATCTACATGTTACAGATGAAAAACTCAGGCTCAGGCTCAGACAGCCTTCTGTGTTTTTCCCAAAAGCATTAAGTTAGTTTCTGGTCCAATCAGGACACAAACCAAGATTAAGGACTACTCCACACAACCCCTCACGGGCCTAAGCATAAATCTGTGGACCCAAGCTCTCCAACAAGGGCCCTCCCAATGGGGAGCTCAGTGACACACAAATACAACTCTCTAGGCACAAGGACTCACCTCCACCCACAACTCCCAACACAGAACCTGTTGGAGCTGGAAAATGGAGACCTTTTTACAGATCCCTCAGACTTACTTTGACCCTCTCTGCCCAACAGGGCACCCCACGTTCCACCACCTTCCCAGAGACCAGCTCTGTTCACCCAGGACTTGAGGAAAATAAGTATACTGTGAAAGACTCTAGATCCCTCATACCCCGTCTTCATACCTGAGAAGAATGTAGTCAGGAAGAGCCAGAAATTGATGCTGCCTGAGGAGGAAGAAGACACCAGACCTTATCCAGGGTGAGCCAAGACATAGCCTCCCACTCCCAAGATATATAGCCTGCAGCCTCCCTTAATCTCCTTTACCCAGTGTAGGGTGGAACAGCTCCTCACTGCCAGCTCCCTCCCTAAATCCATTCATTCCATTTTCTCCCTAGGGTTGCTTTCACCCTCCCTTGTTCAGCTTAGAGACCCGGCTTTGGGGGGTGATTCCTTGGTTCTGCTCATACTCACCGTAAGCCTCTTGCTATGATGACCCATATGAGCAGCCTAATCTGGTTCACATACATGTGCTCTGGGGCATTAGAAACCCAGGACACTTGGGCCAGCCCACTGACATCCCTGCTGGGGAAGAAGGTATAAACATCAAGAAGACAATGCTAAAACTCATCTGGAAGAACAGGGAAGGAAAGAATATAGAAGAAAATTCAGAAGACAGTAAAGAAGTGAGATGAAAAAATGCCTTATAAGATATTAAAACATGCTAAAATGCCACCGTTATCAAAATAGTATGGCAATAGCCTAGGAGCAAGATGATGGATGAATTGAATAAAATAGCCTTAGAAACAGACCCCTGCTAAAATCTGATAAAGAAGGCATCTCAAATCAACTTTAAAATCAAGTAATATTACTAAATTTTCTAGAGTAACTTATTAGCAAATTGAAAAAAAATTAACTCAGACACACCATATCATCTATCAAAATAATTCCAGATAGACTATAAAAGGCAGACCACAGAAAAATGATGAATGAGACAGACAAAAAGAGCTATAGATTTGACTGAATAGATAAAAAATTACAGTAAAAAAAAATCCCTGCTCAGTAATAAACATTGAGTTGGTCCCTCTTTTTTTTAATTGTTTAAATTCATCTATGTTAGTAAATCAAACTCTAAGACTTCCATAAATACAAGGAGTAAGCAGGAAATCCACCACAAAAGATCTAGATCTACTAATTCAATCTTGAAAAGTGCCAATAATCTTTTGAACTACATGTTAACACTAAAGGACACTTCTCCCTATTAGTATGATTTGTTTGAAACATTAATGTCCTGTTGCAGTGAGCAATGGTATAGATATTCTCCTGTATGACTGGTAATTCAAGTTGATACAGCCTTTGGGAGAAAGTTGGAAACATGTTAAGAAACACAACATGATCATTACCCTTTGACCTAGTAACTCACATTAGGAAAAGATCCTAAACATATGTATTAAAATATTCATCACAGTGCAAAGAATAAAGAAGGAAGGGTGTCATATATCCCAAATGAGAGCATGATAAATATTCCACTGGGCAATTAAGACTATTTGCAGCCACTTAAAGAAAAAGAGCATTTATGACCCAAAGCAATCTTGATAAAGAAGAACAAAGATGGAGTTATCATAATCCCAGATTCCAAACTATCCTACAAAGTCCCAATAATCAAAACAATATGGTACTGGCACAAAAATAGATACATTGCTCCATGGGACAGAATAGAGAGCCCAGAAATAAACTCATACACATTCAATCAATTAATTTACAACAAAAGAGGTAAGAATATATACAATGGGGGAAAAGGTAGTCTCTTCAATAAATGGTATTAGGGAAACTGGTAGCTACATGTAAAAGAATGAAACTGGGTCATTTTCTTACACTATACACAAAAATAAACTCACGAAGGGTTAAAGAGCTAAATGTAAGACCTGAAAAACATAAAACTCCCAAAGAAAATAGGCAGTCATCTTTTCAACATCAGCCTTAGCAATATTTTTTCTGGTTGTATCTCCTCAAGCAAGGGAAACAAAATAAAAAAATAAACAATGGGGTCTATATCAAATTAAAAAGCAGAGTGAAGGAGGGGTGCCTGGGTGGCTCAGTCAATCAAGTGTCTGCCTTCGCCTCAGGTCATCATCTTAGAGTCTGGGATTGAGCCCTGTGTCAGGCTCCATGCCGAGACTTCTTCTCCCTCTCCCTCTGCCCCTCATGCTCATACTTCTCTCTCTCTCTCTCTCTCTCTCTCTCTCAAATAAATAAATAAAATCTTAAAAAAAAATAAAAAGCACAGTGAAGGAAACCCTTAACAAAACAAAAAAGTGACCTATTGAATTTTAGAAGATTGTAAATTATATATCCAATAGCAGCTTAATATCTAAAATATATAAAGAACTCATAAAACTCAACACCAAAAAACCAAGTAATCCAATTGAAAGATGGGCAGAGGACCTGAAAAGATATTTTCCCAAAGAAGACATGCAGATGGGTCAACAGACACATGAAAGGGTGTGCATCACTAATCATCGGGGAAATGCAATGAAAACCACAAGGAGATGTCACCTTGCATGGGTCATAATGGCTAGCATCAAAAAGACAAGAAATAACAGGTGTTGCCGAGGATGTGGAGGAAAAGGGAATCCTTGTTCACTCTGGATGGGAATGTAGATGGTGCAGCCACTATTAAAAACAGTATGAAGATTCTTCAAAAAATTAAAAATAGAAATACCATACAACCCAGAAATTTCACTTCTGGGTATTTTCTTCAGATGTATGCACCCCTATGTTCATTGAATCATTATTTATACTAGCCAAGATATGCAAGCAACTTCTGTGTCCATTGATAGATGAATGGATAAAGAAGAAGTGAGATATATATCTATATATCTATAGATATATAGATATATATCCCAACCGTAAAAAAGAACTCTGACAATTCACAACAGCAGGGATGGACCTCAAGGGTATGATGCTGAGTGAAATAGGTCAGACAGAGAAAAAGGATACCAGATGATTTCACTTGTATGTGGATTCTAAAAACCAACAGCAATAACAACAACAAACAAACAAAAGAAACACACAACAGAAATATACACCTAAATATAGAGACCAAACTTTTCATTGCCAGAAGGTAGGGGATGGGGAGATGGGTACAATAAGTGAATGGGATTAAGAGGCATGAACTTGCAATTATAAAATCAATCAGTCACAAGGATAAAAAATACGAAATAAAGAATATAATCAATAGTGTTGTAATAACTTTGTGTGGTGACAGAGGGTAGGTACACTTACTATGGTGAGCATTTCATTATGTACATAATTGCCAGATCACTATGTTGTATGCCTGAAACTGACGTAATACTATCAGCCCACTGTACTTCAACTTAAAAAAAAAAATAGTAAATCATTGAACACTACATCAAAAACTAATAACGTACAATATGGCAACTAACAGAACATAATAAAAAATAGAAAAAATAAAATAAATAAATTAAATGCAAAAATAAAATAAAAATAGCATTTATAAAAACAAGATAAAAATGTTTGTGATATGATGTAACAAAGAAATCCAAAACAGAAATAAGTTGGGAAGTCTCAGGGTCATGAGTTCGAGCCCCACATTGGGCAGAGAGATTACTTTAAAAATAAATCAATAAAAATAAAATAAATTTAAGAAATAGGTTGGGGAGGCACCTGGGTGGCTCAGTGGGTTAAGCCTCTGCCTTCGGCTCAGGTCATGATCTCAGGGTCCTGGGATGAAGCCCCAAATGGGGCTCTCTGCTCAGCAGGGAGCCTGCTCCCCACCCCCTGCCTGCCTCTCTGCCTACTTGTGATCTCTCTCTCTCTCTCTGTCAAATAAATAAATTAAAAAAAAGAAAAAGAAAGAAATAGGTTGGGAAGGGGAAAAAAAACAGGAAAAAAAACTGTAAAGCAAAAAAAATAAGGCGTATCCAGATTTATAAGAATAATGGTATGAGGGTGATAAGATTAAAGAGAACTTTTTAAATGCTTCTTATTTTTCCAGGCTTTCGTTGATGGAGTTTTTGTTTTACAATCCAAAGTCTTTTTTTTTTTCCCTGATGTCTTTTAAAAAACACAGAAGTTCTATTTGATATATTTCATTTGACAAGTGTACTTCAGCAGTTCAAGGAAAGATGCAGAAGGTAAAAAGATAGGGAGGGAAACAAAAGACAGAAAAGAAAGAAAAAGGGATTGAGATCTATGGGACAGAAACAGGCAGAGAGAAGATGCCCAGACTGCAGGAGGGAAGAGGGCCAAGTTGCAGAGCAAGGGAGTGCATCAGACCTAGGCAGTGATGGAGTGCTCAGATGTGGAGAGAACAGTAGGATCCAGGAGGGAAATTTAGAAGAGACAGAAGTGCTGGGGCTGGGGTGGGAAGAGCCAGTTCACCGAGCTCATTTATCAATATGGCTTTTTCCAAAAATACAACTCTCCATATTAAAAAATGGGGGAGGGGTACTTCCCATCAAATTTTTAGACATACTAATATATCTATTCCTCTTTACAGTTTGAAAGCACTTGGGTTCTTTATAACTTTTCTTTTCTCCCAGTTCCCTGGAGACTATGCTCAGTTTCTGGTCTGAGAAGTAAGATTTCATTTTGCAGAGAGGAAAAAAAAGAAAAGCAACTTCAAGAATCAGCATCACCAACACTCCATATCTTGGTTTCTAACTCTAGGCACACCTGGTTCACACCTGCCCTGCAATCTGGATGAATTTAGAAGGACCAGATGTGGTCCACAGCTGGACACTGCATCTTTAAATTTCTTGTCCTAAGAAGATAGTCCTTGTTATTGACCATTGGATATACTTCTACTACTAACAACAGCTTTCTTTCTCATTCACCTGCAGTGTGCCTCACGCACTCATTCTCTGCATCAGCTATCAAGAATCCTGACAACAGAAATAGCACGACTGAGCTCCTGTAGCATCAGACCCAGCTGTATGCCCAAATGCATCTACTATCTCATCCTCACAATGACCCCATGAGCTTGGTACTATTTGTATCCCCATGTTGGGGAATAGAGTTAAGTAACTACTCCAAATAGGTATTATGTACCATTTCCAGGATGGGGAAACCAAAGCTCAAAGAAATGAACTGACTCAAGAGCATGCACTGGCCAAGGGCAGAACCAAGGATTTGCAGAGATCTCCCTGACATTGAAACAAATTTGAAGCCCTCCAGTGTGGTCCTAAAAGCACCCCATTTCCTGAATTAAACCCCTTTCTGATTGAAATAGCTAGAGCAAGTGACAATTTGACAAAAGGGACACTTGGGAAAGTCTGGGGACATTTTTGGTCTCATTTTTTGCTACAACCGGAAGTGGGGGTACTAAGGGCATCTGATGGGTATCCAGGAATGCTCTAAGCTCTGAGCACCCTCCACTGCACAGCAGCCACACACACACACCCAAGCCCGCAAGGAATGATCCAGCTCAAAATGTTATTAGTGCCAAGACTGAGAAATCCTGAACTAGCTTGTTCTTCTGTTTTCTTCAAAACTCATAGAGGCTGCATTTTCACCATATATGCCCTAAATCCGCGTTCCGTCTACTATGTGGCACTGCTCTCCTCTCCTGCTTAGGAGGTTCACAGTGTCAAGAATAATTCCTCCCTTCAGGAGACACAAGAAAGGGACGTGAAGGAAAGTCCGATGATTGATTTCTTCTTCCAGTGCCCAGAAAAAGAGATGAAGGGAGTTTGGCAGAAGTTTCAAGGACCTGGTATGGCCATAAGGAGCCTGTGTGAAAAGACACAGCTGCCTCTTTGAATCCCATATAGTGTGGGGGACCTAGAAATCCTAACACATTTTAGGAAGAGGAACCATTCCTTGAAATAATGTAGCCTTTTTGCCAGGTATAAGAGAAGCTTCAGCTAACAGTCGGGTTCAGAAACCACGCCCTTGGAATCCAAGTGATTTCTGGTCTTTTTGAAGCCCTCATCCATCTCAATTTTTCTGTAGTTTTGACACTCTGGGTAAATGCTCTTTTCTGAGAATTCTGTCCACCGTTGGCTTCCGTGGCATCACACTGTGCTGGTCGCCCCACCCTTACCCCACCTGGGCTTAATATGCGCCCCCTCTGATTGGCTGACGCTCACTCCCATGATTCCCCTCTCTCCCTTAGATCAACTTCTCCGCCTTCTGTAAATTCAACTAACACATCTCAGGGGGCGTAACTTGGGATCCGAGGGTTGATGCTGTCCCGGGCGTGGCCCGCAATTTCTGAGAGCCAGGACTCAGGCAACGCCTTGACAGATTCCATGAGACCTTGTGCGCTTTGAGCTGTCCGGTCCACCGGGTGTGAACCACGTAAAATCAGCAAGATTCCATCAAGTCTAAGGTGAAAGACCCCTAAATGACCTAAGAGTAAACCAAACAAAAGCCCCATGCAATAAAATCTAATTAAAAATTATAATCTTATAGCAGTCCTGGTGGAGATGCAGATTTTGGCGGTTAGATTGGGACCCTCTCTTTCAAAGTTTTGGGCCCAGACACAATGACTGCCATAGAAGTCTCAGTACAGCAGTGACGGGATTTCTTCCCTTGATGGGACTGCAGAACTTATCCCCCCGGGAGGTTCAGAATTAAAAAGAGCTACAAAGTCCATCAAACTCTGAATGTCAAATAAATTTTTATTTATCATCTCTATGTATGTGTTACTTTAGTTTCTTGATATGTTAAGGACAGTCCAGCATATTTGTTTTTTAAATAGACCAACCCAGTGATTTTAACTTAATATAGGTAATTGCATAATGGATTTAGATTTGTGAATTTAAATGGAAATCTTAATAAGTTTGTAAACCATATCGGAACACTTAAGAGAAACTAAAATCCACTATGTTAAGGTTTAATTTGTTAGATTTATAAAAATTACTTAGGTATCTTGGAAGACTTGCTACCTTTGGTGGTTGCAATAAATTAAAGAAACCAAACAAACCAGTATATTCAAAGTATAAATGAAGTTTAACGTGTAAATAAAGTACTCTTAGAACCAGTGGTTTAAGATGTCCATCAACAGATGAATGAAGAAAATAGTATAGATACACAATGGAATACTACTCATCCATCAAAAAATGAAATCTTGCCATTTGCAAAGGAGTAGATGGAATTAGATGGTGTTATGCTAAGCTAAATAAGTCAATCAGAGAAAGACAATTATCATATGATGTCACTGATACAATTATCATATGATGTCACAGAACCGCAAAGGGAAAGAGAGGAAAAAATAAGACAAAATCAGAGTCAGAGACAAACTGTAAGAGACTCTTAACTATAGGAAACAATTTGAGGATTGCTGGAGGGGATTAGGGTGGGGGAAGGGGTGATTGGGTGATGGTCATTAAGGACATGTGATGTAATGAGCACTGGGTTTTACATAAGACTGATGAATCACTGAGCTCTACCTCTGAAACCAATAATATATTATATGTTAATTGAATTTAAATAAAAATAAATTTTTAAAAATGGTCTAAACTTGGGTAGAGTTCTTTTTAAATTGAATTAAGATATTTTAAAACTAAATTGAAGGAAATGAAGAGGGAAGAATTTTTAAAAATTTCAACTTACACAAATTTAAAACATTGTAAAAGCTGAAATTTTTTCAGAACCAATCTTTCCATACACAAAAGCCAATCTCAAGGGCACACAAAAGAACAAACATTGGACCACAAGGCTGATTTGAAATGCAAGTGTTTTCAGGGGTTTGGAGATTCTTCATATCCACAAGGGTCCTGGACCTAAGGAGGTTTAAGAACTCCCCTTTGTGGCAACTGTGACCTGTATATCCCTCCCACCCCACAGGTCCTAACAGGGCACCACCTGGCTGTTCACCAGCAACCAACTCCCCACAGTCTGCAAGACCATCTTATTAGCGGGACCCTCCTAAACCAGTCCCTCCCAGAGACCTCTCTCTGCCCAGACTTTTGTCAACTTTCCTGTGTGCTCTCCTTTGCCCCAGATAGCCAACCAATGACCTAATTCTATTGATCTATCTGTCAAATTTTCTAATTCTATTGATTTCTGCAAGGGCATGATTCTATTGGTCAATCCTAATTGATTCTATTAAAAATCAGTAAAATTAGGAAATTGGTTGGATACTTCCTTTCCCTGTGCCACGAAGATCTAAACTGTCACAAAACCCTCAGAACGTTCCCTGTTTGTTACCTTTGTCCCCATCCTACCTTCACCCTTTTACCCGCCTCACACTATCAACAGCGATGCAGGGAACTCAGGGTTCTCTCTGCCACCCTGAATGATTCAGATGTGTGGCTCCAAAGCTCTCTGTGGCTCTTTGCCACTCTTGTAGCTGGTCTCATCACCCAGGCATTGACTGCAAACTTCCAGACCCATATGGGCATCGCTCACTCCTGCCTCCACTCCTTCCTCCACATACGGGAAATAGCATTTGAGGGCCCTTAGCTCTGACTCTAGAAACCCCATTTTCCTTAAGAATTTGCAATCTCTGGCAAGACTCAGACCCTCTCTTACTTTGGATGACTGAAATAGCATGTCCATGTTCCCCTCTGCTGCCATGCCCTCTGGCCCTAACCCTCAAAGCTCTGGAAGGGTGGCAGCCATTTCTTCTTCACTTGTGAATCCTATGCAGGGAGGCCTTGCTCCCACTCATTTGTGAAGCACCAACTACATGCCAGGCACCATTCTAAGTGTTGGGGGTTTAGTGGAGAATGAGGGCAAGAAGCTTCCTGCTATCAAGGAGTTTATACTCTGGAGGAGCAGAAAGGAAATGAAAGGCAATAAATGAACAAAATGCACACAGCTGTCTTTGCAGTGACACATACAGGGAGAAGAATCAACCAGAATTTTAGGATAAAGAGGGGTTGCTTGGGGGAGGCTAATTTCGATCTGGGTGGTAGGAAAGCCCTTTCCGACTTGGTGACATTTGTGCTGAGACCTGAATGATGAGAAGCATGTCCTGGGGACAGCGTTCTGGAAAGAGAGGACAGCCACAGTGGACGTGGGAGAGGGGACTTAGCACGTTGAGGGGGCGCTTCTGTGTGGTGACAGAGGAAGCAAGGCCACAGGCAGCCCGCAGAGGTGTGCGCTCCAGAGTGTCAGAGGGTCTCCAGAAGAGGCGGGTGGGAGTTCCCGAGTGCACGCTCCGCCAGATCTCCTGTGGCTGTGTGGGGAAAGTCTGTGGGTCCAGAGCGAAGCCAGGAGGCCAGCAGCGAGGACGGCATACAGTCATGCATGGGGGACTAGATGTGGCCATGGCAAATCGAGGTGACGGATCTCCCCGGTTTGCCTGGGGCTCAGGGGCTTCCTGGGACACAGGGCCCTTGGTGTTGAAGTGGGAAACCCCTGGCAAGCCTGGCAGTCGGTCATCCTAAGCAGCCATGTGTGAAGGCCAAGTCCACCTGATTTGCTGACAGATGGGACTAAAGGAAAAGAGAGTTTAAGGGTGACGGCCAGGAATTTAGTTAGAACAGCGAGATGGATGGCAAAGCCAATATAAAGACACTTGGGGTGAGCGCCGATGGCTCAGTGGGTTAAGCATCTGCGTTGGGCTCAGGTCATGATCCTGGGGTGCTGGGATCAAGTCCCACTTAGGGCTCTCAGCTCAGCGGGGAGCCTGCTTCTCCCCCTCACTCTGTGCGAGCTCTCCCTCTCTTTCTCTCTCTCTCAAATAAATAAATAAAATCTTTAGGGGGAAAAAAAATACTTGGGAGAGAACTACTGTTATTCCAGATCTACGGAGATAAAGTAGATACAGAAATAGGCTTACAATCAATAGCAAAATCACTCTGAAATCTCTTAATTGCTGGCTAACAGTCACAAATGAGCTGTCTTTCCCAGAAAGAGGGAATGCATCCATTTCCTGCAGATAGGATGTTCTCAAAATCCAGAGGCAGATTGGGAGCCGCACCTGAGCCTGGCCCCCCGCAGCCTTGTTACAGATCTGCCCCCCTCCCCTCAGCAATTTGCAATGGTGGGAGACAGAGATGAGAGGTTGGGGAAGAAGTCACATCAAGTCACAGCAGGAGCATCCTTCTCTGGCCCCTCCCCCAACCCCTCCCCCATCCTCCAGATCAGCCACAACTCTGCTTTGCGATTGCTTCCCCTTCCTCTGATCCTGGCTGTCAAGTAAATAAAGCCCTAAGTCTGCAGCCTCCACGGCTGATGGGCTTCTCGAAGCATTTGCCGGCAGAGTTGGTCCTCTCTCCTTCTGACACTAAGAGAAGACACCGCCTTGTACCCTGTGGCCTTCCTCCCGTGGCCTTCCCCCTACCAGCTGTGCTCTCTCCTGGAAGGGATACCACTTCCTGCCTTTCCTTAACAAGAACAACCCAGTGCTTCCTCTGCTTTGGGTCAGTGACTCCCACAGCTCCCAGAGACTCCCTGCCACCTGCCCAAATCAAAGAAGACCAAAAGGCACAAGTCCTTGAGTCCCTGAGGAGTCCCAGCTGGAAGGAGAGAGGGCAGCAGAGACTGGCCTCCTGTCCTGCATTTCCCTCCCTGTGTCCGGATTGGCCTCTCCCACCCAAACACATTCTCACATCAGGAGCTGGGATTCTCACTGGCCCTGACCTTTGCTTTAGCTACATTTTGTTATTCAACTTTCGTGGATTTTTTTCACATTCATTGTGATTGTTTAAAATCACATTTAAAACATTGTGATAGGGGCACCTGGGTGGCTCAGTGGGTTAAGCCTCTGCCTTCAGCTCAGGTTATGATCTCAGAGTCCTGGGATCGAGCCCCGCATTGGGCTCTTTGCTCTGCAGGGAGCCTACTTCCTCCTCTCTCTGCCTCTCTCTGTGCCTACTTGTGATCTCTGTCTGTCAAATAAATAAATAAAATCTTTAAAAAAAAAAATAAAACATTGTGATAGTTTAAAATGATGCTGCATCCATATATTATTTCCTTTGATCACTGAGATTTTTGGCACCCCCTTAAGTTGTGAGCCTGATGCGGGTGCCTTACTCACTTCACCCTAGCCTGGGGCCTTCTAGAATAGTTGGTCACCCTCAGAGGGCTCTAGGTAGTAAAGCCAGCCAGACAACCAGACGCCAGATGCTGGTGTTGCCGTTCTCCATCTGGAGGACAACCTCTCTGTGCCTCATACTATGGGGACAGGGCAGCTACCTCAAAGTGTGGCTGCTGTGACTGTATCTATAGTAAGGTTGGTATGATGCTGGCACACGGCAAGTCCTTCACAACATTGGCCATGACAGTGGTCCATGGGGTCTCTGCCACAAGCTGACACTGCACCAACAAGACAGTGTACCCTGGTGCTTCTGATGGATGTAGCCTTGCCCTTGCCTCTGTGTTCTAGTGGAGAAGTCACTGAGAGGAGATAATATTAAGGATTATTTGTGCAGTGCAGGTGCCTGAGAACAGGCCAGGAACCTGTGTGGTCTCATCATAATCCTCCCAACCAGCCCACAGAGGAGGTTCTTTCATCCTCTACATGTTTGCAGACAGGATGAGTCATCAAGAGACCTGCCTGGATCCCAGAAGGAGCAAGAGACAGATTCAGAATCTGACACATGCCCTCAGAGCTGATCTTTTGCCCTCTGCCTCTTGACGGCTCTGGAAGTTGCCCAGCACACCTAGGATTCAGGAGCAGCACACTCCCACTAAATGCATCTTACGTATTTCTTGGCACCACCAGCAACTTGTGTTCATCAGGTAGGTTCCTCCCCAAGAGGACCCTTGGCAAAAAAAAAAAAAAAAATAGATGACCAGTTACTGCTGGCTGCTTTCATGAGATGGAGCCGGCTGCCCGGGGACTGTGGGGGTGGGAAGAAGACTTTTCATGCAGACCGATTTGTACTTGTAGCCATCTGAATGTAATTATTACCTCTTCAAAAACATTAACGTTCAAGACTTTAAAAAGAAAAGAAACACTTACAATTTATCCTCAGGAGAACCCCAGATTGGATCAGCCCTCAATGCATTTGGTTTCAAGAAAAATCTTGGCGGGTCCCCCAGAATGGTCTTCCCTGATTGGGGAGATGGGTGAGCTTCTCCAGAATTCATTCACTCCTTGGGCCCACATTCCAGATGCCCCAGATACATGATGCTCTGCTAATCTCAGATAGGCCTGGAGGGACACTGGGCCTAGAAGTTTCTCCTCGGGGCCCTAAATGATCCTAAGTCAAGAGCAAGCTTCACAGGACCGCTCCCAGAGAGGATCGGAGTCACTGCAGAGGACTTGCAAGTGGCTGGGCTGCTCTCTCAGATCATTGGAGGGGAAAAAGGACCCCAGCCATTAGCTCACATTTGGGATGAACTGTGCAATCCAAGGTGACACCAAGTCCTCAGTCATGCAAAGGGAAGCTCACTTCCTTCCTTTGGTTGCATGGCAAAACTCAGAATATTCTAAGTGGAGTTTTAAAAATAAAAGGTAAAGGATGGTTCTGGGAGTGGTGAGTGCCCCAGGCAAAGAATCCAGAGAATGAAATGCAGGTCCCAGCTCTGTCACCAGCCTGGGGCATCGGGTAAGGCTACATATCTCTCAACCATGCAGGAGATGGACTGCTGTCTGATCAATCCTCTCCTGAGCAATACCATCTCAGGTCTGGGCTTGTCTTCTGACTCTCTGTCCTCCTCTCCTGCATTTGGTTGAAGACCCCAAGAATTGGAGTATCAGTCCACAGGCGGTGTGTGGGAGCTCTGCTCCCCAAGGCAGGGAAAGGGCCTTCCTTCCTTTTGTACATCTTCCTGCCGAGCACATGGTCCCAAATTCTGCACAAGCTAACTCCTTCCACCCCTCCTCCAACATCTCCTGGGTCGCCTTGACCAGTCACGTTCACTTCTGTCCCTGACCTCACAGTGACAAGTATCTTGACATCTCTGCCCTGCTGAGCTGTGACAGTCTCTGAAGATTGTTGATCTTGGGGTGTCCCCAGGCTAGAGGTTGCTCTGGAAACCCAGAGTGTTGAGCTCCTACTGAAAGGCCGGTTAGGACAGCCAGGGACTTAAAAATCCCACAGACAGTGGCTCACAGTCTATGAGAAGTCCCCATGCTGGCCCTGCAGAGTGTTCTCCTCCCCTAGGCCCTCTCAGGAGCGAGTTTGCCTTGTCTCTGTTCTCTTGGCCTCAACCAACTGGACCAGACATAGACACCTGGACCTGAGCTGGACCGCTCAGTTCCTTGCCTGGAGAATTGAAATTGTACTAAGAGATTTGGTCCCAATGGGGCTGGGCCAGTCAAGAAATGCTGAGGCTGTGGGGTGCCTGGTTGGCTCAGTCGGTTAAGCCTCTGTCTCTTGATTTTGGCTCAGGTCACGATATCAGGATCGTGGGATTAAGTCCTGCATCAGGCTCTGTGCTCAGCGCCGAGTCTGCTTGAGAGTCTTTCTCTCCCTCTTTGCCCCTCCCCTGCTCACATGTGCTCTAAATAAATAAATAAGTAAATAAATATTAAAAAAAAAATCTTGAGACTGTGGATAATCATTTTCTACCTAGGATGCAGAGAAAGTCAGTTTTCGGGGAAATAGAAAATGAAACAGAGATATAAAGAGAGCTCAAAATGGGACTTGGAGATAGTCTCATGGGCATTCCTGTCCCTGGCCAGTTCACAGTCAAGAGCTGGTAAAGTGCAGGTTTGTGTGTTTTTGGCTGCCCAATGCTCCTGCCAAAGCAGGCTCTCCTTTCCTATTGGAGTGCGATCTCTCTCTGTAAGTTGCCTTGTGGGGATGGGTCATTTCAGGCAACTGGGAGGGGGAGCCGGGTCCTCCTTCTCACCCCAGGGACCACCACATTTAGACATGTGTCCTGAACTGCATAAACACACTGGCCTCCCCCAGAAAGTGAGTATGGGCAAGTGACCGACGGGGGCCATTCACCCCAGGGCCCAGATGGGTGGCAGTCTGGAATGACCCACAGTCCCCACTGGACCTCCAGCTTTCGTCCCTCCAGACAGCCTCGGGTCCTGCCCCATCTGCAATCAGCCACAAGCTCCATGCATCATAACATCCTTCCGAAAATTCCCCTTTGTTTTAGCAAAACCACACTTGGTTTCTCTTGTTTGCAACCAAGAGGGCATGACTGAGAGTCACAGTTACATCAGTAGCTTCGGTTCCATGAGCCAGCCCGTGTCTTTCCCCCTGAAGTGAGCCTCAGTGGATTTCCATTTCCTGTGGCCAGGAGTCCTAACAGCTCGAAGGGCAGATCCTGGACAAGGCCTTTTCACCTCTCTGAGACTTTGTTTCCTCCTATGGAAAATTAAGCTACTAACTCATACTGTGCAGAGAAATTGGAAGGATAAAATCACAACAACAGTAACAAGTGATGAAGAGCAGATGTTAGATAGTGCTTAAGATATTCCACGAGCTGTTCCAAGGGCCGGCAGAGTAACTTGTTCAACCCTCACAGCAGCTCTATAAAGTAAGTACTTTTAACCTCATTTTAATGGTTAGGCAACAGAGAAGCAGAGAGGTTAAATCACTTTCCCAAAGCCACACAGCTAACAAGGGCCCGGGGGCCTCATACATGTGTTGCTGTTTAGGAAATGGGAGCTCTTCTTTATGCTAATCAAACAAGGCCTAAAAGTCACTTTCTGATTTGGGTAGCATCCCACCTACGAAGAAGGGGTGGCGCAGTCCTCCACCCGACCAATAGCTAACTGATCGTGGCCAAAGCAGTCCCAGAATGCAAAATGACTCCACCTCCCTTCTCCCTTCGCAGAGTCGTCCCAGGGACCTCAACAATCCCAGGCCTTCAGTGGTCCCCTCTCTGTACCATCACCCTACAACTTTGCCTCTGGCTCCGGCCTCGCCACTGAACTCCCAACACATCTGCCCCAAACCCAGCATTGGCTTAAGGTAAACATGGAGCCTCTATCCCAGGCCTGCTCTGTGTCCAGAGCTGCCTGCCTCAGTGAACCTTGTCACCATCTTTCGAGCTTCCTAAATCCACTGTCCACAGGTGGCTTCCCTTTCTCCCTCACCCAAATCCAACCAGTCAGCCACTAAACTAAGTCTGTTCTGCCTAGATACTGCTTGTCCCCGCACTCCTGAGAGCAGACCACCACCAGCACTGTGGCCGCTTCACACAGCTGCTCTCCGCCAGTCTCCCACACCCACTCCCATCTGATCCCACAGGCAGCGCAAGTGATGCTTTCAAAATACAAATCTGGCCAGTTGCTGTTCTGCCAAATTTTCAGTGCTTCCCCTTGACCCCAAGATAAAGTCCCACCTCCTTTTTAATGCTTCTGAGGCTCCCTGATCTAGCTTCTGCCTCCCTTTCCAGTGCTAAGATTTCCCCTGGAGATTTCCCTTCTGAAACTCCCTGCTTCAGACACACTAACCTTCTCCTGTTTTTTTTTTTTTTTTTTTTTTCCATCCATTCACTTATTCATTTAACAAAAATTTCCTGAGCCCCTACTGTGAGCTGGGCACTGGGAGTACAAAAAAGCAAAGAGGATTTCTGTTTTTATGAGGCTTACACTGGTCTAGTTGACTTCTTTCTATCTTCAAGGGCTCAGCTTAAATCTCTGTTTCTCAAGGAAATACTCCCTTTCCCCTAAATCAGGTTATGTTCCTTGGTGTGTGTCCGTAGATTCCACTCTTCCTCCCTGCCATAGTATCACCATACCTGACTATGGTTGAACCTCTCTTTCCTGCCAGATTGTCAACCCCATGGAGATAGACACTGGGCTTCTTGCTCACCCTTGTATCTTCAAGCTCGGTACCTAATAGATACTTAATAAGTACCTGATGAATGAATGAATGAATGAATGAAAGTATGAAGGAGTAGCATCATATTCAGCATATACACGTCTGGTTTTGCTATAAGATTGTAAGTGTGCCTTTTATTTATTTATTTTTAACGGGAAAAACCATGTTTATATTTTTCTTGTTTATATTTTTCCCCTAGCTGCTCCCACATTGATTTTCCATGAGTGTTGGTTGAATGGATGGACAAGTGTATTTCCACGTAGGAGAATGAGCGTTAGTAAGGATGGTCAACATAGGAAGGCAGCATCTTTAGGAGACTGGGGCAAGTGCAGACCCTGGAATTTATGATTATATGATCTGGTAATTTTCCAGGGGGGTGTGGAGGTCCTCGGTTGTTCGTGCTTGCTGAACAATGGAATCATGTGGGGAGGCTGACAAAATACTGATGCCCAGACCTCTCTCCCAGAGATTCCAATTCATTCTGACTGGGTTGAGGCATGGGCCATGGGAAAAATGTTTCAATCTTCCCAGGTGATTCCAATGCACAGCCAGGCCTGGGAAGGTATGGGGCCTCCTGGAATTTATAAGGTCTTGGCCAGATGTAAGTCTGCAGATGTGGAGAAAATCTGTCAGGGGTTCCTGGGTATTGCATGTGGACCAAGAGTTAGGACATAATGTGAGGTGAAACCCAGGGAATGGAGACAGAAAAAGAAGCCAGGACCAATTAACCATCCCTCTTAGTTGTACACTTATTGAATGAATGAATGAATGAATGAACGAACAAATGAGTCTATAATGGGCAAGAGTAGGTTCTCTGTACTTCTGTCAATTCACTGGAATAATTATTTTATGGACAATCAAGCTAGTACCTATTCATAAGTGACCATGAAAAATATTTCTGAAAAGATTAAATAATATGAAACCAGTAGAATTTTCTGATATCACAGATCCCCAAGGAGCTGTAGAGTCATCCGTTCATTCTCCCTTTCTCTTGCTCAACAACATTTATTGGACACCTATTATGTGTCAAGCATTATTCTAAATGTCAGGAAGGATCCAGTTTGTTTTTGTGTCTATTCGAAATGTGCTGGAATTCTAACCACCAGTACTTCAGAATTGTACTTGGAGACAGGGTTTTTAAAGAAGTACTTCAGTTAAAACGAGGTCATTAGAGTTGGCCCTAATCCAATATAGCTAGTGTCCTCATATGAACAGGACATTTGGACACAGACACTGAGTGAAGACTGCATCAAGACACAGGTAGAAAATGGCCACCTACAAACCAAGGAGAGAGTCCTCAGAAGAAACCTGCCTGCTGATACCGTAATTTCAGACTTTCACCCTCTGGAATTATGAGAAATAAATGTCTGTTACTGGCAGCTCTGGAAGTCTAACAGAGAGTGGTAAGCAAGACCAAGTCCTTGTTTTCTATGCAGATATTCACAAACATTTATTTTCTGAGGACTGAGTAGATCTGTCTACGGCTGTTTTTCAAAGCTATGTGGTCATAGTTGATTTTAATAAAATCCACATTCACTGAAAGCTTTCCTTAATTCACATTGACATTTCATCATTGCACATATTTTGTACCAGATAAAATCTCAGTTGGGTCTAGAATGTCTTCAACACTTCCACAACGTTAGCTAAACTCCTGTGGATGAACAATAGAAAGGAGGCTTCCAACCCAGAATCTCCCTAAGCTGGAATTGAATAACATCACTGTTATTTTTCCCATTATATGTCTTTTCAAGATTATTTCTGTGTAATAGCAAGTAATAATGATTTTCCATTTGTAGTGGTAGTAGGATATTTCTGTTTCAAAACAAAAATGTTCAGGCAGAAAACAAGTAATTAGATTTTAAGAATAAATATTCAGCAAATAATAGCAATGCAGTTTGTGTATAAGACACAAATCATGATGTTGGTATGCAAATGATGAGAGACTAGAAAACACCAAATGAGAGGACATATTTCAGAAATCACTAGTTTATGATTTTCATTCATTCATTCAATTTTTTTTTTAAGATTCTATCCATTTATTTGACAGAGAGAGGTCACAAGTAGGCAGAGAGGCAGGTAGAGAGAGAGGAGGAAGCAGGCTCCCTGCTGAGCAGAGAGCCCGATGCGGGACTTGACCACAGGACCCCGAGATCACAACCCCAGCCGAAGGCAGCGGCTCAACCCACCGAGCCACCCAGGCGCCCCTATTCATTCAATTTTTAATTTTACTGACACTGAACACTTATTAGCTTCCAGGCATCATACTAAGAATTTTCTCATGGATTATCTTATTTCAGAATATATGAGAAGATAGGAACCCCCTCCATCCCACTCATTGCTTTGTCCCCAGCACCCAGTGTAATGCAAGGGCACTCCACACTTAACCTTTGAGTGATACATGCACATTTTTGAGTTAAGGTCCATATATTAAAGGATGAATATTCAAATCCTAAGTGCAGACCACTAAGAAGTTGTTGAAATGAAGGGCCAATTCTTGATTTTCTCTACTTCTTTGAGCTAGATTCTCTTTTAAAAAAATTTTGTAGTGAAGAAGGTGCTTTTTAGTTCATGAGAGTATCATGCTTTCCTGAGACATTGGGTGAGCTGCCCTGGTACCTGAAATGGTCACTTCTTCCCATCTGTCCATCATCCATTCACCCACTTATCCATCTGTCTGTCCATTCATTTATCCATCATCCGTCCATCCATCCAATAAAGAACTTTAGAGAAAAACTGGAAACCTACATTTCTCTCTGAGAGGACTCAGTTGGCATTTGTAAAGCAATTGATAGAACTTGCCAACACCAGGCAGGCCCTGGGGAGAGGCGAAGCTGGCTGGCTACCACTGCTCCCTTTTCACCTCCAGGCACTGTGAGGCCAGCCCTGGTGATTATAAGTTTGGAATTCGTGGCAGGATTTTGGGTTGGGTTTAGCCATCATTATTGTTATTCTTACCTGGAGTCACTGGCTCGGGTTAAAGGACAAAAACTCCCACTCTTCAAAGCCAAGCTCACTTTACCTGGCATTTAGGATTTAGGCACATTCCAAATGGGGTAATAGTTTTAAAACAAGATTATGAAATTCTGGCGAAAAAATCACAGCACACCTGCCTGTGGTCACTTTCTGTTTGGGAGATTAGAAGAAGGCAAGTCACACTTTCAAGGCCAATGTATAAATATACTATACTACTGGTGGAAGGGACTGTAGGTACTGGTTAAGCACTGCTGATTGGTTTTGGCTCTGTCTTACCAGCTGAATTGCTCAGCTATGGATGTCACCCCAAGTTCTTAAGCCAGTGTGCAAGACTCCATCTAATATGGCCCAACCTAGATTTCCAGCATTGCTTTCCAACACTCCCATTCGGGAAACTTCCACTCCAGCTGATTGGTTCACTTACTTACTCCTAAAAATGTCTCACATGGTCCTGCTCCCATTCTTTTGCTCCTGCTACAACCTGAGCTTTGATCACTCACATTCCTCTCCACTTAGGCAGGTTATAACCTCCTTTGGACTCCAAATCCTATCATACCTTTTCCTTAAATGCACCTCAGTGTACAAAGATCTCTCCTTAAAATTCTTAGCTCATACGGAGTTTCCAACCATTTGGAGTCTCAACAGAACAAACATTATGATACTTTGTGTTTTTTCCATTATTGCCTGTAATGGTCAATGTTTATGTGTCAACTTGATTGGACTAAGGGATCCCCAGATAGCTGGTAAAACATTATTTCTAAGTGTTTCATGCATATGTCTTCAAGACAGATTAGCATTTGAATCCACAGACTGAGTAAAGATCACCTTCACCAATATGGTGAATTGCCAGAGGATGGATTAGAACAAAAAGGTGGAGGAAGGGTGAATTTATTCTCTCTGTTTGAGCTTAAACATCCACTTTCTGCCCTCAGACCGCAACACTCCCAGCTCTCAGGTCTTTGGACTTGGACTGAATTATACCACCAGCTTTCCTGGTTCTCCAGCTTATAGATGGCAGATTCTGAGTCTTCTTTACCTCCATAATCACATGAGCCAATTCCTATAATCTCCTCTTATATTCATCTGTCTCTCTCAGTGTAGATGATAGATAGATAGATGATAGATAGATAATGATGCAAATATAAATATATTCTATTGATTCTGTTTTTCTGAAGGAGCCTAATACATTGCCTTAAATAACTTTATCTCACTTCCTGGTATAGCCTGGAAGCTCCTTGGTGACATAGAATCCTTTCAATTCTATGAGCTCTCCCAGGACTCCAAAATGTCCCCTTTTCTCATGAAATAACCAGCATTGGTATCTGTTGCTTGCAACTAAAATAACCTCTAATTTGTTCTCCATGAACTAAGGATGGGAAGAATCTGTTGAATTAATTTCAATAAACACCACCAAGTGTTTAAGTGTTAAGATGTCTTAACACTCACATGTGTAGCCAGGAGATACACTTACTTCTCAGGCAGGACCAATTCACTTATATTTTATAGTCATCTGTCCCAAGCTCAACTACCCAGTTTCAATGAAATTATAAAGGAGTAGTAGGAGAATGGCTATTGTAGGTCTTTGATGATAGAAAGAAAAGAGCTGCTAGCCCAGCAAAATGAAGAGAGAAACACCATAAAAGACAAAGCCAAAACTTTCAACACTCAAAATGATTTGTGTAGAGGAAAAAGAAAAAAAACTCACGTACTCTAAAGGATTAAATGACAGTCCAGTATAAAAATCAACGTTCGTGATGATGCCCTGGGTCATTCAGAGTAGATTTAATTTTCTGGCACCTTCCACCTGCAGAAGGCATGAAACCAAATAATCCATTTCAGTCATATTTCTAACCCAAATTAAAAATAAAAAAGCATGAGACACTATAGAATGTTCACACCCAGTGCTTTCACACATTCATTCAAGAAGTGTTTATTGAGTACCTACCACAGACCAGGCACTGTCCAGTAGGTGAGGACAGAGGGGTGAACATGATGATGAGATCCTTACTCCACTGAAATTTACATTTATAGGGGGAGGAGACCTTAAGGAAATATTTAAATGAACAAGATAATTTGGGATTATAATAAGTGCTAGGATATATGGAAATACATCAGAGTGATGGATCAGAACAAGATAGTAGACAGTTCCTGGGGTGGAGGACAAATGATATTGGGCAGCCATGAATGGCCTCACTGCAGATGGGACAGTTGAGGTCATTCCCATCCTCCTTCCCTGCATTTGCTTCCCACCTTCCCACCTCCCAGAGATGCTTCTTCCCAGCAGGAAGACTCCTTGCATCAGAGAACCACTAACCAGCTTTCCTGAGGAGGGGAGAGAAACAACAAACAACCATATTCCTTTGCCCAAGAAGCATTTCAGTTAACTCCAGTCCTGATTTCTAGAAGGACATTTTTGCCGTACCTGGATGAACACACACTGACCGGTGTCAGTCTCAAGGCTGTCCTAGGAAGGCCCAGGAAATACATCAGCAATGGATCACTGACTCTCAGTGGACAAGGCAGATCTATCCCCCCTGGCTTAGCAACCAAGACTCTGCCCCAACACCTAGGAACCAATAGCCAAACAACAGTTGCCACTGATTTGGCAGCAAGTTTGAAACTGGTTTATCCCTTGTGTACTCTACACTCAAGTCATCTAGAAATTACCTATGGCCGAGGCTTTTCATGGCCTGGTATTTTGACACAAAGGCATGTGACAGGCAGACTCTTGGTGGTTCCTCCAGAGCCAGCAGCCCTCCCACTCTGGCTCCAAAGTACAATCTGTAACTCCATTCATGCCCTCTGACTGCCAACTTTCCCCAGGAAGTTTCCTTCTTTGTCCATCTGGACATCTGGCATCTCCCCCGAAAGGCTGGTTTAAAAAAATTCCACCTACTTCCAGCGAAAATGTAGGAACGGATTCCAGTTTCACTTCACATGCCTCAGGAATGTGAGTAATCCCATTTAAGAAGATGCTTGATTAAGTTTTTAGAACCCAAATCAATTTGGTCATTCTTCAATGCCTAGAGCATGGCCGTGATGAGATGGAAACATTCCTAATCAAATATTGTCCTAGAGAGAAGTCTGGTTTGGCCAGCTCAATTGCACAGAGATGGGCTCCTGTAAGAAATAATAGTAGCAATTCCCACACAGGAAGTCTTCCAGGCCAGCTCAGATCCTTTGGCCGAAGATCTCTGAGAGAAGCCACCGGTGTAAGGCAGAGAGAAGGGCAGAGCTGTATTGTCAGATCTTGGTATAATTCACCTTCCCTTGCTGCCCAGCCTTGAGGAGGAAGGCACCTAAGGACCAAATCCACTCAGCAATTACTTCTATGAAAACTGTGCTATCACATCATTTAACAGGTCAGTAGAAAAATCTCTCTCTTGCTCTCCCCCTCCAACCGCCACAGCAGCACCCTCCCACAGAAGCTATGAAAGGAAGCTGAAATGCAGGAGCACTGAGAAAGAGATGCTTCATTATTGTAGCTCCCGTGCCTGTTCCCCTAAATCAGGACAAGAAAAGCACACGAAAGAGGTGGCAACCCAAGATGGCGGAGTCCTTGCCACAACGTGGAAGGGGAGAAAAAGACTCCCTTCAAGACAAGCGCTGGGTAATTTGAAAACACACAAAAATTCACTTGCTAAGTTCTGTCAAAGGACTATTTCCCCCTGAGAGTATGGGTGTGATTTGGCATATATAATTTCCCGAATAGTTTCCCTCCATCACTGCTGAGGTGGAACTAAGGGGTCTATAAAGTGTGAAATGAGAAGTGGACATGGTGTAGCTTAATGCTAGTTACCGCTTCAGGTAATGTGGCTGGGACTTCCCTATTTTTACAGCTGCCCAAATCAGAATCTGATTAGCAACTATTTTAAGACTGCATTATAGAGTTGGCCTCAAATGCTTTCTAAATAAGGCAAATGTTATGGGCTTCCACCAATATTTGCCTCCTGTTAATCATTTCAAGGATTTGTGTTGTGCACACAAGGTAATTATTAAGCAATTAACTCCCACTAAGGGTGTTTTTTTTTTTATTTTAATTTAAAGATCTGGCTGAACTTGAGAAGGATCTTCCTTCTTCCTCCCCCAAATCCCACACCTTTTGAATACCTGAGTTCATCTATTAGAATCTTAAAGGTATAAATAAATAAGTTACTAAAGACTCTGGTGATAAAAAGCCAGGGAAATTATTTCTCTTAAAAAAAATTAGTATTAGGATGATTGCCTTTGATTACAGAACTGGAAACAAATAGAAACCTGACATTTCGTTTTCCCAAATTGTATTTTCATTGCTTCTGAGATGGAATAACCAATCTATTAACTTCATTCCACTTAATAGTTTTCCAATTCTCCATATTTCCAGTAAGGACTGGGGATTCTTTTGTGTTCTTCTGTGTGCTGGTTTTGTTGTTGTTGTTTTTTGTTTTGTTTTGTTTTTTGTGGAGAAGCTCATGGTGGGGAGGAAGGAGAGATGTGATATGAAAGTCAGAAGAGCATTTAAGGGATATGTAGCTCTCCTTACCGTCAATTGCAGAATTTGTATTTGTATCTTACAAATTGTATCTTATCTTACAATTTTTATCTTACCTTCAATTTGCAGAATTACTAATAATCTGAATAATCTTATCCTCTAAACTGGCTTTCTTTCTGTGTTCATGTATCTGCTCCAAGTCAGAGGCCAAGAAGTCATTTTAAGATTTTCTTTTAACTTTAATACCCACCCACCTCCAGTCAATCACCAAACCCCAGGGCATCCCTGTCTGAGTTAACTATTGAATCCCATCCCGCTCCTGCTCCAAGAGAAGCGCCAGATACCGCTGCTGTCATTGAGGACCCAGTTATGTCTCACCAGGGCAGTGAGCAATCCCACTGGGCTCCCTTGGACCAACCTGGCCTTCCCTAAATCCAGCTTCGACCCTGCGCCGGTGGTACTTTCTAAACACAGTCAGAACTCCGGCTCTCCAGGCCCATGAAGAATTGCAAGAGCCCCTTGAGGACCCTTTGCTGGCTTCTAGACTGTGAGTGTCCTGAAGTTTGGGAATGAAGTCTTTCCCAGTGCCCCCCACACAGGGACAATGCTCAGTGTTTGTAGGTAGAAGGAAGGGGAGAGGGGGCAATGGGAAGCTCTTCAGCTTTGTGTCATGGGTGAAATCACTTGTCATCTTGCATAGCCAACTTCTTTGGGGAAAAAAGGGCATTTCAGTGGAGGGCCCATTGTCAAGCATCCAAACTATGCTTTCATCTGGAGAGAATCCTTGGTAGCTGGGTTAGCTTCATGTGCGTGTGACCCGAGGAGTCTCAGAGGACCCCCACACCGAGAGGGTCCCCACACTTGGGTTAATGTCCTACTATCACTTCTTTGAAGTTCTTAATAAATTTTTAATTTTCCTTTTACACTGGGTCTTGCAAATTATGTAGCCAGTCCTGCCTGGTAAGTATGGAAGTCCTGGGGGCTGGGGTCTTAGATCCTCCTGCTTCCCAGGCCCAGGGGACAAAGACCAAGTCCCTGTCCCCTAATGCACATATTCACCAAGAATTCCTTATCTAAAGGCTGAGTACTTTTGACACATCTATCATCTGTTATTTTTCAAAGCTATGTGGTCATTGATGAATTTAATAAAATACACATTTGTTTGAAAGAGCTCCTTAATTCACAGCAGCATGTCAACATTATAAATAGTTTGTGCAAGAGGAAAAGTCTCAGTTGGCATGTCCTTAACACTTTCCTAGCACTGGTCACATTCCCTTTGTCAATGATAGAGAGGAAGCTGCAGGCACAGAACCGTCCCCACGTATAAATATCTCTTTAAATTAAAAACCCTGGTACTTTCCACCCTCAGGAGCCAGCCTCCCAGGCACATCTAGTCCCGCCACTTGGATGCTCCCACCCAGCTGATGAAGTAGTTAATAATAAGAAGCTCTCATGGGACCTCTCAGGAGAAGCAAGGGACACTGGCCTTCCTTTGCAAATTTCCTCCTCTGCTCCTGCCCATGTTCCAGCCTGCTCGTTTGGACACCCACTAATTGTGAGAGCCCCTACAGACTTCCAAGGTGATGACCACTATGGATTCAGCCTCACCAGGTACCCAGTCTGTCCTGAGCCCTTCATGTTTTCCTGAAAGGAGCATCAGGGAGAGATCAGGAGCACAAAGACTGATGCCAGGCCATTGGGTTCGAGCCTCAGTTTCCATACCCGGAAAATGCCTATACGGAAAGTAGCCATCTCCAGCACTGCCGTGAAGTCAAATGAATTAAAGCACATACTATGCTCAGCCCCAGGCCTGCTGAGAACTGCTTGTGTTTGCTAGTTATCATTATTCCTATATAATTTAACCTTTGCAACAGTTGGTGAGGGAAGTTTTATTACCATTGGCACCATCGCCATCATCATCCTCATTTTACAGATCATGGAAAGGCAGAGAGACGTTAAGGGCCTTGCCCAAGGTCACCCTTAAGCAAAGGGTGAGGCCATCAAAAATGGCCTGAGGTGGTCTGAGCTCAGAGCTGGGCTCTTACATCACTAAGCACTACACCTTCCCCTTGGGACCACCTGGCTGACTGGGGTCCTTTGTGATCCCAGATATTTTTCCGGGTCAAATGTTTCTTTTCAATCCTGTGCCTGGTCCCAGACACATAAGCCTGCCATCTTGCAATGGTGCTTACTGAATTGCATTTTGTTCTTCACGGAGTCCTGATTGCCAGTCCCCAGTCGACTATGGAGGCTGGGGGTGGAAGTTCAGTATGGGGGTGAAAGTAGGAGTTGGAGGCTGGGACAAGGTGGTATAGGGGCAGAAGGGAATTATGTGATGGAACAATACAGCTCTTGTAAGAAATGTAAGAGATCGACATTTCCTACCTTCTCCTTGTGTGTCTTCTCCCACTTCAGGGGCTGGACAGTTCAGAATTACACTTCCCAGATGCCCATGAGTTTCTACCACCAGAAAGGAGGAGTGAGGGGGCAGCCACACTTCTTCTCCCACTGTTTCTCCTCGCAAGTGTCCCTGCTGAAAGTCTGGTCTTTTTATGATCTTAAAAGGCAGTAGTGCTCTTGGTGGCCACTTGTTTTGTAGCATGGTTCTCAAAGCTATTCCTGAAAACTCAGCCTCGTGTCTTCATCCTCTTGAATAATTCTGTAAACCCTAGCAGGTCTTCTTCAGCTTAACCTGGCTGGGACCCCGAGTAGATTATGTCTGCTACAAAGTCCTGACCCATAGAGCATCCAACAGGTGGAAACTTAACTATGACTCAGGCAGAACACATCCCATTATCAAACATTTCAAATATTTTATTATTTTTAAAAAAGTACAGAGAATAAGGTGACAAACATCCCTATATCCGCCACTCAGTTTGAGAAAATAAAATTACGAATAAAAGCCATTTCCCTTTTACCACGTGAAGCCCCTTCCTCTTGCCCCGAGGGCCTGCCATCTTGAAATGGCTATGTATGTGTTTACATTTTTTACTTTGCATGCAGCCCTACACCACAGACAGTGTGATCTGGCATGTAACCTTCTGTAATCTTGCTGTTGTTACTCAACATATTTTTGAGATTTGCCTATACTGATATTTAGTCACCTCGTTTTATTCTTTTTAATGGCTGGCTGGTATCCCATGTACGAATATATTTCATGCACAATTTCATGACAGTCTATTCTGCTCTTGATAAGGGATGCAGTTTAATTTTCTAGTGTCTTTTGGGGTGTAGTAGTTCAAATATCTTCAGGACAGACAGATTCATGTATAATACTCTACTGATAATGGGGACTAGTGCCCCTGCTGACCAATGCATTCATATTTATGTATTAAAACAGTGCACTGGCAAAACAGATCTTATCCTTGGAGCAGGATCACCCTAGGGCTCCCCTCTGCTATCTCCAGACATACCCCTGAGACTGTCCATGAACAGACAAGACCCTGGGACAGAGAGTAGTGGACTTGCTACCAGGAAATGAAAATCGAGATGAAGTGGGTGACTAATCTCTGAAGTCCTAGCAGCCACGGCCCCCAGGTTCTGGGAAGATACTGATGAGCTCACTGACTAATCATGGAGAAATTCTAACACCTTTGCCAGGAATTCTGGATAAAATGTGTAGCTTGGCATGAATGATTCAGGAGAGTTTATCAACCAGGCCTTAAAATGAGTTACTTTGTCACCTAAAGTTACTGAATCATAAAAAATGGAGATACATTTCCTATGGTTCAGTTCAGGTCAGCAAAAATACCCTTGTGGCAGAAGGGAAAGGAACAGCTTTGCAGCCATTGCTCCATGCGTGACCTTGGACCAAAAACTTCCAGTCTCAGAGCTTTGGTTCCTTTGTTTCTAAATGGAAGGTTAAAATAATAATTAGACATGGCTGACCTGGTGCTCCATTCCCACTCCTTTGGGTAACAGCAGCCAGACTTCCTTCTGGGGAACCACCTCTCCCCCATTCATAGTCTACACATTTTGGGTGAAGCTTTCTCTCAGATTCAGAAGTGGACATGGGTCTCAGGCCTGGGTAATAAGATCACCCATGTCCCCTGCCCAAGCATTGGTTCTGAGACAGGCATATGATGTAGTCAAAGCCAACGAGAAGCAACAGACTTTTATGGGAACTATAAGGGGCTTTTTCCTGCTGAACATGAATTTAGGAGGATGGGAACCTGGAGTTGCAAGGAGTCACAAAATTTTGGCCAAGAATGAAGGCCGTTCACCAGACTACACTGCTAAGAAGTAAAAAGAGGCATTATTTGAGTTCCTGGATCATAAGTTGATCCAGGAACTCAGTGAACTTAATGAAGGCCAAGATCAACTTTTGCGATTTTTAGTGTTCTTTATTAATCTATTTAGGTGTTTTGCTTAAGCCAGCTTGAGTTGGTTTTCTGTCACTTACAGGATAGTATGTCTTGACCAACACTGTCTCTTTGGGAGCTGTGAGGAGTGATTGAGATGGCATGGGAGATAACTACCATGGTCCAGATTCCCTCCCCCTGCCTGTTCTTGCTCTGATCCAAAGATATCTTCACTTGACTCCTTTTTACTTTTATGCAATCCTGAAATCATTCCGAGCTTCTAGAAACATCTAGAAACTATGATATAGTAGAGACTCGAACAAATTAAAGACACCTCACTTAGAAAAGACTGCTTGGCAAAATAATAGCTTTCTTGAAATACTTAAAAGGCTGCCATATGGAAAAGAACTGGATTTCAACTTGAAGAGCAAAATCCGGTGATTGGGTGGGAGTTGGCAGAAGACAGTCAGCTTCAGTGAAGAAGGAGCATTTAGCAACAAGCTCTGGATGGCACCTCTGAGGTACTTGGTTTCCATTGCAGGAGACCTTCGTGCCAAGAATGGACACTCACTGGTTGTGATTTGTGGAAGGGACTCATACTTCAAGAGACAGTTACCTGGAATGACCACCAAAGCCCTCTCACATTATAGGATGCTGGGGGTCTAAATAAAGTGCCAAATGATAATTATTTATGCCCCTAATCTAAGACCATCCCTAATTTTTCCAGTGTAAGAGGGTTTTGAGCCATTTGAAGAGATAAACTTTTAGGAAGGTAGATGAAATAGTCAAATGTCTATTTATACTTTTATTATACCTGACACATAAGTCATCACACTTAAGTATATTGTAAAATTATCATATGTAAACTTAGAAAAGTTACATTTTCTATTCTCACATTTAATGAAATCACATTCAAATCTTTCACATGCACTTTGACATTTTTTTATTACAATCCTTTTTGAACCATATAATGTTGTATTTGTTCGAGTGTTTAACTTTTAGAGCTGTGCACTTATGACTATGAAAAGCAACTCGAAGATAGAACTTCAGGCAGAAAAATACCTTTTTTATTGTGAGTTTAAAACTTTCTAGCCCCTAACCTCTCTGGTTTCATTATAAGTGATTTTTAAGAAAATGAGTTTTCTTAGAAACTCAGCTATTACCAGAGAGCAGAATAAACCATCCTTAGGAACTAATAGAATGTCCTCTGAATAAGGGGAGATATAAAACTTCATATACGGTGTGATCCAAAATATGACAACAACTTAGATATGCAAGTGCAAAGAAAAATATGAGATGGAATATACCAGAAGATTAATAGTTCAGGTTATTATTTGGGCTTTGGTTATTATGCATGCTGTAGTTTTATTTTTCATTTTTTCTCTATCTCTAAGTTTTCTGCAATCAGCATGAGTAACTTCTACAATGAGGGAAAAAAAGAACTCGTGCTAAAAATAAATACCTGAGTGGCAGTTATAGAGTATAAATCCTTGTTCCAGATTCCATGAGGCTTATAAATGTAGCTGGATCAGAGGTCACAAACTCAAACACTTCCATGTAGCATAAATGACGTAAGTGGGCCAACTATAATAAAACAGGAGGTGGGGAGGGCTGTGGCAAATAGGACAGCTTGTCTGAGACAGGATAGCCAGTTATTGTCATGTAAAAATATAATCCCAGTAATATCAAATGCTCTGATACTAGATATTTATGCAAAAATGCCACCCCGTGCCAAAATGCATGTTCAGTTTGCCCTTGTCACTGACCTCTAAGTTAGACAGGGTTTCCTTTTTGTCTGATTTCAAGATATTCAAACTTCTGGCTTTTCCTGCCAAACTACAGATTTTATAGTGTTTTTTTTTCTTTAAAGATGTATTTATTTGTGAATGAGAGAGAGAGCATGAGTGGGAGCGGCAGAGGGAGAGGGAGAGAGAATCCCAAGCATACTCCACACTGAGTGGGGAGACTACTGTGGGGCTCCATTCTGCACCCCTGAAATCAGGACCTGAGCCGAAATCAAGAGTCAGATGCTCAAACAACAGTGCCACCCAGGCGCTCCCAAACTACAGATTTTAACTGCCCTGTTCCTCTTCAGTCTTCCTGGCTTTCTAGTAACCTATTTCACCATTAGCAATAGTTCCATGGAACATAAGTCCTATGAGATGTTCTGTGAAAAGAAAAGGAAGGGTTCCATGGTGAAATATGTCTGAGAAACACTGCTCTTACATTTCCCACCCAGAGATTCACAGTGGACATCATTTTAAAGCCCCAAAGCTGTCCTGCAGCTTACTAACCAAGCGGACTTCGCTTAGTCTAGCATTTTCCGGACTCACTTGGCCATGGAATCTTCTGAGGGCATAACTCCTATTAACATGTTATTGCTACAGATGTAGTGGACCATGGAACATAGTTTGAGAAACACAGATTCAGGTTGTTTGCAGTTCTTGAGGGAGACTATAATGTCAATTGATGAATGTCAAATTTCCTTTCTTTAGATTTGGAAATGCTTGGAGTATTGCAAAAGAAGACCTTGGTCCATGTACCACCTAGTGACAAAAAGTGTGGTCCTCAAAGCCAGACTTCCTGGGTGCAAAGGCCAGGTTCTGCCCTTTTAGTGGTGTGAGGTTCTTCCATCTTAGTGGTGTGAGCTTTGGGCAAGTGATGTAACTTCTCTGTGCTTCGGCTGCCTTGACCTAAAAGAGAGATAATTAGAGTGTCCCTCTCAGGTACGTGTACAGAATGAACTGTGTGCAATGTGAAATATTCATGGCATATTGTAGGTGCTCAACAAATGTTAGTGACTGTTATGCTCACTTCTCTGCTCACCACATTGGCTCATACATCACTAATAATAATGGCTACTATTAATATATTAAGATTATCTATGTGTTTTAATAGCTAACATGTACTGGCAGCTTATTATGTGCCAGGACAAGAAATATTTTTTAAAAATAAATCATTACATGAGCAGGCAACAGATTCTAATTTACACCCTTGCAGTTTAGATCCTCACCACTCTGACTTGCTTGGCTAGTCTCTGTATTAGATAACATGACTTCCAGACCTACAGCATGAATGCCAGTTGCATATAGAAGTCAAGATCCCCCATGGCCAACTTTCTTAGAATGTGCTATCTGTGACATTTCTACCAAACTTATATATAGCTACTTGGCTCATGTTAACTTGGTTCCAGGAAAAAAAAAAAAAAAAGGGGAAGAAAGAAAACTTTCCTTGTTCAGATTCTGGGCTCCTAGCTTCTCGATGGGCTGTGTCATGGGTGAACACTGCCTGGTGTCAGGAAGAGGAGAAACCGGTTTGCTCATTCACGTGAAATATATTCATGGAAAGCCAACTCTGCAGCCAAGAAGACAAGGGGGGTGTTGTGTCTGTCCATCTGGGGCAGTTTTAATAAAGGAACCTGAAAACCAATACTTCTTATCTTCCTCACCTGACAAAACTAGATGCCCCAAACCAGGCCCAGACGTCCTCACCTCAGATACCCTCATTTTGGAAGGCCTGGTTGCTAGAAATGAGAATCTGGGCTACCAGGTATAATACAGGGCACCCAGTGAAATCTGAATTGCAGATAAATAATAAAGGACTTTGTAGTATAAGTATGCCACATACTACATGGGACATACTTATGTTAAAAAAAAGGACTCATCATGGCCTGGAATTCAAATTTCACAGGGTGCCTTAAATGAGGTTGCAAGTTGGGATCCTGGAAGAGCATGTTTTCCCCGCAGGCACTTCCCTTCCCCGACACCCTACTAGGCTGCTCAGGGATAAAGGATGGATGCCATAGGCTGGGAGGAGGCATTTAGCAACGAGAGGCTGTGTCCGTTTGGGGTATAGGACTGTGTCAGGTGGTGAGGGAGACAGAAGGTCCCCAGGGGCACCTGGATGGCACGGTTGGTTAAACATCCAGCCTTTTGTCTCAGCTCTGGGCCGTGAGATCGAGCCCCATGTCAAGGGCTCTGCACTCAGCGGGGAGTCTGCTTGTAACTCTCTCTCCCTCTCCCTCTGCCCCTCCGGTTCATGCTCACTCTCTCTCAAGTAAATAAATAAATCAAAGAAGAAGAAGAAGAGGAGGAAGAGGAGGGGGAGGGGAGGGAGAGAGGGGAGGGGAGGGGGAGAGGGGAGGGGAGGGGGAGGTGCTTCCCAGCCTCAGTGGCACATAGGAATCACCAACGTGGCCCTAAAAGCATCTCAGAGCACAGGCCACATCCAGATCAGTTAAATCAGGGTCGCCGAGGCTGGGACACAGGCTTGGGTACTTTTGGAAGCTTCCATGGAAGATCCCATTGCATAGCCAGGGTTGAAAACCACTGACCTTTGAGTCTTTCTTCCCCTCACACAAGTCACAGGTGATTTATCTTCTCCTTCGCGGAGCTTGCAAGCCTGTCACTCATCTAGCAAGCAGCCCCAGGAAGCCTGACGCCCCCTAAGTGATGTGCCGTGGTTTCCGATGCCACAAGGATTGCAGTTCCAAGCCCTGAACTCGGTTGCACATGACGAGGAGGGCCTTGAGCAAGAAGAGCCGCCTTTAGGGTTCTAAGCCTCAGCCTTCCTTTTGCAAATCAGAACCCCTCTAAGGGGTGGGGGGGGATGGTGCCTTGCAGTCAGCATGAGGATTAGAATTAGGATAAGAGTCCCCAGCGAGGGCCTGGTGAGTTCCAGATGCTGCAAAAATGTCAGCTCTCATGTCGACCCCCTTCTGGGCTCAGGAATACCCCTCAGAGTCAGCACTGGGTGAGATCTAAATCAGAATCAGAAACTGTGTTTGAACCAGATCCCTACCCTTCCCCTCAAATGTGTAGGCACATTGTTTTCTGAGCAGCACTTAGGATACAAATATGGATTCGGGGGGCCTAGCGGGGGCCTGAGAATCTGCATTTTGAGTGAGTTTCCAGGGAATGCCAGTACTGGGGGTGGGGTGGGGATCACACCTGGGGTACCAAGAATGGTGATTCTTGGCTTTGGATTTCCTTCAGGCTCACATTGGACCCCACACCTGACCAATTGATTCAGAATCTTGGTGGGGCCTGAGCATAAGCATTAGGAAAAAAAAAAAAAAAATCTCCCACGTTGCTCTGGAAAATCCGGCCCAAAACCATGAATGCAAACAGCTTTGCTCTCATTCATGTGCCTCCATCCTATTGCCATGCTGTTTAAGGATGGTTGTATAACATCTTCTTTCCACAACTCTGTCCGGAAATAGCTCACATCCGGGTTGCCCCAGGCCCAAACCAGCACTGGGGCGATGGCCCCGAACCCCCTTCCACAACTCCCTTTGGATTCATCTTGCACACACGGCCTTAAGATCCATCATTATGAAGCACCATACTTCACCAATTGAGAAACTTCCAGTGTCTTCCAAGCAGTGGTATACAGGGAAATGCTTACAAATGGCCCCTAACACCCACCAAAAAAAAAAATAAAAGAAGAAGGAGGAGGAGAAGGAGAAGGAGGAAGAGCAGGAGGAGGAGGGGGAGAATGGGAGGAAGAAAAGAAAAAGGGAAAGCGCTGTGATTTGTAGCATTGTGGAACTGTGTTTATCATGCACATGGGGAACACACTCATAGTTCTAGCTCTCTTGAGTATTATAATAAATAATCTTCTGCAGGCTTCTTCTCCATTTCTAAAGCCCTTCCCCAAACCTCAGGGTCCAGGTACTGACAATACACGCTCAGCTCCCTCAGCCCGCCAGCCTCCTCCACTGGGAAGAGGGCTTTGCGCTTCTGGTCCCCTTGCCCTGGGGCTCCCCCACCACTACCCCTTTCCAAGGCTGATGAGAGGCAAGGGTAGGGGTGCATACCCCTGTGGGCCTGGAAATTAGTGTGTGGGAGGAGTCCTCCATGATCCACGGAGGACATGCCACTGTCCATGAGACGTCATAATAGTGAGGAGAGTTTCTGCATCTGTGAAATGGGTTTTAGCGAGGCTGCCTGTTTACACAGGACCTGGGAGGAAAAGGTTTGTAATGGGGGCAGGATGCTGGCGAGACTGGCCGATGTGGAGGGGGGTGGTGGGGGGTGCTCTGAGGAGCCTGGGGGTTCTGCCCCCCCCCCCACTGGACCACAATCCCACACAATACAAGAGTCGGGGGAGCAGAGGATCAGGCCCGTGGGTGAGTGTGTGTGAGAGAGAGCATGTGTGAACGTGTGTGGGTGAGTTTGTGCATGTACATTGGCAAGTGTGTGTGTGTGGAGTTGAGTGTGTGTGTGGAGGGAGTATGTGCACGTGTATTTACTAGTAGGGTGGACAGATAAGGTCTTAGCCTTGAGGTCAGGAACAATTCATGTGTTTCCATCCCAAATTCCAAGAACTCTTTAGACTCCAATCAGTTATCATTCATGTGATGTTGCTCTTCTGGTTTTGGACCTGTGCCCCACGGGACCCCTCTGGGTGATGGGGAAAGGAAAGTGGAGGGGCTGGGCTGTGGCTCACTGCACCTCCTTCAGTCCAAATTGCTCCATGTGCACTGTTTTTATAAAAGTTTTCCTTCCAAGATGTCATTTGAAGCCAAGGGTCGGTGGCTTACAAAGGCCTCAGAAACACAGGTTGGGGGCAGAGGGAGGATGCAGATAAAAAGACTCTCCCCAGTATCACAACAGCATACCATTAAGCAACACAAATTTTAGGGACAGGTGGCCTGGGTCTTTGCTTTGTGATCTTCGACAAGTTGCTTAACATCTCTGTGATCTTTCCTGAACATGGATAATAACAGCAGCCAGCTCATGGGGTTGCTGTGAGGATTACACAATTTGTACTTGTAAACCACCAGGGGCTGTGCCTGTCAATTCAGCGAGGGCTCTGAAATGTCAGGCGTAGTCGGGAGCCATGATTTCCCTTTGTCAAACTTGTCACGTGCAGTGCTTCATGCTTCCCTGTACATGTCTTCATAGAATCTGTTCAATGACCCTCTAAACTAAAAACTTACGTTGGTCCATTTTAAAGATAAGGGCCTTAAGGCTTGGGGAGGTCAGTGGAAGATTCAGAGTAGAACTCCTGGGACAAGCAGGGAGGGGCTGTTTCTTGGGCAAATATGGTCTCCCAAAGTCAGCTCCTTCCCCACACTCTGGCATCCTCTGCCTTGTTCTGTCCATCCAGGCAAGTGGCCACCTCCAGGGGCGAACTAGTCTCTCCCCCCAAAATAGTAAAAGCAAGAGCAGTAGTACAACCACAAGCAGTAGTAGCTGATGGCTGGCCAACCAGAGGGGACCCTGGTGGCCAGAAGCAGGTTTTTCTAAGCTACGCCCAACCATCTAAGTCAATGTTTCTCCAAATGCGTCCTATGGAGCTCTGTTTCAGAGCCTCCAGGGGCTCTCATTAAAATGCAGATGTCTTGGTCCCCCAAGTATTAAATCTCAATCTCAAGAGAAAAGTGCCAGGAATCTGAATTTAACAAGCATCCCAGTGTAGATTCCAAAGATAGAGCCCTTCTGTTCAGGCCCAGGGCAGGGTGGGGACAGGATGGATTCGTTCATCCAAACTTCTTCCTGTGTCTCCTGCCTCAGAAGCAGGGCTTAGTCCCCAATCCTAGAACACTGGCCCCAGAGTAGCGGCCTTTCCCAGCCAGGGCCCAACTTCACCTAGCAGTGTAAGACTTAGCCTGCCCCAAACAGGCACTCAGGTCCCACAAGGCTCCCAAGCCCTGGACTCCTCAGCTGCATCGACCTGTCCTGGGTTTGTGGTCTGCCTCCACATCTTCTCCTGCAGGTGATTCTTCCTCTCTCCTCCCTCTTGTCAGGTGCAACCCCTTCTCACCCATCCTACCATGACTCCTACCTTTTCTTATTTGTAAAATGTAAGTATTGATTTCACATTATTCTGGGATTTCTTCTCAAGCAATATTGAAGCAGCTGAGGAGCCAACACCTGCTGGCCCCTTTTCTACATGTGGCATCCCTACCTCACACCGCCCACACATATTTTCAAGAAGTGATTGTGGATGGGAATCCCCAGTAGGTGCTGGAGGAAGCCATGCACCCAAACTGTGGTTTCTGGGAGCCATAATTTGGCTCTCTTCCTCACAGAAGGCTACCATGACCTCGAACACAGAAAGAGAAGTGAATCAACTTCAGCAACAGTGTCAAGAATGGAAGTTAGGAGAGGACTTTGTTGGGAAGTGTATTGAAAAAGTGAAAATGCAAAGATGATCTTCATTCAGGCATGTGTTGTACAGGCATGGATATAAGAGGAAAGCAGGATGTGACCCAGCATACTATAGGTGCGAGTCAGGGGCCTTCCAGAGGCATGAGTAGGATGCAGTGGAATGGAGTGAGCAAGGCCCTGGGCTTTGGTGTTGGATCGGTCTGGGGCTTAATGCAGGCCCCTTGCAAGCCATGTGGCCTCAGGCAAATTCCTTGACCTCTCTCATCCTCAAGCCCCCATTTCTACATGGAGACAGTCACAGAAACACCTCATGGGTTTGTGGAGAAGACCAAACATGATTATGTGTGTGGGAGTATGCTTAGTCCGGTTGAGTGGCACAGACTATGTGCCTAATAACGTATCCCAGAAAACCATGATTTCTAGTCTTTCTGGATGCTCAAAACTAACACCTCAAGGAGGGAGAGGAATTCTAGACCAAGTCATTGACCAAAAGGCAGTTGTGGGTTCTGGTTCTTGGGTGTGAAGAAGGCAAAGAAGCCATGTGACTATGAACAATAGTCATGTGATACATTAAATGCTTTGTAATAATAGATAGTAAATAAATATCTACTGCCTGAGCCTAGGCACTTCCCCAACAAACACCAGCTTTGATTCTGCTCAAGTATTCAAGCCTGTTCTCCTACGAGGCTGCTTAAGCTTCTAGAGGAAGTTCAATGGTTTCACAAACAAGGGTATCAACCACATTGGCAGTAATGGGGGCCTCAGCTATGGGCAGGCGCTTCTCCTTCAGTCCTCAACTCCCTCTGGAGCGTGTGCTGCGATGGCGCGTCTCCATCTGTCAACACTGGTGTTTGAAGGGCAGCTCGCCCAGAGTCCCCCCAGCGCGGGTGTGGCCCAGCTGGGATTAAACCTGAGCCTGGGTGGGCTGCCAAGCATGCCGCCATGTTGTCTCTGGATATCAGTCAAGTGGTCAAGGGAGGAGATGTTGCGAGGACAGGGAGAGAAGGAGAGAAGAGTCTCAAAAACCCTAAGGACAGGATCCCAAACAACCACCCCCAAATCATTCCCTCTGTGTCTGAAATGAAGAGGAGCAGTGAGGGTGAGGATGTGGAAAACAGCCAGGAAGCTTGCAGTCCGGGTCAGATGGGGTTCAATCTCTCTCTGACATCCTCCTTTCTCACATGACCCCTGTGATCTCCAAATCCCTCAAGAAGTCAAACACTTTGCAATCAGATTAAAAATCAAACCAAACGTTCCTGGCCAGGAGAAGGTGGAGTTGGCAAGGCCGGGGAATTAAAGGCAAAGTCCCAGAGCAAAGTTTGACAGTGACAGCCTGTTTGTCCAGGGTCGGGTATGCCTGTGGCTGGCCTGGGGTGGGGGAGGGGTGTGAAAGGACAGGGTGGCAATGCACCTTCCTAGGCCGCTGCCCTCAGGGTTCCCCCTGCCACAACAACCTCCCGAGTGGGGACGGTGAGAGGGGCAGAAGATGCTGTCAATGAACCACAACCACAAGGGGTGACAGCTGACTCAAGTGACTGGAAAGGAAGGAAAGGACTTGCCCCACTGACAGCGGCAAGGAATGAAAGAAGCCTGGCTGAACATTCTGCAGGGGATGCAGGAGTCAGTCAGGTGAGGGGACCCAATCCACAGCCTGGGCTCCTGGCTCCTTCACCCTGGAGGCACCTTTCCCACCCCACAGAAGCCCAGACAGCTCTGCTCAGGCCACACTGAAGGAAACTGTCACGCTATCACATAGGAAGTGAGGAGAATGTGCTGCACAGTGAGGTCTTCTGTAATTCTGGAAACCAGAGTTTAGAAGACCTGGAAGGAGGGAAAGAAGGGAGGGAGGAGGTAAAGAAAGCAAGAAGCCAGGAAGGCAGGAAGGAAGGGAAGGATGGAGGAAGGAAGGAGAGAGGGAGGGAGGGATGGAAGAAGGAAGGTTGGTTTCAAACTTAGAAATAAATTATCACTTGTTTCCTACCAACAAAAAGGAGAATTCAAATCTAAATCTGCCACAGCTTTCTTTAACTAGAGACTAGTCTGGTCCACTTAAGCTTGTGTTTAGAGCTCATTAACTACATTAGAGAAGGGCAAAAGGAAGGAAAAAAAAACCCTAAAATCCCAGGCATTTGGTCATCCACAAAAGACTATTAAATCCCCAACCAACACACTGATGGTATAGCTTAATGAAATGGGGGAAAGTTTCCTGATGGTGTAAACTATGGAAACTTTATGTTAGGGTCAACTTAAAGGACTCACACATACATACCCCAAACCCTCAGGGTGATCAGAACCCAAAACATAAATATGATAAGACAAAGACTCACAATGGGTTATCAGTGGGTCCTGGAATCCTTTATGCCTTGGGAACAACTGTCTTTCCACAGAACTATCCTCAGAGCCACTTCATAGACCAACACACACTTGCCGGGGGAGCCCTGACTTTGCGGTCAGATAGCTCCAGGTACAAATTCCAGCTCTGCCTTACCCTTACCCTGATTGACCTTGTACAGGGGCCTTAATCTCCCTAAGCTCAATACTCTGAGCTGTAAAATAGGGTTCACAGAGTCTTACGAATTCAAAGATGTTGAAACAATCATCGAGCACCTATCATACGCCAAGCCCTATTCTAGGCAATAAGGCCACACAGGGACCAAGATGAAGATCTGCCTTACAACCAAGGGAGGCAAGTTGAACAAGAAATGTGTAAACAAACAGGGTACACCAGGTGGGGATGTTGGGAGGGGGGCAGGAAGGAGTGGGAGCACAACTGCTCTTTTATTTAGGGGGATCAGGCAAGGTTTGTGATAAGGAGGCACGAGGTAGTGAGTCATGCATACATCTGGGGGAAGAGGGCTCTAGAGAAGGAACAGCCAAACAGAGATCCTGGGGCAGGAGCCTGCTCACTGCATTCCCGTAATAAGGAGAGCATCACAGCTGGAGGGCAGTGAGCCAAGTGGGGTGAAGAAGGAGATCAAGTCAGACAGGTGTTTGAGCGGGAGGAGCAGAAAAGAAGATCTGGATTTTACCCTGAGTCAGCTGGAAAGCCAATGAAAGGGTATGTTTGGATTCTGTTTAGAAAAGATCCCCATGTCTGGTGCAAGGAAGAGAAGTGGGAAGGGACAAGAGCAGAGAGACCAGTCAAAGGCTATTGAAATACTGCAGGCAAGTGATGATGGTTTTTTTACGGACTTGGGCTGAGCACCTAGAGGCACAGAGTTGCCACTGATGGAAAGGAAGGAAACTGCAGGAAAGGCAGGTTTGCAGAGCAGAAATCAGCTTAGTGTTGGGTATGTTGAAGTTTGAGCACTCTATTGGGCAAGAAGTGGAGATGCAGGGTCCACAGTTGGACATATGTGCCCAGATGTTTGCTTACGCTCAGCCAGGGACTAAGTATAGACAGAGAAGAGTTCAAGGACTCCAGGGCTTAGAGGTCAAGGATGAGAGGACAGAAAGCAAAGAACACAAGATGTGGTGGTGAGGCAAAAGGAAAACCAGGATCTCCACTGGAGTCTATGCCAGGGGCCAGCAAGCTTTTTCCATAAAATACTACATAATAAAAATTTTCAGGGGCACCTGGGGAGCTCAGTTGATTAAGTGTCTGCCTTTAGTGGAGGTCATGATCTCCAAGTCCTGGGATCGTCCTGGCACTGGGCTCCCTGCTCAGCAGGGAGTCCGCTTCTCCCTCTCCCTCTGCTCATCCCACCCCACTTGTGCGTGCGCGCTCTCTCTCTCAAATAAGTAAATAAAGTCTTTTAAAAATAAATAAATAAATATTTTCTGCCTTATCTGGTCTCTGTTGGCACCACTGACTTCCACCACCATAGCATGAAAGCAGCCATAGATGATACGTAAATAAATGACTGTGGTTGAGCTCCAATAAAGCTCTATTATAAGAATAGGTGGCAAGGGGCCTGGGTGGTTCAGTTGGTTCATCATCTGACTCTTGATTTTGGCTCAGGTCATGGTCCTGGGGTCATGGATTCAAGCCCCTCATCAGGTTCGTGCTCAGTGCGGAGTCGGCTTGTCCCTCTCCCTCTGATCCTCCACACATCTCTAAAATAAATAATAAATAAAATCTTAAAAAATGAAAAACAAAAAGGTGGCAAGTTGGATTTGGCCTGCACATTCTGGTTTGCCAAACTCTGGTCAAGGCAGATGGCACCTCAACAATTAGGGAATGCAGAGACAGAACTGAAGACGTGGTGTTGTGGAAGCCAAGTGGACAGTGTTTCAAGAAAGAGTGAGAAATGGTAGCAAATGCTGCAGACAGGTGAAGTCCCATGAAGGAAGAGAATCAGCCATTGGCTGTAAGAATGCATTGGTCATAGCTGGCTTCTACCAGAGCAGTCTCCCTGGAGCAATGAGGGTGAAAGCCCAATTGAAATGGGTTTAAAAGAGGAGAGTAAGAGAGCATGGGCATGAACAGCTCTTTGGGAAAGTTTTAGTTCCTGGCAAAAAGGGGGTGCTGGGTAAATGGTCATTCCTTTTCCATAAATGGACCCATGAGAGAACAGTCATCAGTGATATAGAAGGACTGAGTTTCAACTCACTTGCACAGTGCTGGGCCTTTCAGTGATGGCAACGGGGCATTTTCACATTGCTTCAAGAAACTCACATCAGTTACTTGGCTTCACAAGAGAAACAGAACCATGGCATCTAAAGTTGAGTTTGTAGGCACTGTGAGTCTGATGGTGTGATCTGCAGGCGTCATTCAGACAGGCCCTTGTGTTACAGATCTCAAATGCAGGCACCTGTCATTTATTTATGTCCTACCCCATGAGGGAAAAGACTGAAGACAGGTTTCTACACTGTGGTTTGATCAAGTCCACACCCAGACAGAATATTCCATTCTGGACTCAGAGAGCAGCCCACATAGTCTGTATGGCCAAGTGAGTTTTTCATGAACTGGGGTGAGTTATTGTCATGAGGGCCATCCAGTGAAAAGCTTAAATTTATGTCACATGTTCTTTCCTTGGGAGCCCAAACTATTTCATATGAATTACCTCATTGATCTCCAAAGCCCTTGTGTGATATTTAGAATTATTATTTCTTTTTCATCTTGACACCCAACCTATAGGAAGGCAATAAATACTATTCTGATGTTTATGATGTAGGACTGAAGACTATGTTGATAAAATGTGTACTGTAGCTTTGGCCTCAGAGAGGAGCCCTGAGTGGAGAGATGAGGAGAAGTTTGGTCTAATGGATGATACTGGGTATGTTTCCTGGGCCCATCCACCTCCAGCTCCTGCTGATATGGAGGACCACATTTTGTGCCTGCTTCCTTCTGTGTTTCCCCTCACCAAACGACAACTCGCTGGACCCAGAATGGATCTTAGCTCTGGGGGTAGTCCATCTGTTAGCTGACCTAATGCCCATGTCTATGCCCAGCATGACATGATGTTCTGGACCCGTGCCTGTCTCTCTTGGGAAAGCACACCCCTGATCAGATGCAAGGAGATAGAAAGGAGTGGGAACACAGAGAGAACCCCCATCACATTGATGGTGCAACTCAAAAACAAAGAGCCATAACGTTTGGATGTGAGAAGTCCCTGGCACCAACTTGGATATAGAGATGTCTGACAGATCTGTTCTTAGGGAGCCTGGACTCCACAGCAGCTCCAGTTCTGAACTGTCCAGGAGATTCTATCTCCAACATGACTATACATATAGACCTGAGACCAGGTTTTTTTGTTTTTGTTTTTGTTTTTGTTTTTTGTGGTGTTTGAGGGTAGGTAGGAGTAGGAGACTCCAAGGGATCTTTGTTCTTTGTAGCCAAATGTACTCAACTCAAACCCTGATAAGGCCAATCCACAATGGCCAAGGCTTGGGAACACTGACTAGGAAACCATTTAAATAGCTTATTGCTCTTGAACTTCTGTCTGCTTAAAAAACAAATACCAGGTAAAGGGGGTAGAAGCAGGGTGCTCAAGGGCCCTCTCCTTTTCTCTGTCTTCTCCCCAAGGTTCTGCACTATTCTAGGCCACCGCTATTGCTTCAAGCCCAGAGGATCAACCTGCTCCATGTCCTCATTTGTTTCAACATTCACTGACGACCTACGATGAACCCACCTCTCTAAACACTAGGGCCACAGGATTGAATAAGGTAGACTCAGTCTCTGTCCTCCAGGGCTACAATCTGGAAGGAGAAACAGACAATTAAACAAGTGATGTTGTGTGGCCCAATAGAGGATAATTGTGGGTAGAGGGAACAACAGATCAGGTGATGCAACTTGCTATCTTGAGGAAATCATGCAGGACTTCCTGGAGAAAGTGGTGTCTAAGCCAACACTTGAGAGAAAGCTTGGGGTTACTCAAGGCAGAGGCAGAAGGTTGTTCAGGGCAAAGGAAGCCACACTTGCAAAGGCCAAGCTAAACCAGAGTCCCTTAAGCAATCAGATTAAGGTAAAACGTACTGCAGGGTCCCTCCAAGGGATGGCCCAGTGGGAGACAGGACCAGACACATTCTCAGCTCCTTCTCATTCTTAGAGTCCTGATTCTTGGTGAAGCCTAGAATTCAATCTGGGTCCACCTCAAAGCTGATCTAAATTTCCAACCTGTGCCCAAGTACCTTTCTGTCAGAAAAGCAGAGCAAACACCAAAGCAGCCCCTCTCACAGGGTCTCAGTCAACCAGGCCTATGGCAAAGAACACGGGCTGTGGCCATAAACTCCAGCATACCTGCTATCAGCTCAGGAGAGAACACATCAGGGACTGCCTTCCTTGAGGGGTTAGGGACCTCGAGAGTTGCTCAGAAGAGGGACAATGGCACATTTTCCGAAGGGTCTCCCTTCCACCACAGAATGCCTCCTGGGGTTATGTCTGGGGATTGGTTCCAACATCCCACCAGCCCAGAATGGGGAGACATGAGATCTGGATTTTACGTGTCCAGGCGTGTGTGTGGTACTCTGCTCTGCTGCAGATAGAACCAGCACACAGGCACACAGGTGTGCACATGCACACACAGGCACACACACACACACACACCCTTCTTTCCACCTGGATGTTTTGAGTGAAGTGGGATGAACTTTATTCTAGAAGTCCTAAGTTCCTACTGCAGGTCAGGGTGGAGAAGATAGCCAGGGAGCAACCCTTGGCTCCACACCACAGAATTCCACTCAGGCCCCAAAATAAGTGCTCCTGTGTGCAAGGTGGGTACTATTTTTATATTCTCTTTTATGGGTGAGGAAACTGAGGCCCGGAGAGGTAAAGTAAGCAGACTTCCATCACCCAGGTAGGAGGTAGGCAGCTGCGACAGAATTCTGCTAAACTGCTACTAGAGGTCAAGGGTCAAAGGCCAAGCACTACATCTATTTAACTTCCTCTCTGTAGCCCTCATGTTAACACCATGGGGGGGGGGTCCCATGCACACACCTGGTACATGGGTTTTCATGCTGACCCGCACGTTAGACAGCTCTTTACTTCTGCTCCCCCCATCCCTTTACCTTGCGCAGTGGAGGCTCTCAACAGATGGCATGGCTTAAATTGCAAATATTTGTTGAAGGAAATCATGAATGCAGGGGAGTTCATTCTGCCTTCCTGGGCCTTCATTTTCCACCTCTTCCCTTGGCTCCTTTATCAAAGTATCATAACTCCCAAGACGAGCTTACCTGCGCACAAGTTCCCCCTTTCCTTTCTGCCCATTTTCATCACGGACGGGTCTTTCTCTCCCCACCTCTCCGTACTCCCCAGGCCCCCTGGACTCTGGGCTGAAACTACAGCTCTGCTGCTCACTGGCTCTGCGACTTTGTGAAAAATTTATTAACCTCTCCAAGTCTCTGCCAAGCTAATAGCCCTAACTTCTAATAGCAGTGGTCAGAAAGTACAAGGTAGAAAGTCAGTTGACAGCGCCCAGCCCACAGTAGGTCCTCAAAGGATATTTGTTCTCTTCCTCTTTCCCCTCCAAGCAGAAACCTTTGGACTTTCCCTCTATCACTCCCTCTACTCAAACACAATTTCTTTTTTCAAAATATCTGGAAGGTGCATGATTTTTTTTATTTTGGCTTAGAACCAATTCTAAAGCACCACACAGTTGCCAAGCCATAAAACAATTAGCGATACTCTGCTATCAAATAATTAATTATCAGGAAGTATAAATGTGTGCCCAAGGCTCCAATTTACAAATAATCAGAGGGTTCAGAAGCTTGTAGTTCTCTTGAAGAATTGAAACAAATGGTTTCCTGGAAACTGGAGTGGTGAGGACACACAGCCGGAGGCGACTTCTACCTAAAGGCCATGCCACCGGGAAGTGGCCAACGGGATTTAGGCCTGACAAAGCTGGCATTGGATTACAGTGACTGACATTTGAGGCCACCCAGTTCTCACCAGCAGTAAGAGTTCTGGGATAGGACTCGTAAAAGGGTGAGTGGAAATCTGGGTAGATTAAGAGTCCCGTGCAAAATCAGGGTGGTCTTGAGGAACGAAACTCATGAGTTCTGTTTTTCCACCTTTGGCCCAAGGGGCATGACCGCAGTGGAAGTCAATGAGTCCGAGTTCCTGGAACTGTCCTACTGGTTAGAAGGCAAGCTCTCCAGTTCTTCCTTCATTTCTCTGCCAACTAAGATTTTTCAGATCAGCAGTGGAAATATTCCAAGGGCCCTCTCTGCTCTATCTCTAAGCCTCATTCTGAGTACTTCAGTAAATGCTTTGACTCAGATGATTTGCCAAGAAGGACTCTTGACTTTGAATTTCCCCAACACTAAACACTGTACTGAGCCTAAAGAGAAATTGACATGTTTGGGAAGTTAAAAGTTAAGATGCTTCAGATCCGTTCCATTTCTCTTGAGGGTCTACTCCATGAATGTCAAAGCAAATACATCTATGGTTTGTAATATGTTGTTCTTATGTAATCTCTCCAGACTTCCAACCTTTAAGGAAAAAGGCCAGTGATAAGTTAAATTGTTTCTATTTACTATCACTTAATAACACAACGTTTGACTACAATGTAATGGAGGTGACTTTTAGGATAAACACTCCAAAACTTTCCTTAGAGAATGAGTGTTGGCTTCAGAGTGGTTACCTTCTGAGATACATTTCAATTTGGAAAAGGTTGCAAGAGCCTAATCACATTCTGGAACTCCTGACTGAAAACTTCCTTCAAGGCCATTTACAAGACACTCCAAAAATCTACTTATGACCCCCAGATAGCGTTCTATGACTTGTCTACTCTGTATGGCTCTCCAGATTTGACCACAAATGGTTTCTGTCTATGTCCAAACTCCAATCCACCTTCAAAAGATTAAGCTTTGCCACATTCAAGGGTATAATGGCATCCAAAACATACTGCAGGCTCTGAAGATCATTCTCGAGGAAGAGTCCCTCTCTGTGAACAATGGAAGCATTGTTTGACAGTGAAGCTTTCCCAGGCAGTGACTTGCAAGACCACATACCTCATTTGTAGGTCCCGAATCACTCACTACCGAACCCGGAAGAAGCAGGATGGCTGCACTGGGACTCCGTGATGGGTGGGTCACCGAGTACCTCCTATGAACGAGTACCTCCATAGCATTTGTGTCCAGGCACTTCCCTCTCCACGCCCTAGTCCCAGGCCCTGCCTCAAGACTTTCCAGCTCCAGTGTAGGTTGCCCCCTGCAGCGTCAAGGCTTTGTTAGAAGTATCGATCATGTTATATTATACTCACATCTTATGAACAGGGCTTGAAACAGTGATAATAGCAACAGGAAGAGAAAGCCACCTTATGCTGGATTTACCACCTCCCACAGCCTGGTGGATGCTCAGTGATGTTAATGAAATGAGCTGGACGTGAGATGCGATACTACGAAATCTACTGTAACAGACAAATGCATTTTTCCCGTTCTCACAGCCAGGGTCAGCCACTGGTGCCACCATCCTGCCTTGCAGACTGCTATTAAACCACCACAAATGGGTGCTCTGTGAATTTTTTTTTTTTAAATTTAAACTGTTACTAGTATTGATTTGTCTGAATACTGGCCTATTTTAAACATTGTAAGTAATCTACTCAGTAAATGACCATTAAAATTCAGTTCCTGCCAAGTCGCAGGGAGAAGAAATGAGAAAATGCGCTTTGCCAGGGACTGGTCAAAGTTGAAAAGAAGGAAGAGTTTGGGACCAATTAGAGAGCTGAACTGATCTAAAGCAAAACCTCATGTGACAGTAAATTGGCCACCCTAGAAATCGTCAAGGAGAGGGGGAATGACCTTTCAGGGGATGGTGGAAGGGTTTCTGCACTGAGCTACCCAGCCTCCTGGTCTCTCACTGTGACTGGGTTTTAAAAATTCTATGCATTGGCGTATCCGATGAAGATCTTCATAACACACGTTTTCTTTGTTTCTTGGGGTTTTTTGTTTGTTTTTAATCAGAATTCTAAGCTCTGTTGCTGCCTGGAGTCTTCCTGGTTATCCAAGGGAGGTATAACCAATTCCCACTCAATGAGGACAGGTTTTGCTGTTGCACTGGGATTTCTGAACGGCCATAGGCACTGATGGGGCAAAGAATGGGCCTCTCAGTAAATCTTCTCAAATCATCTATTAAGGAAAAATTTGGATCTGTGTTTTACGAAAGAGGAACCTGGAGTTCCAGGAGGTCTGCTGGCTTGTTCAAGGTCTCATAGCTTGCTGGTGACAAGCAGGCATTCCTCCTTAGGTCGGGTGACCCCAAAGCAATGCTCTTTCCATCCTACCCAGGCATGTGGGGCAGACGTGTTATATAAATACTGCACTGAGTCACCAATACGCCTATCGTTACTTCACCTTCCCAATACAGTCTAACAAAACAGCTAAAGCTTATCAAGTGGCAACCATGTGCCTGGCTTAACCTTCATGAACTCATGTTACCCTAGAAAGGAAGTACTATTATTCTTCCCACTCTAAGAAAAATTTTTAAAGATTTTATTTATTTATTTGCCAGAGACAAAGAGAGAGAGAGAGCGCGCATGAGCACAAGAGCAGGGGGAGGGGCAGGCAGAGAGAGAAACAGGCTTCCCACTGAGTAGGGAGTCTGATGCAGGACCCGATCGCAGGACCTTGGGATCATGACCCGAGCCAAAGACAATGCTTAACCAACTGAGCCACCCAGGCGCCCCTCTTCCCAGTTAAGAAACTAAGGTAGAGGGAGTTTAGGTGACTTGTGCAAGTTTCACAGCTACTAAGTAGTAAATGTAGGGTTGAAACCCAGACTTTCTATCATCACTAAACACTCCCTCAACCTTAATAACCATGAGGCTCTTCTGCCTCCAGCATCCTCAAGGATGAAGAATCACTTTACATTTCTTAAATTGTCCATAGCGCTTAGCACCGTTCTAGGTTCCCAGCAGGGAATGAATAAATATTGTAGATATGGGAAGGGTCATGGAGGAGAGGAAATGACTGATGACTGACTAGAACAGCCTGACACATGGTCAGAGATCAGAGATGTCTTAGGGCCGTTCGGAAGCTGTGGTTGTCCAAAGACAGTGCTGCCTTTTCCTTCCAGACCCCTAGGCACAGGGGTTCCAAGGAGGAAAGGGCTTCTAAGCAACACCACCAGATCCAAAAAACTGGTCCTGCCTGTTCACTCTGATGCCTTTGAAGGATTAAATCAACCTCTTTGTCTATTCAATCCATTCAATAAATACTTCCTGAGAAATAACTCCATGTCAGGCACCAGGGAAAAGCAGCAGGCCCTGCTGGGGGCAGGATGAGAGTAATAAGTTACATATACTAGGTTAGGTGGAGCTACATGCTTCGAAGAAAAATAAATTCAGAATGACTGTGATGGGCGGCATGGGGTGGAGAGGAGTGTATATTAAATACAGAAGTCAGAGAAGATTTCTCTGCTGAGGGAAGCGTTGAGCACAACCTGAATGAAGTGAGAGGGCAAGTGATACTGATGGGGAAAGAGTATTCAGGCAGCTGTGCAAAGGCCCTGGGGGATCAAATCAGAGTTGAAAGGGACTTGAAAATTCCTATGTGGTTCTCCAAACTGCATCAGGGCGAACCTGACTGATGTTTCTGCAACACACACAAAAGAGCATGTACACAATTCAGAATAGCTTATACCTGCACAATATTTTATAGTCTTGAAGTGCTGCTATAGAACAATGTCATGGGCCCTCACAGCCTGGTAAGGTGGGCACGGAGCTTGTTTCACAAGGTGAATACAGGTTAAGAGGCTGGCCCAAGGTCACACAGGTGTTTGGCAGGTTCAAATCCAGTACCTGTGCTGGCATTAGTCTCTCTTCAAAGCCAAGGCTCGTCCTCTTCCTACCCCCTGGCCCAGAGCCAGCCAGAGCCCTCTAGATCGACAATAAATGCCACTTGATGCTGTTGCCGAGGACAGTCCCAAGGGGTGCCAAAGGGGGCTTCCCAGAAGAGACGAAGTGACAGGAGCAATTTGAATCTGTCCCGAGCTAAGCAGGGTATGGGGAGAATTCTTGGTATCCTACAGAGAGAAAGCCTAAGACCCAAAGAGGAAAGTGACCTCCCTAAGCTCCCAGAATGAACCAAGGTCTCTAGTCTATGCCCAGTTCCTCTGTACGACGTCCCTGGAGAAGAATGCATGTGTGTATTCACTTATTTGAAAAGGCACGAAGCCAGGTAGTTAAGAGTCTAAGGACTTGGTTCCAGAGTCAGGCAGCCGGCCCTTGATTTGAAACCTTCCTACTTTGTGGCTTAAGTAGAAACGTGTTTTTAAGACTCGGGTGGGGTTTTTTGTTTGTTTTTGTTTTTAAGACTATTTTTTTAGAGCAGTTTTAGCTTTACAACAAAATTGGATAGGAAGACATGAAGATTTCCCATAAACTCTCCGCCCCCACATACGCATAGCCTCCCTGTTATCAGCACCACCCACCAGAGGGGTACACTTTTTACCAAGGATGAACCTACTCTGACACATCACAATCCCCCCAAGTCCATGGTTTATCCTAGGATTCATTTTTGGTGTTAGTAGGTTTCGTGGGTTTTGAATGACAGGTATTCATCAGAAAAGTTTGAGTGTTCCGAAAACTTCCTGTGCTTTACCTGTTCGTCTCCCCCTTCACCCCTCCATCCCATTCCTGGCAAACACAGATCTTTTCGCTATGTCCATAGCTCAGCCTTTTCCAGAACGTCATATGGTTGGGAAAATACAGTATGTAGCCTTTTCAGATGGACTTCTTTCACTTAGAACTATGCCCTTAAGTTCCTTCCATGTCTTCCCATGGCTTGACAGCTCATTTCTTTTTACCACTGTATAATATCCACTGTCCGCATGTACCACAGCTTATTGATCCATTCACTTACTGAAAGGCGTCTTGGTTGCTTTTGAGTTTTGACAATTATGAATAGAGCTGCTATAAACATCCATGCAAGTTTTTGAGTGGACATAAGTTTTCAACCCATTTGAATAAGTACTAAGGATCACAATTGCTGGATGGAATGGTGAGAGTATGCTGTTTTATAAGAAACGGCCAAATTGGGGCACCTGGATGGTTCAGTGGGCTAAGCCTCTGCCTTTGGCTCAGGTCATGATCTCAGAGTTCTGGGATCGAGCCCCGCATCGGGCTCTCTTCTCAGCTCAGCAGGGAGCCTGCTTCCTCCTCTCTGCCTGCCTCTCTGCCTACTTGTGATCTCTGTCTGTCAAATAAATAAATTAAATTAAAAAAAAAAAACACCGCCAAATCGCCATCCCAAGAGGCTGTAGCATTTTGCATTCCCACAGGCAATAAGTAAGGGTTCCTGCAGCTCCTTAGCCTCATCAGCATTTGGTGTTGTCAGTGTTCCAGATCTGGGCCATTCTACTGGGTCAAGACTCAGTGTTCACACCTGTTAAATGGAACTGTTTTACAGTGCTTATAGAATGAGCTTGCTGTGTTAAATGAGGCCCTGCATGGAGTGTGCTTAGCATGGCACCTGGTACAGAATAGCCCTGTAGTCGGTCATAGCTGCTGTGCTATTATGAGCCTTATTATTAATATGAAATACCTACTATCTGCCCAACATTTTACGTATGTTACCTCTCTCTATTATAAGAGCCACAGAAGGTAAATATTATTATCCCCGAACATAGACGGAAACAGTTCTCTCAACTGCAGAGGTGAAGGAACTTGCCCCGGTGTGGAGGGTTGTGGGCAGCTCTCAGAAAACTCCCCTGCTGGCTGTGGATTCCCATGACTGCATCCACAGTGACGCTGCCTTCTCCAGGAAAGCACATGTGGGGAAATGCCCAAGACTACTGCTGTCTTTTGTTCTCGAGCAAGGTGTGTTGAGGTCTCGATGTGCCTCTGGAAGGGAGAGGCCACATTCTGTAGCAAAGGGGAAAGAACAAGAGCTGCCAGCACATTCCGTGGTAGGTGTTCCTCTTTGTTCAGAAATCATTCTGTCTTGATTTATTTGTTTCTTTGAAAGAATAGGGAGACCCATCTCCTTGACATCTGAAAGAGGTAGAAGAAAGTTGTACAGGGTGGGCCCCATGACCAACAGTGAAGGGGTCGGAGCCCCTGTCCCTGTGGTGGTAGTAACCCACTGAGTCTTAAGAGGAAGGCAAGGATGCCCCTGTCATCACCCCAGAGAGTAAGGAGTGACTCCAGACGAGAGGAACTGGGGCGGGGGGGGGCGGTGAAATTTGAAACAGGGGCCATGTTATTTGGCTGTGAGAAGGAATACAAGGCAAAGGAAGCCCCTCTCTAATTCCTGGGACCATCTTTGTGAAATGAAGAAAATGAAAGAATAGTCCGGCCCAGTGGATGAGAGCCCTGGTTGGACAGAGCTTGATGCACCAAGGCTACTGGTCAGAAAGTGGTAGAACAAGGGGACCTCTTTGCACCATATGGCACTGCCTATTCCAGAATCTTGAGATTCTAGAATCTCAAGATTCTGGAATTGTCTTTTCTAACAGATGAGCCAAGTTCAAAGGACAAACCCAGTCCTCCCTCTTAGACATTATTTAATTTACTGGGGTAAAATTATTTAATTTAATGGTATTAAACACATTCAAAATGTTGTGCCAATACCACCACTATCCATCCCTGTCATTCTTTTTATCTTGTAAAACTGGAACACCATACCTTTGATATGACAACCTCACATTCTCCCCTCCCCCTCCTGCCTCTGACCACCACCACTCTACTTCCTGTCTCTAGGACTTTGACTCTTCTCAGCACCTCAGATAAGTGGAATCACAGTCCTTCTTTGACTGGCTTATTTCACATCATATAATGTCCCCAAGGTTCATCCATGTTGTAGCATGTGTCAGACTTTCCTTCCTTTTTAAGGCTAAGTAATATTTCAAAATATATACCAAATACACACACATACATATATGTATATATGTGTGTATGTGTATATATATATATATATATATATATATACATATATATATGTATGTGTGTGTGTGTGTGTGTATATATATATATATATATATATGCCAATTTTTTTGTTCATTTATCTGTTAATGGACCCAGGGGCTGCTCCCATCTTTTGGTTATTGTGAATAATGCCATGATGAATGTAGGAGTACAAATATCTCTAAATGTTGCTTTCAGCATCTTTGGCTATATGCCCAGAAAGGGACTTACCAGATCATATGGTAGTTCTAATTTTCATTTCTTGAGGAACCTCCATACCATCCTTCAAAACAGCTGGAACATGTCACATGCCTACTGGCAGCACACAAGGCTTCCAAGTTTTCTACATCCTTGCCAATACTTGTTATTTTGTTTTTTTGACAGCAGCCATCCTCATGGGTGTGAAGTTCTAAGATATTCTTCTATTTATTTATTTACTTTAAGAAGTGATTTTTTTTTTAGAGCGGTTTCAGGTTCCTGGCAACACCGAGAGAAAGGTGCATCGGGGCTGGGGGGCTGTGGAAGCATCCAGGAGACTGAAGAGGATAGGTTGATAAAATGCAACATGGGATCCTTCCCTGGATCCTGGATTTAAAATGTTGTTTAAAAACTGGAACAGCTACATTGGGGCACCTGGGCGGCTCCATCAGTTAAACATCTGACACTTGCCTTTGGCTCACGTCATGATCTCAGGGTCGTGGGATCAAGCCCTGAGTAAGGCTCTGTGCTGAGCTGGGTGTGGAGCCTCTTTGGGGTTTTCTCTCTCTCTCCTTCTCCCTCTGCCCCTCCCTGCCCCACTCATGTACACACACACTTTCTCTCAAAAATAAATGAATGATTAATTAATTAATTAGGTTTTTCTTTTCTTTTTCCTTTTTTAAAGATTTTATTTATTTCTTTGACAGGCAGAGGTCACAAGTAGGTGGAGAGGCAGGCAGAGAGAGAGAGGAGGAAGCAGGCTCCCGGCTGAGCAGAGAGCCTGATGTGGGGCTCGATCCAGGACCCTGGGATCATGACCTGAGCCGAAGGCAGAGGCCTTAACCCACTGAACCACCCAGGCGCCCCAGGTTTTTCTTTTTTTAACTGAAACAATTATAAAAGATGTCGTTGGGATGACTGGAAAAAGGAGATCATGAACAGGTTCCACCACGATAGCAGCCCTTCATCAACGCCACAGTCCTAAGTGTAATAGTTGCATGATGCTTATGATACTTGCTAAAGCAGCTGTGCTGATGTCAGGGGACTCTCACCTGGGTCAGTGAAAATAAACAAGCAAACAAACAAATACATAATGGTGCATAGACAGAGAAGGAGAGAGAGCAAGCACAAATACGGCCAAAAAGTTAACAGTCATCAATCTAGGTGAAGGGCTTAGGGATGCTCCGTGTCTTCTTCTTGTAATTTATCTGAAGACTTGAACATTTTTTTAAAGATTTGATGTATTTATTTGACAGGGAGAGACACAGCAAGAGAGGGAACAGAGCAGGGGGAGTGGGAGAGGAAGAAGCAGGCTCCCTACTGAGCAGGGAGCCTGATTCAGGGTTTGATCCCAAGGCCCTGGGATCATGACCTGAGCTGAAGGCAGACGCTTAAAGATTGAGCCACCCAGGCGCCCTTGAACCTTTTTTTTTCAATGAGGGGAAGGAGGCTCCCAGAACCGGTCTACTCTCCATCTGTCCTTTCAGTGATCGGCCTCACTGTGGGACTTGTGACTTTATGACTGCCTCATCTCAATGCTGGATCCAGAGTGTGGTGTATAAATAATTTTTAAACAGCAGCTTCTTTCCAGACACGTCTCATGGAGCCAGTGGAAGGTGTGATTAAAAACAAAAACAAACAAAAACCACAGCTGCCTTGTCATTTAAAAATAAAAATACCTACCCCCCAAAACAGAGAGCTCTAGAGGTAAAAACTTGAACAGTGGTTGTGACGACCTGGGGGCCAGGCTGGAGACTGACCACAAAGAGAAAGTTCCCATGAAGGAACTTTTGGGGCTGATGAAAATACTCTGTATCTTAATCAGTAGGGGCACAACTGTCTACATTTGTCAAAATCCTAGAACTGCACACCTAAAAAGTGTGCCTATTACTAGGTAGAAGCTATACCTCACTAGCCCTGACTTACAAAAAATTAACAAGACTGTTTTTTCCTACTGGCTGGAAGGAGGTCCTTCCTACCCAGGTTTGTCTATTTGCTCCAAGCAGGAAAGAAAGCTGAGACAGAGATAATAAAGAAAGGCAGATGGGGGAAGCCAGGAAAAAAAAAAAAAAAAAAAGTTACTGAGGAAGGAAGATCAATGCACCAAACCAAGAGGGAAAGCTCATTTTTGGCAGGGAGGTCATTGTAGGAAAGTTTTCCAGAGCCGGAGAGCATCTCCTTCTGTTCTCAAGTTCCCAGGGGGACCTGGGATCTGGGTGCAGGTGGACCAAAACCTCCAGGCCAGAGAGGTGGGAAGGCTGTCTCCCAGGCACCACGTGCTGCCAACTTCTGTCCCACCAACCACCCTGGGCCACCCCACCTCCTTCACCATCGATCACATGTTTGAATTGGACACAAAAATGAGGATCTGTGGTCAGGAAACCTTGAGGGGGACTGTATGTGCTTGTAGTGGAAGAAAGCATCTTGCTTTTTATTCTTATATGTGCTTAGGAAACATTTACCATGTCTTTGCCAGGCACCGGGCAGCACACGTGGCACTGGAAGTGAATGAGCAGAGTCTCTACCCGTTCATTGGAATCATTGCGTTTTAGACCTAGAGGACTTTTGGGATCGCCGTTTGAAACCTTCATTTCATAAGTAGGCAAACTGAATGTTCTCGATGGAAAGTTTGTATTCCTCCCACAAATTCATATGCCAAATCCTAACCCCCCAGTGTGATGACATTAGGAGGTGGGGCCTTTGGGAAGTGACTATGTCATGCCAGTGGAACCTCCTGGATAGGATCAGTCCCATGAATGGGTCTTAAAATCCCTTATACGAAAAGACACAGGAGGGCCGCCTGGGTGGCACAGTCTGTTAAGCTTCTGACTCTTGCTTTCAGCTGGGGTCATGACCCAAGTGGGTGGTAGGATTGACCCCCGGGGTCTGAGTACAGACCGTGCTTGAGATTCTCTCTCTCTCTCTCCCTCTGCCCCACCCAGTCGACGGTATTGTTATGAGTCCAAACACACTAAGACACTGAGGTCCAGAACAAGGCAGAAACTGACCCAAGACTGTGCGGCAGGTTAGCTGTTAAGTAGGAGCGGAAGTCAGAGGACTCCTCACACATTGACAAATCACACTCAGCAGACTTATCCTGAAAGGCAGAACCAGTGGGCTGGACACATTCAGACCTGAGCTCAGCCTATCTGCCAGCTGATGGTGGGCCTCACGTCCTTATCCGTAAAATGGGGGTGGCAGTCCCCTCACTGTAGTGTCTCTGGTAAGAACTCGAACAGTTTATGTAAGGCCCTGGTGTAGAGTAGGCTACTCTTATTAGTCATTGAGGGAGACGTGGGCAGTAGGGTCCAGCCATGGGGCAACAGTCTTCAGCAAGGTTCTAGAAAGGAGGTGGGGTGAGGACGGCAGACACTCTGAGGGCAGACACCCACGCCACAGCTCCGCCTGGAGCCAGTCCACGATAAAACCAGTTCAGTGTGTGGGGATGAATCTGCATTAGAAACATGTTCTAAATGAAGTTTCCTGATGAATACGTTCTCTGAAAGGCAGAAGAGAGAGACCAAGGTTTCTGACAGCAAGAATGTTTGCTGAATATTTGAAAAATGCTCGTCATGTAGAAGTACATAATTTAGGTGCTGTCTTGCAATCTAAATTAATGAAAAGTTCCAATTCTGACTATGGGATGCCCACAGGAAGTCACCTCAGGGTCCCTAGAATCTCTGACAATGGGCTCCAATCTCGGGTTGAGGTCCTGTAGAGTCTGCTATAAAAAAGAGGCGGGACTGTGATTTGCCAAACAACATGTTCATATGTAAATGAAGGCCTCTGGGGGGGCCCCCAAAAGGTTATTCTCCACAAGATCAAATATGACGCTGGCAACCTCCTTCAGAAAGTCTGGCCTGGTACACTTCTGGAACAGGATGGCTTCAAAAAGCCCATCCCATCTCCTTCAGTGTTAGGCACACATAGTATGTAGGCAACCCACTCTTTGCCGATGCCTTTGCTGAAAGCTGGAGGAGCATTTGGTTCTGAGCTACAGGAATGGAGCAGGGAAATAGGTTCTCTAGGTACTGTGTCCCGAATGGACAAAGACTTATTCTCAGCTCTACGCAGCCGTGGTCGGGCACTAAGGGCCAGCTTCGCAGGCGTGGTCCCGGCATCTCTGAACAGTATCGGGCTCCTCCCACAAACACCTCGCCTTTGTCTCCCTGGCCAGGGAAGTGGGCACCAGGTCCCACCCCTTCACATCCAGATGACAGTCAGCACCCATTCGACATGGCTGGGGCCCAGTCCCTCGGTGGTGCTTCCATAAACATGGAAGGGAGGACAACATGGTAGGTCTGAGGCCGGGCTCCAGACTCAGTGTCTGGGTGTGAGTCCTGTCTTAGCCTTCCAGCAGCTCAGGTCCTGCTGCCGAAGCTAACATCCCTATACCTGCCTTCACTTCCCCATCTGTAGAATGGACAGAATGACAATACAATTAGCAAACACTCACTTATGCCTTCTCCCCAGCAGACACAGTTCTGAGCTCTCTGCCTGTGTCAGCCAGCTAAGCCTCACAGGGCAATAGAAATCATTAGTGCCCTTCTCCTCCTCCATCTCCCTACTTCGCTGTGACAGGTAAACAAACTCATACCCATGAACAGACTGGCACAGTTCCTGGCCCACAACAGTCAATGAATCTTAGCTGTGATTGCATGGCCTGGTCTTAAAGGTCACAGATACACTTCTTTAAAGTTCATAGTGTGCATTTATAAAAATAAACATATATTAGAAATAAACCATACACTTGGCCCCTAATTTCATTGATATCATTGCTTAAATTGAGGATTGGGGCAATATTTAAGTAGAAATACAGAGTCAATTTTAAGAAAGATGAAGTAAACAACAGCCCAGACATGACAAGGAGTCAGCAAAAAAATCACTAAGGTAGAACACAGATGCCCCAACATTGAAAAAGACTGGTTTAGACCTCAAACCGTGCCGGTTTCTAGCAGTTGCCTCCCCTGCTCTTTTCTACAAATGCCCACCTCTACCTGGTTCAGCAGTCCGGAAAGAAGTTGGCCGGGATGCATCCCACTCCCTGAAACCTGCCTATCCTTTTCAGCTCACATGATCCTTTCCTGGGTCAAGGCCATACCCTCAAGGAAAAGGCAAAGGGTGTGTTTTTCACACCCTCATCTCGAGGTGAGCTTGAGGGAGCTCCTCCTGGACCACACCCGTCGAGTGCCTGATAACCCCTTGGGTCAGGATCCAGAGGGGGAGACATTAGCCTGTCCTGCCAATGACCTGACCCTGCACAGCCAGAAGCCCTAATTATTCCCCTGGCCCCTTAACTTCATTCCCCACTTGACTGTTAGCTAGCCCCTTCCTGAGGAACTTGGAAGGCCCTTGAGCTGTTGGCTGGAGCCCTTGGGGACAGAGGGAAGGGGTGGCTGGGCCGGCTACGCCTGCCCTTGAAAGTATTTACAAATAGGTAACTCTTTAGCTTTTTCAGTAAGATCTTGAATCATGAGGAAGTTGTTGAGGCTCTGGTAGATCTGTAGAGGCCTTGGTTAAGGGTTTTGTTGGCCCCTGCAATAAAGCACAGAAATGTCCCAGGCAACTCGTGCTTCTCCTTGAGTTACTGGGAAACCAGGGGAGGCGGCTGGCTTTGTGTGGAGCTGGGCCCCACCTGGCACCCACCAGGGCTGCTGACTTCCTAACTGCATTCCACACCCGAACTCATCTCATTCTCAAAGGAAAACACATAGAGAAAAAGCAGAAATAACTTCCCTTTGAAGGGTTCCAAATGTTGTGCCACCAAACACTAGAATTCCCAGGCTCTGGGGCTGGGGTCTCACCACGTTGTGTTATTGCTGTCTCTCATTCCAGGGACTCTCAGGTGGACCCCAAGAGTGACCACCCAGCCTCCATGAACCCCTACCGCCTCAAGGCTCAGACTCTTTCCTTGGCTGCTTGCAAGATGCCGAAGATTCTACTAAGTCCTTATGATGACCTCTGAGTCTAGGTTTATTTTGTCTTGTTATAGGAAATCATTGAACAAGAGTCTGGAGTTGAAGTTCAGGCCTGATGCAATGGTTCCGCCGGTCATCAATATTTCTGCTCTCTCTGCTTCCCTCCTGGCCCTCCTTCTCCCTGCAAACAGGGGTTCTAAGAGCTTTTAAGCAACTTGCCGTAAATCACAAAGCCAGTTAAAAGAAGGAATGGGATTTGAAGTCAAGATTGTCCGCCTCCCAGACTCTTCGTGCCATGTCAGATAGAATCTCTCTGTGGATGGCATACGCCAGCTCAGCCTCAGGGGCCCAGAAGTACCTCTGCCACACCCCCTGCCTGAGTCCCCAACACAGGGAGAGCTCGGACTGTAACTGGCCGCCAGGTGGGTGCGGGAGGAGAAGGGTCTGGGACCCTCAGCTCCCAAGCTCTGCCTGAGGCAGCTTCTGCTCCTTTCAGTCCCTACAGACCTGCCCACCCCAGATCTCAAACTCCAGCCCTCCTCAGGCAGGGCTGCTGGATTTGGAGAAACCAAAACAATCAGAACTCCCAGTTCAATTGGAATTTCAGATACACAAGGAATAATTTTGTGATATAAGCATGAACAGCCATTTGATGGAATAAGAGGTGGGGTAGCAAATGATTCATTAAAATAATATTATCACAGTCCTTTGATCTCCCAAGAAACAAACTGTGTAAGCAGAAAAGATGACTTTGGTAAGACTATTATTATTTTATGTTTATAATGGAGATTGACCTAATCTTAATACACTAAAATGATACAGGTGTTAACCAAAGATATTAACAAACACTGAGCAAGGTTTTAAAGACTACAACACAGATAAATTATTTTGCAAGACAGCACTAAGAGTCAAGGTCAGCATATAGTATACACTAATTCTTTTTCTCTATCATTTACTGGAGCTGGATGGATAAAAGGAAGCCTTTAAGCTACCTTATAAACCTCTAAAAAATATCAAAAACAGAACAAAAAGATGTAAAAAAAAAGAATGACCTACTAATAGCCAAAGAAATTAGAACAATAAAATACGACTTTTCATTTATTAAATGAGTACATGAATTAAATGAAATTGAATGAAGTTGACAGTGGCTAGTTTTATGATGGACATGGATAGAATGTGCTAGGCTATTCAGGCATTCAGCTCTGGAAGGAGTAAAAACCTCCACACTTCCTAAGAGCAAGTTGGCAAAACACATCAAAATTCTTGGAAGTAGGCAGATGCTCTGCCTCAAAGATAGTTCTCCTATGAATCCGTCCTAAGAAAATAATTTGGGATACGTGCAAAGATTTCACTGCAAAGGTGTCCCTGCAGCACTGTTAATGTACACATACTGTAATAATATATGTCATCATAGCAAATTATATGTTATTAGTGGTAATAAATATGTGCATAAATATGTACATACATTATACATCATATATAAATATGTATTTGTTTATATATGTAATATATAGTGTATATTTTATATAGTATATATTTATATATTATAGAAATATAGACAAATATCATTAATAAAATTAATAAAAATATATAATATTTATATATATAATGTATATAAATAAAATATGCACACCAATGGGGGAAGAGGTAAATAAATTTTAGCACCCCTATTCAAAGGTAGGCATTTCAAGTGATGTTGTAGAGCATAGGCCAAGGCATTAAAGTGTTCACACGAGCCCTCCTTCTTCCTTCCATGGACCTGAGACTGGAGTGAAACAGCAAGCACAAGGCCTTAAGCATGAGGATGAAAGCCACATGCTAAGGATGGCATGGAGGAAAGATGGAGGATGGGAAACGCAGATAACACTGTGGGGCCGCTCCATCAGCCGTGAACTTGAATTCCACACTTCTTATTAAGCCACTTGCCTTTTCTGACTGGGAGCTTTTAGAATTTTTCCCTTCCAACAAAAAATACAGCACACCTAGGATATTAACAACTTAAAAAAAATGTATGAGATCTATGTAAAGAAACATTGTTAAGTCTTACTGAAGGACCACAAAGACTCCAACTTGTGTTTTCTTCCAGTCTTCACAACAACGCTTAGAGATAGATATTATTTTTTCCTTTCTACAGGAAGATTAAGTGAGCTGCTCAAGTTCACAGAGTCATGGAGAAAAAATTCAAACCTCTGTCCACCAGAGTCTCCCATTTGTGCTCTGAAAGGAGCTGATAGAAGTTAAAGAAATAACAAAATAGGACTTCCAAGTACTCCTTTACCCCCAAGATTATCCCCCATGCACACAATTTGAGGCTCACAAATTACAAGAAGTTTCTCTTTGGGGTTGTAAAACACAGTATGAATCTTCTATTTTGGCAGTGAAAGGAAATGTAGAGATTTTTGGAGTAGACATTGATAAGATTCTAAAGTGATGGTTGATAAAGATGGACCTCAGTGAATTTGCACTTGCTGTTCCCTCCACCTGGAAAACTTTTCCCCTAGATACTGATATAGCTTGTTTATTCACTTCTTCAGGTCTTTGCTTAAATATTATACTTTGCAGAGGGTTCTTCCCCACTACCCCATCTAACACAACCTCTTCTGGTTTTATTTCTCTCCATGGTATTTATCAGCCTCTACTATACTATAAAATTTACCTGTTTATTTTACTTATCATCCACCCCCCTGCCAAAACAATAGTTAGCTCCCAGATGGGCAGGATTTTTGTCTGTTTTGCCGTTAACACAAAGGACAGTGCCTTGCATGGAGTTGGCATTTGGTACTCATTGAATGAATGTATGAACAAATGGAATGAAGAAGAATGTGGTGTAAGTATCACTCAGAACGGGGCCGTCCTAGCAAATTACAACCTTGTTCCAAGGGCAGGAGAGAGTGAGCAGGGGAGAGAGGAGCACCGAGGAGCTGGCTATGAATATAGTTTAGTTCTACCTACTTTTGCACTATATATAAAAGATTCAACCTTTATGTGTCCTTTGGGACTTGCTTCCATCAGTAAGATTCTGACTGCAGGGTTTATCCATGTGCACCTGTAAACTATGTTCATTTCTACCGCTGTATGGAATGTCACAGCAAGAATAGTATAAAAAGTATCTCACTGTTAGAGACATTCTGGTTGATTCCAGTTTGAGGCTGTTTTGATCCATCTTGACATGACCATTCTTATCAAGGTTCAGGTATACACACGTGTGAATTTTTCTAGAAGGGCAGGCATTTCAGTTTCACCAGATACCACACTGCCACCCAAGGGGACTTCCCCTAGCAATGAAGGGGGATCACCATTACTCCACATCTTTGCTGGTGCTTGGTATTCTCTGACTCTTGCCAGAATGTTCTGCATTCTAGTCATAATAAAATAGTATCCCCCTATGGTTTTATTCTACATTTCCCTGGTTATGAATGAAATTAAGAGCCCTTTTGTAGGACAAGTTTGGGGTTTTTATTTCCTTCTTTCTTTGTTCCAAATTATCATGTCTGATTTGTACCCAGGCATCTCAAATTTCTTCATTCGTATGCACCAGCTATGGAACAGACATGCTAGTGGTTCACAAATAATTTTAACTGAACTCTGGAACTGTCAATGTTTGGTCTCCACACTTCCCGTTTTAAGTCAATTCTGCTTAGTCGGTCATTAAATCTAATTTAGAATCCCAGTCTTTAGAAGTGGAAATTGTGATCGCTAATGTTTGGTGAGTGTTTATTATGTGGTACTCACTATGCTATGGGCTTTACAGATATAAAGGAATGAAAAATTTGCTATTTAAAATAACAACTTCCTTCCAAGGAGAGGGAGTCTCATATCTAGAGAGCTTTATTCTGCTGAGCACCTTAGTTCAATTATACAAAATGTACATGGAAGTAATTTGTTGCTCAAAACTAGAGAGAGCCCAACTGCTCTGCTTCATGAACTGAGAAGAATGTGAATTTCTGAAGTAATCTTGGAGATGACGGACGAGAAGAGAGGCGGGAGGGGGCAGAGGGGAGAAGATCTCAAGACAGTGAGATGACCAAGTGTTTCCTCAGTCTTCAGTTTAATAATGTCCTTGCCTGTGTCTGGGACAGAGCACATAGTGCCTTATGAGGGGCTTGTGGGTTTTATTTGGTATTTGTAAAATTTTCTCATATGAAATAACAGCGTTGGAGAGGAATAGCATGTGCAAGATATAGAAGCAATTCCTAAACAGAGCAAATTCACCAGATACTAAAATTCAGAAGTAGAGGTAAGTGGAAGAATATAAAGTGCCCTCTCCTCCCCATTCACCTCACGCAGAAGAGGGTTTGAGGACATTCTCTCTAAACTTAAGAGGACACACTAAACTCAACTTCTGAAACTAATAATACACTATAGGTTAATTAACTGACTTTAAACAAAAAAAAATAAAAATAAAAACAGGGGTACCTGGGTGGCTCAGTGGGTTAACCCTCTGCCTTCGGCTCAGGTCATGATCTCAGGATCCTGGGATCAAGCCCCACATCAAGCCCTCTGCTCAGCGGGGAGCCTGCTTCCCCCCCTCTCTCTGCCTGCCTCTCTGCCTATTTGTGATATCTCTCTGTGTCAAATCAATAAATAAATAAATAAACTTAAGAGGCCAGCAAGACCCTAGCTGAAATCTAAATTACACTTCTATTATCTCCTTTCTTTTATCTTGACAACTATCCTGTTAGGTAGGTACTAATATTATTCTCATGCATCATTATAAGACCTCAAGGCTCAAAATGGGCACATAATGTCCTATGAAAAGATTGGAATAGTTGATTACTGGATTTCTAATTCATTTTGCAGACTGGCAGGCCCGTCTACTCCTATCAAATACAAATGATGGATAAAATTTAAATCCTTTCTGCCAATGTTTAAATACTTGATCAAGCTTGAAAACTAGAAAAGAATCTCCAGGGTCTGGAACAGGGAGCAGGAGCTAAAAGGAAAGAGTCGACAGGAGCATTGGAATGGGGTGGAAGAGACTGGTGTGAAAACAACTAACCTGGATCTCAGCCCATGAGAGGTGGGAGCTGAAACTGAGCCCCCTCCTGCCTCAAGTTAGGAGTCACAAAAGTCAGGAGTCCCTCTGACCCTGAAACAGGCAACAGAAATCCGTTCATTGGCCAGTGATGCAGAAAGAAAGTCAAACATCTTTCAGGGCCAGGGAAAGTAAACCAAAACCAAAACAAAAACAAAAACAAAAAAACACTCCAAAGAAAGTAGAACTTCCAAGTGCATCATGCACAGGCTTTCTGATCAGAATCCACACTACCAATGAAGCACAAGAACCCATCCTGAGAAACTTACATAAAACTGGCCTGGAATCTACAGGGTCCTGACCAAGTACATGTATTCTAGTGAATACCATTCCCACTGAAGATGAGCTCACAATAAAAAATTATTAATCTCATGAACTAAATAATCACTGTGAGGGAAAATCAGTAAATATGACAACTGCAACAAAATTCAAAACCAAGAACTACAGATACAAAGCACTCTTAAGGAGCCTTTAAAATCATGTAATTTGAACATGCAATTATGTAAAGGAATAAAATTTATTAAAGTAAGAAAGAAAATAAAATGAAAGAACGTAGCATTAAGGGAGGGACTGTAAAATTTTTAAAAAGAATTAAACTGGGGACGCCTGGGTGGCGCAGTTGGTTAAACGACTGCCTCCGGCTCAGGGCGTGATCCTGGAGTCCCGGGATCGAGTCCCACATCAGGCTCCCAGCTCCATGGGGAGTCTGCTTCGCCCTCTGACCTTCTCCTCGCTCATGCTCTCTCTCACTGTCTCTCTCTCTCAAATAAATAAATAAAATCTTTTAAAAAAAAAAAAAGAATTAAACTGAACTTCTAGAAATAAAAATAAAAATAGAATTATTAAAATAAAAACTCAGTGGACCCATATCTGAAGAAAGAACTAATGAACTGAATGGTAAATTTGAGAAGCTCATCTGGAAGGCAGCTCACAGCTGGGAGGTAGGAAATATGAAAGCAATTAAGAGATGTATAATAGAGAATGAAAAGATTTGGTGTACATTTAATAGGAGTCCCAGAGAAGGGAGAGAGACCCCAGGAGATACTATAGGAGGTCCAGGCCAAATCAGTATGCAGGAGTGAATAGGTAAAGATTTTTTGGACATAAAAGTCTAACACAATTTACTATAACATTCCCTTACTTAAAGTAATACCAAAAGTGATGTCTCAGTACGAAAGAAACTCAACCCAGGAGGAAGGGGTAGGATTCAAAAAGCAATGGTAAGCCAAAAAATTGAGGAAAAAGTTGGTAAAGCTAAATAATGCCAAATGTAAAATCACAGTAACAATGATGATGACCAACTGGGAATTTAAAAAAAAATAGTAGAGCCAAAATATTACCCAACAATAATACAGAAGATGGGAGAGGATTTAGGGGTTAAAGTATTCCCAGTTCCTTGTATTGTTTGAGAAACGATAGGGATATCAATTATATCTAAACTTTTAACCATGCATGCTAACAATTAACCATGAAATGAAAAGAAATAGAATGTATAACTTCCACACAGGTGATGGGGAAAGAGGTGGGTAGAGAAACAAAGAAAAATCATGGTGAATAGAAAAAAATAATAATCTAGTATGAACAAGTTCATACATATCAGTAATCATGAGAATATAAATGACTGTGGAGAAACCCTCCACAGAGATCTAGGGGAAAAAATGTATTACGAGGTTCATCACAGTATTGTTTGTAACAAAAAAGAGTTAGAAACAACCCAAATTTACCATTTTTAGGAGACTAGATACATTGCAGTGTAAGTTGGAACTCTCTAGAGAAGTTTAGAACAAATAAAATTGACATATATAAAATCAATTTTTATGTATCAATGCGGATAGGGCCCCAATGTGGATAGGGCCCCAAAACGTGAAAAAAGAAAAGCAAGTTTCAGAATGATATATACAGCATAATGCCATTTGTTTTTTTTGTTTGTTTGTTTGTTTAAACACTTAATGTTACATATTGTTTATAAATAGTGAAACTACAAAAACATGGATGCAAAGGATACACATGCTTCTGGGAACAGAAGGAGAAGAAAAGGAAAGGCTAAGAAAAAAACTTAATTGTGTCTTAATATCTTATTTCTTTACAATTATCTGAAGCAAAATACAGCAAAAGGTTAATTAGGTATTTAAAGTAGTTGGTGGTTTATGATATTCTCTGTACTTTACTGAATGTTTAAAATATTTCATAATAAAAGAAGTGTTTTTTATGTCAAATATTCTAGAATTGGATGGGTATTTTTTTAAACAATGTATTTATTTATTTATTTTAGTGGAGGAGGGGCCGAGGGAGAGAGAAACTTAAGCAGACTCCGTACTGAGCATGAAGCCTTACGCAGGCTTCATTCCACGACCCTGAGATCACAACCTGAGCCAAAAACAAGAGTTGTGTGCTTAGCCAACTGTGCCACCCAGATGCTCCAGAATTAAGCTTTCTAATCACTAAATGACACCTACATTCAAATTTTATTGTAATTTAATTCAAAATTCATTTCCTCAGTCACACCAGCCATATCTCAAATGCTGAGTAAATACTGGTGACTACCGTATTAGGCAGTGCAGTTTTGGAACATTTCCATCATCGCAGAAGCTGCAGAGCCACAAGACCATCCTGGTTCATCTCACATCTCATTATTTAATGCTGTAAGTAGATATTAAGGACAGTAATATACAAAATGTAGACTGAACATGCACAGAGCATACAGTATACCTACCCACCCACCATGGAATTAGGTTAAGTTTTGTTATTGTGTTGCATCATGTTTTACTAAATGACTTAAAGTTCCCAGAAGGCTGATGTCCAGCTAATTGAGATTTTCTTACAATATTTCAATTGAAAACAGCCAGAGTAATTTAGAGTCGGTAATAATGATAAGATTATTCCATCCACTATATATTTGGTTCCCTAACTATTCCAATTGCATCCAATGTCTTCCCAAGGTATAAATCTGGCAAAATTAACACAGAGAGAGACATTTTTCAGATTTTCTCATTTACTAAAGTAAGTGCTTTAAACAGTTATCTGAATGGTCCATATTTCACTAGGAATCTCAACATGAAGAACAACAACAGGAACTCATTACAAAAGCATCAAGAAGATTGGAAAAGCAAGCTTTGGCTTCAGGAGGGAAGAGACTTGAGACTTTGCCCTCCGACCTCAGAATAATTGCAGGTCATTAAATTCTTTTCACTGGGGCTCTAATTGACTTTCTCACTGGAATAAATTCTCCCACATCTCCTCTAGCTGTCTCATCAAGGGTGACCTGTGAGATACACCGAGGCAAAAGTGAACTGGGTTCTGTATATGAATGGCTACCAAAATACGGTAGTTTTATCAACCATCATCAGGCTAACACGTGAGCAACTGTTTAGGCTACAGAAGGTCTCGGGGGATGATGTGATCCGAGAAGCAAGTCCATTCCAATACTATAATTCCATGAATGGGTGAGATATACTCACTTGCTCATTTGACAATTACATTTTGAACACCTATGAGGCACGGGACACTGTCTTAGGGGATACTGAAGTAGGGAGACAGATGTCGTCCCATTCCTCAGGTCACTGATAATCCACAAGGAAGGGCTTCGTCCTGGTCTATGATACCAGGTAACTCATGAGTTAATCCTCACCACCCAAAAAGCTACCAGAGTGCTTTGAGGCTTGGAGAACTGTGGAGTCGGGTTCTCTCTGCAAAGTGAATTGGGGTCTTTTAAGAGTTGAGACTGAATTTCTTCCCAAATTGCAAGGCTTGGTGAAGAAAATCTCACCCTGTCCCTGTCATCCTTTGAGCCAGAAGGCCATCCCCCTAATCCCACTCGATAAATAGGCATTTACTACATAGAGACTTCCTGAGGAGGACTCAAATTCTAATCAAGAGATCTAATTAGATGGAGAAATGAGATGTTCTGGGGTCTCAAGCCGAAGATGATAATGCTATGGAATTGGAGAGAAGACAGTGGCCTCTGTCCCCGTGGGAAGGTGGTTGACCTTTATTGTGCATCTTCTTGGTTTCAGGGGTCATTGACTCATCACTCATTCAGTCTTTGCAACAACTTAGCCAAGTGGGCATTCCACCTCTTACCCTACCCTGAAGAAAACAAGTTCAGAGAAGTGCCTTGGAGAGACCCCCTCAATGATTTAAGGTCACAAGTCAGGAGTGTCACCTTCAACCCACCTGCTCTGATTCTCTGGGAAGGATAACCTCTCAGGTCGCTTCCAGTGCCCTCCCAGTTCCTTCCCTCTGCAGCAGGAAGTCAGGAGAGGCAGTTGAGCTGCTGGTAATGAAGGGATTAGAAATGTTAACCCAAAGGAGTACTATTTCATGAGTCCCTTTTTATGGCTTTCAGGTTTCATTCACTTGATAAGGTAATGAGAGAATAAAACCCATCAAGGCCTTTGTTCACCTTGGTATCTAGAAAGCAGTGATATCTTCTTCATCATTGTATTTTGTGGACAGATTAAGTATTAAATTATAAAAACTAACCTGCTCTGATATCAGGAATAATGTCAACTTTGATCAAGCTTGACATGCCATGAAGATCGCTTTCAAAAGGACCGGATTTGACTCGATGAATAATTTAACAACTGATTTTCTGACACTGAAGAATAAAAGACACTGTCTCCCAAAATAATCTGGGGAGGAAAGATTTCCTTCTCTCTGAGATCTTTGTTTCACCTGAGGTTTGATGGGCGATCCCATGTTTTGTCCCCATTAATACCTGATGTGTGGAGATTTATAGCTTTTCAAACAAATGTTGTTTATTTTGTTGTGAAGATGTGTATTCATATCTCTGTCCAGGGCACCAGGGGAAAAGATGCTCCCATCTGGGCCAAGCATGAGGACTGTGAAGGTCAGAGTATATGGACATCCCCCTGGCGGATTTTACAGTCTGGGGGCAGAGGCTACAATCAAGCGGAGAATCCAAATTGGGATGAGCAATGCCCTAGAGACCAGAGGGGTGTCAGGGAAGCTTCTAGAGAAGTAGGGGAGGCATAGGGAGGGCAGAGCCTGTGGGAAAAGAGACAGCCTGGTACCTTCTGGGAATTCTCTGCACCCAAGGCAGCCTGGAGCACAGCATGGTGAAGACCCTATAGATGGACCTCTAAGCCTTGGAAGAAACTTGGTCTTTCCCCTGCTTCAATTCAGCAAGACTGGGATAGGGCCCAGGAATATGAACTTTTTGAAAAAAATTGCCCCATGGGTGCAGACTCCATTTTTTTGATCTCTCCTTTCTATGAGCATCCTTCATTAGCACAATATGAGACTCATGCCTCATTCTTAGAAGGAATATTTTGCAGTACCACCTTTGCTATTGTGAAATGGAATGCACAGACAATATAACCTACCTAACAAATACACACACACACACACACACACACACACACACATATATTTTAGGATTTTATTTTTAAGTGATCTCTATACCCAAGGTGGGCCTTGACCTCACAACTCCAAGATCAAGAGCCACATGCTCTACTGACTGAGCCAGCCAGGTTTCCCAGAAAAAAGTCTATCTTTTAAAAAATGATGATACTACCTTGGGTGCCCGGCTGGCTCAGTGGGTTAAGCCTCTGCCTTCAGCTCAGGTCATGATCTCAGGGTCTTGGTATCAAGCCCCGCATCGGGCTTTCTGCTCAGCAGGGAGCCTGCTTCCCCTTTTTCTCTGCCTGCCTCTCTGCCTACTTGTGATCTCTCTGTCATATACATAAAATCTTTTGAAGAAAATGATGATACTACCTTAATAGTAATATAAGAGAGAAAAAGAGGGTAATTTTGAATAAAATGCATTTCAGGATGTAAATATTGGGGCACAAGTTTACCAGAAGCAGAAACGAAGCAGCCAGATGTCAGTACCTACATGCAGAAGTACAGTGAACACAACAGCAACCGAGACTAGCAACACAGTAGCGACAATGACAGTGACCAAGTTGGATTGTACTGTCATGAAAATACTACAGCAGTGACATCATTTTCTGAAATAGTAACAATCCTCGGGTAAGTCCTCAATCCACCAAATCGTAATCCACACTCAGTTCTCATCATATGCTCTTCTCTAGAAAATTCAGTGGAAAATTTTATCAAAATTTAAAATTTAAAATCACAGCTTATCTAAACTGTGACACCTTCAATTAAAAGAAAGAAAAAACAAATACGAGCTGCCAGAAGTGCTCTCCTTACCTAACAACAGAGTTACGCTCTGGATACACATAATTAGAACCATCATTCATTCACCTGTATTGTGTGCTGGGACACCTGCAGGACTAGGGAGAGTTCTTCATTGTGCAAATTGTTCCCCATGGTGGGATGCCTAGCACCACTGGCTCCATCCACCATATGCCTTAGCACCCCAACAATCACAGAGCATCTCTGGGAATGGAAGCACCCTGTTGGTGGAGGGCAATGTGCCTGTTCTCTCTCCCCACCCCTTCCTGCTTCTTGCCGGAGGGAGAGGGGAGGAGGAAGAGCTTTTTGATTGGTGCTTTGGGGAGGACATCAGCCATTCAGTTCCTCTGGCCGGGGAAGCCTACTGGAGGATATACATTCTGGATGCTCTCTGGCCAGACCAAAATGCTTACAAAGTCCAATGCAGCACTGGGCCGGAGGGCAAGTCAGTTCTGGAAAGGATAGTAAGCCCATCTGGCTGCAGATTTAAAGTCACATTTTCTCATCAGCCTGGTCAGTAATAAAGCTTTTTACTCTGTTCCCTGCGTCTCATTTCTCAATCACCGAAAAGAAGCCTGGAAAAAAGAATAGGAGAGAAGAATTGGGTGTGGTTCACCTCCCCTACACACACTACCTTTGGAGGAAGGATAGCTACTGTTAACTTCCAGGATAATAACTGTTGCCATCCAGTTAGCATTGTGAAGGGAGACAGCAAGAGGCCAAGTCAGAGGAATCTCAACAGCTAAGACGGTGGTTTGCAAACTGAGCTTCTCAGAGCCCCAGGATCTGAAGAGATGCCCTCTGAGCTTCTGGGAGAGGAGATGGGATGGGAAAGGTGCTACCCCTGCACCTCCAGCCCCTATGTTCAAACACAGCAGTTGCAGTGTTCTTGATTTTTTTTTTAAAGTGGGCTTCGATGTACATAAAGTTTCATCTGTTAAAAAAGATTCTACTGCAAAAAAAAAAAAAAGATTTAATTTTTTAACCACTGATTTAAACAATGGGCAGAGAAAAGAACAACTCACAAAAGAGCGTGAGAGGATTTGCCAAACATGCAAGAGAAGGGAGGGATATTCATTGACCAGGAAGCCTAAGGAGCAGAGCAGTTCAGGAAGGAGGGAACGGTCAAAGTCACCAAGCCACCAAAGTCACCAAGACATCCTCTCCTTTGTAGGGGGTCAGTGGCTAGGATGAGGACAGAAACGTGACCAGAGGGTCTCCTGACACTGTGACGTTGGCAGGAACAGGCTCAGTGAAGGGCCACAGACCAAGGACGAGGAGAGAGGTGAGGAAGTTGAGACAGTTGTGACCCCATCATGCAAAAGTTGATGGAGACTTCATGGCATCAGTTTCCCCAATGCCTCTGGGTCATCAAACAGATCCATGCATGAAGGAAATGCCATCGCTGCCCGTGCTGGACAATGGAGTATGATTTGCGGTAGAAATGGAAAGATCCTTTTTCAAAGAGAGTAGCAGAAATAGAAGGAGCAGGGGGCCAGGAGGAGTGCAAGGACCTTCCTTCCTCGGCTTCTTTTCTGGAAGGGCTACGTGGTTTGTTTTCTGTCTTTTTTTTCCCTCCCATATTAAAAAGAACATTAATCTTTTGAAGAAGTCTGTACCTCCGATGGGAGCTGCAGTTAACAATGTATTAATGAGTGTCGGAGCAGCAGGAGAGCAAGGCTCCTCCTTCCCCTCGCTTCCATATCCTGCTGGTGGCAAGGACATGAATGCTGCTGGCTGGCTGCCTAATGGCCCATGGAAGTCACTTAGGTGACATTGTTAGTGTTGGAGACTTCAAAAGGGCTTCTTCCTTCATTCTTCTAGAAAACTACTGGAGAGAATCAGAAAGAAACAGACAAAATGAAATCTCAAGTAACACTGGGAAAGTTCCAGAGGGAAAAATTAAGAAACCTCAGCATCATTTTGTGAAGTGAAGCTCTGAAATTCAAATTCTGTCTGACCTCTCCACCCAAGTGCATGGCGAGGGGTCAGAAATATTTGCAAGGCCCTTCTGAACTCCACTAGACAAATGACCTGCAAGAGACACATGAAGCCATCAGAGGGAATGAAGACCGAGTTTTTTTGCCACTAGCTTTGATTTTATGAGCGACCTTGCTTCCCACCGGACGCATTCCCTGTGTCTCCCAGTCTTCAGCAAAACTGACTTTATAGACCTCTGGGGGCACAATTCACCAGAGCTTGCCGTAGAGCTCGGTGAACAGAGAGGCAGCTCAAGGGGCAGGTAGGAAAACGTACCTCGTGTACTCTATTGGGTTTAATCTTCATGACAGCCTCGAGAGGCATTGTGACCCATGTTGTAGATGGGAGAAAAGAATCCAAGAAAACATAGGTCATTAGCCCAAGGCTTCCAAGCTGAAAAGCAGCGGAGCTGCGTCAGGAATGGAGGTATGTCTGGCTCCAAAAAATATGGAATGCTGGATGTCTGAGAAAATAATCCAATGAATGAAAAAGGAATAATGAATGAACATTATTGTGTATTTTAGAAATGCAGAAGTCCCCACTTTGGGACTTTTGTTTTTCTCCCTGTTTACTTCAAGATTCCCTTCTTTGTCCATGAATAATTGTTGGGCCGGCGGTCATGTTCCTGGTGAGATCTTAAATGCTCAAAAAGGGATAACTAGGCAAGTTCTGGCTCCTTCTTTCTATAGGACAATAAGCTGTGCAAGATTGGTAAATCTTAACATATCCAGCAAATATTGAGTAGAGAGCAGATAGAGAACATCATTTGTGGTTCAATAAATTTTTATATACCCACAAATGGCTATATGATTTTTTATATATCCACAAAATGGAATGCAATGTAACCACTCAGAAGATGACATTCAGGAGTTACAGATGGCATTTATAATGCCAAATGGGAGGCACAGGTACGTATACAACATTAACAATATTGTATACGTACAACACATATCAACATGAAGGGTTGGAATTAGAGACAACAGTTTTTGTCTTTTAAATACTTTCTTGCATTTCCCACATTTCTTTCCACCAGGATTTATGATTTTTAGAACCAGAAAATATGTCAACCTTTCCACTGGCATTGAGCACTTGTCAAAGTCAGCTCACTGGAGTTCACCTTTCTGTGGGGCCCAGTGTGTTCAGAAACCTCAGGGCACCCTCTGCTCCCATTCTCTGTGGACACCCTGGCTCCTTGGGTCCTGTTTCCCCCATCACAGGACATCACGCCATTTTGCCTGTCCCCTGAATGGACTTGGCTAGAGGCTGAGGCTTCCAGGCACTACCACTAAACTCAGCTTGCTTCCCGCCTTAGTGTTTTCCACAATTAGGGTTTAGAACTAGGGCCTGAGGGCTCATTATACACACCGCTAAGCATCTCCCAGCATGTGCTGCTTCCCTGAGGGTCCTCGAGAGCCAGCTCCAGCGTTCCCAAGGAGAACACTGCATCTCTGTTGTTGACGCCCACAAAGCTGACATTGGACTTGACATCCATTCATTGTTTTACAGTGTTTCTCTCTATGTCTCTTTGATGCACCACAGTAGAGCTTACCCAATGTGCAAACTGAGGATTTGGAGGCTATATGACCTCCCGAGGTCCTTGGCTATAAGAGGGCAAACTAGAACCTGAACCTCGGGCTTCCAGTTCTGAATCCCATATGCTTTCAGTCCGGCATCTGATAGGCAACCCGGGACAGACTTCATGCACCCTCCAGAGCCACCTAGTTTGGCCTGAAGGATATGTCACTCTGGTCAAAAATATCCCCTTTGGTTACAGCCAGGGTGTTAACTAGTACCCAGTGCTCACTTGAAAATTCTAGAATAGGAGCCAGTGCCTCTGGCAAAGCTGAGTAAGATCACCGGTCGTCTCAGGAACCATTTCTAAAACTGAATTCCTGCCTCTGAAATGGAGAGGAAAACAAAAGGCAAAACCCAATAACACCTCAATGTTATGACTTCTCAGGGAAATACAAATTAAAATTATTATGAGATAATCCCTATATATCTACCAGAGTGACTAAAGTTTGGGTTTTTTAGAGATTTATTTATTTATTTATTTGAGGGAGAGAGAGAGAGAGAGAATGAGTGGGGGAGCTACAGTAGGAGAAGCAGACCCCCTGCTGAGCAGGAAGCCCAATGTGGGACTTGATCCCAAGGCTCACAGACCATGATCTGACCTAAAGGCAGACACTCAACCTACTGAGTCACCCAGGGGCCCCTAGAGTAGCTAAAGTTTTGAAGCCTGACAGTACCAAGCACTGGCAAGAAAGTAGAGCAAGGATACCCTCAAATATTGCCTATGGAAGGATAAACTGTTTCAATCAGTGGTGAAACATCTACTGAAGACAAACTAAATCCCTTCCTAGGTACACATCCAAGCGAAATGAATGCATATGTCCGCTAAAATGTCTGTACATGAATGACCATAGCAACTTACTAACTAGCAGCAAAAAAAAAACAAAAACAAAAACAAAAACAAAACAAAGCAAAACAAAAAAACAAACCAGGAAGTAACCCAATGACCACCAACAGGAAAGTGGTGTCCCCATATAACACACACACATGAAAATGACTCACACCCAGATGGACAAGGATGAAAGTCACACATTATGTTGCGTGAAGAAGCAAGACACAAAAGATGACGACAGGGTGTAAGAGCCATGAGAAGTAACTGTTGCATTTTCAGGAATTTTGCAAGCCAGTTGTTAAATGCAGCCTTGTTAAAAATCCAATGATATAAACTTACAACTGAGTAAATTAAATCGAAAACAAAGGTAGTAAATTTTCAAAGCTCTTCCCTGCCTAATTCTTTTACTACATTTTTACTATTATCTATGCATGTCAGGCAATTTACGTCGCTTGCCTCTGGGTGATGGAAGTTCTGTCTAACTGTGTTTCGCTGCACATCCTTCTCAGCTCAGTGCTCAATGACCTCCCCTTGATGGGTTCAAATCAGTGGTAGTAACGGCCAGGGAAATGGACGAAAGCCACAAACTGGCTTTATTACTATTATTTTACTATTATTACTCATGTTGGAGACCTTGTTGTCAAGCACCTGCCAGCAAGTCACAGGCACGATTTTATTTTTATATTTTCTTGCATAGGAAAAACTAATACATGTTATTAGAAGTCAGCAAGGACAGTCCCTGGAGGGGTAGCCTTCCACCTGGGAGGAGGCCCAGGGGACTCTGATGGGGTTGGTAACCTTCTATGTTCCTATCATGGGGATGCTTCCGTGGGTGTAAACATATGTAGGCACTTTACTCTATGTAGTCAGTGATACCTCGGTTTAAAAAGTAAATTAAAAATTTTTCTTCCCAACCTGCAACCCTTCAGGGGAGTCCCCTCTGTAGGAAGGCAGGAGTTTTGGCCATCCCCACAATATCTCCCATTATGTCTCTGTAGGACCACTAAAGAAGCAGAAAAAGTCTCCAGGAACTATTTTCTGCGACTTCCGGAGACCAGGACCTGCGCAGGGTTAACTTTTATAATTGGCCACAAGTCCTCACGTGGTACAGGTAATGAACAATGACTCATGTCTTTTGAGTACTGTTCTAAGTGTCTCACCTGGGTTAACTCATTCAACCCCCTCAAAACTGAGGAGACTTTCTGTCTAAATTTTCAGATAAGGCAAGGTGGTTGAGGGCCTGCATCCTGGTCATGCAGCTGAGAGATGGCAAACTTGGGATCTCAGCCCAAAGAACCTGCCTCTGCTGCTTATGTTAATCACTCCACCCTCTTAACAATAAATAATCAAAATAAGCTATTAAGTTGTTAGGAAGTAATCACTCAGATAACATGGCATGGTGTCCTCTTCTTTGCCTCCCATTGTCTGTACCTGTGAAAAGAGAGGAGAAGGTCCAAACACCTGGCCTCAGTGCCAACTCTCCTGTCCATTCGAACATGGTGGGCGTGTTCTGGATCTGGTCTGATGTGAAGTTAAATTTAGCAACAATAGATATGGTCAGCTGTAAACAATCCAAGGAGGGTAACTTGACTGGCAATGTCAGGGATGGAAGTTGGTGATCTGTGCCCAGCGAGACCTCCTGTTCCACCCGGGAAATGGAAACTCGAAGATAACACATTGTCATTGAATGTGCCAGGTTGAGCCCAGCTTCCCTGGCCAGAGAACTATAGAGATCCTAATGTGTAGCTGCTGTCTCTGGAAATTAATTATCATGACCCCTCCCTGTCTGGGCATGCGAATCTCCTCACACACAAATAAATGTGTACTGTGACCTGTGCACAATGAAATCCACTCATCTCTGAATGAACCTGGGTGACTTACGGAGGCATTGGTGGGCAGAAGTGGGAGGTGCGTTATGAATTATCGAGTCCTTGCTTTCTCAGTGATGATATTCACTGAACGCCTGTTTTGGGCCAGCGCTCATCCTGACTGGCTTTTCAGTTTCTGGATCTTGCCATGGAAGAGTCCTGTCTAGTGCCAAATGCAAAGGGGGGTGTGTGGGGGAGATATGGATGGGTCCAGAAAAATCTGGGAAGCCAACTGGAGCCTGTCTTGGGCTACTGGTGGTAGTGGGGCTCTGTTGGGTGGCTATAAGGAGGGTAGCGTGGAGTCAGCTCCCGGAGCCGAGCACAGGGGAGGATTCCTGGTGGGGGGAATTGTCCCTCTCCTTAGCTTTCCTCCAAACCATCATCCAGCCTTCCCTCTTCTTGGATCCTATTTCTCCTCGTCTCCATTTCCATCTCCCTCTCTCTCTCTCTCCTCCTGAGAGAACTGAAAAAAAATCAGTGAGGTGGCACAGAGGGGAGGCTTTAGTGCTCCATTTGCCTGTGTACCCACCTAAGACCCTGACCAGCCTACCTGTTGGTCTCTCAGAAATCCTGATCTAGAAAGCTGGGAAGTTTCATAATGCTCTTAAAGCATTTGGGAGAGGTTAGTTACATACTTGTAATTGTACATATATGCACATATACTATTTGTTTTGGTGTGATAGGCTCACCAAGAAAAAAAAAAGTTAAACTTTCCCCTTCATTGTCTCACCCTCAACCTCCTCCAGCCCCTGGAAAGAGGAATCAGGTTTTTAATTCTAGAAATATTCCCCCAGACCCAATTGAAGGGCATTTTGGACTTTTAGGGTCCTTGATCTCCCAGCCTTTTTACATAAAATAGGCTTTCAACCTGGCTCTACTTTCTTTTTCTCCTTCTTTATCTGGCATTCCTATTAATAGATTAAGACTCAGAACAGGAGTCCCTTCATCCAAGAAGCCAGAGATACCCACCTGTTCAGATAACATGGCATGGCATAGCCTTTTTCCAGCCTTGCCTTTAACCCTCCTTGGACACAACCTCATCATTGGGAGTTACTGCTTTGTCATCCTTTTCTAGACCACATGAATCACTATGTCCACAGGTCCAGCAGGACACCTGCCACAGAGCAGATAGATACCTGGGACAGAATACCATCAGGTCAATCAAATCACTGATTTACACTAAAGTGTGGGTGACTTAAAGTCACGTTTCCCAGGTAACTTCGCTCCCTGCAAACCCTTCAGGGAGCCAAGTTCCTGATGCCCAGGTATCAGCCAAGTTCCTGATGCCCAGGTATCTCACTACTTTGTGTGGGCTGCTTAGTTACAGCAGAGTGACCGTGACTGGTAGCCTTGGTAAATGCCCAGACTGTGTAGCACAGTAGTTAAGGCTGTGGCTTTGGACCCAGACTGCCTGGGCTTGAAGCCTAGCTCTGCCTCTCACAAGCTCTGTGTGCCCTTGGATCACACAACCCTGCCCAAATCACCCTCCTTTAAAGAAGAGGGGAAAGCTGAATTGATGAAATCACTGGGTCTTGTGATTTCCTTTTTCAGATAATAGGGCTCTGAGTCCGTGGCTCATCCTTGGTGACCCTAGGCTAATGCAAAGTGAACAAGAGCCTGACAGTCAGAGTGAGATCCAGAATTACAAGAACTCTTTCCTGAGACTCCAAAAAAAATTCTGTGATCACTCATTCCTTCTGCTGAGACCATTTGGAGTAATTCCACCACCCCCTACAAAGTGGTGGGGCCCTTCCGGCTCCTTATATCAAATTAAATATTGCCTGCTTGCTCAGACCTGCCCACGACTGAGCCAAAGAGACAACACAAATAAAAGGCACAAAGGGTCCTGTCATCCTGGGGGATGTTTTCCTTCTGTGTCTTCTGGAAACCAGCTGACAGAAGACAATGGCTCTTTAAGGACTTACCACCAACTGGAACTACAAATTATCGTAGGCGTCTCTTGAAAACCCAAGACAAAATGCTCCACGGGAAGAAAATAAACAGGAGCTATTTCATTTTATGTGGATTCTGACTTTTAAAATGTCCTTCCCTTCTAACAACATTTTTTTTTTGCATTTTTTTCCCTGCCTCCAATTTGTGTGCTTTATTGTTACTGTGGGAAATGCAGTCCCGTGAATGAGCTCAGATCAGGAGCCAATGAAGGCATGTGAGGCACTCACAAACAAAAATATTAATAACAGCGCTGAGGGGTTGGCGTGTGCCAGATGCTACTCCAAGAGCTTAACATGTGAGAATGTGGCTCAGTCATCCAGGAACTCTGTGGGGTGGGTGCCTTCAGTGTAGGACGTTTTTTGCAAGGCAGGAGACGGAGCACAGAGCAGTCAAACAACTTGCCCAAGGGCACACAGAGCTTGTGAGAGGCAGAGCTAGGCTTCAAGCCCAGGCAGTCTGGGTCCAAAGCCACAGCCTTAACTACTGTGCTACACAGTCTGGGCATTTACCAAGGCTACCGGTCACGGTCACTCTGCTGTAACTAAGCAGCCCACACAAAGTAGTGAGATACCTGGGCATCAGGAACTTGGCTGGCCTGACTGAGAAAGGTGAGCAAACATTCCTCTGGGCAGGGACTTATTTATTCTCCATCATAGGACAGAGCACCTGGGCGAGTAAGACAGAGCGGGGAGGACGGCAGGAGCCGTGAGAGCAGGAGGTGGAGAGGGCAGGACTTCGCAATGGGGACCACAGCCCCACTTCTCCACTCTCTCACTAGGCAGGTAATGGGGAGTGGGGAAATTGCTGTCCATATCCAAGCGCCCCTAGGAGGGCTAAAGGAGAAAACACAGCCACGCCCAGGCACTTGGGACGCATGATCCTCTTTCCCTTCCAGCCCGGGATGCATCTGCCATCCTCCTCACACCACCTTGAATGGAGGTCACCACCCATGGTCTGACCAGCCCCAGCTCATGGACATGATGCCCTTTGGTCCCATCTCCCAGCCTCAGCTGGGCTTCGTAGAAAGGATGTGGACTTTGAAATAGAATCAATATATTAATCTGAAGCCTGGATCTGACATTCACAAGTCTGAGCCAGTGGCTTTCTTTGAGCCTCCCTCTCCCAATGAGTGAAATGGAGATGCCAGTAACACCTGTTTCTGGGGCCCTCGGTGAGCATGCATGAGCTAACTGCTAGCTATGTGAATTTCCCTCTCACTTCCAGCCTTGATTAAACTAAAAGCTGTTTCCTTAAGGTTCCTACCCTTGGATCCTACTTGAACCCTGCATTACTTTCCAAAGGCTGCTATAATAAAGTACCACAGACCGGGGGCTTAAACATCAGAAATGTCCTGTCTCACAGCTCTGGAGGCTGTAAGTCCAAGATTAGGGTGTTGGCAGGGTTTGTTCCTTGCAAGGGCTATGAAGGAGAATCTGTCCGTGCCTCTCTCCTAGGTCCTGCCTCGGCCTCACGTATCCCTTGCAGATGGCCTCTCAGCTATGTCTTCACAGCAACTCCCCTCTATGCTTGTTTGTCTCCATGTCCAAATTTCCCTTTTTATAAGGACACCAGTCATATTGGATTAGGATCTTCCCTAATGACATCATCTGAACCTGATCATCTGCAAAGACCCCATTTCCAAAAGGCCACATTTACAGATGGTGGAGGTTAGGACTTAATACCTTTGTGGGGAGGTGGGAGATAGGGGTGGGACGCAATTCAGCCCATGCCCACACACTATGGAATTAGGCCACAGAAGCCCAACTTCCAAATATCAATACTTCGAACACAAACACAGCCATCTTGCATCCACTTTGCCTCCCTTTTCCCTGTCTGGGGAGATTGGTCTTATTGGCCACAATTTCCAAATGGCTCAGAATCTCAGGAACTCTCATCTGGGCATCCTCAACTTTGGTAGGATCCTTTTTAGTTCCATTCCCATAACAGAAAAGGTTTCTCCAAGCACAGCATGACTGCAGGGAACAAAGTGAATCCAAGACTTGTCAAGAAAGAAATTCTCGTTCAGTGAATGCAACCCTTCAAGCTGGTTTCCCCTAGGCTGTCCATGCAATTGAATTTTTGAACTTGGGTATAGGAGTTTATACTGAAAGCTTGTTGGTGAGGATCTAATGGCTCTAAATACTTCTGAGTCTGGATTCTGCCATCTGTTATATTCCCTTCTCTCTCAGTGTTGTTCCCCTGAGTATCGTCGACATGCCTTTCCTGTCTTTCTCTCCAGGTCATCAGTAAGACTGTTGACAGCATGCATTCACAAGGAGGGTGATATCACTCTGAAGGGGCAAAAGCCATCTTGCTTTTTTTTATATCTAAAGCATAGATGTCCATTTAGTACATAAATGAGTACATAGTATATCATCTGTGGTGTTAAAATTTCCTAAGAGGCATGGGTATTTGGGAAAATGGTTGAGAAACACTAATCTAGAGGATAAAATGCAGAGCGAACATCATGAGTCCACTGGAGGTCTCCCCAGAGTTACCAACACCCATTGGTATGATTAACTAATTGCTACAGTGTCCCTCTGCTTTGATCACAGCTGGCTGACCATTTTCAGATAGGCAGGAATCCATAAATGTTTTAATATATTCTAATACAGTGTGTGACAAAACTCTCAACAGCTAACAAAGAAGACACATAGATTAACAGATCACTCAGCTCCAAATGGTCATTAAGTCACTCAGCCATTCATTCATTCATTCATTCATCATTCAACACATATCTATTGAGTGCCTACAGTATGGCAGACCAAGGTCCAGGAGCCGGGGAAAGCAATAACAAACAAAATAGATCAAAATCTGTACCTTTGTGGAGCTTGTACTCTAAAAAGTGCTGGGGTGAGGGAAAGACAGCCAACATACAAATAATATTAATACTAATTCAACTTTACCAGACTTTCAGGTGTAGATGAAGTGCCATAGAGACAAAAAGGCTTTCTGAAAGGGATGGTCTGAGGGGATTGTTATTTTGGTACAATTATTCTATAAGAAACTGTACTGACGGATACGTGTCAATACTGGATTTGTCAAAACTCATAAAAGTGCCCAACATCGAGAGTGAACTTTGACATAAACCAGAGACTATCGTTAATGATAATGTATTGGTATTGGTTCAGCAGTTATAACAAGCGTACCACGAGAATGCAAGATGTTAATAACAGCAGAGACTGCGGGGGTGGGTGGGTGTGGTGAACTCTATGTACTATCGGCTCAGTTATCTTGTAGATTTAACACTGGACTAAATAAATAGTCTTTTATTTCTAAGCTGGAGATCTGAACCAATGCAAAAAAATACTGAAAAAGGAATAGGTTACCTCCAGTGTGCTTGGAGTGGGAAAGTTTGCAAGAAGAAAGCGTGGAAGAGAATGTGAGTGTGAGTGAAGCTGACTGTGGTTGGGTGAAATGAATCCATGTGCCAACAGGAATTGAGTGAAATTAACAGGACCACAAAGCCAGAGGAGGAATGAATTCTGAGAGATAAGGTGTAACCACGAGAGCAGAGGAGCTCAAGGAGGCAACTCACAGCAGTTCTGAAAAGAGCTTTCATCATAAAATAAAGAAGCTACACACCAATTTAAGGAGGAAAAGGAGAGGGAGTCAAGTTGTGATCCAACTTAAAGGGAGGTTCAGGGTGCAAAACAAGGGAGATGGTAATCAATGCACCAAGCATAATTTAGGAATTGGGACATGGGAGGAAATTGTGTGCAGTTTTTTAGTATCTTTAGTTTTTTAGTATCTTTTAGTTTTTTAGTATCTTTTAGTATCTTTCTTCCAGACACAGTTTCCAGCTTACAATGAATTACAATTCGTTTTATGAGTTTTCCAGACAACACTGAACTATGAGAAATAATAAAGAAGAAAAGCATATTTTATTATACCTAGATTAATTCATCACAGGAGTCCAAACAGCTGATAAGTTGCTGGTGTGGGGACTTGAAAAGCCACAAGTGGACACTACGTAGATTTGTGAGGGAAGGAATCAGACCTCATGGGTAAGCTGACAGTTAAGAGTGACTTCATCAACCCGAGAGCCTCACAGGGGATACTCAGTCTCTCTAATCATCCATGTGCCCAGAAAGCACTAGGGATTCTCAGATATACAAAAGAGGTGCTCATCTCCGGCCCCTGCCCTTAGGGGGACTAAGGTCTTATTTGGTCACAAAGGGAATAAAGGTGAATCAAGAAGTGTTCATAGAACAGAATAAAGGAGAAGTGCTATGGACTGGGTGTTTGTACACCCACAGTCACATGTTGGAGCCCTCATCCCCAGGGTGATGGAGTTTAGAGGTGGAGCCGCTGAGAGACAGTTAGGTTTAGATGAAGTCAGAGGTGGAGCCCCCATGACGGGATTAATGTCCTTATGAGAAAGAAAAATACTAGAGCTTCCAGAGCACCTGGCTGGCTCAGTCGGTTAGCTGTCAGGTCACAATCCCAGGATCCGGGGATGGAGTCCCACATCAGGCTTCTTGCTCAGCTGCTTATCCCTCTCCCTCTGCCTTCTGCTCCTCCTGCTTGTATGTGCTCTCTCTCTGTCAAATAAGCAAATAAAATCTTAAAAAAAAAAAAAAAAAAAAAAAAGACTAGAGCTTCTAACAACCCAGCAAGAAGGTGACTGTCTGCAAACCAGGAAAAGGGCTCCCAAACCGGCTGGCAGCTTGATGTTGGATTCCTAGTCTTCAGAATGGTAAGGAACAGAATAGTAAGCCTATTGTTTAAGCCACTGCCCAGGCTATGGTATTTTCATTATAGCAGCCCAAACGGACATAACAGTGAGGAAGAAGAGAGTCAGACTGCAGGAGTTCAGCTAGGCTCTAGCATTCTCTTCAATAAGAGGAGATGTGTTTATTAAGCCAGGAATGGAGACAAAAGATTATTAAGATTATGGCTGCAATCAAGAAACCCAGGCAGACCACCAGTGGCCTCCAGCTTTCTTCTGTCCTTAAGGACCAAGTTGAAGTTCCATCTCTGCTGAAAGCAGATCTGACGTTTCTTAGAATTCCACGGATACTCATGACCTCTACCATTTACTCAGTATCCTCGTGAGCAAGGTAGTATGATGGGCAATGCTGAGTTTGCAGCAATATTTGGGGTTTAGTGGAGACCCACCTCTCACTGGCTATGTTCTGGGGTTTTCAAGCATCCCTGAGCCTCAGTTTCCTGATTTTCAAACGGGGTGAAATGAGAGGATTCAAAATATCTGTCCTTGAGGATATGGGGCAACAGGAACTCCCATTCATTGTGGGCTGGGTGCAAACTGATCCTAGCTCTTTGGAAAACTATTTGCAAATGTCCCCCAAAGTTAAATCTAAACCTACTGTTGGAAGTAGCAATTCCACCCTTCGGTGTATAACCTATAGCAATGGGAGCTTATGTTCACCAGAAGATATGCATAATATTCACAGCAATTGTAATCATAATAGCCCTAAACTGGAAATAAATCAAATACCCACAAGCAGTGGAATAGATTTTTCAAATGATCTATTTATTTGTAGAATGGCATGCGATAGAGTGATGAAAACAAACTACAGCTCCACACAGCAATATGGGTGAGCCCCAGAGGTACAGTGTTGAATGAAAGAATCCAGATGAAAACAAAACAAAACAAAATTCCATGTTAAATGATTCCACTTATACAAAATAAAGAATCAGCAAATCTGATGATAATGGGTGTCTGAAGAGGTTACTTCTGGGATATTAAGTGGGAAAAGTGTAAGGGAATCTTTTGGAGAGCTAAAAATGTTCTACATATGATCTGGGTGGTGGTAACCTACATATATGAAAATAATATGCAAAATATATTTTTAAAAGTATAGAAATTAACCAAGCTATGCCTTTTAGGTTTGTGCATTTTACACCAAGCTATATGTACTTCAACTTAAAAATAAATCCTTAGGAAAGAGAGTAACTGGCCTTGCTCAGAGTATCAACAATAACCAACATATGGCTCCGTAATGGCAGGAGGAGTCTTGACAGCTGGGTGTCTGGTTCCTTCAAGACTCAGCCCCATGGGATCTGAGGCCACTCTCCCATCTCCTCCCCTAACCCACTGTCACATTCCCTTGTTCTCATTTTCTTTATAATACTTAATAACAGAATTGGAAGTGATCACATTTCCTTTTGTGCTTTTACTGGTTTTGTGTCTGTCCCCAACCCCACGAGGTGGCGGCATCTGTCCTGCGACCCACACCCAGCACGGGCCTGACTCAGCATGAGCCCTAGTTGGTGTCCATTGCAGTGGATGCATACATGAGTGAAGGGTGCATGTCTGATACTGAGCTAGAAAACCCGGAGTACAAAGATTAAGAAGTCCTATTTCTCTCCCCAAAGATCACGGTGATGGATTCTGGTTGCACCTCCTTTAAAGAGGTCTTTAGAAACCCAACTCTCTTCTGTGTCTGATCCTCACTGTCATTCCCCTGGGCTTGCTCGGCAACCACACACACGCATGCACGCACCCTACACTCTCTGTATTGTCACCTATTGGCTTACGGAAAACTGATTTCTCATCCTAGAGCCACATGGCTTCAGCTCTCCTCTGGCTCCTCTGTCCAAGTTGGAGCTCCTCAGAAAGCCATAGGCTGTCACCTCTCTCTGCCACCACTCACCTCCCAGCTCTGAGCAGTCCCTTTCACTCTTGTCCCCACCCCTCTCCCCATGCTGTCCTTGGCCTCTGTCATGACATTCAGCCCCCTGCACCACCCTTTTGCCCGCCTGGTCCTTTGGCCTCTTTTTCAGCCTCCAAAAATCCACGCATGATGCTTCTCTGACCAACGAGCCTCCAGTTTGAGGGTCTGGGACCATTGGAGTGAGGCTGAAAATCAAGGAACGCTCCTGAGTTTGTTTCATAATTTCTATTATTTTTCTCCTGCTTTTTCTCAAAATACACCTGCATATTTCAGATTATCATGAAAGAAGGAAAGAAAGGAAGGGAAGGAAAGGAAGGAAGAAAAGAAAGGAAGGGAGGAAGAAAGCCAGATTACTCAACATTTGTTTTGTAAACTGCCTTTTCCCCAACATGTATACATAATAGGTATTTGATTTGAGGGTAGAAGCATGCTTAGCAAATATATATAGTCCAGCCAGATCTTTGAATCACAAATCATTAAAAACTCCATCTAGTTGGAAAATTATGTGTGTGTGAAAGTGTTTCAGGGGCACTTCAAGAATGAGTACTTCCTCATGACAGGTGCACAGAGAAGGAGACAAGGTCAGATTTATGGAAGGTTTTACTCTCCACTCTTTACTCCCTCGGTATTTACTCCAAGAACTGAGTTCACAGAGTCAGGGTAACAGCCATTCTCATTCCAGGGTAACAGCCATTCTCAGAGGAGCAGGTGCTGTGACCCCTGCAGGCTGACACAGGGCTGGCACCAAGCAGACATAAAAATAAATCACGAGTTGAATAGGAGCCAGTTAAACTCTTAGCTACAAGCTGACAGTATCCTACGCCTCTCTTCTCCAGCTACTCAGACCAGAGAGCTGTGACACATCCCTTTTTCCATTACCCTCCTATCTCTCAAGGCCTGGTGATTCTCCTGTGCCCGTAGCATCTAACTTACCAACTCCCGTGTTCCCATCCCCTTTGTACACCATTAGGAACCCCAGCCCAGCCTGGGCTTTGGGCTTTCCAGCTCTCTATCCAACACTTAGCTTTCCTGAAGCCAGTCCCCCCGCAGCGCCCTCTGCTAAAGGTCATCCTCATGATCCCCTTTGCCCAGGATGAAGGTCAAATTCCTTATCCTGATATTCTGATATTCAGAGCACTACATAATCAAGATCCACCATCTACCAGGGTGGAAACCACTGAGCATTTGAAAGGAGGCTGGTGAGACTCCAGACAGTCTTTCTGGAGCAAGAAACACTCTTGTTCTGCCATTGGTACAATGTTATTGTTATGCTAAAATTACATTTCATTTTAACCACTGCATTACACAATACATTACTGTAAGAGTGCACATGTAGAGCACAGATGTCATTTTTACATGTTAAGTTGTCAGTGAATTGTTCTGGTTCAAATGGTTTTTCTCTATGGACCTACATAACATTACAATGTGAGTCTTTGAATATTTTCTGCAGATAATAATGGTACAGAGATACCTGTGTAAATCATATTTGGTGATTAAGTTGTAAAATATTATTTTAATTATAATGTAATTTATCTTTCTAGTTAAAAAGGGTTTAGCCAAATTTTTGAAAAATTAAAATTTATTTATTTATTTATTTGAGGGGGGTGAGAGGATAGAGAGAGAGAAACCTAAAAAGACTCATGCAGCTGGTGGAGCCAGTGCAGGACCCGATCTCACGATCCCGAGATCATGACCTGAGCCAAAACCAAGAGTTGGACGCTTAACCAACTGGGCTACCCAGGGCCCCACCAAATTTAAACATTTTAAATGAAGGTATGCCAATGATTCAGAATCAAGTGGAGATGCAGAAGCTGGTACTATAATAGAAAGAGTAAAGCAGGAAAAAAAGATAATGAAAAGCAATTATAATTTACTGATGCAGATTATGGTGTAAAACAAATTTTTTAAGATGATAAAGTTGACAATATTAAAAGGCATTTTCAGCAAATGCACAGTGAATTTCATAACAAGTTTCTTTTCAGTGGGCCCAAAAAATCAATGAAATTAGCTGTCTAAACACAGAATTAAAGTTCAACAAAAAACTAATTTTTTTAATTAAAAACTTTTTAAACTTTTTGAAAATAAATTTAAATGGAATCTGTGCTTATCAATTTAGCCAGCTATAAGAGCTTGGATTCTTACAGAAAAGAAAAATGCCTTTAGATGAAGAACTGGTAAAAGAAATTATTTTTCACTAATAAAAATATTACTAAAAGATCCTGAGAAAAGGCTAAAAAAGGTATTTTATAAAAAGCGAAAGCCCTTTCACTAAGTCACCAAGTAATTGCCCATAAAATGCAAGGCTTTTCTAACAATAGCAAAGACCAATCAATAAACTTGAAAAATCACACTTATTTTCCTTAGCTTTAGATGAGTCATGCCATATAATAGACACCACCCAATTAATACTTTGGGTACATTTTGTCTCAAAGGACTTCCAGTTTATGAAGACACGTTATCAATTCACAGCCTAAAAGATTTAACACACTGCATAGATATCTTCAATTTTTTTACATACTATAAAAGAAGTATTCCAGCTGGACAAGAAAAAATTAGTTTCTATCACCACAAATGGTAGTTCCATTACACTAGGTCAAAAATCTAGGTTTATGGGAACTTTTTTTTTTTTTTTTTTTTTTGAGAGAGGTAGGTGAAGGAAGCAGAGGGTGAGGGAGAGAGTCTCAAGCAGGCTTCATACCTGGTGCAGAGCCCAACACGGGGCTCAATCTCAAGACCCTGTGATCAAGACCTGAGCCCAAACTGAGAGTCCAATGCTAACCGACTGACTGAGCCACCCAGGTGCCCCTGGATTTGTGAGAATTTTCAAATAAGAAACCAGTATTTTCCTTATTGCTTATTCCACTATATAATACATATTGAAAATATTTGTGCTTAGTTGCCTATAGCTGACTTTATGAAAAGCATCATAGTGGTTCAAATTGCTTATTATATACATTTAAATACTATAATTTGTCTTTAGTTTATGAAACAGTTGGAAGAAATAGAAGATGACTTTAATGGACTTCTGTTCCTTGCTTATGTTCTGTGTTGGAGTCATGGAAGAGTTTTACAAAGACATTTGGAATTTTTAACTCCAATCTGAGATTTTCAAAACAAAGGAGTACTTGTCAAATATTAAAAAATCAATGACAGAGAATAGCTGTGTGATTTACATTTTCTCACCAAAATCATACAGCATATGAATGAACTAAATTTAAATTTCAAGGTAAGAAAAACTTTTTGTGATAGAGATGAGAATTTATGTTGAAACTGAAATTGTTATAGTGCAAAACAAAAATAATGATTTTGTACTTTTTCCTAACATGATTAGTATGCAAATTATTTTCATTATAATTGACAGGTGTTATGTAAATTAGATTTAAATACAAAAATATGTAAAGAACATTTCATTGTCATTGATAGACTTTAAGTTGCTTTTCAACTTAATGCAATAGACTTCTGAATTTGTCCAAGAGTTGGTAAATTTAATTAACTTGGACAGATGTCATTTTGAAACTGATAAGCTTTTGTTTCAAAGTCAGATTAATTCTTTTAAAAAAAATGAATAGATTTTGTCTATATGGATGTAAATATTAAAGAAAAATTGTTTCTTTAGTACTGTTTTTGGTTAGTGGAAACTTTTATGTTTGGAATATCTTAGGTATGTAAGCTACTTTTTAAGCTTTAAATTTTATGAAATATAACAGAGATCAAATATATTCAATGAAAATTTGACTATGTTTGAGTCAAAATATGTCATACATAAAAACTAAACACTGAATCTCCAAGACTTAGTATGAAAAAATATATATGAACTATATCATTAAGAACTGTTTTTATTGGGGTGCCTGGGTGGCTCAGTGGGGTAAGCCTCTGCCTTTGGCTCAGGTCATGACCCCAGGATCCTGGGATCAAGTCCTGCATCAGACTCCTTGGTCAGCAGGGAGCCTGTTTCTCCCTCTTCCTGCTGTTCCCCCAGCTTGTGCTCTCTCTTTCTCTGACAAATAAATAAACAAAAAATATTTAAAAAAAAAAAAGAAATTTAAACTACACGTGGAGCTCACATTATATTTCTATTGGATAGCTCTGCCCTACAGCGTAATTTCCATGGTAATGTGACAAAGGTGACATGACCTTTGGCTTGTTCACTATTGTATTTCCTGAGCCTAAATCAGGACCTGGCACATGCTAGGTGTTCAGAAAATATTGACTAAATAAGTGAATCTGAGGGGACCTCAGTAGTGTCAGTAAGAGCTCAGTAGCAGGAAATAGAAATCATTCAAACTACTTCAAGAAGAAAGGGATTTAACCTGAGGAATCAAGAATTTACAGACATTTCTTATCAGATAGAGGGCTAGTATCCAAAATCTATAAAGAACTTATCAAACTCAACACTCAAAGAACAAATAATCCAAATCAGAAATGGGCAGAAGACATAAATAGCATTTCTCCAGAGAAGACATCCAAATGGCCAAGAGACACATGAAAAAAATATTCCACATCACTCGGCATCAGGAAAATACAAATCAAAACCACAATGAGATACCACCTTACACCAGTCAGAATGGCTACAATTAACAAGTCAGAAAACAAAAAATGTTGGTAAGGATGCAGAGAAAGGGGAACCCTCTCACACTGTTGATGGGAATGCAAGCTGGTGCAGCCACTCAGGAAAACAGTATGGAGGTTCCTCAAAAACATAAAAATAATGAATACTGTTTTTCTGAAAATAAATAAATTGAAAAAATTAAAAAAAATAGAAAAGCAAAAAAAAAATAATAAAAAATAAATAAATATTTAAAGAATATCATGTTGTACATTTGAAAATTGCTAAGAGGACAGATCTCAAAAGTTTTGATAGCAAGAAAAATAATTTGTAACTAGGTGTACTAATGGAGGTTACCTTATTGCTGTGACCACTCCACAATATATACAAATATTGAATCATCATGCCATACACCTGAGACTAATATAAGACATGGTTATATATTATATGTCAATTATGCTTCAATTAAAAAAAAAAAGAATTTACAAAAACTCGCTGGAAGGGCTAGAGCCGTGAGCTCGAGACCAGACAGATGCTCAGACCATGGTGCCGGGGACAGCAATGCAGAAGTAGCTGGCCAGACGAGCTGCCATTTTTGCCCACCATCAGGGAGGCAGGATTCAAGAATTCCCTCCGGGAGCTGCTGGCTCCACCAACACACCTTTTTAGTACTCAGAGTTCTCTCAGGCATCAAATGTTTTATTTGGAACCACACCACACCTGAGAGAGCCAATCTAGCAGGAAAGATGGCCTGGGGAGCTGGTGTCTGGACACTGGAACATAGTGCAGAAAATGAGAAACACTAATCTGTGCATGGCCCCAAGTGGATTTCTTCCAATTCTCATGCAAATGCATTTTAGTCATGAAGCCTAAATCACACATAAAAACCATGACAGAGAAGTCTCTCCCATCTCCTCATTCTCCTTACTGGCTGAACTCTTCCATTCTAAACATCCCTTCCTCCTGGAAGCCTTCCTTGACTTCTCTAAGACTATGTTAAGAAAGTTCTCCAGGTACTTTACATGCAATCTTGACTCACTCCACTGAGTTTATTTATTCTAAGTGTTTTATTGTCTTTCTCTTCTGATAGACCATTAGCTCCAACTATGTCAGCTTATTCACCATGATGTTCTCCCCACCTAGTGGTAGATGCTAAATTCACATGTGTTGAATGAATGAATGAATGAACCCGTGCACAAAGCACCGGGGTGGGATTTGAGCTCATCTTTCTCCATGCCTCAAGCCTTCTCACAACATATTCCATGTGCCCTCACAGATGCCCAAGACCTGCCAGAGAAAGTCCAGAGCTGGCTCACCTATCACTGGGAGGCAAACTTGCCCTCCCAAGGAGGATGGCCTGGGGCTGCTTCTAAGAAACAGGAAGGGACTGTCATCTGCACAGTGACTTTCAAGAAAATGCCTTGGGCTGTTCAGGCTGCAAAACAATCAAGGAAAGATAGGGCCAAGAGGTTATGCTGGACGTTGCACAAAACACACCCGGCCACACTCGGTCAACAAGGAAGATGTGTGTCACTTCAGTGAGGGACCAGGAAGAGGATGGGGGTCATCCTGATGGTGGCGCTTGACCCTGGAGCATTTCCACAGCTCAGGAAGCTTATTCACGTGCATTGGCTCCTCCATTATGACCCTCCCCCATTTCACGGATGAGGAAACTGAAGCAGAGCAAGATTAGCAACTTTTCCAAGGGCAAGAGTCAGATCTGGCTCGTGAACCTAAGCAGCAGAACTCCGTAGAGTCACAGCCAAGTTCAAAGTCATCTCTTGCCACACACCAGCAGGCTATCCTGGAGCAAGTCACTCTCTAAGTCCCCATCTTCTCCCACAGAAAACAGAGATGGTACCATCTTGCCCCCAGGGTGCTTGTAAAAATTGAATGAAACACTCATGCAGAGAACTTAGCAAGCTGACACCTTGTGCAGAATAAGGACTCAGTCCTTAGTGTGTATTTATTATTATTATTCCTATTCTAAATGTAAGACTTCATCTATTATCTCAGGTTGTCCCTTAATTATACAAATCTTATTATGATATTAATGATTTACTTTAAAATACTTCAGCTAGGGGTGCCTGGGTGGCTCTGTCAATCAAGCATCTGCCTTTGCCTCAGGTCAAGATCTCAGGGTCCTGGGATCAAGCCCCTAGTTGGGTGACCTGCTCAGCAGAGAGCCTGCTTCCCCCCTCTCCCTCTGCTCCTCATTCTGCTCATGTTCTCTCTGTCTCTCTCTGAAATAAATAAAATCTTTAAAAAGTAAAATAAAATACTCCAGCAAAGCCAGTATGATACTGAATGAGGGGGATTGTTCACGGGCATGACAAAGAACAATCAGTCACCCTGACTGTGTGTGCACACTTCAGGCCTGGTAAGTGATCACTAAACCCCAAAGACTCCACCCTGGGGACCAGGACTATAAGCACTTCCTCTATTTTTATGTATAATCATGACACCTAGAGCCTCTGTTAATCCACATAATGAATGTCAGAATGAGTTTCTACAGGGGGCATTAGAGACTTTTTATCTGCATAATGGATGTAGCAAATGGGCTCCATTGATAGAATTAGTGGCATTCAATATTCAGAGTAAAATACAAGATAAGATACTTTAGACACGGGGTGCCTGGGTGGCTCAGTCCGTTAAGCGGCTGCCTTTGGCTCAGGTCATGATCCCAGACTCCTGGAATCGAGCCCTGCATTGGGCTCTCTGATCAGTGGGGAGCCTACTTCTCCCTATTCCTCTGCTTGCCACTCTGCCTACTGTACTATCTCCCTGTCAGGTAAGTAAATAAAATCTTTTAAAAAAAGAAAAAAAATACTTTAGACACTTCCTGGCCTTACTAAGACCTTCACCTTTAATCTTTAGGGATGGTACCAGAGGGTTGATCCCTAAAATACCCAATGTCTCACATAGAATGGCTATAGGACTATTCTGCAGGGCTCTTTTGAGCCCAAAGGTTACTACCTTTGTAGTAACATTTGGTCTGATACATATTTCATTTTTTGTCTTTTATCCAGGTCGTAGATGAGTAGTTAACCCTTGCTGACTTTTAACTCCCTGGGGCTACCACATTTACCAAAAAGAACCTAATACCAATGTACCACCAAATTAGCCTGGGTCAGTTTGCAACAAAGGTTCTTAATGAGCAGCTCAACAGGACTGTCAGAAAGCCCAAATAATAAAGTACATGGCTAAGTCTCTTATGAATTTTCCAGAGCTGTAAGAGATTAGAGTAAGAGACCTAATTGTATCTGTCTGCTCAGCTTCTTTTGCTGGTTCTTCTCTAGGACCCAGTCTTTAATCCTTATTTTCTCTCTAGGCGATCTCATCCAGTCCCTCAGCCCTATATTTCTATCCTATGTTGAGGACTTACATGGTTTTGTATCCAGCCTGGGCCTCCCAACTGAGGTCCAATGATGCATACCCAATTGTCTACTAGACATCTGCTACTGAAGATATTAACAGGATCCTAAACTCGCCATGGACAAACACAACTCTTGACCCCTTGTCTCCCAACCCCCCTCAGCTGAACACCACCACCTTGAGTCTTACCCATCTTAGAAGATGGCGCTACTCAGGCCAAAGGCCAAGGAGTCATCATCCTTGGTTCCCCTCTTTCTGTCATTGCCCTATCCCTTCCCCCTACCTATGCCCCCATACTCATTGGTGATGGTATCACTGTAATCACTACCATCTCACACACACCCTCCAGAAGTCTCCTAACCGAACTCATGGGTACTCTCCTCCCCCGCTCTTGGACAGCTGGCCTTTTAAAACTATAAATCAGACCACCTCACTCTCTATTTCAACCTTCCACTGGCCTTCCATCATTCCCAGAATAAAATCTAAGTTCCTTTTCCGCATGCATCTCCTCAGACTTCTACTCATATTCATGTCATTCCAGTCCCCCTGACGTGTTCCTGTTCCTTCAACATTGATGTGGCTCTTCTAGGCCTGCCTTATGGCCTTTTCGCCAGTTGTTCCCTAGATCCAAATGTTGTTCTTCTGGGTCTTGACCTACACCTGGCCACCTGTGTATCACCACCTCAGAGAGGAGGATTGTTCACGGGCATGACAAGGGACAGTCAGTCACCCTGTGTGTGCACACTTCAGGCCTGGTAAGTGATCACTGAACCCCAAACACCTAAGCTAAATAAGACCCAGTGTCTTTACAAGACACTTGTCTGCCATTGCAGTGATCGAGTCCATTCATAGCACTTCTCACCACCAACCCACTCATTGTTTCGATTGCTTGTATATCGTTTCTCTTGCCACTGGAATAAAAGCCCAATGAGGACAAAGGATTTGTCTTGTTTGCCGCAATTTCCCAGCCCCTCCAGCACTGCCCGGCATAGAGAAGGCTCTGCAAAAAACATTTGCCTGACGAATAGATGAGTGATTTATGTATGATCCCCTCTATGTGACTTGTAGAAGTGTAAAAACCAGCCTTCGAGAACGGATAAACTGTATGCATCATATTATAGAACACCTTACAGTCACGAGAAAGAATCACTGCTGATACAACCGGACATGACTGGATCTCAAAAGCATGTTGAGCCACAGAGAATCTACTACAGGATTTGCTCATAGGGAATACCAAGGTAGGAGGCACCTGGCTGGCTCGGGCAATAGAGCATGTGACTCTTGATCTCAGGGTCATGAGTTCAAGCCCCATGGGGGTGGGGCTTACTTGAAAGAAAGGAAAGAAAAGAAAAGAAAGGGAGGGAGGAAGAGAGGAAGGAAGGAAGGAGAAATACAAAGAAAGAAATGCAAAGGACAGACAAAGTTAATCTACGGTTTTAGAAAGCAGAACAGTGACTAGTTATCTCTGATGAAGAGAACCAACCAGAGGGGTACATGGAAATCTATAACGTTGAAGCTACTCTGCTTTGATTGGAATATAGTGTACACGGGTTTATGTGTTTGCTGAAAGTCACCATATTGTATGCTCCCAATATGTATGCTTCTCTATATGGAAATTTTCCCTCAAGGCAAAACAAAACCTGTTCTTATAAATAGACCAGCCAGGGGCTCCTGGGTGGCTCAGTGGGTTAAAGCCTCTGCCTTCAGCTCAGGTCAAGATCCCAGGGTCCTAGAATCGAGCCCCGCATCGGGCTCTCTGCTCAGCGGGAAGCCTGTTTCCTCCTCTCTCTGCCTGCTTCTCTGCCTACTTGTGATCTCTATCTGTCAAATAAATAAATCTTTAGAAATAAATAAATAGACCAGCCAACTTCTTAGTATCAATCGATTAAGAACAAAGTATCAATTTGCTTTAGCTCCGATTCAGAGACTACTTTGGAATCCTGGGTCTCTTCAGTTTTAGAATATCTACCTAAGCTTCTTTCAGCTTCTTTTGGATTGTTCTGAGAGGAGGCAACAGTTTGGCACTGTTTGTCATACTATAAAAAATGATAATGTTTAGTGTGGTTCTGTTCAGAGACTGACTCTTGTTTTTTTTTTTTTTTTTTGTTGTTGTTGTTGTTGTTGTTTGCTTTGTTTTTGCCTCACACCCTTGCTCCTGGGAGTATTTTCAGGCAACTAACACTGATGCCAAATATACACCAATCACCCCAGACCTCTAACTGGCACTCCTAAGTACAAAAACCTAAAGGAAGGGATCATCTCAAAAGTACCCATCAGTTTGGGCCAAACAGACAAAGCTGCATTTGCCAACAGTAATGATATTTTATTCTTGCCAGAGGGATCCCAAACTCTTCCACGGGCCCCCCCTCACCACACTCACAAGAGGTAACTACTTCTTACCTGCCCGCTCTATAGACTGACAAAGAAAAGCTCAGGGGAGTTGGGGGGCTGGTGGGAGTCAGCACCGAGCAGGGTTCTGGGATTGGTATGTTGTTCAGGAGGAAGCTTCTGAGTGGAGGTAAAATAAATTTTCCAATAGAAATGGACCCTGAAGGGAGATGCACAGTCTACTATCCTCCACCTGCACAGCGAACATGGAGTTTCCAGATCGCCTTCTCAGCCTACAGTGCTTTACAAAGAACCTGCTTCTTCTCTCTGAACAGCCTCACCTACCAGATGAACTACCTCGGACACTCAGGGCCAGGCTGCTGGGCGGTACATGGGGCTGGACTGGCATGATTTTTGAGGGTGGCATCCTTCTATCCTTCCAATGCCCTTCAGGGATGTTTATCTGTGCGCAGGCAGGCCGGGTGTGGAGGGTTATCTCTCTGAGAAGCCACACAGGGCCAGCCGGCAGGAAGGCTTCTTGCCCTGAGTGGTCAAAACTCTGCTACTCCAAAGACAAGCAGCTCCTCCCCACTCAGCAGGAAAACGAGTGGGAGGTGCCCCCGGTCTGTCTGGGAGAGCAGGGTGTTGACAGGAAGAGACACCACAGTGGTCTCACTCCAAACCTACGAGCAGCTCAAGAGTCACTCAACCTTCCAGGGAAAGGACGCACAATAGGGAAGAAATAAAGCTGTCTCCGACAAAAATTCAAAGCTGTCCTGCGGATCGGATGAGGATTAGGTAAACCTAGGATGTGGTTGATGTGTTCACAGCATTTAGCTCTTGCCTGAGCAAGGAATGTTCCAAAGGCAAAGGGAGATGATCCATAAATAAGAGGAACCAGCCATGCTGTAACTTCCTCTGCTGTTTTCCTCCATGATGCAAGCCACCAGCTCAGGAGGTGATTCCATGGTCATTGGCATGCAGGCTTCCAAGTCAGCCAGGTCTGAGCCTAAACCCCACTGTGCCACTTGCTGGCTGCATGAACTTGGGCCCTTTCTGGACTGCTCTGTGCCTCGGTTTCACCATCCATAAAAGGGGAATAATTTCAGGTTTACTGTAAGAGCTAAGTGCCTGCAAATCACTTAGTACAGTGCATGGCTCATAAAAAGGGCTCCGTAAATGTTATGTCTTTACTAAGTGGATTCTTTAGTAAGTAGCTACCAGAACATAGGTGATTAATTTAACTAAGTGATTTAATTAACCAACGGTAAAATGGCTCTTCCTGAATTACTAACCTTGGAACCCACCCCTCTAGCGTTGCTGGACTGCAGCCACGCCCATAGTAATTTGGGAGGGAGGGATATTGCTGAATCATAAAGGGACCTTCTCAGTAGACAATGTGTTTAGAAGCCTACAGCTGAGATATGGAGAGGGGAGAAAGAGTACAATTGTCTGAAATTACTCAGAGGTAATTTAGAGGTCTGCCGTTTAGGGATTACATTTAAGCCATGGACCCCCAGCAAAAGGATTAAATCCAATAGGAGGAAATTGCAAGGAACAGACTTCTTCCAGGGTAAGGAAGGACTTTTCATATCTCAGAGCTTTGCTCCACCAAAAAAAAAAAATAATAATAAAAGGGGGGCTCCCTCTGGAATGAGCTCCCCATCCCCAGGTGAGCAGCCCTGGGGTAGATGAGCCCTGTGGCATGAGCCCTTGAGTCCTATGTCTGTGTAGCCCTTTACAGGTTCATAGGCACATCTGAGCTATCAAGGGATTTTGTTGCCCTTATTTCTTTTTTACACATGAAGAAACTGAGGCTCAGACAGAATGCATCCCTTGCCCAGTGTCCCATGGGGTGAGGTGGCACCACTGGGTGGGACCCCTGCTTTAGCCCCAGCTCCAGTGCTCAGGCCCTCAGCCAAACCTCTGCGAAGATAGGCATCCCCCAATTCTGGCTCATCATCAAATGAACTTGGAGAACTGGTTAAGAAACCAGATTCCTGGGTGGCCTGGGTGGCTCAGTGGGTTAGGTATCTGACTCTTGATTTCAGCTTAGGTCATGATCTCAGGGTCGTGAGATGGAGCCCGCATCTGGCCCTGCGCTCACGGGGAGTCTGCTTCTCTCCCTCTCCCTCTGCTGTTCTCCCCGCTTGTGCTCTCTCTCTCTCTCTCTATCAAATAAATAAATAAATAAATCTTCATTTAAACAACAACAACAACAGTTTCCTGTGTATCATCCAAGGTCCACTGGATCCAAACTTCCAGAGATACCTTTATTTTTTAATATTTCCCTAACTGGAATGATAAACACCCAACTCTAGATGAAGTTACCTTGGGGTGGGGGGGTGGGTTGAGGAGAGAGGGAGATTGAATTGGGATGAGGCACCCACCAACTTCAGCTGTACTGGGGAAAGTTTGGTATTTTAAGCTGGGTGAAATGTACAATGATGTAGTTACATTGTCTCATACGTGTGAACTAAGGCACCATAAAAAGTTTAATGCTCCCCAATGACCCCGTAAGGAGCCAGGCATGGGATCCACTAGATGGTCTCTGGGGTCCTTTTCAACACTAAAATGACCTGACCTAAATCAGCTGGAATTTGGGGCAATTTCTGCAGATCCATGGAGATCTCTTGTTTGTAATTAGACCCGGTTCCCGCTAGGTTTGGGAGTCACCATTGTTGCTAGAGCACCCACCAGCCACTTCCCTGGACAGAGTCAAATGTTGAGGTAGGGCTCCTGCCGTGCCGGTCATTCAACCAGTCCTAATGAAGCCAGCCCCTGTGAGGATTTCCAGGGTCATCAGTTCCCTGGCTGCTGGAGCTCTCTGGTTTGGCCAAGTGTCAAGAAGAGGAACTGCCAGGAGACGAGGACTCCGCGTGAGCGTGCTCCAAACCTGTCCTTAGGTAGTTCTGTTTTAATCAGCTGTTACCACATTTGATTAAATTGATGGCTGGTTTCACCACACAGACTCACTGGCAGCTGTTCCCATGGACTTAAAGCTCCCTGGCTTTAAGCTGGGTGGGAGTTGCTTAAGCCTCGGGAGGCACACACCAACAGGGAGCGAAGCCCAGGCAAGGCTCCATTCTGAGTAATGATGAGGCAGGAAGGGTTGGGCTGCCAAGCACTCACCAACCCCACGTCAGCTTGACCTGATTACTGTTTACAAGCACAGAAGCCAGGAGATTTGGGTAGAAATGAAAGGGTACATAATCCACATGTGGGGAAATCCCCCCACAGTCCTCCAAGCTTTACGAGGTAGCTCAAGAATCAGAGTACTTAGGGACATGGTACACTCTTGTCATTGCCGATGCCAGTCGTCTCCCGAGTGCAGGTGAATGTGCCCCAGCGTTCATGAGATAACTCAGGAATATTGTGGTTTCCACATATTAGACGTTCTATTGTTATTTTTTCATCTAAATTTATTTTTTTTCTATTTTCTTTGTATTCTGTAATATACCAATTTTAATACACAATAGTCATATTCATACACAATGCACAATGTTACTGAGTTCTTATTCCATGCCAGGCAATTTTCTTTCTTTCTTTTTTTTTTTTTTTAAAGATTTATTTATTTACTAGAGAGAGAGAGAGAGCACATGCATAGAAGGGTAGAGGGAGAGGGAAGAAAAGCAGACTCCCCACGGAGCGCCAAGCCAACTCTATGTGGGACTCAATCTCACAATCCCAAATTCATGACCTGAGCCAAAATCAAGAGTTGGACACTTGGGGTGCCTGGGTGACTCAGAGAGTTAAGCATCTGCCCTCCCTCTGGGTCATGATCCCAGGGTCCTGGGACTGAGTTCCACATGGAGCTCCCTGTGGCAGGGAGCCTCTTCTCCCTTTCCTCCCCCTGCTTGTGATTTCTCTCTCTCCCTCTCTGTCAAATGAAATGAAATGAAATGAAACAAAACGAAATGAAATGAAATGAAACGAAAAGAAATAAAGAGTTGGACGCTCAACAGACTGAGCCACCCAGGCCCCCCATGCCAGGCTATATTCTAAGAACTTACATACATGATTTCATTTAGCCTATACAACAGCCCTATGAGGTAGTATTACTATTGCTACTTCACAGGCACAGACAAGTCCAGTGATCCTTCCAATATCACCCAGCTGACATGCGGTAGAGCTGGAATTTAAACCCCACAGTCTGGCTCCAAAGTTTGCACTTCTAACTACTACCTTATTCTGCCCTTATATACATATATAATGTACAAATTTTAAACAAACATACAGTGGGGTTGCGTGCTCAAGGTTTTGTTTTGTTTTTAACTGAAGAAGGTGTTCAATCAAAACAAAAATAAAGTGAAATAAAATCCACCTTTGAGGAAAGTTGGCAAGTTCAGAGGGAAAAGGAAATTGCTTCTGTGTGAGTCCCTGGGCACAGAAGATAACTGTCAGCCCCTTCCAAGCCAAGGGAGCCGCCATGAGCTCACAGGCCAGCCTGTGGCTTCTAAGACCAATCATTTGTACGCCTTCACAACTTTTGTCACGTTCCCAAGCACTTTTGTCTAGCTCATCTTTCTCTTTAAATCATTTTTTAAACTTAAAAAATGACTTTTTGAGACAAACACTGCATGGCCACTACAAAGGGAAAGCCGCCATTCCTCACAGAGATACCACTGCCTCACTGGTAAGTATTATAAAAGCTCTTATTTTTATAAAGACAAGAAGAACTAATATTTTGCAGTGTCAGGTGCTTTGTGGTGTCACACACTGTTCCAGCTGTTGGGACTCTACTGAGCGTACCACAGCCCCACTAGGCAGACATTCATATTGTCCCCATTCTACAAGTGAGGGACAGGAATTTGCAGCCACTTATGCAAGCTGGCACAAGTACTGAGGCAGAGGTAGGGTTTGAACACAAGCCACACACATGGTGATGGCATCTATAGCACTTGGCAAAACAAGTGGAAGGCTGGGACAGAGGACCCTTCTACACTCAGCTTAGTGAGGGAACATCTGGAAACCTGAAACCTGGCCTCTATGGACTTGTTTAACACTCTCTGGTCAAGTCAGGGAAGATACTGCTGTCTCTTCCTCCAATAGTGGGGCAAAAAGGGGACTTTGACTCTCCTCTAACACCAGGACCAGCCTGGTACCATAAGAATGTTGCAATAAGAATGTTGGCCAGGGCCAGTTTAGAAGGGGTCCTCCCAAGATGGCGGCCTTCAGTCTGCAAGACCTAGGTGGTAAGAGGCAGTGGCTGGAACCACTGGAGGTAGAAACTGAGGCTGGGTAGAGAACAGCAAGGTACAGAAGAAACACTTCCTATCACCCCAAGTTGTTGTGAGGCAGGGCTGGCACAGGAATCCTGGAGAACCCATAGGAAGTGCTCACAAAAGAAAGCCAGCTTCAAAAATGTCCCATGTCTAGAGGGCACAGGGTCAGATTATTCCAGCACCAGCCAAGTAAGACCTCTTCACTCCTTAGCTCCCTTCCCTGGGAAGAGGTGAGGCTTATGGGGAGAGAAGCTGGCCACCACTACTGCCTCCTTGGCCTAAGGCAGGAAGACAGGGAGAAAAACCAGTCTGCATCCTCATTCAGAGGACAGGGGAAGGAAAATCCATCCCACAAGACATTTTTAAAGGGACTTTCATGATTGCATCCAAAGAGTCCTGCATGTTCTATTTCCAAGAATCTTTACTGAGCTGTATCCTTTGGGATTGGAGGAAGGAGCTTGGACATCATCCATGTGCCCAGGCTTGTGGGAACTGCAGTATTTCCCAGTGAACTGAAAGTGTGTCTTCCTCTCCTAGTCCCACTATATTATGGTATTCCTGACATGAGCATGACTCAGGACACCACACGACAGATGGACTCAGAAGGCACCCTAGGGACAATCAGCATATTAGAGATGCATTACCCAAGCTTAATTTCTTTCTTAATTTTTGGATTAAGTATTAATAGAATGTCTAATATTTCCTTCCTGGTTCCCAATATAACATCTGTGAACTCCATTTTGAAAATCCAGTGGGGAACTATCACAGGTTTTATAGCAAGAGAGAAATGTGATAAAATCCGTGCTTTAGGAAGTTGAACTTGACCTTGTTGTGGCAGGAAGCTAGGAGTAAGAAGGCGTAGGAGGGTTTATGTGGGAGAGAAAGAGATCATGGCTGAGATGAACAGGGTTTGCTAAATCCCTGAATCAGCTCTTGGCAGGGGCAGGGTAGGTGGTAGTTAGGGGATGCTTGCTAACAGGCAGTCATCCTTTCTAGGACATTCTAAATAATGATGACTGCCCCCACTCACAACAACATAGGACAGCCCACATCTATCAGTCAGAAAAGGAATGAGCCAAAGCAGGGAGGGGACCCAAGAAGGAAATGGAAGAGCAGGTCAAGCCAATCAAACAGAGCCCTGGGTGAGTCCACCCTGGCACAGTCAGACGAGTTCCATAGGGCTCCCCCAAACTCTACTCTTCCTGTCAGGAGTAAATGCAAAAGCGGAAGAGAGTGGACACGGCAGCACCAGACAGAGGCAACCATGCCCAGCTCTCCCTAGTTCACCCCCTGAGCCAAGAGATGATAATAAGGCACCCCAGGAAACTCAAATGCCAAAGAAGAAAGTGGTATTTTGTCCCCCAAGAGCTCATGAGAAGACGCATCACAAAATCAGGAGATTTGGGCAAAGTATTAAAATATCACATCCTCAGTTTCTTCATCTGTAAAATGGGTAGGTCCCTGCTAATTCAGAGCCTCAATTTGAAGGTCACATGAGATGACATAAATGAAAGTGTCCCACACAAGGTCTCACACACAGTAGACTCCCAAGGTTGTAAGTATTATTACCCAGTAGCTAAAATACATAATATATCCAAAATCAATTATTTTCTCCTCATCTGACATTTATCTTCACATTTTGCTTGTCTATTTATTCATCATACAAAATTTTTAAATGTTTGTATACTCAAAGCTGTCAATTTTTTCCTCTGAAGTTTTGGGGTTTTATGTCTTGCTTTAAAAAATGCTTCCCAAATCCATATATCCATGTTATGAAATTATTCTTCTCTATTTTCCTCAAGTACTTTTTAGATTGTGTGTGTATTTGTTTTAGAATGTGCCCAGATATGGACCCTCAACTCTATGGTCAAATAATCTATGACAATACAGGAAAAAATATACAGTGGAAAAAAGACAGTTTCTTCAATAAATGGTGCTGGGAAAACTGGACAGCTATATGTGAAAGAATGAAACTCAATCATTCTCTTACACCAAGTTTATCTTTACATAAGATAAACTCAAAATGGATAAAAGACCTCAATGTGAGACAGGAATCCATCAGAATCCTAGAGGAGAACATAGGCAGTAACCTCTTTGATATCAGCCACAGCAAATTCTTTTAAGATATGTCTCCAAAGGCAAAGGAAACAAAAGCCAAAATAAATTTTTGAGACTTCATCAAGATCAAAAGCTTCTGCACAGCAAAGGAAACAGTCAAGAAAACAAAGAGGCAACCCACGGAATGGGAGAAGATATTTGCAAATGACAGTACAGACAAAAGGTTGATATCCAGGATCTATAAAGAATTCCTCAAACTCAACACACACAAAATAGATAACCATATCCAAAAATGGGCAAAAGATATGAACAGACACTTCTCCAATGAAGACATACAAATGGCTACCAGACACATGAAAAAATGTTCATCATCACTAGCCATCAAGACCATTCAAATTAAAACCACATTGAGATACCACCTTACACCAGTTAGAATGGCAAAAATTAGCAAGACAGGAAATAACATGTGTTAGAGAGGATGTGGAGAAAGGGGAACCCTCTTACCCTGTTGGTGGGAATGCAAGTTGGTGCAGCCACTTTGGAGAACAGTGTGGAGATTCCTCAAGAAATTAGAATGTGTTATAAAATAATAATCTGACTTTATTTTTTCCATATAGAGTGCCCACTGTCCCAATATCTTTAATCAAAGAGCTCACCCATTTCTCCCTGAATTCAATTACATTTTATTTATATAGAGAGATCTCCATTCATGTATAAATGCATTGCTGGATACTTCATTCAGGTCCAATTGATCTATTTTATCATCCCTGTAAAAATACCACAATATTATCATTACAATAATGTTGAAGAAGCTTTTGATATATCTAGGACCATTTCTCCATCCCTCATTATTCTTTTCTTTTTATTTACTAGAATTCTTCTGTGTGTTCTCTGCTTGATGAATTTTAGAATCTATTGGGTTCCATGAAAAATTGCATTGGCTTTTTTATTGAGATGACAGTGAGTTTATATATAATTTATAGAAAACAGATTCATTTACAATATGGAATATCCCCATCCTGGAGCACAAGATGTCTATTTGTTCAAAAGTCCTTTTGTATACTTGTACGTTTCCTCAGTTTAACTCCTTAGCTTTTTGTTTTGGTTTGATTTGGCACTTTAATGCATGAGATTTTTTTCAAGACATTTAATATTGCCTATTAGTTGTATATGGAAAAATCTATTAATATTTTAACTCCATTGTTATATCTAGCAATCATATTAAGTTTTAATAGACTTTTTAAATTTTATTACCTTGAATTCTCAGCAAATAATCATATCATTTGTAAATAATGACAGTTTTGTCTCTTCTCTTGAAATATTTACATTATTTTTTCTGCTTTTGTTACAATGGAAGAAACTATCTTCTGGCTGGATTTTAGAATGTTGAATAGATATGGTATTAGTGGGAATTCTTTTTTTTTTTTTAGGATTTTAATAACTTATTTGACACACAGAGAGAGAGAGATAAGTGAGAGAGGATAAGCAGGCAGAGTGGCAAAGGGCGAGGGAGAAGCAGACTCACCGCTGAGCAGGGAGCCCAATGCAGGACTTGATCCCAGGAACCAGGACCTGAGCAAAGGCAGATATTTCACTGACTGAGCTACCCAGGCATCCCAGCTAGTGGACATTCTTACCTTATTCCTGACTTTAACAGGAATGCTTGCAGTTTTCACTATTAATATGATGTTTGATATAGAATTTTAGAAGATATCCTTTCTAAAATTAAGGTAATTTTTTTCATTTCCAAACTTGCAAAGATTTTTAACCAGGTATTGGTCTTAAATTTAATACCCTTTTAGTTTCAATGAAGCATAATTGACATGCAGGAATTGTATCAACTTAAGGTATGTAAGGTATAGCTATATATTATAGCTATAATATTTATATATATGTGTGTGTGTGTGTATAAATTTTAGTGAAATGATCACTGCAATCAAGCTAATTCACATATCCATCATCTCACATAGTTACCATTTTCTCTGTGTGTTGAGAACTCTTAGGAAGCTTTAGTAACACAGTATTACAGCCACACAGTCCTGTTAACTATAGTTACCATGCCGTTCTTTAGATCTCCAGTGTTTATCCATCTTGTATAACTGAAACGCTATACCTTAAATATTAAATACTTTTCAACATTTATTCAGATAATCATGAATTTTTTTCTCCACAAATGTATTGCTGGAAAGGATTCCTTAATATATTTCCTGATATTGAACCATCCTTGAAGCTTTGGAATCAACTCTACTGGCTTTTTACTGATTCAGTTTGTTAATGTGATGTTTAGGATATTTGCATCTTGGCTCATCAATATATTGGTCTATAGTTTCTCTGTTCTTTTTTCTTTTATGCTATCATCATCTCATTTCATTACATTACCAAGTAATACTAGCCAAGTCAAGTGAGTTGGGAAGTTTCCCATCATTCCCATACATAATGTTTGGAATAGCTTACAGGTTTTATATAACTTGATTCTAAAATACTCTAGACTTAGTATATTTTTCTCAGGCTGAAGGGAGCAGGGTGGGGATGAGATTAATTTTCAAATATTTTTTAAAAAATTCTTATAGGATTATTCAGCTATTCAGGTTTTCCATTTTTCCACAAGTCAATTTTTTTGACCTTTCTGGAAAATCACCTACTTCATCTTAAAAAAACAAAAACAAAAACAAACAAAAAAACCCCAGCTTTATGGAAATAATATTCAAATACCATAAAATTCACACATTTCATGTGTAGCATTTAATGGTTTTTGAATATTCACAGAGTTGTGAAACCATCGCCACAATCAATTTTAGAACATTTCCATCATCCGCAAAAGAAATCCTTACCCACTTGTAGTCACTTTCCATCTCCGCTCCATTTCCCCCACCACCAGCCGTAGGCAACCGACTATAAAAATAGTGTCATCCACAAATAGAAATCATTTGACTTCTTTCTTTTCATGTGAATGCCTTTTATTTCATTTTCTTGTCTAACTGCCCTGGCTAGAACCTCCTGTATGATGTTGTATAGAAGTGGCAAGTGAGGACATCTTTGTCTTATTTCTGATCTTAGGGGGAAATCTTTCAGTCTTTCACTATTAAGTGTATTAGTTATGGGTCCTTCATAGATGCTTTTATCAGGTTGAGGAAGTTCCCTTTTATTCCTAGTTTTGAGTGTTTTTCTCATGACATGGTGTTGGATTTTGCCAAATGTTTTTTCCGCATCTATTGGGATGATCATGTGATTTTTTTCTTTTATTCTATTAACAGTTTATTATGTCAATTGCTTTTCACAAGTTCAGCTAGCACTGCATTCCTGGAATAAGTCTCAGTTGGTCGTGGTGTGTCATCCTTTTTGTATGTTGCTGGGATTCAGTTTGTGAGTGCGCTGTTGAGAATTTTTATGCCTGTATCCATTAGATACTGGTCTAGAGTTATCTTCTTTCGTGATGTCTTTGTTTTTGGTATTGGGGTAATGCTAGCCTCATAGAATGAATTGATAAGTTTCCTTCCTCTTCTATTTTTTGGAAGAGTTTGTGAAGAATTGGGATTAATTATTCCCTATATATCTGGTAAAGTTCATTAGTGAAACAACATGAACCTGGGCTTTCATTTTGGGAAGTTTTTATATTACTAATTCAGTCTATTTACTCATTATGGGCCTATTCTGATTTTCTACTCTTGCGTTAATTTCAGTATTTTGTGACTTTCTAAGAATTTGTTCATTTTACCCAAATTATCTCCTGTGTTGTCAAACAGTTTTCACCAATTCCTCTTGATTTTCATTTTTCAGGATGGAGTTTCTCAAAGCATTCTTCAGTTTTATTTTTTTATTTTTTTTTTTTTGCTCACACAGCTTTCGAACTATTTTTTAATATTTTAAAATCCTTTTCACTGAGAAGTTTTGTAACCTTTAATTCATTTTTATATTTGGAACCATTCCTGTCACCCTATTTCATGTTTTGCAATTTTTATGTTTTCTTATTGTTTCCTTTCTTTTTCAATTTATATTTTTCCTTTGGTTTGGATTGATCACTTTTTATGACAAATTCCCCTCGCCACACTTCTGGTTAGGAACTTACAAATCCTATATCTACCCTGCTAATGGTTACCCTTACATTTTTAAATTCCCAATTCTCCATAAAAATCTAAAAATCATCATTATCTTCCTTTCACTTTGAATAGGATAGCAAATTTCACAGTTTCACACCCTTCCTCACCTCTGCCCACATTGTAATCAGTTCCCATCAGATCTAGATTGCTACTTCTTTTTTTTCTTTTTACATTATGCCTCTCATTTAGATTTAACACTAACTTTACACATTTCTTGGCTTGCTACTGGTCCTCATAACCTTCATCTTCTTGTTTCTTGTATTTATTTTTTATGTTACTGGAATATGAACAGTAGTCTGTTCCCAGAGACTCTGAGGATGCCAAGTTTTCTGTCCTTACATGTCACAAAATATCTACTTTGCCTTCCTAAGTGAACTGAGTTCAACACCAGCAGTTCTCCCAGAAGACTTCTTCTACCCTCTGAAGCTGTCTGGGCAGGAAGCTAAGAAGACAAATAGAAAGTCTCAGGAAGTAAAAGCAGGATTTGGCAATCTCACAGTGGTGACAATGCAAGTATAAGATTCAAGACCTACTGAAAGAGAGAATCCCTGCTCAATACCCCAGATTCACAGCTGGGATCCCTGGAGAGATCCACCCTAACATTGGGGAGAAATAGAGCTATTTCTCAGAAGCTTGCCAAAACTGCAACCCAGCCCAAAGACTGCCCAGTCTCTGATTGTCTTAAGATAATCACCGCCCACTTCCCCTGACCTGCTAAGAAAAGGATAACTCCCTCTGGAGGAAGACAACATCGTTTGTAGTCTCAACATTTTTTCATACAGTGTGTTCATCATTCATTCAAAAATTACCAGACACGCTAAGAGACAAGTGCAAAAACTAAGAGGAGAAAAAAAGTAGAACTAGACCCACAAATGAATGTTTTCTTTTTAAATAGCAAAAAGCAATGGCTAAAACAGATGAAGAGTATTTCACCAGATAATCAGAATCTACAAAAAAAAAAAAAAATCAAAACATGAGGACTGAAAAATACAGTAAGTGACCATTTGCTAGATAAGATGAACATCAGAGTTAGACCCAGAAAGAATAGATCAGTGAATTTAAAGAAAAGAGAAAATATCTAGACTAAAGACAAAGAGGAAAAAGGATGAAAAATATAGAAAACCGTGTAAGAGACAAATGAGACACAGTGAAAAGTTGTCAGCGTTTATGTAATTGGAGACACCGAAAGAGAGAAAAGGGCAGAAGCAATATTTTTAAAGATAATAGACAAGAATTTTCTGATGAATCGGATGAAATATATTATAACTCAGATTCAAGAAGGTCACTAAATTCAATCATGATGAAAACAGAGAAAAAACCACACTGAGGTATATCACAGTCAAACTGCTGAAAATCAAAGAGAAAAAGAAAACTTGAAAGTAAAGAGGACCTTCAGTGCAACAATATTATGACTCAGAAGTGATTTTCAACAGAAACAATAAAACTCAGAAGACAAGGTGCCAGAAGAAAATGACTGTCCACCTAGAATGGCATGCTCCGTGAAATTATTTTTCAAAACTAAACTAAAGTATCCTTCAACGACAAGCAAAACGGAGAATTCTTAGCCAGCAGAACTGCACTGAAAGAAATCCCGAAGGGCACATTCTTCTGCTAAAAGGAAAATTACTCCCAAGAGAAATGCACAAGTACAGAAAGGGAAGGAAAACTGACAGAAAGGGTAAATTTACATGAATATTGACTTACAAAACAATAATATTACAAAACAATAATAAAAATGCATGGGCCTTTGAGTCAGCAGTCCTGTTTCTAGAGATATCCATAGGTTGTACATATGCTCCACGCCCAACCCCGATCCCTTGTCTGTTCTCTGTGCCCACCTCTATGCCAGGAGGTTGACAACTCTGGTCACCGGGGTCCCCTGCCAGCTGTCTTCTGTGGTTGGCTGTGGCTGGCGGGAGGCACTGGCAAGACCCTGGAGGGCAGGAAGAGAGAGCGGTGGAAGTGTGCTTTCTCTGCTCCCTCTGTCCTTTGATGCTGTGTTTCTGGAAGTGTGCAGCACTCTCTGGAGGCTCCAAGGCCCCATTTTTCCTCTTCAGGCCTGGGAGTGCTAATAGCTTCCTGCTGCTGTCAGTCCCTGGATGCCTCAGTATCCACTGATACTCCTTTTTTTTTTTTTTAAGATTTTATTTGTTTATTTGAGAGAGTGCACACATAGGTGGGGGAGGGGCAGAGGGTGTGGGAGAAGCAGACTCTCCACTGAGCAGGGAGCCCTGACATAAGGCTCCACCCTTGGACCCTGGAATCGTGACTTGAGCTAAAGGCAGACACTTAACTGACTGAGCCACCCAGGTGTCCCTCCACTGTTAATTCCCTTAACTCCCCCCCCAAACACCTCTGCCAAGATGTCCCTTTCATAAGTCTCTTAGTTCGAGCCTTCTTAGTTGCAGTGCTGTTTCCTTCCAGAACCCTGACTGACGCAGGTCCCAATTTCATTGATTTCATCAGAGCACTGTTTGTAATAAAAACATGGGAAACAGCTAATATCCAGTTGGGAAACAGGATATATAAATGACAATCCTCATATAATGGAATACCATTTCACATTTTAAAAGAATAAAGTAGCTTACTAGGAACTCCTGGGGAGTGTTCTTCATGACTTATTAAGTGAGAAAAAAAAAAAGCAAGAAAGGAGTTTGTATCATAAATTTTCATTTATATAACAAAAAGTGTTTATGTGTGTGCGTAAATATGAGTATCTCTACAAGGATATACAACAAGCCGTCATTATTCATTGACTTTTTTGTTTGACTTTTTGTTTTACCACGTGGGTGTATCACTTTCTCAAAAATCCTTTCAAACATTTTCTAAAGAACATTCTTTTTTTTTTTTTAATATTTTATTTATTTATTTGTCAGAGAGAGAGAGAGCTAGTGAGCACTGGCAGACAGAGGCAGAGGGAGAAGCAGACTCCCCGCCGAGCAAAGAGCCCGATGTGGGACTTGATCCCAGGATGCCAGGATCATGACCCTAGCCAAAGGCAGCCGCTCAACCAACTGAGCCACCCAGGCTTCCCTAAAGAACATTGTTTACTGGAGTCAAACCCTTTTCAAATCATTTATCGAAGCAGCTTCCTCTTCCCTTCTCACCTGGTTTCACTCTCTTGAAAATACACTATCGGCCAAACCAAGCCTCTCACGGAAGTGCCCCTTCAGCCTCTGACCTGAGTGCCGCCAAGGCACTTGAATCAATCAAAAGAAGCAGAACACCCAGAGGAGGCAGATTTCATCAACCTTTGCCAGGTTTCTTTGTTCATTCCCCTCGTTTTTCCTTTCTGAAGTACAATCGACCTACAACGTCATGTTTGTTTCAGGTCTACAACATGTAACTTTCCTCTTTATCAGTGGAGATAAGACCTGGAGATGGATAAAGGTTCTCAAGGGGATAGAAGGACAGGAACTGACTATTTACATTCCTCTATTGACCCACTCCTGCCCTGAAGTGAGTGTCACTTAACCTGTCACCAGATGCTTCTGGTTCAGGTAAGTTTCCCGTCACCTCTTAGTGTCAATGCATGTCATTACACAGCAAACTAAGTTTCATCCAAAACAGCCAAGGGGTTACCAAGCAGTGCCCCCTCCCCACGAGCAAATGGCATGGCGACTAAAACTGATGGTTTCAGGGTGTCGTTATCCATGAAAAAAAAAGGCTGCTTCTTTAAGTGACATTTTTGTCGAACATGGACTGCGGATCTCACAACTAACTATGTTTCACTCTTTGCCTTGGCTGATCAAGCAGCTCAGGCAGGCATCAGGCTTCCCACTTTGAAAATGTTAGTGCTGGGGACACCTGCATCTGCTTACTGACTCTCTGGGCTTTAGGAGTCTATTCAATTCTTTTTCTGCTAGGTCTGATTTCTCTCTGTTCTTTCTGAATCATTCTGTAGTATATCTATTTCTAAAGCCACCTCAAATGCTTTTTAGAATGAAGTTAGGTTTAATCCACACATGAAAATGGGAGCTCTCTGACCATGTTGCCCACTTCAGTCCCATAGTCAGCAGGAAGGACCTCAAGCTTATTTTATTTATTTATTTAAAATCAGTGAACATTTACTGAGCACTTACTGTATACCAGGCACTGTTCTGACAACAAGACTGCAGTGAAGAATGAAACAAAAGCCCTGCCTTGTGGAACTTTCGGTCTAGGGGAAACAGATAATAAACACTAATATATACTCCTGTATTCTGTCCTGGTCTTTCCTGGGTGAACACAATACACTTCAACAACTTGTCTTGCCGGGGCTCTAGGTGGCTCAGTCAGTTAAGCATCTGCCTTCAGCTCAGGCCCCAATCTCAGGGCCCTGGGATTGAGCCCCGCATCAGACTTCCTGCTCAGCTGGCAGTCTGCTTCTACCTCTCTGCTTATTCTCTCTGCCTCTGTCTCTCTCAAATAAATAAATAAAATCTTTAAAAAAGACAAAAAACAAAAAACCTCCTCTCCCCATATCCAGCCTCTTGAAGTTAATTCCATCCTTCATGTTGAAACCAGAAGGGTTTGAGTAGGTCAAACCCCTGATAAAGTTCGTATTTTTCAGGTTAGCACTTAAGGTCCTGTAAGGTCTGGCTCCAGGCGGCCTCCCTCTGAGTGCACAGCTCCCCAAACAACCTTCCCTCCCCTTAGGATCCAATACAAGTATCTCCTTCTCCGGTCAGGCTCCAGGCATGCCCCAAACAGCATTAATCTGCCTTTCCTTTGAAGTCCTAGAAGCTTGTTCAGATAACTATTAAGCACAACAAACATCACCTAATGGTCAGTTATATAGATACATAAACACGCAATGTGCGTCTGTTATGTGCTTCTAGAAGGTCTTGCATGTAGCAGGGCACCCAAGAAATTGTGACTAGGTTAATCAATAAAAATTAATAACTTTGCAGGCCACACATATTATCTCCTTTCATCCTCACATTAACCCTAGGAAATAGTAAAAGCAGTAATGTTTTCTTTTGCTGGCTAAGGAAACAAAGATGCAGATAGGCTAAGGGATTCATGGTAATAAATGCCACCCTTGGTCTAGAAATCTGACTTCACTCTTTGGACCTCACAAGCTGGCTCCGCGTAAGCACAAACAGTGCCAAGAGGCAGCAGCTGCAAACCACAGAATTCCAAACATCGCACCAAAGAACAACGTGAAGTTCAACGACACAAGGATGGTTCAACTAGGCTGGTCTTAAAACAAACCAGCATGGGAGCAAAGAAGACGATTTGTCGTGCACACATTGAAATCAGAGGTATGTTAGAAACCTGTACCCACGGGAAGTAAGTTAGGACGAGAAACCCTGGGATCATTGTGTCACAGGCACAGGATCAAAGACTTGCCCATTAGAGAAGTATGCCTGACTCGTAGTGGGAAGAACAACTGTCATGGTTTGCCCAGGACGGCAGACTTTCAGGGCTGAAACAGAAGCCCCCCCGCTCCCCGACTCCCACCACCCTAGGCAAACTGGGACAAGCTGGTCATCTACAAAGAAGATGATTGTGTCTGGGGGGAAAAATCATGGGTATCTTGGAAAATGAGCTTTAGAATTCCTCCCTAAAGACTGCCTTCCAAACCAGTGGATGATCCCGGCAAGAAAAACAGCCTTGTTACTTTTGTGACACCTTGTCTTTGACCAAAAATGATGTGACTTCAGTGAAATCTAAACAACGTTCAGGTCTTTTCAAAACCTTTCCCTTTCAGGGCACCTGGGTGGCTCAGTGGGTTAAAACCTCTGCCTTCTGCTCAGGTCATGATCCCAGGGTCCTGAGATCGAGCCCCACATCGGGCTCTCTGCTCAGCGGGGAGCCTGTTTCCTTCAATCTCTCTCTCTGCCTGCCTCTCTGCCTACTTGTGATCTCTGTCTGTCAAATAAAAAAATAAATATCTTAAAAAACAAACAAACAAACTCCTTTCCCTTTAAAGGAAAAGGTTTTTCACCAATCAGGATATCTGAAAGAAGGTACCAAGAAACAGGAAGGCAATCCCCAAAAAGATGTTCCCAAGTGTTTGGAGCATCCCCAAGGATGCCCCAAGGATGCCTTCCACGTGGCTCCGTCAGTTGAATGCCCGCCTCTGGATTATTTGTTTATTAAAACAAAGAAAAACTGTTTCATTAACTTATAGCCAACCCTCATAAACACTTAGTAGATATGAAAAGACATTTCAGTTACATTCGATGATTAAAGCAATAAGCAAAGATGGCGTCCTGTCAGAGGTGACGCCGGTGTCCTATGTGTGCCAGCATCTTAATATGCACAAGCACCATTTCCGGTTGAGAAAGAGCAAACTCCTGTCCAGGACATCCGTAGGAAGAAGAGCTACGGCCAAATTCATTCAGCATGACGGTTTTCCCGGACCACCATCAAAATCAGTGGGCGGTGTGTCTTTACAAGTGAAGTAATCGATCTTGATTCAAGCCCCAAGTCCCAGGTCCGTGAAAATGTTTGAGGCACTGGCACATCCGTCGGTGTGCTTGGCATTCATAGATCTTGCATTGCAAAGACTCTTGGATTTGGGCAACACTTTTGGGTACTGAAACCTATTAGCAATGCCAGAGAGCTGAAGTCCCTGAATGCCTATCTCTTCCTAGAGGAGTCTTCGTGCACTCAAATGCTAACGTATCTCCCATGATACGCAGAAATCCACGTTTGGCGTGGAGTTGTAAACTCTAGGTAGAGCCACAGCAAGCCAAAGAAACAAACAGAGGGAAGCCCCTATGAGAAGCCTCCAAGCAGACAAGCCCTTATGATTCACCTTCCAATTGCTTTTCTTTCTTTCTTTCTTTCTTTCTTTCTTTCTTTCTTTCTTTCTTTCTTTCTCTTTCTTTCTTTTTTTTTTTTTTTGAAAGCTTTTATTTATTTGATGAGAGAGAGAGAGCGAGCGCAGGAACACAAGCCTGGAGAGTGGGAGAGGGAAAGCAGGCTTCCTGCCGAGCAAGAGGCCTGATGTGAGGCTCGATTCCAGGACCCTGGGATCGTGAACTGAGCCGAAGGCAGAGGCTTAATAACTGAGCCACCCAGACGCCCCTCATCCTCCGATTCTAAGAATACCTATTTATTGAGTACTTACTGCATGCGTGCCAGGCATGAGTCTAAGAGTTTAACGTTTAATGTTTTATCTACTCTCCATAAACACCCAACAAAGCGGATGGGCTTTTAGCCCCAGTTTGAGCAAGGAGAGAGCTGAGACCCGCAGAGATGAGGCAGCAGGCCCAAGGGAAATGAATTCAAGGCCAGGCAGTGTGCAGAGCCCACAGGCTCAAACTCTGCGTGCAGAGTTTGCGTGCAGAGGTCTGGCTCTCAGGGTGTGCACCTGCTTTTCCCTTTTCATCCCTCATCTCTGGAGTCTGGAGATCCTCCTGCCCCACACTAATGGCTCCCCCGCTTTCCCCTGGTACATCTCCCTGCTGGCATCCCCAGGCACCTTCAACTCAACACAGCCCACAGTGAACACATCGTCCTCGCCTCCAGACCCACGGTCCCCTTTGTACCAGGCATCCAGCGGCCGACTGTGTAATTCCCCGTCACTTGTCCTAACCCTGCAGTGGTTGGCTGTCTTCTCTCCATTCCAGGTGCTGCTCTGTCATGTGGACACTGCCTCGATCGTGGAATCATTCCCACATACCTCTCCTCCTGCCTGTACCCCTGCCCTCCTCGGCTGCCCTGGTCCATGTGCATAATGGCCTGCCACCTTCTGCCCCAGCCTCCATGGGTCCTCACTCCAACTCAGAGTGAGGACCCAGCCTCACTCAGCCTCCATGCCTTGGCCTGACTAATCTTTCCAAAAGGGGACTCTGGTGGGCGAAAGCACCAAAACCAGTCTTGTGGTTGACAAAGTACCCCAACTCATCGGACTTCCACAACCTGCGAGAGGTTCTCCATGGAAGTCTGGTGTCAGATAGAAGGTCATAGCTGCTGATGAGAGCCCAAACTCTTTCCTCAGTCAATCGTATCCTGCCTCCTGCTCCAAAAGCTTCTGTTTTTCCATTGTGTACAGAATTAGAGAAAAACTTAAATTTCTCAGTCCAGGTCTTTCCATGGCTTGTCCCAGCCAGCTTTTCCAGTGTCCCTTGCCTAACACCTTGTAGGGCAGGCAAGCCCCCCGGGAGGTTGGGTTTTCTCTCTGTTTTGCAATGCAAGTGCCTGATTTGAGCTCTGATTGCCAAGACATCCACTTCAAAGAGGCACCCACTTCAGAGATGGTCAGCCACAGGACTAGATAAAGAGCCAGGCCACCTCCCCACACTGAGGCTCCTTTGTTTTCAAGATCTTGGTGGATTTTGATAACTGAGTATTTGGGCCACTTGTTTTTGTTCTTCCCACACTTTAAATTCCTGCTCTTACATTTCATTATCTTATTTAAAGATTTTATTTATTTATTTGTCAGAGAGAGAGAGCACAAGCAGGGGGAGCAGCAGGCAGAGGGAGGAGCAGGCTCCCCGTTGAGCAAGGACCCCAATACAGGACTCAATCTCAGGACCTTGGGATCATGACCCGAGCCAAAGGCCAATGCTTAACAAACTGAGCCGCCGAGCTATCCCCGCTCTTATGTTTTAAATTCACCAATAAGGAGTGAGCCTGAGAAACCTTAGGTCTGTACCCTCCACCCCAACAAAAGCAGAACTCCACCCAATCCTAACTCTAACCACCATCCCTCACACTCCACTATGCTCAGACTATCTGTCTGTCTCTCTCTCTGTCTCTCTCACACACACACACCACCCCTGGGGACCTCACTAAATGGCCCCAGGTATGCTGTGTAATTTCTAGGTCCTGTAAGCAACAAACCTTTATTTTTATTTTTTTTAAAGCTTCCTGATGGTTTTTACAGGGCATCTTGCGATTATAGAGAGTTCCTAGAGGGCTGCTCCAAAGAAAACGCCTGTTATTGATCAGCTGAGCCTGGCACAGAACACGCCCCCCGCACTTGGAAGTAAAAAGGTTGGATAGAGGGAAGAGGTCAAAATGACATTAAGTGGAAAAACTATTATTTTATCCCAAGGACATTATTTTATCCCAAGGATGTTCTGAGCCAAAAATTCAGTCCCGTTCTTTCTCCTAGTGAAGAAATACAGCTTCCAGTCTATTCTGTCTGGCTCTTTAAGTAGGCTAAGAAAATGGAAGTTTCATCTGTTTCTCTTATTCCCTTTGTTTTTTTCTAGAATGATTCCTTAATCAGGCCATTAATGAGTCATGCGCCTCATTCTTAACTTAGGAGGAAATGCACAAAAGCCCTCCTAGAGGGCCCTGCCGCCAAAGACCTCCTGCCTTGTACACTGTTAGGCCAGGTACTTGGGAGCCCCAGAGCTGGTGTACGTTTCCTCCAAGGTCAAATGTGTGTTTCTAGCAAGTTAGGGGAACAAAGCTGTGAGCCTCAGGGCATAGATTCCCAGGCAAGGTTATCTTTTTTCTTCATTATAGTGAAAAATTATTCATTAATTTTTTAAATGGATATAAATTCCTCTAAATCCCACTATTCCTAGCATATAAATTTCAAATGTTTGTTAAGTGGGGGAATTACTGCCCTCCACGCTCAGCCAACGCCAGCTAGCTATCGCTCCTAAATCAGGCAGCATTGCCTTTCAGGTCATCTCCATTTTCCTTGGACAGGACCACAAAATCTCCAGCTTAATAGCCCCTTCTAGACATTTCTCTGGGCTTTTGGCACAACTTTCTCCGGGCATGGTTTTTGTTATTATTGATCGTAATAATGGCCACAGATCTCATTGAATTCCATAACAATTCAAGGAATGCTGTTCTGTTTTATTTCTCAGAGAAAACGGAGGTGCACAGATGAGAGGCAGTCTGCCCCGAATTCCATAGCGGCTGAGTGCAAGTCCAGCTCCAAGCCCTTTCCGCCCTGAGTGCCCTCTTTGAAGAGGTGCTTTCTTTTTAATCCCAAAGTCTTTAAGACGAAGTGCTCCTTATTCACGTGAGGGAATGTCTTGTTTATCCCAACACCCAGGACAGAGTGTGCTAACTGATAAATTAGAATCCCCCATGATAATGTCTGGAATATCTTGAAGGCTGCCTGATTCAGAATGTGTCCGTGGAGTCTTTTTTTTTTTTTAAAGATTTTATTCATTTATTTGACAGACAGAAATCACAAGTAGGCAGAGAGGCAGGCAGAGAGAGAGAGGAGGAAGCAGGCTCCCCGCTGAGCAGAGAGCCCAATGCGGGGCTTGATCCCAGAACCCTGGGATCATGACCTGAGCCGAAGGCAGAGGCTTTAACCCACTGAGCCACCCAGGCGCCCCTGTCCGTGGAGTCTTAACTTCAACAATGTGGCAAATGCTTGTGTTGATTTCAAAAATGTGCTCTGGACTGAATTGTGTCTCCCTACAATTCCCATATTGAAGTCCTAATCCTCCCCCTGCCCCATGTATTTGGAGTAAGGAAGTAATTAAGGCTAAATGAAGTTCTTGGGGTGGGGCCCTGATCCAATAGGATTAGTGCCCTTGTGAGAAGAGAGGTCAGAGAGTGCCAATCCCTTCTATTCCACTTCCGAGCTGTGTGGCTTGAACAAGTCAGTTCACTTTTTTGAGTCTCAGATTTTTTCACCTATCAGACAGGACTGAAAATGTCCATATTGTACACATGGGGGTACATCTGGAGATGAGCACAACATTAGATAATGTGATTAGATAATAAATGCTAGTGGCCTGGAACTCAGTGGTGTGAGCATACTGGGTAGCCTCCAAGGATGTGAGCATTTCCAGATCCCTTTCTAAAGAAAAAAAAGGTAGAGGCACCTGGGTGGCTCAGTGGGTTGAGTGTCTGACTCTTGGTTTCAGCTCACGTCATGATCTCAGGGTCCTGGGATCCAGCCCCATGCCAAGCTCCACGCACAGCAGGGGTTCTGCTTCAGGATTCTCTCCCTCTGCTCCTCCCCCTGCTCATTCTCTCACTCTCTCCAAAATACATAAATATGTCTTATAACAGAAAAAAAAAAAACAGAAGAGAAAAAAGGATAAAGACAGAGTGTAATAATAAGACTTCTGTATATCCTGGGTCTGTTACTCACCAGATACCATGTGATTCATTTTAAACCTTCTGCATTATCACAATAGAACGTTTGATCATCCAAAGCCAAAATCAACAGCACAAGAAAGTTCAGATAATATTAGTCCTGAAATGGTCAAACATGAAAACACCAGTGCACACCAGGCTTCCCACACTCCCCAGAGCCCAGCCTTACCACGACATCTGGTTTGATACTGTGCAAAACTGAGGACAACCCCCCACCCCTGGGGCCCTACCAGGTCACCCCTGCCAATAAAAGTATCCTCCCCACCACTGAGAAGGCAGGTAGGATGACGACAGAAACGACATCCGGCTCCAAGCAACCCTGGGCTGGTTCTGGGGACGGACGGCAGGCTCAAGCAGGGAAAGAGGTGGAAATGGAGGTCCTGGCAACTAGAGGAGTGAACGTGGGGGAATGGTCAACCAGTCTCTTGGAGATGGAAGCAAATTAAAAGAAACCAGCGCCAATCAGGAAAATCAGGAAACACGGGTCACTGCTATGGGCTGACGTGTGTCCCAGCCAAAATTCCTTTCTCAAAGTCCTAGCCCCCAGCGCTCCAGAATATGGCCATATCTGGAGATATTTGTGTCCATTTTTTAAAGCCATAGGGTCTTTAAAGAGGTAACTAAATTAAAATGAAGTTATTCGCGTGTCCCTAAACCAGTGTGGCTGGTGTCTTTATAAGAAGAGGAGATTCGTACATAGACATGCACAGAAGGAAGAAGGTGTGAAGGCGTGGGGAGAAGACAACCATCTATGAGCCAAGGATAGAGGTCTGGCCATCCGAAGGAATGAATCATGCTAACACCTTGATCTCAGTCTTCCAGACTCCAGAATATTTCTGTTGCTTGAGCCACCCAGGCCCTGGCACTTGTTATGACAGCAGGAGCCAACGAATCCAGTCATTTCTTTGGAGGAGACTCAAGAGGGGGGGACCTCTGAGCAGGTCACAGAGGCACCAAAGAACAAGAGGCTCAGATAACAGGGGGACAAAGTGTCCGAGATCGGGCTTTGCGTTTATAAAACCCGCGTTCAGCGACAACCAACCCCCTCACCAATAAAGGACACCATCCCCAACCAGCCCTACCCAGAACCATCCACCAGCCCACACCCACTGGAGGTGTGTGCCTGAGCTCACCTCCCACCTGTCACCTGCTCCACAGCTGCCACCTGGTCCCCACCACCACCACCGTGAGCCCAACGGGGATGACTGCAATGATTCTTAACTGGCCTCCTGCTCCCACTCTCACCCAGCAGCATACCCTGTCCCTGCCTATGCCCCAAGCAACACTTGGAATGAGCCTTTTGGGACCTACAACCCTCCATGGCTCTCATCCTGCTGAGAACAAACCCTGCATCCTTCCCCTGATCTAAAAGACAACATGTGATCTGAGCTTCGCCCGTCACGTGTGCCCCTCTCTCGGCCATCCTGGCATGCGGCCGCCTTCTCTGCTCCTTGAGCATTATCATGTTCCCATCTCACGGCCTTTGTACTTCCTGTCCTGTCTGCGCAGGAGGGAGCTGCCCGCTGATACCCACCTGGCTGGACCATCTTACGCCATCTGTCTTCTTTCTCGTCTGATACAAGGCACTCACCCCTTGAATACTCGGAGATGTTCACATGCTCGGAGGCTGTCCATTCTGCTGACACCACGGGGTTCCAGGGCACTAGCAACTGCTGAATAATTGCTGTTGTACACGTCCCCTGATTCGCCCCTGCAGGCCACTGTGAGCCGGGGATCCGCCTGGCTCCCTCCCTGGCTGGACTCGGGTCTCTGCTCAGAAGCCCTTCCCGACCATCCTCAAAGCTCACCCTCTGCTTTTCATTGCTCTCCTCCACTACGTAGCTTTCCTTCAGAGCACTTCTCGCTGTCTGCGGGCAGTTTATCTATAATCTGTCACTTCCTCCTGGAAACAAGCTTTAAGGGCAGGGGTCTGAGTGGCCAGGTCGGCACCGAGCCCAGAGTTGCCATCCTACAGTGAGTGGGTTTCCCAAGGGCACGTGGACATTCACTCACTGACCTAGAGACTGAAACGACCTCTGGTCAAAGTCCCCCCCATGCAAACCCTAATGGACCTGAAGCTCTGGCCACCGCAGAACTTATAAAACTCAAATGTAATGGGTTGTTCAATGTGTGATTAATCGGGATCTTCTGGCAGGTGCTGGGGGTGAGTCTGATCGCTGGTCCGCGTGCATTGCGCCCCCAGATCCAACCTCACCAAGAACATGCCTCGCCGTAGCCAGGCTTCCCAGCCAGCCGTGAACATGCCCCTAGCCCACCCACCATGACCCCTGATTTCTGAGCCCTGGCCACAGCTCACTGAGCAGCTCCCTCGTGCTCCCCGGGTGCTAAGGCCTGGACATGTGAGTTGCCCAGAACCTGTCTCACAACACAAGAGGTGTTGTTTCCCTATATTTTTAGATGGAGAAGCTAAGCCTCAGAGAGAGGGAGTCAAGCACCCAAGGTCACAAAACTAATAAGTGTCGTTGAATCCTGGCACCTGACTCTGAACCCACATGCTGTGTCCAGTGCTCTCCCACCTCTGACCAGTGAGCCCTAACTGCAGAAACTTTCCATCTGCTCTACTCCTCAGCCACAGTGGGCACCCAGGCATCTTCCAGTGTTTGTGGGTTTCTGGTCTCCCCATCTGTACCTGGCTTCTTGACCTCCCAACCCTGGCCTACTGTCTCCATGCAATCAGCCTCCAGCAAAGGCTCTGTCTTTGGGGAGGGGGGGAAGGGAGGAGGTTCGCAAATCTCTGTTAACCCACAGACTATGGCCCCGTTATTGTCGGGGAAGGGGTGCTGATCCCTTCACAAGCCATGACCCAAGTCACTGAACAGCCCAACAAAAGTCACATGACTCCAGTAGACCATCAGCTCCCTGTGGGCAAAGAATTTTGTCTGCCTCGTTTCCTGTCTCATCTCAAGACCCCAGAAAAACACCTGTAAACATTTCAGCACTGACAGCACGTGGCCGATGGTCAGTCAACAAGAATGGTGAATGCCTGTCTCCCTCCCTCTACTGTGAGTTTCCCAAGAACAGACCAAGCTGGTTCCTCTTTGTATCCCCGAATGCTAACATCTGTTCCTTATTCACTCAACAAATATGTATGATATGCACCATTCCAGGCATAAAACATACAGCAAGAAAATAAAAAAGGCCCAAATCCCCCTGCCTTCAAGTTTTCCTGGAGGAGTCCCATGTGCCTGAAACCATCCTAGGCCCTGGGGACATGCCCTGGGAATGAGGCGAAGAGGTCCCAGCTCTCTGGAGCTTTGTAACAGAGGGATCAAAGACAAAAAGCATGCAACCAGATACATAAATGAAACCATTACTGACTGGGAGAACAGCTCTCCCAGCGTCCAGCAGGGCTCAGTTGGTGTGCAAAAATGAGAGGTAGGGGGTGGATGCTCGAACACACTCAGGAAAGAAGAAGGTCACAGCTCGAAGGCCAGCTGTGTCATTTACCAGCTGAGTGGCCTTGTGTGGTCTCGTTGGCTTTCCAGGACCAGGTCGCTTTGCTACTGCCCTTACTGTGTGGAGTGGCTAAGCTAAGCAAGGAAGATGAGTACGGGAGGGAGGCAGAGAGACAGGAAACAGGTAAGCTGGTCCCCATGCCAGGTGAAGGGGAAGCCAAGCTGACAGTGGTTACTTATGACCCATACTCACATCCCCTCCAGGGGCTGACACCAGTCAAAGGCAACTGCTCTTCAATACCCAACCCCACCCCAGGCTTCATAAAACACCTGGGACTGCTCTTGCAGGAATTTTTCCTCCAACATTCAGATGCCAATGAACATTAATGTTTGGCTGAAAAAGTCCATCCAAGCCCTTCCTGTCCCAGATTCAACTGGGATTAAGCAACCCAGTGTCTCCCTGGATCAGCCGAGTGTACACAGAGACCACTCCACGCTCATCAAATGCAGAACAACTCAAGGAGCAGGGAAGACCTTGCCTGGATGATCGGTCTTCAGATCAGATCAAATCTGTATCTGCTCACTCATTCACACAACAAATATTTATCCAAACTCGAGGTAGCAGCTGTTGTTGGACTAGAGTGCAAAAATGGCACAGGTCACCATGTTTCTACAGGGGCCAGTTACTGTCCTAGAAAGTCCTTATGGATCCCCCATCATCACCGCTTCCCCATCTGCCTATCTCCCTTCATCTGCTGAATTTCATCCCTCAAGGCTAAATTCAGGCATCTTTGGCCACCCCTCCTGGTCTAGATGCTCCTCTGCTTTGCTCCACATGACCCCACCCTGGGATCAGCTCTGTCCTGGGCTTGGCCCTGCTGTGTGGTAACCACCACTGCTGGATCACCAGTCTCCCTAGACTGTGACCTTCTTGAGGTCTTGAACTGTAGTTGAAACTTGGTAAATATGTGCTGAATGGGTATATCCAACCCATTTTTTCCACCACAGATTCAAAAAAGCATTATGTCTGAAAAATTGGTCCATAATATATAGAAAGGAGCCCCTGCTATCTGTCTTGAAGATATCCAGCCAAAATGCTTCTAAAGGCAGTGTATATAAAATACCCCAGAGCACTGAGCAGTAACTGAGTAAACAGTTCTGTTACAGTATCATTGCTGTTATCTTCTTGATGATGTTAATAATGATTATGAGAGACGATATTTAAATTTGGCAGAGGAAAGGACGGGAGGTCAGAAGACCATGACTTCCAACCATGACTTTCAAACTAGTGTTGTGACCTTGGACAAATCCTGCTGATTCCAGCAGCATCATCACCTGTAAATTGGGAGTAGAATCCTTTTCCTAGTCCCTCTGAATTTGTGACAGATGACACAGTCTAAGCCTGTAACCCTCATCCTACCCCGCTTCTGGGCCCAAACACTGATTTAAGTCCATTTTGAGCTAGGTCAAGAGGAGGTTCCAAATCTCAGGGTCTGCAAAGCCATCCACAATGACATCCTGTTCCTTTCCTAGTCTGTGCTGTCCAGACCCTTGTGTTCCTACCATGCATTTCCAGAGGCACATGGCTAAGGATGGTCCTACCTGAAAGCAAGCCAGAAAAAGTCACTGCCAAAGAAATGCTTGAATACTTGTTGGATGCCCTTTGAAGAGCCCCAAACTAGGTGAAGAGCTACACTTGTGAGCCAGCCAGCCAGCACAATGCACACAGCATAGTCAAGGCTGTCACCTGCTGGAGAACAATGACTAGAACCTTTGGGGACACCATGGCCAACTACAGGGCAAGTAGTGATAATGACACCCACCATTCTGCAACCCACATTTTCTGGGACATTCAGAACAATGCTCCCAGAGCCTGGTTTTATCCCACTCTGCCTTTCCCAACCCCGAGAAACTTGGGGCACAGGTGAAGGGTCTGAAACATTTAGGGACATCTTGGAGTTATTTTGGTGGATACCAGTAAGAACATCATGGTTCTATGGGGAAATCCATCGATCCACATGATCCTCTGGACCTCTCTGGCCAGACCCTCAGAGGAGTTCTAAAGCTGGGCCAGAAGAAGAAGGGAAAATGAAGAAACAGGAGACCTTTGGAGGTTCAGGGCCTCATAGTAAACTAGAGACCAAGCTGACCTCCTCTCTCCCCCTGAACTTGGAACTAAACCTCTGTAAAGAACCTAAATGACCTCTCTACAGACCATCCTGCAGGGGCATGATGTCACCTCTTCCATGAAGCCCTCCCTGACCTGGTTGTATAAGTCTGGCCAGTTTTGGCATTGGCCATTGGAGCTCCCCATACCATCTGTGCTTATCACTGCACTCACGTCACAGAATACTAATTGCCTATTTGCATGTGAACTCTAGGGTGTAAGAATAAAGATACAGTGATTAAGACACGGAGTCAAGCTGGAAAAATGGCCTGGGACATATCAGGCAGAGTTGAAGAGCCATGCACAAGTGAAAAGCAGAAGTTGTAAGTGGAGCTCTACTTATTGAAAGGTAAGACCATCCCCCCTCATGCTCCCACATACCCTCAGCTTCCAGAAGAGTGGCAGCCAGGCTTGCATGCCCCACACTAAAGTCTGGGGCAGGGGCGTTTACTGGAGGGATCAAGCTCAGAAACCAGCCTAGGATAAATGACCCACAAGTGCTGCATTTGGAGGTTTGATGAGGGAAAACCCTGGCCCTTGCTCAGTTGTCCCCGCCATGATTCCCACTAGTCATCCCAGTCCTCCCTTCAGTTTGTTAGAGCCTGGGTCTTGAAGATGGACGGGCACTCAGTGTGCAGCAGACACCTGAGGAAGTCTTCCCACAAGAAAGACAGAGACGGGGATGCTTGCGTGGCTCAGTCAGTTGAGTGTCATTGCAAGGTCCTGGGATCAAGGCCCAGATCAGGCTCCCTGCTCGGCAAAGAGTCTGCTTCTCCCTCTCCCTCTGTCAGCCACCTCCCCCACTTGTGCTTTCTCTCTCACACTCTCTCTCTGTCTCAAATAAATATAAAAAATCTTAAAAAAAAATGTCAGAGACAAAACCAACAGCAAGAAGAAACTCACAGAGAGTAAAGCAACTCAGGGAAGAGAAGAAAATTTGGAAAGCCCACAAAACTTCAAAGGCAAAAGAGAACAGATTGTCCCCATGGAATAAGAACAAGATGCTTGAAAGAGATACTCTGAAAACAGAAAAGGCACTTGGAAATTAAAGTTGTAGTAATTGAGTATATATGCATATATATTCAACAGGAGAAAATAGAAAGGAGAAAATTATCAAAGAAAGAAGATTTTCCCCAAATTGAAGAACAATATTTTCCAGATTTAAAGGGCTTATCCAGTACCTAGAACAGTGGGGAAAAAAAAAAAAAGTTCCCCATAGAAAAGTGACAGAGGCGTTAGGTAACACTACAGGGGTAATCATACTGCCATATATAAATGAGTAAGATCAACAGGTTGTACACCTCAAAGTCACCCAATGCAATAGTCAATTACATTTCAATGCAAAAATAAATAAAAATTAAAAGTACCACAAAAAAGCCTTCATCATGAAATTTCAGAACAAAAGGGTTAAAAAGAAAATTCTTAAAACATCCCAACTGGGAATCAGAAATGCGTGGGACTTCAAACTGGAAGCTACAAGATAATGGGTAAAGCCTTCACATTTCTGATGGGAATGATTTTTATCCTAGATCCTACATCCAGTGAAACCATCCAAAACACGTGAGGATAGATGACAGTTTCCGACATGCATGTTGCGATCCCTTCCTTGCCCTCCCGGGCTCTCCTCTCCTCCTTAACAGGGACTGAACCTGCTGCTTTCTGCCATCGATGTTCAATGGGGACCCGATCACCCCCACATGGGCAAAAGTTGGTTCTTAGGTGGCATGAAAAAATTATATACTTTTTAGTGTAAAGCACAGCAATACATACTATACATAAATCAATATATAGTCTATCTGGAATATGAAAATTAGAGGGGCAAAATATGTCCCCTTGGAAAATGAAAATAGAAAAAAGGTTGAGAAATATTGGTTAGTCAGTGGAAGGCACTGGCGAGAGACCGAGGACTGAAGCTGTTGGAGAGGAATGCCTCTCTCCTCTCTGAGGCCACATCCTCAGCAGTGGCCACATCTCTGCCTTAATTCCAGCAACTTCCAGCTTAGGCTGGAACACCAACGTCCTTTCATCCCTTCAGACTGGGGATGACAGCCGCATCCTACTGTTGCTAAACCTTGGAGGCGGGGGTGAGGGGCTCCCCTTCCTGTCTGGCTTCTTAGTTCTTCCATCCCACAAAACCATTCCCTTAACTCAATCCCCTCTGTTAACTACAGAAGGGAAACATGGCAGCCCCCTTTGGCCTCATAAACTATGTATTTTACATGGCTGTGAAAAGCATTGTTGCACTTTAATTAAAAATTTAAAACTTCCAAAAGGAAGAGTGGTTCATTTTTTTTAAATAAAATGAGTAATAGCTGGCCCAAGACAAAAAGGGTGGGAGGCAGAAGGAGAGAAGACGAAGAACAAGCCGTGTTTTCAGTGATGAGCACAGAAACCATGAGGTACTTTCCCAGCTGTTGGGGAGCTCAACACAGGGTCTACAGAACACACAGCACGTCCTAACGGAAGCATTCTAGATGAGATGAGAGGGTGCAAGTGGACCAGAGGGACTGGCAATATAGGCCAGTGACTGTGGGGCCCCAATGTACCTCTCCCAGGCCAGGGGGAATGACCAAGAGACTTTCCAATCAGTCCAGCGTCCCCATGGATGCACAGGGAGATTCCCACCCAGGACATCTTCTCCCACTTCTGGGTCTTCCCCCATGGATGAGCCAAAGTTGTTAAAAGAATTTGAAGAGTTTGTATATTTTTTGTTTAAATCAATGAAAAGAAGGGTCCTCTCTCCTTTTCACGCATCAGGAAAGCACAAAGTTCCCCAGGACAAGTTAAGCTTACCCTTCATTGCTGCATCCATACCCTCCACTAGAAATTTTTTTTTTAAAGCACAAATGATCCCTCCAAAAATCTTTTTTTTTTTTTAAGATTTTATTTATTTATTTGCAGAGAGAGATCAGAAGTAGGCAGAGAGGCGGAGAGAGAGAGAGGAAGAAGTAGTCTCCCTGCCAGAGAGCCTGATGCGGGACTCGATCCCAGATCTGAGATCATGACCTGAGCCAAAGGCAGAGGCTTAACCCACTGAGCCACCCAGGCACCTTCTATTCTTATTTCTACAGTCAGTGAGGAGATTCACATGGGCTCTATTCTTTGTCAGCTTCTGCTACCCAAAGTGGTAATAGTGGACATCAAGCGAAAAGCAAGTACAACAAGGCAGTCAGCTGTGTGTTCCACCCAGCCCAAGAACTCACCCTCCTGTTCAAGGAAGCTAGGAAGGAAGAAAGAAAAAGAACCAGAGGAGCAAGGGAAGGAATGACACAGACACAGGTGGTCTTGGGAACAGACCTGGTGACTATGATCATTTTTCTCTTCTTTCTTTTTATTTGTATTCATTTATTTGCTTATTTGTGTTTTCTAACATGGTACAGCATAGAGAGAAAAAGCTAGAGTTTTCCTTGTTTTGTTTAATGTCAGAAACTAAAGTGGGCATGGAAGTAGCAAGGAAGACCCAAAGGAAACACACGGAAATGTTAACACTGTAGCTCACTGGTGAGCCTGAGGGCAGTCATTCTTATTTTTCTCATTTATCTTTCCACCCTTTTTGCTAGGACCATTCTTGACCTTTGTAATAACAACAAAAATCCCTGCACACAAAACAAAAACAACAATAAAGATTTTGTCTTGTGTCTGAAAAAGAAAAAGACTATAACTACTTTAAACTATAAACAGTGTTTGGGGTTTTTTTCTGAATGATAAGATTTGGGGCACATTTTTCCTTTTTGCTTATCTCTGATTTGCAAAAAATGTCAACAAAGAAAAGATATCACTTGCGTAAGAAGGAGTACCAAGGCAGTTATGTGTCATGCCTTCCCTCGACACATGCCATCACCCCGGGATACCCCATGAGGGTCCCCAAACTGTAGTAGGGACAAAGACACCACAGAGACTGCTTCAGTCCCTTTCTCTCCTCTCTTTCCTTGTCTCAGGGAGAAAGGAACAATAGCATGATTTCCAAAGAGGACCTCAGCTTTGCTCGAGCTTGGGTTTGGAATCTCACTGCAGAGAATATTCTTCCATAAGTTTCTTAAGCTCAAATCAACACATTTATTTTTCTAAGAGGTTATAGGTCTTTGAGGGAAGGAAGTATTTCCCAGTCATTTTTATATCCCTCCCAGTGTCTATTAAATTACCTAAACAAGGGGTTGGTGCTTTATCATTCACTCAACAAACTTTTGTTGGGGGATCCATGGAGCACCATCAACTCAGTGGGGTCCCAAGAGACAGACTAGGGCATGGGCTTTGCCCAGCAGGTCCCACTTCTCCCATCTGTGTGGAGGACAAAGTGTCCACAGTAGTTACACCCCAAATTGACAAGGATTAGGCTGCACCAGACTCAGCAGGGTCAGATGTTGAAATGTTTAATGTTGCAGGGCACTGGGTGTTTGGGAAGCTATCCATTCACGAGTTTATGAGTCCTGAGAATCCCTGGATTCATGGCTATCTGTTCTGCTGACTTGCTTCAACCTAACTCCAGCTTCCAAAGCCAGGGGCTCAGCCCCACTCTGTACAGAACTCTCCTCATCCACTCTCCCCTTGGCTGTGGGGTCACCCATTGTCAAGGACACTAATCAGATGGATTGCAATATCCTCCTTCACCCGACAGGACACTGGGCTCTGTCCCTCAGGGAAGGCTGATGGTATTCTAGTAGAACAAACAAAAAGTTCCAATAGCACATTTGTTGATATGAGGGAGTCTGATCAAAATCCTCAGTAAAGTTCCTCAGGATCACATTACTCCTGCCATGGGCAATGTGAAAACCCCAGGACAATGTTCCTGAGGAGCAGAGTGCCTCTTTCGTGGGTCATCTCATCATCCCTCATTCAACACCTAGACTGACTGCCTACCATTGGCCAAGTCCTACTGGCTCTGGGGACACCCAGAAGAGGAGCTATGGTCTGTTGGGAAGAGAGAAGTGCAAGCAATCCTGTAATAGGAAAACCCATGGAAAGCAGGGCGTGTGGACCTGGAGGCCAGGGAAGGGGAAGACATTGGGCAGTGGAGTCTGTGTGTGTCAGAGATAAGGACAGGTGAGAGACTGACAACTGGGGAGACCATGGGGGCTGCAAAGAGGAATAAAGAAGTGAGGCTTAGCAGGAGTCAGGAGCCAGATAGAGATGAACCCAGTATATCACAAGAAAGAGATTGTGCCAGGTCCCACAAGGGCTGGAGTCACAGAAGAACACTGAGCAAGGGAGTGACACATCTAAAGTGGGAGAGAAAGTCAAGGAAAAGAAGTCTTAGAATGGTCTTAAAAAAAAAAAAAAAAGAAGTTTAAAAATTCCTAAGCATCAGACTTGGAAACTTGGAGGTGATTTGGGTCATTCTGGCATCTGCTGGGGAGGACAGAGCATCTGGAGAGGGGACAGACACTGGCAGGGAGAAAGGCAAATGGGGAGTTTACTACCAAAGGCCAGGTGAACAGGGGCCAGGGATGAGCCAGAGCTGGAGAAGCAGTGGCAAAGGTGGGGAGTGGAGGGGAGATTGAGGGGACAGAATTGACAAGATTTGGTAACCGATTGCAAGCGGGGAGGGACAAGGTACAGTCAGAATGGAGAAGTGAGCCCTAGATCTGGCTCAGATGCTTGACAAGACTAGTTTCTAGGTGATGGTGGGAACAAAGGAGAGTTTGGGGTCAGTTCAAAAGAGAAGGAGAGGACAGGAGGTGCAGACAGTTGTTTCCAGTTTCATGGGGGGACAGAGACAGAGGGCAGCAGCTGAAGGCTCCTGTCGGTCAGAGGAGGAGCTTTTATTTAAGGCTGGGGGTGTTCTAGCACACTTGTATGCTGAAAGGAAGAAATCAGAAGAGGAAGGGAACCTAAGGGTGTAGGAACGAGGGGACCCCAGCAGGGTGAGGGCTAGTCGGACTGGTACAGAAAGAACATGGAGGGGTCATCCATTGCCATAGGAGGAGAGGCAGGGAGGTAATGTGTCAACAGAGGCTGGTAAGTGCATCTTCCCTGCTTGACTTACTTAGCACAATCCCCTCTAGTTCCCTCCATGTCGATAGGTGGAACGTAAGGAATAGCGCGGAGAACCACAGGGGAAGGGAGGGAAATTGGAAGGGGGGAACCAGAGAGGGAGATGAACCGTGAGAGACCATGGACCCCAGGAAACAAACTGAGGGTTTCAGAGGGGAGCGGGTAACGTGGTGATGGGAATTAAGGAGGGTACGTGTTATGATGAGCACTGGGTGTTACACGTAACTAATGAATCATTGAACACTGCATTAAAAACTAATGACGGAAAAGCCCCAGGTCTTTGTACATGCTGTTCCCTCTGCCCAGAAAGCCCTTCCGCCTTTCTTCACCTGGACATCCCCAACTCATTCTTCAGAACTAAGCTCAGGGGGCTGTCCCTCCTCGGGGAAGCCTTCTGGCTCCCACCCAGGCCATGCTGGGTGCTTTCCCAGCTAACTGAACATAACTTTGAGTGGCTAACTGAACACAATTTTAAAAAGAGCATCTTTTCTGTTGGTTTATATTTTCTCAATGAAATAGAAAGCTGAATGGGGGAGCTGAGGATGAGGATGGGGAGGAAGTCTGGGGAGACTTGGGGGGGAGGAGAAGAAGTGTTACTGCCCTCTGAGAGAACAAGAGAGGACACTGAACTTTGGGAAAGAAAATGTTAATCCAGGTGCCCTCAGCCCCCCAGGAGAGCATGCAGGGGTGACCAAATGACCAAGACAAGGAGAGGGCAAGTGTGAGTCCTGGGAGAGGTGAAGAGCCCCAATGGGACTAAACCCCCCTCCCCGCCAGAAGCATAGAGAGCACCAACCACTCTGGGTGGGGTACAGAGAGCTGCCACGGAAATGGGGCCTTCAAGCCCGAGCCTGGTTTCTATTTGGGTGAAGGGAGGGAGTGTGTCAACAATTGGGCCACCATGGAAAACATTAGGAATGAAGCCAGTAGTTACAAAAAAGCCATTGAGAAGTTACTTTCCAGTTCATAAAAGTGGACACTTTCCTTCCTTCACAGCCTTGCAAACAAAGCCAATATAGTTTTGTGTAATTGGTGATACCAGTGAACAAATGATAGTTATCACAGAGGTGGGTCCTGGGTCACCTTGGATCATCCAACATCCTTTTCCCTCCTCAAGGTGACTGTGACTAAGAGCTCGTCCCCGAAATAAACCACACGGCTCTGATGGCTCCTTTCCCAGGAAGACCAAGGTGTGGTTCCTTCACTGTTCCTGGAAGACAGGCGGCCATTGAGGTGCCCGTCAGCCTGCCCTGACACATACACACACACACACACACACACACACACACCCCATGGCACCAACAGTCCCTGCAGAGAAAGAACCCATCCAGACCCAGGAGTGCAGCTCACTGACCTCGTCCCTCCCTGGAAGGCAAGTGGTGTGTTTTCAGCCACAGAAATGTATGTGCATCCATGAGTCACAGGACAGACGATCTTACATCACTCCCTTGGGCATCAAGGTGGGGTTCACGTTCTCATCCACTTCTGATTTTACATGCCCAACCCCTGCCCTCTGCCTCCATTTTAGCAGAGGCCTTTTCAGTGCCTAAATCTCATTTGTGGAGCTCATGGTTGGCCTCAGCTGGATGAGGGTCTGAGTCTTGGTTTCAGCGCAGTTCATGGTCTCGGGGTCATGGGATCGAACCCTGCACTGGGATCCACGCTCAGCATGGAATCTGCTGGCAATTCTTTCTCCCTCCCCACTCTCTCTCCCTTTCTCTCTCTAAAACAAATAAATCTTTAAATAACTCTCCTTTGTCTCCACTACCCTTGCTCCAGCCACACACTCATGTCTCTGCTGTGGATGCCATGTGCATGACACAGCCTCTCCCTGGCCAAGCCCTGGCAGAAAAGACACACACATCATCCCAGGAGAAGCAGTCATTCCTTCCCAGGCTGCGGGACGGGCACCAGATTCCCGGTTTCATCAGCAACACACAGGTGTCCTCTTCACTGCCTGGCTAGTTGATCAGAGCCAAGAGGAGCATTAGCCGTGGTTCACGATCTTGTGAGAGGCTTTAGAAAGAAGAATGGCCATCAGCTGATTGTCTGCTCCCAATACTTGGACCAGGCTCTGGGGCGGCTGCTGAGTGAGATGCAGAAAGTGACCGAATGTGGTAGAGGACTCCAAGGAGTTAGGAGGAGTCATAATGCGCAAGTCTGTCCTCCGGACCTTAGGAACACTGGGACTCAGGCATCAGTGGATTTGAATTTGAACACTGACTGCACCAAGATGATTTTGAGCAATGACTTAACTCAGTTGGACACATGGGTTCTAGCCTCCCGGATGGACCCAACAGCCTTTCTCTCCTCCTCCCCACTCAGGGCACTTGTGGGGATCCCATTGCTAAGGCAAAGCAAGACTCAGACACCAAGCAGCAAGGCTTGGTAAATGTCGCCTCCTTCCCTGGTGAGGTTTGTATTTATGGGACTCTGAACGTCGCTGATGGAATTCCAGGCCCCCCGAGCTGGAAATGGGTCTGATATAAATGAAGACATCCCCTTGGAATGTAGGAAAGAAATGAGACCATGCAAAGAACAGCTCTCCAGACCCATTGGGGATCTGCCAGCAGGCCAACACGGCCCTAAGGACCTGTGCGGGGCCTCTCTCAGGACTCCAACCTCATCCCACCTCCCATGCACTAACTGGCTGGGCTCTCCCAAAGGTCAGTGCTCTTTCTGCCTCCAGGTCTTTGTACATGCTGTTCCCTCTGCCCAGAGAGCCCTTCCTCCTCTTCTTCACCTGGACATCCCCAACTCTTTCTTCGGAACTAAGCAGAGGGGGCTGTCCCTCCTCCAGGAAGCCTTCTGGCTCCCACCCAGGCCATGCCGGGTGTTTCCCCAGGCACACAGGACTATCTGCTTGCTTGTCCATCTTCCATCAGACCAGGAGCCCTGGAGCCAGGGACTCGAATTCATGAACGTATTAACATTCCCGGCATCTGGCACATCGAAGGATCAAAAAGTATTTACTGAGCACCTGCTACATGCCTGATTCTTGGATACTGCAATTAACAAATAGTAGGACTCCCTGCCATCACGAAGCCAGGAGACAGACATTAAAAAGTAATGCAATAGGCGTGCCTGGGTGGCTCAGTTGGTGGAGCACCCGACTCTTGATTTTGACTCGGGCTCCACGCTGGGTGTGGGGCCTGCCTAGGATCCTCTCTCTCCTTCTCCCTCTGTCACACCCTCTCCCTCTCAAAAAAAAAAAAAAATACTCAAATAAGTATAAGCCAAGTCATACGAAGTGCCAAGAAGGAAAACTAAAGCAGGTTAGTAAGGACGGAGTGGGGGGTTGTGCTGGGCAGGGACAACTGGTATTTCATGCAGGGCACCGAGGGAGGGTGTGGATGCAGGCTGAGCTTTTGAGCAGAGCCATAGGCCATATGAATATTTGCAGCAAACAGTCTGCCCAGATTTAAATTCCAGCTCTGTCACTCATCATCCGTGTGATTTTAAGAACATCTCCTAACTTCTTTATGCCTCAGTTTCCTCATCTGTAAAATGGGAATACTAATAAGTGCCTACTTCATAGATTTGTTGAGAGGTTTCATCTTTTTTGTTGTTGTAAAATACACATAAATTAATTTGCCGTCTTAACCATTTTCAAGTGCACTGTTCAGGGGCATTAAGGACATTCACATTGTTGTGCAAAACATCGCCACCATCCATCTCCAGAACGCCTTTCCTGTTCCCAAACTGGAGCTCTGCACCCATTGAACAATGACTCCCCTCTCCCCTGGCCCCTGGCAGCCACCATCTGACCTTCTGTGTCTATGAATTCCACCAAATGCTTCATTCACAGAAGTGGAGTCTTACATTATTTGTCTTCTTGTGGCTGGTTTATTTTACTTAACATCGTGTTCTCAAGATACGTTCATGTTGGAGCCTATGCCGGAATTTCCTTCCTTTTTAAGGCTGAATAATAAATATTCTATTGTATGTATATACCCACACACATCCCAGGAGAAACAATAATTCCTCCCCAGGCTGCTGTAAACATTTTGTTTATCCGTTCATCCATCAGTGGACACTGGGGATGTTTCTACCCTTCGGCCATGTGGGTAATGTTGCTATGAACAAAGGTGTACAAATACGGCTTCAAGACTCTGCTTCCAGTTCTTTTGGATGTATACCCAGAAGTAGAATTACTGCATCATATAGGAATTCTATTTTTTACTTTTTGAGAAATTGCTGTACTATTTTGCATAGTGACTGCATCATTTTATATTCCCTCCAACAGTGTATAAGGATTCCAGGCTCTCCACATTCTTGCTGATACTTATTTCCTTCCTTCCTTCCTTCCACCCTTCCTTGTTTTTCTTTTCTTTCTTTCTTTTCCTTTCTCCCTTCCTTCCTTCCTTCCTTCCTTCCTTCCTTTCTGTTCATAGTAGCCCGGCTGATGGCCATGTGTTAATAGGTTTGGTGACTTCGTACTTCTTCTCTAGGAAGTGCTCCAGAAATGTTAGCTTGATTCCCCAGGTTTTGACTATCTTCTGTGACTCCAGCAATTGGAATTAGGTTGCATCCAAATGACCTTGAGCCGAGGCTCAGTCTTCTCCCTCTGCTTCCTGCCCACATTTTCCTTCCCTTGGTCTCCCCATCCCCCATCTCTGCCTGGTCAGAGCCCTTCTCTTCGCCGCAACCCGCTGCACTCCCAGTTCCCTGCTGGCTGCTTCATTCCCACCTTTAGATGTCCTTCTCTCTCTCTCTCTCCTTTTAAGATTTTATTTATTTATCTGACAGAGAGAGATCACAAGTAGGCAGAGAGGCAGGCAGTGACAGAGGGGAGCAGAGAGCCAAGCAGACAGCCCGACATGGGTCTTGATCCCAAGACCCTGAGATCATGACCCAAGCCGAAGGCAGTGGCTCAACCCACTGAGTCACCCAGGCGCCCCATGTCCTTCTCTCTTCATCCTCATCTTTCCTTCTACTGCATCCAGTGTGAACAACTCATTCAGTTAGTTGTTCTTTCGTTTATTTTTTAAAATTGTGGCAAAATATGCATAATGGAGTATCTACCCTCTTAATCATTTTTAGTGCACAGTTGAATAGTACAAAATACATTCATATTGTTGTGCCACTGTACACTGTCCACCCCCAGACCTTTTTTTTTTTTTAATATTTCATTTGAGAGAGAGAGAGAGAGCATACACCAGGATAGGGGCAGAGGGAGAGAGAGGGACAAGCAGATTCCCCGTTGACCATGGAGCCTGATGTGGGGCTTGATCCCAGGACCCTGAGATCATGACCTGAGTCAAGTCAGACACTTAACCGACTCAGCACCTGGGTTACCCCCAGAACTTTTTATGCTGCAAACTGGTATTCTGTCACCATGAAACACAACTCCTCTTCCCCGCCCCCTTGTCTCAGCATGTCCCAGGCCCAGAGATGAAAGAAGCCGTCACACTTCCACCAAGAGTCTGAAGTTCTCATATGATAGTTCTCATATATATGTTCTCACTCTCCTCCCCAGTCTCCTCCCACCATGGCAACAAGACCCTGTGACAAACAGAGGGGAAGGGGTAATTCTATCTCATCCAGGGTCCTTGTTCCTTAATGAAGCCAGACCGGGGACCCCATCAACTGTCCTGCACCGTATCTGGAAGATCCCAAAACACCGAAATGGTTGTATTGGTGGAGTTGGTTTTACACCCATAGGGTTCCAGGAAGAGCAGTGGTATTCTAGAGCAATCCATGGAGATAAGGATATGTTCATTGCCTGCCATTGACCTGGGGCAACCTGGCAAAGAACAGAGAGGGTGAAAGAGGCCTGAACTGGTCCAGGCCTTCTGATTTCATTTCTAAATCAAGGTTTGTTGGTTTTGTTTTGTTTTGAATTTTATTTATTCGTTGGAAAGAGAGACAGAATGCAGGGAGGGGCAGAGGGAGAGGGTGAGAGAGAATCTTGACCAAGCTCCACACCCAGCGGAGAGCCTGGAACAGGGCTCGATCTCATGACCCTGAGATCATGACCTGAGCCGAAACTGAGAGCCACAGGCTCAACCAACTGCGCCACCCAGGAACCCCGATCGCCTCTTGGTTCTTATCAGGGTAAGATAAGATATTTACTAGTATTTTTCAATGATCATGAGCAGGAATTCAAGAGCTCCAGCCTCTTAACTTGCAAGCGTCGGAACCGCTCCCACCTGAGTTGCACACTCTTTGGGTAAGGACAGGGAGCTTGGGCCCAGGCTGGCCACCGGGTGTGGTGCCACCTCAGTGCCCTGTCCTCAGGGTGTATTCTCCCACCGTCCCCCTTCAGCCACTAAAAGCCGGCACGTAACAGCCTGTACTGGATGAAGATGAGGCTGAGAAAAGTTCCATTTCCTCCGCTGTAGAGGGAAGCTGATACCATGCCCTCGTAGAGTTTCTGGAGCCGAACCGGAGTCCTTACATGCCCAGCTGTCAGCGCCGAGCACGGCGCACATGTTCACGCCATCATGAGTTTAGGATCACTAGTGCCCACTCACTATACACTAACACGTCAAGATTTTCCGGAGAGAAAATGGCCCTCCACTCGGGGTATGCCTGAAGATATTGACCCCGATGCCTTAGGTTTCCCCTGAGGAGGAGAGAGAGAGAGAGAAAGGGAGAAGGGGAAGGGAAGGGAATTTGCTCTGGACACCTACTTAGTAACCTACTCCCTCTCTGCCGTGTTTCTTTTACGCCTTGCGGCCACCCTGCCCGGGACATGTCGTGTGTGATCTTCCCCCCATTCGGAGGAAAACCCCGAGCAAACCTGAAGCCCGGAAGGTTTGTCTGAGTTAATAGAGCTTGTGTGATCTGAACCCCCAGCATCTTGGGGGTTGGCGAGAATCCACGAGGGGGTTTCAAAATCAGTCTCTAGGAACATTTTATATCGCTGGTCTTTATGTCTTCTTCCCCCTTCATCTGACAGGTGCCCGGGCCTCTGCAGAACTGACACCTGCAACCCCAGCTCCTGCTTTTATGCCCTGCTGTCGCGGGGAAAGTCTTTGTCAGCAGGAAAGCAACTTAGGTCTGGGAATACTCCCCCCCCCGTCTTTTTATAAAAACCAAGGCTGTGTTATGTGCATAAGATGACATTTTATGTGATTTAATGCTCTCCACTCCCCATTCGTGAGCTGAGAGAAAATTCTTACATCTGTCTGTTCCCATCCTGAGCAAAAGCATCAAAATGATCCCATCCCCTCTGCTGAGAGTTGACCTATGTTCCCCGCCCCCCCGACCCCCGCCAAAAAAAAGATTTGTTGAAGCCCTACTTCTAGTCAGTACCTGGGAATGTGACCTTATCTGGAGAAAGGGTCACTGCAGAGATAATCAGCTGAAAGTGAAGATGAAGTCCTACCAGAGTAGGGTGGGCATTAAACCCAACAGGACGGTGTCTTTACAAGCAGAGTGAGACAGGGAGCGGGCAGCCAGGGGGTGACAGAGAGAGACAGACGCTGGAGTGAGGCATCAAGAAAGCAAAGGAACCGCCAGGGGCGGGGGTGGCAGGAGAGTGGCCCAGAGGAGAAGGAGGACCTTGCCCCCCATCTCTCTCTGTCCTCCCTGAGCCCCCGTGTCCCCATCTGTAAAATGGAGGTGACAGCAGCTCCTGGGCCTTCAACTCCGCAGGGCACCTGGTGAGAAGAAGGATGGGAAACAGTAAAGGCCTCTGGCCGCCCTGACTCCCAAGGTGACAGGGAGATGGTACCAGTGTTCCTGTCTGCGCCCACACACAACAAGAGTTCTGGAGAAACCGGGGTTCCTGGGCCACCCAGCCAGTGGTCAAGGCCCAGACTCTGCAGCCTGTAGCCCTTGACCTCTCTCCTCCCTGGCTGTGCGTTCCAGGCAAGTTATTTAACCTCTCTGTGCCTCTGTGTCTTCTGTAGATCACAGCTCACAGTAGTTCCCACTTCACAGGGGTGTTATCGTTAAATGGATTCCTGCTGCTAAAGGACTCAGGGTCTGCTACAGAGGAGTGTTTGTTACAACAAGTGATCAGCTGTCACAGAAGCCATGGAAGAGGGACAGGGGTCCAGGCTCTCCTGGGCAGAAACACGCCTGGGGTCATTGCTCCACTTCCTGATCCCTTAGTAGGCACAGCTCCTGTGGGACGCTGTCACCACCGCTGCCCACTAGAGGGAGCCACCTCCTCTCCCCGGCCACACTCCTCGCTGTCTCTGGGAGTCTGTGTCTCTTCTCTCTCTACTTTTCTGTCTCTGTCTCCTTTCTCTCTCTCTCTCCCTGTGTCTCTCTCTGTCTCTCTGTCTCTGTCTCTGTGTGTGTGTCTTCCTCTCTCTCTCTGTCTCTTTCTTTATCTCTGTCTGTCTCTTCTCTCTCCTTATGTCTTTCTGTCTCCCTCTCTCTCTCTGTCTCCTTTTCTGTCTCTCTGTCTCCCTCTCCGTCTTCATCACTCTCTGTGTGTCTGTCTCTCCCATTCTCCCCCTCTCTGTCTCTTTCTCTGTATCTCTGTCTCTGTCTGTCTCCGACAAGCCTGCTTTGGAAAACACTCCTCTTCCTTCTTAGCAAACCCACATGGCTTCGATCTTCCTAAAACAGTAAAACCAAGACATCTGGATGATCACAGAAGTTCAAACGAAAGTTTACCAAGTCTGGGGACACAGATTTGCCCAGATGCCACACTGAGCCAGGCCAGCTCCCCAGCAGAGAGAGTGCTGGCCGTTTGGGCCCGGTGGGTCCTCATGTCCTCCCAGAGTCCTGGCTTTTCTCTCCACTGCCCTGTCTGGAGGGCTCAGCCTGACCCCCACCCCGGGAACAGAAGATTGATTCTGGGTACCTGGGAGGTGGGGAGCACTCTCGACCTCCTCACCGTCTCTTCCTTCCCTCCCAAACTCTCTCACCTGCAGCAGAGGCTGGGCAGGGGCTGGAGAGGCCAGAGGCTCCGTTATAGGACCCAGTGGTTACTTCCTTCTGGGAGAGCCCAGAGGCCGAGAGGCCACCCAGCACACAGGCAGGGGCACAGACTCTCCAGCTGGAGGGCCTTGCTTGGCTCCCTGCTCAGAGGCGCATTCCCGCTCTGAAGCCCTCCTGCTGTAACCTCCCTTCGCTGTGCCACATTGTTTCCCCTTTTGTAGTGAGAGCTTGGTGGAGGAGAGTAGTATTCCTAAACATTACAATTATCTTTAAAACCTCAAGAAGTGTATTATTTAGGGAAAGAGGGAGATGGCACACGCTGAGGACTGAGTTGACCAGCTTACTAAAGGGATCACAGTTACTGTTTACAACAAATGGGTCATTCTGGAAGCTCTTGAGGCTGGTCAAGCCCTCAGAGAGGAGCCAGCGTGGGAGCCGTGACTCCGTGAGACCTGGCGGGTGGGGGGGATTTGGGGGGGCGGGGCGGCAAGAGGAACTGGAACCCAGGGCTGCTGGAGCTGTCCCGGCAGAAACTCAGGCCAGAGAGGACCCCACCTCCGCCACGGCGCCTCGAAAGAGGTCCCCCACCTCTTTCCCCTCTTGTCCACCTGCCTCCCATCTGCACCTCAGGTCAAAGTCAACAGGAAGGCAGAAGGCCAGGGAGCCTGCGTGATACAACCAATAACTGCAAGGCTGGCCGGCACAGGTTTGGGGACTCAAAAGGCGGAGACCGGTAGGGGAGCAAGGGGAGGGCATCATGGGCCTCTGTTCCCCTTTGATGACTGAAGGGCCCTCCTTAGCTCCCGTGAGTCCTCAGCTGTCAGCCCTTGTCGGGGCACCAGGTCCCGGAAACCTGCCCTCAAGGGGGTGACACATTTCGGCAACACTACAGAGGTGGTGAGGAGGTCGAGACAGGAGCTCTGATGCTCTGCTGAGGGCGTGAATTGGGATGGACCAACCGGAGACCCATCCAGCAGGACTAAGTGCGGCGGGATGTTGGCAGAGCACTTGAGCTAGAATTTACTCTGAGATAGAGAAACGCGGGCAAGAGTGCGAGGATACCGGTACGAAAATGGTCCTCAACGTATTGTTTGTGACAGCAGAAACTTGCAACAGTCGAAATGCCTGCCGACAGAAGAAGGCGTCAATAACCTGCCATGTATTAACACGATGGAACGTTCTACAGACACAAAGTGACTGAACTCCTGCTCTATGTATCAACATCAGGCAAATCGCCAAAGTGTAATATTCAACAAGAAAAGGTGAGTTGCACCAGGCAGTATATAGTGGTATAACAGTCTCTATGAGTGTGTGTGTGTGTATTCCTATTATATAATATTATAGAATAAAAAACTTAATGATATGTGAACTTTAACACCCTATGCAATAGCATAATTATTTATGGAGACAGTATTTGTATTAATAATGTAAAAACACACCTGGGAATAATAACTAAACTCAGAGGAAGGGGAGAAAGGGAAAAATCAGGGAAGGGTATGGAGGGACTCTGATTGTGTCTGTATTGCTTTTTTAAAAACTCTGAAGAAAATCGGGCAAAATTAAAATTCTAGAAACCTGGGTAGCAGGTACACGGGTGCTCATTAGAAGACTTGTGCTTCTGCTCACTGGGATCTTGCATACATTTTCAAGGTCTCTAATATTTCATGAATGTCATTCTGGGACCCTGGGGCTGAATATTTTAAACCACCCTTTAACTAACTAACTTGGCTCACTCGTCCCGAAGTACTTGCAACCTCCACTAACCTCTGCCCATGGGCTCCCTAAAAGCCACCCCGGGCTCCCCCAGCCCAGCCTGGAGTCCTGGAGAACGCACCTTTCTTCAACCCAGCATTTGCTCCAATTTGTTTCAAGCATCATCTCATATGCAGCCTGACTCCACTCGACTTCGTTCTGCGTGATCCCTCAAGAGGCTTCCAGCATGACAAAATGAGTCTGGAAAAATCATCTTCCTCCCCAGCTAACTCTGGAAGGCCCTGGTACGGGGAAGCCTGAGGACCCCTGTGCGGAAGTGAAGGCTTTTCCTATCCTCGTCACCCCTGGAAGGCCTGGCTCCCCTCCAAGCCCTCAGCTGATCTCCATCCTCAGGAGGTTTGGGGGGCTGGGGGGTTGTTGTCTGCCTTTGCCGAAAGCAGAAACCAACCCCCAGGGTTTGGAGAATTTCACTTTGAGACAGAAAGAATGCCCCTCCGAGTTATTTCCCCAAATCCACAGCAAACAGGCATTTAAGGACTTTTCTAACCGGCTTGTACTTGGGTCCTGACAAGAAAAACCAAAGTGTTCCTCTGTTTCCTACCTCAGAAACCCCCCACGCCCATACATGTATTTCTCAGCTTTCCCCAATCCCTGCTACAGATAAGATGAGAACTCACTCACTCCAGGTGACATTCCAGGAGGACCAGACAGAACCCTGGGAGGGCAGGACGGTGGGGGAGGGGGGCAGTCCATCCGGTCCTTGCTGGCCTTCTTCCCTGGGCTCCACAAGGCCCCTTTTGCAAAGGGTGCTGCTCCACCCTCTCTGTGGTCCCATAGCGAGCACAGGCTGGCCCAGCAGCGGCAAATCTGGCAATGACTCCCCACCTCCTCAGAGCTCACCTTCTAGGAGGGAGACAGGCGATTTACAAGGAAACAAATAATGAGCTAACATCATGGCACACAGGGACACATGCTCGGTAGAAAAGCAAAGTGGGAGCCTGGGCGAAGGCAGGACTGAGACAAGAGGTGAGGGAGGGAGCTCAGGGCCTCACCCGCAGGTTCAGGAGACCTCTCTAGGGAGGGGACTTCTGAGCAGAGCAGACATCTGAACGCAGGCTGGGAGCCAGGCATGGAGACATCCGGGCGAGGAACAGTTCAAGAAGAGGGGCCCCGCGAGGAGCTGGTAAGAGGCACAGGGAGTGAGACAGCCAGGGGCAGCCCTTGTCACTGGCAATGTCCTGGCTACCATCTTACAGAAGAAGAAACAGAGGGTCCAGGAGGTCATAGGGCTTGCCAAGACCACAAAGCCGGTACATGCAAGTTGAAGTCAGGCCGCCTGACTTGGAGAGGCCTGACGCCTCACTGGGTCCCTGCCACAGAACCCACGTACACGGACCCACATCTCTGTTCCACAAACCAAGGCCAGCCATGGCTCAAACTCCAGTAGGCACTGATTTTAGAAAGTCCCCGCACTACAGGTACAAGGTGACCTGTGACATCCCGGTATGGGTGGTGGGGGGATCCGGAAGAGCATGCCGCCATTGAACGTTGCCACATAGCTCAACACGATTCAACACATTCATATTTCGGCAGCAAAACTGACTCATCTTCACACTCCATGGGCTAAATAAGGACGGAGGCCCAAAACATAGCTGTCCGGTGAGTTTGGCCACCAAATTCAGGTCCTGTTTGGTGCCAAATTAGTTACCAAAATCAGTACGTGGCTTTTGGGTCTCAGAGCCCTTAGGTGTCCACACAGAGCATCAGGGGTGCAGTGTTATAACCTCTGAAGTGACAATGGTGGGGAAGCCAGCTGGGACCCGGTGCCCCCACATTCTCACATTGGCATGGCCCAGACCACGGGAAGGGAGGTCAAGGTGGCCCCTTGCTCGGGGCACCAGCTCCCTCCCAAGGAAACAGCGGCCGGCCACATGCACACAGAGGGGGATGCGGGCAGAGAAGGTGACAGGAAAGCCCCAGGTGACAGAATAAGCTACCCAAAGGACACCTTTCAAGGATACCTTTCATTTCCACTCTTCCTAGTGTGCCCTTGTTAGGCTGAGTTTGGAGAGATCACAAAGCATCTTTCTTTAAATGAGAAATCACCCCAGTGCCTCGGCCTTGGTCCTCCTGCCCCCATCCCTACAGAGAAACACAAACCAATTCCAAGCCCGTCCGTGGGCACCCCCTCCCCACCCTGCTGTAGCCCCCTTTCTCCTCTGCTCAGCCCCTTGGGAAGGCGAGACCTGGAGTGAGGCAGAGGGCACTGGGTGGAGGGCAGGACTTGGGAAAGAGGCATTGGCCATCGTCCCGACACTAGGTCAGGTGGAAACTCAGCCTTCGCTTGAGTCTGCTGTAAGATTCTCTGAGGCTCAAATGATCGCAGAGGTAAGAAGCAAATGATGGGCCCCAGGTTTTCCTTGGGAGATTGGAAAAGAGTCATTCATTCATTCATTCATTCATTCATCCATTCGAGATGTTTCTCGACCTCCTACTATGTCCCAGCGATTTAGGAGACATCTGTGAATGAAATAACAGAAGTCCTCGTCCTCACTGGAGACGGAAGTCACACCTGGATTCCAATGCCCTGTGCAAAGACGAGGAGAGCCTTGGAGGGAGAGAGTAAGGGAGCTCAGGGGTCTGGGGAAGGAAGTGCAGTTTGAAATAGGGCATCAGATTGAGCCAACAGGTTCAGGAGAAGGAGGGAGCCATCCCGATGGTCGAAGGGAGAGTGTTTCTGGCAGAGGGCACAGGGCAAAGGCCTGGAGGGGGAATGTGCCTGGCAGGTTCCAAGAGCAATACGGAGCCCAGTCAGGCTGGAGCAGAATCAATATAGGGAAAGAAGAAAATTAAGTGTGTGTGAAAGTGACAGGGGCAGAGTGGGGTGCAAAATCTCTCAGGGGCTTGTCCCTGAAGGCTTTGTCTTTTACTCTGCGGAAAGGAACAGTTTGAGGCTTTTGAGAAGAGCAGAATCAGCATGTTGGTTAGAGGACTCACTCCGGCACCTCTAGGACCTGAAAATCATCAGACTAGAGCTGTGAGCCTCTGAGTAAAGAGGTCCACTATGACCCCAGGATTGTAGGATGACAAGTAGGGTGTGGAGAAGAGCAGGGAGGGAGTCTGGGAGACCTGTGAGGAGTCTGCTAGAAGTTCTGGCCTGCAATGTCAGATGGTGGCACTGGGGGTGGACCGTGGGGCATGAAACCCAGGAGAAACTTCAAAAGCTTAATCTAGACAGGGTGCAGTGATCAGTGAAAGGTAAGTATCCAAGACAAGCCATTGGTTTTTGGTCCAGGAACATGGGCTGTGGCACATGTTCATAAAATGACAAAAATTAATACATTAAACATGAACACTTTTTTTTTAAAGTAGGCTCCATGTCTAGGGCGGAGCCCAATGTGGGGCTTGAACTACCACCTTGCCATCAAGACCAGAGCTGAGATCAAGAGTTGGGCACTTAGAAATTCTGAGTCAGTTAGAGAAAGACAATTATGATCTCACTCTTATGTGGAATTTGAGAAACACAACAGAGGATCATAGGGGAAGGGAGGGAAAAATAAAAACAAGATGAAATCAGAGAGGGAGACAAACCCCAAGAGACTCTTAATCATAGGAAACAAACTAAGGGTTGCTGGAGAGGAGAAAGGTGGGGGAGGGGGTAACTGGGTGACGGTCATTAAGGAGGGCACGTGATGTAATGAGCACCGGGTGTGATAGAAAACTGATGAATTACTCTGCCTCTGAAACCAATAATGCATTATGTGTTAATTAATTGAACTGAAATAAAGAGTCAGCTGCTTAACCCACTGAGCCATCCAGGTGCCCTGCCACGAACAGTCTTCAGATGGCCCGCCTCGTGACCTCACGCCAGGGCCTGGGCTCGCTCTGCTTGCCTTTGAATTCAGGGTATCCCACAGATGCACCTGTGTGGTTTCGGTTTGCCATGCTGGTTTACTCTTTGAAGAACTATTTTAAGCTGTGATAACCCATGTGAAGTAAAATGTGCCTTTGTAGCCCTTTTCAAGCGTGCCATTCGGTGGCCTTCTTCCTTTCTCCTCCTATGTCCACCTCAGTCACACCAGCCCTCAGGGCGTCCTCGTCACCTCTTGCCAAAGAGTGGGTCCTCTGCTCCTCCTCCATGGGGCCCCCAGGCCCCCTTTCCCATCCGACAAATCATCCAGTCCAGCTTCTGGCCCCAGACTCCTCAGGACCGCCCCCGTCACGTGTGGGCAGGGACCCTCTGCCTGTCACCGAGTCACCTGAAGTGTGTGTGCACCACAAAGTGCTGGGTCCGTCCCCTGAATCTCTGGGGCCAGCAAGTCTGGGGTCAGCCTGAGAATCTGCATTGCTAGCACATTCCCAGGTGATGCCCCCATGACCCCACTTCGAGAACCATTGGCCTGGGGGATACGGCAGATGAAATTTGACCACCTCTCAGCCCTCCACTGCTCCCTCCTCTGCCTAACCAGAGACCTTGTGCTGAACTGTTGCGAGAGCCTCACGGGTCGCCCTCTCTCTGCCCTCTCTCCCCTACACTTTGTTCTCAACACAGCAGCACGAATGATTCTTCTGGAACAGAAATCAGGTCGTGTTCTTCCTCTGATTAAAATCCTGCAGTGGTGTCCCATCTCGGTCAGGATAAAACCCACAGACCTTGCTATGTCTGGCCTCTACCACCTCTGCCTGCCCCCTCCCTGCCCCCATGTGCAAACCACAGGGCTTCTGCAGGTGCTGTTTTCTCCATCAGGAATGAATCTATCCCAGATATTCACCTGGACTCCCCTCCCACCTCATTCAGATCTCTGCTAGAAGGCCCTGCCTAACCTGAAATAGCAACTTCTTTCCTCTTCCTTCCTTTCTTCCGTCCTCCTCTTGAGCTCCTTAATCTGCTTCACAGTTCTTTACAAGCAGCGCCATTATCTGAAATAATCCTGCTCATGTATTTGTTTACTTCATGGTCTATCCCTCCCCCCATTAGCATGTAAGACCATAGGGCAAGGATGGAGTGTCAATGGATGTCTATCACCAGTGCCAACAGTGGTGAGAGCACATAGGAAGTGCTCAGTAAATGTTTGTCAAATGAATAAATGACATCCTAACTTCTCAGCATGACACACGGTATCTCCATGATCTGGCCCCTGCCCACTTTTCCAGCCAGATGTCCTGTATTCTTTCCAAGAATACTCCAACAATACTGAACACTGATGGGCTGGGGAGGTGACGCAGTTATTAACTGCACCCAAGCCCTTTGCTCAGAATGCACTAATAGTCTGGAATGCCCTCCCCTCCCTTGTGAGTCTGCAGACAGCTTACTCTAGTTCTAGTTCTAGTTCTAGTTCTGGTTCTGGTTCTGGTTCTAGCTCTAGTTCTGGTTCTAGCTCTAGTTCAGCTCGAGCTCTACATCCTGACAAAGCCTTCCCAGGCTCCCACAGACCAACCTACCCCTCTCACCCCTCTGTCTGGTACCTCCCATACTCCAGCCTCTACACCTCTTATCTCACCTAGGTGCTTGTCCTTCTGTGTCCTGCTCCAGCCACTTAAGGGCAAGGCCAGCGCCTCCTTCATCTTGAATCTGCAGGACCCAACCAAGAGCCTGGTACCCACATGTACCCAACGGGTGTTGACTGAATAAGAGAAAGAATCAGCCAAACCTTCTGAGTTGTATTTCTCTTAACATCATGCTAATCCATGCTAATTAGTTGTGCACATACCCAAGTGTGCATATCAGGGGAAAGTAAAATTCCGAATTTTTTAGGACTCTCTTGAGCTGCTTCTGACCCCAAGCACTTCCTCTCTAGCTTGGGGGAGCCCAGGCAGAGAGCCAGACGGTACAGGGAAAGGAGACAGCCCCAAGACCTGGCCATGGCCTACCCGGGTCCCCCATGCACATACCAAGTAGAAATGAGAGTAAAATCCCTCGGTGAGGAGGTTGAGGCTGACACAGCAGTCTAGCTGACTCCTCTACTAGAAACCTGTGACCCCCTCTGCCCTCCCCTCCCCCCAGTCCAGGAGAAAATGTGCAGATGCTCCTTTCTTATTGCTTTGGGGTTGCCCATATTAAAACTTCCCGGAGAAGTTGCTAACATTAGCATCAGGAAAATGGATTTGTTCAAAGTTTGGCCTTTCTATTTCTTCTTCTTCTCCTGGTTTTGGAAATAAACAGATTCTTTCTCAAGCTGGACCCCCACCATGGCCTTGGGATTCCCCTTCTGCAGAAATCAAATGCTACCACCAAAGGCCCTTGGCAGCCAGGCCCACACAGCACTCCAAGGCAGCCCATCCTTCTGGTAGACCCAAGTGAGCCAGTCAACTTACAGTTCAAAAGTTGGCATCCTGCACAATTTTACTACAGAAAAATGATGTCCTGGTTGGCAGAAACGAGTCCCTGGATGGTTTGAAAATTGTACTTCCCATTGTATGTTGTGATTTTTCAATTTTTTTCACTCCTAAAAGAACTCTGGGCATTAACTTTCCAAAGTCTACTCCACGTCCCTTTTACCACCTTAGCCATGGTCCCTGGCTCTGGCCCCCAAGGCTGACACTTTGCCAAGGTCTCCTCTCACTGGTTTGCTTGACCAAATGTATCAGGTCCATACCTCAATGTAAATCATAATTCACATCTGCCTAATACCTAAGGTTCATGATTTGCTTTTGCATCAATTATCTGATTGAACCCTCTCCTTGTGGGGAGCGGAGACCGAGGTTACAGGGGAGGAGACTGAGCAGCAGAAAGGGACAGTGATTCACTCAAAATTGCACAGCGGGTTACATAGTGCACTGAGACACGGACGTGCACAGTCTCATCCAGAGGCGGGCGCTTCTCCGTCTACACTGCGGCACACCAGGGGAGATCATCTGCTTCATCTGACATACAGAAAAGAAGCTCCCTGGGCTCAGACCTGGTTTGTGAAGGCACAGAGAAGGTCAGAATCCTCAGGAGATACGGAGCCAGCATGGTGCCTCACACGGGAAAATGATGAAGAAGATGGCACTAGGCCAGCACACTGACACACTTGCGCCTCCTGTGGCAAAACCAAGATGGAACGACGAGCCTCAGGGATCCCGCGCTGTGGTTCCTGCTCCATCTGGGAACCTTCTTCTCCCTCTCCCTCTGCCTTCCTCTCTGCTCATTCTCTCTCTCCCTCTCTCTCACTCTTTCTCTCAAATAAATAAATAAATAAAAATCTTTTTTTAAAAAATGGAAAAAATAGAACTATAGAGAAGACTAAGAGAGGTGTTGAATTGCATCATTTTAGATTATTTATTTATTTATTTTAGAGATACAGAGAACACAAGCAGGGGGAGGGCAGGCGGGGGGGGGAGAAGAGGTTCCCCGCTGAGCAGGGAGCCCAACGTGGGGCTCCATCCCAGGACCCCAGGATCATGACCTGAGCCGAAGGCAGACACTTGGCTGACTGAGCCACCTAGGCACCCCAAATTTCATCATTTTAATAAGGATTGCAGGGTGGGCAAAACACTGTAATGAGACTCAGTAGAACGGAGAGGATTATGTCAATTCTGACCAAATGCATGACCTGGGCCAGGCAGGGCTAGTTCATTTAGCTGCAGTAGCACTACAGCTGATGTCTTCTCGGGTGTTACAGAGTCAGGCTGTTCTCCAGCCGATGGTGGGAGCTTTACATTCCAATGGCCCAGGACACACAGCAGGCTTTCCACAAGTCAGGCTGGGACATGCTCCTCACGAGCTATCATCTGCCTTATGGGTCCCAGCTCACGTGAGGGATCGAGTCTCCTGGCAGGCACCATGTCATGCAAAAGAATTTTGCAGCTCCAGACAACTCAGAATAATGGGGTATTGTTTCCCAGTCACCTTGGAGTCAGTCCTTACATTTCAATAAAATGGCGGCCCCAAAGACCTCACGGCTTTACCCTGGCCCATCTCTGGATTCTTTCCCATCCCACTTCCCCAGGTAAGACCCTTGAAACAGCTCTTGACCAAAGATGACTTATAAATGGCCAATAACCACAGGAGAAGGGGTTCAACTTCACAAGTCCTATGGAAATGCATGTGAAACCACAATGGGGTCTCACCACACATCCAACAGAAAGGCCGAGGTGAAAGACGGGGGTGATGCCAAGTCTCTATGAAGAGACGGTGCTGCTGGAACATTCCTACGCTGCTGGTAGGAGTGTAAATTGGTACAACCATTGGAAAAACTGCTGGCATACATCTCGTGCCTCACTCCTAGGTATACGCCAGCAGAAATGCTTTCAAGGGTTACCCGAAATACATGTACAAGGATGTCATGGCTCTTTCATTTTGAAGAGCCTTTCACTGAAAACTACTCAATATCTATCAGCAATAGAACAGTGCAATACATTCTGGTATACTCAGACAATGCAATATGATAAGCCAATGAGAATATCGGATTGTCACTCCATGTAACACAGAAGAATCTCACAAAGACGCTGTTCAGAGAAAGAAATTAAACACATCGCAAAAAAAAAAAAATACATATAGCCTGCATATAGGTCTGCTTATATGAAGTTCAAGGGCAGGCAAAGGTAATGGATGGTCAGCACGCGATTCCCGTGAGGAGGGGGCATCGCAGAGGCTTCTAGAATACTGACAACATCCTGTTTCTTCCTGTGAGGGCTGCTCACCTGAAGTTCTCCGGTCATGACAATTCATCAGACAACACGGCGATCATGGGCTTACCTTTCTGACTGCAGGTAATACTTCCCTGAAGGATTTTTTAAGATTCTGTTAGTTTAATAGGGGCAGAGGATAAATACAGGCTTCAGTGTTGGTGGGTTGGAATGATACAGACAATCTCACCTCTTTCCCTGTTGGTGGAGTGGGTTACTGACTAGAGTCATGTGTAGGTGGAAACAGTTACAGACGGAGTAGCCTGGGTGCTACAAATAGAACAAATAGAAGTCTGAACAGGAGTCAAAAGACAGAATGGATGGCAAGTAGCAGGAACAGCACATGGTTGGCTGTTGGTCTGAACCATGCCTGTATTACAGACACGGATCACGGCCACAGGCCCACACGTCCAACACAGCGGAAGCCTTTTTAATAGGCCCCGGGTGGCTCTCTGCCAAGGCAGGTGTCTGCTGCCCAGATCCATCCATTTATTCACCGTCTCTTCGTTTCTCAGTCCCATCTAATGTACTGTTTCTCAAACAAGGTCCCCAGGATACCCGAAAGTTTCCCTGATGGAAAACTCTCAGAGGTCTGTAAAAATGTTTCCTATAAAGGACACCATAAATAGCTTACGTTTCAGAAATCCTGAGCAAGAGGCTCAAAACTTTGTTCTAACATCAACAAGAGACTCAGAACGTGTAAGTTCAAGTCCCTTGAAAACCAGGTCATAGTCCGGTTGTCCCTCTCCCTCTGCTCTTCCCCCTTTTCCTCTCAAATAGAAAAATAAAATCCAAATACACACACACACACACACACACACACACACATTCACAACCTTCTACTGTGGGTAAAATGATAATCCTCAACTTACAGATAAGGAAACTGAAGCACAGAGCAGTTCGGTGACTGACTCAAGGTTACTCAACAGACACTGCGTGGGGAGGGAGGGGTGGATCTCGGGTGTGGTGGGGGGTCCGAGGACCACCACAGTTCTCACTCCTTCTTTTGCCCACAGCAGGGGCCGCTAACATTTCTGAGCACATCTCCAAGAGCACAGGGAACTTCACACTTTCCAACCCTTGGCTCACGTAATTCTCTGACACCCTCTGTGGGCCCGTCTGCCCCCAGTTTCCCACTGAAGGAGCCGAGGCTTCATGAGTGAGCCAAGGCCTCCTAAGAGGGAAGGGGGCACCAGGACTCACAGCCATCCAGTCCAGGCCTGGAGCCCCCCTCCCACCACGGGCTCAACCAATGTCTGCGAGCTTTTGGATGAAAATTTATCCAGGTGGTGGGATTTCAAAAGCAAGCCTGGGCTTTCTGTTTTTACCCCACATTTTCCGGGAGTAGGGATGATGAGGTTTGTGTCTGTAAGTGGGGAAAGGAACGCAAGGGCAAAAAGTGTCCGAGATGTCTCTTTAGCTCAGTCTGAAGTTAGCCCGAGACCAAAGACCTGAGATGTCTCACCCCTGTCACAGACCCCCTGAGGAGTCAAAGTGGGTCTTTCCAAGGGGGTGACATTTCCTCAGAAAGTGGGACAGGACAACCTAAGCATCGTGGCTTGGGGTCCACCAGACACAGCGATGTGCTATGAAAAAGGAAAGAGCTGGGAACACTTGGAAGTTGTTCTGATGAGGCTGGGGGTCCTGTGGGCCCCTCCCCTGGGGTGACCCTGGGCAGTTTACCCCCGGAGCCTGTGACTCCCCTGCAAATCGCTGACCTTGGCATTGTTGCAAGACTTAAAGACGGTCCACAGAGCGCCGCAACTGTCCCCAGGAGGCCACCCGTGCTTCCTGGGAAGGGCAACACAGTGAGGAAGAGACACGGGTCCCAGTGCCACGTGTGGTCGGTGCTAAGGATGCAAATGCGCATGGAGAGGAAAAGCAGAAGGTGCCAAGAAGGAAGGAGGGTGTTGATGTGGAAATATCACATCTAGGGGAGTACGAGCTCGAAAGGCATGGAACAAAATGGAAATGAAGAAGAGGCACACACTTGGGTCTCAATGACAAGCCACGGGGTGCCTGGGTGGCTCAGCTGGTTGAGCATCTGACTTTTGCCTTTGGCTCAAGCCAAAATGGTCTCAGGGTCATGAGACCAAGCCCAGAGTTGGGCTCCATGCTCAGCAGAGAGTCTGCTTAAGGTTCTCTCTTTCTCTCTCTCTTCCGCTCCCCCTGCCCCTCTTCTCTCTCTCTCTTTCAAACAAATGAATAACTAAAAAACAAACAAATAAATGATGAGCCACAAACCACTCCATGGGATTTCTCACCAGAGGAGTCTTCACTCCCTATCTTAGCAGGCCTCTCAGAATCTTCCACATTTGACCACCTCTCCTTCCAGAAGGCCCTACCTGGCTTCTCTGAACATTATGTGCCCGGGCTCCTCCGACCTTCCCAGCTGCTCCTTCTTGGGTTTCTCTGCAGCTCCTTCCCTTTTGCAGAGTTCCCACATCTGGGAGGACTACAGACAGGTTCCACCAAGACCCTGTGCTTCTCTTACTCTCTGTTCCCTCCTTAGATCATCTCACCACTCCCAGGCCAATTTTGGAAGTTAGAGTTAACTTTTATTTTTCATTCTTCATTTTTTATTTATTTTTTTTTTAAATAAGCACTGGACCCAACATGGGGCTTGAACTCATGACCCTAAGATCAAGAGTCTCATGCCCTACCACCTAAGCTAGCCACGTGCCCCTATATCCCAATTTTAAATCACTCTTCTGAACACCCCCGATAGCCAACAACCACACTTGGATATATCAAAGGCACCTCCCATACCATGTGTCCAAAATCAAGCTAAAGATTATGCTTGGAAATAAAAACTACACACACACCTCAATCACATACATTTTCAGGGACATCAGACAAGATGGAGACACCCATGAGACAAGGAGACAAGAACAGGATTTTGCAGAAGAAGGGGATGGGTGTAGAAAAGGAAAATCTTAATAATCGAGGAAAAAGAAAGAGCTCTTGGAAATTAAAATATGCTAGAAAAATTAAAATTAATTCAAAGATTGGAAGACGAAGTTGAAGAAATCTTTCAGAAAATAAAGCCAAAAAGCAGTGAGATTTTTTTTAAAAAAGAAAGAGAAAAAAGATTTTAAAAATAAGAAAACCAGTTCACACAAATTCCAGGAGAACAGAGAAAAAAGAAAAAAGTCAAGAAATCATAATTTTTTTTTTTTTAAGTCCCAGAGATGAAGGACACAGGTGGCAGGGGTGAGTGGGTGTGGTCTTATTCTGACCTGTGACAGCCATTTTTTTAATTTTCAGGAGTTTTTCAAGGTGTTTTCTAAACACAACTACTAAGAAAAAAAGATATATGTAAACTTACGATTAAATAAATTGTATTAAAAACAAATGTAACGAACATTCAAAATGCCTTACTTCTCATTAGTTTGCGACATTTTATGAATTACTATTATTCTCCGTACCTTCGAGGTTGTTTATACCTGTTGTGTCTGCAACATACAACATCTGTGCTGTCTGACTTTGTCTTACTCTTTAACATGAATAGAACAATAACCAACAACCCTTCCGGAAGTACACAGGTTCATCGATGGCACAAACGCCCCCTTGGCTGAACTGGCCAATAAACCCATAGTCTGATTTTGTCCAGTCATGCCTGAATTGGAGCTAATGGTCGGTTACAACTTAAGAGTTCAGCAGCAACAAGGAAAGCACTCTTTGAGAATCGATTGGCCATGTAGAATTTAGAGCAAAGCCTACTGCATATTTTATTCTTCTTTGTAAATGGAGGGCCTGGCTTTCCAGATGAAAGCCCATTAAGGTCCCAATAAATGAACGCAAAGAGTCCCACATGGAAACACCTCATGGAGATCTCAGAATACTGGGGCGGGGAAAGGGATGATGCTAAATGCATCCAGAGGAGAAAACAGACATAAACCCACAGCCCAGGTCATTACGTAGGACGGACAGATCACTGGCCAACACGGACTGCTGCGGGGTAAGGGAGCAGCACCTTCTAAACCCTGAGCAGTAATGGTTTCTAACCTGGAAACATGCACCCAACCAAAGTGTCAATGGATGTCACAGTAAAGACTTTTTCAGAGACAAGATGCCTCAGAAAGGCTACTCTCATGTACCCTTCCTTAGGAAGCTTCTGGAAAACGTGCTCCTCCCAAATGGGGGGTTGACGCAGAAAGAGGGAGGAAAGGGACCCAGGAAACAGAGGTGAAGGGAATCCCGGGGTGTTGTTGGTGGCTGGGAGAGTGCCGGCTCCGGCCGAGATAGCTCTGGGCAGACCGGAGCAGGACAAAAAGCTCATCTTGGTTTGTGTACATTTTTGACAATCATCTCCCACGTCAATTATAAGAAGCCTGGTACTTGTGTGTGAAAAACCCTTGGGTCAAAACCCCTTGGGTTTGGTTCAATCAAAAGAAAGTGCATCTGAATCTTGTTTTCTAGTCTGTAACTCAGGTGCTCTCAGGCTTCCCGGAGACTTTTGTGAAGGCTGCAAAGTACCGAGGGAGGGTGCGTGGATGGAGGTCCCCAAGAAACTGGGGCAGGGTGCCGATGGCCAGGTAAGGCGTTTAGTGAGCACTGACTTTCTTTCTCTGGCCACTCAGTACCAGCGTAAGCACCAGGCGTTTGCAAAGCATCACAACCGCATTGTCCCACGAGCCACCCACACTGGGAACAGCCAGATGCAACAGTCTTGAAACTGATAGTGTCACCGGGGGGAACCGGGGACACCTGGTGTGAAGGAAGGTGACAGTACCCCAGTGCTGGTTACTAATCCATGCCATTTACCGTATCCATGGCCCTTCCCCCAACACTCTGCTTTGGAGGTGGGGCTATAGAGTGGGGCAGCTTCTTCCAAAATAACCCTCAGTCCTGTGCATGCAAATGAGCTCTTGCTCCCTGTCGATGGCCAATGGGGGAGGCCACCTTTCTACTGCAACCCAAACTACTGCTTTTCCCAAATTTCAGGGAGGACCTCCTCGGCCGCTGCCCACAGCCCCCTGTGGCATATTCTCTTCAACCCCCTCCATGGAGAAAGGCTGTTATCCTTTGAGAATTTGGAGGGCATTCACAGCCGTGATATCCCAGGTGATAGGAAATGGGAATATTTTTTTGACCAGAAAACAAACCTGAACCCCAGCAGTGAGGTGATGGCGCTGATCTAGAGCTAGGCCCACAAGCGAGCAGGTTTGCAGACTGTGGGTCTGGGCCTGGGCCCCTGCAGTGCAGGACCATTGTCCCATTTCACAGACAAGGAAGCTGAGGCTCAGGGAGGTTAAGTAGTTTGGTTAAGATCTCGTGGCTACTAGGTGCAGAGTGTGGCCTGGGAGCTGGCTCTGTCTGCTCCCCAGGCTCTGTCAGGGCTGAGGAAGGGGCTGGGGGACCGCTGCTTGGGGAGGTTGGCTTTGTGCAGGGTGCTGACACAGAGGGCCTGGCGTGGGCGGAGGATGGAGGAAAGTGGGGTGGCCCTGGGAGAACTGTGACAGGGGGAGCAGCGACTAATATGGACACTTCCATATAAGGGTTTAAAAAGCCATATGTTGCTTTTTTTGCAGTGAGCCCAGATTAGCAAATTATTGTAAAAAGTTTCCATTTTCTTGCTTCTGAGAATTTCAGGGGCCCTGACGTGGCTACAAGGGTAGGCGAGGGGAGTCCCTGCAAGAATGTGGATTTGCAAACCCAGGGAGTTCCCCAGGTGAAATCTGAAACTGGCCCCATACACAAGAGGGCAAGGAGGCGCTAAAGAAAAAGGCCACTCCAGACTGGTAGGTGGCAGGTGTTGCCAAGCTGCAAGACCCATAGATCCCCGCCCCCACCCCTGCCTGCCACAACCGTAAAACTTTATGTGGAGGCCTTAACGTGGTTCAGTTATGTCTAGACCATCCAGATGGTCTCAACACCACAACTACATCCTTGAAACAGCTTCCCCTGTGGGAACGGTGGGCAGAGCTACATTCCAAGGCCAGGGAAGGTGGTGAGGATTGCTGGATTGCTGTGGGGGTGGGGGGATGACAACAGACAGCTCCTGGGACAACCAGAGGTCACTTCCTCTTGAGGATCTCTTCCAACAAAGGAATAGCAAAGAATGCCTTGAAATTGGGTTTTACACTTGGAAGGTCATTCACTGGTTTTGTATTAACACGGTACTGCTGAGATGCTTGAAAATGTTGCTTTTGCAACCAATTAAATATGACCCTTCTCCCTGCAAACTTTTTGCACAGTGCATTTGCTTAGCAAATCTTTTTTTTTTTTTCCAAAAATAGACCAAACTTCTCTACTTGAAATGAGTAGGATCCGAATTAGCAAGACTGGAGTGGAGGTAGACAAGCGTTTCGGCCAGCACTCACAGCAAACTCACCCGGTCCAGAAGACACTGGCCATGCCAGGAAGGAAAGAGCAAACCAGAAGGTTTGCCAGCTTGAGAAGGAAAAGGGCTTGTCAGCCAGGCCCCGAGGGCTTTCTCCTGGGTGCCTGGGCAACCCCCCCCCCAACCCCTCGCTGGAGGCCCTCAGTTCCTAGGGACAGTACCATCTCCCAATCTAAGTAAAAGTTGGGAAACCTGCAGCTCGATCAGCCTCCATCCAAAACCACACACAAGCCTGCCTGGTCATGAGTCCAAAGATGAACCCGGGAATGACGGCCTTTGCGGGGCCTGGGATGATGTGGAAATATGGAAACCCCTGTCCAGAATCCCCGGGCGGCGACAGCAGGGTGACAGACTGAACCTACAAATGGATGGTCAGTGGCCAGGAGCATGTATAAAAGGAGGACTCTGACCCTCAGCCTGCAGCAGCCCGGCCAGGACACCAGCACCCCACCCATGACGCTCAGCCCAGGGGGCCAGCCTGCCCGCTGTCATTCCTGCAGGAAGTCACACTGCTCTCTCCTGTGACAATCCGAAAGACGGAACAATAACGCTTGTAACAACCCTCCCCAAGTGGCCGGGACTTGATCAATAAGCAAGAGCTTCCTTAGTGTCTGCTCCCAGTTCCCACTTGGCACCACCCAGAGGACGCCCAGCCTGCACCCCGCACCAGTCCCAGAGGCGGCCCAGTTTCCAGGTTCCCTGCCTCCTGCTTCCCTGCCTGGACCCTCCCCTCTTCTGTCCTCCAAAGCTGCCCCACTGCTCCTCCACCTTCGAGTCTCTACCAACACGCAAGGGACAGGGGCTGGCACCCCTGCTCAGGGTAAGCAGCCTTTGCTTCTGCTCACTTGGTTGGTCCTCATTTAGCCCCCCTAAGCCGGGCCCTTCGGAGCTCGCAGCCCGGGACCCACTGACAGGTGGCCCAGCCGAGCCTCACAGGAATGTGCAAACAAGCGAACTACTGCCCTCTGCTGGGATTTCCGACCTCCTCCAACTGCCAGGCCAAGACGACCTCAGGGACCCCATTTCCAGATGGGGAGCCTCCCACACAATCTCCCCCTCAGGGATGTCCATCGCAGTCCCCTGGACCTGGCAGAGCACTGCCTGATGACCAGCATAACCCATGTTGTGCCTGGGTTGCCTGGGTGGAGGCATTCCCACAGAGCACCCTCCCTTCAGAAACCCATGTGGCTATGGCTGTGGCCGTGGGGAGCAGTCCCTCCTACCTTAGATGGCTGGCTCTGGACCTGGCCCTGTGGACTGGGAGCCTGGGGCACTGGGCCAAGGGGGGAGGGGCTCAAGTGAGCTTTCCCAAGCCCCAGGCAGTGCTGTGGCTTCCCAAAAAGGACACAGGGGGCTCAGACCCCACGTTTCAGGGGTAGAGCTTCCCAGGGGCCACGGATCGTAAGTGAGTGGCATTGCTGAGCCAATCTGCAAATCTGTTCCTTTAACTTCCACTTCTCAGATGGAAGCTGCATTATTACATGGCCCCGCTCTGCCACACCACCCCCCACCCCGCCCCTGCTAGTCTCTCTCGCTCCATCACACCCCCTTTACCTGTCGGATGAGTAAGCAGCATCATTGGCCTGTGGTGTTCCGAGCTACTTTGTGCAAAAACAGAAGATGTCCCTGGTGTTTCCTGACGCTGCATTATCACAGTTTCTAGTCTACAATTAATGGCCCGAGTGTGTTGTTCTCGTTTGGGTATCATGAAGTCTCACCATCTTCCTCAGGGTTCACAGCTGACCGTCCTGGGTTCAATGGTTGCCCACCATAGACTGCACATTCGCCCTCTGCTCGGCCCATGTTTTCAGCCTGAAGATCAGTTCCCTGCCTCTCCCAAGCTCATCTGCTGTCCATCCGCTGCGGGCGTCCTTACCCACAAAAAGTCTGCAGACGAACAAAACACAGCACAGTCTTGATGAATTGGGCCCTGCTGGGGAGAAAGCACGGCTCTCTCTCTGACACATGGACCCACACATTCCAGAACCTTCCCAGGAGGCGAAGGAAGAGGACACGGGCAGTTGGCTGTGGGCAGTACTGTCTGGGAGGAAACCACCCTCCTCTTGGGGGTCAGAACTTGGGCTTCACGTCCCGGCTGGACCACATGCCACCCCCATATCTGCAGGAGGAAAAGCATTGCTCCACCTCGCAGCCTGTCTGAACAGCCCGTGCTGTTCCTCCTCTGGGACAGATGTCTGCATAGGGGAACCTGGACAAGCCACAGGTGGAGAAGGATGAAGGGGATGGACGTCCGCAGGTGCAGGAAAAGACCCTGGGATGACGAAGGCCTCAGACCTGGCCCCAGAAGGCCTGTAGCCCCAAGCACAGGGGATTTTCACGTACAGCCTTGCAGACCTGCAGGTTCCTAGAGCCAGGTCTGCTGACCCAGAGCCAGCAGGCCCTGCCCGGCACCTCCGCACAGTGGGGCAGGCGGATGGCTCTGTTTGAGCTCCTCCAGGGCCCTGTCTAGCCCTTGAGCCAGGTTCCCTCAAGCTCAAAGCAATCCCCTCGTGGCCTGCGTGCTCTGCCACACAGCTGTTTCCGCAAGCAGTCCTATACCAAGGGGAGGATTTGGCCAGACGGCCACCCTAGACACAGCATGGTTATCTGTTTCCAGCTCCTCTGGGGCTGTTGGCCTGGGACCTGGGAGCTAGCATGACTTCAGCCTGCCTAGGATCAAATCCCAACCTCATCACCTCCAAGTAAGTGAGTCGCTGACTCCGTCCAGGCCTCTGGAAGCACAGACATCTTCCCGTCTCTGCTGTTGTGCTCAGTCCTGTCCTCGCCACTCACAGGCGACCTCTGATCCATGCCTTCCTACTTTCCCCACCATCGCGGCTGTCATGGCTCTGGGACTGTCATAGCCATCCTGAAACCCCAGCCCCTCCGTTCTTGACCCACTTGGCTCCAGTGAGTCCCTCATTCCCAGAGGAAGCCCCCAGCCCTGCAGTTGCCCCGCAGGACCCCACAGCCATGGTCTTTGCCCCTTCCATGTCCACTCTGCGACTCAGAGATCTTGACTATACAGCCTAACACAGCAAACCGTACCATATATATTAATTGATGTATCTATCAGTTCTGGAACAGTCACTGAAAATGGCCCTCTCTGACTACCATCTCTCCTTGCCCTCCCAATGCTGATTCCAGAATCCCACAATTCCCCACCCTCCAACCCACTGCCCCGTCACAGTGTGACTACCTTCCCAACCCCCTCACCCTCTCAGTCTGGTCCTAATGGGTTGACAAAACCCCAACCCGGATGAAACTCAATGCCCCAGTGGAGAAGATCCCATGAACTGGACTCCCTTGAAATGGACACCACAGGTCTCCTGGGTGCCCTCGACATTCCCACCTCCCCAACAAGTGGGGGGAAGCCACGGCTCGGGGCTCTAGGCTGAGACCTTGACACCTAAGTTCCCTGGGGAAATTGTATGGACTGCCCACCCGTGTTCCCACGCAGCCCCCATTAGGATGCAAGGGACATCGTGCTCCCTCCCAGCGCTGAGATCTCCCCTGGTCGCTGGGTCTCAAATGTTTGGGCTTCTTAAGGATTTCACTCTCACACTTCCCCTTCTCTCCAGACATGGCCAGTCTCTCACCCTTCAGCACGTCACTGCTGTGGAGGTCTAGCTATGCCTCCATGTCATTGGTCTTTTTTGAAGCTTCCTGATGCCATACATGACCCCTCCTACTCTTGCAGCAAAACTCTTTGTGCATTGCCCCTCTGGGTGGCCTCTGCTTCTCACCTCACCCTTGCTCCACATCCACTCGCACCCAGCTGCCGCCACCGCCTCCGCCATCCTGAGAAACCATGCCTGTTGTTGTCATGACTGATTTTTTTTTGTTTTAACTATAGGTCATCTTTTAAATACATCATTTCTTAAGCTTACAAAAACAGAGACTTTAAAAATTATGTGGAGGCTGAAAACTAGGGATCCTGATTTGGAAATATGGGTGTAAGGTCACCAGTATTTGGTTGGAGGGCAGGGTCCCGGAAGATCGGTAATGGTCACTTTCAGTGGGCGCAGCCTGGACCATTCATGGTGTTTTTTAAGGAGACGAAGGTAATCTGTCAATCAGTTTGCAAATTTGGAGGTCCAACCTGTTTGTGAACAAATTCAAAGCACTGTACTGTTGTTAAAATTTCAAGATAATTTATCTTTCATATCTCAAACCACTGTCCACTTTGCTATGTGTTAGGACTTATTTCTTGAGCACCTACTATGTGCTAGGTACTCTGGTAGGCACTGGGTATAGAGAGGTAAACAAAATGGGCATGATCTCTGTCACAGGGTTTATAATCTAATTTAGGCAATAAAATAAGCACCTGATTAGGATGTAAGTGCAAACTGACATCTGGCCTGATGGGGGAGGGAAGGAGGGACTCTTGAAATCTCAGTGGGTTTTCTGAGAATGACATAGCCTGAGGAATTGAGTCAGGAGTAAGGGAAGGGCATTCCTGGCAAACGGCACGTCCCAAATCTCTGGGGCAGCAAGAATCTGGTTCCTCCAAGAAGGGGAAAGAAAACTAAGATGAGCCCTGAGATGATGCCAGGGAAGACTCCAGGGGCTGCCGAGCCTTGGGGAACATGCTCGCAAGACTGTAATTTGCTCCAGATGCAACCACCACTGACTCAAGTGTTCAGACATACTAGCCAATCCTCATCACTCACTTCCTCCACTTCTTGGCAGCATTTGACAGGAATGAAGGCTCCCCTGACTGGGTTGCAATTAAAGGCATCACCTGGGTTTCCTCCAGCTTCTAGGGACCACTCTTCCCAAGTCTTCTCCAATGGCTCCTTCCCCAGCAAGGAGAGAATGGGCTCTATACCCCGTAGGACCCCACAGCCATGGTCTTTGCCCCTTCCATGTCCACTCTGCGACTCAGAGATCTTGACTGTACAGCCTAAGACAGCAAACAGTACCATATATATTAAATTTCATCCTTCATACCTCTTCCTGCAGTAGACAGGCAGGGCACAGTGGTGCAAAGTAAGTGGTAGAAGGGAAAACAGGAAAACGTGTTATCATCATGAGAACACTTCGCAGCATTTGACATGCCAACAGTCACAGGTGCCAGTTCATAGTATCTGGTTGAGCTCCTAAATACCCAGTTCTACAAGGGCGCATGGATGGCTCAGTCGGTTAAGTGTCTGCCTTCAGCTCAGGTCATGATCTTAGGGTCCAGGGATGGAGTCCCTCATCAGGCTCCCTGCTCAGCAGGAAATCTGCTTCTTGCTCTACTATCTGAAAAGTGGGGAAAAAAAATACAACTTAAAATTATAATGGTCATTCTGGAACAAGAATTAGGAATACAGAACTGAATAGAAATAGTTCCTAAAGTTTTCCAGCCTGGTTGGGGGAATATGGGAACACTGGCAGTTGGAAGGGGAGGAGGCGCGAATTACAAACTTGTCTCCCTGCTTTAACATTGCAAGTATCTATGCAGCTGGTGCCACATGTCAGGCAGTCACGTCTGCAGGGTGGACTGGTCATCTGGATGGCAGTAACCACACAGTCCACTTAGCATCTGGGGTACTGTGTGTTCAGTCTGAGTACACACCCCAGAGCGAGGGTGTCATTTATGAGTCATAATCGCCTATTAGCCGGCCTGCCTGGCATCTCGGCACACAGACCCACTCGGCATCTACCATTCTGTGGAACGTGAGCTTAGGGTTGAAATGTGGCCTTCTGGTATTGGGTTCTACATGCTGCAGTACACAGACTTGGGATAATTAGGCTCATCATCGTTTAAACAGATTTACAGAACTGTGAGCATGTTGCAAGTAAAATTAATCACATCAGGGTCATTCGTAGGGAAAAAAAAATATGTTTCCAATGCATCTAAGGGAGAAGCTTCTAATTAAAAAATGATAAACATCTAATTATTAAAAAGTAGCTTCTGTAGACTACAAAGGTTCTCAACTTTAGTGGGCATAAGATCAGGTGAGTTGGTTAAAAATGCAGGCCAGGGCCCTACCTCCACATTCTGAGTGGTCTTGGGTGGCACCTATAAATTTGCATTGTTAATCACAGGCCCAGGAAATTTTGATGTGATAGGCATGTGCTTCCTGTAAGATCCTGCTCCAGTGACCCCAGAGAGTGAAAAACATTATCTATATATTAATAATTCATTTACTTAAAACCAACCCTTTAATAAGTGAGAATTTCTAAACTGAATATTCCTAAGAGTTCACATACTATTGCCTGCCCTAAAATAATCCTTATTCTCATACTGTTAAGGTTTTTGTGACCTTGACTTGGTATAATCCTAAATACCATCTCCCTCTACTCAGTGAGAACTAAAAATATGTTGGTCAGACGCATATTCTAATAAATGCAATCAGTCTACAATAACTGTCACAAATGCAAAAGATGCCAAAGAAACTGATTTGCCCTGGAGAATTCATGCAACCCATGATTTCAATTATAGCATTCTCTAGAAGTATTTAGCACGTCTGCTTGCTGGATTTCCTCAAGAATTGCAAGTATTTAGATTAACTCAGACATCTGTATCTGTACCTATATCTAAGAGACATTTCCTAGTTATGGGGTCATAAACCCAAGGTTATTCTATAATGAATAGTTTTCTTCACATTTATATTCAAACGCTCTGAATAAAGAAGAGAAAATGTTTGAGCATTTTGCTAAGTGTAAAATTTTTTTTTGGGAAAAAAGTCAAGAAGAAAATGGGGAAAAAAAAAAAAAAAAACCCTACAAAGCCAGAAAATTAGCAAGACTATTATCATAGTCCCATTAAGTCAGGCACCCCCCCAAAATGGGGGGGGCGCTATCTGAATTCCTAGAATATCAACACATTTTATCCTGGAAAAGAGCAGCACAGAATTTTAGTAAATGCTGATCTTTATCAGGGGCCTCCTATGGGCCAAACACAATGCTCTACGACACCCATTTAGTCCTCAGACAGTGAGATAAGTAATCAATTATCCCCACTGACCCCTGAAGGTCAGGGACCAGGATCCCAAATGTCCCATTTTTCTTGTCATTAACTCAATTCAAAACTCAAATTCAGCATCTGCTAAATAAACTAGAAATGATAGTCTATAATGCTCAAATTCTTTCTAAATATTAAAAGTAAAGTTTCTAATGGTGTGGAAATCATAGCCTCTATCTAAAAATATAATGATAAAACATTATCTGCACTACAATTATTAAAACTTTAAGAAGGAATTCAGGTATCAGCTCAAATTTTCTGCTTTGGTGTAACATAAGGCCAGTTCCTAAATTATTTATGATAATCATTAAAATCATTAATGGAAAAGCACTCCTCCTAAAATTAGGAATGATTCACAATTATTTAACTTGATGATAAGGGATAGTTAGTACATCAGTAGAACTAGTACTGATGCCTGGTTTGAGATGAAGGCAATTGGTTTCAATTCATCCCTAGCCTGGAACTGCAGAAAGCAAGCGTGTACATACCAAAAAATCTTTATAAATTTCATGCTGAAGTCACATGGGACAGATTACCGTCTAATGAACTGGTGGCTCATTGGAAATTGTAATTCATTCTAACAAGCTATAGTAGCACTGAGAGATTACCTTTCTTGCTCACAAAAGCTCATTCAAGACATCTGCATTTTACCATGAAACTGACCAACCACCAAAGTACTGATGTAAACCATATATTAAGCAAGTTGGAGGCCTGCTATGTGCCAGGCCACACACGGACATAGCCCAGCTCCTGAAGATCATGGTTCTCATCGCCAAACTCATGCACATAATAGTGGCTTCTCTTCAGTTTCCCCTTCGAAACCAACATAGATCAGACCAACTGAGGTACCTGGAGTATCCAAAGCATGACGTACCTAAATTCCAAGTGCAATGGGTGTTATGAAAGAAACAGACAAATGAAACAGAATCTGGCAGTTAGCCACTCATGTGGTTATAGTGCATTTTCCTGCCTGAAGATACTGAAAGCTTTAAAAAGTGATGCTTTCATTCATCGATGAACTGATACTGGAATTCATATATAAAAAGGAAACTCTTTGAACGTCTCATGAGAACACTACTCAACTTTAGGAATAAGCACCAGGAAATCAATAGGAGCTCATTTGCACTAATGCTCCATTAGGCTTAGTTGATCCACATTTCTTGTGTTTATAAGACGTTGCACACAAAGCCACCATGTGTCCTTGGCAAATTCCAAACAGAAGAAAAAGACACATCTAAAAGCTGCCAATTCAAAGTATTCAGAGCTCAAATCCAGTAACAAAATGAGAAGGTAATTACGTAGGTGTCAAGCAGTGTTTTTGCTGTTTAGATGATAAAGACAGTACCCATCTTTTGGCTTATTTAGCATTACAGTAAAGCAGTATAATTTTGAAAATATAATTTTGAAAGTATTCTGGAGACCGAGAATCAAATAGAAGGGGGAAGATGGAAAAGGAATAAGTATCTATGTTTTTAAAATACTAAAGGCATCAAAAATTCTAGTGATGAATGACTACTTAAAATGTAATTTCTTCTTGATATAGGAATGATTCCTGATACCTATCTTTTAACAGAAAAGACTGAAATTTTCTTCACACTCAATTTATGTTTTCTTTAAACATGAGTTCTGCATACAGTATTAAAAAGAAATCTCACCAAAAAGAAAGTCTATCATAGTGACTCTACTACTAAGAGAAGCTGAAGCAGAATAAGGAAAAATAAAATGTATGGTTTATTTCTTTGTTATACAAAGAAAATTAAAAGTGATCCAAAACATCTTCACCCATCTCCCATGTCCTTCCTGACATAATGAGGACATACAAAATCAGGGCAAGCTAGGTTAGGAGTCCAGCTCAGGGTCAAGTTTCTCCACTTTGATGACTATCTCCGGAGCGGATGCAGCAGCACTGGCCTGCTGGTTCTCAACCTCTGACTCTGACAACACTTCTTCCTTTATCTTCACGGGCTTATTACTTGCTTCCTCCTCTTCATCCGAAGATTCATCAAGCTCCCATTCATCATCTATATCCATTTCAAATACTCTTACATGACGGAGATTTGAGCTTAACTGGAGAAGAAAAGGTCAAATAAAGAATCTTTAAATTAATGGCTGAACTAATAATATAGAAGAAACCAAAATTTTGAAAAATGGTTTTGTATGAGTTATTTCCCATTGATTTATAATAAAATCACTAAACTTAGCCTTATTTGCTATAAAAGGATCTCTATATACAATCATGACAATTTTCCTAATAATTGAAATCAAAGGGTGCCTGGTGGCTCAGTCACAAAGGCATAAGATACTTGATCCCAGGGTCATGAGGTTGAGCCCCAGGCTGGGTGTCAAGACTACTTTAAAAACTAATTATTTATTTATTTAATTAACATCTGATATTGTATTACTCAGTCAACTTTCTCAAAAACGAGAAAGCTACATAGCTACAACCACATGTTCATGTTCATAATCAATAAAAGCAATACACCATGAAATGCTTACACTTTCTGAAAGGACCTTATAGATCCAAAGTCACTTCCTCCCATTACTCTGTCAGTAAACAATCTGTAAATACTTACCACACAGGACACTTTGCGAAAACCATTCCCAGCAACATACTGTGCTTTCATACTTTCCAGTAATCGCCAATGCTTTTCAAAATGCATGGTACGTGTGGGAATAGCACTGCACTGTTCATCTAGCCTGGAGAAGGGAAAATCCAACCCCAAAATGAAAAGGCGATCTTCTCTCTGGTTTACAAGGAGGTAATATAAGGATCTACCATGGGTTTGATTTCTACCAACATTCCCAGTTCCAAAATAATTCTATCAGCCACTGTATAAAAGGCAATTTCCTATATCCTAGGAAAATACTGCAATTCCAAATAGCTAGAATGGCATCTTACTAAGGTTTCTGATTCCTGCTCAAGGAAAGCAAACAGACAAATTTTTTAATTAGAGAAGGGACCTACTCACTTAAATCTAAGAAAACTAAAGCCATCTCTAGAATTGGCTGTGTACACTCCACTGGCTACTGAAGTCCTGATACTGGGAGGAAACCAATAGAAGCAAATCTAAAATAACTAATTCTGGTATTAACTGGGGCTCAAGCTACCCTTGAAAACAGTACATAAGTCCCATTCACTACTCCAAATAATTCCCCACCTTATTTCACCAAATACTCTTGATTTATTAGCAAAGCACAAGGGCAGGAGAGCTGTTGAAGCCAGTATTTTAAAAAAAAAAAAAAATAGTACTTCTGTCCAGCTGATTTTCCTACTATCCCTCGTAAGCACTGCCTAGCACACCTATGGAACCACAATGTACAATACACATTCAAAAGCATAGAACTATTTCGTCAGCAAGAGTTTCTTACTGATGAGTTAGTTACCTTGTGGAGTAAGCCCCCGTGAACTGATACTCTGAGGCATCCTCGCTATTATACACTGAAGATAATGGCAACTGGACCAGAAGCCTATCTCTCCCTTCGCGTCCCACGGTGTCTTTCAGAACTACTGTTACAGTCTCATCATCATAGAACTGTGCATCTAAGCAGCTGTAGGCGCTAGAAGTGAATAACATTCTGTTACATCATAGATGACTGGGACAACTGAGAAAGTATTATGGTACCATGCAAAAATTTAATACAACAAAAAACAAGTGACATGCTATACTCATACACTGAAAATACATCATCAGTTTGCATTAAAATCAGTTACCAATTGCAGTGATTATTCACAAACAGAAGTAGGCCCTAAAAAACAGGTCACCATGAAAAAAGAAAAATCTGGGAGGGTGAGATTGGTTCACAGTTTCAGAAAACTCCTGATACCAATAGTCAGGCCTTAAGGCTGTGGAAATTCCAGGAATGGCACCTTGTAGATATACTGGCTAAACAAACAGGGCTAACTAGACTGAGAAGTAAAAACAAGATTGACAGAGGAAAATTCACAACAACTTTAAAGACATTATCATAAAAAACTCTTTTTATATAAGGAAAAGAGAGTGAGGAAAGGTTTGGCCTGTGAGGAGTGTCCACTCCACAGCCTCAGGGATGACTTTGCTACTGTTACCCCTTTATATTCTAAGAACACCCCAGAGCAGTGACAATGAGGCCACCACATGTTACTGCTGATTGTAACAACAACTTCAGTCACATGCCCCCTGAAGCCATCTTGCTTTCTGAACAGACGGGGAGCTCAGAAGTATTAATCACAGGAAACCACAGCTATGTAAGTTCCTGAAGGGAAGTAAGGTTCTATTCTTGTTAAGTCAATCGAAGTATAAGCTATGTAAGCAATCCTGTGCACTCTGCTGCAAGTTATAAAGGCCTCCTAAACATAACATAATCACTGTACCTGAGTCTGACCATATTTCTATAATTAAACATACGCACATATCATTTGTATATGTATATAATCTCATTCAAACAAGATTCAAGATTTACCTTCGTCTCACTTTTTCGGTTGTGGCATACGTGAAGCTCCCAAATTTAATAGCAATTAGTCCATTACTTACAGATCTTGAAGAAAGAAGGGGGGGGAAAAAGACTGTGGAACAACTTGGATAGCCAATAATCTAAATGCTTGAAAGAACATGATTGTCAGTGTTAGTATATTTACCTAAACAGCCAAGTCCCAGGCCCAAAATACCATTATGCTTACTCTGCAAAACCGACAATTAATTTAAACCCCTGGATAGACAAACCTACATCAAAACTGCAACTTGTTTACCTTATAAAATTAAGGACAATTGGGAACAACCAAATTATTTCTCTTCGGCCCATCTCAGGTCTCAAAACATTTCCTTCAAATTCAGATTAAAACCATCTACAATATTAATGGTATTCTGTACATGATTTATTTTTTAGAACTTCTAATTCAGATTCTCAAAAGAAGTCTCTACAGGCAGGCCTCTTGCTTAATGAAAGGCATACCTAACCCGAGGCTAAACTCCTTTCCATAAGGAACCCAAGCCACAGTTCCGAATGCTTCAAGTTCATGAGATATAATCCTGAGTATTCCGCTGTTGTATTTTTCTTAATGCTAAAGAAATCCTACAAGTCACAACTACACCTGTACAAAATTAATAATCTAGAATCAAAAGGGATCATAAAGCTTGTGATTTGGCATTATCATTTTAATGATGTGAAATGTAAGACTAAGAACAGTGCACCAGCAAGCCTAAACTCATAAGGTAGCTAACTGAATCCCAAAATATAAGGGAAGGAAGCTGTACATTTATTACTAAAAATAATAAAATCTCACTCTCTATTTCAACTTTAGATTAATACTTACTGGGAAATATCAGTATGTCTCCTTAAAATGCACATTTTATAAAGTGAATCTTCTAAAATAGTAAAAAGAAGATAATGTAGATTTGAGGTTTTATTATTCCACCTAAGGAAAAAAATTTAATGTCAAAACACGGTATTTAGCTATCATATCAGAGAACAAAAATGTATTGCTCGTATGAGACAAGAAGAAACACACACTTACAGAAAAGGAAATTTGAATAATCTGCGTGTACAGTCCTGACTAAAACAAAAGAAAAAAAGGTAAGAAAAAATTAAACTGGCCACTAAATTTTACCACCCAAAAAGTAAATAGATTTACCTTCTAGCATCCCTGTATAATGGAATACAGATTGCTTGATTCATCGATTTTCCAATGACATCCTAAATAAAATAGATTTTTAAAAGTACAATCAAAGCATTTACATACACACAAGCACTCTACAGAAAGTACCTGATCTTCACTATTCAAGTCTAGTAAAAAACCATCTAGATCAGCAAGCTTTCACACAAGAAACTTCAATGACAGTTCTAACAGCAAGGAAAAGAAATTCTGAAGAATTTCTGAAATTCTGAAATTCAGAAGAAATTCTGAAAAATACACCAGAAAGAAGTATGCATAGAAGACTAAGAACACCCAGCCCATCATCCCCTTCTCTCACAGCATCTTACTTCCCTCCTGCAGCAGTAAGCTAGACACATGATAGCTCTCTAGCCGAGACTGTTTATAAGAAGTTTGTTCTAGGAACAAATAAAATAATAGGGATACCAACACTCCTAATAACCTTGTTATCTGTTTACTTCTTAGTATATTTAAGAAACTAACAGGTAGAGGAAATGTTAGGGTGAACCCAATGAACCTGCCATTTTTGTCAGCCATAGGGTGAACAAGCAGCAATTCATATGGCTCACCTTAGAAACTATGACCGTTTACATAAGTGAACCCCATACTGCAGATATTCTCACTCCTCCACAAAGGCATGCATTGCTTTTTCAAACTTACTGCTGGTTTTTGCAAGCACAGATCAATAATGTTCTCCATCCGCCTTTTCACAAAATGCAATGATTTTCGAGGATAATAAGGAAACAGCAAAGGACTTTCTGGTTTCAAACAAGAAGAGAAACAAAAACAAAATCACAAAGTTATAGTAAACCAAATGATTAAGAGAAAATAATCTGTCAGAGGCAGCCCGCACCGCTCATCTGACAGTGGCAATCTCCCTGGCTGCTTCATTAGCCCCTCACACAACTTCACCACGAATGACGTGGCCTCCTGCCTTTTCTTCACCATCCCCTGCTGCCGGCCCACTAAAACCTGCCGCACCCAATGCAGGCCGAGGCCTAGCAGCTCCGTACTCTTTATTCTATTTTCCCCTACCCAAATCTGACAGTTTGCTTCTGCTGGGTATAGGAAGGAAGGGGTGATCTGGGAACCACAAGACACAATAAAATAGAGTTCATTCTCTACTCTTTGCCACAACGGGCTGACAACAGCAGTCCAGTATTGTTTTCGAAAAGTATAATACTGAAAACAGAAACAAGACACAAGAAACTAGTGCGTTGTAAATAAGCACTTTACTTTGCAAAAGGCTACTTTACTAGTAGTGAGTAATACATAATTAAGCGCTCAGGGGTAGCAACTATGTGAGATTCCATCCTGTTACTTCTATTGCTTATAACAGCTGGACAAAGTAAGGATCACACTCTTCAAATTACAGATTTAAAAAATGAGGCCCAGGAGGTTTGGGCAATCTGCCTGGGGTGAAAATGATAATGAATTCACACCTCTGAATCCAACCCTCAGACTCCCAGGCCCACCCTCTTCTCCTGAGCTCTGTAGGCTTCTCTCACTCCCAGCATCTCAAGTCCCAGCTATGCTGGACAAAGTGAGTTTTAATCAGGTTAAACATTTTAAGCTTCCCAAAGGTGAGAGATGCTGGGGAGCAAAGAAAGGTATCAGATCTTTGTCCCTGGTTCCTGGCACAGCGCATCTAAAACCCTCAGAATTTCCTGAGTGATAAGGGTGATAGGAACATCTTTTGGTGTAACAATGCGACTGTGGGAAGATCCCTAGATAGTTTCAGAATGAGGACTAAGCTCTGATAGAAGCCTGGACTTTCTAGCCCTCATCCCCCAACTACCAGGGTGGGGAGAGGAGCCGGACTTGAGTCCAATCACCAGTCATCGATCACTTAATCAATCCCACCCGCACAATGAAAACCCCATAAAGAACCCCTGAACAGAGGGCTTCTGGGTGCTGGGTGACACACCCAGAGCAGGCGCGGGGCCTCTGAGCCCTTCCCCTCACACCCTGACTCTGCAGCTCTTCCACTTGGCTGTTCTGACTTGTGTCTTTATAATAAAGCAGTAAACCGAAGTGAAGTGTTTGGGTTTTGTGGGCCATTTTAGCAAATAACCAACCTGAAAGGGGGAGGGAGGGAGGGTGGGGACAGAAATGTAGGCCACCTGGGGACCTAATCCTCAGGACTGAAGCCACAGAGGCAGTCTTGTGGGACTGAGCCATGGAAGCTGTGGAGTCTGGGTAGTCAGCATCAGAAATGAATCACAGGACACACAGCTGGTATCAGAATTGGTCTCAGGAGGAAAACTCTCTCATTTTAGTGTCAGAAGTGTTCTGAGTAACCACAGCTCACGTGACAGCATCCCTACTGCTCAGGAGCCATGAACTGGGCACCCAGCGCTCCACCTGCATTTACAGAATCCTCACAATGGTGTTTTGAGGGAGGCACCCCTACCACCCTCATTTTACTGATGAGAAAACGGGCACAGAAAGGTTAGACAGTCTGCCCTCAGCCACATCACGAGAAGTCGCAGAGCAGATTCCAACCCCTGAAGCTCAGAGCAGCGACTTTCACCCATCCTACAGCCCCAGCGCTCCTTCATGTACACTGAGAAAGTACATGTAGCAAATATTTAGCACATGATTTTTGCAAAGTGGTAGAAAGAAGTTTCACAAAAGTTTTCTTAACAGTTCCATAACGATGTGGCGTCTGGGTGACACAGTCAGTTGGGCATCCAAGTCTTGGTTTTGGCTCAGGTCTTGAGCTCAGGGTCATGGGACTGAGCTCTGTTGGGCTTCATGGTCAGCCCTGAGTCTGTTTGGGATTCTCTCTCCCTCTTGCTCTGTCCCTCCCCACCACACACTCTCTTTCTAATAAATAAAGCTTACAAAAAAAGACAAAAACCAGAAACAGTTCCATAATGAGAGTATTTCTTCACACTACACTAAGAAACGATAATTAATGAACTTGTCCCAATTCATATACTAGCAAAACCTTGAGATGAAGTTAATAATACGAGGTGTTATCTTGGTTAAACATCATGCTCCTAGCTAAGACTAGGCCTTCCTATTCAGCCATAGATGTGAGGAAAAGAGGGTAGGGCCCATTTTTAGCCCACCCAAGTTCCCAGGACCAGTATTAGCCCTCTCTCAGACAGGGCACTGGTGCCACCACTCCTGGCACACTGCCATGAGCCCTCCTCAGGCTGGGGATGCATCCTGATTAAACAGCAATGAGCTGAGTCAGCTGTACCTTTATTCTCCCTCCTTTCAATAACTAACTGAATCAATAGATCTCGAGAAATACAAAATGTGCTGCTCTGAAAAAGAATTTGAACTTCTAAGCTTAAAATAAAAGGGCAACAAGCCAAGTTTTGGGTTTCAGAGAATTCTCTCCTTCTCCCATCCATCCTCATTCATTCAGATGAACAGAAACCAGAGAGAGTGGCAGAGGTCACCACTGAGTCGAGTTAAAAACTCGGGCTTTGAGGTCAGCAGACACCTAGCTTCATTACATACCAGCTTGTGTGATTTGGGCCTTCTCTGATCTTCAGCTTCGTTATTAAGAAATGGGGATAACAGGTGCCTAGGTTCCTGGGGGCATGAAGGAAAGAACTACATGCTGGGGGCTATTACCCTAATGACCTAAGAAAGTGACAGGCTGTGATCAAATTACTCTGTGAGGCAAGCAAAGAAATACTGTTTCCAAAATATTTACATCTAAAATACTGAAGTTCTGATATATTTAGTGGTTGCTATTTTGTGTTGCATCCCGAATAATGTTGCATCATTTTACTATACCAACATTTCAAGATCCTAGAGAATGAAAAGCACAAGTACACAAAAAAACCTATAATCTCAGGAGAATAGTTAAGCTTCACTATGCTTTCAGGAGTTCACAAATGGGAATCAGCAAAAGATTTCTCTCACTAGCAGGCTGTGTAATTTTCTTCCTAATATCCTATTTTTTTCATAGGGTACAAAACAGACAAGAGTATCTGAGAATAAACAATCTTACCGTTATCACAGTTAATTTCAGACTGTTTTCTATCACGGTAAAGTCATATACTATTTATTTTGCTGTTTCTCTAATCAAAAACAATAGGCACAAATGATCTAAAGACCTGAAATAAATATTCAGTAATTGGCCAGCAACACTCCTAGTTAATAAACTGGTCTCAAAGCAAGTATAAACATGGCCCAAATCCACAAAGTTCATTAAATACCTTTAAGGTGGTTGCTATTTTGAAGAAAATCATACCACTGGTTTCCTTCTGTGTTAGGCGGTGACACGAGATCATCATCTTCATCTTTCAAGTACTAGAATTAATACCAAATCAAAAATTTAAATGTCATAAACAAAGGAGGAGGCTTCAAAGACTTATCGTTAGCATTATTCTATTTTAAAAGTGATTGTTTTACTGACAAGTGCTCTGAAATTGCACGGCTATTATTCCAAGTGAAGTGACCAAAATTCACTAAATGCCGAGCCACTTGGCAAGCTGCAAACTTCTGGAAGATCAGAATGCTATGGATGTAGAGACCACACACAGAGTTTAAATTTTGTGTTCCATTTTCATGAAGGACATTTTAATCTTGTGTGTGTGTGTGTGTCTATGAGAGAGAGAGAGAGAGATCGTGCATCCGCACCTATGTTATACATTAATTTTAAAAGTATCAACTTGTCAATCTACTCTTGGACAGTAGTCCTCAAAGTGTGGTCGACAGACCCCCTGGAGCCCTCAAGATGCTTCAAGGATCCATGCGGTCAATACTATTTTTATTTATCTTTTTTTTTTTTTTTGTAGTATTTCTGATTTCATTATTCTATTTTTATAATGTTGAAATGTTATTTGCCCTTTCAACTCTGTTGACATCTGCACTAAGGGTCAAAAGCACAGGTGGGGAAAACTGACGCCGGGAGGCAAGGTGATGGTCTTAAGCCACACTAGTGGGCACTGTATTCCTTTTTGTTACATACTGACAGTTTCACTTATTTAATGAAGCTATTAAAATAATTAATTTTATTAAATCTCAACCCTGGAGTATAAATCTTTTTACTGTTCTCTGTGACAAAGTTGAGAAGTAAACATAAAGCACTTTGGCCAATACCAAAGTACAATGGTGACCATGAGGAAAAGCATTTAAGAAATTGTTGTAGTTGTGGGGTAAGCCAGGCACTTTGTTGCTGTTAATGGAATTCTATTTTTATTTGAAAGAATGACTGGCAGATAAGCTATGATTATTCGTACGTGGGTATTTGGTAAATATTTTCTTGAAAATAAAGCAAGCCTGTCACTTTAAGCAAAACAACTGACAGTATTTGCTGCCAATGATAAAATTTAAACATTCAAGCAAAAATTAAAATTTTGGAAAATCTGTATCTACCACTGTGTACTTGACAGCCATGGTACTTAAAGATTTTCTGATGATATTGGTGCAGCTATTCTTAAATCTGACTTTTGGATACTGCATAGGGAAAGATATCAGCATTCAGAAGATCTGCATAACTCAGTGAGCCAGTATTTTCCAAATGACCAATACATAATACTACAAAATCATGCACAGGTAAAAGATCCATTCAAAGCATAAGACAGATGAATGGATTTTAATGTATCAGAGTATGAAAAGTTCACTGATGCAATTTTAGATTCCACATTAAAGCTAACCTTAAGATACTATCTCTTATCAAGACTCGGTATAGTATCAAAAAACATCCACAATTATCTGAAACAGCTATTACAATACTTCTCCCTTTCTAAAACCTATGTGAGGCCAGATTTCCTTTACATACATTAAACATAAAAACCCAACATGGGAGACGAAGCAGCAACTATGAGAAGCTGTCTTCTATTAAGGCAGACAGCAGAGATTTGCAAAACTACAAAACAACGTCACTCTTCACTAAACTGTTTAAAAAAAATAGTCATTTTTATTATAAATATTTCTGTAACATGTAACAGTTAAGTGGAATTGCTGTTACTTTTAAGTAATTTTGTCTTCTCTTATATTTCTAATGCCTACTAACATCTCCCACTAATAAATATAACCTATATTAGCAAAACTCTTCAGAGTCTTCAATAGTTATTAAGAATATAAACGAGTTCTGAGACCAAAAGTTTAAAAACTGCTCCTTTTTCGTTACTTTACTAAAAGAAAAGGGCTGCTGTGTAAGCTAGCACTGTATTATTTTCCAGAAACTTTGGATAATAAAGATTAACACCGCTAAAGTTTTAGCATTAGTTTTAATAATTTCCAAAAAAAAAAGTAATATCCACATTCAGTCAAATGCCCATACCTGACCAACTTTTTCAACATTAAAGTATTTTCCTTTTCGATTATAAAGGTCTGGAGCCTAGAAAGAATAAGCATAGTTTAGCTCTTAACTCACAGAAGAGAAAGAAAAAAAAATTCTTAAGTTTAATGAAAACATTTATTTTTTAAGAGAGCCGTTAGTGGAAGTTATCTTTTTCTTCTAGGGATTGTATGACACACATCCAAACAAAAGTTGGATTTATAAAGGCTCTAAAATAAGTATTGCCATTAATTAGTTCAATAGTTTAAAAAGCACAGCTGCTAAAAATGTCAATTAAATTGGATTAAATGTGATTACTTCTCACCATTACCCAGGTTTATGGCAACTGTTTAACTCTTTCAAAAAAAACACAAAAAACCCAGCATTATAGAAATAACACTTTCGTACCTCATTGAAATGTTCAGTAAGAAATTCAGCAACAAATGTGATATCTTTCTGAGTCATCTATCAAAATCAAAAAGGAACAAAAGGAAAAACAAATCAAGGAAAAAGAAAGCTTCCCAAAAGATCTTATATTATGTAATAATAAATGTGACTTTTTTTTTACTATCTACTAAAAGCCATACAAAGAGGCAAAGTTCCTTCAAAGAAACATCAATAGAAATCCAAAAGACTATGCAACTGTGAAAATATGAAATCTTGAAGCTTTGACAAGCATGTAATTAAACATTTTAAACCCCTTTTTCCAATCAGCTAATCCAAGAGCTACAGCTAATCCAAGAGCTACAGAATTCCTTATGGACTGAAGTTGTTTATTATTTTAGGCCTTGTGCTAATAAGACTGTGTACAGGGTCCCTGCTCTGGAAGAAGAGACTACGTCCAGAGACGTCACCTTGACTTGAGTGAGGACCTACAACTCAACAGTGATGCTTGCTTAGCAGTTGGCCTCTCCTTCTTGCAGTGACCCTGCATTCACCCCACCCCAGTTCTTCAGCCCTCACAGAATTATACCTGGGGATTATACCCAGGGGTCTCCCCCATTAACAGACACATTTTACTTCCCCAAACAAAAGAGTGGTCTCAGCGAAACAGCTAACGTGAACCTCCCTGGTTTGTGAGGCCAGTCATCCACAGCACAAAAGATCTCCTTCTTGTAAAAGTCTCAGAATGGCGATCCCTTATTCATCCAGTCCACTGGAGCTAATTCTAATGCTCTCCATTTTCACAGGCCCCAGATTACCTCATCTATCTGAATCAGAGTTTGGGCAGGGGTGAGGATGAGCGACCACAGAAATCAGGTGGGAATATTGCCCTAGTCTGAAAGTTCTTACTTAAAGGAAATTTCAATCCCACTGTCACAATCCTTGTAATCAGGGAAACTACTGTTTACCAGACATCAGCATTGGGACTAATATTTAAAGTACCAGATTTCCAAGGAAATAAAAATGCATTCAAAACTTAAGGAAGGTAAAGAATACAAGCACCCTACATAATACAGATTACAAAATCTTATATAAAAATGAAAATTATAAAATTAGATAACCATAGTAAAGGTATTTTGTGAGATGAAAAAATAAAATTTCTTCAAGGAAAAAAAAAACTCAATTACGAAGCTGCATTTAGGGTCTATAGCCTGACACCTTGTCAACTAGCAATGGTGTATGAATACTGAGCCAAGCAGCCAAGCTGAGCTCAGTCAGAGCCGCAGTTAACACACTGGAAAACGTACTACCAAATACTACCTTATTCAGCTCTGGAAGCACATGGTCTTCTGTCATTCTCAACATTGCTGGAAACAGAAATCAAAAAACTATCTTTAAAGGAAAGGTACAAACCTAACTTTAATATAGATACATTTCAAAGACTAAATGTGTTTCATTGGACTAAATCTTCAATATTCAACCAAAGAAATCTTTTCACCAAGGAAAACTTATTTTCCTTCTAAAAACTAAAGTGTGAAGACTCTAAATTTGACTTGTATTTTCGGGTTCAAAAAGGCTGGTCTAACAATCCTAAACTGTTATTTTTTTTTCCTATGTCAACTCAATGACGTGCACAGACCAGATTCATTCCTCTCCTAACATGGCATTTCTTCTCTTAAAATCTGCAAACAATTCGGTCCTTCAAAAGCTTTACAATACCAAACAAACATGTTACTCTCCCTTGGGTCTTTTGCTACACAAAGATATTTGCACTAAGACTTTTGTGTACATACATACACTTAAATATACGTGTATTTACAGACTCTCTAATATCTGCAGCCAATTCTTTTTGTCCTCTCTGATGGTTGTATTTTTATATTATGTCCACCTAAGTCAAGGGGAATGCTGCATGTGTTTTTGCACTGTTTGAATATCCCTCGTAATTGCATTCGGTCAGGAATAAGCATGCTGGATGTGATTCTGCAAACATGGATTACTTTAGAAACCATTCTTCATTAGTTCAAACTTCTAAATTATCTGAAAAACAAGCCGTGATCTAGTGCACTCATTCATTCATTTATCCATCCAAAAAGTACTCACTGAGCATACTATGGGTGCTGGGGATATAGCAGTACAAAAGAAGTTCCTGCCTTCATGGAGGCTACATTTTCCAAAGGAGCAAACCCAGGCGACACCACTAACAAGTAAGAGTCAGGATTATAATGAGGTCTCGGGTTCTCCCATCCAGCGTGCTTTCTGCTGCCCTGCTCTAATGATAAGGATTGAGCAGTAATTCATTTCTCTCCTAATCAGGCTTCTCATTAGAGTTAGGACATGCAATAGAATATAAACTGCCTCAACTACTCCAGTTAATTACAAGTAAAACCAAACCTCTTCTGTAAAAGAAAATTATTTCGAAGATCTCATTGAGTTTTAATATTGTAATTTATTCTAATCAGCATTTCCGATATTAAACAGGCTGGCCTGATGAACACTCTGGCTCCCCATTCTGGCTAGCACTGGTACGGTTTTGAGGAGAAAAAAAAAAAGAATTTTAAATGCCAACATCTGTGGATCCCATTCTTTTTTTACCACAAGCAATTACATTAGGCTGACAAATACAAAGTCTGTTTGTAAGATACCAGAATTGAAGATCTGGACATTTGTTAAAAGATGTGAGCACATTACAGATAATTTAACTTCTATTTTATTTACTCTTTAGAATTTTAACAAATGAGAAATAAATCTCATTTATAATCAAATTTTTGCCTGTGTTGGAAGGGAATGTATGCTGGATTATTTCAATGATATTAAGGGAGGGTCACAAAAACAGTTCAAATGGACCTACATAAAATATGCACATGCTGCAGAGTAAGCATGAGAACATGGACTATGAAGTCAGTAAATCCTGGTTAACTACCTACAAATGAAAAGACGCTAAGTAGAACAAAGAAAGCCAATGAGTGGTCTGCATTCAACTTAGCTAGGGCACTAGTGTCTGATGGAAAGGATGCTAGAAACTTCTTGTTTGGTGCTGTTCAATGTGGCAGGCACTGACAGTGTGTGGCTACGGAGGACTTCAAATGTGCATAACGTCACTAAAAAACTGAACACGTAACTTACATAATTTCAACTAATTTATTTATTTTAAAGATTTTATTCCTTTATTGCTTGAAAGAGAGAGAGAGAATGATGGAGAGGGAGACAGGAGCCAGATGCGGGGGCTCAATCCCAGGATCCTGGTATCATGACCTGAGCTGAAGGGCAGCTGCTTAATGGACGGAGCCACCCAGAGGTCCTGTAATTTCAACTAATTTAAAGACCCACAGGTGGCTACTGGCTACCCTAACGGATGGCATACCTCTAGAAACAGAAGATCAAGAAACAGAACAGAAAATAAGCTACTCAAGAGCAGAGGCCAGATCTTAGCTTTTTCACTGTCTTGTTTTAAAAAACCCACAATTTTTAAAGAAGGGTTAAGGTAACAAGAATCCTTCATTCGATCAACTTACCCACATAAAGCCAGCGAAAAAATGCTTTGAAGTTTTTCATACTACTATCTATAACTCTGAAAAGACAAAAATAAAAGAAATCAGTGAAAAAATGCTTTGAGGTTTTTCATACTATCTATAACTCTGAAAAGATAAAAATAAAAGAAATCAGAAATAAAATTATAATGTGTGGTTCATATATCATCGTTCAACTGTTCTGGGATATAATCATCTTTACCATTCTCTTTTATACTATCTGAAGGACATTTAAACCTTTGATTTTACAAATCAAAAACATACCTAAAAATAAAGCTTCAGAAGAGCAAGTCCTGATTCTTCTCAAAAATAAAGCAAATGACTCAGATTCTAACTGGTTATAACAGTCTTGCCACAAACTGTGTAATGGTCTTTCCCACCATTCAGTAAAGTATGAAATCCTTTTTCAACTTTGCAAACAAAAGAAGTCGGCAAAAAACCATTTTCAGCATTTTTCTCAGTTAAAAAAAATACTGGTCAGTAAGAAGAAAAAACATCAACGCCAACAGAAAACCAGATTATAAATTTGTACTATGTCACTATCTCTGCTATCAGTGGACATTATTTTTGGAAGTTGATTTTTGATGCTTATAGTAACTGATCTCAAAAACTGAATTTTCAGGGCGCCTGGGTGGCTCAGTGGGTTAAGCCTCTGCCTTCGGCTCAGGTCATGATCTCAGGGTCCTGGGTTTGAGCCCTGCATGGGGCTCTCTGCTCAGCAGGGAGCCTGCTTCCTCCTCTCTCTCTCTCTCTCTGCCTGCTTCTCTGCCTACTTGTGATCTCTCTCTGTCAAATAAATAAATAAAATCTTTAAAAAAAAAAAAAACTGAATTTCCTTGAGCCTTACAGAAATGGACTCCCCAAATTTAAGTATTAAAAGTGGAAGTCACGTTCATTTCGATGAAACTATCTTTAAATATGGACAGGGCTATCACTTCAAAAAAAATCTCTTTAGGCTCACATCTACAGGGTAACTACTCTAAGCAAGTGATACCTGCATCTTTCTTTCCTAAATTTCAAAGCCCCTTCCAAGAAAGAAGTTTCATACTACTGGAGAGGTGGGTTAGCATCATGAACCTAGCTCTCTAGAGTAAAACACCTGACATAAAAAGACTGCCACATTTCTGATATTACCAAGTAATATAATCAAAACTCTCTTGTGGCAAAACGAAAAAGGAAAGAAAAGTTCCTTTCTGTCTTTCCCAATCAATACTCTGACCGGCCCCTACACCCAGCAAGCAATCCCTGGTCTGCTGGAGGTGAACATCAAAATTCTCACTGCCTCACCTTCTTCATCTATAACCTAAAATAACAATGCTATATTCAACTTCTTCCAGGGAGCAAAAAAGTTAAATAAACTACCTTCCGTTCATATTGAAAAGTGATCACAAAAAGCTTAGTATTTTATATCTACTCTCTGGAAATACGGTGGACCAAAAAATAATTCAACATATAGGAAAAGCAATGTCATCTCTTCTCTCATTTTGTCTTCTGAACACAAATGTCTCCAACCTCTACCTTCTAAAACCCCATTAAAATGATAATGGGGTGGAGGGGAGGGGTGTACTATAAACTCACAAAAACAAAAAGGATGGTAGAAAAGACATTAATTTCAGAAACGTCAGAAAGGACACGTGGCTGATGAAGCTCAACAGAGGCAGTCACACACAGAATATGGAGAGGACAACAAGGACACTTCTGGCCTGCAGAATCCCAGGGACACTCTGGACCTTGCAAATGTCAGGCTTGACAGCAGCCCTCAGGATGACACAAGGGGCTGGACACAGGAGGACAAACCGAAATACAGAGCAGTCAATATGTTCTTTCCTCCTAAACATGAATGCCTATGGGTCTATGCCCCAAACAGAAATGAACAGGGTTTTCCCAAGAAAGCGCATAAACTGGGAAGAGCTGAGGTGGTCCCATGAGGGTGCTGGCAGCCCACCAAACAGCTCTACATGCCTGCCCGAGTGCCAAAGCCAGATTTCTGCTGCCCTGTCCACACAGACTCCAAGCAGCTTCAAATCACCTCACAAAGAAACATGAGTAAACACTGGAGCATCGGGTATCTGAAGAAAGCTGGCAACGAGACCAAGACAAACAGATAAGTGACCCGGGAAGTGGAGATCATTCAGGGAACGGCAGGCTTACAAAAATATCTAATTAATGTCCTCAGAGATTTGAGATGTCATCTACAAAGCAAGAACACAGCTTTGAAAGATTAAAGAAATAAGAAAACACGTTTGGAAATTGAAAGACAAGGACTGCTGTGATAAAGAATTCAATGCGACAGTTCAGGTAACGGTCAAGTCCTCCACTCACCTTGACTACTAATTCCAAAGCTGACAGCCTACACCCCTTCACTACCAACTTGAACCCTCTGACTCTCAACATCAAGCATACCACTCACCAACAACCACCTGTCTTCCCAGGGACCTCTCTTCAGCACCCCAGCTTTCGTCTCCCTAACTACCACCTACTGGTTCCCCCACCTCTCTTCCCGGTTTCTTACTCACACTGTGTTCCCACTTTCCCCCCCAAACCAGCTCCAATTCAAGGTTCATTTGAATCATGCCCTCGCTTTAATTCCCTGGCCCCACTTTGGCTTCGCTTTGGTCACCAAGCCTAGCAAATCTAAGTGCTCAACTGCCCTGTGCCCCGGCACACTTGGCTGACCCCGGCACACTTGGCTGACCCCAGCTGGAGAAAAGCCAGCAGCCACGCTGACCAGGGGCACTTCTACATTCTCACAAGGGCTCCCCAAGTGACCCTCAGCACCAGCAGCATCTGCCTGTTTCACCTACTCGTTCTTTCTCCCACTTCCCTGAAGGCAACTGGCTCACACCTTTTCCTTTATCTTTTTTTTTTTTTTTTTTAAGATTTATTTATTTATTTATTTGACAGACAGAGATCACAAGTAGGCAGAGAGGCAGGCAAAGAGAAAGAGGAGGAAGCAGGCTCCCCGCTTGAGCAGAGAGCCCGATTCAGGGCTCGATCCCAGGACCCTGAGATCATGACCTGAGCCGAAGGCGGAGGCTTTAATCCACTGAGCCACCCAGGCGCCCCCTTTTCCTTTATTCTTAAACCACCTCCCCACTCTTACCTCCAGCTGACAGAACATTACCTATCTCATTAAGACGGTAAGAACAGTTGAAAGTGAACCTCCCCAAGCCTCCATGTCCCAGATACTAGCGTCTGTGACCCTTTACACAGCCTTCTCTCCTGTAATTATAGATACACTATCTTTCCAGACCATTCCCCCCATGCGCACATGGCCCTCTATCTTTCCAGACCATTCCCCACAAGCACCACATGGCCCTCCCCTCCCATACTCTTACTCCATCAATCCTCTCCTCTCTCTGCCATCAACTGTTTCCCTTCCAGAACACCCCATCACATATAAATATGCTCTAACCTCTCCTGTCGTAAGATAGAAAAACCCAACAACTGTTTGCAACCACTGGCCGTTCCGTTCACAACAAAACTACTCAGGAGATGACACCTGCTGTTTTCTTTGCATCTGCTCTCATTCTGCATCCCAATGGCTCCATGACTCCATGACATGGCTCTGATCAAGGTCACCAATAATCATTTCTAGTAATACTCTGATTATCTGTTCTATTCTTGGTCTTCATCTTACCTGACTTAGCAGCATCTGACAACTGATCCCTCGTTCCTTTTTACGATGTTTCCATTGCTTAGTCTATGGACACCCACCCACTCTCCTGGTCATTCTACCTCTTTAGTTTCCTTTGCTAGCTCCCCATCAATACCATTTCTAAATGTTGGAATGCTCATCGCAGTCTTCAGATCTGTCCTCTTCTCTAAGCACAGAGACTACCTCATCCAGCCTCATGGCTCAAAATAACACCAATGTGTTGATGGCTCTCAAACTGCCATCTCCAGCCTGGACCCTTCCCTTGAATATTAGTCTAATATGATCAAAAATTTCTTGGACAGATACCCATGAGGGTACCTAACAGACATTTCAAATTTAATACGGCGGACACATTCATCAGGTCATCAAAATTCACGCCACTAAGGAGAAGCAGACAGACATCATTTGCCTCTGGATGTGACACCTTGAGAAGGGCACTCTACCAGTTATGTATATTCTGGCCAGGGATGTATAACCTAAATCTAATTGTAAAAATACCAGATAAACCCCAACTGAGGAACATAAGATACACATATATAATTTACATAGTCTCTCCCTAGTTTTCCACATTTTAGCAAATGTCAATCCTACTTTTCCAGGTGCTCAGACCCTAAATTCATAATTACCAATAACTCTTTTATTTTACCATTCACACAATCATTTAGCAAATCCTGTTATTTCTACTTTGAAAATGTACCCAGATTCTGACCTCTTCAGATTGTAACCCCCATTTCTCTCTTGGCTTCTGTCCTTGCCCTCTTTTAATTTATCCTCAAAACTAAGCAATGAACAAGAGGATCTTTTAAAAACCTAAGTCATATCCTGTCACTCCATAACCTTAATTGCTTCTTCTTACATCCAGAGTAAAAGCCAAAGTCCTTCCAACCGCCTATAGGCTCTACACAACATGGCCTATCCTCCACGAGCTCTCTCAGCTCATCCTTTCTCTCACACTCTGCTCCATTCACTTCAGCTAGAGTGGCTCCTGAGGTATGCTCCAAACTCAGCACCTTCATACTTGCTATCTCTTTTACCAAATATCGATGACTCACTCCTTCCAACATCATCACCTTGGTGAGGTCTGCCCTATATAAATCGCATCCCAAAGGTCTCCCTTCCGTGCTTGGTTTTTCTCACCACTCCTGACACTTATCTGTCTTGCTATGTATTTTCATCATTCATTTCTTTATTGTCTATCTCACCACATTAGAACATAAGACCCATATAGATTTTATCAGTTTTGTTCACTGCTATACCCTCAGCATCTAGAATAATGTTTAAAATATAGTTAAGTACTCAATAAAGGTCCACGATGAATGATAATGTTGCAGAATTCAGTCAAGAAAATTTCTCAGGAAATAGAAAAGAAACGGTTTTGAGAATTACGTGAAGAAAAACAGAAGATATAGGTCAGTTCACGGCCTAGTATCTGACCAACCAAGTTTCTAGAACAAAAAAATCTAATTAAAAAAACAAAACAAAACAAAAAAACGAGAGGAGGAGAAAGAGAAAAGGAGATTACTAAAATAATAACACAGAATTCAGGTTCAAATATTTTCTTATTACCAGCACAATGAAAAGACCCACATCTAAAAACACTACTGTGAAATTTCAACATATCAAGGATAAAGAATGAAGCTTTGAGAGATGAAAAACAAACAAAAAAAACCCTATAGAGGGATGAGAATCAGAAGCACCAGACCTCCCAACAGCGACAGAAAGACCAGCATATCATACAGCAATACTTTCAAAGTTCTCTGAGAAAATGATTTCCCCTTCATCATCCTATACCCATTGGAAACCATCAATAATAAAGCGTGAAGGTAGGAGAAAAGACACAGAGTTTATCATCGCATAACTACTTCCTGAGCAAGTTACTGGAGATGTTTCCCAACAAAGTGATGAAAGGAAGCAAGAAGCAAAGGCGATCGTGATGTCTGGACCTAACCCAAGAAAGCACCGAAATGCCTGCCTGGCAGGCTGTTGCGGCAGCTACAACAGCGCATCCAGACCAGCATGGGGGAGGGAAGGTTGGAGGAGAAATGTCAGGGAGGGAGGGGGTTCCAGGGTGTGATCCTGCCTTGGAGACAGGGGAAGAATCTAAGGATATAAAAAAAGCAAACAACACAAGAAAAGAGAAAACAAAGTCTAGGAAAAATGAAACAAAGAATTTCTAAAACTGGATAAATAAAATAATTGCAGTATAGTTATACAATTTAGAGGTATGGAGGTAAGAACTAAAAACAGAAACAGTTACAGGAGTTCAAGGAATCCCCCTGGAGAGGGGACTGGAATGAGGACAGGCGGGAGAATACGATACCCCTTTAACTGATAAGACAGCTATGTTATTGGCTTGTTTTAATCATGTAAAGGTGATAACTTTGATAAAAACTTATAAAACCAATTTTAAAAAAATCATGACAATTTGCTGTGTTCTTGCTTATAAGAATAAAATATTCTCACGTCAATGATTCCAGGTATCCCAATACTTACTGAAGAAGTTCATTTGCCTTGAGTATGAAAGAACCCACAGCAGTAATAGCATCTAAAGAGAAATAAATAAGTATCATTTGTCCATTAAGTAAAGTGTGTTTAATGTACTCTACCAAAAAACTAAATTACTACCTTCAATTCCTGCAGCATCTAGTCCAAGAGGTTCATATTTTTGCTTCCATGAAGCCATTCCTTTCAGTTCACTCAAATGGTATAATAAAGACTCGGAACCGCTATCAAAACAGAGCAGAAATAAGTTATTATCATTACCATCATCAAGGTGGCAGATAGCTACGACCTCGCCTAAACATTTCCAAATTTTCAGAAATAAAAACTGAAAGTAACAATTTTCTTTCTAAGAGAAATGATCATTTCTCAAACTTTTCTCTAAAAATTCTAACAGAACCATCTGGCCATTCTGACGATGGAGATGAATACACAACCGCAAGATTTAATCTTACGAGATCACATTATGTTCTACAGTTAGACCTGGCACCCTGAAGACAGTCGGATGGTCATCCTATTCACCCAAAAGATAGGTATTTAACATTCAACAAACGTGTATAATCTCTAACTTTAAGTCAGCACTGTGCTACATACTAGAGACACAGCAGTGACCAAAACAAAAGGATCCTAACAGCACTGACAGTGTCATGGGGAAAGGACACTCATGACCACAATCAGACAAAATATCATTCCCACTATCTTAAGTGCCTGGAAGGAAATGCATACCAGTGTAAGTGTAATGGAATAACCTGACCTAATCTGAGGAATTAGGGAAAGCCTCTTGGAACAAGTGAGATTTGAGTTAAGGGGTTCAAGTGAAGAGCAGGGTGGGAGTGTTCCAGAAGGCAAGATGAATGCACAAAAGCCCTGGGTAGGAAGAAAAAATGTCAAGTCTGGTAAGTCCACCAGCGTGCATGAAGCAGAGAGGCAGGTGTGTTAAAGACCATGAAAACGTCTTGGTCCTGAGAGCAATAGGAAGGCACTGGAAGTTTTTAAGGAAGAGTAACATGATCAGATCTGCTCTGGGAATTTACTTGAGGGGCACAAATCTATTCGTGGACTGGAAGCCAGGCCAAAGGCCACTGCAGTGATCCAAGGCTGAGGTGATGCAGTAGGGGCTAGGGAACTCAGCATAAAGGGATATATCGAAATTTAAGTCAAACACTGAGCAGCCACATGCAAACTGCTTCACGAGGGAGCTGTGGATAGAAGTAGCATGAGACCTGAAGATCAGAGTCCGGCTGTGACACTTAGTAAGTTCAGGCCAGTTTGGATTTCAGTTTCTTTTTGCGTGGAAGGAGGATAATCATGATCAACACCTTGCAAAGTGTTAAATGTAAAAACACGTATCATGTTTTATAAACTGTAAAATGATAAACATAATTTTCTTGATCAAAAAAGGGTATATGGGGATGCCTGGGTGGCTCAGTTGGTTAAGTGTCTGCCCTTAGCCCAGGTCATGATCCCAGTGTCCTGGGATCGAGCTCTGCACTGGGCTCCTTGTTCAGTGGGGAGCCTGCTTCTCCCTCTGCCTGCAGCTCCCCCAGCTTGTGCGCTCTCTGACAAATAAGTAAAATCTTTAAAAGGAAAAAAAAAAGGGTATATGTCTTTTCAAAAGACATACTGGCTGTCTGGCTGAGGGGAAAAAAAATCCCAGACAGAGAGCCTACTCCAGTGAAAAGATGTTTGAAAATTATTTCAAAATGTACCATTATTGACTCTTTATATCTTGGGCACTCCAAGATTCCCTTCAAGTGCCAATGCAACAATTTTAGCTAGAAAAGGCTAAAAAAGAATGACAGCTGATGAAGAACACCGACACCAAGTACATACAGACACAACACCAAAAACTCGACATCACCTTCATACCTCTGTAAGTGACTTATAACCAATTTTTGTATACTGGAATATGATGACTCTATAGACTGGCCAAGTTTCTTTAAGCCCTAAGTAAGAGAAAAAAATATATTTAGCATATAAGTAAGACACTGCATGCTGCTCTAAAAAAAAAAAAAAAAAATTCAAGAAAGTGCACATAGCCATTTAAAAACAAAAATAATTTAACTGCACCTTTACTGTTAACTGGTTCATTAAGAGGGTCTGAAGTTCAGCACTACAATGAAAAAGAAAGTATTTTTAGTCTTCCCTATACAAAATGTAAATCCATCACTTAAAACTTTTACATTTTAAAAGTAAAAAGAACATTTTTAAACAAACAAAAAGAAACTCCAACAAAAATTAAGACTTAAGGAACAGACAGAAAACAATAAAGTCCAGAAACAGACTGAAGTATACTTAAGACATACCAAATGCTAAAATGGCATTTCAAATCCATAAGGAGAAAGTGTAATAGTCAATAAATTATGCTGGGCAATTATCTAAACCTTCAGAAAAGAAGAAGTTAAATCTTCCATAGCATATAACCAAATAAATCACATCTGGAACATGCAGATGGAATAAAACATAAACTATAACAAAAACTCTCAAAGAAAATACAGATCAATCTTTGAATACACTTAAGATGGGAAAGGTCTTTTTTAAGAATAACACTAAGGCAGATACCATAAAGGAGAAAACCGATGGGACCATAAAAAATTGGAAATTTTTTTACACATGCAGAAATACATACATATATTATAGCCACAGTAAATGAATATATTTACAAAAGATGAATAGGAAAATCAATACTATTTTTTATTCTTGTGTACCAGAATTTTCTATTTTTTTACAACAAACACAAATTATTTAAAAAAAAAAAAACAACACTGTAAAAAAGGAAGAAAACACAAGAGCACCTAGTAGGAGTTCACTACCTTGCTTTCCCCCATAACAGCAAGTGCATGAATTCATCCTGCACGGAAGTGGTTGTGCTCTTCTCCTAGAAAAAATGGATAACATCAAAAAAAAAAAAAAAAAAAAAGGATAACATCATGATATGTATTTTTAAAATTTTAACTACATGTGTAATTCAAAATCAAAACTACAGGAGCATGAATCCCTTGCTTTTCCTTAACCTTCCTTCAAATCCTTATTTAAACTGATTATCTGACTATCAGTTCATGGCAAGTAGCCAGTCAGCTCTTCCAGTACCTGTCCTGACTCTCCACTCCCCAGCAGCTCCACTTCACAGACCCGTCCCCACCTAGGTTGTCCTGATGCGAGGAGAGCCTTTTCTCTCTGGGGAAACAGTGCGAGGTCAGATCGAGCCATCTGAAAGCTTAACCTTCACCTTTTACAACCCCGACCAGTATCCACCAGGTAGCTCATGAAGTCAATGAAATGAAATGAAAGCAGCACAGCGTGCCTGCTTTCACTCCATCCAGGGGAAACTTCACAAACATTACCTGCACAAACTTGGTGAGACGAGAATCCATCTGCATCAGTATTTCTTCCCATGCTTCACACATACATGTTAGTGACAAATTTATATACTATTAACAAGAAGGAAACAAAATATCAGAATAATAAAAACAAAAAAACAAAAACAAACAAAAAAAACCTATGTTAAATCAATGTGCTAAGTAATATATGCTTCTTCCTGCCAACTATCTCAAAGAAATCCAGAATTCACTTTCAATCATTTTCCACTCAGCCTGTGAGAGAGAAGACCACAGCTAATGCTTGATAACCATTTAACCAGCAAACATTCTGAAATTAAGTTTTTATCTGGTAAAACAGACATTCTCCAGCTTATATATATATGTTTCATGTACACTGACTGTCAAAATGCTGGTTGAGTCAGCTATTCAATTTTCAAACAAAATCCTTAAAAAGATACCATCCAGAAATCTTTGATGTCAGGGACTGTGGCAGACTGAAAGAGAAAAGCCACAGTTCTTTGTAGCTCCTCTATCCGGATGCAGACTCGGCCTCCCCAGTCCCTGAATCTGGGCTGGTCTTGTATCGTGCTGTGACCAACACATAGCAGAAGGGACACCAAATCCAAGGCCTCCAAAGGCTCTGCATGTTCCCACTTGCACTCCTGACACCTCTGCTGTGGCTGCCACTTCACGAACAAGCCTGGGCTAGCCTACTGGGACATGTCACGTGGGGAGCCACCACTGCTGAGGGACACTCAGAACAGCCAGCTGGATGATGCTTGACCAGGCTCGGCTGAGATGAGCTGAACCTGGCCCGGATCGACAGAACCTTCTAGCTGAGCCCAGCCCAAACTAAGACTTGCGGAATCAGCTAATTTGGGATGGGTTTTTACACATATGAGGGAACTGACATAATGGCTGTTTTCCATAATGCTTGATTTGCAGTAAGACTTTTAAAATTCCGAAATGTTACTTCACTTAGGGGAGTATTTTTAAAACATCTGAACTACTTTTTTCTTTTCTGGTGGGAATAAATTTTCAATTAAATTCCTTTTTCTTGTTAACAGACATTATAAAATTATCGGAACAGGCATTTATATCACAGATAGTTAGCTTTACAGAATGAAATTTGTAAGTCTTTTATTTATAGACTGTGAGAAACTTAAAGAGTAAATATTCATATAAAACAAAGAAATACCTGTAAAAGTGCTGAAATGTGAGTAAACTTTCTAGCCATCCTAGTTACTTCAGGTAAGAAAGAGTACAGTAGATTGGTTTCAAGCTGTAAAATCAAAATAAAGTGAGTTACAATCACACACACACACACACACACACACACACACACACTTCTTTTAAAGATAAATCAGGCCCAGCTCTAAAAAAAAGAAATCCTACAATTTAAAGAGTTAAAGTCAAGGTCTAAGTGTGTGTCAGAAAGACCATGTCTGAATTCTGCTATCTTTGAGCCTACTACTTTGAAGACTAACAGAACAGAACTTTAGGATTCTCTAATCTGACATGTTTACCTGTGCACAGATCAACCCTCTCTAGGTTTGCAGTGCCATCTCCAAAGCTAGATAAATACAATCTATTTTTTTTTTAAATATTTTATTTATTTATTTGACAGAGATCACAAGTAGGCAGAGAGGCAGGCAGAGAGAGAGAGAGGAGGAAGCAGGCTTCCCGCTGAGCAGAGAGCCCGATGCGGGGCTCGATCCCAGGACCCTGGGATCATGACCTGAGCCGAAGGCAGAGGCTTTAACCCTCTGAGCCACCCAGGCGCCCCAATACAATCTATTTTGTAACACTATTATGCTAAAATTAAAAAATGATTACAAATATACATAAAAAGTTTTTAAAGAACTATATGCTACTGATAAACACAAGTTACATATCCATTACAATGAAATAAAAATCATATCTTTAAAAAGCTATTATTTAACAAAATATCGATGCCAAACTTCAAAGAAATAGCAAATCTTTTTATTACAGCACCAAATGCAATCCTAGAAATCATATTTTCACAGAACCCAAAGCTGAAGCGCAAAAGTGACCAACTATTCCGGGCAATTAGGAAGTCAAGAGCTCCCTGGTGCTCTGAATACAACAAATACTGGAAATCATCAGACAGAGTGCACAGTGCATCTTTTTGTTCTATTTTTGTTTAGAATTTGTGCATCCTTAGGCTAAGCAGCAGGGTTATCTGGCACGAAAATCTAGGGAAGGGGCACCTGGCTCAGTTGGTAGAGTGAAACTCGATCTTGGGGTTGTGAGTTTGAGCCCTTTGTTGGGTATAGACATTACTTAAAAATAAAATCTTTAAAAAAAACAAAAAAAACACACAGGGGCGCCTGAGTGGCTCAGTGGGTTAAGCCGCTGCCTTTAGCTTAGGTCATGAACTCGGGGTCCTGGGATCGAGTCCTGCATCAGGCTCTCTGCTCAGCAGGGAGCCTGCTTCCCTCTCTCTCTCTGCCTGCCTCTCTGTCTACTTGTGATCTCTCTCTGTCAAATAAATAAATAAAATCTTTCAAAAACAAAAAACAAACAAACAAAAAAAACAAACACACACACACCTATCTAGGGAAGACTTTCTTAAAGTCAAGGCTATAACCTAAATCCTCTATAGGAGCCCACATGGCTTCCATATAAAGAGCACAGAGTACAAAGCTTTTCCCAACGTTAAATGATCATCTGACACAAGAGGCAACATGCTGGTGATAAGCACGGACTCTGGAGCCATACTGCCCAGCATCACTTCCATGTGAGTGATGCCGAGCAAGTTCTGCAGTTTCTACTTATCTATAAAATGGGGATAATAAGATTCAAATGAATTATACTAAACTACTCAGTACTTTGCACATATTAAACAACTATCTGTATTAGTTTTTATTTGTATTAGGATCAGAGTCCCTTTTCTTTTTTTTTAGAAGAATTTATTTATTTGACAGAGAGAGGGGACACAACCAGGGAAATAGCAGGGAGAGGGAAAAGCAGGCTCTCCCCTGAGCAGGGAGCCTGATGCAGGGCTCAATCTCAGGACCCTGAAGGACCTAAGCTGAAGGCAGATGTTTAACCAAAAGATCCACCCAGTGGCCCTAGGATCAGAGTCCAAAGAACACACTTGATACAGGGGTGCCTAGGTGGCTTGGTCGGTTACATGTCTGACCTCTGGTTTCAGCTCAGGTCATGATCTCATGGGTGGTGAGATGGAGTCCCATGACAGGCTTTGCGCTCCGCACAGAATCTGCTTGGGAGTCTCTCTCCCTCTCCCCCTCCCCCTGCTCATACTATCTCTTTCAAATAAATAAATCTATTAAAAAAAAAAATACTTGGTACAAAGACAGACTGATATAGCAACCAATTAACATGGTCATTAATAAACTATCAAAATATTGTTTTTATGAAAACTATATTGGACTCTGGGAATAATGAAGTGTTCACTAGAGTAAGATTCTATACATGAGATTTATTAGCTCCAAGTTGGTTTTTTTTTTTTTTTGCTTTGTTTTAATAACCATTAGAATCCAAAGATAAGAATAATAAAAACTATAAAACCTTAAAAAAATATATTTACTGGGGCACCTGGGTGGCTCAGTGTGTTAAAAGTTTCTGCCTTAAGCTCGGGTCATGATCCCAGGGTCCTGGGATCAAGCCCCCATCTGGCTCTCTGCTCAGCAGAGACCCTGCCTCACCCCCAACTGCCTGCCTCTCTGCCTACTGTGATCTCTGTCGGTCAAATAAATAAATAAAATCTTTAAAAAATATATAGATATTTACTGTCTGCTGCTACCAGGTTTCCACACTTACCTGGAAGTATGAGACCTCCGAAGCAGCGCCAGCAGAAACCTCTGTAACCACTGATAATGACTTCAAATCACTGGATAAACACAATGCAAGGCAAGTACCAACGATCTGTAAGACAATCAAATCCTCTGGTCCATATACTATCACTGCTAGTCTGCACCTGCTTACGATACAGGCAACAGAAACTAATGGAACTCTCCGAAGCAAAACCACACAAGCCTGACGCGTTCCACACGTGCAAGAGAGGGAAGATGTGTGTCCCCCCTCAGAAATGGTGAGAATAGGACCGAAAAGCTGTGGAGAAGACCAAAACTAAGCAACCAGCACAGATCTGGTGCTGAGTAGAAGAGCGCTTCTCATGATGTTCCTTCACGTTCCAGTCACAAACTGCAGCTCTCGTCCTGACTACAGCCTAGAAAGACACTGAGTCAGAATCAAGTGTATCCTGTATCAATCTTTTTGTTAAGAAAAAGTTGACTAATTCCACTAATAGTACCTGAGCTTCACAGATATCATTATCACCACTATTTTATCTTAGTAAGAAAATTATCCTAACTATTTAAAAATGAGTAACGCCATTAATTGAAAGTGAGAAAAAAAAAAAACCTAGTTGTTTTTTTTTTCCCCATAAATCAGTTAGCTGGTATATTCTAGATGGTATAGTCTAAGAGAAAGGATGTGAAAATTTTAAAGGAAAACTTACCCCTGTGACTCGAGCAATTTTGAACATTCCATATGCATAAAGCTCAATAAATCCAGAGCTTCCTCCGAGGACAAGAATATTAAGCCTAATTAAAAGGAATGTAACAAGCTGAGGACAACAGAAAAGACCAAATTCTTAAACTAAGATATAAATTGTTCTTGCTCTCAGATAATCTGCATGCTAAGGCTCCCCTGCGGGGAAACAAGCCCCAAACAAATTCACAAATACTCAATATTCAACCACACTGGGCTGCTTCCTTTTCTCAAAGGAACATAAATTTGCTGTCACCTAAAAAACATCAGTTTATAGTAAAATAAGGATACAGTATTTTAACAACCACTGTATTTATATACTCTAAATAACACAATCTTTTTTCCAGCTGAGCAAAGCACCATCAGTGATATCATGGCTCCGATGCTAAATGCATTAAAAGGGCTTAAAAAATCTGGAATATTTAAATTTAAATTTTAGAAATTCTAGTAACATCTATCTTCCTTTACTTCATATTTAAAAGACTATACAACAAAAACAAGTAAATACTTCATATTTAAAAGATTATACAACAAAAACAAGTAAATACTTCATATTTAAAAGACCATACAATAAAAACAAGTAACTAATAGACACTAATGTCTGTATATTATTCAGTGGTGTTTGTCAGCAGGGAAATAACATAACACATAAAGGAACTGCCCTTGAAACTCTGAACTCTGTCTCAAATACCAAACATCAATGTTAAGAAATTAGACTTGTTATTTAAGATATTGGCAAGATTTACCTGACGTCTCCCAAAAGCTTAATAATTTCATCAGAATTTTCTTCACTAAAATATAAAAACAACTGGGTTACCTTTCAACTACATCTTTCAACTAATAAAAGATTCTTTTACCTGAAAACAAAAAAGACATATCTTACCTAAAAATTTTTGAGGTGTTGCTGTAACTAGAAAAAAACAGAGATTAGTGTAAAAAGCAGTAACAATATTTTAAAACACATGAGAAAATCATCGCAATGTTTAAAGGTAAAGGAAAGGAACACCTGGGTGGCTCAGTGGGTTAAGCCTCTGCCTTCGGCTCAGGTCATAATCTCAGGGTCCTGGGATCCAGTCCCCCATGGGGCTCTCTGCTCAGTGGGGAGCCTGCTCCCCACTCCCCACCTGACTCTCTGTCTACTTGTGCTCGCTTGCTCTGTCAAATAAATCTTTTTTTAAAAAAACAAATAAAGGTACAGGAAAGAGAAATCTGCAAGATGGATTCCAATAAAATTAAACTGATACTTACTTTTTTGGCAGGGTGGGCAGTTTAGGTAAGAGTAGATTTGATTCATCCTCAGCATTATAAAAGGATGTTAGAACACTGAAAAGAAAAACAAAGAGGCATTACAAAAATATCAAAGATTTTGTCTTTCCATTAAACAGTACTTTTTAAAAAATTGCCCAGTTTTATACATTATGTACATTATCAAGTAAACAGATGCCACACATATTTTACTACTATAAAACAGTCATTTTAACAATCACAAACAACAAAGAGAAAAATAGGAAATTCTTCCTTTATGAGGGGCTTTGTTTCTGGGGGGGAAAAAAACCCAGCCACTTTACTTAGAGGAAAAATACTAATAAACAATTTTCTCTATGTATTCAGTATGAGATACTAAGAATTCAGAATTTTTCCTTTTTAAGATTTTATTTGAGAGACAGAAAATGAAAGAGAGAGAGAGAGAAAACACATGAGCAGGAGGTGGGGGGAGGTAGAGGAAAAGGGGGTAACAGACTCGTCAATGAGCAAGGAGGCCAACATGGGGCTTGATCCCTGGACCCAGGCATCATGACCTGAGCTGAAGGCAGACATTTACCCAACTGGGCCACCCAGGTGCCCCAAGAATTTATGATTTTTTTAACTCTAAGAACCAACACTAACATATATGAGTACCAAGGATGAATGGATTTTAAAGAATACTGCAGTTATTACCTCATTTAACTGTGGGTTCTATGGCTTATACGCATTTGGGATTTGACAACCTGACAGGTATCTAAGACGGCACCACGCATTCTGAAATAGTCTTGCTTGTTCCTGTTTCTCAATTATACTTCCAAATAAGGGTGGTAATGAGTGAAAAGGTGAAAAAGTGGCAACTTGGCATGCATTTTTTTCCCATTTAAAACACAAACTAGGTGTCCTGAGAGATCCTGGAATCTCCACATTTTATTTCTAAACTATTGGCAGAAAGTATATTAGGAATACACTTAGCAGGTACCTGGAATGGGACAGAAATGACATATCTAAGCATTGATAAATTTACATGGCTACTTGCAACCCTGGATTATTTGATGATACATCAATTACAGATAAATGTTTTATCTATAGTGAATTTCAAACACCAGGTGAGATCCTTAGTATTCTTATTATAGACTCCTCCTTAGTTAATTTGAAATTAATTTAACACTTTATTAGAAAGGAAAAACTACTGGTAAGAAAATTATCACACTTCCTAAAAACAAACAAACAAGAAAACCTTTTATTTTCAGTATTAGCTAAACAAATTCATCCTTTAAGCCATCTTGACTGCAAACCTGGTATATGACTTGAATGCAGACTAAGGCAGTTATTTTCATGAGACCAGCAAGCTATCAGGACCACAGACACAGAAAGAACTCATTCAGCATCAAAACAAAGCGCTCAGGGGTGCCTGGGTGGTTCCATCTGCCTTCAGTTCAGGTCAGGTTCAGGGTCCTAGGATGGAGTCAAACATCAGTGGGGGGTCTCCTTCTCTAACTCCCTCAGCCCTTCCCCCTACTTGTGCTCACTCACTCTCTTTCTCAAATAAATGAAATCTTAAAACAAAAAAACAAAACAAAACAAAACCCCCGGAGTGCTTAACTTAGCACTTTCTATACTGAGGATATTTACTAAGATGCAAAAAAAACCCGAGCTCCAAAAGAAATTGGCGGCAAAAAGGAACAAAGAACCTCAACTTGTTAATCAGTGATTTTAATTTCTATTACTTGAAAGTACAAATCACTACCATAGGATCTCACTCATGTAGAATTTAAAAAATAAAAAAAATGAACACACAGGAAGGGAGGAAAAGAAAAAAAGGAGAGAAATAAGCAATAAAAAACTCTAAACAATAGAGAATAAACCAAGGGTTGATGGAGGGAGGCAGACAGGGGATGGGCTAAATGGGTGACGGGCATGAAGGTGGCCACTTGTGATGAGCACTGGGCACTGTATTTAAGTGACGAACCACTGAATTCTACTCCAAAAACCAATACTGCACTGCTAACTACCCAAAATTTAAGTTAAGGAAAAAATAAATAAATAATAAAGTACAAATCACTGACATAACTACTAAAAGTAAAGAAAAATCTTAGCTTTTCAGGCATTATTGCTCCAATAAAGAAAAAAAAAAATTTTTTTTTTTTCCAGAAGGAAAAAAAACCTAACAAAGCATTACAAAATCTTATCTTGATAAACTGAAACTCCAAAGTGAAATGCAGTGTGCCCAGGCTCAACACTCAGATCGTCCCAAGGGTCTGTTTAAGTCCCGGCAAGTGCACAACTGTCCCACTGTGGCTGCTGGAGTTCCTCCTTCTACTCCTCTACCTGCTTTCTGCAGTCACTTCCATCCAATGCATACAAGACACTGGGGCCTCCACAGAGAAGGAGTGCAAGCTTTCAGGTTTCTCTACATCGCACAGAACAATTTTCTTGGTGTCAGCAAGAGCAAACGCCAAAACTGAAAGAAGAGATGATCAGGACAAATTACCATAAACATTCGAGAAAACAAAATGGCTATTTCACTTCTTGCCCGGTTTTACTATTTTAAATGCATCATAATCACAGAAATTACTTAACCTAAAAATCCTTCCTTCCAATAACATTTTTAAATACAGAAAGATATCTTTACACGTACTTACGCTGTTATCCAAGCTTATTTTCAAAGGCTTAAAGTCTCCTGAGTGACCTACTACTTCCTAGTGTACTGTACTTAATGTCTTATGCATCTCACACATCAAAGCCTCTGGACTGGAGCCCTGCTTCCCAGAAGAAGACACAGAATAGGTCTCAACAGACAAACAATAATATCCTATCACCAAGAGACACTGGTCTAGTGAACAAGCCTAAAATGTTAAGAAGCGATTCCATCTGCTTGGTTCTTAGAAGGCTTAGTGTCCCCTTCTGTCTCTAACCCTTAATGGGAAACGAGACTCTCAAATGCTGATGAGTGTTCCTCCTTTCACTGTGGCTGAATTACCTAGTATAGTTTCTCCACATATGTCACTAATATCTTCCTAACACATCAAATTTAAGAATTTCTAAGTAGGGAGCTATGCATTTCACAGTATATCAAGACACACAGTTTTACAAGATGTGAGGCAATCCACATCTCCTCTTCTTCAAACAATTTAAGGCAATCTTGAAATAATCATTGTTTAAAAAACCTTATTTCACTGTCCAAAAACACAAGGCATATTTTTTAATGATTAAAAACTTCATCTGTTTAGGGATGAATAGTGCAAGATCTCATGATGTTACTTATAAAAGTCCTCTAATTTTACACATATGCTCCCCCTTTTTTTTACTAAAAGAACGAGAGCTGAACAAAATGAATATGAACAGGTAGTTGAGGCTTTCAGCATGTTTTTCCCTACTCATTTATATTTACTAGAAAAAAAACAGGCAATAAGGAGTACATATCATTTTACAAAAATGATTCAGCTTTTTTTTCTCAAAGCACCAATGATAAGAGATGAACTTCAACCTGTATAATTTATAGCATTTTACTGTACTGACTCTATGTGTACAGCAGCTCAAATTATGACTGCCATTGTAAAATCAACAGGTGGAAGCAGAGTTCAGTCGTCAAAGCTGTAAGAAGCTACAAAATAAAGATTAGAGGAGAAAGAGGAAGGGATGGGGCCAGAGCTGATAGTCCTTCAGGTGAGATAAGCATTCATGCTAAGAGAATATTTATGAGCCACACATTTAATGCTAACGTACATTTTGGGGAGAAAAGACCACAACGGTACTGAACAGACTAGTGAATGTAGCTGGAGCTTGGGCCATCACGGAAGGACAAGACAGCGTCAAGAGCAAAGCCTAAGTATTTTGCACATTCCATCAGATTTGATTTTAGCTTTACCTTTGCCAAGAAGTTAAATTTCATTTTAGAGAACAACACAGCAAAATTAACCTCATCTCTATGAAAACACTTTAAAGCTTCCAAAAAGCAAAGTTTCCAAACTGATATTTAGTAAGTATATTTAGTATACTTACTAAGATATTTAGTAATAAATAAACTATATTTAGTAAGTAATAAGAATATAGTAAGAACAATACATTCTTTCGGGAAATAAGCTTTCTTTACAAAAGACTTTTTGGGGGAATAATAATAATAACAACAACGTATTTTCAAAGATTCCTATATTACGTTTGCCATCTGGTCTCCATGCCAGACAGGTCACTTCCTTTCCTGTATTTTCATTGGGTGGAAAACTCCAAACTCGATGAAAACTTGCAAGTCGATGAAGTAAAACCTAAGACAAAACAGATACAACGGCAAAAAATAAAAAAAAATTTCCAAAACTGAAATAAACCTAGATCATCACAATAAAATCTTTAAAAATATTCGCAAGCATAATGCTGTGAATTCTTTAAGACTGATGATTCACAGACCTGTACCCCTGAAACAAATAACACATTATATGTTAATAAAAATAAATAATCTCAAAGCATAATATTTAGCTATCAGAAGAAATGAGAAGACAACAAGGTCTGAATGAACTGAAGGTATATTCAAAGTGATGGGTGAAACAAGACCTATTTAACCCTGTACTCTATACATTTTTCTATCTTCAATGTCAACAAGAGACATAGTTCTTAGAAAGAAATGAGGTTGTCCAAGAAGATCACAACAGAGAAAGAAACAAGGAACATAAACAGCACTAGAAAACTAGCTGTAATAGTCAAATAACACCAAACTTGAAATCAGACACCCTGGGATGGAATTTCAGCTGGCTATAGATCTTGGACAAGTCACTTAGTCATTCTAAATTTCCACTTCCACAAGGGAAAATTCCCAGAGCTCTTTCTTGCCCCCAGAGCTCTTTCTGACTCAAAACAAGGCTGTGCCTACTTCATCTGCTATACAACCATGGAAAATAAGAAATGGTATGTACCCCTACAGAGCCTCCACACCTTCTCAGGCCCCCACACTCACAGCTTCACCTCTCCTGCCCTTAGCTCACAGCACTCTTCACTCCTGGTTCATCAGACCCCACCGGAAGTCAGGAATCCCACGGATTCCTTCATTCCCTAGACACACTGCTCTTTTCTGAGCCCGTCTCTGCCATTTCTTACTTCCAAAACCTTTCCTCTGCACCCTCTGAAATTCATGGTCAGGTATCATCATGATGCTCATATCTTCCTTCTCTTCTCTGAAATCTGCTTCTTACCTTATGACACCACTTTCCAGAGAATTCTCAGCTGATAGCCGTTCTGCGTCCCATGTTCTCCATTCTACTGGGCCAGGAGATAAAGTAAGTTTCCTCCCTGATCCCTGATGCCATTTCTGGATAACTTTTCTTCTCTAAAATCCTCTAACTCTGAATTATATCCAATCACACCATTCCACCCACTCCCCCTAATTGCCATTCCCTAAAGACCCCTAGGCATTCCCCTCATTCCTGGAAGATAAAGACGCCTGTCCTGTTCACTCATGCTTTCCAACACTATTCATCACCATTCTTGATGATTTCAAGACCCACAATGTCCTGACTCTTGAGTTCTCAATTACCTTTCTTCCAATAACCATGTCTTCTACTCACCTCAGCCAATCCCAGAGTCATGCCCTGACCTCATCCTTCTAGTTACAAGCACTGCCATGTCTCAAACCTCCCACCTTCCATCACTGCCTCTACCCTTCTAGCTCATCCCTACTAATACCCGACTTCACTTCTTCAACCTCACCAAGTCCTACAATCCATGGATTCCACCTATTCACTGTTCCTCACTGACACATACCCCCACTTCCATACGTAATCATATTAGAATCCAAGGATCATTACCATCGTGCCTCTGACATGTAACTTTAACTCCCTTGCATCTCTCTGGCTATGTCTCATTTGCAAAACAACAACCCTGGTGAAATCCAACCATGTCTACACTCACCCAGTCAAACAGAACAACAGAGACACAACCGTGCTCACTAGAGTCTCTCAAAGTACAAGACCACTAACCTCCCATGTCTCTTAACACTGACCAGCAATCTCACTACAAGTTTCCCTAGTCCACCTGCCTTGTCAGCTTTCCATACCCCTCCTTTCTCCTCAAACTTCCAGTATTTTCTTCTCCATCCTCACTCCCGGACACCACTCTTTCTTCTTCACTAAGGAAATAGAAACAAGTGCCTATTACATCTACACATCTAGTTGCACCGATGCCCCATTCTCTCCCTTCCATCCTGCTGCTGCGGCTCTCCTCTCTAGAGCATGAAGAGATCCAAGGCCCGGTGGCAAAGGAGAGGGACCAGGAGACATCCAAGAGGGCCTCGAAAAAGGAGACCTCAGTGCCTGGTGAGAAGCTATTAGTAGTCAGCACAGCAACACAGCTTTGAGGATGCTAAGTATTGCTTACCACCTGGTGTCCAAGCCTGTCTGCACACAACACCACTCTCACCTGGCCAGGTAATTCCTAGGAAACCTGCCTGAAGGCCAAAGGGGGAAAGATGCAGAGCTGAAGGTTTCCTCACAAAATGGTTGCCAGGTAACCAGGGACTCTCCAGAGAAAGGTAGATGCAGCGGGTATACTTGATGAAGCCCAGTGTGGTAGGAACTGGAACCCCTAAGTGACACCACTCATGTACACTCCATCAGGAACCCAAGGAAGCATCACTCCCTTCCTAAATTTAAAGGTATTTTCAGGAGGAGGTGGTGATCCCCTCCACAGTAGGGAACTTGGACAAGAGATTCTCGATTTTTTAACCCGTTCTCTGTGGCAGCTGCTTGTATGCACATTCGCAGCTCAGGTCTGAGAGGAACTCATCTTCCTTCTGCTACGGAACCCTAAGCAAATTCAGGGCAGGGTCTGTGGATCTACGATGTCTAGTTGATGAGTGACACATTATGGGCTTTTAAAAAGCCCATCTAACAAATGACTAAAGGAGACCGGGGAATGCAGGACTGAGGTGTGCTGTGTGAAAACTATTGTTTTCGCCATGAAATAGGGGAAATGGGCACACAAATGATCTTTCCCGTTGATGCTCCCTCCTACTTTCACCTAAGGTTTACAGCTGCTTGGAGAGGAAGGGGGCGGGGTCCACAGGCGGCCCAGCAAGTCCACAAAAAGAGAAACTGAGGCTGGGCCAGGCTGCAACGCGCTTGCTGTCGGGTCGGGCTCACTCACCTCGCCCGCCGTGTTGGCCAAAGCGATGAGATCCCGCTTGGGTGACCAGACCAGGAAAATTATCTCCTGCGGCAGCTGCTTCTCTCCCACCACCCGGAAGGACGGGAAACAGGTCGGAAAACGCAACATGGGGGCGACCCTGCAATGACACCACAGTCGGAGACCGGCAGGGGCCGGAGACCGCCCTGCCCCCGGCCCTCCCCGGAGAGCTCAGACCCTGGCGGTACCTGTGAGACCCTTCTCCGCGGCCCACGCAATCCCAGCGGCCTCACCCACCCTCTACCTTCTTCGCGCCGAAGCCTCAGCGCCGTTCCGCCGCCGCGCGCTGCAGGCACTTCCGGCGCCCGGACTTCCTCGCGAGAGGACCTGGCGGCGGGGGCGCGCGGGGCGGGGGCGCGCGGGGCGGGGGCGCGCGGGGCGGGGGCGCGCGGGGCGGGGGCGCGCGGGGCGGGGGCGCGCGGGGCGGGGGCGCGCGGGTGTTCCCGGGGCCGCAGGAACACCTGCAGGTGAGGCGTGGTCCCCACGTGTGTTCGCGCGTTCGCTGGCCGGGTCCGTTGTCCCGGAAAGCTGCTAGGGGGTCGCTGGGCGGGCATAAGTTTGGGGGTAAGTCCTCAGACACCGCGGGGAGGAAAAGGAAGGGAAACATTAGGTCCTGATCGGCTGGAGCCTCCCTTGACAGCCTCTAAACAGGTAAACAGTCCCAAGGCGCCCAATAGAATCACCTGAAGACATTTATTTTCTAAACCCTAACCCTAACCCAGGCAGCACCATAGATCAATGAAGAGAGAACTGATAAGGAATGCGACCCAGTACTAACTCTTCTAGGTGAGTCTGGTTTGCAGCCAAGGTGGGAGGGCTCTGCTCCAAAACCCGAGTAGTCAAATATTTTGATTATCCTATTAAGCCTCAACAACTCATTGGTGGTAGTAGTCCCCGCCCTCCTTAATAAATGAGGGCTGTGGGCTCCCGCAGGGTTTATCCTACAGCTGTCTGAGATCTACCAGGAAAAAGAATCTGAAAGAATTTGGGCTACACAAAGACAAAGGGCATGGGCTCTGCCCTGAAAGGCGTACAGTTCGGCCTACCAACAAGCAAGATACTGCTTTATGCGGACAAATTTAAAATGTTAGCAGGTGCAAAAGTTCACACAAATTATGACCCCGGTTAAGAGAACGTGACCATATCCTGTGATTCTTGAACTTAAAATCTATGGTAGAAAACCATCTACCTTTCACGTATTCAAAGGAGAAAGAAATGGTAGAATCTTCAAGTTTAACAAAACCCATCTTCTTGCACTCCATCTGGATCTAGCCCCGGGGAAGTAGGTGTCAGAGGTAGACCCATTCATTCACCAGCATATATTCGAGGAACTATTTTGTGGCACTGTTCTTACCTGATGCCTACCCTGCTCCCCTCTTTAGAGATAGGCTTTTCCCCTTGCCTTTGCTGCAAACAATTTAGCATGACTCCCAAATTCTTCCAGAGGCAATATTTCTAAGGTGAGAATGCACTTGCCTTTGTTATTCATGAAATGCATTTTCAGGCATTATTTAATATTTTGGGGGACAGTAATGGATAATCTGGATGCTGGAGTTGGGGGAGGCAATATCCATCCACCTAACATTCTTACGGAAATGGAATGCCCATTTCCTCATATAACACAGGAAGACTGTTAATAGGTACTACCTAGGGGTGCCTGGGTGGCTCAGTTTGTTAAGCAGCTGCCTTTGGCTCAAGTCATGATCCCAGGGTCCTGGGGTCAAGTCCCACATCGGGCTCCAGGCTCAGTGGGGAGCCTGCTTCTCCTTCTCTCTCTGTACCTTTGCTCCTGCTCTCTCTCAATAAAATATTTAAAAAAAAAAAAAAGGTGCTACTGAACAGGAGAGTAGTGCATTCACAGGGGAGAATTGCCCAGGAAACAGTATAGCCGTGGAGTTCCACATGTGGCCAGGATGTGGCCAGGAAAGAGCAAATGATTTTATGTAGCCAAGTGCCTCATGCATATTGGTGGGACTAAGGGACACTGTAAATTGTCCAAAGTAGCCATAGGACAAAGTAGCCACTAACACAGTGTTTCCAGCCTCTTCTTTTTCCCACTGACCCAGAGGAGATTTTGGACCTTACTCCTTTTCTTTGCCTTGCCCATTCTCTATGGAAAATATTGCTCTGGCAAATTGGTTTACCTGCACTTCTGTGGCACAGAATCAAGAGGAAAAGGGAAGAATGCCCAGGTGCTTTTTAAGGAGGTAAGGATAGGAGACAGAAATGTATAGGGGTAGGAGCGGAAGGGTTTGAGAGAAATGGAGAATACTCTGAAGAATTTCCATGCTCTTCCTAGTGCTTGGGGGGAGGATGCAAGAACTAGCTTTCGTGAAATAACATTTTGGTAGGTAGGCTGTTTATTTGATCACTGCACCCCTTGGGCTAGCTCAAGCTGAAGGCATCATTCCATGTGTTGTAATGGTATAAGGCTGGATTTTGAAGGGCAAGGGTGCTGTCAACAGATTTACTGCAGGCAGCAGGGCGGGGGGAGTTCTATCATTGGTTGCATCACACTGGTTCATTGATTATTCAGGACCTTAACTCATGTGATGGGGTGATGACTGGAGGAATAAAGATGGGCAGGAAGACTAGTTAGGTGGGAATGGGGGAGGCGCAATTCCAGACGTTTCTGAAGGAGAATACAAAGAACTGATTATTGATTAGACTGAGGGAATGAAAGCAAGGACTAGTCAAGACTGGGATATTTGGGTATGCAGACTCAGGGGACAGAGAAATGGTTATTGCTGGTTTAGGGCAGAGGTAATGAAGGAAGTGTGAAGGGGAAGGGAGGGAAAGCAGACCAGAGGAAAGGAGCTGAGTGAAGACTATGTTCAGGTGGAGGTATGTGTGTGAACCTACGATGACCTACAGGAACCTGGAATGGCAGGTTTGAAGGGGAAAAGTCAGGGCCTGAGCAAAGATGTGGGAAACACTGTATACAAGAATGGAAGATAGAACTATGTGGGATGTGACTAATCTAGGCCATGTGAAAGGCTGTTATTTTGAGAGGTCTATTTCCAAGTCCTAAAATGGGTGAAACATACAAAATAAGAAATTGACCGAATTTGCTGGCAAGAGATAAATGTAGAAGATTGGTGTTAGAATCTCTTGTCCTACCATGATAGCATTTATTAGAATCCCAACTTAAAGTGGCAGAAGAAATAACTGGAATGTACTGGCTCATGTAAATTATAAGTCCAAAAATAGGCTCAATTTCAGGTCAGGCTAGATCCAGCAACCTCAGTCATCAACCCTGACCAAGCTCACGGTGTACATCATAAGTCTAGCTCCCCATGTGGTTACTGGAAAGCTACCAACAGCAACTAATCTACATGCACCTGCATTCAGAGAGAGAACAAACACCTCTTCACCCATCACAAGACTGAAGTCTTGAGTTTTCCTGTAATTAGACCAACCCCTAGCATGAACCCACCCAAAATCAGAAGGGTATGGAATTATGCCCAATAAAAAGTCCTCCCCAAGAGTTGGAGAGGATATCCGTCATCTCTCTCCCAAACCCCACAATAGGCACATGATGGAGAGAATGGGAAAGATCCTGCTGACACAACCAATCAACACTGTTCAGTGTGACCATCAATCACAACTACCCAAGTTTTTAAGTACAAAAGGCATTTGGGAGATTGTCCATCCCAGCAGAGAGTCTAAATCCAGGGTGTTTTTTCTCTGCAAAAGAAATTCAGAGACCAACTCATGCGATTCCAATCTGAAGAAAGAGGTTCTAATAAGAGCTGCAGACCGGTATTCATGTCTAGAAATTTATTCTAAGGAAACAAAAGATTTGGTCATAAGTATGTTTAGCATAGGGTAGTTTACAAGAGGGAAAAAATGCAAACAAATGAGATGTCCAAACATCAGATATTGATTTAAAAAATATACCCATACTGAAGAGTATTACTGTTGTAAATATAAGCTGATGTTCAGATGTTTATGAAAAAGAAGATTATTATAAAACAGTATGTACTCCTAATTTCATTTCTGTGGGGGAAATTTTAGAGTGTCTGTTTATATGGCTATTTATACAAAAATTTACCTTTGAAGAACACACACACAAGTTCTGACTGTGGTTCTCTCTGGGTGGAAAGATTGGAGAAACTTTTCATTTTCTTTTATTTACCTGGCTCAAGCATTAACTGTTAAGCTAACAGACAAGCCCTTTTTCTCTTTTTGTCCTCATTAGCCATACATAACATTCAGTCTGATTTTTCTGATTTTTCTGGTTTCTCCTACTCCTCACCCTTATATTCACAGGCGAAGAAACTGGTCCATCTCCTCAGGTTCCATTTCTCAGAACAGCAACTGTCACGCTTCTCATCTGCAGTGGTACTAAGCAACTAAACAGTGTGAGAATCTTGTGACTGTCCAGCTAATGGGATAAAATTCACCTCTCCGAGCTCTGAGATCTGCTTGCTCACTGTGGGAGCTTTCAACCCTCAGTCTTGCTGAGTTAACATTTATACTAAATCGCTTGAAATCAAATTGTCGAGATCTTATCAACACTTGATTGCAATGACCTTCTTGGCTGACCCTTGACTAATGTAACCCTGTCCTAATGTTCCAATTAAAATCGCATCAAATAGTGAAATTGGATTTTCCTTTGCAGTCTGTGCAAGCCTTCCTTACCAAGGCAGCTCTAAGCGTATTAGCTTCTTCCCCATGTAACCCAGTTAGGGTGCTGAGACCTCATGCAGTATATGACACGGCATTTCCATTCACTCAGTCCTGACTTACAAGCAGCTACCACTTGGTGGGTGAGGAAACATGTCAGCCTGGCCACCCACTTTCTGGGGTTGGGGGGGTGGATTAGTGAAGTCACATGGGCAGCAGCTGGTTGCCTCCCTGTGCACAGGGCACAGCTCTAGGAGCTAGAGAACACACACCACGGTGTCCACAGGCCCCTGCCACCAATGAGCTTCTAATCTATACAGGAGAAATAAGTACAAAAAAGTCAATCTAATACAAGGCATACATTAAGTACCTTTAAAGAATTAGAAATGAAAAGACACACAAACACATTTTTATTTCACTGGCAAGACATGTAGTGGAGACCCCAACAATGACATTGTGAAGGAGGAAGCAACACACTAGAACCTTCTGTGGGCTGTGATTTTCTTTTAAAAAATTAGTCAAACTTCTCCTAGATGCCTAGTATTTTGTAAATAACTTTGAAGGGGCCAGACATCAACCTAAGTGTTTTTCTTAAAATAACCTTGGAAGCTGAATTATTCTAAGCTTCAAGGCTGTCAGTCTTGCTCACACAGCACATGCCAACCTTAACTACACATCTAAACCCTGAATATCAAGATGGTCTTCCTCCTGACTCTAAATAATCCCCAATATTGTTTAAGCCTGTTCTCCTTTTTTCAGTCCTTATAGGAAAGAGAAAAGACCAAGGGGAGCCTGGGTGGCTCAGTCGGTTGGCCATCCAGCTCTTGATCTCAGCTCAGTTCTTGATCTAGGGGTCATGAGTTCAAGTCCCACATACTTAACAAAAATGAATGAATAAAAATTAAAAATAAATACAAGAAAAAGACCAAGTCCTCTCCATATCTTAGGCATGCCTACTGTTAAGAACTGAATCACATCCTCTAAATCCAGATGCTGAAGCCCTAGCCCCCAGTACTTCAGAATGGGGCTATATTTGGAGATGGGCCTTTAAAATGGAAATTAAGGTAAAATGAGGCTATGAGAGTGGGCCCTAATCCAACCTGACTGGTATGCTTATAAGCAGAGGGAATTTGGTCACAAAGAGATATCAGAGATACCAGGGAATCATACACACAGAAGAAACACCACAGGAGGAGCAAGAAGGTAGGCTAAGGAGAGAGGCAGAAAATCCAAACTTGGCAACACCTTGATCTTGGACTTCCAGCCTCCAGGACTGTGAGAAAATAAGTTACTGCTATTTAAGTCACCAGACCCTGGTATTTTGTTACGGCAGCCCTAACAAACTAATGAACCCACCATGTGAAAACACCTACAAAATTTCGTGCTTTCATCAAATTTTTATTGAGCACCTACAATGCATGAGAGATATAAGATGTTAGTATAAAATGGGTACTGATATTAAGAAACTAAAATCTTTTGGGGGAAATAAAATCTACAAATTTAATCACAGAATAATACATTAAAAGTGCCTCAAATGGGTTGCAGAACACCCAGGCTTCAGAGAGGAAGGCACCAGCTGGTGGCGGGGACCCAGGCAAGACCAGGTGGGGACCAAAGCGAGTGAGACTTGAAATAGTCCAAACAGAAAGAAGAGGATAAGATGAAAACAGTGGGGCATCCTGAAGAAATAAATTAGTCTAAATATCAAACTAAATGTAAGAAAAGCCTGAAATCTGATCATTCAGGGCCTACAAAGCAACTCTGGATTTCCTTAAATTTTGTAATATAAGCAAGAACTACAGTAAAATTTAACTGTAATAATTTAAGAAAAAACATCCTTTTAAAAAGCTTAGAAAGTTTTATGTGTCAAATTTAGGGATTTTCCTCTATGGCTGTTTTGAGTAGGTATCTTAATGTTCAGATACGCAGATTCCTAATTAGAACAAATGACCTCATCTCGCATCACACTTTACCTTCCAGAGACATTTTTACATCCTATTAGTTTATTCCCTGAGAGAAGAAAGTCCTTAAAATTAGTATTAATTAAACAAAGAACACAATCACCAAATTTCCTTTATTTTTTTTTTTTAAAGATTTATTGCCAGCAGGGGTTGGAGGGGGGTAGGGAAGAAGGAGAGAATCTCAAGTGGACTCCCCGCGAAGTGTGGAACCCAACACAGGGTTCAATCTCACAACCCTGACACCAAGTCCTGAGCAAAAATAAGAGTTGTACACTTAACCAACTGAGCCACGCAGGGGGCCCCCAGAATCACCAAATTTCTTATTTTTAACTTCCTAAGCAGTTAAAGTTTTAGAGTACATAATTTCTGATTGTAAGTAATACCCTACTTCCTCAATTCTAAGGTGTACTTTTTTTTTTTAACATTTCAGTATCTCCAAAATAAGATACATCTAAAATTTAATATACACAATTAATGAGCTATGGGGTTTCTCTCCCAGAAAAGCCAAAATCACATCAATAGTGCATTTTTCAATTGATGGTACCTTAAAACTAAGGAAATGGGGTCATGATAATAACCCATTTATCAGCAGGACCTAGTTCTTCAGGAATCACCGTTCCCTCAGGTGTCTTGAATTTCAGGGGAGATTTTGAGACTTTACCATGGTTTGGGGGGCACCATGAAGGTCAAGTAAAGTCCACGCCTATGGCTGAATAAGGGGATGGGGGGAACACTCACAATGATTCTGCAAAAGGTTCATATCTCACCCAGTCACCTCTGAATCCACCCCTCTGATCACCATAGCAACCCACGTGGAAAAGGGGGTGAGGGAAAAGTTTTATGATGCTTGCTAAATCCAGGGGGCTTAGCTCATCTTTTGATGTCACTGAATATACACCCCAAACCATGGATCAGAGCCATGTCTGTGCTTCCCCATAAGGCATCAAACAGTCCTAACTTAAAGACCAGCTGGATTTTCCAGGCCAGATGGGGAGCAGCTCTTGTACCTTCACTCAAGCACTCTAGCTAAGCCCGAGCAAGCATGCCTCCAAACCTGCTCTAAAGCAGCTGTTTGGGAAGAAGAGAAAAGTCATTATGCAAATGCAAGCAGTTCCAAAGTAGGCAGTCTTACGAAGATCATGTCAGGTACGTAGTAGAGACATGGGGAGACTGTTCTCAGAGTTCAAGCCCGGTTCCTTCACCACTATGATCCTGGACCACCAGATGATTACCACTAGGGCTCCAGCCATCTGCACTTGGTAATATTTCTCACCAATAAAACTGAGAGCCAGGCACTTGTGCCCCATTTAACGTCATCACGGAAACAAGCCTGTGGTATAACTACTGTTACATAATCAAATAATTATATAATAATAAGAAATGGGCTGCAAGTGAATGACCTGGCCAATGACTTACAGTCAAGAAGCGTTCGTCAGAATAGGAATGAGAGGTTTTAATCCCCGAACTCTCCTGCCTTCTATTACTTTTACAAAGAAATAACCTTACTGCTTAAGTTAAAAGACACTGAGATGACAGAGCAAGTCATAATTCTAGATGTCTCATTTATCCTACAACATTTAAATGGTTCTATTACATCAAAGGACACTATAAAAAGTACTTGAGAGACAAATATTTAATAATAAAATCATAATTATAATCTTTATATCTTTAGTTTTGTCAAAATTCTTCCCATCATCTTTGCCTAAAAATAATTGTTCATTGTACTTTACTTCGCAAGTGGGGTTTAAGTCATCATACAATGTTTTGATATTTAACTTAAAAGATTTCTGGACCTAATTTAATATACCCGCATTCAATGTAAACAAGAGCTCAAGTTTTCACTTTCATTTTTCTTCTGACACTTTCTGCAAAAGAACACTGCATGCCCATTTTTTCAAAAGAGGCCAAAATCAAATGATTCAGAGAGAATTAAAAGAGAGAGAGAGAAAAAAAAAAAAAAAAGGCATACAGAGAGATCTGGTCAACTAGCTCAGGATGGAACACCTCCCCCAGGTCTCCAGAGGGGCTGCAGAGGGGTCCATAAACCAGCAAATACCACCTGCCCGTTATCTGCCTTAGAAAGGTGCATACCTTTGAAAGCGAAAGAATTTAAGTCCAGTGTGGCACTTTCAGAAAATGGCATCAAAGGTTGGACTATAAATCTTTCTTATTCTCAAGTCACTGGACATTTAAGAGCAAAGATATTGATGGGCTCTTTCTCTCCTGCTCTTCTTTCTTGTAACAGATGTATGATTCATGGATTGTCCTTTAGTGGCCCCCATTTTCATCTTATTACTTTTTCTTTGCTTCTGCTTTCTGACAGCTCTGAAAAACAAGGTGCTAAATTATTTTGTAGAATAAGCATAGTGAATTATGTAATTATGTTGGAATTTAATTAACCAGCTGACCAAATAAGAAAACAGAAGGAAACGGATTTACTGTATCATAAGCATAAATCCTCAGGATCCTAACCATAATAACAAGGAGACAGTCAGAGGCCTGACTAAGCAAAACGCTTGAGTAAAGAAATTTCTTTGAAAGACGGTTACTACAGATTTATTTGCGACAAACCCAGCACAGAGTCAAGAGTCAAGGCAGGAAAAGCCCCTGCTGTGCTGAACTGCACGGTAGCCTCTAGCCAGCATGGGGCAACCAGGAAACCTAGGACGTGGTGAGAGCAAGTTACAAGTGTCTAAATGTAAAATGCACACTGGATATTGAAGAAAGAATGCAAAATATCTTGTCAATAGTTTTTATGTTGATTGTATGTTCAAATAACATTTGGGATACATATTATTTAAATTTTAAAAATCATAAAGCCAATAAGTTAGGAAGGTTTATTTAATTATTTATTTGGGGGGCTACAGTTTTGGTTTTGGTACATCCGTCCTGCTCAGCTCAGCACTTCAATCTCCAAATCCTTGAATGACATTTTTCAGGAAAAGGACCAACACATCTGCCAGTTAGCAGAGGCAGAGAAATGAAATAACACAATGGAAAAATGGACAATGCTTACAGACGCCCATCTTCTAAGTCCTACAGCTAATTCTCCTTTCCTCAGTGGGTCTAAAAGTCTTAACAAGTGTCATACAGGATGCCCACACTTTGTGGTCTTTGTCTTCCAGAAAGACTAGCTTCACATCGAACAAGTTGGAACTCCCGCTCTGAGGACACTAAACCACACCAGAACAAAACAGATCCTTAGGGGGTGCCTGGGTGGCTCAGTGCGTTAAAGCCTCTGCCTTCAGCTCGGGTCATGATCCCAGGGTCCTGGGATCGAGCCCCGCATCGGGCTCTCTGCTCGGCAGGGAGCCTGCTTTCCTCTCTCTCTGCCTGCCTCTCTGCTACTTGTAATCTCTGTCTGTCAAATAAATAAATAAAATCTTAAAAAAAAAAAAAAAAACAGATCCTTAGTTTCTGGTGCTCTCTGCACTGAGTTACAGACTACCTATAGCTGAGAAAGATTACTGGTCTGTTCATTCACTTTCTCCAAGCTAGCAGAATCACGCCATTCATCATAGAGTGAACCGAGGAAAGGCTGGGGCTGCCGGCTCCTGCAAACCTGGAAATCCCCTCAGGTACCTAGCCATATCAATCATTAGATTCCCTTCTCCTAAACCAGAAGTCCTGGGGAAAAGCTTACTCTTGATCTTCCCAGGACCCAAATCTGCAATTCACAAACAGAATAGAATCACTCCATGGAGCAAACTCTGGCCGCACTTTTGGTTCACACAACATACATATTAAGTGCTGGAAATACAAAAATGAGTGGGTATCATCTTTGACTCTGAGTCAAATGAGTGGATCTGGGAGACTGAGACAAACTAGAAGTCACCTTTCATTATCCTTCCCCCAACTCTTTTTTTGGGGAAGAAACTGAGGCTATGAAATCCTCCATTGAGGAAGTAGCAGAACCAGCTTGATTCTAGAACCTGTGTTCTTAATTACCTTGTACTATATACTCTGCTATAAATTATTCAGATATATAATGTGCTAAGCATATCGTAATCACTAAACAAATATTACCTATTATTAGTAGTACCACATGACTATTCTTCAGAATTTTGTTTGACAACTCTCCATTTTTCCATATTTAGATTTTGGATCATAGACTGGAATAACCTATTGGTTCATAAATAAAACAAATACCACAGCCATCTTTATACTTTTCTGTGTATGTTACATAAATTTCTTTTCCCTCCAGCCATTATTTTAAGAAGCCTAATGTCCTGATAAGTGATTTAGCAAATTTAATGAAGTATAATTTCTTGACGGCATAGTCAGTGAAGCTGTGTGTGCCTGTATACAAAATTTACAGACATTTTCTTTGGCTTTTCCACTTATAAGAAGAACTAAACATGAACCAGACCTCACTAGAGGACACAGTAAGCAAAAGCAGAAAAAATAATATTCATTTTAATATGAATAAACAAACTTTCCAGAGATAAAGTCTTTCAACGCAGTATAAATTGAACTGCTTGAGTATAAATCAATTCATTATTTTGTTTTGCCTTAAAATTGAATTGACCTAGTGTTTGTCCTCTAAATTAAAGGTATTTATGTAATGATAAAAACGATTAACCACAAGAGGGAGCCAGCACCATTCCAGTTCAGAAGCAAAGGCAAATTAAAGAAAAACAAGTTGATATAAGACAGCTATGAGATATCTTTTATGCCATATATGTTTAAAAGATGATTAGAATTATTTTTTACTATTGTAAAGAAAAAAAACCATTTTGCCTTGTCAATTTCATTGGGAAATTTTTTTGAAAGCAATACCTGAAGATAACTGTTCATAGGAGTTTAGTAGTCTTTTCTGAGAGAACAAAGTAATACTATTTAAGACTTTTCAGGTACACCTACATCCTAAAGGATTTGCTACTTGAATTGAACTTGATAAAATCTAATACTGAAAGATACTAAATGGTTTCCTTCAATGGAAACAGTACAATACCACCAAGCCAACTAGCCCAGGCTACAGAGGACCAACATAGAGCCTACAATACATTACCAAAATGCAAATTCAGTTCCTCTGTATCGTAAAATCACAGACTCAAAGTCTGAGCATGTCACTAACTTGATTTGCAACTAGATTTACCCCGTACATGGTACAACAAACCCAGACCAATAGTTTATTAGGGGGTCTCTATTCTTAAAGGTTTCTAAGAAAAAATCTTTTAGAAGATTCTTCAATACATTTCTTAATTTAGAAACTTCCATTTCTACTCTGGATTACTTAGTAGAAATAACTGTTTAGAGTAAATTTGGTGAAAAGTAATGGAAAAATAAAACAGTAGGCAGAATTCAAATGGCTGGGCCTTAATGGGAAAAACTAATTGCCACTGACCAAAAAAAATGAACAACTGGAAAAGAATTCGAATACAACCATAAATAGTTACAATAACATCAGATATTTCAAATGTGAAGAATTTTTTTAAATCACAAGTCATAAGATGGCTCAGAAATTTTATGCTGATCCCAATTCTCACATAATGTTAATCTGTCTATCTAGTTTTCGTAACAACAAAACAAAAAGACTCAATAACTATCACCCCTTTTAGTTTTTTTTTTAAGTGTAATCATTCAACTGCGCCCAGTTGAAATAGCAATGGTTTTTTAAAATATGCTGTTGTCACTGGTATAACTTCGCTCTGAGTGATAACCAACATCAAATACTGGTGGAGAAAGTGAAAATAAGCGTAGGAAAAAAAAATGGTAAAAATTAAAATTTTACATACTAAGATAGTTAATGTTTTCTTGAAGTCTGATATAATTCAAAGAGATAAATTCATTTTCCGATGTGTTCACTGTGGGATTACATACTATATTCCACCTGAAATGCCTTCTTCAGACTCACCTGCTGTCATACGTCTGTATCTGATCTGTCCTGACTTAAATATCATGTCTATCAATAAAGACTGGACTCTCTCCCCACAAATTATAATTTCATATGAATCACAGAAGATAAAAAGTTAACCAGTTTCTACCTTATACTTTGGTGATTTTCATGTCTTACCTGTAAAATGTTAAACTCTTTCACTTATCTTTGTGCCCTCCCTCCTCCCATCTATGCAAACAATAAGTAACAGTAAAAACAGGAAATAATTCAGCACTTCTGAATCCTCTATTGCATACTTTTGTGGAGGACTGCTTTACACAAATCACACAAAGAAAATTTTTTTCTAGGCAATAAAAGAATTCAACTTACTTGGTCACTTTCTTAGATGTAGCGATCTTAGGACAAGTACTACGTTTGTGGTCTAATTCACCACAAATAAAGCAGCCATCTTTAGGGCCCCCGCAAGAATGATCTGGAAGAGCACAGTGACTACAAATGCTACAGTGGATCCAGGCTATAAAATAAAAATTGAGTTTTAGAAGAAGTTCATTTAATATTTCATTTGATCAACCATTATGACGGGGAAGCATGAACAGTGTTTACTTCGAACATCGTGACCGATCTGTGTAACTGGTTATAATATGGTTAAAGACGCCAAGGTTAAGAGATCAGAATCCCACATAAAGCAACTAACTTCTTTCTGATACATGGCAGGCAGTGCAGCCCTTCTTCAATGAGTCATGAGCAGCAGGCCACTGACACAATGGGGGCTGGCTGAGTGACACAAAGCCTAATTAAAATGAGCCAAACCAAATGCCACACTGAAGCAGGTTACAAAGTCATGTCTCCCCAGGAAGGAGAGAGTGTATTTTGGCAACTGCAAAAATTAAAAAGCAAGTAAATCAATGTAGGTCTCTATATTAATTTTTTTCTCTTATAAATACAATTAAATAAAAATCCCATTTAGGTGAAGAAAAACTCTAAAATGTTTTCATAGGATCTCAGACACTAAGTCTAAATACTTACAAGGTTTTACACACTTTTTGCAGAGAAAGCAATGGTTCCATTTCCTGCCATCCTACAAAAAATAATTTTTAAATTATGTTTAATGTATCATTAAAAAATCAAGTTCCACAATTAAAAATTAAAATGTCTTATTAAAATCTGTGTAAATTATTCATTCCTTATTTCTCACTTTCCTGGGCTTCACAATTAAATACTTTGATTTTAATCTATGCATTTCTCCACTCAACTCAAACACCTCCTTGATGGGCCCCAATTTCCTTAACTGGAAAACTAGGGGATTTATCTACATGAACTTGAAAGTCCACTCCAGTTCAAGCAACCCAAACTGCACAAAGAAGGATTCAATGAAAATTTCAAGAGAATTAATGATTCATAACTTTTACGTGCCTATGCAGCATAATCCTTAATGAAATTCGAATTTGAGAACTTTAGATCATCTAAAAAGATAGAGATTACAGGGTACTGTTTGGGTAATGTTAAATCTGTGAACTAAAACTACCTAGAAAAGTATGTAAGACTCTTACATGTCCAATTTAATGAGAGTTACACACTGATGAATCCCAATAGGTCAAGAGAATACTGCTGACCCCCTAGACACTCCCCCAAGTACCCTTCCCAATCCACCATTCCTCTGCCCCACCAAGTAACACGTACTCTGATTTCTGTGATCGTCACTTCCTCGCCTTTGTTTATTTTTACCACTTATGTGTGTATCTCTAAATAATAAAATTTTGTTTTCCTCATTTTGAGCTTTATGAAAATAACCTGAGCATAATTTTTTTAAAATAAGGGACATAGAAAATATCTCCGCTGACTGAAAATACATGTAATTAGATGTGCTACCACAGTTAAAAACAAGTATAACCAATAACAAAATGATAAAGTTATGCAAAATGTACTTTATGATGGTTATAAAAAATACAGCCTTTCGTTCGGCGAATCATTTTTACTATTAGCCAATCTAAACTTCACCTGTTCTTTCTGACTGGATTTAAGGCCACCTAAAGGGCTACCCTACCTCCTTAAGACAATGAGTAGGAGGTATATCCCTGTAGTCCCTCCTGACCTGTAAAAATTGGAGAGTACTTCTCTACTAGGGCTTTGTGTGGTAACTGAGTTAATCCATGGACAGCCCTCAGGGAAGGCCCTGGTACATAAAAAGTACACAGTGTATGTTCTTACTGTTTCATCAAAATAGGGATGGTATCTTGTGGTTCAGTCCCTTATGTGAAACATCTTAATTTTACCCTCAACAAAGTTCAGCACTCACCTCTTGCCTTGAGACACTCCTAATTTTAGTAATCATACAGTACCTCACATAAAGTGAATTTAGGGGCATCTGGGTGGCTCAGTCGGTTAAGTATCTGCCTTTGGCCCAAGTCATGATCCTGGTGTCCTGGGATTGAACCCTGCGTGGCGGAGTAGGGAGTGGGGGGGCTGGGGAGGGCTGCTTCTCAGTCTACCTCTGCCCTCCCGTCCCCCCCCTTATGCTCTCTCTTGCCCCAATAAATAAAATCTTAAAAAAAAAAAAAGTGAACTCAATTAACTGCTAATAACGGTGAAGGCATTTATTTTTTTTAAATGCACTTGTTTTTTAAAGCCTGTTATACTTTAAAATTAGAAACATTGTATTAAAGTATAATAAATGATATACAATAATAAATAATACAGTAATACAAATTGTAATGTTATTAAAATAGCATTGGGGTCCCTAGGTGGCTCAGTCGTTTAAGCATCTACGTTCAGCTTGGGTCACGATCCCTAGGTCCTAGGACTGAGCCCTGCTTCACTTTGGGCTCCCTGCTCAGCAGGGAGGATCCTTCTGCTTCTCCCTTTTCTCCGCCCCCCAGCTCTTATGCTCATTCTCTCTCTCTTTCAAATAAATAAAATTAAAAAAAAAATAACATTAAGCAAATGTAATGAAATGAGTAAGTTAAAATAAAACAAATATATATGAATAAGAATGCATTCTAGAGAAACTATACCTTGGAGGTGCAGGAATTACAGTGCTCACAGTGTTGATTCTCTAGGGAAACATACCGTTGACACAAAGGGCAAAATCTAAGGAAGAAAGACTTAAATCAGCTGCATATTTTCAAGAAGATTCACAGAGTAGGTAAATGGCACTTGTTACAAAAATTAAGTGTAATCCAAATTCAATTCAAAATTATAGACCAAATTTAAAGGTAGCGGAAGAACTTATGAGTCACTATTAAAATCATTTTGATGTTGGACATATGGAATTTGATTCTCAGTAACTCATGTATTACAAGGCCTCACTAAGATCTTACCTGTACCCTTCCTCGCTAGGAAGGATTATTTTGTTGGGTGGAATATTGGTGAAAATACGCACAGGAGACTGTTTTCGACCTGTCTTCCCATGTTTATAAAGTGCATGATTATCATAATCTACCTAGAAAGTTTAAAAAAAATTGAAAAAGAAGATTTACTCAAAGGAATCAACATCTACAAAGATTCTTTAACCAATAAAGAACAAGCTGGTGCCAAGAGAGGAGTTAAACCAAAGTATTTAAGACAAAATTCTTAAAAGCAAAAGTTTACTTCTTAATCGACAGACTCTGAGGGGCCTTGGTGGCGGTGAAATTCCATTAGGGAAAAGGTAAACTTTGTTATGATAAATTCATACAGCCTGATCTTAAGAGAACAACTATAATCTTTTATCCAAAAACAACAGACTTGACAAGAAGGTCTATTAAGGAATTACAAATTCAGCTTTTGGTGCTAAAGAATTCCAACCTTGAAGATGTGTGATGACTTGGCTGGAGCTTTTCATTTTTGTGTGTGAAATCGGCTGCTTCTCAGTTTGCAGGTCACCAAGTCCCAGTACAGTCTTACTTCGACCCCCCGCCGTTCACCATTTGACCTCTTATGCCCTGGCCAAACACAAGGCTGGGGACCAGAGAGCAGCTCTGCCACTCACCTGTTGGTGCTTCGAGGCAAATTTACGTAATTCTCACCTAGAAAAGGAGGTTACTGAGCCCTGCCTCAGAGATGCTGGGAAGGTTACATGAGACAATGTGCATAAAATGCCGAGTTCGGGGCCTGGCATATATACGGTAGAGACAGAAAGATGCAGATGAAGAGAGAGATTCACAACAATGGTTGTGACTATTTCAAACATTTACCTCTCCTCAAGAACCCTACCTCAGCTTTCAGCCTTGGCAGAGCATCTGAAGCTGGAGCTAACAGGCTCAATGTTTATTAGCTTCTTGCTCTCATCACCTCCAGCCTCTCTGCTATCCATACACGTTCTCACTTTGGATTCAAGCCTGCTCAGAATCCACCTAGTCACTAGGTCCATCTTTCTTTAGATCAGTAATTCTCCGAGTGCGGAGTCTGGATCAGCCACATCAGCGTCGCCCCTGAGATCTTGTTAGAAAGCACATTCTTGCCCCACCGAAGGACCTCCTAAAACAGAAGCTCCTGGGGGTCAGGCCCCACAATCTGTATTCTTATTTTTTCTTTTTAAGATTTTATTTATTTATTTGAGAGAGAGAGAGATCACAAGTAGGCAGAGAGTGAGGGGGAAGCAGGCTCCCTGCTGAGCAGAGAGCCCAATGCAGGGCTCGATCCCAGGACCCTGGGATCATGACCTGAGCCGAAGGCAGAGGCTTTAACCCACGGAGACACCCAGGCACCCCCCCCCCAATCTGTATACTTAACAAGCCCTCCTGGCACACTAAAGTTTGAGCACCATTGTTCTAGATTATCCACAAGAATACTGTGAGATTTTTATGAAGTCGGTAAAGGTACAGCCCCACTTTCAAATATGTTAAAATGAACTGTTGAGATTCTAAACAAGAATACACTTAAGAGTTGTTCAAAAGAAATGGCTTGCAAGCTAGCTCTATTTAATATGCAAAGCACAAAAATGTAAGGACTTACTGACAATGGAAAGAGAGGGCTTTAATGAGAAATTCCTAAGCTCTCCGTATGGCCTTGCCCACAGCCACCACATTAGCAGGTGAGCGAGTTCAGGAAGAGAGATCAACAAGTTATAGCAGTGGGGTGGGGGGAAGTGCCATAGGAGACCCAGCTAGACAGGAGACAGTGTGGGGAAACAAAACAGAACAACAAATCCTGGGAGTTCCGGTTAACTGTCAGCATCATGAGTCCATAGTCTAACTGTGTGAAAGCTGGCGTGGGCTCATAGCCGCCCTGTACGGAAGTACGATATCATAACAAGCAAAGGACTAGGTTAGGTCACGTGAAGCGCTACATTCAGTCACTGCATGTGAAGGGAGATGCTGATAAAATCAGTTCGTTTCTACCAAAAGTAATGGGAACGAAGAGGATTTGTCATTTAATGTGTTGGGGTGTTTATTAAGAAAAGCGCAAACTAGGAGGATCTGATAGCTATTTTATAACTGAAGGGGTGTCAGTGGAATTGAAATGAGACTCAGCCTTTATTGCTTTGGAGAACAGAAGTAGGACCAATGGTTAGAAGTTAATAGGGAGCATATTTTATCTCAATATGAGAAAATTTTCTAACGATTAGAGCTATTAAATAAATTGAGTTGCCTTGTAAGGCTGCAGGACTTTGCTCACTGAAAGCATTCAAGTGAGGCCGGGTGACGGCTTGTCATGAATTTAGTGGAGAGGATTATTACGGTGGGAAGTTAGCCTATGTTACACCCCTAATGGTTCTTTCCAACTTTAAATTTCTATGAATATATGTCACCTATTAGAGGCTAAGATACAAAGCAGATTTTACTTCAAAATCACCTTAAAATATTACCACAAGTAGTTTTTTTTAAATGATTTCAATTCATAATATCCCCTAAGCACTCCTCTATGTATTAAATAAATAAATGACACTTTATTAAATTCAACAAAGATATTTTGAACACTTGTGAGTGTCCTAAGGAAAAAAAGAATTCTTCCCAAGAGAACCTTTCAAAGATCTTCAAATGCTGGAAAGGAGGGCCTTAGAAAGATTCCTAGTAAATGGAATATTCCATGCAATACAATACATAGCAGATGTAAAAGAAGGAAAGAAAGAACAATCTCTTTATGGTTTCCCAAGGAGTCAGAGAACGTATGTGTCAGGAAGGTGGTTGATTGCTTGATTTTGCATAACCTAATTGAGATTATTATTATTTTTAAATGCGGGTTTGTTGTGCTAATTAACTATAAACATATGGTATGTAAAACGCATGCTGCTAGGGTAAATTAATGTACCTCTAACATACATCCATATTTCATAGCTTCATCCACACAAATAAACGTCCTATGGAAGCGCTGTAAAGCAAACACAATTTTGCAAATTGCATATCACTAGTGGTAGAGCTGATACACCATTTTCCCATCATTATCTCTGACATTTCACTCACAATGATGATGAGAGGCATTTTCAAATAGAAAATTTCTCCCATGGAACTGATTAATGTGATGAAGTACTGTATAGAAATGAGGGAAAGCACAGAATCTCTGCAATTCTTAACTTTTAATTTTATCTATACGCAAATTTCTTCTGTGACATGAGACTGAAACCAGTTATACAGAAACCAAGACGTTCAAGTCAACAGACATTCATTTTGCACCTACTATGGTCTAGGCATCCAGCAGGGAAACAAAGATGAATGAAATAAGACAGAGTACTTGTATTTTCCTAACTTCTTCGGGACTGTGACCTACTTAATTTCACTGTATCAAAAGATCGCCATCAGCCAACTTCCACCAGAGCAAAAAGGTCTTTTAGTCATATTCCCCATATCCCACATACCTCTTATTTAGGAATGCCTAGGTGGCTCAGTCATTAAGTGTCTGCCTTCAGCTCAGGTCATGATCCGAGGGTACTGGGATCGAGCCCTGCATCGGGCTCCCTGCTCAGCAGGTAGCCTGCTTCTCCCTCTCCCACTACCCCTGCTTGTGTTCCCTCTCTCACTGTGTCTCTGTCAAATAAATATAATCTTTAAAAAATAAATAAAATCTTTAAAAAAAAAAAATAATAAATAAAATAATAGCTATCTATATATAGTATATATTTATTCCCCTTGTCACTCCAAATCCATTAAAAGTTTATATTTATTACACATTAGGTTTTAAGAATTTCAGTTGTCATAATTTGCAATCACTTGTCAGAAATTCCTGTCAAAATACCTTAACTTCTGAACACGAAACTAACCTTGAAAAACAGTTTTCTGCATAGGATGATTTTTTAAGGGATAGCTTTAAAACAAAACAAAACAAAGCTCTACTTTTAACAATCCAGACAAATGTCCCGGATTAAGGAGAAACAAGAGATGGATCGTAGCATGTTCCTGGTAGAAGGGAAGTGAGGTGATCTAGTTCAGATATGCTAAACACAGGATCTGAATGTCACCTCGCCCCAACCGGGCCCCTGCGGCAGACATCACTAATCAATCACACACTACTCCCTGCCACTGAGCCTGGTATTCTCAACGAATTCTCCAGAAAGTCACTACGAATTCATCAGGCTTAGCACTAAAAGTGAAACTTATCTGCCATCTCTTTCCTCATTCAATCATTTTATTTTATAGGTAAGGAAACAGAGGCCAGGAAGATAAACTGACTTTTCCCTCTTCAAATTAAAGAGCCTCTAAAAGGCAGTGTGCTAGGACTCACACTTCTGACTCTGGGTCAAAATTTCTTTTCATTATTACATTCTTCCTTTCTAATCTACCCTTAATAAAACTCTTGCTTTTCTAGGTCTTTGGTGACTATTTTCTTTATTAAAGATTTTGTTTTTTTGACAGAGAGATAAGAGAGCACAAGTAGGCAGAATAACAGGCAAAGGGAGAGGGAGAAGCAGACTCCCTAGCGAGCAGGAAGCCTGATATGGGACTCGATCCCAGGACCCTGGAATCATGACTTGAGGTGAAGGCAGACACTTGACGGACTGAGCCACCCTGGTGCCCTTTTGGTGACTATTTTATTCTGTACTCATCAAGTGCTTTATCACCGAAGAGTCTACATAATTTACATTTTATGAAGATCTGCAGCATTTCTGCCTCCCTCTTACCTGAAAAGTATTTCAAACAAAAGAGATTTAGTGATTTTGTTTTTTTTACTGCATTGTGGTTTGCTGGCTTATAATCATCTTGGGCAATGTGAGAAAAAAGTCTAATCAAGGTCTATGGCAGAAGACCTATGAAGGAGACAAGAGACTTTCAAATTTTTCATTTGATGAAGGCAGCTAATATACACCAGAAAAGAAATTACTATAAAATAAGGTTAAAATAACAAAAGAAAAGAAAGAAAGCAAAAGTTTCAGAAAGGATAATAGTAACTCCAGAGAAATTTTCAAAAAAGAAAGAAAAAAATTAAGAAAAGAATGAAAGACGGAACATCAAGGTGAGGTATGACAAATAAAGGCTTATAAACACAACAGGAGATATGGTAAAATCAGTTTCTCCAACTGAGCATGCGATGGGCTGCAGTGTTCTTCTCTTGAAATCGGGGAAAACGAAGATTTGTTTTGTTTCACAGACCTTATTCTAGTTTTTCTTTTCAAAGTTTGGCTTTCTCCTTTCTAAAGGCTGCTTTTTTCACTTTGTCTGATACCCAGTCTGAGATGGCCTAGTTAGAGAAACTTTTCTCACCCATACACTGAATTGTATAATTATTTTTAATAAACTTGGACCTTGGAACTATTTCTCAAAACTGAGACTCCAGAATTTCCACAAGTTCCTTTCTAGTAACACAGACCGTCGAAACAAGCCATGGCTGGTTTCTCCACATGAACCTCTCTTGGGCACTCTACTCTGGATCTGCCTTCTTTAGCTTCTCTGCCATTTCAAACTCTTGCCTGCAGTGAAAACTCATTTCTAAATGTGCATGGAACAGTTTTCTGAGGGACCTATGTTTCATATACTGCACAAAAAAAAAAAAAAAATCCCCAAAGAAGAGTTTAACCCACACCCAGAGACTACCTGATTGGTCTTGACAATGCTGAGAGCAATAACCATTGGTCTACATTTGCTGTGTGTTCGGGATAACGCGAAGCCTCTTCATGTATTATCTCAAATAATTCCTAAAACCTTATGAGGCAGAAATATTATTACTCTGCTCATTTAACAAGTCACAAGATAAAATGTGTAGGCCTCACAAGTAAGTGGCAGAACCAGGATTAAAACTCAGGTCCTTCTCAACTCTGGAGTTCACGTTGTTTTTCAAAAATTCAATTACTCTGTGCCAGACATTGTATTAGATGTTCTAGATGATTATTCACTGTCAAAGGCAGCAGGTGCTCCTGACAACTGAAAATAGTTTATTTAGTTAACGTCTTTAGGATATGCCTGCTATCTCTGTACTGCAAATGTCAATACTAGAAGTACCCCTCAGACAAGAAACAAAAGTATGTGCTCCAGAAAAGGAAAGTAAACCAGATTTGGGAAGAAAGGATGTGGACTTTGCCTAATGCAGAGCTCAAGAAATCAAGGTTAAAACGGCTTGTGCTATAAACTTTGGAAAGGAACTGTTACACGGTTCAGTAGCCACAAAAATGTCCATTAAATTTGATAACATAATTTTTGGAACACTATTTCAGTTTTGGAAATTTATTTTAAGGAAGTTATGTAAAATATGGAAAAAATTATGTGCATCAGAGATGTTTAAGGCAGTGTTATTTATAGTACCATAAAGGTGAGAGCAACCTGTATGTCTAAAAAAAAAAAAAAGCTAACAATTGATAATATAACCTGCTAATGAAATAATTTAAAGTGATTAAAAGCAGATGCCTGGAAGGCTCAGTTGGTGAAGATCTGCCTTCAGCTCAGGTCATGATCTTGGGGTCCTACGATCATGCCTCACCTTGGGCTCCCTGCTCAGTGGGGAGCCTGCTTCTTCCTCTCCCTCTGCATGCTGCTCCCCACTGCTTGTGCACGCAGTCAAATGAATAAATAAAATCTTTAAAAGAAAATAAAGTGATTAATAGCATAAAGACTATGGAGCTACATTTTAAAATGTATACTTACATAAGACACAGTGAAGAATGCAGAATTCAGATTCATCTGCTATGATTACAAACCCATAAAACGTGTCAAATTATAATATTTGCTACTTGGGATGGAATCACAGGTAGGGCCTGCCCTCTCATTTTTGGTAACATTGTTTCTTTAAAAATTTCTAAATGATTTTCATAATGGTAAATGCCTTTAAGATTAGAAAGATGAGACCCAAGTGCTAGCTTGGAATGGGTAGTGAAGACATGTTCATTTTTAGTTCCAGGGCAGAAAAAGCCTTCATCGAGGTAGTCCATTGCTCAGAAAGCTCAAATAGAAAGATCTCATTACAAAAGAAGAAGCAGTGGCCACCTGGTGACCCCACATGGTGATGGTGACAAGGGGGTTAACTTCAGAACCCAAGGAAATGAAGGCAGGAAAGTGGACATTGAAGCAGCAAGAGTTGAGGGCAGAGGTGGGAAGGAGGGCCAGTCAACTCCACCCTGAAATCAGCCCACTCACCCACACACACGGACCTCAGCCTCTCTGTTTCTCTGACACCTGCCACCTCAGACACACCTCCCTTCAGAGCTCCTGGAATCCTCTGAGTGGCACAGTAAAGTATAGTTGACATTCCACCGACCAGAAAAAGCGACTGACTTCTTTACAACCTCTGAACAGACAAAAGTCCTGTTCATAACAATGACTTTGGGGCCAGTGAGGTCAGCTGGTCTAAAACCTGGCTGCGCTGCAGGCACCTTGGAAGTTTGGTAAAATGTGGTTTCTTGGGGCTGTACCCTCTAATTTTTACTTCATATGTGTATTTTGGCACCTAAGAATCTATATTTTTAATATAGATTTCAGCACCCTAAGAATTACATTTAGGAACCTCTGGACTAAGCGATGTATGTTTCAATTTTAGTGTTTAATACAGCTTATGATATTTTCATTTACTAAAATCGATGGATTGTCTCATCAGAATATTTACTTAAGCAGAATGCCCATTTATCAACCGTGCCAGAAAACAGAATATTTACTATACCTGGTAATCCAGCATGCAGAAGCTTGGAAAAAACTGACGAATTCGGAATTCAAAAAAATAGGGGAAAATCCAGAATATGGGTAGTTCTTTTTGACTGCTATCTAATGGATCACAAAAAGGAAACGAAAATAAGAAACTGATATTGAAAAAAAAAAAAAAAAAGAGCTGTAACCGAAAGACCTCTAATATTGGGAGAAATTACAATTGTTCAATGTACTTAAATCATACTAAAGAAAAGAATGTTTACCAGAGTGCCATTTATACCTTGACCTTTCCCAAAAGTCAATGGAAATATTCTTTTACAATATATTACATTTACAATATTAAATGAAATATTCATTTTATTTATTTGTTTATGAATTAATTAATTAAATTCATTAAAGGAAATATTACATTTACATTAAATGTAAGTATAAATGGTATGTAAGAGTAGTCCTTACACACACAATCTCTATATTCTAGCTCAAGGCAAAGATATCACCATTAAGTGGGGAATGACAAGGAGCCTGACTTGGAAGTCCCAACATCATTGCGATATGGTGGCAGGAAGCATTGGGCCAGAAGGTAGAAGGCCTCAGGTCAGCATCCCAGCTCTGCCACAGCTCATTATGTCTGTTTTCAGGGATGAATCAATCTTTCCTGAAGCATGGGAGATTCTTAAAAACAATTAAAATTAACTTCAATGACAGGGGACATAGCTATTATTTACACAGCACCTCGTACAGGCTGAGCCCAATGCCAGGTACTTTCTATATATTACCTCCTTATGGTAACCCCTGGAGTTAGATATTAATAATCCCATTTCATAGACAGGGCAACTGAAGCCATAAGATTTAAGTCATTTTTTCAAGTTCATGCAGCTAATAAGTGGCAGAACTGAAATTCAAGCCCATTGAAATTCAAAGAAGAGGAGCTCTTTATTGCTTCTTCAATAACACTTACTTTATCCATTCTGATCAGTGGACTTAAGAACTGAAAATAAGTGGAATACTTAACACTATGAGTCATGTTTCAGATTTCTTTTGCATTCTGTCTCCAAAGCACATTATTTATGTAGCATAATTAAAGGAGAAACCTGATCACAAATTCCTGACACTCTTTCAGTTTATCAATTTGCTAACTGGAAACTAAAAAATGATCATACCAATTAGACAGTTAATTAAATAAACTATTTTGAAGGCCTAAGGCACTTTAAACGGAATAATAACCCCCAGCCATTAACCCATGTGGGTATCTGTCCATGTGAATATATATTTGTCACTGATAACCACTATATGGTTCGTGCATATCCGATCTTCCTACCCAAATCTTGGCACAGTTTAGAGCTCTGAGCCAGAGACTGGGCCCCCTCTTAGAGCTGTGGGAAAGACTTCAGGAACATGTAATGTAAGATCCATGCAGGCAGGAATATGTATCTGTCTGGTTCAGTCTCTATTTCTAGCACCTAAACAGTACCTGTACATAGGGGCCACTCAGTAAGTATTTATTGAATAAATGACAACAGTTTATTCCTATTCTTTATAAGGTCCCCTTATGTTCACCTACAAGTCATGTTGAGAACACGTGATTAGGATAATACGAAGTGTATCATGATAATGAAGTCTCCCGCATTCTCAAATAAACCTGTTTAAAACACACACACACACACACACACACACACACAACTCAAGACATGTATATTTTATCAGAGCTCTGATTCACTGAGCTCTGCTAATATTTGACAGGAAGCAGATACACAGATACATGTTTATTTTGCAGTAAGTAATAAATTACACACCTTGGCTTTGACCTTCTTTCCACATAGCAATTAACTTCTTGAATGTAACAGCCAGAGGTTCAACCAAGCCACCAAAAGGAGGATCTGTCACCATAATGACTCCCTCACCTTTATCTTCCTGTAAAAATGTTCTGCATACTTCAAGGGCAGCCTGGAACAAATAAAAATTCATTTCTAAATGAGGACTAGAGGGAGGCACTTCATCCTATTCAGCGAATGCATTAGGCTCAGTCCCACTGTTTGTCCTGAAACTTCACCCATCCTGCCACCCCAGAGTCCCTCAGTGACATCCAGAAGCCTCTCTCATTCAGCCCCCAGGAGATTTTATCTTTTGGGTTCCTTGATAAGCAGGTTTTTAAAATTGCAAATTCAAGCACCATCACTATCAGAGGACTACACATTTCAAATGGTTAAATTAAAAAACTAAATTTAGTAACCCAAGAGAGAAAAACTCATTACCCATGAATACTATCTAAAACGCTAAATTCAATCCCACAAACAGAAGCGGGGACTGAGCTAAACACTGGAGACACAAAGACGAATAAGACCTATTTTTTTCCTGTCTGGTTTGTCCACCACAAGTTCAGTTTAATAAGAGCTACGCGTTACCAGTCACCTCGCACACGTCGCTGGGCAGCAGGTGTTGGATAGACATGTTTGGACACGCACACTAAGTAAATGAATGAAAGTCCACAAACAACAAAGCTTAGCCAAGCCACGAAACCAGGCTATTAACGAAGTGTTTTTAGTCACTGTAAAATTAACATTATGCACTGTCTAGCATATTTATTATTTTCTGTTTCAGGAGAACAGATAATAAGAGATATACCTATAACACTAAAGCCAGTCTACTGACTTCGCAGTCATTTTCAAACACTCACCTATAAAAGCAAATCAACAGTATACAGAATAGCCTAAGACTTTAAAGTTTAATGCCATTTTAAACTTTAATAAACCCATATGTACTTTATAATAAAAAATATATTGTTTTACTACTAAATCAATTTAGAAGACTCAATTGATGAGAGGAAAAACGACAACATCCTAATCCCCTTTCCCGGGGACAGTCTTTATTAACTTCCCACTGGAAGTCCTGGAGCAAGGGATGGCGTGTCAGGAAGGTTAATCATTTTTCAAGTGCTGCCCGGCACTTCCTTAACCTGCCTACATGAGCAAGGATTTAAAATACAGATGATGTTATTGAAAAACCTTCCAGTTCCTTAGACTTAAAAGTAGGAAAAGAAAATAAACAAGTAAATGAAACCTAAAGTCTTAGCCAAATTAAAAAACCAATAGAGTACAATTTGTTTCCAGGTAAGAATCAATGGTATGACGTCCCATCATGGCCTGCTGCGGGTCCTAATGTTGGCCACCCGGGGAAACCCGATGCTTGCTTATGCCACCAATGCTGACAGTATCTTAACTCTGTCTTTCATCTCAATCATCACTAAAAAAGCGCTTGGTACTTTATTATTTTTTTTAAAGATTTATTTACTTACTTGTTTGAGAGAGAGAGAGCGCAAGTGTGTGCACATGGGCAGGGGGAGGGGCAGATGGAGAAGGAGAGAGAGCAGGGAGCTGAGCAGGGAGCCCAAAGCAGGGCTCGATCCCAGGACCCTGAGATCATGACCTGAGCCAAAGGCAGACACTTAATCTACTGAGCCACCCAAGTGCCCCCAAGGTGCTTGGTACTTTAAGTAACAATCCCCTGTACATACTTCAACCTCCTTGCCCATTAAGGCATATGATATTTTCTATTACCTGAAAGACTATATGATTTTCTATGAGAAAATCCTGCACAGGTAACTCCTGCTTTTTAATCCAATGGGCTGTGAAGTGTGTATGGTCCGTGACAGGGGCTTATATCCCCCAAAGCTCCCTGCACACCTTCACAGGCACCTGGCCAATACTTAAATACTCAGTGATTGATTAGTAGATGGTAAGCATCCACAGAAAACCTTGACTCAGGAAGTAGGCAGAAAAAGGGCCCATCATAAAATCATCCAAGACAATAGTTTTCTGGAGATCAATCTCTACAGTTGCAGTGCTATGTAAAGGCTGCTCCTAAAATATAGAGAAAGGTCGTCCGGGCTGGGCAGCCCTGGTGGGAGTCGTCCCCCTAGGGCCCCCCGGAGGGCCTGCGCTGGCCCTCGGGCTGGAGCGGCGGGACCGGCCTGGCAGTGGGTGGGCGTCTAGGCCTTGCTTTACACCGTGTACAGAAACGGCACTTCGGTTTCTCTGACGATTCCTGGAAGCCATAGAGTTTAGGGGCTTTTTTAAAAAAATAAAGGAAAATGAAAGCAAAAAAAAATATATAGAGAGAGAGAAAGGAAAGCCTGGGCTACACAGTTGTTTTCTTCTGGGAAAAATAAAGTGGAGCTCAGTCTTGGCAGCTTATTCCAACCATTATTTTAGAAACTTAAAAGATAATTCCATAAGCTTTCAATAAAAGTTAAAAAGAATTTTCTAGGAAAAGGCTAATTACATATTACATTTTTAAAAATATTTTATTTATTTATTTGACACAGAGAGAGAGAAAGAGCAAGCACAAGCAGGGGAAATGGCAGGCAGGGGAAAAGCAGGCTCCCTCAGCAGGGAGCCCAATGTAGGGCTCGATCCCAGGACCTGGGATCATGACCTGAGCTGAAGGCAGATGCCCAACACACTGAGCCACCCAGGTGCCCCTACATGTTATTCTTAAAATATAAGCAATGGTTAGGCAACTATTAGGTATTCAAATGTCATTTCACTCTTATCTCACCATTACCATTCAAGACAGAAAGCAAAGTCATGGTATGAAAAACAAGACGCACATACACAAACCAGCATCCAGCAATAAGAGACACTCAGTTATTTCACCTCCTCTGACACTGGCCCTGACACACATGCCCCTGACCACACCCTGGAGCCTGAGGTCCCAGAGTTCCAAGAAGTCATATTAAATACCTCTACAGCAATATCCCACCTGCCCCACAAACCCAACATTTCCAACTTCCACTTCCAACTTTCTCTCCTCTGTTTCGAAGAATGAAATACAAAGCCAGGCCAGACAACCAAGTCATCTGTGACTTCTACCCCAGTACACTTACCACCGAGCCTTCTGGCTTCCATCTGTGAAACGCCCACGGAACCCACCTCTCTTTTCCCCACCACCACTGGCCTAGCTGAGAAGTCCATCATCATCTATTGTCAAGTGAGTCTGTGATTCTTCTCTCTTCTTCACACTCATCTAATCAGTTCTCAAATCCTAGAGATTATCAACCACATAAGCCCTTTGGGAAACTGAACTATGTCTATTTCTAACTGCTATTTATTTCAATACTTGGTTTTCATGGTAATCATAGCTAAAAAATATACACCCCAATGCTGACTGAGTCTCATGGAAGGAGACTGGCTAGACTGAATCAGAAGACTCATTTTTTAATCCCAACCAACAATTTAGAATTTGTTTTCATTTCCTAGATACTAGTTCTTTTTTTTAGTTTTGCTTGGTTTTTCTTCTATCATTAATTAACATTTTAAGAAACAATATATATTTATACATGGTTCACAATTTTTGAAAAATTGATTTACATGCATATATGGATATGTGCTTCAGGTAGTCTTGATCATTTCAAACAGTTGTGGCCAACTTCCTGTCCGGTGTGATTACTTGGTTGGGTATAGTTTTTATTTTGTAATATGACTCACAAAGAGCTCAATCTAGGAGTAAAAGTATCAGCTCTGCTAGGCTGCTTATTCATAGTGACATTACTAAAATCGATTTATTGAAAGAAGCTACCCCCTACTACCCATTGAGGGCCTCTGCCATTATCACCATCACTATCACCCAGAGCTCACAGATAAGGGGTCACTCTCAAACTTGTCTAATTTTTAAGAATTAGTCTAATAAAACTATGACTCCCCCTAATCTGGACATGAAATTTACCAGGGAGGCAAACATCAAACAACTAACCACAGAGTTATTTAATTACAGTATCATATAGCTAGAGAAGACAGCCCTTGTCTGGGTTTAAGGGGAGCCTGGAGAAAGCGACTTGGAACAGAGCTTTGAAGGACGAGGTGAAGTTAACAAAAACTAGAAGGCAGAGGGAACAGCATGGGCAAAAGCCTGTGTGGTGGAAAAGACAGTCCCAGATGAGTCATACATTCAAACACAAAGACAAACCCCAGAGCAGGAACAAGAAGAGAGACTGGAGGGTGGCAGGTGTCAGATCAGGCAAAGCCCTGGAGGCCGTGGTAAGAAAGTGTGTCTGTATCCAAAAAGCAGTGAAAAGTCACAAAAGAAGAATAGCACAATCACTTCTAGATACTCGATACACATTCAGTGGATGAAGGGGGGGAAAAGCCAATCAATAAATGGTGCAACAGCCACGATCTGATCTTGAGGGATTCTAAAAAATAAGAAAGGAGGTACTCTGGAACTTGTTCTTCCACAGTAACAAGGATAACGGTTGTAATTCTTACCTTTCCATCAAAGAAGTGATGGTTAAACATGTTATAATGGCAAAAGCTATCTTCCACATAAAACTGTGAATACCTGTAAAATAATTTATTACTGTAGTTATTTGCCTAGTTATGGCTATATAGTAAGTAAATACAAACTAAGTTTTAAAACTATAAAATCACACCCTTAATAAAAGCAACTTCATCATCCCTTAGTTTCTTGAAATAAAGAATACTTTCCCAAACTCTCAGGGAGTCAGTAACAATGAATGAATATCAAATTTAAATTATGTTCCCGGGGCGCCTGGGTTAAGCCGCTGCCTTCGGCTCAGGTCATGATCTCAGGGTCCTGGGATCGAGTCCCACATCGGGCTCTCTGCTCAGCAGGGAGCCTGCTTCCCTCTCTCTCTCTCTGCCTGCCTCTCCATCTACTTGTGATTTCTCTCTGTCAAATAAATAAATAAATAAATAAATCTTTAAAAAAAAAAAAAAATAAATTATGTTCCCAAGTTAATAAGCCAGTGAGAAAACTACAGAAGACTCACATACAAAATTCACATGTTACTTCAAACTACAGAATTATACAGAAACAATGATATTACTGATAGATTGTTACACAATTTAAGTTTGAGATGGGATGGCAATTAAAATACACCTCTCATACTTAATAATTTCAAGAAAAACACTGAATCAACATTTTGGCTCAACAGCTGTTAATTATTTTCTTCTGTGGTTAACAAAAAAATATTTAATACAAAGCATTTCTAGTCTATTGCAGATTAGCTCAGTAAAATATGCTTCTCAATATATAAGAAAAATAAGCATGTGCATTTCATATTTACTGAATTAGTGTCAGGAAAGAGAGATATTTATTTACTGATTGAACAATTTTATTCTTCTAAGATACTACTTTAAAATGCAATCAGTAATGAATGAAAGTACCAGCTTTGGGCATTAACATTTCATAAATTTTTGCTAATTTACTAAAAATTCATAGCATATTATGGTTTAAATTTGCATTTACTTGATTTCTTACAAGACTGAGTTTTCTTTACACCTTAATTGTATTTGTATTGTCTGTCTCTGCATCTTCCCCCCTTTTTATATATATGGGTCTTGTTAGCTCTTGCTGAATTCTGAATTTTTTGTATAATATCAGGATAGCATTGTGAACCTCCAAAATTTTGCTATAAACAACTCACATACGAACCACACTATCCTTGTACAGAATCCATAACCTAGTGAAAAAAATCCAGGGGCACATGCTTATTTATACAACTTCTTTAACCAAATCGTGAGAGTGACACTTTGCTTCTACTTCTACTCCTCCCTTACTGTCCGTAACTGACTTGCCGCCCATGATGAGCATGTAGTCTAATGCACAGACCTGCTTTATCCACTATGGTTAAAAGTTATACAGGTTCTGTAGTCAGACAGTATGGTTTCAAACACTGGGTCTTGGGGGGCCTGGGTGGCTCAGTCAGTTAGGCATTCAGCTCTTGATTTCGGCTCAGGTCATGATCTTGGGGTTGTGGGATTAAGCCCCACACAGGGATCTGCACTCAGCTTGTCCCTCTCCCTCCCCTTCTACTCCTTCCTGTATTCTCTCTCACACACACTCTCTCTCAAATAAAATCTAAAAAAAAAAACAAAAAAAAACAAAAAAAAAAACACTAGGTGTCTCACTATTACCTATGTAACCTTAGTGAGTTATCCTACCAGAGTCTCAGTTTCTTCATCTACAAAATGGAAAAAAATAATAGTGTCTTACTTCATTGGACTTGGAAAGTATAAATGAGAAAATATATGTAAAGTGCTTAATACAAAGCAGCTACATAGCATTTACTGAAATGCTAGGCATCACTACTTTAGTAAGTACCGGCTATAAAGATTTACATCTTAACGCCCCTCATGTTAGGGAATTACATTTATGTCCAAGCAAAATTTCTCCTCCTATAATCTAAACCCATTTCTTCTTGTTCTGTAGAGACAGAAGAACAGCTGTTCATTCTAAGTACAATGTCCCCTAATATCATTTGAGATACTGTCAGTACATTTGTGGATTTCATAAAACATAAATTTGCACTGAAGAAATAAACAAAAGGTTTGGATAACTGAAAAAACATTTGAAATAGTCTGTAACCTGATGAACATCCCAAAATGCTGGGAAAATGTCAATTGCTATCAATAAACAAATGTCTTCCTAATTAACTAAATTCCAAATAATGGATAATATAGATGTATCAGTTATTTTATATGTAAGTATATCTCAATACCAGTACTATTGTGGACTATCATTTGAGGATTTTCTTCTTTCTTGCATTGTTTTTTTAAGTGTGAACAAAGGAAAATAGAATTCCTTTTAAAATATATTTCTACCCCCTTTCCATTTTTTTGTATTGCTTCTCAAGGATACAATAGTCTTTTTCTAAAAATTAAAAAAGAAAATTTTATTTACATAAAATTCAGTACAGCACACTTGTCCAAAACATTCTGGGCAGCAGTAGGCAGAGTCAAAGAGAGAAAAAAGCCAAGATTTCAGCTCCGAGTTTCCATCAAATACAAACAAGGGAGCATAATTTTTCATATTTTAAATTATGAAAAATCACTGAACATTACCCTCTTAAAATGAAATTGGCCTCGAAGAATTATTCTCTGTATTGAATAAGGCAAACAAAACCAATCAGAAATGCATGCACTTGAAAACTGCAAAAGGACATTCATTTAATTTGGCCATTCATTCTCTTTAAATGAGAGTCAGTTACCAAGTGTGAAACATGCTCTATACACAGGAAATGTAATCAAGAGCTGAATAAAATTAGTCCATGAAATGAACCTAAGAAATCCATTTTTTTGATATAACTTTATTTGGATGATAGTTTGCCAAATAGAGTTTCACATCTTTCATGTTAAAATTGGAGCATATAAAAATCCATCTTAGCAAATGCTAACTTTGTATCTTAGACCCCCTAAAGAGGATATTTATAGCATATGTAACATTGGAGCTGGGGTAGTTCTCTGAAGCCTTGGACAGACCTTTTGTAGGCTGACGACAAAGGAAAGTCAAGTGCCCAAAGTAACTACTCGCTGTCACTCTATATCACATAGGAATTTGTTCCTGATTTAATTGTGGTCCTTGTGAAAAATCGAAGCTACTTCATACCCCACAATATCGTCAGTACAGGCAACAGACTGTTCACCCTGGCCACTAACGTGTTTCAATAAAATAAAAACTCTCTCTCTTTCTCTTTTTAATTTACTGAGGGGAGGCATAGGGAGAGGGAGAGAGAATACCAAGCAGGCTCCACACCAGCCCAGTGTGTGGTTCAGTCTCATAACCCTGAGATTATGACCTGAGCCGAAACCAAGAGTCAGACACTCAACCAAATGAGCCACCCATGTACTCCAACGAGCTCTCTCTTAATACCCAATGTCAACCTTTTACAGAACTGACTCCATATAAAAGAAGCTAAGCTAACTATTACAATACCTTCAGTTTTTGTTTCCAACACATACACAGAAGCTTATAGATACAAAAAGAAAAAAGTATCAGTATATTCAATAAGTTACAAAATAACTTTATCCACATCCCCCTACTCTGTCCAGGAAATTTTAATATACAGGCTCAAGAAAGATAAAACTAAAAGACATATAGCTTAAATTAAGAGTTAAGGGTCCATGTAAATCTTTCAAATTAAAAGTAATTCAGCTATGATGGAGAGTTCTGGTGACTGGCTGTAGAATGTGAAGATATTCAACTTAACACTACTGAACTGTACACATAAATAACTAATGTGGTAAATTTTAACCAATGTGTGTTTTATCACTGTTTTTTAAAAAATAAATCAGGACACTAGGAATGAACAATACAAAATGAAATTTTTTAAAAAATTTAATTTTTAATAGTCTAGTATCCAGAATATATTTAATTTTCAACTTAACAAAAACAAAGGCAAATAACCAATTAAAAAATGGACAGTTGAATAGACACTTCTCCAAAAAGATAAACAAATGGCCTATAAGCACATGAAAAGATGTTCAGCATCATGAGCCATTAATAAAATGCAAAACAAAATCACAATGAGATACTACATTAGAAAGACAGACAACAGGGGCACCTGGGAGGTTCAGCTGGTTAAGCTCACCAAGCTGAGCTTGATTTCAGCTCAGGTCATGATCTCAGGATCCTGAGATCAAGCCCTGCATTGGGCTCCATACTGTGCATGGAGCCTGCTTAAGATTCTTTCTTTCCATCACCCTCTGCCCCTCCCCCTGCCTGCCTGAGCTCATTATCTCTCTTAAAAAAATAAGTAATTAATTTATTTAAAAATACAGATAGACAATAACAAGAGCTGACAAGAATGTGGAGAAATTGGAATCTGCATATATTGCTGGTGGAAATGCAAAATGGTAGTCACCTTAAAAAATAGTTTAGCAGTTCCTCAAGAAGTTAAAAGTAGAGCTACCATGTGACCCAGCAATTCTACTCCTAAGAGAAATACCTGTTATGGGTTGAACTGTCACTCTTCAACATTAATCTACTGAACCCCTAATCCCCAGTATCTCAGACTATGACTGTATTTGAAGACCTTTTATAAAGGCAATTAAAATAAAATGAGGTTATTAGGGTTGTCTGTGATGCAAGATAACTGATGTCCTTATGAAAGAGGAAATCTGGACCCACAAAGAAAAACTGGAGATGTACACACACACAGGACAGACCATGTTAGAATACAGCGAGAAGGTCACCTGCAACCAAAGGAGAAAGACCTCAGAAGTCACCAAACCTACTGATACCTTGATCTTGAATTTCTAGCCACCAGAACTGAGACAATAAATTTTTGTTGTTAAAGCCACGCTATCTATGGTTATTTTGTTATCGCAGCCCTAAAAAATTCGCACAATACCCAAGAGATAATAAAACCTATATTCACACAAAATTTGCACACAAATGTTCACAGCAGCATTAGTCAAAAGAGCCAAATGCGTAAGTGACACAAATGTCCATAAACTGCTGAATGGATAAACACAATTTGGTATATCCTTATAATGGAGTTGTTATTCAGCCATAAGAAGGTATAACTTGATGAACCTTGAAAATACGACATTAAATGAAAGAAGCTAGAAACTAAAGGCCACATATTGTATGAATGCATTTTTATGAAATATCCAGAATAAGCAAATCTATAGAGACAGAAAGTAAATTAGTGATGGCCAAGGGCTGGGGGTAGGGGGGAAAAGAGACGAGGTCACTCATGGGGACCATGATGGAGGCACCATCAAAGATAATGGAAATGTTTGAAATTATGTAGTGGTGATGGCTACACAACCTTGTGAAGAATACTAAAAACCTCTTTCCTCTATGTGAAATACGTCTCAATTTAAAAGACAAAAATATGCCTGATACTTGGTGGGGGAAAAAAGACTAATTCTTACTTTTTAAAATTATTATATGCATAAAAAAGGTCTAAAAAGCCAAAATGCATAAGGTTTTAGGTGACAGAATTAAAGACCATGTCTCTTTAAAAAGCTGCTATTAAAAAAAAAAAAAAAAAAGTAAACCGGAGATCCTTGAAATTTGAACAAGTCAAGATGAATCACTGATTTTTTTTCTAGTTTGTGTAGAAACCAGTCCACCACAACTAGCTTGGAAAAAGCTTGACTTGAATGAAATAAAAAAAAAACTCTATGGTAACTTCAAAGAACTGTACTATTAGAAAAACAAGCCTGTACCATTTTCACTGAGGTAAAAGTCCCAAAGGGGAGAAGGTGAGTGCTGCTGACAACTGATACACATTATGTTAACTAATTCAATTTTGGACACGTGACGTGTGTGTGTGTGTCTCCCCTGCACCTATGGTCAGAGAGGGTTTCCTTTGGTGAACCCACTCAATGTGTTTGGTCAGGGCTGCCAGGGAATTCTACCTGTGAAGCCACAGAGAAGGTTCTGGAATAGGCATACAGCTCCAGCCAAGCCAGTCCCTCCCTGGAGCTGTGCTGCTGGGGTTCTCAGGAAAGAGAGCTGTCTCCTAGACAGTAAAGCTGACATCTGCTGCCACCAAAACCCCTGGCAATGAGCGTGAAGTAAATGGTAGCATAAAGCCAATTCCAAGAAAGAACGAGAGGCGGAAAGAGAAAGATGCAGCCCGAACTACACCGGGCAAGGCCCAGGACCTCGCCTGCAGGGAGGCCTGCTAGATCCTAGGCTCCAGTCATGTGAGCCAATAAGTCCTGTCTGACATAAATAGATCTCCAGGCTCCAAGGAAAGGTGCCTGATGAAGGAGGGCCATATTCCAAATATATGAATAACCTGTAAACCCACTGCTGACTCATGTGAACCTTCGTGGAACAGGCACGGGGGAAGATGGGGAAAGAGAGAGACATTAGGACAAGAGAGAAATGGGCCATATAAAAAAAGCTTCTGTAAAAATCTAAAAGCAAGTTATTCCCGGAGGGTATCAATTTTGGAGCCACAATGACTGGGTTTGAATCCTGACTTGGCCACTCATCACTGTTAGGTCAAGTTATTTCACCTCTTCATACCTTGGTTTTTCACATCTGGAAAACGAGGAGGATAACAGCACGTACTGTACAGTGGAGACTCTTGTGAGGACTGACTGAGGGAGAGCAGGGTTTCACCCAGGACAAGCACTCAGTGCGAACACCCAATGCAAACACCAGCTACTGTTTGCACTGTTATGATAAGAACCCCAGAGTTAAACTTCTACCTTTAAAATAATACACTGACAATAATTTAACAGTCATTCTTTAGGAAAGGAATGTGGTATTTAAAACAAGAATCTGATACATCTATCCAGTGGAACATCAATACAGCCTCGAAAGGAGTAAAGTACTGTTCCATTCCGTGAGCTGGATGAACACAGCGGCACATGGAAGAGGCCACAAGAACAGGTCACATATGGGGATTGCCATTTACAGGACACACACAGAACCAAAAGACCCACAGGGACAGAAGCCAGATCACTGACCATCACAGCAAGTGGGGAGAGGGTTTCTTTTCGGTGTAATGGAAATGTTCGGAATTGGATGGGGGTGATTACTGCAAGACATAATGAATATACCCCAAACCACTGGCACATACACCTTAACTTGGTGGGTTTTCAGTGCACTGTGTCTCAATTTAAAACTTTAAACAACTGCAGAAAGTAGGAAAAGTACTTCAAGTTTACAGGATCCCAGAGACTGTGTGGGTGGACACATCTGCTTCTAAATTATCACCTAAAGGGCCACGTGTGCTCCTCTCTGTTTGTCCCAACACATCAGATGCTATTTAATTCTGACCTTCTCCCAGATTCCAGCTGTCTGCTAATCCTGTGCTTTAAGACCTGTCTATATCCAGTGAAAGCTATATCCAGTGAAAGCCAATATGCACATCATCTGGTAAAATGTGTTTTACCAGATGAATAAAATGTGTTAAAGTAAAATACAGTAAAAGAATTAGAATAAAATGAATTAAAATAAATAAATATACATATGCATTAAATAAATATATTAAAACATCATGATGAAACAAAATCTGGGAGAAGTTCAGATTTATTTTTGAAAAATAAGTGTATGAGAGGAAATTTCAGTCAGTAAGAATTTACCTCTACAATACAAGCCCAAGTCAATGAGACACATTCACTGAAAAAATTTAGGAAGCACACCCAACAACAACAAAAGAAATCCACTGCCTTTCTGTTTGAAATATGAAAGATTACAAGGGGAGTTTATATGACTAAAAAGGTGGCTTCTAACCAATTACTACTTCTGAACAGTAAAGGACTGCAACAGGTAATAAACAACAAATAAGAGAAAAACATTAAACAGAAACAGGAGACAGTAAATGAGAATAAATATCAGGCTTTATAAACCTACCTAAAATCAATATCCAATAAAAGGCTTTTAATGTTAGACTTCTTTTCACCTGATGCTTTCAATCTGATCAGCTCATGCAACCTAAAACAATTCATGAAAGCATGAATGAGGAATCATTCCACATAAGGGATATGATTCCTTAATGAAGAATCACAAATGCCACAGATAATAAGCAAATAAATCAAAACAACCCCACCAATGTTCTCCTGGTATTTCTAATATTTCAATAAAACACTGAAGAGAATTTGGCAGATATAACCAAGGTTTCAGTTTTTCAAACATTTTTTTAAAAAGGTAGAACTTATCTGAAAAAGAGGAGTCTAAAATGATAAGCAATTAAAAAATCAAATCAGAAGGAATCTCCTGTCATATATCAGAAATCTACAAAGATTTCTCTGAAATGTAATGTAGATTATGAACTCCTCAAGAGAGGGACCGTGCTTTATACTTCTCTTGCTTATTTGAAACTGCATGCGATTTCCCAGAACATAGTAAATAACTATGTGATCATTTTTTCTTACAGTTTAAATAGTGGGGATAGTAGAAGTCTTTAAAAAATCATATAGCATACCTCGGTGTTCCAACACATAGGACTCTTGTGAATCCAAGGGTAGAAAGTAGGTCTACCAAGAACTGACAGCTCCGATCAGCAAACAGATACTGGGCATTTGTCTTCTTGTTTTCCAGTGGATAAAGAAGCTGACTGGGCCTTTTCAACTGGGTGATAGAAATATCACCTACCACCCGGTGCTCTTGATGCTTCTCCCAGTCATCTGGCAACAGCAGCTGCTGACATCCCTGACAAAACTTCCTCTGAGACAAGGGCAACTCAATGAACTTCAAGTACCTTCAAGACATAAGTCAACACAAAATCACAGATTTTAAGTTTGATGTTTTAAAGACAATTTCTGTTTGCTCTTTTTGGGAGGCACAAACTACTATTACCTCCAAAGAGTACTGTGTAAAGAAGCAAAGGTAAGAAAAATCTGTGGAATGTTGGCTGGAATTGATGTCCGGCTGCATACCTACAAAGTAGAAAAGAATCAGCAATTTTATAAGAATTGAGATGCTCCAATTCAGTCACTGAATGAGGATCAATATCCATTTAAAATGTGAATATAATATATTACTCAAACAACTTAGTAGTAATGGAGAGTACCATCACGTTTAAATTTATTGACAAATCCTGTGTTCTAACTCTGAAGTGTTAAATAGTCTGGCTCAGTATGACAGTCATTTTAAAATGAGAAATTAAGATCATTCTTCAATTTTTTATGGCATACTTAGCAAGAAAAATTACCTCCTAGGAGAAAAAATGTTGCTACAAAGTTCCTCTATTCTTAGCAGCACCGAGGAAAGCAATTCTGAAAAAGCTCATCCCCCCAAAAGCAAGACAATATCCAAAGCCTTTAAAAAAAAAAAAAAAAAAAACAAACCATACTGATATCCCATTTGATCCCTTTCAAGTCATCCTCCTATCTGATTTCAAAGTTACCACTTTGGGGGGTTTTTCCCCCCTTTCATTTTATTAGAGATAATTAGAGAGAGAAAATAATTACAGCACATTATTTTAAAACTGCTGATTTTGTACATGCAGTAGCAGCTATGAAATCAGAGTAAGAAAACCAAAGAAAAACAAACACCAGTATCAAGGCCCACAGTGGGTCGGCAATGTCCAAATCTAAGCATGTCGAATACTGCACTAAAGGGTTCTTAGAGTTCGAGAAGAAGCCCACAGTTCCAACTGACTAACTGCTAGAACTGCACTGGAAAAACTGTGAGCTTCACATAGAATCAAAGTGGGCTTTAAAACTTTTTATATCTAAGCACAGCTTCACTTGAAAGCACCCAAGGCAGTGACAAATCGATACTCTGAATGGCTACAGCAAGAAATAAGCTTATCGTGCCAGTAATTTAAATGTTTCTATTTCCATGATAACTGTGCTTCTGACAGCTTTATCTATGGCTGGAAAGAAAAGGGAGAGCAGTATTAGGGGAAACTTTTCTAGTAATTCAAAGTAAGAATGTCAGTAGAGAAAAGGGCCCCTAAGACAGGAAATGCAGTAGAAAGAACCAACACGTTCTCCAGCAACAGAAACACTGAATTTACGACTACTACCTTTCATTATTAAAGGTAAAGAGTTGAAGGCTTCCACATCCAGCCATGATGGAGTCAGAGACCAGATTTACCCATCCTGGCCCTCAAAAATTTTTTAAACAGACAAAATACATGAAAGTACAGTTATAACATAATGGATGACAAGCAGCCCCAATGGTGAAGAGGAAAAGGGAACACATGAGGGACTGCTACGCCTGCCCAGTTTACTGCCTGTGGAGAGCTGGTGACACGGGCACAGAGAACCCAAACACAGCTCAGTGACTTGACCAGGCAGAGTTAAGAGTGCTGGAGGCGAGGGCGGCTGGAATCCACAAGGCCGAGTACTGGAGAAGATACATTTGGAGTCCACAGGCCAGAAAGCAGGCCACTGAGAGGGAGCTCCACGGTTTGCCGTGATTCCCCTCAAGTCTGTTGCTGAGTACTAAGCAGTGAGCAGCACGTGCAGTGAAAAAAGATCTCAGAGCGAGGGAGAGAACCGCTCAAAGGAGCAAGCGGAACAATCACCGGATACCCAACAGGACACAGAAAGGTTCCAATCAACAAGCCCGAATGAAGAAATCTTCTAAGACACAAGCATCAGGTACAGTGCTAAGGAGGGTAATTGCCTCAGAGTGGGGAGCAACTAGCCCTACCCTCCAAGGTGCCCCAGTCTTGCCAAAAAGCTTAAAGATAAGCCTTTAAAAGCAAGGAACAACAAACTTTTTCTGTATAGGATCAGGTAATAAATCTCAAGCTTGGCAGGTCATCTGGTTTCTCAGTCTCATCCACTCTGTGACTGTAGCACAAAACCCAGTGTTACTGAACAGGCCTAACCACAGCTGGCCCTCGCCCTGCAGTTTCCTGAATCCTGCTCCACAGTATCAAACTACAGTCAAGTAACAACGGCATTCCAGGAACGAAGCTCAAAATATGGAAAAGGAATAAAAACTCCCCAGGATACAAGAAGGTAAAATGGACACTGCTAGCACTGAATCGAAGTATTATCAGGTATGTAAGAAACAGGAACACATGACCCATGGCTAGGGGCAAAACACCAACAATCAATTCAAACTGAGTCCAAAATGACAGAGATGCTATGATCAGTAGACAGAGACATCAGAGCCATCTACTGTAACTATACTCCGTATGTTCCAGTGGTAGAAAAAAGCACAAGCCTGTTAGGTAAAAACACAGAAAATATTAAAAAGACCCAATTCGAACTTAAAAGTATTTTTTTAATTGTCTGAACTGAAAAATACTCTAGATGGGATTAATAGCAATTTAGATATTACAGAGAAAAGATCAGTGTATATGAAGGCATGCAGCCTTAGAAATTATCCAAAATGAAACACCAAGGGGCCAAAATACATGAAAATGCACCCCCAAGAGGGGCAGGCAGAAAAATTTTTGAAAAAATTATGGCTGAAATTTTCCAAAAATTACATCAAAAGATTGAAGAATCTCAGAGAACCTCAAGCACAAGAAACATGAAGAAAACTACAAGATGCCTCATAATAAAGTTGTTCAAAATCAGTGAAAAAGAGAAAATCTTAAAATCAGAAGAAAAAAAGATATGTACAGAAACAAAGATTAAGAACAATACCAGATTTCTCACTGGAAACAATGCAAAAAAGAAAACAGTGGGGCAATACCAATTCCACACACACCCTTCCAATACACTAAAGAGGAAAGTACAGTTCCCAATTCCTTTCATCAGGCCAGCAAGACCCCAATACCAAACCAGAAAAAAAAAAAATTATAAGAAAAACAAAGATGAATAAACCTCATAAACACAAACTCAGAAACTAATAGAGTTTTAACAATCAAAACCACAGTATATAAAGAAGGTAACAGATCATGACCAAGTGTAGGTTAGCCCAGGAATGCCAAGCTGCATTCGATCAACACGAGCCACCATATTAACAATCATAAAAAAAAAAAAAAAATCACCTCATCAAGTGCAGAAAAAAAGAACTTGACAAAAATCACTCATTCACGAGAAAGATTTTCAGAAAACTAGGAACAGAAGAGAACTTCTACAACCTCATAAAGGGCATCTGAGAAAAACATATAGTTTAACACCATACTGGTAAAAGACTGAACACATTCCTCCCAAGACTGGGACACAAGCAAAGATGTCTACTTTTACCATTTCTATTCAACATTGACGGGGGATTCCAGCCACTTTGATAAGGCAAGAAAAAGAAATAAAAGGCAGAGATTGGAAAGGAAACATAAAAATTTTATCCACAGGGTTATCTGGCGGGCTTAGTCATTAAGCATCTGTCTTCAGCTCAGGTCATGACTCCAAGATCTTGGGATCAAGACCCACATCGGGCTTCCTGATCAGTGGGAGGCCTACTTCTCCCTCTTCTACTCCCTCTGCTTGTGTTCCCTCTTTTCCTGTGTCTCTCTCAGTCAAATAAATAAATAAAATCTTAAAAAAAAATTTTATCCACAGACAACATGATCTTATATGTAGGAAGTCCTGAAGAAATATTTTTAAGTAGTTGCTACAACTAGAAAGTAAGCTCATCAAGATTACAAGATAAAAGATTAATATACAAAATCAACTGTATTGCTTAGAGACTGGCTAATTTGCACATCATCAATCTTAAAATCACACAAAATGAATAACCAGACATTATCTATGTAATTCAAAAGGAAATATACCCCATTACTTACAAAAGAATACTCTCCCCTAAAACTGAACACAAGTCTGATCATACTGCTACAAGAAATACAGGGATGGAATAAATGTTAAACATTACAGCATATAATCAACAAACCCAGAATGTGAGGAATTCTATACGACAAATTACTCTGTTTCTTCAACAAATGATTAAAGATACCAACTGATTACAATGCATAAACCCTGTATGGATCTGATTTGAAAAACCAATTATAAAATGGCATTTATAGGGTAATCAGAGAAATGTGAATACTAATCACATTTATATATTAAGGAATTGTTCATTTTTCAGGTATTTTTAATAATATTATAATTGTGTTTTTTTAGAAGGCCTTATTTCTTGAGATACATAGAAACACATTTATGGGTAAAATTATACATATCTATACTGCAAGTCAGGATAGAAGGTATAGGTGAAATAAAATTAGTCACATACTGATGACTGATAAAGCTGGGTGTGGGTGTAGGAGATTCTTTATACTGTTCTCTCTGCTTTTGTGTAAGCCTGAAATTTTCCATAATAATTGATTTTTAAAAGTACTTTAAAGAAAAGGCAAGAATTAAGTTCAAAGAAAACAACCAAAGATGACCCCAGAAAATACTAAGCAAGAAATGGGTTGTATTCAGCCCCAAATCACATGCAATTTGGTTTTTCACTCTTTGGCAACAGGAATATAATCTGGGAAATTTCTCGAATTAAAGAACATGAGTTTCCAGTTTGAAAGGATTTAATCAATACCCAGCAAAAGAGAATATAAAAGACTCACATCAAGATAGGTAATCATGAAATGTCAGACCCACAGGAATAGTTAAGATTCTTAAAAAAAAAAAAAAATGACAAAGGGATCAAACAGATCACAGCTTATTTATGAGATCAGGAATGAACCTTCTGAACTTAAACTTCTCAAGAGCTACAATGAATACAAAAGTAAATGGAACCCTGCCTTCCAAATTCTGAGGGAAAAATATTTCCAACCTAGAATTCCATCCATCTGTAATCCATCTGTACAGGGATCAACCAAGTATCAGCATAGAGAAGTTTTTTCAGAAACACAGATTTCAAAATTGTTGGGTGGTAAAAATCAGGTTGGCCTCAGACTTCTACAATACCAAATTTAACTCTAGAACAGTGTTCCTCACAGAGTGGCCATGCACTAGTGCTGGCAGTTAACTGTTACCAGTTCCTGATGAGACAAAGACAGATATTAAGAGTCTACGTTTAGAAATTTTTATACCAATCAAAGCACTTTCATGCGTATTCAAACTAATAAAAAATGTGGGCTTGTAGTTTGTATGTTTCTTTTTTTCTTTCATTTAATTTCCTAGTAATTTATTTTCATTATATTTACAGAAGTATCTGATCTTAATGGGTAGGGAATAAAAACAAGAACATAATACAAGCAAACAAAAGACTGATCCTTTCACAGAGATCATTTAAGAAATACTCC